>NC_071526.1:17626781-20494329 GCF_027887155.1 Malaclemys terrapin pileata | reverse complement strand
AAGAGATTGAGGTGGCGGTCCTTTCTGAAATGTGTTCATGTTGAGATGTTGTAGGTAGATGCGGTGGTATTCAGAGCCGGCACGTGGGTGCACCTAACCCTACTAACAGGACCGAGTCACAAGTAAAAGGGGTCTTTTCTGGTAAAGGTAGGGGGCACAAAGTTGTCATTTTCTTGGTGGGGTAGGAGGTAAGTCGGGAAGGGTGTCGCTGAGGGACGGAGGATTGATTGGAAAGGGGACACTCAGCAGGATCCCTCCCTTACCTGTTCATTTCCAGATCTTTTCACATTCAGGACTCCCCCACCCTCAATGTGTAAAGGAGGTGTATTTTACTAAAGAAAGGGTGACTGCCCTGTAATCAGGGTTGAGGACGCTTTCCCTTTTCTCCTCTCTGCATCGGCCCTCTTCACGCCAAGGTCCAAAGTGAGCTCCCTCTAACTAGGGTGTGGGTCTTTCCCTGCCTTTCACAAGGTAACACTGCCATTTGGAAGATAGTTCTAGAAACCAGCCTCTTGAGAGGGTTCAGGGTTTCCCCTACTAGCTGTCCCGAGCCCTCCTCACTCACGAACTCAGCCAAGTCAAAGCACGCGTCCTCTGCATCCACCTGGACCCGCCTTCTGCCGCAAGCTCTCCTGCGCTCTGAAAGAGATCGGTGCCGAAAAGTAGGAATTAGGGTAATTTCCGGCAGGGCCGAGTATCTTGCCAATGTCATCTGAATCTACCTTGTACACGTGCTCTCTACTGAGCCACAGCTAACCCGCTTCACCTCTCTCTTTCTAGCAACTCAAAGGACAAAATGGACAAGACGACACAAGCACCAAAGAAACTGCAGGAAAAGGGAAGAAAAAGCCACGGCCAACGGCTGCACACACCGCACACACAGCACACACCGCACCCCTGTACCGAGGGATCGGGTTCGACACTTCTCCTCACGGGCTTAATCCCCCTTCAGGTGCCCGGTATAAGGACCTCCCTGTAAACAAGGATCAAGGTCCATTCCTTACAAACCAAAATGCTTTATGGGTCCCTTCCATAGCTGAGGCGGAGCGAGCCCCCTTTAAAAGGGGTTGAGGCCTCTGTGGGTTTGAGCTCCTTAGGACCTAGCCTTTAAAATGCCCCGGGCCGTTGACCTCTCCCTGTCAGAAGGGTGCAGGTCTCCCCTTTCTAACTCCTCTTGGGCCGTTGGCACTCGCTGGGCAACGAGACCACCCACTTCCGAGGGAACGGAGGTCTCTCCTTTACAGCGCTTTTCGCTCTGGCCCATTGGAAGGCTCCTGGCTTAAGGACCACCCTGTAAGGAGGGTTTCGGTCTCCTTTGCCATGCAAATTAAGCCACAGGTCACTTTGACACGCCCGGCAAAATGACTGCCCTGTAACCAGGGTGTAAGGTCTTATACCTCTCACGCTTAAGCTAGGGGAGCCTTTCCGTACCTATGGCTTAGCGACTCCCCCGGACCCTCCACCACTTGAGAAGGGTTGAACTTCTGTTTCTCTTAGTCACAGTAAATTCCCACAGAATGATTTCTACTTGGCTTTTTTGAGATTGGAAGTGAAATCTTATTTGGGACCTATCGCGGTCAGATGGAACATGGTGTGGCGAAGGGGCGGCTGTAAGGGGATGGCGGAGGCCGTGGAAAATTCGCCCCTTTTCTCAAAAAAGCCAAGAAATGGCCCAACCAAGCAAACGTCACAAAGTCTGGAAATGAACAGGGGAGGTGGGGGGCTCCTTTCGGACCCTCACTTCCGTGTAATCCTTCCTCAAGTCCTTTTGCCCTGCCCAATTTACACCGCTCAACCAACCACAACTTTCACCCTTTGTTTTCTTGTGCACAAGAAAGAACGCTGTCGGACTGACGAGCGTCAACTGTAGGGATTCGGACAGTTCCGTTAGTTGTGTCCCAATTCCTGGCCTTGTGTCTCTTTGGTGATTAATCACCAAAGAGAGGAGATTCCTCGGGCTACGTTGGAAGAGATTGAGGTGGCGGTCCTTTCTGAAATGTGTTCATGTTGAGATGTTGTAGGTAGATGCGGTGGTATTCAGAGCCGGCACGTGGGTGCACCTAACCCTACTAACAGGACCGAGTCACAAGTAAAAGGGGTCTTTTCTGGTAAAGGTAGGGGGCACAAAGTTGTCATTTTCTTGGTGGGGTAGGAGGTAAGTCGGGAAGGGTGTCGCTGAGGGACGGAGGATTGATTGGAAAGGGGACACTCAGCAGGATCCCTCCCTTACCTGTTCATTTCCAGATCTTTTCACATTCAGGACTCCCCCACCCTCAATGTGTAAAGGAGGTGTATTTTACTAAAGAAAGGGTGACTGCCCTGTAATCAGGGTTGAGGACGCTTTCCCTTTTCTCCTCTCTGCATCGGCCCTCTTCACGCCAAGGTCCAAAGTGAGCTCCCTCTAACTAGGGTGTGGGTCTTTCCCTGCCTTTCACAAGGTAACACTGCCATTTGGAAGATAGTTCTAGAAACCAGCCTCTTGAGAGGGTTCAGGGTTTCCCCTACTAGCTGTCCCGAGCCCTCCTCACTCACGAACTCAGCCAAGTCAAAGCACGCGTCCTCTGCATCCACCTGGACCCGCCTTCTGCCGCAAGCTCTCCTGCGCTCTGAAAGAGATCGGTGCCGAAAAGTAGGAATTAGGGTAATTTCCGGCAGGGCCGAGTATCTTGCCAATGTCATCTGAATCTACCTTGTACACGTGCTCTCTACTGAGCCACAGCTAACCCGCTTCACCTCTCTCTTTCTAGCAACTCAAAGGACAAAATGGACAAGACGACACAAGCACCAAAGAAACTGCAGGAAAAGGGAAGAAAAAGCCACGGCCAACGGCTGCACACACCGCACACACAGCACACACCGCACCCCTGTACCGAGGGATCGGGTTCGACACTTCTCCTCACGGGCTTAATCCCCCTTCAGGTGCCCGGTATAAGGACCTCCCTGTAAACAAGGATCAAGGTCCATTCCTTACAAACCAAAATGCTTTATGGGTCCCTTCCATAGCTGAGGCGGAGCGAGCCCCCTTTAAAAGGGGTTGAGGCCTCTGTGGGTTTGAGCTCCTTAGGACCTAGCCTTTAAAATGCCCCGGGCCGTTGACCTCTCCCTGTCAGAAGGGTGCAGGTCTCCCCTTTCTAACTCCTCTTGGGCCGTTGGCACTCGCTGGGCAACGAGACCACCCACTTCCGAGGGAACGGAGGTCTCTCCTTTACAGCGCTTTTCGCTCTGGCCCATTGGAAGGCTCCTGGCTTAAGGACCACCCTGTAAGGAGGGTTTCGGTCTCCTTTGCCATGCAAATTAAGCCACAGGTCACTTTGACACGCCCGGCAAAATGACTGCCCTGTAACCAGGGTGTAAGGTCTTATACCTCTCACGCTTAAGCTAGGGGAGCCTTTCCGTACCTATGGCTTAGCGACTCCCCCGGACCCTCCACCACTTGAGAAGGGTTGAACTTCTGTTTCTCTTAGTCACAGTAAATTCCCACAGAATGATTTCTACTTGGCTTTTTTGAGATTGGAAGTGAAATCTTATTTGGGACCTATCGCGGTCAGATGGAACATGGTGTGGCGAAGGGGCGGCTGTAAGGGGATGGCGGAGGCCGTGGAAAATTCGCCCCTTTTCTCAAAAAAGCCAAGAAATGGCCCAACCAAGCAAACGTCACAAAGTCTGGAAATGAACAGGGGAGGTGGGGGGCTCCTTTCGGACCCTCACTTCCGTGTAATCCTTCCTCAAGTCCTTTTGCCCCGCCCAATTTACACCGCTCAACCAACCACAACTTTCACCCTTTGTTTTCTTGTGCACAAGAAAGAACGCTGTCGGACTGACGAGCGTCAACTGTAGGGATTCGGACAGTTCCGTTAGTTGTGTCCCAATTCCTGGCCTTGTGTCTCTTTGGTGATTAATCACCAAAGAGAGGAGATTCCTCGGGCTACGTTGGAAGAGATTGAGGTGGCGGTCCTTTCTGAAATGTGTTCATGTTGAGATGTTGTAGGTAGATGCGGTGGTATTCAGAGCCGGCACGTGGGTGCACCTAACCCTACTAACAGGACCGAGTCACAAGTAAAAGGGGTCTTTTCTGGTAAAGGTAGGGGGCACAAAGTTGTCATTTTCTTGGTGGGGTAGGAGGTAAGTCGGGAAGGGTGTCGCTGAGGGACGGAGGATTGATTGGAAAGGGGACACTCAGCAGGATCCCTCCCTTACCTGTTCATTTCCAGATCTTTTCACATTCAGGACTCCCCCACCCTCAATGTGTAAAGGAGGTGTATTTTACTAAAGAAAGGGTGACTGCCCTGTAATCAGGGTTGAGGACGCTTTCCCTTTTCTCCTCTCTGCATCGGCCCTCTTCACGCCAAGGTCCAAAGTGAGCTCCCTCTAACTAGGGTGTGGGTCTTTCCCTGCCTTTCACAAGGTAACACTGCCATTTGGAAGATAGTTCTAGAAACCAGCCTCTTGAGAGGGTTCAGGGTTTCCCCTACTAGCTGTCCCGAGCCCTCCTCACTCACGAACTCAGCCAAGTCAAAGCACGCGTCCTCTGCATCCACCTGGACCCGCCTTCTGCCGCAAGCTCTCCTGCGCTCTGAAAGAGATCGGTGCCGAAAAGTAGGAATTAGGGTAATTTCCGGCAGGGCCGAGTATCTTGCCAATGTCATCTGAATCTACCTTGTACACGTGCTCTCTACTGAGCCACAGCTAACCCGCTTCACCTCTCTCTTTCTAGCAACTCAAAGGACAAAATGGACAAGACGACACAAGCACCAAAGAAACTGCAGGAAAAGGGAAGAAAAAGCCACGGCAAACGGCTGCACACACCGCACACACAGCACACACCGCACCCCTCTACCGAGGGATCGGGTTCGACACTTCTCCTCACGGGCTTAATCCCCCTTCAGGTGCCCGGTATAAGGACCTCCCTGTAAACAAGGATCAAGGTCCATTCCTTACAAACCAAAATGCTTTATGGGTCCCTTCCATAGCTGAGGCGGAGCGAGCCCCCTTTAAAACGGGTTGAGGTCTCTGTGGGTTTGGGCTTCTTAGGACCTAGCCTTTAAAATGCCCCGTGCCGTTGACCTCTCCCTGTCAGAAGGGTGCAGGTCTCCCCTTTCTAACTCCTCTTGGGCCGTTGGCACTCGCTGGGCAACGAGACCACCCACTTCCGAGGGAACGGAGGTCTCTCCTTTACAGCGCTTTTCGCTCTGGCCCATTGGAAGGCTCCTGGCTTAAGGACCACCCTGTAAGGAGGGTTTCGGTCTCCTTTGCCATGCAAATTAAGCCACAGGTCACTTTGACACGCCCGGCAAAATGACTGCCCTGTAACCAGGGTGTAAGGTCTTATACCTCTCACGCTTAAGCTAGGGGAACCTTTCCGTACCTATGGCTTAGCGACTCCCCCGGACCCTCCACCACTTGAGAAGGGTTGAACTTCTGTTTCTCTTAGTCACAGTAAATTCCCACAGAATGATTTCTACTTGGCTTTTTTGAGATTTGAAGTGAAATCTTATTTGGGACCTATCGCGGTCAGATGGAACATGGTGTGGCGAAGGGGCGGCTGTAAGGGGATGGCGGAGGCCGTGGAAAATTCGCCCCTTTTCTCAAAAAAGCCAAGAAATGGCCCAACCAAGCAAACGTCACAAAGTCTGGAAATGAACAGGGGAGGTGGGGGGCTCCTTTCGGACCCTCACTTCCGTGTAATCCTTCCTCAAGTCCTTTTGCCCTGCCCAATTTACACCGCTCAACCAACCACAACTTTCACCCTTTGTTTTCTTGTGCACAAGAAAGAACGCTGTCGGACTGACGAGCGTCAACTGTAGGGATTCGGACAGTTCCGTTAGTTGTGTCCCAATTCCTGGCCTTGTGTCTCTTTGGTGATTAATCACCAAAGAGAGGAGATTCCTCGGGCTACGTTGGAAGAGATTGAGGTGGCGGTCCTTTCTGAAATGTGTTCATGTTGAGATGTTGTAGGTAGATGCGGTGGTATTCAGAGCCGGCACGTGGGTGCACCTAACCCTACTAACAGGACCGAGTCACAAGTAAAAGGGGTCTTTTCTGGTAAAGGTAGGGGGCACAAAGTTGTCATTTTCTTGGTGGGGTAGGAGGTAAGTCGGGAAGGGTGTCGCTGAGGGACGGAGGATTGATTGGAAAGGGGACACTCAGCAGGATCCCTCCCTTACCTGTTCATTTCCAGATCTTTTCACATTCAGGACTCCCCCACCCTCATTGTGTAAAGGAGGTGTATTATATTAAAGAAAGGGTGACTGCCCTGTAATCAGGGTCCAGGTCGCTTTCCCTTTTCTCCTCTCTGCGTCGGCCCTCTTCACGCCAAGGTCCAAAGTGAGCTCCCTCTAACTAGGGTGTGGGTCTTTCCCTGCCTTTCACAAGGTAACACTGCCATTTGGAAGATAGTTCTAGAAACCAGCCTCTTGAGAGGGTTCAGGGTTTGCCCTACTAGCTGTCCCGAGCCCTCCTCACTCACGAACTCAGCCAAGTCAAAGCCTGCGTCCTCTGCATCCACCTGGACCCGCCTTCTGCCGCAAGCTCTCCTGCGCTCTGAAAGAGATCGGTGCCGAAAAGTAGGAATTAGGGTAATTTCCGGCAGGGCCGAGTATCTTGCCAATGTCATCTGAATCTACCTTGTACACGTGCTCTCTACTGAGCCACAGCTAACCCGCTTCACCTCTCTCTTTCTAGCAACTCAAAGGACAAAATGGACAAGACGACACAAGCACCAAAGAAACTGCAGGAAAAGGGAAGAAAAAGCCACGGCCAACGGCTGCACACACCGCACACACAGCACACACCGCACCCCTGTACCGAGGGATCGGGTTCGACACTTCTCCTCACGGGCTTAATCCCCCTTCAGGTGCCCGGTATAAGGACCTCCCTGTAAACAAGGATCAAGGTCCATTCCTTACAAACCAAAATGCTTTATGGGTCCCTTCCATAGCTGAGGCGGAGCGAGCCCCCTTTAAAAGGGGTTGAGGCCTCTGTGGGTTTGAGCTCCTTAGGACCTAGCCTTTAAAATGCCCCGGGCCGTTGACCTCTCCCTGTCAGAAGGGTGCAGGTCTCCCCTTTCTAACTCCTCTTGGGCCGTTGGCACTCGCTGGGCAACGAGACCACCCACTTCCGAGGGAACGGAGGTCTCTCCTTTACAGCGCTTTTCGCTCTGGCCCATTGGAAGGCTCCTGGCTTAAGGACCACCCTGTAAGGAGGGTTTCGGTCTCCTTTGCCATGCAAATTAAGCCACAGGTCACTTTGACACGCCCGGCAAAATGACTGCCCTGTAACCAGGGTGTAAGGTCTTATACCTCTCACGCTTAAGCTAGGGGAGCCTTTCCGTACCTATGGCTTAGCGACTCCCCCGGACCCTCCACCACTTGAGAAGGGTTGAACTTCTGTTTCTCTTAGTCACAGTAAATTCCCACAGAATGATTTCTACTTGGCTTTTTTGAGATTGGAAGTGAAATCTTATTTGGGACCTATCGCGGTCAGATGGAACATGGTGTGGCGAAGGGGCGGCTGTAAGGGGATGGCGGAGGCCGTGGAAAATTCGCCCCTTTTCTCAAAAAAGCCAAGAAATGGCCCAACCAAGCAAACGTCACAAAGTCTGGAAATGAACAGGGGAGGTGGGGGGCTCCTTTCGGACCCTCACTTCCGTGTAATCCTTCCTCAAGTCCTTTTGCCCTGCCCAATTTACACCGCTCAACCAACCACAACTTTCACCCTTTGTTTTCTTGTGCACAAGAAAGAACGCTGTCGGACTGACGAGCGTCAACTGTAGGGATTCGGACAGTTCCGTTAGTTGTGTCCCAATTCCTGGCCTTGTGTCTCTTTGGTGATTAATCACCAAAGAGAGGAGATTCCTCGGGCTACGTTGGAAGAGATTGAGGTGGCGGTCCTTTCTGAAATGTGTTCATGTTGAGATGTTGTAGGTAGATGCGGTGGTATTCAGAGCCGGCACGTGGGTGCACCTAACCCTACTAACAGGACCGAGTCACAAGTAAAAGGGGTCTTTTCTGGTAAAGGTAGGGGGCACAAAGTTGTCATTTTCTTGGTGGGGTAGGAGGTAAGTCGGGAAGGGTGTCGCTGAGGGACGGAGGATTGATTGGAAAGGGGACACTCAGCAGGATCCCTCCCTTACCTGTTCATTTCCAGATCTTTTCACATTCAGGACTCCCCCACCCTCAATGTGTAAAGGAGGTGTATTTTACTAAAGAAAGGGTGACTGCCCTGTAATCAGGGTTGAGGACGCTTTCCCTTTTCTCCTCTCTGCATCGGCCCTCTTCACGCCAAGGTCCAAAGTGAGCTCCCTCTAACTAGGGTGTGGGTCTTTCCCTGCCTTTCACAAGGTAACACTGCCATTTGGAAGATAGTTCTAGAAACCAGCCTCTTGAGAGGGTTCAGGGTTTCCCCTACTAGCTGTCCCGAGCCCTCCTCACTCACGAACTCAGCCAAGTCAAAGCACGCGTCCTCTGCATCCACCTGGACCCGCCTTCTGCCGCAAGCTCTCCTGCGCTCTGAAAGAGATCGGTGCCGAAAAGTAGGAATTAGGGTAATTTCCGGCAGGGCCGAGTATCTTGCCAATGTCATCTGAATCTACCTTGTACACGTGCTCTCTACTGAGCCACAGCTAACCCGCTTCACCTCTCTCTTTCTAGCAACTCAAAGGACAAAATGGACAAGACGACACAAGCACCAAAGAAACTGCAGGAAAAGGGAAGAAAAAGCCACGGCCAACGGCTGCACACACCGCACACACAGCACACACCGCACCCCTGTACCGAGGGATCGGGTTCGACACTTCTCCTCACGGGCTTAATCCCCCTTCAGGTGCCCGGTATAAGGACCTCCCTGTAAACAAGGATCAAGGTCCATTCCTTACAAACCAAAATGCTTTATGGGTCCCTTCCATAGCTGAGGCGGAGCGAGCCCCCTTTAAAAGGGGTTGAGGCCTCTGTGGGTTTGAGCTCCTTAGGACCTAGCCTTTAAAATGCCCCGGGCCGTTGACCTCTCCCTGTCAGAAGGGTGCAGGTCTCCCCTTTCTAACTCCTCTTGGGCCGTTGGCACTCGCTGGGCAACGAGACCACCCACTTCCGAGGGAACGGAGGTCTCTCCTTTACAGCGCTTTTCGCTCTGGCCCATTGGAAGGCTCCTGGCTTAAGGACCACCCTGTAAGGAGGGTTTCGGTCTCCTTTGCCATGCAAATTAAGCCACAGGTCACTTTGACACGCCCGGCAAAATGACTGCCCTGTAACCAGGGTGTAAGGTCTTATACCTCTCACGCTTAAGCTAGGGGAGCCTTTCCGTACCTATGGCTTAGCGACTCCCCCGGACCCTCCACCACTTGAGAAGGGTTGAACTTCTGTTTCTCTTAGTCACAGTAAATTCCCACAGAATGATTTCTACTTGGCTTTTTTGAGATTGGAAGTGAAATCTTATTTGGGACC
Source organism: Malaclemys terrapin pileata (assembly GCF_027887155.1). Classification (NCBI taxonomy): domain Eukaryota; kingdom Metazoa; phylum Chordata; order Testudines; family Emydidae; genus Malaclemys; species Malaclemys terrapin. Next base: position 20,484,892 of record NC_071526.1, on the reverse strand, counting down.
TATCGCGGTCAGATGGAACATGGTGTGGCGAAGGGGCGGCTGTAAGGGGATGGCGGAGGCCGTGGAAAATTCGCCCCTTTTCTCAAAAAAGCCAAGAAATGGCCCAACCAAGCAAACGTCACAAAGTCTGGAAATGAACAGGGGAGGTGGGGGGCTCCTTTCGGACCCTCACTTCCGTGTAATCCTTCCTCAAGTCCTTTTGCCCTGCCCAATTTACACCGCTCAACCAACCACAACTTTCACCCTTTGTTTTCTTGTGCACAAGAAAGAACGCTGTCGGACTGACGAGCGTCAACTGTAGGGATTCGGACAGTTCCGTTAGTTGTGTCCCAATTCCTGGCCTTGTGTCTCTTTGGTGATTAATCACCAAAGAGAGGAGATTCCTCGGGCTACGTTGGAAGAGATTGAGGTGGCGGTCCTTTCTGAAATGTGTTCATGTTGAGATGTTGTAGGTAGATGCGGTGGTATTCAGAGCCGGCACGTGGGTGCACCTAACCCTACTAACAGGACCGAGTCACAAGTAAAAGGGGTCTTTTCTGGTAAAGGTAGGGGGCACAAAGTTGTCATTTTCTTGGTGGGGTAGGAGGTAAGTCGGGAAGGGTGTCGCTGAGGGACGGAGGATTGATTGGAAAGGGGACACTCAGCAGGATCCCTCCCTTACCTGTTCATTTCCAGATCTTTTCACATTCAGGACTCCCCCACCCTCAATGTGTAAAGGAGGTGTATTTTACTAAAGAAAGGGTGACTGCCCTGTAATCAGGGTTGAGGACGCTTTCCCTTTTCTCCTCTCTGCATCGGCCCTCTTCACGCCAAGGTCCAAAGTGAGCTCCCTCTAACTAGGGTGTGGGTCTTTCCCTGCCTTTCACAAGGTAACACTGCCATTTGGAAGATAGTTCTAGAAACCAGCCTCTTGAGAGGGTTCAGGGTTTCCCCTACTAGCTGTCCCGAGCCCTCCTCACTCACGAACTCAGCCAAGTCAAAGCACGCGTCCTCTGCATCCACCTGGACCCGCCTTCTGCCGCAAGCTCTCCTGCGCTCTGAAAGAGATCGGTGCCGAAAAGTAGGAATTAGGGTAATTTCCGGCAGGGCCGAGTATCTTGCCAATGTCATCTGAATCTACCTTGTACACGTGCTCTCTACTGAGCCACAGCTAACCCGCTTCACCTCTCTCTTTCTAGCAACTCAAAGGACAAAATGGACAAGACGACACAAGCACCAAAGAAACTGCAGGAAAAGGGAAGAAAAAGCCACGGCAAACGGCTGCACACACCGCACACACAGCACACACCGCACCCCTCTACCGAGGGATCGGGTTCGACACTTCTCCTCACGGGCTTAATCCCCCTTCAGGTGCCCGGTATAAGGACCTCCCTGTAAACAAGGATCAAGGTCCATTCCTTACAAACCAAAATGCTTTATGGGTCCCTTCCATAGCTGAGGCGGAGCGAGCCCCCTTTAAAACGGGTTGAGGTCTCTGTGGGTTTGGGCTCCTTAGGACCTAGCCTTTAAAATGCCCCGTGCCGTTGACCTCTCCCTGTCAGAAGGGTGCAGGTCTCCCCTTTCTAACTCCTCTTGGGCCGTTGGCACTCGCTGGGCAACGAGACCACCCACTTCCGAGGGAACGGAGGTCTCTCCTTTACAGCGCTTTTCGCTCTGGCCCATTGGAAGGCTCCTGGCTTAAGGACCACCCTGTAAGGAGGGTTTCGGTCTCCTTTGCCATGCAAATTAAGCCACAGGTCACTTTGACACGCCCGGCAAAATGACTGCCCTGTAACCAGGGTGTAAGGTCTTATACCTCTCACGCTTAAGCTAGGGGAGCCTTTCCGTACCTGTGGCTTAGCGACTCCCCCGGACCCTCCACCACTTGAGAAGGGTTGAACTTCTGTTTCTCTTAGTCACAGTAAATTCCCACAGAATGATTTCTACTTGGCTTTTTTGAGATTTGAAGTGAAATCTTATTTGGGACCTATCGCGGTCAGATGGAACATGGTGTGGCGAAGGGGCGGCTGTAAGGGGATGGCGGAGGCCGTGGAAAATTCGCCCCTTTTCTCAAAAAAGCCAAGAAATGGCCCAACCAAGCAAACGTCACAAAGTCTGGAAATGAACAGGGGAGGTGGGGGGCTCCTTTCGGACCCTCACTTCCGTGTAATCCTTCCTCAAGTCCTTTTGCCCTGCCCAATTTACACCGCTCAACCAACCACAACTTTCACCCTTTGTTTTCTTGTGCACAAGAAAGAACGCTGTCGGACTGACGAGCGTCAACTGTAGGGATTCGGACAGTTCCGTTAGTTGTGTCCCAATTCCTGGCCTTGTGTCTCTTTGGTGATTAATCACCAAAGAGAGGAGATTCCTCGGGCTACGTTGGAAGAGATTGAGGTGGCGGTCCTTTCTGAAATGTGTTCATGTTGAGATGTTGTAGGTAGATGCGGTGGTATTCAGAGCCGGCACGTGGGTGCACCTAACCCTACTAACAGGACCGAGTCACAAGTAAAAGGGGTCTTTTCTGGTAAAGGTAGGGGGCACAAAGTTGTCATTTTCTTGGTGGGGTAGGAGGTAAGTCGGGAAGGGTGTCGCTGAGGGACGGAGGATTGATTGGAAAGGGGACACTCAGCAGGATCCCTCCCTTACCTGTTCATTTCCAGATCTTTTCACATTCAGGACTCCCCCACTCTCAATGTGTAAAGGAGGTGTATTTTACTAAAGAAAGGGTGACTGCCCTGTAATCAGGGTTGAGGACGCTTTCCCTTTTCTCCTCTCTGCATCGGCCCTCTTCACGCCAAGGTCCAAAGTGAGCTCCCTCTAACTAGGGTGTGGGTCTTTCCCTGCCTTTCACAAGGTAACACTGCCATTTGGAAGATAGTTCTAGAACCCAGCCTCTTGAGAGGGTTCAGGGTTTGCCCTACTAGCTGTCCCGTGCCCTCCTCACTCACGCACTCAGCCAAGTCAAAGCCCGCGTCCTCTGCATCCACCTGGACCCGCCTTCTGCCGCAAGCTCTCCTGCGCTCTGAAAGAGATCGGTGCCGAAAAGTAGGAATTAGGGTAATTTCTGGCAGGGCCGAGTATCTTTCCAATGTCATCTGAATCTACCTTGTACACGTGCTCTCTACTGAGCCACACCTAACCCGCTTCACCTCTCTCTTTCTAGCAACTCAAAGGACAAAATGGACAAGACGACACAAGCACCAAAGAAACTGCAGGAAAAGGGAAGAAAAAGCCACGGCCAACGGCTGCACACACCGCACCCCTCTACCGAGGGATCGGGTTCGACACTTCTCCTCACGGGCTTAATCCCCCTTCAGGTGCCCGGTAAAAGGACCTCCCTGTAAACAAGGATCAAGGTCCATTCCTTACAAACCAAAATGCTTTATGGGTCCCTTCCATAGCTGAGGCGGAGCGAGCCCCCTTTAAAACGGGTTGAGGTCTCTGTGGGTTTGGGCTCCTTAGGACCTAGCCTTTAAAATGCCCCGGGCCGTTGACCTCTCCCTGTCAGAAGGGTGCAGGTCTCCCCTTTCTAACTCCTCTTGGGCCGTTGGCACTCGCTGGGCAACGAGACCACCCACTTCCGAGGGAACGGAGGTCTCTCCTTTACAGCGCTTTTCGCTCTGGCCCATTGGAAAGCCCCTGGCTTAAGGACCACCCTGCAAGGAGGGTTTCGGTCTCCTTTGCCATGCAAATTAAGCCACAGGTCACTTTGACACGCCCGGCAAAATGACTGCCCTGTAACCAGGGTGTAAGGTCTTATACCTCTCACGCTTAAGCTAGGGGAGCCTTTCCGTGCCTGTGGCTTAGCGACTCCCCCCGACCCTCCACCACTTGAGAAGGGTTGAACTTCTGTTTCTCTTAGTCACAGTAAATTCCCACAGAATGATTTCTACTTGGCTTTTTTGAGATTGGAAGTGAAATCTTATTTGGGACCTATCCCGGTCAGATGGAACATGGTGTGGCGAAGGGGCGGCTGTAAGGGGATGGCGGAGGCCGTGGAAAATTCGCCCCTTTTCTCAAAAAAGCCAAGAAATGGCCCAACCAAGCAAACGTCACAAAGTCTGGAAATGAACAGGGGAGGTGGGGGGCTCCTTTCGGACCCTCACTTCCGTGTAATCCTTCCTCAAGTCCTTTTGCCCTGCCCAATTTACACCGCTCAACCAACCACAACTTTCACCCTTTGTTTTCTTGTGCACAAGAAAGAATGCTGTCGGACTGACGAGCGTCAACTATAGGGATTCGGACAACTCCGTTAGTTGTGTCCCAATTCCTGGCCTTGTGTCTCTTTGGTGATTAATCACCAAAGAGAGGAGATTCCTCGGGCTACGTTGGAAGAGATTGAGGTGGCGGTCCTTTCTGAAATGTGTTCATGTTGAGATGTTGTAGGTAGATGCGGTTGTATTCAGAGCCGGCACGTGGGTGCACCTAACCCTACTAACAGGACCGAGTCACAAGTAAAAGGGGTCTTTTCTGGTAAAGGTAGGGGGCACAAAGTTGTCATTTTCTTGGTGGGGTAGGAGGTAAGTCGGGAAGGGTGTCGCTGAGGGACGGAGGATTGATTGGAAAGGGGACACTCAGCAGGATCCCTCCCTTACCTGTTCATTTCCAGATCTTTTCACATTCAGGACTCCCCCACTCTCAATGTGTAAAGGAGGTGTATTTTACTAAAGAAAGGGTGACTGCCCTGTAATCAGGGTTGAGGACGCTTTCCCTTTTCTCCTCTCTGCATCGGCCCTCTTCACGCCAAGGTCCAAAGTGAGCTCCCTCTAACTAGGGTGTGGGTCTTTCCCTGCCTTTCACAAGGTAACACTGCCATTTGGAAGATAGTTCTAGAACCCAGCCTCTTGAGAGGGTTCAGGGTTTGCCCTACTAGCTGTCCCGTGCCCTCCTCACTCACGCACTCAGCCAAGTCAAAGCCCGCGTCCTCTGCATCCACCTGGACCCGCCTTCTGCCGCAAGCTCTCCTGCGCTCTGAAAGAGATCGGTGCCGAAAAGTAGGAATTAGGGTAATTTCTGGCAGGGCCGAGTATCTTTCCAATGTCATCTGAATCTACCTTGTACACGTGCTCTCTACTGAGCCACACCTAACCCGCTTCACCTCTCTCTTTCTAGCAACTCAAAGGACAAAATGGACAAGACGACACAAGCACCAAAGAAACTGCAGGAAAAGGGAAGAAAAAGCCACGGCCAACGGCTGCACACACCGCACCCCTCTACCGAGGGATCGGGTTCGACACTTCTCCTCACGGGCTTAATCCCCCTTCAGGTGCCCGGTAAAAGGACCTCCCTGTAAACAAGGATCAAGGTCCATTCCTTACAAACCAAAATGCTTTATGGGTCCCTTCCATAGCTGAGGCGGAGCGAGCCCCCTTTAAAACGGGTTGAGGTCTCTGTGGGTTTGGGCTTCTTAGGACCTAGCCTTTAAAATGCCCCGGGCCGTTGACCCCTCCCTGTCAGAAGGGTGCAGGTCTCCCCTTTCTAACTCCTCTTGGGCCGTTGGCACTCGCTGGGCAACGAGACCACCCACTTCCGAGGGAACGGAGGTCTCTCCTTTACAGCGCTTTTCGCTCTGGCCCATTGGAAGGCTCCTGGCTTAAGGACCACCCTGTAAGGAGGGTTTCGGTCTCCTTTGCCATGCAAATTAAGCCACAGGTCACTTTGACACGCCCGGCAAAATGACTGCCCTGTAACCAGGGTGTAAGGTCTTATACCTCTCACGCTTAAGCTAGGGGAGCCTTTCCGTACCTGTGGCTTAGCGACTCCCCCCGACCCTCCACCACTTGAGAAGGGTTGAACTTCTGTTTCTCTTAATCACAGTAAATTCCCACAGAATGATTTCTACTTGGTTTTTTGAGATTGGAAGTGAAATCTTATTTGGGACCTATCCCGGTCAGATGGAACATGGTGTGGCGAAGGGGTGGCTGTAAGGGGATGGCGGAGGCCGTGGAAAATTCGCCCCTTTTCTCAAAAAAGCCAAGAAATGGCCCAACCAAGCAAACGTCACAAAGTCTGGAAATGAACAGGGGAGGTGGGGGGCTCCTTTCGGACCCTCACTTCCGTGTAATCCTTCCTCAAGTCCTTTTGCCCCGCCCAATTTACACCGCTCAACCAACCACAACTTTCACCCTTTGTTTTCTTGTGCACAAGAAAGAACGCTGTCGGACTGACGAGCGTCAACTGTAGGGATTCGGACAGCTCCGTTAGTTGTGTCCCAATTCCTGGCCTTGTGTCTCTTTGGTGATTAATCACCAAAGAGAGGAGATTTCTCGGGCTACGTTGGAAGAGATTGAGGTGGCGGTCCTTTCTGAAATGTGTTCATGTTGAGATGTTGTAGGTAGATGCGGTGGTATTCAGAGCCGGCACGTGGGTGCACCTAACCCTACTAACAGGACCGCGTCACAAGTAAAAGGGGTCTTTTCTGGTAAAGGTAGGGGGCACAAAGTTGTCATTTTCTTGGTGGGGTAGGAGGTAAGTCGGGAAGGGTGTCGCTGAGGGACGGAGGATTGATTGGAAAGGGGACACTCAGCAGGATCCCTCCCTTACCTGTTCATTTCCAGATCTTTTCACATTCAGGACTCCCCCACCCTCATTGTGTAAAGGAGGTGTATTATATTAAAGAAAGGGTGACTGCCCTGTAATCAGGGTCCAGGTCGCTTTCCCTTTTCTCCTCTCTGCGTCGGCCCTCTTCACGCCAAGGTCCAAAGTGAGCTCCCTCTAACTAGGGTGTGGGTCTTTCCCTGCCTTTCACAAGGTAACACTGCCATTTGGAAGATAGTTCTAGAAACCAGCCTCTTGAGAGGGTTCAGGGTTTGCCCTACTAGCTGTCCCGAGCCCTCCTCACTCACGAACTCAGCCAAGTCAAAGCCTGCGTCCTCTGCATCCACCTGGACCCGCCTTCTGCCGCAAGCTCTCCTGCGCTCTGAAAGAGATCGGTGCCGAAAAGTAGGAATTAGGGTAATTTCCGGCAGGGCCGAGTATCTTGCCAATGTCATCTGAATCTACCTTGTACACGTGCTCTCTACTGAGCCACAGCTAACCCGCTTCACCTCTCTCTTTCTAGCAACTCAAAGGACAAAATGGACAAGACGACACAAGCACCAAAGAAACTGCAGGAAAAGGGAAGAAAAAGCCACGGCCAACGGCTGCACACACCGCACACACAGCACACACCGCACCCCTGTACCGAGGGATCGGGTTCGACACTTCTCCTCACGGGCTTAATCCCCCTTCAGGTGCCCGGTATAAGGACCTCCCTGTAAACAAGGATCAAGGTCCATTCCTTACAAACCAAAATGCTTTATGGGTCCCTTCCATAGCTGAGGCGGAGCGAGCCCCCTTTAAAAGGGGTTGAGGCCTCTGTGGGTTTGAGCTCCTTAGGACCTAGCCTTTAAAATGCCCCGGGCCGTTGACCTCTCCCTGTCAGAAGGGTGCAGGTCTCCCCTTTCTAACTCCTCTTGGGCCGTTGGCACTCGCTGGGCAACGAGACCACCCACTTCCGAGGGAACGGAGGTCTCTCCTTTACAGCGCTTTTCGCTCTGGCCCATTGGAAGGCTCCTGGCTTAAGGACCACCCTGTAAGGAGGGTTTCGGTCTCCTTTGCCATGCAAATTAAGCCACAGGTCACTTTGACACGCCCGGCAAAATGACTGCCCTGTAACCAGGGTGTAAGGTCTTATACCTCTCACGCTTAAGCTAGGGGAGCCTTTCCGTACCTATGGCTTAGCGACTCCCCCGGACCCTCCACCACTTGAGAAGGGTTGAACTTCTGTTTCTCTTAGTCACAGTAAATTCCCACAGAATGATTTCTACTTGGCTTTTTTGAGATTGGAAGTGAAATCTTATTTGGGACCTATCCCGGTCAGATGGAACATGGTGTGGCGAAGGGGCGGCTGTAAGGGGATGGCGGAGGCCGTGGAAAATTCGCCCCTTTTCTCAAAAAAGCCAAGAAATGGCCCAACCAAGCAAACGTCACAAAGTCTGGAAATGAACAGGGGAGGTGGGGGGCTCCTTTCGGACCCTCACTTCCGTGTAATCCTTCCTCAAGTCCTTTTGCCCTGCCCAATTTACACCGCTCAACCAACCACAACTTTCACCCTTTGTTTTCTTGTGCACAAGAAAGAACGCTGTCGGACTGACGAGCGTCAACTGTAGGGATTCGGACAGTTCCGTTAGTTGTGTCCCAATTCCTGGCCTTGTGTCTCTTTGGTGATTAATCACCAAAGAGAGGAGATTCCTCGGGCTACGTTGGAAGAGATTGAGGTGGCGGTCCTTTCTGAAATGTGTTCATGTTGAGATGTTGTAGGTAGATGCGGTGGTATTCAGAGCCGGCACGTGGGTGCACCTAACCCTACTAACAGGACCGAGTCACAAGTAAAAGGGGTCTTTTCTGGTAAAGGTAGGGGGCACAAAGTTGTCATTTTCTTGGTGGGGTAGGAGGTAAGTCGGGAAGGGTGTCGCTGAGGGACGGAGGATTGATTGGAAAGGGGACACTCAGCAGGATCCCTCCCTTACCTGTTCATTTCCAGATCTTTTCACATTCAGGACTCCCCCACCCTCAATGTGTAAAGGAGGTGTATTTTACTAAAGAAAGGGTGACTGCCCTGTAATCAGGGTTGAGGACGCTTTCCCTTTTCTCCTCTCTGCATCGGCCCTCTTCACGCCAAGGTCCAAAGTGAGCTCCCTCTAACTAGGGTGTGGGTCTTTCCCTGCCTTTCACAAGGTAACACTGCCATTTGGAAGATAGTTCTAGAAACCAGCCTCTTGAGAGGGTTCAGGGTTTCCCCTACTAGCTGTCCCGAGCCCTCCTCACTCACGAACTCAGCCAAGTCAAAGCACGCGTCCTCTGCATCCACCTGGACCCGCCTTCTGCCGCAAGCTCTCCTGCGCTCTGAAAGAGATCGGTGCCGAAAAGTAGGAATTAGGGTAATTTCCGGCAGGGCCGAGTATCTTGCCAATGTCATCTGAATCTACCTTGTACACGTGCTCTCTACTGAGCCACAGCTAACCCGCTTCACCTCTCTCTTTCTAGCAACTCAAAGGACAAAATGGACAAGACGACACAAGCACCAAAGAAACTGCAGGAAAAGGGAAGAAAAAGCCACGGCCAACGGCTGCACACACCGCACACACAGCACACACCGCACCCCTGTACCGAGGGATCGGGTTCGACACTTCTCCTCACGGGCTTAATCCCCCTTCAGGTGCCCGGTATAAGGACCTCCCTGTAAACAAGGATCAAGGTCCATTCCTTACAAACCAAAATGCTTTATGGGTCCCTTCCATAGCTGAGGCGGAGCGAGCCCCCTTTAAAAGGGGTTGAGGCCTCTGTGGGTTTGAGCTCCTTAGGACCTAGCCTTTAAAATGCCCCGGGCCGTTGACCTCTCCCTGTCAGAAGGGTGCAGGTCTCCCCTTTCTAACTCCTCTTGGGCCGTTGGCACTCGCTGGGCAACGAGACCACCCACTTCCGAGGGAACGGAGGTCTCTCCTTTACAGCGCTTTTCGCTCTGGCCCATTGGAAGGCTCCTGGCTTAAGGACCACCCTGTAAGGAGGGTTTCGGTCTCCTTTGCCATGCAAATTAAGCCACAGGTCACTTTGACACGCCCGGCAAAATGACTGCCCTGTAACCAGGGTGTAAGGTCTTATACCTCTCACGCTTAAGCTAGGGGAGCCTTTCCGTACCTGTGGCTTAGCGACTCCCCCCGACCCTCCACCACTTGAGAAGGGTTGAACTTCTGTTTCTCTTAGTCACAGTAAATTCCCACAGAATGATTTCTACTTGGTTTTTTGAGATTGGAAGTGAAATCTTATTTGGGACCTATCCCGGTCAGATGGAACATGGTGTGGCGAAGGGGCGGCTGTAAGGGGATGGCGGAGGCCGTGGAAAATTCGCCCCTTTTCTCAAAAAAGCCAAGAAATGGCCCAACCAAGCAAACGTCACAAAGTCTGGAAATGAACAGGGGAGGTGGGGGGCTCCTTTCGGACCCTCACTTCCGTGTAATCCTTCCTCAAGTCCTTTTGCCCCGCCCAATTTACACCGCTCAACCAACCACAACTTTCACCCTTTGTTTTCTTGTGCACAAGAAAGAACGCTGTCGGACTGACGAGCGTCAACTGTAGGGATTCGGACAGCTCCGTTAGTTGTGTCCCAATTCCTGGCCTTGTGTCTCTTTGGTGATTAATCACCAAAGAGAGGAGATTTCTCGGGCTACGTTGGAAGAGATTGAGGTGGCGGTCCTTTCTGAAATGTGTTCATGTTGAGATGTTGTAGGTAGATGCGGTGGTATTCAGAGCCGGCACGTGGGTGCACCTAACCCTACTAACAGGACCGCGTCACAAGTAAAAGGGGTCTTTTCTGGTAAAGGTAGGGGGCACAAAGTTGTCATTTTCTTGGTGGGGTAGGAGGTAAGTCGGGAAGGGTGTCGCTGAGGGACGGAGGATTGATTGGAAAGGGGACACTCAGCAGGATCCCTCCCTTACCTGTTCATTTCCAGATCTTTTCACATTCAGGACTCCCCCACCCTCATTGTGTAAAGGAGGTGTATTATATTAAAGAAAGGGTGACTGCCCTGTAATCAGGGTCCAGGTCGCTTTCCCTTTTCTCCTCTCTGCGTCGGCCCTCTTCACGCCAAGGTCCAAAGTGAGCTCCCTCTAACTAGGGTGTGGGTCTTTCCCTGCCTTTCACAAGGTAACACTGCCATTTGGAAGATAGTTCTAGAAACCAGCCTCTTGAGAGGGTTCAGGGTTTGCCCTACTAGCTGTCCCGAGCCCTCCTCACTCACGAACTCAGCCAAGTCAAAGCCTGCGTCCTCTGCATCCACCTGGACCCGCCTTCTGCCGCAAGCTCTCCTGCGCTCTGAAAGAGATCGGTGCCGAAAAGTAGGAATTAGGGTAATTTCCGGCAGGGCCGAGTATCTTGCCAATGTCATCTGAATCTACCTTGTACACGTGCTCTCTACTGAGCCACAGCTAACCCGCTTCACCTCTCTCTTTCTAGCAACTCAAAGGACAAAATGGACAAGACGACACAAGCACCAAAGAAACTGCAGGAAAAGGGAAGAAAAAGCCACGGCCAACGGCTGCACACACCGCACACACAGCACACACCGCACCCCTGTACCGAGGGATCGGGTTCGACACTTCTCCTCACGGGCTTAATCCCCCTTCAGGTGCCCGGTATAAGGACCTCCCTGTAAACAAGGATCAAGGTCCATTCCTTACAAACCAAAATGCTTTATGGGTCCCTTCCATAGCTGAGGCGGAGCGAGCCCCCTTTAAAAGGGGTTGAGGCCTCTGTGGGTTTGAGCTCCTTAGGACCTAGCCTTTAAAATGCCCCGGGCCGTTGACCTCTCCCTGTCAGAAGGGTGCAGGTCTCCCCTTTCTAACTCCTCTTGGGCCGTTGGCACTCGCTGGGCAACGAGACCACCCACTTCCGAGGGAACGGAGGTCTCTCCTTTACAGCGCTTTTCGCTCTGGCCCATTGGAAGGCTCCTGGCTTAAGGACCACCCTGTAAGGAGGGTTTCGGTCTCCTTTGCCATGCAAATTAAGCCACAGGTCACTTTGACACGCCCGGCAAAATGACTGCCCTGTAACCAGGGTGTAAGGTCTTATACCTCTCACGCTTAAGCTAGGGGAGCCTTTCCGTACCTATGGCTTAGCGACTCCCCCGGACCCTCCACCACTTGAGAAGGGTTGAACTTCTGTTTCTCTTAGTCACAGTAAATTCCCACAGAATGATTTCTACTTGGCTTTTTTGAGATTGGAAGTGAAATCTTATTTGGGACCTATCGCGGTCAGATGGAACATGGTGTGGCGAAGGGGCGGCTGTAAGGGGATGGCGGAGGCCGTGGAAAATTCGCCCCTTTTCTCAAAAAAGCCAAGAAATGGCCCAACCAAGCAAACGTCACAAAGTCTGGAAATGAACAGGGGAGGTGGGGGGCTCCTTTCGGACCCTCACTTCCGTGTAATCCTTCCTCAAGTCCTTTTGCCCTGCCCAATTTACACCGCTCAACCAACCACAACTTTCACCCTTTGTTTTCTTGTGCACAAGAAAGAACGCTGTCGGACTGACGAGCGTCAACTGTAGGGATTCGGACAGTTCCGTTAGTTGTGTCCCAATTCCTGGCCTTGTGTCTCTTTGGTGATTAATCACCAAAGAGAGGAGATTCCTCGGGCTACGTTGGAAGAGATTGAGGTGGCGGTCCTTTCTGAAATGTGTTCATGTTGAGATGTTGTAGGTAGATGCGGTGGTATTCAGAGCCGGCACGTGGGTGCACCTAACCCTACTAACAGGACCGAGTCACAAGTAAAAGGGGTCTTTTCTGGTAAAGGTAGGGGGCACAAAGTTGTCATTTTCTTGGTGGGGTAGGAGGTAAGTCGGGAAGGGTGTCGCTGAGGGACGGAGGATTGATTGGAAAGGGGACACTCAGCAGGATCCCTCCCTTACCTGTTCATTTCCAGATCTTTTCACATTCAGGACTCCCCCACCCTCAATGTGTAAAGGAGGTGTATTTTACTAAAGAAAGGGTGACTGCCCTGTAATCAGGGTTGAGGACGCTTTCCCTTTTCTCCTCTCTGCATCGGCCCTCTTCACGCCAAGGTCCAAAGTGAGCTCCCTCTAACTAGGGTGTGGGTCTTTCCCTGCCTTTCACAAGGTAACACTGCCATTTGGAAGATAGTTCTAGAAACCAGCCTCTTGAGAGGGTTCAGGGTTTCCCCTACTAGCTGTCCCGAGCCCTCCTCACTCACGAACTCAGCCAAGTCAAAGCACGCGTCCTCTGCATCCACCTGGACCCGCCTTCTGCCGCAAGCTCTCCTGCGCTCTGAAAGAGATCGGTGCCGAAAAGTAGGAATTAGGGTAATTTCCGGCAGGGCCGAGTATCTTGCCAATGTCATCTGAATCTACCTTGTACACGTGCTCTCTACTGAGCCACAGCTAACCCGCTTCACCTCTCTCTTTCTAGCAACTCAAAGGACAAAATGGACAAGACGACACAAGCACCAAAGAAACTGCAGGAAAAGGGAAGAAAAAGCCACGGCCAACGGCTGCACACACCGCACACACAGCACACACCGCACCCCTGTACCGAGGGATCGGGTTCGACACTTCTCCTCACGGGCTTAATCCCCCTTCAGGTGCCCGGTATAAGGACCTCCCTGTAAACAAGGATCAAGGTCCATTCCTTACAAACCAAAATGCTTTATGGGTCCCTTCCATAGCTGAGGCGGAGCGAGCCCCCTTTAAAAGGGGTTGAGGCCTCTGTGGGTTTGAGCTCCTTAGGACCTAGCCTTTAAAATGCCCCGGGCCGTTGACCTCTCCCTGTCAGAAGGGTGCAGGTCTCCCCTTTCTAACTCCTCTTGGGCCGTTGGCACTCGCTGGGCAACGAGACCACCCACTTCCGAGGGAACGGAGGTCTCTCCTTTACAGCGCTTTTCGCTCTGGCCCATTGGAAGGCTCCTGGCTTAAGGACCACCCTGTAAGGAGGGTTTCGGTCTCCTTTGCCATGCAAATTAAGCCACAGGTCACTTTGACACGCCCGGCAAAATGACTGCCCTGTAACCAGGGTGTAAGGTCTTATACCTCTCACGCTTAAGCTAGGGGAGCCTTTCCGTACCTATGGCTTAGCGACTCCCCCGGACCCTCCACCACTTGAGAAGGGTTGAACTTCTGTTTCTCTTAGTCACAGTAAATTCCCACAGAATGATTTCTACTTGGCTTTTTTGAGATTGGAAGTGAAATCTTATTTGGGACCTATCGCGGTCAGATGGAACATGGTGTGGCGAAGGGGCGGCTGTAAGGGGATGGCGGAGGCCGTGGAAAATTCGCCCCTTTTCTCAAAAAAGCCAAGAAATGGCCCAACCAAGCAAACGTCACAAAGTCTGGAAATGAACAGGGGAGGTGGGGGGCTCCTTTCGGACCCTCACTTCCGTGTAATCCTTCCTCAAGTCCTTTTGCCCTGCCCAATTTACACCGCTCAACCAACCACAACTTTCACCCTTTGTTTTCTTGTGCACAAGAAAGAACGCTGTCGGACTGACGAGCGTCAACTGTAGGGATTCGGACAGTTCCGTTAGTTGTGTCCCAATTCCTGGCCTTGTGTCTCTTTGGTGATTAATCACCAAAGAGAGGAGATTCCTCGGGCTACGTTGGAAGAGATTGAGGTGGCGGTCCTTTCTGAAATGTGTTCATGTTGAGATGTTGTAGGTAGATGCGGTGGTATTCAGAGCCGGCACGTGGGTGCACCTAACCCTACTAACAGGACCGAGTCACAAGTAAAAGGGGTCTTTTCTGGTAAAGGTAGGGGGCACAAAGTTGTCATTTTCTTGGTGGGGTAGGAGGTAAGTCGGGAAGGGTGTCGCTGAGGGACGGAGGATTGATTGGAAAGGGGACACTCAGCAGGATCCCTCCCTTACCTGTTCATTTCCAGATCTTTTCACATTCAGGACTCCCCCACCCTCAATGTGTAAAGGAGGTGTATTTTACTAAAGAAAGGGTGACTGCCCTGTAATCAGGGTTGAGGACGCTTTCCCTTTTCTCCTCTCTGCATCGGCCCTCTTCACGCCAAGGTCCAAAGTGAGCTCCCTCTAACTAGGGTGTGGGTCTTTCCCTGCCTTTCACAAGGTAACACTGCCATTTGGAAGATAGTTCTAGAAACCAGCCTCTTGAGAGGGTTCAGGGTTTCCCCTACTAGCTGTCCCGAGCCCTCCTCACTCACGAACTCAGCCAAGTCAAAGCACGCGTCCTCTGCATCCACCTGGACCCGCCTTCTGCCGCAAGCTCTCCTGCGCTCTGAAAGAGATCGGTGCCGAAAAGTAGGAATTAGGGTAATTTCCGGCAGGGCCGAGTATCTTGCCAATGTCATCTGAATCTACCTTGTACACGTGCTCTCTACTGAGCCACAGCTAACCCGCTTCACCTCTCTCTTTCTAGCAACTCAAAGGACAAAATGGACAAGACGACACAAGCACCAAAGAAACTGCAGGAAAAGGGAAGAAAAAGCCACGGCCAACGGCTGCACACACCGCACACACAGCACACACCGCACCCCTGTACCGAGGGATCGGGTTCGACACTTCTCCTCACGGGCTTAATCCCCCTTCAGGTGCCCGGTATAAGGACCTCCCTGTAAACAAGGATCAAGGTCCATTCCTTACAAACCAAAATGCTTTATGGGTCCCTTCCATAGCTGAGGCGGAGCGAGCCCCCTTTAAAAGGGGTTGAGGCCTCTGTGGGTTTGAGCTCCTTAGGACCTAGCCTTTAAAATGCCCCGGGCCGTTGACCTCTCCCTGTCAGAAGGGTGCAGGTCTCCCCTTTCTAACTCCTCTTGGGCCGTTGGCACTCGCTGGGCAACGAGACCACCCACTTCCGAGGGAACGGAGGTCTCTCCTTTACAGCGCTTTTCGCTCTGGCCCATTGGAAGGCTCCTGGCTTAAGGACCACCCTGTAAGGAGGGTTTCGGTCTCCTTTGCCATGCAAATTAAGCCACAGGTCACTTTGACACGCCCGGCAAAATGACTGCCCTGTAACCAGGGTGTAAGGTCTTATACCTCTCACGCTTAAGCTAGGGGAGCCTTTCCGTACCTATGGCTTAGCGACTCCCCCGGACCCTCCACCACTTGAGAAGGGTTGAACTTCTGTTTCTCTTAGTCACAGTAAATTCCCACAGAATGATTTCTACTTGGCTTTTTTGAGATTGGAAGTGAAATCTTATTTGGGACCTATCGCGGTCAGATGGAACATGGTGTGGCGAAGGGGCGGCTGTAAGGGGATGGCGGAGGCCGTGGAAAATTCGCCCCTTTTCTCAAAAAAGCCAAGAAATGGCCCAACCAAGCAAACGTCACAAAGTCTGGAAATGAACAGGGGAGGTGGGGGGCTCCTTTCGGACCCTCACTTCCGTGTAATCCTTCCTCAAGTCCTTTTGCCCTGCCCAATTTACACCGCTCAACCAACCACAACTTTCACCCTTTGTTTTCTTGTGCACAAGAAAGAACGCTGTCGGACTGACGAGCGTCAACTGTAGGGATTCGGACAGTTCCGTTAGTTGTGTCCCAATTCCTGGCCTTGTGTCTCTTTGGTGATTAATCACCAAAGAGAGGAGATTCCTCGGGCTACGTTGGAAGAGATTGAGGTGGCGGTCCTTTCTGAAATGTGTTCATGTTGAGATGTTGTAGGTAGATGCGGTGGTATTCAGAGCCGGCACGTGGGTGCACCTAACCCTACTAACAGGACCGAGTCACAAGTAAAAGGGGTCTTTTCTGGTAAAGGTAGGGGGCACAAAGTTGTCATTTTCTTGGTGGGGTAGGAGGTAAGTCGGGAAGGGTGTCGCTGAGGGACGGAGGATTGATTGGAAAGGGGACACTCAGCAGGATCCCTCCCTTACCTGTTCATTTCCAGATCTTTTCACATTCAGGACTCCCCCACCCTCAATGTGTAAAGGAGGTGTATTTTACTAAAGAAAGGGTGACTGCCCTGTAATCAGGGTTGAGGACGCTTTCCCTTTTCTCCTCTCTGCATCGGCCCTCTTCACGCCAAGGTCCAAAGTGAGCTCCCTCTAACTAGGGTGTGGGTCTTTCCCTGCCTTTCACAAGGTAACACTGCCATTTGGAAGATAGTTCTAGAAACCAGCCTCTTGAGAGGGTTCAGGGTTTCCCCTACTAGCTGTCCCGAGCCCTCCTCACTCACGAACTCAGCCAAGTCAAAGCACGCGTCCTCTGCATCCACCTGGACCCGCCTTCTGCCGCAAGCTCTCCTGCGCTCTGAAAGAGATCGGTGCCGAAAAGTAGGAATTAGGGTAATTTCCGGCAGGGCCGAGTATCTTGCCAATGTCATCTGAATCTACCTTGTACACGTGCTCTCTACTGAGCCACAGCTAACCCGCTTCACCTCTCTCTTTCTAGCAACTCAAAGGACAAAATGGACAAGACGACACAAGCACCAAAGAAACTGCAGGAAAAGGGAAGAAAAAGCCACGGCAAACGGCTGCACACACCGCACACACAGCACACACCGCACCCCTCTACCGAGGGATCGGGTTCGACACTTCTCCTCACGGGCTTAATCCCCCTTCAGGTGCCCGGTATAAGGACCTCCCTGTAAACAAGGATCAAGGTCCATTCCTTACAAACCAAAATGCTTTATGGGTCCCTTCCATAGCTGAGGCGGAGCGAGCCCCCTTTAAAACGGGTTGAGGTCTCTGTGGGTTTGGGCTTCTTAGGACCTAGCCTTTAAAATGCCCCGTGCCGTTGACCTCTCCCTGTCAGAAGGGTGCAGGTCTCCCCTTTCTAACTCCTCTTGGGCCGTTGGCACTCGCTGGGCAACGAGACCACCCACTTCCGAGGGAACGGAGGTCTCTCCTTTACAGCGCTTTTCGCTCTGGCCCATTGGAAGGCTCCTGGCTTAAGGACCACCCTGTAAGGAGGGTTTCGGTCTCCTTTGCCATGCAAATTAAGCCACAGGTCACTTTGACACGCCCGGCAAAATGACTGCCCTGTAACCAGGGTGTAAGGTCTTATACCTCTCACGCTTAAGCTAGGGGAACCTTTCCGTACCTATGGCTTAGCGACTCCCCCGGACCCTCCACCACTTGAGAAGGGTTGAACTTCTGTTTCTCTTAGTCACAGTAAATTCCCACAGAATGATTTCTACTTGGCTTTTTTGAGATTTGAAGTGAAATCTTATTTGGGACCTATCGCGGTCAGATGGAACATGGTGTGGCGAAGGGGCGGCTGTAAGGGGATGGCGGAGGCCGTGGAAAATTCGCCCCTTTTCTCAAAAAAGCCAAGAAATGGCCCAACCAAGCAAACGTCACAAAGTCTGGAAATGAACAGGGGAGGTGGGGGGCTCCTTTCGGACCCTCACTTCCGTGTAATCCTTCCTCAAGTCCTTTTGCCCTGCCCAATTTACACCGCTCAACCAACCACAACTTTCACCCTTTGTTTTCTTGTGCACAAGAAAGAACGCTGTCGGACTGACGAGCGTCAACTGTAGGGATTCGGACAGTTCCGTTAGTTGTGTCCCAATTCCTGGCCTTGTGTCTCTTTGGTGATTAATCACCAAAGAGAGGAGATTCCTCGGGCTACGTTGGAAGAGATTGAGGTGGCGGTCCTTTCTGAAATGTGTTCATGTTGAGATGTTGTAGGTAGATGCGGTGGTATTCAGAGCCGGCACGTGGGTGCACCTAACCCTACTAACAGGACCGAGTCACAAGTAAAAGGGGTCTTTTCTGGTAAAGGTAGGGGGCACAAAGTTGTCATTTTCTTGGTGGGGTAGGAGGTAAGTCGGGAAGGGTGTCGCTGAGGGACGGAGGATTGATTGGAAAGGGGACACTCAGCAGGATCCCTCCCTTACCTGTTCATTTCCAGATCTTTTCACATTCAGGACTCCCCCACCCTCATTGTGTAAAGGAGGTGTATTATATTAAAGAAAGGGTGACTGCCCTGTAATCAGGGTCCAGGTCGCTTTCCCTTTTCTCCTCTCTGCGTCGGCCCTCTTCACGCCAAGGTCCAAAGTGAGCTCCCTCTAACTAGGGTGTGGGTCTTTCCCTGCCTTTCACAAGGTAACACTGCCATTTGGAAGATAGTTCTAGAAACCAGCCTCTTGAGAGGGTTCAGGGTTTGCCCTACTAGCTGTCCCGAGCCCTCCTCACTCACGAACTCAGCCAAGTCAAAGCCTGCGTCCTCTGCATCCACCTGGACCCGCCTTCTGCCGCAAGCTCTCCTGCGCTCTGAAAGAGATCGGTGCCGAAAAGTAGGAATTAGGGTAATTTCCGGCAGGGCCGAGTATCTTGCCAATGTCATCTGAATCTACCTTGTACACGTGCTCTCTACTGAGCCACAGCTAACCCGCTTCACCTCTCTCTTTCTAGCAACTCAAAGGACAAAATGGACAAGACGACACAAGCACCAAAGAAACTGCAGGAAAAGGGAAGAAAAAGCCACGGCCAACGGCTGCACACACCGCACACACAGCACACACCGCACCCCTGTACCGAGGGATCGGGTTCGACACTTCTCCTCACGGGCTTAATCCCCCTTCAGGTGCCCGGTATAAGGACCTCCCTGTAAACAAGGATCAAGGTCCATTCCTTACAAACCAAAATGCTTTATGGGTCCCTTCCATAGCTGAGGCGGAGCGAGCCCCCTTTAAAAGGGGTTGAGGCCTCTGTGGGTTTGAGCTCCTTAGGACCTAGCCTTTAAAATGCCCCGGGCCGTTGACCTCTCCCTGTCAGAAGGGTGCAGGTCTCCCCTTTCTAACTCCTCTTGGGCCGTTGGCACTCGCTGGGCAACGAGACCACCCACTTCCGAGGGAACGGAGGTCTCTCCTTTACAGCGCTTTTCGCTCTGGCCCATTGGAAGGCTCCTGGCTTAAGGACCACCCTGTAAGGAGGGTTTCGGTCTCCTTTGCCATGCAAATTAAGCCACAGGTCACTTTGACACGCCCGGCAAAATGACTGCCCTGTAACCAGGGTGTAAGGTCTTATACCTCTCACGCTTAAGCTAGGGGAGCCTTTCCGTACCTATGGCTTAGCGACTCCCCCGGACCCTCCACCACTTGAGAAGGGTTGAACTTCTGTTTCTCTTAGTCACAGTAAATTCCCACAGAATGATTTCTACTTGGCTTTTTTGAGATTGGAAGTGAAATCTTATTTGGGACCTATCGCGGTCAGATGGAACATGGTGTGGCGAAGGGGCGGCTGTAAGGGGATGGCGGAGGCCGTGGAAAATTCGCCCCTTTTCTCAAAAAAGCCAAGAAATGGCCCAACCAAGCAAACGTCACAAAGTCTGGAAATGAACAGGGGAGGTGGGGGGCTCCTTTCGGACCCTCACTTCCGTGTAATCCTTCCTCAAGTCCTTTTGCCCTGCCCAATTTACACCGCTCAACCAACCACAACTTTCACCCTTTGTTTTCTTGTGCACAAGAAAGAACGCTGTCGGACTGACGAGCGTCAACTGTAGGGATTCGGACAGTTCCGTTAGTTGTGTCCCAATTCCTGGCCTTGTGTCTCTTTGGTGATTAATCACCAAAGAGAGGAGATTCCTCGGGCTACGTTGGAAGAGATTGAGGTGGCGGTCCTTTCTGAAATGTGTTCATGTTGAGATGTTGTAGGTAGATGCGGTGGTATTCAGAGCCGGCACGTGGGTGCACCTAACCCTACTAACAGGACCGAGTCACAAGTAAAAGGGGTCTTTTCTGGTAAAGGTAGGGGGCACAAAGTTGTCATTTTCTTGGTGGGGTAGGAGGTAAGTCGGGAAGGGTGTCGCTGAGGGACGGAGGATTGATTGGAAAGGGGACACTCAGCAGGATCCCTCCCTTACCTGTTCATTTCCAGATCTTTTCACATTCAGGACTCCCCCACCCTCAATGTGTAAAGGAGGTGTATTTTACTAAAGAAAGGGTGACTGCCCTGTAATCAGGGTTGAGGACGCTTTCCCTTTTCTCCTCTCTGCATCGGCCCTCTTCACGCCAAGGTCCAAAGTGAGCTCCCTCTAACTAGGGTGTGGGTCTTTCCCTGCCTTTCACAAGGTAACACTGCCATTTGGAAGATAGTTCTAGAAACCAGCCTCTTGAGAGGGTTCAGGGTTTCCCCTACTAGCTGTCCCGAGCCCTCCTCACTCACGAACTCAGCCAAGTCAAAGCACGCGTCCTCTGCATCCACCTGGACCCGCCTTCTGCCGCAAGCTCTCCTGCGCTCTGAAAGAGATCGGTGCCGAAAAGTAGGAATTAGGGTAATTTCCGGCAGGGCCGAGTATCTTGCCAATGTCATCTGAATCTACCTTGTACACGTGCTCTCTACTGAGCCACAGCTAACCCGCTTCACCTCTCTCTTTCTAGCAACTCAAAGGACAAAATGGACAAGACGACACAAGCACCAAAGAAACTGCAGAAAAGGGAAGAAAAAGCCACGGCCAACGGCTGCACACACCGCACACACAGCACACACCGCACCCCTGTACCGAGGGATCGGGTTCGACACTTCTCCTCACGGGCTTAATCCCCCTTCAGGTGCCCGGTATAAGGACCTCCCTGTAAACAAGGATCAAGGTCCATTCCTTACAAACCAAAATGCTTTATGGGTCCCTTCCATAGCTGAGGCGGAGCGAGCCCCCTTTAAAAGGGGTTGAGGCCTCTGTGGGTTTGAGCTCCTTAGGACCTAGCCTTTAAAATGCCCCGGGCCGTTGACCTCTCCCTGTCAGAAGGGTGCAGGTCTCCCCTTTCTAACTCCTCTTGGGCCGTTGGCACTCGCTGGGCAACGAGACCACCCACTTCCGAGGGAACGGAGGTCTCTCCTTTACAGCGCTTTTCGCTCTGGCCCATTGGAAGGCTCCTGGCTTAAGGACCACCCTGTAAGGAGGGTTTCGGTCTCCTTTGCCATGCAAATTAAGCCACAGGTCACTTTGACACGCCCGGCAAAATGACTGCCCTGTAACCAGGGTGTAAGGTCTTATACCTCTCACGCTTAAGCTAGGGGAGCCTTTCCGTACCTATGGCTTAGCGACTCCCCCGGACCCTCCACCACTTGAGAAGGGTTGAACTTCTGTTTCTCTTAGTCACAGTAAATTCCCACAGAATGATTTCTACTTGGCTTTTTTGAGATTGGAAGTGAAATCTTATTTGGGACCTATCGCGGTCAGATGGAACATGGTGTGGCGAAGGGGCGGCTGTAAGGGGATGGCGGAGGCCGTGGAAAATTCGCCCCTTTTCTCAAAAAAGCCAAGAAATGGCCCAACCAAGCAAACGTCACAAAGTCTGGAAATGAACAGGGGAGGTGGGGGGCTCCTTTCGGACCCTCACTTCCGTGTAATCCTTCCTCAAGTCCTTTTGCCCTGCCCAATTTACACCGCTCAACCAACCACAACTTTCACCCTTTGTTTTCTTGTGCACAAGAAAGAACGCTGTCGGACTGACGAGCGTCAACTGTAGGGATTCGGACAGTTCCGTTAGTTGTGTCCCAATTCCTGGCCTTGTGTCTCTTTGGTGATTAATCACCAAAGAGAGGAGATTCCTCGGGCTACGTTGGAAGAGATTGAGGTGGCGGTCCTTTCTGAAATGTGTTCATGTTGAGATGTTGTAGGTAGATGCGGTGGTATTCAGAGCCGGCACGTGGGTGCACCTAACCCTACTAACAGGACCGAGTCACAAGTAAAAGGGGTCTTTTCTGGTAAAGGTAGGGGGCACAAAGTTGTCATTTTCTTGGTGGGGTAGGAGGTAAGTCGGGAAGGGTGTCGCTGAGGGACGGAGGATTGATTGGAAAGGGGACACTCAGCAGGATCCCTCCCTTACCTGTTCATTTCCAGATCTTTTCACATTCAGGACTCCCCCACCCTCAATGTGTAAAGGAGGTGTATTTTACTAAAGAAAGGGTGACTGCCCTGTAATCAGGGTTGAGGACGCTTTCCCTTTTCTCCTCTCTGCATCGGCCCTCTTCACGCCAAGGTCCAAAGTGAGCTCCCTCTAACTAGGGTGTGGGTCTTTCCCTGCCTTTCACAAGGTAACACTGCCATTTGGAAGATAGTTCTAGAAACCAGCCTCTTGAGAGGGTTCAGGGTTTCCCCTACTAGCTGTCCCGAGCCCTCCTCACTCACGAACTCAGCCAAGTCAAAGCACGCGTCCTCTGCATCCACCTGGACCCGCCTTCTGCCGCAAGCTCTCCTGCGCTCTGAAAGAGATCGGTGCCGAAAAGTAGGAATTAGGGTAATTTCCGGCAGGGCCGAGTATCTTGCCAATGTCATCTGAATCTACCTTGTACACGTGCTCTCTACTGAGCCACAGCTAACCCGCTTCACCTCTCTCTTTCTAGCAACTCAAAGGACAAAATGGACAAGACGACACAAGCACCAAAGAAACTGCAGGAAAAGGGAAGAAAAAGCCACGGCAAACGGCTGCACACACAGCACACACCGCACCCCTCTACCGAGGGATCGGGTTCGACACTTCTCCTCACGGGCTTAATCCCCCTTCAGGTGCCCGGTATAAGGACCTCCCTGTAAACAAGGATCAAGGTCCATTCCTTACAAACCAAAATGCTTTATGGGTCCCTTCCATAGCTGAGGCGGAGCGAGCCCCCTTTAAAACGGGTTGAGGTCTCTGTGGGTTTGGGCTTCTTAGGACCTAGCCTTTAAAATGCCCCGTGCCGTTGACCTCTCCCTGTCAGAAGGGTGCAGGTCTCCCCTTTCTAACTCCTCTTGGGCCGTTGGCACTCGCTGGGCAACGAGACCACCCACTTCCGAGGGAACGGAGGTCTCTCCTTTACAGCGCTTTTCGCTCTGGCCCATTGGAAGGCTCCTGGCTTAAGGACCACCCTGTAAGGAGGGTTTCGGTCTCCTTTGCCATGCAAATTAAGCCACAGGTCACTTTGACACGCCCGGCAAAATGACTGCCCTGTAACCAGGGTGTAAGGTCTTATACCTCTCACGCTTAAGCTAGGGGAACCTTTCCGTACCTATGGCTTAGCGACTCCCCCGGACCCTCCACCACTTGAGAAGGGTTGAACTTCTGTTTCTCTTAGTCACAGTAAATTCCCACAGAATGATTTCTACTTGGCTTTTTTGAGATTTGAAGTGAAATCTTATTTGGGACCTATCGCGGTCAGATGGAACATGGTGTGGCGAAGGGGCGGCTGTAAGGGGATGGCGGAGGCCGTGGAAAATTCGCCCCTTTTCTCAAAAAAGCCAAGAAATGGCCCAACCAAGCAAACGTCACAAAGTCTGGAAATGAACAGGGGAGGTGGGGGGCTCCTTTCGGACCCTCACTTCCGTGTAATCCTTCCTCAAGTCCTTTTGCCCTGCCCAATTTACACCGCTCAACCAACCACAACTTTCACCCTTTGTTTTCTTGTGCACAAGAAAGAACGCTGTCGGACTGACGAGCGTCAACTGTAGGGATTCGGACAGTTCCGTTAGTTGTGTCCCAATTCCTGGCCTTGTGTCTCTTTGGTGATTAATCACCAAAGAGAGGAGATTCCTCGGGCTACGTTGGAAGAGATTGAGGTGGCGGTCCTTTCTGAAATGTGTTCATGTTGAGATGTTGTAGGTAGATGCGGTGGTATTCAGAGCCGGCACGTGGGTGCACCTAACCCTACTAACAGGACCGAGTCACAAATAAAAGGGGTCTTTTCTGGTAAAGGTAGGGGGCACAAAGTTGTCATTTTCTTGGTGGGGTAGGAGGTAAGTCGGGAAGGGTGTCGCTGAGGGACGGAGGATTGATTGGAAAGGGGACACTCAGCAGGATCCCTCCCTTACCTGTTCATTTCCAGATCTTTTCACATTCAGGACTCCCCCACCCTCAATGTGTAAAGGAGGTGTATTTTACTAAAGAAAGGGTGACTGCCCTGTAATCAGGGTCGAGGACGCTTTCCCTTTTCTCCTCTCTGCATCGGCCCTCTTCACGCCAAGGTCCAAAGTGAGCTCCCTCTAACTAGGGTGTGGGTCTTTCCCTGCCTTTCACAAGGTAACACTGCCATTTGGAAGATAGTTCTAGAAACCAGCCTCTTGAGAGGGTTCAGGGTTTGCCCTACTAGCTGTCCCGAGCCCTCCTCACTCACGAACTCAGCCAAGTCAAAGCCCGCGTCCTCTGCATCCACCTGGACCCGCCTTCTGCCGCAAGCTCTCCTGCGCTCTGAAAGAGATCGGTGCCGAAAAGTAGGAATTAGGGTAATTTCCGGCAGGGCCGAGTATCTTGCCAATGTCATCTGAATCTACCTTGTACACGTGCTCTCTACTGAGCCACAGCTAACCCGCTTCACCTCTCTCTTTCTAGCAACTCAAAGGACAAAATGGACAAGACGACACAAGCACCAAAGAAACTGCAGGAAAAGGGAAGAAAAAGCCACGGCCAACGGCTGCGCACACCGCACACACAGCACACACCGCACCCCTGTACCGAGGGATCGGGTTCGACACTTCTCCTCACGGGCTTAATCCCCCTTCAGGTGCCCGGTAAAAGGACCTCCCTGTAAACAAGGATCAAGGTCCATTCCTTACAAACCAAAATGCTTTATGGGTCCCTTCCATAGCTGAGGCGGAGCGAGCCCCCTTTAAAACGGGTTGAGGTCTCTGTGGGTTTGGGCTCCTTAGGACCTAGCCTTTAAAATGCCCCGTGCCGTTGACCCCTCCCTGTCAGAAGGGTGCAGGTCTCCCCTTTCTAACTCCTCTTGGGCCGTTGGCACTCGCTGGGCAACGAGACCACCCACTTCCGAGGGAACGGAGGTCTCTCCTTTACAGCGCTTTTCGCTCTGGCCCATTGGAAGGCTCCTGGCTTAAGGACCACCCTGTAAGGAGGGTTTCGGTCTCCTTTGCCATGCAAATTAAGCCACAGGTCACTTTGACACGCCCGGCAAAATGACTGCCCTGTAACCAGGGTGTAAGGTCTTATACCTCTCACGCTTAAGCTAGGGGAGCCTTTCCGTGCCTGTGGCTTAGCGACTCCCCCCGACCCTCCACCACTTGAGAAGGGTTGAACTTCTGTTTCTCTTAGTCACAGTAAATTCCCACAGAATGATTTCTACTTGGCTTTTTTGAGATTGGAAGTGAAATCTTATTTGGGACCTATCGCGGTCAGATGGAACATGGTGTGGCGAAGGGGCGGCTGTAAGGGGATGGCGGAGGCCGTGGAAAATTCGCCCCTTTTCTCAAAAAAGCCAAGAAATGGCCCAACCAAGCAAACGTCACAAAGTCTGGAAATGAACAGGGGAGGTGGGGGGCTCCTTTCGGACCCTCACTTCCGTGTAATCCTTCCTCAAGTCCTTTTGCCCTGCCCAATTTACACCGCTCAACCAACCACAACTTTCACCCTTTGTTTTCTTGTGCACAAGAAAGAACGCTGTCGGACTGACGAGCGTCAACTGTAGGGATTCGGACAGTTCCGTTAGTTGTGTCCCAATTCCTGGCCTTGTGTCTCTTTGGTGATTAATCACCAAAGAGAGGAGATTTCTCGGGCTACGTTGGAAGAGATTGAGGTGGCGGTCCTTTCTGAAATGTGTTCATGTTGAGATGTTGTAGGTAGATGCGGTGGTATTCAGAGCCGGCACGTGGGTGCACCTAACCCTACTAACAGGACCGAGTCACAAGTAAAAGGGGTCTTTTCTGGTAAAGGTAGGGGGCACAAAGTTGTCATTTTCTTGGTGGGGTAGGAGGTAAGTCGGGAAGGGTGTCGCTGAGGGACGGAGGATTGATTGGAAAGGGGACACTCAGCAGGATCCCTCCCTTACCTGTTCATTTCCAGATCTTTTCACATTCAGGACTCCCCCACCCTCAATGTGTAAAGGAGGTGTATTTTACTAAAGAAAGGGTGACTGCCCTGTAATCAGGGTTGAGGACGCTTTCCCTTTTCTCCTCTCTGCATCGGCCCTCTTCACGCCAAGGTCCAAAGTGAGCTCCCTCTAACTAGGGTGTGGGTCTTTCCCTGCCTTTCACAAGGTAACACTGCCATTTGGAAGATAGTTCTAGAAACCAGCCTCTTGAGAGGGTTCAGGGTTTGCCCTACTAGCTGTCCCGAGCCCTCCTCACTCACGAACTCAGCCAAGTCAAAGCCCGCGTCCTCTGCATCCACCTGGACCCGCCTTCTGCCGCAAGCTCTCCTGCGCTCTGAAAGAGATCGGTGCCGAAAAGTAGGAATTAGGGTAATTTCCGGCAGGGCCGAGTATCTTGCCAATGTCATCTGAATCTACCTTGTACACGTGCTCTCTACTGAGCCACAGCTAACCCGCTTCACCTCTCTCTTTCTAGCAACTCAAAGGACAAAATGGACAAGACGACACAAGCACCAAAGAAACTGCAGGAAAAGGGAAGAAAAAGCCACGGCCAACGGCTGCACACACCGCACACACAGCACACACCGCACCCCTCTACCGAGGGATCGGGTTCGACACTTCTCCTCACGGGCTTAATCCCCCTTCAGGTGCCCGGTAAAAGGACCTCCCTGTAAACAAGGATCAAGGTCCATTCCTTACAAACCAAAATGCTTTATGGGTCCCTTCCATAGCTGAGGCGGAGCGAGCCCCCTTTAAAAGGGGTTGAGGCCTCTGTGGGTTTGAGCTCCTTAGGACCTAGCCTTTAAAATGCCCCGGGCCGTTGACCTCTCCCTGTCAGAAGGGTGCAGGTCTCCCCTTTCTAACTCCTCTTGGGCCGTTGGCACTCGCTGGGCAACGAGACCACCCACTTCCGAGGGAACGGAGGTCTCTCCTTTACAGCGCTTTTTGCTCTGGCCCATTGGAAGGCCCCTGGCTTAAGGACCACCCTGCAAGGAGGGTTTCGGTCTCCTTTGCCATGCAAATTAAGCCACAGGTCACTTTGACACGCCCGGCAAAATGACTGCCCTGTAACCAGGGTGTAAGGTCTTATACCTCTCACGCTTAAGCTAGGGGAGCCTTTCCGTGCCTGTGGCTTAGCGACTCCCCCCGACCCTCCACCACTTGAGAAGGGTTGAACTTCTGTTTCTCTTAGTCACAGTAAATTCCCACAGAATGATTTCTACTTGGCTTTTTTGAGATTGGAAGTGAAATCTTATTTGGGACCTATCCCGGTCAGATGGAACATGGTGTGGCGAAGGGGCGGCTGTAAGGGGATGGCGGAGGCCGTGGAAAATTCGCCCCTTTTCTAAAAAAAGCCAAGAAATGGCCCAACCAAGCAAACGTCACAAAGTCTGGAAATGAACAGGGGAGGTGGGGGGCTCCTTTCGGACCCTCACTTCCGTGTAATCCTTCCTCAAGTCCTTTTGCCCTGCCCAATTTACACCGCTCAACCAACCACAACTTTCACCCTTTGTTTTCTTGTGCACAAGAAGGAATGCTGTCGGACTGACGAGCGTCAACTGTAGGGATTCGGACAACTCCGTTAGTTGTGTCCCAATTCCTGGCCTTGTGTCTCTTTGGTGATTAATCACCAAAGAGAGGAGATTCCTCGGGCTACGTTGGAAGAGATTGAGGTGGCGGTCCTTTCTGAAATGTGTTCATGTTGAGATGTTGTAGGTAGATGCGGTTGTATTCAGAGCCGGCACGTGGGTGCACCTAACCCTACTAACAGGACCGAGTCACAAGTAAAAGGGGTCTTTTCTGGTAAAGGTAGGGGGCACAAAGTTGTCATTTTCTTGGTGGGGTAGGAGGTAAGTCGGGAAGGGTGTCGCTGAGGGACGGAGGATTGATTGGAAAGGGGACACTCAGCAGGATCCCTCCCTTACCTGTTCATTTCCAGATCTTTTCACATTCAGGACTCCCCCACTCTCAATGTGTAAAGGAGGTGTATTTTACTAAAGAAAGGGTGACTGCCCTGTAATCAGGGTCGAGGACGCTTTCCCTTTTCTCCTCTCTGCATCGGCCCTCTTCACGCCAAGGTCCAAAGTGAGCTCCCTCTAACTAGGGTGTGGGTCTTTCCCTGCCTTTCACAAGGTAACACTGCCATTTGGAAGATAGTTCTAGAACCCAGCCTCTTGAGAGGGTTCAGGGTTTGCCCTACTAGCTGTCCCGTGCCCTCCTCACTCACGCACTCAGCCAAGTCAAAGCCCGCGTCCTCTGCATCCACCTGGACCCGCCTTCTGCCGCAAGCTCTCCTGCGCTCTGAAAGAGATCGGTGCCGAAAAGTAGGAATTAGGGTAATTTCTGGCAGGGCCGAGTATCTTTCCAATGTCATCTGAATCTACCTTGTACACGTGCTCTCTACTGAGCCACACCGAACCCGCTTCACCTCTCTCTTTCTAGCAACTCAAAGGACAAAATGGACAAGACGACACAAGCACCAAAGAAACTGCAGGAAAAGGGAAGAAAAAGCCACGGCCAACGGCTGCACACACCGCACACACCGCACCCCTCTACCGAGGGATCGGGTTCGACACTTCTCCTCACGGGCTTAATCCCCCTTCAGGTGCCCGGTAAAAGGACCTCCCTGTAAACAAGGATCAAGGTCCATTCCTTACAAACCAAAATGCTTTATGGGTCCCTTCCATAGCTGAGGCGGAGCGAGCCCCCTTTAAAAGGGGTTGAGGCCTCTGTGGGTTTGAGCTCCTTAGGACCTAGCCTTTAAAATGCCCCGGGCCGTTGACCTCTCCCTGTCAGAAGGGTGCAGGTCTCCCCTTTCTAACTCCTCTTGGGCCGTTGGCACTCGCTGGGCAACGAGACCACCCACTTCCGAGGGAACGGAGGTCTCTCCTTTACAGCGCTTTTCGCTCTGGCCCATTGGAAGGCTCCTGGCTTAAGGACCACCCTGTAAGGAGGGTTTCGGTCTCCTTTGCCATGCAAATTAAGCCACAGGTCACTTTGACACGCCCGGCAAAATGACTGCCCTGTAACCAGGGTGTAAGGTCTTATACCTCTCACGCTTAAGCTAGGGGAACCTTTCCGTACCTATGGCTTAGCGACTCCCCCGGACCCTCCACCACTTGAGAAGGGTTGAACTTCTGTTTCTCTTAGTCACAGTAAATTCCCACAGAATGATTTCTACTTGGCTTTTTTGAGATTGGAAGTGAAATCTTATTTGGGACCTATCGCGGTCAGATGGAACATGGTGTGGCGAAGGGGCGGCTGTAAGGGGATGGCGGAGGCCGTGGAAAATTCGCCCCTTTTCTCAAAAAAGCCAAGAAATGGCCCAACCAAGCAAATGTCACAAAGTCTGGAAATGAACAGGGGAGGTGGGGGGCTCCTTTCGGACCCTCACTTCCGTGTAATCCTTCCTCAAGTCCTTTTGCCCTGCCCAATTTACACCGCTCAACCAACCACAACTTTCACCCTTTGTTTTCTTGTGCACAAGAAAGAACGCTGTCGGACTGACGAGCGTCAACTGTAGGGATTCGGACAGTTCCGTTAGTTGTGTCCCAATTCCTGGCCTTGTGTCTCTTTGGTGATTAATCACCAAAGAGAGGAGATTCCTCGGGCTACGTTGGAAGAGATTGAGGTGGCGGTCCTTTCTGAAATGTGTTCATGTTGAGATGTTGTAGGTAGATGCGGTGGTATTCAGAGCCGGCACGTGGGTGCACCTAACCCTACTAACAGGACCGAGTCACAAGTAAAAGGGGTCTTTTCTGGTAAAGGTAGGGGGCACAAAGTTGTCATTTTCTTGGTGGGGTAGGAGGTAAGTCGGGAAGGGTGTCGCTGAGGGACGGAGGATTGATTGGAAAGGGGACACTCAGCAGGATCCCTCCCTTACCTGTTCATTTCCAGATCTTTTCACATTCAGGACTCCCCCACCCTCAATGTGTAAAGGAGGTGTATTTTACTAAAGAAAGGGTGACTGCCCTGTAATCAGGGTCGAGGACGCTTTCCCTTTTCTCCTCTCTGCATCGGCCCTCTTCACGCCAAGGTCCAAAGTGAGCTCCCTCTAACTAGGGTGTGGGTCTTTCCCTGCCTTTCACAAGGTAACACTGCCATTTGGAAGATAGTTCTAGAAACCAGCCTCTTGAGAGGGTTCAGGGTTTGCCCTACTAGCTGTCCCGAGCCCTCCTCACTCACGAACTCAGCCAAGTCAAAGCACGCGTCCTCTGCATCCACCTGGACCCGCCTTCTGCCGCAAGCTCTCCTGCGCTCTGAAAGAGATCGGTGCCGAAAAGTAGGAATTAGGGTAATTTCCGGCAGGGCCGAGTATCTTGCCAATGTCATCTGAATCTACCTTGTACACGTGCTCTCTACTGAGCCACAGCTAACCCGCTTCACCTCTCTCTTTCTAGCAACTCAAAGGACAAAATGGACAAGACGACACAAGCACCAAAGAAACTGCAGGAAAAGGGAAGAAAAAGCCACGGCCAACGGCTGCACACACCGCACACACAGCACACACCGCACCCCTGTACCGAGGGATCGGGTTCGACACTTCTCCTCACGGGCTTAATCCCCCTTCAGGTGCCCGGTAAAAGGACCTCCCTGTAAACAAGGATCAAGGTCCATTCCTTACAAACCAAAATGCTTTATGGGTCCCTTCCATAGCTGAGGCGGAGCGAGCCCCCTTTAAAACGGGTTGAGGTCTCTGTGGGTTTGGGCTCCTTAGGACCTAGCCTTTAAAATGCCCCGTGCCGTTGACCCCTCCCTGTCAGAAGGGTGCAGGTCTCCCCTTTCTAACTCCTCTTGGGCCGTTGGCACTCGCTGGGCAACGAGACCACCCACTTCCGAGGGAACGGAGGTCTCTCCTTTACAGCGCTTTTCGCTCTGGCCCATTGGAAGGCTCCTGGCTTAAGGACCACCCTGTAAGGAGGGTTTCGGTCTCCTTTGCCATGCAAATTAAGCCACAGGTCACTTTGACACGCCCGGCAAAATGACTGCCCTGTAACCAGGGTGTAAGATCTTATACCTCTCACGCTTAAGCTAGGGGAGCCTTTCCGTGCCTGTGGCTTAGCGACTCCCCCCGACCCTCCACCACTTGAGAAGGGTTGAACTTCTGTTTCTCTTAGTCACAGTAAATTCCCACAGAATGATTTCTACTTGGCTTTTTTGAGATTGGAAGTGAAATCTTATTTGGGACCTATCGCGGTCAGATGGAACATGGTGTGGCGAAGGGGCGGCTGTAAGGGGATGGCGGAGGCCGTGGAAAATTCGCCCCTTTTCTCAAAAAAGCCAAGAAATGGCCCAACCAAGCAAACGTCACAAAGTCTGGAAATGAACAGGGGAGGTGGGGGGCTC
The DNA here is from genome assembly GCF_027887155.1 of Malaclemys terrapin pileata. Classification (NCBI taxonomy): domain Eukaryota; kingdom Metazoa; phylum Chordata; order Testudines; family Emydidae; genus Malaclemys; species Malaclemys terrapin. The sequence continues at coordinate 20,453,320 of NC_071526.1, read as the reverse complement.
CTTTCGGACCCTCACTTCCGTGTAATCCTTCCTCAAGTCCTTTTGCCCTGCCCAATTTACACCGCTCAACCAACCACAACTTTCACCCTTTGTTTTCTTGTGCACAAGAAAGAACGCTGTCGGACTGACGAGCGTCAACTGTAGGGATTCGGACAGTTCCGTTAGTTGTGTCCCAATTCCTGGCCTTGTGTCTCTTTGGTGATTAATCACCAAAGAGAGGAGATTCCTCGGGCTACGTTGGAAGAGATTGAGGTGGCGGTCCTTTCTGAAATGTGTTCATGTTGAGATGTTGTAGGTAGATGCGGTGGTATTCAGAGCCGGCACGTGGGTGCACCTAACCCTACTAACAGGACCGAGTCACAAGTAAAAGGGGTCTTTTCTGGTAAAGGTAGGGGGCACAAAGTTGTCATTTTCTTGGTGGGGTAGGAGGTAAGTCGGGAAGGGTGTCGCTGAGGGACGGAGGATTGATTGGAAAGGGGACACTCAGCAGGATCCCTCCCTTACCTGTTCATTTCCAGATCTTTTCACATTCAGGACTCCCCCACCCTCAATGTGTAAAGGAGGTGTATTTTACTAAAGAAAGGGTGACTGCCCTGTAATCAGGGTTGAGGACGCTTTCCCTTTTCTCCTCTCTGCATCGGCCCTCTTCACGCCAAGGTCCAAAGTGAGCTCCCTCTAACTAGGGTGTGGGTCTTTCCCTGCCTTTCACAAGGTAACACTGCCATTTGGAAGATAGTTCTAGAAACCAGCCTCTTGAGAGGGTTCAGGGTTTCCCCTACTAGCTGTCCCGAGCCCTCCTCACTCACGAACTCAGCCAAGTCAAAGCACGCGTCCTCTGCATCCACCTGGACCCGCCTTCTGCCGCAAGCTCTCCTGCGCTCTGAAAGAGATCGGTGCCGAAAAGTAGGAATTAGGGTAATTTCCGGCAGGGCCGAGTATCTTGCCAATGTCATCTGAATCTACCTTGTACACGTGCTCTCTACTGAGCCACAGCTAACCCGCTTCACCTCTCTCTTTCTAGCAACTCAAAGGACAAAATGGACAAGACGACACAAGCACCAAAGAAACTGCAGGAAAAGGGAAGAAAAAGCCACGGCCAACGGCTGCACACACCGCACACACAGCACACACCGCACCCCTCTACCGAGGGATCGGGTTCGACACTTCTCCTCACGGGCTTAATCCCCCTTCAGGTGCCCGGTAAAAGGACCTCCCTGTAAACAAGGATCAAGGTCCATTCCTTACAAACCAAAATGCTTTATGGGTCCCTTCCATAGCTGAGGCGGAGCGAGCCCCCTTTAAAACGGGTTGAGGTCTCTGTGGGTTTGGGCTTCTTAGGACCTAGCCTTTAAAATGCCCCGTGCCGTTGACCTCTCCCTGTCAGAAGGGTGCAGGTCTCCCCTTTCTAACTCCTCTTGGGCCGTTGGCACTCGCTGGGCAACGAGACCACCCACTTCCGAGGGAACGGAGGTCTCTCCTTTACAGCGCTTTTCGCTCTGGCCCATTGGAAGGCTCCTGGCTTAAGGACCACCCTGTAAGGAGGGTTTCGGTCTCCTTTGCCATGCAAATTAAGCCACAGGTCACTTTGACACGCCCGGCAAAATGACTGCCCTGTAACCAGGGTGTAAGGTCTTATACCTCTCACGCTTAAGCTAGGGGAACCTTTCCGTACCTATGGCTTAGCGACTCCCCCGGACCCTCCACCACTTGAGAAGGGTTGAACTTCTGTTTCTCTTAGTCACAGTAAATTCCCACAGAATGATTTCTACTTGGCTTTTTTGAGATTTGAAGTGAAATCTTATTTGGGACCTATCGCGGTCAGATGGAACATGGTGTGGCGAAGGGGCGGCTGTAAGGGGATGGCGGAGGCCGTGGAAAATTCGCCCCTTTTCTCAAAAAAGCCAAGAAATGGCCCAACCAAGCAAACGTCACAAAGTCTGGAAATGAACAGGGGAGGTGGGGGGCTCCTTTCGGACCCTCACTTCCGTGTAATCCTTCCTCAAGTCCTTTTGCCCTGCCCAATTTACACCGCTCAACCAACCACAACTTTCACCCTTTGTTTTCTTGTGCACAAGAAAGAACGCTGTCGGACTGACGAGCGTCAACTGTAGGGATTCGGACAGTTCCGTTAGTTGTGTCCCAATTCCTGGCCTTGTGTCTCTTTGGTGATTAATCACCAAAGAGAGGAGATTCCTCGGGCTACGTTGGAAGAGATTGAGGTGGCGGTCCTTTCTGAAATGTGTTCATGTTGAGATGTTGTAGGTAGATGCGGTGGTATTCAGAGCCGGCACGTGGGTGCACCTAACCCTACTAACAGGACCGAGTCACAAGTAAAAGGGGTCTTTTCTGGTAAAGGTAGGGGGCACAAAGTTGTCATTTTCTTGGTGGGGTAGGAGGTAAGTCGGGAAGGGTGTCGCTGAGGGACGGAGGATTGATTGGAAAGGGGACACTCAGCAGGATCCCTCCCTTACCTGTTCATTTCCAGATCTTTTCACATTCAGGACTCCCCCACCCTCAATGTGTAAAGGAGGTGTATTTTACTAAAGAAAGGGTGACTGCCCTGTAATCAGGGTTGAGGACGCTTTCCCTTTTCTCCTCTCTGCATCGGCCCTCTTCACGCCAAGGTCCAAAGTGAGCTCCCTCTAACTAGGGTGTGGGTCTTTCCCTGCCTTTCACAAGGTAACACTGCCATTTGGAAGATAGTTCTAGAAACCAGCCTCTTGAGAGGGTTCAGGGTTTCCCCTACTAGCTGTCCCGAGCCCTCCTCACTCACGAACTCAGCCAAGTCAAAGCACGCGTCCTCTGCATCCACCTGGACCCGCCTTCTGCCGCAAGCTCTCCTGCGCTCTGAAAGAGATCGGTGCCGAAAAGTAGGAATTAGGGTAATTTCCGGCAGGGCCGAGTATCTTGCCAATGTCATCTGAATCTACCTTGTACACGTGCTCTCTACTGAGCCACAGCTAACCCGCTTCACCTCTCTCTTTCTAGCAACTCAAAGGACAAAATGGACAAGACGACACAAGCACCAAAGAAACTGCAGGAAAAGGGAAGAAAAAGCCACGGCCAACGGCTGCACACACCGCACACACAGCACACACCGCACCCCTCTACCGAGGGATCGGGTTCGACACTTCTCCTCACGGGCTTAATCCCCCTTCAGGTGCCCGGTAAAAGGACCTCCCTGTAAACAAGGATCAAGGTCCATTCCTTACAAACCAAAATGCTTTATGGGTCCCTTCCATAGCTGAGGCGGAGCGAGCCCCCTTTAAAACGGGTTGAGGTCTCTGTGGGTTTGGGCTTCTTAGGACCTAGCCTTTAAAATGCCCCGTGCCGTTGACCTCTCCCTGTCAGAAGGGTGCAGGTCTCCCCTTTCTAACTCCTCTTGGGCCGTTGGCACTCGCTGGGCAACGAGACCACCCACTTCCGAGGGAACGGAGGTCTCTCCTTTACAGCGCTTTTCGCTCTGGCCCATTGGAAGGCTCCTGGCTTAAGGACCACCCTGTAAGGAGGGTTTCGGTCTCCTTTGCCATGCAAATTAAGCCACAGGTCACTTTGACACGCCCGGCAAAATGACTGCCCTGTAACCAGGGTGTAAGGTCTTATACCTCTCACGCTTAAGCTAGGGGAACCTTTCCGTACCTATGGCTTAGCGACTCCCCCGGACCCTCCACCACTTGAGAAGGGTTGAACTTCTGTTTCTCTTAGTCACAGTAAATTCCCACAGAATGATTTCTACTTGGCTTTTTTGAGATTTGAAGTGAAATCTTATTTGGGACCTATCGCGGTCAGATGGAACATGGTGTGGCGAAGGGGCGGCTGTAAGGGGATGGCGGAGGCCGTGGAAAATTCGCCCCTTTTCTCAAAAAAGCCAAGAAATGGCCCAACCAAGCAAACGTCACAAAGTCTGGAAATGAACAGGGGAGGTGGGGGGCTCCTTTCGGACCCTCACTTCCGTGTAATCCTTCCTCAAGTCCTTTTGCCCTGCCCAATTTACACCGCTCAACCAACCACAACTTTCACCCTTTGTTTTCTTGTGCACAAGAAAGAACGCTGTCGGACTGACGAGCGTCAACTGTAGGGATTCGGACAGTTCCGTTAGTTGTGTCCCAATTCCTGGCCTTGTGTCTCTTTGGTGATTAATCACCAAAGAGAGGAGATTCCTCGGGCTACGTTGGAAGAGATTGAGGTGGCGGTCCTTTCTGAAATGTGTTCATGTTGAGATGTTGTAGGTAGATGCGGTGGTATTCAGAGCCGGCACGTGGGTGCACCTAACCCTACTAACAGGACCGAGTCACAAGTAAAAGGGGTCTTTTCTGGTAAAGGTAGGGGGCACAAAGTTGTCATTTTCTTGGTGGGGTAGGAGGTAAGTCGGGAAGGGTGTCGCTGAGGGACGGAGGATTGATTGGAAAGGGGACACTCAGCAGGATCCCTCCCTTACCTGTTCATTTCCAGATCTTTTCACATTCAGGACTCCCCCACCCTCAATGTGTAAAGGAGGTGTATTTTACTAAAGAAAGGGTGACTGCCCTGTAATCAGGGTTGAGGACGCTTTCCCTTTTCTCCTCTCTGCATCGGCCCTCTTCACGCCAAGGTCCAAAGTGAGCTCCCTCTAACTAGGGTGTGGGTCTTTCCCTGCCTTTCACAAGGTAACACTGCCATTTGGAAGATAGTTCTAGAAACCAGCCTCTTGAGAGGGTTCAGGGTTTGCCCTACTAGCTGTCCCGAGCCCTCCTCACTCACGAACTCAGCCAAGTCAAAGCCCGCGTCCTCTGCATCCACCTGGACCCGCCTTCTGCCGCAAGCTCTCCTGCGCTCTGAAAGAGATCGGTGCCGAAAAGTAGGAATTAGGGTAATTTCCGGCAGGGCCGAGTATCTTGCCAATGTCATCTGAATCTACCTTGTACACGTGCTCTCTACTGAGCCACAGCTTACCCGCTTCACCTCTCTCTTTCTAGCAACTCAAAGGACAAAATGGACAAGACGACACAAGCACCAAAGAAACTGCAGGAAAAGGGAAGAAAAAGCCACGGCCAACGGCTGCACACACCGCACACACAGCACACACCGCACCCCTGTACCGAGGGATCGGGTTCGACACTTCTCCTCACGGGCTTAATCCCCCTTCAGGTGCCCGGTAAAAGGACCTCCCTGTAAACAAGGATCAAGGTCCATTCCTTACAAACCAAAATGCTTTATGGGTCCCTTCCATAGCTGAGGCGGAGCGAGCCCCCTTTAAAAGGGGTTGAGGCCTCTGTGGGTTTGAGCTCCTTAGGACCTAGCCTTTAAAATGCCCCGGGCCGTTGACCTCTCCCTGTCAGAAGGGTGCAGGTCTCCCCTTTCTAACTCCTCTTGGGCCGTTGGCACTCGCTGGGCAACGAGACCACCCACTTCCGAGGGAACGGAGGTCTCTCCTTTACAGCGCTTTTTGCTCTGGCCCATTGGAAGGCCCCTGGCTTAAGGACCACCCTGCAAGGAGGGTTTCGGTCTCCTTTGCCATGCAAATTAAGCCACAGGTCACTTTGACACGCCCGGCAAAATGACTGCCCTGTAACCAGGGTGTAAGGTCTTATACCTCTCACGCTTAAGCTAGGGGAGCCTTTCCGTGCCTGTGGCTTAGCGACTCCCCCCGACCCTCCACCACTTGAGAAGGGTTGAACTTCTGTTTCTCTTAGTCACAGTAAATTCCCACAGAATGATTTCTACTTGGCTTTTTTGAGATTGGAAGTGAAATCTTATTTGGGACCTATCCCGGTCAGATGGAACATGGTGTGGCGAAGGGGCGGCTGTAAGGGGATGGCGGAGGCCGTGGAAAATTCGCCCCTTTTCTCAAAAAAGCCAAGAAATGGCCCAACCAAGCAAACGTCACAAAGTCTGGAAATGAACAGGGGAGGTGGGGGGCTCCTTTCGGACCCTCACTTCCGTGTAATCCTTCCTCAAGTCCTTTTGCCCTGCCCAATTTACACCGCTCAACCAACCACAACTTTCACCCTTTGTTTTCTTGTGCACAAGAAAGAATGCTGTCGGACTGACGAGCGTCAACTGTAGGGATTCGGACAGTTCCGTTAGTTGTGTCCCAATTCCTGGCCTTGTGTCTCTTTGGTGATTAATCACCAAAGAGAGGAGATTCCTCGGGCTACGTTGGAAGAGATTGAGGTGGCGGTCCTTTCTGAAATGTGTTCATGTTGAGATGTTGTAGGTAGATGCGGTTGTATTCAGAGCCGGCACGTGGGTGCACCTAACCCTACTAACAGGACCGAGTCACAAGTAAAAGGGGTCTTTTCTGGTAAAGGTAGGGGGCACAAAGTTGTCATTTTCTTGGTGGGGTAGGAGGTAAGTCGGGAAGGGTGTCGCTGAGGGACGGAGGATTGATTGGAAAGGGGACACTCAGCAGGATCCCTCCCTTACCTGTTCATTTCCAGATCTTTTCACATTCAGGACTCCCCCACTCTCAATGTGTAAAGGAGGTGTATTTTACTAAAGAAAGGGTGACTGCCCTGTAATCAGGGTTGAGGACGCTTTCCCTTTTCTCCTCTCTGCATCGGCCCTCTTCACGCCAAGGTCCAAAGTGAGCTCCCTCTAACTAGGGTGTGGGTCTTTCCCTGCCTTTCACAAGGTAACACTGCCATTTGGAAGATAGTTCTAGAACCCAGCCTCTTGAGAGGGTTCAGGGTTTGCCCTACTAGCTGTCCCGTGCCCTCCTCACTCACGCACTCAGCCAAGTCAAAGCCCGCGTCCTCTGCATCCACCTGGACCCGCCTTCTGCCGCAAGCTCTCCTGCGCTCTGAAAGAGATCGGTGCCGAAAAGTAGGAATTAGGGTAATTTCTGGCAGGGCCGAGTATCTTTCCAATGTCATCTGAATCTACCTTGTACACGTGCTCTCTACTGAGCCACACCTAACCCGCTTCACCTCTCTCTTTCTAGCAACTCAAAGGACAAAATGGACAAGACGACACAAGCACCAAAGAAACTGCAGGAAAAGGGAAGAAAAAGCCACGGCCAACGGCTGCACACACCGCACACACCGCACCCCTCTACCGAGGGATCGGGTTCGACACTTCTCCTCACGGGCTTAATCCCCCTTCAGGTGCCCGGTAAAAGGACCTCCCTGTAAACAAGGATCAAGGTCCATTCCTTACAAACCAAAATGCTTTATGGGTCCCTTCCATAGCTGAGGCGGAGCGAGCCCCCTTTAAAACGGGTTGAGGTCTCTGTGGGTTTGGGCTTCTTAGGACCTAGCCTTTAAAATGCCCCGGGCCGTTGACCCCTCCCTGTCAGAAGGGTGCAGGTCTCCCCTTTCTAACTCCTCTTGGGCCGTTGGCACTCGCTGGGCAACGAGACCACCCACTTCCGAGGGAACGGAGGTCTCTCCTTTACAGCGCTTTTCGCTCTGGCCCATTGGAAGGCTCCTGGCTTAAGGACCACCCTGTAAGGAGGGTTTCGGTCTCCTTTGCCATGCAAATTAAGCCACAGGTCACTTTGACACGCCCGGCAAAATGACTGCCCTGTAACCAGGGTGTAAGGTCTTATACCTCTCACGCTTAAGCTAGGGGAGCCTTTCCGTACCTGTGGCTTAGCGACTCCCCCCGACCCTCCACCACTTGAGAAGGGTTGAACTTCTGTTTCTCTTAATCACAGTAAATTCCCACAGAATGATTTCTACTTGGTTTTTTGAGATTGGAAGTGAAATCTTATTTGGGACCTATCCCGGTCAGATGGAACATGGTGTGGCGAAGGGGTGGCTGTAAGGGGATGGCGGAGGCCGTGGAAAATTCGCCCCTTTTCTCAAAAAAGCCAAGAAATGGCCCAACCAAGCAAACGTCACAAAGTCTGGAAATGAACAGGGGAGGTGGGGGGCTCCTTTCGGACCCTCACTTCCGTGTAATCCTTCCTCAAGTCCTTTTGCCCCGCCCAATTTACACCGCTCAACCAACCACAACTTTCACCCTTTGTTTTCTTGTGCACAAGAAAGAACGCTGTCGGACTGACGAGCGTCAACTGTAGGGATTCGGACAGCTCCGTTAGTTGTGTCCCAATTCCTGGCCTTGTGTCTCTTTGGTGATTAATCACCAAAGAGAGGAGATTTCTCGGGCTACGTTGGAAGAGATTGAGGTGGCGGTCCTTTCTGAAATGTGTTCATGTTGAGATGTTGTAGGTAGATGCGGTGGTATTCAGAGCCGGCACGTGGGTGCACCTAACCCTACTAACAGGACCGCGTCACAAGTAAAAGGGGTCTTTTCTGGTAAAGGTAGGGGGCACAAAGTTGTCATTTTCTTGGTGGGGTAGGAGGTAAGTCGGGAAGGGTGTCGCTGAGGGACGGAGGATTGATTGGAAAGGGGACACTCAGCAGGATCCCTCCCTTACCTGTTCATTTCCAGATCTTTTCACATTCAGGACTCCCCCACCCTCAATGTGTAAAGGAGGTGTATTTTACTAAAGAAAGGGTGACTGCCCTGTAATCAGGGTCGAGGACGCTTTCCCTTTTCTCCTCTCTGCATCGGCCCTCTTCACGCCAAGGTCCAAAGTGAGCTCCCTCTAACTAGGGTGTGGGTCTTTCCCTGCCTTTCACAAGGTAACACTGCCATTTGGAAGATAGTTCTAGAAACCAGCCTCTTGAGAGGGTTCAGGGTTTCCCCTACTAGCTGTCCCGAGCCCTCCTCACTCACGAACTCAGCCAAGTCAAAGCACGCGTCCTCTGCATCCACCTGGACCCGCCTTCTGCCGCAAGCTCTCCTGCGCTCTGAAAGAGATCGGTGCCGAAAAGTAGGAATTAGGGTAATTTCCGGCAGGGCCGAGTATCTTGCCAATGTCATCTGAATCTACCTTGTACACGTGCTCTCTACTGAGCCACAGCTAACCCGCTTCACCTCTCTCTTTCTAGCAACTCAAAGGACAAAATGGACAAGACGACACAAGCACCAAAGAAACTGCAGGAAAAGGGAAGAAAAAGCCACGGCCAACGGCTGCACACACCGCACACACAGCACACACCGCACCCCTGTACCGAGGGATCGGGTTCGACACTTCTCCTCACGGGCTTAATCCCCCTTCAGGTGCCCGGTAAAAGGACCTCCCTGTAAACAAGGATCAAGGTCCATTCCTTACAAACCAAAATGCTTTATGGGTCCCTTCCATAGCTGAGGCGGAGCGAGCCCCCTTTAAAACGGGTTGAGGTCTCTGTGGGTTTGGGCTCCTTAGGACCTAGCCTTTAAAATGCCCCGTGCCGTTGACCCCTCCCTGTCAGAAGGGTGCAGGTCTCCCCTTTCTAACTCCTCTTGGGCCGTTGGCACTCGCTGGGCAACGAGACCACCCACTTCCGAGGGAACGGAGGTCTCTCCTTTACAGCGCTTTTCGCTCTGGCCCATTGGAAGGCTCCTGGCTTAAGGACCACCCTGTAAGGAGGGTTTCGGTCTCCTTTGCCATGCAAATTAAGCCACAGGTCACTTTGACACGCCCGGCAAAATGACTGCCCTGTAACCAGGGTGTAAGATCTTATACCTCTCACGCTTAAGCTAGGGGAGCCTTTCCGTGCCTGTGGCTTAGCGACTCCCCCCGACCCTCCACCACTTGAGAAGGGTTGAACTTCTGTTTCTCTTAGTCACAGTAAATTCCCACAGAATGATTTCTACTTGGCTTTTTTGAGATTGGAAGTGAAATCTTATTTGGGACCTATCCCGGTCAGATGGAACATGGTGTGGCGAAGGGGCGGCTGTAAGGGGATGGCGGAGGCCGTGGAAAATTCGCCCCTTTTCTCAAAAAAGCCAAGAAATGGCCCAACCAAGCAAACGTCACAAAGTCTGGAAATGAACAGGGGAGGTGGGGGGCTCCTTTCGGACCCTCACTTCCGTGTAATCCTTCCTCAAGTCCTTTTGCCCTGCCCAATTTACACCGCTCAACCAACCACAACTTTCACCCTTTGTTTTCTTGTGCACAAGAAAGAACGCTGTCGGACTGACGAGCGTCAACTGTAGGGATTCGGACAGTTCCGTTAGTTGTGTCCCAATTCCTGGCCTTGTGTCTCTTTGGTGATTAATCACCAAAGAGAGGAGATTCCTCGGGCTACGTTGGAAGAGATTGAGGTGGCGGTCCTTTCTGAAATGTGTTCATGTTGAGATGTTGTAGGTAGATGCGGTGGTATTCAGAGCCGGCACGTGGGTGCACCTAACCCTACTAACAGGACCGAGTCACAAGTAAAAGGGGTCTTTTCTGGTAAAGGTAGGGGGCACAAAGTTGTCATTTTCTTGGTGGGGTAGGAGGTAAGTCGGGAAGGGTGTCGCTGAGGGACGGAGGATTGATTGGAAAGGGGACACTCAGCAGGATCCCTCCCTTACCTGTTCATTTCCAGATCTTTTCACATTCAGGACTCCCCCACCCTCAATGTGTAAAGGAGGTGTATTTTACTAAAGAAAGGGTGACTGCCCTGTAATCAGGGTTGAGGACGCTTTCCCTTTTCTCCTCTCTGCATCGGCCCTCTTCACGCCAAGGTCCAAAGTGAGCTCCCTCTAACTAGGGTGTGGGTCTTTCCCTGCCTTTCACAAGGTAACACTGCCATTTGGAAGATAGTTCTAGAAACCAGCCTCTTGAGAGGGTTCAGGGTTTCCCCTACTAGCTGTCCCGAGCCCTCCTCACTCACGAACTCAGCCAAGTCAAAGCACGCGTCCTCTGCATCCACCTGGACCCGCCTTCTGCCGCAAGCTCTCCTGCGCTCTGAAAGAGATCGGTGCCGAAAAGTAGGAATTAGGGTAATTTCCGGCAGGGCCGAGTATCTTGCCAATGTCATCTGAATCTACCTTGTACACGTGCTCTCTACTGAGCCACAGCTAACCCGCTTCACCTCTCTCTTTCTAGCAACTCAAAGGACAAAATGGACAAGACGACACAAGCACCAAAGAAACTGCAGGAAAAGGGAAGAAAAAGCCACGGCCAACGGCTGCACACACCGCACACACAGCACACACCGCACCCCTCTACCGAGGGATCGGGTTCGACACTTCTCCTCACGGGCTTAATCCCCCTTCAGGTGCCCGGTAAAAGGACCTCCCTGTAAACAAGGATCAAGGTCCATTCCTTACAAACCAAAATGCTTTATGGGTCCCTTCCATAGCTGAGGCGGAGCGAGCCCCCTTTAAAACGGGTTGAGGTCTCTGTGGGTTTGGGCTTCTTAGGACCTAGCCTTTAAAATGCCCCGTGCCGTTGACCTCTCCCTGTCAGAAGGGTGCAGGTCTCCCCTTTCTAACTCCTCTTGGGCCGTTGGCACTCGCTGGGCAACGAGACCACCCACTTCCGAGGGAACGGAGGTCTCTCCTTTACAGCGCTTTTCGCTCTGGCCCATTGGAAGGCTCCTGGCTTAAGGACCACCCTGTAAGGAGGGTTTCGGTCTCCTTTGCCATGCAAATTAAGCCACAGGTCACTTTGACACGCCCGGCAAAATGACTGCCCTGTAACCAGGGTGTAAGGTCTTATACCTCTCACGCTTAAGCTAGGGGAACCTTTCCGTACCTATGGCTTAGCGACTCCCCCGGACCCTCCACCACTTGAGAAGGGTTGAACTTCTGTTTCTCTTAGTCACAGTAAATTCCCACAGAATGATTTCTACTTGGCTTATTTGAGATTTGAAGTGAAATCTTATTTGGGACCTATCGCGGTCAGATGGAACATGGTGTGGCGAAGGGGCGGCTGTAAGGGGATGGCGGAGGCCGTGGAAAATTCGCCCCTTTTCTCAAAAAAGCCAAGAAATGGCCCAACCAAGCAAACGTCACAAAGTCTGGAAATGAACAGGGGAGGTGGGGGGCTCCTTTCGGACCCTCACTTCCGTGTAATCCTTCCTCAAGTCCTTTTGCCCTGCCCAATTTACACCGCTCAACCAACCACAACTTTCACCCTTTGTTTTCTTGTGCACAAGAAAGAACGCTGTCGGACTGACGAGCGTCAACTGTAGGGATTCGGACAGTTCCGTTAGTTGTGTCCCAATTCCTGGCCTTGTGTCTCTTTGGTGATTAATCACCAAAGAGAGGAGATTCCTCGGGCTACGTTGGAAGAGATTGAGGTGGCGGTCCTTTCTGAAATGTGTTCATGTTGAGATGTTGTAGGTAGATGCGGTGGTATTCAGAGCCGGCACGTGGGTGCACCTAACCCTACTAACAGGACCGAGTCACAAGTAAAAGGGGTCTTTTCTGGTAAAGGTAGGGGGCACAAAGTTGTCATTTTCTTGGTGGGGTAGGAGGTAAGTCGGGAAGGGTGTCGCTGAGGGACGGAGGATTGATTGGAAAGGGGACACTCAGCAGGATCCCTCCCTTACCTGTTCATTTCCAGATCTTTTCACATTCAGGACTCCCCCACCCTCAATGTGTAAAGGAGGTGTATTTTACTAAAGAAAGGGTGACTGCCCTGTAATCAGGGTTGAGGACGCTTTCCCTTTTCTCCTCTCTGCATCGGCCCTCTTCACGCCAAGGTCCAAAGTGAGCTCCCTCTAACTAGGGTGTGGGTCTTTCCCTGCCTTTCACAAGGTAACACTGCCATTTGGAAGATAGTTCTAGAAACCAGCCTCTTGAGAGGGTTCAGGGTTTGCCCTACTAGCTGTCCCGAGCCCTCCTCACTCACGAACTCAGCCAAGTCAAAGCCCGCGTCCTCTGCATCCACCTGGACCCGCCTTCTGCCGCAAGCTCTCCTGCGCTCTGAAAGAGATCGGTGCCGAAAAGTAGGAATTAGGGTAATTTCCGGCAGGGCCGAGTATCTTGCCAATGTCATCTGAATCTACCTTGTACACGTGCTCTCTACTGAGCCACAGCTTACCCGCTTCACCTCTCTCTTTCTAGCAACTCAAAGGACAAAATGGACAAGACGACACAAGCACCAAAGAAACTGCAGGAAAAGGGAAGAAAAAGCCACGGCCAACGGCTGCACACACCGCACACACAGCACACACCGCACCCCTGTACCGAGGGATCGGGTTCGACACTTCTCCTCACGGGCTTAATCCCCCTTCAGGTGCCCGGTAAAAGGACCTCCCTGTAAACAAGGATCAAGGTCCATTCCTTACAAACCAAAATGCTTTATGGGTCCCTTCCATAGCTGAGGCGGAGCGAGCCCCCTTTAAAAGGGGTTGAGGCCTCTGTGGGTTTGAGCTCCTTAGGACCTAGCCTTTAAAATGCCCCGGGCCGTTGACCTCTCCCTGTCAGAAGGGTGCAGGTCTCCCCTTTCTAACTCCTCTTGGGCCGTTGGCACTCGCTGGGCAACGAGACCACCCACTTCCGAGGGAACGGAGGTCTCTCCTTTACAGCGCTTTTTGCTCTGGCCCATTGGAAGGCCCCTGGCTTAAGGACCACCCTGCAAGGAGGGTTTCGGTCTCCTTTGCCATGCAAATTAAGCCACAGGTCACTTTGACACGCCCGGCAAAATGACTGCCCTGTAACCAGGGTGTAAGGTCTTATACCTCTCACGCTTAAGCTAGGGGAGCCTTTCCGTGCCTGTGGCTTAGCGACTCCCCCCGACCCTCCACCACTTGAGAAGGGTTGAACTTCTGTTTCTCTTAGTCACAGTAAATTCCCACAGAATGATTTCTACTTGGCTTTTTTGAGATTGGAAGTGAAATCTTATTTGGGACCTATCGCGGTCAGATGGAACATGGTGTGGCGAAGGGGCGGCTGTAAGGGGATGGCGGAGGCCGTGGAAAATTCGCCCCTTTTCTCAAAAAAGCCAAGAAATGGCCCAACCAAGCAAACGTCACAAAGTCTGGAAATGAACAGGGGAGGTGGGGGGCTCCTTTCGGACCCTCACTTCCGTGTAATCCTTCCTCAAGTCCTTTTGCCCTGCCCAATTTACACCGCTCAACCAACCACAACTTTCACCCTTTGTTTTCTTGTGCACAAGAAAGAATGCTGTCGGACTGACGAGCGTCAACTGTAGGGATTCGGACAGTTCCGTTAGTTGTGTCCCAATTCCTGGCCTTGTGTCTCTTTGGTGATTAATCACCAAAGAGAGGAGATTCCTCGGGCTACGTTGGAAGAGATTGAGGTGGCGGTCCTTTCTGAAATGTGTTCATGTTGAGATGTTGTAGGTAGATGCGGTTGTATTCAGAGCCGGCACGTGGGTGCACCTAACCCTACTAACAGGACCGAGTCACAAGTAAAAGGGGTCTTTTCTGGTAAAGGTAGGGGGCACAAAGTTGTCATTTTCTTGGTGGGGTAGGAGGTAAGTCGGGAAGGGTGTCGCTGAGGGACGGAGGATTGATTGGAAAGGGGACACTCAGCAGGATCCCTCCCTTACCTGTTCATTTCCAGATCTTTTCACATTCAGGACTCCCCCACTCTCAATGTGTAAAGGAGGTGTATTTTACTAAAGAAAGGGTGACTGCCCTGTAATCAGGGTTGAGGACGCTTTCCCTTTTCTCCTCTCTGCATCGGCCCTCTTCACGCCAAGGTCCAAAGTGAGCTCCCTCTAACTAGGGTGTGGGTCTTTCCCTGCCTTTCACAAGGTAACACTGCCATTTGGAAGATAGTTCTAGAACCCAGCCTCTTGAGAGGGTTCAGGGTTTGCCCTACTAGCTGTCCCGTGCCCTCCTCACTCACGCACTCAGCCAAGTCAAAGCCCGCGTCCTCTGCATCCACCTGGACCCGCCTTCTGCCGCAAGCTCTCCTGCGCTCTGAAAGAGATCGGTGCCGAAAAGTAGGAATTAGGGTAATTTCTGGCAGGGCCGAGTATCTTTCCAATGTCATCTGAATCTACCTTGTACACGTGCTCTCTACTGAGCCACACCTAACCCGCTTCACCTCTCTCTTTCTAGCAACTCAAAGGACAAAATGGACAAGACGACACAAGCACCAAAGAAACTGCAGGAAAAGGGAAGAAAAAGCCACGGCCAACGGCTGCACACACCGCACACACCGCACCCCTCTACCGAGGGATCGGGTTCGACACTTCTCCTCACGGGCTTAATCCCCCTTCAGGTGCCCGGTAAAAGGACCTCCCTGTAAACAAGGATCAAGGTCCATTCCTTACAAACCAAAATGCTTTATGGGTCCCTTCCATAGCTGAGGCGGAGCGAGCCCCCTTTAAAACGGGTTGAGGTCTCTGTGGGTTTGGGCTTCTTAGGACCTAGCCTTTAAAATGCCCCGGGCCGTTGACCCCTCCCTGTCAGAAGGGTGCAGGTCTCCCCTTTCTAACTCCTCTTGGGCCGTTGGCACTCGCTGGGCAACGAGACCACCCACTTCCGAGGGAACGGAGGTCTCTCCTTTACAGCGCTTTTCGCTCTGGCCCATTGGAAGGCTCCTGGCTTAAGGACCACCCTGTAAGGAGGGTTTCGGTCTCCTTTGCCATGCAAATTAAGCCACAGGTCACTTTGACACGCCCGGCAAAATGACTGCCCTGTAACCAGGGTGTAAGGTCTTATACCTCTCACGCTTAAGCTAGGGGAGCCTTTCCGTACCTGTGGCTTAGCGACTCCCCCCGACCCTCCACCACTTGAGAAGGGTTGAACTTCTGTTTCTCTTAATCACAGTAAATTCCCACAGAATGATTTCTACTTGGTTTTTTGAGATTGGAAGTGAAATCTTATTTGGGACCTATCCCGGTCAGATGGAACATGGTGTGGCGAAGGGGTGGCTGTAAGGGGATGGCGGAGGCCGTGGAAAATTCGCCCCTTTTCTCAAAAAAGCCAAGAAATGGCCCAACCAAGCAAACGTCACAAAGTCTGGAAATGAACAGGGGAGGTGGGGGGCTCCTTTCGGACCCTCACTTCCGTGTAATCCTTCCTCAAGTCCTTTTGCCCCGCCCAATTTACACCGCTCAACCAACCACAACTTTCACCCTTTGTTTTCTTGTGCACAAGAAAGAACGCTGTCGGACTGACGAGCGTCAACTGTAGGGATTCGGACAGCTCCGTTAGTTGTGTCCCAATTCCTGGCCTTGTGTCTCTTTGGTGATTAATCACCAAAGAGAGGAGATTTCTCGGGCTACGTTGGAAGAGATTGAGGTGGCGGTCCTTTCTGAAATGTGTTCATGTTGAGATGTTGTAGGTAGATGCGGTGGTATTCAGAGCCGGCACGTGGGTGCACCTAACCCTACTAACAGGACCGCGTCACAAGTAAAAGGGGTCTTTTCTGGTAAAGGTAGGGGGCACAAAGTTGTCATTTTCTTGGTGGGGTAGGAGGTAAGTCGGGAAGGGTGTCGCTGAGGGACGGAGGATTGATTGGAAAGGGGACACTCAGCAGGATCCCTCCCTTACCTGTTCATTTCCAGATCTTTTCACATTCACGACTCCCCCACCCTCATTGTGTAAAGGAGGTGTATTATATTAAAGAAAGGGTGACTGCCCTGTAATCAGGGTCCAGGTCGCTTTCCCTTTTCTCCTCTCTGCGTCGGCCCTCTTCACGCCAAGGTCCAAAGTGAGCTCCCTCTAACTAGGGTGTGGGTCTTTCCCTGCCTTTCACAAGGTAACACTGCCATTTGGAAGATAGTTCTAGAAACCAGCCTCTTGAGAGGGTTCAGGGTTTGCCCTACTAGCTGTCCCGAGCCCTCCTCACTCACGAACTCAGCCAAGTCAAAGCCTGCGTCCTCTGCATCCACCTGGACCCGCCTTCTGCCGCAAGCTCTCCTGCGCTCTGAAAGAGATCGGTGCCGAAAAGTAGGAATTAGGGTAATTTCCGGCAGGGCCGAGTATCTTGCCAATGTCATCTGAATCTACCTTGTACACGTGCTCTCTACTGAGCCACAGCTAACCCGCTTCACCTCTCTCTTTCTAGCAACTCAAAGGACAAAATGGACAAGACGACACAAGCACCAAAGAAACTGCAGGAAAAGGGAAGAAAAAGCCACGGCCAACGGCTGCACACACCGCACACACAGCACACACCGCACCCCTGTACCGAGGGATCGGGTTCGACACTTCTCCTCACGGGCTTAATCCCCCTTCAGGTGCCCGGTAAAAGGACCTCCCTGTAAACAAGGATCAAGGTCCATTCCTTACAAACCAAAATGCTTTATGGGTCCCTTCCATAGCTGAGGCGGAGCGAGCCCCCTTTAAAAGGGGTTGAGGCCTCTGTGGGTTTGAGCTCCTTAGGACCTAGCCTTTAAAATGCCCCGGGCCGTTGACCTCTCCCTGTCAGAAGGGTGCAGGTCTCCCCTTTCTAACTCCTCTTGGGCCGTTGGCACTCGCTGGGCAACGAGACCACCCACTTCCGAGGGAACGGAGGTCTCTCCTTTACAGCGCTTTTTGCTCTGGCCCATTGGAAGGCCCCTGGCTTAAGGACCACCCTGCAAGGAGGGTTTCGGTCTCCTTTGCCATGCAAATTAAGCCACAGGTCACTTTGACACGCCCGGCAAAATGACTGCCCTGTAACCAGGGTGTAAGGTCTTATACCTCTCACGCTTAAGCTAGGGGAGCCTTTCCGTGCCTGTGGCTTAGCGACTCCCCCCGACCCTCCACCACTTGAGAAGGGTTGAACTTCTGTTTCTCTTAGTCACAGTAAATTCCCACAGAATGATTTCTACTTGGCTTTTTTGAGATTGGAAGTGAAATCTTATTTGGGACCTATCCCGGTCAGATGGAACATGGTGTGGCGAAGGGGCGGCTGTAAGGGGATGGCGGAGGCCGTGGAAAATTCGCCCCTTTTCTCAAAAAAGCCAAGAAATGGCCCAACCAAGCAAACGTCACAAAGTCTGGAAATGAACAGGGGAGGTGGGGGGCTCCTTTCGGACCCTCACTTCCGTGTAATCCTTCCTCAAGTCCTTTTGCCCTGCCCAATTTACACCGCTCAACCAACCACAACTTTCACCCTTTGTTTTCTTGTGCACAAGAAAGAATGCTGTCGGACTGACGAGCGTCAACTGTAGGGATTCGGACAACTCCGTTAGTTGTGTCCCAATTCCTGGCCTTGTGTCTCTTTGGTGATTAATCACCAAAGAGAGGAGATTCCTCGGGCTACGTTGGAAGAGATTGAGGTGGCGGTCCTTTCTGAAATGTGTTCATGTTGAGATGTTGTAGGTAGATGCGGTTGTATTCAGAGCCGGCACGTGGGTGCACCTAACCCTACTAACAGGACCGCGTCACAAGTAAAAGTGGTCTTTTCTGGTAAAGGTAGGGGGCACAAAGTTGTCATTTTCTTGGTGGGGTAGGAGGTAAGTCGGGAAGGGTGTCGCTGAGGGACGGAGGATTGATTGGAAAGGGGACACTCAGCAGGATCCCTCCCTTACCTGTTCATTTCCAGATCTTTTCACATTCAGGACTCCCCCACTCTCAATGTGTAAAGGAGGTGTATTTTACTAAAGAAAGGGTGACTGCCCTGTAATCAGGGTCCAGGTCGCTTTCCCTTTTCTCCTCTCTGCGTCGGCCCTCTTCACGCCAAGGTCCAAAGTGAGCTCCCTCTAACTAGGGTGTGGGTCTTTCCCTGCCTTTCACAAGGTAACACTGCCATTTGGAAGGGAGTTCTAGAAACCAGCCTCTTGAGAGGGTTCAGGGTTTGTCCTACTAGCTGTCCCGTGCCCTCCCCACTCACGCACTCAGACAAGTCAAAGCCCGCGTCCTCTGCATCCACCTGGACCCGCCTTCTGCCGCAAGCTCTCCTGCGCTCTGAAAGAGATCGGTGCCGAAGAGTAGGAATTAGGGTAATTTCCGGCAGGGCCGAGTACCTTGCCAATGTCATCTGAATCTACCTTGTACACGTGCTCTATACTGAGCCACAGCTAACCCGCTTCACCTCTCTCTTTCTAGCAACTCAAAAGGACAAAATGGACAAGACGACACACGCACCAAAGAAACTGCAGGAAAAGGGAAGAAAAAGCCACGGCCAACGGCTGCACACACCGCACACACAGCACACACCGCACCCCTGTACCGAGGGATCGGGTTCGACACTTTTCCTCACGGGCTTAATCCCCCTTCAGGTGCCCGGTAAAAGGACCTCCCTGTAAACAAGGATCAAGGTCCATTCCTTACAAACCAAAATGCTTTATGGGTCCCTTCCATACCTGAGGCGGAGCGAGCCCCCTTTAATACGGGTTGAGGTCCCTGTGGGTTTGAGCTCCTTAGGACCTAGCCTTTAAAATTCCCCGTGCCGTTGACCCCTCCCTGTCAGAAGGGTGCAGGTTTCCCCTTTCTAACTCCTCTTGGGCCGTTGGCACTCGCTGGGCAACGAGACCACCCACTTCCGAGGGAACGGAGGTCTCTCCTTTACAGCGCTTTTCGCTCTGGCCCATTGGAAGGCTCCTGGCTTAAGGACCACCCTGTAAGGAGGGTTTCGGTCTCCTTTGCCATGCAAATTAAGCCACAGGTCACTTTGACACGCCCGGCAAAATGACTGCCCTGTAACCAGGGTGTAAGGTCTTATACCTCTCACGCTTAAGCTAGGGGAGCCTTTCTGTGCCTGTGGCTTAGCGACTCCCCCCGACCCTCCACCACTTGAGAAGGGTTGAACTTCTGTTTCTCTTAGTCACAGTAAATTCCCACAGAATGATTTCTACTTGGCTTTTTTGAGATTTGAAGTGAAATCTTACTGGGGACCTATCCCGGTCAGATGGAACATGGTGTGGCGAAGGGGCGGCTGTAAGGGGATGGCGGAGGCCGTGGAAAATTCACCCCGTTTCTCAAAAAAGCCAAGAAATGGCCCAACCAAGCAAACGTCACAAAGTCTGGAAATGAACAGGGGAGGTGGGGGACTCCTTTCGGACCCTCACTTCCGTGTAATCCTTCCTCAAGTCTTTTTCCCTGCCCAATTTACACCGCTCAACCAACCACAACTTTCACCCTTTGTTTTCTTGTGCACAAGAAAGAATGCTGTCGGACTGACGAGCGTCAACTGTAGGCATTCGGACAGCTCCGTTACTTGTGTCCGAATTCCAGGCCTTGTGTCTCTTTGGTGATAAAGAGAGGAGATTCCTCTGGCTACTTTTGAAGAGATTGAGGTGGCGGTCCTTTCTGAAATGTGTTCATGTTGAGATGTTGTAGGTAGATGCGGTGGTATTCAGAGCCGGCACGTGGGTGCACCTAACCCTACTAACAGGACCGCGTCACAAGTAAGAGGGGTCTTTTTTGGTAAAGGTAGGGGGCACAAAGTTGTCATTTTCTTGGTGGGGTAGGAGGTAAGTCGGGAAGGGTGTCGCTGAGGGACGGAGGATTGATTGGAGAGGGGACACTCAGCAGGATCCCTCCCTTACCTGTTCATTTCCAGATCTTTTCACATTCTGGACTCCTCCCCCGCCTTGTGTAAAGGAGGAATATTTTACTAACGAAAATGTGACTGCCCTGTAATCAGGGTTCAGGTCTCTTTCCCTTTTCTCCTCCCTGTATTGGCCCCCTTAACGGCACCCGACATAGTCACTCTGCAGAGTAGACTGTGGCCCCTCCGCATCCTTGATACCACAGAGCCCGTACCCAATGAGGAAGCACACGGCCTGTGAAGAAACTAGAGGGAGCACACATGAGGAATTCAAAGCACTGACCTCTTACTCAGAGCCAATTATCTGGGAGGCGGAAACCTGAGGACTGTTCATATCTGCTTAGAAGGATATCCAGGTTGCTCAGGTCCACTTGTGCCAGCTTCTCCGGTGGCTGGGGCTCCTGGCCAATTCCTCTGCAAGCGCAGCTACAAAAGCCAAGCATGAGCCATCACTACACAAATCTCTATTGGTGTGTGAAATCTTGCCCTCATCCCTGCCTCCCTCTCCCATCCCATCTACATCAGCCCCACTGGATGAACAGAAACTGAGTGATCATTTCTCTCGTGGAGCAACAGTGACACCACGTGGCCCACCAGGGGAATGCACAAAGCATTTTCCTTAGGCAAAAACAACAAAGAGTCTGGTGGCACCTTAAAGACTAACAGGGCATAAGCTTTCGTGAGTAAAAACCTCACTTCTTCGGTCTTTGTTGTTTTTGTAGATACAGACTAACACGGCTACCCCCTGATACTTTTCCTTAGGCAGTAACAGTGACACCAGGTGGCCACTCGATGTAATAGCACAGAGCATTTCCCACATGAAGTAACAATGACACCATGTGGCCACTTTGGGTAATGCACAAAGCATTACCCTACTGGAGCAACAGTACTTGTGGCACCTTAGAGTACTCCTGTTCTTCTTTTTGCGGATACAGACTAACACGGCTGCTACTCTGGAGCAACAGTGACATCTGTAAACATTTCAGGGAGCTGGAGTGGCACCTGGTGGCCACTCGAGGTAATGCACAAAGTAGTTCCAAAGGGATCAACAGTGACACTGGGTGGCTAATCCAGGTAATTCACAAAGCATTTCAGGGAGCAAGACTGACTAGGTGGCCACAAGGGGTAATGCACAAAAAATTTCCCCCATTGATCAACAGTGACACTGTGTTGTCACCTGCAGTACCCTCAGAGTAATCCCTTAAGAAGCAGCAGTGACATTGGGCGGCCAGTGACATTGGGAGGCCAGTTGGACGACTGCACAGAGCATTTCTTTCATGGAGCAACAGAGACACTACATGGCCAATCGGGGAAATGGTCAGAGCTTTTCCCCTGCGGAACAGCAGTGACGCCCGGTGGCCACTCAGTGTAATTGCACAGAACATTTCTCTCATGAAGCAAAAATGAGACTGTGTGGCCACCCCGGGTAATCACAGAGCATTTCCTTCATGAAGCAATATTGACACCGGGTGGACACTCTGTATAGTTGCACAGAGCATTTCCCAAATAAAGCAACAGTGACACTGGGTGGCTAATCCAGGTAATGCACAAAGCATTTCCCCCATGGAGCAACAGTGGCACTGGGTGGGCACCTGGGGTAATGCACAGAGCATTTCCTTAAGGAGCAACAGTGACACTGTGTGCCGTGATACAGCAGGGCCAGAGAGCAGCAGGAGAATGGTGGAAGAAAACTAGAGTGGTACGGATGAGGAATAGAGTGCCATAATTGTTCACTCACAGCCAGTCATGCAGAAGACAGAAAGCAGAGGACTGTTCATCTCTGCTTACAAGGATGTCCAGGCTGCTCAGGTTCACTTCTTCCAGTTTCTCCTCTGGCTGGGGCTCCTGGGCGATTCCTCTGCAAACACAGCATATAACCCAAGCAGGAGCCATCACTGCCCAAAGGTCTATTGGTGTACGAGATACTGCCCTCCCTCTCCCATCCACTGTACATCAGCCCCACTTGATGAACAGTGACAGTCAACTCCCACAGTCACCCCCACCACTACCAATGGAGGATCTAGTACCATCATGTTTCTCTTCCCCCTCCCAATGCCCCAGTGGGTTGCAGACGCCCCAGACCAAGCCTGTGAGCATGCACCATTGCCCATGTTCTATGCAAAGAGACAGGACAAGGGGAGAGAGAGAGAGTATGTTGGCCAACATATGAGAGCTCAGAGAGAGACACATAGGAAGAAGGACAAATTCAGCACCTGTACTCACCTTTCCGGTTCCAGGCCTCTGCTCAGGTGAACATGCTCCTCCCTGTCCAGGAAGATCAGCTGCTCCCAATATAGGGAAATTCTCCCTCTGCACCCAGAACAAGGAGGAAAACTTTTATTACAAACCGAACCCCACCTAAAGGGAAGCAGACGTCTGTACTCAGCCTTTACCACACATGTATCTTAGAGGCCACCTGGGCTATTTCTCAGAATGTAGTTGCCCTGGAGCAACAGTGACACCCAGTGGCCAATCACGGCAATGCACAGAGCATGTCCCCCATGCAGCAGCAGTGACACTTGGTGGCCACTCGCGGCAAAGCACAAAGCATTTCCCTCGTGGAGCAACACAGACACTACGTAGCCACTCAGGGTAAGGCAGAAATCATTTCCCCCCCACAGCGCTGCACTGATACTCGGTGGCCAGCCGGGGTAATGTCTGGGCTATCTGCCTTGGACCATCACCGCCATCCGGCGGGCAGGCAGGGTAACATACAGACTGTGTTTCTCCTGGAGCAGTGGTGACACCCGGTGGCCAGTTGGGGAAATGCGCAGAGTGCATCTGCCCTGGAGGAGCAGTGACAGCCTGTGGGCAGCAGGGGCAGCACCAGCCCCTTCCTCACTGGGGGAGCTGAGGTGGGGTAGACAGAAAACTGTGGCAGCTGCATCCCCCCCACCACCACGAGGCCTCACCCCTCACTGAAGTGCAAGTTCTGCCTCCGCCCCTCAGAGGCTCCAGCCCTTCACCAGCCCAGAGGCCAGAGCCAGGCAGGGTAGGGCGACTGCTACGCTAGGTGGCGCAATGATGCAGGTAGCCACAGCGCTCCCCACCCTTGTCCTTGTGCTGTATGGGTTCCCGGGGCTGTGGTTGCTCCTCAGTTCCCGGCCGCCCTTCGACCGCTCACAGACCTTAAGAGCCGCTCGGGTTGGGGTCGGGCTCCAGGGCCAGCAGAGCCCTCGGGGAGCAGTAACCAGGAGGGTTAGGACCTAGGAGCCCAGCCTGGAGCAGGTCAGCCCAGAGTGCTGTGCAGATCTCTGGACCCTTCACATAACATGTGTGGTGCAACTTGGTGACTGGAGACACAGGCCGAGGGCTACTCTCAGACCCCTGCTCACGTCCGCTAGTGAATATGGCCTGCTTCAGAGAGGATACCTAGAGTGGCATGACCAGGGAAGCTCACCCAGTGATAGAGAAGGAAGAGACTTGAGGACTGAGCATATCTGCCCTCAACCCTCTTCCCGTTACACCTTTAGCATTACAACCAAAAAGCACCCCTTGCAACGGCACCCGACATAGTCACTCTGCAGAGCAGACTCTGGCCCCTCCCCCGCCTCAATCCCACAGAGCCCCGTGCCCAGTGAGGAAGCTCATGGCCTGTGAAGAAAATTAGAGCGAGCACAGATGAGGAATTCCAAGCACTGACGGCTTACTCACAGTCAGTTATGCGGAAGGCAGAAAGCGGAGGACTGTTAATCTCTGCTTACAAGGATGTCCAGGCTGCTCAGGTCCACCTCTGCCAGCTTTTCCTTCGGCTGCTGCTCGACTGTTCCTCTGCAAGCGCCACAAATAAGCCGAGCCGGAGCCATCACTCCACAAAACTCAATTGATGGGCAAAATCTTGCACTCATTCCTGACTCCCTTTCCCATCCCGTCTACATCAACCCCACTCGATGAACAGAGACTGCGTCAACACTGACAGTGATGCTCCACTCTTGCGCGCGCTGCCCCGCGTGATTGTTGTCCCCTCCCACTTCTACATGGCTTCCGAGACCTAGCCAGTGGGGATGCACACCTAGCATGCCTGCCCGTGTTCAACGAAAGGATGCCGAACAAGTAGAGACAAGGACAGACCGAGAAAATGGGTCAGACAACACACTAGAGAAGAGAGAGAGAAACATGGAAGGAAGGCAAGAAACTCACCAGCTAGAGTCATCCTCCTAGATGCAACCTTTCGCTGCGATGAACACACCGCTCCTGGCCAGACAAAATGAGCAGCCCCTGATAACGGGGGACCTTGTCTCCCTCGTAGCCACAGCTAGACGGGAACCTTTTCTTACAAACACAGACCAAGCTAACGGCGCATCCCTGCCTGGAGCCATGTGGGCCGTGACCAGACTCCTCACCAAACCAGACACTTAGCTCACTGACAGTGACGGCTGCTCCGTTTCCAGCTAGATGGCATCGCCATAGCCTGGCATCAACAATGCTCACTGTCTCATGGCTCTTGCGTGCCTTCCATCTCACACCGGGGGTGGGCTCTTACCCTTGACTTCTTTCTCCTTCCTACTAAGCAGAATACAAGAGGGAAAAACAAAAGTTATCATCGGTGTATGTTCTTCTTCTCCCTGTCCCATTACACCTTTATAGATACAATTAAAAAGCACACAACACACACTCAACCTCTGGAATTGCTGGCCAGAGAATGCTGTGAAAGTCAAGACTATAATAGGGTTCAAAAAAGGACTAGGTCAATTCATGGAGAATAGGTCCATCGATGGCTATTAGTCAGGATGGGCAGGGATGGTGTCCTTATCCTCTGTTTGCCAGAAGCTGGGAATGGGCCACACAGGATGGATCACTTCACGATTACCTGTTCTATTCATTCCCTCTGAAGCACCTGGTATTAGCCAGTTGGAAGACAGGATACTGGGCTAGATGGACCTTTGGTCTGACCCAGTATTGCCATTCTTACGTTCTAATGTTAAGCAGCCCGTTGCACCTGCACCCAAGAGAGTCACTGTGCAGAAGAGACTATTGTCTCTTCCCCTGGTCGTAATCCCACAGCTAATCCCAAAATAGGGAAATTCTCCTCCCACACCCAGAAGAAGGAGGAAAACTTTTATGAGAAACCAAGCCTCACCTAAAGAGAAGCAGCCGTGTGTACTCAGCTACTACCATGCATTTATCTTAGGCTTCAGCCGTGCCGCTAAAAGTTGTGAAGTGTAGTTATGAGGGAGGCAGAAAGCTGAGGACTGTTCATATCTGCTTAGAAGGATGTCCAAGCTGCTCAGATCCACTTCTGCCAGCTTCTCCTCTGCCTAGGGCTCCTGAACAACAATTCCTCTGTAAGAGCAGCTGCAAAAGCCAAGCATGAGCCGTCATTACACAGAGCTCTTGCCCTCATCCCTGCCTCCCTTTTCCATCATATCTACATCTGCCCCCCTCAATGAACAGAGACCGAGTTAACACCGACAGTCACCGCTCCATTCTCGCACCCACTGCCCTGCATGATTTTCGTCCCCTCCTACTTCTTCATGACTCCCGAGACCTAGCCTGTGGGGACGCACACCTACCACACCTCCCCTTGTCCTATGAAGGGAGACGGCACAATGAGAGGAGAGGAGAGAGAGAGTCCATGGGGCTGCTCTATGGATAAGTTCAATAGGCATCAGTGGCTTAGTGGTATGCAGGACTGGTGCAACCACTAGGCGAACTAGCCGCCTAGGGTGCCAAGTGGTTAGGGGCTCCCACCGGGTCTTAGTGTCCACCCTTCTGGTTTCAGAGTAACAGCCGTGTTAGTCTGTATCCGCAAAAAGAAGAACAGGAGTACTTGTGGCACCTTAGAGACTAACAAATTTATTTATGCTCTAATAAATTTATTAGTCTCTAAGGTGCCACAAGTACTCCTGTTCTTCTTTTCACCCTTCTGGATTTCCTATCCCTGTTCTGACCCTTCCTGCAGGCTCGGAGTCTTCCTGGGAAGGGGATCTAGTAGTTAAAAGAGAAAAAGCCTCCAGCCTGCCAGACCTATCAGCACAACACTGAAATTGTTAAAGAGCCATTCAAGGGGTAATGAAGCCACTTAACAGGCATTTGCCAACTCCCAGGTATATATTCAAAAAGAACGGGAGTACTTGTTTCAGAGTAGCAGCCGAGTTAGTCTGTATCCGCAAAAAGAAGAACAGGAGTACCTGTGGCACCTTAGAGACTAACAAATTTATTAGAGCATAAGCTTTCGTGGACTACAGCCCACTTCTTCGGATGCATATAGAATGGAACATATATTGAGGAGATATATATACACACATACAGAGAGCATAAACAGGTGGGTGGCACCTTAGGCCTTGGCTACACTCGCGGATTCACAGCGCTGCAGCGGCAGTGCTGTGAAGTACGAGTGTAATCGTGCCATCTCTCCGAGGGGAATAGCTTGCAGTGCTGCGAGCGAGCGTGCAGCGCTGCAGGCGCTGATTACACTGGCGCTTTACAGCGCTGCACTCGCTCCGCTCGCGGGGGGGTGTTTTTTCACACCCCTGAGCCCAGCAAGTGCAGCTCTGTGAATTGCCAGTGTAGCCAAGGCCTTAGAGACTAACAAATTTATTAGACCATAAGCTTTCGTGGACTACAGCCCACTTCTTCTGAAACCAGGTATATACTGTCAGTTTCTGAATGTACTGACAACAACAGTTGTGCATGACGGTCATATTTACTCAGGACATGTCAGCCTACAGGATCTTAGTTTGCCAAAAAGCGGTGCCCTGGCTTGGCAGCCAGGAACCGCCTTCCGGAGACACCAGAGAGCCAGAACGTCGGCTTGTGGGGGCAGCGAGCCCCCACCACGGAGGAGCCAGTGCGGCGCAGGGGGGAGGAGCCCTGCAAAGGTGGCAGCGCCGCTAGCGGGGAGCAGCTGTGCCCCTTGCCCCTCCTGCCCAGGTTGCGGACAGGCGTCCCCACGGGGGCGCCTGCAGCTGCAGCAGATGCATGCGGGCAGAGGCCCCCGTGCGCTCCCCAGCTCCCCCCTTGCTGTGCTCGGGGTCTGCGGCTCCCGGGCATATGAGCCACTGCCGGGGCGCGGAGCCTGCTCTTGGAGTGGCAGCAATGGTGGCAGCTCACACTCCCGGGAGCCGCAAAGCCTGAGCGCAGCGAGGAAGGAGCCGGGGGACGCATGGGGTCCACTGCCCGCATGCATCGACTGCATGGAGCAACAGTGACACTTTGTGGCCACGCGGGGTAATGCACGAGCATTTCCTTAAGGAGCAACAGTGACACCATATGGCTATGTGGGGTAATGCACACAGCATTTCCTTCATGGAGCAACAGTGACACTGTGTGGCCATGCGGGGTAATGCACAGAGCATTTCCTTCAAGGAGCAACAGTGACACCATGTGGTCATGCGAGGTAATGCCCAGAGCATTTGCTGCAGAGAACAACAGTGACACTGTGTGGCCATGTGAGGTACTGCACAGGGCATTTCCCTCATGGAGCAACAGTGACACTGTGTGGCCACACGGGGTAATGCACACAGCATTTCCTTCATGGAGCAACAGTGACACTGTGTGGCCACCGAAGGTAATGCATAGAGCATTTCCTTCATGGAGCAACAGTGACACTGTGTGGCCACGTGGGGTAATGCACGAGCATTTCCTTAAGGAGAAACAGTGACACTGTGTGGCCAGGCGGGGTAATGCACAGAGCATTTTCTACATGGCGCAACAGTGACACCGAGTGACCACGCGGGGTAATGCACAGAGCAATTCCTCAAGGAGCAACAGTGACACCATGTGGTCATGCGAGGTAATGCCCAGAGCATTTTCTGCAGCGAACAACAGTGACACTGTGTGGCCACGTGAGATAAAACACAGAGCATTTCCTGCATGGAGCAACAGGGACAATGTGTGGCCACGCGGGGTAATGCACACAGCATTTCCTTCATGGAGCAACACTGACACTGTGTGGCCACCGAAGGTAATGCACAGAGCATTTCCTTCATGGAGCAACAGTGACACTGTGTGGCCATCGAAGATAATGCAGAGAGCATTTCCTTCAAGGATCAACACTGACACCATGTGGGCATGCGAGGTAATGCCCATAGCATTTTCTGCAGCGAACAACAGTGACACTGTGTGGCCATGTGAGGTACTGCACAGGGCATTTCCTTCATGGAGCAACAGTGACACTGTGTGGCCACACGGGGTAATGCACAGAGCATTTTCTTCATGGAACAACAGTGACACGGTGTGGCCACGTGAGGTAATGAACAGAGCATTTCCTGAATGGAGCAACAGTGACACTGTGTGGCCACACGGGGTAATGCACAGAGCATTTCCTTCATGGAGCAACAGGGACACTGTGTGGCTACGTGGGGTAATGCAGAGACCATTTCCTTAAGAAATAACAGTGACACTGTGTGGCCACGTGAGATAAAACACAGAGCATTTCCTGCATGGAGCAACAGGGACAATGTGTGGCCACGCGGGGTAATGCACACAGCATTTCCTTCATGGAGCAACACTGACACTGTGTGGCCACCGAAGGTAATGCACAGAGCATTTCCTTCATGGAGCAACAGTGACACTGTGTGGCCACGTGGGGTAATGTATGAGCATTTCCTTAAGGAGGAACAAGTATCGGGGGTAGCCGTGTTAGTCTTTAGGGTGCCACCAGACTCTTTTTTATTTTTGTAGATACAAACTAACAGATTTATTTGGGCATAAGTTTTCGTGGGTGAAAACCTCTCTTCTTCAGATGCATAGAGTGAAAGTTACAGATGCAGGCATTATATACTGACACATGAAGAGCAGGGAGTTACTTCGCAAGTGGAGAACCAGTGTTGACAGGGCCAATTCAATCAGGGTGGATGTAGTCCACTCCCAATAAGAGATGAGGAGGTGTCAATTCCAGTAGAGGAAAAGTTGCTTCTGTAATGAGCCACCCATTCCAGTCCCTATTAAAGCCCAGATTAATGGTGTTAAATTTGCAAATGCATTTTAGTTCTGCTGTTTCTCTTTGAAGTCTGTTTCTGAAGTTTTTTTGTTCAATGATAGTGACTTTTAAATTTCTAATAGAATGACCAGGGAGACTGAAGTGTTCACTTACTGGCTTATGTATGTTACCATTCCTGATGTCCGATTTGTGTCCATTTATTCTTTTGCGGAGGGACTGTCCGGTTTGGCCAATGTACATGGCAGAGGGGCATTGCTGGCACATGATGGCATATACAACATTAGTGGATGTGCGGGTGAATGAGCCCTTGATGGTGTGGCTGATGTGGTTGGGTCCAAAACCCGAGAACCCCGACTAGGGGTATTCTATCTGCTACCCAACATCCATAAACCCGGAAACCCCGGACGCCCCATCATCTCAGGCATTGGCACTCTTACAGCAGGATTATCTGGCTATTTGGACTCTCTCCTCAGACCCTACGCTACCAGCACTCCCAGTTATCTTCGAGACACCACCGACTTCCTGAGGAAACTACAATGCATTGGTGTTCTTCCTGAAAACACCATCCTGGCCACCATGGATGTAGAAGCACTTTACACCAATATTCCACATGAGGATGGACTACAAGCTGTCAGGAACAGTATCCCTGATGAGGCCACAGCACGCCTGGTGGCTGAGCTTTGTGACTCTGTCCTCATCCACAACCACTTCAGATTTGGGGACAACTTATACCTTCAAGTCAGTGGCACTGCTATGGGTACCCGCATGGCCCCACAGTATGCCAACATTTTTATGGCTGACTTAGAACAACGCTTCCTCATCTCTCGTCCCCTAGTTCCCCTCCTCTACTTGCGCTACATTGATGACATCTTCATCATACGGACCCACGGAAAGGAGGCCCTTGAAGAATTCCACCTGGACTTCAACAATTTCCACCCCACCATCAACCTCAGCCTGGACCAGTCCACACAAGAGATCCACTTCCTGGACACTACAGTGCAAATAAGTGATGGTCACATAAACACCACCCTATACCGGAAACCTACTGACCGCTATACGTACCTACATGCCTCCAGCTTCCATCCAAGACACATCACATGATCCATTGTCTACAGCCAAGCCCTGAGATACAACCGAATTTGCTCCAACCCCTCAGACAGAGACAAACACCTACAAGATCTTTATCAAGCATTCGTAAAACTACAATACCCACCTGGGGAAGTGAGGAAACAGATTGACAGAGCAAGACGGGTACCCAGAAATCACCTACTACAGGACAGGCCCAACAAGGACAATAACAGAACACCACTGGCCATCACATACAGCCCCCAGCTAAAACCTCTCCAGCGCATTATCCACGATCTACAACCTATCCTGGAAAATGATCCCTCACTCTCACAGACCTTGGGAGGCAGGCCAGTCCTCGCTTACAGACAACCCCCCAACCTGAAGCAAATACTCACCAGCAACTACACACCACAGCACAGAAACACCAACCCAGGAACCAATCCCTGTAGCAAACCTCGTTGCCTACTCTGTCCCCGTATCTACTCTGGCGACACCATCAGAGGACCCAACCACATCAGCCACACCATCAAGGGCTCATTCACCCGCACATCCACTAAAGTTATATATGCCATCATGTGCCAGCAATGCCCCTCTGTCATGTACATTGGCCAAACCGGACAGTCCCTCCGCAAAAGAATAAATGGACACAAATCGGACATCAGGAATGGCAACATACATAAGCCAGTAAGTGAACACTTCAATCTCCCTGGTCATTCTATTACAGATTTAAAGGTCACTATCATTGAACAAAAAAACTTCAGAAACAGACTTCAAAGAGAAACAGCAGAACTAAAATTCATTTGCAAATTTAACACCATTAATCGGGGCTTGAATAGGGACTGGGAGTGGCTGGCTCATTGCAGAAGCAGCTTTACCTCTCCTGGAATTGACACCTCCTCATCTGTTATTGGGAGTGGACTATCCCATCCCATCCCATCTCCTAGAACTGGAAGGGACCTTGAAAGGTCATCAAGTCCAGCCCCCTGCCTTCACTAGCAGGACCAAGTACTGATTTTGCCCCAGAGTCCCAAGTGGCCCCCTCAAGGATTGAACTCACAACCCTGGGTTTAGCAGGCCAATGCTCAAACCACTGAGCTATCCCTCCCCCCAGGGTGGACTACATCCACCCTGATTGAATTGGCCCTGCCAACACTGGTTCTCCACTTGCAAACTAAATCCCTGCTCTCCATGTGTCAGTATATAATGCCTACATCTGTAACTTTCACTCTATGCATCTGAAGAAGTGAGGTTTTTACCCACGAAAGCTTATGACCCAATAAATCTGCTAGTCTTTAAGGTGACACCAGACTCCTTGTTGTTTTTAAGGAGGAACAGTGCCACTGTGTGGCCACCCGAGGTAATGCAGAGATCATTTCCTTCATGGACCAACAGTAACATTAGGTTGCCACGCGCGGTAATGCACAGAGCATTTTCTACATGGAGCAACAGTGACACTGTGTGGCCACGCAGGGTAATGCAGAGAACATTTCCTTAAGGAGCAACAGTGACACTGTGTGGCCACACCGGGTAATGCACAGAGCATTTCCTTCAGGGAGCAACAGTGACACTGTGTGGCCATGCGGGGTAATGCACAGAGCATTTCCTTAAAGAGCAACAGTGACACTGGGTGGCTACACGGGGAAATGCACAAAGCATTTCCTTCATCAGGGGTCTGGGGTGGAGGTGTGGATGAGGGGTTTGGGGTGTGGAAGGGGCTTAAGGCTTAAGGAGGAGAGGGTTGGGATGCGGGGTTCAGGAGAGGGCTCAGAGGTGGGGCAGAGGCTTGGGATGCGGGGGGTGGGGGGAGAGTTCTGACTGGGGGTTCAGGCTCTAGGGTGGGGCCAGGCATGAGCAGTTTGGGGTGCAGGCAGGCTGCCCTAGGGCTGGTGCCGGAGGACTCCCCCCAGCAGGAGGGCCGACAGGGAGGGAGCATGGGGCTCCGGAGAAGGGCCCGCTCTCCCACTTGCCAGCAGCAGGGAGCTCCGGGCCTGGGGAGAGGCCCACAGCAGCCCTGCAAGCCCCAATTTGCTCCCCTCCCCAGTTCCCGCCCACCCCCTACCTCTCTCCTCTTCAGGTCCCTGCCGTGTGGCCCTTTAGAGCTGCTGCACGGCTAGTTATAGCCAGCTGCGCGCCCGCGCAGCTTAGAGGGAATTTAGCGCACTTGGGCTCGATGGGAGCCGCCACTGAATTATCTGAATTATCATAGCAAATGGCCCATGACCCCATTGTGCTAGGCGCTGTACGCAAAGGGAATAAAGAGACAGGCCCTGCCCCTGCTCTAGTCTATGCCATCTCTAACATTAACAACTCCTGGCTCATGTCCCACGTAAGAGACAGCCCCAAATCCCTGTCTTTGTATCTCCTCTGAACAACCCGGGAATAGCAACACCTGCTTCTCCAGCCCCATGATGCACCCAAACAACCCTGTAGTTCAGTTAACAGCACAGCTGCAGGGGCTGGGGGCGCTGCCCTCACAGGTGTTCCCCTTACCTTGCGCTCTGATCGGCTGGGAGCACAGAGCGCAGTTTGTATGGGAGCAGGGCAGCAGCAGCTGCTCCTGAGGACTTCCAATAAAAGTCATAAGAACGTAAAAATGGCCCTACCGGGTCAGACCCAAAGTCCATCTAGCCCAGTATCCTGTCTTCCCACAGTGGCCAGTGCCAGGTGCCCCAGAGCTAATGAACAGAACAGGGAATCATCAAGTGATCCATCCCGTCGCCCATTCCCAGCTTCTGGCAAACAGAGGCTAGGGACATCATCCCTGCCCCTCCTGGCTAATAGCCATTGATGCATTTATCCTCCGTGAACTTATCTAGTTAGTTTTTGAACCCTGTTATAGTCTTGGCCTTCACAACATCCTCTGGCAAGGAGTTCCGCAGGTTGACTGTGCATTGTATGAAGAAACACTTGCTTTTATTTGTTTTAAACCTGCTGCCTATTAATTTCATTTGGTGACCCCTAGTTCTTGTATTATGAGAAGTAGTAAACAACACTTCCTTATCTACTTTCTCTACACCAGTCATGATTTTATAGACCTCAATCATATCTCCCCTTAGCCGTCTCTTTTCCATGCTGAAAAGTCCCAGTCTTATTAATCTCTCCTCATACGGAAGCCCTTCCATACCCCTAATCATTTTTGTTGCCCTTTTCTGAATCTTTTCCAATTCCAATATATCTTTTTTTGAGATGGGGGTGACCACATCTGCACAAGGTATTCAAGATGTGGGCATACCATGGATTTATATAGAGGCAACATGATATTTTCTACCCTATCTTTTAACCAGTTACCAATGCATAAGAGCACCTTCCCTCTTATCCCATGACAGCTTACTTTGCGTAAGAGCCTTTGGTGAGGGACCTTGTCAAAGGCTTTCTGAAAATCATAGTACAATGTAGCCACTGGATCCTCTCGGTCCACGTCCTTGTTGACCCCATCAAAGAAGTCAACGTTCAGTGGTCCGGCGCTTCTCCCTGTTGTCTGCCTATGTCCCTGTCATAAACATACAACTAAGGGTAGCATAAAATCCCTCTTTACCCTGTAAAGGGTTAATTCCTCTTTTACCTGCCCTGTTCTCATTTGTGCCCCCTAAACTCGCACCCTGCTCTGCCACTGCCTGAATGTGCTGCAGAATGGGGGTCTCTTGCAGGGCAGACAACGCATTGCCTCTGCCCTGGTGCAATCTAGCCTAGCTGGGTCCTCCTCCTTTGAGGGGAAGGAGGACCGGTCATCAGGCTGAGCAGGGCTGACTTTGTCAGCTCCTTGGAGTTAGATGACTGGATTAAAGAGCACTAGATCAGCGTAATAAGTAGAAAAGCATATGCTTGTCCAAAAAGCCCCTGACAGATTGCAGCCTGCAGTGGTCTAAAGATGTACGGAGCAACTTGGCACCACATCAGCCAGTAAACCGATTGCCCACTGAGCTGAAAATACAGACGTACCAATTGAAAAACTGACTATGCAAAAACAGCAACAAAAGTCCGGTTTTTGATCAATACAACGCTGGCAACTGCACTGCCAAGGTCACCCACTGGGCCCAGAGTTGCAACTCCTCCTGTATTTTTATAGCACCTTTTATCCCCAAATGCGTTCCAACCCTACGCAAAGAGCAGCGCTGAAATGCAGCCACATCTGGGGGTCAGGGTGACAGCTGACCGGCTAAGTAGCAGATTGTAGAACAGGGAAGGCTGGGGGAAGGGATATTTCGCTAAGGACTTCCAAGGAAAACCCCATCCTCTTGCAGAAAAAAACATCTCTGGCAGGTCCTGCTACTCTAAGGACTTACCTGGAAGCCCCACACAGAATACTGTACGGTGTATGGAGCTCAGCTTCTCCAGCTATCTGCCGCCAATAGCAGGCTCACTGGAAATAGCTACAACAGGGAGCTTAGAGGCCGTCATAAAGTGAAGGGCTGGGCCCATGCTGTCATTTACCAAAGAGTCCTGGAGAGTTCACACCAGGTGGTCCAGTCCCCACAGCCATCCCCTCGTGCATTCCATGGCTCTCAGCATGGCAGTGAGGATCATATGCATACACAAGAGCCAGGCCCGGGCAAAGCAGCTAACTTTGGCAGGGCTGCTCAGAGGATTCAGGGGGCTGGGGTATTCGGCGGCGGAGGGTCCCTGCCGCCGAAGACCCAGCACTTCGGCGTCAGGTCCCGGGGCAGAAGGACCCCCCGCCGCGAGTCTTCAGGGCACTTCGGCGGCGGGTCCCGGAGTGGAAGAAGCTTCAGGGGCCCGGGCCCCACGAGAGTTTTCCAGGGCCCCCGGAGCGAGTGAAGGACCCCGCTCCAGGGGCCCCGAAAAACTCTCATGGGGACCCTGCGGGACCTGGGGCAAATTGCCCCACTTGCCCCAGCCCCACCCCCCCGGGCAGCCCTGAACTTTGGGCCCATTCCTGCTCCAGCTGGACTCAGTAGCAAAGCTCCAATTGGTTTCAATGGCAGCAGGATCAGACCCGGTGGATTCACCCCCGCCCCCCACCCCCAGCTCAATCCTCCAGGTACAGCCTTTCTCCGCTGACATTCCTTAGCCAAAATCCGCTCCTGCCCATGTTTTTAGACTAGAAATGTCTCCTACAACAGCACTTTAATGTACACTAATGTAGGAAACTGCACTGCCTGGCTTCCTGCCCCTCAGTCATCTAGGCCCTAACATTCAGAGCTGAGCTACATTTCCAAATATATTGATTTCAGTTACAACACAGAATGCAAATTGTACAGTTCTCACTTTATATTACTTTTGATTACAAATATTTGCATTGTAAACAGATAAAAGAGGTGTTGGGCAGAAAAATCACTAAGGGGGCTGGTGCTGACTGGGCAGGATGTGTTGGGAGGGAAAGCCCAGAGGTGGGTTTTGCTGATTGGGCAGGAGGTGGTGGGCGGGGAAATCACTGAGGCAGCTCGTGCTGACAGGGTAGGAGGCGCAGGGCGGGAAAAGTCACTGAGGGGATTGGCGCTGACAGGGTAGGAGGGAAAGCCCAGAGTTGGGTTTCGCTGACTGGGTGGGAGGTGTTGGGCTAGAAAATCACTGAGGGGGCTGGTGCTGACTAGGTAGGAAGCGCTGGGCGGGAAAGCCCTGAGGTGGGTTTTGCTGATTGGGCAGGAGGTGCTGGGCAGGAAAATCACTGAGGCAGCTCGCGCTGACAGGGTACGAGGCACAGGGCGGGAAATGTCACTGAGGGGATTGGCGCTGACTGGGTAGGAGGTGTTGGGAGGGAAAGCCCAGAGGTGGGTTTCGCTGACTGGGTGGGAGGTGTTGGGCTAGAAAATCACTGAGGGGGCTGGTGCTGATTAGGTAGGAAGCGCTGGGCGGGAAAGCCCTAAGGTGGGTTTTGCTGATTGGGCAGGAGGTGCTGGGCAGGAAAATCACTGAGGCAGCTCGTGCTGACAGGGTAGGAGGCACAGGGCGGGAAAAGTCACTTACGGGGTTGGCGCTGACTGGGTAGGAGGAGTTGGGAGGGAAAGCGCTGGATGGGAAAATCTTTCAGGGGCTGGCACTGACTGGGCAGGAGGCTCTGAGTGGGAAAGTCACTGAGGTGGCTCGTGTTGAGTGGGTAGGAGGTGTTGGGAGAGAAAGCCCAGAGGTGGGTTTTGCTGACAAGGCAGGAGGTATTGGGTGGGAAAAGTCACTGAGGGGGTTGGCGCTGACCGGGTAGGCGGTGTTGGGAGGGAAGCCCAGAGGTGTGTTTTACTGATTGGGCAGAAAAATCACTGAGGCAGCTCTTGTTGATCGGGCAGAAGGCGATGAGTCAAAAACCACGGAAGCCAACCTCAAGGACTGGGCAGGAGGTAACCCTGTAGATGATACCCTTACTGGAGAAGAGACATGGAAAGGAAAGGGGAACAGACTCTGCTACTGATATTACAAAAAGTACTGGGTAGGAAACTCCTAAAGTAGCTTGCACTCACTACACAAATGGTCCGAGGGGGAAAAGGTGTGTGCAGGCTTGAGCTTACCAAGAAAAAGACGCTAAGCAGGAAACCTCAAGCACTTTGTGCCGACTAGGAAGAAGGTGCTGAGTTCTCGTGAAAGCTCTCCTAACTTCTGCAACACACACGTGATGAAAATTAGGAATTAGGGTAATTTCCATACGGGGAGATTACTTGGTAATCCTGATGTCTAATGAGCCACACCTAAACAAGGGGAATCTTTTACAACCTGTGGCTGAGAGATTCCCCATCCCGCTACCCCATCAGAAGGATTGAGGTTCTGTTTCTATTAGTCACAGTAAATTCCCCCAGAATAATTTCTACTTGGTTTTTTTGAGATTTGAAGTGAAATCCTACTGGGACCTATCCCGGTCAGATGGAACATGGTGTGGCGAAGGGGCGGCTGTAAGGGGATGGCGGAGGCCGTGGAAAATTCGCCCCTTTTCTCAAAAAAGCCAAGAAATGGCCCAACCAAGCAAACGTCACAAAGTCCGGAAATGAACAGGGGAGGTGGGGGGCTCCTTTCGGACCCTCACTTCCGTGTAATCCTTCCTCAAGTCCTTTTGCCCTGCCCAATTTACACCGCTCAACCAAC
The DNA here is from genome assembly GCF_027887155.1 of Malaclemys terrapin pileata. Classification (NCBI taxonomy): domain Eukaryota; kingdom Metazoa; phylum Chordata; order Testudines; family Emydidae; genus Malaclemys; species Malaclemys terrapin. The sequence continues at coordinate 20,416,194 of NC_071526.1, read as the reverse complement.
CACAACTTTCACCCTTTGTTTTCTTGTGCACAAGAAAGAACGCTGTCGGACTGACGAGCGTCAACTGTAGGGATTCGGACACCTCCGTTAGTTGTGTCCCAATTCCTGGCCTTGTGTCTCTTTGGTCATTAATCACCAAAGAGAGGAGATTTCTCGGGCTACGTTGGAAGAGATTGAGGTGGCGGTCCTTTCTGAAATGTGTTCATGTTGAGATGTTGTAGGTAGATGCGGTGGTATTCAGAGCCGGCACGTGGGTGCACCTAACCCTACTAACAGGACCGCGTCACAAGTAAAAGGGGTCTTTTCTGGTAAAGGTAGGGGGCACAAAGTTGTCATTTTCTTGGTGGGGTAGGAGGTAAGTCGGGAAGGGTGTCGCTGAGGGACGGAGGATTGATTGGAAAGGGGACACTCAGCAGGATCCCTCCCTTACCTGTTCATTTCCAGATCTTTTCACATTCAGGACTCCCCCACCCTCATTGTGTAAAGGAGGTGTATTATATTAAAGAAAGGGTGACTGCCCTGTAATCAGGGTCCAGGTCGCTTTCCCTTTTCTCCTCTCTGCGTCGGCCCTCTGCACGCCAAGGTCCAAAGTGAGCTCCCTCTAACTAGGGTGTGGGTCTTTCCCTGCCTTTCACAAGGTAACACTGCCATTTGGAAGATAGTTCTAGAACCCAGCCTCTTGAGAGGGTTCAGGGTTTGCCCTACTAGCTGTCCCGTGCCCTCCTCACTCACGCACTCAGCCAAGTCAAAGCCCGCGTCCTCTGCATCCACCTGGACCCGCCTTCTGCCGCAAGCTCTCCTGCGCTCTGAAAGAGATCGGTGCCGAAAAGTAGGAATTAGGGTAATTTCCGGCAGGGCCGAGTACCTTGCCAATGTGATCTGAATCTACCTTGTACACGTGCTCTCTACTGAGCCACAGCTAACCCGCTTCACCTCTCTCTTTCTAGCAACTCAAAGGACAAAATGGACAAGACGACACAAGCACCAAAGAAACTGCAGGAAAAGGGAAGAAAAAGCCACGGCCAACGGCTGCACACACCGCACACACAGCACACACCGCACCCCTGTACCGAGGGATCGGGTTCGACACTTCTCCTCACGGGCTTAATCCCCCTTCAGGTGCCCGGTAAAAGGACCTCCCTGTAAACAAGGATCAAGGTCCATTCCTTACAAACCAAAATGCTTTATGGGTCCCTTCCATAGCTGAGGCGGAGCGAGCCCCCTTTAAAACGGGTTGAGGTCTCTGTGGGTTTGGGCTTCTTAGGACCTAGCCTTTAAAATGCCCCGTGCCGTTGACCCCTCCCTGTCAGAAGGGTGCAGGTCTCCCCTTTCTAACTCCTCTTGGGCCGTTGGCACTCGCTGGGCAACGAGACCACCCACTTCCGAGGGAACGGAGGTCTCTCCTTTACAGCGCTTTTCGCTCTGGCCCATTGGAAGGCTCCTGGCTTAAGGACCACCCTGTAAGGAGGGTTTCGGTCTCCTTTGCCATGCAAATTAAGCCACAGGTCACTTTGACACGCCCGGCAAAATGACTGCCCTGTAACCAGGGTGTAAGGTCTTATACCTCTCACGCTTAAGCTAGGGGAGCCTTTCCGTACCTGTGGCTTAGCGACTCCCCCCGACCCTCCACCACTTGAGAAGGGTTGAACTTCTGTTTCTCTCAGTCACAGTAAATTCCCACAGAATGATTTCTACTTGGCTTTTTTGAGATTGGAAGTGAAATCTTATTTGGGACCTATCCCGGTCAGATGGAACATGGTGTGGCGAAGGGGCGGCTGTAAGGGGATGGCGGAGGCCGTGGAAAATTCGCCCCTTTTCTCAAAAAAGCCAAGAAATGGCCCAACCAAGCAAACGTCACAAAGTCTGGAAATGAACAGGGGAGGTGGGGGGCTCCTTTCGGACCCTCACTTCCGTGTAATCCTTCCTCAAGTCCTTTTGCCCCGCCCAATTTACACCGCTCAACCAACCACAACTTTCACCCTTTGTTTTCTTGTGCACAAGAAAGAACGCTGTCGGACTGACGAGCGTCAACTGTAGGGATTCGGACAGTTCCGTTAGTTGTGTCCCAATTCCTGGCCTTGTGTCTCTTTGGTGATTAATCACCAAAGAGAGGAGATTCCTCGGGCTACGTTGGAAGAGATTGAGGTGGCGGTCCTTTCTGAAATGTGTTCATGTTGAGATGTTGTAGGTAGATGCGGTTGTATTCAGAGCCGGCACGTGGGTGCACCTAACCCTACTAACAGGACCGAGTCACAAGTAAAAGGGGTCTTTTCTGGTAAAGGTAGGGGGCACAAAGTTGTCATTTTCTTGGTGGGGTAGGAGGTAAGTCGGGAAGGGTGTCGCTGAGGGACGGAGGATTGATTGGAAAGGGGACACTCAGCAGGATCCCTCCCTTACCTGTTCATTTCCAGATCTTTTCACATTCAGGACTCCCCCACCCTCATTGTGTAAAGGAGGTGTATTATATTAAAGAAAGGGTGACTGCCCTGTAATCAGGGTCCAGGTCGCTTTCCCTTTTCTCCTCTCTGCGTCGGCCCTCTGCACGCCAAGGTCCAAAGTGAGCTCCCTCTAACTAGGGTGTGGGTCTTTCCCTGCCTTTCACAAGGTAACACTGCCATTTGAAAGGTAGTTCTAGAAACCAGCCTCTTGAGAGGGTTCAGGGTTTGCCCTACTAGCTGTGCCGTGCCCTCCTCACTCACGCACTCAGACAAGTCAAAGCCCGCGTCCTCTGCATCCACCTGGACCCGACTTCTGCCGCAAGCTCTCCTGCGCTCTGAAAGAGATCGGTGCCGAAAAGTAGGAATTAGGGTAATTTCCGGCAGGGCCGAGTACCTTGCCAATGTGATCTGAATCTACCTTGTACACGTGCTCTCTACTGAGCCACAGCTAACCCGCTTCACCTCTCTCTTTCTAGCAACTCAAAGGACAAAATGGACAAGACGACACAAGCACCAAAGAAACTGCAGGAAAAGGGAAGAAAAAGCCACGGCCAACGGCTGCACACACCGCACACACAGCACACACCGCACCCCTGTACCGAGGGATCGGGTTCGACACTTCTCCTCACGGGCTTAATCCCCCTTCAGGTGCCCGGTAAAAGGACCTCCCTGTAAACAAGGATCAAGGTCCATTCCTTACAAACCAAAATGCTTTATGGGTCCCTTCCATAGCTGAGGCGGAGCGAGCCCCCTTTAAAACGGGTTGAGGTCTCTGTGGGTTTGGGCTTCTTAGGACCTAGCCTTTAAAATGCCCCGTGCCGTTGACCCCTCCCTGTCAGAAGGGTGCAGGTCTCCCCTTTCTAACTCCTCTTGGGCCGTTGGCACTCGCTGGGCAACGAGACCACCCACTTCCGAGGGAACGGAGGTCTCTCCTTTACAGCGCTTTTCGCTCTGGCCCATTGGAAGGCTCCTGGCTTAAGGACCACCCTGTAAGGAGGGTTTCGGTCTCCTTTGCCATGCAAATTAAGCCACAGGTCACTTTGACACGCCCGGCAAAATGACTGCCCTGTAACCAGGGTGTAAGGTCTTATACCTCTCACGCTTAAGCTAGGGGAGCCTTTCCGTACCTGTGGCTTAGCGACTCCCCCCGACCCTCCACCACTTGAGAAGGGTTGAACTTCTGTTTCTCTTAGTCACAGTAAATTCCCACAGAATGATTTCTACTTGGCTTTTTTGAGATTGGAAGTGAAATCTTATTTGGGACCTATCCCGGTCAGATGGAACATGGTGTGGCGAAGGGGCGGCTGTAAGGGGATGGCGGAGGCCGTGGAAAATTCGCCCCTTTTCTCAAAAAAGCCAAGAAATGGCCCAACCAAGCAAACGTCACAAAGTCTGGAAATGAACAGGGGAGGTGGGGGGCTCCTTTCGGACCCTCACTTCCGTGTAATCCTTCCTCAAGTCCTTTTGCCCCGCCCAATTTACACCGCTCAACCAACCACAACTTTCACCCTTTGTTTTCTTGTGCACAAGAAAGAACGCTGTCGGACTGACGAGCGTCAACTGTAGGGATTCGGACAGCTCCGTTAGTTGTGTCCCAATTCCTGGCCTTGTGTCTCTTTGGTGATTAATCACCAAAGAGAGGAGATTCCTCGGGCTACGTTGGAAGAGATTGAGGTGGCGGTCCTTTCTGAAATGTGTTCATGTTGAGATGTTGTAGGTAGATGCGGTTGTATTCAGAGCCGGCACGTGGGTGCACCTAACCCTACTAACAGGACCGAGTCACAAGTAAAAGGGGTCTTTTCTGGTAAAGGTAGGGGGCACAAAGTTGTCATTTTCTTGGTGGGGTAGGAGGTAAGTCGGGAAGGGTGTCGCTGAGGGACGGAGGATTGATTGGAAAGGGGACACTCAGCAGGATCCCTCCCTTACCTGTTCATTTCCAGATCTTTTCACATTCAGGACTCCCCCACCCTCAATGTGTAAAGGAGGTGTATTTTACTAAAGAAAGGGTGACTGCCCTGTAATCAGGGTCGAGGACGCTTTCCCTTTTCTCCTCTCTGCGTCGGCCCTCTTCACGCCAAGGTCCAAAGTGAGCTCCCTCTAACTAGGGTGTGGGTCTTTCCCTGCCTTTCACAAGGTAACACTGCCATTTGAAAGGTAGTTCTAGAAACCAGCCTCTTGAGAGGGTTCAGGGTTTGCCCTACTAGCTGTGCCGTGCCCTCCTCACTCACGCACTCAGACAAGTCAAAGCCCGCGTCCTCTGCATCCACCTGGACCCGCCTTCTGCCGCAAGCTCTCCTGCGCTCTGAAAGAGATCGGTGCCGAAAAGTAGGAATTAGGGTAATTTCCGGCAGGGCCGAGTACCTTGCCAATGTGATCTGAATCTACCTTGTACACGTGCTCTCTACTGAGCCACAGCTAACCCGCTTCACCTCTCTCTTTCTAGCAACTCAAAGGACAAAATGGACAAGACGACACAAGCACCAAAGAAACTGCAGGAAAAGGGAAGAAAAAGCCACGGCCAACGGCTGCACACACCGCACCCCTCTACCGAGGGATCGGGTTCGACACTTCTCCTCACGGGCTTAATCCCCCTTCAGGTGCCCGGTAAAAGGACCTCCCTGTAAACAAGGATCAAGGTCCATTCCTTACAAACCAAAATGCTTTATGGGTCCCTTCATAGCTGAGGCGGAGCGAGCCCCCTTTAAAACGGGTTGAGGTCTCTGTGGGTTTGGGCTCCTTAGGACCTAGCCTTTAAAATGCCCCGTGCCGTTGACCCCTCCCTGTCAGAAGGGTGCAGGTCTCCCCTTTCTAACTCCTCTTGGGCCGTTGGCACTCGCTGGGCAACGAGACCACCCACTTCCGAGGGAACGGAGGTCTCTCCTTTACAGCGCTTTTCGCTCTGGCCCATTGGAAGGCTCCTGGCTTAAGGACCACCCTGTAAGGAGGGTTTCGGTCTCCTTTGCCATGCAAATTAAGCCACAGGTCACTTTGACACGCCCGGCAAAATGACTGCCCTGTAACCAGGGTGTAAGGTCTTATACCTCTCACGCTTAAGCTAGGGGAGCCTTTCCGTACCTGTGGCTTAGCGACTCCCCCCGACCCTCCACCACTTGAGAAGGGTTGAACTTCTGTTTCTCTTAGTCACAGTAAATTCCCACAGAATGATTTCTACTTGGCTTTTTTGAGATTGGAAGTGAAATCTTATTTGGGACCTATCCCGGTCAGATGGAACATGGTGTGGCGAAGGGGCGGCTGTAAGGGGATGGTGGAGGCCGTGGAAAATTCGCCCCTTTTCTCAAAAAAGCCAAGAAATGGCCCAACCAAGCAAACGTCACAAAGTCTGGAAATGAACAGGGGAGGTGGGGGGCTCCTTTCGGACCCTCACTTCCGTGTAATCCTTCCTCAAGTCCTTTTGCCCCGCCCAATTTACACCGCTCAACCAACCACAACTTTCACCCTTTGTTTGCTTGTGCACAAGAAAGAACGCTGTCGGACTGACGAGCGTCAACTGTAGGGATTCGGACAGCTCCGTTAGTTGTGTCCCAATTCCTGGCCTTGTGTCTCTTTGGTGATTAATCACCAAAGAGAGGAGATTCCTCGGGCTACGTTGGAAGAGATTGAGGTGGCGGTCCTTTCTGAAATGTGTTCATGTTGAGATGTTGTAGGTAGATGCGGTGGTATTCAGAGCCGGCACGTGGGTGCACCTAACCCTACTAACAGGACCGCGTCACAAGTAAAAGGGGTCTTTTCTGGTAAAGGTAGGGGGCACAAAGTTGTCATTTTCTTGGTGGGGTAGGAGGTAAGTCGGGAAGGGTGTCGCTGAGGGACGGAGGATTGATTGGAAAGGGGACACTCAGCAGGATCCCTCCCTTACCTGTTCATTTCCAGATCTTTTCACATTCAGGACTCCCCCACCCTCATTGTGTAAAGGAGGAGTATTATATTAAAGAAAGGGTGACTGCCCTGTAATCAGGGTCCAGGTCGCTTTCCCTTTTCTCCTCTCTGCGTCGGCCCTCTGCACGCCAAGGTCCAAAGTGAGCTCCCTCTAATTAGGGTGTGGGTCTTTCCCTGCCTTTCACAAGGTAACACTGCCATTTGAAAGGTAGTTCTAGAAACCAGCCTCTTGAGAGGGTTCAGGGTTTGCCCTACTAGCTGTGCCGTGCCCTCCTCACTCACGCACTCAGACAAGTCAAAGCCCGCGTCCTCTGCATCCACCTGGACCCGCCTTCTGCCGCAAGCTCTCCTGCGCTCTGAAAGAGATCGGTGCCGAAAAGTAGGAATTAGGGTAATTTCCGGCAGGGCCGAGTACCTTGCCAATGTGATCTGAATCTACCTTGTACACGTGCTCTCTACTGAGCCACAGCTAACCCGCTTCACCTCTCTCTTTCTAGCAACTCAAAGGACAAAATGGACAAGACGACACAAGCACCAAAGAAACTGCAGGAAAAGGGAAGAAAAAGCCACGGCCAACGGCTGCACACACCGCACACACAGCACACACCGCACCCCTGTACCGAGGGATCGGGTTCGACACTTCTCCTCACGGGCTTAATCCCCCTTCAGGTGCCCGGTAAAAGGACCTCCCTGTAAACAAGGATCAAGGTCCATTCCTTACAAACCAAAATGCTTTATGGGTCCCTTCCATAGCTGAGGCGGAGCGAGCCCCCTTTAAAACGGGTTGAGGTCTCTGTGGGTTTGGGCTTCTTAGGACCTAGCCTTTAAAATGCCCCGTGCCGTTGACCCCTCCCTGTCAGAAGGGTGCAGGTCTCCCCTTTCTAACTCCTCTTGGGCCGTTGGCACTCGCTGGGCAACGAGACCACCCACTTCCGAGGGAACGGAGGTCTCTCCTTTACAGCGCTTTTCGCTCTGGCCCATTGGAAGGCTCCTGGCTTAAGGACCACCCTGTAAGGAGGGTTTCGGTCTCCTTTGCCATGCAAATTAAGCCACAGGTCACTTTGACACGCCCGGCAAAATGACTGCCCTGTAACCAGGGTGTAAGGTCTTATACCTCTCACGCTTAAGCTAGGGGAGCCTTTCCGTACCTGTGGCTTAGCGACTCCCCCCGACCCTCCACCACTTGAGAAGGGTTGAACTTCTGTTTCTCTTAGTCACAGTAAATTCCCACAGAATGATTTCTACTTGGTTTTTTGAGATTGGAAGTGAAATCTTATTTGGGACCTATCCCGGTCAGATGGAACATGGTGTGGCGAAGGGGCGGCTGTAAGGGGATGGCGGAGGCCGTGGAAAATTCGCCCCTTTTCTCAAAAAAGCCAAGAAATGGCCCAACCAAGCAAACGTCACAAAGTCTGGAAATGAACAGGGGAGGTGGGGGGCTCCTTTCGGACCCTCACTTCCGTGTAATCCTTCCTCAAGTCCTTTTGCCCCGCCCAATTTACACCGCTCAACCAACCACAACTTTCACCCTTTGTTTGCTTGTGCACAAGAAAGAACGCTGTCGGACTGACGAGCGTCAACTGTAGGGATTCGGACAGCTCCGTTAGTTGTGTCCCAATTCCTGGCCTTGTGTCTCTTTGGTGATTAATCACCAAAGAGAGGAGATTCCTCGGGCTACGTTGGAAGAGATTGAGGTGGCGGTCCTTTCTGAAATGTGTTCATGTTGAGATGTTGTAGGTAGATGCGGTGGTATTCAGAGCCGGCACGTGGGTGCACCTAACCCTACTAACAGGACCGCGTCACAAGTAAAAGGGGTCTTTTCTGGTAAAGGTAGGGGGCACAAAGTTGTCATTTTCTTGGTGGGGTAGGAGGTAAGTCGGGAAGGGTGTCGCTGAGGGACGGAGGATTGATTGGAAAGGGGACACTCAGCAGGATCCCTCCCTTACCTGTTCATTTCCAGATCTTTTCACATTCAGGACTCCCCCACCCTCATTGTGTAAAGGAGGAGTATTATATTAAAGAAAGGGTGACTGCCCTGTAATCAGGGTCCAGGTCGCTTTCCCTTTTCTCCTCTCTGCGTCGGCCCTCTGCACGCCAAGGTCCAAAGTGAGCTCCCTCTAATTAGGGTGTGGGTCTTTCCCTGCCTTTCACAAGGTAACACTGCCATTTGAAAGGTAGTTCTAGAAACCAGCCTCTTGAGAGGGTTCAGGGTTTGCCCTACTAGCTGTGCCGTGCCCTCCTCACTCACGCACTCAGACAAGTCAAAGCCCGCGTCCTCTGCATCCACCTGGACCCGCCTTCTGCCGCAAGCTCTCCTGCGCTCTGAAAGAGATCGGTGCCGAAAAGTAGGAATTAGGGTAATTTCCGGCAGGGCCGAGTACCTTGCCAATGTGATCTGAATCTACCTTGTACACGTGCTCTCTACTGAGCCACAGCTAACCCGCTTCACCTCTCTCTTTCTAGCAACTCAAAGGACAAAATGGACAAGACGACACAAGCACCAAAGAAACTGCAGGAAAAGGGAAGAAAAAGCCACGGCCAACGGCTGCACACACCGCACACACAGCACACACCGCACCCCTGTACCGAGGGATCGGGTTCGACACTTCTCCTCACGGGCTTAATCCCCCTTCAGGTGCCCGGTAAAAGGACCTCCCTGTAAACAAGGATCAAGGTCCATTCCTTACAAACCAAAATGCTTTATGGGTCCCTTCCATAGCTGAGGCGGAGCGAGCCCCCTTTAAAACGGGTTGAGGTCTCTGTGGGTTTGGGCTTCTTAGGACCTAGCCTTTAAAATGCCCCGTGCCGTTGACCCCTCCCTGTCAGAAGGGTGCAGGTCTCCCCTTTCTAACTCCTCTTGGGCCGTTGGCACTCGCTGGGCAACGAGACCACCCACTTCCGAGGGAACGGAGGTCTCTCCTTTACAGCGCTTTTCGCTCTGGCCCATTGGAAGGCTCCTGGCTTAAGGACCACCCTGTAAGGAGGGTTTCGGTCTCCTTTGCCATGCAAATTAAGCCACAGGTCACTTTGACACGCCCGGCAAAATGACTGCCCTGTAACCAGGGTGTAAGGTCTTATACCTCTCACGCTTAAGCTAGGGGAGCCTTTCCGTACCTGTGGCTTAGCGACTCCCCCCGACCCTCCACCACTTGAGAAGGGTTGAACTTCTGTTTCTCTTAGTCACAGTAAATTCCCACAGAATGATTTCTACTTGGTTTTTTGAGATTGGAAGTGAAATCTTATTTGGGACCTATCCCGGTCAGATGGAACATGGTGTGGCGAAGGGGCGGCTGTAAGGGGATGGCGGAGGCCGTGGAAAATTCGCCCCTTTTCTCAAAAAAGCCAAGAAATGGCCCAACCAAGCAAACGTCACAAAGTCTGGAAATGAACAGGGGAGGTGGGGGGCTCCTTTCGGACCCTCACTTCCGTGTAATCCTTCCTCAAGTCCTTTTGCCCCGCCCAATTTACACCGCTCAACCAACCACAACTTTCACCCTTTGTTTTCTTGTGCACAAGAAAGAACGCTGTCGGACTGACGAGCGTCAACTGTAGGGATTCGGACAGCTCCGTTAGTTGTGTCCCAATTCCTGGCCTTGTGTCTCTTTGGTGATTAATCACCAAAGAGAGGAGATTTCTCGGGCTACGTTGGAAGAGATTGAGGTGGCGGTCCTTTCTGAAATGTGTTCATGTTGAGATGTTGTAGGTAGATGCGGTGGTATTCAGAGCCGGCACGTGGGTGCACCTAACCCTACTAACAGGACCGCGTCACAAGTAAAAGGGGTCTTTTCTGGTAAAGGTAGGGGGCACAAAGTTGTCATTTTCTTGGTGGGGTAGGAGGTAAGTCGGGAAGGGTGTCGCTGAGGGACGGAGGATTGATTGGAAAGGGGACACTCAGCAGGATCCCTCCCTTACCTGTTCATTTCCAGATCTTTTCACATTCAGGACTCCCCCACCCTCATTGTGTAAAGGAGGTGTATTATATTAAAGAAAGGGTGACTGCCCTGTAATCAGGGTCCAGGTCGCTTTCCCTTTTCTCCTCTCTGCGTCGGCCCTCTGCACGCCAAGGTCCAAAGTGAGCTCCCTCTAACTAGGGTGTGGGTCTTTCCCTGCCTTTCACAAGGTAACACTGCCATTTGAAAGGTAGTTCTAGAAACCAGCCTCTTGAGAGGGTTCAGGGTTTGCCCTACTAGCTGTGCCGTGCCCTCCTCACTCACGCACTCAGACAAGTCAAAGCCCGCGTCCTCTGCATCCACCTGGACCCGACTTCTGCCGCAAGCTCTCCTGCGCTCTGAAAGAGATCGGTGCCGAAAAGTAGGAATTAGGGTAATTTCCGGCAGGGCCGAGTACCTTGCCAATGTGATCTGAATCTACCTTGTACACGTGCTCTCTACTGAGCCACAGCTAACCCGCTTCACCTCTCTCTTTCTAGCAACTCAAAGGACAAAATGGACAAGACGACACAAGCACCAAAGAAACTGCAGGAAAAGGGAAGAAAAAGCCACGGCCAACGGCTGCACACACCGCACACACAGCACACACCGCACCCCTGTACCGAGGGATCGGGTTCGACACTTCTCCTCACGGGCTTAATCCCCCTTCAGGTGCCCGGTAAAAGGACCTCCCTGTAAACAAGGATCAAGGTCCATTCCTTACAAACCAAAATGCTTTATGGGTCCCTTCCATAGCTGAGGCGGAGCGAGCCCCCTTTAAAACGGGTTGAGGTCTCTGTGGGTTTGGGCTTCTTAGGACCTAGCCTTTAAAATGCCCCGTGCCGTTGACCCCTCCCTGTCAGAAGGGTGCAGGTCTCCCCTTTCTAACTCCTCTTGGGCCGTTGGCACTCGCTGGGCAACGAGACCACCCACTTCCGAGGGAACGGAGGTCTCTCCTTTACAGCGCTTTTCGCTCTGGCCCATTGGAAGGCTCCTGGCTTAAGGACCACCCTGTAAGGAGGGTTTCGGTCTCCTTTGCCATGCAAATTAAGCCACAGGTCACTTTGACACGCCCGGCAAAATGACTGCCCTGTAACCAGGGTGTAAGGTCTTATACCTCTCACGCTTAAGCTAGGGGAGCCTTTCCGTACCTGTGGCTTAGCGACTCCCCCCGACCCTCCACCACTTGAGAAGGGTTGAACTTCTGTTTCTCTTAGTCACAGTAAATTCCCACAGAATGATTTCTACTTGGCTTTTTTGAGATTGGAAGTGAAATCTTATTTGGGACCTATCCCGGTCAGATGGAACATGGTGTGGCGAAGGGGCGGCTGTAAGGGGATGGCGGAGGCCGTGGAAAATTCGCCCCTTTTCTCAAAAAAGCCAAGAAATGGCCCAACCAAGCAAACGTCACAAAGTCTGGAAATGAACAGGGGAGGTGGGGGGCTCCTTTCGGACCCTCACTTCCGTGTAATCCTTCCTCAAGTCCTTTTGCCCTGCCCAATTTACACCGCTCAACCAACCACAACTTTCACCCTTTGTTTTCTTGTGCACAAGAAAGAACGCTGTCGGACTGACGAGCGTCAACTGTAGGGATTCGGACAGTTCCGTTAGTTGTGTCCCAATTCCTGGCCTTGTGTCTCTTTGGTTAATCACCAAAGAGAGGAGATTTCTCGGGCTACGTTGGAAGAGATTGAGGTGGCGGTCCTTTCTGAAATGTGTTCATGTTGAGATGTTGTAGGTAGATGCGGTGGTATTCAGAGCCGGCACGTGGGTGCACCTAACCCTACTAACAGGACCGCGTCACAAGTAAAAGGGGTCTTTTCTGGTAAAGGTAGGGGGCACAAAGTTGTCATTTTCTTGGTGGGGTAGGAGGTAAGTCGGGAAGGGTGTCGCTGAGGGACGGAGGATTGATTGGAAAGGGGACACTCAGCAGGATCCCTCCCTTACCTGTTCATTTCCAGATCTTTTCACATTCAGGACTCCCCCACCCTCATTGTGTAAAGGAGGTGTATTATATTAAAGAAAGGGTGACTGCCCTGTAATCAGGGTCCAGGTCGCTTTCCCTTTTCTCCTCTCTGCGTCGGCCCTCTGCACGCCAAGGTCCAAAGTGAGCTCCCTCTAACTAGGGTGTGGGTCTTTCCCTGCCTTTCACAAGGTAACACTGCCATTTGAAAGGTAGTTCTAGAAACCAGCCTCTTGAGAGGGTTCAGGGTTTGCCCTACTAGCTGTGCCGTGCCCTCCTCACTCACGCACTCAGACAAGTCAAAGCCCGCGTCCTCTGCATCCACCTGGACCCGACTTCTGCCGCAAGCTCTCCTGCGCTCTGAAAGAGATCGGTGCCGAAAAGTAGGAATTAGGGTAATTTCCGGCAGGGCCGAGTACCTTGCCAATGTGATCTGAATCTACCTTGTACACGTGCTCTCTACTGAGCCACAGCTAACCCGCTTCACCTCTCTCTTTCTAGCAACTCAAAGGACAAAATGGACAAGACGACACAAGCACCAAAGAAACTGCAGGAAAAGGGAAGAAAAAGCCACGGCCAACGGCTGCACACACCGCACACACAGCACACACCGCACCCCTGTACCGAGGGATCGGGTTCGACACTTCTCCTCACGGGCTTAATCCCCCTTCAGGTGCCCGGTAAAAGGACCTCCCTGTAAACAAGGATCAAGGTCCATTCCTTACAAACCAAAATGCTTTATGAGTCCCTTCCATAGCTGAGGCGGAGCGAGCCCCCTTTAAAACGGGTTGAGGTCTCTGTGGGTTTGGGCTCCTTAGGACCTAGCCTTTAAAATGCCCCGTGCCGTTGACCCCTCCCTGTCAGAAGGGTGCAGGTCTCCCCTTTCTAACTCCTCTTGGGCCGTTGGCACTCGCTGGGCAACGAGACCACCCACTTCCGAGGGAACGGAGGTCTCTCCTTTACAGCGCTTTTCGCTCTGGCCCATTGGAAGGCTCCTGGCTTAAGGACCACCCTGTAAGGAGGGTTTCGGTCTCCTTTGCCATGCAAATTAAGCCACAGGTCACTTTGACACGCCCGGCAAAATGACTGCCCTGTAACCAGGGTGTAAGGTCTTATACCTCTCACGCTTAAGCTAGGGGAGCCTTTCCGTACCTGTGGCTTAGCGACTCCCCCCGACCCTCCACCACTTGAGAAGGGTTGAACTTCTGTTTCTCTTAGTCACAGTAAATTCCCACAGAATGATTTCTACTTGGCTTTTTTGAGATTGGAAGTGAAATCTTATTTGGGACCTATCCCGGTCAGATGGAACATGGTGTGGCGAAGGGGCGGCTGTAAGGGGATGGCGGAGGCCGTGGAAAATTCGCCCCTTTTCTCAAAAAAGCCAAGAAATGGCCCAACCAAGCAAACGTCACAAAGTCTGGAAATGAACAGGGGAGGTGGGGGGCTCCTTTCGGACCCTCACTTCCGTGTAATCCTTCCTCAAGTCCTTTTGCCCTGCCCAATTTACACCGCTCAACCAACCACAACTTTCACCCTTTGTTTTCTTGTGCACAAGAAAGAACGCTGTCGGACTGACGAGCGTCAACTGTAGGGATTCGGACAGCTCCGTTAGTTGTGTCCCAATTCCTGGCCTTGTGTCTCTTTGGTGATTAATCACCAAAGAGAGGAGATTCCTCGGGCTACGTTGGAAGAGATTGAGGTGGCGGTCCTTTCTGAAATGTGTTCATGTTGAGATGTTGTAGGTAGATGCGGTGGTATTCAGAGCCGGCACGTGGGTGCACCTAACCCTACTAACAGGACCGCGTCACAAGTAAAAGGGGTCTTTTCTGGTAAAGGTAGGGGGCACAAAGTTGTCATTTTCTTGGTGGGGTAGGAGGTAAGTCGGGAAGGGTGTCGCTGAGGGACGGAGGATTGATTGGAAAGGGGACACTCAGCAGGATCCCTCCCTTACCTGTTCATTTCCAGATCTTTTCACATTCAGGACTCCCCCACCCTCATTGTGTAAAGGAGGTGTATTATATTAAAGAAAGGGTGACTGCCCTGTAATCAGGGTCCAGGTCGCTTTCCCTTTTCTCCTCTCTGCGTCGGCCCTCTGCACGCCAAGGTCCAAAGTGAGCTCCCTCTAACTAGGGTGTGGGTCTTTCCCTGCCTTTCACAAGGTAACACTGCCATTTGAAAGGTAGTTCTAGAAACCAGCCTCTTGAGAGGGTTCAGGGTTTGCCCTACTAGCTGTGCCGTGCCCTCCTCACTCACGCACTCAGACAAGTCAAAGCCCGCGTCCTCTGCATCCACCTGGACCCGCCTTCTGCCGCAAGCTCTCCTGCGCTCTGAAAGAGATCGGTGCCGAAAAGTAGGAATTAGGGTAATTTCCGGCAGGGCCGAGTACCTTGCCAATGTGATCTGAATCTACCTTGTACACGTGCTCTCTACTGAGCCACAGCTAACCCGCTTCACCTCTCTCTTTCTAGCAACTCAAAGGACAAAATGGACAAGACGACACAAGCACCAAAGAAACTGCAGGAAAAGGGAAGAAAAAGCCACGGCCAACGGCTGCACACACCGCACACACAGCACACACCGCACCCCTCTACCGAGGGATCGGGTTCGACACTTCTCCTCACGGGCTTAATCCCCCTTCAGGTGCCCGGTAAAAGGACCTCCCTGTAAACAAGGATCAAGGTCCATTCCTTACAAACCAAAATGCTTTATGGGTCCCTTCCATAGCTGAGGCGGAGCGAGCCCCCTTTAAAACGGGTTGAGGTCTCTGTGGGTTTGGGCTTCTTTGGACCTAGCCTTTAAAATGCCCCGTGCCGTTGACCCCTCCCTGTCACAAGGGTGCAGGTCTCCCCTTTCTAACTCCTCTTGGGCCGTTGGCACTCGCTGGGCAACGAGACCACCCACTTCCGAGGGAACGGAGGTCTCTCCTTTACAGCGCTTTTCGCTCTGGCCCATTGGAAGGCTCCTGGCTTAAGGACCACCCTGTAAGGAGGGTTTCGGTCTCCTTTGCCATGCAAATTAAGCCACAGGTCACTTTGACACGCCCGGCAAAATGACTGCCCTGTAACCAGGGTGTAAGGTCTTATACCTCTCACGCTTAAGCTAGGGGAGCCTTTCCGTACCTGTGGCTTAGCGACTCCCCCCGACCCTCCACCACTTGAGAAGGGTTGAACTTCTGTTTCTCTTAGTCACAGTAAATTCCCACAGAATGATTTCTACTTGGCTTTTTTGAGATTGGAAGTGAAATCTTATTTGGGACCTATCCCGGTCAGATGGAACATGGTGTGGCGAAGGGGCGGCTGTAAGGGGATGG
Organism: Malaclemys terrapin pileata; assembly: GCF_027887155.1. Taxonomy (NCBI): domain Eukaryota; kingdom Metazoa; phylum Chordata; order Testudines; family Emydidae; genus Malaclemys; species Malaclemys terrapin. Next base: position 20,400,660 of record NC_071526.1, on the reverse strand, counting down.
CGGAGGCCGTGGAAAATTCGCCCCTTTTCTCAAAAAAGCCAAGAAATGGCCCAACCAAGCAAACGTCACAAAGTCTGGAAATGAACAGGGGAGGTGGGGGGCTCCTTTCGGACCCTCACTTCCGTGTAATCCTTCCTCAAGTCCTTTTGCCCTGCCCAATTTACACCGCTCAACCAACCACAACTTTCACCCTTTGTTTTCTTGTGCACAAGAAAGAACGCTGTCGGACTGACGAGCGTCAACTGTAGGGATTCGGACAGCTCCGTTAGTTGTGTCCCAATTCCTGGCCTTGTGTCTCTTTGGTTAATCACCAAAGAGAGGAGATTTCTCGGGCTACGTTGGAAGAGATTGAGGTGGCGGTCCTTTCTGAAATGTGTTCATGTTGAGATGTTGTAGGTAGATGCGGTGGTATTCAGAGCCGGCACGTGGGTGCACCTAACCCTACTAACAGGACCGCGTCACAAGTAAAAGGGGTCTTTTCTGGTAAAGGTAGGGGGCACAAAGTTGTCATTTTCTTGGTGGGGTAGGAGGTAAGTCGGGAAGGGTGTCGCTGAGGGACGGAGGATTGATTGGAAAGGGGACACTCAGCAGGATCCCTCCCTTACCTGTTCATTTCCAGATCTTTTCACATTCAGGACTCCCCCACCCTCATTGTGTAAAGGAGGTGTATTATATTAAAGAAAGGGTGACTGCCCTGTAATCAGGGTCCAGGTCGCTTTCCCTTTTCTCCTCTCTGCGTCGGCCCTCTGCACGCCAAGGTCCAAAGTGAGCTCCCTCTAACTAGGGTGTGGGTCTTTCCCTGCCTTTCACAAGGTAACACTGCCATTTGAAAGGTAGTTCTAGAAACCAGCCTCTTGAGAGGGTTCAGGGTTTGCCCTACTAGCTGTGCCGTGCCCTCCTCACTCACGCACTCAGACAAGTCAAAGCCCGCGTCCTCTGCATCCACCTGGACCCGCCTTCTGCCGCAAGCTCTCCTGCGCTCTGAAAGAGATCGGTGCCGAAAAGTAGGAATTAGGGTAATTTCCGGCAGGGCCGAGTACCTTGCCAATGTGATCTGAATCTACCTTGTACACGTGCTCTCTACTGAGCCACAGCTAACCCGCTTCACCTCTCTCTTTCTAGCAACTCAAAGGACAAAATGGACAAGACGACACAAGCACCAAAGAAACTGCAGGAAAAGGGAAGAAAAAGCCACGGCCAACGGCTGCACACACCGCACACACAGCACACACCGCACCCCTGTACCGAGGGATCGGGTTCGACACTTCTCCTCACGGGCTTAATCCCCCTTCAGGTGCCCGGTAAAAGGACCTCCCTGTAAACAAGGATCAAGGTCCATTCCTTACAAACCAAAATGCTTTATGAGTCCCTTCCATAGCTGAGGCGGAGCGAGCCCCCTTTAAAACGGGTTGAGGTCTCTGTGGGTTTGGGCTCCTTAGGACCTAGCCTTTAAAATGCCCCGTGCCGTTGACCCCTCCCTGTCAGAAGGGTGCAGGTCTCCCCTTTCTAACTCCTCTTGGGCCGTTGGCACTCGCTGGGCAACGAGACCACCCACTTCCGAGGGAACGGAGGTCTCTCCTTTACAGCGCTTTTCGCTCTGGCCCATTGGAAGGCTCCTGGCTTAAGGACCACCCTGTAAGGAGGGTTTCGGTCTCCTTTGCCATGCAAATTAAGCCACAGGTCACTTTGACACGCCCGGCAAAATGACTGCCCTGTAACCAGGGTGTAAGGTCTTATACCTCTCACGCTTAAGCTAGGGGAGCCTTTCCGTACCTGTGGCTTAGCGACTCCCTCCGACCCTCCACCACTTGAGAAGGGTTGAACTTCTGTTTCTCTTAGTCACAGTAAATTCCCACAGAATGATTTCTACTTGGCTTTTTTGAGATTGGAAGTGAAATCTTATTTGGGACCTATCCCGGTCAGATGGAACATGGTGTGGCGAAGGGGCGGCTGTAAGGGGATGGCGGAGGCCGTGGAAAATTCGCCCCTTTTCTCAAAAAAGCCAAGAAATGGCCCAACCAAGCAAACGTCACAAAGTCTGGAAATGAACAGGGGAGGTGGGGGGCTCCTTTCGGACCCTCACTTCCGTGTAATCCTTCCTCAAGTCCTTTTGCCCTGCCCAATTTACACCGCTCAACCAACCACAACTTTCACCCTTTGTTTTCTTGTGCACAAGAAAGAACGCTGTCGGACTGACGAGCGTCAACTGTAGGGATTCGGACAGTTCCGTTAGTTGTGTCCCAATTCCTGGCCTTGTGTCTCTTTGGTGATTAATCACCAAAGAGAGGAGATTCCTCGGGCTACGTTGGAAGAGATTGAGGTGGCGGTCCTTTCTGAAATGTGTTCATGTTGAGATGTTGTAGGTAGATGCGGTGGTATTCAGAGCCGGCACGTGGGTGCACCTAACCCTACTAACAGGACCGCGTCACAAGTAAAAGGGGTCTTTTCTGGTAAAGGTAGGGGGCACAAAGTTGTCATTTTCTTGGTGGGGTAGGAGGTAAGTCGGGAAGGGTGTCGCTGAGGGACGGAGGATTGATTGGAAAGGGGACACTCAGCAGGATCCCTCCCTTACCTGTTCATTTCCAGATCTTTTCACATTCAGGACTCCCCCACCCTCATTGTGTAAAGGAGGTGTATTATATTAAAGAAAGGGTGACTGCCCTGTAATCAGGGTCCAGGTCGCTTTCCCTTTTCTCCTCTCTGCGTCGGCCCTCTGCACGCCAAGGTCCAAAGTGAGCTCCCTCTAACTAGGGTGTGGGTCTTTCCCTGCCTTTCACAAGGTAACACTGCCATTTGAAAGGTAGTTCTAGAAACCAGCCTCTTGAGAGGGTTCAGGGTTTGCCCTACTAGCTGTGCCGTGCCCTCCTCACTCACGCACTCAGACAAGTCAAAGCCCGCGTCCTCTGCATCCACCTGGACCCGCCTTCTGCCGCAAGCTCTCCTGCGCTCTGAAAGAGATCGGTGCCGAAAAGTAGGAATTAGGGTAATTTCCGGCAGGGCCGAGTACCTTGCCAATGTCATCTGAATCTACCTTGTACACGTGCTCTCTACTGAGCCACAGCTAACCCGCTTCACCTCTCTCTTTCTAGCAACTCAAAGGACAAAATGGACAAGACGACACAAGCACCAAAGAAACTGCAGGAAAAGGGAAGAAAAAGCCACGGCCAACGGCTGCACACACCGCACCCCTCTACCGAGGGATCGGGTTCAACACTTCTCCTCACGGGCTTAATCCCCCTTCAGGTGCCCGGTAAAAGGACCTCCCTGTAAACAAGGATCAAGGTCCATTCCTTACAAACCAAAATGCTTTATGGGTCCCTTCCATAGCTGAGGCGGAGCGAGCCCCCTTTAAAACGGGTTGAGGTCTCTGTGGGTTTGGGCTCCTTAGGACCTAGCCTTTAAAATGCCCCGTGCCGTTGACCCCTCCCTGTCAGAAGGGTGCAGGTCTCCCCTTTCTAACTCCTCTTGGGCCGTTGGCACTCGCTGGGCAACGAGACCACCCACTTCCGAGGGAACGGAGGTCTCTCCTTTACAGCGCTTTTTGCTCTGGCCCATTGGAAGGCCCCTGGCTTAAGGACCACCCTGTAAGGAGGGTTTCGGTCTCCTTTGCCATGCAAATTAAGCCACAGGTCACTTTGACACGCCCGGCAAAATGACTGCCCTGTAACCAGGGTGTAAGGTCTTATACCTCTCACGCTTAAGCTAGGGGAGCCTTTCCGTACCTGTGGCTTAGCGACTCCCCCCGACCCTCCACCACTTGAGAAGGGTTGAACTTCTGTTTCTCTTAGTCACAGTAAATTCCCACAGAATGATTTCTACTTGGTTTTTTGAGATTGGAAGTGAAATCTTATTTGGGACCTATCCCGGTCAGATGGAACATGGTGTGGCGAAGGGGCGGCTGTAAGGGGATGGCGGAGGCCGTGGAAAATTCGCCCCTTTTCTCAAAAAAGCCAAGAAATGGCCCAACCAAGCAAACGTCACAAAGTCTGGAAATGAACAGGGGAGGTGGGGGGCTCCTTTCGGACCCTCACTTCCGTGTAATCCTTCCTCAAGTCCTTTTGCCCCGCCCAATTTACACCGCTCAACCAACCACAACTTTCACCCTTTGTTTTCTTGTGCACAAGAAAGAACGCTGTCGGACTGACGAGCGTCAACTGTAGGGATTCGGACAGCTCCGTTAGTTGTGTCCCAATTCCTGGCCTTGTGTCTCTTTGGTGATTAATCACCAAAGAGAGGAGATTTCTCGGGCTACGTTGGAAGAGATTGAGGTGGCGGTCCTTTCTGAAATGTGTTCATGTTGAGATGTTGTAGGTAGATGCGGTGGTATTCAGAGCCGGCACGTGGGTGCACCTAACCCTACTAACAGGACCGCGTCACAAGTAAAAGGGGTCTTTTCTGGTAAAGGTAGGGGGCACAAAGTTGTCATTTTCTTGGTGGGGTAGGAGGTAAGTCGGGAAGGGTGTCGCTGAGGGACGGAGGATTGATTGGAAAGGGGACACTCAGCAGGATCCCTCCCTTACCTGTTCATTTCCAGATCTTTTCACATTCAGGACTCCCCCACCCTCATTGTGTAAAGGAGGTGTATTATATTAAAGAAAGGGTGACTGCCCTGTAATCAGGGTCCAGGTCGCTTTCCCTTTTCTCCTCTCTGCGTCGGCCCTCTGCACGCCAAGGTCCAAAGTGAGCTCCCTCTAACTAGGGTGTGGGTCTTTCCCTGCCTTTCACAAGGTAACACTGCCATTTGAAAGGTAGTTCTAGAAATCAGCCTCTTGAGAGGGTTCAGGGTTTGCCCTACTAGCTGTGCCGTGCCCTCCTCACTCACGCACTCAGACAAGTCAAAGCCCGCGTCCTCTGCATCCACCTGGACCCGCCTTCTGCCGCAAGCTCTCCTGCGCTCTGGAAGAGATCGGTGCCGAAAAGTAGGAATTAGGGTAATTTCCGGCAGGGCCGAGTACCTTGCCAATGTGATCTGAATCTACCTTGTACACGTGCTCTCTACTGAGCCACAGCTAACCCGCTTCACCTCTCTCTTTCTAGCAACTCAAAGGACAAAATGGACAAGACGACACAAGCACCAAAGAAACTGCAGGAAAAGGGAAGAAAAAGCCACGGCCAACGGCTGCACACACCGCACACACCGCACCCCTGTACCGAGGGATCGGGTTCGACACTTCTCCTCACGGGCTTAATCCCCCTTCAGGTGCCCGGTAAAAGGACCTCCCTGTAAACAAGGATCAAGGTCCATTCCTTACAAACCAAAATGCTTTATGGGTCCCTTCCATAGCTGAGGCGGAGCGAGCCCCCTTTAAAACGGGTTGAGGTCTCTGTGGGTTTGGGCTTCTTAGGACCTAGCCTTTAAAATGCCCCGTGCCGTTGACCCCTCCCTGTCAGAAGGGTGCAGGTCTCCCCTTTCTAACTCCTCTTGGGCCGTTGGCACTCGCTGGGCAACGAGACCACCCACTTCCGAGGGAACGGAGGTCTCTCCTTTACAGCGCTTTTTGCTCTGGCCCATTGGAAGGCCCCTGGATTAAGGACCACCCTGTAAGGAGGGTTTCGGTCTCCTTTGCCATGCAAATTAAGCCACAGGTCACTTTGACACGCCCGGCAAAATGACTGCCCTGTAACCAGGGTGTAAGGTCTTATACCTCTCACGCTTAAGCTAGGGGAGCCTTTCCGTACCTGTGGCTTAGCGACTCCCCCCGACCCTCCACCACTTGAGAAGGGTTGAACTTCTGTTTCTCTTAGTCACAGTAAATTCCCACAGAATGATTTCTACTTGGCTTTTTTGAGATTGGAAGTGAAATCTTATTTGGGACCTATCCCGGTCAGATGCAACATGGTGTGGCGAAGGGGCGGCTGTAAGGGGATGGCGGAGGCCGTGGAAAATTCGCCCCTTTTCTCAAAAAAGCCAAGAAATGGCCCAACCAAGCAAATGTCACAAAGTCTGGAAATGAACAGGGGAGGTGGGGGGCTCCTTTCGGACCCTCACTTCCGTGTAATCCTTCCTCAAGTCCTTTTGCCCCGCCCAATTTACACCGCTCAACCAACCACAACTTTCACCCTTTGTTTTCTTGTGCACAAGAAAGAACGCTGTCGGACTGACGAGCGTCAACTGTAGGGATTCGGACAGCTCCGTTAGTTGTGTCCCAATTCCTGGCCTTGTGTCTCTTTGGTGATAAAGAGAGGAGATTCCTCGGGCTACGTTGGAAGAGATTGAGGTGGCGGTCCTTTCTGAAATGTGTTCATGTTGAGATGTTGTAGGTAGATGCGGTGGTATTCAGAGCCGGCACGTGGGTGCACCTAACCCTACTAACAGGACCGCGTCACAAGTAAAAGGGGTCTTTTCTGGTAAAGGTAGGGGGCACAAAGTTGTCATTTTCTTGGTGGGGTAGGAGGTAAGTCGGGAAGGGTGTCGCTGAGGGACGGAGGATTGATTGGAAAGGGGACACTCAGCAGGATCCCTCCCTTACCTGTTCATTTCCAGATCTTTTCACATTCAGGACTCCCCTACCCTCATTGTGTAAAGGAGGTGTATTTTACTAAAGAAAGGGTGACTGCCCTGTAATCAGGGTCCAGGTCGCTTTCCCTTTTCTCCTCTCTGCGTCGGCCCTCTGCACGCCAAGGTCCAAAGTGAGCTCCCTCTAACTAGGGTGTGGGTCTTTCCCTGCCTTTCACAAGGTAACACTGCCATTTGAAAGGTAGTTCTAGAAATCAGCCTCTTGAGAGGGTTCAGGGTTTGCCCTACTAGCTGTGCCGTGCCCTCCTCACTCACGCACTCAGACAAGTCAAAGCCCGCGTCCTCTGCATCCACCTGGACCCGCCTTCTGCCGCAAGCTCTCCTGCGCTCTGGAAGAGATCGGTGCCGAAAAGTAGGAATTAGGGTAATTTCCGGCAGGGCCGAGTACCTTGCCAATGTGATCTGAATCTACCTTGTACACGTGCTCTCTACTGAGCCACAGCTAACCCGCTTCACCTCTCTCTTTCTAGCAACTCAAAGGACAAAATGGACAAGACGACACAAGCACCAAAGAAACTGCAGGAAAAGGGAAGAAAAAGCCACGGCCAACGGCTGCACACACCGCACACACAGCACACACCGCACCCCTCTACCGAGGGATCGGGTTCGACACTTCTCCTCACGGGCTTAATCCCCCTTCAGGTGCCCGGTAAAAGGACCTCCCTGTAAACAAGGATCAAGGTCCATTCCTTACAAACCAAAATGCTTTATGGGTCCCTTCCATAGCTGAGGCGGAGCGAGCCCCCTTTAAAACGGGTTGAGGTCTCTGTGGGTTTGGGCTTCTTAGGACCTAGCCTTTAAAATGCCCCGTGCCGTTGACCCCTCCCTGTCAGAAGGGTGCAGGTCTCCCCTTTCTAACTCCTCTTGGGCCGTTGGCACTCGCTGGGCAACGAGACCACCCACTTCCGAGGGAACGGAGGTCTCTCCTTTACAGCGCTTTTCGCTCTGGCCCATTGGAAGGCTCCTGGCTTAAGGACCACCCTGTAAGGAGGGTTTCGGTCTCCTTTGCCATGCAAATTAAGCCACAGGTCACTTTGACACGCCCGGCAAAATGACTGCCCTGTAACCAGGGTGTAAGGTCTTATACCTCTCACGCTTAAGCTAGGGGAGCCTTTCCGTACCTGTGGCTTAGCGACTCCCCCCGACCCTCCACCACTTGAGAAGGGTTGAACTTCTGTTTCTCTTAGTCACAGTAAATTCCCACAGAATGATTTCTACTTGGCTTTTTTGAGATTGGAAGTGAAATCTTATTTGGGACCTATCCCGGTCAGATGGAACATGGTGTGGCGAAGGGGCGGCTGTAAGGGGATGGCGGAGGCCGTGGAAAATTCGCCCCTTTTCTCAAAAAAGCCAAGAAATGGCCCAACCAAGCAAACGTCACAAAGTCTGGAAATGAACAGGGGAGGTGGGGGGCTCCTTTCGGACCCTCACTTCCGTGTAATCCTTCCTCAAGTCCTTTTGCCCTGCCCAATTTACACCGCTCAACCAACCACAACTTTCACCCTTTGTTTTCTTGTGCACAAGAAAGAACGCTGTCGGACTGACGAGCGTCAACTGTAGGGATTCGGACAGTTCCGTTAGTTGTGTCCCAATTCCTGGCCTTGTGTCTCTTTGGTGATTAATCACCAAAGAGAGGAGATTCCTCGGGCTACGTTGGAAGAGATTGAGGTGGCGGTCCTTTCTGAAATGTGTTCATGTTGAGATGTTGTAGGTAGATGCGGTGGTATTCAGAGCCGGCACGTGGGTGCACCTAACCCTACTAACAGGACCGCGTCACAAGTAAAAGGGGTCTTTTCTGGTAAAGGTAGGGGGCACAAAGTTGTCATTTTCTTGGTGGGGTAGGAGGTAAGTCGGGAAGGGTGTCGCTGAGGGACGGAGGATTGATTGGAAAGGGGACACTCAGCAGGATCCCTCCCTTACCTGTTCATTTCCAGATCTTTTCACATTCAGGACTCCCCCACCCTCATTGTGTAAAGGAGGTGTATTATATTAAAGAAAGGGTGACTGCCCTGTAATCAGGGTCCAGGTCGCTTTCCCTTTTCTCCTCTCTGCGTCGGCCCTCTGCACGCCAAGGTCCAAAGTGAGCTCCCTCTAACTAGGGTGTGGGTCTTTCCCTGCCTTTCACAAGGTAACACTGCCATTTGAAAGGTAGTTCTAGAAACCAGCCTCTTGAGAGGGTTCAGGGTTTGCCCTACTAGCTGTGCCGTGCCCTCCTCACTCACGCACTCAGACAAGTCAAAGCCCGCGTCCTCTGCATCCACCTGGACCCGCCTTCTGCCGCAAGCTCTCCTGCGCTCTGAAAGAGATCGGTGCCGAAAAGTAGGAATTAGGGTAATTTCCGGCAGGGCCGAGTACCTTGCCAATGTCATCTGAATCTACCTTGTACACGTGCTCTCTACTGAGCCACAGCTAACCCGCTTCACCTCTCTCTTTCTAGCAACTCAAAGGACAAAATGGACAAGACGACACAAGCACCAAAGAAACTGCAGGAAAAGGGAAGAAAAAGCCACGGCCAACGGCTGCACACACCGCACCCCTCTACCGAGGGATCGGGTTCAACACTTCTCCTCACGGGCTTAATCCCCCTTCAGGTGCCCGGTAAAAGGACCTCCCTGTAAACAAGGATCAAGGTCCATTCCTTACAAACCAAAATGCTTTATGGGTCCCTTCCATAGCTGAGGCGGAGCGAGCCCCCTTTAAAACGGGTTGAGGTCTCTGTGGGTTTGGGCTCCTTAGGACCTAGCCTTTAAAATGCCCCGTGCCGTTGACCCCTCCCTGTCAGAAGGGTGCAGGTCTCCCCTTTCTAACTCCTCTTGGGCCGTTGGCACTCGCTGGGCAACGAGACCACCCACTTCCGAGGGAACGGAGGTCTCTCCTTTACAGCGCTTTTTGCTCTGGCCCATTGGAAGGCCCCTGGCTTAAGGACCACCCTGTAAGGAGGGTTTCGGTCTCCTTTGCCATGCAAATTAAGCCACAGGTCACTTTGACACGCCCGGCAAAATGACTGCCCTGTAACCAGGGTGTAAGGTCTTATACCTCTCACGCTTAAGCTAGGGGAGCCTTTCCGTACCTGTGGCTTAGCGACTCCCCCCGACCCTCCACCACTTGAGAAGGGTTGAACTTCTGTTTCTCTTAGTCACAGTAAATTCCCACAGAATGATTTCTACTTGGTTTTTTGAGATTGGAAGTGAAATCTTATTTGGGACCTATCCCGGTCAGATGGAACATGGTGTGGCGAAGGGGCGGCTGTAAGGGGATGGCGGAGGCCGTGGAAAATTCGCCCCTTTTCTCAAAAAAGCCAAGAAATGGCCCAACCAAGCAAACGTCACAAAGTCTGGAAATGAACAGGGGAGGTGGGGGGCTCCTTTCGGACCCTCACTTCCGTGTAATCCTTCCTCAAGTCCTTTTGCCCCGCCCAATTTACACCGCTCAACCAACCACAACTTTCACCCTTTGTTTTCTTGTGCACAAGAAAGAACGCTGTCGGACTGACGAGCGTCAACTGTAGGGATTCGGACAGCTCCGTTAGTTGTGTCCCAATTCCTGGCCTTGTGTCTCTTTGGTGATTAATCACCAAAGAGAGGAGATTTCTCGGGCTACGTTGGAAGAGATTGAGGTGGCGGTCCTTTCTGAAATGTGTTCATGTTGAGATGTTGTAGGTAGATGCGGTGGTATTCAGAGCCGGCACGTGGGTGCACCTAACCCTACTAACAGGACCGCGTCACAAGTAAAAGGGGTCTTTTCTGGTAAAGGTAGGGGGCACAAAGTTGTCATTTTCTTGGTGGGGTAGGAGGTAAGTCGGGAAGGGTGTCGCTGAGGGACGGAGGATTGATTGGAAAGGGGACACTCAGCAGGATCCCTCCCTTACCTGTTCATTTCCAGATCTTTTCACATTCAGGACTCCCCCACCCTCATTGTGTAAAGGAGGTGTATTATATTAAAGAAAGGGTGACTGCCCTGTAATCAGGGTCCAGGTCGCTTTCCCTTTTCTCCTCTCTGCGTCGGCCCTCTGCACGCCAAGGTCCAAAGTGAGCTCCCTCTAACTAGGGTGTGGGTCTTTCCCTGCCTTTCACAAGGTAACACTGCCATTTGAAAGGTAGTTCTAGAAATCAGCCTCTTGAGAGGGTTCAGGGTTTGCCCTACTAACTGTGCCGTGCCCTCCTCACTCACGCACTCAGACAAGTCAAAGCCCGCGTCCTCTGCATCCACCTGGACCCGCCTTCTGCCGCAAGCTCTCCTGCGCTCTGGAAGAGATCGGTGCCGAAAAGTAGGAATTAGGGTAATTTCCGGCAGGGCCGAGTACCTTGCCAATGTGATCTGAATCTACCTTGTACACGTGCTCTCTACTGAGCCACAGCTAACCCGCTTCACCTCTCTCTTTCTAGCAACTCAAAGGACAAAATGGACAAGACGACACAAGCACCAAAGAAACTGCAGGAAAAGGGAAGAAAAAGCCACGGCCAACGGCTGCACACACCGCACACACCGCACCCCTGTACCGAGGGATCGGGTTCGACACTTCTCCTCACGGGCTTAATCCCCCTTCAGGTGCCCGGTAAAAGGACCTCCCTGTAAACAAGGATCAAGGTCCATTCCTTACAAACCAAAATGCTTTATGGGTCCCTTCCATAGCTGAGGCGGAGCGAGCCCCCTTTAAAACGGGTTGAGGTCTCTGTGGGTTTGGGCTTCTTAGGACCTAGCCTTTAAAATGCCCCGTGCCGTTGACCCCTCCCTGTCAGAAGGGTGCAGGTCTCCCCTTTCTAACTCCTCTTGGGCCGTTGGCACTCGCTGGGCAACGAGACCACCCACTTCCGAGGGAACGGAGGTCTCTCCTTTACAGCGCTTTTTGCTCTGGCCCATTGGAAGGCCCCTGGATTAAGGACCACCCTGTAAGGAGGGTTTCGGTCTCCTTTGCCATGCAAATTAAGCCACAGGTCACTTTGACACGCCCGGCAAAATGACTGCCCTGTAACCAGGGTGTAAGGTCTTATACCTCTCACGCTTAAGCTAGGGGAGCCTTTCCGTACCTGTGGCTTAGCGACTCCCCCCGACCCTCCACCACTTGAGAAGGGTTGAACTTCTGTTTCTCTTAGTCACAGTAAATTCCCACAGAATGATTTCTACTTGGCTTTTTTGAGATTGGAAGTGAAATCTTATTTGGGACCTATCCCGGTCAGATGCAACATGGTGTGGCGAAGGGGCGGCTGTAAGGGGATGGCGGAGGCCGTGGAAAATTCGCCCCTTTTCTCAAAAAAGCCAAGAAATGGCCCAACCAAGCAAATGTCACAAAGTCTGGAAATGAACAGGGGAGGTGGGGGGCTCCTTTCGGACCCTCACTTCCGTGTAATCCTTCCTCAAGTCCTTTTGCCCCGCCCAATTTACACCGCTCAACCAACCACAACTTTCACCCTTTGTTTTCTTGTGCACAAGAAAGAACGCTGTCGGACTGACGAGCGTCAACTGTAGGGATTCGGACAGCTCCGTTAGTTGTGTCCCAATTCCTGGCCTTGTGTCTCTTTGGTGATAAAGAGAGGAGATTCCTCGGGCTACGTTGGAAGAGATTGAGGTGGCGGTCCTTTCTGAAATGTGTTCATGTTGAGATGTTGTAGGTAGATGCGGTGGTATTCAGAGCCGGCACGTGGGTGCACCTAACCCTACTAACAGGACCGCGTCACAAGTAAAAGGGGTCTTTTCTGGTAAAGGTAGGGGGCACAAAGTTGTCATTTTCTTGGTGGGGTAGGAGGTAAGTCGGGAAGGGTGTCGCTGAGGGACGGAGGATTGATTGGAAAGGGGACACTCAGCAGGATCCCTCCCTTACCTGTTCATTTCCAGATCTTTTCACATTCAGGACTCCCCTACCCTCATTGTGTAAAGGAGGTGTATTTTACTAAAGAAAGGGTGACTGCCCTGTAATCAGGGTCCAGGTCGCTTTCCCTTTTCTCCTCTCTGCGTCGGCCCTCTGCACGCCAAGGTCCAAAGTGAGCTCCCTCTAACTAGGGTGTGGGTCTTTCCCTGCCTTTCACAAGGTAACACTGCCATTTGAAAGGTAGTTCTAGAAATCAGCCTCTTGAGAGGGTTCAGGGTTTGCCCTACTAGCTGTGCCGTGCCCTCCTCACTCACGCACTCAGACAAGTCAAAGCCCGCGTCCTCTGCATCCACCTGGACCCGCCTTCTGCCGCAAGCTCTCCTGCGCTCTGGAAGAGATCGGTGCCGAAAAGTAGGAATTAGGGTAATTTCCGGCAGGGCCGAGTACCTTGCCAATGTGATCTGAATCTACCTTGTACACGTGCTCTCTACTGAGCCACAGCTAACCCGCTTCACCTCTCTCTTTCTAGCAACTCAAAGGACAAAATGGACAAGACGACACAAGCACCAAAGAAACTGCAGGAAAAGGGAAGAAAAAGCCACGGCCAACGGCTGCACACACCGCACACACAGCACACACCGCACCCCTCTACCGAGGGATCGGGTTCGACACTTCTCCTCACGGGCTTAATCCCCCTTCAGGTGCCCGGTAAAAGGACCTCCCTGTAAACAAGGATCAAGGTCCATTCCTTACAAACCAAAATGCTTTATGGGTCCCTTCCATAGCTGAGGCGGAGCGAGCCCCCTTTAAAACGGGTTGAGGTCTCTGTGGGTTTGGGCTTCTTAGGACCTAGCCTTTAAAATGCCCCGTGCCGTTGACCCCTCCCTGTCAGAAGGGTGCAGGTCTCCCCTTTCTAACTCCTCTTGGGCCGTTGGCACTCGCTGGGCAACGAGACCACCCACTTCCGAGGGAACGGAGGTCTCTCCTTTACAGCGCTTTTCGCTCTGGCCCATTGGAAGGCTCCTGGCTTAAGGACCACCCTGTAAGGAGGGTTTCGGTCTCCTTTGCCATGCAAATTAAGCCACAGGTCACTTTGACACGCCCGGCAAAATGACTGCCCTGTAACCAGGGTGTAAGGTCTTATACCTCTCACGCTTAAGCTAGGGGAGCCTTTCCGTACCTGTGGCTTAGCGACTCCCCCCGACCCTCCACCACTTGAGAAGGGTTGAACTTCTGTTTCTCTTAGTCACAGTAAATTCCCACAGAATGATTTCTACTTGGCTTTTTTGAGATTGGAAGTGAAATCTTATTTGGGACCTATCCCGGTCAGATGGAACATGGTGTGGCGAAGGGGCGGCTGTAAGGGGATGGCGGAGGCCGTGGAAAATTCGCCCCTTTTCTCAAAAAAGCCAAGAAATGGCCCAACCAAGCAAACGTCACAAAGTCTGGAAATGAACAGGGGAGGTGGGGGGCTCCTTTCGGACCCTCACTTCCGTGTAATCCTTCCTCAAGTCCTTTTGCCCTGCCCAATTTACACCGCTCAACCAACCACAACTTTCACCCTTTGTTTTCTTGTGCACAAGAAAGAACGCTGTCGGACTGACGAGCGTCAACTGTAGGGATTCGGACAGCTCCGTTAGTTGTGTCCCAATTCCTGGCCTTGTGTCTCTTTGGTGATTAATCACCAAAGAGAGGAGATTTCTCGGGCTACGTTGGAAGAGATTGAGGTGGCGGTCCTTTCTGAAATGTGTTCATGTTGAGATGTTGTAGGTAGATGCGGTGGTATTCAGAGCCGGCACGTGGGTGCACCTAACCCTACTAACAGGACCGCGTCACAAGTAAAAGGGGTCTTTTCTGGTAAAGGTAGGGGGCACAAAGTTGTCATTTTCTTGGTGGGGTAGGAGGTAAGTCGGGAAGGGTGTCGCTGAGGGACGGAGGATTGATTGGAAAGGGGACACTCAGCAGGATCCCTCCCTTACCTGTTCATTTCCAGATCTTTTCACATTCAGGACTCCCCCACCCTCATTGTGTAAAGGAGGTGTATTATATTAAAGAAAGGGTGACTGCCCTGTAATCAGGGTCCAGGTCGCTTTCCCTTTTCTCCTCTCTGCGTCGGCCCTCTGCACGCCAAGGTCCAAAGTGAGCTCCCTCTAACTAGGGTGTGGGTCTTTCCCTGCCTTTCACAAGGTAACACTGCCATTTGAAAGGTAGTTCTAGAAATCAGCCTCTTGAGAGGGTTCAGGGTTTGCCCTACTAGCTGTGCCGTGCCCTCCTCACTCACGCACTCAGCCAAGTCAAAGCCCGCGTCCTCTGCATCCACCTGGACCCGCCTTCTGCCGCAAGCTCTCCTGCGCTCTGGAAGAGATCGGTGCCGAAAAGTAGGAATTAGGGTAATTTCCGGCAGGGCCGAGTACCTTGCCAATGTGATCTGAATCTACCTTGTACACGTGCTCTCTACTGAGCCACAGCTAACCCGCTTCACCTCTCTCTTTCTAGCAACTCAAAGGACAAAATGGACAAGACGACACAAGCACCAAAGAAACTGCAGGAAAAGGGAAGAAAAAGCCACGGCCAACGGCTGCACACACCGCACACACAGCACACACCGCACCCCTCTACCGAGGGATCTGGTTCGACACTTCTCCTCACGGGCTTAATCCCCCTTCAGGTGCCCGGTAAAAGGACCTCCCTGTAAACAAGGATCAAGGTCCACTCCTTACAAACCAAAATGCTTTATGGGTCCCTTCCATAGCTGAGGCGGAGCGAGCCCCCTTTAAAACGGGTTGAGGTCTCTGTGGGTTTGGGCTTCTTAGGACCTAGCCTTTAAAATGCCCCGTGCCGTTGACCCCTCCCTGTCAGAAGGGTGCAGGTCTCCCCTTTCTAACTCCTCTTGGGCCGTTGGCACTCGCTGGGCAACGAGACCACCCACTTCCGAGGGAACGGAGGTCTCTCCTTTACAGCGCTTTTCGCTCTGGCCCATTGGAAGGCTCCTGGCTTAAGGACCACCCTGTAAGGAGGGTTTCGGTCTCCTTTGCCATGCAAATTAAGCCACAGGTCACTTTGACACGCCCGGCAAAATGACTGCCCTGTAACCAGGGTGTAAGGTCTTATACCTCTCACGCTTAAGCTAGGGGAGCCTTTCCGTACCTGTGGCTTAGCGACTCCCCCCGACCCTCCACCACTTGAGAAGGGTTGAACTTCTGTTTCTCTTAGTCACAGTAAATTCCCACAGAATGATTTCTACTTGGCTTTTTTGAGATTGGAAGTGAAATCTTATTTGGGACCTATCCCGGTCAGATGGAACATGGTGTGGCGAAGGGGCGGCTGTAAGGGGATGGCGGAGGCCGTGGAAAATTCGCCCCTTTTCTCAAAAAAGCCAAGAAATGACCCAACCAAGCAAACGTCACAAAGTCTGGAAATGAACAGGGGAGGTGGGGGGCTCCTTTCGGACCCTCACTTCCGTGTAATCCTTCCTCAAGTCCTTTTGCCCTGCCCAATTTACACCGCTCAACCAACCACAACTTTCACCCTTTGTTTTCTTGTGCACAAGAAAGAACGCTGTCGGACTGACGAGCGTCAACTGTAGGGATTCGGACAGCTCCGTTAGTTGTGTCCCAATTCCTGGCCTTGTGTCTCTTTGGTGATTAATCACCAAAGAGAGGAGATTCCTCGGGCTACGTTGGAAGAGATTGAGGTGGCGGTCCTTTCTGAAATGTGTTCATGTTGAGATGTTGTAGGTAGATGCGGTGGTATTCAGAGCCGGCACGTGGGTGCACCTAACCCTACTAACAGGACCGCGTCACAAGTAAAAGGGGTCTTTTCTGGTAAAGGTAGGGGGCACAAAGTTGTCATTTTCTTGGTGGGGTAGGAGGTAAGTCGGGAAGGGTGTCGCTGAGGGACGGAGGATTGATTGGAAAGGGGACACTCAGCAGGATCCCTCCCTTACCTGTTCATTTCCAGATCTTTTCACATTCAGGACTCCCCTACCCTCATTGTGTAAAGGAGGTGTATTTTACTAAAGAAAGGGTGACTGCCCTGTAATCAGGGTCCAGGTCGCTTTCCCTTTTCTCCTCTCTGCGTTGGCCCTCTTCACGCCAAGGTCCAAAGTGAGCTCCCTCTAACTAGGGTGTGGGTCTTTTCCTGCCTTTCACAAGGTAACACTGCCATTTGAAAGGTAGTTCTAGAAACCAGCCTCTTGAGAGGGTTCAGGGTTTGCCCTACTAGCTGTCCCGTGCCCTCCTCACTCACGCACTCAGCCAAGTCAAAGCCCGCGTCCTCTGCATCCACCTGGACCCGCCTTCTGCCGCAAGCTCTCCTGCGCTCTGAAAGAGATCGGTGCCGAAAAGTAGGAATTAGGGTAATTTCCGGCAGGGCCGAGTACCTTGCCAATGTGATCTGAATCTACCTTTTACACGTGCTCTCTACTGAGCCACAGCTAACCCGCTTCACCTCTCTCTTTCTAGCAACTCAAAGGACAAAATGGACAAGACGACACAAGCACCAAAGAAACTGCAGGAAAAGGGAAGAAAAAGCCACGGCCAACGGCTGCACACACCGCACACACAGCACACACCGCACCCCTCAACCGAGGGATCGGGTTCGACACTTCTCCTCACGGGCTTAATCCCCCTTCAGGTGCCCGGTAAAAGGACCTCCCTGTAAACAAGGATCAAGGTCCATTCCTTACAAACCAAAATGCTTTATGGGTCCCTTCCATAGCTGAGGCGGAGCGAGCCCCCTTTAAAACGGGTTGAGGTCTCTGTGGGTTTGGGCTTCTTAGGACCTAGCCTTTAAAATGCCCCGTGCCGTTGACCCCTCCCTGTCAGAAGGGTGCAGGTCTCCCCTTTCTAACTCCTCTTGGGCCGTTGGCACTCGCTGGGCAACGAGACCACCCACTTCCGAGGGAACGGAGGTCTCTCCTTTACAGCGCTTTTTGCTCTGGCCCATTGGAAGGCCCCTGGCTTAAGGACCACCCTGTAAGGAGGGTTTCGGTCTCCTTTGCCATGCAAATTAAGCCACAGGTCACTTTGACACGCACGGCAAAATGACTGCCCTGTAACCAGGGTGTAAGGTCTTATACCTCTCACGCTTAAGCTAGGGGAGCCTTTCTGTGCCTGTGACTTAGCGACTCTCCCCGGACCCTCCACCACTTGAGAAGGGTTGAACTTCTGTTTCTCTTAGTCACAGTAAATTCCCACAGAATGATTTCTACTTGGCTTTTTTGAGATTGGAAGTGAAATCTTATTTGGGACCTATCCCGGTCAGATGGAACATGGTGTGGCGAAGGGGCGGCTGTAAGGGGATGGCGGAGGCCGTGGAAAATTCGCCCCTTTTCTCAAAAAAGCCAAGAAATGGCCCAACCAAGCAAACGTCACAAAGTCTGGAAATGAACAGGGGAGGTGGGGGGCTCCTTTCGGACCCTCACTTCCGTGTAATCCTTCCTCAAGTCCTTTTGCGCCGCCCAATTTACACCGCTCAACCAACCACAACTTTCACCCTTTGTTTTCTTGTGCACAAGAAAGAACGCTGTCGGACTGACGAGCGTCAACTGTAGGGATTCGGACAGCTCCGTTAGTTGTGTCCCAATTCCTGGCCTTGTGTCTCTTTGGTGATTAATCACCAAAGAGAGGAGATTTCTCGGGCTACGTTGGAAGAGATTGAGGTGGCGGTCCTTTCTGAAATGTGTTCATGTTGAGATGTTGTAGGTAGATGCGGTGGTATTCAGAGCCGGCACGTGGGTGCACCTAACCCTACTAACAGGACCGCGTCACAAGTAAAAGGGGTCTTTTCTGGTAAAGGTAGGGGGCACAAAGTTGTCATTTTCTTGGTGGGGTAGGAGGTAAGTCGGGAAGGGTGTCGCTGAGGGACGGAGGATTGATTGGAAAGGGGACACTCAGCAGGATCCCTCCCTTACCTGTTCATTTCCAGATCTTTTCACATTCAGGACTCCCCCACCCTCATTGTGTAAAGGAGGTGTATTATATTAAAGAAAGGGTGACTGCCCTGTAATCAGGGTCCAGGTCGCTTTGCCTTTTCTCCTCTCTGCGTCGGCCCTCTGCACGCCAAGGTCCAAAGTGAGCTCCCTCTAACTAGGGTGTGGGTCTTTCCCTGCCTTTCACAAGGTAACACTGCCATTTGAAAGGTAGTTCTAGAAATCAGCCTCTTGAGAGGGTTCAGGGTTTGCCCTACTAGCTGTGCCGTGCCCTCCTCACTCACGCACTCAGACAAGTCAAAGCCCGCGTCCTCTGCATCCACCTGGACCCGCCTTCTGCCGCAAGCTCTCCTGCGCTCTGGAAGAGATCGGTGCCGAAAAGTAGGAATTAGGGTAATTTCCGGCAGGGCCGAGTACCTTGCCAATGTGATCTGAATCTACCTTGTACACGTGCTCTCTACTGAGCCACAGCTAACCCGCTTCACCTCTCTCTTTCTAGCAACTCAAAGGACAAAATGGACAAGACGACACAAGCACCAAAGAAACTGCAGGAAAAGGGAAGAAAAAGCCACGGCCAACGGCTGCACACACCGCACACACAGCACACACCGCACCCCTCTACCGAGGGATCGGGTTCGACACTTCTCCTCACGGGCTTAATCCCCCTTCAGGTGCCCGGTAAAAGGACCTCCCTGTAAACAAGGATCAAGGTCCATTCCTTACAAACCAAAATGCTTTATGGGTCCCTTCCATAGCTGAGGCGGAGCGAGCCCCCTTTAAAACGGGTTGAGGTCTCTGTGGGTTTGGGCTTCTTAGGACCTAGCCTTTAAAATGCCCCGTGCCGTTGACCCCTCCCTGTCAGAAGGGTGCAGGTCTCCCCTTTCTAACTCCTCTTGGGCCGTTGGCACTCGCTGGGCAACGAGACCACCCACTTCCGAGGGAACGGAGGTCTCTCCTTTACAGCGCTTTTCGCTCTGGCCCATTGGAAGGCTCCTGGCTTAAGGACCACCCTGTAAGGAGGGTTTCGGTCTCCTTTGCCATGCAAATTAAGCCACAGGTCACTTTGACACGCCCGGCAAAATGACTGCCCTGTAACCAGGGTGTAAGGTCTTATACCTCTCACGCTTAAGCTAGGGGAGCCTTTCCGTACCTGTGGCTTAGCGACTCCCCCCGACCCTCCACCACTTGAGAAGGGTTGAACTTCTGTTTCTCTTAGTCACAGTAAATTCCCACAGAATGATTTCTACTTGGCTTTTTTGAGATTGGAAGTGAAATCTTATTTGGGACCTATCCCGGTCAGATGGAACATGGTGTGGCGAAGGGGCGGCTGTAAGGGGATGGCGGAGGCCGTGGAAAATTCGCCCCTTTTCTCAAAAAAGCCAAGAAATGACCCAACCAAGCAAACGTCACAAAGTCTGGAAATGAACAGGGGAGGTGGGGGGCTCCTTTCGGACCCTCACTTCCGTGTAATCCTTCCTCAAGTCCTTTTGCCCCGCCCAATTTACACCGCTCAACCAACCACAACTTTCACCCTTTGTTTTCTTGTGCACAAGAAAGAACGCTGTCGGACTGACGAGCGTCAACTGTAGGGATTCGGACAGCTCCGTTAGTTGTGTCCCAATTCCTGGCCTTGTGTCTCTTTGGTGATTAATCACCAAAGAGAGGAGATTTCTCGGGCTACGTTGGAAGAGATTGAGGTGGCGGTCCTTTCTGAAATGTGTTCATGTTGAGATGTTGTAGGTAGATGCGGTGGTATTCAGAGCCGGCACGTGGGTGCACCTAACCCTACTAACAGGACCGCGTCACAAGTAAAAGGGGTCTTTTCTGGTAAAGGTAGGGGGCACAAAGTTGTCATTTTCTTGGTGGGGTAGGAGGTAAGTCGGGAAGGGTGTCGCTGAGGGACGGAGGATTGATTGGAAAGGGGACACTCAGCAGGATCCCTCCCTTACCTGTTCATTTCCAGATCTTTTCACATTCAGGACTCCCCCACCCTCATTGTGTAAAGGAGGTCTATTATATTAAAGAAAGGGTGACTGCCCTGTAATCAGGGTCCAGGTCGCTTTCCCTTTTCTCCTCTCTGCGTCGGCCCTCTTCACGCCAAGGTCCAAAGTGAGCTCCCTCTAACTAGGGTGTGGGTCTTTTCCTGCCTTTCACAAGGTAACACTGCCATTTGGAAGGTAGTTCTAGAAACCAGCCTCTTGAGAGAGTTCAGGGTTTGCCCTACTAGCTGTCCCGTGCCCTCCTCACTCACGCACTCAGCCAAGTCAAAGCCCGCGTCCTCTGCATCCACCTGGACCCGCCTTCTGCCGCAAGCTCTCCTGCGCTCTGAAAGAGATCGGTGCCGAAAAGTAGGAATTAGGGTAATTTCCGGCAGGGCCGAGTACCTTGCCAATGTCATCTGAATCTACCTTGTACACGTGCTCTCTACTGAGCCACAGCTAACCCGCTTCACCTCTCTCTTTCTAGCAACTCAAAGGACAAAATGGACAAGACGACACAAGCACCAAAGAAACTGCAGGAAAAGGGAAGAAAAAGCCACGGCCAACGGCTGCACACACCGCACACACAGCACACACCGCACCCCTCTACCGAGGGATCGGGTTCGACACTTCTCCTCACGGGCTTAATCCCCCTTCAGGTGCCCGGTAAAAGGACCTCCCTGTAAACAAGGATCAAGGTCCATTCCTTGACAACCAAAATGCTTTATGGGTCCCTTCCATAGCTGAGGCGGAGCGAGCCCCCTTTAAAAGGGGTTGAGGTCTCTGTGGGTTTGAGCTCCTTAGGACCTAGCCTTTAAAATGCCCCGGGCCGTTGACCCCTCCCTGTCAGAAGGGTGCAGGTCTCCCCTTTCTAACTCCTCTTGGGCCGTTGGCACTCGCTGGGCAACGAGACCACCCACTTCCGAGGGAACGGAGGTCTCTCCTTTACAGCGCTTTTCGCTCTGGCTCATTGGAAGGCCCCTGGCTTAAGGACCACCCTGTAAGGAGGGTTTCGGTCTCCTTTGCCATGCAAATTAAGCCACAGGTCACTTTGACACGCACGGCAAAATGACTGCCCTGTAACCAGGGTGTAAGGTCTTATACCTCTCACGCTTAAGCTAGGGGAGCCTTTCTGTGCCTGTGGCTTAGCGACTCCCCCCGACCCTCCACCACTTGAGAAGGATTGAACTTCTGTTTCTCTTAGTCACAGTAAATTCCCACAGAATGATTTCTACCGGGCTTTTTTGAGATTTGAAGTGAAATCTTATTTGGGACCTATCCCGGTCAGATGGAACATGGTGTGGCGAAGGGGCGGCTGTAAGGGGATGGCGGAGGCCGTGGAAAATTCGCCCCTTTTCTCAAAAAAGCCAAGAAATGGCCCAACCAAGCAAACGTCACAAAGTCTGGAAATGAACAGGGGAGGTGGGGGGCTCCTTTCGGACCCTCACTTCCGTGTAATCCTTCCTCAAGTCCTTTTGCCCTGCCCAATTTACACCGCTCAACCAACCACAACTTTCACCCTTTGTTTTCTTGTGCACAAGAAAGAACGCTGTCGGACTGACGAGCGTCAACTGTAGGGATTCGGACAGCTCCGTTAGTTGTGTCCGAATTCCTGGCCTTATGTCTCTTTGGTGATAAAGAGAGGAGATTCCTCGGGCTACGTTGGAAGAGATTGAGGTGGCGGTCCTTTCTGAAATGTGTTCATGTTGAGATGTTGTAGGTAGATGCGGTGGTATTCAGAGCCGGCACGTGGGTGCACCTAACCCTACTAACAGGACCGCGTCACAAGTAAAAGGGGTCTTTTCTGGTAAAGGTAGGGGGCACAAAGTTGTCATTTTCTTGGTGGGGTAGGAGGTAAGTCGGGAAGGGTGTCGCTGAGGGACGGAGGATTGATTGGAGAGGGGACACTCAGCAGGATCCCTCCCTTACCTGTTCATTTCCAGATCTTCCAGGCGGAAACCTGAGGACTGTTCATATCTGCTTAGAAGGATATCCAGGTTGCTCAGGTCCACTTGTGCCAGCTTCTCGTGTGGCTTGGGCTCGTGGCCAATTCCTCTGCAAGCACAGCTGCAAAAGCCAAGCATGAGCCATCACTACACAAATCTCTATTGGTGTGTGAAATCTTGCCCTCATCCCTGCCTCCCTCTCCCATCCCATCCCCATCAGCCCCACTGGATGAACAGAAACTGAGTGATCATTTCTCTCCTGGAGCAACAGTGACACCAGGTGGCCCACCAGGGGAATGCACAAAGCATTTTCCTTAGGCAGTAACAGTGACACCAGGTGGCCACTAGGTGTAATTGCACAGAGCATTTCCCACATGAAGTAAAAATGACACCATGTGGCCACTTTGAGTAATGCACAAAGCATTACCCTACTGGAGCAACAGTGACATCTGTTGGCTAATCCAGGTAATGAAGAAAACATTTCAGGGAGCTGGAGTGGCACCTGGTGGCCACTCGAGGTAATGCACAAAGTAGTTCCAAAGGGATCAACAGTGACACTGGGTGGCTAATCCAGGTAATTCACAAAGCATTTCAGGGAGCAAGACTGACTAGGTGGCCACAAGGGGTAATGCACAAAGAATTTCCCCCATTGATCAACAGTAACACTGTGTTGTCACCTGCAGTACCCTCAGAGTAATCCCTTAAGAAGCAGCAGTGACATTGGGCGGCCAGTTGGACGACTGCACAGAGCATTTCTTTCATGGAGCAACAGAGACACTAGATGGCCAATCGGGGAAATGGACAGAGCTTTTCCCCTGCGGAACAGCAGTGACACCCGGTGGCCACTCAGTGTAATTGCACAGAACATTTCTCTCATGAAGCAAAAATGAGACTGTGTGGCCACCCCGGGTAATCACAGAGCATTTCCTTCATGAAGCAATATTGACACCGGGTGGACACTCTGTATAGTTGCACAGAGCATTTCCCAAATAAAGCAACAGTGACACTGGGTGGCTAATCCAGGTAATGCACAAAGCATTTCCCCCATGGAGCAACAGTGGCACTGGGTGGGCACCTGGGGTAATGCACAGAGCATTTCCTTAAGGAGCAACAGTGACACTGTGTGCCGTGATACAGCAGGGCCAGAGAGCAGCAGGAGAATGGTGGAAGAAAACTAGAGTGGTACGGATGAGGAATAGAGTGCCATAATTGTTCACTCACAGCCAGTCATGCAGAAGACAGAAAGCAGAGGACTGTTCATCTCTGCTTACAAGGATGTCCAGGCTGCTCAGGTTCACTTCTTCCAGTTTCTCCTCTGGCTGGGGCTCCTGGGCGATTCCTCTGCAAACACAGCATATAACCCAAGCAGGAGCCATCACTGCCCAAAGGTCTATTGGTGTACGAGATACTGCCCTCCCTCTCCCATCCACTGTACATCAGCCCCACTTGATGAACAGTGACAGTCAACTCCCACAGTCACCCCCACCACTACCAATGGAGGATCTAGTACCATCATGTTTCTCTTCCCCCTCCCAATGCCCCAGTGGGTTGCAGACGCCCCAGACCAAGCCTGTGAGCATGCACCATTGCCCATGTTCTATGCAAAGAGACAGGACAAGGGGAGAGAGAGAGAGAGAGTATGCTGGCCAACATATGAGAGAGACACATAGGAAGAAGGACAAATTCAGCACCTGTACTCACCTTTCCGGTTCCAGGCCTCTGCTCAGGTGAACATGCTCCTCCCTGTCCAGGAAGATCAGCTGCTCCCAATATAGGGAAATTCTCCCTCTCACCCAGAACAAGGAGGAAAACTTTTATTACAAACCGAACCCCACCTAAAGGGAAGCAGACGTCTGTACTCAGCCTTTACCACACATGTATCTTAGAGGCCACCTGGGCTATTTCTCAGAATGAAGTTGCCCTGGAGCAACAGTGACACCCAGTGGCCAATCACGGCAATGCACAGAGCATGTCCCCCATGCAGCAGCAGTGACACTTGGTGGCCACTCGCGGCAAAGCACAAAGCATTTCCCTCGTGGAGCAACACAGACACTACGTGGCCACTCAGGGTAAGGCAGAAATCATTTCCCCCCCACAGCGCTGCACTGATACTCGGTGGCCAGCCGGGGTAATGTCTGGGCTGTCTGCCTTGGACCATCACCGCCATCCGGCGGGTAGGCAGGGTAACATACAGACTGTGTTTCTCCTGGAGCAGCGGTGACACCCGGTGGCCAGTTGGGGAAATGCGCAGCGTGCATCTGCCCTGGAGGAGCAGTGACAGCCTGTGGGCAGCAGGGGCAGCACCAGCCCCTTCCTCACTGGGGGAGCTGAGGTGGGGTAGACAGAAAACTGTGGCAGCTGCATCCCCCCCACCACCACGAGGCCTCACCCCTCACTGAAGTGCAAGTTCTACCTCCGCCCCTCAGAGGCTCCAGCCCTTCACCAGCCCAGAGGCCAGAGCCAGACAGGGTAGGGCGACTGCTACGCTAGGTTGCGCAATGATGCAGGTAGCCATAGCGCTCCCCACCCTTGTCCTTGTGCTGTGTGGGGTCCCGGGGCTGTGGCTGCTCCTCAGTTCCCGGCCGCCCTTCGACCGCTCACAGACCTTAAGAGCCGCTCGGGTTGGGGTCGGGCTCCAGGGCCAGCAGAGTCCTCGGGGAGCAGTAACCACGAGGGTTAGGACCCAGGAGCCCAGCCTGGAGCAGGTCAGCCCGGAGTGCTGTGCAGAGCCCTGGACCCTCCACATAACATGTGTGGTGCAACTTGGTGACTGGAGACACAGGCCGAGGGCTACTCTCAGACCCCTGCTCACGTCCGCTACTGAATATGGCCTGCTTCAGAGAGGATACCTAGAGTGGCATGACCAGGGAAGCTCACCCAGTGATAGAGAAGGAAGAGACTTGAGGACTGAGCATATCTGCCCTCAACCCTCTTCCCGTTACACCTTTAGCATTACAACCAAAAAGCACCCCTTGCAACGGCACCCGACATAGTCACTCTGCAGAGCAGACTCTGGCCCCTCCCCCGCCTCAATCCCACAGAGCCCCGTGCCCAGTGAGGAAGCTCATGGCCTGTGAAGAAAATTAGAGCGAGCACAGATGAGGAATTCCAAGCACTGACGGCTTACTCACAGTCAGTTATGCGGATGGCAGAAAGCGGAGGACTGTTAATCTCTGCTTACAAGGATGTCCAGGCTGCTCAGGTCCACCTCTGCCAGCTTTTCCTTCGGCTGCTGCTCGACTGTTCCTCTGCAAGCGCCACAAATAAGCCGAGACGGAGCCATCACTCCACAAAACTCAATTGATGGGCAAAATCTTGCCCTCATTCCTGACTCCCTCTCCCATCCCGTCTACATCAACCCCACTCGATGAACAGAGACTGCGTCAACACTGACAGTGAAGCTCCACTCTCGCGCGCGCTGCCCCGCGTGATTTTTGTCCCCTCCCACTTCTACATGGCTTCCGAGACCTAGCCAGTGGGGATGCACACCTAGCACGCCTGCCCGTGTTCAACGAAAGGAGACTGAACAAGTAGAGACAAGGACAGACCGAGAAAGTGGGTCAGACAACACACTAGAGAAGAGAGAGAGAAACATGGAAGGAAGGCAAGAAACTCACCAGCTAGAGTCATCCTCCTAGATGCAACCTTTCGCTGCGATGAACACACCGCTCCTGGCCAGACAAAATGAGCAGCCCCTGATAACGGGGGACCTTGTCTCCCTCGTAGCCACAGCTAGACGGGAACCTTTTCTTACAAACACAGACCAAGCTAACGGCGCATCCCTGCCTGGAGCCATGTGGGCCGTGACCAGACTCCTCACCAAACCAGACACTTAGCTCACTGACAGTGACGGCTGCTCCGTTTCCAGCTAGATGGCATCGCCATAGCCTGGCATCAACAATGCTCACTGTCTCATGGCTCTTGCGTGCCTTCCATCTCACAACAGGGGTGGGCTCTTACCCTTGACTTCTTTCTCCTTCCTACTAAGCAGAATACAAGAGGGAAAAACAAAAGTTATCATCGGTGTATGTTCTTCTTCTCCCTGTCCCATTACACCTTTATAGATACAATTAAAAAGCACACAACACACACTCAACCTCTGGAATTGCTGGCCAGAGAATGCTGTGAAAGTCAAGACTATAATAGGGTTCAAAAAAGGACTAGGTCAATTCATGGAGAATAGGTCCATCGATGGCTATTAGTCAGGATGGGCAGGGATGGTGTCCTTATCCTCTGTTTGCCAGAAGCTGGGAATGGGCCACACAGGATGGATCACTTCACGATTACCTGTTCTATTCATTCCCTCTGAAGCACCTGGTATTAGCCAGTCGGAAGACAGGATACTGGGCTAGATGGACCTTTGGTCTGACCCAGTATTGCCATTCTTACGTTCTAATGTTAAGCAGCCCGTTGAACCTGCACCCAAGAGAGTCACTGTGCAGAAGAGACTATTGTCTCTTCCCCTGCTCGTAATCCCACAGCTAATCCCAAAATAGGGAAAGTCTCCTCCCACACCCAGAACAAGGAGGAAAACTTTTATGAGAAACCAAGCCTCACCTAAAGGGAAGCAGCCGTGTGTACTCAGCTACTACCATGCATTTATCTTAGGCTTCAGCCGTGCCGCTAAAAGTTGTGAAGTGTAGTTATGAGGGAGGCAGAAAGCTGAGGACTGTTCATATCTGCTTAGAAGGATGTCCAAGCTGCTCAGATCCACTTCTGCCGGCTTCTCCTCTGCCTAGGGCTCCTGAACAACAATTCCTCTGTAAGAGCAGCTGCAAAAGCCAAGCATGAGCCGTCATTACACAGAGCTCTTGCCGTCATCCCTGCCTCCCTTTTCCATCATATCTACATCTGCCCCCCTCAATGAACAGAGACCGAGTTAACACCGACAGTCACCGCTCCATTCTCGCACCCACTGCCCTGCATGATTTTCGTCCCCTCCTACTTCTTCATGACTCCCGAGACCTAGCCTGTGGGGATGCACACGTAGCACACCTGCCCTTGTCCTATGAAGGGAGAGGAGAGGAGAGAGAGAGTCCATGGGGCTGCTCTATGGATAAGTTCAATAGGCATCAGTGGCTTAGTGGTATGCAGGACTGGTGCAACCACTAGGCGAACTA
This sequence comes from Malaclemys terrapin pileata, assembly GCF_027887155.1. Classification (NCBI taxonomy): domain Eukaryota; kingdom Metazoa; phylum Chordata; order Testudines; family Emydidae; genus Malaclemys; species Malaclemys terrapin. The sequence continues at coordinate 20,373,360 of NC_071526.1, read as the reverse complement.
GCCGCCTAGGGTGCCAAGTGGTTAGGGGCTCCCACTGGGTCTTAGTGTCCACCCTTCTGGATTTCCTATCCCTGTTCTGACCCTTCCTGCAGGCTCGGAGTCTTCCTGGGAAGGGGATCTAGTAGTTAAAAGAGAAAAAGCCTCCAGCCTGCCAGACCTATCAGCACAACACTGAAATTGTTAAAGAGCCATTCAAGGGGTAATGAAGCCACTTAACAGGCATTTGCCAACCCCCAGGTATATATTCAAAAAGAACAGGAGTACTTGTTTCAGAGTAGCAGCCGAGTTAGTCTGTATCCGCAAAAAGAAGAACAGGAGTACTTGTGGCACCTTAGAGACTAACAAATTTATTAGAGCATAAGCTTTCATGGCCAACAGCCCACTTCTTCGGATGCATATAGAATGGAACATATATTGAGGAGATATATATACACACATACAGAGCATAAACAGGTGGGTGGCACCTTAGGCCTTGGCTACACTTGCGGATTCACAGCGCTGCAGCGGCAGTGCTGTGAAGCATGAGTATAGTCGCGCCGCCAGCGCTGTGAGAGCTCTCTCACAGCGCTGCAAGTACTCCACCTCTCCGAGGGGAATAGCTTGCAGTGCTGCGAGCGAACGTGCAGCGCTGCAGGCGCTGATTACACTGGCGCTTTACAGCGCTGCACTCGCTGCGCTCGGGGGGGGGGGGGTTTCACACCCCTGAGCACAGCAAGTGCAGCGCTGTGAATTGCCATTGTAGCCAAGGCCTTAGAGACTAACAAATTTATTAGACCATAAGCTTTCATGGACTACAGCCCACTTCTTCTGAAACCAGGTATATACTGTCAGTTTCTGAATGTACTGACAAAAACAGTTGTGCATGACGGTCATATTTACTCAGGACATGTCAGTCTACAGGATCTTAGTTTGAAATTTGCTTTAAAAATATTTCATTAGTGAGTTGGTGAAGATTATAAAATCAGATCTCTAAAAAATCCTTTTTTAGATGCACAATCATCTTTAGCCTTAAATGCTTGGATCTTCAGACATATGATTTTTTAAATAAATCCTTCAAAAGACCTCCCTTATCTAAAATACACATTTTAATTACTATAATAAAAAAACTTACTTCCAAAGTCTTCCAGTCCTTTCTGCTCATCCATTTCTCCCTTCACCCCTCTCCCCCAACCCCCACTGAAGAGAGCCCTTAAACGGACAACAGCCCTTTGCTTCCAGATAGCTGGACGAAGAGTTTCCCCTTCTTTACTTCTGACTATCTTTTGATGAACTAGTTTTAAGCAAAATCAGTACCTTAGTAAGATATAAAATCCTTTGTTATGCCTACAATCTTTGGAAACATATTTTTTAAAGTTGGTGAAATTTCATAAACGTGTATTGTTATGGAGATCACACACAGTAAATTAGTGTTCCCTTTTTCTAAAAGCAATGAACATTGTTATGAACACACTAAACCTCTGTTTCTGATAAACTGAAAATATTTTCTGTTTCAGTGAGTTAAATATGTAGTAATCTGGAATGATAACTTTATGAAGGTTTAGAGTACATTTAAAATATAAAATCAGCTTAGAAATACTGATTAAGAAAATGTAAAACAGAAAAGAGCTGCATCATGTATTCCATAATATTTAATGTTGTATTCAGAAAGACAGCTTACTCACCCGTACTACAAAGTTTTTGCAAATAAATGTCTGACAAACTTCAGGGCATATCAAAAAACCTGTGACTGACATTTTTTATTCCCAAGTTTAGTGCTTTTAATTAGGTACCTTCTGCATGTCCATTTCATGTGAGGGAGAAGATACAGGGATCTCCATGGGGAACTGTGACTATGGGGGTACATCTACACTACAGGGGGGAGTCGATTTAAAATACGCAAATTCAGCTACGTGAATAGCGTAGCTGAATTCGACGTATCGCAGCCGACTTACCCCATTGTGAGGACGGTGGCAAAATCGACTTCTGCCGCTTTTTGTCGGCGGCGCTTACTACCACCTCCGCTGGTGGAGTTAGAGCGCCGATTTGGGGATCGATTGTCGCGTCCCAACGGGACGCGATAAATCGATCCCCGAGAGGTCGATTTCTACCCGCCGATTCAGGCGGGTAGTATAGACCAGACCTAAGCCACCGTGAGGCGGGACGAGCATCTTGTTATTCTTTCTGCTTTGTCCCTCCGCCCCCGCCGGGCTGCAAGCTCAGGCTGCCGTCTGGCATAGGGGCACCAGTTTAATAATAATGCACAGGGACCCATAAATCCTAAGGATGGCCCTAGGGGGTGCCAAAAAGCGGTGCCCTGGCTTGGCAGGGAGGAACCGCCTTCCGGAGACACCAGATAGCCAGAACGTCAGCTTGTGGGAGCAGCGAGCCCCCACCATGGAGGAGCCGGTGCGGCGCGGGGGGGGGGGAGCCCTGCAAAGGTGGCAGCGCCGCTAGCGGGGAGCAGCCGTGCCCCTTGCCCCTCCTGCCCAGGTTGCGGACAGGCATCCCTCCGGGGGCGCCTGCAGCTGCAGCAGATGCATGCGGGCAGAGGCCCCCCGTGCGCCCCCCAGGTCCCCCCTCGCTGTGCTCGGGGTCTGCAGCTCCCGGGCATGTGAGCCACTGCCGGGGCGCGGAGCCCGGAGCCTGCTCTAGGAGTGGCAGCAATGGTGGCAGCTCACACTCCCGGGAGCCGCAAAGCCTGAGCGCAGCGAGGAAGGAGCCGGGGGATGCATGGGATCCACTGCCCGCATGCATCAACTGCATGGAGCAACAGTGACACTTTGTGGCCATGCGGGGTAATGCAAGAGCATTTCCTTAAGGAGCAACAGTGACACCATGTGGTCATGTGAGGTAATGCACAGAGCATTTTCTGCATCGAACAACAGTGACACTGTGTGGCCATGTGAGGTACTGCACAGGTCATTTCCCTCATGGAGCAACAGTGACACTGTGTGGCCACACGGGGTAATGCACAGAGCATTTCATTCATGGAACAACAGTGACACTGTGTGGCCACGTGAGATAAAACACAGAGCATTTCCTTCATGGAGCAACAGGGACACTGTGTGGCCACGCCGGGTAATGCACACAGCATTTCCTTCATGGAGCAACACTGACACTGTGTGGCCACCGAAGATAAGGCACAGAGCATTTCCTTCATGGAGCAACAGTGACACTGTGTGGCCACGTGGGGTAATGCACAGAGTATTTTCTGCATCGAACAACAGTGACACTGTGTGGCCATGTGAGGTAATGCACAAGGCATTTCCTTCATGGAGCAACAGTGACACTGTGTGGCCACGCGGGGTAATGCACAGAGCATTTTCTACATGGAGCAACAGTGACACTGTGTGGAAACGTGGGGTAATGCACAGAGCATTTTCTACATGGAGCAACAGTGACACCGAGTGACCACGCAGGGTAATGCACAAAGCATTTCCTTCATGGAGCAACAGTGACACTGTGTGGCCATCGAAGATAATGCAGAGAGCATTTCTTTCAAGGAGCAACAGTGACACCATGTGGTCATGCGAGGTAATGCCCAGAGCATTTTCTGCAGCGAACAACAGTGACATTGTGTGGCCATGTGAGGTACTGCACAGGGCATTTCCTTCATGGAGCAACAGTGCCACTGTGTGGCCACACGGGGTAATGCACAGAGCATTTCCTTCATGGAACAACAGTGACACTGTGTGGCCACGCAAGCTAATGAACAGAGCATTTCCTGAATGGAGCAACAGTGACACCGTGTGGCCACCCAAGGTAATGCACAGAGCATTTCCTTCATGGAGCAACAGTGACACCGTATGGCCACTTGGGGTAATGCATGAGCATTTCCTTCATGGAGCAACAGTGACACTGTGTGGCCACACGGGGTAATGCACAGAGCATTTCCTTCATGGACCAAGAGTGACACCGTGTGGCCACGCAGGGTAATGCACAGAGCATTTCCTTCATGGAACAACAGTGACACTGTGTGGCCACGCGAGGTAATGAACAGAGCATTTCCTTCATGGAGCAACAGTGACACTGTATGGCCATGTGGGGTAATGCACGAGCATTTCCTTAAGGAGGAACAAGTATCAGGGGTTAGCTGTGTTAGTCTTTATCTACAAAATAAAAAGGAGTCTGGTGGCACCCTAAAGACTAACAGATTTATTTGGGCATAAGCTTTCGTGGGTAAAAACCTCACTTCTTCAGATGCATAGAGTGAAAGTTACAGAGGCAGGCATTATATACTGACACATGAAGAGCAGGGAGTTACTTCGCAAGTGGAGAACCAGTGTTGACAGGGCCAATTCAATCAGGGTGGATGTAATCCACTCCCAATAATAGATGAGGAGGTGTCAATTCCAGGCGAGGAAAAGCTGCTTATGTAATGAGCCAGCCACTCCCTGTCCCTATTCAAGCCCCGATTAATGGTGTTAAATTTGCAAATGAATTTTAGTTCTGCTGTTTCTCTTTGAAGTCTGTTTCTGAAGTTTTTTTGTTCAATGATAGTGACTTTTAAATCTGTAATAGAATGACCAGGGAGACTGAAGTGTTCACTTACTGGCTTATGTATGTTACCATTCCTGATGTCCGATTTGTGTCCATTTATTCTTTTGCGGAGGGACTGTCCGGTTTGGCCAATGTACATGGCAGAGGGGCATTGCTGGCACATGATGGCATATACAACATTAGTGGATGTGCGGGTGAATGAGCCCTTGATGGTGTGGCTGATGTGGTTGGGTCCAAAACCCGAGAACCCCGACTAGGGGTATTCTATCTGCTACCCAACATCCATAAACCCGGAAACCCCGGACGCCCCATCATCTCAGGCATTGGCACTCTTACAGCAGGATTATCTGGCTATTTGGACTCTCTCCTCAGACCCTACGCTACCAGCACTCCCAGTTATCTTCGAGACACTACCGACTTCCTGAGGATACTACAATGCATTGGTGTTCTTCCTGAAAACACCATCCTGGCCACCATGGATGTAGAAGCACTTTACACCAATATTCCACATGAGGATGGACTACAAGCTGTCAGGAACAGTATCCCTGATGAGGCCACAGCACGCCTGGTGGCTGAGCTTTGTGACATCTTCATCATACGGACCCACGGAAAGGAGGCCCTTGAAGAATTCCACCTGGACTTCAACAATTTCCACCCCACCATCAACCTCATCCTGGACCAGTCCACACAAGAGATCCACTTCCTGGACACTACAGTGCAAATAAGTGATGGTCACATAAACACCACCCTATACCGGAAACCTACTGACCGCTATACGTACCTACATGCCTTCAGCTTCCATCCAAGACACATCACATGATCCATTGTCTACAGCCAAGCCCTGAGATACAACCGAATTTGCTCCAACCCCTCAGACAGAGACAAACACCTACAAGATCTTTATCAAGCATTCGTAAAACTACAATACCCACCTGGGGAAGTGAGGAAACAGATTGACAGAGCAAGACGGGTACCCAGAAATCACCTACTACAGGACAGGCCCAACAAGGACAATAACAGAACACCACTGGCCATCACATACAGCCCTCAGCTAAAACCTCTCCAGCGCATTATCCACGATCTACAACCTATCCTGGAAAATGATCCCTCACTCTCACAGACCTTGGGAGGCAGGCCAGTCCTCGCTTACAGACAACCCCCCAACCTGAAGCAAATACTCACCAGCAACTACACACCACAGCACAGAAACACCAACCCAGGAACCAATCTGTGGGGGACTTTTTAACCCAGACGGCAAGGTTCGTTGTCTGACCGCAGAGTGAGAGACAGGCAACACCAGCAAGATCCAATACAAGCTCTTTATTGAAGAGTGCACACAACAATAGAGAGCGGCCCGTCTCCAGAGAGAACCAGCCACGATTACAATAACTAGTGAGATTATATAGACAGTTCCGTCACGTCATAGTTAAAGCAACCCAATCCCCCCCCTTTACTAGTTAAAAGCTTCTAATATTTATGCATATCTATCTTTTTTGACAGTACAAACAGTTCATGATGCCTCAGCAGCTTATCAGCTTTTTCGTCATGCACTAGAAACTAGGAGAAAGTAGGGAGTTAAGAACATAAACAGGGAGTGGAGACTGCAAGTCTCCATATGTCCAAACAAACCGTTCCTAGTACATTTGGTACAAGAATACACCTCCCCCCCTTATCTCATTCTTTGAAGCCCAAGCAAGCATGTCCTCATGTTTCACAGAGAGACAGGAATGGCCCAGCAACTACAGTTAGCCTAACTTTGGCTAAGCTGGCCAAACAACCTGTTCTATACTCCATTTTCCTTGGACCTAACAAATCCCTGTAGCAAACCTCGTTGCCTACTCTGTCCCCGTATCTACTCTGGCGACACCATCAGAGGACCCAACCACATCAGCCACACCATCAAGGACTCATTCACCCGCACATCCACTAATGTTATATATGCCATCATGTGCCAGCAATGCCCCTCTGCCATGTACATTGGCCAAACCGGACAGTCCCTCCGCAAAAGAATAAATGGACACAAATCGGACATCAGGAATGGTAACATACATAAGCTAGTAAGTGAACACTTCAATCTCCCTGGTCATTCTATTACAGATTTAAAGGTCACTATCATTGAACAAAAAAACTTCAGAAACAGACTTCAAAGAGAAACAGCAGAACTAAAATTCATTTGCAAATTTAACACAATTAATCGGGGCTTGAATAGGGACTGGAGTGGCTGGCTCATTACAGAAGCAGCTTTACCTCTCCTGGAATTGACACCTCCTCATCTGTTATTGGGAGTGGACTACATCCACCCTGATTGAACTGGCCCTGCCAACACTGGTTCTCCACTTGCAAAGTAAATCCCTGCTCTCCATGTGTCAGTATATAATGCCTGCATCTGTAACTTTCACTCTATGCATCTGAAGAAGTGAGGTTTTTACCCACGAAAGCTTATGCCCCAATAAATCTGTTAGTCTTTAAGGTGACACCAGACTCCTTGTTGTTTTTAAGGAGGAACAGTGACACTGTGTGGCCACCCGAGGTAATTCAGAGATCATTTCCTTCATGGACCAACAGTGACAATAGGTTGCCACGCGGGTTAATGCACAGAGCACTTTCTACATGGAGCAACAGTGACACTGGGTGGCCACGTGGGGTAATGCAGAGAGCATTTCCTTAAGGAGCAACAGTGACACTGTGTGGCCATGCGAGGTAATGCACAGAGCATTTCCTTCATGGAGCAACAGTGACAGCGTGTGGCCACACTGGGTAATGCACAGATCATTTACTTAAGGAGCAACAGTGACACTGGGTGGCCACGTGGGGTAATGCAGAGAGCATTTCCTTAAGGAGCAACAGTGACACTGTGTGGCCATGCGAGGTAATGCACAGAGCATTTACTTAAGGAGAAACAGTGACACTGGGTGGCTACACGGGGTAATGCACAGAGCATTTCCTTCATGGAGCAACAGTGACACTGTGTGGCCACGCGGGGTAATGCACAGAGCATTTACTTAAGGAGCAACAGTGACACTGGGTGGCTACACGGGGTAATGCACAGAGCATTTTCTGCATGGCGCAACAGTGACACCGTGTGGCTATGCGGGGTAATGCACAAAGCATTTCCTTCATCAGGGGTCTGGGGTGGAGGTGTGGATGAGGGGTTTGGGGTGTGGGAGGGGCTTAAGGCTGGAGGAGAGGTTTGGGATGCGGGGTTCAGGAGAGGGCTCAGGGCTGGGGGCAGAGGCTTGGGATGCGGGGGGTGGGGGGAGAGTTCTGACTGGGGGTTCAGGCTCTAGGGTGGGGCCAGGCATGAGCAGTTTGGGGTGCAGGCAGGCTGCCCTAGGGCTGGTGCCGGAGGACTCCCCCCAGCAGGAGGGCCGACAGGAAGGGAGCATGGGGCTCCGGAGAAGGGCCCGCTCTCCCCCTTGCCAGCAGCAGGGAGCTCCGGGCCTGGGGAGAGGACCACAGCAGCCCTGCAAGCCCCAATTTGCTCCCCTCCCCAGTTCCCGCCCACCCCCTACCTCTCTCCTCTTCAGGTCCCTGCCGTGTGGCCCTTTAGAGCTGCTGCACGGTTAGTTATAGCCAGCTGCGCAGCCGCACAGCTTAGAGGGAATTTAGCGCACTTAGGCTCGATGGGAGCCACCACTGGCTCGCGGGCCTTGCAATTGCAGAACACTGATTTATTATCTGAATTATCGCAGCAAATGGCCCATGACCCCATTGTGCTAGGCGCTGTACGCAAAGGGAATAAAGAGACAGGCCCTGCCCCTGCTCTAGTCTATGCCATGTCTAACATTAACAACTCCTGGCTCATGTCCCACATAAGAGACAGCCCCAAATCCCTGCCTTTGTATCTCCTCTGAACAACCTGGGAATAGCAACACCTGCTTCTCCAGCCCCATGATGCACCCAAACAACCCTGTAGTTCAGTTAACAGCACAGCTGCAGGGGCTGGGGGCGCTGACCTTACAGGTGTTCCCCTTACCTTGCGCTCTGATCGGCTGGGAGCACAGAGCGCAGTTTGTATGGGAGCAGGGCAGCAGCAGCTGCTCCTGAGGAATTCCAATAAAAGTCATAAGAACGTAAAAATGGCCCTACCGGGTCAGACCCAAAGTCCCTCTAGCCCAGTATCCTGTCTTCCCACAGTGGCCAGTGCCAGGTGCCCCAGAGCTAATGAACAGAACAGGGAATCATCAAGTGATCCATCTCCTGTCGCCCATTCCCAGCTTCTGGCAAACAGAGGCTAGGGACACTATCCCTGCCCCTCCTGGCTAACAGCCATTTATCCTCCGTGAACTTATCTAGTTCTTTTTTGAACCCTGTTATAGTCTTGGCCTTCACAACATCCTCTGGCAAGGAGTTCCGCAGGTTGACTGTGCATTGTGTGAAGAAATACTTGCTTTTATTTGTTTTAAACCTGCTGCCTATTAATTTCATTTGGTGACCTCTAGTTCTTGTATTATGAGAAGTAGTAAACAACACTTCCTTATCTACTTTCTCTACACCAGTCATGATTTTATAGACCTCAATCATATCTCCCCTTAGCCGTCTCTTTTCCATGTTGAAAAGTTCCAGTCTTATTAATCTCTCCTCATACGGAAGCCGTTCCATACCCCTAATCATTTTTGTTGCCCTTTTCTGAATCTTTTCCAATTCCAATATATCTTTTTTTGAGATGGGGTGACCACATCTGCACACAGTATTCAAGATGTGGGCCTACCATGGATTTATATAGAGGCAACATGATATTTTCTACCCTATCTTTTAACCAGTTACCAATCCATAAGAGCACCTTCCCTCTTATCCCATGACATCATAGTACACTATCGCCACTGGATCCTCTCGGTCCACGTCCTTGTTGACCCCATCAAAGAAGTCAACGTTCAGTGGTCCGGCGCTTCTCCCTGTTGTCTGCCTATGTCCCTGTCATAAACATACAACTAAGGGTAGCATAAAATCCCTCTTTACCTTGTAAAGGGTTAATTCCTCTTTTACCTGCCCTGTTCTCATTTGTGCCCCCTAAACTCGCACCCTGCTCTGCCACTGCCTGAATGTGCTGCAGAATGGGAGTCTCTTGCAGGGCAGACAATGCATTGCCTCTGCCCTGGTGCAATCTAGCCTAGCTGGGTCCTCCTCCTTCGAGGGGAAGGAGGACTGGTCATCAGGCTGAGCAGGGCTGACTTTGTCAGCTCCTTGGAGTTAGATGACTGGATTAAAGACCACTAGATTAGCATAATAAGTAGAAAAGCATAACCTTGTCCAAAAAGCCCCTGACAGATTGCAGCCTGCAGTGGTCTAAAGATGTACGGAGCAACTTGGCACCACATCAGCCAGTAAACCGATTGCCCACAGAGCTGAAAATACAGACGTATCAATTGCAAAACTGACTATGCAAAAACAGCAACAAAAGTCTGTTTTTTGATCAATACAACTCTGGCAACTGCACTGCCAAGGTCACCCACTGGGCCCAGAGCTGCAACTCCTCCTGTATTTTTATAGCACCTTTTATCCCCAAATGCGTTCCAACCCTACGCAAAGAGCACCGCTGAAATGCAGCCACATCTGGGGGTCAGGGTGACAGCTGACCGGCTAAGTAGCAGATTGTAGAACAGGGAAGGCTGGGGGAAGGGATATTTCTCTAAGGACTTCCAAGGAAAACCCCATCCTCTTGCAGAAACAAACATCTCTGGCAGGTCCTGCTACTCTAAGGACTTACCTGGAAACCCCACAAAGAATACTGTACGGTGTATGGAGCTCAGCTTCTCCAGCTATCTGCCGCCAATAGCAGGCTCACTGGAAATAGCTACAACAGGGAGCTTAGAGGCCGTCATAAAGTGAAGGGCTGGGCCCATGCTGTCATTTACCAAAGAGTCCTGGAGAGTTCACACCAGGTGGTCCAGTCCCCACAGCCATCCCCTCCTGCATTCCATGGCTCTCAGTATGGCAGTGAGGATCATATACAAACAAAAGAGCCAGGCCTGGGCAAAGCAAACTTTGGCAGGGCCGCCCAGAGGATTCAGGGGGTCTGGGGTCTTCGGCAGCGGGGGGTCCCTGCTGCCGAATTGCAGCCGAAGACCCGGCACTTCGGCGTCGGGTACCGGGGCGGAAGGACCCCCCGCCGCGAGTCTTCAGGGCACTTCGGTGGCGGGTCCCGGAGTGGAAGAAACTTCGGGGGCCCGGGCCCCACGAGAGTTTTCCAGGGCCCCCAGAGCGAGTGAAGGACCCCACTCCAGGGGCCCCGAAAAACTCTCGTGGGGGCCCCTGCGGGACCTGGGGCAAATTGCCCCACTTGCCCCCCCCTCCCCGGGCAGCCCTGAACTTTGGTCCCATTCCTGCTCCAGCTGGACTCAGCAGCAAAGCTCCAATTGGTTTCAATGGCAGCAGGATCAGACCCGGTGGATTCACCCCCGCCCCCGCCCCCCAATCCTCCAGGTACAGCCTTTCTCCGCTGACATTTCTTTGCCAAAATCCGCTCCTGCCCATGTTTTTAGACTAGAAATGTCTCCTACAACAGCACTTTAATGTACACTGATGTAGGAAACTGCACTGCCTGGCTTCCTGCCCCTCAGTCATCTAGGCCCTAACATTCAGAGCTGAGCTACATTTCCAAATATATTGATTTCAGTTACAACACAGAATGCAAAGTGTACAGTGCTCACTTTATATTACTTTTGATTACAAATATTTGCATTGTAAACAGATAAAAGAGGTGTTGGGCAGAAAAATCACTAAGGGGACTGGTGCTGACTGGGCAGGATGTGTTGGGAGGGAAATCCCAGAGGTGGGTTTTGCTGATTGGGCAGGAGGTGGTGGGCGGGGAAATCACTGAGGCAGCTCGTGCTGACAGGGTAAGAGGCGCAGGGCGGGAAAAGGCACTGAGGGGATTGGCGTTGACTGGGTAGGAGGTGTTGGGCTAGAAAATCACTGAGGGGGCTGGCGCTGACTGGACAGGAGGCTCTGAGTGGGAAAATCACTGAGGTGGCTCTTTCTGACTGGGTAGGAGGTGTTGGGAGGGAAAGTCCAGAGGTGAGTTTCGCTGACTGGGTGGGAGGAGTTGGGCTGGAAAATCACTGAGGGGGATGGCACTGACTAGGTAGGAGATGCTGAGTGGGAAAAGTCACTGGAGGTGACTGGCGCTGACAGGGTAGGAGGTGCTGGGCGGGAAAGCCTTGAGGTGGGTTTTGCTGATTGGGCAGAAGGTGCTGGGCAGGAAAATCACTGGAGGTGGCTCGCGCTGACAGGGTAGGAGGTGCTGGGCGGGAAAATCACTGAGGCGGCTGGCCCTGGCTGGCTAGGAGGAGTTGGGAGGGAAAGCCCAGAGGTGGGTTTCGCTGACTGGGTTGGAGGTGTTGGGCTAGAAAATCACTGGGGGGGCTGGTGCTGACTAGGTAGAAAGCGCTGGGAGGGAAAGCCCTGAGGTGGGTTTTGCTGATTGGGCAGGAGGTGCTGGGCAGGAAAATCACTGAGGCAGCTCGTGCTGACAGGAGGCGCAGGGTGGGAAAAGTCACTGAGGGGGTTGGCGCTGACTTGGTAGGCGGTGTTGGGAGGGAAGCCCAGAGGTGTGTTTTGCTGATTGGGCAGAAGGTGCTGGGCAGAAAAATCACTGAGGCAGCTCCAGTTGATTGGGCAGAAGGCGATGAGTCAATAACCACGGAAGCCAACCTCAAGGACTGGGCAGGAGGTAACCCTGTAGATTATACCCTTACTGTAGAAGAGACATGGAAAGGAAAGGGGAACAGACTCTGCTACTGATATTACAAAAAGTACTGGGTAGGAAACTCCTAAAGCAGCTTGCACTCACTAGACAAATGGCCCTAGGAGGCAAAGGTGTGTGCAGGCTTGAGCTTACCCAGAAAAAGACGCTAAGCAGGAAACCTCAAGCAGTTTGTGCTGACTAAGAAGAAGGTACTGAGTTCTCGTGAAAGCTCTCCTAACTTCTGCAACACAAACGTGCTGAAAACTAGGAATTAGGGTAATTTCCATACGGGGAGATTACTTTGTAATCCTGATGTCTAATGAGCCACACCTAAACTAGGGGAATCTTTTAGAGCCTGTGGCTGAGAGATTCCCCATCCCCCTCCCCCATGAGAAAGATTGAGGTTCTGTTTCTATTAGTCACAGTAAATTCTCCCAGAATGATTTCTACTTGGTTTTTTTGAGATTTGAAGTGAAATCTTACTGGGGACCTATCCCGGTCAGATGGAACATGGTGTGGCGAAGGGGCGGCTGTAAGGGGATGGCGGAGGCTGAGGAAAATTCGCCCCTTTTCTCAAAAAAGCCAAGAAATGGCCCAACCAAGCAAATGTCACACAGTCTGGAAATGAACAGGTGAGGTGGGGGGCGCCTTTCAGACCCTCACTTCCGTGTAATCCTTCCTCAAGTCCTTTTGCCCTGCCCAATTTACACCACTCAACCAACCACAACTTTCACCCTTTGTTTTCTTGTGCACAAGAAAGAACACTGTCGGACTGACGAGCGTCACCTGTAGGGATTCGGACAGCTCCGTTTGTTGTGTCCGAATTCCTGGCCTTGTGTCTGGTGATAAAGAGAGGAGATTCCTCGGGCTACGTTGGAAGAGATTGAGGTGGCGGTCCTTTCTGAAATGTGTTCATGTTGAGATGTTGTAGGTAGATGCGGTGGTATTCAGAGCCGGCACGTGGGTGCACCTAACCCTACTAACAGGACCGTGTCACAAGTAAGAAGGGTCTTTTCTGGTAAAGGTAGGGGGCACAAAGTTGTCATTTTCTTGGTGGGGTAGGAGGTAAGTCGGGAAGGGTGTCGCTGAGGGATGGAGGATTGATTGGAAAGGGGACACTCAGCAAGATCCCCCTCTTCCCTGTTCATTTCCACAGCTTTTCACATTGGGGACTCCCCCCCTCATTGTGTAAAGGAGGAGTATTTTACTAATGAAAGGGTGACTGCCCTGTAATCAGGGTTCAGGTCGCTTTCCCTTTTCTCCTCTCTGCATCGGCCCTCTTCACGCCAAGGTCCAAAGTGAGCTCCCTCTAACTAGGGTGTGGGACTTTCCCTGCCTTTCACAAAGTAACACTGCCATTTGGAAGGTAGTTCTAGAAACCAGCCTCTTGAGAGGGTTCAGATTTTGTCCTACTAGCTGTCCCGTGCCCTCCTCACTCACGCACTCAGCCAAGTCAAAGCCCGCGTCCTCTGCATCCACCTGGACCCGCCTTCTGCCGCAAGCTCTCCTGCGCTCTGACAGAGATCGGTGCCGAAAAGTAGGAATTAGGGTAATTTCCAGCAGGGCCGAGTACCTTGCCAATGTCATCTGAATGTACCTTGTATACGTGTCCTCTACTGAGCCACACCTAACCCGCTTCACCTCTCTCTTTCTAGCAACTCAAAGGACAAAATGGACAAGACAACACAAGCACCAAAGAAACTGCAGGAAAAAGGAAGAAAAAGCCACGGCCAAAGGCTGCAGACACCGCACACACCGCACCCCTGTACTGAGGGATCAGGTTCGACACTTCTCCTCACAGGCTTAATCCCCCTTCAGGTGCCCGGTAAAAGGACCTAACTGCAAACAAGGATCAAGGTCCATTCCTTGCCAACCAAAATGCTTTATGGGTCCCTTCCATAGCTGAGGAGGAGCGAGCCCCCTTTAAAACGGGTCGAGGTCTCTGTGGGTTTGAGCTCCTTAGGACCTAGCCTTTAAAATGCCCCGTGCCGTTGACCTCTCCCTGTCAGAAGGGTGCAGGTCTCCCCTTTCTAACTCCTCTTGGGCCGTTGGCACTCGCTGGGCAACGAGACCACCCACTTCTGAGGGAACGGAGGTCTCTCCTTTACAGCGCTTTTGCTCTGGCCCATTGGAACGCCCCTGGCTTAAGGACCACCCTGTAAGGAGGGTTTTGGTCTCCTTTGCCATGCAAATTAAGCCACAGCTCTCTTTGACACGCCCCGCCAAATGACTGCCCTGTAACCAGGGTGTAAGGTCTTATACCTCTCACGCTTAAGCTGGGGGAGCCTTTCTGTGTCTGTGGATGAGCGACTCCCCCCCGACCCTCCACCCTTTGAGAAGGGCTGAACTTCTGTTTCTCTTAGTCACAGTAAATTCCCACACAATGATTTCTACTTGGCTTTTTTGAGATTTGAAGTGAAATCTTACTTGGGACCTATCCCGGTCAGATGGAACATGGTGTGCCGAAGGGGCGGCTGTATGGGGGCTCGCGATCGACACTTCTCCGCACAGGCTTAATCCTCCTCTCTGCTTTGGCCCTCTTCATGCCAAGGTCAAAGATGAGCTCCCTCTAACTAGGGTGTGGGTGTTTCCCTGACTTTCAGAAGATAACACTGCCATTTGGAAGGTAGTTCTAGAAACCATCTTCTTGAGAGGGTTCTCCCCAGGAAAAAGGGGAAAAACAAATCAGTTGGCAACGTCTCGTAGGCTCTTCTTTTCGCCTCTCCTGCACAGAGTGGCTCTGCCCTCCACCCTCTTCCCATTACACCTTTAGCATTTCACCCAGAAAGCACCCTTTGTAACGGCACCCAACAATCACATCAGACTCTGGCCCCTCCCCAGCCTAAATACCACAGAGCTCCGTATCCAACGAGGAAGCACATGGCCTGTGAAGAATACTACAGTGAGTACAGATGAGGAATTTGAAGCACTGTCCGCTTACTCACAGCCTTTCAAGCGGAAGGTAGAAAGCTGAGTACTGTTGATTTCTGCTTAGGAGAATGTCCAAGCTGATCAGGTCTACGTTTGCCTGTTTCTCCTCCGGCTGGGACTCCTGGACAATTCCTCTGCAAGTGCAGCTGCAAAAGCCAAGCATGAGCCATCACTACCCAAAGCTGTGTTGGTGCTCGAAATCTTGGTCTCATCCTGGCCTCCCTCTCCCATCCCATCTACATTGGCCCTACTTGATGTACAGAGACCGAGTTAACACCGACAGTCTTCGCTCCACTTTAGAGCCAACTGCCACATGATTTTCATCTGCTCCTACTTCTCCATGGCTCCCGAGACCTAACCTGTGGGGTTGCACACTTAGCACCCCTGCCTGTGTCCTAGACAGCACAAGGAAAGGCAAGGACAGACACAGAGAGTTAAAGGGTGTATGTTGGCCAACGTACTAGAGAGAGAGAGAGAGAAAAAGGTGGGAGGAAGGCAAGCAACTCACCACCGGGAGTCATCCTCCTGGATCTAACCTGCTGCAGAGGACACACCGGTCCTGGCCAGAGAAATGAGCAGCCCCTGGAAATGGGGACCTTGTCTCCCTCAAAACCACATCTAGTCAGGAACCTTTTCTTCCAACCCAGCCCTAGCTAACAGGGTGTCCCTACCAAGAGCAAAATGGGCCATGAGCAGAGCCCTCACCAACCAGACACTTATCTCACTGAAAGTGGCGGCGCTTCCGCTCTCAGATGGACGGTTTTTGTGTCGCATCAACAACACTCGCAGTCTCGTCGCTCTCGCTCCCTTTCCATCGCATGAGGGCAGTAGACTGACGCGTGACTTCTTTTCCCTTGCTACTAAACCCATCACAAGGGGGAAAAACAAGTAAGTTACCCTCTCAGTCCGCAATGTCGGGTAGGCTCTTCTTTTCACCTCCCCCACACAGTGGGGCTGCGCCCTCAACCCTCTTCCCATTACACCTTCAGGACTAAAAGTAGAAAGCACCCCTTGCAATGACACCCGAAATAGTCAGTCTGTACAGCAGACTCTGGTCAGAAAGGCAGGGCTTTGGAGCTGTGCTCCGGCTCCGCTCCAGCTCCAGGCAAAAACCTGCAGCTCCGCTGCTTCGCGCTCCAGCTCCAGGCTCCGCTCCAAAGCCCTGCGAAATGCCAAACCCGCACAAAAATATGCAGAAAGTGGTCATGTTTTTGGCCTAATTGGCTTGTGAGTTGCTTGTTAGCTAATTTTTGACTTGTAGGTTGTTGCTTCTTGTAGCTTCTTGCTTCTTTTTTTTTTTTGATCGGCTCCTAGTAAAGACGGGAGAGAAACAGGGGTGCACAGTGGGCCCACCACAGTCCCAGATGACATGCCAGGGGAGATTTAGTCACATAGAGTGTTGGGGTTCTTAGGAATTGGCTTGTTTTGAAATGGGATTGGCTTGATTTCTGGCTTCTTATGAAAGTCGGGGTGCTTATATACCCAGTGAAAGTTGGCAACTGTGACTCTGGTCCCTTCCCCAGCCTTAATCCCACAGAGCACTATATTCAACGAGGAGGCACACGGCCTCTGAACAAAACTGGAATGAGTACAGATAATGAATTCCAAGCACTGACTGCTTACTCACAGCTAGTAATGTGGAAGGGAGAAACTATTCATGTCTCCTTAGAAGGATGTCCAGGCTGCTCAGGTCCACTTCTGCCATATTCCTGTCCAGCTAGGGCTCCTGGACGATTCCTCTGCAAACTAATAAAGCCAAGCAAGAACTATCACTACACAGAGCTCTATTGGTGCGTTGAATCTTGCCCTCATCCCTGCCTCTGTCTCCCATTCCATCTACATCAGCCCCAGACGAGGAACAGAGACTGAGCTCACACTATCAGTCACCGCTCTACTCTACTATCCACTGCCCCGCATGGTTTTCATACACCCCTACCTCTCCATGGCTCCCGACACCTGGCCCGTGGGGATACACACCTAGCACCCCTGACCATGTCCTACGAAGGGTGCATGTTGGGGAGCAAGGAGAGAGAAAGGCTGAGGGGCCCCATGGGTGGTGGGAGGGACTGGGGGGAAGGGTAGGGATAGGGGTGCAGGTTGGGGAATGTTGGAGAAAGGAGAAAAGAGCACTGGAGGGCCCACAGATCTAGGGACAGAGTGGGGTGCAGGTTGCGTTGGGCTGGGGGTGTTGGGAGGGAGGAAAAAAGGAGGCTATGGGGCCCAACGGATGGGGGGATGAACTGGGGGGCTGTTGGGGAGGAAGGGGGGCTGAGCAGTCCATACAGATGGAGGCGCAGGTTGTGGTGAGCTGGGAGAATGTTGGAGAGCGATGGGGGCTGAGGAGTCCCAGGAGTGGAGGAATGAATTGAGGAATACAGGCATGTGGGTTGGGGAAAGTTGTTGCAGGCTGGGGGGTGTTGGAGAGGGAGGGGGGCTGAGGGGCACTATGGGAGGAGGCAGGGATGGGGGAAAGGTAGGGATGGAGTGCAGTTTGGAGTGGCCTAGGAGGTATTGGAGGGAGAAGAAAGGAGGACTGAGGAGCCCAACGGATGGGGGGATAGATGGGAGCGGGTTGGTTTGGGCTAGAGGAAGGGGGGTGTGGGTTGGAGAAGGTTGCAGGCATGGGGGGCGGGGCGGGTGGGTTGGGGACTGGGGAAGCAGGTTGGGGTGGGCTGGAGGTTTGGGGGGGGACTAGGAAATTTGCAGCAGGCTGGGGCGTGTGAGGGGGACGAGAAAAGTCATGGGGGCGGGTTGGGGAAGGTTACGGTGGGTTGGGGACCGGGGAAGCGGGTTGGGGCGGACTGGGGGTGCAGGTTAGAGAAGGTTGCGGGGGGGGGGCAAGGAAGGTTGCGGCGGGCTAGTGGGTGCGGGTTAGAGAAGGTTACAGCAGGCTGGGGGTGCGGATTAGAGAAGGTTGTGGTGGGCTGGAGGTGTGGCGGGACAGGGCAGGCTGAGTGTGCGGGGGGACAGGGGAGACGTTGCGGCGGGCTGGGGGTACGGGTTAGAGAAGGTTGCGGCGGGCTGGGGGTATGGGGGGAGGTTGTGGTGGGCTGGGGGTGCAGATTAGAGAAGGTTGCGGCAGGCTGGGGGTGCAGGGGGACGGGGGGCATACGGGGGTGCGGGCTAGAGAAGGTCGTACCAGGCTGGGAGTGCGGATTAGAGAAGGTTGCAGCGGGCTGGGGGTGCAGGGGGCTGAGGAAGGTTGCGGCAGGCTGGAGATGCGGAGGGACGGGGGGGCGGTCAGGGGAGCAGGGGGGCAAGGGAGGGTGCAGCGGGCTGGGGGTGCGGATTAGAGAAGATTGTGGCAGGCTGGGGGTGTGGGGGGACAGACTGAGGGTGGGGGGGCGAGGGAGGTTGCAGCGGGCTGGGGGTGTGGGGGGGACAAGGAAGGTTGCGGCGGGCTGGGGGTGCGGGGGGGACGAGGAAGGTTGCAGGGCCACCCACAGGCCTCAGGCCCCACAGGGGCCCCCACGAAAATATAGTATTCTATAGTATTGCAACTTTTTTTTATGGAAGGGGCCCCCGAAATTGCTTTGCCCCAGGCCCTCTGAATCCTCTGGGCGGCCCTGGGAGGTTGCAGCGGGCTGGAGGTGCGGGTTGGGGACCGGGGAAGTGGGTTGTTGTGAGCTGGGGAAGGTTGCGACGGGCTGGGGGTGCGGGGGGGAGGTCATGGTGGGCTGGGGGTGCAGGTTAGAAAAAGTTGCGGCAGGCTGAGGGTGCGGGGGGCGCACTGGGAGTGCAGGTTAGAGAAGGCTGCGGTGGGTGTGGGTGGGTGACGGGGTTAGAGAAGGTTGCGGTGTGTGTGTGTGTGGGGGGGGTTAGAGAAGGTTGCGGTGGGTTGGGGACCAGGGAAGCGGATTGTTGCGGACTGGGGATGCAGGTTAGAGAAGGTTGGGGGGGCAAGGAAGGTTGCGGCGCGCTGGGGGTGCGGGTTAGAGAAGGTTGTGGCGGGCTGGGGGTGTGGGGGGACAGGGCGGGCTGGGGGTGCGGGGGGGACGGGGGAGAGGTTGCGGAGGGCTGGGGGTGCGGGTTAGAGAAGGTTGCAGCGGGCTGGAGGTGAGGGGGGACAGGGCGGGCTGGGGGGACGGGGGAGAGGTTGCGGAGGGCTGGGGGTGCGGGAGGGAGATTGTAGTGGGCTGGGGGTGCGGGTTAGAGAAGGTTGCAGCGGGCTGGAGGTGTGGGGGGACAGGGACGGGCTGGGGGTGCGGGGGGACGGGTGAGAGGTTGCGGAGGGCTGGGGGTGCGGGGGGGAGATCGTGGCGGGCTGGGGGTGCGGGGGGGGAGATCGTGGCGGGCTGGGGGGCGGGCGGACGGGGGCCAGGCTAGAGAAGGTTGCAGCGGACTGGGGGGCGGGGGGACAGGGACGGGCTGAGGGGTCGGGGGAGATCGTGGCGGGCTGGGGGTGCGGGGGGGAGATCGTGGCGGGCTGGGGGGCGGGTGGACGGGGGCCGGGCTAGAGAAGGTTGCAGCGGACTGGGGGGCGGGGGGACAGGGACGGGCTGAGGGATCGGGGGGGGGAGATCGTGGCGGGCTGGGGGGCGGACGGACGGGGGGCGGGCTGGGGGGTGCGGGGGGGAGATCGTGGGGGGCGGGCGGACGGGGGCCGGGCTAGAGAAGGTTGCAGCGGACTGGGGGGCGGGGGGACAGGGACGGGCTGAGGGATCGGGGGGGGAGATCGTGGCGGGCTGGGGGGTGCGGGGGGAGATCGTGGGGGGCGGGCGGACGGGGGCCGGGCTAGAGAAGGTTGCAGCGGACTGGGGGGTGGGGGGGAGATCGTGGCGGGCTGGGGGTCCGGGGGGGGAGATCCTGGCGGGCTGGGGGGCGGGGGGACAGGGACGGGCTGGGGGTCCGGGGCGGGGAGATCGTGGCGGGCTGGGGGGTCCGGGGCGGGGAGACAGGGACGGGCTGGGGGTCAGGGGCGGGGAGATCGTGGCAGGCTGGGGGCCGGGCGGACGGGGGGGGGAGATCGTGGCGGGCTGGGGGTGCGGGGGGGAGATCGTGGCGGGCTGGGGGGCGGGTGGACGGGGGCCGGGCTAGAGAAGGTTGCAGCGGACTGGGGGGCGGGGGGACAGGGACGGGCTGAGGGATCGGGGGGGGGAGATCGTGGCGGGCTGGGGGGCGGACGGACGGGGGGCGGGCTAGGGGGCGGACGGACGGGGGGCGGGCTGGGGTGTGCGGGGGGGAGATCGTGGGGGGCGGGCGGACGGGGGCCGGGCTAGAGAAGGTTGCAGCGGACTGGGGGGTGGGGGGGAGATCGTGGCGGGCTGGGGGTCCGGGGGGGGAGATCCTGGCGGGCTGGGGGGCGGGGGGACAGGGACGGGCTGGGGGCCGGGCGGACGGGGCGGGGAGATCGTGGCGGGCTGGGGGGTCAGGGGCGGGGAGACAGGGACGGGCTGGGGGTCAGGGGCGGGGAGATCGTGGCGGGCTGGGGGCCGGGCGGACGGGGGGGGAGATCGTGGCGGGCTGCGGGGCGGGCGGACGGGGGGGGGAGATCGTGGCGGGCTGGGGGGCGGGCGGACGGGGGCCGGGCTAGAGAAAACTGAGACGTGTTGACACGGGAGCGACTGCCGCAGAACGGAAGCCGAGTTCCCCGGCATACGGCGGTTGGCCTCCAGACCGATGATATCACTTCCTCTTCCGACAACTTCCGTTTCCGGCCCCGCTCTGCAACCGGAAGCTGTAACGCCAAAAGCGCCTCCCGCCCAAACAGAGGGCCCTGGGCCCCGCCCCGGCGCCCGCCTCTCCCACGGTGCCGCTGGATCTGCGGTGGCTGATGGGAGTTGTAGGCCGGGGTGCACTACATCTCCCACAAGCCACTGCTTCAGTCCTCCCCTCCCCCCCAGCGGGGCTTAGCTGGGCACATGGCAATAGTGGGGGCTGTGGATGGGCGCAGAGGGTGGAGGTCTTACGGGGTGTGTGTGTGTGTCCTGAGGAGGATTGAGGCTGAGGGGCAATGGGGGGCAGGTGGGAGATGGGGAATAAACAGAGGGATTCCAGGGTTCCGGCAGTTTTGGGGTGTCGGATTGTGGCTAGGCCCATCTGGGTTGAAGTGGGGACAGGTTGCTTTAGGACCCGCTCAGGGGGCATGGGAATGGGCAGGAGCAGGAGGGATGCAGGGGATAGGAGAGAGTAGAAGATTTTGGATGAGGAGGATGGGGGTGCAGATGCCCCAGGGGAGGAAATGAGAGGGAGTAGGGGGCTTTATCTAGGTGAGTGGAGGAGGGTGAGTGCCGGGGGGGGGGGTGGTAGGAGCAAGAGCTGAAGTGTTTTCAGAAGAGGAAACTGAGGCACGTAAGCCAAGGAGGGAAAGCAAAGTTGAGGGGGAGGTGGCTAAGGGTTCCCCACTGTAACCTACTGTCCCCAGTCATGGGAGGGGTGACCCATCCCCTCACTGTGAGGTTGGCTGCTCCCACTGGCAGCACAGCTCAGGGATGCTCCCTCTGTGACTCGCTGTTGCACATATAGAGGGCACGTCTCATAGCAGCTTGTGCTTCTCACCACCCCCTAGCAGCTAGAAGTTTCTGGCGCCTCACTCCATGGTGGGAGAAAGCACAAGACACTCCCATCTCCCATGCCACCTCCGTACCTTTTTCTCCTCTATCCAACCCCCTGCTTAGTGCCTTGCCCCTGCTGTGACATCTCAACATAGAGATGGGGCAAAAGGGTACCTGCCAAAATCCTGGGATAGCTCCCCTCCAGCACGGTACATGGGGTTAAGAGTGAAGGGAAAAGGGAGTACCCTGCCCCCTCATCCCACATGTTGACTAATTTGTGATGTAAAAAAACCTGCTGTGACGGTACAAACGGAGAAACAGATCTTTCTATACATTATTACAGAGATTACATGGCACTGTTATGCAAAGGTGCGTTGGAGTCAGAGATGCTAGAATGCATAGTCCACCACCACACATTTTTATTTAAAAAAACACTACCAACCTATCAGAATACATCCTTACTCCATAGAGTAAGCTGCCAGTGTGATAAGCATGACTGAGATACTAAAGAACTCAGAGTTATATGTAGTTAAAATTGTCTGTATTGTTCCGGGGTGTGATGGTTCAGCCTCAACCGTGCTTGTTTCCCCATCTGTAGAGGGTTAAGGATTACATTCTCCTGCTCCTGCCAGCCAGAATCTTGTGTCTGAAGCAGATTTCAAGGCAGTAATAGAAGTTTAGGGTCACCGCTTTGTTGTAGGTTTACAATTAGCATTGTGAAATAAGTAAAAGAATGAAATAATTGTTTTCTCTTGCATTTCAATCTGATGTTCCTGTTCAAATATTCTGTGTAAATCAATCCTGTTTTGTGCATGAATGAGGAGTGTGTGTGTTAGAAGATAAGTGTGAAGGCAATCACCAGACCAAATGTTCTAGAGAGGACAGAAAAAGGCTCTAGGAGATTACAACATGCCCCTATTGAGATGTCAAAGGAGCACAGATTGATGACTCTAAAAAACAAGGCAAGCACCTATCAATTGGGACAAGATAGCTGTGATCAAAATCAGCATGGGGTAAGTCCCCAAGAGACTGATGAAGGAATAAAATAAGCAATAAGAACAATTTTAGAAAACAAGCACTCGTCAAACAGCGATTGATTACAGCATAACGATGCAAAACTCACTGGTCCCAATGAAGTTAGATCACTATATAAACAGGGTGCTTTGCCATGAAATTTTGGGTTCGTCCTGCCAAGACTTCCCCGGAGCATCGTGTCACAACCGACAGAACCTGGCTCCTTCCTACCCATAATCAACCTAGCTGGCCACTAGGTTGCTCCAGACTCTGTACTGGTAACTACAGTGTGTGTGTGTGTGATTGAATGCATATGCTAATTGTATCTCCAATAAATGCGGCATATTGCCTTTTCCTCTGAAAAAGATCCTGTGTGCTTATAAGCATAACACAGTAGGGGTGGGATGGTGGAAGAAACAGGAAGGGAAGCATTCTGGGGAATACATTTTCAACCCCCAAGTGGGTTTTTGCAAGCTTGTCAATATGATGTATTTATGTATTTTTAATCACACCTCCAGCGGCACCAAATAGCACATAGGGCAGCACATTCTGCAAACAAAGGTAAGAGACTACAATTCCCCTGCTGCATCAAGGCACACTGCACTAGAAGCACACCTGAGAAGCAGCAGCAGCTTTAAGTCCTTGTTCCCCCGCCCCACCCACCCACCCACCCACCCACAGAATCTGCACAGAGAGCTATAGACGTCTGTCATAACTATAAAGGGAAGGGTAACAGCTCTCCTGTGTACAGTATTCTAAAATCCCTCCTGACCAAAATCCTTTTACCTGTAAAGGGTTAAGAAGCTCAGGTAACCTGGCTGACACCTGACCCAAAGGACCAATAAGGCAACAAGATACTTTCAAATCTTGGTGGGGGGGAAGCTGTTGTTTGTGGTCTTTGTTTGGGAGCTCGTTAGCTCTTGGGACTGAGAGGGACCAGACAACAATCCAGGTTCTCCACATCTTTCTAAACAAGTCTCTCCTATTTCAAACTTGTAAGTAAATAGCCAGGCAAGGCGTGTTAGTTTTCCTTTGTTTTCTCAACTTGTAAATGTACCTTTTTCTAGAGTGTTTATCTCTGTTTGCTGTACTTTGAACCTGAGACTAGAGGGGGATCCTCTGAGCTCTTTAAGTTTGATTACCCTGTAAAGTTATTTTCCATCCTGATTTTACAGAGAGGATTTTTACCTTTTTCTTTAATTAAAAGTCTTCTTTTTAAGAACCTGATTGATTTTTCCTTGTTTTTAGATCCAAGGGGTTTGGATCTGTATTCACCAAGGAATTGGTGAAGAGTTTCTCAAGGCTTCCCAGGGAAGGGAATAAGGGGGGGAGGGATAGCTCAGTGGTTTGAGCATTGGCCTGCTAAACCCAGGGTTGTGAGTTCAATCCTTGAGGGGGTCACTTGGGGATCTGGGGCAAAATCAGTACTTGGTCCTGCTAGTGAAGGCAGGGGGCTGGACTCGATGACCTTTCAAGGTCCCTTCCAGTTCTAGGAGATGGGATATCTCCATTAATTTATTTAATTTATGGTGGCAGCGGACCAGAGCTAAGCTGGTAGTTAAGCTTAGAAGTCTTCATGCAGGCCCCCACATTTGTACCCTAAAGTTCAAAGTGGGGAAGCAGCCTTGACAACGTCTATGTCCCAATCACCACTGGACACATGCAGGTGAACATGGCTTTGAAGGGAGGCTGTAGACCAACAGGCAAGGAGAGAGAGCATGTTGGCCAACACCTTAGAGAGAAGTAATGAAGGAAGAACAAACACCACCTGTAGTCACCTTCCGGGTTCCAGGCCTCTGCTCAGGAGGACATGCTTCGCCCTGCCCAGGGAGATCAAAAACTCACAAGATGAAGAAATTCTCCCTCTGCACCCAGAATGAGCAGGAAATCTTTTATTAGAAAACAAGCTGCAGCTAGAGGGAAGCAGGAGTCTGTACTCAGCCTTTCTACACATTTATCTTAGAGGCCAGTCAGGGTAATGCACCGGTGTCCCCTGGAGCAGCAGTGACACCCAGTGGCCAGTCAGGATAATGAACAGACTATTTCCCCTGGAGCAGCCGTGACAGCTGGTGGTCAGTCAGGATAATGCACAGAGTGCATCTGCCCTGGAGCAGCAGTGACACCCAGTGGCCAGACAAGGTTATGCACAGAGTGTTTCTCAAAGAACAGTAACACCCCAGGGACAGCACCAGCCTTTTCCGGTGGTGGTGAATAGACAAAAATGTGGCAGCTGCAACCCTCTTTGCCATGAGGCCCTGCCCCTTCTGTGGTTCCACCCTCTGCTCCTCCTCAGCGAAGTGCCAGCCCTGCCTCCTCTCCTCCAAGGCTCTGGCCCATGGCCATGTCAGAGGCCAGAAGCCAGAGTCGGGCAGGGTGAGGCGGCTGCCGCGCTAGCTGATGTCAGAGTGCAGGCAGCCGCAGAGCTTCCCCATCTTTTCCTCCTTGGGACCACAGGGCTGTGGCTGCTCCTCAGCTCCCTACTGCCCTTTGACCGCTCACCGCCTGTAAGAGCCTCCCTGGTGCGGGGTCCAGCTACGGGGCCAACACAGCCCTCGGGGAGCAGGACTCAGGAACCCAGGCCAGAGCACATCAGTCCGGGATGCTGTGCTGAGCCTTGGACCCTCCACCTGCCCTGGGTGGTACACCCTTGTGAGCGGACACACGGGCCAAGGGCTATGCCCCGCTCACATCCTCTGAAGCTAGCCAGAGTTGGTAGGGAGGAGGACTAGAGTAGCCACCACACAAAATTCAGTTAAAGTCAAGTATTCATTAAGCTAATTTTTCCTACTGGGGACTAGGCTGCTGCAACAGGGATGGGATGGGAGGAGCCTAGGGTAACTTCTAGGGAACAAATTTTTAGGCCTGACTGGAGTCTTTGCAAAAGCAAAGTTACAACCCCACCCCACCCCTGCGCACACACAAACACACACACAAAACACCCTACTGATCAATCACTGAACAGACATCCAGCTGCCCCAAGCAGTGCCCAGGTCACCACAATCTAGAAACACAGGCCAGAGAAGACAACTCCCATGAGGTATCAGGGCCGGTGAGGAGCTGCACTAGAAATACACATTAGATCAGGGGTAGGCAACCTAAAGCATGCGTGCTGAAGGCAGCACGCGAGCTGATTTTCACTGCCTGGGTCCTGGCCACCGATCCGGGGGGCTCTGCATTTTAATTTAATTTTAAATGAAGCTTCTTAAACATTTTAAAAACCTTATTTACTTTACATACAACAATAGTTTAGTTATATATTATAGAAATAGACCTTCTAAAGATGTTAAAATGTATTATTGGCACACAAAACCTTAAATTAGAGTGAATAAATAAAGACTCGGCACATCACTTCTGAAAGACTGTCGACTCCTGCATTAGATGTTGCCAAGGAAGATCAGTAGCTCTCAAGATGGAGAAATTCTCCACCTCCCCCTAGAGCTAGTTGGGAACCTTTTATTGGATATTAGCCCCAGCCAAAGGGAAGTACTCTCTCTAGTCATCTGAGCTGTCACCAGAGCCTTTAGGAGACAAACACTTATCTTAGGACAACAACAGCTGCTTTGCTCCCCGCTGGTCTTGACTGGCCCCTGTCTTGAGGCCAGGCTAGTTTTGCTCTCCACCTCAGGACAGAGCTGAACTACTCTGCTACAAGTGTTCCCTTGCAGAAAACACAACCCAAGAAGAAAAAGTTAGTGGCAGAGACAGCAATGGTATTTAGCTCTGGCTCTTGCTATTCCAGAGGGATTTTTTCTACACTCCTTGAGACAGTAACAGCTAACTGAAGAGGCATCTGGCTGCTCCTGCACCCAAAGCAATCACACTGCACAGCAGACTATTGTTCCTTCCCCTTGCCTTTATCCCAAAGAGGTCTGTACCTAACCAGAATGCTCATGTCCTCTGAAAGGAGCTAGAGTCAGTACAGACAAGGAGCAGAGTGCAATGACCAGTTATTCACACCCAGTGATGTGGAAGGCAGAGAGTTGAGGCCTGAGCATCTCTGGTTACAGGCAATTTGCCCTCCTGGAAGATAACCATAATTCAAGAAAACTAATGCTTTCCATTCCCGGGGCCCTGACAACTCCAAGTGGGAAGCCAGGGCTCCCACAACCTTCACATGCCCCAGTTATATTCAATGACTTTTTTTCTCATGGACCCACCCCATGCTAACATAACACGTTTCTCTCCATAGACAAGAGTGTTTGCAGCACTCTTTCAATACTTAGTTTAAGTAAATTTCCATTTGCACCTACTCCCCATCTCGCTGTCTGGTTTCCATTCCTCTGAATGGGCTCAGGGTGGCTGCTCCTTCTCCTGGTCTCTCCTCCAGGTTGGCCATTCTCTCATCTTCCCAATGTCATTAGGAACTGAAAAGAGAACGTAGGCCAGCACTGGCGTGTGGAGGACAGACATGGGCAGGCAGGTCACCTGGCTTCTGCTTCCTGGAGCCCCCTTCCCTAGTCCCCTCCAGCCAAGCCAGTGCTTGAAGTGATCAGCTCTGGTAAGAGACTACAGTCCTGCAGGTCTCTCCCTACCGCCATCCCAGCCCATGCCTGGCCAGGATGCTCAGGTCCTCTGAAGGACCAGAAGATGGTTTTCTTTGGCTGTACTTGATATTGTGTCCAGTGACTCACACCCAGTGACTTGGAAGGACAGACAGGGAATAACAGAGGGTCCCGAGTTGCAGGCAGGTTTTCCTCCTTCACATTCAGTCTTGGGGAGCAGGGTGATGCTCCTAGCCCATTAACAGCCAAATGCGAGGCTCCAACCTCCCCAGGACCCAGCCCATGCAAACAAGAAGAATCTCTCTGTTCTGAGGGAGGCACCTTGCTACTCAGACACTGGATAGAGAGACATCATTTCAGCAAAATACACAGCTGCTCCTCCTCCATCACCAGACAGAATTCTCTGGCTACTCAGCTCCTGCTAAGTAGGATGTCTAGGCAGCTCAGGTCCTCTTCTTCCAGCCCCTCATCGGGTTGGGCTGCTCCACTGGCCTGGACAAGTCCTCTGCAAGCACAGCAAATAACCCAAGAGCCATCGCTTCCTGAACTTGTGCTGGGGTGTGAACTTCTATCTTCCCTGCCTCACCTGCACTAGAGCAGACCTAGATTAAGAGAGAGAGTCAACAATGATTAAAGCTAAGATTATATCACGGAGGTCACAGAATTCAGTGACATTTTCCGCCTCAGCCCTGGGGCAGTGACACTGGAACTGTCAGCCGCTGGGGGCCCCGTAGTTATCAGCCACCGATGGCGGCAGGGGCCCCCTTCAGCTTTCAGCAGCCATGGGTGGTGGGGGAACTCCCACAGGCCCATGCCACAACAGATGGACCCCAGAGCTCCCAGCCGCTGCAGGCAGACTGGAGTTCCGCAGCCCCATGCGATTGCAGATGGACCCCATAGCCAGGGCCGGCTCTAGAATTTTTGCCGCCCAAAGCAAAAACAATTTTGGCCGCCCCCTCCCCTTCTTTAATTACCCCACCCCCGGCCCCGCCTCAACTCCGCCCCTTCCCCAAATCCCCAGCCCTGCCTCCTCCCCCCAGGCTCTCAAGCCTAGGAAAGAGGGAGGGAGGGGGAGAAGCGGCGCCCGTGCCGCGGCCGCTCGGGATCTCCCCCTCCCTCCCAGGCTTGAGAGCCTGGGAGGGAGGGCGAGCAGCGGCGCGCGAATCAGCTGTTTCGTGCACCGTGGCAGCAGCAGCGGAGGTAAGCTAGGGCGGCCGGGGCACATTTTTAGGGGCGGCATTCTGGCGCCGGCCATGCCGCCCTAAAAATGTGCCGCCCCAAGCACCAGCTTGTTTTGCTGGTGCCTAGAGCCGGCCCTGCCCATAGCTCCCAGCCATCACAGGCAGATCCTAAAGCTCCCATTTGCCACATGTCGCAGCGGGACCCAGGAGCGCCCAGCCACTGTGGGCAGGGGCAGGGCCCCACAGCTTCAGCTGCTGCAGGCAGCGGGGGAACCCCACAGGCCTACACCACTGCGTATGGAACCCAGAGCTCCCAGCCGCTGCAGGTGGACCCAGGAGTTCCAAACAGCCATTGATGGCTTGGGGACCCCACCGCCCCACGTC
Source organism: Malaclemys terrapin pileata (assembly GCF_027887155.1). Taxonomy (NCBI): domain Eukaryota; kingdom Metazoa; phylum Chordata; order Testudines; family Emydidae; genus Malaclemys; species Malaclemys terrapin. The sequence continues at coordinate 20,344,688 of NC_071526.1, read as the reverse complement.
ATTACAAATAGACCCCTGTAGCAAACATGATCCTACCCCCTCTCTAGGGTGCCACTGACACAAAAACAATCTAAAAAAAAATACTTATGAATCACTATTGGTTGGCACCCCATTGCCACCCGTATTTCTATGCTGCTGCTGACCAAACCCTCCTGCCAAAATCTAACCCCCAACCCAAAGTTTTAACCCCCCCCCCAAACCGGAGCCCAAATTGCACCAAAAATTGCTCACCCTGGTCCCCAACCCTAAACCCCTTAACTCAAACCATAGCCCCATCCTCCCCCAACCCTAACCACGAGCTCTGAGCCCAACCCTGCTAAGCCTGACACCCTCCCCGCCCAACTCCCACACTGTGCAAACCCCCAGGAATCCTGCTTCGTTCAGGCCGCCCAGCTACAGGAACTTCGCTCACACACACAGAAGCGGATTCTGCAGCTACAAACATCGCGCGCGTTCACTGGCAGCGCCCACCACAAAGCAGGGAGTTCGGTCCAACCCCCAGCACCAGTGGCTGCGCCCACGAGCCTGTGGCTGGTTCGCTGCCCACAGGATCCTCGCGCTCCAGCCTGGCGATTTCCTGCCTCTCTTCAGCGACTCCAAACGGTCCTGGGGCTTCGAGAAGTTTCTGAGCCACAGTGCCTGCAGCAGCGATCTCCGCCCCCAGGCAGTGACAGCCCATTGGCTGCCATCTCGGTCAGAAAACGTCACCTAGCGACAGCCCATTGGCTGCCAGAAAACACCAGTGCGCGCAAGCGGGCGCAACCTGTGAACACCCCCCTGCGGCTTTTCGCCAGGCAGGACGGCAGTGACTGCTGCTGGGGGTCTCCGTTCCTCCGCCCGGGCAGCCGGAATCGGCGCCACTCGGCCTCGACCTGTTTCTTGCGGGCATTCGCTGAGCTCTGACTGCACAAGGCCCTGACGGGTCCACCTAGCATTGCTTTCAGAAAGCATCACCAATGGGAGATTAGCTCTGTCAGAAAACGTCACTTAGTGAGGGCCCTGTAGGAGATCAGCTTTCAGAAAACCTCACCTCACTAGGCCCAATGGGAGATCAGCTGTCAGAAAACGCCTGGCAGGCTGGCACCACAGCTCTTCTCAAGTTGCCAGACAGTGAGCGGCCCGCCCCCCCCCCCCGTAACGTAGCAGCTCTTCCCACACTCACCAGCGGGCACTAGATGGGCCCATGCTGCCTTCCAATCCAGGTACTGCCGCGCGCCTCAACCGCTCCCCCATGCTCTTCCGTTCTGTGGTCAGTCACCCAGAGCCACCGTCACAATAGCGTGCCTAAAACATGGGCAATAACACCCCACAACAAAGCCAGGCAACAGCTTAGTTAAGAGAAGAAGAAAAAACTCAGTGGTTTAGTCTCAAAACCGCCAGGAAACATAATTTTGGCACAACACCACATTTGTGTAATCTTGTGTAATCTCTCTTCTCTAGTTTATTAAAAGTGCCCAGCGCGCCTTCATCACGTCGGGCAACAGGCTTCCAGCTCAGGGTGACCACACCCCCAGTCAGTGGCAGGCTCCCAATAAGCTACACTAAAAATATGGGTCCCAACCCCAAAACTTACTCAAATTTGGCACCAGTGTCCCCAAACTGCCAGCTTTTAATATTCAAATAAGATATGCCACCCTCAGTCAACTCCTCTTGCTCTCCAGTGGAAGCCTGCCACCAGAGAACAACATTGATATTTAAATTAGCTAGTACATCGCTCAGTCAATTCCCTCTGCTCTCCAGCAGGTGATGTTGGAGAGCTCTGAGCTCGCTCACTTACCTTTCTCCCATCGGCTTCAGGCTCCAGGGTTTGCAAATGCATCTCTAGGATTCTAGCAGAAGAATATCACTTATTCACTTGGGTTAGCAGTTGAGGAATGTCGTGCTGTTCTGAGGGGACGTACTTGCATACTTGGGAAATTATTGCAAAGATACAATTAGAATTTCTGTTAGGCAATTTATATTTGGTAAAAACCTTATTTATTGAAAGAAATGCTGGTGTGACAGCACGGTTACTGGGTCTACAAAACACTTTCCCTCATGGGTGAAACAAGAAATTAGAATTAGAAAATTACATAGTTTGTTCCAATGTTGGTACAGGTTTAATTTCGCTTATGTGCAGGTTTGTTTAAGGCTGACTGTTTTGGTTTATTGTTTTGGTTTGTTTTTGTTTTTTTTTAGTTGAAGTGGAGCTTTTAATTGACTTTTGCTGGATTGGAATGTCTGACATGCAATACCAATTTTGACATAATTCTGCATATTTTATACAGATTTGGCCAGTATTCAACAATTCAATTGCTTTATAGGTGGTTTTAATAGTAGGGCTTATTTATTTTATGTTATTTTATCATCCTGTAGTAGCACTCTTTTTTGATAATTTATGACATTTTTTAATTTTTGTTTTTAAAAACAAAATAAGCTTTTCTTAATGTTTGGGTTTTAAATTAAGCATTGTTTACAGTTTCAAATTTCGGTTTCTGATGATCTATTTAAGAGGATTTTGGATTTATACTAAAATTTGGACAGATTTAGATTATTTATATGGACTTGGACTAAATCCTATTTACTATTTTATTTTAATAAAAGTGATATTGCTATAAACCCTGGCCAGGGGGGAGAGGAGATGAGCCTGGCCTTTAACTGAGGAGCAGAGGCCTGGCCCCAATGCGGGTGGAGACAGGTGATGAGGGGGGCGCAGCCCCTCAATGTTTTCTCCAGCCTACCTCACCCCCCCTGCAACAAACGGCAAGAGGCTAATGCCACACCTGCTGGCCACTCTGCATTACCCCAACTGGTCACTGGGTGTCACTGCTGCTCCATGGGAGACCCCCAGTGCATTACCTTGACTGGACACCGGGTGTCACTGCTATGCCAAGGGGAACATGCTCTGTGGGAAAAAAAGGGAAGGAGGAGGATCCGGGGCCAGTCAGCCTCACCTCAGTCCCTGGAAAAATCATGGAGCAGGTCCTCAAGGAATCAATTATGAAACATTTAGAGGAGAGGAAAGTGATCAGGAACAGTCAGCATGGATTCACGAAGGGGAAGTCGTGCCTGACTAACCTAATTGCCTTCTATGATGAGATAACTGGCTCTGTGGATGAGGGGAAAGCAGTGGATGTGTTATTCCTTGACTTTAGCAAAGCTTTTGATACAGTCTCCCACAGTATTCTTGCCGCCAAGTTAAAGAAGTATGGGCTGGATGAATGGACTGTAAGGTGGACAGAAAGCTGGCTAGATCATCGGGCTCAATGGCTCCATGTCTAGTTGGCAGCCAGTTTCAAGCGGAGTGCCCCAAGGGTCAGTCCTGGGGCTGGTTTTGTTTAATATCTTTATTAATGATCTGGAGGATGGTGTGGACTGCACTCTCAGCAAGTTTGCAGATGACACTAAACTAGGAGGCGTGGTAGATACACTAGAGGGTAGGGATCGGATACAGAGGGACCTAGACAAATTAGAAGATTGGGCCAAAAAAAACCTGATGAGGTTCAACAAGGACAAGTGCAGAGTCCTGCACTTAGGACGGAAGAATCCCATGCACTGCTACAGACTAGGGACCGAATGGCTAGGTAGCAGTTCTGCAGAAAAGGACCTAGGGGTCACAGTGGACGAGAAGCTGGATATGAGTCAACAGTGTGCTCTTGTTGCCAAGAAGGCTAACGGCATTTTGGGCTGTATAAGTAGGGGCATTGCCAGCAGATCGAGGAACGTGATCGTTCCCCTTTATTCGACATTGGTGAGGCCTCATCTGGAATACTATGTCCAGTTTTGGGCCCCACACTACAAGAAGGATGTGGAAAAATTTGAAAGAGTCCAGCGGAGGGCAACAAAAATGATTAGGGGTCTGGAGCACATGACTTATGAGGAGAGGCTGAGGGAACTGGGATTGTTTAGTCTCCAGAAGAGAAGAATGAGGGGGGATTTGATAGCAGCCTTCAACTACCTGAAGGGGGGTTCCAAAGAGGATGGAGCTCGGTTGTTCTCAGTGGTGGCAGATGACAAAACAAGGAGCAATGGTCTCAAGTTGCAGTGGGGGAGGTCCAGGTTGGATATCAGGAAAAACTATTTCACTAGGAGGGTGGTGAAACACTGGAATGCATTACCTAGGGAGGTGGTAGAGTCTCCTTCCTTGGAGGTTTTTAAGGCCCGGCTTGACAAAGTCCTGGCTGGGATGATTTAGCTGGGAATTGGTCCTGCTTTGAGCAGGGGGTTGGACTAGATGACCTCTTGAGGTCCCTTCCAACTCTGATATTCTATGATTCTATGTGCATTACCCTGACAGGCCACTGCTCCAAGGGAGACATACTCTCTGCATTACCCTGACTGGCCACCGGGTGTCACTGCTGCTTCATGGGAGATACACTCTGTGCATTTCCCTGACTGGCCACCAGGTGTCACTGCTGCTCCAAGAGAAACACCTTCTGTGCATTACCCCAACTGGCCACCAGGTGTCACTGCTATGCCAAGGGAAACATATTCTGTGCATTACCCTGGTTGGTCACTGAGTGTCACTGTTCCTCCAAGGAAGACACACTCTGCATTTCCCTGACTAGCTACCGGGTGTCACTGCTGCTTCATGGGCGATACACTCTGTGCATTAACGTTGTGAAGGGTTGGATCACAGAAACCCCCTTGGGAGCTGCCACCTGCAGGGCCGGCTTTAGGCCGATTCAGCCGATTCGGCTGAATTGGGCCCCGCGCCAAGAGGGCCCCACGCTGCAGCTGTCCACCCTGCCCCCAGCTCACTTCCCCCTCCTCCCCTCCCCTGAATGCTCCGCCCCCTCCCCTGCGGGAAGTCTGAAAAGAAGCAGGGGCGGGCAGGGGCCTGCAGCACAAGGTAAGCTAGGGTGGTGGGGGCGCGAGAAGGGCTCTGGGGAGGCGCGGCCTGTTCCCGCAGGCCCCAGCGGCTCTGGCCTGGCTTGGCTCCAGCCCGGCCCCCGCGGCGCGGCGCGGCTCCGGCTCGGCTCGGCCCCCGCAGCGCGGCCCGGGTCTGGCCCGGCCCCCGCGGCGCGGCCCGGGTCTGGCCCGGCCCCCGCGGCACGGCTCGGGTCCCCCCGTACCCCCTGCGGCGCGGCTCGGCTCGGGTCCCCCAGTCCCCCCCGCGGCGCGGCTCCGGGTCAGACCCAAGCCCGGCAACCCCGGCCGGAGCGCGGCTCGATTCCTGGGGGCGGGGCTTGCAGCAAGCTAAATCCGGCCCTGGCCACCTGATGTGCAAAAGACTACCTCTGCTCCTATTTTCCCTGCCAGCTCAGGACTCCACCACCCTGTCTTGCTGAGCCTGACACTCCCGTCTGCTGCAGCACAGACCCAGGGTCTGAATCACTTGTCCCAAAGTTGCAAGTTTACCTGAAAACTGCTCACAGAAGTGTGCTTGTCTCTAGCACTCAGATGCCCAACTCCCAATGGGGTCTAAACCCAAATAAATCTGTTTTACCCTGCATAAAGCTTATGCAGGGCAAACCCAGAAATTGTTCGCCCTCTATAACACTGATAGAGAGATATGCACAGTTGTTTGCTCCCCCAGGTATTAATACATACTCTGAGTAAATTACTAAATAAAAAGTGATTTTATTAAATACAGAAAATAGGATTTAAGTGGTTCCAAGTAGTAACAGACAGAACAAAGTAAATCACCAAGCAAAATAAAATAAAATGCGCAAATCTATGCCTAATCAAACTGAATACAGATAATCTCACCCTCAAAGATGCTTCAGTAATTTTTTTCTCAGACTGGACACCTTCCAGGCCTGGGCACAATTCTTTCCCCTGGTACAGCTCTTGTTGCAGCTGAGATGATAGCTAGGGGATTCTTCATGATGGCTCCTCTCTCCACTTTGTTCTCTTTCACCCCTTTATATATCTTTTGCATAAGGCGGGAACCCTTTGTCCCTCTGGGTTTCCACCCCCCTCACTGGAAAAGCACCAGGTTAAAGATGGATTTCAGTTCAGGTGACATGATCACATATCACTGCAAGACTTCATTACTCACTTGCCAGCACACACATATACAGGAAGACTCACACGTAAACACAGTCATCTGCAGGCAATGGGAGTCATCAAGATTCCAAACCATCATTAATGTCCCACACTTTACATAATTACAGTAGGCCCTCAGAGTTATATTTTATATTTCTAGTTTTAGATACAAGAGTGGTACATTTATACAAATTGGATGATCACACTCAGTAGATTATAAGCTTTGTAATGATACCTTACAAGAGACCTTTTGCATGAAGCATATCCCAGTTACGTTATATTCACTTTTTACCATATTTTTCTAAAACTATCCCAGTTACATTATATTCACTTATTATCATGTTTTTATAAAACCATATAGACTGCACAACGTCACAAACGTAACTGACCATCAGGTGTCACTGCTGTACCAAGGGAAACATGCTCTGTGCATTACCCTGACTGGCCACCGGGTGTCACTGCTGCTTCATGGGCGATACGCTCTGTGCATTTCCCTGACTGGCCACCAGGTGTCACTGCTGCTCCAAAAGAAAGACCTTCTGTTCATTACTCCAACTGGCCACCAGGTGTCACTGCTATGCCAAGGGAAATATACTCTGTGCATTACCCTGATTGACCACTGGGTGTCACTGTTCCTTCAAGGGAGACATACTCTCTGCATTTCCCTGACTAGCCACCAGGTGTCACTGCTGCTCCATGGGAGACCCATGCATCCGAAGAAGTGGGCTGTAGTCCACGAAAGCTTATGCTCTAATAAATTTGTTAGTCTCTAAGGTGCCACAAGTACTCCTGTTCTTCTTTTTGCGGATACAGACTAACACGGCTGTTACTCTGAAACCTAGGTTTAGGGTGTGGATTAGGTTTGGAAATGGCTAGGAGTTGAGAGGGAGAGTCAGGGCCCCCCAGGGGAGGCAAGTGGGGCAATTTGCCCCAGGCCTTGTAGGGGCCCCCACGAGAATATAGTATTGCAATTTTTTTTTATGGAAGGGACCCCCGAAATTGCTTTTCCCCAGACACCCTGAATCCTTTAGGCAGCCCAGGGGAGAGTAAGATTAGGGGAGGGGAGGAGTGGGGTAGGTTCTGGGAGGCAGGGTTGAGGGTTAGAGGGTTGTGTTTAATGCGAGGGTTAGGATTAGCTTTAGGGATTAGATTAGGTAAGAGTTTGGGTTCAAAGGTGGGTTAGAGTTAAAGGGTTAGGGTTATGGTCAGGGTGGGGGTTATGATATAATAGGGTGATGATCAGGGTTAGTTGAAGGGTTAGGGTGCAGGGGTCAGGGTTGGGTTGCCTAGGGTGAAGGGAGGGGTCAGGATTTAGGGTTGGGTTGTGGTGTGGGATAGGGTCAAAGGTTAGGGGGAGGAGTTGAGTTAGAGTACTAGGGAACAGGAGTTAGGGTTTGGGATTAGGGTTAGCAGGTGAGGGCTCAGGGTTTGTCTTTTTTGCTCTTCTAATTGCTTGAATTGACCATTCTGTATCAATTTCCTGTAAATGTATTTTAATTCCTTTTATTAACTTTTCGAAAACATTAGTTTCATTATTATTATAACATCACCTATCTTTTTATTGTGAAATAGTAAATTACAGGTTTTAATACTCATGTTTTTTTGTTTTGTTTTTTAATGTCAGGCTATTATTTATGCCCATAACACTTGAATGCTGCCTGATTTCCTTGATTGTTTCAGCCCTGCGGCAGAAGTAGCAATTTGTGATGGATAGTGTCTGCCCTGTCACAGTTTCCTACCCCATGAAATCTCCATATTAAATTTGGATCTCAATAAAACAAATGTTTTCTAACTTAGAAAAATGTATTGTTAAAAAACTCATTTCATGTGTCCCAATTTCAAACAGAGATTTGCCAGAAGTAGCACACTGTGACAATGCATACCCCATCTGCCACAAATCGCTCCTCCTAGACCCAGGGCTGGTGAATTGCATGAGGACAGCAAAAACGTGCTATGTAGATGTCAGTAACTGCAACTGGTAGAAAATTGGGACAGGGAGCAATTTGTAACAGTACGTCCTGACACTACAGAGGAGATACTGGGATGTTTCCCCCCACCCGACATCAGGCTCTCCACATTAGGGACAGTGGCTGCCAGGGCAGCTGGGGGCTGGTCTTGGTCTCTGTGATGAGCAGGCTACTCTGGGTGCAGGAGAGGGGCAGCAGCCAGGAACCCAAGTGCTTGTCCGTTCCTGAGCAGCTAAGGAGCACAGTGTGCAGCTGGTCCATGGACCTGCTGTAGCGCTGCTCTGTGGCCAGGCTTGGCGGTGGCTGCAAGAGATGGGTCAGCATCAAAAACAGCACAGCAAATGGGGAGCCAGGAGCTGCTATGGCAATCAGCCACCAGCCAAACCCACAACCCTGTCAGCCTGCAGCATCACCATCTGTCCTCCATGTGCCACACACACCTCTCCATCCCTCCTCTGTATGCCAGAGACGCTCATCTATCCAGCTCCAGACATCTCTGTTTCTCACGGATTTTCCATGCAGCACCCAACACAATGAGGCCCGGACCTGAGTGAGGCTTTTGGGTGCTGCAGTAGTGGAGCTGTAGGGTGACAGTGCATCTCTAGTCTCAGCCTCTTTTCTCTTAAGCCAGGAGCCATGACTGAGTTCACACCTCTCGGGCCCAGATCCCATAGTCCCAAAGATACTCAACCAACCACTCGTGCTCTGTGATCCTGTTACATCAACAAGAATCTCCCCAAAGTCCCCATGAAGAGGAGGAGGAGTGACACCTTGAGACTGGCAGGCAGCATGAACTCTCCTCAGCATGGCATGGATCATCCCTGGGTCAGACAGATCCTATATGACTCATACGAGACCACGGGGGGCAAGAGAGTGCATCCCACTGATCCTGATAGGAGGTGTGGACCCTCCCTCTGGGGCAGACCAACCCTCCCCCGAGATGGATCCTCCCCAACCCATGGGAGACTACAGAGTGCCAGGGAGTCTTTTCCCAGGGTCTTGCTCTGTTGCAGGCTCTCCATGTGCTACACCGTATTCTCAGCACATCAACTTTCTACAGCTTGGATTGCTGTAAGGAGTGGAGGGAGGCACTGTTAATGAGTGATGGCAGGTACAAGGATTTGGGGACTCGAAGTGCTGAGGTGTCACAGGTGGGACAGTGCCATGTGTGTCCATCCATCCCCCTCCCCCCCATTTAGGCAGTGACCCGTGGTTGCTATTTCACACTTTAAGAAAAGAGCCAAATGCCACTGTTTGTCACAGGGTAATTTTATTTAACACACAGCATTCTTCATCAGAAACTTACAACCCCCACCTTGCCCAGCACCTGCCCAAATCAGCACAGTCACTCATGACAGCAAATACCCCAGAACATACAGACCCAAAGGGCAGCAGTTTTAATTTGAAGCAATGAGATAATGCCTAGAGAAGCTAGTGAAGGTCTGTGGGGAAGTAGACAAATTGCAACTAACTACAATGGGGAAAATCATAATCCACCAGGGAGAAAAACTGACTCCACTGGGAAATCAAACCAGCTCCAGCGAGCCTGGGATTTCCAGCAATTCAGGATTGGAGCAAGAATTCTCCACTTCCCTTCATTGTCTGGCAATTTCCAAGGAAGGGTAAGGTTAACGAGCCCTTCACAAATGGATAATTCCCAAACCACTGTGGCCAAATGCACCCCTGTATTCACACCCTACACACTATTGTAACAATCTTTGGACAAAATATGCCTTGTGAGGTAGCATTTGAAACTCAGTGATCAATACTATTTTGGTGAAATGGCGGTAGCAACAGTCTGTGTAAAGTTATGAAATTCCACCTATAGGGTATTAAAAGCACAAGTTCCAATTCACATAGCCTGATTAGGTGGAAGTGATCAAGCACACCTGTCCTAAAGAAAGGGATGTGCGTTTGCCTCAATTTGCATTTCAGCTGTAAACAGATTCCACAGAGGATAAGAGGGGGAAGAAAGAAGCAGTATACACGGATGAACAGAAACAGCACAAAGCCTCCTTCTTCCACCAAACTCCATGCTCTCAGCAAGAAAAAACTTAACCTAAGGTGAACACTCAGGAAAATGTTTTTCAAATGGTGACCGAACTATAAAAGGGAAGGGCAAAAACACCCAAGTTCTCTCTCCCTCCTCATCTCCCTTTCACCTAAGATGATCAGAGAAACAGCTGCTGGACCCTGGAAGCAGATTCTGGCCTGAGGGTTTGGGCAGCAATATTACTGGAAGCTGTGGGAAGGGACTTCACAAGCCTAGTTTGTTAAGTTTAGAAAGCATTTTATCTTTATTTTTTCTTGTAACCATTTCTTCTTTAATGCCTTATTACTTTTGTTCACATAAAACCTCTCTATGTAGTTAAATAAACTTGTTTTATTCTTGAACCAAAACTAATCCAGTGTTGTGAACTGTAAATGGAATTATCCACAAGGTGGCAGATTTTTGTATATTGACCTCCTAGAGGTACAACAGACCTAATCTATCTGGCCTGTCCAGGAGAGGGATGGACAGTGCACAACACGTTTTTGGGGTAAAATTCAGGACAGGGAGTGTGTTGGGGTCACCCTGCATGTGGTAGCCCAGGTCTGATGGAAGCCAAAGTGTGACTGGTGAGTGCTGACAAGCTCTGGGATCAGAGTCGTAGCCATACACAGACACTTGGGGGGGGAGCATCACGCTGACAGGCTGTTTGTGAGCTACCCAAGTCAGAGCTATAACAGAGATGCACGGTGAGGCACCCCCCTGTTGCAGGTCAGGTGACATAGCCCCACACTGGTCAGGATTACAGCCTGGAACATCATACCTGAGCCACAGCAAGAGCCCCCCCCAGCTGTTGTAGTGTTATAAAACACTCCCCAGCAGAATCGGTTACTTTGCAGTTGAGGATGCTGGAGCAAGCTGACCATGTACAGTAACAGGGGCAAAAGGAAGGTGTGTGTGGGGGGGGGGGCAGGGAAGGTCTAGACAAGGCTGCTCTTCCCTCTCTGAAATGATGTAGTGAGTTTCAGACACCTTCCCTCTCCCCCCCATACACCCTGCTCTTTAAATACTCTCAGTCTTCATTCAGGTGTTTACATACAAGTGACATGTGCACAGAGATGTTCACAAATTGGTCTGCTCAGCTGTTCCGATTCCCTGAACTGGCCACCCTTTCCCATTACCTCCAGGAAATGGAGTTTCATACATTTTAATTCTTTACTTTTCAAGAAACCTTCATATCTTCTTCTAACACTTCCTAGGGTTTTATAGTGACTCTCATTTACCATATTTAATACATTATTAAAAAACAAAACATAATCAAGTCTATTTTTATGATCACATGACTTCACTGGTTCTTGAATTGCTCGTTGGCCGGAATGGCTACCTCTAGACCAAGGGAGGGGTGGACACCCGTTGCTCCTGTGAAACCTCTTTTTAAAATTTACACACAAGTAAAACAAGATTTTGCTAATTTAGAAAAAAATGTATTAAAATAGTGATTTCACACAAGTTGAAACCTAAGTTACCTCTAAGCTGCGCAGCAGCATATTAAGCACTGTGCAGAGACTCAGGGCTGTGGCGTGGAGACATGCCTCTCCCCCCAGCCCAGGTGCTGCTGCGGGGAGAGAGAGCTGCAGGGAGTCTTCTCCCCACACTTCCTGTAGTTCCAAGGCACTCTGGACCTCAAACCCCTCATCCCCAGCCCTGAGACCACACCCCCAGATGGAGCCCTCACCCCCCCCGCACCTCAACGCTCTGCCGCAGCCCTGAGCCCTGTCCCACACTCCGAACGCCTTGGCCCCACACCCGCCACATGAATTTTGTTACGTGTACCAATGTGGAGGTAATGTGTGACACATCACCTCCATATTGGTGCACATAACGAAATTCCTTCCACACATGAGTGGGAAAAATTGAAGGGAACACTGGCTGAAACTCTGACAAAATCCAACCCATTTGTCACAACTCCTTTCCCATAGACCCAGGAATGGGAAATTGTGGGTGTAGCAAATGGTGACAGGGCAGTCCTCGACTTTAGCGCCCACTGCCCTGCATGATTTTCTTCCGCTCCTACTTCTCCATGGATCCCGAGACCTGGGCTGTACACCAACCAGTGTTCTACAAATGGGCATGAGGAGAGGAGAGGAGAGGAGAGAGAGTGTGTTGGCCAACATACTAGAGAAGAGAGAGAGAGAGAGAGAGAAAAAGAGAGAGAGAGAGAAGCACCTGGAGTTATTCTCCTGGAGGTAACCTTCTGCTGCAGAGGAGACAGTTCCTGACCAGAGAAATGAGCAACCTCTGAAAATAGGGACCTTTTCTCCCTCGTAACCACAGTTAGTCAGGAACCATTCATACAAACCCCGCCCTACTGTACTAGGCTTCCCAACCTGGACTCAGGTGGAGTCTGAGCAGAGCCCTCACCAAACCAGACACTTCTCACTATCAGCAGCGTCTGCTAGGCTCCCAGATGGACGGCTTTTGCATGGCATCAACAATGCTCAGAGTCTCAACGCTCTGGCTCGCTTTCCATCACATGAGGACAGTAGACTGACGCGTGACTTCGTTTTCCTTGGTACTAAACCAAGCAGAGGGGGGAAAAACAAAAAAATTAGCATCTCTGTCTGCAATGTCGCATAGTTTCTTCATTTCACATCTCCCATATCCCACGGCTCCGCCCTCAACCCATCTCCTATTACTACATTACAACTGCAACTAGAAGGCACCCATTGTAACTCACTTTACTCAGGAAACTCTTGTCCCTTCCCCAGCCTTAATCCCAGAGCCTCGTAACTAACTAGGAAGCACACGGCCTGTGAAGAAAACTACAGCGAGCACAGATGAGGAATTCAAAGCACTGACCTCTTACTCACAGCCAGCGATGCAAAAGGCAGAAACATGAGGACTATTCATGTCTCCTTAGAAGGATGTCCAGGCTGCTCAGGTCCACTTCTGCCATATTCTTGTCCGGCTAGGGCTCCTGGACGATTCAGCCACAAACTAATAAAGCCAAGCAAGAACTATCACTACACAGAGCTCTATTGGTGCGTTGAATCGTGCCCTCATCCCTGCCTCCCTCTCCAGTCCCATCTACATCAGCCCCACTGGATGAACAGAGACTGAGTAAACACAGACAGTCACAGCTCCACTTTAGCGCCCACTGCCCCACATGCTTTTTGTCCACTCCAACTTCTCCATGGCTCCCGAGACCTGGCCTCTGGGGATGCACACCTAGCACACCTGCCTGTGTCCTACGAAGGGAGGCAGAACAAGGAAAGGCAAGGACAGACAGAGAGATAGAGGGTGTGTGTTGGCCAACGTACTAGAGACGAGAGAGAGACAGATAGAAAGACATGGGAGGAAGGCAAGCAACTCACCACCTGGAGTCATCCTCCTGGATGCAACCTTCAGCTCCTGAGGACACACTGTATCTGGCCAGAGAAATGCGCAGTCCCTGAAAATGGGGACCTTGTCTCTCTCGTAACCACAGCTCGTCAGGAACCATTTCTTACAAACCCAGCCCCAGCTAACGGGGCGTCCCTACCTGGACCAAGGGGGCCCTACGCAGAGCCCTCACCAAACCAGACACTTATCTCACTGACAATAGCGACTGCTCCACTGCCAACTGGACGGCTCCTGACTTGCATCAACAATGCTTGCGGGCTCACTGTTCTCGCTCGCTTTCCATCCGACGAGGGGAGTAAACGCTGACGTTCGATTTCTTTTCCTGATACTAAACCCAGCACAAGGAGGAAAAACGATGAAGTTACCACCTCAGTGGGCAGTGTCGCATAGGCTATTCTTTTCGCCTCTCCCACAAGGCGGCGCTCCGCCCCAAACCCTCTCCCCCATTAGGCCTTTAGCATTACAACTAGAACGCACCCCTTGCAACGGCACCCGAAATAATCACTCTGCACAGCAGACTCTGGCCCCTCCCCAGCTGTAATCTCACAGAGCCCCATACCCAACGAGGAAGCACACGGCCTGTGAAGAATACTACAGCGAGCACAGATGACGAATGCAAAGCACTGACCGCTTACTCACAGCCAGTTTTGCGGGAGTCAGAAAGCCGAGGTCTGTTCATGTCTGCTGACAAGGGTGTCCAGTCTGCTCATGTCCAGTTCTGCCACTTTCTCTTCGGACTAGGGCTCCTGGAAAATTCCTCTGGAAGCGCAGCTGCAAAAGCCAAGCATGAGCCATCACTACACAAACCTCTATTGGTGCTTCAAATCTTGCCCTCATCCTGGCCTCCCTCTCCAATCCCATCTACCTCGGCCCCACTTGACGAACAGAGACCAAGATAACACCGACAGTCACAGCCCTGCATGATTTTCCTCCCCTCCTACTTCTCCATGGCTCGCAAGAACTGGCCTGTGGGGATGCAAACCTAGCACGCCTGCCTGTGTCCTACAAAGGGAGACAGTACAGGGAAAGGCAAGGACAGACAGAGAGGGAGAGATAGAGGCTGTGTGTTGGCCAACGTACGAGAGAGAGAGAGAGACAGACAAAGAGAAATAAAAACATGGGAGGAAAGCAAGCAACTCACCACCTGGAGTCACCCTCCTGGATGCAACCTTCTGATGCGGAGGAGACACCATTCCTGACCAGAGAAATGAGCAACCTCTCAAAGTAGGGACCTTTTCTCCCTCGTGACCACAGCTAGTCAGGAACCTTTTCATACAAACCCAGCCCTACTGTACTGGGCTTCCCTACCTGGACTCAGGTTGCGCGTGAGCAGAGCCCTCACCAAACCAGACACTTCTCTCACTGACAGCGGCGTCTCCTCGGCTCCCAGATGGACGGCTTTTGCGTGGCATCGACAATGCTCAGAGTTTCGACGCTCCCGGTAGCTTTCCATCACATGAGGGCAGTAGACTCTGACGCGTGACTTTTTTTTCCTTGATACTAAACCTGGCAGGGAGAGGGATAAAAAAATTAGCATCTCCGTCTGCAATGTCGCGTAGTCTCTTCATTTCACATCTCCCCTATCCCACGTCTCTGCCCTCAACCCATCTCCCATTACTACGTTACAACTGCAACTAGAAGGCACCCATTGTAATGGCACCCAAAATATTCACTTTCTTCAGGAGACTCTCGTCCCTTCCCCAGCCTTAATCTCAGAGCTTCACAGCCAGCGATGCAGAAGGCAGAAACATGAGGACTATTCATGTCTCCTTAGAAGGATGTCCAGACTGCTCAGGTCCACTTCTGCCATATTCTTGTCCGGCTAGGGCTCCTGGACGATTCCTCCGCAAACTAATAAAGCCAAGCAAGAACTATCACTACACAGAGCTCTATTGAGGCGTCGAGTCTTGCCCTCATCCCTGCCTCCCTCTCCAGTCCCATCTACATCAGCCCCACTCGATGAACAGAGACTGAGTAAACACAGACAGTCACAGCTCCACTTTAGTGCCCACTGCCCCGCATGGTTTTCGTTCGCTCCTACTTCTCCGTGGCTCCCGAGACCTGGCTAGGATGCACACCTAGCACGGATGCCCGTGGTCCTACGAAGGGAGACGGCACGAGGAGGAGAGGAGAGGAAAGAGAGTGAGAAAGTTGGCCAACACACTAGAGGAGAGAGAGAAAGAGACAGAGAGAAAAAAATGGAAGGAAGGCAAGCAACTCACCACCTGGATTCATCCTCCTGGATGCAACCTTCTGCTTCCGAGGACACACCGCATCTGGGCAGAGAAATGAGCAGTCCCTGAAAATGGGGACCTTATCTCTCTCGTAACCACAGCTGCTTAGGAACCATTTCTTACAAACCCAGCCCCAGCTAACGGGGCGTCCCTACCTGGAGCCATTGGGGCCCTACGCAGAACCCTCACCAAACCACACACTTATCTCACTGACGGTAGCGACTGCTCCACTGCCAACTGGACGGCTCCTGACTTGCGTCAACAATGCTCGCAGGCTCACTGCTCTTGCTCGCTTTCCATCCGACAAGGGGAGTAAACGCTGACGTTTGATTTCTTTTCCCAGGGTACTAAATCCGGCACAAGGAGGAAAAACAATGAAGTTACCACCTCAGTGGGCAGGGTCGCGTAAGCTTTTCTTTTCGCCTCTCCTACACGGCAGCGCTCTGCCCCAAACTCTCCCCCCCCCATTACGCCTTTAGCATTACAACTAGAACGCACCCTTGCAACGGCACCCAAATTATTCACTCTACACAGAAGACTCTGGCCCCTCCCCAGCCGTAATCTCACAGAATCCCATACCCAATGAGAAAGCACACAGCCTGTGAAGAATACTACAGCGAGCACAGATGACGAATTCAAAGCACTGACCGCTTACTCACAGCCAGTTATGCGGGAGCCAGAAAGTTGAGGACTGTTCATGTCTGCTGACAAGGATGTTCATGTCTGCTTACAGGGATATCCAGTCTGCTCATGTCCACTTCTCCCAGTTTCTTCTTGAGATAGGGCTCCTGGAAAATTCCTCTGGAAGCGCAGCTGCAAAAGCCAAGCATGAGTCATCACTACACAAACCTCTATTGGTGCTTCAAATCTTGCCCTCCTCCTGGCCTCCTTCTCCAATCCCATCTACCTCAGCCCCACTCGACAAACAGAGACTGAGATAACATCGACAGTCACAGCCGTGCATGATTTTCGTCCCCTCCTACTTCTCCATGGCTCCCGAGACATAGCCTGTGGGGATACACACGTTACACGGCTGCCTGTGTCTTACGAAAGGAGACAACACGAGGAAAGGCAAGGACAGACCGCGAGAGCTAGAAGGTGTGTGTTGGCCAACATACTAGAGAAGAGAGAGAGAGAAAGAAAAACATTGGAGGAAAGCAAGCAACTGACCACCTGGAGTCATCCTTCTGAATCCAACCTTCCGCTGCAGAGGAGACACCATTCCTGACCAGAGAAATGAGCAACCTTTCAAAATAGGGACCTTTTCCCCCTCGTAACCACAGTTAGTCAGGAACCTTTTCATACAAACCCAGCCCCAACTTAGTGGGCTTCCCTACCTGGACTCAGGTTGGGCATGAGCAGAGCCCTCATGAAAAAGACACTTATCTCACTGACAGCGGCATCTCCTCGGCTCCCAGATGGATGGCTTTTGCGTGGCATCAACAATGCTCAGAGTCTCAACGCTCTCGCTCGCTTTCCATCATGAGGGCAGTAGACTCTGACGGGTGACTTCGTTTTCCTTGGTTCTAAACCTAAAGGGAGGGGGGTGGGGGGGGAGAAAAAAAAAATTAGCATCTCCGTCTGCAATGTCCCGTAGTATCTTCTTTTCACATCTCCCATATCCCACGGCCCCACCCTCAACCCATCTCCCATTACTACGTTACAACTGCAACTAGAAGGCACCCATTGTAATGGCACCCAAAATATTCACTTTCTTCAGGAGACTCTCGTCCCTTCCCCAGCCTTAATCCCAGAGCCTCATACCCAACGAGGAAGCACACGGCCTGTGAAGAAAACTACAGCGACTACAGATGAGGAATTCAAAGCACTGACCTCTTACTCACAGCCAGCGATGCAGAAGGCAGAAACATGAGGACTATTCATGTCTCCTTAGAAGGATGTCCAGACTGCTCAGGTCCACTTCTGCCATATTCTTGTCCGGCTAGGGCTCCTGGACGATTCCTCCGCAAACTAATAAAGCCAAGCAAGAACTATCACTACACAGAGCTCTATTGGGGCGTCGAGTCTTGCCCTCATCCCTGCCTCCCTCTCCAGTCCCATCTACATCAGCCCCACTCGATGAACAGAGACCAAGGTAATACTGACAGTTACAGCCCTGCATGGTTTTCGTACGCTCCTACTTCTCCATGGCTCCCGAGACCTGGCCTCTGCAGATGCACACCTAGCACGCCTGCCCGTGTCTTCTGAAGGGAGACAGCACAAGGAAAGGCAAGGACAGACAGAGAGAGAGGGTGTGTGTTGGCCAACGTACTAGAGAAGAGAGAAAGAGAGAGAAAAACATGGGAGGAAGGCAAGCAACTCACCACCTGGAGTCATCCTCCTGGATGCAACCTTCTGCTGCGGAAGAGACACCGCTCCTGGCCAGAGAAATGAGCAGCCCCTGAAAAAGGGGACCTTGTCTCTCTCCTAAACACAGCTGGGCAGGAACCATTTCTTACAAACCCACGGGGGAAGAAACGGAGGGGGGGAAAAAAGTTACCATCTCAGTAGTCAACATCTCATAGGCTCTCCTTTTCACCTCTCCCACACGACGTGGCTCCGCCCTCAACCCTCCCCATTACACCTTTAGCATTATAACCAAAAAGCACCCCTTCCAACAGCACCCGAAATAATCACTCTGCACAGTAGACTCTGGCCCCTCCCCAGCTGTAATCTCACAGAGCCCCATACCCAACAAGGAAGCACATGGCCTGTGAAGAATACTATAGCGAGCACAGATGAGCAATTCAAAGCACTGACCGCTTACTCACAGCCAGTTATGCGGGAGTCAGAAAGCTGAGAACTGTTCATATCTGCTTACAAGGATGTCCAGTCTGCTCATGTCCACTTCTGCCACTTACTCCTCGGGCTAGGGCTCTTGGAAAATTCCTCTGGAAGTGCAGCTGCAAAAGCCAAGTATGAGGCATCACTACTTAAAGCTCTATATGTCGCTTCAAATCTTGCCCTCATCCTGGCCTCCCTCTCCAATCCCATCTACATCAGCCCCACTCGATGAACAGAGACCAAGTTAACACCAACAGTCACAGCCCTGCATGATTTTCGTCCCCTCCTACTTTTCCATGGCTCCCGAGACCTGGCCTGCGGGGATGAACACCGAGCAAGCCTGCCCGTCTCCTACGAAGGGAGACGGCACGAGGACAGGAGAGGAAAGAGTGAGAAAGTTGGCCAACACACAAGAGGAGAGAGAGAGAGAAAAAAAAAAAAAATGGGAGGAAAGCAAGCAGCTCACCACCTGGAGTCATCCTCCTGAATCCAACCTTCCGCTGCGGAGGAGACACTGTTCCTGACCAGAGAAATGAGCAAGCTCTGAAAGTAGGGACCTTTTCCCCCTTGTAACCACAGCTAGTCAGGAACCTTTTCATACAAACCCAGCCCTAACTTAGTGGGCTTCCCTACCTGGACTCAGGTTGGGCGTGAGCAGAGCCCTCATGAAACAAGACACTTATCTCACTGACAGCGGCATCTCCTCGGCTCCCAGATGGATGGCTTTTGCGTGGCATCAACAATGCTCAGAGTCTCAACGCTCGCGCTGGCTTTCCATCACGAGGGCAGTAGACTCTGACGGGTGACTTCGTTTTCCTTGGTTCTAAACCTAAAGAGGGGGGGGGGGAGAGGAAGCCAAAAAAATTAGCATCTCAGTCTGCAATGTCGCGTAGTATCTTCTTTTCACATCTCCCATATCCCACGGCCCCACCCTCAACCCATCTCCCATTACTACGTTACAACTGCAACTAGAAGGCACCCAAAATATTCACTTTCTTCAGGAGACTCTCGTCCCTTCCCCAGCCTTAATCCCAGAGCCTCATACCCAACGAGGAAGCACACGGCCTGTGAAGAAAACTACAGCGACTACAGATGAGGAATTCAAAGCACTGACCTCTTACTCACAGCCAGCGATGCAGAAGGCAGAAACATGAGGACTATTCATGTCTCCTTAGAAGGATGTCCAGACTGCTCAGGTCCACTTCTGCCATATTCTTGTCCGGCTAGGGCTCCTGGACGATTCCTCCGCAAACTAATAAAGCCAAGCAAGAACTATCACTACACAGAGCTCTATTGGGGCGTCGAGTCTTGCCCTCATCCCTGCCTCCCTCTCCAGTCCCATCTACATCAGCCCCACTCGATGAACAGAGACCAAGGTAATACTGACAGTTACAGCCCTGCATGGTTTTCGTACGCTCCTACTTCTCCATGGCTCCTGAGACCTGGCCTCTGCAGATGCACACCTAGCACGCCTGCCCGTGTCTTCTGAAGGGAGACAGCACAAGGAAAGGCAAGGACAGACAGAGAGAGAGGGTGTGTGTTGGCCAACGTACTAGAGAAGAGAGAAAGAGAGAGAAAAACATGGGAGGAAGGCAAGCAACTCACCACCTGGAGTCATCCTCCTGGATGCAACCTTCTGCTGCGGAAGAGACACCGCTCCTGGCCAGAGAAATGAGCAGCCCCTGAAAAAGGGGACCTTGTCTCTCTCCTAAACACAGCTGGGCAGGAACCATTTCTTACAAACCCACGGGGGAAGGAACGGAGGGGGGGAAAAAAGTTACCATCTCAGTAGTCAACATCTCATAGGCTCTCCTTTTCACCTCTCCCACACGACGTGGCTCCGCCCTCAACCCTCCCCATTACACCTTTAGCATTATAACCAAAAAGCACCCGAAATAATCACTGTGCTCAGTAGACTCTGGCCCCTCCCCAGCTGTAATCTCACAGAGCCCCATACCCAACAAGGAAGCACATGGCCTGTGAAGAATACTATAGCGAGCACAGATGAGCAATTCAAAGCACTGACCGCTTACTCACAGCCAGTTATGCGGGAGTCAGAAAGCTGAGAACTGTTCATATCTGCTTACAAGGATGTCCAGTCTGCTCATGTCCACTTCTGCCACTTACTCCTCGGGCTAGGGCTCTTGGAAAATTCCTCTGGAAATGCAGCTGCAAAAGCCAAGTATGAGGCATCACTACTTAAAGCTCTATATGTCGCTTCAAATCTTGCCCTCATCCTGGCCTCCCTCTCCAATCCCATCTACATCAGCCCCACTCGATGAACAGAGACCAAGTTAACACCAACAGTCACAGCCCTGCATGATTTTCGTCCCCTCCTACTTCTCCGTGGCTCCCGAGACCTGGCTAGGATGCACACCTAGCACGGATGCCCGTGGTCCTACGAAGGGAGACGGCACGAGGAGGAGAGGAGAGGAAAGAGAGTGAGAAAGTTGGCCAACACACTAGAGGAGAGAGAGAAAGAGACAGAGAGAAAAAAATGGAAGGAAGGCAAGCAACTCACCACCTGGATTCATCCTCCTGGATGCAACCTTCTGCTTCCGAGGATACACCGCATCTGGGCAGAGAAATGAGCAGTCCCTGAAAATGGGGACCTTATCTCTCTCGTAACCACAGCTGCTTAGGAACCATTTCTTACAAACCCAGCCCCAGCTAACGGGGCGTCCCTACCTGGAGCCATTGGGGCCCTACGCAGAACCCTCACCAAACCACACACTTATCTCACTGACGGTAGCGACTGCTCCACTGCCAACTGGACGGCTCCTGACTTGCGTCAACAATGCTCGCAGGCTCACTGCTCTTGCTCGCTTTCCATCCGACAAGGGGAGTAAACGCTGACGTTTGATTTCTTTTCCCAGGGTACTAAATCCGGCACAAGGAGGAAAAACAATGAAGTTACCACCTCAGTGGGCAGGGTCGCGTAAGCTTTTCTTTTCGCCTCTCCTACACGGCAGCGCTCTGCCCCAAACTCTCCCCCCCCCATTACGCCTTTAGCATTACAACTAGAACGCACCCCTTGCAACGGCACCCAAATTAATCACTCTACACAGAAGACTCTGGCCCCTCCCCAGCCGTAATCTCACAGAATCCCATACCCAATGAGAAAGCACACAGCCTGTGAAGAATACTACAGCGAGCACAGATGACGAATTCAAAGCACTGACCGCTTACTCACAGCCAGTTATGCGGGAGCCAGAAAGTTGAGGACTGTTCATGTCTGCTGACAAGGATGTTCATGTCTGCTTACAGGGATGTCCAGTCTGCTCATGTCCACTTCTCCCAGTTTCTTCTTGAGATAGGGCTCCTGGAAAATTCCTCTGGAAGCGCAGCTGCAAAAGCCAAGCATGAGTCATCACTACACAAACCTCTATTGGTGCTTCAAATCTTGCCCTCCTCCTGGCCTCCTTCTCCAATCCCATCTACCTCAGCCCCACTCGACAAACAGAGACTGAGATAACATCGACAGTCACAGCCGTGCATGATTTTCGTCCCCTCCTACTTCTCCATGGCTCCCGAGACATAGCCTGTGGGGATACACACGTTACACGGCTGCCTGTGTCTTACGAAAGGAGACAACACGAGGAAAGGCAAGGACAGACCGCGAGAGCTAGAAGGTGTGTGTTGGCCAACATACTAGAGAAGAGAGAGAGAGAAAGAAAAACATTGGAGGAAAGCAAGCAACTGACCACCTGGAGTCATCCTTCTGAATCCAACCTTCCGCTGCAGAGGAGACATCATTCCTGACCAGAGAAATGAGCAACCTTTCAAAATAGGGACCTTTTCCCCCTCGTAACCACAGTTAGTCAGGAACCTTTTCATA
The DNA here is from genome assembly GCF_027887155.1 of Malaclemys terrapin pileata. Taxonomy (NCBI): domain Eukaryota; kingdom Metazoa; phylum Chordata; order Testudines; family Emydidae; genus Malaclemys; species Malaclemys terrapin. The sequence goes on along the minus strand of NC_071526.1, from coordinate 20,322,503 downwards.
CAAACCCAGCCCCAACTTAGTGGGCTTCCCTACCTGGACTCAGGTTGGGCATGAGCAGAGCCCTCATGAAACAAGACACTTATCTCACTGACAGCAGCATCTCCTCGGCTCCCAGATGGATGGCTTTTGCGTGGCATCAACAATGCTCAGAGTCTCAACGCTCTCGCTCGCTTTCCATCATGAGGGCAGTAGACTGACGGGTGACTTCGTTTTCCTTGGTTCTAAACCTAAACGGGGGGGGGGGGGGAAGAAAAAAAAAAATTAGCATCTCCGTCTGCAATGTCCCGTAGTATCTTCTTTTCACATCTCCCATATCCCACGGCCCCACCCTCAACCCATCTCCCATTACTACGTTACAACTGCAACTAGAAGGCACCCATTGTAATGGCACCCAAAATATTCACTTTCTTCAGGAGACTCTTGTCCCTTCCCCAGCCTTAGTCTCAGAGCCTCATACCCAACGAGGAAGCACACGGCCTGTGAAGAAAACTACGGCGACTACAGATGAGGAATTCAAAGCACTGACCTCTTACTCACAGCCAGCGATGCAGAAGGCAGAAACACGAGGACTATTCATGTCTCCTTAGAAGGATGTCCAGACTGCTCAGGTCCACTTCTGCCATATTCTTGTCCGGCTAGGGCTCCTGGACGATTCCTCCGCAAACTAATAAAGCCAAGCAAGAACTATCACTACACAGAGCTCTATTGGGGCGTCGAGTCTTGCCCTCATCCCTGCCTCCCTCTCCAGTCCCATCTACATCAGCCCCACTCGATGAACAGAGACCAAGGTAATACTGACAGTTACAGCCCTGCATGGTTTTCGTACGCTCCTACTTCTCCATGGCTCCCGAGACCTGGCCTCTGCAGATGCACACCTAGCACGCCTGCCCGTGTCTTCTGAAGGGAGACAGCACAAGGAAAGGCAAGGACAGACAGAGAGAGAGGGTGTGTGTTGGCCAACGTACTAGAGAAGAGAGAAAGAGAGAGAAAAACATGGGAGGAAGGCAAGCAACTCACCACCTGGAGTCATCCTCCTGGATGCAACCTTCTGCTGCGGAAGAGACACCGCTCCTGGCCAGAGAAATGAGCAGCCCCTGAAAAAGGGGACCTTGTCTCTCTCCTAAACACAGCTGGGTAGGAACCATTTCTTACAAACCCACGGGGGAAGGAACGGAGGGGGGGAAAAAAGTTACCATCTCAGTAGTCAACATCTCATAGGCTCTCCTTTTCACCTCTCCCACACGACGTGGCTCTGCCCTCAACCCTCCCCATTACACCTTTAGCATTATAACCAAAAAGCACCCCTTCCAACAGCACCCGAAATAATCACTCTGCACAGTAGACTCTGGCCCCTCCCCAGCTGTAATCTCACAGAGCCCCATACCCAACAAGGAAGCACATGGCCTGTGAAGAATACTATAGCGAGCACAGATGAGCAATTCAAAGCACTGACCGCTTACTCACAGCCAGTTATGCGGGAGTCAGAAAGCTGAGAACTGTTCATATCTGCTTACAACGATGTCCAGTCTGCTCATGTCCACTTCTGCCACTTACTCCTCGGGCTAGGGCTCTTGGAAAATTCCTCTGGAAGTGCAGCTGCAAAAGCCAAGTATGAGGCATCACTACTTAAAGCTCTATATGTCGCTTCAAATCTTGCCCTCATCCTGGCCTCCCTCTCCAATCCCATCTACATCAGCCCCACTCGATGAACAGAGACCAAGTTAACACCAACAGTCACAGCCCTGCATGATTTTCGTCCCCTCCTACTTTTCCATGGCTCCCGAGACCTGGCCTGCGGGGATGAACACCGAGCAAGCCTGCCCGTCTCCTACGAAGGGAGACGGCACGAGGACAGGAGAGGAAAGAGTGAGAAAGTTGGCCAACACACAAGAGGAGAGAGACAGAGAGAGAGAGAAAAAAAAAAATGGGAGGAAAGCAAGCAGCTCACCACCTGGAGTCATCCTCCTGAATCCAACCTTCCGCTGCGGAGGAGACACTGTTCCTGACCAGAGAAATGAGCAAGCTCTGAAAGTAGGGACCTTTTCCCCCTTGTAACCACAGCTAGTCAGGAACCTTTTCATACAAACCCAGCCCTAACTTAGTGGGCTTCCCTACCTGGACTCAGGTTGGGCGTGAGCAGAGCCCTCATGAAACAAGACACTTATCTCACTGACAGCGGCATCTCCTCGGCTCCCAGATGGATGGCTTTTGCGTGGCATCAACAATGCTCAGAGTCTCAACGCTCTCGCTGGCTTTCCATCACGAGGGCAATAGACTCTGACGGGTGACTTCGTTTTCCTTGGTTCTAAACCTAAAGAGAGGGGGGGGGGGGGAGGAAGCCAAAAAAATTAGCATCTCAGTCTGCAATGTCGCGTAGTATCTTCTTTTCACATCTCCCATATCCCACGGCCCCACCCTCAACCCATCTCCCATTACTACGTTACAACTGCAACTAGAAGGCACCCAAAATATTCACTTTCTTCAGGAGACTCTCGTCCCTTCCCCAGCCTTAATCCCAGAGCCTCATACCCAACGAGGAAGCACACGGCCTGTGAAGAAAACTACAGCGACTACAGATGAGGAATTCAAAGCACTGACCTCTTACTCACAGCCAGCGATGCAGAAGGCAGAAACATGAGGACTATTCATGTCTCCTTAGAAGGATGTCCAGACTGCTCAGGTCCACTTCTGCCATATTCTTGTCCGGCTAGGGCTCCTGGACGATTCCTCCGCAAACTAATAAAGCCAAGCAAGAACTATCACTACACAGAGCTCTATTGGGGCGTCGAGTCTTGCCCTCATCCCTGCCTCCCTCTCCAGTCCCATCTACATCAGCCCCACTCGATGAACAGAGACCAAGGTAATACTGACAGTTACAGCCCTGCATGGTTTTCGTACGCTCCTACTTCTCCATGGCTCCTGAGACCTGGCCTCTGCAGATGCACACCTAGCACGCCTGCCCGTGTCTTCTGAAGGGAGACAGCACAAGGAAAGGCAAGGACAGACAGAGAGAGAGGGTGTGTGTTGGCCAACGTACTAGAGAAGAGAGAAAGAGAGAGAAAAACATGGGAGGAAGGCAAGCAACTCACCACCTGGAGTCATCCTCCTGGATGCAACCTTCTGCTGCGGAAGAGACACCGCTCCTGGCCAGAGAAATGAGCAGCCCCTGAAAAAGGGGACCTTGTCTCTCTCCTAAACACAGCTGGGCAGGAACCATTTCTTACAAACCCACGGGGGAAGGAACGGAGGGGGGGAAAAAAGTTACCATCTCAGTAGTCAACATCTCATAGGCTCTCCTTTTCACCTCTCCCACACGACGTGGCTCCGCCCTCAACCCTCCCCATTACACCTTTAGCATTATAACCAAAAAGCACCCGAAATAATCACTGTGCTCAGTAGACTCTGGCCCCTCCCCAGCTGTAATCTCACAGAGCCCCATACCCAACAAGGAAGCACATGGCCTGTGAAGAATACTATAGCGAGCACAGATGAGCAATTCAAAGCACTGACCGCTTACTCACAGCCAGTTATGCGGGAGTCAGAAAGCTGAGAACTGTTCATATCTGCTTACAAGGATGTCCAGTCTGCTCATGTCCACTTCTGCCACTTACTCCTCGGGCTAGGGCTCTTGGAAAATTCCTCTGGAAATGCAGCTGCAAAAGCCAAGTATGAGGCATCACTACTTAAAGCTCTATATGTCGCTTCAAATCTTGCCCTCATCCTGGCCTCCCTCTCCAATCCCATCTACATCAGCCCCACTCGATGAACAGAGACCAAGTTAACACCAACAGTCACAGCCCTGCATGATTTTCGTCCCCTCCTACTTCTCCGTGGCTCCCGAGACCTGGCTAGGATGCACACCTAGCACGGATGCCCGTGGTCCTACGAAGGGAGACGGCACGAGGAGGAGAGGAGAGGAAAGAGAGTGAGAAAGTTGGCCAACACACTAGAGGAGAGAGAGAAAGAGACAGAGAGAAAAAAATGGAAGGAAGGCAAGCAACTCACCACCTGGATTCATCCTCCTGGATGCAACCTTCTGCTTCCGAGGACACACCGCATCTGGGCAGAGAAATGAGCAGTCCCTGAAAATGGGGACCTTATCTCTCTCGTAACCACAGCTGCTTAGGAACCATTTCTTACAAACCCAGCCCCAGCTAACGGGGCGTCCCTACCTGGAGCCATTGGGGCCCTACGCAGAACCCTCACCAAACCACACACTTATCTCACTGACGGTAGCGACTGCTCCACTGCCAACTGGACGGCTCCTGACTTGCGTCAACAATGCTCGCAGGCTCACTGCTCTTGCTCGCTTTCCATCCGACAAGGGGAGTAAACGCTGACGTTTGATTTCTTTTCCCAGGGTACTAAATCCGGCACAAGGAGGAAAAACAATGAAGTTACCACCTCAGTGGGCAGGGTCGCGTAAGCTTTTCTTTTCGCCTCTCCTACACGGCAGCGCTCTGCCCCAAACTCTCCCCCCCCCATTACGCCTTTAGCATTACAACTAGAACGCACCCCTTGCAACGGCACCCAAATTAATCACTCTACACAGAAGACTCTGGCCCCTCCCCAGCCGTAATCTCACAGAATCCCATACCCAATGAGAAAGCACACAGCCTGTGAAGAATACTACAGCGAGCACAGATGACGAATTCAAAGCACTGACCGCTTACTCACAGCCAGTTATGCGGGAGCCAGAAAGTTGAGGACTGTTCATGTCTGCTGACAAGGATGTTCATGTCTGCTTACAGGGATGTCCAGTCTGCTCATGTCCACTTCTCCCAGTTTCTTCTTGAGATAGGGCTCCTGGAAAATTCCTCTGGAAGCGCAGCTGCAAAAGCCAAGCATGAGTCATCACTACACAAACCTCTATTGGTGCTTCAAATCTTGCCCTCCTCCTGGCCTCCTTCTCCAATCCCATCTACCTCAGCCCCACTCGACAAACAGAGACTGAGATAACATCGACAGTCACAGCCGTGCATGATTTTCGTCCCCTCCTACTTCTCCATGGCTCCCGAGACATAGCCTGTGGGGATACACACGTTACACGGCTGCCTGTGTCTTACGAAAGGAGACAACACGAGGAAAGGCAAGGACAGACCGCGAGAGCTAGAAGGTGTGTGTTGGCCAACATACTAGAGAAGAGAGAGAGAGAAAGAAAAACATTGGAGGAAAGCAAGCAACTGACCACCTGGAGTCATCCTTCTGAATCCAACCTTCCGCTGCAGAGGAGACATCATTCCTGACCAGAGAAATGAGCAACCTTTCAAAATAGGGACCTGTTCCCCCTCGTAACCACAGTTAGTCAGGAACCTTTTCATACAAACCCAGCCCCAACTTAGTGGGCTTCCCTACCTGGACTCAGGTTGGGCATGAGCAGAGCCCTCATGAAACAAGACACTTATCTCACTGACAGCAGCATCTCCTCGGCTCCCAGATGGATGGCTTTTGCGTGGCATCAACAATGCTCAGAGTCTCAACGCTCTCGCTCGCTTTCCATCATGAGGGCAGTAGACTGACGGGTGACTTCGTTTTCCTTGGTTCTAAACCTAAACGGGGGGGGGGGGGGGGGGGGGGAAATTAGCATCTCCGTCTGCAATGTCCTGTAGTATCTTCTTTTCACATCTCCCATATCCCACGGCCCCACCCTCAACCCATCTCCCATTACTACGTTACAACTGCAACTAGAAGGCACCCATTGTAATGGCACCCAAAATATTCACTTTCTTCAGGAGACTCTCGTCCCTTCCCCAGCCTTAATCCCAGAGCCTCATACCCAACGAGGAAGCACACGGCCTGTGAAGAAAACTACAGCGACTACAGATGAGGAATTCAAAGCACTGACCTCTTACTCACAGCCAGCGATGCAGAAGGCAGAAACATGAGGACTATTCATGTCTCCTTAGAAGGATGTCCAGACTGCTCAGGTCCACTTCTGCCATATTCTTGTCCGGCTAGGGCTCCTGGACGATTCCTCCGCAAACTAATAAAGCCAAGCAAGAACTATCACTACACAGAGCTCTATTGGGGCGTCGAGTCTTGCCCTCATCCCTGCCTCCCTCTCCAGTCCCATCTACATCAGCCCCACTCGATGAACAGAGACTGAGTAAACACAGACAGTCACAGCTCCACTTTAGTGCCCACTGCCCCGCATGGTTTTCATCCCCTCCTACTTCTCCATGGCTCCCAAGACCTGGCCTGTAGGTATGCACACCTAGCACGCATGCCCGTGTCCGACGAAGGGAGACGGCACGAGAACAGGAGAGGAAAGAGTGAGAAAGTTGGCCAACACACAAGAGGAGAGAGAGAGAGAAAAATGGGAGGACAGCAAGCAACTGACCACCTGGAGTCACCCTCCTGAATCCAACCTTCTGCTGCAGAGGAGACACCGTTCCTGACCAGAGAAATTAGCAACCTCTGAAAATAGGGACCTTTTCCCTCTCGTAATGACAGCTAGTCAGGAACCTTTTCATACAAACCCAGCCCTAACTTAGTGGGCTTCCCAACCTGGACTCAGGTTGGGTGTGAGCAGAGCCCTCACCAAACCAGACACTTATCTCACTGACAGCGGCGTCTCCTCGGCTCCCAGATGGACGGCTTTTGCGTGGCATCAACAATGCTCAGAGTCTCGATGCTCTGGCTCACTTTCCATCGCATGAGGACAATAGACTGATGTGTGACTTCATTTTCCTTGGTACTAAACCTAACAGGGGGGTGGGGAAAACCAAAAAAATTAGCATCGCCGTCTGCAATGTTGCGTAGTCTCTTCATTTCACATCTCCCATATGCCACGGCCCCACCCTCAACCCATCTCCCCTTACTACGTTACAACTGCAACTAGAAGGCACCCATTGTAACGGCACCCAAAATACTCACTTTCCTCAGGAGACTCTTGTCCCTTGCCCAGCCTTAATCCCAGAGCCTCGTACCCAACGAGGAAGCACACGGCCTGTGAAGAAAACTACAGCGAGTACAGATGAGAAATTCGAAGCACTGACCTCTTACTCACAGCCAGCAATGCAGAAGGCAGAAACATGAGGACTATATGTCTCCTTAGAAGGATGTCCTGACTACTCAGGTCCACTTCTGCAATATTCTTGTCCGGCTAGGGCTCCTGGACGATTCCTCCGCAAACTAAGAAAGCCAAGAAAGAACCATCACTACACAGAGCTCTATTGGTGCTGGAAATCTTGCTCTCAGCCCTGCCTCCCTCTCCAGTCCCATCTACATCGGCCTCGCTCAACGAGCAGAGACCGAGTTAACACCGACAGTCACCGCTCCACTCTCGCACCCACTGCCCCGCATGATTTTCGTCTGCGACTCCCGAAATCTGGCCTCTGGGGATGCACACCTAGCACGCCTGCCCGTGTCCTACAAAGGGAGACGGCACAAGGAGAGGACAGGAGAGGAGAGGAGAGACAGTGAGAAAGTTGGCCAACACACTAGAGAAGAGAGAGAGACAGATATGGGAGGGAGGCAAGCAATTCACCACCTGGAGTCATCCTCCTAGATGCAACCTTCCACTGCGCAGGAGACACCGCTCCTGGCCAGAGAAATGAGCAGACCCTGAAAATGGGGACCTTGTCTCTCTCGTAAGCACAGCTGGTCAGGAACCATTTCTTACAAACCCAGCCCCAGCTAACGTGGCGTCCCTAGCAGGAGCAAGGTGGGCCATGAGCACAGCAATCACCAAACCAGACACTTATCTCACGGAGAGTGGCGTGTGCTCGCATCCCAGATAGACGACTCTTCCCTGGCATCTACAATGCTCGCCGTTTCGTTGCTCTGGCTGGCTTTCCATCGCATGAGGTCTTGAGACTCTGAGGCGTGACTTCTTTTCCCTCAGTCCTAAGCCCAGCACAAGGCGAAAAAACAAATCCGTTACCATCTCAGTCAGCAACATCTAGTAGGCACTTCCTTTCGCCTCTTCCTCACGGCGGGGCTCCTCCCTCAAACATCTTCCCATTACACCTTTATCATTACAACCAAAAAGCACCCCTTGTAACGGCACCCAATATAGTCACTCTGCACAGCAGACTCTGGCGCCTCTCCAGCTGTAATCTCACAGAGCCCCGTACGGAATGAGAAAGCACGCGGCCTGTGAAGAATACTACAGCGAGCACAGATGAGCAATTCAAAGCACTGACCGCTTACTCACAGCCAGTTATGCGGGAGTCAGAAAGCTGAGAACTGTTCATATCTGCTGACAAGGATGTCCAGTCTGCTCATGTCCACTTCTGCCACTTTCTCCTCGGGCTAGGGCTCTTGGAAAATTCCTCTGGAAGCGAAGCTGCAAAAGCCAAGCATGAGCCATCACTACTTAAAGCTCTATTTGTTGTTTCAAATCTTGCCCTCATCCTGGCCTCCCTCTCCAATCCCATCTACATCAGCCCCACTCGATGAACAGAGACTGAGTTAACACCAGCAGTCACCGCTCCACTCTCGCACCCACTGCCCTGCATGATTTTTGTCCCCTCCTACTTCTCCATGGCTCCCGAGAGAAAGCCTGTGGGGATGCACACGTAGCACGCCTGCCCATGTCTTACGAAGGGAGACAACACGAGGAAAGGCAAGGACAGACAGAGAGAGCTAGAGGGTGCGTGTTGGCCAATGTACTAGAGAAGAGAGAGAGATAGAGAAAGGAAAACATTGGAGGAAAGCAAGCACTCACCACCTGGAATCATCCTCCTGGATGCAACCTTGTGCTGCGGAGGAGACACCGTTCCTGACCAGAGAAGTGAGCAACCTCTCAAAATAGAGACCTTTTGTCCCTCGTAACCACAGCTAGTCAGGAACCTTTTCATAAAAGCCCAGCCCTACCGTACTGGCCTTTCCTACCTGGACTCAGGTTGGGCGTGAGCAGAGCCCTCATGAAACCAGACACTTATCTCACTGACAGCGGAGTCTCCTCAGCTCCCAGATGGATGGCTTTTGCGTGACATCAACAATGCTCAGAGTCTCGATGCTCTCGCTCTCTTTCCATCCCATGAGGACAGTAGACTGACGCATGACTTTGTTTTCTTTGGTACTAAATCCAGCGGGGGAGAGGGGAATTAGTATCTCCGTCTGCAATGTCACATAGGCTCTTCATTTCACATCTCACATATCCCACGGCTCCACCCTCAAGCCCTCCCCCATTACTACGTTACAACTGCAACTAGAAGGCACCCATTGTAACGGCACCAAAAAAAACACTTTCCTCAGCAGACTCTTGTCCCTTGCCCAGCCTTAATCCCAGAGCCTCATACCCAACGAGGAAGCACACTGCCTGTGAAGAAAACTACAGCGACTACAGATGAGGAATTCAAAGCACTGACCTCCTACTCACAGCCAGCGATGCAGAAGGCAGATATATGAGGAGTATTCACATCTCCTTAGAAGGATGTCCAGGCCGCTCAGGTCGACTTCCGCCATATTCTTGTCCGGCTAGGGCTCCTGGATCATTTCTCTGCAAACTAATAAAGCCAAGCAAGAACTATCACTATACAGAGCTCTATTGGTGCGACGAATCTTGCCCTCATCACTGCCTCTCTCTCCAGTCCCATCTACATCAGCCCCACTCGATTAACAGAGATCGAGTAAACACAGCTCCACTTTGGCGCCCACTGCCCCACATGGTATTCATCCGCTCCTACTTCTCCATGGCTCCCAAGACCTGGCCTGTGGGGATGCACACCTCGCATGCCTGACCGTCTCCTACGGAGGGTTCGTGTTGGGGAGGAAGAAGAGAGAAGGGCTGAGGGGCCCCATGGGTGGAGGTTGGGATTGGGATGCAGGGTAGGGATGGGGATGCAGGTTGGAGAATGTTGGAGAAAGGGCAGTGGGGGGCCCACAGATCTAGGGACAGAGAAGGGTGCAGGTTGCGTTGGGCTGGGGGTGTTGGGAGGGAGAAGAAAAGGGGGCTGAGGGGCCCAACAGATGGGGGGATGAACTGGGGGGGCCGTTGGGGGGGAAGGGGAGCTGCGTAGTCCCTTCGGGTGGAAGCATGGATGGAGACGCAGGTTGTTGTGAACTGGGAGGATGTTGGAGAGAGATGGGGGCTGAGGAGTCCCATGAGTGGAAGAATGAACTGAGGGATCCATGCATGTGGGTTGGGGAAGGTTGTTGCAGGCTGGGGGGTGTTGGGGAGGGAAGGGCTGAGGACACTATGGGAGTAGGTATGGATGGGGGAAAGGTAGGGATGGGGTGCAGTTTGGGGTGGCCTAGGAGGTGCTGGAGGGAGAAGAAAGGAGGACTGAGGGGCCCAACGGATGGGGGGATAGATAGGAGCGGGTTGGTTTGGGCTGGAGGAACGGGGGTGCGGGTTGGAGAAAGTTGCAGGCGCGGGGAGGGGGGCGCACGGGTGGGTTGGGGCGGGCTGGGAGTATGGGGGGATGGTGTGCGGCGGGGACGAGGAAGGTCTTGGCAGGCTGGGGATGCGGGGGGGGAGGGGGGGGACAAGGAAAGTCACGGCTGTCTGGGAGGTGCGGGAGGGCGCGAGGAAAGTCGCGGCGGGCTGTGGTTGCGGGTTAGAGAAGGTTGTGGCAGGCTGGGGGTGCGGGGGGCGGGCTGGGGGAAAAATGTTGCAACGGGCTGGGGGTGCGGGGGGATGGGAGGCGTGCTGGGGGCGAGGAAGGTCGCGGTGGGCTGGGAGTGCAGCGGGACGGAGAGCATGCTGGGGGCGAGGAAGGTCGCAGCGGACTGGGGGTGCGGGGGGGACAAGGAAGATCGCGGCAGGCTGGGGGTGTGGGGGGACGGGGGGTTGCAGTGGGCTGGGGGGGCGGGTTAGAGTAGGTTGCGGCCCACTGGGGGTGCAGGGGGGCGAGGAAGGTCGTGGCGGGTTGGGGTTTGGGGGGCGGGCTGGGGGTGCAGGGGGGGGAGGTTGAGGTGGGTGGATTAGAGAAGGTTGCGGCCCGCTGGGGGTGCGGGAGGGGCGAGGAAGGTCGCGATGGGCTGGGGGTGCGGAGGGGACGAGGAAGGTTGGGGGGGTGGGGGTGCGGGGGACAGGTTGGGGAAGGTTACGGTGGGTAGGGAACCGGGGAAGCGGGTTGGGGAGGACTAGGGGTGTGGATTAGAGAAGATCGCGGCAGGCTGGGGGTGCAGGGGGGCAAGGAAGGTTGCGGGGGGAGGGGGCAGGCTAGGGGCGGATTAAAGAAGGTCGCGGCGGGCTCGGGGTGCAAGGGGGGACGAGGAAGGTCGCGGCGGGCTGGGGGTGCGGGGGGGGCGAGGGAGGTGTGGTGGGGACGAGGAATGTCGCAGTGGGCAGGAGATGCAGGGGGGCGAGGGAGGTGCGGGGGGACGAGGAAGGTTGGGGCGGGCTGGGGGTGCGGGAGGACAAGGGAGGTTGCGAGGGGAGGGGGGCAGGCTTGGGGCAGGCTTGGGGCAGGCTGGGGGTGCGAGGGGACGAGGATGGTTGGGGCGGGCTAGGGGTGTGGGGGGGCGAAGGAGATGCGGGAGCCGGGCTGGGAGGGCGGGGGGACGAGAGAGGTTGGGGCGGGCTGGGGGTGCGGGTTAGAGAAGGTTGGGGCGGGCTGGGGGTGCGGGGGGGGCAAGGGAGGTTGCGGGGGGAGGGGGCAGGCTAGAGGCGGTTTAGAGAGGGTTGCTGGGGGTGCGGGGGGACGAGGAAGGTTGGGGCGGGTTAGAGAGGGGTGCGGCGGGCTAGGGGTGCGGGGGGACGAGGGAGTTTCGGGGCGGGCTGGGGGTGCGGGGGGACGAGGAAGGTCGGGGCGGGTTAGAGAGGGGTGCGGCGGGCTAGGGGTGCGGGGGGACGAGGGAGGTCGGGGCGGGCTGGGGGTGCGGGGGGACGAGGAAGGTCGGGGCGGGTTAGAGAGGGGTGCGGCGGGCTAGGGGTGCGGGGGGACGAGGGAGGTCGGGGCGGGCTGGGGGTGCGGGGGGACGAGGAAGGTCGGGGCGGGTTAGAGAGGGGTGCGGCGGGCTAGGGGTGCGGGGGGACGAGGGAGTTTCGGGGCGGGCTGGGGGTGCGGGGGGACGAGGAAGGTCGGGGCGGGTTAGAGAGGGGTGCGGCGGGCTAGGGGTGCGGGGGGACGAGGGAGGTCGGGGCGGGCTGGGGGTGCGGGGGGACGAGGAAGGTCGGGGCGGGTTAGAGAGGGGTGCGGCGGGCTAGGGGTGCGGGGGGACGAGGGAGTTTCGGGGCGGGCTGGGGGTGCGGGGGGACGAGGAAGGTCGGGGCGGGCTGGGGGTGCGGGGGGACGAGGAAGGTCGGGGCGGGTTAGAGAGGGGTGCGGCGGGCTAGGGGTGCGGGGGGACGAGGGAGGTCGGGGCGGGCTGGGGGTGCGGGGGGACGAGGAAGGTCGGGGCGGGTTAGAGAGGGGTGCGGCGGGCTAGGGGTGCGGGGGGACGAGGGAGGTCGGGGCGGGCTGGGGGTGCGGGGGGACGAGGAAGGTCGGGGCGGGTTAGAGAGGGGTGCGGCGGGCTCGGGGTGCGGGTTACACAAGACTGTGGCGCGCTGGGGTCAGTGGCTGAGACGGGCCGCTACCAAACATACCCGAGACAGCTGCACTCTAAAAACTACAACTCCCAGGTTGCGTCGCTCATGACACGGGAGCGACTGGCGCAGAACGGAAGCCAAGCTCCCCGGCATACCGCGGTTGGCGTCCAGACCGCTGACATCACTTCCTCTTCCGACAACTTCCGTTTCCGGCCCCGCTCTGCAACCGGAAGCTGTAACGCCAAAAGCGCCTCCCGCCCAAACAGAGGGCCCTGGGCCCCGCCCCGGCGCCCGCCTCTCCCACGGTGCCGCTGGATCTGCGGTGGCTGATGGGAGTTGTAGGCCGGGGTGCACTACATCTCCCACAAGCCTCTGCTTCAGTCCTCCCCTCCCCCCCAGCGGGGCTTAGCTGGGCACATGGCAATAGTGGGGGCTGTGGATGGGCGCCGGGGGTGGGGGTCTTACGGGGTGTGTGTGTCCTGAGGCTGCGGGGCAATGGGGGGCAGGTGGGAGATGGAGAATAAACAGAGGGATTCGGGGCTTCTGGCAGTTTTGGGGTGTCGAGTTGTGGCTAGGCCAATCTGGGTTGAAGTCGGGACAGGTTGGTTTAGGACCCGCTCAGGGGGCATGGGAATGGGCAGGAGCAGGAGGGATGCAGGGGATAGGAGAGAGTAGAAGATTTTGGATGAAGAGGATGGGGTGCAGGGAATGAGAGGTTTATCTAGGTGAGTGGAGGAGGGTGAGTGCTTGGGGGTGGTGGGAGCAAGAGGTAAAGTGGTTTCAGAGGAGGAAACTGAGGCACATAAGCCAAGGAGGGAACGTAAAGTTGATGGGGGGCGGTGGCTAAGGGTGCCCCACTGTAACCTACTGTCCCCAGTCAGGGGAGAGGTCACCCATCCCCCTCACTATGATGTTGGCTGCTCCCACTAGCAGCACAGCTCAGGGATGCTACCTCTGTGACTCGCTGTTGCACATATAGAGGGCACGTCTCATAGCAGCTTGTGCTTCTCACCACCCCCTGGCAGCTAGAAGTTTCTGGCGCCTCACTCCATGGTGGGAGAAAGCACAAGACACTCCCATCTCCCATACCACCTCCGTACCTTTTTCTCCTCTATCCAAGCCCCTGCTTAGTACCTTGCCTGTGCTGTGACATCTCAACATACAAATGGGGCAAAAGGGTACCTGCCAAAATCCTGGGATAGCTCCCCTCCAGCACGCTAACACCCTGTGGGCAGCGCCAGCCTCTTCTGGTGGCAGCTGCAACCCTCTTTGCCATGAGGCCCTGCCCCTCCTGTGGCTCCACCCCCGGCTCCTCCTCAGTGAAGTGCCAGCCCTGCCTCCTCTCCTCCAAGGCCCTGGCCCACGGCCATGTCAGAGGCCAGAAGCCAGAGTCGGGCAGGGTGAGGCGGCTGCCGCACTAGCTGATGTCAGAGTGCAGGCAGCCGCAGAGCTTCCCCATCTTTTCCTCCTTGGGACCGCAGGGCTGTGGCTGCTCCTCAGCTCCCTACTGCCCTTTGACCGCTCACCGCCTGTAAGAGCCTCCCTGGTGCGGGGTCCAGCTACGGGGCCAACACAGCCCTCGGGGAGCAGGATTCAGGAACCCAGGCCAGAGCACATCAGTCTGGGATGCTGTGCTGAGCCTTGGACCCTCCACCTGCCCTGGGTGATGCACCTTTGAGAGCGGACACACGGGCCAAGGGCTACTCTCGGTCCCCCAGCTCGTCCTCTGAAACAAGCCAGAGTTGGTAGGGAGGAGGACTAGAGTAGGGTTACCATATTTAAAAAATAAAAAAAGAGGACACTCCACTGGGCCCTGGCCCCACCCCTGCCCCTGCCCCAACTCCGCCCATTCCCTGCCCCAACTCCACCCATTTCCCGCCCATTCCCCAAAGTCCCCGCCCTAACTCCCCCTCCTCCCTCCCAGCCACGCGAAAAGGGCTGCCCAAGTGCTACCTGCTTCACGGTTTGCCGGGCAGCCTCCAGACCCTGCGCCCCCAGCCGGCGCTTCCCCAGCACAGTTGGAGCCGGGGAGGGGAAGCGCCCAGCCGGGGTTGCAGGGTCTGGAGGCTGCCCGGCAAACCTGTGAAGCCGGTAGCGCTCAGGCTTCGGGCAGCCCCCATGCCTCCGGACCCAGCGCCCGCGGCCGGGCACTTCCCCTCCCGGGCTCCAGCTGCTGTGCTCCTCCCCTGACTCTTCGGCTCTGTTTAAGAGCCAAGCTGCCCGAGCCAGCGCTACCGACTTCGGGCAGCCCCCTTGCCTCCGGACCCTGCGCCGCCGGAGCAGAGCAGCTGGAGCCCAGGAGGGGAAGTGCCCGGCCAGGGGCACAGGGTCTGGAGGCTGCCGGGCAAACCATGAAGCCAGTAGCACTCAGGCTTCGGGCAGCCCCTATGCCTCCGGACCCCAGCCGCCAGCCGGGCACTTCTCCTCCCCGGCTCCAGCTGCTCTGCTCCTCCCCTGACTCAGACTTCGACTGTGTTTAAGAGCCAGCGCTACCGGCTTCGGGCAGCCCCCATGCCTCCGGACCCCAGCCGCCGGAGCAGAGCAGCTGGAGCCCGGGAAGGGAAGTGCCCGGCCAGCGGCTTGGGGTCCAGAGGCACGGGGGCTGCCTGAAGTGGGTAGCGCTGGCTCGGGCAGCTTGGCTCTTAAACAGAGCCGAAGAGTCAGGGGAGGAGCAGAGCAGCTGGAGCTGGGGAGGAGAAGTGCCTGGCCGGCGGCTGGGGTCCGGAGGCATGGGGGCTGCCTGAAGTGGGTAGCGCTGGCTCGGGCAGCTTGGCTCTTAAACAGAGCCGAAGTCTGAGTCAGGGGAGGAGCAGAGCAGCTGCAGGAGAGGAAGTGCCTGTCCGGTATTTTTCCCGGACATGTTCGGCTTTTTGGCAATTCCCCCCGGATGGGGGTTTGATTGCCGAAAGGCCGGACATGTCTGGGAAAAAACGGACGTATGGTAACCCTAGACTAGAGTGGTGTGACCAGGGAAGTTCACTCAGTGATGTAGAAGGAAGAGACTTGAGGACTGAGCAAGTTGCTCTCGACATAGTTACCGTACTTCAGGAAGACTCCATAGCACCAGACAAGTCCTTGAGAGGGGACAAACGACTCCCCCAAGCTTATTGTGCCTCACATACACGCAAAGGCCTTTTCTCAGAGACCCACCCCATGCTGACAAGAGTTCTTGCAGTCCTCCCTCAATACTTAACTTAAGCAAATTTCTATATGCTCTGACTCCACAGATCACTGTCTGGTTTCCATCTCCCCAGATGATCTCAGGGTGGCTGCTCCTTTTGGTCTCTGCCACAGGTTGGTCATTCTCTCATCTACCCAAAATCAATAGGAACTGAAAAGAGAGAGAGAGAAAACACTTGTAAGTTAGGCAAGCACTGGTGCCTGTAAGACTTAGACAGACAGACACACACACACACACACACACACACAGTCACCTGGCTGCTGCTCATTGGACCCCCTTCCCTATACCTCTCCAGCCTACCCAAGGCCTAAAATGCTCATCACTCATAAGGAACTATAATCAACCAGGTCTCTCCACACCCTCAGTCCACGACACCCAGGCCTGCCCAGGATGCTCTGGTTCTCTGAAGAAAGGAACGGTTGAGTATGGAACTGGAGAACAATGTGGTCTCCAGTGTCTCTCACCAGATGACATGGAAGGACAGACCAGAAACTACAGAGCATCTCTACTTGCACGCAGGTCAACCTCCTTCACATTTAGTTATGGGGATGAGGGGGACACTTCCAGACAATTACCAGCCAAAAACACTTCTACTATCTCCTGTCATTGGATATGGGCAGGTGTAGAAACCTGTGGGGGATGCAGCTTTGGGTGTCAGTAGCTCTGTGCCTAGATGGGTCATGCTAGGTATAGATTTACAGGTGGAAAGGCATGAAAGGAAGTGACTTATTGTTGCTGCTGTCTCTAGTCTAGTGGATGCTATCTAGAGCTGACGGGACCTGTCTGCTTCCCTGAAATTATGTATTAAGTGCTTGGGTAGTCAAAGCCCTCTGAGAGAGCAGTGAGAGGCCATGCACAGGGAGCTGATCCCTGTGTGCAGGCCCTTGCACGGAGAGGTGGAAGAGGCCTTGCACCTGTGGTGTACCTAACGGTGTAATGGGAAAGGGGATTGTGGTCGAGAGCCTTCACAGCATTGCAAAGTTCAATGATAACTTTCACATTTCTTCTTGGGTTGTGCTTAGAACCAAGGGAAAAGAAGTTTGAGGGTCAGTGTCCAGCCCCGTTGTGAAATGGAAAGCACACCTGAGCCAGTGCTTCCTGGGCCCCCCCACTGCCTAACAAACTTCTCCATCAATGAGCCCTGAGGACCCTGTGTCTGGGAAGAGGGTGCACGCTCCCACTTTGGCTGGGCTTGGTATGAGCGGGAATGAATCTCTTCCTGTCTTGGGTGTGTTGAGTTCACGCAGGCTTTTTCCTCCCTCGGGGTGGGGTGTGGTCTTTGGCTGAAGGTCACATGGTTTGGTAGCCTTGAGGATGCTATGTTACTCCTGGGGGAATTCTGTGCCCCTGTGCATGTTCATAATTAATGAGCTGCACATACTTTTAATTTTTTGCACAGAAAAAAAAAAACTTCTGCTTGAAAGTTGCTGCAGTTCCACCTTTTTCCCCGCACCAGAGGGCTCTGTGGCACTAAAACAGAGCAGCAGCTCCCAGCCAGCTAGGGAAGAGAAACGGCCTGCGTTTTTCACAGTGCCTATTGGGCCAGGTCAGGAGATAGGGTCTATGGGGAGACAGACAGGGTTGCCTAAAGGCTAGTGGGGGGAGGACAGACTGGGGCAGGGGCTGAATGGGAGTGGAAGTGCAGGGCCACATGGGCAGAGGGGAAGGGAAGCGCAGAGCTGAATTACATGGGTAAGGGGGTGGCTGAGCGGGTGCACAGACACACATGGGGACAGGGGGAAGAGGTGCAGGGCCCAATGGGGGGAGTAGATGTGAGAGTGGGGGTGAGTGACATGTGGACAGGGTGCAAGGACACAAGGGGATGGGGGAGTGGGTGTCTGAGTAGGGATGCAGACACATGGGGGTTCAGGGGCAAATCTGCCTGACTGAATGGGAGATGCTAGGGGTCAGCCACAGTCTGCATGGGGGAAGCTCCCTAAGAGTCCCTCCCCCCTCCAGCTAGGTCATCATCCATGTTTCCCCCTTCTACAGTTACCCAAAGTCCTTCTATGCAAGCAGTCTCAGGCAATCATCTCCTGTACTGCCCTGATGGTGCCACTTCCCCAGCAGACAGTAGGGGAACCTGGGTCTACTCTCTAGTCCACGTTCCCGTCCAGAGACCTTCAACCCAGCAGTTCTGGGCTTTACTCTCCCAGCCCTCACTGTTCTTTCCCTAGACTGCTTTCTACAATTCCTGCCCCCCACCCTGGAAGTACCAGTTCCAAACTCTCTTCCTTAGTAACAACTCTCCTTACCCAGTAGCCTCCAAACACTCCTCTCTCTGCCCAAGGAGTCAACCTCTGCCTGGTTTCAGAGTAACAGCCGTGTTAGTCTGTATCCGCAAAAAGAAGAACAGGAGTACTTGTGGCACCTTAGAGACTAACAAATTTATTAGAGCATAAGCTTTCGTGGACTACAACCCACTTCTGACTGTTGCCAGCTTTATAGGCCCTGCCCAGCTGAGCCTTCTTGCAATCAATTTCCTGCTCCCTGGCTCTTCCTCCAGGTGCAGCCTGTGGAGTTAATAGACCTGGCTAGCCACCTAAAGCCCTTCCAGTCCTGGGTGGGGTGGACACCCCAATAGGTACAAAGCTCCACATTGGATGCCAGTTAAATATAGGATAATTACTGTTTGAGATTTACAAACATTAAAGAGCTTTGTTTCAGAGTAGCAGCCGTGTTAGTCTGTATCCGCAAAAAGAACAGGAGTACTTGTGGCACCTTAGAGACTAACAAATTTATTAGAGCATAAGCTTTCGTGGACTACAGCCCACTTCTTCGGATGCATACATCTGTATTAGTCTCTAAGGTGCCACAAGTACTCCTGTTCTTTTTAAAGAGCTTTGGTTATTGCTTGAAAACAAGTTACATTTGACATGCATTTTATAAACAATTGATTAATAACTTGGAGCTTCCCTGAAAGTTTTATTAATTAGGGCATGAATAATTAACAATCAAAGCCAGCGTCTTCACTTTCTATGTAAGCAGAGTCAGGATGAGCTCTACCCTGACATCTGGTGGTGAATTATGGCGAGTGTGGAAAAGAACTCCAGGGGCTGATCTTGTTTGCATAGGCACACCCACTCGCCTGGCATGAAACCACAGCAACTAAAGTGGTTACTTCGGCTGGTGTGGGATCCGCAGTTTTCTCTGTTATTGGGGCAGGAAGAATAAAGTTTTGTTAACCTGATTCTGTGAATCAAGCCAGTGGAACTGTTGTATGACAGAAGGACTGAGTGAGTCCTTCACCATTACCTAAGTAGCACTTGCTTGACAAGGGGCATGGGTTACAAACCTCAGTGAATTGAGAGAGGTTGGGGGATAGGTATTTGTACCTGGTGGTGTGGGTGCCTTTTCAGAGCATGAAACACGAATTGTACCTTCTCCTTCTCTCTCCACTGTTGAATGTCAGAGCTAACTTTGATTCCATTAGGAGTCTAGTTACAGGTTGCTGAGCTGAGTTCACTTTTTCCCCTACTACTAGCTGAAATCACAAAAAGAGCTAAAATTATAAAGAGCTGAGATCACTGAGGCTGTGTTAATTAGTGGGGGAGCCTGAAGCTATATTCCTAAGTGGCTGGTGGAGCAGTTGCTAGAGCAGTTTGTAGGGCTGCGGGTGGAGTGGAGTGGCTCGTGGTGAAGGCTGCAGTGGAACCCCACGGAGAAGCAGCTGCTTGGCCTTGGATCACATAAGGTACCCCTTAACACCCTGCTTGTGCCCCCTCCCTTGAACTCTGGGGCTGCACTGACCAGGGACAGGGACTTTGGGGGTTATTGGACTTTGGTGATTCTTGGGTTGCTGGACCCAAGAGACTTTGGGGTTGTTGTACTTTTGGGACTTTGGTGATTCTTGGGTTGCTGGACCCAAGAGACTTTGGGGTTGTTGGACTTTGGTGATTCTTGGGTTGCTGGACACAAGAGACTTTGGGGTTGTTGGACTTTTGGGACTTTGGTGATTCTTGGGTCACTGGTTTCAAGAACCCACGGGGAAAGGACTGCTGGGGTGGGTCTTCGCTCATGGTTTGGTCTATGAACTCTAGTTGTGGTGTTTTCCCAATTTAATGCTATGTCATTTACCTCATGTTATTAAACATTTTCTGCTACACCGAGGCTCTGTGCTTGCGAGAGGGGAAGTATTGCCTCTTCGAGGCGCCCAGGGGTGTGTGTAAGATTTTCCCAGGTCACTGGGTGGGGGCTCGAGCTGGTTCTGTGTCACGCTGTTGGGAAGGGACCCCTATGTACTGAACCCGGCCCTTGCTGCTATCAACTGGCTTGGCAGAAGGGTTACATTATCCTGAATAATGAAGATTTTTTGCTGCATATTTATATATTCACTATGAAACAAGTGATTATATGTTCTTATAGAGCAGTTGTAAGCTTTGCCACAGGAATAAGGCTATTGAAAAAGAAAAGCAAACAGCATGAGGCAGTAAAGTAGCTACCTGCTCTGTAAAACCTCCATCTCACACACAGCCTATTAGTACATAGCTAGTGGAAAAGATTCTCTGTTTCATAATTTGTAATATGGGGATGACAACACACTTTCCTTTGAATCTGTGAACGAAAAGCCCTCCACAGGGGCAGCCATTTTGATTACGCTAGCACATGACCCCAATTCCCGCACACACACCTTTGAAGGCTAGCTGCCTTGGTGCAGTTAAGTATCAGGGGGTAGCCGTGTTAGTCTGTATCTACAAAAACAACAAGGAGTCTGGTGGCACCTTAAAGACTAACAGATTTATTTGGGCATAAGCTTTCGTGAGTTAAAACCTCTATGCATCCGAAGAAGTGAGGTTTTAACTCACGAAAGCTTATGCCCAAATAAATCTGTTAGTCTTTAAGGTGCCACCAGACTCCTTGTTGTTTTTGGTGCAGTTAGGCTACGTCTACACTACAGCGGGAGGGGATCGATTTCAGATACACTATTCGTGTAGCTGAATTCGACGTAGCTGATCAGACTTACCCCGCTGTGAGGACGGTGGCAAATCGACCGCTGTGGCTCCCCTGTCGACGGCGCTTACGCCTACCTGGGCTGGTGGAGTACGCGCATCGATTCGGGGATCGATTATTGCATCCCGACGAGACGCGATAAATCAATCCCCGAGAGATCGATTTTCTACCGCCGATCCGGGCGGGTAGTGAAGACCAGCCCTTAGAAGCATTAAATACTAATTAACAGTTACTGGAAAACTTGATTCTGCTGCAGACTTTCTGTTCAGTGACTCCAAAGAGCTCTGATCTTCATAGGCAGAAATTTGTCCTTTACATGACTGGCCCCATAAAGGTTTTGGCCCTGGCTCAGTCAAACATTGGTGCACTCGAGCAGGGCTACACACTCATGCAGTCAGTGGGTATTTCCAGGCCTAGGACCTTCCCCAGCACCTGGGGAATGGGCAGAGGAGGCACCAACTCCCAGGATACACCCAAGCTGGCAACCATAGAGATGACTGGCTGTCCTCATGCGTCACTCTCAGTACCAGGTTTACTACAGCGCCAATGGCACCATCGCACTGGGCCCACACTTGGAAGGGGTTCATAACGACACAAGCCCCAGCATCTTGGCAGTGGGTCCCTCTCCCAGGCTGGAGGCAGGGCCGGGCCCGGCTGCTTCTAGTGCAGACAGAGACTTGGCCAGTGGGGAGAGAGACAGGGTCGGCACCACCATGCTGTGCAACGGACACTTGACAAAATTACCGTACTTAGTGATGGAGATTGGGGGCGTTATGTCATTCAGTCAGTCAACATTTCTTGACAAATTACCACGGGCCACAAAATTTTTACCATGAACACGTTGCTGATCCCTGGAGAGAGAGAGAGAGAGACCAGGCCCCTGGGACTCCTCCCGTCACACAGCTCCTTGGGTCCCCCCAGCCCAGCTCCACAGAGACCCACTTTCCCCAGCCCAACCCTGCAGAGGGGCCACTGACACAATGGTGGTGGTGGGGGGGTGTCAGTGCTTCAATTGGTGGAGTTACACACAGGGCAGTGCCACAGCTGGTCACCAGAAGTCACTGCCCAAATGGTGTGGGGGAGGTCTACACACAGGTCATCCCCTGCCCCACCTGGGGTCACTCCCCCAAGGGGGGGAACCCAGCCCACTGCCCAAACTTTAACCTTAACCCTTCCTTTGTTTTTATTGTGATGTTGTATTTACCATATTTAATACATTATTAAAAACAAATCTTAAGGAAATGACTTCACTGGTGCTTGAATTGCTGGTTGTCACAAATGGCTACCTCTGAACCAGGGGAGGGGCAGACAGCTGTTCCTCCTGTCACAGTTTGCTACTCCTGTGAAATCTCTTTAAAATCTGGACACAAGTAAAACAAGATTTTGCTAATTTAGAACACATACGTATTAAATTAGAACAATCTCATTTTATGAGTGTCCCAATTTAAAATGCAACCGAGGGTCCTGTGGCACCTTTAAGACTGACAGAAGTATTGGGAGCATAAGCTTTCGTGGGTAAGAACCTCACTTTCGTGAGGTTCTTACCCACAAAAGCTTATGCTCCCAATAATTCTGTCAGACTTAAAGGTGCCACAGGACCCCCTGTTGCTTTTTACAGTTTCAGACTAACATGGCTACCCCTCTGATACTTGACACCAATTTAAAATAAAGATTTCACAGAAGTCAAAACTCTGACATGGTCCAACCCATCTGTCACAACTCCCTACCCCTAGACCCAGGAATGGGAAATTGTGGGTGTAGCAAATGTGGCAGGACAGGCAAAAAAAAAAAAAAAAAAAAAAAAAAAAAAATATCTAGGTGTCAGTAACTCCTAGTAGTAGGAAATTGGGACACAGAGCAGTTTGTGATGCTATAGCCCCGGCCCAGCTTTGCCCACCCCATTGAGCCAGTTTTGTGCCCTGCAGAAAGTCACTATGGTGTAATGGTGCCATGGTACTACAGAGAAGATGGTGGCACATTTCCCACTCCTGAGACACCAAGGGCCCCAGTTGTTTGGGTCACTGGCTGCCTGTCTCAGCTGGGCCCTGGGCTGCAGCTCCAGCTGGAGGCGGGCGGGGGCAGGTGGGGTTTGTTAGCCTTAGTTTCTGTGCTTAGTAGGCTGCTCTGGGTACAGGAGGTGAGGAGGTTTGAGGGACTCCCCCCACCCCCCGGCCAGAGTCTTGCTGCCCAAGGAAGGTGAGACCTGTGGCAGGCTTTGGAGCAGGTGGTTCAGCAGCCAGAAAACCACATGCTTGTACATCCCTGAGCAGCAGGTTGCGCACTGCATGTAGCACCAGCGAAGCGGTGCGGGGTCAGGTTCTGCTGGATGGATGGTGCAGGAAACAGGGGCCCGGAGGTGACAGGGCCAGCAGCAGGATAGCTCCGTGGTTGTCCCTTCCCTTTGCCTTTATCCCAAAGTGGTCTGTACCTAACCAGAATGCTCACATCCTCTGAAGGAAGCTAGAGTCAGTACAGACAAGGAGCAGAGTGCAATGACCAATTATTCACACCCAGTGATGTGGAAGGCAGAGAGCTGAGGCTTGAGCATCTCTGATTACAGGCAATTTGCCCTCCTGGAAGAGAACCATAATTCAGGAAAACTAATACTTTCTCTTCACTTGGCCATGACAACTCCCTGAATGGGAAGCCAGGGCTCCCCCAACCTTCACATGCCCCAGTTAGATGCAAGGACTTTTTTCTCATGGATCCACCCCATGCTAACATAACACGTTTCTCTCCATAGACAAGAGTGTTTGCAGCACTCTTTCAATACTTAGCTTAAGCAAATTTCCATTTGCACCTACTCCACAGCTCGCTGTCTGGTTTCCATTCCTCTGAATGGGCTCAGGGTGGCTGCTCCTTCTCCTGGTCTCTCCTCCAGGTTGGCCATTCTCTCATCTTCCCAATGTCATTACCCTGTTTCCCCGAAAATAAGACAGTGTCTTATATTAATTTTTGCTCCCAAAGATGCGCTAGGTCTTATTTTCAGGGGATGTCTTATTTTTCAGAAATGAAAAATGCCTTATTATCGGTGGATGCCTTATTATCGGGGAGGTCTTATTATCGGGGGGATGCCTTATATTACAACGAGAGGCAAAACTGTAAGTAGGCCTTATTTTCGGAGGATGTCTTATTTTCGGGGAAACAGGGTAGGAACTGAAAAGAGAATGTAGGCCAGCACTGGCGTGTGGAGGACAGACATGGGCAATCAGGTCACCTGGCTTCTGCTTCCTGGAGCCCCCTTCCCTAGTCCCCTCCAGCCTAGCCAGTGCTTGAAGTGATCAGCTCTGGTAAGGGACTACAGTCCTGCAGGTCTCTCCCTACCCCCATCCCATCCCATGCCTGGCCAGGATGCTCAGGTCCTCTGAAGGACCAGAAGATGGTTTTCTTTGGCTGTACTCGATATTGTGTCCAGTGACTCACACCCAGTGACTTGGAAGGACAGACCAGAAATAACAGAGCGTCCCGAGTTGCAGGCAGGTTTTCCTCCTTCACATTCAGTCTTGGGGAGCAAGGTGATGCTCCTAGCCCATTAAGAGCCAAATGCAGGGCTCCAACCTCCCCAGGACCTATCCCATGCAAACAAGAATCATCTCTCTGCTCTCAGGGAGGCACCTTGCTACTCAGACACTGGATAGAGAGACATCATTTCAGCAAAATACACAGCTGCTCCTCCTCCATCGCCAGACAGAACTCTTGGGCTTATCAGATCCTGGCAAGTTGGATGTCTGGGCTGCTCAAGTCCTCTTCTTCCAGCTCCTCCTGGCTGGGCTGCTCCATTGGTCTGACAAGTCCTCTGCAAGCACAGCAAATAACCCAAGAGCCATCGCTGCCCAAACCTGTGCTGGGGTCTCAGCTTCTTCTTCCCTGTCTCATCCATGCTAGAGCAGACCTAGATTAAGAGAGAGTCAACAATGATTAAGGCTAAGATTATGTCACAGAGATCACAGAATTCATGACTTCCAGAGATCTCAGTGACATTTTCCGCCTCAGCCCTGGGGCAGTGAGACCGGAACTGTCAGCCAGTGGGGACCCCGTAGCTATCAGCCACCGGTGGCAACAGGAGCCCCTTACAGCCCCAGCAGCCATGGGTGATGGGGGAGCTCCCACAG
Organism: Malaclemys terrapin pileata; assembly: GCF_027887155.1. Classification (NCBI taxonomy): domain Eukaryota; kingdom Metazoa; phylum Chordata; order Testudines; family Emydidae; genus Malaclemys; species Malaclemys terrapin. The sequence goes on along the minus strand of NC_071526.1, from coordinate 20,297,833 downwards.
GCTATGCCACAAAAGATGGAACCCACATCTCCCAGCTACTGTGAGCACTTGGGGCCCCCAGAGCTCCCAGCCACCACATGTGACAGGGGGACCCCAGAGCTCCCAGACGCCACAGGCAGGCCTCAGCCGGTGCAGGCAACCGAGGGAGCCCTCAGCTCCCAGCCACTGCAGGCAGACCCTGGAGTTCCCAGTCACCAGGGGTGGCAGGAAAAGCCGCAGCCTCATGCCATTGCAGATGGACCCCGTAGCTCCCAGCCGCCACGGGTGGGTGTCAGAGCTCCCAGCTGCCACATGTGGCGTCAGAATGTTGTGAAGGCCAAGACTATAACAGGGTTCAAAAAAGAACTCAATAAATTAATGGAGGATAAGTCCATCAATGGCTATAAGCCAGGATGGGCAGGGATGCTGTCCCTAGCCTGTTTGCCAAAAGCTGAGAATGAGTGACAGGTAATGGATCACTTTATGACAGGGGTTCTCAAACCGGGGGTCGAGACCCCTCAGGAGGTCACAAGGTTATTACATGGTGGGTCGTGAGCTGTCAGCCTCCACCCCAAACCCTGCTTTGCCTCCAGCATTTATAATGGTGTTAAATTAAAAACACTTTAAAATATATTTATAAGGGGGTCGCACTCAGAGGCTTGCTATGTGAAAGGGGTCACCAGTACAGAAGTTTGAGAACCACTGATTTATGATTCCCTGTTCTGTTCATTCCCTTTGGGACACCTGGCATTGGCCACTGTCAGTAGACAGGATACTGGGCTAGATGGACATTTGGTCTGACCCAGGAAGTCCATTCCTATGTTCTTAGGAACCCAGAAGCTCCCAGCCACCATGGGCAGCAGGGGGACCCCACACCTTCCGCCATCACGGGCAGACCCTGCAGCTCCCAGCAGCCAGAGGACTCTGGAGCCGCACCCACAGGTGATGGGGGGAGCCCAGGAGCCACGGGAGCAGTTGGTAGATGTCTCCTGCTTCCCCATTTTGTCAGTTATTTTTAGTAAACGTCAGGGACAGGCAGGGCCGTCCCTAGCTATTCTGGGGCCCTACGCAGCCACCCCCCGTGAGGAGGGGTGAGGGGCCCCAGGCCTCCGCATGGGGAGAACGGGGGGGCTGTCCCCAGACCTCCCCGGCAGGGGGAGCGGGCCCCAGGCCTCCATGTGGGGGAAGCGGGACTGGCTTGGGAGGCAGGGGGGAACCACCCCTTGGCACTCACTGGCGTTGCGGCTGGGGCCGGGTCTGCACTTCCCGCCACTGGTGAGTGCAGGCCTGGCCCTGCTGCAGAGCTCAGAGGAGTGGGGCTGGGGCTGGGGCAGGGCAGAGCAGGGGCAGGGAAAAGCCGGGGCTGGAGCAGCATGCAATTTTCCTGGTGCCCTACACAGCTGTGTACTTTGCATATGGGTATGGACAGCCCTGGGGACAGGTCAGGGCTTCCATCAATTTTTGTTTAATGCCCCTGACCTGTCCATGACTTTTAATAAAAATAACATGATAAAAATCTTAGCATTAAAAATGATGCATCAACTTGCAACCCCCTTTCCCAACATTTTAGTCCCCTGTAGCAAACATGATCCTACCCCCTCTCTAGGGTGCTACTGACACTAAAAGGACCTAAAAACCCCTACTTATAAATCACTATTGGTTGGCACCTCATTGCCACCCGTACTTCTATGCTGCTGCTGGCCAAACCCTCCCCCCAAAATCTAAACCCCAATCCCAAATTTTAAACACCACCCCCTACCCGGAACCCAACTTGAACCAAAAATTGCTCACACTTACCCTACAACCTGGTCCCTAAACCCCTTAAGCAAAACTGTAGCCCAATCCTCTAACTCCAAAACTCTAGCTCTGAACCCAACCCCTCTACGCCAGACTCTGGAGCCCAGTTCCCCACTCCCACACTGTGCAACCCCCCAGGAATCCTGCTTCGTACAGGCCGCCCGGCTACAGGGACTTCGCTCACACACAGAGAAACGGATTCTGCAGCTACAAACACTGCGCGCGCCCGCCGCAGAGCAGGGAGTTCGGTCCAACCGCCCATGGCAGCGCCATGGGCCTGCGGCTGGTTCGCTGCCCGCAGGATCCTCGTGCTCCAGCCTGGTGATTTCCCGCCTCCCTTCAACAACTCCAAACGGTCCTGGGGCTTTGAGATGTTTCTAAGCCGGGGCACTTGCAGCAGCGCTCTCCGCCCCCAGGCAGTGACAGCCCATTGGCTGCCACCTCAGTCAGAAAATGTCACCTAGCGACAGCCCATTGGCTGCCAAAAACACCAGCGCGTGCAAGCGGGCGCGACCTGTGAACACCCCCCTGCGGCTTTTCGCCAGGCAGGACGGCAGTGCCTGCTGCTGGGGGTCTCCGTTCCTCCGCCCGGGCAGCCGGAATCAGCTCCGCTCGGCCTCGACCTGCTTCTTGCGGGCGTTCGCTGAGCTCTGACTGCACAAGGCCCTGACGGGTCCACCCAGCATTGCTTTCAGAAAGCGTCACCTGACAGCCCAATACGAGATTAACTCTGTCAGAAAACGTCACTTAGTGAGGTCCCTATTGGAGATCAGTGTTCAGAAAAACCTCACCTCACTAGGCCCAATGGGAGATCAGCTCTTTTAGAAAGCGGCACTTCACTGGGCCCAATGGGAGATCAGGTGACAGCAAACGCCGGACAGGCCGGCACCGCAGCTCTTCTCAAGTCACCAGACAACGAGCCCCCCCTCCCCCATGTAGCCGCTCTTCTCACACTCACCAGCGGGCACTAAGCGGCCCCACGCTGCCTTCCAATCCAGGCACTGCCACGCACCTCAACCGCTCTCCCACACTCTTCCGTCCTGCGGTCAGTCACCCAGAGCCGCCGTCACGATAACACCTCTCAATAGCTCATTTCAGACACAGAAGATCAGCACTCTACTATATACTCTGTATGTTGCCCCCAATGACCAATAACTGACGCTTCAAATTTTCTCAAAAAGAAGAACAGGAGTACTTCTTTCACCTTAGAGACTAACAAATTTATTAGTCTCTAAGGTGCCACAAGTACTCCTATTCTTCTTTTTGCGGATACAGACTAACACGGCTGCTACTCTGAAACCCTTCAAATTTTCTGTATCATTTATTTTTTTAAATATTTCTCTAATAAAATTTAAATCTGTTCTTATCAAAACCTTCTAGAGACACAAGGCCCCAGTCTTGTAAAAGCTCTCCCCTCCTGTGGAGTTGAAGTGCTCATCGGTCCTTCTCCATGTCGGGCAACAGGCTTCCAGGTCAGGGTGACCAGACACCCAGTCAGGAGAAGGCTCTGCCTAGGCAGGCTCCCAATAAGCTATACTAAAAGTATGGGTCCCAACCCCAAAACTTACTCAAATTTTACCCCAATGTCCCCAAACTGCCGACTTTTAATATGCATATAAGATACTGCCGCGCTCAGTCAACTCCCTTTGCTTTCCAGCAGAAGCCTGCCGCCAGAGAACAATGTTGATATTTAAATTAGTTAGTACGTCGCTCAGTCAAGTCTCTCTGCTCTCCAGCAGGTGACGTCAGAGAGCTCCGAGCTTTCTCACTTACCTTTCTTGCGTCAGCTTAGGCCCCAGGGTTCACAAATGCATAAATCATGTGGGATTCTTGCAGAATATCACTTACTCACTTGGGTTAGCAGTTGAGGAATGTGGTGCTGCTCTGAGGGGACGTACTTGCATACTTGGGATATTATTGCAAATATACAATTAGAATTTCTGTTAGACAATTTTAAGGTCAATTTATATTTGGTAAAAACCTTATTTAGTGAAAGAAATGCTGTAGTGACAGCATGGTTACTGGGGCTACAAAACACTTTCCCTCCTGGGTGAAACAAAAAGTTAGAATTAGAAAATTACATAGTTTGTTCCAAAGCTGGTACAGGTTTAATTTCGCTTATGTGCAGGTTTGTTTAAGACTGACTGTGTTTTGGTTTTTAGTTGAAGTGGAGCTTTTAATTGACGTTTGCGGGATTGGAATGTCTGACATGCAATACTGGTTTTGACATAGTTCTGCATATTTTTATACAGATTTGTCAAGTATTCAACTATTGAATTGCTTTATAGGTGGTTTTAATAGTAGGGCTTATTTATTTTGTCATTTTATCATCCTGCTGTAGCACTCTTTTTTGATACTTTATGGCATTTGTTATTTTTTGTTTTTTAGAAACAAAATCAGCTTTTCTTAATGTTTGGGTTTTAAATTAAGCATTGGTTGCAGTTTCAAATTTTGCTTTAGATTTTTGGTTTCTGATGGGATATTTAAGAGGATTTGGGATTTAATACTAAAATTTGGACAGATTTAGATTATTTAGATGGACTTGGAGTAAATCCCTGTTTACTATTTTATTTTAATAAAGGTTATATTGCTGTAAACCCTGGCCGGGGGAAGAGGAGATGAGCTGGCCTTTAACAAGGAGCAGAGGCATGGCCACCATGAGGGGAGCCAGGTCATGAAGAGCTCCCCAAATTTTTTTCTCTAGCCCACCTCACCCCCCACCCACTAAACGGCAAGAGACTGATGCCACACCTGCTGGCAACTCTGCATTACCCTGACTGGCCACTGGGTGTCACTGCTGCTCCATGGCAGACATACTCTCTGCATTACCCTGACTGGCCACCGGGTGTCACTGCTGCTCCAAGGGAGACATACTCTCTGCATTACCCTGACTGGCCACCGGGTGTCACTGCTGCTCCAAGGGAGACATACTCTCTGCATTACCCTGACTGGCCACCGGGTGTCACTGCTGCTCCAAGGCAGATACACACTGTCTGTGTAACCCTGACTTGCCACTGGGTGTCACTGCTGCTCAAACGAAAACACCTTCTGTACATTACCCTGACTGGCCACCAGGTGTCACTGCTGTGCCATGGGAAACATGCTCTGTGCATTATCCCAATTGCCCACTAGGTGTCACTGCTCCTCCATGGGAGATACCACCCGCATTGCCCCACTGGGTGTCACTGCTGCACCGAGACACACTCTCTGTATCAGAGGGGTAGCCATGTTAGTCTGAATCTGTAAAAAGTAACAGAGGGTCCTGTGGCACCTTTGAAACTAACAGAAGTATTGGGAGCATAAGCTTTCGTGGGTAAGAACCTCACTTCTTCAGATGCAAGACTCTCTGTGTTACCCTGACTGGCCACCAGGTGTCACTGCTGCGCCATGGGAAACATGCTCTTTGCATTACCCCAATTGGTCACTAGGTGTCACTGCTCCTCCATTGGCACCCCCCATGCATTACCCCGACTGGCCACTGGGGGTCACTGCTGCTTCATGGGCGATACGCTCTGTGCATTACCCTGACTGGCCACAGGGTGCCACTGCTCCTCCATGGGAGACCCCCCCCCATGCATTACCCCAATTGGCCACTGGGTGTCACTGCTCCGCCAAGGGAACCACTGTCTGTGCATCATCCCGACTGGCCACTGGGTGTCACTGCTGCTCCAAAGAAATGTGCTCAGTGCATTAGCCTGACTGACCACCAGGTGTCACTGTCGCTGCAACAGAAACACACTGTGTATTACCCCAACTGGTGTCACTGCTGCTCCATGGAAAACACCACACTCTGTGCAGTACCTTGACTGGCCGCCGGGTGTCACTGCTCGTCCATGGGAGAGACACACTTTTCATTAGCCAACCTGGCTAGCTCTCTGGCCGCCCAGCTCTAATGACAGTGCCACCAGCAGCAGCAGCGCAGAAGTCCTCACTGAACTATGCACTGCCCAGAGCAGGCAGAGGGTTCAGGGTGCCCCACAGCAACCCAAACAGCCCCACTCTGCCCCAAGCTCCTGGGCCTGCAGCCCGTGGTTGATGCTCCCTGAGGGCTCTGCGAGAGCCAGGTTCCCCCACCCCAGTGGCTCTTGGGGGCTGCAAGCAGTTGAAGGGCAGTGGGAAGCTGAGGGGCAGCCGCATCCCCAGGACCAAGAGCAGCAGCAGGAGAAGGCGACAGGGGAGCACCCCAGCTGCCCATACCATGGCACAGTCAGCGCATCAGTCATCCCCCACTGGGCCGCTCCAGCCGCCAACCTGGCCAGGAGGAGGGCAAGGGGGGGACGGGGCAGGAGGCAGGGCTGGCACTTAAGAGGAGCAGGGAGCAGAGCCATAGAAATGGGTGGGGCCTTGTGGCAAGGGAGGGTGCAGCCCCCCAATTTTCTGTCTAGCCCACCTCAGCCCTCCCGCCACTGGAAAGAGGATGGTGCCACCCATGGAGGTGGGAAATTGGGGTTTGAGGGTTTAGGGTTGGGATTACAGGGTCAGGGTTTTGGGGTTGGATTAGGGTGAGGGTAAGGGCGAGTTAGGTTTAGGGTCTGGATTAGGTTTGGAAAGGGTTAGGGGTTGAGATGGAGAGTTAGATTAGGGGAGGGGAAGGGTTAGGTTCTGGGAGGCTGGGTTGAGGGTTAGAGGGTTGTGTTTAACGCAAGGGTTAGGATTAGCTTTAGGAATTAGGTTGGGTAAGAGTTTTGGTTCAAAGGTGGGTTAGAGTTAAGGGGTTAGGGTTATGGTCAGGGTGGGGGTTATGATATAATAGGGTGATGGTCGGGGATCAGGATTAGTTGAAGGGTTAGGGTGCAGGGGTCAGGGTTGGGTTGTCTAGGGTGAAGGGAGGGGTCAGGGTTTAAGGTTGGGTTGTGGTGTGGGATAGGGTCAAAGGTTAGGGGGAGGAGTTGGGTTAGAGTACTGGGGAACAAGAGTTAGGGTTTGAGATTAGAGTTAGCAGGTGAGGGCTCAGGGTTTGTCTTTTTTGCTCTTCTAATTGCTTGAATTGACCATTCTGTATCATAATTTCCTGCAAATATAGTTTAATTCCTTTTATTGACTTTTCAAAAACATTAGTTTCATTATTATTATAAGACCTGTAGCAACGCAAACAGACCCTGCTCCCGTTTCTCTACTTTGGGTGTACTGAGCATGCCCAGTAACCTTCGCTGTAGCCACTGCCCTCTCTCTGCCTTTACTTCTGTTTAGGATTTGCTGCCTCCTCTTTGGAGGGGTTTAAAAGGATTAAGGGGGCAAATCGCAGCGAGGGGCTGTCAGGGTCTGAGCAGGGGCAGAAATTTACTGGCCAGGGGGACTCAAGCTACTGTAGCTAGTGGCAGAAGAGGGGCTGAAGGGGAAAACTTGGGGGTGGGGGGTGGGAGCCGGGGTTAAGCCCGGGGAGGGGGGGGGGACGCTGCCAGACCCCGTGCAGGGACAATACCCCCGTTTAGGGAGGGGGGAACAGTGACCCCGTGGGATGAGGCACCCGCTGTGCTCGCTAATCTGGGGGTGGGGGGTGCAGAGGAGGTTTTCGTTCTGCTCACAGGACGCGGCATGTCAGCCCCGGAGCAGAGGGCGGGTTCCTGGGACTGGGGTCTTAAAGGCACAGGCCTCCAATTCCTAGCCTGTCAAAGCTTAATCACCGCAGCTCCTCTCTATCCTATACAAGTGTTGCAGGGCCAGGGTGCCCTGGGGGGAGGGGGGGCAAGTGGGGCAATTTTCCACAGGGGCCCCCACGAGTATATTGGAGGTTGCCCCCACCTCCGTCTTCCCCCAAGCCCCTGTGTCTCAGCACGCCGCGTCTGGGAAAGGCCCTGGCACGCTGCAGCGCCGTGGCTCCAACGCTGTCCGAGGCCGCTCCTGGACGCTGAATCCTCTGGGCAGCCCTGTGCAGGGCTACGTTACTGCTCCAGCCAGGAGACTGAATGTGGTGAAATATTGTACAGACACTCTCTCCCTCAAACTCTGCCTCTCACATTTTGAATATGTAAAAGTGTCTTCTATCAGTTTCTGTGCCTATATGAAATCACTGCAGCTCATTTCTCTTATATAACGTGCTGAGTTGCTAACTCCCTCCCAGAGCCCACATATCCGCACCCCCTCCTGTACCCCAATCCCTGCCCCAGGTCAGAGCCTGCACCCCTCACTCAAACTCCCTATAGCCTGCAACCCTCTTGTACCCCAACTCCATCCCAGAGCCTGCACCCCAAAAAGGGCTGGATTAACCTTTTGTGGGCCTGGAGCTAAACATATTTGTGAGCCCCCATGGGGGAAATGGGGACATGGGGCAGGGGGGCAGAGTCCTCAGAGCGACGGGCTGGCCAGGGGCAATGGGAGATGAGATGGGTCATGGCACGGCAGGGACAGCCCCGTTCCATCCAGAGCAGTACAAGGGCACTGTTTACAAACCGGAAGCTGCCAGATGCACACTGGCCAGCCAGGCCCTGCGCTCTCATCATGCTTCTTCCCCTTCGGGGCAGTCCCATGCTGCACCATGCTACCCCGTGCCCAGCACCCCTCTGACTCCCTATGCCCAGTGCCACACCACCCAGAGACCCCCACAAACCCCCATGCCCAGTGCCCTCCCACAGACCACTCCCCCACCCACTCAGAACCCTCCCATAGATCCTCTCACTGCCCAGTGCCCCCTAGCTGGAGACCCCCCACAGTCCTCCCACAACTGCACAGTGCCCTGCACCTCCCCGCCCAGAGCCCCCCGACAGATTCCCTCACTGCCCAGTGCCCCCCACTGCCCCAACTGCACAGTGCCCCGCACAGACCCCCCACACTTCCCAGCACCCCGTCACACACAGATCTCCCCCACTGCACAGCCCCCCCAACACACACAGATCTCCCCAACCCCCACTGCACAACACCCCCCCCCGAGACCCACTAGAGACCTACTCTCCCACACCTTAACCCCCAGCCACAATAGCTGGCCCTGATGGGAGGTGACTGTCTGCCAGGCTGAGCCGGCAGCGCAGCCAGAGCTGGTCCTGGGGCAGGATAACTCCGGTCCCTTGGGGGTGCAATCAGCCAGGCTGGAGCAGAAGCAGAGCCTACCCAGGCCAGGCTCCCTCAGGACCCACATGCCTGGCAGGACCCAGCTGAGCCCCCCCTTCCCCTCTGGCCGTCCCCTGTGACTGGCTGAGACTGGCCCAGCCTCTGCACCAGTCCCAGGTGGCTTTTTCCCTGGGGAGGCAGGTGGAGCCCCACAGGTCCCAGGCAGTGGAGACAGCTCAGAGCTGGAGCAGTGCTTGAGAGTGGGGCAGATCCCTGGGACATGACTCCTGAGATCCCACCCACACCCTTTGGCCCCGTGGCCAGCAGCCCTGCCGAGACCACATGGTGGTCCCTAGCTGCTGGGTGATGAGCCCTCTACAGCAGCGGCATAGCCAGGTTCTAACATCAGGGATTTATTGTATTATGTATAGTAAGTGTTTAATATAAAAATCAGGTAGTAAGGTTTACAATGTTATAACAAGAGATTATGCTATTACCATTATCCAGTCAACTTGCACACTACTATTTTGAATTAGTGATAATTCAGAGAGAGAGAAAGAAAAAAGCTGAATTTAGAGAATAATTATTAACCAGATTCTTGGTTATTCACCAGCCACTTTGCTCCAGACCATAGCACAAAGCACCATAAACCCAGTAGAATCTGCTCAAGAGAATATTCACCTCAAATTGGCATCTGCTACACTCCCCGCCCCGCCCATTTCCAGTCACCACTATTCAGGATATAGCAATGGTCCAATAGATCAATTTGTCACATTAGCCAGGAGGAAGCAGGTCGTGAGTGTTTTTGACCACAAACCCCATCCCTCCTGATTCGCAACCCCATGGACCAGTGACAAGTGCATGAGCAGCCAACTCATTGGAAATAAGCAAGGAGGAAGCCAGTGAAAAAAGTGAAAGTGGCCATTCTGGTATCACCTTGGGCTCAGGGGCACACTAGCCAGGAGGAAGCAGATTGATCAAAGGGGACACTTTGGTATCCCCTTGGGCTCAGGGGCATGCTCCATACCCTCAAACCTTACCTCCCTTTTCACGGATTCACACACAAAAAAGTGAAACTGCACGCCTCAATAGATTAATAGATCAATTTGGCACATTAGCCAGGAGGAAGCAGATTGATCAAAGGGGACACTCTGGTATCTCCTTGGGCTCAGGGGCATGCTCCATATCCCCAAACCACATTAGCCAGGAGGAAGCAGATCGTGAGTGTTTTCGACCACAAACCCCATCCCTCCTAATTCACAACCATATCCCTGGACCAGTGACAGGTGCATGGGCAGCCAAGTCATTGGAAATAAGCAAGGAAGAAGCCAAGGGAAAAAAATCAAAGGGGCCACTCGGGTATCACCTTGGGCTTAGGGGCATGCTCTGTACCCCCAAACTTTACCTCTCTTTTCACAGATTCACACACAAAAAAGTGAAACAGCGCACCTCAATTGTCTAATTGATCAATTTGGCACATTAGTCAAGAGGAAGCAGATCGATCAAAGTGGCCACTCTGGTATCACCTTGGGCTCAGGGGTATGCTCTGTACACCCAAACTTTACCTCCCTTTTCACGGATTCACACACAAAAAAGTGAAACAGCGCACCTCAATCGTCCAATAGATCAATTTGTCACATTAGCCAGGAGGAAGCAGATCGATCAAAGGAGCCACTCAGGTATCACCTTGGGCTTAGGGGCATGCTCCGTACCCCCAAACTTTACCGCTCTTTTCACGGATTCACACACAAAAAAGTGAAACAACATGCCTCAATCATGCAATAGATCAATTTGGCACATTAGCCAGGAGGAAGCAGACCGTGAGTGTTTTCAACCACAAACCCCATCCCTCCCGTTTTGCAACCATCCCTGGACCAGTGACAGGTGCATGAGCAGCCCAGTCATTGGAACTAAGCAAGGAGAAGCCAGTGGAAAAAATGAAAAGGGGCCACTGTGGTCTCACCTTGGGCTCAGGGGCACGCTCCATACCCACAAACCCTACCTCCCCTTTCACGAATGCAATGAAAGCGGCCACTGCGGTCAGGAAGCAGATCGGGATCGTTTTTGACCGCATACCCCATCCCCTCCTGATTCGCAACCCCATGGACAGGCGGTAGCAAGTTAACAAACAGCTTACCAAACTGCTAGGCTGCGTGGCAGAAACCGCTCCCAGTTGCAAAAGGGGAGGGCTGCACTTTATGCTGAGACACCGGCCGGGCCCTTTCACTGCGAGGGCGTGTCGGAGGTGGCCCGCCCTGGGATGCTGCTGCGGGAGGCTCCTCCTGGGGCTGCCCCCAGGGCGGGCCGGGGCCGGGGCCGGGGCCGGGCCGGGGAGCGGCTCCGGGGGCTGATGTTGCTCGGCAGACGTAGGCGGGGCCGGCGCAGAGACCTGGAGTCGGGAGGCGGCAGCGCCGAGCTCGGAGCAGCCAGGTAGGCCGGAGCCGGGTCCCGGGGCAGCGTGAGGAGGGGCCGGGCGCGGGGCCGGGCCGGGCCGGCCGGCGGCAGCGGGCTGGTCTCCGTGTAGTCCTTCTGTCGGGAAGTCGGGGCGAGCCCGTGAGCCGTGAGGTAACTTGGCGCCTTGCCCCGCACGGGGAGCCCTTGTGTCGCTGAGCCTCGCGGGCGGGGCTGGCATTCCACTTCGGTAACTTGACTTGGTTCAGCCTCTTTACCTAAAACTCCCCAGAAACGCGGCCTGGGGGGGAAGCTCTGTCCCCAGGCCGTTGAGGGGACAGAGTCTCTGCCGCCTACGTTCAGCGCCAAGCCCCAGCCTCTGGCTGGGGAGATGCGAGTGTAGTGCAGTCATTTGGGGGTTTAGTATCCCTCTAAAAACGGCTCCTGCACAGAGAGCCGCTCTCAGGGATGTGCCTTGAGGCTGGAGAACATTCCTCTGAAATAGCCATGTCACCGCGTTTCCAGTCCAAACGTATCCTTTCAGCGTGTACAGCCACAGAGTGCTTGTTGAATGAAGTTAGTGGGTTTGTAATTACAATGCCTAGTATTTCTAAAAAAACCTGTCAGCGTTCTAGGGTCCTGCAGTTGCTTTTGTTCAGTGCCAGTACCACAAAGGCATTCTGTTGGCAATATTAAAAGAACATGTAAAACCTAGACTTGAAACCCATAACAACCAGTAATGCAGCCCAGATAAACTAACAGTGGTCTTGATTAAAGGAGATTGAGAAGTGGGTGGAGAGGGTTTTTTTATTTAAAAAAATAAAATTGGCCATAAAGACATATTTTCTTAAATGTGCATTACACTACAGACAGCTGCTTTACCACAGTGGTAGTTGGACCTATCCAATGTCTGAGAACACATTTAAAAATACCTTATGTCTAGAATCTGTTTACCACTCATATCCCACAAGCTAGATCAAAGTCAGTACTTTGAAGTAAGTTCTCTTAGGATCATCTGGATACTAGAATAAGTGTCTTTTTTAGTATGTCAGTAGTTGTCATTAATGCTTGGCGTTACTACTGAAGTAAAATTTCAGCTTTGGCTAGGGATTGCTTTGCTGCTGGGGCACCATTTTGTTGTTTTTAAAAAAGAGGTAAGACGGAGCCTCTCATAGCTATATCCTTAGGAGAAAGAAGGAACATTCTGATATCTAATATAATTTTCCAACCTAGCAGCTGGACATTGGTATTTTAACTGTTCCTTCTGTTCTTGCTCACACATCATCAGCAGGAGACACCCTTATTAGGGCCTTGTCTAAACAACCAAGTTTTGTTGCCAAAAACTGCTTTTTGGCAACCAAACAGTGTGTGCGTACACACTGCAATGTGACTTTTGTCAGGGAAAAATACCTGGTTTTGGCGACTAAATACATCCACCCCAAGAGACTTACATCTTTTTCCTCTACATTTTTTTCAACAAAGTGCCAGTGTAGACACCACGCTTGATTTCATTGCTTTAATTGGCGTCCAGGAGGTGTCCCACAATGCCCATCCTGACCGCTTTGGTCAGCAGTTTGAATTCCATTGCCCTACAGCCAGGTAAACAACCACCCGCCCCTCCCCCTTAGAAATCCTGTGAATTTTTGAAATTCCATTTCCTGTTTGCTTGGCGTGGAGAGGTCTCATTGCATCTTCCCAGGTGACCATGGCAGCTTATCACACCAAACACTCTCCTGCTTGGATCACTGCAGAGCTGTTGGATCTGATCAGTATATGGGGAGAGGAGGCTATGCAGTCCCAGCTGTGCTTGAGCCATAGGAATTGGGATACCTATGGACACATTCCTTGAGGCTTGTGTGAAAAGGGCTATGATCAAGACACGCTACAGTGCAGAGTGAAGATAAAGGAGCTGAGGCAGGCGTACTATAAGGCAAGGGAGGCAAACCATCACTCTGGTGCTTCACCTAAGACCTGCCAGTTCTATAAGGAGCTGGACGCTATTCTTGGTGGTGACCCTACCTCACCCCCAAGAGCCCCATGGATACTTTGGAGGGAATGGAGGCGGCAGAAAGAGGACCTAACCCAGAGGATGAAGTTATTGATGAAGAGGTGGAGTTAGATGAGGATATGCAGCTCCTGGCAGGGTTGCTTGATGGGGCAGGCAGCCAGGAACTGCTCTCAACTCCAGAGGTGTCTAGCCAGTCTCAGCAGTCGCTCTCCGGGGAGCAGGAAGCAGGAGATGAGACGCCTGGTAAGTGGCTGTGATCTGTGTAGTGCGAAGGTGAGTTCAGGGTATAGAAATGTGGGAGGCTGGTTGTTCCTATGAGGTGGATGTTTCCCTGTGTAGCTAATCCGTATGGCAGAACAGGGTGTTGATGCATGCAGAGATCTCCTAGGAATCCTCCAGAGAAATCTCCAGGAAAGTTTCCTGGAGGTACTTGGTAATCCTCTGCTGAAGGTTCTGTGGCAGAGCACCTTCCCCCATTCGGCAATCACTTGTGCAGGGACCAAAGTGGCACATAGGTGAGCAGCATAGAGAGCAGGGTGGAAGTCACAAGCATGGAGTAGATAGTACCCTTGTTTCCCTGCTTGCCTTTAGCAGTGAGATGTCTGCTAGAATGACCCTTGCCTATGGAAAAGTCGGGGAGAATTTTAGATTTTTTTTCCATAGACTGCTACACCATGAGCCTTGCAGAGAGTGTGTGCTCTTTTCCCCATGTGGAGCAACCTTCCCCCACAACACTCACCATGCCTTGGCTGTTTACGGAGATGTGTGCCTGGCTAGGGTCAGTGAAAAAGTGATTGCAATGTTGCGAAAGGTGAATTTAACTGAAATATTACAATACTGTGCGTGAATTTAACAATCCTGCTTCTGTGCATTGCCCCATGTGCTTCACCAGATGTGGCCTTCAGGAACACCCCACGCACCTCTTCCGAGCGTCTCCGCCAGATAAGAAAGCGCCCAAGACGCAGCAAAGAAGACATGTTCCAGGAGGTACTGCAGTGCTCCAATGCAGAAAAAAGGGAACATAAGGAGTGCTGGGAAGTCGAATGGCAGGACAGAAAAGAGAATCAAGCGTTTGTTAAATATGCAACTGAGAGGATGATTAAAGTAATGGAGGAGCAAATGTAGATGTTACAGTCCTTAAGTGCTGTAGACTGAGCAGATCAGTTCCCCTTTCACTCCACCCCCTCGGACAACTTTCACAATGATAACTGGACCTACACACAGTTGTGAAATTCTGTCTTTCCCTGGTTCCTTCTTTCCCATGAGGCGTTTGCATGTGCTGTTTCTTGTTCAATAAAATCAAAGTTCTTTAATAGTGAATCACCTTTATTTTTTTCTACAAATTGAGATTGCAAGCACTACCAATACATACACAGGCATTGTTATCATTGTCTTACAGGACTATAAGGCCCAAAATGACACCATTGCGTCCTAGGAAAACTAGCACCTGTGACAGAGATATACAGTATTGGTGCTCATTGTCAAAGTGCTGCCTCCAAGTCTCCCTGATTCAAACTGCCCCCCTCTGGGTTCCTCTGACAGCCCTGGCATCTGCCTGCTCAAAATCAGCAGCCAAGTGGTCTGTCTCAGCACTCCACCCCTGATCAAACCTTTCACCCTTAGCTTCACAGAGATTATACAACATGCAGCACGTGGCTATGACCATGGGAATATTATCCTCATTAAGGTCTAGCCTGCCATAAAGGCATCGCTAGCGTGCCTTTAATCTGCCAAATGCACATTCAACTGTCATCCGGCACCTACTCAGCCTGTTGTTGAACCATTCCTTACTGCTGTCCAGGTGTCCCGTGTAAGGCTTCATGAGCCAGGGCTGTAAGGGGTATGGTGGGTACATTTCAAGGTGGCTGTGTCCATCTAAGCAATCTATCTGATAGAAAAGAAATCTACATAGTATATCTGAAAAACAGAAAGGGCCAGACCTACACTGGCAGAACCTAGGTTGTGGGACTCCAGAGACCCCCAACAGTGACGCTAGCTGACTACAGTCCCCACTCCAGCAGTGGTCTGGACCTGGCTGGTATAGCATACAGGGGGAGAGACTTGATTCAGTGCATTTCCAGGCAATGTCCTATGAAGCCATAAATAAAGCTGCTTCCGTTTCACCCTATGAATCCCAAATGGAAGGGGTCAGGGATACTGCCTCCAGAGCTGTAGAGGATGCAAATTGCTGCTACTTTAGCATATGGTTTGAAGTCATTGAATGGGTCATTAAAGAGTTCATGATAGTCCCTCCCCACCCCCCCCCAATAGGGATTTTTAGCCATGTAGTCCTAGCCAAAGTCAATTTTAGTTAGTTGTATTGTGCTTACCTTACATTCCTCTGTAATGTTACCTGGAAGCAAGAGTCTTCAGTTCTGTCTTAATTGTTGTGTAGTGTTGCTTTGTGCTGTTAGACAATAGGTGGAGTGGTTTATAAAGTTTGTAAAGTGCTTTGGGGAACCTTTCTGGATGAAAGGTGATGTGTAAGTTTGTCATCATAGTGCTAGAGATTATTCTTATAAAATTTACCAGTCATCTGAATGTTGTGCTGATTGTGTGTAAGATAGTAACCTGTATGTTTGATGGAACAGGTTTTTGAAATTCCTAAATACTTGGCCTTTTCTGAGTAAGTAATATGGAGATGGAGAGGATGAACATGGATACGTCTGGTGAGGAGGAAGAGAAGGAAAACATTGAAAGAAACTCTAGAGTTTGTACTAGCTGTGACAAGATTCATGAGTCCATTTCCAAATGGATGCTTCCTGAAAATGCCAGAGGAACCTACTTGGAAAGAGCAAACTGTATCCCTCCTCCTCTCTTCATCATTTCCATTAGTTTAGCTGAGGTAAGAGTTCTTACCTGGTAACATTGTAAATGTTTGCACTTGTCTTGCATTGAATGCTATTATTTTATAGGAACAACAGTCAAACTGTGGGATTTAGATTATACAAATTGCAGTTGTTTCACTTTAGAGTCATGGGCTTCTTGTCTGTTGTTCAGCACTGGAGTTTGCATGTGATCATAAAACATACTGAATTGAGCATTTTTAACTTCTTGATTATCTTCCATTTAGTAACTTCTTTCTCATTTATTGCACAGATGAAGCCCATATTATACATATTGCACCACTATAATACCCTATTTTTCAGTTCCTTGTAAGTCTGGCAAATTTTAATCACGAAGGCTGAAATCTTCCATCTCTGGTTTCTGTTTCATGTCAAATTTTTTAAAATATTTGAGCAAAAATGGTTCAGCATCAACCTTTTCCAAGAATGAGCTTAGTGGAGAAATAAGAAAATATTTACAAAATAGTTTCTAACTTGAAACTTGGTAGGGGACAGTTCAGAAGTGTCCTAACCCTATGAAAATCCACACTCATTTGGCCAGTTTAAGAGCCTCTTAAAGTTGCTACTGGCACATGCACAGCAGAACTTGTTCTACACTTGGTGATTATGTTTCTTAAAATCCTAAACTGAACTGCATATGCTCTACTAGAATTCTTTGAAGAGGTCAACAAGCATGTGGACAAGGGGTATCCAGTGGATATGGTGTACTTAGATTTTCAGAAAGCCTTGACAAGGTCCCTCACTAAAGGCTCTTAAGCAAAGTAAACTATTATGGGATAAGAGGGAAGGTCCTCTCGTGGATTGGTAACTGGTTAAAAAATAGGAAACAAAGGGTAGGAATAAACGGTCGGTTTTCAGAATGGAGAGAGGTAAATAGTGGTGTCCCCCAGGGGTCTGTACTGGGCCCAATCCTATTCAATATATTTATAAATGATCTGGAAAAAGGGGTAAACGTTGAGGTGGCAAAATTTGCAGATGGTACGAAATTGCTCAAGATATTTAAGTCCCAGGCAGACTGCGAAGAGCTACAAAAGGATCTCTCAAAGTGAATGCCTAGGCAACAAAATGGTAGATGAAATTCAATGTTGATAAATGTAAAATAATGCACATTGGAAAATATAATCCCAACTATACATATAAAATGATGGGGTCTAAATTGGCTGTTACCACTCAAGAAAGAGATCTTGGAGTCATTGTGGATAGGTCTCTGAAAACATCCACTCAATGTGCAGCAGCAGTCAAAAAAGCGAACAGAATGTTGGGAATAGTTAAGAAAGGGATAGATAATAAGACAGAAAATATCATATTGCCTCTATACAAATCCATGGTACATCCACATCTTGAATATTGTGTGCAGATGTAATTGCCCCATCTCAAAAAAGGGAAACAAAAATGATTAGGAGTATGGAACAGCTGCCATAGGAGGAGAGATTAATAAGACTGGGACTTTTCAGCTTGGAAAAGAGATGACTAAGGGGGGGATATGATGGAGCACTATAAAATCATGACTGATGTGGAGAAAGTAAATGTGTTATTTACTCCTCCTCATAACACAAGAACATGGGGTCACTACATGAAATTAATAGGCAGCAGGTTTAAAAGGAAGTATTTTTTCACACACTGTGTAGTCAACTCCTTGTTAGAGGATGTTGTGAAGGCCAAAAAATAACTAGATAAGTTCATGGGGGATAGGTCCATCAATAGCTATTAGCCAGGATGGACAGGGATGGTGTTCCTAGCCTCTGTTTGCCAGAAGCTGGGAATGAGTGACAGGGAACGGATCACTTGATGATTACCTGCTCTGTTCATTCCCCCTGGGGCACCTGGCATTGGCCATTGTCGGAAGACAAGATACTGGGCTAGATGGCCTTTGGTCTGACCCAGCATGGCCATTCTTATGTTCCCAAATTTGATGACCTCGCTGTCCTCCCCAGTCAAAATATCCTTTGGTTGAGGGAAGATGCAGCTAGGCTGTGAGCCCAGGAATTTTAGTCTTGCCTCTTCCGTTGATTGAGAAGTGGACAATTAATAACCAATCTTTATCCAGAAAGACCTCATATCCCTAGCAAGTATTAGTCCCACATTTTATATGTGAAGTAACTAAGGATCTTAGACATTTCACAAGCTCACTTCTGGCAGAAATGCTGATTAAAATAGAGATTTCTGTGGCAGATTACGGTTTCAGCCACTTAATCCAACTGTCTCACTGAAAGTATAGGCCAGATTGTTTTTTGGTTATGAAGTCCTGCATACGCGGTGCCTGGAAAAGAACCAGGAATCCTGACTTGTTCTTCTGTGGTGCCACCAGACTCCTTGTTGTTTTTGTAGATACAGACTAACACGGCTACCCCCTGATACTTCATTTTTTCATTTTTCTTTTTTTAAAGTCCAGTGTTTGTATGTTATTTTCTGTGTGAAAATGTTTGAATTGGAAAACCAGGCATTTGAACATTAGGAAATGCTAGGACTGAGGTTGCCTGTGCAACCTTAACTCTGTCCCTTTGTGCATATCACAAACTTCTTGTTCTACAAGTACAGTAACTCCTCACTTAACGTTGTAGTTATGTTCCTGAAAAATGCTACTTTAAACGAAACGATATTAAGTGAATCCAATTTCCCCATAAGAATTAATATAAATGCGGTGGTTAAGGTTGAGAATTTTTTTTCACCAGACAAGACTATATTTTATATAATAAATTATTTATATATACACACACACACATACACAGTATAAGTTTTAAACAAACAATTTAATACTGTACACAGCAACAATGATTGTGAAGCTTGGTTGAGGTGGTCAAGTCAGAAGGTAGAAGAGGGTGGGATATTTCCCAGGGAATGCCTTAGTGATAAATGATGAACTAGCACTCCTAACACATTGTTGTTAATGTAGCCTCACACTCTCCAAGGCAGCACAAATGGAGGGAGTGGAGACAGCATGGCAGAGAAAGACAGAGACACACACCTGTGTGTGAGAGAGAGACGCGCATTGCCCCTTTAAGTACGCTGACCCCACTCTAAGTACATTGCCTTTTTAAGTAGATCAGCAAGTTGAGACAGCAGCTGCTGCCAGCAAGCTCCCTCCGTCCTGGTGTCCGTCCCCCCTTCCCGCTTTGGAGATAAGATATAGGGGGAGGGGGACACCCTGACATTAGCACCCCTCTTCCCCATCCACCCTCTGCACAGCAAGCAGGAGGCTCCTGGGAGCAGCTCCAAGGCAGAGGGCAGGAGAAGCACAGGGCAGCGTGGGGAGGGACAGCTGAACTGCCCAGCAATTGATAGCCTGCTGGGTGGCTGCCGCACAGGGAACTTAGGGAAGCGGGGAGCTGATAGGGGGTTGCCAGTCCAACCTGGTTCCAAGCCCCCTCCAGCTAGCTCCAACGGACTGTTCTTTTTGCAAGCAGTGGCCAAGCAGGTGGCTACCAAACAACATTATAAGGGAGCATTGCGCAGCTTTAAACGAGCATGTTCTCTAATTGATCAGCAACGAAACAGCGTTAATTAGGACAACTTTGTGAGGAGTTACTGTACTGCTCTATCATTCAGATCCTGATTCAGCAGAATACTCAGGCATATCCTTAAAATCCATTTAAGTCAGTGGGATTAAAGAACATGCACAGTGGTTAGAACCCCTTTAAATCGGGTATTTCCTAATTTGAGTGGTTGATTTTGCATCTCTACCCTTTTTGTTGTTTCCAGTGTGTGTTCTGACCATTACACAAATAGTTGTATGTTAGTGAAATTATGCATTTCTCTATATAGAAGGTTTGAAATCTGCCATGAGACAATTATATATCAAGGATTTTGGGATTATCGGAGGAAAATTATTTATATTTAATAATTCCAAATCATTGTAGAAGTTGTTAAAATCTCTCATTGTTTCCAGCTGGCTGTATTCATTTATTATGCTGTTTGGAAGCCCCAGAAACAGTGGATCACTCTGGATACAGGTGTCTGGAACAGTCCCTTTATTTATAGGCCTGACAAGAGGGAAGAAACTTGGAGATTCATTTCATATATGCTAGTGCATGCTGGGTAAGCAATGTAACAATGGACTCTACAAACAGTCAACCTGTGGAACTCTTTGCCAGAGGATGTTGGGAAGGCTAAGACTATAACAAGGTCAAACAAGAACGAGATAAGTCCATGGAGGATAGGTCCATTATGACTATTAGCCAGGATGGGCAAGGATAGTGTCCCTAGCCTCTGTTTGCCAGAAGCTGGGAATGGGTGACAGGGGATGGATCACTTGATGATTATCTGTTATGTTCATTCCCTCTGAAGTACCTGGCATTGGCCATGTTGGAAGACAGGATACAGGCTAGATGGATCTTTGGTCTGACCCAGTCTGGCCGTTCTTATGTTCTAAACAGGTTTTTCAGAGAAGCCAAAGGGAATTAGGTGTCATTCCATTAGGTTCCTCTGAAAATCTCAGTCTATGTCAAAAATTTATGTATTCATTGAGGAAAATGGAAGATTTTACCTTGTAAGATTTATAAAGATCATGTGGTCAGGACCCTAGTCTTAAGACTTGTCTGCAGGATGATGCTTCTGGGCACCGTACTGAGGCGGTAGGATCTGCATCATGATAGGCTGTCCCCTTTAAAGGTAGTGGTGCCTAGTTGTGAGCCCACCCCAGTCACATGGCATGGCCCTTCTCATATTTTGGGAGGTTTTGATATAGGATAAGAAATAAGAGGAATTTGTGGAGAGGAAGCAGTCCCAGGAATAAATAATGTTTGGGAGAAATTTTATTACTGTTTCTTTAAGGGCCTTGGCTCAGGAGCCTTGCAGAGTGGGCAGGGCAAGGCTCCTCTCTCGCCCAACCAACTGGGTATGAGGTGGAAGAAGGGAACTAGTATGCTGCCTCTTCCCCGATAACAGGGCAGACAACAGCAGGAGAGCACTGCCTGCTGCACCCTCTGAGCCTGAGAACTAATTGGGGTAAGGGGCCAGCTGAAAGTGGATAAGGCCCTACAGCTGTCCGAAATTATAACCCAGCTCAAAGGAGGAGAATGGAAGGCTGCAGTTTTAAGGAGAGAAACTGTTGGAAATATCACCCAGCTCTGGGAGGAGGGCTGGGACCTCCTGAACGGGAGCAAAAAGTCTATAAGGACTCTTACATGGACCCACAGGGGACATGAACTTCAACTCAGAAGTGAGTTACATGCTGTAGAATAGTTAATAAATCAGACTCCCACGAAGGTGATATTGGTTTACCAGTCTAGGTAATTAATTGAAATAACCTGAGTTGGTGCTGGAGGCAATGAACCTGCAGGGCCACAAAGGGGGCCATGTTCAAGGGCAGCACCCCATGACAGGGTCAGTAATGACAAGATTTCCACCTAGTGAACTGCCAGCACCACTTCCTGCAGCAGTGAGGTGTCACTCCATTCCAAAATGTGACCTAATCCGTAAGTGTTTAGTTTGTGAGATCAGTACAAGGTAGTATAGATAGCATGGCTGTAGTATAGTTTTAATCCTACCTGAAAAGGTACAAAGAAGGGCAACAAAAAATATTAAAGGCAAGGATCAGCTTCCATAGGAGGAGAGATTAAACAGACTGGAAATGTTCAGCTTTGAAAAGAGAAGACTAAGGGGGGATAAGATAGATGTCTAAAATATCATGAGTAGTGTGGAGAAAGTGAATAAGGAAGTGTTATTTACTCTTTCACATAACACAAGAACTAGGGGTCACCCTATAGAATTAATAGGCAGTAGCTTTAAAACAAACATAAGAAAGTACTTCTTCACCCAATGTGCAATCAATCTGTGGAACTCGTTGCTAGGGTCCAAAAATACAACTGGGTTAAAAAAAGAATTAAATAAGTTCATGAAGGACAGGTCCATCAATGATTATTAGCCAAGAGGGTCAAGGCTGCAAACCCATTCTTTGGGTGTCCCTAGACCTCTGACTGCCAGAAGCTGGGACAGCACGACAGGGGATGGATCACTCGATAATTGCTCTGATCTGTTCATTCCCTCTGATGCATCTGGCACTGGCCTGTCATAAGACAGGATACTGGGCTAGATGGACCATTGGTCTGACCCACTATGGCCATGTTTTACCTTTTTTTTTTGAGACCTGTTCTTCATAATCTGTGCTCCAGTTCTGCCTTTCCACCAGAGTCCCTTACTCTGACTTGTATGCAGACTCTGGCCTTACAGATCCAAATGCATAGCCCTGACTCCACCCCCTAAAAAGTAAGGCTTACTTGTTTTGAGTTATTTGAGTATATAATTTATAACAGCTTTTATTTTGTCTTACTAACTTTTAAAATTTTTTATTTTGGCTGTAGAAATAAAGCATGCCCCCAGGATGCTAGCGTGCCATTTTATTATGTATTAGCTATAGTTTGAGAAAACTTTAAATGTTTGTTAATTAAAATTTTGATTTTCAAATATCAACATGTTTTTCCTTGCAGCATTCAACACATTTTAGGAAATCTCTTTCTGCAACTTATTTTGGGGATCCCCTTAGAAATGGTTCATAAAGGGCATCGGGTTAGTCTGGTGTATCTCGCAGGAGTGATTGGAGGTCAGTGTGTAATGGGAAATGGGTAAGCTTAAATGAAGAACTGTCTGTATCAGAAAATCAATGTATATTATTGCCACATCCCCTTTCCTGAACAGGACAATCAAAGTTGTTGGTATACTGGATTGTGTAACAACCAGTTCTCTTGGTGCAGAGAATGTCTTGACTCCAAACTTTTACCGTAATAACATACTAGAAAACAACCCTATGTTCCACTCCACTCCACTCCACTCCGGTGTTCCTTTCAACTTTTTAGCCATTCTCCCTTCCAAATTTTTTAACACTCTTAATTCATCCATACAGAAATATAAATTCATACCAAGTGTTAGCGGGCAGTATTTTACAATTAACATCTTTGAAATGGATAAGTAAATTGAATTAATTCTCAATGGAAATAGTAAACTGCATTTATTATTCTGCATTCTAAAGTCTACAGTTTATGGACTCTAGAAAAATAGGCACAGATATTGTTCCTGTAAAAGCACATCTTGAAGTTGGTTATTGTTGCCGTCTTCAGTTGGTTAATTCTATTAGAATTAACAGAGCTTCTGTTAATTCTAAATAAAATAAAATTAAAGAAGCAACAACATTGTTCCTCTGTAATCTTCCTCCATCACCAAGAAAACAAGACTTGTCTCCTCCCTACTGCTTCTAATTCTAGGTATAATGCTTTGTTACCACTTATGGTGCTTGTTTTAATACTTCCCTATTAAGGCTGCTTAAATCCTGTTGAATGATAAGACATGCATATTAACAAATCGCTATGATTTATAAATATAACTTTTTATTGACAAGTTTCTACTGATGAAAGGTAGAACAATTTCTTTCTCAGGGGACATTATAAAATGTTGAGTATAAGGGTTTAGTCTGATGGCAGTTATTGCAAAAATTCTCAAACCTCTGTATTCTCATGCATTCCGATGAAACTGTATTCTGAGTCTTATTGTATCCTCAAAGCATAGCTTCAGCTGGGAGATCATCGTACAATTGCAGTGTCCATTAAGAGGCCATTCATAGGTCTGGAGCAATGTTCCCTCTAATTTTTTCCATTCATGTGCGGAATTAATTTTGTTATGTGCAGCACCAATATCGAGGTAATGTCTGGATGTATGCCACCAGTAGAAACAAAAAACTTTTTATATATCTATAAGGGGACCATAAAGATTTCCTGGAATCTGACATTTAGGGCTGGATCCTCAGCTGGTGTACAGCAGCGATGAAGTCAGTGGAACTACTTCGATTTTCACTAGCTGAGGATTTGGCCCTTCAAGTGTATCATATTAGAACGGCTTCCTTATCACTATTGCAAGTGCATAGACTGAAGTCTTATGTACATAACAGGCTTTTCTGAAGAGCAGAAAAAAATGAAATCCTATAATGTACAACCCATATTTCAGGTTGCAGTTCCCTTTGCTCAGAATTTAATCTAGTGGCTGGCAGTGCAAAGCTGAACCTAAAGTGAGATTTCTCACCCAAATGAAATAAAAACTGTATGATGTCTTGAAGGTATTTTTCTTTGGTTAAAGGTAGTAATGTGGTGGTATTTCATGGTTTTGTATAAATCTTGGTTCAGGATGTGGATCAGACTCAATAAGGTATATATTTTTGGCAGATACAATACTGCTTATCCCCATAAATTGTGTAAATAGAGGCACCACAGAACAAAGAATAGAAACATTTAATTGCTATAACACAGGATCTTCCTTGAAAAAAAGGGGCTGGGGCCGAGGGAGAGGTGCCTGTCCCCGCTGTAGCCCTGGAGCTGGGGCTGAGAGAGAGGTGCCTCTCTTGTCCCCGCCACAGCCATAGCTGGAGTCGGGGGCAGAGGCATGTCTTCCGTCCCCGGCCGGAGCGTGGGCCTGGGGAGAGAGGCGTGTCTCCTGTCCATAGGTGCTAGAACTAGGGGTTCTGGGGGTGCTGCAGCACCCCTTGGGTTGAAGTGGTTGCCATTATATAGAGGGTTTACAGTTTTGGTTCAATGGCTCTCAGCACCCCTAATCTATAAATTGTTCCAGCATGCCTGCTTCTGTCCCCGCTGCAGCCCTGGCCGGAGCTGGGGGAGAGAGGCGTCTCTCCGCCCCCCAGCCCTGCACACCCCAAGCGCCCCCAAACCCCCATCACTGCCCCCATCCACTCTCCTTCCCTACACTTTCTCCACGCTCACCTGTGTGCATGGCTGGTGCGCAGCCCTGGATGGCATCTTGTGCAGCCATGCACCTGAGAGGGAACACAGATCTGGAGATAGTGAGGTGGGTACTTCTAAATAATTCTTAAAATTCATTTTTAATTATACATAGAGGTCAAATCCTGCATTGAAATAAATTAGTTTTGTCTAAATAAGGACTCCATATATTTTGATATATGTTCTTTGGTAGACTTTCTCCAATCTGTCTGTTATAAGCAATACAGGCAGTAGTCACCAACAGGAAGAGAGGGCATTGGAGCCTGGGGAAATTGTCTTTCCACTGTGTCCACATGGACGGAAATGGGACCTATAACTTATTGCCAGTACATTTTCACTGTTGAGGTGGTGACAAGGCTTAGGTGTTTTATGTCACTGTCTAAAGGTGTGCTGAGCTGTGCTACTTGATATTGTAAAAGTGCCTGAGCCCTGTCTACACTAGCTGTCCTAACAGTGGAGCTTCACTGGTAGTGAATTGTAGACCAATTTTTGTCACAGTAGACTCAGACTTTGAGGCCAGAAGGGACCATCATGATCATCTAGTCTGATCAACTGCACATTGCAGGCTACAGTACCTCAACCACTCACTGCTGTAATTGACTCATAATCTCTGTCTGAGTTACTGAAGTCCTCAAATAATGATTTGAAGACTTCAAGTTACAGAGAATCCCCCATTTACACTAGTTTAAACCTCCAAGTGACCTGTGCCCCCGCTGCAGAGAAGCTGAAAAACCCCAGGGTCTCTGCCAGTCTGACTCATGGGAAATTCCTTCCTGACCGCAAATATGGTGATCCGTTAGATCCTGAGCATGTGAGCAAGACTCACCAGACAGACACCAGGGAAAGAATTCTCTATAGTAACTCTCAGAGCCCTCCCTATCTAGTGTCCCATCACCAGCCATTGGAAATATTTGCTGCTAGCAGTGGGAGATTTGCTACATGCCATTGTGGGCAGTCTCATCCTACTATCCCCTCCATAAACTTATCAAGCTCAGTCTTGATACCAGTTAGGCTTTTTTCCCCCACTGCTCACCTTGGAAGGTTGTTCCAGAACTTCACTCCGATGGTTAGAAACCTTCATCTGATTTCGAGCCTAAGCATGTTTATGGCCAGTTTATATCCATTTGTTCTTGTGTCCACATTGGTGCTTAACTTAAATAACTGCTCTCTTTCCCTGATATTTATCCCTCTGATGTATTTATACAGAGCAATCATATCTCCCTTCAGCCTTCATTTGGCTAGGCTTAACAAGCCAACCTCTTTGAGTCTCCTCTCATTAAGTTGGTTATCCATTCCTTGGATCATCCTAGTAGCCCTTCTCTGCACCTGTTCCAGTTTGAATTAATCTTTCTTAAAGATGGGAGACCAGAATTGCACACAATATTCCAGATGAGGACTCATCAGTATAACAGTACTAACACTTCTCTGTGTCTATGGGAAATACCTCACCTGGTGCATCCTAGGACTGCATTAGCTTTTTTCACGGCCGCATCACATTGGTGTAGGTAAAGCTTTAGTTGGCCTTTTTTTTCTTTCTGTTTTCTTTCCCCACTTTCTAATCTATCTGTCAATCTCCTGTAATTTCAGTTGTGATCTTTAGCTTCTATTGATGTAGGTTGCAGAAAATGTCATCTTAAAGTTTCCATTAGAACTCTAGTTCTAAGGACATTTCTGTCTTTTCAGGTTCCTTGGCTAGCTCAGTCTGTGATCCCCTCCAGGCTCTCGTAGGGGCTTCAGGAGGAGTCTATGCTCTCATTGGAGGATACTTTATGAATGTTTTAGTGGTAAGGAAACAATCAGAAATGCACAGAAAAAAACAGCTTCTTTGTGGATCTTTGTTCACTTTTGGATCAATCTTATTTGTGTAAATAAAATGTTCAGATTTTTTCAGCAAAGGAATAATTAAGGAAAATGCAACTCCCACAAACATATGTGCTGAACAAGCAGTGTCTGTCCTTGAGAAATCAAAACTTCACAGATGCTTTTTTGGCTATTAAAAGAGGAAAAAGTGGATTTAGCAGTTGACATCATTTTCCAGCCAAAGTGACATTGGACTATAGAAATTGCCGTTTGCGATCCCATGTAGTGCAGTATTCTGTCTCAGCTAGTTGCCAAAATCAGATGCTTCAGAAGTACAAGAAACCCCATAGTAGACAATTATGGAATAAGCTGCAAACAAACAAAAAACAAAACCAAAAAACCCTCTAAACTCTAGGGCTTCAGTTAGAACTTGACTGATGCCCTGAAGCATGAGGGTTTGTACATCCCTTTAAAAAATAATTTTGGCTATATATTCATGTAAATGTCTAATTGTATTGATCTCATTTTGGGTGCAGTAGTTCAACTTAACAGGAACTTTAAACCTTTATTTTGGGAATCTTTTATGTCTATCACCCACACATACCAAAAAGCAATACAAACCCCAGCTTACTCAAACTTGTAGTCTAACGTAAAATCTTGGTGACCTCAGCATTGTTTAGCCAGAATAACTTCCCAAATGCTTGGAATGTGTGACAATCACATGTTCTGGTCTCTCAGTATAATCAATGTAAAAGCACATGAGGTCTCTGTTAAAGTTTTGCATTGGAATGCAAGTTTTATGAAGCTGGGGTACATACTGATTTTTTTAGTGTTTGTGGGAGATGGAAGTGAAAACTGTATGGAGTGTTGGGGAGCATTATCACTAATGTTTTAGGGAAACAAAGGTGGAAAGGAGTGCATAGGTCTCTCCCAGTAACTTGTTACTTTCTTTCTTTTAAGATTTCAGATGAAGTGTCCTGCTACATAACCTTAACTGCAACTAAACATATTTTTGTTTGCTAATTAAGATCTTGGCTTCAGTGATCTCTAGTGTCAGAGAAGCTGACTGTATATTGGGTGGCTTTTTAAAAAATGATTTAGTTTAATCAGTCATCAAAGGTGGGTCCTACTCTTTTAATTCTAAACATTAGTTCATGGAAACATCAGTTCTTCAGCAAATCTTCTCTTAAGAAGTTCAGTCAGCAGTCAAACCTTTCTTTTCTGTGTGATCACAGGCAGTATGAATTATAAATGATACATTAAAGAGTTCACATCACCATAGTTTTCAAGTAAACAAAGAGGGGGCCTGGTTCAGCAAATAGCGTTGAGTCTCCACCACCAAAGGCATGAGAGGCTCTAAAGAA
The DNA here is from genome assembly GCF_027887155.1 of Malaclemys terrapin pileata. NCBI lineage: Eukaryota > Metazoa > Chordata > Testudines > Emydidae > Malaclemys > Malaclemys terrapin. The sequence continues at coordinate 20,269,947 of NC_071526.1, read as the reverse complement.
AATTGGTATCCTTTGTGTAAGGCAAAAACATTGTTTTGCTGGATAATCATTTTCAAAGGGCTGACAGTACGCAGATTGCATCTTCTTTTTTTAGTAATTTTTATCACCAAAAGGCATACAAAAGGACACATGTTTTCATTATAAAATAAGGAGGACTGTGAAAGATGTGATAATAGCGGTGGTCTAGTGGATTAAGCTACTTGTTGTTGGAGTTTGGGCATGCCACTTTCCCTTTCTGTGCCTCAGTTTCCTCATCGGTAAAATGCGGAGAATGATACTGACTCTCCTTAGTAAAATGCTTTGTGATTGTTTGAAAGGCGCTACAGAAATATACGGTGTTTCTTAATGTATATTAATATACCTAAATGGACTGTTTTGTGTGTGTGTGTGTATGTGTATGCATGTACAAGTCCATGTGTATAATTATATAGCTTAATTGTTTCTTTTTTTCTCTCCAAGAACTTCAGAGAAATGATTCCTTTGTTTGGAGTCTTCAGATTGCTCCTCATCGGGATTATAGGTAATTTTAATCCTACCTAGTATGTATGTGAGAATAAAAACTATGCAAGACACCCAGTATTAAACTGTACAAAAATGAATGCCCATTTGGAGTCCAAAATACTAATAGTTAGGGAGGTATCAGTTGCATATTATTCAGTTTGCTAAAACCACAAAGTATACCTCTACCCCGATATAACGCGACTCAATATAACACTAATTCAGAAAGAACACGGTAAAGCAGCGCTCGGGGGATGGGGGGGGGGCGCTGCATGCTCCGGTGATCGAAGCAAGTTCGATATAATGCGGTTTCACCTATAACGCGGTAAGATTTTTTTTTGGTTCCCGAGGACAGCGTTGTATCGGGGTAGAGGTGTAAATGTAAATTGGGGTTAGGTTAAATTATAATGTAAACTGATCTGAGCCTTAAACTATTTAGTGTTGCTTTGTGCTTTTAAATACTAATAATTACCTGTGTAGTGCCACAGCTATGTATGGTGCTTGATAAAACTCTAGATAAATTTTGGTCTGTTTGAAGGGTGGAACTGAAGTCAATAGGAGTTGGAATCATGTGGCTGAGAGTAGAATTTGGTCAGATTCTTATTTTACTAGCTCCTGCATTTCACTCCAAAAGTGACTGCTTCAGTTGTGGGTGAGATGATCTCTTTGTAGTTAGCTTTGTAGATGCCACCTGAAGACATACCATGTTGTAACTTACAACCATTATTTGGATTTGTTTCTGAAATGTCTTGTCATTCTTATGATAATTGTGTTTTCTTAGTTGGAACAGATATGGGATTTGCTCTGTATAGAAGATTTATCGCTCCTGTGAATGGGCCTCAAGTAAGTGCAGTCTTCACTAAAATAGCTTTGGATAAATTATAACTAATGCTCTACTAGACCTTAGATAATACCTCAGTATTAACTAATGGAATTTAGTAGAAAAATAGTGTTTTAAATAGTAAAAGATTGTGGTGATTCCTCTTGCACCAAGAAACACAATGGCACATAATCCCAACTATACATACAAAATGATGGGGTATAAATTAGTTATTACCATTCAAGAAACCGATTTTTGAGTCATCGTGGATAGTTCTCTGTAAACATCAGCTCAATATGCAGTGGCAGTCAAAAAAGCTAACAGAATGTTAGGACCCATTAGGAAAGGGAGAGATAATAAGATGGAAAATATCATAATGCCATTATATAAATCCATATATGCCCACACTTTTAATACTGCATGATGTTCTGGTTGCCCCATCTCAAAAAGGTATATTAGAAATGGAAAAGGTACAGAGAAGGGCAACAAATATGATTATGGGTATGGAATAGCTTTCACATGAGGAGAGAGAGAAAAAAGACTGGGATTGTTCAGTTTAGAAGAGAGATGACTTAAGAGGGGATATGATAAAGGTCTACAAAATCATGAATGGTGTGGAGAAAGTGAATAGGAAAGTGTTTTTTATCCCTTCACGTAACACAAGAACCAGTGCTAACCCAATGAAATTAATAGGCAGCAGCTTTAAAAGAAATATCAGGAAATACTTCTCATACAACATGCAGTCAACCTGTGGAACTTGTTGCAGGTGGATGTTGTGAAAGCCAGAATTATAACTGGGTTCAAAGAAGAATTAGGTAAATTCATGAAGGATAGGTCCAACAATGGCTATTAGCCAAGATGATCAGGGACTCAACCCCATGCTCTGGGTATCCCTAACCCTCTGACTGCCAGAAGATGGGATTGGATGACAGGGGATAGATTACTCAATAATTCCCTTGTTTATTTCCTCTGAAGCATCTGGTAGTGACCACTGTCAGAAGACAGGATACGGGGCTAGATGAACCATTGGTCTGACCCCGTATAGCCATTCTTAAGTTTTTATGAAAGTAAACTGTTTTTTTCATAGAGTAATAAATTCTAAGCCAGAAGGGACCATTGTAGTCACATAATCTGATCTCCTGTGTAACACAGGCCAGAGAACTTCCCAGAATAATTGCTAGAAAAAACATCCAATCTTGATTTAAATATTTTCAGTGATGGAGAATCCATCATAACTTTTTTTGTAAATTGTCGCAATGGCTTATTACCTTCTATGTCAAAAATTTACACCTTATTTCCAATCTGAATTTGTCTAGCTTCAACTTCGAGCCATTGGATTGTGTTATACCTTTTTCTGCTAGCTTGAAGAGCCCATTATTAAATATTTGTTCCCCATGTAGATACTTACAGTGCAATCAAGTCACCCCTTAACCTTCTCTTTGTTAAGACTGAGCTCCTTCAGTCTATCTATTGATCACTATAAGGTATGTTTTCTAATCCTTAATCATTCTCGTGGCTCTTCTCTAAACTCTCTCTCCAGTTTATCGACATCAGAACTGGATAATATTCCAGCAATGGTTGCACCAATGCCAAATACAGAAGTAAAATAACCTCTCTACTTCTACTTGAGATTTCCCTGGATCACATTAGCTCTTTTGGCTACAGCGTCACACTGGGAGCTCATGTTTAGCTGATTACCCCCCATGACACCCAAATCGTTTTCATTATCGCTGCTTTCCAGGATAGTCCCCCATCCTGTAAATATGGCCTACATTCTTTGTTCCCACCCATATTAAAACGCATATTGTTTGCTTGTGCCCAGCTTTCGAAGTGATCCAGCTTGCTCTGAATTGGTGACCTGTCCTCTTCATTATTTATAACTTCCACAACTTTTGCGTCATCTGCAAACTTTCAGTGACTTTGTATTTTCTCCCAGGTCATTGGAAAAAAATGTTAAATTGTGTTAGGACCAAGAAGTGATCCCTGAGGTACCCCACTGGAAACAGACCCGCTTAATGATGATTCCTTTGCAACTAAATTTTGAGCCAATTTTTAGTCTTTTGAATGTATGCCATGTTAATTTTATATGGTTGTAGTTTTTAATCAAAATGTTGTGTGGTACCAAGTCAAATGCCTTCCAGTTTATGCGTAGTAGATCAACACTATTGCCTTTATCAACCAAACTTGTAATCTCATAAAAAAATTAAATTAGTTTTTCAGGATCTATTTTCCATAAACCCATGTTGATTTTCATTCATTACGTTACCCTCCTTCAATTATTTATTAATTGAGTCCTGTATCAGCCACTCCCTTATCTTGACCGGGATCGATATCAGTCTGACAAGTCTAGAATTACCCAAGTTACCCTGTTTACTCTTTTTAAAAATTGGCACATTACCTTTCTTCCAGTCTTCTGGAACTTCCCTGGTGCTCCAAGACTTATTGAAAATCAATGGTCCAGGAAGCTCCTTAGATGGCTTTGTTAAATCTCTTGGATGCAAGTTACCTGGACCTGCTGATTTTAAAATGTCTAATGTTAGTAGCTTCTGTTTAACATTTCCAGAGATACTAATAGAATGGAAAGACTGTTATCACCATGTGATGAGAATATCATGTTTTTTTTCCCAAATACAGAACAGAAATATTTATTGACCACTTCTGCCTTTTCTGTATTATTATTAATTTCTATCTAGTAGTGGGCCAATACCATTGTCGGGACTTTTTTGTTTGTAATATATTTAAAAAAATTCCTTCTTACTGTTCTTAATTGTGTTAGCCATAGATTTCTCTATGTGTCCCTTTACTTCCCTTCTCAATTTTCTACAGTTCCTAACTTCTGAATTATATTCATTACTATCAACTTTCCATTTCTTCCATTTTGTTACTTTTTTTATAGCTGCCTTCATTTCCCCTCTAAACCAGGAGACTTTTCTCTCAATTGTGGGATTGTGACTTTTTGGGCATCTAGTTAGGTGTTCTTTGATGGCTCCCAATTATCATTCACATTTTTCTGATTAAATTCTTCCTCCCAGTTACTTGGCTTATAAAAAGTTGAAGATACATTTGTTAACTTAAATAATGTATAGGGGCACAGATCTGGGATGGGTGCTTATTATTCGTAATAAGCTGTTACCTCTGTCTGAGACCAAGATTTTTGGTACATTTTAAAGACTTCTTTCCTTGTAGAAGCTGTATCCAGCCATGAAACAGGCTACATATTTAATAAAATACTATCTTTATGAAATACAGCATTGCATGTAGATTTCTCCACTATACTGTCAATGTACTTGTGTCGTAATTCTTGCAGGTAATTTACTACTGATTAAGATAACTATGGGTCTATGTTAAACTCAGAGTAAGTAAAGCAAGACTTTTATCCCTTGCTGTCTATTGCTTAATCACAATGGGCATACCAAGGGAAGTATAGTTGTGTTTAAGAATTATTATGTATTTGAGTATGGACAGCACACTCATCTTTCAGAACAAAGGGCAGACAAGGGCACTGCCCTTGAACTATTTAAATTGTAATAAATAGCACAGTCCCCATAAATAAATTTTTATGAAGAATGGTGTGGGGAGGAAGGGGTGTGGCGGAAGAGAGGTTGAAGGAGTGGTAAACCAGGTCAGGAATACTGTTCCGTTAACATAGGGGCACGTGGTATAAAGCAGGAAGGAAATTAGGACATGCCTAGGCATGCATCTTGAGCACAGGCATGGAGAAGAATAGAAGAGAGGTAGCAAGGAGGGAGCCCAGAAGGCAGGAGCCTGAAAAACAGACAGGGAGTTTGAATTTAACGTGGAAGGTGAGAAAACCGCTAAGGGACTTAAAGAAGGGACAAATGTGGTAGGAGCAGTGGTGATTTTTACAGAATACTTTGGAACAATTGAGGGGTGTGAGATGAAGTCAGAAAGGCTGCCATAGGTGAAGTGAGATTTGACTGACATGGTCAGGGGTTTGGAGTGTGGGAATAGAGGAACAGGTGGATTCTGAAGATGCTGAAGAGACAAAATTGGTAGGATTTATTGACAGCATCCATGTTGCAGAGAAGAAAACAGAGGAAAACCACGCTGAGATTAATTCTTTGAGGACAGGGAGGATGGTAGTATTGTCCACAGTGATAGAAAGAAGACTAAGTTCAATTTTCTTCATGTTGAGTTCAAGCTGATTGCAATATATCCAAAAGGAAATATTGGAGACACAGCTGGAGATGGTGTGACTGAGTGGAGATGGGGAGGTAGATGTGAAAGACATCAGCATAGAGGTGATGGATTAGATTTCCCCGGGGGTAATATGAAAAGGGAAAAGAAAGCCAATGAAAGAGGTCTGAGGGACATTGTCAGTGAACCTGTTCAGATGTAGACTTCTTATTGTTCAAGAACTTCATTGGGACAGAATGGACTAATGTACTTTCACTCCTACAGACTTACACTGAAATCCTAATTACGACACAAGTTATTTGTTGTTCTCAACCTTGCCCTTAAATTATTTATATCAATTTAATGTAGCTTGTTATGTAGCTCAATTTAAACTATTAACTGACAGTGCTATACATGAATATCTTTGACTCAAGAGTCACTGAAAATTCGACAATGAAATGACAGCAGGGACTACATTGTCAGTTATTTCTGATTCAGATAGCTGCATTTCAGTTATAGACAATATTATTTACATTATAAACATAACTCACAATTTGTGATTAGCAAACTCTGCTAGACACCTGGGACTGGATAGCAGGCTTGTTGGCGTCAACATTGAGTGACAACATACATATATTCCACACACACTTGAAGCTAGCATGACATCTGCTTGCTCCGATGTCTCTCTTGCCAGCTACATTAATCCCTTATTTCCTTAAGTATTAAATTTACCTACTAACTTTAAAACTCCATTTGTAGTAATCGGGCAATGCTACAGGTATATTGTCAAACTAAATCTGTATTTTGGACTATGGCATCTTATTATCTGGTTAGAAATCTCTTCTATTATAATATTCAAAATCTCTCTTTCTGAGAAGTAATCAGTCTTGTTCTACGGTGGCCCAGTACCTGGCTGCACAAACAGCAGAGGGAGCACAAATTAACACACTATTCCTGGACCTCTCTTTAATAATCAGTTACGCTGATAACAAGGAAGTAAACATGGCATAGCAGATCATTTGTGGCCATCCTGATGATGCAAGAAAGTGTGTGTGTATTTCATGATACATTCTTACCTCAGTTCTATCTAATATACACCTCTACCCCGATATAACACTGTCCTCAGGAGCCAAAAAATCTTACCGTGTTATAAGTGAAACCGCATTATATCGAACTTGCTTTGATCTGCCAGAGTGCGCAGTCCCGCCCACCCCCCGGAGCGCTGCTTTACCGTGTTGTATCTGAATTCGTGTTATATCGGGTTGCATTATATCGGGGTAGAGGTGTATCTAATTTTCTTCTCTCTTCCATCTAGGTTTTCATACTGCACTCATCACTGTGGTAACTGAATGCTTTACATCTATAACTTTCCTGCTCATCCTGAATATTTTTGTATATCACCTGCAGCCATGCCACCTTATACTGTGACTTTTCATATCTCAAGTTATGCATGGTTGGGCTTGGTCACACTCTAAACTGGAAACCTCCAAGGAATTTCTATATACTGTGCATACTGACTTTTAGGGAACCATGTTCCCTTGGAGTCAGTTCTGAAGGAATGTCCCAGCATGGCATTAGGGACATGCATATTTTGGATGAAGCATAAAACTGTGGTCAAAGATGTCATGACTCTCTTCATAAAAGTATATCCAAATTCTAGCCAAATTCCCAGTTCTGAATAATTTAATTCTACCTCCCTAGTTTCATACCTGCAGTTTTAATTTGATATGTAGCTGTACACTATTAAACAGCTACTGCCTTCCATCAGAGTAGCTACATTTAAATACTAATGATCCCTAAGTATCCTTTACCTATCTCATAGGCATGTGTTAAAGCTAAAGTAATATTTATAAGTGCTTTCAAATCCTTGGATGACTAATGTTACAGAAGTGCTGGTATTCCTCAGTCTTGAAATGTAACTTAACAGTTTACTTCTTTTTCTCTTAAGGTGTCCTTTGTGGCTCACATTGCTGGTGGCCTAGCTGGGATGTCAGTAGGTTATGTCATTTTCAGCTGCTTTGATAAGAACTTTATAAAAGATCCAAGATTTTGGATCTCCATTGTTGCTTATTTAGTCTTTCTGGTGTTTGCTGTATTTTTCAATATTTTTCTTTCACCAGCAAACTAAACTGCACCACCCACAAAAGAAACACTTAAATCATCAGGAAGACAACTTTAAAAAAAAAAATTACCGTTTTATAACTACAAAAGGACTCCATAAATGTTGCTTTTTTAAATAATGGTTGTGTACAGACTTTAATTTTTAAAGCATTGGACCATCATTTTTATGGTTATCCTATCCCAGAAATGAAATATAGTTATTAAAATATGACCTTTTCAAAATCATATGTAACCTTTTCTATTTCCTATTGCTTTTTATACTGTTAAAGTAAATAAACATCAAGGGTTCCTGCTTGCTTTGGAATAATTCTTGCAGCTTTTGTTTTGAGCTTTTGTGACATGATTCAGTAATATTCATTTGGAAGAAATTACTTCTTCCAATACCAGTTTTCTAACCTCAAAACCAGGAGAAAAATGTTGATCAGCACAATAAAGAATTCTTTTAGAGAAAAAATTATGGTGTCAAATTTTTACAGCTGAGTAGCAAGTGTGATGATTCTTGATCTTTGTCACGTATAGTCAAAGCCTCAGGTACTTGGACACAGACTGTAAGTCCAATCTGCTGCAATGTCTCTGGATTCTGTGACATTCTGCTTCAACAGACTGGAAATGCAGTGGCAGCTACATTCATTAAAAAAAAAAAAGAGATTTTACAGGAATGACAACTTATACTATTGTGGGCAAGTTTTTCAAAACTGCCTTCTTCAGGGTTTCTTGCATCTTCTTCTGAAGTACATCTCTACCCCAATATAACGCAGTCCTTGGGAGCCAAAAAAATCTCACTGTGTTATAGGCGAGGCCGCATTATATCAGGCTAGGGAGAGGAACTGCTCCCCACCCCAGCTCACCTCTGCTCTGCCTCCCTGAGCGCACCACCGCCGCTCTGCTTCTCCCTCTCTTGCAGGTTTGCTGCGCCAATCAGCTGTTTGGCCCAGTAAGCCTGGAAGGCGGGGGAGAGGAAGAGGTGCGGCGGTGCGCTCGGGAGGAGGCGGAGATGAGCTGGAGTGGGGAGCGGTTCCTCTGCACCCCCCATTACTTGCTGCGACCCTCCCCGGGGGGCTCCCCCACCCCAGCTCACCTCCGTTCTGCCTCCTCCCACAAGCATGCCACAGCTCCGCTTCTCTTCCCTCCCAGGCTTGCCGTGCTGGAGGTGAGCTGGGGTGGGGAGCGGTTCCTCTGCGCCCCACCTTACTTGCTGCGGCCCCCATGCCCCAGCTCACCTCCGCTCCGCCTCCTCCTATAAGCGTGCCACAGCTCCGCTTCTCCTCCCACCCAGGTTTGCCGTGCCAAACAGCTAATTGACGTGGCAAGCCTGGGAGGGAGGGGAGAGAAGGGGAGCTGCGGCGTGCTCGTGGAGGAGGCGGAACGGAGGTGAGCTGGGGCGGGGGGGGGGGCGGCCCGGGAAGGACTGCAGCAAGTAATGGGCGGGTACAGAGGAACCGCTTGTGGTAACACAAATTCGGATATAACTAGGTAAAGCAGTCCCATCCCCCGGAGCGCTGCTTTACCGTGTTATATCTGAATTCACGTTATATTGGACCGCATTATATTGGGATAGAGGTGTACTCAGAAGTGGCCACTGTTAGAGCCAGGGTACAAAACTTGATGGACCACTGGTCTGTTCCAGCATTGCTGGTTTTATGTGCCAAAGAAATATGAACATGAAGATTCTGCTGTACTGGTTGTAGTCCTCTTTATATTGAACTTTATTTTACATTGTGCAGTCTTCAGCGTGCTGCACAGTTATATATTGATAATGCAGCACATTGCTAGAAGTTGGATGTTTTGGCAGTTTGGTTTTCACATCTGAGGAGGCATGGAAGCTAGTTTGTGGTTGTGGAACAGGAACATTCTCTAGATGTTTCTGCTAAAGTTATCAGCACTGAAAGAGTTGTTGACATCTTAATTGCCATTATGATCCAGACTTGATATCCTAGTGAGATAAAGGGGACACTTGTCAGAGCTATTGGTTTGTTTGTAGAATGAGGAAGACAACACTTCAAATTACATTTGATTCATATTTCAAAGTTATTTTTACGACCTGAGGGTTACATACACTTTTAATGGAAGTCTGTAGTCTAGAACAATGTTTGGGCAAAAAGTGGATTACACGGTGCATTCCATGCAGTCTTGCAAAACCATGACGCTACATCTGTCTGAGGAAAAGCAGTTTTGTGCTTCTGCCATTACCAATTAAAACATGCTTAAACAGATAAAGGTTTTCATTATAACTTGATTTTGACCTTAATCTGGACTCATCTGATTTAGGATTTCCCTTTGCTCTGAATTTCTCTCTTCAAATATTAGAGAATTTCCCTGAACTATTGAGGATGAGTATAGTTAACACAGCTGCAGCTGATGTAGGCTGATTGTCCGGGTTCCCAGCTACCTACTTCTACAAGAGCCACTCTGAAAGAGCCCCCAACTTGTTGTCTTCCTTCTTTCTCCTGGAGGGAAAAAATTCATTGTAGACTGTTCTTCCCCAACACCAATTGATACTATTTCATTTGCCACTTTCTCCTTGTTTAAGAATAGTGACTTACCCATATGATGCTGAGACCTCCATGCTTTAATTATTTTCGATTGGTAAAGATGTGACTCGACTTTGTCCACTTACTGGACCAAATTTCTAAATAACTTGCTCACTGTCTATTCTGTAATTTTCTTTGAGAATTTATGCATTTAATGAGTACAAAGTATACAAGTGAAATTAATGGAGATATCCCATCTCCTAGAATTGGAAGGGACCTTGAAAGGTCATCAAGTCCAGCCCCCTGCCTTCACTAGCAGGACCAAGTACTGATTTTGCCCCAGATCCCCAAGTGGCCCCCTCAAGGATTGAACTCACAACGCTGGGTTTAGCAGGCCAATGCTCAAACCACTGAGCTATCTCTCCCCCCTAATGCTTCCTGCTTTCTTTATTGTGGCTCTTTTTCACAGAAAGAGGAGATATGAAGAGTAGCCAAATCTATGCTAACTAGGAAACAACTCGGATTTGTGGAAGAATTATAGACCTTTGGGATGATCTGAAGGACAAACCCAATTTTTGCAAACAGTGCTTATGTAAGCAGAAACACAGAAATGTTCACTACCAATCAGCAGTTACCTCAGGCTTTGTGAACCGATCTAAAAACAATTGTGGGGGAGGGGAGGAATGTGGTACCTCTAGTTTTATACATACTTGCTCTCTATGCATTGCCATACATATCAATAGTTATACTTTTTAAATGTTAATTACAAATTTATCAGAACAACAAAGAAAGTGACAGGAATGTGCCTAGCCATAAGAGAACTCATGCATCCTCTGCGGTTATTTGTGCTTCTATTCATTTAGATGGTCATTGTAGGTCAGACAAAATAGAGTAGAAAATAAAAATCAATATTGTCTCTAAAGCACATACTATTGATGATTAAGAATTAAAAGCTCTTGGTTTTAGGAGTATTTTTCCATGAGGACAATGTGGTTTATAGTTTTTAATGTTAAATTGTATCTGATACAGTCTGATAACCAGTTTTTACCTTTTTGATATAAAAAACTTAAGGTGACTTGGGCTTGCAAAGTGAATACATAGTTTTTCATCTCTAAGCCACTAGAGTTTAAAATTACATACCAGTTGATGCATCATGAAGCTGCAGATCTGGCTATCTCCTTTTCTCCTCACCTATAGCTTCAACAACTGAACATGTGGCAGAAAGAAGGTTTTTAAAAAAAAAAAAAAGAGAGAAATGCATCTTGGATGCATCCCAAAAGGGGTGCGCTGTGCCCCTCACCTGAATAAAATTCAAATAGTTTAACAGAGAATTGTGTAGACCATTTGTTAGATGTTGGTCATCTGTGTGAGGGCTGACTGCAATTTTGCCATAAGTCCAGACTCTTTTTCCTGCATATGTTTTGACTGTTTCTATCAACTGCTGTTTCCCATTGAGTCATAACATGGCTCCAAGTTCTTACTCTTTGTGTTTGGAAAGAGTGAGCCTCTGCCTTTGTGATGAACAAAATTTATTTCTTACTCAGTGAGGGTTACATAGTAAAACCACTTCTTGCTCAGGCAAGTTTAGTTAGCATCCCCATGACATCCTTCATGGTCAGCCCCACTCTCATTTCCCTGTTTGGACCTGGACATCGCCAAACTGGTTCTACGTTACACTTCCATTATTTGTTCCTAAGTGGATATCACATGAGGGGAAGTTATTTTTCTAGTGTTTTGAGGAGTCTACAGTGGGCCATTATGCTGGGGTGGAGGGAGAGCTTTTGTCTGCAAAAGACGAGGATAGTTTGAGACTCCAGTGTGAAGTACACTCTGACCAGCTTCTCCTTCTGGAATCCTTCAGTTATGAGGTTTATGCTACTGAAATGAGCCACCTCACCCTGTTGAGACTAACTGCTGTTTTGGCAGTGTTTCTCCAGGCCAGGTGTGTTGGGGAGGGGGCTAACTTGCTACAGAATATGAACTATAGTAATTGTAAATAGTTAAACCAAGCACTCTTTACTGAAGAATTCAGGAGAAATTCCACAAACAAACTGTTTCCAATTAAATTGTATGCTAGTAGGGCTGGCAAACGATTACAAAAAAAATCTCAATTAACCATGAGATTAAAAAAAAAGTTGTGATTAAATGTAGTTTTAATTGCATTGTTAAACAATAATAGAATGCCAAGTTACATTTATTATAAATATTTTGGATTTTTTGACATTTTCAGATATATTGGTTTCAACTATAATACAAAGTATGCAGTGCTCACTTTATATTATTTTGATTACAAATATTTACACTAAAAAAAGATAAACTAGTATTTTTTCAATTAATCTCATACAGTATCGTGCAAGTGCAATTTACAAACTTAGATTTTTTTTTTATATAACTGCAGTCAAAAACAAAACATTGTAAAGCTTTAGAGCTTACAAATTGAAGCATGAAGGGGCATATGAATGTTTAGTGTATCTGGCAAGTAATAACTTGCAATGCCAGCTACAACAGTGCCATGCGAACTCGTTCTCACTTTCAGGTGACATCATAAATAAGAAGGGGGCAGCATTATCTCCTGTAAATGTAAACAAACTTGTTTGTCTTAGCGATTGACTGAACAAGAAGTAGGACTGCGTGGACTTGTATGAGGTAGACTGAAAAATACATGTTTATCTTTTTTACAGCTCAAATATGTTTATTAAAATATAAAAATAGGTTAGCATTGTAAACTTTGTATTCTGTGTTGTAATTGAAATCAATATATTGAAATGTAGAAAAACATCCAAAATATTTATATTAAATGTACATTCATATTCTGTTATTAACAGTGCAATTAAAACTGATTAATCGTGACTTTTTTAAATCTAGTTAATTTGTTCTGCATTAATTGCATGCATCAACTGCAATTAATTGACAGCTCTAAATGCTACTAGGGCCCATTCTATCCTAAAATCTCCCTTCACCCTTGACTGCACCTCTCAACTTACTTTTCCTTATTAGTGGCATTATTATTTAATATTTATATAACAGTAGCATCCTCAGGTCAAATAGGTGAGGGCCCCTTTGTGCTAGGCACTTTACAAACATAGTACATAACTGTTCCTATCCCAAAGAACTTACAATTAAAACTTAATCACCAATTTAAGTAGGTCTTGCTGTTCTAATTACATCACATGTTGTCAACTATCTTTTATTGGTTATCTCCATGAGCATTTGGCATACCATTTGTATGAATGGTGCTGTATAGAACAAAGCTGTAATATATTTTAGCTTGGTGATTAGTTTGTACTAGAGAGTCCTAACAGAACAATATGTTTACCTTGAACTGTAATCACATTGGGGTGGGGCTGACTCAACACTGAGAACAGTTGACATCTGTTGACCCAGCCCAGGCCTGTGTGTACAATTCAGAGCAGATGCAAGCTTGAGCTTTGGCTAAGATCAAAGAACCCAGCTTCCCTCCTTCTCCCTCCCCCTCCTCCCATGTAAAAAGACTGAATGTGGGGCCATGAGTATTGAGCTGAAGTTAATTAAATGCTCTGATTATGAAGAGAGAGAAGTCTGACACTATATAAAAGAATGAAAAAGGACACAAAATTGTATTCATTACAGACAAGATACTCTGCCAGCATGAGTGTCTCATGAAAAGTGGATTTCAGCTTTCTGGACTGGACAAGTGCTGTATGGACTGACCATTGGGTGAGAAATACTTTATTAGGGAAGTAATATGTTAGTAAGTATAGGTTCTAGATTTTTTCTTTTACCTGTAACCTTATATTTCCAAATCCTTTTACTTGCATCTATTTGAATCTTTAACTCAAGCATTATTAAATACATTTAAATTTGGTTTTACTACAGACATGTCTAAGTGTCTTGTCCTAAGGAGGAGCATTGAACTAAGGTGAAGCCGGTAAAGTCAGGTTCACTGCTTCCATGGTGGAGTGGATTGGTGTACATTGCAGGTGTCTGCAATGTAAGGGACAGGGCACATGAGTGTAACCACATGGGGTGTGTAAATGGCTAGTGTGCCTAGGGAAAGAGCAGGGTTTGTGCTGGCCTGGAATGGAGGTAGTGTTTGTGTTGCCTGCAGCTGGTAGCTTTGAGAGAATTTCCCTTGGTGGGCACAGACGAGACTCCTTCACATTATAAGCAGGGGGTAGCGGCTCACTCTGCATATCTTGGTTAACCCAGAAAAGTGTCACAAGGACTTTCTGGTGCTTGTAGGAATGACTGATTACATTGGGACAAGGTTTCATTTAACTATGAAATCGGACATGACCGATTGATTGATACTCTGTGCCAGAATGACAGGCTATTGATTAGTTATTCATGGGTTTCAGCACAGGAAGCTTACTTACCCTGGTTCATGGCACCAGTTGTATCAGAAATTTATTCTATGATTTTACAATGAACTGATGGGCCTAAAACCAAGTAGAATTGTAGTGCTAGATACCATATTACAGGTCTCAACTATATTGTTCTAATAGTCCAGTTACATGTTTCCAGGCTTGCTTAGTGTTCTGACCTGGCCAGCTGCAGGAAAAAGCATTGTACACAAAACTGACAAATTTGATTTTTTTCATGTTCCATAGATTTTAAGGGGGTAAAAAAAGATTTTTTTCCTACTACATTTTTGCATCAATCTGCTAAATATAAATGTTTCTGAAGGCAAGAGCCCGAAGATACCATCTTTTCCAAAATAGAGTTGGAAACTGAATTAGAATTGGAAATGGAAATACAGTTGAGTCTAATTGGCTCAACATATTTAAGTGCTTTGAAAACAATATTTCAAAGAGAGAGAGACTCACACACATACCCCTTCAGGACATTATAATGGCCTCAGTTTAAAGGCTATGCCCCAACAGTTCTAACTCTGCCAGCGAGGTTACTTCAAATTGTTGTGATTTACTCATGAGATGTTGGGCTCTGAAATCCTTCTGTCCTCATGAGGCTCTTATGAGAGAAGTATTTGTTAAAAAGTAGTCTTTCTTTGTTAACTTGAAGGCGGGCTGCCTACACAGAGGATGCACTCTGTGCTCCAGCAGCTGCCAGCTCTCCCACTCTACCAGCCTCTGCAGAGTGGCAATATAATCTTGTGTTTAAGGCACTAGACTGGGAATGAGACGATCTGGGTTCTATTCCCAGTTCTGCTACAGACTCTTTGTGACCTTGCATAAGTTGTTTTGCCTCTTAATACCTCTGTATTTTTAGCATATCTCATGAGGTTTTATGATCTTCACTAAGGCTATGTCCTCACTACGGGGGGGGGGTGTCGATTTAAGATACGCAAATTCAGTTACGCGAATAGCATAGCTGAATTCGACGTATCCGAGCCGACTTACTCCGCTGTGAGGACGGCGGCAAATTGATCTCCGCAGCTCCCCCGTTGATGGCGCTTACTCCTACCTGCGCTGGTGGAGTACAAGTGTCGATTCAGGAATTGATTGTCGCGTCCCAACGAGACGCGATAATTCGATCCCCGGGAGATCGATTTCTACCTGCCGATTAGGCAGGTAGTGAAGACGTAGCCTAAGACAAAAAGGGTTTACCTGATTGTCAGGACTTCTCTGCAGCAGAAGGCAAGCTGATGTGGGGCAAAGAGTATGAAACTGAGGATTTTTTTTTTTTTAAGGCTTTCCGATGCGAGCATTTAAGGAGCTGGAGGGCCTATATATAGATGGTCCTGAAGAAAGGTAGTTGCTCCTAATGTACTGGAGTGACGCAGTCTTCTTGTGTTTATGTAATTTATATATAACTGTTACAGTTGAACAATGTATTTAAATATGTTATATTTAGTGCACTGGAACTCCAGGTACATGGTGTTAACACAGGGGTAAGCCGCAGGATTGAGGAAAGGGGAGCTCTTTTCTCCTCTTTCCTGTTTACAGACCAAATTCAACTCTTAGTTGCATGAGTTTCATTGTTGCTGCACCTGAAGACCAAGATGGAATGATAATGACTTGAACGTTTAAAAATAAAAATACTGATCTGGCCAGAGAGGCAAAGGGAAATAAATAGAGACAGTGAAAAGACCAATTTGCTTTTAAAGAGGTAAATAGTACGCTGACAAGAAAGGAGGGGGAAAGGAAGGAGCATAAGGTGAAAGGATGAGAAGAACAGAGCTGGAAACAAGGTAACACATTGTGGGAGGGGGCAGAGGAGGAGGGTGTTGGTCTGTTATCTTGTTTTTTTAAGGAGGGTTGAGAAGGTGATTGTAGGGTTCTGACTGATGCTGCATTGTTTAAGTTATACAGAACTTAGTGTATGGGAGTATTTACACATTTAGCTTTTGTACAGTCAAGCTGAGTGTTTGCCACCTATATATGTGAATAGATTGAAATTCAGCCTAAATGTAGTGCTTTAATGGCCATAGCTTTATATTTATGCAGTGATGAATATCAGAGAATGAATAAATCCAAAGAGAGAGATGCCCAAGTAAATGTGTTTTGATGAACTGTTCTGTGATGGGGCAGAGAGACCCCACATTGGCCATGAGATGGTTAAGGAGAGCCTGTGGTCTCAGTTGGCCCTGTCCTGCTACACCTGTAGCACATGTTAGGCATGGAGAGGGGAGTTAAAAGGACGAGACTGAGGGCTTGCCTACACTATAAAATTAAGTCCACTTACGGTAAGTCGACATACTGCCACCACAGTAATTAAAGCAGTCATTTGTGGCCACACCTGCTCCTTCTGTCACATCCTCACCAGGAGTCCTTCCACCAATTGAAGTGGAGCATTGTGGGACACAGACAGCTGGAGCCCAGCAGCTCTGGGCTATGAGCACTGGGGCGGAGCCCAGCTGTGATCCTGCACCCAGCTGACAGCTTAGGCTGTCATCCTGGGGTGGGGTGGGAGGGCTCCAGCTGTCAGCTCCACTCGGGGATAACAGCCATCAGGTGATGTAATTAATGCAGTGTCTACACAGTCACTGTGTCACCCTAACTACGTCCGCATATGTGCTACACCTCTCAGGGAAGTGGAGTTATGTCAGTGCAGGGAGGGTGGGGGGGCTTACTTTGGCAGAAGCAGCATTCTAGCATACACACTGACATAATTAGGTTGACATAAGTGACCTGGCGTTGACTTAACTCTACTGTTAAGGCTTCAGCCTAGCTCAGGGCTGACCAGGAAAGAAAGCAGAGCTCTGCTTCTCTTGATGGGAGAGAAGCCTGGTTGCAGCCCAGAGATTGAATTAGCTGGCTGAACAGGTAAGTCCCTGTCAGTAAGGATGATGAGACCCAAGGGGATCGGTGGAAGCACAGACTTTTGAGGCAGAATCCTATCGAAAGTATGTTCGATTACCTTGTTTTGAGTTGTGGCTTTTGGTTTGTTTACTGATTTCACTTGGACCGTAACATTCTGAAAGGGGTAGGACTGAAATGGGCAGAAGGCCAGAGCACCACTACCTTAGACCTCACAGAGACAGTGACATAGACCAACAATTGGGTATTGTGCCCTTATGGACCACAAGGGGATGCTGCAGAGGAAATCCTGTCACAAGGCCCCAGGAAAATAAATGTAAATACTCACACCATTAGGTCCAGAATACTACTCCCACCGAGTACATAAGGCTGAATTGCCTTATAAAAATTGTATTTATATAAATATGTATGCATATATATAAAATCTGAAAGATGATATTGCTCACCAGTTATAAGGAATGAAACATCTGCCACTGAATGACAATTTAATTTTCTAGAATGTTTTTTTTTTTTTTTTTTTTTAAACTGAATCTCAGATAGCCCTCTTAGTTAAGAGAACCAGTCATACCCTTTCCATGCCACGGTTGTGCCTGTGTAGCCACAGAGATCCATCAGAATTTCCAGCACACGTGAAAACAAGCAAGTTTCCTAAAAAATAATGAACTTTGGTGTCTGGCACTATATAAAATAATAATATTGCTCTTCCTTACTCCTCTGAGATTAAAGATAATCTTTAAATTTGGTTATTAAAATGACAGAATTTTGAACAAAGGTGTTAAAAGCCTATAGGCCAGGCCCTGAGCACCTTACTCAGAGACTGATCATTTCCTTATATTTGTACACACGGAAATCCATGCTGCATGCAAGTCTTCTATGTGGGAAGATCAGCCACCACTGTCCCCAGAATTAATGGAGCTGCACTGCTAAGAAAACCAGCAGGTTGCCCAGGGATGTGGAGGCACAGAGTTTCTGCACCAGTGATCCTGTGCCTTCTGTCTCTGCCTACATTTTTTTTATGTTGCACCAACCACTGATGGCCTCCAAGGGATCCTCTGAGACTCACAGGTGGAACTTGGGATCCACTGCTTCTTCCACAGAGGTCAAACCCAACCCCTCTGATGGGAGACTTTGGAGGAAAATTCAAAAGGGGAACCTGGTAAAATACTCTTCCCCCACTAATAAGCCCCTCCTGTTGGTCTTTCCATAGCCCGGGCATTAGAATAATAAAATCATAGAATATCAGGGTTGGAAGGGACCTCAGGAGGTCATCTAGTCCAACCCCCTGCTCAAAGCAGGACCAATTCCCAACTAAATCATCCCAGCCAGGGCTTTGTCAAGCCTGACCTTAAAAACCTCTAAGGAAGGCGATTCCACCACCCCCTTAAGTAACCCATTCCAGTGCTTCACCACCCTCCTAGTGAAAAAGTTTTTCCTAATATCCAACCTAAACCTCCCCCACTGCAACTTGAGACCATTACTCCTTGTTCTGTCATCTGGTACCACTGAGAACAGTCTATATCCATCTCTTTGGAACCCCGTTTCACGTAGTTGAAAGCAGCTATCAAATCCCCCCCCCGTTCTTCTCTTCTGCAGACTAAACAATCCCAGTTCCATCAGCCTCTCCTCATAAGTCATGTGCTCCAGACCCCTAATCATTTTTGTTCCCCTCCGTTGGACTCTTTCCAATTTATCCACACCCTTCTTGTGGTGTGGGGCCCAAAACTGGACACAGTACTCCAGATGAGGCCTCACCAATGTCAAATAGAGGGGAATGATCACGTCCCTCGATCTGCTGGCAATGCCCCATCTTATACAGCCCAAATGCTGTTAGCCTTCTTGGCAGCAAGGGCACACTGTTGACTCATATCCAGCTTCTCGCCCCCTGTAACCCCTAGGTTCTTTTCTGCAGAACTGCTTCCTAGCTATTCAGTCCCTAGTCTGTAGCAGTGAATGGGATTCTTCCATCCTAAGTGCAGGACTCTGCACTTGTCCTTGTTGAACCTCTTGTGGCCCAATCCTCTAATTTGTCTAGGTCCCTCTGTATGTTATCCCTACCCTCCAGCGTATCTACCACTCCTCCCAATTTAGTGTCATCTGCAAACTTGCTGAAAGTGCAGTCCACGCCATCCTCCAGATCATTAATGAAGATACTGAACGAAACTGGCCCCAGGACCGACCCTTGGGGCACTCCGCTAGAAACCGGCTGCCAACTAAACATGGAGCCATTGATCGCTATCCGTTGAGCCTGACGATCTAGCCAGCTTTCTAGCCAACTTATAGTCCATTCATCCAGCCCATACTTCTTTAACTTGCTGGCAAGAATACTGTGGGAGATGGTATCAAAAGCTTTGCTAAAGTCAAGGAATAACACATCCACTGCTTTCCCCTCATCCACAGACCCAGTTATCTCCTCACAGAAGGCAATTAGGTTAGTCAGGCATGACTTGCCCTTGGTGAATCCATGCTGACTGTTCCTGATCACTTTTCTCTTCTCTAAGTGCTTCAGAATTGATTCCTTGAGGACCTGCTCCATGATTTTTCCAGGGAGTGAGGTGAGGCTGACTGGCATGTAGTTCCCTGGATTCTCCTCCTTCCCTTTTTTAAATATGGGCACTACATTAGCCTTTTTCCAGTCATCCAGGACCTCCCCTGATCGCCATGAGTTTTCAAAGATAATGGCCAATGGCTCTGCAATTACATCTGCCAACTCCTTTAGCACCCTCGGATGCAGCGCAACAGGCCCCATGGACTTGTGCTCGTCCAGTTTTTCTAAATAGTCCCGAACCACTTCTTTCTCCACAGAGGGCTGGTCACCTCCTCCCCATACTGTGCTGCCCAGTGCAGCAGTCTGGGAACTGACCTTGTTCGTGAAGACAGAGGCAAAAAAAGCATTGAGTACATTAGCTTTTTCCACATCCTCTGTCACTAGGTCGCCTCCCTCATTCAGTAAGGGGCCCACACTTTCCTTGACTTTCTTCTTGTTGCTAACATATCTGAAGAAACCCTTCTTGTTACTCTTAACATCTCTTGCTAGCTGCAACTCCAAGTGTGATTTGGCCTTCCTGATTTCACTCCTGCATGCCTGAGCAATATTTTTATACTCCTCCCTGGTCATTTGTCCAATCTTCCACTTCTTGTAAGCTTCTTTTTTGCATTTAAGATCAGCAAGGATTTTCACTGTTAAGCCAAGCTGGTTGCCTACCATATTTACTATTCATCCTACACATCAGGATGTTTTTTTCCTGCAACCTCAATAAGGATTCTTTAAAATACAGCCAGCTCTCTTGGAGTCCTTTCCCCCTCATGTTATTCTCACAGGGGATCCTGCCCATCAGTTCCCTGAGGGAGTAAAAGTCTGCTTTTCTGAAGTCCAGGGTCTGTATTCTGCTGCTCTCCTTTCTTCCTTGTGTCAGGATCCTGAACTCAACCATCTCATGGTCACTGCCTCCCAGGTTCCCACCCACTTTTGCTTCCCCTACTAATTCTTCCCGGTTTGTGAGCAGCAGGTCTAGAAGAGCTCTGCCCCTAGTTGGTTCCTCCAGCACTTGCACCAGGAAATTGTCCCCTACACTTTCCAGAAACTTCCTGGATTGTCTGTGCACCGCTGTATTGCTCTCCCAGCAGATATCAGGGTGATTACAGTCTCCCATGAGAACCAGGGCCTGCGATCTAGTAACTTCTGCTAGTTGCCAGAAGAAAGCCTTGTCCACCTCATCCCCCTGGTGTGGTAGTCTATAGTAGACTCCCACCACGACATCACCCTTGTTGCTCACACTTCTAAACTTAATCCAGAGACTCTCAGGTTTTTCTGCAGTTTCATACCGGAGCTCTGAGCAGTCATACTCCTCTCTTACATACAATGCAACTCCCCCACCTTTTCTGCCCTGCCTGTCCTTCCTGAACAGTTTATATCCATCCATGACAGTACTCCAGTCATGTGAGTTATCCCACCAAGTCTCTGTTATTCCAATTGCATCGTAGTTCCTTGACTGTGCCAGGATTTCGAGTTCTCCCTGCTTGTTTCCCAGGCTTCTTGCATTTATGTATAGGCACTTAAGATAACTCGCTGATTGTCCTGCTTTCTCAGTATGAGGCAGGAGTCCTCCTCACTTGCACTCTCCTGCTCGTGCTTTCTCACGGTATCCCATTTCCCCGCTTACCTCAGGACTTTGGTCTCCTTCCCCCAGTGAACCTAGTTTAAAGCCCTCCTCACTAGGTTAGCCAGCCTGCTTGCGAAGATGCTCTTCCCTCTCTTCATTAGGTGGAGCCTGTCTCTGCCTAGCACTCCTCCTTCTTGGAACACCATCCCATGGTCGAAGAATCCAAAGCCTTCTCTCCGACACCACCTGCGTAGCCATTCGTTGACTTCCACGATTTGACGGTCTCTACCCAGGCCTTTTCCCTGCACAGGGAGAATGGACAAGAACACCATTTGCGCCTCAAACTCCTTTATCCTTCTTCCCAGAGTCACGTAGTCTGCAGTGATCTGCTCAAGGTCATTCTTGGCAGTATCATTGGTGCCCACGTGGAGAAGCAGGAAGGGGTAGTGATCTGAGGGCTTGATGAGTCTCGGCAGTCTCTCCGTCACATCGTGAATCCTAGCTGCTGGCAAGCAGCAGACCTCTCGGTTTTCTCAGTCGGGGCGGCAGATAGATGACTCAGTCCCCCTGAGGAGGGAGTCCCTGACCACCACCACCCGCCGCCTCCTCTTGGGAGTGGTGATCAAGGAACCCCCATCCCTATGACAGTGCATCTCATGCCTTCCCATCGGTGGAGTTTCCTTCTGCTCCCTTGGTTATCCAGCAGTCCTTACTTGGACAAATTCCCACCAGGTCTAATGAATTTGAATTTGTTTGTATCCAGACCCCTCAGTATTTGCATCTCTATGAGTAAAATATATAGTTGTTTTAAATTAGCAATGTTGGATCATTTAAACTGGAAATAACTTGTTGGCGACAAAGGATCAACACATGCAGTATAAATGCAATATGATTTAAAAAGAACTGTAAGAGAAATAGTTTATTTTTTTCTCTCTCGAGGACTGAGATAGTCCTGCTGAATTACCAAAAAAAAAAAAAAAAAAAAGTGTGTGGGGGGGATGAGAAGAGGGAAGGAGCCTAGACTCCTGGCGTTTTGCATTTCTGGCTATTGGGAGTGATTGTTTCATTGCATCAGGTTAATTTTGGTCATAGTTAAATTTTGCTAGAAGCCACAGCAGACTGAACAACAAATTGATTTTTTTCCCTGACTATAAGTTCAATGCACAAGGCTTGAACTCCATTAAATCCTCCAGCAGTGGAAGAAGCTCTCTTTTGATATTTTGTAAAATCTCTGAGACAGTTGAAAGATGACAGAGGATGTGACTTTTTATTGGATACCATAGCGTTCTTACTTGGCACATTTTAGTCAAGAAAGGTATGTTTTAATTATTGGTATTTCTTTCATCCAGTTAATTAATAACCAATTGAAATTATATTGTTTACCTATAGCAGGCTCTCTTACTGTATAAAATGTCTCCTGCATCAATGTTATTACAAGTGTTTTTAGTATAACAGGAGCCTATTAAATTATACTTGCAACATATTTTAAATTAATGCTGTCAACATAATTGCTTATCTTTTATTGCTACAAAAACATAGTAAAACAGCCTATCTTTGTCAACATATTGCATAATATTCAATACATATGTTAAAAATTATAAATAATCCTATCAGGTATTTTCAGGATATTTCACTGTAAAACAGAAAGCAGCAAAAACACCTCTCTGTAGTAAGTGCAAGTCTTGTGATTTAATGGAAATATTACCAGCTTTAAACTTTATCTTACTATAAACATTTAGGCAAATGCTGGCAGTTTTTCAGTGTATTTTTACTTAAAATATTTATTTTAATATATCATGACCACAGTTCTCATTATGTGCCACTTATTCACTGATTATATGTAATATTTATATCAGATACTAATGTAACTGAGCAAAGGACATCTATCTGAATTTATGGTATTATTATTAGTATAATCATCTAGAACACACTAGTCAGAATTGTGAGCTCACAACTGTGTGTTCAAAAAGTCTTTTTTTTTTTTAATTTTAACATATTTTAGAACTCAAGCTACTGAATTGTTTTGTGGCCTCAAAGTAGTATTATAGATAGTGAGCATGATAAACCTTCACTGTGTGAGTGAGTGGGGGCCTGATTTTCTGATGTACTTGAAAAACTGTAACTCCCGTTGACTTCAACTGCAGTTGTTGATGCTCAACAATTCTGAAAACCAGAACTTGAAAATGTCTTTACCTATTTACTCATACAGAAGGAAAGTCTGGTAACCTTCACAAGAGTGCACAATCCAAGCCACAGTGATACTGCTCTGGCACAACTATGGTGTAGGATGACAGACTACAAAGAGGCCATAAAAGGGTTTCACATTCCTTTGAATGCAATGGAGCAGTGTGCCACAGTGGCTGTCTCCACAGAGCATGTGGGAGATGGTTCCTAGTGAGATGAAGGAAGGGCATGGGTAAGACCACCGGGCCCCACCAAATCTCTGTGTAGGTCGCTTGTGCAAATCCTTTGTAAATCCTATTTGTTTAGGCTTTACATGAGTGATGTGCCTTTCACCATAAATGGCAATGGTTCAAATGAGAGAAGTAATATCTTTTATTGGACCAACTTCTTCTGGTGAGAGAGACAAGCTTTTGAGACACCCAGAGCTCTTCTTCAGGTCAAATGACTTTTAGAAAATAATAGCTCTGGTATGTGAAGAGAAGAAAGCCATCCATTCTATTTCAGGCTTCTTCAAGGTGAAGCTACTGCTGAGAAGCATCATTTAAAAAAAAAAAAAATCCATCTGAGAGGTCATTCTCAGCTATCAGCCTAATGGGATAGTAACTGATATTTCTAAAAACTGTTCTGAAAAATCTATTAAACGTAATCACTAAATAATAATGTTTTATTAACTATCAAGGGAACTATAACTAATCACTGCAGGTTTCCTTTAAATACAGTATACTATGTTTGACCTTTATTTATACCAGCTAAAAGCCTCCTAATTTTGTGGCTTTCAACCCTCTTCATAGCTCTTCTGATTTCTCTTGTTATGTGCCTTGGTAGGCATAAGCAATATCCAAGAAAGTTCAGAAGTAACATTCCCCAGTATACAATTTATGTAGATTTGAAATTTTTTTCTATACTTACTTTAGATATCAACTAATTATTAAAGGCATATTTACTGGACTTTAATAACCTCAGTAAGGACCCAATTCTGCAAAGGGCCAAGCACCTAAACTTCCATTGACTTCAATGGAAATTGAGGATGTTTAGTACCGCGTAAGATTTGGTCCCTATTAAGGTAATTTTTATTTTTAATTTGAAGAAAAAAAGCTAGAAAACATTACTGTATTAATGTTGTACCTGAGATATTAAAATCTCAGCTGTTAATGAAAGAGTGATGCTCTTTATGAGCTTGGTTACTATGTTTTGAATGTGAGAGAATCAGTGTCAGCTTTTGTGTAGTATAGAAGGGCTGCAACTGTGACAATATCTTATGTTTATCTTTCATAGCTTTTAGTGCTAAGATGGCAGAGTAACCATGGGAGACTGGAATTTTCTTGGAGGCATCTTGGAGGAGGTCCACATTCATTCCACTATTATTGGAAAGGTCTGGTTAACTATCCTATTCATATTTCGAATGCTTGTCCTAGGTGTGGCAGCTGAAGATGTCTGGAATGATGAGCAGTCAGAATTCATATGCAATACAGAGCAACCTGGCTGCAGAAATGTTTGCTACGACCAGGCCTTTCCTATCTCTCTCATAAGATATTGGGTCTTGCAAGTTATATTTGTATCTTCACCTTCCTTGGTCTATATGGGCCATGCTTTATACAGACTAAGAGCCTTAGAAAAAGAGAGACAAAAGAAGAAGGCACAAGTAAGAATGGAACTTGAAGGAGTTGAACTAGAAATGACTGAAGATCGGAAAAGACTGGAGCGAGAACTCCGGCAACTGGAGCAAAGAAAGCTCAACAAAGCACCCCTGAGAGGCTCCTTGCTCTGCACTTATGTGATACATATTTTTACTAGATCTGCAGTTGAAGTTGCGTTTATGATTGGCCAATATCTTCTTTATGGTTTTCAGCTCAATCCTCTTTATAAATGTCAGAGAGAGCCATGTCCAAACATAGTTGACTGTTTTATATCAAGACCAACAGAAAAGACAGTGTTCCTATTATTTATGCAATCAATAGCAATTGTATCATTGTTTTTAAACATCTTAGAAATTGTCCATCTAGGGGTCAAAAAAATTAAAAAGGGACTTTGTGGGCCTGATAAAAACAGGGATGACTTTGATGATTTCTATGTAAGTAAATCCAAGAAAAACTCTGTAATACCCCACCCTTGTATGGGAACATCCGCAACTCCACAAAAAACTCTCCCTTCTGCCCCTAGTGGTTATACCCTGTTAATAGAAAAACAAACTTACACAGCAGGCCATGATGTTCTAAATTCATCTTCTGCACTCCAATCTGTTAAAAACAACCATACTGAAAATAGCAACAATCACATTCATGATGAAAGGGAAAGTAAATTGCCAGATGAGATGCAAACTTCTAATACTTTGGACCGTCATCCTCGAAATACCAGCTCAAATAATAATGAAGGCTTAAGCAAGGTATTTGGGACAGAAATTAATGGTAGTCAGCAACAAGATGAAAAGAAACATTGCCTCAGTGGCATGCATTCTAATCTAGTTGCTGCTTCAGGTCTGTGCTTGGGAAGCCTGGCTGAACTGCCACCTGGAAGTTCATTGCAACCTGATATGACTTCCCCTATTTCAATTAACTGTGCTCGAAAGCTTCGTGGCGTCAGTTCCCCATGGAACTGTTCTACAGTAGTTGAGAGTGAAGGGTCTCCAACAGATTCTCCTTCCATGAGCAGCAACCGAGGACAAGACAACTTCAGTGGAAGCAGAGCCCAAGGCCTTTCCAAGACTGACCTAAGAAAAATTGGCAGACCAGACACTCCTGATTCTCTAAGTGAGCTGAGCTCAGAATCCAAACAGAGCAGAAATTGTGAAAGTCCTCAGGCTTTTTCTCCCTCTCGGCGAATGTCATTGGCAAGTAATGCCAGCAGCAGGCGTGCTCCCACCGATCTTCAGATCTAAGTGTTTGTTACCTTACCTATATGTTACATGCATGAGCACTGAGGGAAATAGTGGCATTATTGGACACTGTCACATGAATTATACCTATTTGTAATTGTAGTTAAGTTAATCAACTTCCACCAGCTCTTTCACGGAGGTAATGCAAAGAACTGTACACCCTTGTGCAGTAGTTGATAAGAACTCTTGAAATGAGAAATTGATAATAAAAAAATTATCTGCTCTATTAGATTTTAAGTAATCTTTTTATTAAATCTAATAGAGCAGATAATTATTAAGATGACTTAAAATCTAATACAGCAGATATCCCCATTATCTTTCCTGTTCCTAAAGCAAACAGATGTCAAAGTAACTTTTAATTTAACCCAGTAATTCCTGTATCAAGTCCATCCAAGTTCAGCCTCAAAAATCTATGGATCACTGCAAAAAAAATTTGGGGGTGGGGGGGTGGAAGAAAAGTGATGGAGAGAGGAGCCATCTTTGTGTGGCAGCCTTGTGCCTCTTCATTGCCTCTTTTCACCCTCACTCCCACATAGCTCCATGCCAGGGGGACTGTGCTGACAGGGATTCGCTTGCTGCAGTTGCCTCTGAAAAGCACCTTAGTGGGGGTTCCACATCAAAGATGGGGAACATGTATTTTTTGTTTGTTTTGTTTTAGTGGGGAAATACTGAAAAGAATGGACCTCTACTGCCCCCTCTCTAGATGTGTGGAACCCACATTCCACAAAGCACCTGTGAAATATAAAAGGGTTTATGTGAGGATGCGGAGAAGTGAGCACTATTCCACGTAGACTGCATGCTCCCAGGGAGCAGCCCCAGTTGTTTTGCTGGCCAGGGTGGAAAATGTTTTCAGCACCCTCTCTGCCTAAGCAGTGGAGCATCAAAAAAACAAAAACAAAGCCAAACACCCTGTCCCCCCCCCAAACTAGAAAAGCCAAGTGTTGACACAGCCCCCTGGAAAACTGGTGCCCAGGGCAATTGATCTGCTCATCCACCCCTAGAACAGGACATACATGCTCGGCTCTGTGCCTCCCTGAGTTAAATTCACAGTTTTGAGCAATATTTCCATAACTGATAGTGCAACATCAAGGTTAAAACAAGAACAACAACAAAAAAAAGCTAGGAAATTGAAAAGTAATTTTTCTTTTAGCATTAGGCATGTTGCACATGCTGAAGTATGTACTATTCTTGTGTATCTTGTTAAATCTATCTATCTTAGGTTTTTCTTTGGTGTCTATCACTTTAGCATCTGAGGTAAACACATAGTTGTCTGTTATTCTATTGATATTGCTAAATGATTACCTTACCATATACAGGATGTGCAATATGTTCCATTAACAATCATGTAGTAATCTTAACTTTTGCATTTTCTGACTTTTAAAATTTTAATTGGGAATACTTATATTTGCAATAATGTATGTGTTTTGCATTTAATTTCCTGATTTTTAAAAGAAAAAATGCCTCTGCTTAATGCACTCCTTTTGCACTGTTTAAAAAGTAACATTATTGCTACTTATGTATTATTTAAATGGTTCTGATTGGGCTTTGAAGTTCATATCTCAGTTCACTGAATTGTGCAGAAGTCCGTCAAAGAGTTTATATCCTGCTGCTTCTGTTTGGAGATAGTTTACTGCAAGGATGTGTCACATAGTAATGGCTGCATACAGTATCTTTTCAATGGAAAAACAAACATGAAATTTAGCTAACATTAAAACTTAAGAATTTGCAGAATATGGCAGAATGCAACAGAAATTGTTGAAAGACCCAAAAATAAAATGGGTGTTATTTTCACATCCAGGATTTTGTCCTAGTCCTGATAATGATGATTAATAATGATTTCTAGATCTTATATAATGCTTTTCATCAGTATACCACAAAGCACTTTACAAACGAGATAAATATTATTATCCCCATTTTACAGATGGAGAAACTGAGGGCAAAGCACTGATTTTTTGCAAGGTATTTGAGTGTGCATAATTCTTTAGTTCCCCCCGCATGGAGCTCTCCAGCTGAAACCTATTCCCCACAGTGGTGGAGATATTTCAGTCATGTATAACTTTATTAATATTAACGCAAATTATTATTCAAACCTGGTCATGATCATATTGAAGTGAACACTATTTACATCCCAAGTGTCAAAGTTCATCTATTTGTGTGTTCATGTGGGAATGATTTTTTTTTTTTTATAGTGGAGGAAAGCATTCCATTTAAGTCTTGTGAAATCACGTTTGAGATCTGATCCAAAGAATATTGAAATCAATTAGAACTTTTCAATTGACCTCATTGGGCTTTCGATCAGGCCTTTAAGATTATAGAAACATATGTCTGAAAGCAGGGCCGGTGCAAGGATATTTTGCGCCCTAGGCAAAACTTCCACATTGCCCTCCCCACCTCTCGCCCTGGGGCATCGCTTATTATAAACTTTCAAAAATGAATACGGCATAATGTGGCATTGTTCATTAGAATGAATACACGTTCAGCTTGAAAATGTATTAATTTAATTATTTAGTCTACATATTTAATGAAAATAAATGGCCTTGGGTCTCCTTCTCGTGGCTAGAGTCCCTCCTGCCCCCATCCCCCCATGGATCTGGAAAGGGCTGTTTTGGGGATCAGAGCACAGAGCTGGGAGTCAGGATCTGGCTTCTATTCTCCATCCTGGCACCAACTCACTGGATGACTTCAGGCAAGTTACTTCCCCATTCTGGGCTTCAGCTCCCCCCAGCGCTAAGGTGTGAAATGGTTCCTTGCTTCTGGGCTGGAAAGTGCAATGCAGGTGGGAGGGGGTGTCTGAAGGCCTGTCTTCCCCACAGGTGTGAGGCGAGGACAGAGTTCCAGCCTCCGTCAAGACCGGCCTGGTTGCTTTACTGTGCCCCATGCCAATCGCTGCTGAAGCCCCTTACTCAGAGAGCTTTGGCCCAGGGCAGAGATATCAGTGTCATTCTGGGCCTGATTTTCAGAGATGCTGAGCACCTGCAGTTCCCCCGATGTCTGTGGGACCTCCAAGGTTCTCAGTACTTCTGAAACTCAGGGCAATTTATTTCGAATTCTTGGCCAGGACTGAGCCTGCAAAGGCAGGTCCATATACACACCTCAGTCCACAGCAGATCTCCCATCAATAACAATACAAGCAATCAGGAGAATGATGAGGGGCAGGTGGCCCAGTGCTGGGAGGGGGGAGACTATGGCCCTAATGTGGTCACTAAACTTCTACCTAGTAAAGTTACTGGTGTATCTGCTGTCATTCAGTGGGAGAACAAAAATCTCTTGGGTGTTGCAGTCTGCCCAGGGTTGAGCTGCACTTAACCTGAGTTGCTCACACAGTTGCAGTGGCTGTGCACCACGCAACTGGTCATCTATGTTGCATGAAAATCTGGCTCTGACTGTGTCATAATTAGATTTAACAGTTACTGCCGCATTTCCTAGAGCTGTTGTCCCAGGCTGGCTGCAGACTCAGGCAGACAGAACTATGTCGGCTAGACACCCATCACCTTTGGTAGATATTCCTTGTAGCCATAAGGGCTCGAGACAGCCGTGTTTCTTCACTGAAAAGTTGCAGTGTGCGGCACCTGAATCCCAGATTAATACCTTGTGTGGGCAGGTGCAGGGCTCAGGGCTTGAAGGCCTCTGGTCTAATGGTCAGAGCCAGCACAGAACTAGGAGCCTCGATCTCCTGTGTTCAAAGCAGGACTCCGACAATGACTCCCCAGTTGACCTTGGGCAAGTCACATCCCTGTTCTCTGCCTCAGTTTCCCCAAACATGGGGCTCTTTTTACCTGCTCCACAGGGCTGCAGGGATGGATGGGGATGAAGCCTTGGAAGGTGGCACGTGCTGAGGACGGTTACACTTTTGCAGCTCTTTAACCCTGTATCCTCTGGCAGGCCCATGATCCACCCCCGCAGATGGACCACGGGCCACGGTCTCCTCTTCCTTGCCCCCACTCCCGCCGCTGCATTGCTGTCAATAGGGCCAGCTGCAGGCAGGCTGTCACCCGCTCCAATCTGCAGCCGGCAACCCTTGGGCAGCAGCCGCTGCTGCGGCAGGGGGTCTGGGACTGCCAGAGCCAGAGGGAGCAGGCTAGGGAGCAATGCGGCAGCTCGGGGAGGAGGCGGATCCAGGCTGGCGGGAGGGGAGCGGGTGGGCAGTGATGTGGGGCGTGGTAGAGGGAGGCGGCGGGGCCCGCAGTTGCAGAGGACGCCCGCAGAGGTAGGTGCTAACGCGGCTGCAAGCGGCCCATCCCCCTGCCGGGAGCAATAGAGTAAAAAAAAAAAAAAAAATTGGGGCCCCACTTTTTGGGGCCCCCAAATCTTGGCGCCGTAGGCGGCCGCCTAATTCACCTAGTGGTTACACCGACCCTGTCTGGAAGGGACCTTCAGAGGTTACCTAGTCCAGCCCCCAGCACTGAGGCAGGACCAAGTAAACTTAGACTGTGCCTAACAGGTGTTTGTCCAACCTGTTCTTAAAAGCCTCCACTGATGGCGATGCCAGAGTATCCCTTGGAAGCCTATTGCAGAGTTTAACTGTCCTTATATTTAAAAAGATTTTTCTTGATATCTAACTTAAATCTTTTTTGCTGCAGATTAAGCCAATTACTTCTTGTCCTACCTTCAGTGGACATGGAAAACAATTGATCGTAGTCCTCTTTATAACAGCCCTTAACATAGTTGAAGACTGTTATCAAGCTCCCCTTGAGTTTTCTTTTGATTTTGTAAAGCTTTTATCATTTTTGTTGCTCTTCTCTGGTCTCTCTCCAATTTGTCCACATATTTTGTAGTGTGTTATGTCCAGAATTGGGTATAGTACTCCAAATGAGGCCTCCCCACTGCCAAGTAGAGTGGGACAATTACCTTCTGTGTTTTACATACAACATCTCTGTTAATACACCCCAAAATAGTAGCCTTTTTGTAACAACATTACATTGTTGACTTATATTCAATTTGTGATCCACTATAACCCCCAGATCCTTTTCAGCAGTATTACTACCTACCCAGTTATTGCCTATTTTCTGGTTTTGCATGTGATTTTGCCTTCCTAAGTGAAGAAATTTGCACTTGTCTTTATTGAATGTTATCTTGTTAAATTCAGAGCAATTCCCCAATTTTTCAGGATGATTTTGAATTCTAATCCTGTCCTCCAAAGTGCTTGCAACCCTTCCCAGCTTGGTGTCATCCGCAAATGTTATAAGCCTACTCTCCACTTCATTATCCCAGTCATTAATGAAAATATGGAATAGTACTGGACTCAGGACCGACCCCTGCGGGACCCCACTAGATATGCCTTCCCAGTTTGACAGCAAACATCAATATGTTGATAAATACTTTTTGAGTATGATTTTTTTTCAACCAGTTGTGCACACAACTTGTAGTTATTTCATCTAGACCACATTTCCCTAGTTTGCTTAGGAGAATGTCATGTGAGACTGTGTCAAAAGCCCTTACTAAAACCTGTATCTATCTGGTCTACTGTTTCCCCCATCCACTAGGCCAGTAACCTTGTCAAAGAAGGAAATTAGGTTGGTTTGGCATGATTTGTTCTAGAGAAATTTATGCTGGCTATTCCTTCTAACCACATTATCTTCTAGGTGCTTATAAATTGATTATTTAATAATTTGTGCAAGTATCTTTCCAGGTATTGAAGGTAGGCTGACTGGTCTATAATTTTCCAGGTCCTCTTTGTTCTGCTTTTTAAAGATAGGTACTATGCTTGCCCTTCTCCAGTCCTTTGGAACCTCACCCATCTTCCATGCGTTCTCTGAGATAACGGCTAATGGGACTGAAATGGATTCAGCTAGTTCCTGAAGTACTCTAGGATGAATTTCATCAGGCACTGCCTGGTAGAATACATCTAATTTATCTACATTTCCTTGAACCTGTTATTTCCCTATTTTGGCTTGCAATCCTTCCTCCTTGTTGTTAATATTGTGTTGAGTATCTAGTCACCACTAACTTTTTCATTGAAGACTGAAATAAAATAGACATTAAACACTTCAGCCTGCTTGATATCATCAGTTATTAGATCTCCTTCCCCACTAAATAGACCTACACTTTCCTCCATCTTTCTTTTACTCCTTTAACAAACCTCTTCAAATTGCCTTTTACTGTATGTTCATTGCTAGATGTAACTCATTTTGTGCTTTAGCCTTTTTGATTTTGTTCCCTACATGCTTGTGCTACGCTTTTGTAATCCTCCTTAGCAATTTGTCCATGTTTCCACTTTTTGTAGGATTCCTTTTTGATTATCAGAGCTCCTGATGGAATCATATTGGCCTCTTACTATTCTTTCTATCTTTCCTTCACACTGAGATAGTATTAAAAGCACAAATGCAAACTGTCTTCTTGAGAAACTGACAGCTCTCATGAACTCCTTTTATTCCCATGAGACCCTACCTACCAATGTTCTAAGTTTGTTAAAGTCTGCTTTTTTGAAGTCTGTTGTCCTTATTCTCCTGATCTCACTCCTTCCTTTCCTTAGAATCATTAAATCGATCATTTCATGATCACTTTCACCCAAATTGCTCTCCACCTTCAGATTCACTACCAATTCCTCCTTGATCAGAGTCAAGTCTAAAATGGCTGTCCCACAGGTTACTTCTTCCACTTTCTGAAACAAGAAGCTGACTCAATATATTCCAAGAATTTATTGGAAGTGCTGTGTTTTGTTGTGTTACTTTTTCAGCAGATGTCTGGGTAAAGTCCCCATTACTACCAGCTCTTGTGTTTTGGATATTTGTTATTTGTTCTAGAAATGCCTCATCCACCTCCTCTTCCTGATTTGGTGGTCTATAGCAGGCCTCTACCATGATGTAATCCCTATTCCCCTCCACCTTTTATTTTTACCCAAACAATTTCAGCTGATCTGCCTTCTTGATGTATAATGCAACACCACCTCCTTTTTTTCCCCAGCACATCCTCCCTGAATGAGCTGTCCCCTTCTATACCATTATTCCAGTCATGAGACTTATCCCACAAGCCTCTGTGATGCCAATTAAATCATAATTTATCTTATATACGAATACGTCCCACTATGTCCACACTACCATTTTTAGTATGTTATCTTGAGCTGAGCTGAGCTAGTTCAAGTCTGTGTACCCAGGCTGGGACTCTCACCTCCCAGCTGCAGTGTAGACATATCCTACGAGAATTTAAGCCCTGCTGGAGAAAACTATGAGTAAGTGAAAATGGAATTATTACTCAAACTTTTGCATCCTTAATTATACCGTTAAAAAGTGATTTACATTAATATTACTTTTACTGATGTTTTCTTTACATTTCAGTTCATTGCTGATTTATAAATGACTACAGAAAATAGGAACCACAGTTTAATCCAAATATGTCCTACAAAAGCCTAAAAATCAATGTTAGTAAAATATTAAAGTCTTAAATGCAACAACGTAACTAAACGGTTCAGAGTGAAGTTTAATGGAGGGACGATTAAAAAATAGGACATGCCTGGAAAAAGGGCAAATATAGTGCCCATCTATAAAAAGGGAAATAAGGACAACCCAGGGAATTACAGACCAGTCAGCTTACTTTCTGTACTTGGAAAGATAATGGAGCAAATAATTACGCACTCAATTTGCAAACACCTAGAAGACAAGGTGATAAATAACAGTCAGCATGGATTTGTCAAGAACAAATCGTGTCAAACCAACCTGATAGCTTTCTTTGAGAAGGTAACAAGCTTTGTGGATGGGGGAAAGTGATAGATGTGGTATATCTTGACTTTAGTAAGGCTTCTGAAACTGTCTCGCAAGACCTTCTCATAAACAAACTAGGGAAATACAATCTAGAGGGAGCTACTATGAGGTGGGTGCATAACTGGTTGGAAAATCATTCCCAGAGAGTAGTTTTCATAGATTCATAGATTCTAGGACTGGAAGGGATATCGAGAGGTCATCGAGTCCAGTCCCCTGCCCTCATGGCAGGACCAAATACTGTCTAGACCATCCCTGATAGACATTTATCTAACCTACTCTTAAATATCTCCAGAGATGGAGATTCCACAACCTCCCTAGGCAGTTTATTCCAGTGTTTAACCACCCTGACAGTTAGGAACTTTTTCCTAATGTCCAACCAAAACCTCCCTTGCTGCAGTTTAAGCCCATTGCTTCTTGTTCTATCCTTAGAGGCTAAGGTGAACAAGTTTTCTCCCTCCTCCTTATGACACCCTTTTAGATACCTGAAAACTGCTATCATGTCCCCTCTCAGTCTTCTCTTTTCCAAACTAAACAAACCCAATTCTTTCAGCCTTCCTTCATAGGTCATGTTCTCAAGACCTTTAATCATTCTTGTTGCTCTTCTCTGGACCCTCTCCAGTTTCTCCACATCTTTCTTGAAATGCGGTGCCCAGAACTGACCACAATACTCCAGTTGAGGCCTAACCAGAGCAGAGTAGAGCGGAAGAATGACTTCCCGTGTCTTGCTCACAACACACCTGTTAATACATCCCAGAATCACGTTTGCTTTTTTTGCAACAGCATCACACTGTTGACTCATATTTAGCTTGTGGTCAGCTATAACCCCTAGATCCCTTTCTGCCATACTCCTTCCTAGACAGTCTCTTCCTATTCTGTATGTGTGAAACTGATTGTTCCTTCCTAAGTGGAGCACTTTGCATTTGTCTTTGTTAAACTTCATCCTGTTTACCTCAGACCATTTCTCCAATTTGTCCAGATCATTTTGAATTATGACCCTGTCCTCCAAAGCAGTTGCAATCCCTCCCAGTTTGGTATCATCCGCAAATTTAATAAGCGTACTTTCTATGCCAATATCTAAGTCGTTAATGAAGATATTGAACAGAGCCGGTCCCAAAACAGACCCCTGCGGAACCCCACTCGTTATGCCTTTCCAGCAGGATTGGGAACTGTACTCTCTGAGTACAGTTAGCCAGCCAGTTATGCACCCACCTTATAGTAGCCCCATCTAAATTGTATTTGCCTAGTTTATCGATAAGAATATCATGCGAGACCGTATCAAATGCCTTACTAAAGTCCAGGTATACCACATCCACAGCTTCTCCCTTATTCACAAGACTCGTTATCCTATCAAAGAAAGCTATCAGATTGGTTTGACACGATTTGTTCTTTACAAATCCATGCTGGCTATTCCCTATCACCTTACCACCTTCCAAGTGTTTGCAGATGATTTCCTTAATTAGTTGTTCCATTATCTTCCCTGGCACAGAAGTTAAACTAACTGGTCTGTAGTTTTCTGGGTTGTTTTTATTTCTCTTTTTATAGATGGGCACTATATTTGCCCTTTTCCAGTCTTCTGGAATCTCTCCCGTCTCCCATGATTTTCCAAAGATAATAGCTAGAGGCTCAGATACCTACTCTATTAGCTCCTTGAGTATTCTAGGATGCATTTCATCAGGCCCTGGTGACTTGCAGGCATCTAACTTTTCTAAGTGATTTTTAACTTGTTCTTTTATTATTTTATCTGCTAAACCTACCCCCTTGCCATTAGCATTCACTAGGTTAGGCATTCCTTCAGACTTCTCGGTGAAGACCAAAACAAAGAAGTCATTAAGCATCTCTGCCATTTCCAAGTTTCCTGTTACTGTTTCTCCCTCTTCACCGAGCAATGGGCCTACCCTGTCTTTGGTCTCCCTCTTGCTACTAATGTATTGATTAAAAGTCTTCTTGTTTCCCTTTATTCCTGTAGCTAATTTGAGCTCATTTTGTGCCTTTGCCTTTCTAATTTTGCCCCTGCATTCCTGTGTTGTTTGCCTATATTCATCCTTTGTAATCTGTCCTAGTTTCCATTTTTTAATATGACTCCTTTTTATTTTTTAGATCATGCAAGATCTCATGGTTAAGCCAAGGTGGTCTTTTGCCACATTTTCTATCTTTCCTAACCAGCGGAATAGCTTGCTTTTGGGCCCTTAATAGTGTCCATTTGAAAAACTGCCAACTCTCCTCAGTCGTTTTTCCCCTCAGTCTTGATTCCCACGGGACCTTACCTATCAGCTCTCTGAGTTTACCAAAATCCGCCTTCCTGAAATCCATTGTCTCTATTTTGCTGTACTCCCTTCTACCCTTCCTTAGAATTTCAAACTCTATGATTTCATGATCACTTTCACCCAAGCTGTCTTCTACTTTCAAATTCTCAATGAGTTCCTCCCTATTTGTTAAAATCAAGTCTAGAACAACTTCCCCCCAGTAGCTTTTTCAACCTTCTGAAATAAAAAGTTGTCTGCAATGCAGTCCAAGAATTTGTTGGATAGTCTGTGCCCCGCTGTGTTATTTTCCCAACATATATTTGGATAGTTGAAGTCCCCCATCACTACCAAATCAGTGGTTCACAGTCATGCTGGAAGGGCATAATGAGTGGGGTCCCGCAGGGATTGGTTCTGGGTCCGGTTCTGTTCAATATCTTCATCAATGATTTAGATAATGGCATAGAGAGTAAAGTTTGCGGACGATACCAACCTGGGAGGGGTTGCAAGTGCTTTGAAAGATAGGATTAAAATTCAAAATGATCTGGACAAACTGGAGAAATTATCTGAAGTAAACAGGATGAAATTCAATAAAGACAAATGCAAAGTACTCCATTTAGGAAGGAACAATCAGTTGCACACATACAAAATGGGAAATGACTGCCTAGGAAGGAGTATTGCGGAAAGGAATCTGGGAATCATAGTGGATTATAAGCTAAATATGAGTCAACAGTGTAATGCTGTTGCAAAAAAAGCAAACATCATTCTGGGATGTATTAGCAGGAGTACTGTAAGCAAAACACAAGAAGTAATTCTTCCGTGATGCATTTTTCATGGATGTAATTTTGGTAGGGCCCTAAGAATAAATGTCCACACAGGGCATTAGTATGGAATAGCTACTGCATTTTAAATTCACACTGTAGCTCATTGGTTCTAATCTCAATCTTTCCTGACCACTGTGTCCCTTTCAGGAGTCTGAAGCCTGAGATCCACTGCCTGGGGCTAAAGCATATAACTTAGCTTCAGGGGCCTCCCTGTAGTGTAGGGTGCCAGGCAATTGCCCTGCTTGCACCCCCCCCCCCGCCCCAGGTTGAGAAACACTAATGTAGATAACTAGACACACCACCTGGAAGACTTCTGTGTACCCCCAGGGGGTACGCATACCCTTGGATGAAAACCACTGCTCTAGTTTATTTTGCAATAATTTCCCTGTGTAGACAAGCCCTTTCCACTTGTGAGCAGTTTATATTCTGAGCAGCATGTCTGTCAGATACTCCGTAGCAAACACACAGGACCTTGCCTTCTTTTCTTTTCAGATCACTGTACTGTAGCTGTCCTTCCCATCATGAAGAAGCATTAAAGGCGGCAAGGCTAGGAACTTCTGCGCCCCTGCCCTGGCAGTGATACCGGCCGGCGGCTCCCTGACATTGGCAGAGATGCCGCGTAGCACCGAGCATTTATCAGACTCTGAGCACTGCAGTGACTTACACACCATGTAGCAGCAGGGCCAGGAGGCTGTGCAGCAAGCAACCTGTATGACGCTGTATCGCAGCACTTACTTTTACCCTGGGCGGCACCCAGCCTTCCTGCTCCGAGCGTAACCACGGGGCACCGTGAGCACAGCGCCCCACACGGGAGTGGCTAACGCGGGTGGCTGGGTGGGAACGGCTGCGGCGGGAGGCAGCGGAGCGGCCAGGCGGGCGGCGGGGAGAAGGGGGCTGGGCAGGCCCTCGGGGAAGGCGGGAGAAGGGAGCTGATTGGGCGGGAGACGGTGGCTGGGCAGGACAGGGCCTGAGGTAGGAAGGCGGGAGAAGGGAACTGAGTGGCTGGGCAGGGCCTGAGGGAAGGCGGCTGAGTGGCCAGGCAGGGCCGGGCCGGCGGTGGGAAGGCGGGAGAAGGGGGCGGGGCTAGGGTGACCAGACAGCAAGGGTGAAAAATCGGGACGGGGTGGGGGGTAATTGGCACCTATATAAGACAAACCCCCAAATATCAGGACTGTCCCTATAAAATCGGGACATCTGGTCACCCTAGGTGGGGCTGGCCAGGGCTGGGTCGGCGGTGGGAAGGCGGGAGAAGGGGGCGGGGCTGGCCAGGGCCGGGCCGGCGGTAGGAAGGCAGGAGAAGGGGGGGGGCTGGCCAGGGCCGGGCCAGGCCGGCGGTAGGAAGGCAGGAGAAGGGGGCGGGGCCGGGCCGGGAAGGCGGGAGAAGGGGGGGGCCGGGCCGGCGGTGGGAAGGCGGGAGAAGGGGGCGGGGCCGGGCCGGCGGTGGGAAGGCAGGAGAAGGGGGGGGGCTGGCCAGGGCCGGGCCAGGCCGGCGGTGGGAAGGCGGGAGAAGGGGGCGGGGCCGGGGCCGGCGGTGGGAAGGCGGGAGAAGGGGGGCGCGGAAGAGATACAGCTCGCAGAAAGGCCCAAGGCAGGACGCCAAACAGAAGTTGGGGGAGGGGCGGGGCCGTGTACTAGCGTTCCCGTCTCCATGGTAACTGATGGAACGCTGCGTGTCTTCCCCGCCCTCCGGTAAAAGAGCCAGGGCGCAAGCGCGGCGTAGTCGTCAGAGCGGAGAGCGCGGCCCGGTGCGCAGAGCGTTGGGATGGCGCATTACAAGGTGCGGGGCTGCAACTTCTTCCCGGAACCCACCGCCCTCGCTTAGTTCCCTCCTCTCCACCGGGGAGGCCCGGTATCCCGCTGGCTGCCTTCGCGCGGCCTCTGCGCCCTTCTCGGACAGGCCCGGGCGAAGCCGGCTCGCCGACCCCGGACCGCCCTGCCCCGCCCCGCGCTAACGTTGTTCCCATCCTTCCCTCAGGCCGCGGACTCTAAGCGAGAGCAGTTCCGCCGCTACCTGGAGAAATCCGGGGTGCTGGACACGCTCACCAAAGGTAACGAGCTCCGAGCCGCTGCCCCCAGCGTGGGGGAAGGTAAATGCCCCCGCCCCCGCGCGGGGATCAGGTGGTGGCAGGGCCCTGTCTCTAGCAGCTGCTCTCCACGCACCCTCGCCTCCCAGTATGGGCAGGTGACCAGTAGCCTTTGTTGAGAATCCTGTGGGTCAAGACTTAAGATACTTGAGGTCTTATTTTTTCAGAGAACTTACTATTTCTGTAGCACTTTATATGTTCAAAGCAGAGTTCCACTTGATTTTAGTTGTAGTGTTGAGCACACCCCACTTCTGCAACTCTGACCCGTTGGCCCCTGATCCCTGGTACTCACTCCACACTGTGGGCACCTGTGAGTTTTGATCTAAGTGACTTGGTCAGCATTGCAAGATGCAGGTATACCATTCAGTTCTTCAGGGTGGCATTCAAAGTCTGTAACCATGAGACTATCCCTTTTCTCCCTATAATTCTCTGCTTTATTTGCTACACAACATCCAGTCTCTACAACAAAGGAGGCAGGGTTCTTGTAGACAAAACCACATTCACTACACAGTTCTGTTTGATTCCTGGTGCACTGAATGAGTCAGAAGTCCTGTAGGGTGAAAAAAAGTAGGTGATCATGTAACTAAAGAGTGTCATGCACATGCAAAAAGGGGGCACAAGCAGACTTAATCCTGACACTTCTCTGCAATCAGAATATTCCTTTCACATTTTTTATTTAATTACGCATTTAGAAACAAAAACTGACCAAACTGGATATGCTAACAATCCATATTGATCATCATATGGATTGTTAGCAGGTTTGTGACCTCTAGATCAGAGGTGGGCAAACTACGGCCTGTGGGACTGTTCTCCCCGGCTCCTGGCCCGGGAGGCTGACCCCTGGCCCCTCCCCTGCTGTTCCCCCTCCCCCGCAGCCTCAGCTCACTGTGCCACTGGCGCAATGCTCTGGGTGGCAGGGCAGCGCAGCTGCAGAGCACGGCCTGACCTGTGCTCTGTGGTGTGTGGCTGCCTCCAGCCAGGCAGTGTGGCTGCCTGTCATGGTGCAGCTGTGCCGCCAGCCACCGGTGCTCCAGGCAGCGCGGTAAAGGGGCAAGGAGTGGGAGAAGGGGGTTGGATAGAGGGCAGGGGAGTTCGGGGGGTGGTCGGGGGCCAGGGGTGTGGATAGGGGTTGGGGTGGTCAGAGGGTGGGGAACAGGGAGGTTGAATGGAGGTAGGAGTTCCAGGGGTGGTTAGGGAGAAGGGGTGGTTGGATGGGCAGGGGTCCTGGGGGAGGGCAGTCAGGAAGGAGAGGGGGGTTGGATGTGGCGGTGGGGGCGGTCAGGGGACAGGGAGCAGGGGTGTTGGATGGGGCAGGAGTCCCAGGGGGCCATCAGGGGCAAGAAGCGCGGGGGGGGGGGAGGTGGATCAGGGGCCGGGCCATGCCTGCCTCCAAACCCCCCAGCCCAGAGCCTGCACCCCAACCCCTTGCTCTAGCCCGGTGAAAGTGAGTGAGGGTGGGGGAGAGTGAGAGAGGGAGGGGGGAATGGCGTGAACAGGGTGGGGCTTCAGGGAAGGGATGGGGCCTTGGGGAAGGGGCAGGGTAGATCCTGGGTTGATCTTAAATTCAAAAAGTGATCTTGTGTCTAAAAAGGTTGGAGACCACTGATCTAAATCATTGATGAAGATATTGAACAGAACCGGACCCAGAACCAATCCCTGCGGGGCCCCACTCATTATGCCCTTCCAGCATGACTGTGAACCGCTGATAAATACTCTGGGAATGGTTTTCCAACCAATTTTGCTCCCACCTTATAGTAGCTCCATCTAGGTTGCATTTCCCTAGCTTACGTCTTCACTACCTGCCATATCAGCGGGTAGCAATCGATTTATCCGGGATCGATATATCGCGTCTTGTTAAGATGGGATACATTGATCCCCAATTGCGCTCACCGTCGACTCCGGAACTCCACCAGAGCGAGTGGCGGTAGCGCAGTCAACGGGGGAGCCGCGGCTGTTGATCCCGTGCTGTGTGGACCCCAGGTAATTTGATCCAAGATATTCGACTTGCGTATCTTGGATCAATTTCCCCCTCCTCCCCCCCCCCAGTGTAGACCAGCCCTTAGTTTCTTTATGAGAAGGTCATGCAAGACAGTATCAAAAGCTTTACTAAAGTCAAAATATACTGCTCCCCTCTGCCCCCCCAGCCACAAGGCTTGTTACCCTGTCAAAGAAAGTTATCAGGTTGGTTTGACATGATTTATTTTTGACAAATCCATGTTGACTGTCACTTATGACCTTATTATCTTCTAGATGTTTGCAAATTGATGGCTTCATTATTTCATATATTCATGTTGCCTGGGTGTAGCAGGTGCAGAATAGAGAGCACAGGAGTGTGTCTCCCTGCTCTCAGTTCTTGTGCCCAGCACTACATGTGGGCCCCCAGCAACTAGGAGGAGCAATTTCAAGAAAAGTCCTGAGCAAGCTCAGAGCAGACTGAATTTGGGAGAAATTTAGCTAACAAGTGTAACATACCTCTGCTGAGCAATTTTTTGGATCTCTGTAATTTGGGCCGACTTATAATGGGGATGGCAAAAGGCATACTCCTGAAACAAAGGCCATCCTTGTGCGAAACATAGAAGCACCAGAGATTCTTAGTCAAATGGCTGTAAGAATTTTTAACATGGGCAAAACAACTTTTTTGCATTAATTTCATTCTTGGAAACAGCTGAACTGTTGGGTACAACTTTCCAAAAATTTCAGCATGAGGCATGCATGTGGCATGTATGTAAAACTTCAGTCCAAATGTAGTTACTTTTAACTTAATAGTTTTTGACCAAACAGCCTCTCTCAATGGAAAATATTAAGCAACCTTACCCATAGGTCTAATTACCAGAGCTGGCTATAATCTGTGTTTTGGAAGTACCCAAATCCCCATATCTGGATTGGGATACTACTGGGTTAAATACTGAATGAACAAACAGAAAATCTAACAACTTCAGTAGAAATTCTGTGTTGGTTTTTATCCTGCCCTCATCAAAGGTCCCTACCTGTATAGCTCACAATCTAAGAAAGTCAAACAATATACAAAGAACTCGAAAGAGACAATTAAATACTTCTATATACTTTTTAGTTTTGTAATTGTATAAATATTCACTTCCTCAGCTGTTCCTTAGCCTATAAATCATGCATGGTTTTTTGTTTGTTTGTTTTGGGGTTTTTTATGTCTGTAATGGCAAAATTAGTCCTAATGCTTCTCCCCTCTCCTCTTATTTTTGTCATAAGTACCTAGTGAAAAGACTATGCAAATATAGTGGTGCATAACAAAAGTCTGTCAGAGAGAAAATAGGCATTATGCTAATGAAAATGTATCACAAAATGCTGCATGTGCATACTTAAGCTTGTAGAAAACATGGTATCTTGAGTTTCAGGAATAGTCTGTTAAGTAATTAAAGGCTGCGTCATAATACATTTTCACAAGCAGACAGTCAAGGTTGCAAGTTAAACTGTGCAACCTTAACCTTCTTGTTATTCTTTTTGGATGTGATATATACACGAATTCAAAGGGTATTATAGAAAGTGTTCTCATAGCTTTCCATTCTTTATTTTTTGTTTCTAATATATTAAACATTTGTTTTATATATTTCTAGCTAGCTTATATTTTCTCCTTGAATGAAAATGAAAGCAAGTAATCTCTGTTTAATTGCTTTATGAAGTGCTGCCATAGCTTTTAGGTCAAAACTATTCCGTAAAATGGAGTATCTGGAGACTCAATACAGGTATCACACTTTGGTTTGTCTCACAGTTGGTAGGGATAGTCTACCACTGTACCAAGTTTCAGATGATAGTGAATGTTTTAGAATGGAGTTAAGTTGCACATACATTCCGTCTTTTCATTTAAGAAACGTGTTATGAGTGCAGATCAGCTTACTCACTTTCACCACTCCATGGTGAATACATATTTAGAGTGTGAAGGACACTTCACATGCAGTCTTTTTAATGTGGGTAAGTTTAGCTGAAGTCAGTCTTTTTGCCACTTTCAGATAAATCAGTGTGCTCCATTTGGTGGCTCTAAAGCTGTTGTTGCTCACTAACAAACTAGTCTAAAAGGATGTAGCTACTCTTCAGTTAACTGACAGTGAACTCTAGTAGCTAACACAGTTGTCCTGGAAGGGAAGTTTCGGAGTCCAAAATTACATGAACAAGTGTTGGGAGTGTCCAGGCTAGCAAGTTAAGATGTGTTGGCTAACTTGACAATACATTAACTTGGTACCTACAACAATGGTGTTCTATTCCCAGTCACAGATCAGTTTAAAAACAAAAAATCTCCAAGTGCGGACATACTGACAGTGATAAATCGTATTCATTTTGGCTTCATTCCAAGTCCAGAAATCTAAGTATTAGTCAACAGGAGAACTGGTGGCTCAGGCTCTTTTAAGGATTCAGTCAACAAAGTGTTGAACAATGAATACTTCAGAAGTTCGTGCTATGTGGCTGTCTTTGGTGCACATCTGTGTTAACTCAAAATATTAGTTATTGAGAGTACACCTCTACCCCGATATAACGCGACACGATATAACACGAATTTGGATATAACGCAGTAAAGCAGTGCTCCCCGGGGGGCGGGGCTGCGCACTCCGGCAGATCAAAGCAAGTTCATAGATTCATAGATTATAGGACTGGAAGGGACCTCAAGAGGTCATCGAGTCCAGTCCCCTGCCCGCATGGCAGGACCAAATACTGTCTAGACCATCCCTGATAGACATTTATCTAACCTACTCTTAAATATCTCCAGAGATGGAGATTCCACAACCTCCCTAGGCAATTTGTTCCAGTGTTTAACCGCCCTGACAGTTAGGAACTTTTTCCTAATGTCCAACCTAGACCTCCCTTGCTGCAGTTTAAACCCATTGTTTCTGGTTCTATCCTTAGAGGCTAAGGTGAACAAGTTCTCTCCCTCCTCCTTATGACACCCTTTTAGATACCTGAAAACTGCTATCATGTCCCCTCTCAGTCTTCTCTTTTCCAAACTAAACAAACCCAGTTCTTTCAGCCTTCCTTCATAGGTCATGTTCTCAAGACCTTTAATCATTCTTGTTGCTCTTCTTTGGACCCTTTCCAATTTCTCCACATCTTTTTTCGATATAACATGGTTTCACCTATAACACAGTAAGTGTTTTGTGTTTTTTTTTTTTGGGCTCCTGAGGACAGCGTTATATCGAGGTAGAGGTGTACTATACTCAGTGTAACACTGAGTGCCCCTGGAGATGAGCACAACAATAGATGGATGATGGAGGAGCCAAGTGTGGGACTGTAAGAGTGCAACTGCATTCTTGAGACACCTTTTAGGATTTTTGCTTCCACTCTAGAAGCAAAGCAGCAGGT
This sequence comes from Malaclemys terrapin pileata, assembly GCF_027887155.1. Classification (NCBI taxonomy): domain Eukaryota; kingdom Metazoa; phylum Chordata; order Testudines; family Emydidae; genus Malaclemys; species Malaclemys terrapin. The sequence continues at coordinate 20,225,378 of NC_071526.1, read as the reverse complement.
GGGTGCGATTTGTTTATTTCCCCTGGCCCCCCAGTAAAGGAGGCCTGGTGATAGAGGAGAATATTGAGTTTTCCAAACTTAGTAAAGGAGATTCTGTCTTTGGCTACACTAGAGAGCTTGCAGTGGCGCAGCTGCACCACTGTAAGATCTCTAGTGTAGCTGCTCTAAGATGACGGGAGAGAGGTCTCCCATTGGCTTAATTACTCCATCCTTCGCAAGTGGTGGTAGCTATATCAGTAGGAGAAGCTCTCTGGCTGACATAGTGCTGTCCACACCAGCGCTTAAATGGGCATAAGTTATGTTGCTCAGGGGGGTGGCTAATTCACTCCCCTGAGCAACATAATTTATGTTGATTTTAAGCTGTAGTGTAGATTACTTCAGATTACCTTTGTTACAAGATAAGTAACAAATATGATAGGCAACTACTTTACTGGTAGAGAATGTATATATCCTGGAACTATTATTAAATAGCTATTAATTTGATTAGTTTATGGAAAAATATAACTGCTTGAAAGTCACTTGCAATGTTTGTGTTTATGTAAATGCAGAATTTAGTGCAAATATTTAGCTTTACAGCTCATTAAAGAATTGTTGAAAAAAAGCTTATTCAAAATAATTCCAGCTATATAACTGTCAAAGCTTATGTTGGATGCACATGAGTCTCTCAGTAATACTCTGTATAATCACTAATACCTGTTCATTGTCCTAGCTTTTATTATAGTCAAAAATTATCTTTGTGTGTGAATGTTTAAATTAGTGAAACATCACGTTTAAAATACTAATCTGGAAGTAATCCTTTTTATGTCTCATATGTACTAGATTTGACTACTGGTGCACATTTAAGAAATTGAACAATTTGGGGTGTTCTCTGCTTCAACTGTTGGATGCTTTTTATTTACAGTGTTGGTAGCCCTATATGAAGAGCCAGAGAAACCAAATAGTGCACTGGAGTATCCTTTTTCTTCCTTCTGTGAATTGATTTCAGACAGATGTGAGGCAAAAAATGGAACCATAGTCCAAGGCAGAAACTCGTTTGTCTCCATATTATATAGTGTAAACAAAATATTTTATTTCCAGATTAAATAATAGCAGCAGCAATTTTAGGAAAATATGGCACTCAGTCAACCAAGTACAATAGCGAACTGGAAATTTAACTCTTGATGATAAAGTCCTTTCTACCAACAGCTTGAGGCTTTTGGCTTATCTAACCCAGGGTTTTTTTGTTGTTGTTTTTGTTTTTTGTTTGACCTCCTGCCTCAGTGGATTATGAGGGCTTACTACACAAGTATTTACTGTCTAAAATTTTCTGCCTTACAGTTTGGTATTCTCTTGTTCTTGTGTTGTGGGAGAGGGTAAAAGGAGCATCTTTCAGCTTTTACTTTATATTATTTTATAACAGTGCCCTTCTCAGTTGTCTTTACAAGCTAAGTAAACTTTGCTGTTCTTCTTCCTTGTGTTTTTAAAGGGCCTGCAGACAGCCATGTTGCCACCTTCTGTTTAAAAAAATTCTGTTTGGCTTTTTTCTTAACTGACACATCTGGCGTATCTTGTCAGTCTGCCATTATGTCTTGCTCTACCAGTGTTATAGTTTATTCAAATTCAGGCTATCATTTTTAAGTGAAGAAACACTTAACTTTTATTAGCTTTCTGAAGCATCATATAGGAGCCGCAGCTCCAGAAAATCCAGAAGTAGAGGCCCTTCGCCTGGAAGTGGCAGAGATGAAAGAAAAATATGAAGCTGTGTTGGAAGAAAACAAAAAACTAAAAGCAAAGGTAAATATTTAAGCGTTTCCATTGCTGTATATTCTTAAAATGTAAATAAAAGACAAATACACTGGTATTAGTTACTGTATCAATAGTCAATATTCATCAGTGATAATGCAGTGTCACTTTGTGCAAGTCTCAGAACAAGGAGAAGCCTGATAGGCTCTTGGTGAGGGGTCACTCAATTGAAAAGAACACTTCTCATGTTCTAATATGACTAACCACTCAGTTGCTTTTTCTTAACGTTCTTTAAAAGCCATGGAAAACCAGTACAAGTACCAAACTTAATTCTATCATTTCCACTCAATTTTATTTAACTTCTTAAAAAATGGGTTAAAAATCAATCTAGATGATAATTCCCAAACAGATTACAACATTTTAAAGACGCTAACTGCAAAGGCTTCTTATAGAATATAAATTCAAGGTGGAAGAGACCTATTGGGTCAATGGGATCAACACCTCATAGGATCTGACCCACTGGAGGCCTTTCTCTGTATGCAAAATACAACATTTAACTCTAGTTTAAAATACCTCTAGTTCTCTGACTGTGAAAACCTTCTGAATGGAACCTGAGTGTAAACTAAGGCAGAGTCATTGTTTTGGGTATACAGACTGCCTGCACCTCTCAGCTATCTCAAGAGGGCATCTGTTCTTAAACCAAGTTATATTTGAGACAGATTTTCAAATAACTCATTGTACAGTTACCATAGTTATACTGATCCATACCTGCACATGCAAATAGCCACATAAACGAGGGGTAGAACAGTGCTGGTTCTGAAAGTGTGTGACATACTCTTTCCCACGCAGTGATGCTGTTTGCTACAGTAACTTTACTTGCCAAATGACTAGTTACTACATACTATGTTTTACCTTCTACAACTTTTGATCATGCAAGCTTTTCTACATGGATTATGGGACTGCACACAAAGAGGCCTGAATCCTGCAAACTGCTATCTTAGTACACACCATATATTATCAGTGGTAGTTCCATAATAGAACAAAGGCACTATTTGTCCATTCATTGGTCCAGAAAACACCTACTTAACAATAAACTCATTGGTCAGATTAATGATCTCTCGATTAAATTTGCTGTCAAGACACAGGGCCGGTGCTACCATTAAGGCAAACTAGGCGGTTGCCTAGGGTGCCAAGATTTGGGGGCACCAAAAGGCAGTGCCCCCAATTTTTTTTTTTTTTTTTAAAGCGTTTCTGGGCTGGGCTGCTGGCGGCACGCTGACACATGTGGCTCAGACTCCCTCTCCCAGCGCAGCGGCCGCTCCATGCAATTATTCTCATTGCCGGCAGGGGCGGCGTGCTCGGGGAGGGGGCATAGCAGAGGTGAGCTGGGGTGGGGAGCCCTACGGCAGCTCCTCCCCCCGCCCTGAGGCACCCCCCCACGGCAGCTCCCCACCCCACCCCCCGACCCGGGGAGCCGTGCGGCAGCTCCCCACCCTAGCTCACCTCTGCTATGCCCCCTCCCCGAGCACGCTGCCCCCGCTCTAATTCTCCCGCCTCCCAGGCTTGCGGTGCCAATCAGCTGTTTGGCGCCGCAAGCCTGAGGGGGAGGAGAATTAGAGCGGGGGCGGTGTGCTCGGGGAGGAGGCGGAGCAGAGGTGAGCTGGGGTGGGGAGCTGCTGCGGGGGGGGGCTGCCTCAGGGTGGAGGGGAGGCTGGGAGCTGCCGCACGGCTGGGTGGGGGGCATAAGATGGAAGTTTTGCCTAGGGCGCGAAGCTTCCTTGCACCGGCCCTGTCAAGACATATATGCATAAGAATGGCCACACTGGGTCAGACTAGTGATCCATCTAGACCAATATCTTGTCTTCTGACACTGGCCAATGCCAGATGCCTCTAAGGAAATGAACAGAGCAATTATCAAATGACCTATACCCTGTTGTCCAGTCCCAACATCTGGCAGTCAGGGGCTTAGGGACATCCAGAGCATGGGGTTGCATCCCCGACCATTGGCTAATAGCCATTGATGGACCTATTCTCCATCAACTTATTGAATTATTTTTTTAACTTAGTTATACTTTTGGCCTTCACAACATCCTGTGGCAACAAGTTCCAGAGGTTGACTCCGTAGTGTATGAAGAAGTACTTCCTTTGGTTTGTTTTAAACCTGCTGCCTACAAATTCCTCAGGTGACCCCTGGTTCTTGTGTTATGTGAAGGGGTAAATAACACTTCCCAATTCACTTTCTTCACACTATTCATGATTTTATAGACCTCTATCATATCCCCCCTTAGTTGTCTTTTCCAAGCTGAACAATCCCAGTCTTCTTAATCTCTCTTCATATGAAAGCTGTCCCATACCCTTAATCATTTTTGTTGCTTTTTCTATTTCTTCTATATCTTCTTTGAGATGGGGCAACGAGAACTGCAACAGTATTCAAGGTCTGGGTGTACCATGGATTTTTATAGTGGTGTTATATTTTCTTATTTTTCCCTTTCCTAACGGTTCCTAGTATTCTGTTAGTTTTTGGGGTTTTTTTTGTTTGTTTGTTTGTTTTCTGCTGCTGCTGCTGCACAGGGAGTGATATTTTCAGAGACCTATCCACAATGACTTTCTTGAGTGGCAGCAGCTAATTTGGACTCCATGGATTTGTATGTATAGTTGGGATTGTTTTCCAATATGCATTACTTTGTATTCATGTGCTCTGAATGTCATGTGTCATTTTGTTGCCCACTCACCCAGTTTTGTGAGAGGCCTTTGTAACTCTTCACAGTCGGCTTTGGACTTATTGTGAGTAATTTTGTATCGTGCAAATGTTGCTGCCTCATTGTTTACTCCTTTTTCCAAATCATTGATGAATATGTTGAACAGCACTGGTCCCAGTAATGGTCACTGGGGGAGGGGGAGGGGGAGTGGGAGGAGGATGCCACTATTTACCTCTCTCCATTCTGAAAACTGGCCGTTTATTCCTATCCTTTATCTGCCTTTTAACCAGTTGCTGATCCATGAGAGGACCTTTCCTCTTATCCCATGACTGCTTAGTTTGCTTAAGAGCCTTTGATAAGGGACCAGGTCAGAGGCTTTCTGAAAGTTCAAGTACACTATATCCACTTAATAACTCTAGTCCACTTTTTTTTACAGTAAAAAGACTATAAGTATTTGACTTGAACATTCTGCTAAGTCAAGCTGTCATGCTTATCTAAATGGTCCTGGCTTGGGTTAAAATGGGAATGCTTCCTTGAGGGGGGAAAAATTAGATGAGTTGTGTTGGGAGCATGGATGCAGTTATTGCATCTTGCAGGCATTTTTTTTGTCACGGCTGGCTTAAAATGAGAGTAATCTGACTTTAGAAGAAGGGGGACTTTCCTATGAAAGTGGTCTAAGAGATCTGATAAACTCATTCGGTAATGAGGGCTGAATTATACCTTAGTGTGTGGGCCAGAGTTATAGAGTTTTGGGCCATATGCCACAACTCTGTGAAAAGGTGCAAGAGTCTGCCCTCAGGCAGTAACCAAGTTTGTTGGGGAAATCAGGAATGATTCAGAGTGTCATTAGGATCACCAATTTTTCTGCTCTCATTTCCTTGTATCTCTCCTCCCTCTGTATCTCTGAAATTTTTCTCCTTATTGATTAGTACTTTCTCTTCTCCACTCTTATCTACTGTTTATGCACTTTACTTTTTTTGTTCCATCTGTCTTTTTTGTCCTGCACAGTCACCCATTCCCCTGGGTCTTTGAGTTTTGTTGGGTTTCTGAAAGGCACCAGGACAACTTTTACATGAGAGGATTGTGAGCAAAATTGTGTTCTAATCAACTTCCTTCATTACTCTTTTAGCATGCAGAACTTTAAAGAGGAAACCTTTATTTTCCCTTTCCATTAAGTACTGTAGCAAGTTTAAGTAACTAGCAAGTTTCCCTTTTCTGCTGGGTGCCTGTGCAAAGACCTCTCTGCACAGGGGAAAACCTGCTAATCTGATTCTCTTGTTATGGGCAGAAGAACAGTACATGTAATTAATTGAAAAGCAAAACTTGACTAAGATCCACTCATACAGTCCAGACATTTTATTTTGTAGCTAGCTTGGTGTGCAAAAGCCATGGAGCAGCTTTTCAGCAGCTGTTGCTGGCAGCACACTGTGATAAATTTAATCCAACATTATTGTAAATGCCAGATGAATATTTCGATCAGGCTAGGAATTTCTAACCCATAAATGAGAAACATTTTAAATGCAAAATTAAAACTGAGTGGCAGATTCTAGATATTCTAATATTTACTTTATTAACCTTCCCTATGTCTGGGATTCTGTTCAAAGGCTCTGGTGAAATCTACTTGGTCTTCAGCTACTTAATTTTTATACATATGTATCTATAATTGGAGAATTCAGGGTGCATTTTAAGTGGCCAAATTATCACTAAATCTGTGTGAATTTTTGATCTAAGGTTCTGATGGTAAGTTTGTCCTCTATTTTAAACTTTACTCCTTGGAATAGTCTCATGAATAGCTAATACCCATTCTAGTGGTGGCAGTCAGACCATTTTACTCCAGCATATTTCAGTACAGCATACAAGAATGTAGGACACTCATTCTTCCCAATACTAACTCAAGAGTAGCCAGTATTGGGCAATCACAATGTAAAACCCTCTCTTCTTTAAAGTAAGAAATTAAATATTTGTCAGTGGGAAAAACTGTCAAAAGCATTTAATGGATCTTGTGTGCTGAAATCTCCTGACTTTATAAGTCACTTAAGAACTTTTGAAAATCCTGCCCTGCACCTTTAAAAGCCTCTCTCTTATAGCTGCATTTTTGCACAATACATTGCATTCTCCCTTCCCTTTCACCCCCCCCCCCCCCCCAAAAAAAAAGGTTTACCGGGCATGTTTGTTATCTTTGAAAATAGGTGGACCTATTTGTAGAATAAAGCTTGCTATAAAACAATTACTCCTCTCTCCTGTTGGGGTAAAATATGCCTTCAGGGTTTTTTGTTTGTTTGTTTTTTGTTTTTTTAACATTCTATAGCTAACAAAATCACTCCTTTTTTAATTCTACAGCTGTCTCAGTATGAACCACCTCCAGAAGAGAAGCGTGGTGAATAGGAATGCTTTCACCTTTTGGTTACTTAACTGAATAAAGGGCTTCATCAGAAGTTTACTGTCTTGACTTTTTTTGGATATAAATATCTTGAAACATTTTATGCAGTATGTTGGTAATCATCTTACAACGACATGAATTGCCTAGGGAAGTTGTGGAATCTCCATCCTTGGAGATTTTTAAGAGCAGGTTAGACAAACACCTGTCAAGGATGGCCTAGATCAGTGGTCTCCAACTTTTTTACACCCAAGATCACTTTTTGAATCTAAGGGCAACCCAGGATCTACCCCGACCATTCCCTGAGGCCCTGCCCCTTCCCCAAAGCCGCCCCATTCATTCCATCCCCACCCTCACTCACTTTCACCGGGCTGGGGTAGGGGGTTGGAGTTCAGGAGGGGGTGTGGGTTCTGGGCTGGGGCTGAGGAGTTTGCAGTGTGGGAGGGGGCTCTGTGCTGAGCGTGGGGCAGAGTGTTGGGGTGCAGGCTCTGGGAGGAAGTTTGGGTGCAGGAGGGGGCTCCAGGCTGGGGCAAAATGTTGGGGTACTGGAGGGGGTACATAGTGCTGGCTCTGGGAGGGTCAGTGCTGGGGTGCAGGAGGGGATATGGGGTGCTGGCTCTGGGAGGGGGGGGTCAGGGCTGGGGGTTGAGGTGCAACCTCCCACTGGGCAGCACTTACCTGCAGTGGCTTCTGATCGGTGGCGGGCACAGTGAGGCTAAGGCAGGCTCCCTGGCTCCACACTGCTCCCAGAAGGGGCCAATGTGCCCCTGGGGGTGGGGGAATGTGGCTCTGTGCACTGCCCCTTTGCAAGCACTTTGCCTGCAGCTCTCCTGGCCAATGCGAGCTGTGGGGGTGGTGCTTGCAGGCGGGAGCAGTGCGCCGGGGTAGGGAGTCAGCCCCCCGAGATGGCGATCGATTGGTAGATCTTCTAGGACCACTGGTCTAGATAATACTTAGTCTTGCCATGAGTGTGGGGGACTGGACTCAATGACCTCTCAAGGTCCCTTCCAGTTCTACAATTCTATGGAAACAGGCCTTATGATTCTTAAGGTAATCTGCAAACATTCTTCTGTAGACTTCTAAACCTAACTTTTTATAAGCTTTTTTGAAGGAGTTAACTCATCTGATGTGAATGTTATACCTTTCAGAACAGGCTAACATTAAGACTCATCTCACACAAAGTGCCTGAAGTACAGTGGATAATTTCAGTAGCAGTATTAAAAATGAGTTAAATTGTATTAATATGAAAGGTGAGTCCTATTCCTTGCTATTTACAAATGTGAGGACTGATTACATTGCACAGCAAAAACTCACCATTGAAGATCTATAAATATATGTTTAATGAACTATACGCTAAAGGCCAAGATGTGAGGAAGGGATGCTGGCAGTCTCCATGGCTACACCATATTATAGGGTGGGATTGTCATCCCTTTACCACACGTGCTATCACTTTTATCTGGCTGACAAATGATTGACGGTGGCAGATCATTAGGTAAATCAGAACTGAGATATTGCTGGTATTCACTGTAAGGTTGCCAACTTTGGATAAATTCCTGGAGATTTAATCACATGACAATCTTTAATTAAACATTAATCTTTAAGTCATGGAGACTCCAGGACAATCTTAGAGGGCTGGCAACCCTAAGCTACTTCTACATTAATAGGGTGATTTCATTCACTGTTCATAAGGTCGGGGAGGGAGCAGAGGTGTTCCGGTAGCAGGTCTCCTTAGACTGGATTGTCGGGGGGAGTGTTGTGCCTTGTACTACTCTAGCCCCCAAGTTGGCAGCTGTCACAACCCTCCCATCCTTACCTAGCAGCGGAAAGCGAGTCTCGGGCTCCGCTTTTAGGTTCCCCTGCCCCACGGGTCCGCTCGGCCAGGCGCCGGGTTTTTTGTGCGCCCATCGCAGTCGTGAGGGCAACCCGCGTCTGACCCCGATCCAGGCACCACCTCCTCCCTTGCAGGGAGCGGTCCATCTCCGTGGGGCGTGTCCCCCTGAGGAATGGAATCCCAGCTACTTGGTTCCTCCCGACCTCCCTCCGTCACGTGAAGCGGTATAATCAGGTGACTCATCACCTGATCCCAGTCAGCCTAACCTGCTGGCCCCAGCCAATCAAAACTCACGACTGTCAGGTTAGGCCAATCGGCGCGGAGGCAGGTTAGGTTGCATTAACGCGGCAGGACTCGGGGGTTCCTCGCAGCCCGCCCTAGGCGGAGTGGGGTTGGGGGGTCGGTAGTGCTGGGGCGGGCGGCTTGTGGGGATGGCGCTGCAGTTTGGAGGGCCGGGCTCGGTGGGGGGGACGGAGGAGCCGGCTTTAATCGGGGGCAGTTTTGGCGCGTCGGATTCGTTCCCCAAGGACTTCGGCTACGGAGAAGAGGAGGAGGCGGAACTGGACGGGGGCTCCGGCCCTGGAGGAAGCGGTGGCGTCCCGGGCGTGGCTGGGGGCGGCCCGGGCGGTGCGGATTCCAAGCCCCGCATTCTACTCATGGGATTGCGGCGTAGCGGGAAATCGTCTATCCAGAAGGTGAGGCCGGGGGGAGCGGGAGTATACAGGGGCTGTTCGTGGCTAGAGGGCTCCAGCGGGTGGCCAAGGGGTGCGGGGGCTAAGCTGTAGCTGCTGTATTTGTACCTTCACTTCGACTCTCGCCTTTTCCCTTTATCTCCCGCACCATAAATGAGGCACCCGAATCTTGAGAAGAACCCTTCTCTGAGCAGCAGTTAAGGCCTTGATACTGGTTATCTAGGCACTTCTAGTGTAGTTACCCTTGTGCATTGAAATGGGCCCTGAGCTTGCTTGGTCCTCCGGTTTCCTTATCTTCGCAGTAAGTTGTGTGGTAAGCTGCCTAGGGCAGGGGTATTTAGCAGGCCGGCGGGTGGGAGGGTGGTGGTGCTGCTTGTCTCTCTGGCTGAGGGGTAAGTGCCACCTGCACTGTCTTGAATCCTCTATGTGGCTTGTTTCTAACGAAACTTCTTTCTTTGCTTTGTACGGGTTAGTAGGCAACTTCTTCTTTTTAAAGCAGCAGCATATAGAGAAGTTGAACAAGAAGGTTCTTATTTTCCAAAAATGCATTTTCTGTCTGCAGAAATGTGTGCTTCACTTTGAGTTTGGGCTACAGCCTTTTTTTATTACTGATGCACAGGTGTCTTCTCCCCAAAACCAAGGTGTGTCTCAGGAAGTGAAACAGGCAGATGTTTCTGAGATTTTTATCTACATGTTGATTTAAAAATAGGGTAAGCCACAGCAGTGTGACGAATCTGCATTGTTGTGACTAAAATTGCCAATTCAGACAAGCCTTTAGTTCTTTTTAACATTTTTGGGAGCTTCTCAGATTTCATTATCTATGGGGGCAAAAGCATAATTAGATCTTCTAGATGATTTGCGTCTTTGAGGCAAAGAGAAAGATGGACACTTTTGGATGGTGAATACATCAACAAATGACAACAATGTGTTAGACTTGCTGTTAGGCTTCATAGGGCTGCTAGGGCATTCTGCCCATCAAGGTCATTGTGATGAGCTTCAAAATAGAAATCTAATTTTAGAAAAATTCAGTGGTGTTATAGTAATCCTCAATTCTTGCCTGCAGGTCTTCAGAGTCTACACACAGCTTTCCTTGCTAAGCCCTTTTCTGTGACCTCCCCCCGTGTAAAGTGGTGTCAGAGTATCGCAGTGTAGAGCATTGCCACGGCAGTAGCAATCTGAGCAATAACCTGATTTTTCTGGTCAAGCCTTGATAACAGTTCTCAATGTCTGTTAGCTAAAGGGACAAGCCTTCCTAACAGCATGAAATTCAGTGGTCTGCTGGGCCACCCTTCTTTCTGCCTATTCCCCTGGTTTTATTTCCTTTCTCCTCCATCTCAAGTGCTGGGGTGACCGTATAACCTCATGTACCAACTCAGCTAGGCTTGACATTGTGTGTGGATGCCAGGCTCTCACTTCCCAAAACAGGTCCTCTACTTTCAGCTTGCCCCATGGTCAGAGACCCCATGGTGTATCATTTCCTCTGACCAAAGACACACTGACCATGTATCTCAAGAAAACTGATGTGGACATCAGAAGCTGGGAAGAGCAAGCCACCAACAGATCTCAATGGCGCCACATTCTTCATCAGGCAGTGGCCTACTTTGGGGAGAAGCGCCTTCCCCTCAAAGCTGAAAGAGAGCAGGAAGGAAAAAGAGAGAACTTTCTCCCAGCAGGCAGCTAACCCACCAAGAAATGTCTGTACCTACTGCGGGTGGATCTGTGGATCCAGGATGGGACTCCTGAGTCATCTCAGGACCCTTTTGTAAATCTGTGGTACAGATCATCCCTGAATTGAGGGATTGCCGATGATGATGATGACCTCAGTCAGACACAGACTCAGCTCGGAGCTCCAAAATAATGCGCTGTCTCCAGATATGTAAACGTTGACAATTTTATTGTCATGAGTCTTTCTTGTTTAAAGCCCTGGACTTGGAGGTCATTGGGAGTTTTTAACAAAAGTTTCTGACTCATGGTTGTGGAGAAATACTGGAAAAAGTGAAACCTAAAGATAAGTCCAGAAGGAAGATTAAAAAAATCCTCAATGTATTATTTTAAATCTCATGATTAAACTAATCTCATGATTTTGGGGGGGCTTGACTCATGACTTCTGAATGCTTGTCTGGCAATAGTATTCATACTGGGCCTCACACAGTGCTGCTCTCTGCTGGAGGGGGAGGAGGTCATTTGTCCCCCATACAGTCCTCTGCTTGTGGCTCCTAGCCTGCTCAATAAACAGGAAACATGGAGCTGAACTGCTTGAAGACCAGAGAAGGTCTCTACCTGCCATCCTAGCAGAGGACTCTTGTACTGGGAATCCCCCAGTACCACGCCATCCAGCCGAGTGCTGTATATGGAAGGATCTAATAAGCCTTCTGGTGGTGTTTTTCAAAGTTCAGGTTGCGATCCAGTACTGGGTCGCAGCATATAAGGCACTGGGTCACTCTTGTCAGCACCTCTGACTGGGACGCCTGCGGGCGAGAGCTGTGCAGAGCCACTTGCGCACCTCGGCCAAGGAATTGGACCTGCTGCTGGCCGCTTCCAGGGTGCAGCATGGGCTGCAGTGCCAGGACAGGTGGGAAGCCTGCCTCTTCACCCTGGCTGCACCACTGACCAGGAGCCACTGGAGGTAAGTTTGCGCCCCAATCCCCAGCCTCAGCCCTGAGCTCCTGAAACCCCTTCCTGCACCCCAACCCCCTCAGCCCTGGCCCCACCCCAGAGCCCTGATCCCCTCCTGCACCCCAACTCCCTGCCTTAGCCCAGAGCCCCCTCCCACACCCAAACCCCTCATCCCCAGCTCCGTTGGGTCGCAGGCATCAACAATTTTCTTCAACTGGGTCCCCAGAATTTTTTTTTTTTTTTAAACTACTGCCTTATGGAGTGTTGGGGTAGAATTCGCAGGGGCTCACACATATGCAGAGCCCTTTGCTGGTGTGGGGTAGCATTGCCAGCAGGGGCCCTCCACAAATTGTAGACAAGCTGATGACCGTTGCTTGGAAGAGATTCCTACTTGATGTGGGCAAGTGGATTTTTCAAACTCTGTGCGGTACGGAGGGCCCAAGAAACTAGAAGAAAAGGTTGTGGATGGCTGCTGAGAAGCACAATAAGAATCAATAGACAAAAGCCAGCTCTGGACTCCATGAAATTGTGGACAACCATATTCTTTGGGGCATTGCTTATAGCTAGTGGTATTCCCTGATGAATTGGATATCTAGTGCTGCTCCTTCTGTTGGCTGTGGCCCAATGATAGTTTTCTTGATAGGAGTTGCCATACCTGTGTTGTCAGCACAGTCTAGTCCCTGTATCTAGCAGTGACTGATATGTAATGCTTTTGAGGAAGATGCAAGAAACCCTCCATTACGCAGTTATGGAATAACCGATCCACAGGAAAAGCTTTGTCCTAACCTCCAATACTTAGATTCTTTTCAAAACTCTTTAATTTCTTGCTACTATAACTGGATGATATTGTTATCTGTATAACCATTCAGTCTGTGTGTGAACCCTACTAAGTACTTGGACCTATCAGTATCTTGTGGTTGTGAGTGACGTAGGTAAATTGTGAACTGTGTGAAATTATTTGTTTTGATCAAATTAATTATCCCCCTTTTTTTTTTAATGTAAACTATCAGGCACTGCTGTTCAGCTTGCTTTCTCTGACATTATTTACCTTGTTTACCATTGTTGTGTCTTCTGATTCATATTAACACTAAACAGTCCCCATCTCTTCCTATGAAAGTTTTTTCCTAAGTTTTAGTTGTCTGAGTCATTCTTGTTGCCCATCTGTTTGCTGCATTTTGACTGGTGATGCATATCTATCAAATCTTCATTGAACTGCTCACAGTGATACCCAAGTCTCTTTTTTCCTAAGTTGTTGTTAACCTGTAGCTCAGTAAGGTGAGTAAATCATTCAAATGATTCCTTCCAATGTCCATGGCTTTGCATTTGTTAACAATGAATTTAAACTTCTTTCCTGTTAGGTCACTGTTGTCAGGTCCCTCTGAAGCTTGTCAGTTTTCTCCAGACTCCATTAACCTGAGTAATCTTGGGGCTTGTCTCGACTACAAAATTAAGTCTACCTTAGTTAGGTCGATATATAGCCACTGCAGTAATCACTGTGTTAATCTTTCCAGCTATACTTTTAACCCGGCAGAAGAGTCTGTTCTATCTTGGGGCCTCTCCTTTTGTCCCTCCAGACCCACGAACATGATACAGTTCTGCGGTGACCTAGAATCCTACTTTCGACGTCTCTGACTCAAAGAATATTTCCAACCCACCTCTGAACAACATACTAACCCACAGAATCCTCTGTACCAGCATTAAGAAAAAAAGGATTCTGCGTGGACTCCTCCTGAAAGTTGAAACAACAGACTGGACTTCTACATAGATTGCTTCCGTCAATGTGCACGGGCTGAAATTGTAGAAAAGCAATATCACTTGCCCCATAACCTTAGCCGTGGTGAACACAACGCCATCAACAGCCTCAGGAACAACTCTGACATCATAATCAAAAAGGCTGACAAAGGAGGTGCTGTCGTCGTCATGAATAAGTTGGAATATAAGCAAGAGGCTGCTAGGCAGCTCTCTAACTCCACATTATACAGGCCATTATCCTCTGATCCCACTGATGGTTAACAAAAGAAACTACACCATCTGCTCAAACTCTCTGAAAAAGCACAGGAACAGATCTGTACAGACACATGCCTAGAACCCCGACCAGGGGTATTCTATTTGCTACCCGAGATCCATAAACCTGGAAATCCTGGACGCCCAATCATCTCAGGCATTGGCACCCTAGCAGCAGGACTGTCTGGCTATGTGAACACTCTCCTCAGGCCCTATGCTACCAGCACTCCCAGCTATCTTAGAGACCCCAGTGACTTCCTGAGGAAACTACAATCCATTGGTGATCTTCCAGAAAACACCATCATGGCCACTATGGATGTAGAAGCCCTCTACACCAACATTCCACACACAGATGGACTACAAACTATCAGGAACAGTATCCCCGATAATGTCACGGCAAACCTGGTGGCTGAACTTTGACTTTGTCCTCACCCACAACTATTTCACATTTAGGGACAATATATACCTTCAAGTCAGCGGCACTGCTATGGGTACCTGCATGGGCCCACAGAATGCCAACATTTTTATGGCTGACTTAGGGGACGAGAGCTAAGAAAGCGTTGTTCTAACGCCCCTACTCTACTTGCGCTACATTGATGACATCTTCATCATCTGGACCCATGGAAAAGAAGCCCTTGAGGAATTCCACCATGATTTCAACAATTTCCATCCCACCATCAACCTCAGCCTAGACCAATCCACACAAGCGGTCCATTTCCTGGACACCACTGTGCTAATAAGCGATGGTCACATAAATACCACCCTATACCGGAAACCTACTGACCGCTATACTTACCTACATGCCTCCAGCTTCCATCCAGGACACACCACACGATCCATTGTCTACAGCCAAGCTCTAAGATACAACCGCATTTGCTCCAATCCCTCAGACAGAGACCAGCACCTACAAGATCTCTATCAAGCGTTTTTAAAACTACAGTACCCACCTGCTGAAGTGAAAAAACAGATTGACAGAGCTAGAAGAGTACCCAGAAGTCACCTATACAGGACCGGCCCAACAAAGAAAATAACAGAACGCCACTAGCCGTCACCTTCAGCCCCCAACTAAAACCTCTCCAGTGCATCATCAAAGATCTACAACCTATCCTGAAAGATGATCCCTCACTCTCACAGATCTTGGGAGACAGACCTGTCCTTGCTTACAGACAGCCCCCCAACCTGAAGCAAATACTCACCAGCAACCACACACCACACAACAAAAACACTAACCCAGGAACCTGTCCTTGCAACAAAGCCTGATGCCAACGCTGTCCACATATCTGTTCAAGTGACACCATCATAGGACCTAATCACATCAGCCATACCATCAGAGGCTCGTTCACCTGCACATCTACCAATGTGATATATGCCATCATGTGCCAGCAGTGCCCCTCTGCCATGTACATTGGCCAAACTGGACAGTCTCTACGCAAAAGAATAAATGGACACAAGCCTGACATCAGGAATCGTAATGTTCAAAAACCAGTAGGAGAACACTTCAACCTCTCTGGTCACTCAGTAACAGACTTAAAGGTGGCAATTTCGCAACAGATAAGCTTCAGAAACAGACTCCAAGAAACTGCTTAACTTGAATTAATATGCAAGCTAGATACCATTAATTTAGGCTTGAGTAGAAACTGGGAATGGCTGAGCCATTACACACATTGACGCTATTTCCCCATGTTAAGTGTCCTCACACCTTCTTGTCAAACTGTCTGAAATGGGCTATTTGTGATTATCACTACAAAAGTTTTTTTCTCTTAATTAGCCTCTTGGGCAACTCGCACCTTTTTTTGTGTGTGTGTGTATATATATATATATATATATATCTCCTTACTGTATGTTCCATTCTATGCATCCGATGAAGTGGGCTGTAGCCCAAGAAAGCTTATGCTCAAATAAATTTGTCAGTCTCTAAGGGTGCCACAAGTACTCCTGTTCTTTTTGCGGATAAAGACTAGCGCGGCTGCTACTCTGAAACCTGTGGGGTTTTTTTATGTCCATACTACCCTGCTTCTGCCAGTGGTGTGCATCCTTACAAGCAGTGTTTGCACTGATTTAAGTGGGGTAATGTGGGGGGCTGACAGTTCAGGGCAGGGAGGCTCCTTCAGCCATGAGCTGACAGCCAGCAGGCAATGTAAGTAATGCAGTGTCTACACAAACACTCGTTTGCCTTAACTACCTCAACCTAAGCACTACTCCTGTCATGAAGATGCAGTTTTTAAGTTGGTGTCATAGGCAACTTCTGTTGGCAGGAGTAATGTTGTAGTGTAGACGCTTAGAGTTAGGTTGATGTAAGCTGCCTTACATTGAGCTAATTCTGTAATGTAGACCAGGCCTTGCTTTCTGCAAATTTTGCCACGTCCCTGAGTTCCTATCTTGGAATTGTAACTTTAAATTTTCTAGTTCTGGACTCTATTTAAAACTGAAAGGGGCCTGTTTTCATATTCTGTCTTGAAATCTCACAAAAATATCTGTTTTGAGAGAGATTGGCCCAAGATTGCAGAAATCTTGTGATAGATTTATGTAACTTTCCACTCTTTGTGACGATGTAAATTTTTTCAAAATTCTTGCCACACACTGAATATTTGGAGAACTACTGTTATACCGGTATTGGGTAAAATGAGCTGGAGTTTAGGTGGCTTGTCTAGTGTCACATGTCAAGTCAGTAGTAGGAATAAAATTCAGGTCTTCTGACTGAAAGTTCCGTATTCTAGTATGTGATGGTACTTCTGTGGTACCAGCTTTTTTTTAGATGTCTGTTCCATTCCAGAAGCAGGTCTCTGGGTCAGCACTGAACCAACACCCTTACATTGCCTGCATGGGGCATCATGCTGATAAAAGGCCTACCTTTCCAGGCTGAAGGTTGGCCCTGTCTGCTCTTGGAATTTAAGGTTCTCCTGGGTGTTTTTGAAAGAGCAGGCTTTAATCCCAATGATCTAAAATCTTAACTTGAGTAATTACTTGTACCCACCTAAATTTCGCTGTGTAGCAATTAAACATGCTGTTCTTAACTTGTCCTGAAGCTATTGTGTTGTGGTATTGGTTCTGTAACAGTGGTTGCTGTATTCTGCCCCAGAGATGGCTCATTTTTGGAGGTGGGTGAAGCTCATTCAAAAAATCTTGACTCTTGCAAAAGGTGCTATATAAATCTATATTCTTTTTCCTATACGTAACTATTAAGCCACTTAATTGTTCAGTTATAAATGACTTGTGGGGTTGAACATGCAGTTGTGGCATATAATTTGTGCTACTAGAGCTGGTATCTTTAACTGTACGCTATCTCGGGGCAGGGAATGTTTCTTTTCAGTTCATACAGCACTAACTATATTTAGGACTCCAATCCCAGTTGGGGGGGGGGGGGTGTCTTTGGGGATTACCATAGCTTAAATAATTACTACTAGTGCTGTCACTGTTCTTTAATAATAATAAAAATATTATTTTTTCACTAACTGCAACTTGAAAATTGCCCCCTTCTCTTTCAGATGTTTATTCTAGACTTATTCTTGAAGGGAATGGGGCCAGCAGTTCTCAAATTTGTCAGTAAGAAAAGCAAATGATTTGTTGTAGTGTTATTGTCCTAACCCTATTTCAGTTAGACTAACTACAGTTCCTGTGATTTTTTGGGGGTGGGTGGGTGGGGGGGGATCTCTCAAACTGGGAAATCTGTTAAAATTTTCTTAACTTTTATCGCAGCTTTAGAGCAGGTTGTTTCTGACTTAGTAAAGTTCATCCTGGAGTGGTAGTAACACCTTAGTTAAGGTGCCCAAGTTTTAATTATCCCACTGAAATGAAAAGTGTGAACACTTAGGGAACCAAACACTTCTAATACTACATGGCCACAACCACAAGACTGGTTATAGCTTCCCAGTTAGTTATTGTGGTAGTACACAGATGACCTCTGGGCACTGTATTACACTAATACAATGGGAAAAGAAGCAACTTGTCTTTTGCTGAGTGGGGGATGGGATAATTCAGACTTGTAAAATCCACATAATTGAAAAACTATTTAGTGCTACTTAACTTTAGGTTGGTTTCCTTCATCAGATAAAATAAAAGCTGGCTATGTGTTTTTTAAAGCTTTCCTTCCATTCCGAGATTTGTATTTCACTGGCAAGTAGCATACTGACTGCGTGACTTTATCCTCTGGTCATTAGTACTTTTTCTGTTCATTCTGAGAGAAAAAGGCAGTATTCTTGACTTGATGATTTTTGTCAAATCTTCAAAAGCCAATTAGTCTTCACTTTCCCTTTAACAGGTGGTGTTTCATAAAATGTCTCCCAATGAGACCCTGTTTTTGGAGAGTACCAACAAGATTTACAAAGATGACATATCCAACAGTTCCTTCGTGAATTTCCAGATATGGGACTTTCCTGGACAAATGGACTTTTTTGACCCAACATTTGATTATGAGATGATTTTCAGAGGCACAGGGGCACTGATATATGTAATTGATGCACAGGTAGATATAAATAGCTAATAACAGTGGAGCGTTTTCTTGCTATTTGAGGTGGAGGCGACTGGTGACTGTTTAAAAACCTTTCTTATAAATTAAAATCTAACACTGGCTAGAACCAATCACTTTTTTTTTTTTAACCTGAGCTTACTTTGAAACGTAAGGGGCCAGTATCCTAGCTTAGCCGTTTTAATGGATACAGGAATTGTTGTACTAGATCAAACCAGAGAGTCCATATAGTCCAGTATCCTCTGTCTTAGTTCTTAGTGTTTGGCTGACACCTTTGAGCGTTTTACTTCTGGGGGCATTCTGTGTTTAAAAAATTAAAAATTCTGTGCACAATATTTTAAAATTCTGTAAAGTTCTGCAAATTTTATTAGTCAAATAAATGTGGAGACTCCAGCATGGCATTGGGGAGCACAGGCCACTAGCTTCACAGATGGGAGATCACAGTGCAGCTGCCCCCTGGGACATGGACTCAGCAGAGAGGCTGCACCCAACCCTGGCAAAGCACAAGGACTGGGCCTGCCCCAGAAACACCCCAGGACCCTGCTCTTCCTTGCCAGGTGTAGGCAGGTAGTCTTAGCAAGGCAGAATCCTAGCGAAGGGGGGATACAGGTGTGGGTTGAGAGGGTTCTGGTGTGGGGCAATCTGGGTGTGGGAGGCTCAGTGGGGGATCCCCAAGTGCAGGGGTGGGATCTGGCTGCACAGGGGTTTGTTGGAGGGTTCTGGGTGCAACAGTAATGAGAGACTGCAGGGGGGTCTGGGTGAAGGCGGCTGGGGCTCAGCAGGGGCGGGGTGTCTGGGTATGGGGGACTCAGGTGAGGGGGGGTCCAGATGCTGGGGAAATAGGGTTCAATGGGGTGGAGATCGAGCTGCAGGTGGCTTGTTGGGTTGGTCCAGGTGCAGGGAGAGTAGGGCTCATGGGGGGGAGGAGAGGGGAGGAGGTTTGCAGAGATTCTTGCAGCTGGGGGAGAAATCTGGGGGTGGGTCTGACATGGCCCCGGATGCTGTGCAGGGGAAGAGGAAGTCCCATCCTCCCCAATCCAGCTGGGACTAGCAGCTGAGCCCGGCACAGGGTAGGAGCCACCAGCCAGGTCTTCCCGCCGTCTGCCTCACAGTGATTTACCTCTCTGCTGGCTGCCCTGGACCCCCGAAACATACTACTGTGGAGGGTTGCATAACCGCTCTTGTGGCTTCCCTTTGCTTCCCCATTAGAAAGTCACTTTTCTATGGGGAAGCAAAGAAATCTGCAGGGGACATAAAATTGTGCTCATGCACAGTGGCGCAGAATTACCCCAGGAGTAGGGTTTATATCGTTGGTTGGTTGGTTTTTAAGTGAGTGCATTTATGTTGTGAATGAGATCTAATCCTCTTTAAAGGTGGCAGGACAGGATTTAGAACTTACTACCTGGATTTCTGTTTTTCCAAACCTGCTTGTTTCTACCACACTTCTATTCAAAGGTGGAAATAAAATTTTGTTTTCATTTCACTATTGTTTATACGTGTGCAAAGAGTGGAATAGAAGGGGGATAGCGAAGAAAGATCAGTTAATTGGCTGACAGGTGTGACATTAACCCCTGTCTACACTGATATACAGGATGACTACATGGAAGCTTTAACAAGACTCCACATTACAGTTTCTAAAGCCTACAAAGTCAATCCAGAAATGAACTTTGAGGTTTTTATTCATAAAGTTGATGGTCTGTCAGATGACCATAAAATAGAAACTCAAAGGGATATTCATCAGAGAGCCAATGATGATCTTGCAGATGCTGGGCTTGAAAAACTTCATCTTAGGTGAGTGTTGCATGTCAAAATTTCTAGCAATCTCACAACTGTATACATGAAACTGGTGACTTTTTTTCTTTAATTTCTCATCAGATTTAATACGAGGGACTTTAATGAGGTCTCGTTCACACTTTGATACTAAGATTACAAAAACTTCTTCAGTCTTATCAAAATATACCATAGAACATTCACTAGTATAGAACTAAGCATTAATTAAAATTAAATGAGTTGTCAAAAAAGAAAATATAATTTGTGATACATGATCCTGGCTTTATTTTGTTTGCAATTCCATGCTAATTTAAATTGATATTGTATTGCACATTGCAAGTTTGGCTCCATCAAGTATTAAAGCATTTTTTTAGTGTCTGTGTAACTCACTTTTTCTTTCTTTACTCATGGTCAGCGCTAACTAGCCATGGTTGATGGGCTGTCATTTGCTTATTGATATTTAATTGTTTAAATTGTTCTGTCTGAGAGTACATTGGGGTCAATGTCTGTTTCTTTCCCCATCTCTACTCTGGGGAGATCTTTAAAAAATTGCCACTGGTTCTAACACCACTCAGTGTAGACATGACTGAAGTGGAAGCGGCAGAAAACAGGAAGTTTTATAAAATTTAAATCTCTGAAAGGGAATGGCCTGGGCCTTTTAATACATTTTGAATAGTTCTCTGCCAGAGGTTGTGGTACTGCTAGCAAAAGGTACTGTGAAAACCATGCCCAAACTTCTTTGTCTCTCGCTCGCTCGCTTTCATGGGAGATTATCCTATGCTTACTCCAACAACTCTGTAAATGACTTCTGATTTCTGTAGCAGCAGAGTGGTGTTGTACCAGTAGAACTTGAATAAAAGAATAGAGTTCAAATGTTAGGATTTTTAACTTTGACAATTTATTGCAGCACCGATTTACACTTAACTTTTCTGATTGGATTTTTTTGTTTTTAAATCCACAGCTTTTATTTGACCAGTATCTATGACCATTCAATATTTGAAGCCTTCAGTAAGGTTGTACAAAAACTCATTCCACAACTGCCAACCTTGGAAAACCTACTAAATATCTTTATATCAGTAAGTGCAATATTACTTTTTAGCTACTAAACTTAGTTTAAAAATACATTACAGCATATATTTAAAAATAATTTATACTGGCAAAATTGTGCTTTTTGCGGATTTAGAATATTCCAGGCTCCTCTTGCACCCTTGCCAGTGAAATAAGCTGTACCAGCAAAAGCACACTGATGGTATAACTGCATCTACACTATGGGTTTTTACTGGCACAGCTATGTTAGTCATAAATCGCATCTCATTATACTCCTCACTGACATAACTATGCTGGTGAAAGTTTACAGTATAGACCTGGTTTTAGTCAATTACAGATAATTGCACAGTGTCAGGAAGGGAAAACTGCTCATTGAGAGCATTACTTGCTAGAGTTTCAGAGTAGCAGCTGTGTTAGTCTGTATCCATAAAAAGAACAGGAGTACTTGTGGCACCTTAGAGACTAACAAATTTATTAGAGCATAAGCTTTCGTGGATGCATCCGAAGAAGTGGGCTGTAGTCCACGAAAGCTTATGCTCTAATAAATTTGTTAGTCTCTAAGGTGCCACAAGTACTCCTGTTCTTTTTACTTGCTAGAGGTAGTGTTGCTGTCTTCTGTTTACACTGAAATTGATTTTTAATTTCCTGAAAATATCCTCTGGTGAGAGGAAACATTATAGTAGAGTTGAAAGATGACAGAAGGGTTTGGATGAGGAGGACTGTGTATGGCAAACATTAAGAGATCGTTGTTATCATAGGTGCAACTTGAAAAAAGCCCTTCTGATAAGGAAATGAGTGAAGGGTGTGTGCTCACTTATTCATCCTGTATAGCAGGAGACAAGGAAGTGCTTGGATATCCTGTTGATATGACTCTGTAGGAACCTAGTCAGATAAAGGGATAAAAATGGAAGCGTAGGTTGGAACGGAGCTGTGTAACACATTGAAGAATAGAACATGGAGTATAAACTTAATAAGGAAGTGGCCAGTGAATAATTTTCAGAGAGGTCCTGGATACGTGCCCAAATTGGGAAGATGAAGTATACAAACCACCTGGGGAAAGGCTACAATAAACACTTATTTTGGTTCATAAATAGAGATTCTGACTGAAATCTATATTGCACTCATTTGAACCTGTTTACTGTCAGTGGTAGGCATTTGGTGGACTTTCAGTATGCGTACATGCACCCTATGTCATCCAGTCAGAATATTCTCAAAGAAGTGACTGTTAAGGACACGTGATCGCTTCAGCGTCCTCTGATGTTGTTAGCTTCTATAATATCTGATACTCTTCATGCAATCACAAATATAGTAGCTGATTTTAATTGCCCTCTTTCCCATCAGAATGTCCATTCCCTACATCATTTGGGCTACTTATGGTGTGATTGCTACCTACAGAGAAAAGCTTGTCTCTTTCACCAACAGAAGTTGGTCCAATAAGAGATTACCTCTCACCTTGTCTCTCTGATACCCAGGGACTGACACGCCACAACTCCGCTGCATATAATTTGTTCATAGTAATACTTGTCCTTCACCTTTCATTACTGAATTCATTTAGTGGCTAGGGCTAGTTTATTGTCAGCTGCACATGTGCAGCTAAGAGGAAAAATTCTATAGAAGGTAGAGAAGTAATTGCCAATTAGATCCTTGGGGAAATTGTAGTGAAATTTAGTCTTCATTAACCATAAAAACTCATGAACTGATCGGTAGTGGGGGTTTTAAAATGTTGGCTTCTAAATTTTTTCGGTAGCTTATATAATGGCCTTTTATGGCAAATAGAAAATTTAATGATGAATGAATTATTCGCTAAACTGCAACATTGATAATTCAGTTATCTAGCTGCATTTTGCTAACAGGTTTCCAGGCTGATGCAGCGTCCTGTACAGAATCTCTGGAGACTATGGAAACTGTTCAAACCTTAATCCCATTTTGGTCCTTTTGAGTAATTGAAATTCTGTTTATTTTTATGCTCTTAAAAATGTGAAAATATGAATTCTACATAAGACTTCTTAAAATTTAGATGTTCTGATGACTCAGCATGCATCTCCAATTCTTTCTTTTTGAAGAATTCAGGCATTGAAAAAGCCTTTCTCTTTGATGTAGTCAGCAAAATCTACATTGCGACAGACAGTTCCCCTGTGGACATGCAGTCATATGAGCTGTGCTGTGACATGATCGATGTAGTGATTGATGTGTCTTGTATATATGGGTAAGTGACAAATCCTTTTAGAGAGTTGGCTTAAGATAAGCTCTATAAAATGGCAGATGAGAGCTGCAAGCTTCATGTAAACATGTCCGCCCCCTTAGCTAGAGGCTGAGGTGGACTATAGAGCTACTTCTCTGGTCCATTTAAAGAGGAAAGATGGTATTCTGGTTCAGCAACAGGACTGGGTTGTGCAGATGAGAGATTTTTCGGTCTGCAACAGACCTCTCTGACCTTAACTTCTCTAAGCCCCAGCTTCTGCCTTAAAATGTGAATAATACATTTTTGCCTCAGTGGTGTTGAGTGTAAATCCATTAATGTTTGTGAGTGCTGTACAAAGGCCTACAAATTCAATACCATCCACCCCTGTTCTTATGCACTTTCCTAATGAGCATTAATTTTCAATGCAATGAAACTACACTGATTCAAAATGTCCTGACTGCCTGGGGGAGGGAAGTTTTTGAGCAGGCCAGGCCCCGCCTTGGTTAACACCTTTCCGATGGAGGCAGACTGAACACTGTTTCCTCTGCAGCCTAGTCTAAGCTCCCCATCTAAGTGGTATCTAATGGATGTCGCACTGCCTCAGAGTGGTTGCTAGCACAATAAGAAGGTTCGTTCTTTCCTCCAGAGGTGGAACATATACTGCTGCAGTGTGTGCTTCAGCTTCTCTTGACTCACAACCAGAATATGGCCCTAATGCAATTACGGATAGGATGGCTTTTTAGTCTGTATTGATATCTGCTTGGAAATACCCTCTCACTCAAAGGTGTCAAACTCATGGAGAAGGCTGAATTCCATTCTTAATTATGACCCAAGGGGTGAGGTATAAATAACATTGTCAATCCTTAATGGATCTTCCTCCGATATCAATGTGAAGTTTTATGCAGATCGAGTCGAATATAGTATTTCTTTCAGTACCTTATTACATTCAGCATCCATTATGGGGAAATGGGCTCACAAATAGGACCACTGTTTCTGCCCCTCTTTTCTTTCTTCTACATCCTCTCTCCTTTTCCTTCGCTCTCTTCTCCCCCCCTCCCACCCTTTGGATTTCCTTCCATGCCACAACTCCAGATTCCTACTCCCTACCCGTTCCATCCACTGAACAATGAAGCAGTTAAATAGTTAGTTCTTGGCTTTTTATGTTTTCAATAGACTTAAAAGTTAATACACAAGACTAACTGTTGGGCAGGGGTGTTCACTTTCTTAGTTATTACACAACCAGGAAGACAGTGTTGCATGAGTTAACCTCCTAAATTTGACACAGGTGTTTCTTTGACAAGAGACTTCCCTGCTTTTAAATTAAAAGTGAGATATTGTAGAACCCGAATTTGTCATGCAAGGCCACATATAGATACAGCGAGTGGGCTAGGTGGAGGACACCACTGCTCTAAATACTTTCAACAGAGAAAAGAGCAAATGAAGTATATTTTGGAGTACATACATGCTGTTGCTAAACACTAAGGGGTAAAAGTACACACAACTAAAACTTACTTAACTGCAGCTTTCTTAATCACGTGCCTTTAAATTGACATCCACGGTTCATTATAATTCTAATGTATCAACACGTTACACCTTCTCCATTTCAGCTCCTTTAACTAATTAAATTGCCATTTTAAGGTAGCTAAATACTTGAATATCTTGATCTTCCTTCCCTTAACTGTCTCTTTCCATAATATAGGCACAAGAGTTCCAGAAACAAGGATCTAACATTAATTTTGTAAGTCTATATCTAGACTCCCAAATAAGTGGTCTGGTTTTCAGGAGTTCTGAGTTTCCAACACCCAGCAGTTTCTAGTGAAGTTGATGTGCTCAGTGCTACATGGCCTGATATTCAGAAGACGCTTTAAAGTGTGCTTTGCTATACCAAATAAGTAGGTTGTGATGGCAAAGCCACTAGTAGTTTAAGTTGGCCTATACTCTTGATTTTTAGAAGATCTAACTGTATACAGTGTGTTACAAATATGCAATTTTATGGCTGACAATACTTTTTTCCAGGGATAAATTAGTAGATGTTAAATTAGAACTTTATCACAGAATTGTAGTTGCAACTCTGTAGTGATGGCTGCTAATGAGTAGTTCCATGAGTGTAACCTTTAATTATCTGTAACCCCACAGTCTTTTCTTGTATTGGGGGGGGGGGGAGGGAACACATTTGAGTGCTGTTCTGCAGTGAATTCATTCCTACAAATTAACAAACCTTAATCCTCTGTAAATACAGGGTTAAAACCCTGGCATTTCAGTTCAAAGCACAGGCCTCTACTACTTGAGCTAAAGGAAGCTCTTTTGACTGTGGAAGGACCCTATGTCATAAGCTGGAGGTGGGAGGGGAATTCTAACAGACCAGGTGGGGTCCTGTGCTGTCTCCAATACCACACTTCCAGTAGTCTTGGCCAAACTCCTTTATTCACCCCTTCATGAGATGCATTTATTCTATGGGTTAAATGTAAGAAGCAGTCGTGAGGCAGGGCTGTACCTGTGAAAAGTTCTCCATATATCCTTGCCTAAATTTCCTCTCAGTCAGTTTCTTCATAGGACTTTTCTCTGAGACTTCTTGGCTCTGAGACAAGAAAGCTAGAAGCAGGGACATTTTAGCCCTTTCTCTTGTGTTGATTCTGAGTCCCATCTGGTTTAATTATCAGGGTGAGACAGTGAAATAATGCTGCATGTCCACACAGGGTCTTAAAACTTAACCTCTCCTCTCTGTACTTCTCTTCTGTAGTCACCACACACTTATATATGTCAATTATTATTTAATTACAACACAACTTCTTCAAATGTAGCCTGTGTATAAGATTTAACTAATGGTATGTTTAAAGGGTAGTAACAAGCAGCCTTTGATTGAGAAGAGCCAATGAGACAAAATTCAATATTTTAATGTTTGAACTTGCATTTTCTGACCAATTTTCTTTGACTAAGTGAAACTAGCAATTTTGATACCAAACTAGTTCTAGCCAAAGTTACAGGTAGCTGATGGATCTGAATGGCAACCTTAACTATGGAGACATGACCACCCTGTCTCCCTAATACAAAGGTAAAATGAAATGCTTAGCTTCAAACCTGCTCTTAACTGGATGTTGATTGGAGGTATGATTCAATGTTGCTGATTTGACCTTAAGGAAATTTTGTGCCCATGTCTGGTTTGAGATAAGAATATCAGGGTTTGCTAAATGTATTTGCTGCTGAGTTTCTCCCCCTTTCATGTCTCATTCTCATATAAAGCCATGTAGGATAGAGAATTCAGTGTTCTTTTTCTGAAAAGCTATCTAAATTCAGTGTATATTGAATGGTTCATTGTTTGTTTCATTATTGTAGTTTAAAGGAAGATGGCAGTGGAAGTGCTTATGATAAAGAGTCTATGGCGATTATCAAACTCAATAATACAACTGTCCTATATTTAAAGGAAGTGACAAAGTTTCTGGCACTTGTTTGCATTCTTAGAGAAGAAAGCTTTGAGCGCAAAGGTAAGCACTTTGACTGAAAAAGCTTTTTTCTTTTTCTTTTTTTTTTAATATAGGAAAAAGCATCTTGTCACTTAAAAGATCTTATGTTGATTTATGAAGCAACTGAAGGTCTAATTAAAAATGATTTTCAACTTGACCATTACCTTCCTTCAGATAAGATAAACCTTGGATGTCTTTGTGCCTTGCATTCTTTGAGTTAACTTTTTTTTTCTTCCAAAAGAGAGGAGTGTAAAGACATCTCATTCTCTGCAGTATGTGGAAATAAATTAAACCGTTTTAATTCTGATCTCTCCTCCCACTAATACAAGGGCTGGATAGCCTAACTTTGGCTGAGTAATTTGCCTCTGTAACAACTACATCAGAGGAAAAACAGCAATAGGAGGAGCTACTGTTGATGTTCACTCAAAGTGTAAGGGTATTTATGCTAGAAAATAATTACAAAGTTTAGAGGTTCTTTGTTCTTACTCCAATTTGGGCCTTTTGATCTGCACTTAGATTTAAACCGTTTTCACAACATCATTTACTGAATTGGAGTTCAAAAGCAGTATTAGGGATGGAATTGTAGTGTACCATAGAACCTCAGTTACAAACACCTCAGGAATGGATGTTCGTAACTCTGAAATGTTTGGTATTCTGAACAAAACATGGTGGTTCTTTCAGACATTTACAACTGAACATTGACTTAATACAGCTTTTAAACTTTACTATGCAGAAGAAAAATGTTGCTTTTTAACTTCCTAACTTAAACGAAACAAGCACAGAAACAGTTTCCTTACTTGTCAAATCTTTTTTTTTAAACTCTCACTTTATTTTTTTGGTCTCTGCTGATGCCTGACTGCATAGTTCCAGCTCCAAATGAAGTGTGTGGTTGACTGGTCTGTTTTGTAACTGAGGTTCTACTTTACTATTGTTTTTGGCCATATTTAATTTTACATGATTCCTTTTCCTACACTGTTCATCTTCATTTTATCCCACCTCTGCGGCTGCTTGTAAATTGTGGCATATAAGATCTTTTTATTAGCAGTCGATAAAAAAAATCACTGCTAACACTTCCCTCCCTCTCCTCTTCCCCCCCCCCCCCCACCACAAATAGTAATGCTGAAGTAGTGACCAAACAGATGTAACATAGGTGAGGAAGACTGCTTTACAAGTGACAGTGGCTTTAAACAGGTCTTTGAAGGATTCTTAGGTCGATTCTTGACTCAATCATGATCTACTGTTTTGGCATATTTTATTATACTTTCCTAACAGATGCCTTCACATACTAAAAAGTGAAACAGCGTAAATAAATATTGGCACTATTTAATTAAATATTCTGCACAATAACTTACCTTTGACTCCTTTGATTTCTACAAAGTCTTTCACTGCTCAGAAATCTCTTAATAAATTAAACAATTACTTTATGCTAATTTAAGTTTCATTGGGTATTTGAGATACTGAACTGAAGAACCTTTTTTTCCCCCCCCACAGGTTTGATAGACTACAACTTCCATTGTTTTCGCAAAGCTATTCATGAAGTCTTTGAAGTAGGTGTTGTCTCCCATAGAACTTGCAATCAAGCAACCACCCCAAACGTGAAAGCAGTGACTCACAATGGCACACCTAGAAATGCAGTCTAGATGAAGATTAAAAACTGGTTGGACCAACTTTTACCAGCTCTTCACTCCAAAGTTTAACTTTGTAGAACAGGATAAGAATACTGTCTTAGTCTGGGGGTGTGTGTGTGTGTGTGTGTGTGAGTGTGTGTGTGTGTCTTCCACAAGAGAAGAGCAACACTAACTTTGGAAGAGCAGCCTGTTAACTGATGTTGGACTACTGAAACTACTGTAAAACATTTTGAAGTTCAGTGGAGTTAGAATTGTCAACTGAAAACCAGCTGACCATGGTGGCTTTTCCTGTTCAAAGTCCTATTTTAAGAGCCTGGATATAATATAAATGGGAGAAATGTCCCCTTTGGTGGAGCTTACAAATGCTTGAGTGTAATGTGGAATACTGCAGTGAGTTGCTCATCTTCATTTTTAGTTTTCTGTAAAATATCCAGTTTTCTTTAAGTTGAACCTTTTGCCTTTCAAAGAAGTTGGTGGTGTGGACATTATGTAGAAACATCTTAAATTCATGCTTTTTGCTTTTGTAAAGATCTGTGGCCTATAACTTCAGTAAAACCTAAACATTCCATAAAATTCCTTTGATATACTTGCATTGCTCTTCAGAAGATCCCAGAAAATTCCTTATCTTGGTAAATGGAGGTAAGGCCAAGGTTTGTCTGCTCTCATGTGTTCCGGTCCAGTTAAAAGACTGAGCTGTAGCTTTGTTCTAGACAAGTTACCTTCCTAGCTTTCAGATAGCATCATTTTTTCACCATTTCTCACCATATTTGAAAAGAAAAGCAAGAACTGTCACTGTACTTTTATCCAAAGAGACTTAAACTAAAACATTCTCAACCTTGAATTGATTACTCAGTCCCAGTGATGAGAGCAATTAAATAAATAACTGTAAATTTATAAATGTCTAGCATAATATCTAACACTTAGGGTAACATTTTTATACTTGTCAAAGCTACTTTCCAGGGGGGCGAGACCTAAATCCTTTACCTTTTGATGTCAGGAGTCTGTAGATTTTCTACAGTTCATCCCATTTCTAAATTAGAGGATGGGCCGATAAGCACAATCTATGTAGGAATGGAAAATCAATTTCCAATGACATTGACACAAATGACCACGAGAGTGCCAGTTTGAGCATTTCCTGTATTGACACCCCCTCCAGAATAAACAGCTTATGATACTGTTTTTGCCTCAGACCTACTTAAATACTGAGTGTCTCCTTGATCTTTACAACAGTTTCCATAGTATGAAAACCAGCATATGTGAATTGTTAATCTAATTTATTGATAACTTCAGACTTCCATAGTGTGTAACTTTATCTGTCATGTAATGAGTGGTAAGCCCTCTCCCTGTTCCCTTCAATTCTTTCCCCTAATGCTTGTGTACTCAACTGGTCCAGTGACTTTTGAACATACAACTGCCCACTGTAAAATGTGTATATATGAAGTTCTATATACTTGAATGATTTCTGCAAATTATCAAGAGGAGAGAACCCCTTTTCCCTGAACTGTTACAGGGATGTGTATAAGTAAATGCATTTACTCCAGTGAGTGTTTATCTGGCATATGAAGTTTACCTTGTCTCATGACTTCAGGGATGTTGCACCCAGCATGCATTTTTATAAAGGGATCTGTTTTAAAGCCCATTCGAATCAGGGACGGAGGGAGTCAATGGGCTTTAGGTCAGGCTCATTTAGTAAGCTTCTAAACAGCCAAACTCATATTGGGTGCATGTTGACAAAAGAATTGCAGTTGCCTGGGTGGGGGTGCAGTTGACTCCGAAGAATAATGTGTAAGTGGTTTGACGGGCAGCAGAGCCCTACAACATAATCCTTCATCTGTATTACTGTGGTGTGTACATACGGTCAGACTTAGCAGCCCACTTAACCAACAACGGAGCATGGTACCTGACATCATTCCAGGGTGTTTGCTGGTCTCTCAACAGTGCAATCAGAGAGATGTTTTTCACCTCTCTCCTTCGATCTCTCCACCTTGCTGCACAAATAAGTTTGTTATCTCTCACTTTATCGCTAGCACTCTCCTTTGTCAGAGGGTAAACACTGCTTCCACTAAAAAAGTTAACTGTCAGAATGAACTGGACCTAATAAAGAAGAAAGGGTGCTTTAGTGCTTTTCTCAGTAAACAGTATGAAATACTTTATTTCTAAAATGCAGCTTCCAGCGTTAAGGACTGTTTCTACAGAATTATGTGCAAGAGGATGTTCTTAATTACTTGTATCTTAATTAGGGATGGAATATAAAGTAGAGTGAGCTGTTGTGTGTGCTGAACTTCTGAGTTAATATTAACAACTAATGAAGAAAAGAATTGACAAAACCTTTCTAAAACATGTTTATCAGTACATAGGTGTTGCTTAAATTAGTTTGTTTACTCTTACTCAAAGAGTTAAGACTAAAACATCTCAAATTGCACATAGAATTCTGTGGCTCTCTCGTCCTGTCCCCCTTTCCTTAGGCTGTAAGAATTGTAATTGAGCTCTTGAATTTACTCAGGTATTTAATTAGCCAAGATGGTGAAATGTAGTTTGGCGTAATAAATGTATCAAAGAAAATAAAATTACCCCTTTCCTGCTAAAATATACAAAAAGCTTATGCCTGTGCCAATCTCAGCTGCTCCAAAAGTTCTCTTGCTGCTGTCAGATAATCCATGAATGTATTTTCCTTAGGCCCAGCCTCACTCTACAAGTCCAGCAACTCTATAGGTTTAATAAGATTGCTTCTGAGCAAGTGGCTACCCTGCTTTCTTCTGGAATTGCAGTTTCTTTAGCAGTAGTCTGCTGTTCTGCCTGCATGGACAGTATCTTCCCCAATGTGAAGGAATAACAGGTTTCCATTTCCCCCATTCTGGGAACCAACATCTCTCCCTGTCACTGGCTTGCTGCAGTGAGAAATCTTGCAGAACAAAGGGTGGGGAAGCAACTAAGGAGGAACAATGTGACAGAAAACAAGGGGATTAGGATGCTGCTCCAATCAAAAAAAAGTGAGAAAGAATACATAAAAAGTGGACTGAAATACCTAAACAGGCATGAAGGGGGAGAGACAGGAAGAAAACTGAAGCCAGGATTGTATTTAATGTTTTGTTTTGTCTTTTTAATTGTAGTTCCTTGACAGATGCCATATAGGGAAACTGCAGGGCAAAAAGAACAGGAATACTTGTGGCACCTTAGAGACTAACAAATTTATTAGAGCATAAGCAGCCCACGAAAGCTTATGCTCTAATAAATTTGTTAGTCTCTAAGGTGCCACAAGTACTCCTGTTCTTTTTGCGGATACAGACTAACACGGCTGCTACTCTGAAACCTGCAGGGTAACAGGATTTGTAGATTCTTGCAGGGGGAAGAATTACTAAAGTTCAACGGGGTGGCGGGAGAGAGAAAATGGAGCAATCAGACTACATGGGGACAGATGCCTTGGGTTTGTGGAATGATGCTGCTGTTGTGATTAATTGCTTTGTATTTAATGGTAGGTACCTTTTTCCTGAATTTCAACCCCTGCTTTTAGAGGTTTTGAGATCATGTGGTTTCTAATGACTAACTAGGAGGAGCTAGTGTATAATTTGTTGCAAGGTGGATTAAATTGAGTCACAGGGTAGCAGAGGAAATAGGACAGCTGGAGGAGCAGGAGGGAGGAAAAGGCAGGTAGACAGAAGGAGGAGATGCCAGTGTAAGACACCTTTAAAAATCTCTGAGACTCAATCTAATGCTTGGGTGGAGAGAGAGGTGGAGGAGCTGTCAAAAATAAATAAATACAAAAAAAAATAAATTCAGGCCACTGTTGAGAATTAATAACTTTCTTTAGTGTCTAAAGTCCCTAATGTGATATGTGCCATATAGAAATAGTAAGAGACAGTGCCTGCCACAAAGACTGTACAGGATTAATAGATAAAAGAGAAAAAGGGTGGTAGAAAGAAAAATACTTTTCTCCATTTTGTAAATGGGGAACTGGGGTGTACAGAGGTGAAGTGACGTGCTTAAGGTCAACAGGCAGTCTCTGACAGGTGGGAATTTAATCTATATCTCCTGAGTCCCACTCCAGTGCCTTATCCATAAGATTACACTCCAGCTCTAATTTCCATGAGACCTCCATTACAGTGTTCACATTAGTGTGTTTATTTTCTTTCTAACAGTGTTAAACCAGATAACATTTCTAAATTGACTTGAGCGAATTTGTTTAATACACGGGGCCCTGTTAGCCGTTTGAGGTCATTCCAGGCTCTCCTTGCTCTCCTGATCAACCTAGTCTCCCAACTCTGCATACCTGAACTATTAGTGCAAGAGGCTGGTCATGAGAGTACCACATCCTTCCCTTCCTCCATGGTTTCTATCCACTTTACTAATACTAATGTGCAATACAAACTTCAACAATTTCTGTAACATTACAAACAGGCAGTGGACTTCTCCAATCAAAGTGTAAATTAAGCCAACTTATTTCACATCTTGGTTTGCAGGTTTTTGGGCCGTCCCCCGCTCCAACAGCCCTGTTCATTGGCTTTCTGTATTCCAGCTCCCATATCTCTTTCTGCAAGAGAAACAGCCTGCTGTGCTTAGGAACTGCCATTCTAACCCACAAGAAGTCTGACACCCTGAATCATTAGTGAGGAAGGAGACCAAGGCTGCTTCATTCCCTTGACCCACCATGGAAAGTAACACCGTGAGCTGTGTTTTGCAAGCAAAGCAGCCCTAAGAGGTTTGTGCACCAGGCAAATTGTGAGCCTCTGCAGTGGTGTAACCAGTGAGGGAAGCTGCAACACAGACAAGGCCAGGGTGTTTTAATTCACTGAGTGTTTTAGCACTCTGGATAACCCTGAGCCATGTAAAGGTGCCTCCGTTTTGTGCTCTTGGAGAGATGCCAAGCATCAGACACTGGTGTGATCCCCATGCTTTTGGCATCAGGACTTCCTGCTTGTAGTACCTCCTCCCCACCGCCAGAGGGGAAGGGAGTCTGCTCTGCCATTGACCAAGTGTCCCTTGGCCTTGACCTTCCCCCTCCCTGCTCTGTTTCCCGGGCTGGCTCCCAGGCAGGCCAGGTGAGGGGAGCTGCTTGCCAAGCCACCCCGGCACCTGCCCCGCATCTGTCAGTAGCCAGGAGACCCAGACTCCCTCCTCCGCCTGTCCTGAGGCCTCCCGAGAGGGGGCTCCTTGTGGGCCGGGGGAAGGGCCTTCCAGCCTCTCCTCCTTGGGTGTGGGGAATAGGCCCAGGGTCCCTCTGTTCAGGGCCTAGGCAGCTTCATGCCTGGACGGAGCAGCCCTAATCTTGACAGGTCACTAACCTGGGGATTCCCACTGATTGAAGGCAGGAGGCATCCCTGCTGGAAGTGGTGGGAAAGAGACAGTAAGAGATTTGCTGGCCTGCCCAGACCGGAAGATGGAAACAGGCTTCTAAGGTGAGTTGTCACTGTTGCTTTGCATTTACTAGGGCAGAGGAGAGGGTGAGGCTTCAAGAGCAGCTGGGCTTGAAGCCACGATGACCAGGGTGTATAGTACAAAAAGGGGCTGGATGGAGTAAAAGAAAGTACGCTTGAGGTGTGTGAGCAGGGGTGGAAAAAATATATTGAAAGGCTGGGAAAAAGGGAGGGAACCCCAACATGGCTCCATATTTCAGTCTGGATACTTCTTAGGCTGAAGTGAATGCAGCTGTGAGGTTGGTAGCAATACACAAGAATGAGAGAGATGCCGGTCTTAAGAAAAGTGCATGGGGTGGAGGCTTTTTAATGTAGGTGGAAGGTCTGAGGTGTTTTTGGACAAAAGTGGTAGAGTCTATAGAGGTGGGGCTCCTCCAAGATACCTGTAAATTCTTACACTCCATCAGAAATTGTAGGAGCAGCCCTGCTTGTATAGGAATATCAGAGAAGTCGCAGAAGTATGGAGGAGGGCTAGCAACTCTAATTAACACCGAGCAGAACATTTTTCATAGTGCTTTAATTTAAATTCACATGCCTTGTAAATTGGTGTGCCTCCTCAGGATCTCAGGCAGGGTTAGCATTTAGTCAAGGGGTTCCGGACACAGAAGGACCTGTCAGTAAAATGTATCATTTTTTTATTTTTATTTGGGGTGGGGGGTTGCACAGACTTGTGGCTCAAATTATGGCACTGATCTACACTAAACTAGCGTTGATCTCTGCTAGTGCCCAGCATCCAGTTTCACATCAGAGAAGCTATTAGAGGGTCTGTCCAGCTCTGTAAATTGGCACTCATCTAGGATGCATGTCAGAGTGATTTGTGCATGTGCACTTTGTGCATATGCTCTCTCAGGTCTGGTATGTTGTAGCAGCTTATGGTGTAGAGAAATTCAGACCCTACCAGAGTCACTCTGTGGTTTAGAGAACCAAGCAATAAACTGCAAACCTGAGTACCAACAAACAGTATGAGTTAAAGTCCTGCCATTGGCAGATTTCTGAGAATATTTGGTGTGCATATTACTTCAGTCACCCTGCTTTCTGTAGGAGCTTCTTTAGGAAGTTTTACCTCAAGTGCAGCCAATATTACAAAGAGTCTAGGAAAGTTATGGTCTTGTGATATCTGACAGGCATGGGTTTGGGCATTGCTCAAAGGCTGAGGTTGAGTTGAGGTTGTAAGGGGTGTGGGAGACACAAAATTACAATTATATTTCCTGATGTTCAGAGAGTTAAATTCAGCCACCCTCCATATTATGGAATGGCACAAGACAGTGTTAGGTAACCATAACTCTGAATTATTGATGTTTCTTGGCAGTAAATTATAAGCAAACATAACTGAGAGGATTTAATAGAGAGAATTAAATGAGTGTGCTTGGGGCCTGCATTCACTAAGGAAGCTGAAAGGAACCTGCAACAAGAACACTAAGAACTAGAAAAAACAGCAGTTTGCTTTTTCCTTATGTGGAGTCTAAAGAGCAAATATACTTATCTGGCATGTATTTGTGTCTCGGCGCTAAATACTGTGTGCACTTGCATTAAATGATTATTGCTGCTGATATAAAATAGCTGATATGTTTACTGCCTGTATATTCTGACTGATGCTTGTTGGTTGCCCACATATTTATTGGTCATTACTACTGTAGCACTGATTTTGTGATTTTTTTTTAATCTAATATACAGAATTAAAAAAAAATAAAAAATAAAAATAAAAAAGCATTCTAGCAAATGCTTTGGCCATCTGGTGGCCAGAACTGCTGCCATTCATCCTAATCCATTTCTGCAGTACTTAATTCTAAAATGCACTATTTACACACAAGTTTTGACAGTAGCAGCCATCACATATGTGTTTATTTTACTAATTTCTAATCACTTACATCACACTTGGCAAGCTCAAAGCACTGTACAAATATTTAATCCTCTCAACACCCTGACAGATATGTGGTATCTCACTATCCGTGCCTTCACCCCAACCTCACCCTTGGACCCTCACCCTTGTAAGGAAACTGAGTCAGAGAAGTTGATTTGCTAAAGGCATACATCTAGTCAGTGTAAGAGCTGGGATTAAAACTCAGGAGTTCTAGCCTCCTGTTCTGAGCTTAAGACCTCATTGGCTTTACAAAGTTGTCTGTTGAAAAGGTCCTGTCAGTCTGAGTATTTCATAGTCTAAACATCTGTCAAAGTCCTCTTATTGGAATGCATGTTCTTGTCTCATCTTATTTTTTAAAAATGCACTGTTTCACCGTCCACCCATCTCTTTAAGTGTGTCTGCAGAAAGGCATAGATGACTACTCTTCAAATAATTTGTGCTTTGGTTCTATAATAAGTCAAAGGGACCTTGTTCTTATTTTGATTTATATATTGATATATAGATGTAGATATAGATATTTATATACTGATTATATAACTTTCCATTCCCTCCATAACCCAGACCGTCCATCAAATTCTTAAAAATCACAGATACAACCTTTTATAATCCCAGTCTTTGTCCATGATGGGAAATATTTGTCTTAAGTTTTCTAACTGCTTCCAGTTGATGTTGTACACTATTACTTGCTTTGATTTGAGGAGTTATTCTTGCTGTTCCTTGTTCTCTCACTAGATGGCACGATTGTAGTATGTCTGAGTTTTCCAGTAATTTTTTTTTTCAAGTTGTCCTCCTCCGCTTTCTGCATCAAGTTGATTTTCTCAGTGCCATCTGCACACTAAGCCGATGTACCAAAAGATCAGCTCAGCAGTGTCTGTAAGTTTTTCTCGGTGCATATGTTGATACTTAGAACAGTGCAGCTGAATAAAATTATTTCCAGGATCTTTCTCTACCGTTATTGGTTACTGCTCATTCCCTACCCTGGCCCAATTGCTTATTGCTGCTCTCCACTAGCCCTGCCACCTTGATGTTATTTTCCATTCCAGTACCTCCTCGTTCACTGGCCTGAATCCCAGCACACCTCACTTCTCCTTCCCCCCTTCTGGCAAGTTTTCACCCTGAGGATTCTAATCTGGTAGCAAGAAAAGGCGGTGGGAGTGTGGGGTCATTTTGGGAGATTAGAGAAAGAGGTGGGTTTTATGGAAGCTGAGAAGGCATTGGAGTGCATCTTTACCCAGCCTGACTCCCATTTTGCCAGAAGTCTTCCATGATCTTCAGCCCATACCACTTACTGGCTTCCATAAAACTCTTCAGAGTTGGTCATCTCTCAGGTAGGAGAAAAATCACTCTAAGGGTTAAGAATTTTTGATGTATAGTATTGGGAAATTAGTAGGTACTTTTTATTATTTGCTTTCACATGATTTGGCAAGGAGGAAATGGCACTTGATCACTTATAGCAACTTACATTGCTACAGATGACTTCTTTTTGTCAGAGACGATCGCAAGCACGTGTATATAAAGTAGATCTGTTGATTAATCACAGATAACTTGTGATTAACAAAAAAATTAATCACGATTAATCACAGTTTTAATCGCACTGTTAAACAATAGAATACCAATTTAAATTTATTAAATATTTGGGATGTTTTTCTGCATTTTCAAATATTTTATTTCAATTTACAACACAGAATACAAAGTGTATAGTGCTCACATTATATTATTTTTTATTACAAATATTTGCACTGTGAAAATGATAAACAAAAGAAATAGTATTTTTCAATTCACCTCATACAAGTACTGTAGTGCAATCTCTATCCTAAAAGTGCAATTTACAAATGTAGATTTTCTCATTACGTACTCAAAAACAAAACAATGTAAAACTTTAGAGCCTACAAGTCCACTCAGTCCTACTTCTTGTTCAGACAATGACTAAGATCAACAAGTTTGTTTACATTTACGGGAGCTAATGCTGCCCGCTTCTTATTGACAATGTCACCTGAAAATGAGAATAGATGTTTGCATGGCATTGCTAGGTATTTACATGCCAGGTATTTTAAACATTCATATGCTTTGGCCACCATTCCAGAGGACGTGCTTCCATGCCGATGACACTCATTAAAAAATAATGCATTAATTAAATTTGTGGTTGAACTCCTTGGGGGAAAATTGTATGTCTCCCACTCTGTTTTATGCGCATTCTGCCATATATTTCTTGTTATGGCAGTTTTGGATGACGACCCAGCACATGTTGTTCGATTTAACACCACTTTCACTACAGATTTGCCAAAATGCAAAGAAGGTATGAATGAGATTTCTAAAGATAGCTACAGCACTCGACCCAAGGTTTAAGAATCTGAAGTGCCTTCCAAAATCTGAGCGGGATGAGGTGCGGAGCATGTTTTCAGAAGTCTTAAGAGAGCACCAGTCCGATGCGGAAACTACAGAACCCGAACCACCAAAAAAGAAAATCAACCTTTTGTTGGTGTCACCTGACTCAGATGATGAAAATGAATATGCATCAGTGCGCACTACTTTGGATGTTATTGAGCAGAACCCGTCATCAGCACGGAAACATGCCTTCTGGAATAAGAACAAAAGAACAGCCATACTGGGTCAGACCAAAGGTCCATCCAGCCCAGTATCCTCTTTACTGACAGTGGTCAATGCCAGGTGCCCCAGAGGGAGTGAACCTAACAAGTAATCATAGAATCATAGAATATCAGGGTTGGAAGGGACCTCAGGAGGTCGTCTAGTCCAACCCCCTGCTCAACGCAGGACCAATTCCCAACTAAATCATCCCAGCCAGGGCTTTGTCAAGCCGGGCCTTCAAGGAAGGAGATTCCACCACCTCCCTAGGTCACGCATTTCAGTGCTTCACCACCCTGCTAGTGAAATAGTGTTTCCTAATATCCAACCTAGACCTCCCCCACTGCAACTTGAGACCATTGCTCCTTGTTCTGTCATCTGCCACCACTGAGAACAGCCGAGCTCCATCCTCTTTGGAATCCCCCTTCAGGTAGTTGAAAGCAGCTATCAAATCCCCCCTCATTCGTCTCTTCCGGAAACTAAACAATCATAGTTCCCTCACCCTCTCCTCATAAGTCATGTGCTCCAGACCCCTAATCATTTTTGTTGCCCTCCGCTGGACTCTTTCCAATTTTTTCACATCCTTCTTGTAGTGTGGGGCTCAAAACTGGAACAGTACTCCAGATGAGGCCTCACCAATGTCGAATAAAGGGGAATGATCATGTTCCTCGATCTGCTGGCAATGCCCCTACTTATACAGCCCAAAATGCCGTTAGCCTTCTTGGCAACAAGGGCACACTGTTGACTCATATCCAGCTTCTCGTCCACTGTGACCCCTAGGTCCTTTTCTGCAGAATTGCTACCTACCCATTTGGTCCCTAGTTTGTAGCAGTGCATAGGATTCTTCCGTCCTAAGTGCAGGACTCTGCACTTGTCCTTGTTGAACCTCATCAGGTTTTTTTTGGCCCAATCCTCTAATTTGTCTAGGTCCCTCTGTATCTGATCCCTACCCTCCAGTGTATCTACCACGCCTCGCAGTTTAGTGTCATCTGCAAACTTGCTGAGAGTGCAGTCCACACCATCCTCCAGATCATTAATGAAGATATTAAACAAAACCGGCCCAAGACTGACCCTTGGGGCACTCCACTTGAAACCGGCTGCCAACTAGACATGGAGCCATTGATCACTACCCGTTGAGCCCGACGATCTAGCCAGCTTTCTCTCCACCTTACAGTCCATTCATCCAGCCCATACTTCTTTAACTTGGCGGCAAGAATACTGTGGGAGACGGTATCAAAAGCTTTGCTAAAGTCAAGGAATAACACATCCACTGCTTTCCCTTCATCCACAGAGCCAGTTATCTCATCATAGAAGGCAATTAGGTTAGTCAGGCACGACTTCCCCTTGGTGAATCCATGCTGACTGTTCCTGATCACTTTCCTCTCCTCTAAGTGCTTCAGAATTTATTCCTTGAGGACCTGCTCCATGATTTTTCAAGTGATCTCTCTCCTGCCATCCATCTCCACCCTCTGACAAACAGAGGCTAGGGACACCATGGTGGGCAAAGCATGAAGGGACATATGAATCTTTATCGCATCTGGCACGTAAATATCTTCTGACGCTGGCTACAACAGTGCCATGCGAACACCTGTTCTCATTTTCAGGTGACATTGTAAACAAGAAGCAGGCAGCATTATCTCCCTTAAATGTAAACAAACTTGTTTTGTCTGAGCAATTGACTGAATAAGAAATAGGACTGAGTGGACTTGTAGCCTCTAAGGTTTTACGTTGTTTTATTTTTGAGTGCAGTTATTTTTTTGTACATAAGTCTACATTTGTAAGTTCAACTTTCATGATAAAGAGATAATACAAGTACTGTAGTGCAAAGTGAATTGAAAAATACTATTTATTTTTACAGTGCAAATATTTGTAATAAAAAACATAAAGTGAGCACTGTACACTTTGTATTCTGTGTTGTAACTGAAATCAATATATTTGAAAATGTAGAAAGCATCCAAAAAAATTAAATAAATGGTATTCTATTGTTTAACAGAACGATTAATTGTGTGATTGACCCTTTTAATCGCTTGGCAGCCCTAATATAGAGTTCTGCCTAAGGAAAGTTTCCTTCTTAGTATCCATCGTGTTAGGCTTTTCTACTCTGCATTATAAAAGGAGACACAAAGCATTTAGATGGCCTAGAGATCCCAATACAGTTCCTTGTGCTGAACATGTCTCATCACCCTTGTTCTGCAACTACAAGTATCCGCATAACTTTTAAACGGGAACAAATTTTTCTAAGGCTACCAGTGAAGAAAAAAGTCTATAAACAGCGGGTGCACTATTGCGATTTGAACTGAATACAAACTGTGAATGAGAGAGAATGTCAGTGGGGGCAGAGAATCCAGACAGCTTGATGATGGGCACATTAGAAACGGACAGTTGATCTATGCTATACAATTTGTATTCGGAAAGGTTTTTCCCCATTAACATTAATGTTATATCTATAATTCTGTAAGTTATTCTGGACCATTTTATTTAGGCTTCTGTTACTGGTTTTTGTGGGTGGTGGTTTTTTTTTTTTTTTTTTTTGGTCAGAATCCTTGTAAGTGATTCAACGAACATCTTACTGCAAAGGAGTGTGAGATAACTGGGCCATAAACGAAGACACAAGTAAGTGCATGGACTACTTGCAAGAATAAAGTTACTTCTGTGCACAAGTGTTTACAGGATCAGGCTCTCTAAGGGTACAAAATGCATATGTAGTATTTTAAATGAGTGAATTTTATGCTCTTTAAAGTATAGAAGTTGTAATACTACCTAGAATAAGGTAAATCTGTCAAGCTCTTTCCCCCCACAACCACAGTTATGTTTAACACACCTCAGTCTGGACTTGTTTAACTCTTTGTCATTCCAGTTTTTGATTACTCCTGAGTTTCATTGCCACTCATGCTGCACTATTTGGTTATTTTATGTGTGGACAAATGTCCACTATGTGCTAGGATGAAAAAACTGCTAATTTTACTTGTGACTTAAGCCAGATTTAAACTCAAATAATGGTTCTTAACTTGGTGTAGCAGATAAGTCCTGAATGAAACCCGTACTATCCATGTATATATGGTGTCAGCTATTGTATCTCTCTCTCCAGTTGTACACCTTTATAAATAGCAATTTTATAATGATGCAGCCATTGTAAAACAGAAGAGAGCTCTGTGATAGACATATGAATACAGAATCCAGATACCCTTGCTTTAATATTCATAGACCCAGATTCAGTTAGGAAGTAGATTTTGTGAATAAAGAAGTTTTAAATAAGAAACATTAGTGAGGCCTGAGACAGAGTTTATATAACCAAATGTCATTTGCTGCTTTATTACTTGGAAGTTCAGCTCCTTTGTTGTCCGTTTTTCCTTCTCTCATCAATTGTTCGACAAGATGTTTCTTATTTTGAAAGTTATCACTTTTTTGCTCATAAGTGTGCTTTTGTTCACATATGGTATCTTTCAAATGATAGTCTTTGGCGTGAAGTTGTTTATAACAGAGTCACAGATATTTGATAGTATTCACTTCATAAATTTAGCATTAGTTTGTTTTTTGTTTTTGAGCAAACCCTCTTATGTCTGAATAATGACTGATGCACAGGGACTGTTCATATCCAGACTTGGCGTGTTGAATACACTTGTAACACATGATGCTGTGAAAAGAAATGTCATTGCACCAGCAAGAATTTAAGATGTACATTAAAAAAATCCCAATTCCATAATTTCACAGAAGAATAGATCAATATTCCTACATTTAACAGTTCTGTTTAAAACCTGCTGTGAAATTAAATAATGCATCTTATATTGGCTTGAAACTACTGTGATGTTAATTCCCTGGTTTTGTGTCAGTTAAGGGCAAATTAGCCTTCCAGCTCCAGTCATGACTCATTATGTCATTATGTGTTAGGCACTTACTGTACCTCCACTACTACGCAATTTAGAGCCAATAAAAATTGTGACAGCATTTTTATCCACTTCATTAAGCTACTAATTTCTTGCAAAAAAAAAGTACATTAATCTTTTTATAGCTTCATGCAGAGTGGCATATTTTTAGTCTATAACAT
Organism: Malaclemys terrapin pileata; assembly: GCF_027887155.1. Classification (NCBI taxonomy): domain Eukaryota; kingdom Metazoa; phylum Chordata; order Testudines; family Emydidae; genus Malaclemys; species Malaclemys terrapin. The sequence goes on along the minus strand of NC_071526.1, from coordinate 20,182,984 downwards.
TGATTAGGTCCTGCCTGAGAATAATTTTTATGGTACTTTTAAAAAAAAAAAAGTAAAAGTTACTATAGTTTATAATTTACACCATAATTTTCAACATAGTTATGACCATATTGATCTCAGAATGAAAATGTCAGCTGTATTAAATAAGTAGAACAAATGAAATATAGCCCGATGTTTAGTGACACAACAAATTACGAAATACTTCCTACAATGTAGTGTACAAATATGCGGAAGAAAAGGCTATTTTCTAATTCTGGATGCATCCCAGATAGCATGAAGATTGTCTGTGTTCACTGAGCTAAATATTTCTGAGTAGCAGTCAGAAAATATTTATCTGCTGGATATTCGTGAGCACATGCCATGATGGAGGGTGGGTGAATACAGGGAAACTGCTTTTTTGACACTTGGAATTTCCAGCACTTAGTGGCTGAATTTGGAGTACAGTATGACTCAGTCATTTTGAAGTTCTTTTTCACTTGTTTGTGATGCTTGGTGAAAGCTGCTGTGGAGCCTGACAACTTACTGTTGTGAGAGTTCCATGTAATGGAAAAATTCTAAGTGAAAAGAGAAAATCTCAGCTATACTCTGTCTGATCTCTCTTCTTCCTTGGTACCCATCACCGTGGTATCAGGCCACCTAATCTCGTGATGTTGCTGACCATCTTCTAGCCACTGATACTTTTTTAAATATGTTCTTTCAGATTTATAAACAATGTACAGTAGAACCTCAAACACCTTGGGAATGGAGGTTGTTTGTATCTCTGAACAAAACGTTATGGTTGTTCTTTCAAAATTTTACAACTGAAAATTGACTTAATACACTTTTGAAACTTATTATGCAGAAGAAAAATGCAGCTTTCCCTTTATTTTTGTAGTAGTTTACGTTTAACACAGCAGTGTACTGTATTTGTACTTTTTTATTTTTTTGTTGTCTCTGCTGCTGCCTGATTGTGTACTTCTGGTTCCAAATGAGGTGTGTGGTTGACTGGTCAGTTCGTAACTCTGAGGTTCTACTGTAATTCCATTAATGGGCCTATCCTGCATGCTGGGCAGTGTTACAATAATTGACATTAGAGAGACAAAGTGAGTGAAGTTGAATCATAAGAACAGACCAAAGGTCAATCTAGCCCAGTATCCTGTCTTCCGACAGTGGCCAATGCCAGGTGTCCCAGAGGGAATGAACAGAACGGTAATCATCAATTGATCCATCCTTTGTTGCCCATTCCCAGCTTCTGGCAAACAGAGGCTAGGGACACCATCCCTGCCCATCCCGGCTAATAGCCATTGATGGATGTATCCTCCATGAACTTATCTAGTTCTTTTTTGAATCCTGTTATAGTCTTGGCCTTCACAACATCCTCTGGCAAGGAGTTCCACAGGTTGACTGTGTGTTGGGTGAATCAACTTCTGCTGATGACAGAGACAAGCTTTCAAGTTACACAGAGCTCTTTTGAAGCTCATTTGGAGAAGGAGCTTGAAAGCTTGTCTCTTTCATCTACAGAAGTTGATCCAATAAAAGATATTACCTCACCCACCTTGTCTCTCTAATAACCTGGGACCAGCATGGCTATAACAACACTGCAAACAACAATTGACATTGGCGGTTTCCCAACTCTATCCCATATAACAATGACTGCTTGTTTCCTCTCTGCCCCATGGCTCCTACAGATCATCCCCTTCTCAAATGCCTGGGACATAACCAGATAACGTGACTGGATTATAGGCTATGGTGAACCAAGGGGAGAAGTGGGTTTCAGACTCATAGAGCCTTCTTGGAGAATGGCCTTCCAAAAACCTCTTCCTTACAGCGAAGGTCTCCGGCTCAAGCACCTCCCCTGACTGATCACTGCAGTTAATGGGAGCTACTGGGTACTCGGGGCTTATGAAAACTAGGCCACTTAGTTATGTGCCTAGTATGCATGTATGGAGCTAAATGTAGGCACACATTTTTGTAACTATTTAGCAATGGTGTTGTTAATCTATATGTTTTCTTCGATAAAATTGTAATTGGCCTATGTATACTTAAGTTAATGGAATTGCCATTTAACAATAGTCAGTAGAGTTAGACTTGGATTTTTTCTTGTCTGTTGTTTTTTTCTTTCACACATGAAGAGATTAAGCTACTCTAATGCTTTGTCCATATCTGCTTGTGACTTTGACTCTAGGCCAGTATTTCTCAACATTTTCAGGTTGGTGATCCATTATTCAAAGTCAAAGATGTTCACTCACCCTTACTAAAAAGTGAATCAAATGATAATGATACTTTTATATAATTTGTTTGTGTGCATTTCAAGAAGATAACAGAAAATACTTGAAGGGTAAGGGTGTGGGGGGGGACTGAGGTTTTTTTTCTGCTTCAGATTGTAATAAATTTTTAAGTTTCAGTGCCTTATGCCTTTCACGACTCCCCTGAGGGATGCAACCCCTGGCTGAGAAAAAAAGGATTCAGACAATGCTGTGCTTCAGCATCTCAGACCATCGCCCTCTTCCATAACAGCTACAGGGCAGCATTTCTTGAAATCTCCTTTTATTGCCAGTCAGCCACTATGCCGACCAGGTTTTCAGTTAGTTTTTGCTCCAGTTTGCAGTCTCCTTTGCCAGATGGTGTTTGATACTAATATTGATTTTAATGTCTTTTGGACAATGACACTCTCTGCAGCAGGGGTTTTCTTGCAATTATGAACTACAGAATGCTGGAGGGATATGTTCTATTTAGTTACCTTTATGTAGTGTGATGTTACTGTTTAATAGATAGTTATCATGAGACAATGTCTTGGCCTGAACACTTTGCTGTATTTTAGGTTGATGGTACATCCTCTGTTTAAATACTGTCCAGCAGACTAATAAGAGTGAATAAAACTAGGCCTATCAAATTGAAATTTAATTATTTTTTGTTTAAAAACGAGGGAAAAAAAGACAACCTCTCTCTTTCTCTTACAAAGTATGCTCTTTATCAGACTGCCTATGAAAGGCGTGACTTTGTAGCAACCTCTCAGTATCTGATATATCAAGAACCTACCTTTTACACTTCTTAAGGGAGTTTTAGCTTCTTCCTATTAAAAATGAATAATAAAATCCTCAGCTTTCATCCTAATGGGGTTAGGAGGAGGTGTTTTGCCTTTTATAGCTACAGAGAAGATCGAAAAGCCAGTTGAAACCATCACAAATTTAAGGAAGAGGTCATCATTAGAAGATCAGTGAAAAGAAGCTTTTAAAAAGCATTTCTGGGCTTAGTGCAACAATCATATCTTACTAGTATCAGTAAGCAGATCCTATATGTTTCAGCTCTCTGAAATGAAACAAAGGCAAGGCAGGAAGCATGCTTTAGCTTCATACAGGAATCCAGAAATTAAGGGAAATACTTACTTCAGAATGAATACAATCTTCTGTACATTATTCTTTTATTCTGGACTATATAATAGAAATTTGTTTTTATAAATTCTTTTGTCAGTGTTATGGAAATGGCATGAGAAGTAAGAGAGTTTGCATATATATTTGACCTTACACCTTTAAAAATAAGAAATGGGCTGGGTACTTGCAGTAAGCTCAAAACACAGAGTTTGCAGTAGTCACAATGTTCTCACTATTTTTAGAACTTTTAGCTGTCTGAAAAGATAGTAGGTGAAGAGAAAGTGAGAGCAAAAAAAGGGAAACTTGCTGGGAACAAGAAAAAACTTGTGAATGTTTCTGGTCTTGGCAGGTCAAGCAAGTTCTAAATCTGATATCAGACTCTAGAGAAGTTCTCTCCATACTCCGTGGGACTAATAATTTTTTTCTCTTTCATCTCCTCATTTTATTTATTGGTCTGTAGCATCTGCTTGAAAGCAGCAATTTCAATAACCTTACACTAAGCTTCCATAATGCCAGCAATTGATCTGGGGGCATGAGCAGAAAATTTTACACAGTGTTCCCGTCCCAAAGGCCACTATCCCCTAAAACTGTCCAGTTCTCTGATGTGTCTAGAAATAGCTACTCATTACTAGGACTGTAATTCTGGACCTCAGCAGCAAGAAATGTGACAGTGGTCACTTGCATGCATAAATTGCCCAAGTCATAGCTCCTACCCCTATGAGCTACTTTATGGTTTATGCATCATATTACTAATGAGCTGTCTAGAGGAACTAAAGCCACAGTTGGTCTTTTAGACTACTGTGACTGTGAAGCTCACTCTCCTTGTAGTTATGTCTCTTCTTGTGCTGTATTTTGTTGTGCACCAGTGCCAGTACTAGAGAACTGGGAATGGATGACCAACATATTTGTGTTACTGATACCACAGATTGCTTTGTTCCTAATTATGGGTCTGAACCTTCAGTTCTTACCGAGTCAAGGCTCCTGCTGACATGTCTGAGAGTTCAGACTGAGTAAGGCCTGAAGGGTTTTGTCCTTTAAAATCTTCATTTGTCAGTATAGTAGGTTGGAACATTCCCCTTATCTAAATGTGACACATTTTGAATTAGTTTTTAAAAGTATTAGTTTTACCAACATAAAACTACCACTTCCAGCTGTGAGTTAATAAACAAATAATAGAACAATGACCTTATTATATATTCCTCTTAAGTTTCTTGTTTTAATTGGCTTTTGGAGAAATTGAGAATAGAATTGAGTCCCTTATTTTGTATGCCTTTTTCTCACCTTTCCCTTGAGTCAGGTAGCTTCTAGAATGTATAAGACCCCTTGTCAAAGTGTATAATATTAAAATTGAACTTTAATATATAGGCATGAAGTTTTCCTAGAAACATGTAACTAACTTAATAAAAATAAACTAAAATGTGATTTTGAATGAACATGCAACATGTTCATTTCAATCCAAATGTACAATCTGAAAAATAGCTGATGCTGTCTTGCAAGTTATAGCTCTTAATTGTAGCTCTTAATTTCCTGAATACAGTGATGAACTTCTTTTTGGAAAGGGTAAGGTTTTAAAAAAAATAAAAATAAGAGAACTAAAAAAATTCACATAGATCCAGAACACTGAGTGAAAATGTTTTTATAGGGAGAGACAAACAAAATTGGTGTTCTTTTTTAATTTCATATCTCTGCAAAGGTGTGTTTTGTTATGACTTATTTAATCTTCTGTTAATGACCATGTGTTCTTGGATTATGCAATACAGTATAGGATTTTGATATACTTTTGATTAAATTCAACTGTTTTCTATGAGCAGGGAAAACTTCATGTGAAAATTGTGTTGGATTGTAATTTACTGATTGTATGTTAAAATTTTCTTTTGATCTAAGTATTTTCTTTTCAATACCGATTGGTAGATTAATACTGGGGATGGGTGAACTTAAATAGTTTAGAACATTTTGGCTTATATAAATGCACAAGAAATTAGATGGTGCTTCCCTGCATCCCTTTGATTCACGTGAACTTTCTTGTTCTGAATGTACCAGAAATTCTTCAAAAGAGCCACTCTCACAGTAGATCAGCTTATATGTTTGCATTTCCTGGTTTGCCCAGGAGGTGAAAGTGCATGACGTTAACAGGTAAGAGTTAGCCATACTACTGTGAATTTCATAAAAGGGTTGGGTTTGATTAGCATTTTGGGTGATGATTTAAGTGCATTGTTGTTTTATAAAATTTAATCTCCTGTCTGAATGTCTGGAATTAGTGCATTGTTCATTAACTGTTTTTAAGGTAAAATGTACTCTCTCTAAAAATTATGAGGACATATATGTACCATATGTTTACAAAGCATGGGTGACACTTCAGCAGCAGTAATGTCAGCACTGCCAAAACCAACTGTTCAAAGGTCGTGAGTTAGGTCCTAAAAATCACATTAAAATAAATATATAAATGAGGTGCTCTTTTAATTTGTCTTTTAGTTTCATAGCCTTTAGAATACACCCACACCGTGTTTTCAAGATTTTCTCTATTACCATGAGGGCTAGAAATCGCGCACCCCACTCCACCCCCACTTATTATTGAATGAAAGTTTAGATTCTCATGCAATAACATCAGTGAGAAACTAAATGCAAGTTATGCATTTGACAAACATAACTTACTATATAAAGCAGTGATTAATACAATGGGTTTTTAAGATTTTTATTGTCTTTTAAAAATTGTATTTGCAAAGAAAGATTGGCATTATGGTTGCACAGGTCTCTCTCTATATATATGATTTGTTTTTGAGGTGTCCCATTCAAAGAAATGCCATATCAGAGTTCACCAGCTGTTCTGTAGTTTGCTTTTTTCAGTTTTGATAGGGAAATTAGATCATTCTATCAATAATTTATTTCAAATGTAAACTAAATATTTGTATAGTGTGTATTAAAAACTAAGAATTATAAATATAATTTTAATCCATGGGACTATACATTTTCTAGTAAACTACTGTCAAGTGTAACAAATGTGATTAGTGTACATGAAATGAACTTAAAATGAGCCCCAAATGTGCTAGGCGAAGGGGAACCATAGGTCACAAACTCTGGACAAGCAAAAGGTTACCTTGGAAAGTAACTTGAAAGGTACCTTTTATGTTCCGTATTTTTAAAAAGGCATTACAGGTATTTATTAAAATAAGATTTAAAGGAGCATTAATTAACTGAGAAGCATAACCCAGTTTGCTCTGTTTAATGACTAACAGGTTAAAATCTTACATACACATACAGAATGCGCACATAAGTGAGGTTTTTTATTGTGTGTGTAAAGTATTACTCTAATATCCTTTTCTGTCAGATGCCTATCATTTCACTTTACACCACTGAATCACAGTTTCTTTTTCTTAATTTGTTTTTTGTTTGGAAAGTGTCGTCCATTACATGGATGTGTGTCTGTTGGAGCCTTTATGAAGCTGTTTTTTACTGTATTCAGTTTGGCTGCCTCCTTTGGAGACTATCTGTTAAAACATTCTCTCTCTCAGAGAGAGCCACAGCACTTTGGCTCAAACAGTGTTAAACCCATTATAATTGTCCATGTGAGCATAACACTGTTTTAGAAATTTAAGGTTTTTGGCACTTGAGCAGGTAATTATATAGGGTTAAGTAGGTATTTTTTAGGTTTTTTTCCTTTTTGATGACAGTTTATCTTGTATTTAAATATTACCCAAAGAAACCATTTCCTGAACAATCTGTTTTCTACAATTTACCAGTAAATGAGAGAAGAATCTTCTCATTTAAATAAAAGAAATTCAATTGATTTAATCCTGTTTGAAGGGTGCCAAATTAACAGTCTGGTAGACTGGATAGGTAAACATAGAAAGCAGCTGTGAAGATTCCCATACACCTGCCACTGCCACCAGCGCTGTGCTTCATTTCAGCTCTGCAGTGACCTGGGGTTTCAGCACTTAGCCTATTAAGCCTGTAACCTCTCTGCTGAGGTGATCATCCAGGGATCCAGTTGCTTCTTTTTACAATAAACGACCTGTGAGTGAAAGCTGAAAAATTCTTCCTTATGTTCATTATATATAATCTGTTTTTTCTTACTATCCTTATATATTACTAACTAAATGCAAATAAATCTTTAAAATGTTAATGTACAATCCTCCTTCCCAGTAATCTGCTTGTTTTTAAACTATGTATAGGTTTGCAAGCTTTTGTATAAATCTGATTTAATATTTTCTTGATGGTTGAATGCTACAAAGAACTGTTTTACACACCTCGCTATGACCTATTGAAATTATTATTTGGTTACTGACACTGTCTTCCAAGGCGTGAACCCTTAGACATGTGGGCCCCAATATTTTGAGATGTATCACTGGGATGGATTAATGGCAAGGTTTTGCTGCAGATTGTTTTAGAAGAGTCATGTACTACTAAGTAGTCCTCTTACTGGGGTTGGTGCAGAAGTGCTGAGGGGAATCCAAAAAAAGATAGTAAAGCATCTAATTAAAAATGTTCAGTATTTTTATGATAATTCCTAGAGCCATTGATTGTGGAGCATCTACTCACTTTTGTATACTAATTAAGCTTGTTTAAAATGTTTGAGTTGTTTTAAAAAGTGTTTAATAATGTGCAAAAGTCTTAATGTTAAATGTTTATTTAGGGAATCTGTCAAGATCATTTAGAAATTACTTCAATTATTTGTATAGCTAATGATGATGATATTCTTTAAATTTTCTATTCTCTTACATACTTTTAAAAATGGACACCAAAGCTGAGTGAATTCCCTCATATTTCTTTTTGTTGGATCTTTATTTTTTCTTCCACAGTATTTTATAATGTGTACAATTATAGGTCTAAATATTTCAAACTAGGTTTTCTGCAATTACTTTGTAGTTTGACTTTTAATACGTATACTGAGAGGTATCAAACAAATTATTTAAACATAGCAGATAAGGTTTGTAAAATGAAATAGAAAGATACTGGCAGCTTGAAAGTTGTTTACCTTAACTTCTATTAAAAAGGAAAAAAAAAGACTTGTAGGATTCCTCTTAAAATCTTTCAAATGGGATTAGCACATGAATGCTATTTCTGCTTAGTCTTGTTAATCTTTTTCAGTTGTGAATTGGGCTCCTATTGCTGTGGTTCTCAATCAGGGTACACATACCCTTGGGGGTACTGAGAGGTCTTCCGGGGGGTACATCAACTCATCTAGATATTTGCCTAGTTTTACAACAGGCTACCTAAAAAGCACTAGCGAAGTCAGTATGAAACTAAAATTTCATGCAGACAATAACTTTATGCTGTTCTATATACTATAGACTGAAATGTAAGTACAATATTTTATATTCCAATTGATTTATTTTATAATTAGATGGTAAAAATGAAAAAGTAAACAAGTTTTCAGTAATAGTGTGCTGTGACATTTTTGTATTTTTATGTCAGATTTTGTAAGCAAGTAGGTTTTAAGTGAGATGTAACTTGAGGGCCACTGTCCTAGTGGGATCACTTGTGATTTAGGGAGGATGATAATTTCCTTTGCTTGCCCTCTAGATGGCTGTCTTGTTCTCTTCTCATAGTGTATTAGGCAAAGTTGTTTTACATAGGATAGTAGAGCCAGAGATAAGTTTCTAGCCATCCACATCTTTACAACAAATAAGAATATATAGTATGTGTGACCATGCCATTGTAACTTTGCTGAGGACAGATATCAGCAGATATGCCCTGTGTGTGTCACTACTCAGGGGAAAGCCGTACCTAGCACTGTAGAATTTAAAACGTTTTCTGTTTTTTAAGTATGTTTTCAGTGATGATAATTGTAACAGTACCTGTAATTGTACCTTTTATGGCCAAAGCCCTTGGCCCAGCCAACCCTGGTTACCAAAGAGGCACACCCAAGTCTCCCTGTAAATAGTAGCAGGAAGTGGAAGTGATGAGTGGAGCTCAGAGATTGGGAGGAACTGCAGAGAAAGGGAGGGATTGCCAGAGACAGGAAGCCTGGCAGTAGTTTGGAGGAGACACTCCTGAGGTAGGGTGACCAGACAGCAAATGTGAAAAATCAGGACGGGGTGGGAGGGTAATAGGAGCCTGTATAAGAAAAAGACCCAAAAATCGGGACTGTCCCCATAAAATCGGGACAACTGGTCACCCTATCCTGAGGGCAGAGATGAAGGCCCCGAGAAACTGATCTGTGTTGAATTTAGTTGGGGAGCCCTGAAAAGAAGGAAGATTGACAGCAGTGGGCCTGCAGAGAAACCTCAGGCCACAAGAGGGTGCTCTGGTGGCGGCCGACTCTATGACAATAATGAAAATGGGCTGTTAATCCATGATCAAAAATATGGCTCTAACAACCTGGACAACTCCTGAAATACTTCTCCATGCAAGCGTTAAGAAATTCTTCTCTTTATCTGGAGAAACAAATTGGAGCAGCTTGGCAATTCTGCTAAACTGTGTGTTGGGATTTCCTCTGAGACCTTCGCCACTCAGCATATCCAGAACACCTTGTCCAGTTCTGGGATCCAAAACACTCAGTTCGACTCTGGATTTAATCACTCAGGTTACCTTATTTGGCATACAGCAAACCTACAACTGAGTTGATCAGACTCAAACTTAGGGTGTGGGTATCGGGTGTACCACACATCCAAAGTTACACAGACAACCTGTTGCTTTAATATACATTTACACACTACATTGCATTTTCTATACGTTAAATCACACATTTTTGAATTGGCTTGGTCACTCTGCAGGAACCAATCCCTGTATAGCATGCTCTGTCCATGTGCCATTCACATGGAACTTGATCTTTACATTCCAGGTTTACCTTGTCCATAGTCCTTAGCATCAGGGTGTTGCTGTTTATCTTAGCACAGACAGCCTGACTCCAGTGTACCATTTGTCAGGCCCCTATTTACAATTTAACCTTCCCAATTATGTGCACTAAGAAATGAGGCAAGTCACTTACGTGAAGCTAGGCCTGTACTGTGTAAGGCTGGACCAACGGCCTGGTATGTATGAATGAATACAGCCTCACCTGTTGTAAGCGGTGAGACTATATTCTTATAGAATTCCTCTTCTCTTGGATTTAAATTATACAAAAGCTTTCTGTCAGTGGGAATATTGTCCACTTTACTTATTGGCTTAATGTTCTTGCTGCCAAAAACTGCAGAGACCACCAACCATAGTTTATTTGGAATCTCAGACCAATTCGAACCTGGTTCTTCATAGCTCAAAGAGTGATGAATTAATCATTGTGTCATCTCCAATTCCATCTAAAAGCCTCTTTTTCCAGGCAATGACTGTTTCCTGATAACAAACAAAATAAAAAAATAAGTTTCTTCAGGATTTTCTATAGGATGACTAGATGATAACTTCAAAATATCGGGACCGCCGCAGGGGAAGCACCTTTTCAATTGTTACACTCAACGCATCCGTTGCTGCCAAAGAAAGAAGTACCCGTCGCTGAAATGCCGCTGAAGACACGGACGTGCCAGGTGAGTGTAACAAGTGAAAAGGTGCTCCCCCTGCCTCTCGTCGCCGCCTAAGCAACAACAACAACAACAAACTAAAAACAGGCCTCTGCGCCCGAAACCAAATATCGGGACAAATGGCGTACGGTCGGGATGCGGGACAAACTGCTCAATATCGAGACAGTCCCGATTTTATCGGGATGTCTGGTCACCCTAATTTTCTATATTAGATGTTTCCATCTATCTCATGGATATAACGTAACCTAGAACAAAAAAGAGAAAACCACATTTTTCTGTATTTTAAAATATTGCCAAGTCTGTAAACAGTTTTAACTATAAAGTTGATAGTGAATGTTACTTTAAAACATTTGGATTTAATTTTCAACAAAATATTATTGTACCACTTAAAATTAATGCAGACCATAGAACAAATACACATCTTCAAGGGGACCCTCTGGATGTGGTTGTCGGTTACAGGAAAATCGGCAAAGCATCTCACATAGACTTCGGATGGGGGAGCCAGGTCATGTAGAATAAAACTTACCTAAACCTACATTAAAATTTAACCTTTTTGTAGTTTAGATAAGTTTAGTTTATTTAACCTCCTTCCTTCTCATTATTTTTTTTCCCTTCATCTGCCTTTTCTAGCTCTGACTGGAAATGGAAAAAAATACCATGAGAGATTGTTTTTGCAATATTTCTAGTTCAGTCTGAAACAGGAGGTCCCAGAATATTTTCTCACAAGATTTCTGGCTTGATTTTGCAAATATGCGGTTTAAATTAACTCTTGATTCCTGTGGACATTTGTCTATCACCAATGATCTCTTAGAGGGGGATCGTTGTACCCTAAATAGATCTTTAAGAAGGTTTAAGAGAAGTCTGATTCAAGAGTTTATATGAAAAGAGCCAGTGGTTTCAGAGCCACACTAAAGAGCTGTTGTGACTACATATGTTATGGGTATTACTAAGGCACTGATCACCTTGGTATTTAAGTGCTTATAATAACATTTAGCACTTATTTTGTGCTTTAACTAATGAAAACTCCTCTGTGCAATAGATGGATATCTAAATATCACTATGTGTGTTTTATCGATGGTGAGAATGAAGAACAGCAGTTGTGACCTGTCCAAGTCCTCAAAGCATGTCAGTCCCAGAGTGACATGCGCCCTTGTTGGAGCTCTATTATCTTTTCCAGTTTATGCAGGATTATAGGGGGACAATGTGTATCGCCATCTGCCAACTCCCAGTCTGCTCCCGTTCCCTAAGCAAAGATCTCTGACTGTGTGGAAATATCTCTTGAGGGGGAGGACTATACTACACACATTTAGATACAACTGCTGTTTATGTGGTGAGCTTTATGGAGCAGGTACCAGAGTTATAGGTGACGAGCCTGGTATAAAGCCCTGGCCAAAATTCTAAAAAATGGAGTGTAAAGTTAGGAGCTTAAGTCCTTGTTTAGGCACAGAAAGTAATGGGCCCCATTGTCAAAAGTGCAATGAGTGGGAACTTCTGGCTGCTCAGCACTTTGAAAATCAGCTTTTTTTTGTGTGGGTAAAGATATGTTTAATGAACTGTGTTAAATACACCTCTACCCCGATATATCGCGACCCCATATAACACGAATTCTGATATAACGCGGTAAAGCAGCGCTCGGGGGGGGAGGGCTGTGCACTGCGGCAGATCAATGGAAGTTCGATATAACGCGGTTTCAGCTATAACGCGGTAAGATTTTTTGACTCCCAAGGACAGTGTTCTATCGAGGTAGAGGTGTAGATTAGGGGTATCAATTAATCGCAGTTAATGCATGTGATTAATGCAAAACAAATTAACTAGATTTAAAAAATAGTTGTGATTAATCGCACTGTTAATAAAAATACCGATTTAAATATATTATAAATATTTTTGAATGTTTTTCTACATTTTCAAATATATTGATTTCAATTACAACACAAAATACAAAGTGTGCAGTAATCACTTTATATTACTTTTTATTTAAAATATTTGCACTGTAAAAGAAGATAAAAGAAATAGTATTTTTTAATTCAGCTTATACAAGTACTGTAGTGCAATCTCTTTATTGTGAAAGTGCAATTTACAAATGTAGAATTTTTTTTAACATAACTGCACTCAAACCCAAAACAAAGAACTTTAGAGCCTACAAGTCAAAGCATGAAGGGGCATACAAATGTTTAACATATCTGGCACGTAAAAACCTTACAACGCTGGCTACAACAGTGCCACGCGAATGCCTGTTCTTTCTTTCTTTCAGGTGTCATTTTAAATAAGAAGTTGGCAGCATTATCTCCCGTAAATGAAAACAAACTTGATTGTCTTAACAATTGGCTGAACAAGAAGTAGGACCCAGTGGACTTGTATGAGGTGAATTGAAAAATACTATTTCTTTTGTTTATCTTTTTACAGTGCAAATATTTTAAATAAAAAATAATAATATAAAGTGAGCATTGTAAACTTTGTATTCTTGTAATTGAAATCAATATATATGAAAATGTAGAAAAACATCCAAAAATATTTATAATACATTTAAATTGGCATTCTATTATTGTTTAACAGTGCAATTAAAACTGTGATTAATTGTGACTATTTTTTAATCTTGTGATTAATTGCGATTTTTAAAAATAATTTGACAGCCCTAAAATAAATCTATATTAAATAATGTTAGAGAAGTAGATATATATTTAAGAGTTCTATAAGAAAATATAGAAGAGAACTTTTCAGCTGTCTGTAAGTGTTTGTTGACACAGCTTTTAAAACTCTGCTAAAATAATTTCAAATGTTGTAAAAATCAGAGAGTTGGTTTGTGTCTTATCTGCCATGGATTCTTTGCCTGTGTAATTAACAGGGCAAAACAAATCGGACAAATGTGTGATTTAATAGCCAGGTGTAGATCTCACTGGTCTGACAGATTAAGGAGGATGGATATTGACTGTGCAGAACTAGCCAGCCAGTAACTTCAAGGTCATAAGCTTGTCTCTTCCACCAACAGAAGTTGGTCCAATAAAAGATATCGCCTCACCCACTTTGTCTCTCTAATAATCTGTGACCAATACAGTTACAACAACACTGCAAATAAGAAACAGATAAGTAAGAATAAGACAACTGTTGTAAGAAATAATGAAATACATGAAAGCAATGAAAATGAGTAAGGAGGAGGATAGCAATGACTAATAAAGATAGGGAGGTACCAATTAGAGTTTTTTCAGGATAACTAAAAATGCATCCGTTAAAAGGATTTTGGGTTAGTGTGTATGAAAATATATCTTGAATAGAATATTTATAGATTAGGTAGTTTTCATAATTTGCACCAGTGTGATGTTGCGAGACAAGATATATAAAGGATGCATGTTTAAAAAACGAGGAGTTGTGGAGCAATGCAGGCCCCTCACCAGATCAAACCAACATGGAGTTGAAGAAGATAGAAACAGCCTGTTTGCGCCCCAGAACTGGGTAAAGAGCAGGATAGCTTTATGATCAGTTTGCTTTACTTATGCTTTATGGTTGATTAAGCCTTAAATTAAGTTAATCTTTTTAAGTTAAAAATTTTAAGCTTTTTAACTTCTGTGGTTTTGCTTTCCCCCACGTGCCTAAATAAGGATTTAGGAGCTTAACTTTAGGTCTCTACTTTTGAGGCTTTTGGCCTAGATCTTGGCTTCCTAACCTTCTGTAAGTCACATGGTTGGTGAGTACAAATAAAAGGTTTAGAAAAGGCATAGTAACAGTCTGGGGTGATATCCTGGCCCAGCTGGAGTCAATGGGAGTTTTGTCACTGACTTTAAGGAGATCAGAACTTTCACCCTTGTTATTTAGGCATAATATTCTACCCTCTGTTATTACTGGTCACCTCACTGAAGTAATGACATGAGTTTAACTGAGGCGGTGCTTGCTCTGATCTGGGCTGTTCTAATGAATGCATCATGAAGTTCTGGGTTACTTGTAGGCAGTAGAACTCAAACATTTGATATGTTTGTAAATGTCTTCCAGATTTTGCTAGCATTGTTTGTATTATTTTTCTGTAATGAAGAAAATTAGCAATCGCAGTGTTTGAGAGTTGGCTTCATGTAATAAGAGCATTAAATCTGTATGGAATGTGAGAGCTGGGCTCTACCTTCTCATATTTACTGCAGTGGCCTCAGTTAAGTACAGAAGAAGAGAGTTCTATTATTGTTACTTCCAGTTTTCTAGATAGTGGTAAAAATAGAGTTCATAACAAAAATGTAAATACTTTGGTGATTTCAGTATGCTTTTTGGTTTGTTTTTAAAATTCTTATATGCAGTAATATCTGGGTGAAGTAATTTTATTTCTTCATACTCTTCTCTCAGAAATTAACTATTTCCGCAAATAGCAGACTCTGACATAGTGGTATACTCCTTTTGACCTTACCACTAATCCTGTAATGTTAATATGTATCTGTACGAGTAACTCCATAAGAAATGTAACATGGAGGCAACTAAATGAGCTCACAGCTAATGTGATATCAAAAATACATAAATAAAAATTTACTGTCTGGAAAAGAGGCTTTCTTTCCCAGTGAGTTGGCTATTGCTTCTGAAGGGGAGATGGTTAAAATGGTCAAGCATCCTACTATAGTGAGGAGAGATGCCAACTTCCACAAGCGTCAATAATTAGCTCATAGTGATAAGAGTTGACTGATTTAGTCTGCCTCTCCCGCATACAGTAGGTCATAATATAAGAGATAAGCAGTTATGCTTACTCCATGATTAGGGATGAATCATGTTTGAAAAATCATGATGTAAAATATTCAATGATCTTATCAGTCATTCATAATAACTTCTATGTCATGCAGACTTTTTGTGGAAAATGGCAACGTAATTGGTATCCATCACAGGCACTACTGTTAAGATCACAAATTCCATGACAGTACTGCACTTTAATGGGGTCTATCAACTTAACTTAGCTTGTGATGACTCTCAGCACATCAGTCTTAACAAGTAAATGAATTTATGATGGAATAAGTTAACTGTAAAATTTCACACAGAACAGTAATTGTTGCAGAATTCTATTTGGGACAGGAAGTTTAGCTTTGTGAGTATCTGAGTGTTCCCGTGCAATTAAGCTACACAAGCATGAAAGCAATGAGGTGGTAATAGATGTGCAGTCAATAAAAAAGTAACAAAAGAACCCTAAGACCTAGAAAATCTTAGAATGTCCTTCAAGGTTTATAGAAGAACAGGAGTACTTGTGGCACCTTAGAGACTAACAAATTTATTAGAGCATAAGCTTTCGTGGACTACAGCCCACTTCTTCGGATGCATATGCATCCGAAGAAGTGGGCTGTAGTCCACGAAAGCTTATGCTCTAATAAATTTGTTAGTCTCTAAGGTGCCACAAGTACTCCTGTTCTTCTTTTTGCGGATACAGACTAACACGGCTGTTACTCTGAAACTTCAAGGTTTATGTTTGACTTTCTTAGTTGATATGTAAAGAATGCTTTTATTTACAGTAGATGATCTTGAAATTTCAGCTTATTTAATGGATTGCAAGGACAGAAGGGACCATTGTGACCTCTTGTCTAACACAGTCCATAGAACTTCCCCAAAACAATTTCTAGAGCAGATCTTTTAGAAAAAAATTTCTAACCAAAGAGACTGTTTGGAGAAATGGAAAAACTGACTTTCTGTCAATCTTGCAAAGATGCATGTAGCTTAGCAGTCTGTGAACTATGTCGTAAAAAGCTTGAAAATGCCAGGGAGAGAGGGAGGTTACAGAGTTACTGACTGTGCCTCTGCCTTGGTGTTGATAGTATTCTCACTCGTCAGAAGCGGCTGCTATGTAAGCAGCCGTCTTTGAAAAGAGAGTGCGATCACTCAAACATGTCAGATATAAGCTAACCAAAAAAAAAAAAATTGAGATTTTTTTCCTTGCTCTTAGTTTGAAAAATGGAAAATGTTTTTCAAGACAGCAGAACACAACCACATTTCCATTCACATAGTGAAGAAATTAGTATAGAGTAGGAATCTTAAAATCTTGACTTCTTTATACCAGGTATTTACTTTTATTTTCAGGTTGATGGATTATTGCATAATATTAAGGAAACAATATATAGAACTCATAGGTACTGGAACTAGGGGTACTGAGGGTGCTGGTGCACCCACTGACTTGAAGTGGTTTCTGTCCTATACAGGGTTTACAGTTTGTTTCAATGACTCTCAGCACCCCCACTATAAAAATTATCCCAGCACCACTGACAGAAGTATATTTCTATTTATTGTTTGTGATGCTGCATTCGGTTTCAGATTATACTTGGTAAAAGAGATCCTATAACAATAGAGCTTAGTTAAGTGCATTAGTTTCCTTCTGAATTGTGTTTGATGAGATTTTCCCAAATAATGTTATTCAATTAAAAAAAAAACCCACAAGTTAATGAAGGTTTCGGTTGAGAATTTTAACACCCAGTTCAAGTATTTATAGAGTTAAATTCCCACAGCAGCATTGTTGGTTTCTTTGTGCTTAGAGGATGCTTTGTATTACTGAATAATCTGATAGAGGTATGCCTTTATGTGTATGGTGATTACATTAATTTTTATTTTCCATAATTTTTATGCATTTAAACTTTCAACTTTAACATTCAATTAATATGATGCCTTCCATTGAATGATCCAATTTTTTAAAAATGAAAATAAAAGGGAAAGAAATAAAAGAGGAAAACTACTGATTACACATTGGAATATGGGTATCCAAGGGCCAAGTTCTACTCCCACTGACTTCAGTGGGAGCAGGATTGGAGCCAAAAGACTTAAATAACAAACAAAGGCTTGGTTATATTTGTGATTTTTTTCCATCCCAGCAAGAAACTGAACCAGAGGTCTCTGCATCCCAAAGCAATAAGGTTACATATTGAGCTAAAGGAAAATCAAATTTGTGTTAAGCAGAAGTTCTTTTTGAGGCCTTTAAGCAATAGGGCAGTACACAGAAGACATTCATGATCTACGTATTCATTTTTTAAAATGTCATCTTGTTGAAATACAGACCAAGCCCAGATTTCTGTAGCTTTCAAAACCAGGTGAGAGCAAACACGTTCAGACCAACTCAACCATAAATTATTTCCTCTCTCTGTATAAAACTTCTTCTGGCTCCTATAGTCTTTCCATCTCATTATGTGCTTCTATATTTGCAATATGATTTTTTCAATTTGTCATAACATAGGGTTACCATATTTGACAAATAAAAAAAGAGGACCCTCCATGGGGCCCTGGCCCTGCCCATTTCCCACCCTCAGCCCCGTCCCAACTCTGCCTTTCCCCGCCCAACCCCGCCCTAACCCCGCCCCCTCCTCCTTCCCACTCCCAGCCACGCGAAAAGGGCTGCCCGAGCGCTACCGGCTTCACGGTTTGCCGGGCAGCCCCCAGACCCTGCGCCCCCAGCCGGCGCTTCCCCAGCGCAGCTGGAGCCCGGCAGGGGAAGCGCCCAGCCGGGGGCGCAGGGTCTGGAGGCTGCCCGGCAAACCGTGAAGCCAGTAGCGCTTGGGCTTCGGGCAGCCCCTATGCCTCCGGACCCAGCGCCCCCGGCCGGGCACTTCCCCTCCCGGGCTCCGGCGGCGCAGGGTCCGGAGGCATGGGGGCTGCCCGAAGCCGGTAGCGTTCGGCTCTTAAACAGAGCCGAAGAGTCAGGGGAGGAGCAGAGCCGCCGCGGCCGGAGGCTCTGCTCTTCCCCTGACTCTTCGGCTCTGTTTAAGAGCCGAGCTGCCCGAGCGCTACCGGCTTCGGGCAGCCCCCATGCCTCCGGACCCTGCGCCGCCGGAGCCCAGGAGGGGAAGTGCCCAGCCGGTGGCTGGGGTCCGGAGGCAAGGGGGCTGCCTGAAGCCCATAGCGCTCGGGCAGCTCGGCTCTTAAACAGAGCCGAAGAGTCAGGGGAGGAGCAGAGCTGCCGTGGGAGGGGAAGTGCCCGGCCGGCATTTTCCCGGACATGTTCGGCTTTTTGGCAATTCCCCCCGGACGGGGGTTTGATTGCTGAAAAGCTGGACATGTCCGGGAAAAAACGGACGTATGGTAACCCTACAAATCCAATTGAAGAATGGGGACATTATTTTGACTGCAGTGAGAGTTGCCTAAACTGGAGTGGGGGAAAGAGGCAGGAAACAGAAGCGCCATAAATTAGCGGTCATTCACAACATTTTGTAAAAGTCTGGTGTGCAAGACAGACTGTTCCCAGGATCAGACAAATTAAAAAGGTTAAATGGGGTCACCCAGGTAATTATAGCCCTGTCAGTCTGACATCGATCCTGGGCAAGATAATGGAGAGGCTGGTATGGGACTTAATTAATAAAGAATTAAAGAAGGTTAATATAATTAATGCCAATCAGCATGGGTTTATGGAAAAATAGATCCTGTCAGACTAGCTAGATGTCTTTTTTGATGAGATTACAAGTTTGGTTGATAAAGGTAATAGTGTTGATGTAATAGTTTAATTAAAAATTATAAAAGTATAAAATGGCACACATTAAATGCATTAAAAGCTGACTAACTTATAGGTCACAAAATTAGAGAGACCAGGTGAGCTATAAGTTATCTTTTATTGGCCCAACTTCTGTTGGTGAGAGAGACAAGCTTTCGAGCTACACATAGCTCTTCCTGAGGTCCGCGAAAGATACTCATAGTTTCACAGCTAAATACAAGGTCAAACATTCTTGTCTCTCTAATATCCTGGGACTGACACAGCTACAACAATACTGCATAGGTCACCAGTGTAATCTCCCATTGACAATTACATTTTAAGGGGTGCGTTTCCAACAGGGTCCTGCAATGATTGCTTCTTGGTCCTACACTGTGCAACATTTTTATTAATGACCTGGAAAAAAACATAAAATTATCACTAATAAAGTTTGCAGATTAGACAAATATTGGGGGTGGTAGTAAATAATGAAGAGAACAAGTCACTGATTCAGAGTTATCTGGATCACTTAGTCAACTGGATGCAAGCAAACATTATGTCCATTAATGTGGCTAAATGTAAATATATACATCTAGGAATGAAGAATGTAGGCCATGTTTACAGGATTGGAGACTCTATCCTGTGAAGCAGTGACTCTGAAAAAGATTTGGGAGGATGGGGTGGATAAGCAGCTGAATGTGAGCTCCTAGTGTGACACTGTGGCCAAAAGAAGTAATATGATCCTGGGATGCATAAACGGGAATTTCGAGTAACAGTAGAGAGTTTATTTTACCTCTGTATTTGGCACTGCTGCAACCACTGCTGGAACACTATGTCCAGTTATGGTGTCCACAATTCAAGAAGGATATTGATAAATTGGAGAGAATTCAGAGACGAGCCACAAGAATGATTAAAGGATTAGGAAACATGCCTTATAGTGATAGAATGAAAGAACTTAATCTATTTAGTTTAACAAAGAGAAGGTTACGGGATGACTTGATTACAGTCTATAAGTATCTACATAGGAAACAAATATTTAATAATGGGCTCTTCAGTGAAGTAGGTGGTGTAATATGTTCCAGTGGCTGGAAGTTGAAGCTAGACAAATTCAGACAGGAAATTAGGCATAAATTATTAACAGTGAGAGTAATTAACCGTTGGAACAACTTACCACAGGTTGTGGTGGATCCTCCATCACTGACAATTTTAAAATCAAGATTCTCTGGCATGTGTTAGAGAGAAGGTCAAACTAGATGATCACAATGGTCCCTTCTGGCCTTGGAAGTTATTAATATGAATCTATGAACCTGGCCAAAACTTATAATACCAGTAACCCAGGCTTACATTACAGGGAAAGGAGAAGTATTAACTTTTGCAAGCAGTAGTAGTTTTTGAACAATTTCTCCAGTATATTAAACCTCTTTCTTTTATCAGCAGACAAGTAAAAGTAATCATGCATAATTGCGTAGATAGTAGAAAGTAAAAGCCATAGACCGTAGAGATTTCTTGTGTAAATAATATTCAATTATGCCAGCCAGAATATCAGCAGAGTAGTGGATCTTGTTTCACAACAATACAACAAATGCAATTGGTTAGAATCCTAGTACGTTTAATGAAATGTGTTAAAAATATTAAACCTTCCCCTGCCAATATGCACGATTTTTACAAGAAAATGATCTGTTTTAAAAAATGCTTTTCTTTTCTCTTCCTCTGTGAAAGATGCATATCAATAACATGCCGAACTGACTATACATAAAGTGCTGTCATATGCACAAAGTAAACAAATTAGAGCTGTCTGACATGTAACTTGTAATGATTAAACCTTTTCAGATATTTTTAAAGTTGTGTGATTCAAAAAAAATGTCGATGGTGCCTCCTTAAGACTCTAGTGACGAAGCATCCATAAAAAGAGTTTCCTCTTGTTTGTTGAACTGGAGCTTTTTCTTATTGACTCGTGCAGTTATGAAATCCATTCCTTGAGTTGCTGCTCAGAGAGGTGCAGAAGCATCAACCGCAGAGTGTCTCAAGCAGCAGAATTGGCATTATTAGGAGGAGCTGTTCGTTTGTATATCAGCTGTTTCTGTCCATACACAGGGATGCTTTTATTATTTGATTAAGACAGGGCACAAATAAGCATGCAGTGATACCTAAGATTTTTTTATAGTCAAAAAGCTATATCAATATTTTAAATGCATATGAAATTCACAGAATGTAAAACAATTATGTATTTCTTCACTTTAGTTGATTAATAATGAATTTCTAGCTGCATAGATAAATCAGGTGAAAAGACAAATTAAGTTATATTTATTTACCAGTTTAAAACAATCCTAATCTGATGCAATCCTAAAATTGTATCTAATATAGTCCTGAAATCACATCACAGGGCAGGCTAGAGGGGAGCAAATCTGCATTGAAGAATACATGATACTGTCTGGAGACAGAGCACTGTAGAAACTATGTGATCAAAACAGAATTTCTAGTCATAACTTTAAGAGAAATTCAGTTTCTCTCTCTCCCCCACCCACTCCGCCCACTATAGTTAAATATTTCATCTAAAGCAGGAGTGTTCATAAAAACTGAAGTTGTGACATTATCAAGTGTCCTTCTTCCTATGTGTTATTTATGTTCACAGTATATATTTAGTCTAAGAAGTTTTCTCAGTTTACTGCTTATAGCAGTTCTGTTCAGTTGTGATGTCACTCTTGTCTTCACCACAGATTCGGCTGTGCGGGATGCTTCTCAGCGCATCTGGGCTGAGCCTTTAATGCTGACTTGCAGATGCTAAACCTAATGTGGTTGTCATTCAGGCTTTCTGCTGAAGAATATCATTTTAAGTTCTCCTTTATGGAGTCTATTGTTTCTTTTCTATTCAAACTCTGCATTGTAAATGTTATGGGCAATACTATTTGCTCATTCTTTGTTTTGTGTTTAGATGCTGAGATGATCTGTTTGTCCTGAGATATATCTGCGGTAGCTATGACCAGCAGTTAATAAATGAGTTAATTTCATTAATCCTTGGACCACCATTTGTATGCTAAAGATGGTGAGCATTTATTTTGTACTCTTATCAATCCTGGAGACAAAGGAGTTTAACTGCCAGTCTCCAGGAATAGTATATGAAATGGCTGTTGTACATTTTCATGACTGCTGTCCTCACCAAGTTGCCATGAAAATGAGTTTTTTGGAGTAAAATTTGAAGTGTGCTACATGCTATGACAGTGTTTCCTATTCGCACCCACTCTTATACGTGTAGGTGGTGTAAATGGAAAGTGCCAAGTTGCTTATATATTCAATGGTGGGAATCCCTTAGCTTCAGCCCCTTCTCTAGGCTTTCTGCTACAGGTGTTGATCTAATTCAGGAGTTCTCAAAATTCATTGCACCGTGACCCTCTTCTGACAACAAAAATCACTACATGACCCCAGGAAGTGGGGGACTGAAGCCTGAGCCGGCCTGAGCCCCACTGCCCCAGGCAGGGGGGCCAAAGCCCTAGCTCTGGGGCCCCAGGCGGGATGGCCAAAGCCCAAGCCCCAGGGCTTCAGCCCCAGGTAAGGAGCCTGTAGCCTCAGGCTTCAGCTTCGGCTCTGGGTGGTGGGGCTCAGGCTTCAGCTTTGGCCCCGGGCCCCAGCAAGTCTAATGCCAGCCCTGGCGACCTTATTAAAACAGGGTTGTGGCCCACTTTGGGGTCCCAACCCACAGTTGAATTGGTACTTCTTGAATTCTTTTTACATACAGTACTTTGAAACCTAAATATTTGCATTAACTTTGACTAACTGAAGGTTAATATAACCTCTCTAGTCTGAATTTCTTAATATTTTTCAGTGTAATAAATTATGGCTCTGGGGAAAACTTGCTATTTTGCTGAATTTGTTTTACCTTCCTGCATAAGTGTGAGAATGAAAACCTGTTGAGAGATCAGTATGTGTTCCTATTTCATTTATATTTATATTAAGGCTAATTTATATTTGTTTTTAGAGATCCATGTAACTTTATAGAGTTCAAGTCTGGTCCATTTTAACAAATGGCCAGCAGTACTTTTTATTTATTTGTAGCATGATACAGTGTGAGTTTACTTTATTTGAAACTAAATTCTTTTTCACTTTTTCAGAATTTTACAGTGGGCAGAAATTTATATTCTTTTATCCCTTAAAAGTTTTCCGCAATCTACACTAAAATAATGTTGATAGCAGGATTGAGTTGTTTGGAGGAAGAGGCAATATTTACACATTATTTCCCTACCTCCCACCCCAATTTGAAGGATAAATTACAGCTGAGAAAGAAAGGATGATCTTATGCTTAACTCATTGGACTGGGAGCCATGGATCTGGATTCCATGTGTGTATTTGGGGAAGTCACTTTATCTCTCTGCCTCAGTTCCTCATCTGTAAAATGGGGATTATCATACTTTCTTTTTGTGTTATCTTTTTAGATTGCAAACTCTCCAGGACAGGGAGAGTTACTAAACATTATGTACACCAGCTACTACAATGAGATTCTGACCTTGGTTGGGGCCTCTAGGTGCAACTGGCATATAAATAATAAAACTTTCTATAGAAACTTTGTAATGTTGTGAACCAACTATTTTGATGACTTTACCTTTCCCCTCTCATCACCAATGACTCTTTTTTTGTAGAGTACACAATTATTGAAATAAGCATGAACTGGATAAAAGGGTGTGGGTGTGAATCTGATAGCTAATGAGTGCAAATCAGACGAGCTTTGCTGTCATTCTTCAGTTGTTGATACCCACCTCATCAGTAGCGCCCTACCAACTTCACAGTCTGTTTTTGTCAATTTCAAGGTCATAGGATTTTAAAAAATCATAAATGTCAAGATTTCAGCTATTTAAATCTGAAATTTCACAGTGTTGTAATTGTAGGGTCCTGACCCAAAAAGGAGTTGTGAGGGGGTTCAAAGGTTATTGTGAGGGGGCTTGCAGTACTGCTACCCTTACTTCTGTGTTGCTGCTAGTGGCAGCACTGCCTTCAGAGCTGAGGAGCTGGAGAGCAGTGGCTCCTGGCCGGGAGCCCAGCTCTGAGGGCAGAGTCACCACCACCAGCAGCACAGAAGTATGGATGGCATGATATGGTATTGCCATCCTTACTTCTGTGCTGCTGCCTTCAGAGCTGGGCCTTTAGTCAGCAGCCGCCTCTGTCCGGCCACCCAGCTCTGAAGGCAGCAGCACAGAAATAAGAGCTGGGTGCCTGGCCAACAGCTACCGCTCTCCAGTTGCCAAGCTCTGAAGTCAGCATAGAAGTAAGGGTGGCAATACCATGACCCACCTAAAATAACCTTGTGACCCCTCTGCAACTCCCTTTTGGGTCAGGACCCCCAATTTGAGAAACGGTGGTCTCCCCCGTGAAATCTGCATAGTACAAGGTAAAAGTACACAAAAGACTAGATTTCATTGTGGGAGACCAGATTTCACCGCCGAGCGCTGGAGCAACATGGGTCCAAAACAGCGAAGTAGGGTAGACAACAGGCAAGGAACCACCTGCAGGGGGCGATCCGGAGCTGGACTGAGCTAATTCCCAGAGCAACCAGCAGTGATGAGTCCATGCCATTACGCCTGTATAAGCTTTATACAGAGTAAAATGGAGTTATTTGGGGTTTGGACCCCATTGGGAACTGGGTATCTGGGTGCTGGAGACAGGAGCACTTCTTAAGCTGTTTTCAGTTAAGCCTGCAGCTTTTGGGGGACATGGTTCAGACCTGGGTCTGTGTTTGCAGCAGGCTAGCGTGTCTGTCTCAACAAGACGGGGTACTGAAGTCCCAAGCTGCCAGGGAAAACGGGCTTAGAGGTAGTCTCAGCACATCAGGTGGCAGTTCTCAAGGGGGTCTCTGTGACCCAACCGGTCACAGTCTTTTTAATATTTCCTCATGGAATGAAAGCTGTTCCACACCCTTAATCTTTTTTTTTTGTTTTCCCTTCTCTGTGCCTATTCAAATTCTAATATCAGACAGGGCACCAGAAATGTGCACATTATTCAAGATGTCAGCATACCTTTATAGAGTGGCATGATATTTTCTATCTTACCTATCCCTTTCCTAATGGTTCCTAACATAGTTAGCCTTTTTGATTGCCGCTGCAGATGCTTTCAGAGAACTATCCACAATGAGCGACATAAGTTACACCGACATAAGCGCTGGTTTGGGACAGCATCTGCTGCTCACATAGGCTGGAGTAGTTAAGCCAGTGGGACAGCTCTCTCCTGTCAATTTACAGTGGCTACATTAGAGAGCTTACAGTGGTGCCGCTGCTTCTTTCACATATAGTGCCATTCCTCCACCAGCACTACCTACTCTATATATTTTGTACTCTGTTTTACTGTGTCCCATTAATTATAATTGTTCCGTTAAATTTCTGTGATGTCTAGTATATCAACATCCTC
The DNA here is from genome assembly GCF_027887155.1 of Malaclemys terrapin pileata. Classification (NCBI taxonomy): domain Eukaryota; kingdom Metazoa; phylum Chordata; order Testudines; family Emydidae; genus Malaclemys; species Malaclemys terrapin. The sequence goes on along the minus strand of NC_071526.1, from coordinate 20,157,404 downwards.
GTTTAATACCAGACCCTCAAGTTCACTCATCTTGGTATTTAGACTTCCAGCATGTGTATACAAGCTCTTAAAAATTTGTCAATATTTAATTGTCTTCCTTCATACAATGTAACTGAATGGGATTCTTTTTCGTTCAACTGTTTCTCTTCAGTTCCTACCTGTACTTCTATCCTGTCCCCTTTATTAGGATATAGAGTATCCCCTTTAATAACTCCTCTGCTAAGGGACGTCTCCATCTGAATCATGTGCTCCTCCACACCTGTTGGCTTTCCCCAGCCCTTAGTTTAAAACTCCTCTATAACCTTTTTAATGTTACATGCCAGCAGTCTGGTTCTGTTTTGGTTTAAGTGGAGCCCATCCTTCTGGCATAGGCTCTTCCTTTCCCCAAAAGTTTCTCAGTTCCTAATAAACCTAAATCATTCCACCCTACACCATTGTCTCATCCACACGTTTGAGACCCTGCAGTTCTGGCTGTTTAACTGGTTCTGCATATGAGACTGGAAGCATTTCACAGAATGCTGCCATGGAGGTCTTGCACTTTAATCTCTTACCTCGCAGCCTAAATTTGTCCTCCAGGACCTCTCTCCTATCCTTCCCTATGTCATTGGTACTGTAACAGTCAGCAGCGATTTCCCCCCCTCCCCCCCATTAACAGCTAGCAGCCATTATGGCAGCCAGCGGCCTTTAGGGGAAAGCAAACACCTCAAGTACACAGTAGCCTAAGCTAAAGGAAGTGGGAGGGAAGTGGGCTACCTTCCCCTAAAGGCCTGTAACCAAACCCTTCGGTTTAAGATCAAAAATAAAACCCTTTACCCTTTAAATACCCCCTAAAAACGCCCAAAACCCCCCTTGTCTCCTGCACATGGCCTTTACTCTAAAACCAACAGGCATTCGTTATCAAGGGCAGTGGTTTCCCTCATTCCTCCCGTTAGGCCCCATAAAGAAAGCACATATGTATTATATAAATATTTACTCTGGCATTCTGTTGCCCCACACATCCCTTAAAAGGATGTCTAAATGCCCAAAGTCCATAAAATCACTTGCAAGTTTCACCGCTAACATATTTGGGGTTACATATTGTGGGGCCATTTTAAATAATACCCATGCCCTAAAAAAACTTAAATGTTTTCCCATTAAAAGTGCCACAACCGTCTAGTGGTTAACTCCTGGCGCTAAAATAAATAAATGGCCTGGCGCCATCAAGTTGCGGGTAATACCCTTACCCTCTATTTAAAAATCCCTGGCTTGTATTTTATTTGTGGCCACAGTGTCTACAAAGCTCTCCGTCCAGGTTGGCAAGGTCGGTGAGGTGTGGAGTGGCCCGGGTGTTACCAAATGTCCAAGTAAACAACACATTAAATTCCAGTCAAATCCTCAACCTAAACAGCTATTCCCATAAGTTTTTCACCCCCCCCCCATAAAAACTTAAGCAAAACGCGCCAACAATCCCTTAATAGTCAAACAAAACGGGGTTTCACTCCTTTGTTCGTGCTCTCATTCCTGGGTTGGGAGTAGCCAAGCTAAAAAAAGCAGTGGTAAATATTTCTGCAAAACTAAAAAAAAAACAGCTAATGCATCAATAAATGCTTTCCAAAAGTTAAAACAAAAAATTAATAAGGTAGCAAAAATAGCTTTGCAAAATAGACATGTGTTAAATGCCATAAATGCTAAATTAGGGGGGGCTTGTGCTCGCATCAAAAAAAAATGTTGTTTTTATGTTAATCATTCCGGCAAATTGCGTAACAGGCCTGACAATTTTGGGGTTTGTCAGGCCCCCCCAAAAAACTGTAACAGTCAGCAGCAACCCCCACCCCCTTAACAGCTAGCAGCCGTTATGGCAGCAGCGGCCATTAAAAAAAAGCAAACACCTCAAGTACACAGTAGCCTAAACTTTTCAACTATCTTCCCTTTCAAGGCCTTAAGGTAATTAAAGCTGGTCCCAAACTGGTTTTCACTAACCAAATAGCAAAAGCACGGGTCTAGCAACCACCAATCAAGTGTTAACACGGCAAGGGCCTTTGTCTAAATGTGTATGTAAAATGTGTGTAAAACAAAGTCTTTGTACCAAGATGCAAAGCTCTCCTTTCTTCTGCAAAATAAAGCAACTCTTCCTTATCCCTGTCTGGCTGTTATTGGCTCTCAGGTAGGTAAACCCAGTATTTCGGTAACAGTACTTACATGTACCACAACCACCAGCTCCTTCCCAGTACTGCAAATACATCTGTCTAGGTATCTTGCGAGATCCCCAACCTTGGCACCTGACAGGGAATTCACAATCAGTTCTCCCGTTTATCACAAACCCAACTATCTATATTTCTAATAATTGAATCCAACATTGGTATTACCTGTCTCTGCATAATAACTGGAGTCTCCTCTCCCAGAGGAGTATCCTCAGTGTGAGAGGATACCATGACATCATCAGGAAGGAGTGTCCCAGCTGTGGGATCATTTCACTCTGCTCCAGCTTGATTTTCTCCTTCCTTTCATCCTCCTCAACAGCACAGAGGCTGTCAAACTGGGGCTGGGACCACTGTACTGAGTCTCATCTGTGTACCTCTGTTTCCCTTGGTTCCTCCAGTTCAGCCACTTAGGTTTTAAAAGCCTGTACTTGGTCTCTGAGGGCAATAATTGCTTGCACTGGATGCACACACATGCCACCTGTCCACAAGGCAGGTAATTGTACATGCAGCATTCAGTGTGATGAAGTGGATAATCCCCACTCTGCTGCTTGACTTCTACCTGCATTGTTTTTACTCTTGGAGTGTTTTTTGTTTGTTTTTTGAAGAGTGGTTATTGGCCTAAGTTTAGTGTGTTAGGTGTATCTACCTTTCATACTCCCTCTCTAAACTACCTTGTACAACCCTGCTTGCTGCTCCTGGTCACTAGCTCTTCTGGTGGTTTAGGAGCTGGCTTTTTAAATCCCTGTTCTCCCTGAATTAGCCCTGCCCCCTTGCCAAGGGATCCTAAAGAGATTAAGGATTATTATTTTTCATCAAGATTTGTCAGTTTTGAGTATGCATTATCAGGTTCATAGCCAAATCTTTAGAGTGAGGAACGCCTGCTTTTATTGGACATTCAAGCTATAGAAAATAATAAAATATCAAAAGAAATATTAAGAGTATGACCCCATAAACAAGTCACGTTTTAATTGTAATAGTTGATAGGTTTGAATTATGACGTGCAAGAGACTGTTAAAAAGAATTGTAGGAGCTGGCATTTCTCCATACAGATCACATGGTGAAAATCTTCTGATATTGAGAACAGCAATACACTTGTGATGCTAATGGTGAGAATACCTCAGTAATACCATTACAATACTCGTGGTCTCTAACTTATAAATTCTTCTTTTAATTTTTCTCCTTAAGGTTTTTGAACTGTAGCTGTTAACCTGGGAAATGTATAGGGTACAGCCTGCATCAACAGGATTGTGGCAAAGTAAATTTAAGGAATCTGACCTGTGATGCACTGAAACAATCCGTGTCAAGGTGGTTATTGCTGTACAGGGCACAGGTTCAAAAGATCAGATTTGGCCATTTATTATGGACATTTAACCTTTTTAAAAATAAAGTCTATAGGACTATAGCTCCTATGTCCAATTATGAGAGGTATAAATCCATTCTAATTAAGTAAATGGAAAAATAATACAGAAAAGTCTTGTAGTCTAGTGTCATAGTGAACATTGCTAAGGATGTAAAATAATAACCTGGGTGAGACTTGCATACTTCCCTGTCTTGAGTGGGCACTGTTTTACTCAATGATGTGAAAAGGGATGTTCAATAGTGTCAGGTATTGGACATTTTGCATCAGTTTCTTCTGTCATTTACACCCATGCAACTCCACTGATTTCAGATGGGGTTGTACTAGTGTGAGGACATAATTTACCACTTAGACACATCATTTATCCCAGTTGGACCTGCTCCCCTTTCTATGCCATTTCCATGGAGCTGTCTGTAATAGCTGTCTGTTGGAATTGTACATATTTGGCCTTAACCCTTTAAAATACTTAATTCTTTCCTGCATTCTCAATTTTTGTGTTTTGGTTTTATTAAGTGAAATTAGCTTTGCTTTGTGGCATCTGGTCTCCCAAGATCTGCTACTTCTCCAAATTTTTCTTTTGATTCTTTTAACTCTTCAATCCTATACTAGTTTCTACTGTTTGGGTCTCTTGTGATGGGCATTTGTATTTTCATAGCCATACTACATTCTATGCATGCATCATAAAATATCCGCGAGGAAAAGTAAGTTGATTTTATTTCATGGCATAAGAAGCTCCCCAGGAGAAGGCTGTAGTGCAGAGAACCACTCTGCTCTCCTGGGGTTGAATCACTTTGGGACACAGCTCCTCCTGTGGGTTGTGGGAGAGCAATGTACATACTCTTACACTGGAAGGGATGAATCAAGCCCATAATTGTATCTTATCAAGCATACTTTCAAACATGTGTTGTGGATTTGGAACAGTAGACTTGTAAAAGCTATTTATGCTCTCCAAACCCCTCCCCACTTCCTCAGTTTTTCTTTGCATTCTCCAGTCTAGCAATTAGTGCCACCTGAACCATATGTGGTATGAAGTATTGGAAAGATGCACTAATACCAAAGCCACTTATCCTTATTCCTTAATCTCCTACACTGTCAGGGCCGGCTCTGGCTTTTTTGCCGCCCCAGGCAAAAAAGCCTCCTGCCGCCCCTCCCCGCCCCCGGCGGGGAGCGCCGCAGGGAGGGTGACGAGCCCGGCCGGGGCCCCGCTCTCCCTGACTGGCTGGAGCGCTGGGAGGAGGGCAGCGAGCCCGGCTGGGGGCCCGCTCTCCCTGGCCAGCCAGAGCGCCGGGGGAGGGCGGCGAGCCCGCCACGGCTGCGCTCTCCCCGACCGGCCGGAGCACCGGGAGGAGGGCGGAGAGCCTGGCCGCAGCCCCGCTCTCCCCGACCGGCCGGAGCGCCGGGAGGAGGGCGGCGAACCCAGCCGCGGCCCTGCTCTCCCCGGCCGGCCAGAGTGCCGGGGGAGGGCGGCGAGCCCGCTGCGGCTCTGCTCTCCCCGGCGGTCGGAGCGCCGGTAGGAGGGCAGCGAGCCCGGCTGGGGCCCTGCTCTCACCGGAGCGCCGGGAGGAGGGCGGCGAGCCCAGCCGCGGCCCCGCTCTCCCCGGGTGAGCGCCGCCTCCCTCCAGGTGCCGCCTCAAGCACATGCTTGGAGGGCTGGTGCCTGGAGCCGACCCTGTACACTGTATTTGTTTGTGGAAAGTAACGTGTTTTGGAACCTGGGTTTACAGTGTGGGTGGTGTGGTGGTGGTAGATATTTCTGTCTTAGTTTCTGTGTGGGTTGAACATAGACGCCTGTTTCATGCACAGTCTCTTAATGCTACATGTATTGTATAGGCACATTGGGCATTGAGTTTTTTTCACGGCATAAGAAACTCTGAACACAATCTCATCATCTAATTTTTTTCACACATCATCTTTTTCTTTCTTATGTTCTGTATCTCTGTGAAGCCTCCTCTCCCCAGCCTACTGCCATATGCTGCTAATGTGGAATGAAGTTTGGTCTCAAAAAGAATGAAAAAGATGAGAAAATCACAAGTAAGAAAGGAAATGTCCCAGTCTCTGCTATGTGGACCAGTCCTCATCATCCAAATCCGGGCTAGACATGAGATTCTGCTGTTGTGTTTAGTGTATCTGTGGTACTGTCCCAGTTTCTGGAAAATATTATTACTACTTTTGGTTAGTATTTATTTCTGTCAGTGCTAGGTGCTTTATGTATTTGTAAGAAGGCTGTGCTCTTTCTCTCACTCTCTCTGTCCTTGTGTTAGATGCAGAGAATAAAGAGTGAGGATTGGGGTGCAACTCAGGAATTTTTCCCTTGTTTGTATATTTCTCTTGCCTATTTTTACCTATTTGCCTCTTTAGCTTAATTCATATGCATGTGACTTTCTGATAAGTGTGTTTCAAACCTTTGCTTGGTTTCGTTTAATCCTTGTCCTATTTACTATGAGACAGATCCTCCACTCGTATAAATCTGTGTAACTCATTTGGCGTCAGTGGTCCTACGTTGATTTACACCTTCGGATGATCTGGTCCAATATTTTGTTTTATTTTTAATCCTTTCCTTTCTCTATTTTGTACGTAACAATAGCAATGTTGGTGTGGACTTCCTGGAAAACGTGTGATACTGTCAAAATAAGTGCTTTCCACCATTTCTTTCTGCTTTGCATTCTGAATGAATGCTTAAAAGTAAGAGAAAATGAGAACTAGAGAACGAGTAACATTTGTTACTCATGAGGGGAATTGAGCATTTTAGTCTCAGTCTGGTCTAACTTCCAGCTTAGTAAAGAATAAGACACACACACACACAAAAAAGGGGGAGAGGGTTGGGAGGAGGTGCCTGGAAAGTGTGACCACTGACTGGATGTGCCAGTGACTTTTTATTTAGAGGTGCACAGCAGGCTTTTGTTATTAACCTGAAGCTTGGGTCAAATTTGCAGAATTTCACTAACTTTTCAGATCAACCTGGACTGAATTTTGTATGAGCCTTTCTCGAGTTGGAAATTATTTATGGTTTTCACCTGAAATCTTGCAAACCTGGATTTAGATAAGCTTCTTTTGAGTTTGAAGCTTCATTCCAGCTCCAGGTGAAATGTATAGGATGAAGTCCATATGATTAAATAGTTAAATGTCAATAAGCTGAAATTGCAAGTTCCTCAGAGCTCCCTTCTTTACTTTGTTCACATAAGAACTCTCTGGTGCTCCAACACTACTGTGATGAGAACCGTATAAGTAACAAGAAAGGTAGAACTTTCCTCAACAATCATATTCTAGTTGCCAAATTGCAGATCAGCACAAATATATGAATTCCTCTGCCATTCTGTTTGTAAAACATCCCACATACCCATTGTTTTTATTTAGAGAGGGCTGAAAAGGTTTGAGCTCTTTCCCTTTCACCCTCCAATATTTTCTCACGGTGCTCCTTCTCCTGTTTCCATGTACTCCTTCAGGCTGTAGCGTACAGAAAGCATGCAGATAAGAGAGTACTTTAGCTAACTCCAGAATCCTTGTCAGATGCCAAATCCCACACCTAATTATGAGTACATGGGCTCTGTTTTTCTGACTGTGTTTGCAGTGAGTACTTTGTAGTTTTAGAATGAAAAAACTATGAACTCACTAGAGATTTGGAAAAGCTGATATTTTTCATAAACACAGGCAGAGCCATAATTCTGTGAAGCTGTGCATCTTGGGTGTAGAGGCTTTTAGGAAATAATGTAAAAGCTGTAAAAAGAACGAGGAGTACTTTTGGCACCTTAGAGACTAACTAATTGATTTGAGCATAAGCTTTCGTGGGCTAAAACCCACTTCATCGGATGCATGCAGCTAAGGTGCCACAAGTACTCCTCGTTCTTTTTGCTGATTCAGACTAACATGGCTACCACTCTGAAACCTGTAAAAGCTGTGTTAGGCTCTTGTCCGTTCCACTGGCCAGTGCAGGATTGTTTGCTGAAGTGTATTCTCAAGATCTTTACGCATTTTAAATAACATATGTGGTGGAGGTTCCAGAGTTTAATAGCTCTTTCTTTTCTGTTGCTCATCCTGAATTTGCCTTCGCTTTATTTAATCCTATTATTTTGTTTTACCACTTGGACCACCCTAGGTAATTCTCCTCCCTTTTCAGTGTTACACTATCCAGATACTTGCAGTTATCATATCCTCCCTACCCCAACCCTCCACTTCCTTAAAATGATTGGTCAGGTTAGTCATAGTTGTTATTCTTTTCTAGAATCTCTCATATGTCTGAGCAACTCACTCCTAAAAAGATAGAACTGTACTAGTCTGTATTGTTTCACTTTTACCATATTCTCTGGTCTCTCTATCTGCATTCTAATGCTCCTGTTATCGTAGAATCTAGTGATATAATCCTTTATCCCCAGTTGCCTGATCTATTGATTATTTGTTGGTTATGTTATTGATTGAAATTCCCCATTAGCATTCTGACATTTGGTAGGTTCTTGTTCCTAGTTCAGGCCCAGTATTATCAGAGTTACTGCTTTGGGAGCCAACAATGGTCATACTCAGGGAAGACCTTTTGTAACTGTAAAACTTTTATTACTACAATGATTAGTTCAATAAATAAAGAAATCCAAAAAGTAAAGTGAGATAATCTAGCAATGTAGGATGACCTTCACCATTACAGGTATATACTCACTCTATCTGTGACAGGTTTCAGAGTAGCAGCAGTGTTAGTCTGTATCCGCAAAAAGAACAGGTGTAGTTGTGGCACCTTAAAGACTAACAAATTTATTTGAGCATAAGCTTTCGTGGGCTACAGCCCACTTCTTCGGATGCATAGAATGGAACATATATTGAGGGGAGATATATATATACACATACAGAGAGCATGAAAAGATGGGAGTTGTCTTACCAACTCTGAGAGGCCAATTAAGTAAGAGAAAAAACTTTTGAAGTGATAATCGAGATAGCCCAGTACAGACAGTTTGATAAGAAGTATGAGAATACTTACATGGGGAGATAGATTCAATGTTTGTAATGGCTCAGCCATTCCCAGTCTCTATTTCATGCTCTCTGTACGTATATATATATCTCCTCATTATATGTTCCATTCTGTGCATCCGAAGAAGTGGGCTGTAGCCCACGAAAGCTTATGCACTAATAAATTTGTTAGAATTAGGAGTACTTGTGGCACCTTAGAGACTATCTGTTGTGAGAGCTCTAAGGGTTGAGGCAAATCCTAATCTGATTTTGGCATGCTAGTGAAGAACTTCAACGGCTGTACCTAAGACTGGATGTTTTATAGGCCTTGATGTCCATCATGCATATCTATGTGTAGCTCTTTCCTCTTTCACCATACCTTAATTTCCTCACCCTCATAATATTAGGGTGTCCTTATCCTATAGGTTAGTATATTAATTAGATTATGCTTATTAACATATACGTCCATTGGATTACTATTGTGGTTAAACATCTGCTGATATTCCCCTCCAAAAATACCCCAGGTTGGTACAAACTGTGTTCTTGTGGCTCCCTATCAGCAACTTTCAACACTTGTGCTTATTGCAGAACAATAAACAAAGCCTTGTGCCATCTTGTGACTTAAGATCACTGTTATGCCCTACTCCTGTTTAGGGTATAAGGCCTTATAAATATGCTAACTGTTTAAGCTATTCTTATAAATCTAGGCCTATCTGTCTCTTGTGTTCCTGCTCTCAGTTTCTTACTCCTTTATTTTCTATTTACCATATGACTACATAATTACTGCATAGGTACACCCCCATATCTCATACCAAATAACTGACTCATTTGAGACACCATACATGAAAGAGAGACAGATGTATAAAATATCTTCTTATGATAACATCAATCACATTGTTATAATAGTGTCTATTTATCTATTTTGCTAGAAGCTGGTATAGGACAAACCTGATTCTTTCTATAATGCTTGGACTGATCATAAGTTTTATAACAGTACCTCATAATAGAAGGTTATTAAACCAGGACATATTCCTTCTGCCTTGGTGGTAACACTAAGTACTCTGACTGTAATGTACCAAGCATTTGGGGGAAGGAAAATGAATACAAAAGAACAAATAAAAAAAACTATAAAATGATAATGAGGGAGCATGCAGTCCCTCTCAGCAAGCAGCTTACCAGAGCAGAAGTGTGGCCTCAGTCACGGCACTGTGACTCATTATTAGAATCCTTTGCCTAAAGGCTTGGAGCAGTGATGCAGTAGAACTTCATGCTGGGAAGCTGATAGCTCGTTGGAGTGACTGTGAGACTAATCAGGCAGTCGCGGTTGCTGAAGGCTTGCACTTGTTTCATGACAGTCATATTCAGAATCAAACATTAGGACTATCAGGTTTGGCGCATTTTCTGTAATGGTACAAAACATCTCTGCTTTATTTGGTAAGAAGGGTTTTTTATTGCTCTTCTCAGTTCTCTGGGGAATAAAAAAAGACTTGCTGGAGCTACAGTGGCCCTTTCATTAGGTTGGATATGAGATGCTTTGAAATGGACAGTACAGAAGCATTGTTCTCCAATATTAGAGGGGTACTTTCCTATTAGCCTGGGAAAAGCAATAGTTTGATAAATGATATTTACCACTACTGCTGTCCATCATGTTAATGACCACATAGGCTACTTATATATAGTATTATAATTTCTATTAAAACCTTTGCACTGAACATAATGCTGGATGTTTGCATGTAAAATACTCTCCCAAGACATGGCCTTGAAACTGAATAGGATCTGTTTGGTTCTGTTTCTGTACCTGTTTGGTATGGGGGCTTCTGTTTTGTGCAACTGCCACACTATTTCATTTTTAACAATGATAGTTTTAAGATGTTCTTAATTGTATTGTTCTTCCTCTGTCTTTCCTAAAGTAGGAATTCAAATATCATCATGAAGAATACAATATCAAAATCTGGATTGGTGTTCAAAGATCCTCATGTCTTTTACCCTATCAGAGGGTCATTTGCTATATACTGTGCAGATGTTTGCAGGTTAGAGGGAAGAATCAGAAGGCTTACAAAGGGGTCGGGGGAGATGGAACTAAGGGACAGAGAGGCCAAGTGAATTGCCCAAGTTTTTATAGATCATCATTAGAAGATCCAAGAATAGAACCCAGGACTCCTAATTGCTAGTTTTTAGATTTTTCAACTGAAACAGCTTTCCACTCGCAATGGCGTAAGAAGCATCAAGTGTGTATGCTTGAAATTTTGTGGTAAAGGAGATGCAGAAGCTGTGTTGCCAAGAAATAGTGATGGATCACCAGATGATTGCTTGGTCTAGGAGAAAAGCAGAAAAATTCATAGGCTATGAGGAGAAGTTAGTGGCGGTATTGCCAACTCCAATCACTAAAAAATCGTGAGTCAGGTCCCCTAAAATTTTGGAATATTAAGCAATACTAAATTCTGTGTCCCTTTCCACCTTCTGGTTTTGAGCCTTTAGGGTTCATGTTTTCAAGCTTTTTTTTCCTCAACTATATCTGTGTGTGTGTGTGTGTGTGTGTGTGTGTGTATATATATATATATATATATATATATATATATATAATAAAAAATATTTGAGATTTGCATGTAAATTTCATGACTCTAGAAGCCTTGGGGCTTTAAGAAGGATACACGTGTGAGACTCCACTCAAATAGGAGTTGTATTCATGTATAAATTTGACCTTCATTTGGTTTGGGTTAAATGTGGTTTAAAAGTTTTCTTATTCTCCAAGGCCTACATTCTGACATCATTTAAGTCAGTGTGAATCCAGAGTAACTCCACTGAAGTCAATCGAGTCACTCCAGGTTTATACAGGGGAAGGTTTGGCCCTGAAGTATTTAAAATAACATGTGTCAATCACTTAAAAAAGTGACTTTTATATTTATGGAGCTCTGATGGTCCACTCATTGCTGTACAAACACGGGAAGTCATCATACCTGTTCGAAGGAGTTTACAATGTGGATCAAACACAACTATCTAGCTTAGTCCAATTGCTGTTTGAATTTTAATTTTAGCCCTGGTCTACACTACAAGTTTAGGTCAAATTTAGCAGCGTTAGATCGATTTAACCCTGCACCTGTCCACACGACGAAGCCATTTTTGTCGACTTAAATGACTCTTAAAATCGATTTCCATACTCCTCCCCGACGAGGGGATTAGGGCTGAAATCGACATCGCCGGGTCGAATTTGGGGGTAGTGTGGATGCAATTCGATGGTATTGGCCTCCGGGAGCTATCCCAGAGTGCTCCATTTGACTGCTCTGGACAGCACTTTCAACTCAGATGTACTAGCCAGGTACACAGCAAAAGCCCCGGGAACATTTGAATTTCATTTCCTGTTTGGCCAGCGTCGTGAGCTCATCAGCACAGGTGACCATGCAGTCCCAGAATCACAAAAGAGCTCCAGCATGGACCGAACGGGAGGTACTGGATCTGATCGCTGTTTGGGGAGATGAATCTGTGCTATCAACTCGGTTCCAAAAGACAAAATGCCAAAGTATTTGAAAAAATCTCCAAGGGCATGATGGACAGAGGCTACAACCAGGACCCGCAGCAGCCCCTGTCCATGGACACCTGCAAGGGGGGAGTCTCATGCAACAGGGATGAGGATTTTGAGGACAAGGAAGATGAGGAGGTGGAGGAGGAGGAGGATAGCGCACAGCATGCAAGCGGAGAAACCATTCTCCTCGACAGCCAGGAACTGTTTATCACCCTGGAGCCAATATCCTCCCAACCCTCCCAAGGCGGGCTCACGGACCATGAAGCCAGAGAAGGCACCTCAGGTGAGTGTACCTTTTTAAATATAATGTATGGTTTAAAAGCAAGAGTGTTTAATGATTAATTTGCACTGAAGACTTGGGATGCATTCGTGGCCAGTACAGCCCCTCCTTTTAAATGGCCAACCCATTGGTATGGCAAAGGAGGGTGCTGCTGTTTGAAACCATTCCCACATATTATGAAGATTGAAGAAGTTGAAAGACTGTGGCTTACCATGGCTGCCTGCAAGCAGAATTCTGTTGCCTGGCCCTGCGTGTGTGATCTCTCACACCAAACCGGCAGGCCCTCAATATAAGCGGCAAAATGCGACCTTGTACCAAAAGCACATGTGCTATGTAATGTTAATAGCGTGGTTCACCGTGAAAGAGTCTACCCATTGTTCTCTAAAATGTGTCTTTTTAAATACTACTCTCCCCTTTTTTCCTCCCGCAGCTGCAAATGTTTCAACGCTCTCCCATCATCTCCGTCCCAGAGGCTAGCGCAGATAAGAAGGCGAAAAAACACACTTGTGATGAAATGTTCTCTGAGCTCATGCAGTCCTCCCGCACTGAAAGAGCTCAGCAGAATGCGTGGAGGCAAACAATGCCAGAGTCCAGGAAAGCAGAAAATGAACGCGAGGACAGGAGGGACAAACGAGATGAGAGATGGAGGGAGCAAGATGAGAGGTGGTGGCAGCGCGATGAGATGAGATTTGCAGGATGCAAATCGGCTCACAAATTAGAGACAAAATTAACTGAATAATTTGCAAAGTACTTGCTCAGCTCTACTTTATATAAATTTTCTTCACTAAACCTGCTACTTCATCTAGTTCACATGGTTTGTTGTTTCTATTGCCATGTTTGCTCATTGCTCACATGTTGTTCAGTGCCTTGATACTCCTAAATAGTGCTAAAGAATTTAATAAATAATATTAGATCAGGGACAGAATAAGAAGCCCAGCCAAGTGTAAATGTAAAAGGACTGTGCAATTCTGGATAATATGGGAGCACAGTACTTGTGAAATTTCATGTTTCGGAGATAAATGCTTTTGATGGGTGTAGCATAGTACTGGGTTTATTGTCTGGCCTTGTACTGAGCTTGCATTGTAATGACAACTGTCTAGTCTAATATTTATAAATCAGGGATATTCTTTGGTTACTATAGTTAATCTAATCACTCACAATGAATAATTTATTTGAAGAATTTATCCGTTTTTCTCTTTGTGAATTGTCCAGGAACAGGCATTGATTTTAAGTTTAACTTATGTGTTTGTTCATAATTAGGGCCCTACCAAATTCACAGCCATGAAAAACACATCATGGACCGTGAAATCTGGTCTTTTGTGTGCTTTTACCCTATATTATACAGATTTCACAGGGGAGACCAGCGTTTCTCAAATTGGGGGTCCTGACCCAAAAGGGAGTTGCAGGGGGGTTGCAAGGTTATTTTAGGGGGGTCACGGTATTGCTACCCTTACTTCTGCACTGCCTTCAGAGCTGGGTGGCCCGAGAGCAGTGGCTATTGGCCGGGCGCCCAGCTTTGTAGGTGGCACCCTGCCAGCAGCAGCACAGAAGTAAGGCTGGCAGTACTTTACCATGCCATCCTTACCTCTGTACTGCTGCTGGTGGTGGCTTTGCCTTCAGAGCTGGGTTCCAGGCCAGCAGCTGCCACTTTCCAGCTGCCCCGCTCTGAAGGCAATGACGCAGCCAGTAGCAGTGCAGAAAGAAGGGTAGCAGTATTACAACTGCCCCCACATACAGTAAACTTGCGGCTCCCGCCCCCCCCCCCACAACTCCTTTTTGGGTCAGGACCCCTACAATTACAACACCATAAAATTTCAGATTTAAATAGCTGAAATCATGATATTATTTTTAAAATCGTATGACTGTGAAATTGACCAAAGTGGACCATGAATTTGGTAGTGCCCTATTCATAATTGTCCAGTGAACATCGTGCGAAGAAACTTGAGCCCAAAAATTGCTTACAAAGGAGTTGTGAGTATTAAGCAGTATTCACTACCTGATCTGTGTGGTTGGTCACTGAAATAGAATGGTATTTTCTGTTCCTTGGTTTGAAGACTGTCATTTTTATCGTTTCTGGCACAAATAGGTGTTGCTTTTTGTGCCAGCATCTGTATTTACATGTGACCATGTTTACTCATTTGCACTCAAACAAGTATATTTATTTGAGGATGAAATTTTGCCCAAATATTGCTTGTAAATACTAAAGCATCAAAATCATTTGTTTTATTCGCATTAATAGTCATGGATACATGTTTGCAGTATTTGCTCAGTTTCATTGGTTACTCTGGCCTCCCAACTCTCTCTCTCCTCCTCAGCTCATTTCTTGGGTGTATGGCAGTGGTTTTTCTTTTTTTTCCCTGTGCTTTCTGTTAGCAATAAGTGAGGTAATTGGGCTCTTCTCTGCTTCTCCCCCCTCCACTGGTTTCCCACTCAGCAAAATCTCTCCACAAAGACTTCCTTTTCACAATCCTTAAATGTGTGCCTTCAGAAAAAATGGTTTAAAAAGTCTTTAAAAAATGTATCTCCTAAGGCACTAAAAGATTGAAGAGTTAGGTAGAGCTTTGCCTCTCGTTCCTCTATTCTGGTTATTGGGGGGGGGGGGGGGGGCAAATGGTTCCAATAAAAATATAAACAATTTAGTGAAGTGCAATATGCTGAAGGACAATTCCCTCCTAATTTTAAATGCGTTCTGAATATAGGAAGAATGGCAGAATTCCTTAACATAATACCACAGTTTAGTTGTGGTATAACAGCATAAGAAATCCCAAAGGAATTCTTCAAGCAAGGTAAAATAGCATCATATACATTCCTTAATATTACAAAAGTTTCCTTAATCTCATTGTTTAAATTTTTCAATAAACCATAATGCTTATTAGTAGTTTTTCATTTTCAGCTGTCAGATAATTCCTTTTGCAAACTCTAGATAAATAGGACTCACCATACTTCTGATTTTAGTTATAGATGATATATATGTGACCAGACAGCTGATGTAATAAAATAGTATTGTGTTTTCCACTGTGTTGAACTTAGAGGTTCAAATGCGTTAATGCAATTGAATTGATTGTAATATTTTATAAAAGTTTCTTCAACAAAAATATTGTTAGTGATTCTAGTTGTCAAAGGTTATGAAAGCAAATAAAATGTGCTTCTACTTGTAATGACAGCAGATTGTCAGGAGCTGAAATAGAGAAATATTCTGTAGAGATGGTCTCTCTTTGTCACTTGGTTTCTTTTTCCAGTAAGAGCTGAAGCAAAAAGTCCTTATAATAGAAGACATTGACATTTTTTCTTTAAATGGTGCACAAGAGCATGAACTGAAAGAGTAAAAATGTTAATTGAGAGACTGCAATGAAGTTTTCACCAGAAATTTTCCCTTTATTCTTCTTATCATTCATCCTGTTCTTGTCACTATGATGTCTGAGTGTAGTGAATTCAGAAGGATTGGAAGATGATGGGAAGGTGATTGAGGATTTTGAATAGACATGAGCAAAACTAGTATAGTTATGTGTTTGCAGAACCTCATTGGTCAGTTTAACAAAAACAAAACTAAAACAATAGGTAGTTTGGATCTGGATCGCACAGTATCAAAACCCTCCAGTGTTTCTTGGGGAGAATTATGGATTAATGTCCGATTTCTAACCCATCTCATCCCAACTTTAAGTGTGAATTCACAGGAACATATTTAATGAAGAAACTTAAATTCTAAAATGAAGCTCTGGAGACTTGATTCCAAACTGGTGCTGTGTTCTTTGGACTGCATAAGAAGCGAGAGATTGAGTAATATAATTTTGTGAATAGCCAGTCAGATGTAGTAGGTAGACTGAATGGTATTGGGTTGAAGGATTCATAGGTTTTTGGCCTTAAAAATCTATCCAGGACAATTAAATCTTCTAGTCTGACTTCTTTTATAATGCAGGACATAAAATTTCATCCATTGAGTCCAATAACATGTGCTTGAGTAAAGCATATCTTACAGAAAAGCATCCAGTTTTGACTTGAAGACATCAAGAGGTGGAGAATCCCCCACTTTCCTTGTTAGTTTGGTCCAGTGTTTAATCATCCTCACTCTTATATATTTGTGCTTAATTTCTAATTTGGACTTTGTCTGACTTCAGTTTCTAGCCACTGGTTCATGTTATGCCATTCTCCATCAGACTGAAGAAACCTTTAGTAGCTGGAATATTCTGCCCATAAAGGTATTTATGTACTGTAATCAAATCACCTCTCAATCTTCTTTTTGATAAACTAAATAGATTGAGCTCTTTAAAAATGTGGACACCAGAACTGGGTGTGATATTCTAATAGTGACCTCACCAATGGTATATACAGAAGTTAGTCATGTCCCTATTCCTATTCCTGCTCGATACGCCCCTCTTTATAGAACCAAGGATTGAATTAGCCCTTTGTGCCACAGCTTTGCATGGGGATTCCATGTTCAGTTGCTCATCCCCTGTGACCCCTAAATCCTTTCCAGACCCTCTACTTTCCAGTCCCTGGGGGTGGGTATGGACTGTAAGTATGGTCTGCATTCCTTGTTCCTAAAGGTATGACTTTGCATTTGGCTGTATTTAAAAAAATTTTTTTTTTAATGGGCCCAGGTTATCAGTGGATCCAGATTACACTGTATGACTGTCCTGTCCTCATCATTATTTACCAGTCCACTTATCTTTGTGTTATCTGCAAATGTTATCAGCAGTGATTTTATATTTGTTTCAGGATCAGTGATAAAAATATTGAAAGCATTGGGCGTAGTAGCAATCCCTGTGGAACCTTATTAGAAACACCTCCATTCAGTGAGGATTCCCCATTGATGACTACTGTTTGAGACCTGTCAGACAGTTCTTAATCCATTTCACATGTGCTTTATTGTTACTGCATAGTGCTAATTTTTCATCAGTGTCATGCGCCTAAATCAAAGGTCTTATAAAAGTCTAAGTACATTGCATATACTCAGGTATCTTTATCAACCAAATTTATAATCTCTTCAGAAAACAAACATCCCACATACAGATGGAATACAAGCTGTCAGGAACAGTATCCCTGATGATGACACAGCACAACTTATTGCTGAGCTCTGTGACTTTATCCTCACGCACAATTATTTGAAATTTGGTGACAATATATACCTCCAGACCAGTGGCACCGCTATGGGCACCCGCATGGCCCCACAATATGCCAACATTTTTATGGCTGACCTGGAACAACGTTTCCTCAGCTCTCGTCCACTCATGCCCCTTCTCTACCTACGCTATATTGATGACATCTTCATCATCTGGACCCATGAGAAGGAGACCCTGGAAGAATTCCACCATGATTTCAACAGCTTCCACCCCACCATCAACCTCAGCCTGGACCAATCTACACGGGAGGTCCACTTCCTAGACACCACTGTACAAATAAGCGATGGCCACATTAACACCACCCTATGCCGAAAACCCACCGACCGCTACGCCTACCTTCATGCCTCCAGCTTCCACTCCGGTCACGCCACACGATCCATCATCTACAGCCAAGCACTGAGGTACAATTGCATCTGCTCCAACCCTTCAGACAGAGACCAACACCTACAAGATCTTCACCAAGCATTCTCAAAACTACGATACCCACACAAGGAAATAAAGAAACAAATCAATAGAGCCAGACGTGTACCCAGAAGCCTCCTGCTACAAGACAGGCCCAGAAGAGAAACCAACAGAACTCCACTGGCCATCACCTACAGTCCTCAGCTTAAACCTCTCCAACGCATCATCAGTGATCTACAACCCATCCTGGACAATGATCCCTCACTTTCACAGACCTTGGGAGGCAGGCCAGTCCTCGCCCACAGACAACCTGCCAACCTTAAGCATATTCTCACCAGCAACCACGCACCGCACCATAACAACTCTAACTCAGGAACCAACCCATGCAACAAACCTCGATGCCAACTCTGCCCACATATCTACACCAGCAACACCATCACAGGACCTAACCAGATCAGCTACAACATCACCGGCTCATTCATCTGCACGTCCACCAATGTTATATATGCCATCATATGCCAGCAATGCCCCTCTGCTATGTACATTGGCCAAACTGGACAGTCACTACGCAAGAGGATAAATGGACACAAGTCCGATATCAGGAATGGCAATATACAAAAACCTGTGGGAGGACACTTCAACTTCCCTGGCCCCACAATAGCAGACGTAAAGGTAGCCATCTTACAGCAAAAAAACTTCAGGACCAGACTCCAAAGAGAAACTGCTGAGCTCCAGTTCATTTGCAAATTTGACACAATCAGATCAGGATTAAACAAAGACTGTGAATGGCTATCCAACTACAGAAGCAGTTTCTCCTCCCTTGGTGTTCACACCTCAACTGCTAGCAGAGCACCTCACCTGCCCTGATTGAACTAACCTCGTTATCTCCACACTGATTTATACCTGCCTCTGGAGATTTCCATTACTTGCATCTGAAGAAGTGAGGTTCTTACCCACGAAAGCTTATGCTCCCTATACTTCTGTTAGTCTCAAAGGTGCCACAGGACCCTCTGTTGCTTTTTATCAGAAACTAAATCAGTTGTGTTTGATATCTCATGGAACTGCACAGTTTAAAGAAGACTTCAGGGGTGTTGGAAGAGAGCTAAAGAAAAGGAAAGTTCAAGTGATCTTCTCAGAGATCCTTCCAGTCCCATGAGCAAGAAAAGGCAGAATAGAGAAAATACTGGAAGTGAACCAGAGGCTGCATGATGGGTGTGAAGCTGAAGATTTTGGTTTTGTGGAACACTGGGCCACATTCCAGAGGGAAAGAGAGCTTTACAAATGGGACAGCCTGCATCTGACAAATGTGAGGTGGGTTATCTTCTCAGTTGAAGACTAGCTGCAGCAGCCAGAAGGATGTCAAAAGATAACAGTAAATAGAAATATTACTCTGTATTTCATGGAATAGATTGCAACTAGTATTTGTAAGTTACAAGTTTTAACTCATTTAAAAAAAAAGTGACTAGATTTTGTATAAACTGTGTTGCGGTGTGACTCAGAAGTTTGGTGCTTTTGAAAATTTTACTCCAAATCCCATTTTCAAAATTTACCTAGGTACATTTGAACCGAAACTCACTGGAAGTCATTGGTACTTAAGCTCTTAAGTGTTTTGTGGACCAGATTTTTGAAGTATTTAGGTGCCTAAAGATACAGATAGTGCCTGGTGAGATTTTTCAAAAGCACCTAGGTGTCTGTATCCTGGAAGTTAGGTACCTAGGTGGTTTTGAAAACCCCGCTAGGTGCTTATCTGCATATTTAAGTGCCACACACTTTTGATAATCTGGCCCTCAGTCTCCTTTGAAAATGTGAGTTAGGAGCCCAAGTCATTTAAGCACTTTTGAAAATTTTAGCCTTGACCTGTGAGGGTCAAAATTAATTTCAATCCGCTTAGTTATGTATTTGGGCAGTGTCACAACTTTAAGCTGTAGTGGACAAGCATGGATAGGTTCCAGTCCAGCCTTCCTTTGTGAAGATTAGGTGCAGGCCTGAAGAAGGCTTTCTCCAGCAGTGAGCTAAGAACATCTGATGTCATCATGGGGACTTTTATTAAAACAGTGAAATAAATAATAGCATCTAAAATTGCAGAGTAAGGAAAGGATTCCGACAAATGTAGGCTCAGTCAAGAAATGATTGATTATAATGTTCAAAGTCATTTTTCTGAGCTATCCAGAGAAGGGACAATGATATCTATCTATTGTACCTATTTATAAGGCCTCCGTCACTTTGGTATCTATACGATAAGATAATTCATTGCCATAATAAATTTCAGTCTGGTATACCTTTAGCATTTTTTTGGTATTTATTTATTTGTTTGAGATAAAATAATTAATGTTTTAATAATAAATAGCAGACACATCATCATGTGAAAATGAGTTAATTGGCACATTCGTTTAGCCTCTTCATTTGAATCCTAATAGAGGCTGGCACCTCTTCATTTATCTCACTTCAAAATGTTTACTAAAAATGAGTGACCGTTGTATTTCAACACCGAGGAGCATCCTTCATTTAAGCTTCTCTCTCTAATGTTATGTGGCTAAAATAGAATTCTGCTGGAACACTGAGTCATGGGGGCTGACCCAGCAAAGCGCTGTGTGTGTGACACATAATGAAAGGTTGAACTGTCTGTCTCCGAGGTGGCGTAGCAGATCAAATCACAGAGGATCAGGCAGAGATATGTTGCCTTTCTCTGAGTGACAGAAGTTAATAATTAGTGACAATGATTGACAGATACACTCCATCTGCCGCTCTGACGCCCAGGAGCAGTTATTCCACAACTGTCTGCGGGCACAATGAACTCCTGTGGGAGAGAAAGATGGCCTGTGATTGACAGCTGCCTTCAAGAGAGACAGGCCACTGACAGTAAAGTCACTGTCAGCAAAAGTGTGAAGTCTCCCCCTGTTCCCTGGAAGTCTCACTTGCTGTATACATTTATTCTGTTTCATTTATTATGTCAGGTATAGTTTTAAATACATTACTAGCAAGCCTGTTTTTTAACTGTAGGCTTTTTCAAATGGTAAATTAGAGATATCCACATACTGTGACACTTCATCATCGTACTACCTGTTCTCTATAGTACATTGGACATAAACATACTCACATATGTGTATTTAATCAGTCTATCTTTCTATCTGTACTGGAAGAGGAGAAATCTTGCACTATTGCCCCTGTAAATTGGGATTCTAAAGGTTCACAAAAGATAATCTGTTTGTACCTCATCCATCCTGTTTTTAAAACTTTTTCAAAAGGTAGAATAAATATTTGAAAATACTTTTTATTTAAACAGTCTCATTCTATAAGGGTTTTTTTGTATGCAATATTTCTGCCTTACCTTATTCTTCACTTTAAGTTACAGGAAAATAACAAGTGATTTTTGACAAAGATCCTAAATCTTATTTGCTAGATTTGAATAAGCATTCACTTCACTGTAGCATATATAACAACATATTTCCAATAAACTGTAAATAACTAAGATGTATGTCAAACATAAAATGATGCATGAGTAATAAAATCATTCTGAAGGTATTCTGGATTCTGTAAGATACTGATAAGTTAGATACTTGTTAGGCCAGTTTTGTATAACTAATATGTGTATCTCATCACTGTACATAATAGATTATTCATTTCAGAGTTGAGTGCAAGTGGCATCAACCTTGTATAATTCTCTTTTTCTCAGCACATTCTCACGAGTTTAATAGATTTGGGTGGCTCTAAAGGGGTAATTTTTTCCTATCAGTGAATTGTCCAATCTGTCCAGTCTGTCTGTTTAGAATATCTGTTTAGCCAATCGCCAAAGTGTCCAGACTCCAAACAGCCTTGCTTTTAATAGGCAAGTAGCTCTTCTCTGTCCATTGCTGAAAGGAAAGTCCCATGATTCATTAATGTTTGCCTTTTCTTCTTTCCTTCCTGCATCAGTTCTGTGCAGGGATGCAGGATTAGAACTTTTTTTTTCATTACCAGTTTCCTCACAGGCACTTCAGTGCTGTGATGTTGCCAACAATATATGAGTTTTGTACCTTGCTACCACTTGTTCTTTTATGGGAGAAGGTCTATGAGATTTAAAATCAATTATTTTTATCTTTTTGTGATGGGGTATATAAACCCCATGCTGGGCACACAGGGTTAATAAACTGTTGTGGGCTCAGTCAGCCCCACCTTGTCACACCTGCAAGAGATGTAAGATTTGAAAGGAGGAGCTTAAAAGGGGAGAACACAGCACAGTTGAGGGCATACCAGAGAGGAGAGCAGGCCCCTAGTCCTCAGTTTCTGATGATGGGCTGGCAGAGGGCAAGGGCTTCTTGGATGACCGCTTCCTGATGTCTCTTTACCTGAAGGAACAGAGGAAGGCCCAGTGTTGAACCACTTTTGGTGGTTGGGGCCTTAGCTTACCAGAAGTCCTCTGAAGAAAGAGAGCCTTACCAAGCCCACTGGACTGCTCATTAGTGTTAATTTCTTTTTGGGTTTGTTAACAACCCCAGAAGGAGTGGACTCTCCAGGACTCAGCCAGAGTGCTGAACCTTTAATGACCAGATTGCCTGGACATTTCAGGCCAGAGGCTGGGTGAGTGCAAAGGCTTGGCCTAACCCTTAGGGCATGCCCCAGGCAAGCAACTCAGTGATACTTGATGTATGAAGATTTATGATGAACTCTTGTTTCATGAGCTAAGTGTCATGTGTCAAGAAAAGGAGCTCAGAAGCATCAAGTTTTCAGATATGAAGGGCCAGAGCCTTAGTTGGTAGAGCGACACTGATTTACACCAGCTACAGATCTGTTCAGAAAAGTGGCTGTATTGAGAGCATTAGCATAGGGTGATTGTCTGCTGAAGCAGATCTGTCTGTCTGATCTGTGCAAGTACTTTATACAGTTCTCATGACAACAACATCTGAATGCCTTTCAGGTATTTAAAAGTAGAAATAACATCAATCTCTCTCATCTTTCGTAGCCTGAGAAATAGCTGGATTAGTTTATTGGAGTTTTGTGTATGTTTGTGCATGGCTTTGTATATAAAGACACAGACCTTGGGAGCCATTACAGAGCAGAGTACTTGGGATGAGGCATCCCACTTTCTACCCACCTATCATTCCCTATGAGTGCAAGCACTTCCTGTTGATACGTGCTGACTCCCACTGTAAGTGTCTGGTACTGTGTGTGTGTGTGTGTGTGTGAGAGAGAGAGAGAGAGATGTATTCTGTCCTACCGTGCTTTGGAGATTCCCTGCAAAGTTTTGTGATTTTACATTTGCATTTTCCTTTAAAAAAAATGTTTTTCTCTCCCCCTGTTGCTGTGTTTAAAGACCCAAACCAAAAAAGGAAACAGTTTTGCTGTCTATATATAAACCGCTGTCAAATGCACAAAGGAAGCAAACTGGAAAAAAATAGGAATACTTCTTCTCTTGAGTTTAGCAGGCCAATGCTCAAACCACTGAGCTATCCCTCCCCTCTTGAAGTCTCTTCTAGTTAGTGACATTCGGTGTTGGGTGTAACAGTGGTAGATTAAACATTTTCAAACAGCAGTGTGGTTTTTAAATTGATTTGTTTCCTTTTAAATGTTTAGCTAATCCCATGCAGAGCGCATATTGTGGCTCAGAGTAACTTCATGTAGAGAGAGCCCCAGGCTACAGGGTTGGATCAGGATGTGAAAGTTCCCAAAATTCATTCAGCCCATTATAGAGAAGGATTAGCTAGGAAGTTCAGCGCCCAGTCCAGGCTCATTTTTAACAAAATACAAAAGCATCAATAATGTTGAAGTAAACTAGTTTAAATTTTTCTCTCAGTTTCAATGATTTAAAATAATGTTAGCAGCAGGAGAGGAAACTTTATCTAAACCTGATTTTATTTGAACAATGTCTCTTAAACAAGTCTTTTCCCTCTCTGATTTCTCTGAATCTATGATATCTCTTCACAAAATGCACTATAGTCTTGACTCTGACCTTTTTGCTATGGTTCTTTAAAGCTGAAGGTTAGGAAATTCATATTTGGCACGTAGATTGACACTTGAAAAATATGATTGGGCTTTTTGGGGGTCAGATGTTGCAGTCACTCAAGTTACAGCATAACTTAACTTGGTTTTGAAGTATTTTTTCTAAAAGTGCCAACTGAAAATGATTTCTTAAGTATTCAGAGAGCTGTTTGTGTAAATTCAAGTGTTTGATGGAACAGCAATTCTTAGCATTTCTTTATATAGATGGAGGGTGATAATCTGTTAGGAAATGTCACACATTAAGCCCATTTGTGTTTTGTATAATAATTTCAAAAGTATCATTCAAATGCAAGTTGTTTTTTCATAATTTAAAATACAAGCAAATCAAACATGTAAATAAAGAATTGCTTTTATTTAATAGTACCATCAGATTACAATTTACCTAGCTGTTCTAAAAGGATTCCACCTTCTGACTGTTTTGTTTCTGTCCCTTTTTATTAAAATTGATTTTCAGAAGTGCTGAGCACCTGCAGCTCCAATTGACTTAGATCAGAGTATGGGTTATCAGCACCTCTGAGAATTGGACTCCCAATTTTCAGACGTGTGGAAACAGAAAAACAATAATTATTTATTCCAGATCAGGTGTCATTTGGGATTCAAATGGCTAACATGCCCATCTTAATGCAGAATTAGGTAGAATAGGTAGAATTAGATGACAGATGGGTGTTTACTGCTGCATTATTTCTGTAGTCCAAAGGGTTTTTTGAGTTGATTTGCTATTATTTCCCTTCAAGGTAAATCTGAACCTGTTTGATTTGTGCTAATATAGGCACATGCTTACATTTTAGGGAACTGCTCTAATATGAAGCCTGCAGGGTGTACAACAGGCATATATTCAACAAGTAAACAATCTTCATGCTGATTTTCTTTGATAATCCTCTTGCATTTTTGTTGCTGCTTTAAACAAAATGCCTAGGTTAAAGTGTTCTTTTAAGATGATATATTCTATTTAATTTTTGGCTAGAACCAAACATTACATTATGAATAGAATTCTTCCAGCTATCATTTTGATTTGAAATCCACATTGCCATATTAAAGTGGCTTAAATAAGGATTATAATATAATAAAATATAGAGATATACCTATCTCATAGAATTGGAAAGGACCTTGAAAGGATATCAGGTACAGTCCCCCTGCCTTCACTAGCAGGACCAAGTACTGACCCTGACACTTCCCCCCTCCCCATCCCTAAATGGCCCCCTCAAGGATTGAATTTATAACCTTGGGTTTAGCAGGCCAATGCTCAAACCACTGAGCTATCTCTCCCCCCACCAGCAGTTTGCAAGAGGAAGTGCATGTACAAAAATAAAACAGTGGCTCTCAACCTTTCCAGACAACTCTATCCCTTTCAGGAGTCTGATTTGTCTTGCATCCCCCCAAGTTACACCTTACTTAAAACCTACTTGCTTACAAAATCTGACATAAAAATACAAAAGTGTCACAGCACACTGTTACTGAAAAATTGCTTGCTTTTTCATTTTTACCATATAATTATACAATAAATCAATTGGAATATATATATTGTACTTACATTTCAGCATATAGTATATAGAGCAATATAAAGTTATTATCTGTATGAAATTTTAGTTTGTACTGACTTTGCTAGTGCTTTTTAGGTAGCCTGTTGTAAAAATAGGCAAATATCTAGATAAGTTGATGTACTTCCTGGAAGACTTCTGCATACCACTAGGGGTACGTGTACCTCTGGTTGAGAACCACTGCTTTACATAACCTAGAATGGCACAATATCAAGCTCAAACTCTCCAAATCATACAAAAACCCTTCTTGTGGCCTGAGCAGCCTCAAGATAGGAAATGTAGGAGCAGGCAGTCCAAGGGAGACAGCTTGATGTAAATTATGAATTTTTGTTAATGATGTTGGATCCCAGAAATGGAGTTAGCTTCTGACTCTACACCAGTGGTTCTCAACCTATTTACCATCGTGGACCGCATCCACACAATATATATACTATCTGTATGGCCTTGAGGATGTCACATGGGCCACAGCTGTGTGCTGATTTGGCTGTAAGCGGCCTGTGGGCCGTGGATTGAGAACCACTGCTCTACACAGTGTATGGACTTTGTTATAGCAGTTGGGGAAAGATACCTGCTCACATCAGTGATTGAGCATTTCTCCATTTGTCTCCAATCACAACCTAGTATTAAAATACAGTGGTCTGTAAACAAACATAATTAAAATGATCAAAAAGGCAACATTGCCCAACAACTAAACAAACTGCTGAGTTGATACAAAAAACCCTCTTAATACCCTGTGACCTCAATAAAGAGCCATTCATCTACAACAAAAACACAAACTCAAAGAGAAACTAAAAAAATTCTATTGGAATGGGCTCTAAAAATGATAGCTCGATGGATGGATGCACTGACAGATTTGATAGATCTTTAAATGCCAATTACAAAGGTGATATTGATGCAGTTTTGTGTTAATTTAGGAAGACGTGTCCCTCACCAACTTCCAAGAACATATAGGGAATGATCAAATATATAAACCCTATTTATCTCAAATGAATTGATAGGAGATAAAAACTGTTGACAGCTCTTGGAGGGAATTCAGAATAGGAGATGGAGAGATTGATTTAGGAGAAAATATTATAAAAATCAAAATATGTAACTTGGCTAAATGATGACTAAAGAGGGCTATACAGACATCTTCTCTGCAGCTATTTGAAGACATAAATGTAACCCACATAAACACCAAGGAGAAAGCGGGGAGATTTTACTGATGACCAAAGGGGTATAACCAGAAGTTTCTTGTTATCAGGGCTGGCTTTATACTCACTGGGGCCCAGAGCAGAAACTAAGGAGTACCCCCCCCCCCATCTTACCTGCTCACACATTGGGTTTCTGCAATGTTTCTGAAGCCAAAGCTTGAGCACTGGCCATGCGGCGCAGAAGCCAAAGCCCAAGCCGGGCGGGGCCCCCTGTGGTATGGAGCCCCACCCAGGCAATTGCCCTGCTCGCTACTCCCGTATGCCAGCCCAGCTTATTATACCCCTTTGGTCAGCAAGGTTTATGGCGAGCTTGAGCATAAAAAAAACTTCTTAACAATAAGGTCTCTTATTCTAAAATAGTATCTTAAGGTAAGGGATGGATGTCTTGTCACTTGAGATGTTTAAAACTAGACTGCATAAAGAACTTGAGAATATGTATGTCGTATGGAGTAATATCTTCCACTGGCAGAATATTGGATAAATTGATATGCGTCTCTCCCATCTCTGATGCTTTGTCTTGTATGAAACTTTCCTCTTAATATTATCTAGGATTTTGCTTATTAGCATGAGCATAGCACTACAGAATCTTCATGATATTTTGCATATTTGAGGCCAGATTTTTTGTTAAGGTCTAGATTTACACTGAAGGAATTGCAGAGGTGTACAGCTATTGGAGCATTTCAGAACCTCAAGGAGGAATGATGTCTCCTGAACTCTTGGGGAGCATATCTACTGCTCCGTTCCTTTGAAGGATGCAGTGTTGTCCAATCTCCCTTCAGGTGTACATACAGGTTGCAGTTGTGGCTTGCTTCTGTGCAGAGATGTGAAGAGGAGGAAGGTTGCATGCGCTTTAGTAAGGGTGAGGCAAAATCCATCCCTTTGTTTACATCATCATGTTACATTTTCAAGTGAGAATGCCAGAGCCCCCTTCCATACTTTTTCAAAAGTATTTCAGACCTGGATTTCTTGCCCCGCAAAGATTGTGTTCTTAGTAATGCCAGATGTGGACTATTGAACACCAGTACTGACCTGTAAGCAAGGATTTCAGTGGATTGCAAGAGTAGTGGCAGTTTTTTTTTTCAAGTCAAATGTCTTGAATAGCAAATGGAAGAAAAAGCTCAGCTTTACTTCAGTTCTCCTCATTTGCATCATTTTCCCCAATACCTCAGTCTGTAAATACATTACCTTTCCCGATGACATGCCTAGAAAAAGCAGGCCAGTCAATTTGCAGGGAAACAGAAAAATGAAAGAAAACCTATCTGTCTCTGAATGTCTTAAAAATAAATGAGACATTTTTGTATGAAAATGTAGATAGACTCTTCCTGTCACAGATAACATCAAGTATTGCTTATCTCATTCTTCAGTGCTTTCAACTGCTGATTTTTTTTTAAAGCTGTACTTAAATTATATCAAGTTCAAGCTCAGATTTGTAGAAGGTATTGAAACATTCCCTTTTCCTGTCCAAGAGCCTAAGGATATGCAATGAGTGCTGTGAGATTTTCTTGAATGTTTAGTTTAATTTTAAAGTATGTGACTCTCTCTAAATGCAAATAAATAAAAAAAAATTAAAAAGAAAATTAAAATTAATTTAAAAACAGAAGCTGGGAGCTACAAGAAAGGACATACCCTGAAGTAAATATGTTAAAATATATTCCTAATAAAGAAATAGATTCCAATTCATACCAATTACATGGAATACACTTGCTATATATCGCTCTGTAAAATACTCTTCTTATTCTGGTTTGTGCTCCTCAAATTTACACCCAATTTAAACCAATGTAACTCCATTCACTTCAATAGAGTTACTCCTGATTCACACCACTATAAATGGTAATAGAATCAGGCCCCATAGCTATATTTTCTAGCATAAAACATATCTATAGAGTAGATGCTTATTCTGTAATAGAGTTGATTATTAATGTACATAATTGTATAGGTATTAGTGACTGAAAAGATGCAGTGGAATGAGCTAATTAGGTAATGACTCAGTTGACTCAGTAATTTATTCAAATTAAATAAACTATTGAGAATACTATATAGATCCTCTTGTAGAGGTCCAGAAGGAGCCAAAATGCTAGGCTTCTTTCTCCCTGTTGCCTCTTTGAGAACAAATCCTTTAGAAAATGCCACTAGAAATGTAGCAAGTAAGTTGATTCTGATATAACTGGTGTGCTCTGGAATATCTTTGCTTTTATGAGTATTTTTAGTTTGATTACTATAAATTTGAAGGTAATGCATACATGAAGAGGACTAAAACCTGCGGTCTTTTCTGAAGCAAAACTCTTTTGATTTAAATGACAGTTTTGCCTCCGTAATGACTGATTATAAGGTTTTCAGGCATAGGTGCTGGGGGTCCTGCTGCACCTCTTGGTTTGAAGTGGTTTCTATTATATCCAGGGTTTGCAGTTTGGTTCAATGGCTCTCAGTACCCTCGCTATAAAAATTGTTTCAGCACTGCTGT
This sequence comes from Malaclemys terrapin pileata, assembly GCF_027887155.1. Classification (NCBI taxonomy): domain Eukaryota; kingdom Metazoa; phylum Chordata; order Testudines; family Emydidae; genus Malaclemys; species Malaclemys terrapin. Next base: position 20,128,448 of record NC_071526.1, on the reverse strand, counting down.
TTGCGGACCCCATATATAATATCTGAAGTAAAGTAATAGATAGCCAGAAAAGGAGAGATGTTTAACTTCAGAAACAATAAGCCACAATTCCCCACCCCCCATTTCCATTCAGTCTTCTTGATTGGAACAGACCAGACTTCCAATTAATGACTTAAGCTGATCAGCTGGTTCCACTCCCCAGAGCCATTATGCTAACTATACAGTAGGGGTGTCAAGTGATTAAAAAATAATTGCGATTAAACAATAATAGAATACTATTTATTTAAATATTTTTGGATGTTTTCCACATTTTCAAATATATTGATTTCAATTTCAACACAGAATACAAAGTGTACAGTACTCACTTTATTTTTATTATAAATATTTGCACTGTAAAAATAAAAGAAATAGTATTTTTCAGTTAACTTAATACAAGTACTGTAGTGTAATCTCTTTATCATGAAAGTTGAACGTACAAATATAGAATTATGCCCAAAAAATAACTGCATTCAAAAATAAAACAATGTAAAACTTTAGAGCCTACAAGTCCACTCAGTCCTACCTTCTTGTTCAGCCAATCGCTCAGACAAACAAGTTTGTTTACATGTGCAGAAGACAATGCTGCCCGTTTCAATGCTGCTGAAAGTGAGAACAGGTGTTTGCATGAACTGTTGTAGCCGGCGTTGTAAGATATTTACGTGCCAGATATGCTAAAGATTCATATGTCTGTGATGGGTTGGATCACAGAAACCCCCTTGGGAGCTGCCACCCGATGTGCAAAGACTACCCCTGCTTCTGTTTTCCCTGCCAGCTCAGGACTCCAGCACCCTACCCTGTCTTGCTGAGCCAGACTCTCCCATCTGCTCCAACACGGACCCAGGGTCTGAATCACTTGCCCCAAAGCTGCAAGTTTACCTGAAAACAGCTCACAGAAGTGTGCTTGTCTTTAGCACTCAGATGCCCAACTCCCAATGGGGTCTAAACCGAGATAAATCCGTTTTACCCTGCATAAAGCTTATGCAGGGCAAACTCATAAATAGTTTGCCCTCTATAACACTGATAAAGAGATATGCACAGTTGTTTGCTTCCCCAGGTATTAATACATACTCTGAGTAAATTACTAAATAAAAAGTGATTTTATTAAATACAGACAGTAGGATTTAAGTGGTTCCAAGTAGTAACAGAGAGAACAAAGTAAGTCACCAAGCAAAATAAAATAAAATGCGCAAATCTATGCCTAATCAAACTGAATACCGATAATCTCACCCTCAGAGATGCTTCAGTAAGCTTTTTCTCAGACTGGACACCTTCCAGGCCTGGGCACAATTCTTTCCCCTGGTACAGCTCTTGTTGCAGCTCAGGTGATAGCTAGGGGATTCTTCATGATGGCTCCTCTCTCCCCTTTGTTCTTTTCTACCCCTTTATATATCTTTTGCATAAGGCGGGAACCCTTTGTCCCTCTGGGTTTCCACCCCCCTCACTGGAAAAGCACCAGGTTAAAGATGGATTCCAGTTCAGGTGACATGATCACATGTCACTGCTAGACTTCATTACTCACTTGCCAGCACACACACATATACAGGAAGACTCACAAGTAAACACAGCCATCTGCAGACAATGGGAGTCATCAAGATTCCAAACCATCCTTAATGGCCCACACTTTACATAATTACAATAGACCCTCAGTGTTATATTTTATATTTCTAGTTTTAGATACAAGAGTGATACATTTATACAAATTGGATGATCAGTAGATTATAAGCTTTGTAATCATACCTTACAAGAGACCTTTTGCTTGAAGCATATCCCAGTTACGTTATATTAACTTTTTACCATATTTTTCTAAAACTATCCCAGTTACATTATATTCACTTATTATCATGTTTTTATAAAACCATATAGACTGCACAACGTCACAATGTCCTGTCATGCTTCGCCCACCATTCCAGAGGACATGCGTCCATGCTGATGATGGGTTCTGCTCAATAACGATCCAAAGCAGTGCAGACCGATGCACGTTCACTTTCATTATCTGAGTTAGATGCCACCAGCAGAAGGTTGATTTTCTTTATTTTGTGGTTCAGATTCTGTAGTTTCTACATTAGAGTTTTGCTCCTTTAAGACTTCTGAAAGCATGCTCCACACCTCGTCCCACTTAGATTTTGGAAGGCACTTCAGATTCTTAAACCTTGGGTCGAGTGCTGTAGCTATCTTTAGAAATCTCACATTAGTACCTTCCTTGCATTTTGTCAAATCTGCAGTGAAAGTGTTCTTAAAATGAACAACATGCTGGGTCATCATCCGAGACTGCTATAACATGAAATATATGGCAGAGTGCGGGTAAACACAGAGCAGGAGACATACAATTCTCCCCCCAAGGAATTCAGTCGCAAATTTAATTAATGCATTCTTTTTTTAACGAGCATCATCAGCATGGAACATGTCCTCTGGAATGAAGGGGCATACAAATGTTTAGCATATCTGGCATGTAAATACCTTGCAATGCCGGCTACAAAAGTGCCATGCGAATGCCTGTTCTCATTTTCAGGGACATTGTAAATAAGAAGCAGACAGCATTATCTCCCGTAAATGTAAACAACTTTGTTTGTCTTAGCGATTGGCTGAACAAGAAGTAGGACTGAGTGGACCTGTAGGCTCTAAAGTTTTACATTGTTTTGTTTTTGAGTGCAGTTATGTAACAAAAAAAATCTACATTTGTAAGTTGCATTTTCATGATAGAGATTTCACTACAGTACTTGTATGAGGTGAATTGAAATACTATTTCTTTTGTTTATCATTCTTACAATGCAAATATTTAATAAAAATAATATAAAGTGAGCACTGGACACTTTGTATTCTGTGTTGTAATTGAAATCAATATATTTGAAAATGTAGAAAAACATCCAAAATATTTAATAATTTTCAATTGGTATTCTATTGTTTAACATTGCGATTAAAACTGCGATTAATCGCGATTAATTTTTTTTACTGTGATTTTTTTTTTTAAATTAATCACGTGAGTTAACTGTGATTAATCAACAGCCCTACTATAAAGGAATACTTATAGTTCAGCACACACAGTATTTTACTTATTCCACAGTCTGTAAGGAAAAAGCAGTTACGTTGGCATTTAAAAGCACAATGTTGGAACACCAAAGTGAATTTCTTCTGCCCCCCCACCCCATCTGTCTTTAGTAGGGATTTAAATCACTTAGTTTATTAAACAAAGGCTATTTGATCTCCAAGAGGTTACAAAGTCTCTTATCTGTAGTCAGGTTATATCTCTGCATATTTCAAGTCTTTCCTGGATTCACAAACAGTTTGCATTAAAGATTTGGAAAGAACAAGGCCAACTGAGACATTTTGAGCTGGCTGACTAAGAAGCAGAGACTCCTGCTTGGAGTCTGAAGATTTGGGCTTCTCAACACATTCTTTCAGTTTGAGGCTTCATACACAAAGTTCCATGTCCATGCCTGTTAGCAGTGAAAGTCAAGTCTCGTTGAGTGTCTGTTTGCTAGCACAGCAGGAGGTGCATCATCTGTCTTTGAATAGAGCTCCTGTCGTTTCAGCTGACATGTACAAGAAACAGCATGCCTCGCAGAAATGAGTGTGTGATAACTATACAGTGAACATAATATTCTTAAGGCATTAGGAGGCTGAACATATCTCACTGTGTTATACTTCATCTGCACAATTCAACATGACACATTTTTTATAGGTTCAACAGTCATAGCTGAATGTGTGTTACTGGCCCCATGAACATGACAATAAGTAAGGGTAGACACTGTAAACTTAAAAAAACACACAAAACCCTTAAATTTTATGGACTGCTATGCAACAGAGAGCTCATCTAAGACAAAAAAGCATTAAAGTCACAAGTACAGCTAAAATAAATCCCTCAAATCCCAGCCTAGAATTTAAAGGAATTAGTCTGGTGAATTAATATTATCTGAGCTTACACAATTTATTTTCCCAGTCTTTCTCCTTCCCTCTCTATTACTAGTCTTACCACTGTGGCCCCTCTGCTCTGTGTTTTGTACATCAGCACTGTTATGTGTAAGTTGATGCCCATACCAGCAAGACATGGCTAGCTGTAATCTTTGTCTCATCATTAGCTGCCTGCTGTGTGAGTCCGTTCTTCAATTGCTGGCCATTGATTCAGTAATGTATGTTGCCTCAGTGATGCACTTTCCCCTCATACTATCACACTTTCTACTTCACATTCTAGGACAATTAACCCTTTTGACCAGTGTATTGAGATCACTTGAGTACTACACATATATCACACTGGGATGTGAGGAAACAGATGCTGCCAGCACTTTTTAAGCTTAATTGTGACTCCAGTCATTTTGTACATAGAAGAAAGACCTGTCCACGTGAAACAGTGCATGTCCCATACCACTCATCATCAATCATCATCATCCAATATATTTCTAGACTGCTTTCCCTATGCAATATCTGGCTGCCTCCCTGCTGAAAAAAGACAAGATGGGTGAGGTAATAACGGAAGTTGATCCAATAAATGTTATCTCACCCACCTTGTGTTTCTAATATCCTGGGACCCATTCAGCTATAACAACACTGCATAATACAAACTCAAGTTGAGCGGTCAGGTGTTCTGACTACAATCAGATTAGTGTCTGATTTGCTGACCCTCACCTGAATTTATCCCAAAATGAAAATATTTTAATAAAATCCCAGTATAAGGTAACCAGCTTCTAGGAGACCAGCATCACACAGAAGCATGGGGGAGTATCTGTCACGATGCAACAACTCTCTCTCTCTCTCACACACACACTCACACACACACACCCTCTTCCTTTAATCGGAGCGCCATTTATTTTCACATTCAAGTGAAACAGGAAGGGGCTTTTATTTCAGAAAAAGTAAAGTGGTGAAATTGCTGGAGTTCAGCTCCTGCCCCCTACAGCAGTGGTGACATTAAATGACTCCTGAGTTTGCAATGAGTGACAGCTGGAATTCTGCAGGGCTTCAACAATACTTGTTTTTTTAAAGGCCTAGTTAGGTTAACCAGGTCTCTCATCCTTTTTCATCAAGGTGCTGAGTAACGCCTTCTGGCACTTTCATCTAGTTAGAATCCAGCATGTTCATAAGTATCATAACAGTCATACTCTTTTGTGATTAGTATCTGTACTGTCAAATCCAATTTTACGGCTGTTTAACTGGGCTGGCAAGATTTCAACCTTAGCTAAATTGAGGTCCAGAAATGTATCACATCCATATTTTGTTCCTGAAGAAGACACTTCTGCAAACAGGAAAACGGATCTTGTGGGAGACATTTACATTTCATCTATCTTTCATATTTTGGGTTTCAACTCTGTTGCCTGATCTAGCTCCCATTAAAGTCAATGTCTACTGTACTGTAATGATGTAGGATCAAACCTTGTGTTCTTTAGGCCATCATTTTCTATATTGCTGTTACTTGTAGCAGTATGGTGAGGTGCCTGTGGAAAAAAAGGTATTTAGGCCTTGTCTACACTGCCACTTTACAGCGCTGCAACTTTCTCGCTCATGGGTGTGAAAAAACATCCCCCTGAGTGCTGCAAGTTTCAGCACTGTAACGTGACAGTGTAGACAGTGCACCAGCACTGGGAGCCACTCCCTTCGTGGGGGTGGGTTTTTTACCACCATCTCCCAGCGCTGCTGCTGTGTCTACACAGCCACAGCGCTTTAACATTGCTAGTGAAGACATACACTAAATATAGCAGGAGTGCTAGCATCAGCTTTAGCTAAAGTTGCCATTAAACCTCCTGTTTTCAGACACTTATAATGTTTACCTGTTGGGTTGAAATGTTTCAGCCATGACTTTGTCTTAGGATGGATATTTTTGAAAAGCTTCAGCAAAAACAATTTTGTTATTTTTGAGAGAGAGCAAAAAGTACCTTTCCCATTATAAAAATTGTCTGACCTTTTCAACAGCTCTAATAGAGAGATGTGATTAGAAAATAGAAAATTAAGGAGAAGAAGAGCCCTTGGTGAGATGTGTCGGAATGACCTGGTGAAAATCATCGATGATTTGGCCAAATGATGAGCCTTTGGGAATTGTACATTGTGTATGTGCAATAGATTTTAAAAAACAACTCAGTCCTATTTTTAATAACAATCTACCAACAATCCAAAGGCAGGTAGATGGCACTCTGCCTGCATGTGTAGCTAACTTGGGTGCATGCTACTTAAGAAACCTTTAAAATCTACTAAAAGTTTGCTCACTGAATGAAGCATGCCTGCTTCGGAAAGAAATTTATCAAGTGTACTCAGTCTCTCAGATCCACATGGGGGATACGTACTGCAGCACCTTTTAGCAGAGTGCAGCTGCTCTTCCTCTCCAGGGATGGCTACTGCTGCTGGCTTGTGAGTGGGGGACAGGGACAAGCCCATCACACACCTCACCTTGTTTTTGGTGTGGCTTGTACTTGAGAGCATGCTAGAAGATAACAATGTTCTCTTAACAGAGTTTTGATAATAAAACATTCTGTTTAGAATACTATGATTATTACATTCTGTGAGAGAACTTGGGATAAATATGTGTTTCAGGTTAATAGGAAATATAAGATGGTTATTTGTTATATTTCTCTAGACCACTGGAACTGCAAAAGTACCCTTGAAAAAGTATGATTTTTTTCAGTATATGTAAAATGCATCCATCTTATAATTGGGAAAGCTTAAAAATATCTCTATATACAGGGCCTCACCCAACAAAGCCTTACTTGTGAGTCTTCCTTACTTACATGAGTAGATCCTTTGAAATCAATCAGACTGCTAATATGAGTAAAGGTTTGCATACAAAATTGATTCCTAAATATTTAAAAACTTTGCAATAAACTTTGCAGTTAGGGGACATGAAGGAGGGAGAAAATAGCAACTGTTGACCTCGGATTATTCTGACACCATTAATGATGGAGCTATGTTTTTGGTTTTTTTAAACTGAAATTTTCCAGGCCATTGATCTGTGACATAGGGTAGGGCATTTGGGGAAAGAAACAAATGCAAAATATGCATGGTATTTTGTTTGCCAGGATTATAAGAGTGTAGGTCTTGGTTAGCACGAGAAACCACAACTCGTCCAGTTAATAAACTTTAAGCTAAGGATGAAATTCTGCTTTTGAAGAAAATTGTTGAATCTCTGATCAGGGGAGTGGTATTTTCACAACTATGGGTGCTGGAACAGGTATGGATGGTGGGGGAGGTCAACATAAGCACCTTTACAGAAAGTAGAGTCAATATATAACTTATAATTCTGCCCCCATATGTCTCTATCTAACATGTACCTCATTCTGGCTGTCCGGTCCAGAACAGACTTGCACTTTCTAGTGTGTCTTTACTGGAAGTAGCTTATCATTTTTGCTGGTATAATAGGAGGAGGATAAATATTTGTTAGATTAAACCAAAGAATATTTTTTAAATAAAAAATCCTTCTATATTTCTCACAGATTAAAAGACTAAGGGATAGATATTCAGAGACACAAATGGGAGTTAGTCACCTGCACTTTATGCCTTTGAAAATTTTGTCCTAAATCTACAGAGGAACGTAATTTATTCATTGTTCTTGAGACCTCAAATCTTCCCAGAGAATTTTAGAAATCCATATGATTGCATCTTGCTCTCCAGTTTAACTAGAAGTGCTGCAGTAGCATGTATAGATAGTGCACTGTTGGCAACATAGTGACATTTTGCACATAATCATTCCATCTACAGGCAGCAGTAATATATTAAACGGGTTTAGGCACTGCCTGTTTGAGATGGTAGCATGCAAATATCTTAGAAGTTTGGTGGAAATCACCAACTTTTTATCAAATCTGCCTCCCAAAATACATTAAAATAAAGTTACATTTTTAGAGAGAGACAAATCTCAGGAAACAGGAAATTCAAAGTTAAGGATGACATGCCATCTTCACTCTCCATATGAGGAATTTTTAATCCAGCTGCATCAGTTATGGCTGGGGTGTGTCGCCCTTAATGTAAGATTTTTGGGCTTCTGTTAGTTAGTATCACAATTTTAATCTTTGAAGAGTCTGATAATTATGTTAACTCTTGCACAGATTCCATCTAACCTTTTGAGAGTACATCAGAAGTGCCCAGAAGATTTTTCAACCTTTCTCCTGGGCCACCCAGAACCCACCAGTCACAAATGTTGCATAGAGAGCATAGGGTGCACATTTCTCTCTCTCTCTGTAGTGTGCAGATACATAGCAAACAAAATCTGTTTTGAATGTGTAAACTAATGCATTTATACCTTTATTTGAATATTAGAGAGACAGGGTGGGTGAGGTAATATCTTTTATTGTCCAACTTCTGATGGTGAGAGAGACAAGCTTTCAAGCTACACAGAGCTCTTCCTCAGGTCTGGGAAAGGCATTTAGAGTGTCACAGCTAAATACAAGATGGAACAGAAAGTATAGCATAAGTAGTGAGCACATATCTAAGGGACCATTCCAGGTGAAGTGGCCTGTTAACACCTCTGAAGTCATAGGACAAAAAAAAAAAGTGTGGGGGGGTGTTTAGTGGGTTACAGATGGTTGTAATAAGCCATAAATCCAGTGTCTACATTAAAACCATGAGTTTTTGTGTCTAGCAAAGTTATGAATTGAAGCTTCCAGGCTCATTTTTTGAAAGTGTTGCTCAGGTTTCTTTTGAGGATGAGGACTGAAATCAGATATAGAGTGGTCACAGGTGATATGTGGTTTTGTCTTTTATAATTTTCTTGTGTGAGTTCATTCAAGAGCATATGGATTGTCTAGTTTCACCCACATAGTTGTTATTGGGGTATTAAATATACAGAATGAGGTACACCACATGTTGTGATAGGCATGTGTAGGGGTATTAATTGTTGTAGTAATGGACATATGTCTGCAGGTTTTGCATCCGTTGTTCTGGCAGAGTCTGGTGCTTCTTTGAGTTTGTGTGTCATGGTCTGTAGGGAGCTCACTTGGGGGTTGCTTGAAGGTCAGAAGAGGGGGTTTGGGAAAGATTTCTTTCAGAATGGGGTGCCATCGAGTATGGGTTTTAGTTGTTTGGCGATACCCCATATGGGTTCCAGTGTGGGGTGGTCAGTGACAACTAGGGGTCTGTGGTTGGAGGGAGTTTTATTTTCTCTCAGGATATTTGGGTGGCCTGTTCCATGATGCGATCTACTTCTGTGGTGGAGTGTCCTTGTTTGGTAAAGGTGGTTTTGAGTGTGTTAAGGTATATATCCTGGACTTTCTCCGGTATCTGAGTGCCTGGCTGTAGATAGGAGATTTGTTGGTGTGTTTGGGGTGGTTACTGGATCTATGAAGGTAGGTGTTGTGATCTGAAGGTTTCTTGTATATAGTTTTCTGTAAGGTTCTATTGTTGAACTTGATCGTGATGTTCAGGAAGTTGATGCTGGTGTGGGAATGTTCCAGAGAGAGTTTAATGGACGGGTGGTGGTTGCTGAAGTTGCGGTGGAAATCTATGTCATCTGTCTAGAGGATGAAAATATCATTGATGTATCTCAGGTGTTACCGAAATATCGGGTCCCCCTAGCTGAGAGCCAATAACAGCCAGACAGGGATAAGGAAGAGTTGCTTTATTCTGCAGAAGAAAGGAGAGCTTTGCACCTTAGTACAAAAACTCTGTCTTACACACATTTTACAGATCCTTTATACACATTCAGACAAAGGTCCTTGCAGTGTTAACACTTGATTGGTGGTGGTCAGACCCCTGCTTTTGTTATCTGGTCAGTGAAAACTGGCTTGGGACCAGCTCCAACTACCTTAAGGCCTTGAAGGGAAAACAGTTGAAAAGTTCAGGCTACTGTGTACTTGAAGTGTCTGCTTCCCCCTAATGGCCGCTGGTTGACATAAAGGCTGCTCTGTTAAGGGGGGGTCACTAGTAACTTTCACACAGGTATATCATTGGTTTCCTGGTGCATTTCTCCAGAAATTCTTCAAGGTGGAACCATGAAGAGGTTGGCTTACTGGGGAGTCATCCTAGTACCCATGGCTGTTCCTGTGTTTTGGACAAAGTGTTTGTTGTTGAATGTAAAATTGATATGGGTGAGGATGAAATGGATGAGTTTGGTGATGTGTTTGGGATGGATCTCTGAAGGAGCCACAGGTTGGACACCCTGGTCTACATAATATCTATTCCTGCCATGTGTGCAGGGCACTGGACTAGATCAGTGGCTCTCAGTCTTTCCAGACCACTGTATCCCTTTCAGGTGTCTGATTTTCTTGCATTCTCCAAGTTTCACCTGACTTAAAAACTACTTGCTAACAAAATCAGACCTAAAAATACCAAAGTGTGACAGCACACTATTACTGAACAATTGCATACTTTCTTATTTTTACCATATAATTATAAAATAAATCGATTAGAATATAAATATTATACTTACATGTCAGTGTGATACTTGAGCCTGTTTTTCACTTGTGAGCCTTGTCTGAAGCCAGAGCCCCAGGTGGTGGGGCTGAAGCATGTAACTTAGTGTTGAAGTGACCCTTGTGGCATGGGATCCCAGGCATTGCCCTGCTTGCCACCCCCTATTGCTGGCTCTGCACTTACGATCCTCCTAAACCTGTCCCGTGAGCCCCCTGCGGGCTGTAATCCCCAAGATGAGAAACACTGATCTAGATGAGCTGAGTACCCCCTGGAAGACCTCTGCCTACCCCCAGGGGTACACATACCCCTGGTTGAGAACCGCTGGAATAGAGGACCTCTCGAGGTCTCTTGCAGTCCTATGATTCTATGAAAATGACATTGGAAGAAGCTAAGACTGCAGCAAAAGACCACCAAAGATGGAAGGCAGTGGTGAAGGACCTATGTTCCACGTGGTATAAAGAGGCATAAGACAACTTAAGTCATTGAAACCCTGTTCTGGAAACAGCATTTTAATTTCCCCATAGGCTTTTCTGTGGCAGGATCACTATAGTACAGTATCTGATTGCTTTACAAATATTAGTGAATTAATTTTCACAACACTCCTATAAGACGAGAGGGTATTATTATCCTAATTTTACAGATGAGGCACAGAGAAATGCAGGTAAAAAGTATCTACTAACTTTGTGTGGCCAATTTGAAATGCCTAGCGCCTGATTATTTTTCAGAGTACTTGGCATTTTATAGAACTTTATATGTTCAAAGCGCAGCTCCCATTGACTTCAGTTGCAGCTATGAATGCCAGCACTTCTGCAAATCAAACATCACAGTCGCAAGTCAGGCACCAATTAAATGAGGCACAAATAATTAGTTACCATCCATGAAAAGTTTTAAGGGACTTGACTAGCATCACATAGGAACTCTGTTGTAGAGAAAGATAACTGGGGCAGCATTCAACTGCTTTAAACGTGAAACTATCCTTTCTCTTCTTGCAAGCCCCTGCTTCATTCACATGTAACACTTTCCAGCTTTTACAACAAATGAACCAGGGGTCCTACAGACAAGAATCCCCTTTACTATATAACCCTGATTGATCCCCAGAGCAGATCCATCCTGTGCATAAGGCACTCAAAAATAGTGTATCTGAGCTTACAAGTAAAGCCTGTATCATAATACATATGCACCAGTGGCTTAATGCAGGTTGCACAGGCAACCTTAATTCTGGCATTTCCTAACTTTTGAGTGCTTGACTTTTCAACCTTAATTTTCCTTTAACGTGTGTGTGTGTGTGTGTGTGCAATATGTATTGAGGCACAAATTTTAACAACCTACGTATACATTCAAAATACTAAAATGCAGAATGCAAATACGATCATATCTTGAATTTCCTGACTTCTGTGTGTTTATAGTCTCAACTGTAACATTACATCAGTGAAGTTTTTTTGCACTGAATTATAATTAACCTGATGCTTGACAACACTGAATGGTTGGAACAATGCCAAACATAAATGCTGGGAATGCTTCCTGTAAACGCAGCCATTGAGAAGTCTTATGATTCAAGGAACACCTCCATTTATCTCAGTTCTGTACACTCTTGACCTTGATTCTCAAGAGATGTCTTGAATAGGATCTTCTTGCATAAAGTACTGAACTTTATATGACAGTATCTTCTTTGAGTCTGTATAATCAATGTGGAGTTAGGAGATGATGAGGGAGGAGGAAATGCAGTTTATATTAACTAAACCTGCTAGAACTATGTATTGAATTTTTCCCTGAGATAATCTGTTTCATCATTAACGGCCTGCTGGTTAGTCTTATTATATTTCCTTAAAATAATTTAGATGTTGATATATACTATTGACTGTTAGATGGAGGGAAAATCCCCTCATATCTCGCTTTATGCTGTGACCAATTTCACAGCTGGATTTTATCTTCTCTCTTATTTCATAAAGATAGCTTCAGTGGCCATAATTTGTCAAGTGTTGGGAATATTCAAGACAAAACCTCTCTGCTTCCATACCTAATCCTTATGGAACCAAAGCATGCAGCTGATGACAGTGTGATCTCAGTCCTATCTGGTTCAACCAATCATTCAAACTTATCTATTTATAAATAAATGGTTGACAGCTTGTAATGTAATTTTCTTTTACACACATGACAATTACACATTACCCCCTTTTTGCCTGGTACGCATTGCGTATTGCAATATATGCTTGGAAATTTGCAGACTTTTGATACTAATGCAGTTAGTACATTTGCAGATAAAAACACTTGTTCTGATAAACAGAATATTATACCAAACTGTAGCAAGGCGGTGGGACACCCCACAGCCCCGCTGAGGGCCAAACCTCCCCTAATCCCAACGTGGGCGGAGCCACCGGGTCTGGCGCCCGCCCCTCCGAGGTCACGGCCCCGACCCGGAAGTATAAAAGCTCGCCTGCAGAGCTCAGTGGAGTCCAGGCCGGCGGAGAGAGCTCCCGCTTGGGAAACAGCCGCAGGCCGCAACCGGCCTGCTGAGTCACCGGGCCGGTCGAGCCTACCTCTCGCCCGGTACCCCGAGGAGGACTGGCCAAGCCTGCCCTGTGCCAGCTAAACCGAGGAGGAGCCAAGCCTGCCCTTCACTACCTACCCAGAGGAGCCAATGCTGGTGGAGAGCACCGACGACACCAAGACAGCCCAGGTACCATACAAGGGGGAGTGTGGAAGTAGCCCGAGGGCAGCCGACCCCAGTCTGGCTGCTGCACTGCCAGAGCCGATGTCAGTGTGTTGCGGCCAGGATCCCCACTGACAGCAGCGAGTTTCTGCCGCTGCTAGGGCCCGGGCTGGGACACAGTGGAGTGGGAGGGCCTGCGTCCCCCCTGCCACCCACTCCCACCCTTTCCCTGGCCTAGAGAGGCTGGGGGCTGCCACAAACTGACCCAGACCCTGCTTAAAGGCCTGGGTACCTGACTAACTGTTTGCTTGCTGCCCGCCCTGACTTAGGGCCTGGGCTTCTGTAGACTTTGCCTCAGCCCTTGCTTAAGGGCCTGGGTTTCGGACCTCTTGACTCAGCCCCTGCTTAAGGGCCTGAGCCCCTAACTGTGTGCCTGTTGTCCCGGACTACTGCTGGACCAGAGCGAGGCGGTGGGACACCCCACAGCCCCACTGAGGGCCGAACCTCGGCCCAAACCTACTACATAAACATTAAGCAACTAAACTTTCAACTTTTACTAAACTAAATTTTCCACTCTTAATAAAGGTTAAACAACTTTATATCATTACTGCAGATTATTCCTACAGCTTGTTAGGAATTTGGTTCATTTAGCCATGTGCCTTTATTTAGTAATAAGTCCTGTTGGCTTAATGGTCAACAGCACAGAAGGACTTCTTACCACCTTGTCTCTTTGATCACACAGGGATGTGATTCTGAATGACTGAAATAAATCAAAACCTCACAATACAAGGTTCATTTCAGCTTAATGAATCCTGGATGCTGAGGGGCAGAGTCATTGATGCACCTCACAGGAGTTGCAGCTTAGAAGGCATAGCCCAGCGGAAATTCCTTCCTTCCTTCTGAAAGTGTTTAGTCTTAAGAAAAGAAGATTGAGGGGAGACCTGGTAAGTCTTCAGATATGTTAAGGGCTGTATAAAGAGGATGGTGATTAATTGTTCTCCATGTCCACTGAAGGTAGGACAAGAAGTAATTGACTAAATTTGTAGCAAGAAAGGTTCAGGTTAGCTATTAGGAAACATTTTCTAACTGTAAGGTTAGCTAAGTACTGGAATGGTTTACCATGGGATAATGTGGATTTGTAAGAACAGGTTAGAGAGAGACATGTCAGGGATGGTCTAGGTGTACTTGGTCTTTCCTCAGTGTGGTGAGGGTCCCATCCAGCCCTACATGCTATGATTCACTGTGTTGTTCCTTGGAAAGACAAAAGCTACACAAAAGTTGCATAACTGTCTAATATTTTGAGGCTGTTTAAAGGTTTAAAAAATATTTCTGATAACAATCAGAAACTTTAACACTAGGGATCACTAGGATTTCCTTTCAGCATACATTTCAGCCAAAGGAGAATTTCATGTGGTATTCTTTTAAAATACATCTTGTTTTCCTTGTTTTCTAACCTATGCCACCATAGCCCAGAATCTGAGGTATGATACCACCAGCATATTACTCTTGGGACTATACAGAGCATTTAGAACAAACTAAACTGTCCTCACTTTTGTACCTAACTTGGGAGCTCGGTAGCTGATCATTGTCCATTCCATTTTCATGTTTTTAGTTTACTGCATGAAGTTTTTGTTAGCTTAAAATAGGCAACTTTGATCTCTTATTTAAAAGAAATGAATTACCTGAGAAGAACTCTGGTGAAACCAGAAGTATCACCACACGTGCAGCCCAAATAAATGATCACAAAACTTTAGATAATCAAATATGCATTAATGTTTCTTTTGGAATGGAACATTTTGCTTGTTTTGCATAGTTATTTTGAAAACTATAAATAATGCATTTCTGTTTTATTATTCTAAAGCCTGCTGAGTTGTGGTAGTTTTCTGCGCAACTACAGAAAGCTAAATTCTGGTCATTAAGGTCATGTGCAGAAAACACTTAGTGAAGCACCTTTGCTTTACAGCATTTTCTTCAATTATGTCTGATTTCAGTAATAAAAAAAAGTAGATTTGTTTTGTAATAGGAGTATTATTTCAGAATCCTATTTCAGACACAACTTTAGAAAATGAGGACAGTGGGGGTGAATTCAAAAATTCAAGTATATAATTGCAGGTGTCTTAACCATTTCAAAATTAGACTCTCATTTCTTAAGTTTTAAAGCACATGGGATGGGAAGACTGGATTGTTGATCCTGTGATGAAGTAGGAATTTTCTGGAATATGCTTAGAAATTCTAGGCATGCCTCAGTTTCCTTCTGTACGTTGCATTGCTACCCAGTGGGTGCAAGGAGGAGACAGGCTCTGTTAGGAAGGTAGGCTGGAGGGCTACCCAAAATCCGTGTCATTGTCCATTGGGGGAAATCAAGAGACCAGAGGGGAAACACTGAGGCAGGCATGAGGCTGGGAGAGGTATACCTGGCTATTATGATACTCTTTATGTATTATCCCACCTAACAGAACATTTGATGATGTCACTATCTATATAGATATCTAACCCTGCTAAATTACTATTGCAGTGAGCACTATAGATTAATTATGGATTGTTTAAAAATATATTTCTGTTTATAAATTTAAAATATCTCCTTATCCTAGTATTAAGAAAAAGAGAAAATAGGAGCACCATTAATTACTTTGTATACCTCTTTCATAACCATTATTTGCCTCATTTCTCTAAACTAAACCATCTCAATCTTTTTATTCTCTCCTCAGATGAAATTTTTATTTATGTATATCATTAGGAAATTTCCACTGAGATGTTATGTTTCCTATCCAGTGCTGGCCAGAGGCAGACGAGACATTCTATTTTGTACATAAGAACATCCACACTAGGTCAGACAAATGATCCATCTAGCCCAGTATCCTGTCTCTGACAGTGACCAGTGCCAGATGCTTCATAGGGAATGAACAGAACAGGGCAATTTTGAATGAGCCATCCCCTGTCGCCCAGTCCCAGCTTCGGGCAGTTGGAGTGTTAGGACACCCGGAGCATGGAGTTGCATCCTTGACCATCTTGGCTAATAGCCATTATTGGACCTGTCCTCCAGAATCTTTATAGTATATGTATATTGTATATAATATAGTATAAAGAAAGCAAAGAAGATATTAAAGAAACAGCTAATTTAAAGTGAACAGAAGCCTAAAAAGCATTCATCATACAGATACTAGTATCCGAATCCGAATGATTTCATTGGGGTTTATGTGCGTGAGTAACCTAGGGAAGAATTTGATACAAAGAATGGGTGAAAAGCACAATAAACATATTCAAGGAAGCAAAGAAACAGGAGAAGTTCTAAATCTTTGTGACTCTCAGACAGTAAATGCATTGCCAATCGGTCAAAGAGGAATTTAGAATACAGAGGCAGAAAGGGTCGTTGTGACCAATTGATGGTGGGTCTGTATTTTTATTGTGCCAAAATTTAAAAATGCTCCTTTATTTGGCACTCGCAGTTTTGCAACTATCAATCAATTACATCTTCAGTCAACAAATTGCAGATTCAAGTGAGAGCAATAGGAGTGGGATTATCAGAAACACTCATCACGTGCTTAACTCTTCCCCCATTGACGTCAATAGGAATTTTATCTTCGACTTCAATGGGAGGAGAGTGAGACCACTGCTGAACACTTCTGCGAAAAAAATCTTTCCAACTGATTAGGTAGGTGTCTAAATTCCATTATTTACACTTTGCAAATGATTGTGCCCACACTTTTGTTCCTGCTGTTAATTGCAGGTACAAAATTATAGGCTGGGGCAAAAGATGCAAGAATTAGCTTTTTAACCCACTCAATTAGTGGGTTATATGGCTATATAAACACAAAATGGCTATAAGGGAAGGTATAAGGTCCTGTAAGTGAATTGGGAATCTGTACAAAGACATGCAAGTCTGACTCTTTTATGTTTGTATATTTTGATGAGAGTTTTATTTAAATGTACTTGTAAAATGACCTGAGTTAAACAGGTGGGTGGCACCTGGCTTACACAAAATCTTTACCTTCACCTTTGTAGGTACTTGGTTAGTTCTTTAGAGGTTGGCCAACATTATAATTATTTTGACTGTGAAAATCCATCTAAAATACAACAAGAAGAAACAGCTGGTTCTTCTTCGAGTCCTTGCTCATGTCCATTCCATATTAGGTGCGTGTGCGTGCCACATGCACCAGTGCCAGAAGTTTTTTCCTCAGCAGTATCCGTAGGGGACCGGCTCTGGTGCCCTCTGGAGTGGCATCTGCAGGGTCACCGCCAACTCCCCCCACACTCAGTTCCTTCTTGCCACCAGTGATGGAGCTGGAACATCTGCAGCTTTGGCTAGCATTGTTTCATTCTCCATTCTTATGAAATTTGAAAACCTTTAATATAGTTGTATATAGTTAGTAGTTTATTAGTTACCCTTTCTAGTTGTTCTCAAACTGTTCATTAGTCCCGAACGGGACTCTGCCGTGGGATGAGGCATTCCCTGGTCCCCAGGTTTTAACCCCTGTGATCGTTGCAAATGGCTTATGCCCATCGGCGATCCTCATAGTATCTGCTTACGATGCTTGGGCGAGGGGCACAAAAGTGAGAAGTGCTGTCTTTGTAATTCCTTCAAACCTAGGACGAAAAAGGAGCAGGACAATCGCTTAAAGGTGCTCCAAATGGAGTCGACACTCACTCTGGCACTGGAGCAATGGTCCGACTCAGCACCGCGGCGTTGGTGCACAGCGCTCTGGCGGTGCCGTCCACGAGCCGGCACCGGTCCCGCTCTGTGGCTCTGGCCAAGAAGCCAAAGAAGGCAGGGAGGGGAAGATCCCCCTACTTCCTGCAAGGAAAAATAGAGGTCTGGGAGTGAGCCAAGAGCCATGCCAGGCAGCTCAATGCCCCTTTCGGGAAGTTGGGCCCCAGCTCAAGCCGAGCGGTGCAGCCCATTCCATGCTTTGCTTGCAACCCTGGATAGCAGTTCAGGCCTCCGCCAGCTCCAAGTGTCGTTGATGGCCGAGGCTCTGCAGGCAGTTCAGGAGATCCTGACGCTTCTGGTGCCGCCCATACGGCTCCAGCGGTACCCAGGTCTCGGTGTAAACCTGCCTTGGGGCCTCTGCGTGTGTCCCCGCCTCAGTGCCACCATTCCCCATTGCATGGAACATTCCGCCACTGCTCGCCCGCCCGAAGCTGTCACGCCTCAGATAGGCAGGCTCAGCAGAGCCCCCTTCAGTCTCCGGACCTTGGGCACAGACAGCAGGGTTCAAGGCATACTTCGCCAGTAGTCTGGCACAGACCCACTGAGGCGTGCACCCGCCAGCAGGAGCAATGAGACCGACCCCTCGCATTGCTGAGAACTTAGTACAGATCTTGTGACCGATTAAAGTATCGAAGCCACCGGTCACTGGGCTGCCATCGTCGATCTCCAAGATGGGGATCACTGCATTCGGGTACTTACTTCCAGCCACCGGCGTGTGATAGCTTCTTGTCCCGCTTGATGTCCCGGTACCAGTTGGGTAGCATAAGGTGTAGATTGCCGGGTTTCTGATGCCGATCTGCCCAACGCCATTGTTCCCCCAAGGCACTGACCAAGATGTTCATTCCGCTCGGACATGTCTTCCTCCATGCACAGCTACTGGCACTGGTCAGATAAGAGCCACTGCTCTGCTCGATCCTGGTCGCTGGGTAGCAACTGCTCCAGCACCAAGCAGGGCTCCCTAACTGTGGGATAGCCACTGGTGCCTGCAGTGCTGCCTACATCATCAGCACTGAAACCTGTCCATGGCCCCAGGCACAGCGGCTGGCACCATGGTACCCATGGAAGCCCTGGGGGTTCACCCAGCCTTCCCGGGCTGCACGCTCAGTTTCGGGAGCCTTGGAGCTATCATGGAGTCCCCTCACCCAGTTCCTCAAGATGGTGCTAAGGCGCACCAGGAACTATCGAAGAGGGTCGTAACCTGGGGCTCCAGGCCGAGGAGTTGGAAGAATCTTTGGACTCCTTGTTTGATGTCCTCGGCCCCTGCCAGGGTGGCTCTATCCCTTCATGAGAGGGTATCAAAGATTACCACTGCCGGACTTTGTGCCAGCAAAAGGACATGAGTACCTATACTCCCACCCGGCCCCCAATCCCCTTGTGGTTGAGGTGGTTAACCACAGAGAGAGGCAAGCCAACCCAGGGCTACCCCCAAAAATAAGGACTCAAGGAGGCTGGATCTTTTGGGGCATAAGATTTATTTGTCTTCCAGCCTGCAATTGAGAGTGGCCAATCACCAGATCCTCCTTGGCCGCTATGATTACAACGTGTGGCAGGCCATGGGCAAATTCAAGGCTTCGCTCCCTAAGGGGTCCAGGAAAGAATTACAGGCGATTCTCAAGTAGGGCACAATGGCGGCCAGAGCAGCCCTCCAGGTGGTTTCAGATACGGCAGACTCTGCAATCCGCACCATGGCCTTAGCCATCTCCATGAAGCGAGCTTCCTGGATGCTCCTCGTGGGCTTGTCCACCGAGGCTCAGCAGTTGATGCAGGACCTTCCCTTTGATGGCCAGGCCCTATTTGCAGAACAGACTGATACCAAGCTGCATGGTTTAAAGGACTCCCGCACCACCTTGAAAACGCTGGGGCTGTATGTCCCAGACCCGGAACGTAAGCAGTTCAAACCGCAACAGCCTCAAGGACAAGGGAGCCAGCCTTGGCAGGACCCGCCTCACAAGAAGGCCAAGGGCTACAAACACCGCCCAAGCCACCCTCCTCCCCCTCCCTGCTCAGTCAGGCTCCACCTGGAACAAGCCAGGGGCCAAGCGACTGTTTTGAGGGTGCTCCCGAGGGCAACCTACCAGACTATTCACTGAATCCATCTTCCCTGTTTTTTTCCAACTGCCTTTCCCATTTCCTCTCTGCATGGACCGTGATAACCTCCGACCACTGGGTCCTGAACACAGTGGCGCAGGACTATACCCTTCAGTTTCTTTCTACCCCTCCTCTCACCCCTCTTCTGCATCCCTCTTCAGGGACCCTTCTCACCAGACTCTCCTTGTGCAGGAGGTCCAAGGGTTGCTGCAGCTAGGAGCGGTGGAGGAAGTCCCTCTAGAGTACAGGAACAGGGGTTTTTATTCCTGATACTTTTTAATCCCAAAGGCCAAGGGCAATCTACATCCCATTCTGGACCTGCGAGACCTCAACAAGTACCTAAAAAACTGAAGTTCCACATAGTCTCCCTGGTGTCTATCATCCCCTCCTGGGATCCGGGAGACTGGTATGCCGCCCTTGACCTAAAGGACGCATACTTTCACATAGCGATCTTCCACGGACAAAGATGTTTTCTCTGTTTCACAGTGGGACCTGGCCACTACCAATTTATGGTCCTCCCATTTGGCCTGGCGACAGCACTGAGGGTGTTTACCCACGTGCACATCGGTAGTGGCTGCTTACCTCAGGTGCTGGGGTATCCAGATCTACCTGTACCTTGATGACTGACTGGTCAAGGGCAGCTCCAGGTTTCAGGTCCAAAGGGATGTTGCGGTGCTGCAAGCCGCTTGCTGCTCCCTGGGCCTACTGGTGAATGACAAAAAATCCACGTTAGTTCCAGTGCAATGGATAGAATTCATTGGGGCGGTGCTCAACTCGACCTGCGCGAGAGCGTTCCTGCCGCTAGAAAGGTTTCGGGCCTTGACAGACCTTATTGCGGAGATGTCCGCATTCCGCCTGACTACAGCCAGGGTCTTCCTGCACCTGCTGGGTCACAGGACAGCTTGCACATATGTTGTCCATCATGCCAGACTCCGGACGCAGTCTCTGCAGCAATGGCGGACAACAGATTATTCACAGTCCAGGGATCACCTGGAAAAGATAGTGACCATCACCCCAGCAGTACTCACCTTGCTGCAATGGTGGACTGATCGCGAGAAGGTCCTAGACAACCCTCCCTCACTCCATCGAGTTGGTGTCGGACGCCTCAGACCTTGGCTGGGGTGCAGACCTCGTAGATCTCCAGACTCAGGGTATATGGTCCCCGGAGGATTTGATGCTTCACATAAATGTCAAAGAACTCAGAGCGGTCCGATTGGCGTGCGGCGTCTTCCTACCTCACCTGTCAAGCAATGTGGTGAGAGTTCTGACGGACAACACAGCCTCGATGTTCTACATCAACAGGCAATGGAGAGCCCACTCGTCGGCTCTCTGCCAAGAGACACTCCGTCTCTGGAACTTCTGCACCGACCATGAGATCCACCTGAAGGCTTGTCACCTCCCTGGCGTCAAGAACACGCTAGCGGATCACCTCAGCAGGGCCTTCTCCTCTCACCACAAGCGGTCGCTCCACCGGGACTTAGCTTACATAGTCTTCCAGAGATGGGGAACTCCCCAAGTGGACCTGTTCGCCACCAGGGAAAACAGAAAATGTCATCGGTTTTGTCTCGGCAAGGTCTGGGCAAGGACTCCCTCTCTGATGCCTTTCTCCTCTTGTGGTCAGGGGGCCTGATTTACATGTTCCCTTCAATCCCACTCATCGCCAAGGTCCTGGTGAAGATCAAGACAGAGCGTGGGTTATCATTATAGTCCCACCGTGGCCTCACCAACATTGGTTTGGCATGCTCATGAACCTGTCAGTGGCCCCTGCCCAATTGACCGGAGCTGCTGTCACAGGACCACAGTCGGCTCTTACACCCCAACCTCGCATCCCTCCACCTCTCGGTATGGATGCTGCGTGGCTGAACCTGGAGGAGTGCTCCTGTTTGGAGGAGGTCCAACAGGTCCTCCAGGGAAGCAAGAAGCCCTCAACTAGACTGACTTACCTGACCAAGTGGATGAGGATTTCCCGCTGGGTGTCCGAGCGTGGCATCTCTTCCTCACATTCGTCCATACAGGCTAGACTACCTGCTTCATTTGAGGAACCAGGGTCTGGGACACTCTTCCGTTAAAGTACATCTCGTGGCCATCTCTGCTTTTCACCCACTGATCCAAGGACAGATGGTGTTTTCCCATGACATGACGGTCAGATTCTTGAGAAGTCTCAAGAGACTCTTCCTGCAGGTACGGACTCCTATCCCATAGTGGTATCTTAACTTGGTCCTCTCTAGGCTCACAGGCCTGCCCTTTGAGCCGGTGGATTCCTGCTCCCTTTCCCACCTGTCATGGAAGGTTGCGTTCCTAGTGGCGGTGATGTCAGCGAGACGAGTCTCCGAAATTAAAGCCTTGACCTCAGAACCACCGTACATGGTCTTCTACAAGGACAAGGGTCAGCTGCGGCATCACCCGGCCTTCCTGCCGAAAGTGGTGTCCACCTTCCATATGAACCAGGACATCTTCTGGTGTTCTGCCCCAAACCGCAGAAGACCAGTGAAGACAGGCGTCTTCACACGCTGGATGTCCGAAGGGCCTTGGCTTTTTACTTAGAACGTACCAAGCCTTTCTGTAAATCAACTGAGCTCTTCATCACTACAGCAGAGAGGATGAAGGGCCTTCTGGGGTCCTCGCAGAGGATTTCCAATTGGATTACCTCGTGCATAAAGACCTGTTATGACCTGGTAGGGGTTCCGCCACTGCTGATTGTCAGAGCCCACTCAACTAGAACTCAGGTGTCTTCGGCGGCCTTCCCGGCGCACATCTCTATCCAGGACTTCTGTAGAGCTGCAATGTAGTCCTCTGTCCACATGTTCACGGCTCAGGAGGCCAGGGACCACGCTGGGTTCGGCAGAGCTGTGTTGCCATCTACACGTCCGTGAACTCCTACCCAGGAGTACTGCTTTGATTCACCTAATATGGAATGGACATGAGCAAGTACTTGAAGAAGAAAAGACAGTTACCTTTTCCGTAACTGGTGTTCTTCGAGATGTGTTGCTCATGTCTCTTCCACAATCCACCCTCCTTCCCCACTGTTGGAGTTTCTAGCAAGAAGGAACTGAGGTGGGGGGAGTTGGCAGTGTCCCTTATACTAATATGGAATGGACATGAGCAACACATCTCAAAGAACACCAATTACGGAAAAGGTAACTGTCTTTTTATGTACAGTGATGTATAGACTACTAGCTGCAGTTCAACAGGACAGAAGGATGTTTGGAGGTAGGAAAGATACAGAAAAAATATTTTGAAGTGGTCTTGGTGTTTTACGCCATCATTTTTAATGTCTTTTATCAGTTAATACCTTATTGTCTGCTTAGCTTGTTTATAGAAAAGGGCACGAAAGGTGGCTAAATAACCTTTTAAGGAACTAAATGCAACTTTTATTGCCTACAAATGTGCATAATTGATTTTAAATAATTTGTGGAATTTCATATAACTACACATTGATCATAAACATTTTTCCTAATCTAGTAAGATGTTTTCTTACTTTGTATAAACATTAACATTTTATCATATTTGCATAATTTATTCAACTATGAAATCTATAGACTCTCAACTCTTTTTTTTTTTTTTTTTTTTTTTTTAAGAAAAGATAAAGCAAGATAGCTTTCAGGCTAATGTTTCTATTTGATCAGGATGAGTAAAAGCAAAACCATCTGTTTTTCTAGACAGCTGATTCAAGAATACCTGTTTAAAAACTGTCTTCTAGGTAAGAGGGAGATATTAGTTTTCTTTCTTTCAGTGAGATGAAAGGGCTGCGGCCTGCAACAAAGCAACTCCAATAGAAAATAAAGCTTCAAATGTATCACATCAAAGACACTTCTCCCATTGTTAGCCTCTCCTAGACAGGGGAAAATTGGCTCATTAAAAGCAGGAGAAGTACATTGTTTACATTAGCAGGGCCTGATTTACAGCATGCAATGGCTGCCATATTTATATCACCTTGAGGTCTGCTGCCGCAAGAGAGCACTTCAACTTGCATGTGATGGCTCCTTTGAAGGTGCATTCTCTTGAAAAGGATGGCTGTGATTGCCCCTGTTCAGTTTTCACACTCTTTTCTTCACTAATTAGGTTGTTACCGATTGAGCAATATCTAGTAGTTCAGGCATAAAACAACATAGAACTGTCTGCAAAGTTAGCTGCATAATTACATTGATTAAGCAGTAGAGTGCTACAAATGCTGTCTTACTTCAGTATTTAAGTCCTTGTACTTGTGAGACCTTGATATTGTTGGCCATTTGGGCAATGTTTGTCTAATTGCTGGAAATATTTTTTACAGAGACTTTATCAAAATAAATGTGACATAACTATTAAAGAACAATGTTACTACATTTCCTTAAGTCATTTCAGAAAAGGCAGGACATTAGAGCATGAAAAATACTTCTGGTCTGGGAAATACAGACTTAAATTATTTTTATGTAATTTTTGTTTTGCCCCTCAAACTCTCCAGGGTGCAGCTGCCAAAGGGAAGTGTACAGATCTATCATTCTTCATTAGTATGTCAGTGCAGGCTAGAAATTTGGAAGTAGGTAACCAGAGGTTTTTCTTGTTTTCTTCATCACAAAAAAGTGTTTAAGATCTGAAGGAGATGCTCAGCTACTGTGGTGATGTGTAAGTGCCACATTAATACCTTGATAGGTAGATTGATGCAGAGATTAAATCAAATCAAACAGAGATTAAACATGATCTGAGTCCAAATGGATTAGTTCCCACATAGCCTGAATCAGATCCATCATTTCTTAATATTTCTGTTTTACCTTTTATTTTGTTGTTTGAGAGCATTGATTTGGATATGTTTAGGGTGAATGGATGTCTGGGATACACAGAACTCATTTCTAATATTGTGTTTACTGCTGCTTTATCTTGGTGATAATGAAGGCATCAATTAGTGTAAAATGCCAGTTGTTATGCTGATTGACCTGATGTTAACAAACTCATAAGTGTAAAGTTAAGGTACACCTGTTTCAACTGTAATGTCTTTAGATCTCCTTTGGGATCGTAATGGTCAGACAAGTCTTTGAGTAGTTGCAGCTCAACTTCCTTCTGATCTATATTTGAGGCCTAATTTTTTGTAACCTGTATGTCATCCATGTCTAGTCCATCCCTGTGTCATTTTGGCAAATGAGACTTCTCTTTCTGTCCCCTGCTAATAGTTGGATTAGCTTTATCCACAGCTTTTATGCCATTTGTATGGATTCAACCTATCCTACTGTTGTTCTGACTATAGAACAAGTAGTATCTATCTCCATCTGGCAACTGGAGTGTCATGCACATTATCACAGCCATGATGCCTACAGGGACCCACAAGGCTGTTGGCGGCATCTTATTGTCAACCCCTCAATCTTTCAGATATGCTCTATCTTAGGTTAACTAGATTTATTGCTCACAGGGGTCTTCTCTGTTAAGCAAAACCTATGTTAGACATAGGATGCAAAGAAAAACCTAAAGGAGGGTGATCTCTTAAGTGAGTCTCTCTCTAATACTATTCTGATTTTTTTTTCATTCACACATTTTATAGAAGCTGTAACTGGTTTTGTCATTAAGTAATAGGGCTGGTATTTTCAGCCCTTCAGATTTTACATTAAATGACTTACTTTGATTATCAGTTGCCAGTTCCATTTAACTTTGAATCAGTATTGTAGTGGAAAGAGTTTTCCTTTTGCTAAGAGGAGGCCACTGATAATGTTAAGTGGCTTTTTAAATTTGACAAAATTCTTGACACTTAAATCTAGACATCAGGGTATAATAAGCTTCTTAAAACAATTGTTCTCCTAACAATAGTTATACATAGGCTTGGAAGGATTAGATTTTTATCTGTAAATGTTGGTAAACGTCAATTTCACTGTACATTCCCAAGCCAATGGAAAAATATATCTATCGATAATAATCGAAATGTACAGATAAGAAAAATGCTGCTTGAGAACTTACTTTACCTAATAGAGTTTAATTAAAGGATATTTACTTTGTATATTTGATGACAATTTGTGTTGTAATAGTTATAAAGCTTTAACTTCTTTATTCTCAACATCTACGGTCATTAAATAATTATAGCTTGGCTTAACAGTGAAATCCTTGCTGATCTTAAACACAAAAAAGAAGCTTACAGGAAGTGGAAGTTTGGTTAAGTGACCAGAGAGGAGTATAAAAATATTGCTCAGGCATGCAGGAGTGAAATCAGGAAGGCCAAATCACACTTGGAGTTGCAGCTAGCAAGAGATGTTAAGAGTAACAAGAAGGGTTTCTTCAGGTATGTTAGCAACAAGAAGAAAGTCAAGGAATGTGTGGGCCCCTTACTGAATGAGGGAGGCAACCTAGTGACAGAGGATGTGGAAAAAGCTAATGTACTCATTGCTTTTTTTGCCTCTGTCTTCACAAACAAGGTCTGCTCCCAGACTACTGCACTGGGCAGCACGGCATGGGGAGGAGGTGACCAGCCCTCTGTGGAGAAAGAAGTGGTTCAGGACTATTTAGAAAAACTGGACAAGCACAAGTCCATGGGGCCGGATGCGCTGCATCCGAGGGTGCTAAAGGAGTTGGCGGATGTGATTGCAGAGCCATTGCCCATTATCTTTGAAAACTCACGGCGATCAGGGAATGTCCCAGATGACTGGAAAAAGGCTAATGTAGTGCCCATCTTTAAAAAAGGGAAGAAGGAGGATCCAGGGAACTACAGGCCAGTCAGCATCACCTCAGTCCCTGAAAAAATCATGGAGCAGGTCCTCCAGGAATCAATTCTGAAGCACTTAGAGGAGAGGAAAGTGATCAGGAACAGTCAGCATGGATTCATCAAGGGGAAGTCATGCTGACTAATCTAATTGCCTTCTATGACGAGATAACTGGCTCTGTGGATGAGGGGAAAGCAATGGACGTGTTATTCCTTGACTTTAGCAAAGCTTTTGATACGGTCTCTCCCAGTATTCTTGCCAGCAAGTTAAAGAAGTATGGGCTGGAAGAATGGACTATAAGGTGGATAGAAAGCTGGCTAGATCGTAGGGCTCAACGGGTAGTGATTAATGGCTCCATGTCTAGTTGGCAGCCGGTATCAAGCGGAGTGCCCCAAGGGTCGGTCCTGGGTCCGGTTTTGTTCAATATCTTCATTAATGATCTGGAGAATGGCATGGACTGCACCCTCAACAAGTTTGCAGATGACACTAAACTGGGAAGAGTGGTAGATACACTGGAGGGTAGGGATAGGATTCAGAGGGACCTAGACAAATTAGAGGATTGCGCCAAAAGAAATCTGATGAAGTTCAACAAGGACAAGGGCAGAGTCCTGCACTTATGACGGAAGAATCTCATGGACTACTACATACTAGGGACCGAATGGCTAGGCAGCAGTTCTGCAAAAAAGGACCTAGGGGTTACAGTGGACGAGAAGCTGACTATGAGTCAAAAGTGTGCCCTTGCTGCCAAGAAGGCTAACGGCATTTTGGGCTGTATAAGTAGGAGCATTGCCAGCAGATCAAGGGACGTGATCGTTCCCCTCTATTCTGCATTGGTGAGGCCTCATCTGGAGTACTGTGTCCAGTTTTGGGCCCCACACTACAAGAAGGATGTGAAAAAATTGGAAAGAGTCCAGCTGAGGGCAACAAAAATGATTAGGGGGCTGGAGCACATGACTTATGAGGAATGGGTGAGGGAACTGGGATTGTTTAGTCTGCAGAAGAGAAGAATGAGGGGGGAATTTGATAGCTGCTTTCAACTATCTGAAAGGGGGTTCCAAAGAGGATGGATCTAGACCAGGGGTCGGCAACCTTTCAGAAGTGGTGTGCTAAGTCTTCATTTATTCACTCTGATTTAAGGTTTTGTGTGCCAGTAATACATTTTAACGTTTTTAGAAAGTCTCTTTCTATAAGTCTATAATATATAACTAAACCATTTTTATATTTAAAGTAAATAAGCTTTTTAAAATGTTTAAGAAGCTTCACTTAAAATTAAATTAAAAGGCAGAGCCCCCCCGGACCGGTGGCCAGGACCCGGGCAGTGTGAGTGCCACTGAAAATCAGCTCGTGTGCTGTCTTTGGCACGCGTGCCATAGGTTGCTTACCCCTGATCTAGACTGTTCTCAGTGGTAGCAGATGACTGAACAAGGAGTAATGGCCTCAAGTAGCAGTCGGGGAGATTTTGGTTGGATATTAGGAAAAACTTTTTCACTAGGAGGGTGTTGAAGCACTGGAATGTTAGGAGGTGGTGGAATCTCCTTCCGTAGAGGTTTTTAAGGTCAGACTTTGACAAAGCTCTGGTTGGGATGATTTAGTTGGGGATTGGTCCTGCTTTGAGCAGAGGGTTGGACTTGACCTCCTGAGGTCCCTTCCAACCCTGATATTCTATGATTCTATAGTCTGACCCCTTTATTGTCTCACTCCCCCATCATTTTCAGTAACCTTGAACATTTAAATATGTAAAAACTGGAAAAAATAAAATATTAAAACCCATAATTTTGGTCAACTGTAAAAATTTAAATGGATAAATATTGAATGGATAAAATTAAAAGGCCATTTTGCAATTTGGTCGCAAATTTTTATAAACTCTGATAGCTGACTGATTTAAATATAGGTTCTACAAGAAATTTCTGTCTAAATTGTTCAGTGCTGTTTATACAGTTCTTGCAATGAGTATGATGGCTTATGATGTTATCAGAGCCTGTTGAATCCTTATTCACTTTGTCCTGTACATTATGTTGGCAGTCACACAGAAAATCTCATCTTGGATCACTGCCTGCATCCGATTTTGCTAAGATCAGCTGAAGGTGCCTCCACCAGCGATTGTAACCGCCCAATCAACTAGAGCGCAAGCTTTGGCGGCGGCTTTCCTAGCCCATGTGCCAATTCCAGATATCTGCAGGGCCACCACCTGGTTATCTATTCACACATCCGAGATGACACAGGCCTACTGCTTGTGAGTCACCTAGAATGGAATCGACATGAGCAAATGACTTGAAGAAGAAAAAACATAGCTAGTAACTACCTTTTATAACTGTTCTTCTTTGAAATACGTTGCTTATGTCCATTCCATTACCCGCCCTCTTGCCCCTCTGTCAGAGTAGTAGGCAAGAAGGAACTGAGAGGGCGTAGGGTTGGTGGCGCCTAATATACTGACGCGTGAGCGCAGCACTCCAGAGAGTGCCACAGACGACCCTATGGATACCGCTAAGGCAAAAGTCTCCGACAACTGTGCACATGGGTGCGCACACACCTAGAATGGAATGGACATGAGCAACACATCTCGAAGTTACGAAAGGTAGGTAACCGTTTTTATCCATTCCTCAGATCATCCTATTAGCTCATCTCGGCACCTGTTCCAGTTTGAATTAATCTTTCTTAAAGATGAGAGACCAGAACTGCACACAGTATTCCAGACGAAATCTCACCAGTGCCTTCTATGATGGTACTAACACTTCCCTGTCTATGGGAAATACCTCCTTTTCTCAGATATCTGGAAGTTGAGAGAATGAAAGCTGACTGAAATCCGCAGCTTCAGCTGAGCAGTGAGCATTGAGATTCACTCTTTCTCTGATTCTGAAGTGACATAGGATTGTATTCAGTGAAACTACAGTCTTCTGAGGCTATGTCTACACTACCGTCGTAAGTTGAGCTTAGTTACGCAACTCCAGCCATGTGAATAATGTAGCTGAAGTCGACATAGTTTAGGTCTACTTACTGTGATGTCTACACTGTGCTAGGTCGATGGGAGATCTCATTCCCTGTGGTGTATCAGGGTTGACCAAAGAGTGCTCTGCTGTTGATTTAGCGGGGCTTCACTAGACCCTCTAAATCAATCCTCGGTGCATCGATCCCCGGAGCGTCAGTGCCGTGGTAGTGTAGACATAACCTGAGTTATTCGTTATTTAACTCGGTTAAACTGCTTTGCGTCAAGTTTTGAGTTTATAAAATGTTAAATATGCTGTTTTTTGCACTTTGTTCAAGTTTGACTTTGCTTCATTGGTATTTCAACATCACGATACCATTTATGTAATGATGTGAAAGACAGACATTGAAAACATAGCCATTGATCAGTCTAATAAAATTTTTTGATCTCATGGCAATCTCATGTACTATTCTAAGTACCAAATTAGCAATTACAAGGTTAATATCCTTGATGTTTTGTGTTTGATTTAACAGGTTTTCCTGACTATTTGAAGAATAGCTGCAGGTAACAAAGCAGAGCTTATATTTCAGTCCTTTCCTAACTCTATATATTTCTGCCTTCCACTAGCTGTCATCTTATTGCTATATTTTACTCACACCTAATTGCATACAGTAATAAACATAGAGATGCAGCTCCTTGGCTAATGTAGAGAGCTATGCTTATTTACACACAGTGAAGGTCTAGCCTAGATATGCTCAGAAAGTTACTGTATTGTTCCTTAAACTATTTTAAATCTTTTCATAGATTCATAGATTCTAGGACTGGAAGGGAGAGGTCAATAGGGTAGCAAGGATGGTTTTCAGTGTCATAAGGGTAGCAAGGATGGTTTGCTAGTAACTAGGCCAAATGTCCTAAGAAGTTTTGAGTCTTTTAAAATGATTCTTCTTCTGACCTCCTCCCTCCGTGCAATAAGAGCTGTTTGTTGTGAGAACAGATTGTTAGAAAGCCTGAAAAGTTTTGCACTCAGGAGAAGGTGGTTGTGCTTAGGTTAGAACTCTGGGAGGTCTCTATCTAAATGGCAGGGTAGTTGATTGATTATTGTACAACTCTCATTTGTTGGCATTTATTTTTGACATGTTATTAGAAGCTGTGGTTCCCTAATTGGGAAAATAATCCAAATATTTTAAATTTGACTTTATTAGATGCTCTTGATCAAAATTTAAACCATATTACTATACTTTTATGCTTCTCCCTAATCTGGGATTTATTTTAGGTCAGTTGTGGCAAATTAAGTGCCATAAAATAGATTTTTATTTAAAAAAATCTTTTCACTGGCCTTTTTAATAAGGAAGGGACACTTAAAGTGCCTAATTATGTTTCCAACTTAATTTGCAGAGCCCCAGTCCTGCTTCAGTCAATATAAACTGTAATACAAAGGTCACAAAGATTAAATAGCATGTTTAAAAACGGTAATGGCTCCGATAATGCAGATGCTAAGGTTAATTCACATATTTTACAATCTGAAATTTTCAACTAATATGATGAAACAAGAACTGTATTTGTTAGAAGATGAAGGTCTTTGACCTCAACTTCAGCTGACTGATCAGTTGAAATGAAATGTTAATTTTGAAATTGATAGGATCCCCACTATTTTATTTTTTTGAATAGTTTTGTGTTTATAATTAAACAATAACATTTGAAAATGGTTGGTTTAATCAGCACAATCTAAAATCTCTATCATAACTTTCTTGATTTTCATTTCAAATGTCAGAACTCATATGACACAAGACAATTTCCACATTTCTTTAATTGGCTTCTGGATTATGAAGATTCAGTATAGCACCGATATTGTAGAAAACAAGAATATAATCTTCATTCTTCCCCATGGAGTTCTCAGTTATCAGGACTGTGCATTACTGCTCTATTGGCAGAAAGTTTAACTTGGTGCTCTTCAAAGCATTATCTGTGTTATCAGTGGTTTTCAAATTATGACAAATCTATCAGAACATGAAAAATGCTTTACTGCAAATAACGTAAAAGTTAAAAATGTAGTGGGGGGCAGGAATACCCTGGGCTTATTTCCAGCTCTTTATTAATTTAATTTTCCAAAGCAAATAATGACATGAATTGGCTTGAATAATCTAGAACTGGCTGTGGCTATGAAAGATTTAAAAAAAAATTCTCTACAAACCAGTTTGAACCACATGCTCTTAAAGTGAATGGGGCTTTCAGGGGATCACAATTCTTGATATACAATGTCTGTAGCAGTGATCTCAGTGCACAATCAAAGTTTCCTCTGAGCCAATGGTTCACTGGACTGACATGGTTAAGGCATGTCATTTTCATAGCCAGTGCTACACAAAGGGATGATACGGTCAGCATCACATCTGACTGCCATTGACTGCCCTAACCCAATTGATCAGGTATCCATTTTGGATCTGAGGGAACTTGAGGTGGCCTTTCAGCATGAGATTGAATGAGACTCAAGCCTACGACCTTCAGAATTGTAGTCAAGCACTGTAACCACTCAGCCACTGCACATCAATGCTGTGTTTTAATTGTCACCTCAAACACCCTAATATTTAGCAGCACTGAGACTGAGAATCCAAATAATGCTTAAAGCACCACCTTAGTATGCCAGTGCAAAGTATTCTGCTATGCCCAGAAATGACTCGTATGGTAGAACCAGCTTCATGGAAAGAAGTTTGAATTCTGTCCCTTCAGCAGAATCATTAACCATTTAGCATCTTGTGATAAAAGCAGCAATAACTATTGCATAGAAACAAAAAATAAATGTTCTTTATAGTATCAGAATTAAGTCAGTAGTTCTAGTCATATACTAGAAATACAAGTGCTTTCCTGTCTTACTGTTCTCATTCATTCATAGATAATTTTGACACACAATTTAGTTTGACCTCTGACTTCCATTGTTTTTTTTCTGAATTTTATCAAGTAACTTTGGATGGATTTGGAGTTGCCTGTGCATTTATGAATAGTGGATCTCGACCGGATTATTGTCAAATTTCCTATGTAAATATATTGTTAATTCAATACGAGGATTGTCAGGAAATGCACTCAGAAAGATTGAAGTTTCCTGATATGCAATTTGCAACAAACATTTGAAAGACAATGAAATTTTCTTTAATGCTCTGGCTTGACCTGTCTGCAGAGCTCAGCAAACTAGTTTTGGGCAACGGGTCCAACTATGTGAGCTGAGAGAACAAAGAACGTTGGTTGTATTTAAAGGCAGTCTCTTTAAAGACTTAAGAGAAACAGACTGAGACTCAGACACCCGAAGGTTAGGGGCCTGGGGAAGAAAGGCCTGCCTAGGACTCTAGGTAAGATAGATATGCATGTAAACTTTCTCTTATTTCTAAAAATCCTTTTATTTTATGTTATGCTTTGTTCCTATTCTTAAAATTAA
The DNA here is from genome assembly GCF_027887155.1 of Malaclemys terrapin pileata. Taxonomy (NCBI): domain Eukaryota; kingdom Metazoa; phylum Chordata; order Testudines; family Emydidae; genus Malaclemys; species Malaclemys terrapin. The sequence continues at coordinate 20,095,658 of NC_071526.1, read as the reverse complement.
ACAACACATTGTTTTAAGAAAGCTGTTTTGGGTCACTGGAATCTGCTAGTCACTCAACCCAGTGCCTGAACCCAGTGGGAACTGATGGGTAAATATGGTTGGTACCTGGGGTACTGTAGCCCAGGACCTGATCTCAAGAGTGGGAGAAGCATGGGATTCTGCCTCGAGAGAAGTGAAGGCATGAGGGGGTGCACTCAGGCTTGGTCTACACTAAACCCCCAAATCGAACTAAGGTACGCAATTTCAGCTACGTGAATAACGTAGCTGAAGTCGACGTACCTTAGTTCGAACTTACCGCCGTCCAGACCCGGCAGGCAGGCTCCCCCGTCGACTCCGCGTACTCCTCGCGGCGAGCAGGATTACCGGAGTCGACGGGGAGCACTTCTGAGTTCGATTTATCGCGTCCAGACAAGACGCGATAAATCGAACCCAGAAGTTCGATTGCCTGCCGCCGAACCAGCGCGGTAAGTATAGACAAGGCCTCAGAAAGACCAGAGAAAGAGTCCAAGATACAGCTAGCTTTGTAATTGACGTACGTATTTCCACCCTGTGCATCTATAAGCACAGTTGTGACACTAGAGATAGATCAGGCTTGAAAACATCCAAGTAATTCAGGAAATCAGACACCACTATATACCCATAAGTAACCTGACCTGCCTAGTAATAGAAACATTAATTGCCTGAAGAAATTGCCAAGCAATTGGCTTCTGCCTGGGCTAACAGTGGATTATGTCTTTTTTAGCATTCAGTACCATGGTCGGAGTACAAGATAGCTGAACCACAAGAAAGAATTCAAGGAAAGGATAGAAAGGTAGAGCGACTCTAGAGGAAAGATGGACCCAAACCCAGAGCTCTGGATATGGAGCTCAGTTTTATCGCTCTGTAAAGAACCATATCCAAATCTCAGATGAAAACATTCCTGAATCCAAGGGTTTTAAATCTGGATTCAACTTGGAACCTTCCTAAGTCTCAGGATGTTCAGATTCATTGTTTGAATTTGGTTCACTAGAGAGACAGTTGATCCAAACTTTGATCTGGGTTCTGGATCTCAGGTTTCCATTTGGGCACATCTGTAAATAATAATGATCACACCTCCACCCAGTTGTATTTGCAGTTAGATTACCTGTAATGGCAAAGATGGACCATATTGATTAGTTAAAGAGAAGGATTTTTTTCTTCTGTGACCATCTCAACACAAAACTGCACTGCCTAACTAGTACACCTCATCCTTTTAGATGTAACATAGCCACTCATAGGAACAGTTGAATCCACAGTCACTGTGGCAAACAGGTTCTTTTTCTTAGTAACAATGTTATAAGTGACACTGAAGATGCACTCCAAATATAGGCTAGTCTGATAGAGAGCAATCATTAGTAGCCAGAATTGGCCATAGTTGATATTCCCAAGGAATTTCCTTGATACCTCTCGGCATGGAAATACCCTTTTAAATGAGGCAGATTGAGTTTCCCTAGATATTCCTGTTTGTTCTGGGTGATGAAAAGGGACAAGGCTAACCATATAACTTTGCAGAAATAATGAAGGAACTCCTGATATATTTCACAGCCACTGGTTCTATTTCTGGCAATGTCAATGCACCGGTTACTGTTTTCACATATATTCCTCTGTGCCATGGAAATATGCAAGAACTGAGAGCTGAAGAGAATCCATTTCTCTGTGAAATGAGTTGATACACTAATAATCTAGTCTGAGGAAATTTGTACATTTTTGGAGATGCTACCTGGTTGGTTTTTGCACTTTATTTTAATGACTCTTGACAGAGCTAAGGAAAATTAAAGAAAATGAAACTTTAATAATTTTTTAAAATTTTTTACAGTAAGTACTGTTAAATATGGTGCACCTCCTAATAAAAATAAACAGCATCCCAACTTGAGTTGATTGCTAAGGAGTAGGATATGTCGGTTTAAGTTGGGTGCAACCATATTTCTGAGTAAGTACTAGTTCTGTTAACTTGTTCTATGTTCTCATATACTGACTGATGAAATTACAGGGAAGAAGACTCCACTAACCTGTTCATAGCCTGGAATAGTTAAACTCAGTGCTGACAGTCTGATTCAAAGAATGAGTCTTCACATGCAGCTGGGCAGGTCTGTTTCACCTCAGACCTTCACCCCTTCTTCATAAGAATGCACCGACTGAAGTATATCTGTTCTTGTGACTCTCCTAGAGGATCTATCTCTGCACCTCTCCTCTATCTTCAGTCACCCCATTTTGGCTGTGGCGAAAGCCTTTTTAGAAAGAATGTTTCTCCCTGTGTCTCTGCTGTTATGATCCAGTTAGTGACATGAGAAATGTCACTCATGATAATTAACATTTTAAAGCAGTAAATCTTGAAGGTCATTCTGAAGGAGAGAACAGAGGATGCTCATGGCTTTCTTTGCTTGCCTGCCTGCCTCCCATGAGGAAATTTACTGCTTGAGAGTAGTGTTGGAAGGGTCATAACAACTCCCTACCTTCCACTTTTCCCTCAATACATTTTTTTAAAAAGTTGTTCCAGACAAGAGCTCATAAATAAATCAAAAATTAAACACCAGTATTTATCTTATTTAAAATGCACTACTTTGATTTACTCCAGTGACTTCAGAGGAGGAGCTTCTGTGTAAACTAAAGCCCTTTTCCATGGCATGGTATCAATTTGTTATTTAGAACATGTAATTAGACCATTGAAAGGATACAATAAAAAATAAAATAATATAGGTGTGGACGATCTTTTATGCTAAAAGTTGCTCTCTCTATAAAAGCGACATATTACAAACCTCTTTTCCCCTCCTAGAACATTTCTTGCTAAGTGCAGTCTGATGCCACATTGAAACGTAAAATAGCTAGAATCAAGCAGCCACCAAAGGCTATTTATATGCTAATACATATTCCCCAAGCTGAAGTAGGCACCTAAAGCTATTGCTGCTTCTAATGATGGCTATGCTTTAACCTCTGTGGAAGAAAGAAAAGTATTTTCCTTAAGAAAACAACTCAGTTTCTTTTAGATGAAATGTAATTATCTATTATCAGATGTCCCTTAAAATGCAAGGCCTATTAAAGCTGCTAAAAATATTGAAGCCCTAATTTCACCATAATAGCATTTTAATTTCAGCAAATCACGGCTCTATTGTTACAGGACATTTTGCTGTAGGAATGTGGTAAGAGGTCCATCTTAATTTTTTTTTTAAACATTTCCTTTCTTTGAGCTGTTCAATTAAATCTTTGCAATCATCTAACCTCCCATGACACAATTTTACTTATCAAGTGAGAAAACAATGGCCATTAGCATTTAAAAGAATTTGTTTTAAAAGTAGCTAAAGTTTAATTGCTTTGCATATTCTTGTCAGAGTGTTCTGTCTGCTATTGGTTCAACATTTAGTTGGTGGTGGTGGGGGGCGCTGGTGTTTGATCATGGTATTCCATTTTAAATATGTTTTATTAGTATTTATCAAATATTCAAAGATATTCAGCTCTTGGTAGGAAGTTTCCTTTTTCAGGGCAGAATTCTGTATTGCTTTGCCTCAGTTTGCTTGGTCTACCTTTAATGACTGCATAGCAGAACACTGTAATCACCATCACAAAAAGAAAATAACTGGTATGCATGAGATGCAAGTTTATTAGTAAGCGATCATCATCTGGAACTATGAGAGTTAGTTTAGGATTTAAAGCATGATAGACTTTTCCAGTGGCTCCTTTGTAACACCAGAAAAGGTTATAATCTTGTGCATATTTCGTATTTGAGTCCCTGGCTGTAGTGAAGATCTTGTACCAGAGGGTAGCATTGCTTTACGTCTCAGGAAAACGATGTGGTGGCTTAACTGTGGTAGGAAACACATTGCTGGCTGCTGTGCCAGTCATTCAGGTAGGCAAAGTAAGAAAAGACTTCTTGGTGGACTCTCAATAGAACTGGGTGGGGAAGCCCCCGTTACTGTGCCTGGTTCTTAAGACTGTCCTAAGGTAGTATCGGTACTGTAAAAGTTGGATGAATGCATTCCAAGAGTCACCATTTCTAAGGGCTTTGATGTCTAATTCCAGTAAATACTGAGAAATGTTGTTTGCTTTCTGAAGCCACTAGCTAGTTATTAACATTTCTGCTGTCTTAGTATGCGTAGCCATAGACCCACTCATGAGAGTAGGTGCAAAAGCAGTACAAATCACTACTTCCCAGCCATCAGAATGAATGGGATGACTTCTGAAGGATGTAGCTTTTGTAGCTAATGAGCTATGTCACAAAAGGGCCCAATGCAAATGTCACCTTTTGTTTTGTCACATTTTTTCCACTGCTGGCCTTTAGCATTTTTTTTCAAAGCTTCAAATAAAAAGTCCCTGTATCATGATTTGTATTGTTCTGTCCAGCGTGGAGTAAGTTTAATTAGCTGAAGGGTTTCACTTGACATGAGTCACTTCCATTACCCCGGTGACCTGAATATGCTGGCTCCACAGTCCTGGAATTGGAGGCCACTGACCAGAAGACAAACCTAGGTCTCTTGCATGGCAGGGCAGAACAATAGCATTAGCCCATTTATCAAGCTCTCCATAGTCTCATCTTCCTGCCTCAGTGTATGTGGTATGGGGTATGAACCCAATTTTCAGAAAAAGTATGACATAGTTCTATATGGTCCACAAACTAATAAGTCTGGTTATAGTCTCTGATGGGTAACTCTAGAATATCAAAAGAGCATACCCAACTCAATTAGCTAGGAAGTTGGCTAACTTTTACAAGAAGAAATCAAGATCATTAATGAACATGATACTACCAACAAGTGGCTTTTGCCCTTTTAAAGAGATATTTTACTGTGAATAAAATATGAATAAACCTTGTTGTGTAGCATGTGACCATTCTATTCCTTTTTTAAAAAAAAAAACAAGTTTAAAATGATAAAAAGTATTTGGGCACTCACAGTCCTGTTAAAGTGACAAAAGGGCTCTGTAAACAGCAGTATTGTGACTCTATTTTGATTATCTAATGCAAAACACTTTACATGGAGAAACAAAGGGGCAAGTTAGAAAAAGAACAGTTTGGGCAGATGTGGTAGTTTTCCTTTTGCATGCAGTTCAACCTATTGCTTGTCACATTGCATGCTTTTACACAGGTTATGTCTACACTTAATATTTAAAGTGCAAAAAGTCCCTTTTTTGCACTAAAACCGCGGGAGCGTCTACACTTGTTAATGACTTTTTGCGGTGAAAATTCAGACGTTTCACCGCAAAAAGAAAACCACCTTCATGAGAGGCATACAGCTCTTACCGCTGTTCTTTTTGTGCTGCTGTGAAAGTGAAGACACGTTCTAACAGTGTACATAAGAACGGCCATACTGGGTCAGACCAAAGGTCCATCAAGCTCAGTATCCTGTCCTCTGACAGTGGCCAGTGGCAACTGCCCCAAAGGGAATGAACAGGCAGGTTATCATCAAGTGATCCATGCCCTGTCACCCAATCTCAACTTCTGGCAAACAGAGTCTAGGGACACCATTCTTGCCCATCCTGGCTAATAGCTATTGATGGACCTGTCTTCCATGAATCTATCTAGCTCCCTTTTGAACCCTGTTATAGTATTGGCTTTCACAACACCCTCTGGCAATGAGTTCTAGAGGTTGACAGTGCGTTGCATGAAAAAATATTTTCTTGTGTTTGTTTTAAACCTGCTACCTATTAATTTCATTTGGTGGCCCGGTTCTTGTATTATAAAAAGGAGTAAATAACACTTCCTTATTTACTTTCTCTATACCACTCATGATTTTATAGACCTCTATCATATCCCCCCTTAGTCGCCTCTTTTCCAAGCTGAAAAGTCCCAGTCTTATTAATCTCTCCTCATACGGAAGCCATTCTATTCCCCTAATCATTTTGGTTGCCCTTTTCTGAACCTTTTCCAATTCCAATATATCTTTTTTGAGATGGGGCAACCACATCTGCACGCAGTATTCAAGGTGTGGGCTTACCATGGATTTATATAGTGGCAATATATTTTCTTATTATTACACTGCTCTACAGCCAAAATCTTCTGAAATAAATGTAGTCAAACTTTACTAATTCTGGGTCACTGAGAACGAAAATGATGCTTAAAATTGTTGATTGGCTCTAGTTTTCAAGATATACTATTGGGTCAGTATATACGATCCTTGACTTGGGAATGGCAGAGGATAAGTGAGTTATAAAGGGAAGGGATCTCAATTTAAACCAGAAATGACTAAAATACATCTTTGACTGGCTCTATGAATAAATCTATGACTGGGTTTGGACAGTACTTGCTTTTTAGGCAAAACAATGAATGATGCAATCTGAAGTTGGTATTGCGTCATACATGATATGAATTGCATCATGTTATTCCTAGAAATCATGGATGATGCAATCATAATGAAGCTTACATCACTCTGCTGAACAAATTGCCCTATATCCGCTCTAGAAATCATACAGTGTCATGCTCTCTTATTTGTCAGTGTTTGATTTTGCAAAGGGACACATTTCTGTTTAGCCAAAGTGAGCAGAGATGCCTCGTACTTGTGTGAACAGTGCAGATAACTTCTGCTATGTTTGTGGTGAAGTGACTTTTGCATCACAAAAGTGCAGTATAACCACTATCGTTAAGAAAGCGTATCACCTTTGTTTTGGCTGCAAAATTGGTGATCAGGACAAGAGGTGGGCCCCACACATATGCTGCAACACTTGTGCAACAAATCTTCGCCAGTGGTTGAACAGGAAAAGGAAATCTATGCCTTTTGCAGTGCCAGTGATTTGGAGAGAGCCAACAGATCATATCAGTAATTGTTACTTCTGCATGGTGCCTCCAGTTGGGAAAGGTGTGTCAAAGAAGAAAAAGTGGACTGTGCATTATCCAAACATTCCATCAGCTATACGCCCAGTACCCCACGGAGAAGGACTGCCGGTTCCTGATGCAGCAGAATCATTCTCACTTGAGTCAGACGAGGAAGAGGATGAAACTTCTGGTCCTGAACCATCAATGTCACAGGACCCACATTTTCTCCCATCCTCCTCCTCTGAACCACACCTCATAACACAAGGTGAACTGAATGACCTTGTCAGGGATTTGGAACTACCCAAGAGTAAGGCAGAGCTGTTGGGCTCCAGACTACAGCAGTGGAATCTCCTGGCAGGTGATGTTAGGGTTTCCATGTTCCGTGACCGTCAAAAGGATCTTGTCCCATTCTTCTTCATGGAAGGTGATCTTGTAGCCTGCAACAACATCGATGGTGTGATGGCAGCCCTCAACATCGTTCACGATCCAGATGAGTGGAGACTGTTCATTGATTCATCGAAGACGAGTCTTAAAGCTGTTTTACTGCATAATGGCAATGTTTTGCCATCAATTCCAGTTGGTCATGCAGTCCATATGAAGGAAACCTATGAGAACATGAAACAACTTTTGAGGTGCATAAACTATGACCAACATCAGTGGCAGCTTTGTGGCGATTTGAAGGTTGTTGCTCTCTTTGCTTGGTCTGCAGACTGAATACACAAAGTACTGCTGTTTTCTCTGCGAATGGGATAGTCGTGCAAGAGATTCCCATTTCATCAAGAAAGATTGGCCACTCCGACAGTCATTGGAGCCTGGGAGGAAAAGTGTTCAGCATCCACCACTTGTTGAATCAAGGAAGATTTTGTTACCACCCTTACACATCAAGCTGGGTCTGATGAAGAACTTTGTCAAGGCCATTGACAAAACACAAGCAGCTTTCAAGTACCTCCGTGGAAAATTTCGAAGGTTAAGTGAAGCTAAGGTAAAGGAAGTGTCTTTGTTGGTCCTCAGATTCGTGAACTTCTTCGAGATGATGCATTTGACCATGCACTGCGTGGCAAAGAAAAGATGGCATGGAAAGCCTTCCAGTTAGTGGCAATAAATTTTCTCTGAAACAACAAGGCAGACAACTACAAGTTGTTGGTGGAAAACCTCCTCAAGGCATACAAAAGCCTTGGTTGCAACATGTCACTAAAGATACATTTTTTGCACACTCATCTAGATTTTTTTCCACCGAACTGCGGAGCAGTGAGCGACGAGCACGGCGAACGATTTCACCAGGACATTGCAACAATGGAGAAACGCTATCAGGGCAAATGGAGCTTATCAATGCTTGCAGACTATTGCTGGACAGTGACAAGAGATGCTCCATTTAATGAATACAAGAGACAAGCCAAGAAGCACCGAGTAGACACTGAATAGGACTAAGCAACAGAGGGTCCTGTGGCACCTTTGAGACTAACAGAAGTATTGGGAGCATAAGCTTTCGTGGGTAAGAACCTCACTTCTTCAGATGCAAGATGTCTTGCATCTGAAGAAGTGAGGTTCTTACCCACGAAAGCTTATGCTCCCAATACTTCTGTTAGTCTCAAAGGTGCCACAGGACCCTCTGTTGCTTTTTACAGATTCAGACTAACACGGCTCCCCCTCTGATACTTGAATAGGACTAAACTATTCTATATAAATTATATATATTATAACTAAATAATAGTTTTTTGCCTTTTGTTTCATAATAAATTTTATTTATGTAACCCTTTTGCTGATTTTTAAAGTGCTACATAAACAGCACAGGTGAAATATTATCATGTAAAGCAACCATAAACACATGAAAAGACCTAGGTTTACAATTTATGATTAAAACTCTACTAGCTACACAATATACATAGACATAAAATGTAAAAGCTTAAATATCTTAGAAACAGTAGCCAATCAGTTGTTTTAATTGTCATATTTGAATTCAGCACATCAAAATACATAATAAATAGCACATTTTATCTCTGAAGCAGACGACTTCTCAAAAATTGTAGACCAGTGTTATCTATCCCTTTCCTGATGATTCCCAACATTCTGTTTGCTTTTTTGACTGCCGCTGCACATTGACTGGATGATTTCAGAGAACTATTCACAATGAGTCCAAGATCTCTTTCTTGAGTGGTAACAGCTAATTTAGACCCCATCATTGTATATGTATAGTTAGGATTATGTTTTCCAATGTGCATTACTTTGCATTTATCAACATCAAATTTCATCTGCCATTTTGTTGCCCAGTCGCCCAGTTTTGTGAGATCCTTTTGTAGCTCTTCACAGTCTACCTGGGACTTGACTATCTTGAGTAGTTTTGTATCATCTGCAAATTTTGCCACCTCACTGTTTACCCCTTTTTCCAGATCGTTTATGAATATGTTAAATAGGACTGGACCCAGTACAGATCCCTGGGGGACACCACTATTTACCTCTCTCCATTCTGAAAACTAACCATTTATTCCTACCCTTTGTTTCCTATCTTTTAACCAGTTACCAATCCATGAGAGAACCTTCCCTTTTATACCATTACTGCTTATTTTGCTTAAGAGCCTTTGGTGAGGGACCTTGTCAAGGCTTTCTGAAAATCTAATTACATTATATCCACTGGATCTCCTTTGTCCGCATGTGTGTTGACCCACTCAAGGAATTCTAGTTGATTGGTGAGGGATGATTTCCCTTTACAAAAACCATGCTGACTATTTCCCAACAAATTATGTTAATCTATGTGTCTGACAATTTTGTTCTTTACGATATTTTCAACCAATTTGCTCGGTACTGAAGTGAGGCTTACTGGCCTGTAGTTGCCAGGGTCACCTCTGGAGTCCTTTTAAAAAAATTGGTGTCACATTAGCTATCCTCCAGTCATTTGGTACAGAAGCTGATTTAAATGATAGGTTACAGATGACAGTTAGTAGTCCTGCAATTTCACATTTTAGTTCCTTCAGAATTCTCGGGTGAATACCATCAGGTCCTGGAGACTTGTTACCGAGTTTATTAATTTGTTCCAAAACCTTCTCTAATGACATCTCAATTTGGGACAGTTCCTCAGATCTGTCACCCAACAAGAATGGCTCAGGTTTGGGAATCTCCCTCACATCCTCAACAATGAAGACCAATGCAAAGAATTCATTTAGTTTCTCCGCAATAGTCTTATCGTCTTTGAGTGCTCCTTTAACATCTCGATCGTTCAGTGGCCCCACTGGTTGTTTAGCAGGCTTTCTGCTTCTGATGTATTTAAAAAAAATTGCCACTACTTTTGGAGTCTTTGGCTAGCTGTTCTTCAAATGCTTTTTTGGTCTTTCTAATTATATTTTTACATTTCATTTGCCAGAGTTTATGCTCATTTCGATTTTCCTCATTAGGATTTATCTTCCATTTTTTAAAGGATGCCTTTTTGCCTCTCACTGCTGCTTTTGTTGTTTAATCACGGTGGCTCTTTTTTCGTTCTCTGTTTTTTAAATTGGGGTATACATTTAAGTTGAGCCTCTATTATGGTGTCTTTAAAAAGTTTCCACGGAGCTTGCAGGGATTTTACTTTTGGTACTGTACCTTCTAATTTCTGTTTCACTAACCTCCTCATTTTTGTATTCCCCTTTCTGAAATTAAATGGTACAGTGTTGGGCCGCTGTGGAGTTTTCCCCGCCACAGGGATGTTAAATTTAATTATATTATGGTTACTATTATTAAGCGGTCCAGCTATATTCACCTCTTGGATCTGATCCTGTGCTCCACTTAGGACTAAATCAAGAATTGCCTCTTCTCTTGTAGGTACCAGGACTAGCTGCTCCAAGAAGCAATCATTTAAGGTGTCAAGAAACTTTACCTCTGCATCCCTTCCTGAGGTTATATGTACCCAGCCAATATGGGGATAGTTGAAATCCCCCATTATTATTATTGAGTTTTTTATTTTAAAAGCCTCTCTAATCTCCCTGAACATTTCAGAATCACTAACACCATCCTGGTCAGGTGGTCTGTAATATAGCCCTACTGCATATTCTTATTTTTCAAGCATGGAATTACTATCCATAGATATCAGAGTAGCAGCCGTGTTAGTCTGTATCCGCAAAAAGAACAGGAGTACTTGTGGCACCTTAGAGACTAACAGATTTATTAGAGCATAAGCTTTCGTGGACTACAGCCCACTTCTTCGGATGCATATAGAATGGAACATATATTGAGGAGATATATATGCACACATGTATATATATATATCTCCTCAATATATGTTCCATTCTATATGCATCCGAAGAAGTGGGCTGTAGTCCACGAAAGCTTATGCTCTAATAAATCTGTTAGTCTCTAAGGTGCCACAAGTACTCCTGTTCTTTATCCATAGATAATTCATTTAAGATTTTTACTTCATTTGATTCTATGCTTTCTTTCACATACAGTGCTACTCCCCCACCATTACGACCTGTTCTGTCCTTCCGATATATTTTATACCCTGGTATTACTGTGTCCCATTGATTATCCTCATTCCACCAGGTTTCTGTGATGTCTATTATATCAATATCCTCATTTAATATTACACACTCTAGTTCACCCATCTTATTATTTAGACTTCTAGCATTGGTATATAAGCATTTTAAAAACTTGTCATTTTTTGGCTGTCCCCTATTGCATGACGTAATTGAATGGGACTTTTTTTCATTTGACTGTTTCTCATCAGATCCTGTATTTTATCCTTTTCCATCCTCTCCTCCTTATTAGGACATAGGGAATCTCCATTTATAGATACTCTTCCACACCTGTTGGCTTTCCCCCAGCCCTTAGTTTAAAAACTGTAAACACCTTTTGGCCTCCGGAGGATATCCCACGGTTCCAAAAGCGATCACTCGGGCCAGCATCTCTGTTGCTGTGCTCCCCCTGTAAGCCCTGGGAAGTTTGAAGCTCCCTTTCCCTTTGTTTGTAGATGTGGCGGGGAAAGCAGCCAGACAGCAGGAGGTTTTAAAAAAAATGCCACGGCAGAAAGTAGGAATTAATGGGGCTTGTGAGACATGAAGCAGGACAGCACGGGGCACTGAGCAGGGACCCAGAATGCCTTCCGCTCACCCCCTGCTTCCCACAAGACCTATCGAGAGAGCTGCACTGTGGGATAGCTGCCCTACAGTGCTGCTCTCGTTGGCGATGGAAGTGCTGGTAGTGTAAACACTCTGTGACGCCTGAGGAATTGAGTGAGTACACAAACCAGTGCTTTACTTTCACCGGTTCCCTATCACCGGTGAAACTTACAGCGCAAAAACTCTGTAAGTGTAGACATACCCTAACACTTCACCTGCCCCAACCTCCTCCAACCTCTCACATTCCATTTACTCTCTTCATAATTATCTCCTGACCACTTCTTTTGTCTTGTGGATCCATTTGTTACTTCTTTCATAGCACACCACACACCTTGAACAGTCTACCACTTATTTTATGCCTTTTCCTCCTTCTCTTACCTCAATATTTTTTGAAGAATTTCAGTTCTTCTTCAAGTGATTGTTCACGTCCATTACACATTAGATGTGTGTGCGCCGCGTGCACGGACATCGGAAACTTTTTACCTCAGCGGCTCCTGTCGGGTCGGCAGGGTCCCCCCTCCCGCCAGAGCGGCGCCCCGCTCCAGCGTATATATTCCCCTGCGGGCCTGACCCTCCCTCAGTTCCTTCTTACCGTCCGTGGCAGCGTTGAAACAACTCTGTCTCTCGTCTGAGCGTGTCCCTTAGCCTAGTAGTAGTTAGTGTTATCTTAGCAGTTATCAGTTCTTTAGTAACTAGTGTTAATCTTAGCAGTTATCAGATCTTCAGAAGTACTTAAGCTCCTTTGTGTTAGGTGTTTGGACAATCCCGACACCGGCCTTGGGCGGGGGGGCATGCGGCACGCCCAAGGCTTTGAGGCTTGTGCCAGGTGCCGCAAGCCTATGCCGTTAAGTGATCCACACGACTCCTGTATCCGTTGCCTGGGGGAAGGACACCAAAAAGAGCGCTGCAAGATCTGTAAGGCCTCCACTTCGGCGGCACCGTCAACCTCGGTGCGGAGTGCCCTGGCATCGGTCCGTGATCCAGCACCGGTGGGGCACCCTAAGCCTATGGCACCGAAACAGCCGGAACACCCCCGGCACTGATCGTCTTCGCTGGCAAAATCGAAGGGCCAACCCAAGGCCCGAGGACGCTCCCCGCATAAGAGGGTAGTGCCTGCGAAGACCTCGAGTGTGCCTAAGGGCAGTGCGGCCCCAGCATAGATCCTGGTGACAGCGGCTCCGGCGCCGAAAGGCCCGTCGAGCCCTGGGCAGGGCCGGCTTTAGCAAGAGCGGGGCCTGATTCCTGGGGGATGTGGCTTGCCGCAAGCCGGGGCCGGGCTGGAGCTGAGCCGGGGGGCCGGGCCCGAGCCGAACCCAAGCTGGGCCGGACCCGAGCCGGGCCCGAGCTGAGCCGAGCTGCGGGGCCTGGGCCGGACCCGAGCCGAGCCAAGCGGGCTGGGCCGACGCGCTCGGCCAGAACCAGGGCCGGAGCTCCTGGGGCCGGAGGTGCTCGGCCGGGGCCGGACTGGTCCGCGCCTCCCCGGAGCACTTCTCACGTCCCCCTCCCACACCGCTGACTCAGCTTACCAGGTGCTGCCTGCCCGCCCCTGCTTCTTTTCAGACTTCCCGCGAACCTCTGATTTGCGGGAAGCAGGAGCGGGGGAGGAGCAGGGGGCGGAGCGTGCAGGGGAGGGGAGAAGGGGGAAGTGAGCTGGGGGCGGGGTGGAGAGCTGTGGCGCAGGGCCCTCTTAGCGCGGGGCCCAATTCAGCCGAATCGGCTGAATCGGCCTAAAGCCGGCCCTGGCCCCAGGATAGGTGCATCGAGTGAGGAGGAAGGGCTGGAGGAGCTTTTGGAACAGCCCTCCACCCCGGACACATTTGAGGCAGCAAAGGACCTCATTGAATTGTCCGCTGAGGGCCCCTTCCAAGCTAAAGACAATCCACCGAGACTGCCATCCAGAGGCAAACTGGCAATGGTGCGCCCATCACGGTCACCATCTTGGCACCATTCACGGCACTGGTTCCGGTCAAACTCCGCCTCGGTGGACTCCCAGCTTCCCTCCGCACAGTCATCGGGCCCTAATAAGGGCCCGGCACCGACCCAGCAGCCCTACTCGAGTAGGCACTGGGACGTGTCAGTCACGCGATCCCCGAGACCGACCACCCACAGTCATTCCCGGTCCCGAGGTCACCGGTACTGATCCAGGTCCAGGTCAGCAGATGCTACTCCTGGTCCTGGTCACGGAGGCACTACTCTCCGATCCCAGACCTGCACCGTCCCACAGCACCGCCGTGGCCTTCCAGGTCACCGTCCGTGGTTTCTGAGGCAGACTTGGGCCGGTCCAGCAGATATGCCCACAGGGCACAGGCCAGTAGGGAACACGAAGCCGCTTGGCACCCACAATAGGGCCAGCCAGGATGATGGCCATTCTGGACCCCTTGGGCCTACCACCAGCAAGGCCCCCCATCCAGGACCTAGAGATCTGGCCCTTTGGGACACCGGTCCTGCTCTCAGCAGTGGCGCCCACCCTCTCGCAAGGAGGCCACGGTCTCCAGACCACCGGAGCAAGAAAGGGCGGACTCGGCACCGAGCCAGGCACCGTCTCAGACCCACATCATAGGGCAGACTCCAGAGGAGCACCCAGTTGGTGAGGAGTTGCAGGAAGAGGAAGACGCACAAAAGGCCCTAACCTCTTCTTCCTCTCCAGACGAAGCCGTGGCGGGCACGACAGTGTCCGGCCCTCCCCCAATTGACCATCGGGCGCACCAGGAACTGCTACGCTGAATAGCTCTCAATCTGGGGTTGCAGGCGGAGGAGACTGTAGAGCAGGAGGACCCCCTGGTTGACATCCTAAGCCCGGAGGGTCCCTCCAGGATTGTGCTCCCGCTCATAAAAATGGTTCAGTCCAACTATAAAACAGTATGGCAAACACCGGCCTCCAGTGCACCAACTGCGAAAGGCGTGGAGAGGAAATACTTCGCCCCCTCTAAAGGGTTCGACTTCCTCTTCTCTCACCCAACACCCTGTTCGCTGGTCGTCTCTGCGGTCAATGAATGAGAGCGACATGACCAGCAAGCCTCGGCCCCCAAGGCCAAGGAGGCAAAACGACTGGGCTTATCTGGGAGGAAGGTCTACTCATCCGGAGGCCTCCAGTTGAGGATCGCTAGCCAACAAGCGATTCTGAACAGACACAACTTCAATTCTTGGGCATCAGTCTCCAAATTTAAGGAATCCCTGCCCCAGGGTTCACAACCCGAGTTTGCAACTATAGTGGACGAAGGGAAGGCAGTAGCCAAAACCTCTCTGCAGGCCTCCCTTGACTCCGTGGATGCAGCTGCTAGGACAATCGCGTCAGGAGTAGTGATGAGGCGCTCGGCATGGCTACAGGCTTCCGGCCTTCCCCCAGAGGTGCAAAACACCTTGCAAGACCTTCCGTTCGAGGGGTCAGGCTTGTTTTCGGACCAGACGGATGCCAGACTGCATAGCCTCAAAGACTCTCGAGCCACCCTCAAGTTGCTGGGAATGCACACCCCAGTGACACAGAGGAAACCCTTTAAGTCCCAATCACCGCAGAGGCAATACCGTCCTCATCCTAGACAGGAACCATACTGCAGAAGGGGCAGGGATAACAGGCGTAGACGTAACAACACGCCTAACCAAGGCCAAAACCACGGCCAAGGCAAGCCGCAGCCAGGAAATAAGCAAGGGTTTTGAAGCTGCAATCGAGGACAGCGTACCAAACTCTATACCGGATCCTCCTCTGTTTCAGGGACCACCTGTCCCATTTTTACCGTGCTTGGTCTCATATAACATCGGACCACTGGGTCCTGCGCACGGTGGAGGCAGGCTACACCCTTCAGTTCTCCTCGCCCCCTCCCTCCCACCCCCCATCCCCCTTCAGGGACCCCTCTCACGAGCAACTCCTCATGCAGGAGGTACGGGCCCTCCTCAAAGTAGGAGCAGTGGAAGAGGTTCCTCCGGACCTAAGGGGGAAAGGGTTCTACTCCAGATATTTCCTCATTCCCAAAGCAAAAGGGAGCCTCCGTCCCATTTTGGACCTATGCAAACTAAACAAATTTTTGGTCAAGGCACGTTTTCGTATGGTCTCTCTTGGCGCTATTATCCCATCCCTGGATCCGGGGGATTGGTACGCTGCCCTCAATATGAAAGATGCGTACTTTCACATCGCCATCCGCCCACCCCACTGGCGGTTTCTGCGCTTCACCATCGACCAACACCGTTTTCAATTTATGCTCTTGCCCTTCGGCCTAGCAACGGCCCCGCGAGTGTTCACAAAATGCATGTCCGTGGTGGTAGCCTTTCTTCGGAAAAGAAAGATGCGCGTATACCCGTACTTGGACAATTGGCTCCTCGTGGGCAGGTCGCAGGACAAGGTCCACTCCCACCTGACACTGGCACTACAGGTGTTCCGCAAGCTCGGTCTACTCGTCAATGTACCCAAGTCCTTACTGATCCCCATGCAGAGACTGGATTTCATAGGGGCAGTCCTGGACTCGGTGGAGGCACGGGCAAGTCTTCCGGTGTCACGGTTCTTGGCCATTCAAAGGGTCGTAAGCTCCATCCAACAATTCCCCATGACCACGGCCAGATGCTGTATGCAACTCTTGGGGCACATGGCGGCTTGTATACATGTAATCAGACATGTCCCCCTAAGGCTCAGGCCGTTACAGTTGTGGCTGGCCCAAACGTATCGCCCCAACAGAGACCCCTTAGACCTAGTAGTGACAATCCCAGCTTGGGTGGCGAACTCCCTCCGCTGGTGGCTCAATCAGCAGCAGGTTTGCGAAGGGGTCCCTTTCGCCACCCCGCAACCCACTCTGACGTTAGTAACAGATGCGTCGGATCTGGGCTGGGGGGTGCACCTTGGGGACCTACGAACCCAGGGCTTATGGACCAGGGAGGAAAAGTTGTTTCATATCAATTTGAAGGAGTTAAGGGCAGTTCGCCTTGCCTGCCAGACCTTTCACGCTACCATAAAAGGCCAGTGTGTGAGTTCTGACAGACAACACTACCGCCATGTTCTACATAAACAAGCAGGGCGGGTCCCGATCCTCTCCCCTCTGTCATGAGGCGCTCCTCCTATGGGACTTCTGTACAGCCCATTCAGTCCACCTACTCGCAGCATATCTCCCAGGGGTCCAAAACGGGTTAGCAGACCGCCTCAGCCGGTCCTACCACATGCATGAATGGACGCTGAGAGAGGACGTCCTGCATTCAATCTTCCAGAGGTGGGGGTTTCCCCAAGTGGATCTCTTTGCCACCAAGGACAACAGCCAATACCTTCAGTTCTGTTCATTCCAGAATCTCAGCCCGGGCTCGTTGGCAGATGCCTTCGCGATTCCGTGGGGCGGGAGCCTGAGGTATGCCTTCCCTCCATTCCCGCTCATCCGCAGGGTCCTGCTCAAGACCCGCAGGAACAAGGCAACAGTCATCCTCACCGCACTGGCATGGCCACGCCAGCACTGGTTTACGACCCTTTTGGAACTGTCTGTGACCGCCCCGATCGCCCTCCCCCTCCATCACGACCTCATCACACAGGACCGGGGTCACCTACTCCACCCGAACCTACCGTCGCTACATCTCACGGCGTGGTATCTCTCTGGCTAAACGATACAGAGCACAGGTGCTCCCACCAGGTCCAGCAAATTCTTCTTGGTAGTAGGAAGCCCTCCACAAGAGCGACCTACCTTGCCAAATGGAAGAGGTTCTCCCACTGGTGTGAGCCTCATCACATACAGCCTCTGTAGGCCTCCATCCCATCGATTCTGGACTACTTGCTGCACTTCAAGCATCAGGGGCTTGCCCCCACCTCAATTAAAGTGCATCTAGCTGCCATATCGGCGTTCCACCCTGGGGAGTTGGGAGTCTCGGTGTTCTCCAACCCCACAGTAGTCCGATTCCTCAAGGGGCTGGAGAGGGTGTTTCCCGACTCGCACCCGCCGGTCCCTGCATGGAATCTTAACCTGGTTCTAACTAAACTCATGGGGCCTTTGAATCCCTAGCCTCTTGGTCCCTCATGCACCTCTGATGGAAGGTAGCATTTCTTGTGACCATCACGTCGGCTAGGAGGGTATCGGAATTGAGAGCCCTCACTTCAGAACCTCCTTATACAGTTTTTTATAAGGATAAGGTGCAACTGAGGCTGCACCCCAAATTCCTTCCTAAGGTGGTCACGCAATTTCATATGGGACAGGACATTTGTTTACCGGTGTTCTTCCCTAAGCCCCATACGGACCCAAGCCACCGCAGCCTACATACCCTTGATGTCCATAGAGCCTTGGCATTTTATCTAGAATGGACCAGGCCATTCTGCAAGTCGACGCAATTGTTTATTGCCATTGCGGAGAGAATGAAAGGCCAGTCTATTTCGGCACAACGCTTGTCAGCATGGATTGTGCTTTGCATACGCACATGCTATGAGCTTGCCAACGTACCAGCCCCGGAGATCAGGGCTCACTCGACTAGGGCCCAAGCATCCTCGGTGGCTTTCTTGGCGCAGGTTCCACTCCAGGACATCTATAAAGCGGGCACCGGGTCGTCGGTGCATACATTCACAGCCCACTATGCGATCCATCATCAGACCAGAGAGGACGCGGTGGTCGGCAGGGCTGTGCTTCAATCAGTTGTTCCTTGACTCCTACCCTCCTCCAATGTGAGTCACCTAATGTGTAATGGAGTGAACAATCACTTGAAGAAGAAAAAAAGGTTACCTACCTTCTGTAACTGTTGTTCTTCGAGATGTGTTGTTCATGTCCATTACACTTCTCACCCTCCTTCCCCTCTGTCGGACTCACCGGCAAGAAGGAACCGAGGGAGGGTCGGGCCCGCAGGGGAATATATACGCTGGAGCGGGGCGCCGCTCTGGCGGGAAGCGGGATCCCGCCGGCCCAACGGGAGCCGCTGAGGGAAAAAGTTTCCGACGTCCGTGCACGCAGCACGCGCACATCTAATGTGTAATGGACGTGAACAACACATCTCGAAGAACAACAGTTACAGAAGGTAGGTAACCGTTTTTTATATCTCCCTGTCATTCTATGTGTTTGTACTGTTCTGTTCCTGCTGTGATTTCAGAGCAGGATAGAGACCTGTTTATAAATTGTTTGGCACACTTCGCCTAATGTACAGTACCATGTACACATACCACATTATGTACTTGGTAATTAGGGTGACCAGACGTCCCGATTTTATCGGGACTGTCCCGATATTTCCTTGTTTGTCCCGCGACACTGGACAAACAAGGAAATGCTCCAGAGCCCGGAAATGCTCCCCCCCTCCCCCCCCGCCCCGACTCCACCCCTCTTCCCCCGATTGGCTGACTCCCTCCCCGAATCCCCGCCTCTTCCCCAGGCTCACCATTCTTCCTCTCTCCGCAAGCGCTGGAGGGAGGCCAAGGAGACGCAGGGGAAGCGCGGGGCCGGGGTGAGTAAGAGTCCGGCCTGGCCCCGAGCAGGCAGCACTCAGTTGGGTGGTAGGGAGAGGAGGGGGGCGGCTCGCAGGGCCAGGCGGCGGCTGTTCTCCCCCCCGGGCAGCGGGACTCGGGAGCAGCCGCTGCTGCATTTCCCACTGCCGCGGGGGAAGGAAGCGGCCGATGGCCAAGCTTGGCGGCTGCGGCTCTGGCGCCCCCGAACCCCCCGAGCCCTGGCCTGCTGCGGGGACCCAGCAGTGCGCACGCTGCGCGCGCCCAGCCCCTGGCCAGTCATGTCTGGGCTGCTGCCCAGCTGGTACTATCCCGCGGCGGCCCCGGAGTGGGGGCAGCAGGCCCCAGCCCCCCCGTTCCGCTCGGGTCCCGCAGGGGACCGAACGGGGCTGGGCTGCCGATGCCTCCGCCCTGGGGCCGCCGCGCGATAGCACCAGCTGGGCAGCAGCCCAGACATGACTGGCCAGGGGCTGGGCGCGCGCAGCGAGCGCACTGCTGGGTCCCCGCAGCAGGCCCGGGTTCGGGCCCGGGCGCCAGAGCCGCAGCCGCCAAGCTTGGCCATCGGCCGCTTCCTCCCCCCGCGGCAGTGGGAGCTGCAGCAGCGGCTGCTTCCGAGTCCCGCTGCCCGGGGGGGGAGAACAGCCGTCGCCTGGCCCTGTGGGCCGTCCCCCTCCTCTCCCTACCACCCAACTGAGTCCTGCCTGCTCGGGGCCAGGCTGGACTCTTACTCACCCCGGCCCCGCGCTTCCCCTGCGTCTCCTTGGCCTCCCTCCAGTGCTTGTGGAGAAGGGTGGTTTTTTTTTTTTTTTTTTTTGCCATGCCCCCCTCGCCATGCGTCACCATCCCCTCCTCCCCCCGCGTCCCGATATTTGACTTGGGTGATCTGGTCACCCTATTGGTAATGTATGGGAACTGAGTAGTATTCCTTTAAGTAGTTTGTGAGCCATCTTGTGGCCCTCCTGTCTGTTTCAGAAGCAACCGGACCATTGCCAGAACAGCAGTGTCTATATGTAGGTAGGGCTTGCATGTTGTATATAGTTAGTAAACACAGTTTGGCCACCACTGTGTGTGTGTGGTTCCTTGCTATTACATTTGTTGTGTAAGAGCAAAAGACAACATTTGAGTGAGACTTAAAGTGGAGTTTGATACACAGAGTCTGCTGTTCCTGTAATTTCACAGCAGGATTAGCAGAGACTATTTAAAGACATGAAGTTTCAGTAAACTTTAGTAGTACTAAAAACTTACACAAGGGAAATCTTTTCTCTCCTGGGTGTTTTTACAGTGAAGGTATCATAACTGTAAACATCATATGCTAAAGCTTTATGTTGCAAAGTGAGTGGTAATGCATTATTTATTAGGGAATGGCTGAGAGTGATTCAACTGGACTGACAAAACAAGAAATGCCTGTAGATTAAAAACAAACAGACAAACAAACAAAAAACCAACCCTCCAACCCAAACAAAAATTAGCTGAACTTTTGTATAAGGCAGTCGATGTCTTTCAGGATGGCATCAGAACCTTAAAACACAGGAACGCAAAAATTATGCTTGAAGAGGGAGCAATTTCTAACTTTTGCAAAGCTCATTCGGTACCTGTGATGTAGTGATGAAGCAGAACTTCAGCACTACAGGGCTTACTAACTAATTTAAAGGGATACTTCCCAATTCTTATACACTACATGATTAATAATAAGCATAACTATACAAATAAGAAATGGATGAGTTAATTTATTAATGGCCATGTAACCTGCCTCCTGGGTTTCATAAATCCAAATATTTGGATGGGGCAATGGAAAGTTTATAGAGGAAGTTTGCACAGCCTTTGCCTGTGTTGTACCTGTCCTGTCACCTTTCACCAGTGCTAGATTCACTTTGAAGTGTATCTCTTAAACACAAGGGATTATGTTTATGAATATTAGGAAATTCCAAAAGTTAAAATTCTTCAGACAATGTTAACTCAGCCTCTGTTGTATGTTACGGATATCTTATTGTGACATGAATTAACTATATTGTCCTTAATATGTGAAAGTTTATATTTAACACAGGGAAAAAAAGGAAAGTAAGACCACAAACTAATCCTGTATTACGGGTTAATAAAAGTTCCTATAACAGGTTTGAATATAAATTGTGACCACTCATTTGGACCCAAACTCAGCTGTGAAGGGTCTGATTTTCCTGATCTTGTGGTGACTGTATCAATGAAAACTTCTTTTGTAACCATAACTGTATGGTTACTATATATATACTATATATTTTCTTATTTAAAAAATGCAATTTAAAACTGTGTTTAATATTAAGTTTTAATATTAACTCCAAAGAGAAGATTGGTGGGATTTAATAAAAAGTCATTCTCTTTTGTTTCAATCCTTGTCCATTAGCACTGCTAGAGAATGCTAGCCCTAATTCTAATATTCTGGTTTTTGTGAGAATGTCACAACCTGAACTTTTTTTTTTTAAAGAGCTAAGAGATTATAATGTAGCAAATTCCGTAATTCACAACTCAAAAATGACACTGCTAGTTTCCCTTCTAGCAACTGGCCTAGCTTTCTTCTATACTTCTTTTCTCTCCCTTTCCTTTTGTTTTTCTACATTTTTTCCACTTTTCATTGATGTTTTGTGTTTCCATTTGTTCCATAAAACACCTGTGAGTCAGGCTGGTATGTTTTCGAAAGTGAGCTACATAAATCTCTCTTAAATAAATTACCCAGAGAATATTGATAGATTATAGTTTCTGTTGTGCTGAAATGGATTTTAACAAAATTACCCTTGTGTGTGTTCCCAATCTGACTGCCCACCTCTGTGCATGGCAGCTGGAAGTGTGGGTTAAATAAAGGAGATTTTACTAAGGTGAAACAGAGGCCTCTGATTTAGCACGAATGTAGTCTTCTTCATTTTATTAGTGAGATGTGCCCTGTAGTTATTAGGGAGGTAATAGTGCATTTTGCAGACTACAGGTCTCAATATGATTTTCAATTATAACAACCTTGTCACTTAAAATCTCTAGTAAAATGTAATTTGAAGCCTGTAAGGAGCTCTGGCTAATTGATATATTATCTACAGGTTCTTCAGTAACACTTCTGATGGGAAACAGAAGTCAGCTTTTCAAAGTGCTCAGTGTATATTATAAATTTGATTGCTTCTGAAATAGCTGGTTTCTTAAGTCCCCTTTGTCCACTCTGGCATTCAGATTTATTTCTGAGAGACCATTGCAATTTTCTTATCTTTGTTACAAATTACTACAGTCTGGCTTAATCTCCCTAAGCAATAAAGCTGTTTGCCTACTTGCATGTCAAAGCTGATAAACGGCTCCCTCTGGCTATAACAACTCAGCCTAGAACCTGATATCAAATGTGGTCTTCTCAACTGTGTGATGCTCCATTAGGTTATTTTAGTTAGCAGGTAAGAGAAACTGATGAAAGTGGATTCTGAATTCCAAATTTTGAACCTAGGCTAGTGTCCTGGCCACATCTAATGAAATCTGGCACAAGCCCTTTGATTTTTGTGACAGATGGTTTAAAGTTTTAAGGTGATCTCCTCCCCCTCCCTGCTCCCATCCAGCTCCTAAGCTTGTCCCTATGCTTCCTGATGGAGAATCCTGCATAGTCCTGTCGAAAGTTAGAATGTAAGCTGGGCCTTTCATTTCTCCCCTAGTATTCCGTTTCTCTACTCTGGTTTTCTACTGTGTTTACACAAGGATAATCTATATTAGCCACTGTAGAATGCCCTTACTCATAGACTTTAAGGCCAGACGGGACCATTGTGATCATCGAGTCTGATTCCTGAACATTGCAGGCCACAGACCTCACCCTCCCACTCCTCTAATAGACCCCCTAACCTCTGGCTGAGTTACTGAAGTCCTCAAATCATGATTTAAAGACATCAAGTTACAGAGAATGCACCAGTTACACAGTTTAAACCTGCAAGTGACCCATAGAATCATAGAATCATAGAATATCAGAGTTGGAAGGGACCTCAAGAGGTCATCTAGTCCAACCCCCTGCTCAAAGCAGGACCAATTCCCAGCTAAATCATCCCAGCCAGGGCTTTGTCAAGCCGGGCCTTAAAAACCTCCAAGGAAGGAGACTCCACCACCTCCCTAGGTAACGCATTCCAGTGTTTCACCACCCTCCTAGTGAAATAGTTTTTCCATGTTGCAGAGGAAGGCAAAAAACAAACAAACCCAGGATCTTTGCCAATCTGACTTGGGGAAAAAGTCCTTCCCAACCCCAAATATGGAGGTGGTTGGGCCCTGAGCAGGTGGGCAAGACCCATTAGTCATACAGCTGGGAAAGAATTCTCTGTAGTAACTCAGAACCCTTCCCCATCTAGTGTCCCAACACTGGCCATTGGGAATATTTGCTATTAGCAGTCGCAGATCAGCTACGTACCCTTGTAGGCTGTTTCATGATTCCATCCTTGTCTTGGTTTCTTCTGACTGATGAGACCAATGCAAATATAACACTGTATGAGCTTCCTAAATAGTAGCAGACTATCCCCATCTGTAGAGGAAATGTTTGACAGGAAGTTCAATCCCTTAATGCATGGCTCGCCCAATAACTTTACATATCTTAGGGCTCTGCAGATCCCTGGTACTTCTAACTTGCTTCCTATTTGCCAAATATGCTCCCATGGGTTCCTTGCTGGTCCATCCTCTTCCCTGAAGGGCGTGTCCCTCATTATAGAGGAATAGTACATAAGTTAATGCTGATAGGTGGGTACAGTGCTGAAGAGAGACGCCATGACACTGGCCCTCTCTATAGACAGTCCCCCTCTTAACCCATCCCTGCTTAACAGAATAACTACAGTTGCCATCATATGGTATTGCAAAGCATATTGGATTCAGTAATACAGGTCTATGGGTCTGACTGGAAGAGGGCACGGGAAAAGAGCAAATGCAGCTGATGCTCCTCAGAGCCTAAATATGTGTAATTACTAACCTACTCAAATAGCACCAATTACTGAGTGAGCAGCCTTACATCCCACCTAAATCTGTATAGCCCAGATGACAGTGAAACAACCTGTACCAAGCCATCATGTTGCCAAAGGGAAATTTTGTGGCATAACAATATCTACAGGATGATATTGACACCAGTGGTGGTGTTTTTCAGATCATCCAAAACCCAAGATACTTTCTTTCTAAACTCTGAATTTCAGAACTGTCTATATCTAAGGACTCTGACGTTTTGTTAAAAGAACGAGGAGAACTTGTGGCACCTTAGAGACTAACAAATTTATTTGAGCATAAGCTTTCGTGGGCCAAAATGAAAGCTTGGATGCATGAAGTGGAAAATACAGTAGGAAGATATATATACACACACAGAGAACATGAAAAAATGGGTGTTGCCATACCAACTATAATGAGACTAATCTATTAAGGTGGGCTATTATCAGCAGGAGGAAAAAAAAACTTTTGTAGTGATAATCAGGATGGTCCATTTCCAACAGTTGACAAGAAGGTCTGAGTAACAGTAGGGGAAAAATTAGCATGGGGAAATAGTTTTTATTTTGTGTAATGACCCATCCACTCCCAGTCTTTATTCAAGCCTAATTTAATGGTGTCCAGTTTGCAAATTAATTCCAATTCTGCAGTTTCTCGTTGGAGTCTGTTTTTGAAGTTCTTTTGTTGGAGAATTGCGACTTTTAGGTCTGTAATTGAGTGACCAGGGAGGTTGAAGTGTTCTCCAACTGGTTTTTGAATGTTATAATTCTTGAACATCTTGATTTGTGTCCTTTTATTCTTTTGCGTAGAGACTGTCCGGTTTGGCCAATGTACATGGCAGAGGGGCATTGCTGGCACATGATGGCATATATCACATTGGTAGATGTGCAGGTGAACGAGCCTCTGATGGTGTGGCTGATGTGATTAGGTCCTATGATGGTGTCCCTTGAATAGATATATGGACAGAGTTGGCAACGGGCTTTGTTGCAAGGATAGGTTCCTGGGTTAGTGTTTTTGTTGTGTGGTTGCTGGTGAGTATTTGCTTCAGGTTGGGGGGCTGTGTGTAAGCAAGGACTGGCCTGTTTCCCAAGATCTGTGAGAGTGAGGGATTGTCCTTCAGGACAGGATAGATCCTTGATGATGCGCTGGAGAGGTTTTAGTTGGGGGATGAAGGTGACAGCTAGTGGCGTTCTGTTACTTTCTTTGTTGGGCCTGTCCTGGAGTAGGTGACTTCTGCGTATTCTTCTGGCTTTGTCAATCTGTTTCTTCACTTCAGCAGGTGGGTATTGTAGTTTTAAGAATGCTTGATAGAGCTCTTGTAGGTGTTTGTCTCTGTCTGATTGGAGCAAATGCGGTTGTATCTTAGAGCTTGGCTGTAGACAATGGATCATATGATGTGGTCTGTATGAAAGCTGGAGGCATATAGGTAAGTATAGCGGTCAGTAGGTTTCTGGTATAGGGTGGTGTTTATATGACCATCGCTTATTAGCACTGTAGTGTCTAGGAAGTGGATCTCTTGTGTGGACTGGTCCAGGCTGAGGTTGATGGTGGGATGGAAATTGTTGAAATCATGGTGGAATTCCTCAAGGGAATTCCATGGGTCCAGATGATGAAGATGTCATCAATGTAGCACCAGTAGAGTAGAGGCATTAGGGACGAGAGCTAAGAAAGCATTGTTCTAAGTCAGCCATAAAAATGTTGGCATACTGTGGGCCCATGCAGGTACCTATAGCAGTGCCGCTGACTTGAAGGTATACATTGTCCCAAATGTGAAATAGTTGTGGGTGAGGACAAAGTCACAAAGTTCAGCCACCAGGTTTGCTCTGACATTATCGGGGATACTGTTCCTGATAGCTTGTAGTCCATCTTTGTGTGGAGTGTTGGTGTAGAGGGCTTCTACGTCCATAGTGGCCATGATGGTGTTTTCTGGAAGATCACCAATGGATTGTAGTTTCCTCAGGAAGTCAGTGGTGTCTCGAAGATAGCTGGGAGTGCTGGTAGCGTAGGTCCTATGGAGAGAGTCTACATAGCCAGACAATCCTGCTGTCAGGGTGCCAATGCCTGAGATGATGGGGTGTCCAGGATTTCCAGGTTTATGGATCTTGGGTAGCTGATAGAATACCCCTGGACGGGCTTCTAGGGGTGTGTCTGTGCAGATTTGTTCCTGTGCTTTTTCAGGGAGTTTCTTGAGCAAATGGTGTAGTTTCTTTTGGTAACCGTCAGTGGGATCGGAGGATAGTGGCCTGTAGAATGTGGTGTTAGAAAGCTGCCTAGCAGCCTCTCGTTCATATTCCGACCTATTCATGATGACAATAGCACCTTCTTTGTCAGCCTTTTTGATTATGATGTCAGAATTGTTCCTGAGGCTGTGGATGGCATTGTGTTCTGCAGGACTGAGGTTATGGGGCAAGTGATGCTGCTTTTCCACAATTTCAGCCCGTGCATGTCGGCGGAAGCACTCTATGTATAAGTCCAGTCTGTTGTTTTGACCTTCAGGAGGAGTCCACGCAGAATCCTTCTTTTTGTAGTGTTGTTAGGAAGGTTTCTGTGGGTTAGTGTGCTGTTCAGAGGTGTGTTGGAAATATTTCTTGAGTCGGAGACATCAAAAGTAGGACTCCAGGTCAATGAAATCTGGACCATGAAGGAAAGCTATACATTTATTCCTTTATTTAAGAGAAGGAATGTTCAACTGCTATTTTAGTGTTTGAATTCATTCCCACGATTAAACTGTAGCTTTAATGAGGTTAGGTAAAGAAGGGCAGAAGAAAATGGCATAACATTATTGATGTCACTGGAATCAAGGACAATTGCAAAGTGCGGTCAAGTCCTCTTGAAGTCTGTGATTATCATTAAAGTGATTGCTGCTGGACGCAGAATGAAATTTGGTCATATTTCCTTTCTTCAGCAGTAAAAAAAAAAATCTGTATTCAATATTCCAAGAATAAAGCTGGTAATAATTAGAAAAAATATATAGAGAACATATTTTCTGTCACAGAAAGCAAAGCAAATGGACACAAAAAGGGAAAGGAACAATATAGATGGGGAGTCTCAAAATAAGAGTCTCAATCATATAGGACTTGACTATATTTGGCAGCAATACCTGAACTATAGGACCTTACTGTCAATGAAGAAAAGACTGAGTCCAAGTCTGACTATAGTCAGATTGAAACTTAGCCTTTATCAAACAATATATTTTTTCTTCAGCAGGAACTTCTCCAGAAATTAGATAACTGCCTCTGATTCTGATATATAACAGCATGTTTGATCTTTCTGAGATTTGCATTTTAATTTTATGGACCAAATATGTCTGACTCACAGGAAACCTATATTTTTCCAATGTCTTATCCTGAACTTTCCAAGTCATAATATGTTAGTATTTATTTCTTACAAAGTGTACAGTGCTCACTTTATATTTTTATGTTTACAAATATTTGCACTGTAAAAAAAACAAAAGAAATAGTATTTTTCAATTCACCTAATATGAGTACTATTGTGCAATCTCTTTATTATGAAAGTTGAACTTACAAATGTAGTATTGTTACCAAAAAAAACTGCATTCAAAAATAAAACAATGTAAAATTTTAGAGCCTGCAAGCCCACTCAGTCCTACTTCTTGTTCAGCCAATCACTCAGACAAAAAAGTTTGTTTACGTTTGCAGGAGATAATGCTTCCCGCTTCTTGTTTTCAGTGTCACCCGAAAGTGAGAACAGGCGTTCTCATGGCACCATTGTAGCCAGTGTCACAAGATATTTACGTTCTAGATGCGCCAAAGTTTCATATGTCCCTTCATGCTTTAACCAGCATTCCAAGGGACATATGTCCATGCTGATGATGGATTTTCTTTTTTGGTGGTTCGGGTTCTGTAGTTTCTAGGGTTACCATATTTTGTGCCTCCTAATGGAGGACACTCCCGGGGGGCCCGGCCCCGCCCCCAGCCCCGCCCACGCCCCCGCCCCAACTCCGCCCCCTCCCAAAGTCTCCGCCCCCTCCCCTGCTTGAAGCCTGAAGCAGGGAAGGGAAGGGAAGGGGGGGGGAGGGAGAAGGAGGCGCGGCGCGGCCCAGGCTGGCCCCCGGCGGCTCCAGCCTGGGTCGGCTCGGGCCCTGGCTGACCACCCCCGGCGCACCCCCCGGCTCCCAGCCCCGCGGCCCGGCTCCCAGCCCCGGCCCGGCTCCCCGCCCCGCGGCCCGGCTCCCGGCTCCCCGCCCCGCGGCCCGGCTCCCGGCTCCCGGCCCCGCGGCCCGGCTCCCCGGCCCCGCGGCCCGGCTCCCCGACCCCGGCCCGGCTCCCAGCCCCGGCTCCCGGCTCCCCGACCCCGGCCCGGCTCCCAGCCCCGCGGCCCGGCTCCCGGCTCCCCGACCCCGGCCCGGCTCCCGGCTCCCCGCCCCGCGGCCCGGCTCCCGGCTCCCCGACCCCGGCCCGGCTCCCAGCCCCGCGGCCCGGCTCCCGGCTCCCAGCCCCGCGGCCCGGCTCCCGGCTCCCGGCTCCCCGACCCCGGCCCGGCTCCCAGCCCCGCGGGCCCGGCTCGGCTCCCAGCCACGCGGGCCCGGCCCCGTGGGCCCGGACCGGCCCAGCACTGCGACCCTGGCCCGGCCTCCGGCCCGGCTCCCGGCCGGGCACCATGCCCCCGGCCCCGCACAAAGAGGCCCCGGCCGAGCCTCCCGATTTTCCCGGACATGCCCGGCTTTGGGGGATTTCCCCCCGGACGGGGATTTGAGCCCCCAAAAGCCGGACATGTCCGGGAAAATCCGGACGTATGGTAACCCTAGTAGTTTCTGCATTGGAGTGTTGCTCTTTTAAGACTTCTGAAAGCATGCGCCGCACCTCATCCCTCTCAGATTTTTGGAATGCAGGTCAGATTCTTAAAACTTGGGTCAAGTGCTGTAGCTGTCTTTAGAAATTTCACATTGGTACCTTCTTGCATTTTGTCAAATCTGCAGTGAAAGTGTTCTTAAAAGGAACAACATGTGCTGGGTCATCATCTGAGATTGCTAGAACATGAAATATATGGCAGAATATGCAGGTAAAACAGAGCAGGGGACATGACATACAATTCTCCTTCAAGAATTTCAGCGGCAAATTTAATTAATGCATTATTTTTTTAATGAGCATCATCAGCATGGAAGCATGTCGTCTGGAATGGTGGTCGAAGTGTGAAGGGCCATACGATGTTTAGCATATCTAGCATGCTAAATACCTTGCAATGCCAGCTACAAAAATCCCATGCAAATTCCTGTTCTCACTTTCTAGTGACATTATAAATAAAAAGAGGGCAGCATTATCTCCTGTAAATGTAAACAAACTTGTTTGTCTTAGCGATTGGCTGAACAAGAAGTAGGACTGTGTGGACTAGTAGGTTCTAAAGCTTTACATTGTTTTGTTTTTGAGTGCAGTTATATAACAAAAAAAAAATCTACATTTATAAGTTGCACTTTCATGATAGAGATTGTATGAGTACTTGTATGAGGTGAATTGAAATACTATTTCTTTTATCATTTTTACAGTGCAAATATTTGTAATCAAAATAATATGCACTTTGATTTCAATTACAACACAGAATACAATATATATGAAAATGTAGAAAACCATCCAAAATACTTTACACATTTAAATTGGTATTCTATTGTTTAACAGTGTGATTAAAACTACGATTAATTTTTTGAGTTAATCGCGTGAGTTAACTGTGATTAATTGACAGCCGTAGAAAGAAGTAATATTTTTCTCTTCTTATATGTTCAATCTTTTGCTCTTCTTCCTTCCATGAGCACTCATCATATGGATTCAATTTTAAAAGAAATTATGTTACCAAAAATCATCTTGTATACAATTTCCTGGGATCTGGAGAAAAAAAAACAAACTCCAGTAGATTCATCAATCATGTCAGTCCCCCAAATACCAGGGATCTGCTTCTCCCAAAAGCTGATCAAATCATTTCTCTCCTCTGCAGTCTGGTTCTTTATTAATTCTGTTTGATATACATCTGTTAGATTCTGCCATAATTTTAGGCAAAAATTCCAGATGCTTATTTTTACCTTGTTTTCATAGAATCATAAAATATCAGGGTTGGAAGGGACCTCAAGAGGTCATCTAGTCCAACTCCCTCCTCAAAGCAGGACCAATCCCCAACTAAATCATCACATCCAGAGCTTTGTCAAGCCTGACCTTAAAAACCTCCAAGGAAGGAGATTCCACCACCTCCCTAGGTAACCCATTCCAGTGCTTCACCACCCTCCTAGTGAAAAAGTTTTTCCTAATATCCAACCTAAACCTCCTCCATTGCAACTTGAGACCATTATTCCTTCTTCTGTCATCTCGTACCACTGAGAACAGTCTAGATCTATCCCCTTTGGAACCCCCTTTCAGATACTTGAAAGCAGCTATCAAATCCCCCCTCATTCTTCTCTTCTGCAGACTAAATAATCCCAGTTCCCTCAGCCTCTCCTCATAAATCATGTCCTCCAGACCCCTAATCATTTTTGTTGCCCTCCGCTGGACTCTTTCCAATCCTTCGTGTAGTGTGGGGCCCAAAACTGGACACAGTACTCCAGATGAGGCCTCACCAATGCAAAATAGAGGGGAATGTTCATGTCCCTCGATCTGCTGGCAATACTCCTACTTATACAGCCCAAAATGTTGTTAGCCTTCTTGGCAACAAGGGCACAGTGTTGACTTCTATCCAGCTTCTTGTCCACTGTAACCTCTAGGTCCTTTTCTGCAGAACTGCTGCCTAGCCATTCGGTCCCTAGTCTATAGCAGTGCATGAGATTCTTCTGTCCTAAGTGCAGGACTCTGCACTTGTCCTTGTTGAATGAACTTCATCAGATTTCTTTTGGCCCAATCCTCTAATTTGTCTAGGTCCCTCTGTATCCTATCCCTACCCTCCAGTGTATCTACCACTCCTCCCAGTTTAGTGTCATCTGCAAACTTGCTGAGGGTGCAGTCCACGCCATCCTCCACATCGTTAATGAAGATATTGAATAATAACTAATCAGTCCTGTTTGTTCTTGATAGTAGCTGCATTTCCTGTTATCTCAGAGGTGCCCAGAATACAACCTAGGGGTTCAATGCAGCTCCTGGAGTTGTAAAATCTGGCACATGGCTGCATGGTGAGGATCAACTAGAGTTAGCATTGCTGGTGCGCTCAAGCAATAAGCAATTTCTTCATCTGTATATTTTTGGTACATATAAACATCCTTATTTTTTCAATGATAACTGCAGCCTTTTGACTCCTGGCAAGTTGCCAACACAGCTGTAACTGCCACACAGTTTGGGCATCCCCCCTACGTTATTCATTCTGTAAGCTGACTCTTGAGATTTTGTGCAAGTTGCAGCTGTTCAGTCTTTCTTTATGTCTGAGTTGGGTGGAACATTCCGAGTAACTCAAAGATGCTGCGGGGTTGAGCTTCTCTCAGGTGAGGTTTCAGGGACATCAAAATGTTCTTTCTGAATAGATTTAACTATCCCTTTTTTTTGTTTTGTTTTGTATTTTAGCAATTTACTTTTCCTTTTAATCTAGCTGCAGTTCAGGATCCCATTGATAAATCGTTTGTGATATGTTTAAAAAACACAAATAAGAGGTTAGCTTTCTCTTAGAGTCCAAGCGCTGCAAATGCAGCAGGCTGTGTGAACGCTGTCCACTTTGAACTGAAACTATCGTGAAGTAATTTCTAATGCAAACTCTGGGAATGTTGCAGATAATAAATTCACTATCCACAGGTAAGATACACAATTTCAGTTGTAGCTGAGTTGTATGGGTCAAAACCAGAATTGGTGTAGACAGGTCCAACTGATTGAGTTTGGCCCTTTACAGTTACTTTCTGTCCCACACTATTCTTCAGGTCAGCTTCATATTGCCATAATCTATAGGGACCATTTCACATAAAATACTGAGCGTAGAAACTACTCTGCAGGTCACTATATTTATCCTTAAACTACTTTAAATACTTTTAACAGGGTAGAAAAGACTGTCTTCAGTAACTAGGCCAGAAGGCCTATGTAGAGAGGTCCAGACACACCCCTGCGGCACCTCCTGCTGGTCGTCCAGGGAATTAGCTCACCAGCCCCTAAAGCGCCCTCTGCAGGCCGGTGATCCGCCTTGTTCTCTTCTTCTCGGCTCCCGTGTCCCTCCTAGGACTCCGGTGCCCTTTGCTCTGGGTGCTGCCCCCTGGCAGTACCCACATACGCTAGGTCTCCCCTCCCAGGGGAACCCCCACCCACTAACCCCACCTCACCTCAGGATAAGGCCACTGCCAGTCCCCAACTAGCCTCCACTCTCTGGGGCAGACTGCAGTATAGGCCACACATCATCAGCAAGGTTGGGTTTGGACCTGCTGCCTTGGCCTAGCTCTGGGCTGTCCTCTACAACCCCCAGTACCCCTTGGCCTTCTCCTAGACCACAGCCTGGGGTTTTCCAGGCTGGAGCTCCCCAGCCCTGCTCCACTACAGGTACCCTGTGTCTAGCTCCCTGCAGCCAGACCCTTCTCTCTCTGAAGGCAGAGAGAGACTGTTAGGCTCCTGGCTCCCAGCCTCTTTATACAGACCATCTGGGCTCTGATTAGGGTGTGGCCCAGCTGCAGCCACTTCCCCCAATCAGCCAGGGTTTTACCTTGCCCAACCCAACCCCTCTGCAGGGCTTTTCCAACCCCTCAGGGCAGGAGTGGGTGTAAATCCCGCTACACCCTAAGAGGATTTAAGTCTTTTAAAATAACTTTCCTATGCAGCAAGACCTTTTAGCTGTGTATTTTGGATTGATACCTCTAATGTCCTATGCAGCAGTTACACTATACTAGAAGATACCTTTTACCATGTAGGGTTTAGGATACATTGCTGGTCGGAACATGGTTTGCAGTATATCTTCCTCAATT
The DNA here is from genome assembly GCF_027887155.1 of Malaclemys terrapin pileata. Taxonomy (NCBI): domain Eukaryota; kingdom Metazoa; phylum Chordata; order Testudines; family Emydidae; genus Malaclemys; species Malaclemys terrapin. Next base: position 20,062,641 of record NC_071526.1, on the reverse strand, counting down.
TTGTTGCTAAAGAGTGATGATTATTTTTAATTGGTATCTCTTGTAAAAGAGCCTATCAAAATAGAATAAAAGGATTAGTAGGTTTGTCACTTATGTGGAATTAGTCAGCACTGTCATTTATTACAAGATACTTACACTGTATATACCCTAATAGGTATATAGAGTAGTTATAATTCAATTAAACACTAGTTATACTGAAGTTGGAAACAATAGCAGTGGCAGCCCTGTGTCTTTGCTATATGAAACATCTATTTAAGCTAAATCAACTCCTACTTAAGTGAACAGTAATAAGAATTCGTGGGGGCAGCTCAAGCTCTGGGGGCGTCATTTATCACAGTGTAATAGAAAATCGTTATGAATAATAACACCTAGCTAGTCAGCAGAAGCTTGCATATATTAGAGGAGAAAGATCTGAATAGTGCTACCCAGCAGAAAGATGTTTTTTTGATTTCAGAAACTATGGCTGCTGTGTGCATATCGAATTCTATTGGCTTCCAGGAAGGTTTGTGTTGAGATATAAAGATTATTAATCTAGTAATCCAGTCTATGTTGTCTATTTTCTGCACAGTGAATGTACTGTATGTATTGGCTTGCATAATAGTGTTCACTAAAAAGGAAAATGAAGTCAAGAGAAAACTGATTCTCCAGGGATCATGGGCTTTGGCCTCAACCTTAGCAAATATATAAGAATGCAAAATTAAAACAACTAGCTCCCTAGAACCCTGAATCAGATTTTACATTTGCTTTTCCCCTTAATGCTGGCATCTGATATCCAGTGCTCACTAGCAATTATCATTGTTACCTCCCTACCCCCACACCATTCAGAATTATAACCTAGGAAGTGCACTGGAGAAAACCATGCTTCTTCTACCTCCCACTAGTCACACATGTCCTATGCATGAGCTTCTGTTAAATTGAATTTATTGTAAAGTCCCTCATACAAATATTAGTCACCTACTTTAATTTACAAATTTACAGTTTGACTGTAAAAATAATAGCAAAGCAAAGGTGGGAGCTGACTTCCCTAGCAGGAATGAGGGCCCTATTTAAATGGGCCTTTCCCTCTGACATCTTCTGAACTGCATTCATTCACATTTCAGCAACACAGCAAGGGTAGAGGAGAAACTCTCAAAAGCTCTGGATAAAATCCGTAATTTGGTGGTCAGGGTGGTTTTAATTTGTTTTTTAAACCATAGGAGCAGTAGCATCTAGTATGGCATTTTCTGTCAAATTTAATCATTCTTAATGTTTGGAGGGGGAAAACGGCCTCTTACACTGATGATGTTGCTGTGAACCTAGCAATGGGACTTCTTTCCATTTAGAGAGGGAAGTACTTCCATGTGTGCTACTGTGTGATTCCAAAGAGCTGCTATGTAGAGTTGACTGGGAAGCACCAGCATTCTTAGGGGACTTCTGGATTTGCAGTCCCTTTTCAGCTTCATTAACATAATTGGAGCTGGGATTCATTTGGCAGTAACCAGCTAGTTTCAAAGGGGCTAAATATATTATGTTATCTAAAAGCACTGTTTCTGAGTGGTGCCTCCATGGGCCTTAAATACTGTACCACTACAGTTCTGCTGCTTAGCTGTTCCGTCTAGCTGTGCCTTTTACTTCCGTTGGTGTGAAGGGGAAAATAACATTGTTTGCTCTCTATCTTAATTCTAAAGCACAGCAGAGGCTATGATATCATCCTGATCACATCTGCACCTGAATAATATACACTTGCTGAATGTAGGGTGACAACAGACAGCAAGTGTGAAAAATCGGGACGGGGTGGGGGTAGTAGGAGCCTATATAAGAAAAAGACCCCAAAATATGGACTGTCCCTATAAAAGCGTGACATCTGGTGACCCTAGCTGAATTTTGCCCTTGCTTGCACTCTTTGCAGCCCCACTGTAGTCAGAATGGCTTGTATGTGACAGCAGAATGTGGCCTAAGGATTCTCCATTAGCTGTAAGATGCTCATGTTTTGAGACATTGTACTGTATTTTCTTTGTAAGTAGCATCTATGCAGAGTGTAGGGATTCCTTGGCCCAAATTATCAGACTTTTCTTATTGCTAATTCAGTGGACAGATTGTCAATGTAAGGGAAATTACTTATACCATACACAGTTTAATTATTATTTATTTGTATTACCATAGCACCTAGAAGCCTTAGTCAAGGCACTGCACAAAAACAGAACAAAAAGATGGTCCCAGCCCCAAAGACCTTACAATCTAAGTATAAGACAAGAGATGACGGCGGATACAGATACATAGAAAAGGTAGTCCACGGAAACAATAGAACAATATTGATCGATAGGCAGTGGTCTAAGACCACCAATGACCTAAGTGTTGTCAGGGTGGTTGTGGTTTTTTTGTAGGCATCATGGCAGAGGAGGATTTTAAGGAGGATTTTGAAAGAGGATAATGAGGTAGCTTTGTGGATGTTTATGGGGAGCTCTTTCCAAGCATATCAGGCAATATAGCAGAAAGCACAAAGTTGGTTTCTTTAAACCTTTTGACTGACACATCCTGGCCAGGGCAAGCCTCTCTCAGATCATCTCCAACCCCCCTCCTTTTTCTAGAGTCTTTGAAGAGTTAGGTTTCCTTGTGGTCCTAGGCTTAGCCTTGGGAAGAGTAAAACATCCTAGCCTGAATGGAGCCAGTGAGGTACATTCTCCCACCAATTAGCGGCCCAACCATTGGGATCTTAACTCCTTTGAAGCTAGGTGCCTGAGAGGCTGCCTTATTTGTGTCACTGTTTAGAGCTTTCTTTAATTTAACTATATGCAGTCAGTCAGATAACAATAAAAAATTGAAGAGGGAAATTGAGCCACACATAATATTAAAAATAAGCAATACAGACCTTTTGCCAGTTCATCAGAGAGATGCAATATTATAAGTGCTTGGAAAAGAGGTTTAGCTGTGTGGATGGATGGGGAGAGAGAGAGGTCAGTTGAAGATGATGCCCAGGTTACAGGCCTGAGTGTCAGGCACAATGATGGTGGTATCCACAGTGATTGATAAAGAAACAGGTGGGAGAGGCTGGGGAGGAAACATTAAGAGCTCTGTTTTAGTCATGTTGAGTTTGCGTTGACACCCAGACATCCATGAGGAGATGTCAGAGACACAGGCCAAGGCTTCAGTTTGGACAGAAGGAGGCAGGTTTGGAGTAAAGAGGTAGAACTGTGAGTTGTCAGCTTGGTTGATGGCAGTTGAATTTGTGTTTGTACGTGAGATTGTAGAGAGAGAAGAGAAGGGGACCAAGGCTGAGTCCTGTTGAATCCCCATAGAAAGTTGGGGGTGGGGATGAGGAGGATTCTCTGAAGGAGTGATTAGAGAGGTACGGGGAGAATGAGAAAAGGACAGAGCCAGAAAGTTCCATATTAAGTTTCTGCCCTTAATAAAGCATATTTTAAAATGAGTTGACTACTATACTTTAAGTGAGTTCCTGAAATAAATAGTTCTGAAAAATTTGAAGGTTGAGAAGCAATTATGTGGTAAGAATTTTTTTCTCAATAAATTTCCTCTGTCTTGTCTTATATTTAATGTCTTTAATAGAAGCACAGTATGTTTTCAAAAGTTCCCATTGAGAATGTCTTGAAAAGGGAGGTTCTAGTCTATGCATTATTTGTTACACTTGTGGAAACTTCTAGTAATTTAGATGAAATAGAGAATCATAGGAATGTAGGGCTGGAAGGGACCTCAAAATCAAAAAGTACAGCTCCCTGCGCTGAGGCAGGATCTAGACCATCCCTGACAGGTGTTTGTCCAACCTGTTCTTAAAAACCAAAAATGATGGGAATTACACAGCCTCTTTTGAAAGCCTATTACAGAGCTTAACTACCATTATAGTTAGAAAATTTTTTCTAATATACAACCTAAATCTTCCTTTGATGCAGATTAAGCCATTACTTCTTGTCCTCCCTTCAGTGGACATGCAGAACAACTGACCACAGTCCTCTTTATAACAGCACATAACATATCTGAAGACTGTTATCAGATCCCCCCTCAGTAATCTTTTCTCAAGACTAAACATGCCCAGTTTTTTTTTTTTTTTTTTGTTGCCTTTCCTCATATGTCAGGTTTTCTAAACCATTTTTGTTGCTCTCCTCTGGACCCTCTCCAATTTGTCCACATCTTTCCTGAAGTGTGTAGCCCAGAATTGGATACAATATACCTGCTGAGGCCTCACCAAGTCTGAGTATAGGGGGACAACGAGCTCCCGAGTCTTACATACAGCACTTCTGATAATGCACCCCAGAATAGTAGCCTTTTTTGCAAGTGCATCACATTGTTGATTCATATTGTCTTTTTTTGTCATCTAGAAAATGGAATGGAACTTTAACAATGTCAACAATGACAGCTCCAGCCCATTTAAACTAATTTCTTTTCTTATCCCCAAAAGGATAGTTATTAATCTCTTTCATACCTTCTAAAAACTTTCTACCAAAAATGAGGAATGTTGTGAAAATATGTCAACTTAATACTTCACATTTCAAATGCTTTAACTGTTTTTCCTTCTCTTTCAGTAACTTTATTAAAAAGAGTTTTAAAATGTTTAATGGCATGTTTGCCATGGTACTAAGCAGGCTAAGGTCGTTGTATACCAAAACCCAAACCTTATTGAAGACTGTTTCATGTTAAATAGTTACAGGATTTTGTTAATATCTTTAACAGTTCATGAGTGCAGGAGTGCTGGCAGTTTCTCAAGGAGACAATATTAAAAGCATAACTGTAAATTATCCAGATGCAAAGGAAAGAGCCACATTGGCTTCTTACTGATCTTTTTTCCATCAGCATTTGTTATTGTAGGTTATTGTAACTGCGACATGCTGGCACCCCCTTATTCATCACTATCATATAATTAGGATATGTTTTGCACACAGTATGCCTTTTGAGGTATCATTCTAAAAGCTGCGTCAGGTCCGGGCTGCAGCCTAGTTGGGGCCGGGGGGCCGCCCCAGTCGTGGGAGGTTGGGGGCCGGGCTAGGTTGGGGACAGAGGAGGGGTGCCCCTCCCCCAGCCAGGGCCGGCTCCAGGCACCAGCTTACCAAGCAAGTGCTTGGGGCGGCCACTCTAGAGAGGGGCGGCATGTCCAGCTGTTTGGCGGCAATTTGGCGGACGGTCCCTCACTCCTGCACGGAGCGAAGGACCTTCCGCCGAATTGCCGCCGCAGATCACGATTGCGATCGCAGCTTTTTTTGTTTTGTTTTTTGTTTTTGTTTGGCTGCTTGGGGGGCCAAAACCCTGGAGCCGGCCCTGCCCCCAGCCGCGGCTGGTCCCTAGGCGGGTTCCCTGAGCACCTGCACGGTGCTAAATAGGTTGCTGCACAGCCACGCGGCTTACAGGGAACTTAGGACATAAGCCCTTGTATCAGAGGCCTGGTATGAGGCAGGACCTGCTCACAGAATCTGGCAAGAACAGGGCTAATATTGCAGAAATACACATTCCTAAGACGTGCTAAGCACAAAATACTCACGCAAACGCATCCCAATACCACGTGGTACCAGAACATTCCGATATCAAGGATGGTACAAAACCATTCCTCAAAAATAATAAACACACTGACCCCTCCTAAAAGTTAAGGTCAGGATGTCAGTACGTAATAGAGATGTTTTAATCGAACCAACATGTACAAGGTAATGGGTAATAACTAGCCATGTCAGGGGGCAGTAACTAACTATGTCAGAGGCAGTACTAACTTGTTTGTATCAGGGTATAAAAATGTATCTCAGAGGCAGTATCTTGGTCCAGCCAAGGGGGGAATCGAAAGTCCCGCTATTCACTGAGCTGCATCCGTTGTCACAGGCATATATCTTAGTATCCTTGTAGCGTCTGCCAGGGATTATTACCATGCTTTGTCGACAATAAACCTGGCCTGGTGCCTTCGTATCTTAACAGATCTTGTGGTCATTGGGCAGTTTGCTCAAAGTCTGCTGTGACGGCTGTCTGCGCAGAGCTGGGGCAGCACACAGGGAGAACACACACACGCAACCAAACATCTAATCACAGTTACTACAAGTGTGGATGGTCCTCTTCACATTGAGGGAGAGGCGGATTGGGTATTGAACCCATATACTGGCCAAATTTGACCAGGGCAGGACGGTACTGCTCTGGAGTCCTAAGCTGGGAGGCTGGTGGTTAGAGAGCCTGCAAGTAACTGCAACTGTGTGTGTCACTACCTGTGTGAATTCTGGTGAAAGTGCAAGCAAGGAGAGCTTTGCAACTTGTCACAGCAGCACAGTGTGAGAGGGAGCCCTGGCTGGTGGGTCAGAGGGCTCAGTGGTACCCCAGTTCCAGGTGGCAATCCGGGGGAACCCATCACAGTAACATTTTACGAACTTTCACTCAGATTTCACAGCACAGCTCACAGTTAGGGTAAATTCGTAAAGCCCAATTATTACAACATAAGTCTACTGCTATCTGAATTGCTTAGGTCTAACTATGAGCAACTAATGGTTTCACCCAGATTTTACTGTAACAATCAGTGTGTATCATTTTAATCTCCAGTTAACTTTTGCCAGGAATGTAGTCAGTGGGCATTTAATGCTTATGAAGGTGTGTGTATACTTGTTTTTTGCTAGAGGCGATTGTGGATTTTAAGCTGACATTTATCAACTGGCCAGTGGAATAAGTAGAGTTTGCTGGCTCTTAAATACCCAGCTCACCATCTATTTCACTTGGATGAATTATCTTCAAGAAGGTCCTATGGGCTTTAGACTTGTCACTTTATTTAAAATGAATGTATCTGTAGAAATACATGGGAAGAAGCTGTGCAGAATTTCAGAAAAACTCTTCTGTAACCAACTGACCACAGCCTAATTAAGGTCACTATTGCTCCTGAAATAGGCCTGGTGTAAGTATCCTGTCAGCACTTTCCTGAGGTTTTCCAGGGCTACATTGGGCAGATATATTTCCTATATGGATCTGATATGTTATTAAGAATAAGGCAGTTCGCATTCCTAGAACTATAGAAATTGCACCTGGAAAGACTAGTAAGATTACATTTAATCCATGCTCTCCTGAACAGTGCAGGATTCTTCCCTATACTATATTGTCTAGTGCTTCAGCCAATCCAGTTTTCATGAGCTCAACTGATAGTACTTCTTCCAGATATTCAACCTAATTTTTCCTTTGCTAATTGGCATTCTGTCCATTTTAGTTATAATTTTTTGCACTACCCTAAAAAGTTTCTATCCTTCCTTTGCACCCCTCAAATTCAATAAATTTTAGCACATTAAGAGAGTTACAGTAAACAGCAAAATGGATTAATGCATCAGTTTTTCACCTTTTAAGACTTGCATTTATATTCTGGTCACAAGTACAAATGAGTGCTGTTCTCCTAGTCTTTACTTGTGCAAATCAGCATGCAGTTTTGCACAAATAGCAGTCTCCTTAAGACAGGCTTCAGTCTGGAGTAGTAGCTGATTATGACTGATGTGTCTCAGCAGAGATGTATGGGGCCAAGGAATAAAATAATAGAGAGGGCTGCATGTCAGGCGTGGGAGTGCGCTGCAAAAGAAATGTGGAAGAAGTTTGCAGAGAATCTGCCCATGTTGTACCTGACTCAAACCATTTCTATTAAGCCTCTCTTTTTCAAAAGCACTAAATTCAGTTGCATATTTGGCATTTAAGTGTTAATCTAAGTCAATATACCCTATTTAAGATTAAAACCACCATATCCACAACCCTAAACTCAAACATAACCTCTAACTCAAACCCTATCTTTGGAGGAAAGTTTTATTTGCAGAGTTTCTAAGTACTTCAGAGCACCCTGATCCGGCCCAAAGGGCTGTAAATCTGGAAGTCAAATTGTGTTAGAATTTCTCCTTTGTAGTATTTTTCATCAAAGCCTTGGTATATAATTACTTACTGTATGGGTTCTTGTAATTCTATTTTAACAAATTACAATAATTGCTATTTACTTTTATTCTGTCTATGGCTAAGGCAAATGCTTGACTTTGACCCACCCTCAGCTGGTTGTATAAGCAATTAAAGGCTGCATGTTATGATGCTGTAGAAGAGATGTTGCTAAGATTTTTGGAGGATAATGTAAAGTTAGACACAGTCAAGTATTTATTTTCTTCCCATAAATGTGTATTAAATGGAAACATAGCTAAAACTCCACACCAGTGATCTCCAACCTTTTTTGATCGCATACCCCATCGGTAAAAAATTTTTGAGCTGCCCCGAGCAAAAAAAACAAATGCTTGGACTCCCGCCCAAACTGCTGAAGCAAAAATAAATACATAAATAAGCCACCCGAACTGCCGAAGCGGCGCTGCTCTGGCAGTGCTCCTCCTGCTGCGCACCCCGAAGGATCCTTTTGCGCACCCCCTGAGGTGCACGCAGCCCACTTTGGAGACCACTGCTCTACACAGCCTGAGAGCGGAAAAATGTTCAGATTAATACAAACGGTGATAACAATGTGGCCAAATTTCCTGTGTTTTGTCATTTTTACAAATAATTTTGGCTGTTTTTTAACATTCAGTATTTTACCCTTGTCTGATTCCAAGGACATTCTTCACTTTTAATCTGCTGACATTGCATTGCTGACACTGACTCTGCAAGCACAGTGACCGTTTTAACTGAGATGGGGTCATGTGTGAAAGAGGAATGGTTTCTAATCCAAATGCCCATTACTTTATTTTCACTATTCATCTACTTGCAAACATTTTGAGTGTCCAGCCAATAAATTCTTCACAAAGCAAAATTCCTTGGAGGATTGCCTTCCCTTACTATTAGGTGTTTTTTCTTGCAAGATTTACATAGTTGTAATACTTATTCGTGCACCTTACTAATAACCAGTTAGTCTAATACTGGTACTTCACATAAATATCATTTTTAGTGTGTAATTGCACAGCTTTAGTGTAGGTATGTGAGGATTATGATAGAAAATAGCAATACTCCTTAAGAAAACCAGAGATTCCTTTAGGAAGTTACTCTGAGGTATGATTTAATCATTGTTTCATGTGATTTTTTCCCCTCCATTCACTAACTCTTTCTGTTGGGGTCCACTAGGCATAGCTACCAGGTAACTCGGGAGAGTGGAAGGCCACAAGTGCCGATGAAGCTCTTTTGCTCTGGGCCTATCTGAACCCCCAAACTCCATCTTGGGAACTCTCACCTACTTCTATGCTAACTGTTTACATGCTCTGAAGTAGGCTGAAGCAGAAATGTAATGTCAGCGTTTCTAGCAGATGGCTGCAGTTTCACTCACACTAGCAGAAATAATAGAGATAAGAAGCGGGGTAATTAGTTTGCAGGCGTCTAACTCAAGGTCGCAAAGACTGAGAAAGTTTTCTCACAAGCTTATGTAGAGCTTATTGTAACAGTTGTCTGGAAGGGAGGGGTAAGGGGGAACAGCCAGACAAAGAGATGTATGTAAACAGTTTGGAGTATAAAAGGTAAAAGTTGTTTGTATTTGTTGCACTGGATTTGAGACATGCTGGTCTCCTAGTGCCATTTCAGAGCTCTGAAATAAACTTGGCTTGCTTTCTCCCCTCGGTGTCTTTATTGGTGCCAAGCACACCGGGCGACGGACCATTGTTGTCCCCTCGAGCCCTTTAGGGCAGGCAACAGGCTCATATACTCCCTGCTCATATATGGGACATTAAATAACGCTAAAGCAAGAGGGTGAGCAGGAGAACACAATATGGACAAAGATAAGACAATGAGCTTGTGCAATAGTATTTTGTAGCCCAGTATTATATTCACTGCTTTGCATTATATTATGCTTTATTATATTCAGCAGTAATGCAAGGAACCTACAGGCTTGTATCCTGTAAGACACTGGCTTCAGCAGTTAGCATGAGGCCTACGAACTTTGGCATAGATAAACATAGGTGGCTGGGATCCACCTTCTAGTCCTTCCTCTCCCTTCTGATTCCAGCCAGCCACTGACCTGGTCTGCCCCTTCAGCTCCTTTTATCTGAGCCTGTTGTGCTCTGATTGGCTTATTTCCTGCAGCCTTTCTAGGGAGGCCTGGAGGACCCGCTTTCATTGCTCCTTTTCTGGGGCGGGTAGGACTGCAAAGCCTCCAGCAGGGGGCCTCAAAGGGCCTGGTACACCCCCAGCACATTCTGTGTCTACATTAGCAGGGTTTTTGCCACTTTACAAGTTGTCTGATGGTTAGGGTTCAGCAGTGCAGCCAAGCAGCGTACTCACACCAAGAGAGTTGAAGCAGGATTTTATTTTAAATGTGCTTATAGGTATTTCAGTGGCACTTCCCACTGTAGTATCTGAATACATCATGTATATTAACAAGTAAATGGTGAGAGAAAGGGAATCATGATAGCTAGTTCTGAGATCTTTCACAGCATGGAGGAAAACTGAGCAATGAGATCATTTAGGAAGGCAGAGAGGGTTACACAAATACATACTTGCAATTAAAAAAAAAAAAAGTGACAAGCACCAGATAGAATTAAAGTTCTAATCACAAGGGATAGTTTCACAAAACAATTGTAGCAGTAAATAGCGCCACATACATATAAGTAGTTTATGTCTTAGAAGAGCTGCAAATTGTTAATCTTCTTTTAATGGGGATGAGAATTATATGGGAGAAAGGGGTATAAAAAGGATTCTGTTTCCTTACAATCTGCATATAAAATGAGCTGTGCTCATGGGGAGCTAAGCACTGAGGGAAGTAGCCATTCAAAAACTGGTATCTGTTAAAGTGGGACTTGCTTTAAAATAAAGCCTTGAAAAAGGATGTCATGAAAGAAAATGCTAACGATGTTTGTGGTATAGCCTGGCTGGATGTGATGAGCATGTGAAGTAGTATCAGCTTTTTTTCAGGCCCCATATGGCATCCCAGTAATCATCAGAAATGTTCATTATGTTTAGTGAGGTGCAATCTGAAGAGTGTAATACATGATAATGGTCAGGAAGTTGGATAAACTTTTTGCACAAGTTAAACTTTTGCTGCTCTGAGAAGTATGAAGAGTAATGGACACCTTGCCATCAAAAGTGCACTAATAAGATTCAGGTAGTTAATATTCCATTAACAAGACCATTACAACCATTGAGGAGAAACATACTTTATTTTAAGGAGCAAAAACCACTCCTAAGTGAGGTGTAACAGCTGAATAAGCATATCTGCTGATTTATATTAATAAATCTTTAATTTATTAGTAATACCTTAATTTTGATAGTGTGTAGAGTCACTAAGCTATTAACAGACCCTTTAAAAGCTACTGACTAGAATAATACTTTCTATTAATGGACAAAACAGCACTTTTTAGCAACTATCTAAGGTTATATACTCACTAATAAGTGCTGTTTTGTCCATTAATAGAGAATATGATTTTGTACAGGGCATTTTGTGCCATCACAAAGCGTAAAAGAAGGTGAATAATTTAAAATGGCTTATTAAGCAATTTCAAACTGTCATATAAGTTGTCTAGCAAGCCGAGTTGTTGAAGCTGAATCAATGACATGTTACCAACTTCTTAGTTTCTATGGTAAATGGTGCCATTAAGATTAAAATACCCACTAAAACACAACAGTATATTATGGTATAATAGGAGCAAAATGAGGAATTATTTTGATATCTTCCTCAGAGATGATGATCTTTTGATGACATTTAAACATTGGGGGTTTCACCACTTTCTAGATAAGCTAAAACATTCTTTGTCAATGTTAGAAAATGGATGAGGCATTCAGCCTAATGGCTAGCAAGAACTTCTTTCCTATGCTTATAAAATGAGGGTCCGCTTGGTGACGTGGGAGGTTTTCATTGTTAGAAGATTTTTTTTTGCACTTCACAGGTATAAATTAGTCCATTTTTTTGGTTATTCACATTACTGACAAGAATGCACAATCAAACCCAAATTGGGATATTAGGCTGTGAATCAAAGTAAAAGCCCTGTAGCAGAATGTGCCCCTGGGTCCACACCCTACATACTATTGTAATAATCTTTGTACCAAGTATGCTTTGTGAAGTGTCATTTGAAAACTCATAATTTGCTGGTCATTATTATCCTGATAAAATGTGTGGGGCACCATTGTATGTGAAGTTATAGGATTCTACTGTCTGGTGTTCTTAACACATGTTCCAAATTGAGGTTGGCAAATGGGTCTGTCTCCAAACAAAGAAATGTGTGCTCTGCTTAACTTGCATTTAAACAGTAAACAGAGCAATCAAGCAGGAAGGGAAACAAAAGAACCTCCAAGAGGTGAGGAAAAAGCAACAGGGAACATCCTTCTCTATAAACTCTGTTTCCTCAATCTCAGCTGGAAATGTTTTCCAAGAGGGGGACTGACACTATAAAAGGGAGGGATAAACACCCCCAAGAAACCCCTCTTCACCATCTCTCTCTCTCTCTTTCTCCTCCCACCCCCCCCTTGATTCACTGCACCAGAAGGGACAAAGGAAGCAGCCTTTGAACCAGAAAAGGGACTCCTGACCTAAGAAGTTTGGTCAGTAAGACTGCTGAGAGCATTTGATGAGAAAACTTTGCTTTAACTGTAAGTTTGTTAAATTAAGCACCATTTGCTTTTTATCTTTATTTTACTTGTAACCATTGCTGACTTTTATCCCTCATTACTTGTACTTATTTAAAATCTGTCTCTTTGTAGTTAATAATCTTGTTTTATTGTCTTATCTAGTCCAATGTGTTTAAATTCAAGTGTTTGTGAAACTCTATTTAGGGTAACAAGGTGTGTGCATATTATTTCTGTTAAAGAAATCTGAATTAGTATTGTCCAGGAGAGGGCTAGGCAATACAAGACAAACATTTCTGGGGGGAAATCTAAGACTGGGAGTATGTTTGGGGTCACCCTGCAGTATAATTAAGGCTCCAGTGCACACACAGACATAGCTGGGAGTGACTTACATGCTGGATGCTGTTTATGAGTGTCACGGAGTCACCGGGCCAATGCTCTGGAACTACTCCATACGAAGCTAGTCAGGACTCTGGTAGAGCATGCCTCCTCTCTCTGAGCATATTGTCTGTCACCAGGGCAAGAAGCTTACACAGCTTCGACCTTCCTGTGTCTGACCTCGGAGCATTCAGCATCCCTTCCTCCCTGTGTGCTGCCCGCTGCGAGTCCACCTGGGCGGGAAGCCACAGGGCCCTGCACCCTAACTCCTGTAATCAGCAGTGAATCTCAGCCAGCATGTAGAACAGAAGGGTTTATTAGTTGACAGGAACACAGCGTAGAACAAAACTTGCTATCACAGAAATCAGTGACCTTCAGCCAAGTCCAACTTGGGGAGTCCTGGGCCAGACGCCCTGGACTCACCCTCTTCCAGTGCCCCCAAGCAGACTGCCAGCTTCCAGTGACCCAACCTCAGACACCCCTGTTGCACCTCCTCCTTGTCTTTGTCTCCCTTAACGGACAAAGAATCACCTGTTCGTCACCTGGTTGCATCCCCCTCTTGGGTCTTAGGTTACAAAGGGCACCGGTCTTAGCATATGTGCAGGCAGCTGGAGCAGACTCACCTGCCCCAGAGGACTCAGCCAAAGTCACACACCCCTATTCCCGCCACCGAGGTATTGGTGCAGCACACAGGGAAACTGAGGCACACACAGTATCCATGCAAAACAGTAAAACTCACATAGACTCAACAGTAAGACTCACATACAACATAACAAGGGAAAATCCCCACTTCGTCACATTGAGCAGTCCAGACTGGAAGCTGCAGCAGCAAAGCATTGGAAAGGCACCCCAGGTTAGAGGGCAGGGATGACACAGTTACTCATTAGTCTGGATTATAACCTGGTATGTCACAAGCACAAAAACGTTTACAATAAAAATTGCACATACTAATAAAGCTAAAGCTGAAGTACAAGGACAAGTACAGTTTGGGATTTAAGTTCAAGTTTTCTAGTAATTTTAAATAGGCAAGTCGATTCAATACAAATCACTCTGAGCAAAGGAATGTCTTTCTGCATTAGATCTTAATAATCTCTTCTTTGATGGAGAAAGCTTGTGATACTTTGTTTTGAGTACTCTATTTTTTGTTTTTGCTTTGAGTTTTAGAAGCAAATGAGGCTCTACTGCTTCCTTCAGATTCTAATCTTTCTGCTTTGCACATTAACACCATTGGCAGCAAGATAATGGAAAACAAGTTCAGATTATTGTTAATAATTCTAAGTGGTGTTGCTGGTGATGTGTGAGACTGACTGAACACTGCATGACTTTGCAGTGCTCAAAACAGCCAAAAAGATTGTTTTGACTAGCAAGCATGACATAGAAACCATAGAGGAGTAAAGCAGCAAGGTGTTATCTTTACAGAGTGACATCTTCAGCTAAAGGGACACTAAATGTACAACTCAGAGTACTTTACTACTCGTATTAGTCTCTTGAGGATGTTATATCATTTACTTACAGCACGACTTAAATTTTAACCTCTCTGTTGTATTAGCCACATAATTCTCCAGCTACATCCCCTGAGAAAAATTTCCTATCCAAACTCAGAATTCTCACTTTAAGGCACAAGTATTTTTTAATGTTTCCTCCTTCTTTCTAGCTTCTTTCTGTTTGTCAGGCATATTTTCCCCAGCAACTGATGCACATTGATTTCTATAACAACCTTCCCCCTCGTCCCCCCAAATCATTCCATGAGGCCCTTATTGCATGCTAGTAAGTAACTAGAATTTTCTTTCCCTTTCTCTTTCTTTGATTTATTTTCTAAACAATAAAGAGTATATTTTTTTAAATTATATTTGTTTACTGGAAAGAATTTCATATGGACAGTTCATTAAAATCCCAAAATTTCAGCTCTGTGGGTCATATTTTAGAATTTGTATTTTCTTATATTTGAATTGCAAAAGAGAAACCTTAAAATATTTATTCTAGCCTAAATTCACAGTATCAATATGCAGTCTGGGTCCTGCATTTTACTACAGAATTCTCTATTAAAGGCATTTTGTGTAAACACATTCCTGTGCAGAGGGCCAACACAATGACTATGCAAGACTTAAATCCACAAAATAAGGCCGAAGTGGAACTTCAGTGGTGTATACACCTTGAGTGGGCCCTTTGTACCAGGGTGCATTTCACCCTTTTGCAAAAAGCTGGGACTTTGTGGAAAGTGGGAGGAGGAGGTTCAGTATAGTCATTGGAATGGAAATTGCAGCCTGCAATGCAATAAATCCATAGTATTAGGGTTACCATACGTCCGGTTTTTCCCGGATATGTCCGGCTTTTTGGTAATCAAACCCCCGTCCGGGGGGAATTTCCATAAAGCCAAACATGTCCAGGAAAAATACTCCCTGGCTTACCTTAGAGCGGGCGCCGGGCTGCAGTGCTCTCTGACTCCGGGGCTCTGTAAGAGCCGCGCTGCCCGAGCGCTACCGGCTTCAGGCAGCCCCCATGCCTCTGGACCCTGCGCCTCCGGCCGGGCACTTCCCCTCCCGGGCTCCAGCTGCGCTGGGGAAGCGCCGGCCGGGGGCGCAGGGTCTGGGGGCTGCCCGGCAAACCGTGAAGCTGGTAGTGCTCGGGCAGCCCTTTTCGCGGGGCTGGGAGGGAGGAGGGGGAATGTGGGGCGTTCAGGGGAGGGGGCAAAGTTAGGACGGGGACTTTGGGGAAGGGGCGGGGACTGGGCGGAGTTGGGCCGGGGGTGGGAAAGGGGCAGGGCCAGGGCCCCGTGGAGTGTCCTCTTTTTTTATTTTTTAAAGATGGTAACCCTACATAGTATAGTAACTCTTCAGTTATAACAATCAGCTGTGTGATGAAGAAATGTAGACAAACTTTCAGAAACATGGAGGAGGGCTCTACAATGTAACCAGATTACACCAGGAATATTGCAAGTCTGCATATGCTGAATCTGTTTTTGGTAAACAACTAGATAAACACTTTAAAGGGCTAACAACTATGAACATAAATAATCTAGCCTTAATACTGCCTAACTGGAGAGATGGTACCTGACTTCAGCAAGCAGCAGCTTGAATCCTACAGCCATGGCCCCTGCTGCAGAGTTGAGACAAGGCTGGAAAAGGGATTTTGAAAGCTTGATAGAGCACTGAACTGGACAGGATGAAGGCTTTGAGGGAAGCTGGACAGGTGAAGGTAAATTGAGCTAGATGCCCTTTACAGGAAGGGATTGAGGTAGATAGTGCTCCAGGGAGTACAAGCACTAGAATACGAAGGTTGAAGGCACAAGCCAGTAATGACAACTTAAAGCCAG
Organism: Malaclemys terrapin pileata; assembly: GCF_027887155.1. Taxonomy (NCBI): domain Eukaryota; kingdom Metazoa; phylum Chordata; order Testudines; family Emydidae; genus Malaclemys; species Malaclemys terrapin. The sequence goes on along the minus strand of NC_071526.1, from coordinate 20,046,521 downwards.
ATCATCCTCCTCATCAGGAATATTTCAGTCTCAAAAGCGTCAGAGAACCAGAGGCCTTACTAAGCCACATAGTAGTAATGATGATTATAAACTATGGCTATGTTTTAGTCATGGTATTTTTAGTAAAAGTCATGGACAGGTCACGGGTAGTAAACAAAATTCATGGCATGTGAACTGTCCATGACTTGTACAATATACCCCTGACTAAAACTTTGCGGGGGGGGAAGGGTGAGGGAGCTCAGGGGGACGGCCCGGCGGTGCCGTGGGTGGGTGGGGCATAGGTACTTGGAGGGGGGGCAGCCCAAGGGGAGTGTCATGGCTGCTGGGGGTGCGCTGTGGGTGTTGGGGGGGGGGAGAGGCATCCCAGGGGGTGCCACGGGTGCTGGGGGGGAGGTTGGCAGGACTGGGGCAGGTTCCCTACCGGGCTCCTGGGAAGTGGCGACCTCCAGCTCCTAGCTCCACGTGCTCCTTCCACTCCGCCCCAAGCCCCGGTTCTGCAACTCCCATTGGCTGGGAACCACAGCCAATGCGAGCTGTGGGGGCGGTGCCTGTGGGCAGAGGCAGCATGTGGAGCTAGGAGCTGAGGGAGGGGAATTCCTGTCACCCTTCTGGGGAGTCCCACCCCAGGTAAGCACCGTGCTGCACCCCAATCCCCAGTCCTGAGCCCCCGCACATCCTAACTCCTGCTTCTGGAGGGCAGGGGGGCCCAAGACTGCCCCAGAAGCAGCCGGTGCGACTGGCCCAGGGACTGCCTGAGCTGCTCAGGTGGCTCCTGGGCCAGCCACATGGGCTGCTGCAGAAGTCACGGAGGTCACAGAATCCGTGACTACTGCGACAAACATGGAACCTTAATGATAAATGGGTTTTGAGACTCATCAGGCCATGGAGCACTGTGTCTAAAGCTATAGCTCACAATAATAATACTTTCAGATGCTCAGTGGAATTTGCTTGAAGAAAAAGTGCTTAATAAATGTTAATTAGTTGCCCTTGTGAACAGGTAGGAAAGTATTTCGCTCCATTTTCTGGTGAAAGAGAGAGAGAGAGACAGGCACCAAGATGTTCAAAAGCCTGCCAAAGGTCACAGAACGATTGAGTAGTAGAGCTGGGAATCCAACCCCGATCTCCTGTCTCTCTCTCTTGTGCTATGACCACTAGCCTGCTCTTCTCGAGATAGATGTATTGACCTCTGGAAAGAGAATTTCAGAGAATCAGAATCAGCAAGCTCTTTGCAGTATTTAAAATGGCAAGATTAAGAGAAAAACAAAAAGAACATTTAGATTTAGAAGTGTAAGCAGAGTCTGAATGAGCTCTCCCCTGACATCTAGTGATGAGCTGGGGGAAAAGACTACAGGAACAGTCTGTGTTTGCATAGACACGCCTGTTCTGCCTAGGTGCGCGACATCATGGAGCTGCTTTGCCAAAATTATCAATTTTGGCTGGTTTGGGGTTACAAATCACTCTAGAATTGAAATACAGGGGCTAATGAAATGTTGTTATCCTTACTGTATGAGTAAAGGGCAGCAGAACTGGGCCCTGATTGAGGGGGTCACCCTAAACTGAACCTCACTTGTTAGGCAGTGGGTAGGGATGCCAAATCACAAACAAAGATGAGTGGGTGAGAACAGTTGTCTACTTGGTGATGGGGACTCTGTCTAGCGAGTCCTAGATGCCATTTGATCTGCTCCTCTTCAATATTTCAAGATACAGGTCTGTCGCATCTTACGGGCATTTAAAATGCGCGATTTCAACTTTACGCGGTCGGCCAAAAAAAAAAAAGAGAAAAACAACAATTTTAATTAATTTAATTAATTTTTATGATGATTCTGTGGTTTAGTTTGAGGTCTCAATGGGCATATCTGCACTGCATACATAGCCTGGGTTTGTGAGGCCTGGACTAGCTGACTCGTGTTTCCAAGCCTGGGCTTGCGTGGCCACATGGCAATGGAAATTTGGGCCTCGTAACCATGCGTCCACACTGCACTATGCACAACTGAGTCAAAACTTCAGATTCTGTGCGTGTGGACTGACGTATCGCAGGATTCTTAACACTCTCATCAGCTGAAGACACTCCATAATGTGTTGTTGGTTACACACAGTCAATCCCTTACCTCTCTCTAAAAGTGCAAAGTTTCGAAAAGTTCAATGAATAGAAGATTATTGGGGGTGGAATAGATCTGGACAAGGAGAAGAAGACTAGAAATAAATGTGAGAAGGGAGGGACAGGCAGTAGAAATAAAAGTGAAACTGTTTGAGCAGTGTCTTCCAGAAGTCTTGAGATCTTTTTGAGTGTAGTCTTCATTGATTTGAAATCTACCATACCATTCTCTCACTAGAAGGGAAAACCTATAATGGCAGTAGGCTGTAAAAGATACCTGGTTTGGGAATATTTTAATGGAGTTCCTCTACCTGTGGGTAAGACAGGCATGTGTGCAAAATGCAAACAGTGCAACAAAGAAATGCAAGGCCTGGTTGCCCAAATGAAACAACATCATGAGAAGTGTTCCTTCTCAGGAGGAAGCTGCATTGAAGATGATGAAAGGAACATGTCTGAACATGCAGGATCTTCAGGTTGGTAAACTTTTTATTTCATACTTCTTTCTTAAGGACTGCCTGTCTTCCTTCTGGACTATTCTTGAATTCTCATGTTTGATTAAAAAATATAGTTGTTACTCTATGGTACTATCATTTTAGATTCAGTTGTGATAAAAAATAGCTGAAATAGGCAGATCTTCCTTTTACAATTTCATCTTTAAAGTAGTACTGAATGTTAGTGAATGCAATGAGGAATACTAAATGAGCAGAATGGTAATAATAATTAACTGCATTGACTTATTTTGTTTAGGAGAATCCATCCTCAACATACAGGACTCTGAAGACTATCCACCTTCAAGATCACCATAATTTTCTATAGTTTCAGAGTTATCTGCCAATGATAGTCACATCATGTATGTCATATAACCACAATATAGCACCTGTAGCACAAAGAAAAAAATATCTCCCATCATCCAGAAACAACCAAAGATAAGTTTGTGATAAGAACCAGCAGATTACAAAAAGAGGTAATTGATGAAAAAATTGCCTGGTTTGTTTATGCAACAAACTCTCCTTTCCGTATGATTGAGAACCCACACTTCATTAACATGGTTCAGTCATTAAGTCCACCCAACAGAGCAGATGTCACAGGCAAATTTCTGGATAAAGTGTACGAAAGAGAAATTGAGCAGTGTGCAAAAGTTCTAGAGGGTGAAATTATTAACCTGAGTCTTGATGGGTGGAGCAATGTCCACCATGATCCTGTTGTATGTGATTGTGTGACAACAGAAGAAGGGAATGTCTTCCTTACAGAAACAATTGATACATCAGGAAATGCACACACAGCAGAATACTTACAAGAAGTAGCAGCAAAAACTATAACAAACTGTGGAAAAAAAATTTAGATGTCTAGTACGCAGCTTGGTCACAGACAATGCTGCAAATGTATCCAAGATGAGAAGAAATTATTTAGAAGAGAGTGAAGAGAGTCCCAAGCTAATATCATAAGGTTGCAGTGCACATTTGATGCACCCCCTAGCCAAAGACTTCAGTGTTCCAGAAATAAAGGCTAATGTTGTTGAAATTGCAAAAAAACGTGGGAGGAACCAAGCTAACTCTGCCACAAGACATGCGATGGAACTCAGTAGTGGACTGTTTTGAGCACTATATTAAGAACTGGCCTAATCTGATGACAGTTTGTGAACAAAATCATGAAAAAATAGATGGCACTGTCACAGCCAAAGTTCTCAACATTGGGTTTAAAAGAAACGTTGAACACATACTGAGTACCCTGAAGCCTATTTCCGTAGCCTCGAACAAAATGCAGGGAAATAGCTGTTTTATTGCGGATGCTGTTGAAATTTGGAAGGAACTGAGTGAGATCTTAAAAAGAGAAATATGCAATGACAGAGTTAAATTACAAGCATAAAAAAAAAACAACAAATGGGACAAACACTATCTCCAGCTCATTTTCTTGCAAATATTCTCAATACTTGGTACCAGGGTCAAACCTTAACTGCTGAAGAAGAGGAGTTGGCTATGACATGGATATCCAGCAATCATTCCTCCATAATGCCAACTATATTAAACTTCAGAGCTAAGGGTGAACCATTCAAGAAATATATGTTTGCTGATGATGAACTGGTAGAAGTCACTTAAGCACTTGGATTCAGAGACTGTTGAAGTGATAATCTCACTTTTAACAGCATTAGCTTCTTCTGCAAGTGTAGAAAGAACATAAGAATGGCCCTACTGGGTCAGACCAAAGGTCCATCTAGCCCAGTATCTTGTCTTCTGACAGTGGCCAGTGCCAGGTGCCCCAGGGGGAATGAACAGAACAGGTAATCATCAAGTGATCCATTCCCTGTAACTCATTCCCAGCTTCTGATAAACAGTGGCTAGGGACACCATCCCTATATTTTCTTCCTTTGGACTAATTCATTCCAAATTGAGAAATCGTTTTGGGACCTGAAAAAGCAGGAAAGCTTGTTTTTCATTTCCAGATTATGAACAAACAGGAAAATGAAGGTGAAGGCGACTGAGTTAGCCGCAGAAGCCAATATTTTAAGTTTCTCATGTCGACTTGGCTGACATAGTCGATTTAATTTTTGTTTTTGTTTTTTTAAATATTTCATTTAAATATTTTGGTTAAAAACAATTTTAACAAAAACAAACCTGATTTTAAAAATCTTGAATGTGTAACTAAATTCAAAAATTCATATGCTTGTTTTATTAAAATATTATGTTTTCTGTTGAAGAAAAAAATCTAGTTACATAACTTTGTTGTTTTAGTTAAATGAAATAATTTAAATGTCTGTCTGGTGATGTTCTCCTCCTAATACAGCATGGCAAGAAAATCCTCCAAATATTAATGATTAACCTGTTGAATTGGAGATAGTTCACCTCCCCATGAGGTCATAAATATCGGTTTCAATTACTTTTGGTAAATGAAATAACCAAACAATCATTCATTTTCTGATGTAAAATTAATCTGAAAAGTTTTCAAAATAAATCACTTTAAAAATGTATAGTGTGTACCTTCTAAAAATGAAACCTACATCGATCTCTGAGTTGTGAAGAATATGTATTAAGGTTATAACAATCAACAATAATGCACTTCTTTTATGTAGAAATCCATGATTAAATCACTTCCTGACTAGTGATTTAAATAATGATTTAAATCAAATCCACCCTGATTTCAGGTTTCAAACCTCAGCCATTTTTGCTTTGCATCTGTCTTGTGGCAAGAATTTTTAAAACAAGAAAAAAAAATTTTTTACCCTTGCAAAAAACAGAGATGGCTGAAGGATTTTTGCTCAAATTTTTGATAAATAATCATTAAAAATATTCACCATTTGGCAGAGACCAGTGTGGAAAATTGCAGTGCAATAAGTGAATATTTCAGAAAGTGATGAGCGTATGAATAGAAAAGGTTGCAATGGAAACTGTACTGCTCCCTGAAACTTTAGTGGCTTCCACCAGGCAAGCATTATTATGTGTACATAAATAGATAGATAATGACAAGGTGGAACTTGGTCAGTCAATTCAGACTAATTCCTACTTTCTTCATGCCCATAGATCTTTAGATTTTCTACTAAAATAATGATACTAATAAACAATGGTTACCTTAACTTTATTTCCAAACAATGAAACAGTCTTTGATGAATTATTTCACTGTCTATCCCCAAGTGCCCCTCTAAACTTAAGCCTTCCCCCCCCAGCCCACCCCCACTCACTGTGCCCCTGCAGCCACAGAAGCTCTGGCTCCATATATTATTCATTACAATCAAATAAGACACAGTGGTGGCTCAGTAAACTTGCTTTTCATATCAGAATTGCTTTTATTGAGTAACACACACTGCAGACCCTAGCTTCCAGCAGCCAGGGCTGAAATGAGCAATTCTCTCATTGTAATAATGTGCCTCTGTCATCTCCTTATTATCAGCATGATAAAAGATGAAATATTCACAGATGCTGCCCTCCTAACCTGATCACAGCTTGATATTTGAGCTTTGGAAATGAGTTTTATAAGCTTTAATATACTCCTTGGCGGAGTGACCCCTGAAATTAAACATTATTACAGAGCGGATATTTAAAAAGCTGGGGCCGCAAATTACATCAAAATGAAAATATTAAGGAGTATTACGACTATACCAAGTGGGAGCTCACTGCTTTTGAAGCTGTGAATGCCATAAAACTCAGCACGTTGGTGTCAAAAACATCAGAAAAAATAATAACAGCATAGGCACCTTGACTTCAGTTATTTTATACTTTGGTCCTAACTAAATTATTGGAATGGATTTTTTCTCCTATGGGCTGGTTTTCCAGGAGGAAAAAACACATTATTCTCTACTTTGTCCTTAGTACTTTTCATGCTTGGTTTAAAATGCACCTTTCTCTTTTTCAGTGCAAACACAAATAAAAGAAATACCTAAATATAATGAAACCAAAGATCCCAGTAAGAAAAGAGTGAGCAAACATCACTAGATAGAGCCTTTTGATTCAATTTCCACTCTTACTGCTATTTTGATGAACAGATTTCCACTAAACCCTGGAACATAAAGTCAAACGTACACATGAGCTGAGAGATTTTCTGTCACATGAAAAGAGGGGGAACATAAATTACAGATACTTCAGATATTCATCTTGAATTTTTATAATGAATATTTAAAATTTTTTAATATTGACTAATTATAACTTCTTGTAGAATGATTGTACCTAGAAGGAATGTGTAATTTATGCCTCTAAGTTATCATGTGTATTTACATGATGCCTGTTAAAATATCTAATTCTTCACTTCTGCATGTATCCCTTGACCACCAAGCTAGGTCATTGTCTGGTTTAACTTTCAGAATATGTGTGAAAATATAGTTTCTACAGCAGATTTAACAGATGCAGAAGAAAGGTGACAAGTCTGAGGATCTGTCCCAGATTGAGGTGTCAACAGAGGAGGTTTCAGGACAAACTGTCAAATTAAACAGTACTAAGGCATCAGGGCCAGATGATATTCATCTAAGAGTTTTAAATGACCTCAAATATTAAATTGCAGTACTACTAATTGTGGAATGTAATCTGTGGCTAAAGTCAGCTCCGTTTGTGATGACTGGTGGATAGCTAATGTGATGCCGATTTTTAAAACACGCTCCAGAGGCGCTCTTGGTAATTACAGGCCAGGAAGCCTAGATTTTGTGGAACTGGGAGTAGTTTGCTTAAGAAGGAAATTGGTACATAATGAGACTCGGCAACTGCAGGAATATTGAACTGATACTAGGCTTGGATATTTTTAGGACATAAGCACTGGCAGATGTTTGACCACAAATTTCCTTTGGCAATAGTTGACGTATCTGATAATGACCTAATGGGTATTAATATGTTAACCTATAGAATAAAAGCACCCCAATGTTATGAGGATGATATGGACATGGGAGACTAGACATCTGAATGAATTTTCATGACAGTCCCCAGGGCCTGTAATAGGCCAAGCCACCATGTAAGCAGGGGCGGAGAGCTTTCCATCATTGACCCTTCAGCTCTTCATTGTCATCATCTACCACCGACCTTCAGGCATTGGGGTTTGGACGATCAGACCCATTTGGGCATGCCAGGGATAGGGCTGGTCCTTTGTCTTATTACCAGATCCCTAAGGAAGGGTGTGAGTGTATAAATATATGATTATATGCAAGGAATGATAGTAAAGATATTCGCAATACTATATTACTGCTATTTGTTCATGCGGTTTAGAGCTTTCTTGTCTTTATTGATTTTGTTAATAAAGTGGCTAAGGCTTTGCCATTCTTATGTTCTTATGAAAGCTGCAGAAATCTCGTTTTAAACATTTTTAACATGCAATTTCATGATTGTACTGTTCTTTCCCTTTTTCTATCTCCAATAGATGGAATTGACAATGCTTGGGATTTTGTAATCCAAATATTTCATGCCAACTCCCCTTTCTTCAGTTTTTAGCCTTTTAAATCTTTTAGAATTATTGATTTATGGAATGTAGTTAGCTTTTTTGAAAAGCTTTGCCATGCACTTCAGATGCAAACAATTTCATTTTGGAATTGTACTCTAACAGAAGTTATACTGTCACTTTTTAAACTTGAAAAATAGATGGTATGTTAAATAGGAAATCACTGTGTGTTCATGTTAGAACAGTGGCTCTCAACCTTTCCAGACAATTGTGCCCCTTCCAGGGTACAGTTGTCTTGCATACCCCCCAAGTTACACCTCACTTGAAACCTACTTGCTTACAAAAATCTGACATAAAAATACAAGTGTCACAGCACACTACTACTGAAAAATTTGTTTACATTCTTATTTTTACCATATAATTATAAACTAAATAAATTGGAATATAAATATTGTGCTTATATTTCACTGTATAGTATATAGAGCAGTATAAACGAGTCATGTCTGTATGAAATTTTAGTTTGGTACTGACTTTGGTGGTGCTTTTTAGCCTGTTGTAAAACTAGGCAAATATCTAGATGAGTTGATGTACCCATTGGCGGCGAGTAATGTAGGCCCGGGAAGCCATTGCTTTCCCAAACTGCCTGACGTCCCCTTGCCCCCAGCCCCAGCCCCCATCCTGCCTGCTGTTCCCTGCATCTGAAGAAGTGAGGTTCTTACCCACGAAAGCTTATGCTCCCAATACTTCTGTTAGTCTTAAAGGTGCCACAGGACCCTCTGTTGCTTTTCACCTTGAATGATCCCTTAAAATGTGTGTTATGCTAAACAATCTGCTCCACCTTATATTTAGTTGTGACACTCTTATGTTTCCCAGACCTGAAGAAGAGCTCTGTGTAGCTTGAAAGTTAGTGTCTCTCTCACCAATTGAAGTTAGTTCAATAAAAGATATTACTTCACCCATCTTGTCTATCAAATTGAGTGTAAGACCTCACTTCACACAGCCACTTCTAGACCCACCTATTGATTGAGTAGTTCCACTGAAGACAAAGAGACAGCTCACTTGCTTAACATTTTTATAGATTCTGAGACAAGTAGGGACCTTGTATATAACAGACCATAGAACTCCCCCCAAAATAATTCCCTTTGAACTAAAGCATTTTTTTTTTAAATCCCATCTTGATTTTACAATTATCAGTATCAAGAACCCACCATGACCACTGGTAAACTGTTCCAATGATTAATTACCAACACATTAAAAAAATGTACACCTTATATCTAGGCTGAATTTATCTAGCTTCAACTTCCACCCACTGAATCTTGTTATACCTTTGTCTTCTAGATTGAAGAGCCTATTAGCAAATATTTGTTTGCCATGTAGATGATCTGTGATCAAGTCATTCTCCTTGTTAAGTTAAATAGATTGAGCTCCTTGAGTCTATCACTATAAGGCAGGTTTCTAATCCTTTAATAATTCTTGTTGTAGAGCGTCTCTGTTTGGAGAAGGCGGTTTTGAGAGTGTTAAGGTGTATATCCCAGACTTTCTCCTCAGATCATGTTCTGTGGTATATGAGTCAGCTGTGGATAACAGGTTTCTTGGTGTGTTTGGGGTAGTTACTGGATCTGTGAAGGTAGGTGTGGTGATGTGTGGGTTTCTTTTATATAGTTGTCTTAGGGTTCCACTGTTGAAGCTGATTGTTGTATCCAGGAAGTTGATGCTAAGCTGTGAAACTCTGCATCTGTTTCCCAGATCTGAAGAGCTCTGTGTAAGCTTAAAAGCATGTCTGTCTTACCAACAGAAATCAGTCCAATAAAAGATATTATCTCACCCTTGTCTCTCTAATATACTGGGACCAACACAATTATAACAACACTAAATTTGACAGCATTTCTCTGCGAGTGTATCTGTAACTCTAACTTTTGAATGTCGTATCCAGTCAATTCCAAAATTTCAGGTAATGTTCTAGGCATCAATGGGCAGAACTTCATAGATTTTTGGCAAAAATCAGAAAAAACAAAAGGGTAAATGAGGGACACATAGTGCCCCTGACATCTGGTTAGCCCAGCAGCATCGACTAGATCTGTAATTGTTTGTAGATCAGCAAACCAATAGAAGGCAGCCATTAACACAGGACTGGACAAACTATGGCCTGCGGGCCAGATCTGGCCTGCCGGCCCTCAAGCTCCCTCTGGGGGGCGGGGTCTGGGGCTTGTCCTGCTCCGGCACTCCGGCCAGGGAGCAGGGTCTGGGGCCGCTCCATGCAGCTCCCGGAAGCAGTGGCATGGCCCCGCTCCAGCTCCTACACATAGGAGCAGCCAGGGGGCTCGACTCTGCACGCTGCCCCTGCCCCAAACGCCGCCCCCACAGCTCCCGGAAACTGCGGCCAATGGGAGTTGCAGGGGTGGCGCCTGCAGATGGGGCAGCGTGCAGAGCTGCCTGGCTGCGGCTCCGCATAGGAGCAGGAGAAAGGACATGGCCACTGCTTCTGGGAGCTGTTTAAGGTAAGTGCTGCCTGGAGCCTGCACCCCTGAGCCTCTCCCTGCACCCCAACCCTCTGCCCCAGCCCTGATCCTTCTCCCGCCCTCCGATCCCCTCAATCCCAGCCTGGAGCACCCTCCTGCACCCCAAACCACTCATCCCCAGCCCCACCCCGGAGCTTGCATCCCTAGCCAAAGCTCTCACCCAACCCCTGAAAATTACTCCCCAGCCCAGAGCCCCCTCCCGCACCCTGGAGCCCGCACCCCCAACCAGAGCCCTCACCCCCTCTCGCAGCCCAATCCCAATTTTGTGAGCATTCATGGCCTGCCATACAATTTCTATATATCCAGATATGGCCCTTGGGTCAAAAAGTTTGCCCACCCCTGCATTAACACCTCCTAGCATAACAGTACAGTACTCCCCATCTCAGCCCAGATGATACTCCACAATTTACGAATGTTGATAACATAAATGACTTATCCACAAAACCCCTGGCATGGGGGTGCAGTGGAAGGGACACACTGTGAACAGAGATCTGCTGCTATCAGGGGCTGGGGGGAAATGGGGCATGTATATGAAATGCGCAGTAATCATGTTTGTGTGGGAAAACAAAAAGATAAAATACCCAGAGAGCTAGAAAAGACCGGTTTGAGTTACCAGAAAAGTTGTATTGACAGGAATGGGTAATTGATATGAAAATGAGCAATTAATATGCATGAGAAAATATAACAAAAGTTATAAATAGTCAAGCTTAAACGGAGGGAAGCTGAAGCTGTGTATTGTCCAGTGCTGGAGGTGACTGTGTGGTCAGGGCCGGCTCCAGGCACCAGCTTACCAAGCAGAGAAGGGCGGCACGTGTGGCAATTCGGCGGACGGTCCCTCACTCCTGCTTGGAGCGAAGGACCTCCCGCCGAATTGCCACCGCAGATTGCCATCGCGGCTTTTTTTGTTTGTTTGTTTGGCTGCTTGGGGCGGCCAAAATCCTGGAGCCGGCCCTGTGTGTGGTGACCATCCTGATGAGCTTCCCACTTGTGAGTAATCGATCACGACTTACTGAGTGTTTTGCCTTAATAAATATTCGTTAGGCCCATCTGCTGTGTTGAATCTCAGTCCAACATTCTGGTGAGTCAGCCAGTTTGACCTCTTGTCTTTAATTAATAATGTTTGTAACCCATTACCCATATCTTATTTTATATTGTATACCTCTAGGCCTTGTAAAAAAAAAAATTGACAGCTGCATTCAAACTTTGTGCATTAGGGCATTTGCTAGTATGTGTATAGCTTTCAGCCTATTGATACATTGTTTGAGTTAGATATCTCTGGTACTTTGGACATCACCAAGTCAATTTGATTGTAATATTCTCTTGACTGATCCAACCAAAGCTCTTCCTAAATTGAGCTCAGCAGGAGTAAGTCCAGTGACCTCATAAATAGTGGAAATGATTGCAAATCAGAATTCATATATGTTCCTGTCTCAGTGGGTATCCATATCCCCCACAAAGGAAGCAATCATCTCTTTCAAATTTCTGTTTGCCCTTTCACTCAGATATGTTTGAAGATAATCTAGAGAGGGAGATTTTGCAGTATATGTCTGGCAGAACTGTTTCCTGAAATCCAAAATAAATGTCTTATGTCGAACAGCACTTCTTAGTGATGTATATTTCAACTATTGCCCTAAAACCTTTCAGACTAAGGATATAGTACCGCAAAGGTCTTTAGCTCGTTTAGGCTTTGTTTGACTTTTTTACCGGCCCCCAAATAGACCTTTTAATTTAATGATAAAATAGCATCACCATTGTTTTCTTTCAGTATTCTGTGACTTGTGTAATTGTTAATATTCGTTATATGGCAGTTAAACCCATAAGGACTCATCTCTAGTCTTTTGTAGGGTTCCATATCTTATGGCATTTCCATCATTCTAACAGGTACCTCCATTTCTTTATCTAGCTACTGAAAGATTGACAGGTTAGTGACACTTTTATTAACAACAGTAAACATACTTCTCCCAACTTACTTCACAAAGTTTGTGAAATGTGGGTCCTGTTCTTATAACTTCTCCAGGACTTTTCTGCAGTGTTCTCTTTTCTTCAAGAAAACATTCCCTATTAAACTTGTCTATTTTTGTAAAAAATATGTTTTTTCTGAAATTGATTCATCTTGTTACTTTAGAACAGTGTGTCTCAAATTTTTTTACTGGCGACCCCTTTCACATGGCAAGCCTCTGAGTGTGACCCCCTAATAAATTAAACACACTTTTTAATATATTTAACACCATTATAAATGCTGGAGGCAAGTGGGGTTTGGGGTGGAGGTTGACAGCGCATGACCCTCCACGTAATGACCTCACGACCCCCTGAGGGGTCCTGACCCCCAGTTTAAGAACCCCTGCTTTAGAAGGATATGCAAGTCCAAGAGAAGGAAGAATTGGGCAGCCCCAGGGTTGTTATAGCCTGTCTATTTTGTCTTGCACCAACACGTTATAGGCACATTCATCAGAGAATTATGATCTAAAGATGGCTAGAAAGACCTTGTTAACAGTCTTATAAGAAAGATGACAATAGAAAATTGATAAAATACAGATTAATAAGCTTCTTGTCTGTAGAGTACACAACCATTCAAACCACCATGGGCAAGAAGAATCTCTGACATCAGTTGAAACATATTTATTCAGGGCATCTACAGTATATTTGCAAAGCTTTAAAAGCAGGTACTAGGCACTTCAGTTTTTCATAAATAGGGGAAAGTACATTATACCACTGACTACTGTGAGGGATTTATAAATAATAAATATCACAACAGCTTTTAAGATACAAAATGCTTTTATTCTCCCACTTTTTATTTGTATTTAGTTGTTTTAAATTTAAAGGCTTCTGTTTCCCTGGTAGAGCTATCCCACTCATTTTCACATTCAGATTTTATTTAAACAAAAAAAACCCAACTACTTCAACATACTTTATATTCCAACCTCCTCACTTTTAGAACCCTAAGCATGAGTTTGTTCCCTCAAGGGTCAGATGAGCTGAGCTGTCATGACAGTGATCAATGCAATATATAACACATCCCAGATGTTAGTCTGGGCTCTGGGAATCAAGAAGAATTTGTATACCTCATGCTGTCCCAGGCTTTGATGTCTGGATTCCACAATGATGGGCCATTTAGAATTGCAGAGCGATTACAGATCAACTACTGATTGTGGGTAAAAACTGCAGCATGGATGGCAAAAGCTGTACAACAGTCATTAGTGGTTCCAGCTCTTGTGTCAAATAAGAGGAACAGAGACTGAATAAGATAAAAATGAATATATTCCTTTAGCCTCTTTCTATTTCTGCTCATTCTATTCCTTCCGTCCTTCTATTCCTCTTTCAATTCCTACTTAGCTTCAGATGCTAGGATCTTCAAGAGTAGAGGTGTGTAAACATATTGAGGCCACTCTTGCTACAGATGCTTGTCAGCTTTCCAAGGAATGGCAATTGAGGGGAAGCATCCAAGTCCATCCTTACTAGCTCTGTCTGTCTTCTCAAGCATAAGCAGTTGCAGACACACAGCCAGAGAACACTTATGTGAATTTAAAAAATATTTTATTTTTAAAATTAATCTAATGCTTATAGAAGGTGATGGATTGAGAGAAGATTAAATGCACCATTTATCCATAAAATAGGTACTGCATAGGCTACAGGAGAAAAGTCTCACAGTCAGGCTTCAACCTTGACTGCAGGGGACACCTCTGTGAATGAAAAGGTTAATTCACACTCCTTATCCTCTTTGCTGAGACTGCCACAAGGTTGATAGTCTCAGTTGTGATGGTGTTTTCTTTGATGTTGACACCTGTCCAATAAAAATTGTATTGGGACGCCCAACTTATTTCAGACAGATCAGCCAAGTCAGCAGACCGTGTGACTGAAAGTTGGATTTTGGATTGGGTAAAAGGTTTAGTATTCCATCATCAAATCCCAGAGCTAATTAGGCCCTCAAAATTGAGAAAATGCATCTGCTTCATAAACAGTGAACGTTCCATGCTCTTTTATAGTCTCTGCAGTCTAAGGAAGTACATCAGGTGGGAACAGAATAGTAAAAAAATTATTTACTGACTATTCAGTGTCATTACTTTTAATTGTGTTCAACAGGTCACTACCTCAGTGTGATGTAGTAGGTATAAGGCTTTGAATGTTAACTAAAAATAAAAGAACTGCGGGAAATAAAGTTTCTTTAAACCCAACAATAGTATATTGGATAGAAAGTCACAAAGATTTTTCTAATTTGGGAGAGGGAAAACCAGGTACACCACACAATTTTCTTTCTAGTCTGGATTGGAACGTTTTCTGCCTTTTCTGTCTTATGCTCACAAAAGAATACTAGCTCTGTAAAACAACAACTTCTCAAGAAAAGCAGAGGATATGTTGCCCACTAAATAAATAGTGGTTTTCTGGGGTTGTATACGGGACTGTCAAACTGTCTGGATCGGCTCAAGAGCATGAGGGTAGCCAGATAAGAAGCAGGGCACAAACCCCAAATTGGTTGTGGGTTCTATACTTAGATTTCATTAACCAATTATCCAGTGTGATCTCCTCAACCACTATAACAGCCTGAACATAGACTCACAGACAGTCCTCTTGGGTATTCTGATCTGTCCTGTCACCTAGGCAAACTTGCCTTTGCTGTAGATGGTCCCTTATACCAAAAATCACAATAAAATTCAGGTTACTCCCAGTCCCAAAGGACCAGTCACTTACCCCATGTCAATTGCACTTTAGATGTCACACCAATGACTATGCTTATAGCCAATCCTATGATAAACTGCTTAAAGATTTGTTAACTAGGAAAAAGAAATAGTTATTTACAAGGTTAAAGCTGGTAAACATACACAGACAAATGAGTTACAATCTTAAGACTCCAGCTATGTGTTCCTCAGTGTTTAGTTGAGGACTAGGGACTTTGGAATGAGCTGGCGCCTGGTCTGCCAGTGTCACAGAGACCACCTTCTTTCTCCTGCTATTATAAGAAAGCTCTCTGAATATGAAAATGATATGTTGTCTTTAGTCAGTAGGTCAGTGTATTTGCCAACTATAGGTGAAAACTTGCTTCACTAAAATGACTTTGGAGATAGATGGCGCAGTTACACATATACTATAGAAGCATCCCTTACAAAGCTACTTTATGTTATTATGTCTTCAGTCTTATTGGTGGGGCTTGGAGCTTTACAGGCCTACAAGAAAATAGTGTAGCCTCTGCCCAAAAGAGCTTGCAATTTAAATTAAACAATACAGATTTGGAGAGTTGTGACATAAATCTATGTAAATCTGATTATGTAGGCAGGCATGCGTCTTGCTGGTTATAGATTTGTATGCGTATTTTATACTATATATGTGTGTAGCTTTATATAAATGTTTGTGCAATAAGGCTTAGGGTTTTTCTTATAGTATTTTGTATATTTCTGAGCAAATAATTGGTGGTACAAGAAGCTGATGGATACGGCTGTGATGGTTATTGCAGATATGGATTCTGATTCCCCTCTAAGGGCTTATCTGTAAGGCGATTTAGTGCATATCAAGTTGGGGGTGTGAATCTAGAGCACAACTACCTGCTGCACACAACAGAACTTTTAATGTGGGGCAGCAGGGTCCACACTGCCAGTTAGTGTGCAGCAAGCTAGTGCACAGTAAGTTTACACCATGGCTTGCCATGCACTAGTATAGCTAAGTCATATAGACAAGCTCCAACAATGTAAATCCAGAGTTATTTGGCTGAAGTCAATGGACTAGATTCTCCTCTTATAACAAAATTAATTGGTGTAACTTCATTAAGTTCAATGCAGTTACCTCTTATCTTAACCCATGTAAGAGGAGGATGAGGCCAAAAGGAATTCCACTGCGGGAAGTGAGATGAAATCAGGTTTGTATCAGTAGAACTCCAGTTGTCTAGTGTATTTTCAATTGGCAGATTGGTTTGTTTTTGTTTACTTCTCTTTTCAATTCTGTACAGTTACTTTAGCATTAGATATTTGCTATTTCTGAGTCACTCTTGAAGACATATATTTATAAGATATACTGAGTAAGTTATCTACAACACAGCAAACACAAGGTCTTCAAAGATTATTGGTGCTGAATCTCAACATCCATAGTGGTTTCCTTTATTTTGTCATAGGTATAAATCATGGGAAGTATAAATCTTGTGCACAGGGTCATATAAAAAGGCAAACAAATCCTGTGTGACATTCCTATCACATTTTTAATATCTCACATAAACTTTTCCTATTGCATTCTGGGGAGAAGGCACACAGAGAAACTAAACTAAATTACCATAGTAAACATGCATATTGTAGACTAAAAGCCTGGGTGCTAAATTAAAGGTCCTGCAAAATTATTTAAAGCTGTACCTAAAATTTACGCTATTTGAAAGATAAACACTTACACATAAAAATGGCTCTAACTGCCTCACAGGCATGAAGGAGCAAGTGCTTTTTTTTTTTTTTAAATTCAAAAGGCAGCAGGTTCAGGAGGAGGAATAGAAGCAACAGCTGAGGAAAAGTCCTGGACCAGCATACCAGGCTATACTATGACTAAAAGAAAACCCACTTCAGCACTTGGTTGAAATGTGCAGTTCTCAGATCAACGGAGGCTGTAGAAGATGTGTACTTGCCTATGGTTAGGTTTAAGACAGATGTTAGTCTGGAGAATACAGTCAGAAGTCAGAGCAGCATTAACTACACTTTCAGTGAGTGATATAATCACTTAGATGGTGGGAAAAGGGATTAGTAGTGTATTATTATGAATATTTATTACTTGTATTACCCATGCACCCCTAGTCAAAGACCTGGACTCACTGTGCTAGGTATTCTACAAAGCAGAACAAAAAGACAGTTCCTAGTCCGAAGAGCTTAAGTATATGACAAGAGATGACAGATGGATACAGACAGATAGGAGAGTCCAAGGAAACAATTAGACAGTATTGATCAGCATCATAGGCAGTGGCCTCAACACACCAGTGGCCTAACTGCTAACTGCTGTCAATTATTTTTGTAGGCATCACAGCAGAGGCCAGTTTTAAAGAGGAATTCGAAGGGAGAAAGCATGAAGTTGTTTGGAAAATTTAATAGGTGAGTAACAGAGGCTGGTATCATGGGCTGATTGGAGGTGGGAGTCGACATGGCAACAAAAATTATTAAAGGTATGGAATAGCTTCTGTATGAGGAGAGATTAAAAAGACTAGGACTTTTCAGCTTGGAAAAGAAATGATTAAGAGGGGATATGATGGAGGTCTATAAAATTGTGACTGGTGTGGAGAAAATTAATAAGGAAGTGTTATTTACCCCTTTACATAACACAAGAACCGGAAGTCACCCAATGAAATTAATAGGCATCAGGTTTAAAACAAACAAAAGTAAGTACTTCACACAATGCACAGTCTACTTGTGGAACTCGTTGCCAGGGGATGTTGTGACGGGCAAAAGTATAACTGGATTCAAAAAAGAATAAGTTAATGGAGGATAGGTCCATCAATGGCTATTAGCCAAGGTGGTCAGGGATGCAACCCCATACTCTGAGATTCCCTAGCCTCTGATTGGCAGAACCTGGGCTTGGATGACTGGGAATGGATCACTCGATGGGACCAAAGATGGAGCACTGTGGAACCTCCACAGAAAGTTAGAGTGGGGATAAGGAGGTTCCTCTGGAAGACATACTGAAGGAGCAATTAAAGAGGTAGAAGGAAAACCAGGAGAGGATAGAGTCACAGAAGCAAAGAGACCACAAAGGTTCAAGAAGAGGAGCATGGCCAACTGCATTGAAGGTGGCTGACAGATCAAGGAGGATGAGGATGAAGTACTGGCTCTGAGCTTTAACTAGGAAGAAGTGATTAGAGACTTTGGTGAGAATGGTTTCAGTGCAGTGCAAGTGGTGGAAACCGAGTTGGAGCTAATCTAGGAAGGAATTGGAGGAGAGGAACTTTGGACAGTGATTATAGACAGCGTGTTCAATGAGATTAGAGATGAAAGGGAGATGGGGTGGTAGTTAAAGAGACAAATGGGGTCAAAGGTGTTTTTTTAAAAGATATAAAAGACTAAAGCATGCTTATATTGTGAGGAGAGGTGAAGAAGAAGGATAAGGGAGGGGATGAGAATAGACATGAAGGACATCAGGAGATGGATTGGGATGGGTTCACTGGAGCAAGTGGAGAGGTTAGAGGAGGAAAAAGGAGGTGAAGTTTCTACATATGTGACAGGAGAAGGAGAAGTGAGTTGAGGAGGGAAAGGGAAGGCAAGCTGAGGAGAGGGGAGAGCACATAGTATTTTGTCAATTTTCTCTTGGAAGAAATCAAGATCCTGTTCAGAAAAAGATGTGGGGCAGAAGGTAAAGACAGGTGAGGATTAAAGCAAGGATTTGTCATCTGAAATTGTAAAGTGAAATATCAAGTGACCAAGCAAATATTTCTGAGTGTAAAGTCAGTTAAACATGGGGTAAGGGCCACTAATGTTCAGTCACCAGAAAAGCTCCGGAGGATTTTTGTAGCAAACACAAGCCTACACTTCATCAGGGCCATGAAGAGAGAGCAGGGGCGGTGAGTTATATGGGCCCGTGGTCCTTGGGCTCCAGCAAATTCAGGGCCCAGGGGGCCTGGCTCCACCAATGGTCAGGGCTGGGTCTCTCCCCCGGCCCTGCCCGCTGCCCCCACGCCTCCCCCAGAGCATCCCCCTGGCCCCGTCTGCCGCCCCGCGCACCTCCCCCGAGTTTCCTTGCTTGCCCTGGGCAGTGGGCGCTGCTTCCTGCAGCTCCGCGCTGCACTCCCTCGCTGGACCCTGCTGCAGCTGGCTACAAGAGAGCGGCGATGGGGGCAGGCTGAGGCAGCTGCTGCACCTGCAGAGGGAGGAGACGCATGGCAGCCTCTCTCCCACCCCCCCGGGGAAGTGACTCAGAGTTGACTCCAAGGGGGGCGGGACTCATCCTGGCTGGACCTCCTGAGCAGCAACCTGGAGGAGCTTGGGCGAGTGTCATGCTGGGGGGTGGGGTGGAGAGGGCCCCCCTCCCTCTCCCCTGGAGCTTGCTGCTGCTGGCGGGGAGAGGGCTGGGGGGAGTCCTCCTCTCTGGCCCCCTTCCCCAGCACCGGGGCAGCCTGCCTGCTGCACCCCAAACTCCTCATCCCTGGCCCAGCCCGACGCCATGCACCCCGCACCTCCTCCCGGACCCCAACCTCCTTTCCCAGCCCAGAGCCCGCAGCCAGCACCCAAACTCCGTCCCAGAGCCTGCACCTGTCCCGCACCCAAACTCTCTTCTAGAGCCCACACCCCAAATCCCCTCTTGCACCCAAACTCCCTGCTCCAGCCCAGACCCTACACCCAGCACCCAAACTCCATCCTGGAGCCCACACCCCTCCCGCACCCAAACTTCCTCCCAGAGCCTTAGGCAGGTGCGTTTATGTGTGTGTGTGGAGGGGACATGACTTGGACCCGTTCTGAGCACCACTAAAAATTATACTAACCTGCCGCCCCTGGAAGAGAGGCAGTCCATTGGACTCCCACCCTTGGTGATTCTGCTCATATATTTAAAATCTGTGGCTGAATGCATCAGTTTGAGAGAAGAGTCCAAATAAACATTTTGATGTGTTCTTTTGACTGTATATTTGATGAAACTGCTCAGTTCTATATATCCAATTCAATGATATTTGGTATATTCTGTTTTCCTCTCTCAATAGAAAGGAGAAACTATGGCTGACCTGATGTCAATTAGCTTACACTTAGGCTGCTGAGAAAACTCTGTATACCCCAGAACATCCAAACAAATTATCCCACCTCAGTGCATGCAAACTGGGCTCTCTATGCCTGCACAGCAATTTTCATCTCCTGTAGGATAGGGAAATTTACCATTTGGGGTGTTTGCAGTTATTAAAAACACCCCCAGCTCCTACTCTCACCATTTTTTTCTGATTTTTACTGCTTATCTCCTGGGTTTGTTTGTCACACACCAGTATGAATTAGGAGTCACTCCCCAAATCTAGTCACCCAGTGGAATTATTCTGGTGTGATGCTGATTTAAGGGAGATCAGAGTCAGGCCTGTGATTTATCATTCCTATCAGATTCTATCTCTTTTGGGTAGAAGCTATTCTCATAACGGTTTTAACTGGACTAAGAAAACACAGAGTCTGCAAACTGCCACAGGTTGTTAGTTGTTTTTCACCTTCAGTTTTAGGAAAGTGGCTGTTTCCGTTAGTGACACCTTGGGTAAAATGTTCCCTGTACTCCAATGAGTATGTTGATGTTTGTAGCGGTAAAGCAGGATGAATATCAGATTGCATAGCTGCTCATTGGGAGGCCTAGGCAGGCCATGGAAAGCCTCTCAACACTTGGGACCATCCATCTAATGTTTTTGCTGAGTAGGGTGCAAGGTAATTGCTATAACTAGGAACAGCTTGGTGTTTGCGCTCTTTTCAGCTGTGAAACATTTGTTAGACATAATCTTCCAATTCTATTGTGCATTTGATTTAAAACTGGAATCAATGTGGAGAAACTGTAGCATATTCTGATATTGGATATTTTGATGCACTAGTCCATGGAAGCAAATATACCTTGTGAACCCCATGGACATTTGTATATAGGGAGAAAAGTCTCGTTTACATATTCCTATATACAGAGAAAATGATCATTTGTCTATGAGCTGTGAATACTTTGTCTGAAAATTGCCAAGGCCTAGGCTGTTGCTATTGGGCACAGTCCTCTATTGGGGGTGGTACAGAGCTGCACCACTCCATGGGCACATAGGAGGGGTGAGATGTGAAGCTTGCTCCTGCTGTGCCTCAGTCACTCTCCACAGGGTAAGTGGGGCTATGGCCCCACCTCATCTCTGGGCCCTTTGGAGTGCTGTGCAAACCTACATGATATTCCTCTGGTTGCCTGTGCAGCATAGCTGCCTAAAGGTATGTCTACACAGCAAAGAAAAATGGCGGCTGGCCCACGCCAACCTGACTTGGACTGTGGGTCTCGGACTGTGGGATTGTTCCATTGCTGAGTAACCGTCTGGGCTTGGACTGCCCGAGCTCCACAAGCCCAAGTCAGCTGGCACAGGCCAGCCGCAGGTGTCTAGTTGCTGTGTAGACATACCTAAAGAGGCCTGCCCAGACAGGTGGCATTAGAAGCTGCTACAGTCAGCTATTTCCATGTCAGAGGAGGTGTTTCCAGTGTAACCCTTCTGCCAGGTGGAGTTGGCAGCAACAAGAGCAGGGTTAAATATCTAGGGGTTCCTCTTAACAATACAAAACAGTCCAGAACTGGCTTAAGCCCCCACCCAGTCATCTGGGAAAACTTAACACTGCCACTCTAAGAGGCAATACTTCCCCACTTGCAAGCACCATGGCAGTGTATAACAAAAGAGAGCTCTGTTTTACTTCAGTTTAAATAGTTCTCAAGTTTTAGTGTAAAAACAACAGTCTTCAATAAGGCTCTAAAAGATCGTTCGGTACACAAACCACCAAAGTCACAGACTGAAATATTTATTCAAATACAAATGAACTCAGATTTATCAAAATACTTCTCCGTCCCCTTGTTGTCATGGACACAAATGGCTGATTTTCTGCTTTGCATTTCTTTTGTAATGGGTACAGTATGCTTGAGCTTTGTACAGGGATTGGAGATGAATAACTCATTATGTGATCTTCCAAAAAGTTTAGCCAGTAGGAAATTTCCTTGCTTTACACTCCTTTAGAAACAATGAGACAATGAGAATGAACAAAGTTTGTGTATCTCCCATTTTAAGAATATGTGCAGCAATGAAACAACTTCACAACAAGCTTTCCTTTAAAGCACAGAGAGTTAAATTAGCAATTTGATGAAGATGTCCTTGTAGTTACAAGTTATCAACACTGCTTTTTAGATAATGTCACTGTTTTCTGCCACAAACCATGAATGCTAATTATGTTGACTTTATAGGGAGACCTTCTGACCAAGAATCACCTGAAGCAGGACATCTCATAACACACATGCATGAAAGATGATTTTACCATATATATCCTGTTGCACATTTGAGAAGCATCTTCTTTGCATGGTTAAGTCTCTGAGTGCGACAATTAATGCTAAACTACAAAACAGAATAAAAAATACAAGCATTTTTGAAGTTTGATGAGGAAATGAAGGGGTCAGTTTTTCAGACTAGTGAAAAACACTTGCTTAGGAAAAGAACATGCTGAACATGATCTACTCCAGCTCACAGAAGAATCACCAGTGAGTCAGAGAATAGTAAAGCAAACTTCAAAGCCTTCAAAAGAATGGCCATTCCACTAATTTCCTTCCAACTTCCTATGTAGCACAAGTGTATAGCACAGGGGATATCCTTGGAGATTTCAAGTCCAAGGTTTTGCTCTTGAAACATCTGCAGTATGATGATCAGAATGCACCAGGATTACACATGGACAGTTACGGCTACCTTTTTAGTACTGGCAAAAAAAAAATAAGAAAGGGGGCTATTTTACTATTCAGTGACTATTTCAAAAGGATTGTCATCATATTAGGCCATTTTCAGAGGTGGTATATAAAGTGGCATGAGTTACATTATCTGGGCCACATCCTGTCCCCAGTTACATGGGTACAACTCCCAATGACTTCAATAGAACTGTGAAACTAAAAGCAAAATCTGCCCCTTTTACGCTAATTTAGACTCTCAGACTCATTGGATATGTCTACACTGCAGCTGGGAGTGAGCCTCCCAGCCTGGGTAGATAGACTTCCACTAGCATCTTAAAAATATCAGTGTGGACACTGTGGATCTGGCAGAGACTTGGGCTAGCCACCAGAGCTCAGACCCAGAAGGTCAGGAGGGCTTGAGAGCCTGAGTGATCCCTGAGCCGCAACATCCACCCTACTGTTTTTAGGGCACTAGCTCAAGTCCCACTCCAGCTGCAGTGGAGAAACATCCAACTTGTTTACATTCATGCCCTCCCCTTAGTTGCTTTTCTTGCTATGCTCATGTCTCCTGGCTCCTAGGAGTCAGGTCCTACTCTCCAAGTCCTACTCTCTTATTCTTCCGTAAGTGGGTGTACAAAGGAGTCTGAGTGTTAGGAAGTCTAATTTACACATCACTTTGCAGTCTGGCACTTAGACTCATTTAGGCTCAGTGGACCAAATTCACAGTGGAGACTGAGTACCTACTGCCTTGCATCTTAGGCTAGGTCTACACTACCCGCCTGAATCGGCGGGTAGAAATCGACCTCTCGGGGATCGATTTATCGCGTCCCAACGGGACGCGACAATCGATCCCCGAATCGACGCTCTTACTCCACCAGCGGAGGTGGGAGTAAGCGCCGTCGACAGAAAGCTGCAGAAGTCGATTTTGCTGCCGTCCTCACAGCGGGGTAAGTCGGCTGCGATACGTCGAATTCAGCTACGCTATTCACATAGCTGAATTTGCGTATCTTAAATCGACTCCCCCCTGTAGTGTAGATGTACCCTTACACAAAGCGAGTATAAAATGCTACCAAATCTAAATGCCACCAAGTTGGTTTTGGCTACACAGAGTGCCCTGCACACCCATTTCTTGGCTCTATGGCAGCTCCTGTTATTTAGTGTGGAATGACTGCTGGCTTTTTATGATCTGCAATGCCAGGATCCATAAAACTGCTTTGCCATCAACCCATGTTAGATACATTTGCACCGCTGCCCAACTTTATATCCAAATTCCCTTTTTCAGGCCATGCTCTCTGCTTGCTCTAGGGAGATGGTAATCTCCAAAGGCATGATTCCTTGGAAATTCAGTTGTCCAATTCGAAATAACTTTAGCTCTTCCACAGATTTTTTACCATGGCAAGGAACAATCTAGCCCCGCAATAAAGGAATGATGAATAAAAGCAATGTTATTTCTGCAAAACAGAGATGACTGACTATGAATTTCAATGGTAAACTCCTAGCACAGTATAAAAGCTGATCAGAGTAGCAAATTGTTGCTTTCCAGAAGCATGCTGCTGAGTAGCAACTGAGAGCCCCAGATTCAACTCAGGGAAGCAGAGAAAAAGCTGCATCCGAAGCAAGGCACCAGCAGTGAAACAGTCCAAATGAATAATCTTGAGAGAGCCACAGATTTCAAAGATGGAAACAGGTGTAAATAAGGAGGGAATGTGAGGTGGCATCAGGGCTGCTTCTAGCAATCAGGCAGCTGATGCAAGCCAGGAGCAGAATACACAGAGAGAGGACTCACAAACAATGCAAATCAGCCTGATTAATTTTACCTTTGAACATCCAGGAGGCAATGAATCACTGGCCAGTCAGCTGCTTAGGGAAAGGAAATGGGCAGAGAAGCACAGTTCAGATAGCCAGGCAGAGGTCAGGATTAAGGATATGCCAATGAGAGACACTGATTAATGAAAGCAGCATAACCCAGATAGAAGGAAGGTGAGATATACGCATGGCCTAGGCTTCTTCTCAAATGAAAGCCTGAGCAGAGTGAGAATTAGCTGTGAGGTGTACCAGCTCTGACGAGTGTCACAGCTCAGAAAAACATTTGTAGAAATACTCTTACATTATGCTGTTTACTCATAAAGTATAGTTCCCACCCCATGATTTAATCATAATTGGATATATATGTTTGTCAGATATTTACTTGTTTTTAAATCTCTGTTAATTCATTTGAGTGTCCTTCCCACTCCCTCTTCGTTCATGAGATGACTTGGGAATGCCGTATTCGGTCAAGATTTATGTTTGGATTTAAACCCATTTGGTGGTATCTATGATTAAGTAGAGAATAGACAGTTGTGCAGCCCTACAATGGGGTGGAGGAGAAAGGTCTACAGCAGTGGTTCTCAACCAGGGGTACGCATAACCTGGGGGTAGGCAGAGATCTTCCAGGGGGTACATCAACCCATCTGGATAGTTGCCTAGGTTTGCAACAGACTACATAAAAAGCACTTGTGAAGTCAGTATAAAATAAAATTTAATATAGACAATGACTTGTTTATATTGCTCTATATAAGTATACACTGAAATGTAAGTATAATATTTATATTCCAATTGATTAATTTCTTAATTATATGGTAAAAAGGAGAAAATAAGCAATTTTTCAGTAATAGTGTGCTGTGACAAATTTTGTACTTTTATGTGTGATTTTGTAAGCAAGTAGTTTTTAACTGAGATGAAACTTGGGAGTATGCATGACAAATCAGACTACTGAAAGAGGTACAGTAGTTTAGAAAGGTTGGGAGCCACTTGTCTATAGCACTAAGCAATGCTCTTTTTAAAAACAAACTCTAAATCTCTTCATATGTGTGACGGTAAGAAAGTTGATTCATACTTCATTTTAAGGTGTTTTAGCTTATATTTAATTTTCTTTCACAGCTTTTGCCCTCACATCTGTCAGTGCTTCCTTCCCTTTCCTAGTGTCGACTGCATTCTCCTGCCCTTCTATCTTCTTCTGTATTGCAGAATCATTTGTTAACATATGATTGAAGCTTTTGGACTATTATGCAAGAGACCCCATTACATGCAATATAAAATGGGATTACTGGTATATTTTATGATTGTCTGCAAAACCTTTGTGATATTTTAACTGCAATCTATTTCATGAAGAAGAGCTATAACACATTTTAAGCTTAAGTGCTGTTGTTAATCTGAATCTTTTTAGACACTTTAGAAAAGGGCAAGTTATTTCTAAGGTTAGCACTTGTAAATTTTAAAAATATTTCTCAGAAATATAAAAGTTTCAAAACTGAATGATAAACCTAGATTTTGATGGGACCTCAGAAGTTTAAGTAAGCTTCTTCACAGGATGTAGACTACTCACTGACTAATGTAAAGTCTGTTAAAATTGTATGCATAATTATATACATGTTATAATCTACCACTGAGTATAATAAGTTTAACACAGGACTAATATTGTCTATACATGGTTGCTTCCAGCTAAATGAAACCCAGAATGTCACTTAAATGTTTGTTCCTATGCATCTGTTATTTTGTCCTACATTTTCTAAGAGCACATAAAATTCTGTGTGCTCCAACCTAGTTGCCACTTTGCCAGAGGGAGAAATAGCAGGCAGGTCCCAGTGACTTCTGGAATTTTTACTGCTGTGTCATCTGTATCTGCTCTAACTAGGATTAGATGCTGCTGTATTTAGAGCAATTATGAATTCTATGTATCAGCACTCCTAATGTTGCTGCCAGTGGTGGAACTCCATTGGTGGCTAAACATCCCTGCATAAAACTTTCCAGAGTTTTACCTGTGTTAGAAGCTGAGCTCTGTGACGTGGGACTTCTTGTTCACCTCATATTGAAGAATGGCATTACATCCAACTTCCTCCAATCCTTAGGGGTTCTTTGTGTTTTCAGTAACTTATTATCAATGGAAAAGACACCAAATAAACCTGTAATAGGCATACACAATGTTTGGTAGTCACCAGCCCAATAGTCTGTTATGTAACAGAAAGGTGAACACTGAAAGATCACATGTAGCAAGCACTAATGATTAGAATTCATAGAGAAAGACTCATGCTCTCCTGTGTTATTTTACATTTCATGTTTTCTTAATTACTCTGAACTTAAACATCAATACTATTGTTTTCAGTAATGTTAACAGGATTGGTTGGTGTACCCTGGCCAGCTAGATATTCTTAACATCATTTTGTTAACTAGATTTGTGTGCCTCACTCCCACACACTACTTTGAAAATGTATCCCTACATGATTAAGTACTTTTAACATGAACAATTTTCAGTGAAGCATAGAAAGTAGACCAGTAATTAAATATGATCTGAAAAGGGATGATGACAGTAGCCTTGTGTATGTGGTATTTTCAGTACTTCTCACCCAATCAGGCATAATTTTGAAAATATTATTATGAGCAAGATGAAACCTTGTTATGGGTTGAGTTACAACCCCATTGATAGCTTTGAATGCACCCTTGAGCTAACATAATTATAAGCATAAGCCTCCACCTAAGACAAAAGGCATATGTGAACCTCTCAGAAGCTTTTGCTGAGTATTGTTTTGGGCAGGGGGTGTATGTAGGGGGAGGCAGAACAGACAAAAAAGATGGAAAAAACTTGAGATACACACACCCAGACTGAAGGTGCAGCTATAGACATTTTGCCCCCTAACTGGAACAATATATTAGATCACAATTTTTTTGCTTGGGCCAGAAGGGGAAACAATATATGTATTTTTTGTTGGACTAGGAACTTACCTTTTATGATGCATGAGAAAAAAGTTTTGCATTTTAATCGCCCTTGAAAAATATGGTTCTTGGTCTATCAAGAACCTGTATTTTTTACAACAAGATTGCAGGGATTTGTAACTTGAGAGTATAGCACTAGTGTCACTAAGTCTTTGACTACGCTACCACTTTTATCAGTAAAACTTTTGTTGGTAAGGGGTGTGAAACTCCCCTCCCCCCCCCCGACCAACATAAGTTTCACTGGCAAAAGTACTGGTGTGGACAGCACTATGTTGGCAGGAGAGGCTACCCTGCCGACACTGCTAACACCGCTCATTGGGGGTGGTTTAATTATGCCAGCAGGAGAACTCTCTCCTGTCAGCAAAGAGTGGCTACACAGGAGACCTTATAGCGGCACAGGTCTGTAGCATAGACATAGCCTAAATATCCTAAACATGTGGGATTTTGGCTAAAGCTTACTCCCATCTGTAGCTCTCTGCCTCTTCTGTGTCAGTGTGCGTAATCTATCTAGCTACATACTTGTCTAGTTTCCTTTTCCTTGCATAGCCATTTTCCCACAACCTCATTGCATGTAAAGATTAGCTGGAGGGGAAATCCCTGGTACTGGTGTCAGTACTGTCAGACTACCTGGGAGTAACTCAGCTGGCTAGGGTTGGTAGTTTGGCTCTTGAGAAAATGCTTGCCAGTCCAACTATCACTTTCTCCTTTCCCAGAACAGGGAGAAAAGACACCAGGGAAATTTGAACATAAAGATAGGAAAATCTCCTGCTCCAAAACTATGTTGTGAGATATCATTTTCTAGGAGGTACCCTCCTAAAGCACTCAAAGGAAAACACCATTTGTACGGTTGTTCTACTGGTGGATCAGCTGTGGCAGGCATATATTGTTCAGATGTAATATCCAGCACACACATTGTACATTTCCTAGCTAGACAGATTTTTTACAGAAGAAGGAATAGAAAGTTGGTAGCTGTTTTAAAATTACCTAATAGTCTCTGTCGACTCCTGCCACTTCTTGGCCTTCCTTTGGCACTCTTCTCTTGGATTAGTGGGCATGGAAATTTCATGCACCTCAAATTAGTCTTGTATTGCAGTGTTGATGGATGGCTATGTGCATCCTTCAGCTGAAGCTGCAGCACTGCAATCAATGGGAGTTTCCTGAGTGTGAGGTTTCCTTGACAAATACCATTCATAGCAATTGTTGTGATAGAACTCATAATTTTTAAAAAATGTTCAGTTTGGAATATTGCCTTGGTTGGATTGTCAGGTGCTTGGTTTGTTTGCCACAATGGCGCGTCTTGAATCCTTATTAACAGAGTATGTTAGCAATGGGCAAATAGCCTAAAGGGCACTGCTTGTCCAGACAACAGCAGTGATCGGAAACACTGCCATTCTGTGGTAGTTTGGAGATATAGCAACTAGGCACTCATTTTCAACCTCCATTAAAAAAGTCATATTGTGATGCTTTGATAGAGTAACAGACTATTCCAATTACTTTCCTGAAGTTCTTCATAGTGCACCGCAGAATTTAGGGGCAACATTCTCAATGACAATGCGACCCCTTTACTCCATTCAGATGTAAATCCCCTCTCCTCAGCCGGGGTGATGTCAGGTAGCACAAAATCAGAAGAGCTAGCTCCTGCTCCAACTGCCCTCTGCCCTCCCACCCCCCGCCAATGTGTTGGGGGAGGCAGTGGGGCAGAGTTTTATTTTGCCCTGCTGATCTTCAGGTAGCATGTGGTAATTTACACTGTTGGTGTAATCCTGGCCTGAGAATCAGGGAGCCATAATCCTCTCCTTAAGGCTTCCCTCACACTCCTGTGCTGAGTGAAGCTGGGATGTAGGAGATAATCTGCCCCCTAAATGCCCTATTCAGGCGTAGAACATGAGCAGCTCTGTCCAGAATGTTTGTGTTTCTGTAAGGTGTTGGTGAAAGCCTCCCTCACAGACTGAGAGACATGCACTCCTGCCACTGGGCTAGTGATTTAGGTGTATGGTTGGCTAATCAGCATTTCATACACTTATTTTAAGTTAGTCAGCCAGTCTATAAAAATGTTTTCATGTTCTTTTTCCTTGGTTTAGAAATAGGCAAAGAACTCTCAGTAAAGTTAAAGCTAAAAAATATGCTGATGAGGTTAGTCAATTCTGCTATATCAGATGACCTTGCTCCTATTTTCTAATACTACATTTGAAAATAGGGCATATCAACAATCACATTACACTCATGTAATAATAGCAGATCCATACTGATTTTAAGGACTGTTCCTCATCATCATGTATCAGTTTGCTGAACTTTCATACAGTGTAAACAAGATGTCAACAATTGCACGTTCTTGATTTACCAAGTTACCAAAAAAAAAATAATAAAAAAAAAATAATCAGAGCCAAGATTTAAAAAAACTGGATAAATATGTATTTAGGTCTCTGAATGAGTGGCATACTTTTTTTAAACACCTGGAATACCTGCAGCTTCCATCTTTCTACTGTTGATAGTGGATAAGGTACACGCTTATCCACTATCCACCCACGATTAGGTAGATGGACAGCTCTTGAAGGGAGTGTTTATTGTGTCACTTCCCCCTCCCAGCTACCTCTAGTGTCTGGCTCTAATCTGGGTGCTCTTTCCACTGGTTTCCCCACTGAGAAGTTGATTATAATCCCGTGACCTTGTTCTGAATGTGAGGTTTCATTTTGCTAGCTTCATAGGATCTTAGACTCGCACGTCAATTTTCTCACCATCTTAGAGGTGCAAATTCTCCCATTCCCCTTGGGTTTGTTCTTGCAAGTCTAAGGAACATGGTTAGACTCACCGGAATAAATGAGCAGAGGCCTGTTCCCTGGAGCTGACATGCTGGGCAGATACAGCTTGGCATGTCTAAAAATAGCCAGTTTGTTTTGAAGAGAACATAAAGGACAGAAGCCTTTGGATTTGTAAGGCTGTTATGACAGTAAGGTGCTTCTGTTTTTACCATACTGCATAATCCATAAATATGGGCCCAAGGGACCCAGTATGTCGGCTGCTCTCTTCCAGGTGCTCCTGCTGAGGTTAGGCTAGCACTCCCACGCTGCTTTTGCGTGGTGCTGGTTATTGTGGTGCTGAAGCGACATCAGCAGACGCAAGAGCCATCTGTCAGTTGCTGAGAGAGGGCTTTGCATTCAGAAGTGCTGATTCAGCATGGCAAGAGCTAATAGCCAGATGGGAGTAGGCAGAAGACTTGCTGTGGGAGAAATGGTGGCCTGACAGAGAGAGTAGGAGGACTGAAAAATAATCTAGAGAAGGGAAAAAGTGAAGAGGAGCAGAGAGGGGAAAATGAGAGCTAGGAGAGCAGGGTCACCAGGAGACCCAGTCCAGGAGTTCCTAGAGTAATTTCTGCTTTCTACTAGTTGCTAATTGAATGGGCTAATTTAAAGTCTGGTTGATAGCCTACACCCAGAACAAAGTCTATATACTTATTGACAATTAATTCCCATTAATTGCATTGAGAGTAGCAGAATGTTAGTTGGTTCATTAACATGTTTTTGATACTGTCTTGCATGACCTTCTCATAAACAAACTAGGGAAATACAACTTAGATAGAGCTACTGTAAGGTGGGTGCATAACTAGTTGGAAAATCGTTCCCAGAGAATAGTTATCAGTGGTTCACAGTCATGCTGGAAGGGCATAATGAGTGGGGTCCCACAAGGGTCAGTTTTGGGTCCGGTTCTGTTCAATATCTTCATCAATGTTTTAGATAGTGGAATAGAGAGTACACTTATAAAGTTTGTGGACGATTCCAACCTGGGAGGGGTTGCAAGTGCTTTGGAGGATAGGATTAAAATTCAAAATGATCTGGACAAACTGGAGAAATGGTCTGAAGTAAATAGGATGAAATTCAATAAGGACAAATGCAAAGTACTCCAATTAGGAAGGAACAATCAGTTGCACACATACGAAATGGGAAATGACTGCCTAGGAAGGAGTACAGCAGAAAGGGATCTGGGGGTCATAGTGAATCACAAGCTAAATATGAGTCAGCAGTGTAACGCTGTTGCAAAAAAAGCAAATATCATTCTGGGATGTATTAGCAGGAGTGTTGTAAGCAAGACATGAGAAGTAATTCTTCCACTCTACTCCATGCTGATTAGGCCTCAACTTGAGTATTGTGTCCAGTTCTGGGTGCCACAGTTCAGGAAAGATGTGGACAAATTGGAGAAAGTCCAGAGAAGAGCAACAAAAATGATGAAAGGTCTAGAAAATATGATTTGTGAGGGAAAATTGAAAAAATTGGGTTTGTTTAGTCTGGAGAAGAGAAGACTGAGAGGGGACATGATAACAGTTTTCAAGTACATAAATGATTGTTACAAGGAGGAGGGAGAAAAATTGTTTTTCTTAACCTCTGAGGATAGGACAAGAAGCAATGGGCTTAAATTACAGCAAGTGTGGTTTAGGTTGGACTTTAGAAAAAACTTCATAACTGTCAGAGTGGTTAAGCGCTGGAATAAATTGCCTAGGGATGTTGTGGAATCTCCATCATTGGGGATTTTTAAGAGCAGGTTGGGCAAACACCTGTCAGGGAAGGTCTAGATAATACTTAGTCATGCCTTGAGTGCAGGGGAGTGGACTAGATCACCTCTTGAGGTCCCTTCCAGTTCTATGATTCTATGTTGTTTTTAAAGGAAGATGAAATGGAGACCCTGTTCTCAATTTGTTAAAAGATATTTTTAATTGAGAACAAAAATAACTGCTGTTTACTCCGTCTGTGCAAATACAGTAGGCTCAATGCTGCAGCCACATTGTATGCGTGCGGTCATTTCAGTGAGTTTAGTGGGAGCTGCTTGTATGAAACTGCAGACGAGTTGGGCCCACTCTGAATATGGACCCAGTTCTTACATATCACTCAAGTAAGGAACAAAATTGATGCTCATCCTTAGAGGTCACAGAGGAGCAACAGTTTGGTTCACTGGGAGGCTAGCTACAGTTTCCAGATGGTGCAGCCCCATTTAGAGCATATTGTAGCAATCCAAGTTAAGGTAATCTAAGGTAACAAAGGCCTGGATCACTGTGGTGAAGTCCACATACCTATGAGGAAAGGACCCAGCCTTCTTGACAGATCCAGGGGATTCAAAGCACATTTGGCAACCACTGCTACTTGGACATTCAGGCACAGATGGGAATCCAACAAGACCCCTAAACCATGTTTGAGTGTGTCTAAATAAAACCCCAATAAACCTACAGGCACTTCAGGAGTTAAAGTGACTGATGGCCAAACAATATATATATAAAATATTAATAGCCAAGTTGAATTTTTTATATTGTAACTGGAAACCTGTTCTGATTTCTCAGAATAAAAAACTAGGGACCAAATTCTCCTCAGATAAATATGTAGAATTCCCCATTGCTCACTGGGAGGAGGACTGAAGGTTGTATTAGTAACTTTGTAGGCTTTTCCACCTGCAGTCCCAATTTACTAGCTATGGCAATAGTAACATATTCTCTTGGTTATGGTTATGTGTCTCTTCCTAGAATTCTTGTCTCTGAGAAACATTAACCATTCCCGGGTTTTATTTCTTGTTATATTTGGGGATGGCACTATCCTAAAGTCTAGCTATCAGCGCACCGACCTCTACGCTCTGAAGGTTCAGGGTGGCTTTAATAATTTTTAAACTAATTTTCTTTGACTTACACAGAAGTTATCAGTAGATTTGAAGCTCCTTTAAAATGTGCAATTTTCTGTAGCCATCCAGGCTTGAAAGTTTCTTAAGGAGCTCCAAATGCTCAACCTTCTAAAATCGAAAGGAATGACTCAAAGGTCAGTATTACCCCCCAGAACATGGTGGTTCCTATTTTATTACTATTAAGTAGGATTTAGCTCTATTTTATTAAGGCTATTTTTACAGCCATGTTAGAGGTTAATGCATTTCCCACATAATCCACTGCCTTGCTTACTAAATGTTGAACTCATTAAAGCCAAGTAATACATAGTGAAATTTTCTAGATAAAGTGATATATTAAATACCTCTGAAGAGTGAAGGACTAAGAGTGTCTAAGAATTGTAATTAACAGGAAGGTGAGTGTAGTGCAACCTGCCCCAAACAGCCTTTGCAGTGTATTCTAAGGAAAGGGGATGAGAGTCTGGACTACTCTGCTCTCTGGAGAACCCTGAAGGTGCCTTCAGAAAGGTGCCACCTGCCTAGTCAGAGGATGAGAATTATTTATGATTTGCATTTCTTTAGTGACCCAAAGCCCTAATCAGGATTGGTGCCCCATTGTGCTGGTGCTACAAGCACACAGCAAGACAAGACTGTGCCCCAAAGGTCTTGTACTCTAATATGAAAACAGACACATGTGAGTGTGGCAAACAATTGGAGAGGAGGGGTTTTTGTGGTGTAAACTACTAATGATTAGGGGTTTGGAACGGGTCCCATATGAGGAGAGATTAAAGAGGCTAAGACTTTTCAGCTTGGAAAAGAGGAGACTAAGGGGGGATATGATAGAGGTATATAAAATTATGAGTGGTGTGGAGAAAGTGAATAAGGAAAAGTTATTTACTTGTTCCCATAATATAAGAACTAGGGGCCACCAAATGAAATTAATGGGCAGCAGGTTTAAAACAAATAAAAGGAACCAAGTATCAGAGGGGTAGCCGTGTTAGTCTGAATCTGTAAAAAGCAACAGAGGGTCCTGTGGCACCTTTTAGACTAACAGAAGTACTGGGAGCATAAGCTTTCATGGGTAAGAACCTCACTTCTTCAGATGCCATCTGAAGAAGTGAGGTTCTTACCCACGAAAGCTTATGACACCAAATAAAAGGAAGTTCTTCTTCACAAGCACACAGTCAACCTGTGGAACTCCTTGCCTGAGGAGGTTGTGAAGGCTAGGACTATAACAGAGTTTAAAGAGAACTAAATAAATTCATGGAGGTTAAGTCCATTAATGGCTATTAGCCAGGATAGGTAAGGAATGGTGTCCCTAGCCTCTGTTTGTCAGAGGGTGGAGATGGATGGCAGAAGAGAAATCACTTGATCATTACCTGTTAGGTTCACTCCCTCTGGGGCACCTGGCATTGGCCACTGTCAGTAGACAGGGTACTGGGCTGGATAGACCTTTGGTCTGACCCAGTATGGCCTTATTTTCTTATGTGTATAGTTTGTCATCTCATATTTGCTCATTAGCCACAACAGTTAGTGTCTGTAGGTGTCCCCAATTAGTGCAGACAGAGATGTGTCTCCACATGTGGTAATTACAACAATAATGAATTTAGGCACAATGATCCCTTTCACCTTGTGTCCCTCTCAGTCT
Organism: Malaclemys terrapin pileata; assembly: GCF_027887155.1. Classification (NCBI taxonomy): domain Eukaryota; kingdom Metazoa; phylum Chordata; order Testudines; family Emydidae; genus Malaclemys; species Malaclemys terrapin. The sequence goes on along the minus strand of NC_071526.1, from coordinate 20,011,693 downwards.
CTTTCATGAGATGGGATGATGCCCAATTGCCAGAAACTGGGATTGGATGACAGGGGATGGATCACTTGATAATTGCACTGTTCTGTTCATTTCCTCTGTAGCATCTGGCACTGGCCACTGCCTGAAGACAGGATAGTGGGCCAAATGAACCATTGGTCTGACCCAGTATAGCCATTCTTATGTTCTTTTGTTCTCTGGCCAGATCTAGAATACAACACATCTAGTTGGTTTGGAGGAAACCACCAGACACTGGAATCTAGCCCTGTGTGTGAGCACATGAGCAGAGTAGCTGTGCCAGTGAGGAACAGTTATCTTCTCTACAGTTCAACTGTACAAAGTGTAAATGCGAAAGAATTAGGCATTGAAAGGGTTGGAAATTTGTGAGGTTCTTTAAATTCTTTTCTGGTCATCTGAGCCTGAATTCAGAGGCATCCATGTAGGGCTTTGAGGGTTATAAGAGTTGAGACAGAACTGGTACATGAGAAATAATGAGCTTACCTAGGTGTACCTCTGGGGCAACTCATCCCACCACATAAAGGCTTTCACACTAAAGCAGAACATCATGTCAGCTGCAGTTTCTTATTACTTGTGACATGACATTACATTTCTGAACATTATAATTTCATGTAACGCAACGACCTAGTTTTAGAGAAAAAGCTAGAATACTGTGAATCTAAAAAAGTGTTTCTTGCCTAGTCTCCTGGGTTCTTTAAATGAAATACTAAACTTTAGTTTTGTGACTAAGTGATAGTAAAACACGAGTCCTGAGCTTGGCTTCTTTACTTTTCCCCTAGTAGACTGAAAAGCTCACCAAAATGTTCTTAGGGCTGAGGCAAATGGTTTAGTCTAAACGCACACACTAATCCTTGTCCAAGAATCCAATACATATATTTAGATTTTGCTCTTAATAATAACACCTAGCTGTTAGATAATACCTTTCATCAGGAGACCTCAAATGCTTTACCAAGAAGGTCAGTATCATCCCCATTTTACAGTTGGGGAAACTGAGGCACGGAGGTGAAGTGATTTGCCCTAGGTCACCTAGCAGGCTGGTGGCAGAGCTGGGACAAGAATCCAGGTCTCCTGAGTTCTAGTTGAGTTATCTAGTAGGCCACACTGCTTCTCACCCAAAGACTGCCCCTGACCCATCCATGTCCTCCAAAGCCCGTAATAGCTTGGCCCTTGCAGACACTTAAAAACACAAGAACAGGAGATAAAAAGTAAAAAATTGACTAAAGCATCCACTCATCTTTCTCCCACCTATCATTTGATCACTTGTCATGTCACCGGTGCATCTTATCTCCACTCCACCCAACTTTCGTACTAGATGAAAATCCCACCCTCAATTACCTCAGTCCCTGCCAATGCCTGTTCAGACATGTGGGCTTTGCAGTAAACCCAAAAGATCAACAGGGTCATACAATCAACTGTTCTTGGCAAACTCTGCCTTCTTGAGATGTGATTGAGGCCAGAATGTGGCCCTCATATTGCACAGTGAAACACAACCCTTATGATGCAATGAAACTGTCCAGTTAAAATTCCAGTAGACAAAAAATATTAGACCTCAGAAAGGATATATTGTCCTTTGTAGCTTTGGGAAACCTGAGCACTGTTGCTTTCCTATGAGGCCAGCATCAAATTGTTTGCAAATAGACAGATGGTTTGAAAAGGAACAGGAGAGTTTTATTAAGGAAATGCATGTGGAACAACTCTAGTCATTCAGAACATGCCGTTTCAGTGAACTTAAGTGCTAAATCTGACATTCTTTTTTATTGAGGCTAAATACCATAGAATCATAGAATCATAGAATATCAGAGTTGGAAGGGACCTCAAGAGGTCATCTAGTCCAACCCCCTGCTCAAAGCAGGACCAATTCCCAGCTAAATCATCCCAGCCAGGGCTTTGTCAAGCCGGGCCTTAAAAACCTCCAAGGAAGGAGACTCCACCACCTCCCTAGGTAACGCATTCCAGTGTTTCACCACCCTCCTAGTGAAATAGTTTTTCCTGATATCCAACCTGGACCTCCCCCACCGCAACTTGAGACCATTGCTCCTTGTTCTGTCATCTGCCACCACTGAGAACAGCCGAGCTCCATCCTCTTTGGAACCCCCCTTCAGGTAGTTGAAGGCTGCTATCAAATCCCCCCTCATTCTTCTCTTCTGGAGACTAAACAATCCCAATTCTCTCAGCCTCTCCTCATAAGTCATGTGCTCCAGACCCCTAATCATTTTTGTTGCCCTCCGCTGGACTCTTTCCAATTTTTCCACATCCTTCTTGTAGTGTGGGGCCCAAAACTGGACACAGTATTCCAGATGAGGCCTCACCAATGTCGAATAAAGGGGAACGATCACGTTCCTCGATCTGCTGGCAATGCCCCTATAAATAAATGGAGATATCCTAGCTCCTAGAACTGGAAGGGACCTTGAAAGGTCATTGAGTCCAGCCCCCTGCCTTCACTAGCAGGACCAAGTACTGATTTTGCCCCAGATCCCTAAGTGGTCCCCTCAAGGATTGAACTCACAACCCTGGGTTTAGCAGGCCAATGCTCAAACCACTGAGCTATCCCTACCCTGTCTGAACAGCTGGGCCTAGGGAACAGTGATGAAGGAAGAGTCCATGAATGTGCTGATGATTCACCTTCAAGCCCATCCATGTTCCCCTGACATTTGATTTGGAACCTTCCTTTCTGATCAAGAGCACAGGCCTTGTGAAGGCAGTTTGAGAAAGGAGCCTAATCGCTTTCACAGCCTAACCCTTACATGTGCTGCAGTGTCCTGAATGCCACCACTCAGTGCACATTTTCAGATATCCAGTCTGCTGGGAGTAGAGCTTTGTTGAATGTGTATGATGACTCAGACCTGACCCAAATGTAGACTATCATCAGTTACTGGATTGATTTTAGACTTGCCTGGATGATTTTTAAATATCCTTAGTAGGAAACATCTGTTTTTATTCATGGCCGGCTTACTTAGCCGGGTTCCATCCAGATGATTATGCACTAGTACCAATAGTCTTCTGCAGCCTCTGCCATCACTCTTTAGGTCAGCAAGTGATTGGACCTTGGCATTGCTGGCCAGGAGTTTTGAGGCTGACACTTGCTCCTCCTGGTCCATCTATGAAACTGTTCATCTTTCCCAAATACTTTCTGTTTTAATCGCTGCTTGGCTAGGAGTGGGCCTGCTCCCCCTCTTTAATGGTGTCATGCTACATTTCACTTGGCTTTTAATATGGTGTATTTGATGGTTTAATTGTTGTTTGTGTGTATTCGGTTATTTGCTCTGTCACAACGCCATGGCACGGGCTGTATAAATATTTATCAAACTAATTAGAATAGACAGGAAAGGGACCTGAATGTCTCCTTTACAGTAACTGCTAAGAGATGTTTGTGTTTTACACAAACAAAATTGAGTAGTTACGCCATTATATAAATCCATAGTATGCCCATGCCTTGAATACTGCATACAGTTCTGATTACCCCATCTCAAAAAGATATATTAGAATTAGTAAAGGTAGAGAGAAGGGCTAAAAAAATTATTAGGGTTATGGAGCGGCTGCCATATGAGGAGAGAGTAAAAAGACTGAGACTGTTCAGCTTGGGAATGAGATAGCTAAAGGGGGATAAGCTAGAGGTCTATAAAATCATGGAGGGTGTGGAGAAAATGAATAGGGATATGTTATTTATCCCTTCACATAACAGAAGAATGAGGAGTCACCTGATTTAAATTAATAGGTAGCAGGTTTAAAACAAACAAAAGGAAGCACTTCTTCCCACAATGCACAATCAACCTGTGGAATTTGTTGCCAGGGGATGCTGTGGAGGCCAAAAGTATAACTGAGTTCAAAAAAGAGTTAGATAAATCTGATGATCATGATGGTCCCTTCTAACCATATAGTCTGAGAGTCTGGAGGATAGGCCCATCAATGGCTGTTAGACAAGATGGTCAGGGATGAAATCCCATTCTCTGAGTGTCCCTAAATCTCCAACAGCCAGAAACTGGGCCTGGACAACAGGGGTTGGATCACTCAAAATGCCCTGTTCTGTTCCTTCCATCTAAAGCATCTGGCACTGGCCCTATCAGAAGACAGGATACTGGGCTAGATGAACTATTGGTCTGACCCAGTATGGCCATTTTTATATTCTTATGTTCTTACCCATTGATGAAAATGTGGCTCAAAATTTGAGTTCGCTGATGGTGGTTTGGGGAATTTCTAGTTACTGGAAAAGATTCAAGTGTTGGAATCAGGGAAAGTAAAATCATTTCTGCAGTTGCTTTCACCGATGAGGCTGAATTTTGCTTTCTGAAGATCCTTATATTTCACGCTAGTGGGGGTGGGGACTAGCAAGGCAGTGCGTGGGATGGAGAAGTGAGGTTGAAGGTAAATTTAAGATACTATGACACTTCTCCCTGGAGCTCACACATCCATCGGCATCTGAAATTATGCTCAGGGTGAAATAGTGAGTCTGTTATCAAGTGGGAAAACCATTTCCTCTGTATTATTGGAGAAATTTTAAGAGTGTGTGTGTGTTTGGTTTGTTACCTGGTAAAAGAGAAAATTCCCCAACAAAATCCCCAATATACAGTAATAGCCATAATCCAGGATTCAGTCTGGTTTTGATGCCGCAGGCAGAGTGGCAGTGATATTCCTCACCGCTGCAGCACCTTCTCTATCCTTTTCCTGGATTTGGAGGGCCAACTCTTCAGGTCCTTCAAAAGAGGTTTTTGCACTTGGCATGATTAGTACAGAAATAAGGATCCTCTGATTGCTTACCCCAGGAAGAGGGCTATGCTTTGCAGCAAGCCTCCAGCCTGTCACTTGTGTAATAAGCAAAAGGGTGGGCCTTGGGCACTGGGGCTAGGATGTAAGTGGGTCTGAGAATTGGTGACTAGTTCCTTTAGGCTCCTTTGTCCAAGTTCTCCTTCTCCAGGTAATGGCTCACTCCTCAAAATTGTTTGGGTTAATAAAGGGGGCTCTTGCTCCTTAGCTGAACTGTTGAACATATCAGAGTGTTGTCCTGAGATCCTACAACCTACTTTCCTTCTGTACTTTCCCCAGATCTGAATAGCTTTCTGTGAATGTTAGATGGCTTTGGAATTGCTGTTGAGAATCCACATTAAGATTTTTTTCAGTGGAGAGCGATCACCAGTGTCTGTGTGTCTGTCATCTCAGAAAATCAATGACTGACACAGCTATTTGTAGAGCACCCATTACGTGTAGTATCTAAGCACCACAAAGCCTCTCTTCTGAAACATTTATAACAGAAAATGCAAATTGCCCATAAATGACACTGATTGTTGTCAACTTTGTTGATGAAAATCATCCTGAAATTATTTGGAAGTATCAACGAGTTTCTGGTGTCGAACAAGGAGACAGAAAGGCAAGGTGTGTGTGTATGTAAAATGTGCCCTTGTACCAGACACATTTGAAAAAATGGTGTAAAGATAGCATATGGTGAGCTAGAGTCAAAATCGAGGCAGCAACTACCATGTTGATTTGGTCTAGAGCTCATACTGAAGATGCTTTGCAAAGAATGATAGCATCATCTCTCGGTGTATGACAAGAGATCTTTTAGTGTCTTGATTTTGTATTTGTCAGTCTTGTGCTGCTTGACTTGCTTCATTTACTTTTATGGCAGTGCTTGTGTGTTATTGAATTAAGTGATAATAACACTGTTGTGCTGTTTTATGAGGCAATAATCCAGTTCCTGAGTGTGGAATCAACGACGCCAAAGACTGTGTAGTTAATCCTGATAAGGCAACCGGATTATTGCTGAGTAAAACAGTGCTGTGGTCCTGTTAGCACTTTTTACAACCGCTTCAAAAAGATATAACAACTGAGAGAAACAGCTGAGTAGTGACAGGGATAAGCAGGCAAGGTGTGCTGGGGAAGGGATGCGGAGGCTCGGGGGGATGTGGATGTGTGCCAGGGAAAGGATGGGGAGCAGCAGGTTGCTAGGCTGGGGAGGAGGCTCTGGGAATTACGTGAGGAGCAGCGGTCTGCCAGGCAGGGAAGGGTAGGGATCTTCTGTGAGCAGGGAATGGGGACCAGCATTCTGCTGGGCTGTGGTGCTGGAGACTACCTGGGGACCAGAGGTTTGTGTGGCAGGAAGCACAGTTTTAAATGGTCTTGTGTTAGTTACTGTTTAGAAAATGCTACTAATAAAATGTTTTCCATGCTGCTATTTTTTGCAGTTTCCCAATATCTCTGTCCACCTTCCGAGTGCTTGAAAGTGCTTGGCCTTCAATTTCTCACAATACAATGGACCTGGTGTATGCTGCCTTCAGTCTTCAACTTCTGTGATCCATCTGTGCCGTGTGGATGACCTTCACTATCAGTATTTTATGTAGCTTTGCACAGAATTAATAGTTCTTTTTTACAGTCTACCTCAGAAGATTTGGGTTGGCTGCAGCATTCTTGAATTCTTCTCTCCCTGGCTAGAAAATCCAGTGCGATAAGGGCAAGCTCGTTGACCTGCAGCTGGTCATTCAAACGTAGCAGAATATCTCTGTATTAATACTGGAGGAGGGGGATTGATTATTAGTTTCTTGGTTATGTAATAATTAAACCTACTGGGCCTGAATCAGTTCTCACTCAGATTTTACATGCATGTCATTCTGTCTTCATTGAAATTACTCCAGATTTAGACAGGTGTGAGAGCACGCTCAAGCCCATTTCATTCCCAGAACACATGGTTGGGAAGCACAGTCAGTTTTGCAAGTTTTCTGGGTAGTTCCAGTGCAAACAAAAAGGAAGGACATGTGGAGAAAAATCAGGTGAGATGAAATAATTAATATGGTACAAGAGAGAACTGCAATGAATAAAGTGAGGTGATTACAGCAGAGAAACCTCCAGCAGGAGAATTTTCTTCTTGCTTTAAAGGGTTTCAGCAATGATTCCCTGTGTGACATTACACCCCATATTCTTCATGGAAATATGGTTATGATATGAATATATTATGACTAAGATATACTTTATGTAAGATGGCTCATGTAAGGTATCATTGGAAAGGTTATGATTTACTGAATGTGTTTATCCAATTTGTATGCATGTATCATTTTTGTATCTGAAGCTGGGAATATTGACCATGTCTCTGTATTTCAAATGTGCTACACTGGATGAGGCCAAACAATGTTAGTGGCTTATTGAAGAAATGCACACAAGCATAAGGATTACCCCAGGAACTGTGTGCAGTAGAAACCTCTCAGAGATAGCTGTACTCAATGGGAACAGTTTGACCCAGGTCGGATAGCTCTATACGATGGGAACTGTTTGTCCCAGGTCACAGCAAAAAAACTTTCCAGTAAGTGGAGGGAAGATATAAAAGAGGGACAATGACAACATGAAGGGTCCTCGCTCTCCCTACAACAACACACCTGAAAACAAAGGCTGAACTGTGAGAAGTGATGGTCCCTGGCTAAGATCTTTAGCCTGTGTAAGAAAACCTGGGAAAGCCAAGGCAACTTGTGCCTTAAGAATCTGTCAGCCTGTTTATCACTCAGGGTGAGAATTTGTTAATTTGTATCCTACCTATCTAGTGTGTTAAGCTCAGTCTGCGGCTTTTGTTTATTTACTAAGGTAATCGGCTTTGTTCTGTTTGCTATCCCTTGAACCACTTAAAATTCACCTTTCGTAGTTAATAAACCTATTTCTTGTTTATAATAAAACCCAGTTTATGTATTTTGGGTTTATCTCCCAAAGGGGGTGTGCAGGTGAGTGCTGGGGGAGTCCTCTCACACAGAGCTGACTTCAGTCTATGACTGCAGCGGGGTGTGGCCCTACCTGTGTGCATGTGTGCTGCAAGAGGCCCGTCACACCCTGGATATGTGTTGTCATCCGTGATGTGCAGCAAGACCTCCTTCCCTACTTTCTCTCTCCTATCTGGATTCTGTGAGACCGAGGACAATAATCTCAGCATGTTCTTCAGACATGCTCCTCCTTTGTTCTTCTGGGATTCTCACAGAATGTGTCTGAGTGTTGGATCTTGTTATGTATGTATTTGTGTTGTTTCACTCTCTGTTTTAAGGCAGGAGTCTGTAACTTCATCTGAGAGTAGGGCTGGAGGGGTCCCTTTTGTTCTGCAGTCCCTTTGGAATTCCATTTAGCTGAAACATTTGTCTATAGAGCTGTTTCTTCAGTTTAATTTTCTCTCTTTCTTTTTCTTCGGGGTATTTAATTTAAAGTTCAAACACCCAGCCTACATCTTTAAGAACAAGCAGAGAGTCAGGTTACACTCCAGAATCATTCCAGTTCACTCTTCTGTGTCACCCACTGGTGATGAGGAGTTAAAGATCTGGAAAAGTTCAGGGACCTTTAACACGTGGGTGAATTTGATGATGAGATCAGGGAAGTCCCCCAAATTAATATCCACAATATTCCTCCTGCCATGGGGGAGAGGTGCTGAGAGCCTACTTCCAGAGGGTAACGTTTTAATTGGCAGGCCACAAAATGAAGGCACCTGGATTAAGAACCCCTCAAGGCTTCTTACCCTGTGAGAGACGTGAAAAAGCCCAGCACAAAGAGGGCCCAGCTGCCATTTTCTCACCATTCCCACCTTTAAATCTGCCCTGCCAGACTGCTTGAGCACAAAATAAAGAAGAGTAGGGATGGGATGGAAGCTAACAAGAAATATGCTATGGGTGCAGGAAGTGAACACATTTTATCAGTGAGGGATGGACATTGTTTGAAGAATCTAGCACTGAGTTACCACAATGAGGGCATGTTGATATCTAGATAGATAGATCTGTTCATGTGATTGACACCAGTGAGTTTAGGTTCATAGATTCTAAGGCCAGAAGGGACCATTATGATCATCTAGTTCAGGGAAAACTCCCAGATTGAGGGCAGGATTTTACTGCATTTATCTGAGTTTTTCCTAGCATGTTACATGGCTCCATGGCCTATGACTCTAACTCAGTGTTTCTCAACCAGGGGCACTAGCAAAGTCAGAAGAAACTAATATTTCATACAGACAATGATTTGTTTATACTTCTCTAGTGTAGTGTGCACTGAAATATAAGTATAATATTTATATTCAAAATGATTTATTTTATAATTATTTGATAAACATGAGACAGTAAGCAATTTTTCAGTTATAGTGTGCTGTGACACTTTTGCATTTTTATGTCTGATTTTGTAAGCAAGTAGTTGTTAAGTGAGGTGAAACTTGGGGGTATGGAAGACAAATCAGACTCCTGAAGGTGGGTGCAGTAGTCTGGAAAGGGTGAGAGCCACTGGCCTAACTCATTCGATGTTTGCAAATGTTTATAAATCATGAAGATGTTAATGGCCCGTACATTCTTCCATTCTACTCAGAGGGCTTCACATGTGCAGGTCAAAGGGAAGGAAAGGTTTTTAAACATCAGACTGTAAATACTGAAAGGGTATAATGAGTTACCATGTGGTTAGACTTTTAGGGAAGAGCTAAGCCTTGAGAATTTATTCTCTGAGGAGTCCTGGGGTTTTCAGAACAGTTTTCTCAATCTGAGTGCCCAAGGAATAGTTTTATAACCTGTGATTGGGTGAAGGAGTCATCACACGCAAATATCAACAGAGTATGAAAAACATACTATGTTCACTTTTAATATATTATGCTGCCATTGCAAAAAGTATCTATGCTGTATGGAGAAGGCCAATGTGCAGCCCCTATCCTCCTACCACTCCCAGGTAGGGCATGAAAAATTCTTAAGTGCATTGCAGACTTCCCCAGTTGCAAAGCATGATAACAGGTGATTCTGGAATTGTAATTCATTGGGGAGAGTTGCATCTTAATGGTTCTTGCTCTCCTGCTCCAATCTCAATGTTGTTGATTAGTGTCTGGCGAGTAGAGAGGCATCATGTGTGACTGAAGACCTGTTGGAGATTTTCCAATACTGATTATATTTCCTTGTTGTCAGGGTTTGTTTCTGCATTTATAAAAAGGGCATGGTAAATGTTATAAAGGACTTCAATACTTTGTGTGTTTGTAAATAAAACACACAATTTAGATATTTCTTTCTAAGTATTCATTTATTGATGATGTCGGCTGGCAGGCTAAGGTCAAATACCTGTATTCTCATGGTAAAATCTGGCAGTCTCCTACAATCTACACAATGATTTACCATTAGTCACAAGCATACTGCATAGGAACATGTGACTGAGTTCTTGAGAGGAATGCAATAACTAGGCTTGGAAGGATTCGATTTTTATCAGTAAATGTCAGTAAATATCACTTTCACCATACACACACAAACCGACTAAAAACAGTTCCATAGATACTTATCAAAATTTTCAGATAGGCAAAGTAAGAAAAATGCTGCTTGAGACCTTATTAGAGTTTGATTTAAGGCTATTTGCATTATATATTTTCATGTGATATTGAGAATTTGCATTTTAACAATTATAAAGCTTTAACTTTTTGAATCTCAATGTCTGTCATTAAATAATTATCAAACCCGCCCCATAATTTCCCACAACTGTAAAAATTTAAATAAATTAAAATTTTAAAAATGCTTAAAAATAAGCATTGATATTATCTGTCAAAATTATTTAAAAAAAATGGAATTCTGCCAAGTCTCGTGATGATGCTTCGGAGTTCCTAATGCGGGTATCCCAGTGGACACGTCTATATCTGACACACTGTTACAGATGCACTGCATGAAGTTTGGGAGATATTGAAAGAGACAGGCACCTTCCACTGCAGGACCATAACAATGGAAAGATTAACAGGGACCCAGTGAGCATGAGGTGCTGATTATATTCAAAGCTGCCTTAGCACAACCCATATGATATGTATATTTGCATTAAAGCCCTTTGTTTCTGTCTTATAGAATTTGTTCTGATTGTCCCTGGGGTAGGTGGAGTGGGGAACAATGCTTATGCCGGTATTGAACCCAGTCATGTTACTTCTATATCCCCCAGGAGTCAGTAGGTAAAAGAGAGATTCACTTTCAGTCCCTGGCCACGCATGGAAGGGACAGTTCTGTTCTGCTCAGTTTAGTATAATGGAGAGACCATTTCCCAATTCCTGATAATAGCTTGTGTTGCTGCTGTTATAGCTCTGCTGTGCATTGTGAAGTTATTCTGCAGCCACCAGTTTTTCTTTTTGCTTCTGCTAGTTAATAAAGATTTTTACTGAACAGTCAATAAACAAAAAGGGAAAAGAGGAAAATGACTAATTAATCTTTAAAAGCCTCAAGTAGCATCAGTGTGTGTGTTTGCGGCTCTCCTGGCAGAATTCTTCATGTGGCAGTGGCACAGTTACTGAAAGCCAAAGGAAGAGAAAATAAAGCACAAGAGAACTGCAAAGTTGATTTTAAAAAATAGGGCTTCAGCTTATTTTTAGTAAATAAAATCCAACGAAGTATGATTCACAGAGTCTCATTTTCTGGGGAAAGAATATAGTTTTCAGAAATTCACTAAGTTTAGAGGCAACATTTCAGTGGTTGCGCTAAGATTTTGGGGCCTAGAAATTCTAAGCTATTCCCAAAGGGTTCAGTGTGGTTGTGGTGTCTTGGCAAAATAATTGGAAGAGCTAACAGAAACATGCTTGCATAATGCAGGGCCCCCCAGGCCAGTGCCCCAACAACACTGTAATTAAATCCACATCTGCTTCTGCAGTAGCTTGCCCAAAAAATAAGCAGCCAATCAGAATCTGTTAATGGGCATATTAATGAGGCCAATAGAGCAGTATTCAAGAGGGACAAGGACTTATTATTCTTGCCCTTTACATTTTAAAGGTGCAGAATATCTCATTTCTAGGCATTATATCAATAATGTAGAGTCTTCTATGAGCAATAACAGATGAATAGGGCACTTTTCATCTAGTAGATAATGTAGTCAAAGTGTAGCTCACAGAATGAAAATAATGTGTCAGCTTAAAAGATCCAACATATTTTTGTTTCTGACGAGAATCTATTTTGAAACTCTCTTGGAAATCTGTTTTCTAAAGGGAGGGGAGAACAGAAAGTGCAATTAGCTAGGATAGCTTTTTAGCCTTTTTAAACCAAAACAGAAGCTTTATTCTTTGCACAGGACATCGTCTAATAACCGTATATTTGTATATTCAGATACTAGTGTGGGGTTTGGGTTCAATAAACAAAAGCCAGGAGAGAGACTATTTAAAAGGCTGCAATACCATTTCTAAGTCTTTCCTTTGTGCCTGTGTATGCCAGCATAAATGGTAAAACCACCCACTTGAGCAGACTCCTGAAGAACCTCTGTGCACACTCCCTTGGGTGAGAACATTTCCTGGTTTGGGGGACTGTAAATGTATCCTTAATTGCACTTTGATGATATTATTAGTGTTTTAGTTTGTTGTGTTTAATGTTTAACATACTATTTCCCACTCTGGCTTTCTTGCCTTCATTCCATATTACCCTCTGCATTAGACACTCCCTCCTTCTCTTCCTTTACTAAGTAATGCCCTCTCCTGTTTTGAGGCCCTTCTTAAAACTCTTTTTATCCAAGGCCTAGCAATGATGATCCACAAAATTACTGATTATTTATACAAATTCAAACTAACCTGAGAGATGGAAAGCAGAACCTGTTGGAAAGCCTAACCACTAACCTATGTTTCATTTCTGCTTGCCATGAGGTCTGTCTCATTCAGTTTGTAAGCTACTTCAGGTTAGGAATGATGTTTTACCTTAGGTTTGTACAGCACCATGCACCATGTAGGTGCTCAGCAAATAAATAAAAATACATTATTCTAATAACATTAACTCACAAATGTAGTGGGCACTTTGACCTGAACATTGGTGCAACAAGAGGCTGTAGCAGCTATAAATACATAAATGTATCATAGACTCAGAGACACAATAGTGGGGGGCAGAAATAGTCTCCACTCCAAATGGAATAGAGCCAATTTATGAGGCAGTCATGGGTGCTGTGTAAGTACCTAGACACAGAAAAGCCCCCCAGAGCATCCAGTCGGGCCCTTCTCATTTTGTAGGACTGCTCACTGCCATTCCCTTTGTTCTCTTGCCTAACTTGTTCATGAATCTCTGTAGTGCTGGTGGCTTGATCAATTTCCATGACAAATCTGTTTCACTATCCAGTTGTGCTGATAAGTATTTTTCTTAACGTTGAGCCTAATTTATTCCTTATTTAGCTTCGAGTCACTGTATTGTTACTGTCTTGATACAACTCAGATAGCCAGTTGCAGGTATTCTCAAGCTTTTCATAGTGTGGATGCATCCTGTGGATCATACTTTTTAAAATCACATAATATCCCTGTGGCAACTACAGCAACTACTTCCATGGAAAAACAACATCAGGAAAATATTTAATCTACTTTTAGCTGGTTTAAATGCAATTGAGCAGCTGGGAACAAGGAACAGAGGCAGCGTCATGTCACCACCCAGCTCTCTGTGGACCATCAGCAAGTGCTCCACAAACTACAACTGGTCCCTGGACCACAGTTTAGGAACTGCTGGTTCTATAATATTTATACCCAATTAAAGTCTCTTCTTCCATTTACATGACTCTCACTATGGTGAAAACTGCCCATCAATGAGAGGACAGGTTTTTTTGAACCTTACACAAAATGCATCATGTACTCTGCATATGTGTACTCTGAATGTCCTGGGGAAGGCATTCACAAAGACATTGCAGCAGAGAAAGAAGAGGTATGTGGAAGAGGTGCTTGCAGAGGAACAGCTCAGATTTAGACCAGGACAAAGTACAATAGAACTGCTATTTGTGATAAAATAGATATCAGAGAGTACATAGAATAGAACCAAACCTGTTAGAACAACTTTATAGACTTCAAACAGGCTTTTGATAGCATTTGGCAGAAAGGGTTATGGCAAGTTATACCTACATGGCAATACATACCACAATGCAAGGAACTAGAAATAGAGGAAGACAACAGACATGTTGGATAGACACAGTGAACAATGACAGAGAACAAAAAGGTTAAAAAGTGAATGAAGCTATGAAGCTGGTACAAGATAGAAAGCGGTGGAAAGTTTTCATTCAGCTGCATCATCACTGTTGAGCTGGCAGACAAGAAATTTAAAGAAGACTACACACATTCACTCCAGTGATATCTTCTATAGCAATATATTTTAACTCAGGTTTTAAAATACATATTATGTAACTGATGCACTAAAAAGGTGCTGCTGAATTTTCAGTGGAGACTATTCTAAAAATGTCAGTTAGGTAGAGACTGGAGAATCTGTCAGATCACAGCAGTTACCAGAATTTTGTTCAACAGTACAACTTTTTATGATAAATCATCAGACAGAGTTTGGTCTATTGCTTTTGAAAATTATTTTAAGAAAATATTTCCCTTGCAAACTTTGCTGGTTCATACATCCCACTATCAGAAGAAAGGAGAGGAGAGGCCATACCAGAAAGATTGGCCACATTGTGGCATATATTGTAACACACCAAAAATATTACTACTCTTTATTAATAACAAAACTTACTGATGGAATGGGACTTCCGCGATTGGGTCCTTACTCTGTTTTGGCTGTAGCTAAAGACAACAGAGCTATATATTCACTGCATTTCTTGGAATCTTTGCTAAGGGTCTGCTTTGCCTCTATTAAAACTCCTGGCAAAATTCCCAATGACTTCAGTGCAAGCAGAATTGTCCCCAGTCAGTTGATATTTGTTCAGGGCTTGACAATTATAAAATCTAACTTTATTCACACTTTATAGAATATCTGCCATTCAGATTCAACCTCAGTTTTAGCTCTGAGTTTCCAAGATTCTGCTCAGAAGTGTCATCTCAGGATTTTGTTAGGAAGCTTCTTCATCCATTTGTTCTAAGTCAGTGGTTCTCAAAATATGAGACCCCCCAACTCCAGCTGCAGCTCCACTCCACGCCCTGTTCTGGCCCCTTCCTGAATCTGCCATCATTCCCATTCTGCCCCCAGACCAGCTCCGCCTCTAGCCCCAACTTCTCCTCCATCTCCAGCTCTGCCTTCAGCCCAAGCTCCACTGCTGAGGAAGCCTTCACTGTGCAGTAATATGGATGTGTGTGTGTGTGTGGGGGGGACGGGACGACAGGACAGGTTCCGTTACTGGCAAGGGGGAGGATGTGACAGGTAAAGAGTGAGCACCACTGTTCTAAGTGAAGTTGTAATCTGTCAGTATACAGACATACCACAAAACTAGGTGAAATTCTGATACACTGAGTGCAAAAAAAAAAAAGGGTGGGGGTGGGGGTGGGGAGGGAGCAACCCATAGCTGGAAATTCAGATGCTAAATCTGAGACCAAAGGATTTAGAACTCGCCCGGCCTAACTTGGTGGCAGCAGCAGTTAACTTTCAGAAGTCTTGTTCCTTTCAAGTTGTTGACAGCACATTTCTTATAAGTGCTCCTTGTTTCTGCTCCTTGTCTCTCAGCAGTGAAATAGGGAAGTACATTTGTTTTTGTTTTTAAAGATATGTTTATTACAGATTTTAAGGTGTTAGAGTAGATTCTGTATTATGGACCACAACATACTAACAAGATTTAATTGCATCTTTGTGTTCATAAATATAAAACTGCGTAACCCTTCAAGCATTGAAAATATTACATTAGTCCTGTGTAATGTGTGTGTGTGTGCGTATGCACACATGCTGCATTTATACAGTGTCTGGTGCGCTAGGATTTGCACACACCTGCTTCTGTGTGCATACCTCCCTGACTTGCATGCGTGCATAGGTCCTCGGACTTGTACACACGTGCTTTAAAAATTCAAATGAATATTAGATGAAGCTACATTCTTTGATGCCTTATAATAAATGCCTATTGTATTATAGAATATTTTATTACTAACCTGTTTGTAAATTGTGCAATATATGCCATTGTAAGGCAAGAGCATTCTGTATAGGTATTGTTAAGACAATGACTGTGAACATTTAGTGAAGATTTTAAGTAATTAAAAAGTGTATTATCCAGTATCATGTGTTTTATAATTAAATACATAGTTTAGCAGTAGAGTCTTGATATAAAGTGTGTCTAACCAGAACATTTCCCCTTCCCTGTTGTTATAAAAAGCTCCTGGAGGTGGTGCCATTTAACAAATACATCATTCAGGGATGCTAATCTATCAGCATACTCCGGCTGAACTACTAATAGCATTGCTGAGGTGCAGAGCTGACCATAAACTGCATCAGCTATAGGTATGCAACTGTAGAGCCAATAGGTGCATTGGGAAACAGTTAATAAATTACTAAAAGGAAGCTGAACCTCCTGCAATGAGTGCAACACACAGCAAACTTTGTTCACTGCAGTTTTCTATGACTTACCACCATGGTCTTGCTGCTGTCGGAAGGCCCCCACAAAAGGCAATGCTATGTGTACTTGGTGCAGAATTCAGAGGACTCCCATGGGGAGAAAGTGCTTTATATCTTGTGTAGCTCC
The DNA here is from genome assembly GCF_027887155.1 of Malaclemys terrapin pileata. NCBI lineage: Eukaryota > Metazoa > Chordata > Testudines > Emydidae > Malaclemys > Malaclemys terrapin. The sequence continues at coordinate 19,995,358 of NC_071526.1, read as the reverse complement.
AGGAATCTATTTCAAAACAATGTTAAACTGGCATTTCTGAGTTGGGTTCAGAGATTTCATAACTATTTCCATTCTATTTCACTGCATACACGTTTCACCTTTTGTTTAAATAGTTTACTTCTCTCCCCCCTCACTTGTCAAGTCCGAGCGGAAACAGGATGGGAACTGGCTTTACAATGCGTCACAGGGACTCTTGTACACAGGTATCATAGAGAAGACCCTTCCAAGTTGTCAATAGTATTCTCAAACTCCAGTTGTTGTAATTAGCTTTGTGCTGGACTTCATGGCCTTCAATGAGTGCAGCACTTCTATGCAGGTCGTCTGGACAATTTATCATTTTTGCACCAGCCTTGAAGGCAGGGTCCTCTGTAAATGAAAGTGGGAGGGCAGGGATGTGAGTCAGGATTTGAACAGTAACTTTTAATTTTATTTTCTGCATTGTGTGATGCAGGGAAGGTCTCTCTCATTATGCATTCCGACTGTTGCTGTTTCTTGCTCCCATTGGAAAGCAGACTCTGGAATCAGCTGGAGTCAGCTCCCTGGCAGAGTTCAACAGATACTGTTTACATTGAAGAGACACTGAGTACCTAAAAAAAATAAGACAAAGGCACAATATTGAACAGCAAGGATACTGTCCAAAAGAAGCCACAGAACTGCACGGATTCTCCACAAATGGTGGAATTAGACTGTAAATTGTGCAGGCAGATCCCTTTACTATATGTCTGCAGAGCACAATAGGCCCTCAGTCCTATGGAGCCCCTATGTGTTACTGCAATACAAGAATTAATAATAATGATGCTAAGGGTCATATCTCATACCTTTTGGAGGTGGTGAGCTGAAACTGAAGGCAGCATAAAGCAGAGAGTTGGCATAAGAGCACTTCCAAGAAGCTTTTGGACCTACTTCCAATAGTTATCCCCTGATTTCTTTTTTAGGGAATGACATCTCATATCTCCATTTCCCACATTTTTGGACAGCGTATGCTTCTGCCAAAGAGATCAATTATGGTGCTTACACAAAATGAACAAACAAAACAAAAGGCATGGAAAAGTCAACTCTATTTGAAACACAGGAGGAAGATTCTGCATACCCCACTCCTCTCTATCTGTGTTTCAAGGTTACCTGACTCAGTTCCAAAGATCCCTCTCCTTCCTCCTTTGTTTTCGTCTCAACCACCTATGCCCCTCAATTCTGCAAAACTGAGTTATCAACTAACTATTTCAGGTAAGTTTATGCTTCCATACTTTCCTTTGTGTCCTGCTCCTATGGCTACCTGTTTGCTATCTTGTGCCCTCTCTGCTTGGCATATTGGACATTCCTTCCATTACCAGATCATTTCTTTCTATATTTCCCTATTTGTGTTTTATTAACATTTTCCCTTCTTGCTTGTATGTTATCACTCTTGCAGCTGTCGTTTCCTCCCTGCCCACACATCTACTTATTTTAGCTGCTTATGCCTTCTTCTCTGCTGTCTTCCCTTATGGAAACAATAACATATGTAGTGAATCTAGCAATCTTTAAGCACTCTAAACTTATTAGAATGCATATTTTTCATAAAAGTTCTGTATAGAGTGGATCCCTGAAAGGTCTGCTCGACTCTTGACCCCCAAAATATAATGTAAACTGTCCATTTCTCCAGCAATGTGTATTTCTGAACCATCAGGGTTGTGACTCATCTGTTTAGATGTCGCTCAGCTCCTCTATATAGACACAATTCTGTTTCAGTTGCAAACTTTATCAGGCCTTCAAGATTAGGCTCTTAATTCCTGCTTGAAATGATTAATTTGTATGTCATGTCACCTCTCTGTGTCTGTTTCCTAATCTGTAAAATGAAGATGCTGCTTGCCTATTTCTTGTGGACTTCAGTGGTTTAAATCACTAATGTTTGTAAAGAACTTTGAGATATTATAGAAGGGCCAGGATCACTATAAGACATCAGCCATCCAGAGTCAAGATCATCAGTACAGAACAGCATTATGAGCCAGATCATACCTCTGAATAGGCTTTCCTGCCTGTGGGCTCAGAAACTCAGCCACTTTCCACTCAATTTCCTCTGTAGCCTTCCATCAGGGTGGGATTTGCCTACATCTTCCTCCTCAAGGACTGGCAGTGGTTTCAGCCCCCAAACTCCATTGCTCTTTGAAGCTCCTAGGGCATCCCCAATAAGCCAGTATCCCCAGATCCTGCCCTATGGAAGTGATCACTTTGCACAGAGGGAACCAGTATAAAAGAATGCCATCAGGATCTTGGAATGAACTGGGATTTCTGTTTCTGAATCATACAGAACAAATGGTATCTCCACAGCATGATGTGCAACCAGGACTGCTTCAATGAGTTGTTGTACTGCAGCAGAGGATGGACATCTCCATGGCAATGTGTTGGCCTTACTCCTGGGCAGTGTAGTACAGACAGCATCCTTAGTGGTAGCTAATGTCAAATGTAACTGAATAGTTTTATTGATAATTACCAGAAGTTTGTATTTTTGGAAGTCAACATAATGATCAAATTATAGTTTTACCTCTGTAGAAATAAACATACATATATACATATATTTTAAATACAGAATTTCAGTCTTACTAGAACCAGCTGTTAAAATAAAAAATGTATAGAAATTCGTAGATAGTCATTAAAATTTATAAATATATAAATTCTCTCCCCATTACACCTGTGGCCAATGTGACTTTCAATCATTTATTGCTCAAAAAAAAAAAAAGCTGGAAGGGGAGGAATAATCTGGAGAAATTTGATCTAAAGCCAGCTAAAAATTCAATACAGACCCTAACTCCCTTTCTGCACAAACAGCATGCAATACACACCACAAACATTCTCTTAAATAGTTCCTCCTTCTTTAAAACATGTTAAACAACACCCAACCCCTTATGATTTCCCAGCCAGCCTCTCTGCATTTCCATTTCTTTAGAACTCTTTAAATATAAAAAATCTGAGAGTAGAAAGTGTGTGTGAGAAAGGGAACAAGTGAGTAACCACCCTCCAGCCTCCCTCTCTATGAAAGCAGAAAACAGCTGGAAAGGAGGAGAAATGCCCACACACTTGTGGCACCCACTGGAGCCTAATTAAATTCAACAGCTTCTAGCCATTCCCAGGGGTATGCTCATGTTTTACCCAAACAGATCCAGTTTTAGGGCTTCAGCACAAAATCACACTTCTCTGGTGGACTTCTTGAACAATGTCTCCTTTGTTTATATTAAAAAACAAAACAAAACCATAATCAAGTCACTAAAAGCTGAGCCATTCAGTCTATTGTATTATTGAGGTAGGAACAAACTTCTTAATATCACATAAAGGAAAAGCCATGTCGCCAGGGTATCTGAGCACCTTCTAGAACTGCATTTAGTGATATAAGTAGTGTCTGTATGCAGTGTTGTTGTAGTCATGTTGGTCCCAGGATATTAGAGACAAGGAGGGTAAGGTATTAGCTTTTATTGGACCAAATGCTGGAAGCTTGAGAGAGACAAGCTTTCGAGCTACACAATCAGAGGTGTGATTGCAGCACATATAGATATACCTGAGCTAGCTTTGATCTAATTAACTTGAAGAACAATAATTTTATTATATACTTGTTCTTCAAGCTAGTTAGATCAAAGCTAGTTTGGGATGACTACACATGCTGCAGTCACACCTCTGATTATAATGTAGATGTGCCCTTATATGTATGTGTGTGTATATGTATGTATACAGCTCTATACACATAAAGATCTGTACGTGTGTGGAAAGAGTGTTCCCATCAAAATCAATTAAAACATTTCTGTGTTACGTTTCCAGGGCATTTTTTTGAGCCACCATGTAGCTTGTGAGTCATTCTACTATAATTTCAATTATCAGTGTGGATTTGTTTTTTGTAGGGCTGTCAAGCGATTAGAAAAATTAATCATGCTTAACTGTGTGAATAAAAAAAAATTTGCAATTAATCGCATTGTTAAATAATAATAGAATACCATTTATTTAAATATTTTTGGATGTTTTCTAAATTTTCAAATATATTGATTTCAATTACAGCATAGAATACAAAATGTACAGTACTCAGTTTATATTTATTTTTTATTACAAATATTTGCACTGTCAAAAAACAAAATAAATTTTATTTTTCAATTCACCTAATACAAGTAGTGTCATGCAATCTCTTTATCATGAAAGTTGAACCTACAAATGTAGAATTATTACAAAAAAACTGCATTAAAAATTAAACAATGTAAAATTTTAGAGACTGCAAGTCCACTCAACCCTATTTCTTGTTCAGCCAGTTGCTCAGACAAACAAGTTTCTTTACATTTGCAGGAGACAGCACTGCCTACTTCTTGTTTACATTGTCACCTGAAAGTGAGAACAAGCATTCGCATGCACTGTTGTAGCCAGCGTCGCAAGATATTTACGTGCCAGATGTGCTAAAGATTCATATGTCCCTTCATGCTTCAACCACCATTCCAGAGCAGGTGTCCATGCTGATGATGGGTTCTGCTCGATAACAATTCAAAGCAGTGCGGACCAACGCATGTTCATTTTCATTATCTGAGTCAGATGCTACCAGCAGAAGGTTGATTTTCTTTTTTGCTGGTTCGGGTTCTGTAGTTTCCGCATCAGAGTGTTGCTCTTTTAAGACTTCTGAAAGCATGTTCCACACCTCATCCCTCTTAGATTTTGGAAGACAGTTCAGAGTCTTAAACCTTGGGTTGAGTAATATAGCTGTCTTTAGAAATCTCACATTGGTATCTTTGCATTTTGTCAAATCTGCAGTGAAAGTGTTCTTAAAATGAACAATATGTGCTGGGTCATCATCCGAGACTGCTATAACATGAAATATTTGGCAGAATGTGGGTAAAATAGAACAGGGGACATACAATTCTCCCCCAAGGAGTTCAGTCACAAATTTAATTAACGCATTATTTTTGTAACGAGCGTCATCAGCATGGAAGCATGTCCTCCGGAATGGTGGCTGAAGCATGAAGGGGCATATGAATGTTTAGCATATCTGGCACGTAAATACCTTGCAGTGCCGGTTACAAAAGTGCCATGCAAATGCCTGTTCTCACTTTCTGGTGACATTGTAAATAAGAAGAGGGCAGCATTATTTCCTGTAAATGTAAACAAACTTGTTTGTCTTAGCGATTGGCTGAACCAGAAGTAGGAGTGAGTGGACTTGTAGGCTATGAAGTTTTACATTGTTTTATTTTTGAGTGCAATTATGTAACAAAAAAATCCTACATTTGTAAATTGCACTTTCACAACAAAGAGATTGCACTATAGTACTTGTATGAGGTGAATTAAAAATACTATTTCTTTTGTTTATCATTTTTACTGTGCAAATATTTATAATAAAAAATAATATACACTTTGATTTCAATTACAACACAGAATACAATATATATGAAAATGTAGAAAAACATCCAAAATATTTAATAAATTTCAATTGGTATTCTATTGTTTAACAGTGTGATTAAAGCTGTGATTAATCACGATTCATTTTTTTAATCACGATTAATTTTTTTTAGTTAATCGCGTGAGTTAACTGCGCTTAATCGACAACCCGAGTTTTTAGTTCAGAATACCATATTGTTTTTGTTCTCGGGTCTCTCCTATATGTGCATCTGTCTTTTCTGCAATAAATCGAGATGTGTGCATGCCTTAACAATTTATAAAATTACTGAATTACACTTTCTTCCAGAATGTGCATATGAATTATATCCTGCAATAAATATTAATTTGAAATATGTACTGTAAGTACAATATACTGCAGCGAAGGGTTTTTTAAATCTTGAGCTGTCACATCTGTTGAGCTTTTCTCACTTTTGTTTTTATATGATTGTACTTTATTTTCTGTGCAATTATTGTGAAATCTAACTACTTTTCTAATCTTTGTTGATTTTGTGTGTGTGTTCATATATATTGATACAGTTTAAAGAAGTTATGGGAATCATTCTGTGAATAACTTAATATATAAAGAAGTGCAAGAATTGCAAATGTACAGTACTGCAGAGACTTGACTGTCTATGTACTGACATAAATCACTCTGGAGGTGCAGCTTAGAAGTGAATAACTAAGCATAAAAACACTGCAAGGAATAGGTGTCATATATTGTGTGCAGTTTCTTCCAACAAATAGATCTTCATATATGCAGCATGGTATACCAACTGTATATAAACATACCGCAAAGTTATCTGGGCTGATGAATGAAAAGGTCAAATGCTTTTCGCCCTAACGTGAAAGTCTTTCACTGAAATTTATGCAAATACCAGAATCTACACATATGTTTTGAATTTTGATTCAGTTGCTTTATAACTACTATGTATAATATCCCAGGCTTCTGGGTGAAAACATAGCTCCCTGTTGTTGGGTCTGGCCCAGCTGTTGCTCATCACAGGACCATGGGGCAGGGGCAGAGGCGACTGTATAACTCCTTGATGTCTTCCATCCCTGCACCTGGGCTGGCAAGGCCTATGGACTGCTCCAACATGCACTAGTGGGTAACAGCTCCCTCCATCCTGTCACCTAGAGATCCCTGGAGTGCAGCAGCACTCCAGGCACACGCCCCTCTCTAGCCATGCCTCTGGTGTGGGGGTATTAGGTGGGGGGAGAGGGGTGATACAGAACCAGCTATGCCGCATCACTGGGGTAATCCTCAAATGGCTTGTCAAACCAGTGGGTCTGAGGGGGAAACAGTAGGGGTCAGTCCATTGTACATTCATTTTGGTTGATCAGCCCTGAAGCTTGAATAACAGAGTCTAAGAGACCCTCTTTGCCTTTCAAGGGTTTCCTTAACTACTGTGAAGAAATTGATGATAATAAGCAGAACAGCCCTCCTTTACTCTGTGTAGATAATAAATGTGATACTCGCCGTCCCAAACAAGTGCAGCATTGACCCAGAGTACAGTATAAGAGCTTGCCTTTCCAGAGTAACAGATGTAGCATATGCGACTTATAGTTATCCAGGGATTTTGTTGAGGCTCGGTACAATATATATAATGAAATACTATGATCACTAGTCAGTTAAGCAGCAGCTAAAGTTCATGAGAACCCGTATAGATTTGTGACAATCCCTTTGAGCAATATAATGTGTAACTATTTTTAGTTAAGCCAAACCTAGTTGAATGGTGTCTATAATATTCTGTCTAGCACCTGCTAGCTAAAGCACTTAGCCAGTAAATTCCTCACCTCTTCCCAGAGGAGAAAGCATTAGTGCCCTGTAGGTCTAAACTGCAAAGAACTCTGCAGAGGACAAACTCTGTTGTCTGGTGCGTCTCTTCCTCACTGCATGACTTCTTCTAGGGACATCTTTAGACTCTCTCAGTGGCTGGATGTTTCTGCAGATGTGGGGTCTCTTAAGCAGCACACACTCTCTGAGACTCTGACTCTTACTTCCTGATTTCTGTCTCTGTCCTTACCTTTCTGTGCCTTGGATCTCTTAGGGTATGTCTACACAGCTGACAGCAGCACTTTAACGTGACTGTGTAGTCGCGGCACTCCCAGCACTGTAGTAAAACCACCTCCGCAAGGGGAACAGTTACCAGCTCTGGGAGTGCGGCTCTGCCACTTTACAGTGCTGAAACTTGCATCACCCAGGGCGGGTGTTTTTTCACCTCCCTGAGTGAAGAAAGTTTCAGGGCTGCTGTAAGTGGCAGTGTGGACAAAGGCCATAGCAGGTCTGAGGTGTATGGCCCATTGTAGTGGCTGTTGGAAATTTTTGTTGGACTTCTTCAGGGTAAAAGTTATGTATTTTTTTTGTTTGGTTTTTTTTGGCTCCATTTGCTCAAAGATGTATGTAAAGAGTAGGGACACTTTTAGTTAATGGTGTGACCAAGGACTGCAGAACACAGCAGGCTAACAGAACTGAGAAGCTGGCAGGACCCCTCCAATGGACCTTCAAAGTGCAAATGAACTCCTGTGGCACTGGCTTTGGTCTTCCTTCTTTCTTCATTTTTATGGGCTTGATTATAAACCATTGTTTAGGACAATCCCTTTAATTCATTGTCTTCTATTTTCTGCTAGGCAGGAAAGCACCTGGATATACATCTTCCACTGTAGAAAGGGAGTGAAAACCTGTGATTGAACAACCACTGCTTGTTCCCTGCATTGTGTCAGAGATCTTCTTCGTCAGAACAGATTAACCCTTTCTGCCCTACTTTTCTTTAATCTAAAGATATGTTTACTGGCCTGCACTATTGAGTTCTGGGGCAGGCTGCTTCTTCCCATCGTGCTATGCTGCCTTGAAAAAATCCTCCCTCATAGAGTGCCTTTCTTAAATGGCAAGACTTCTGCAATGCCAATGAGCCATGCTGCATGTGCCTCTTCTAGATTAAGCCACTGCTATCCTGCACTGCATAATCTTTTTCGCTTGCTCTTTCAGCTCTCTTGGTTTTAGTGACCCTCTTGTACACGTGTAGTGGAATGGAGTATTGCTGACAATGGTGCAGCAGATGGGAGAGTCCACCATGCAGGGCCAGTTTTGCTGCAGCATTCTTATGCAGTCATGGGAGAACCTTCTGACCCTGTCATTGTTTTGCCTTGAATATTTTGACCTCCTCTTGTATCAGCAGACATTTTGGAGGTGCTTAATTCTGACAGACACTGTTTGCATCCTGAGGATGTGCATTATTAGCAGTATGATTGGGTAATGTGATACTGTGAGTTGCATGATGCCTGGTGGGACCAATTTCAGTCCCACATGTACCTGTCCCATACACCCTATCCTCTACATGATGCAGAGGGCATTTTAGACAGGGCCGCCGAGAGCGGGTTCAGGCCCCGGTGAAACAAAATTTTCAGGCCCCCCAGCAAGGGCAGACCGGCTAAACAGGGCCGACGAGAGAGGGGGAAGCTGGGCCCCAGGCTCACTTTCGGACTGCCGGGCCCTGGTAATTTGTACCAGCTTCCCCACCCCCACTCCTCTCGTCGGCCCTGATTTTATACCTGCATACCAAGTGGATCTCATCATTAATGTACTTGAACTTTGCGGGCTTTGGGCACAGCATGGTCTCTCCAAGGCAGCACAATGGAATACTGACTAACTGCCAAGCTCAGCAGACGTGTTACAGATAAGGCTGGCTGAGCTGAAGTCCAGCCCGAAACTCAGTGCAATCCTCTAGTATGCAACGGTCACCTTCCCAAGAATGAGGCACGTTTGTCTCCCTTTACATTTACATGGGGATTACGAGAGACTAGGAAAGTGCTTTAAAATGATATAATGTCTCTGCACCTCATCAAAACCTTCCCCTTCCACCAATTTCTGCCTGATTTACTGTTAATATAGCACACTCCCATCACCCTGCACTGAGATGCAGTGATTATTTTTCCATTGCCATAAAGAATGTAAAAGAGATGGGAAAAATCAGTTCAGTTCAGAGGTTTATTTTTTTTTTTAAAGGTGTTTTTTTCTGATAGAGCACAATAACATTTCTTATGTTGGCAAAGGGATTTAATAATCAGCTTCTTAGTCTAACATGTTTTATGTTGGGCAAAAATTATTAATGAGAGTTAATTTAGACTGATTTAAATGCTTACAAAGTAAAGTTATTAATTTTGCACTAAAGGAAGTAAAGACAGTGATATGTTTCAAGATATTACTTCATAATTTCTACAGTACAATTTGTTTTAAAGCTTTAGTTTATGAAAACTTTGTCCAACGGTAAATGCCTATTCAATATGAATTTAGGGATATATTTTAGGAACTGGAAATTACAACCCCATTTATAATGTATTGCAGAAGTAAATGGCACAAAACAAATGGTTTGGCAGCATTTCTCTTGCTCAGAAAATATTTCTGTTTTGTATGGAAAAAAACCAAAAACTTAGACCAAAATATTATTAAGTGGAAAATATTTTCTAAAACAAAGTGCTGGTTAATTTTTACCCAGCAGGTGGCTGTTCACAGCAATTTAATATTGATATACAAGACCAATTTTCAAATAGGGGTCTCTTAACTGCATGTGTAAATCTGAACAGGATGCAAGAATCTGTTTGTGGACTGTGACAATTGACACCTTAGCAATGTATACTTTAACAATAAAAACCTTTTTTTTAATGCTCCTTCTAGTAATACTAATGTGTGTCCATTTGGAAAGGCTGACAGCTTTTTGGCATCGTGAGTTAAAATTGGGCCCCAGGTTTTAGGAGAAACCTCATGTGACTGGCTATAAACTGGATATGTGGAGTTAGTTACCAAAGCAACCACAACTGCTTGTGCCCTCAGCAGCTTATAAAAGTTACTCTTCTTCATTGATACAACATCCATTCATTACACTAAACTGGCAACTCTGTTTCCTATTTGAATTATTCTAAAGTGTGTCAAAAAGGGCTCTTTGCAGAGTACTTAAGAAGGAAAGCAGGATTCATTTGGAAGAAAGTGCCACAGGTAAATTTGATTGCTTGCCCTCTTGTGCTAGAAACGCTCAGACAGATTGAATGCCTTTCATGTCCACCTTTTCATGTTATATAATGAGAGCACTGGGGTACTAGGATGGAAATTTCATAAGCTACTTTCCTATCAACACGCAGAGGCGTATCTTAAAACTTGTCAAATGGGCTTGGTAAAATGAACCCCACTGGAACTGATTGGTGCGATTTAGCGCTATTGTTTTACTTGTATGATCATGGTAACCAGCAAGGCAGTGTTGTTTAGTGGATTGAACACGGGGCTGTAACGCAACACTCATTGGTGTTCCAAGCTCTCTTGATGACTTCCTGTGCTGTTGGACAAGTCCTTACTCCCGCTCTCCATTCGTTTATCTGTTTATAAAATGGAAATAACATTTAACTACTGCACAAAAGGCTCCACTTATCTAAAGTCTGTATAAAGCTCTGAAGCCCTTGACTGAAAGGTGCCATAGGGTGCAAAGAATTTTTATGCATTTTATTCCTCAAGATAACAATTGCAGCTTTTTAATTAACAAGACCAAACCCAAAGACAATGGCCACTCTGATCAGTGCAGTGAAGTTACTGTTTTTATTGTGTAGAGTAGCATTCCACCTGGCCTTGTGTAGGTCACAAGTGGAGAATGCTGCTAGCAAATACCTTCAGTGCCCAGAGATGGGACACTAGATGGGGAGAGCTCTGAGCAACTACAGATATTCTTTTCCAGGTATCTGGTGGGTGGGTCTTGTCCAGATGCTCATGATCTCATTGATCACCATATTTAGGCTTGGGAAGGAATTATTCCCCAGGTTAGATTGGCAGAGACCCTGGGTTTTTTTTGCCTTCTTGTGCTGCATGAGGCATGGGTCACTTGCTGGTGTAAGTGGTAGATTCTCTGTAACTTGATGTCTTTATAGCATGGTTTGAGGACTTCAGTAACTCAACCAGAGGTTATGGGCCTGTTGCAAGAGTGGGTGGGTGAGGATCCAGACCCTCAGATGATTTTGAACGAACCTCGAATTTTGTTTATTTACTTATTATTATTATTATTATTTTATTATATTATTACTGTGGTGTGGGAAATGTTTCTCTGGAATCTGGACCTTGACTATACCTTGACCAAGAAATTTGGACCTTGACAAAAAATAATTGACTACCCTTGAGCTAAGTAATTGATTGAGCTGCTTCTGCAGTCTTTTAGATCTGTTGCTACTCTTTTGCTCCTGTGCTTTATTTATGTGTTTACTTTACTTTCTATGTTGTGGATCTTTTTGAAAACAAAGAGCTGAATTAATACTTGCCTGGCACCTTATGCACCAGTGCAGAATGAGTGCAAAACACTACCAGATCAGAAGGGCAGCAGTTTGCACTTATGTTGCACTGGTATTTGTGGCTGCAGGAGGTGCAGGGCAATAATAAATTGGACCGAGGTGATAGAATGATCTTTGCTGCTGAGAGATGTTTTGCCCCCAAGGTTTTACTTGCTTCGCATAAGGCAGTTCCGGCTTTTCAGTTCAGTTAAAAACAAGTGAAATTGCACTGGCAAAATGCACGATGATCCACCTGAGTGTGGAGTTGGCTGAAAAGTAGAAAGTTTTGCAAATCTGATAAGAGTATTTTCCTGCTCTCACTGGGCCTGCTCTTTTACCTCTTACCATCAAGTTATCTTTGAGAATTTTGCCCTTTGGTACATGGGAAGCACTGCAAACTTCGGTGATGTTATGACACCACCCTTTTCTGCCTTATATCTGATCAATAGTGATTTAAAAAGGGTGGTGAAATCTTGACAAAATATTTGCAGCAAATAGTGCAGTTTGCTCATGAGACGGTCGCATATTTGGGAACTTAGAAACCTGTCGTATGTCAGCCTGCATTACGGGCTAGAGTTGTGAGCAAAAGCATGTAATACAATCTCACTACTATCTTGAGCTGTAAGTAAAGAACACTTTGCAATACAGGCTGGGGGTGTACCTCCTTGATCATTGTCTTGTGCTTAGCCCCCCACCTCTCAAACTCATCATCACTTCCATCTTCCTGTCTTAGGCTTTGTCTACACTGGACTTTCGTCGGCAAAACTTTTGTCGTTCAGGGGTGTGAAAAAACACTTCCTCTCCCCGAACGACAAAAGTTTTACTGACAAAAAGCGCTGGTGTGCACTGCACTTTGTTGGCAGGAGCTACCACTGCTTGTTGGGGGTGAAGTTTTTTGTCGGCGGGAGAGCTCTGTCCTGCCGACAAACAGCGGCTACACTGTGCGCCTTTTTGTGGCACAGCTGTGTTGCTAAAAGGTGCGTAGTGTAGACATAGCCGTAGAGTTTGTGCTTCCACCTATTGGGGGGAGGGATAGCTCAGTGGTTTGAGCATTGGCCTGCTAAACCCAGGGTTGTGAGTTCAATCCTTGAGGGGGCCACTTAGAGATCTGGGGCACAAATCAGTACTAGTCCTGCTAGTGAAGGCAGAGGGCTGGACTCCATGACCTTTCAGGGTCCCTTCCAGTTCTATGGGATAGGTATATCACCATATATTTATCTCTATAGTATCTATGTGATTTCCACATAAACTAGATTGGCAGCAGCATGGTGCTTAGTGGACTTCATGGAACATTTGACTTGTTTTGCTTTTGGGTTATAAAAACCTCTGCTTGGTATAATGTTTTTGGCTTGATTTTCTTTTCCTTTCTTTTTTAAGGGAAAGAGATGATGGCTGGTGCTTAATGTCATTCTGGTTGTGGTGAAGAAGCTATATTAGACAGGAAGGTTTTGCAGCATTTTCTAAAGGTAGTCACACCCTTGACTAATTTAATGTCTGGAACCACAACCAGATCCTCTGAGAAAGCTTTAGCCTGGATCTGACACAGGTTGTATGGGTGTCTATACCCTGGAAGGTGATCACATTTTTGCCGTCAGCCCCAGGATGTGGAATTTGCTTCCTGCTGAAATCCATTTCAGTCTACCTCTTCCCTCCTTTAAAAACACATAAAATAGAATGCCATTAAAATGGAAGAAAAATCATCCCTTGAGTCACTGCGGCAACAGACATGATTTTCTATTTCTACAGAGGAATGCAAACTTGTAAATTCAACAAGAAAGTCAGAAGTCCATCTGTTTTAGTTTGTTTGAGACTTAGCTTATGAGAAGAACTTTCCCCACATGCTCTGATGAGGCTCAGACTGTTTGGGTATGTTCAGGACTTGCTATTTGGCTTTCATATAATCTAAAGTTTGTGTTCATAAGTATAAATTGTACAGCTGCCCTGTGGTAGCTTGTATTTTGTAGATCAAACATAAGTGAACTTAAACTGCCCTTTACAGTCAAATCAAATAGTCCGACAACACAGATTTATTTGCAAATCATTTTTCAAAGTTCATGTAAGTAGCTTTCAAAACAGGAAAAATAAGCAGCTAGGATAAATATTCCAACATTTTAAAAAACAAATAGAGTAGTTATTTTTAACTTTCAAACTGCCTTTCTTCATAATTTTCAGTGGGACTTGACAACTCTAATCTTTGACTCCAAAATGAATAGCTTCTGGCCAAAATGATCTCTGATCAAATCCAGCCTTAATCGTTGCACAGAACAAATGCTATGGGCACTGAGATGGTGACACTATGATGTCTGCACACGTACACTTTACATATAGACACACAGCTTTAAAGAAGCAGGGACACATTAAATATAACCCATATAGTAAAACAATATTTTATAGGACATACAAAAAAGAAATGTATATGGAATAGCATGACTATAGGCTTAGTTCTAGCTCTGCCAGTGATTTAGTGCATGGCCCTTTCCTAGGTAGTTCCACCCACTTTTTGAACAGGACTGTTCACCCCGGGCTCTGTTGCAGAGGGGATTGTAACTGCATTGCACTAGGCTAGCCTTCTCCAGTGCCGGATCCTGTGCAGGACTGAAGTGACTCTAGTCCGTCAGCTCCTTGAAGTAAATTCTTCTGTAGTGCTTTGTGCTACAGCAGTTAGGGTGAAAACTTTAGTATAAAGATTGGGGAGGGAGCAGTTAAAACCAAAGTAACACTTTTTTGATTTTGAAAGGTGATTATTTCAAAACACTATTGACACACTTAGGCTTCAAGAGACAATAGGGGTTACGCCATGTTCTTGAGCAAAACTCAGTTGAAATACAGTATCAGGTCCTAAAATAACTGAAATTGGAATATATTTGATCCCACAGATTTTAGTGATTTAATCTGTTGCACCAGATTAAATACACTGAGTTACTGCTTAGGGCAGCACTAGACAAATACAGGTAGAGGATATTTCTTCCTACAGCCTTAATCTTATTTCACACTGTGGTGCTTCTAGAGTATTTATAAATTGCTGTCCAGAGTCAAGAGTATATTGCAATAACTGAAATGTTCTTACAGGTGTGTAGGGGAGGGTTAGCAGTGCACTGATGGCCAGTAATCAGTGATAGTAGTATTAAATCCATTTCACAGGGTGGTAGTAGTATTCATTTAGTTATGCCTTAGAGCAGTGTTCTCCAACCTTTTTATGCCCAAGATTTCTTTTTAAATTTAAAGGCAACCCAGGATCTACCCTGCCCCTTCCCCAAAGCCACGCCCCACTCACTCCATCCCCCCTTCTCTGTCACTCACTCTCCCACACCCTCACTCACCGGGCTGGGGTAGGGGTTTGGGAGGGGGTCCAGGCCCTGGGCTGGGGCCGAGGGGTTCACAGTGTGGGAGGGGGCTCTGGGCTGAGCCTGGGGAAGGGTGTTGGAGTGCAGGAGAGGGTACAGTGTGCTGGGGCTGGGGCCGGGGGTTGGGGTGCAGGAAGGGTGGGGGTGCTGGCTCTGGGAGGGGGGTGAGGGCTGGGGTTCAGGGTTCAGGAGGTGGTTCAGGCTCCTGGAGGGAGCTCAAGGGTGGGGGTTGCGGGTGCGACCTCCTGCCGGGCAGCACTTACCTCTGGTGGTGCAGCGAGGCTAAGTCAGGCTCCCGGCCCCACGCTGGTCCTGGAAGGGGCCAATGCTCCCCTGTGGCCCCTGGGAGGGGGCGGCACATGGCTCCATGCAATGCCCCTCTCGACAATCACCATCCCTAAAGCTCATATTGGCCACAGCTCCCTGTTCTCGGCCAATGGGAGCTACAGGGGTTGTGCTTGCAGGCAGGAGCAGTGTGCGGAGGGAGACCCCTGCACCCAGGGGACACGGGGCGTGCAGGCCACTTCCGGGAGCGGTGTAGGGCCTGGGCAGCCCCACTGTGCTGCTGGAGATCACAATCGATTGGGAGATCCTCTTGGATCGACCAGTCAATTGCAATTGTCTGGTTGGTGACCACTGCCTTAGAGGGTAAGCTCCATACAAGGATAGGCATTTGAGGAAGCATGCTTGGAGCAAAAGCAGTTCAGTGTGTAGGAGCTGGGTGTGTCTGGTAAGATTGCCAACTTTCTAATTGCACAAAACCAAACACCCTAGCCTTACCCCTTCCCCGAGGCCCTGCCTCCCCCCCACTCACTACATTCCCCCTCGGTGGCTCGCTGTCCCCCATCCTCACTCACTTTCACTGTGCTGGGGCAGGTAGTTGGGGTGTGAGAGGGGGTGAGGGCTCCGGCTGGGGGTGCGGGCTCTGTGGTGGGGCAGGGGGTTGGGGCGTAAGTTTACCTCTGGCAGCTTCCAATCAGCGGCGCATATCTTGCAGGTATTTATCCAAGTCCGTAAAGCGCACTTTATTGCTTAAATATTAACCATACATACCGCTCAGCACGATTATGAGTCTTAAGAAGTTACAAGCTTTTTGTAGATACTTCACATGATATCCATTATGGATAAATACCTGCAAGATACGTGTTCGGTGTAATGAATTTGTCAGGTCTGAGGTGAGAGTTGTTTACAAAGAACAAGGGACCCTTTGCCAATGGGATCTCAGTGTCACAGTGTTTTTGCATAAAAGCTTTGTGGACATGCTAGTGGAAGTTGAAGTCTGGAGATCAGGCCCTGACTTGATTAATAGTTTATTAGAACAAAATCTGTATTTATTACATCAACCTTCAAAGCATATCTCAGCTGTTTTACTCACCAGTATATTACCAAGTTTTGAATCCTAAAACATGTTGTGTGGGTGGGATCTGAAGTCTCCTGTTGTTGGAAATCTGATTAAAAGGTATAGTGACAGACGTTATAAATTAAATTACTGTCAATGAAGACTAGAGAGAACCAGTACTTAGGACAGATTACAGAAATGAAAATATTTTGCCACTAGTGGGAAAGGACTCCAGGGTATGTCTACACTGCATTTTAAAACCCGCGGGAGTGAGGCTGAGTCTATGTACTCAGACTTGCGCTACAGAGTTAAAGTCAGCAGAGTAGATGTTGTGGCTCAGGCTCTGAAACCTACCCTCTCCCCAGGCTTGCCATTTGCTTACATATTCTCCATGCATCTGCGTAGGTAAAGCCTGGCACTCATCGGACTGTTCAGTCATCTGCTCTTTGCTTACACTATCTGTGCTGAATGCTGCGGCGCTTTTATCACGTTAAAAACCATCACAGTCTCTTAGTACAATTCCACTCTGTATGCATCCGAAGAAGTGGGCTGTAATCCATGAAAGCTTATGCTCTAATAAATTTCTTAGTCTCTAAGGTGCCACAAGTACTCCTGTTCTTAATGCCAATTAGGTAGCTTCACATAGGGTACATCTACACTACAGCGGGGAGTCGATTTAAGATACGCAAATTCAGCTACGTGAATAGCATAGCTGAATTCGACGTATTGCAGCCGACTTACCCCGTTGTGAGGACGGCGGCAAAATCGACTTCTGCCGCTTTTTGTCGGCGGCGCTTACTACCACCTCCGCTGGTGGAGTTAGAGCGCCGATTCGGGGATCGATTGTCGCGTCCCGACGGGACGCGATAAATCGATCCCCGAGAGGTCGATTTCTACCCGCCGATTCAGGCGGGTAGTATAGACCAGACCTTAGTCTTTCATCCCATGTTACTGGTATATTGTTGGGGTACAGCATAAATAACACAATCCAACACAAGTCTGTTGATGGTTGAAAGTAATTCACGGTGTGCATTAAAACCCATTGAAATACACTAGGACTAGAAAAAGATTTAAGAAGGGAAAGAGTAGCAAATTGGTCAATGTGTAGCTGGTTGCTATGTGTGTACATTGCATCTTGCACAGAAGCAGGGTTGATATTTTAAAAGGGCATAGTAGTTTGTGGTCAGATTGAAAATGTCTTTCAGTACTGCTCTGAAATTAAAGCGCCTGATATTGGCTAAGTCCTGAGCGTAAGTTGATGCAATCAGTGTTTGTTAAATCCTGCTAATGTTCACAAATACGAACAGTCCCTGCCCCAAAGAGCTTATAGATGGGATGTGCAGCAACACACCAGAGATTAAGGTGACTCGGGGTCATTTAAAAAAAATAATTCTGTGGAATAAGATAATTATAAAGTAAACATATTGAGGGAATTCAACAAGTCTACCTCAGATTAAAGTTAATTGTGATCCCTTAGGTGAAAGGCTAATGTTTTCCCTGTTATAAAGTATGGCCATTCTTTTCCCCACAGTGCTCTGAGCTACTTCACTACAGCTCAGGAATGTAATTGGCATTTTTGGTCCTTTGGGCTGGTGGAGACTTATTGCAGAAGTGACAGAATCAGCTTTCAGGGAGAGTGGAGCCAGATGACATCGCAGCTCTCAGAGGCCTGGTACCGCAGAAGCTGTTTTAATTCTGGAGGCACTGCTTGCCCATCTCTGCAGCCAACAGGAAAGGAAACAAGGGCAAAACAAACTCACATGGGTAAGAAAAAAAATAGTATTACAAATTCAGGCATCTTTGGTTTTCTTATATCTTACTAGAAAAATACAACCTAGATGAAGCTACTATAACTGGTCGGAAACTGTTCCCAGAGAGTAGTAATCAGTGGTTCACAGTCAAGCTGGAAGGGCGTACTGAGTTGGGTCCCAGAGGGATCAGTTCTGGGTCTGATTCTGTTCAATATCTTCATCAGTGATTTAGATAATGGCATAGAGAGTACACTTATAAAGTTTGTGGATGATACTAAGCTGGGAGGGGTTGCAAATGCTTTGGAGGATAGGATTAAAATTCAAAATGATCTGGACAAACTGGAGAAATGGTCTGAAGTAAAGAGAATGAAATTCAATAAAAACCAAAGTACTTCATTTAGGAAGGAATAATTAGGGCTGGTCCACACTAACCCCCCACTTCGAACTAAGATACGCAACTTCAGCTACGTTATTCACGTAGCTGAAGTCGAACTATCTTAGTTCGAACTTACCGCGGGTCCACACGCGGCAGGCAGGCTCCCCCGTCGACTCAGCATACTCCTCTCACCGAGCAGGAGTACTGGCGTCGACGGTGAGCACTTCCGGGATCGATTTATCACGTCTAGACAAGATGCGATAAATCGATCCCAGAAGATCGATTGCTTACCGCCGGATCCGGAGGTAAGTATAGACGTACCCTTAGTTGCACACATACAAAATGGGAAATGACTGCCAAGGAAGGAGTACTGCAGAAAGGCATCTGGGGGTCATAGTGTATCACAAGCTAAATATGAGTCAACAGTGTAATGCTGTTGCAAAAAAAGCAAACATCATTCTGGGATGTATTAGCAGGAGTTTTGTAAACAAGACACAAGACGTAATTCTTCTGCTCTACTCTCCATTGATAGGGCCTCAGCCGGAGTATCGTGTCCAGTTCTAGGCGCCACATTTCTGGAAAGATGTGGACAAATTGGAGAAAGTCCAGAGAAGAGCAACAAAAATGATTAAAGGTCTAGAAAACATGACCTTTGAGGGAAGATTGAAAAAAATTGGGTTTGTTTAGTCTGGAGAAAAGAAAACTGAGAGAGGACATGATAACAGTTTTCAAGTACATAAAAGATTGTTACAAGGAGGAGGGAGAAAAATTGTTGTTCTTAACCTCTGAGGATAGGACAAGAAACAATGGGCTTAAATTTCAGCAAGGGAGGTTTAGGTTGGACATTAGGAAAAACTTCCTGTCAGGGTAGTTAAGCACTGGAATAAATTGCCTAGGGAGGTTGTGGAATCTGCGTCATTGGAGATTTTTAAGAGCAGGTTAGGCAAATACCTGTCAGGAATGGTCTAGATAATATTTAGTCCTGCCTTGAGTGCAGGGGAGTGGACTAGATCACCTCTTGAGGTCCCTTCCAGTTCTATGATTCTATGTTGTTTTTAAAGAAGATGAAATGGAGAACCTGTTCTCAATTTGTTAAAAGATATTTTTCATTGAGAACAAAAACAATCACTGTTTACTCCATCTGTGCAAATACAGTAGGCTCAATGCCTCTGCCAAGAGTGCAGGGGACTGGAGTAGCTGATCTCTAAGGTCCCTTCTAGCAAAGGTGCTGACTCCATGGGTGCTTCGGGGCTGGAGCACCCATGGAAAAAAAATTGTGGGTGATTAGCTCCCACCTGCAGCCAGCTCCCTCCCCTCCCAGCGTCTCCCACCCGCCACAATCAGCTGTTCCGCAGTGTGCAGGAGGTGCTGTGGAGTGGGGGGAGGAGGAGCGGGGACAGGATGTGCTCAGGGGGTGGAACTGGGGATGGGAAGAGGTGGGGTGGGAGCTTGGGGGAAGGGGTGGAGTGGGGGTTTAGCGCCCCCGGGGCAAGGAGGAAGCCTTCCAGTCCTATGATTCTATGATTAGGCTAAAGAAATGCAGAGTCACTAGAGTCTTGGGGAAAGATGGACTGGAGCTGAAATTACTTTACCCATGTTTATCTAAAAGTGCTTGTGTTCACAGACTGAACTAATTACCTGATGATTGAGTGTTTTACTGATTTTTGAACCCCATATTTTCATACACAACAGGGAGCTGGGAACATGCATAGCAAATCTTAACTCAGTAGTTCCTGGTTTGTTTGATAAACCCTGGCACTCATGATGCCTGGGCTCTATCAGTCAGTTCAGAATTAGGGCATGGCTACACTTGCAGATGTAAAGCGCTTTAAGTTAAACCTGCCTTCGGAGAGCGCAGTAGGGAAAGTGCTGCAGTCTGTCCACACTGACAGCTGCAAGCGCACTGGTGTGGCCACATTTGCAGCACTTGGAGCGGCATTGGGAGCGGTGCACTATGGGCAGCTATCCCACAGAGCACCTCTTCCCATTCTGGTGCTGTGGCTTGTGTGAAGGGGGTGGGGAGGCGGGGCATTCTGGGTCCTGTCCCAACGCCCCGTGATGCATCGGTTCACATCCCAGCAATCCCTGTGCTTCTGTCCACCTTTGGCGCCATCTTTCAACGTTTTTTGTACCGCATGCTCTATCTTCCCTTTCGGTCTGCGGGAATGGAGCCTGAACTGCTGAGGAATATGCTGACGAGTCTCACCAGCACGTCACGTTTAGCAGTTGAGTTACTCCTTAAGATCCAAACTGACAGTGAGGACTCCGATGATATTGACTTGAGTAACGCATATGACACGAGATTGCTTGTGGCATTCATGGACATGCTCACCTCCGTGGAACGCTGCTTTTGGGCTCGGGAAACAAGCACTGAGTGGTGGGATCACATCATCATGCAAGTCTGGGATGACGAGCAGTGGCTGTGGAACTTTCGGATGAGAAATGCCACTTTCATGGGACTTTGTGATGAGCTCGCCCCCCATTTTGCGGCGCAAGGACACGAGATTGAGAGCTGCCCTGACCGTGGAGAAGCGGGTGGCTATTGCAATCTGGAAGCTAGCAACTCCAGACAGCTACTGATCAGTCGCTAACCAGTTTGGAGTGGGAAGGTCGACTATTGGAATTATGTTGATGCAAGTTTGCAGGGCCATTAATTCATCCTGATCAGAAGAACCGTGGGTAATGTGCATGACATTGTGGCTGGCTTTATACAAATGGATTTCCCTAATTCCGGAGGGGTGATAGATGGGACGCATATTACAATTCTGGCACCAGCCCACTAGCCTCCGAGTATGTTAATCGGAAGGGGTATTTCTCTATGGTTCTCCAGGTGCTTGTGGATCACTGTGGGCATTTCATTGACATTAACACAGGCTGGCCCGGAAAGGTGCATGACACATGCATCTTTTGGAACACAGGGCTGTTCAGGAAGCTATAAGCCGGGACCTTTTTTCCCAGACGAGAAGATCACCGTAGGAGAAGTCAAAATGCCCATTGTGATCCTTGGAGACCCCGCTTACCCTTTAATGCCGTGGCTCCTGAAACCCTACACAGTGAGCCTGGACAGCAGCAAGGAGCAGTTCAACAACAGGCTGAGCTGGTGCAGAATGACTGTAGAGTGTGCTTTTGGCTGTTTAAAGGGCTGCTGGCGCTCTCTGTATGGGAAGCTGGACCTGGCCGATGACAGCATCCTTGCGCTGTACCCTCCATAACATTTGTGAAGGGAAGGGTGAAAGATTCACTCAGTCATGGAACTTGGAGATTCAACACCTGGAGGCTGAATTCAAACAGCCAGAGAGCAGGGCTATTAGAGGGGCCCAGCGCGGGGCTGCAAGGATTAGGGATGCCTTGAGGGAGCAATTTGAGGCTGAAAGCCACCAGTAATGTCTGGTGCCCTGCATGGGAGTGAAGTGCAGTGGTTCCAATGCTAGTAGGAATCTGTGTTTGCTACGCTGACTTGCAGTGCCTGTTGCTTTCCTGGGCTAAGGAACTTTACTGTCCTCCGGGTTTCTATGCCTTGGGGAGAGCCAACAGCTGCAGGGGGCCCCTATACTGAACACTGTCCCCACGTTTTCCACAGGAGTTCGTCCTGGACGATATGGGAAGCAAGGGAGGGTCTTCAGCTACAATGCAGCTTCCGCCCTGGCTCATATGCAGCTTGCCTGTGTGCAGCAATGGTCCCCCCGTCCCTCGCGGCTCAGTGGCGCGGACATGTTAGCCCGACTGGGACAAGGACCACAGTGGCTCTCCCAAGAAACCTCCGCAAGTGCATTGCCTAAGTTCTGGATAAGACCTTTGAAGAGATCACTGAGGCCGATTACCGTGATGTAAGAGAGCACATCAATGCCCTATTCCGCATCGAGGCATGCATGCAGCCCTAACCCTCCTTGCCCCAAGAGCCCTCACCGAATAACTTCCTTCCCAAAATAAAAGCCGCTTACCAGGCACCACCTCTGGTGTTTGTCCTTCCCCAAGCACTGGCTGCCATGACTGGCTACCTTCCTCCTGGCTTGAGAACAGCTCCTGACTGCATGCATCTAGGGATGCTGGGGTGTCTTCCTCCTCCTCAGCACCCTCGCTCCTGCTTTCCTCCTACACCACCGCCTGCCTTGTTGGACTAGGCTCTGAAGTGTCCATGGTGGTCCTCGGGGTGGAGGTGGGGTCGCACCCAAGTATCGCATCCAGCTCTTTTTAGAAAGGGCAGGTCGCGGGGGCAGCGGCGGGGGCAGCGGCGGTTTGCCTCGCGGGTTTTGTGGTAGGCATTCCACAGCTCCTTCACTTCAACCCTTTCCATCATGCCCCTTGATATCTGCCCGAAGGTATCGTAATTCCTATGGCTGAAGCGCATCTGGGACTGGACAGCTTCCTCCCCCCAAACTCTGATGAGGTCTAGCAACTTGCCATTGCTCCATACTGGGGATTGCCTGGTGTGTGGAGGCGTGATCACCTAGAAAGATTCGCTGAGAGCACTCCGCGCCTGGCTGAGCAAACAGGAAGGGGATTTTCAAAATTCCCAGCGAATTTAAAGGGCGGGTCTGACGGTTGGTCACCTGAGGGTAGGGCAGTAGAGTTCAAAAGTGACGACCAGAGTTGCCAGAACAAGCCTTGTGGGACACTTCTGGAGGCCGATCAGAGCACATTAACAGACCAGGGCGTCCACACTGGTGCTGCAGCACTCCAGCGGGGGCACATCAAACCTTATTCCACTTGCCGAGGTGGATTACCAGGAGCGCTCTAGCCATGGAGTCAGAGCGCTCTACGTGCCTTGCCAATGTGGACGCGTTGTGAGTTAGAGTGCACGGGACTGCTTTAATGCACTCTAACTCGCAAGTGTAGCCATGCCCTTAGAGATCAGCCTCTAATCTGAGGCTTCCTCTCTTTGGAGGTGCAGACCCCTTTGGAAATTCAATCTGTGACCTGCAGACCCCTACCATAGAAGTCTTCACTGAAAACTGACTGAACAGAATTCAACTATAAATGTTGCATGTGTTTGGCACTGCATTTGACGCAGTGTGAGAAAGGGCGCTGCACCATGGGCTTCTATGGTAACGATAACACTTTCGGGTTTTGACCTGTATGTGGGGAATTCACATACTTTTGATTGATCAGAAAAATGGAAAGCCTTTTCTGGGATCTGAAACTATATTTTCATAGTCACCTTTCATTGACCCTTTAGACATAGTCTCTGGACCCCAGAGGTCCACTGACTACTGGTTGAAAACCACTGATAAAGATTTATTAACTAGGAAAAGGAAATGAGAATTATTTACAAGGTTAAAGCAGGTAACCATACAAACACTAATGAGTTCCAGGCTTAGGTTTCAAAAAGGAATAGAAGTTTCTGTGATAAGCAGGTTTTATGTGTCCTTTAGGGCTAACTCAGGCCAAGCCCTGGGGATCTTTTTCTTATGCTTCGTAATCCTTCCCCTTGGAGTCCAAGCAGCATAAAGATACAGTTCCTCCTTGTTCAGGCTTTTTCTTCCTTCCCTCCTCCTGCTTCCAGTTGCAAATTCAGCTGTTGGGAGGAATTCACTTCCATATTTCCTCTCTGAAGGGAGTCCTGTGGGGTGGGGGGAGGGGAAGAGCAATCAACAAAGTCTTTTGTCCTCTGATGTTCCACAATAGTTCCTCTGATGTCAATGGACCTTCTCTGCTGGGCAGGACATAATACCTTTTGTTGTAGGCCAGCATTTTACGCTAATTAATGTCTCTCCCTGTCAGGTGATTTCCACAGCTACAGAGGTTTACTGTGCAAACACTCAAATATTACCTTACAGTATGGGATACAGATGTTATAAGAGATTAATGCATTCAGCAATTGACAAGCATTCAATATAAGCTAAACAGACAGAGACAAACACCTACAAGATCTTTATTCTTAAAACTACAATATCCATCTGGGGAAGTGAGGAAACAGATTGACAGACCGAGACGGGTACCCAGAAATCACTTACTAGAAGATAGGCCCAACAAGGAAAATAACAGAATACCACTGGCCATCATGTACAGCCCCCAGCTAAAACCTCTCCAGTGCATTATCAACGATCTACAACCTATCCTGGAAAACGATCCTTCACTCTCACAGACCTTGGGAGGCAGGCCAGTCCTCGCTTACAGACAATCCCCAACTTGAAGCAAATACTCACCAGCAACTACACACCACACCACAGAAACACCAACCCAGGAACCAATCCCTGTAGCAAATCTCGTTGCCTACTCTGTCCCCATATCTACTCTAGCGACACCATCAGAGGACCCAACCACATCAGCCACACGATCAAGGGCTCATTCATCTGCACGTCTACTAATGTTATATATGCCATCAATTGCCAGCAATGCCCCTCTGCCATGTACATTGGCCAAACCGGACAGTCCTTACGTAAAAGAATAAATGGACACAAATCGGACATCAGGAATGGTAACATACAGAAGCCAGTAGGTGAACACTTCAACCTCCCTGGACATTCTATAACAGATTTAAAAGTAACTATTCTTGAACAAAAAAACTTCAGAAACAGACTTCAAAGAGAAACAGCAGAACTAAAATTCATTTGCAAATTTAACACCATTAATTTGTGCTTGAATAGGGACTGGGAGTGGCTGGCTCATTACAAAAGCCGCTTTGCCTCTCCTGGAATTGACACCTCCTCATCTATTATTGGGAGTGGACTACATCCACCCTGATCGAATTGGCCCTGTCAACACTGATTCTCCACTTGTGAGGTACTCTCTTCTCTTCGTGTGTCATTATATAATGCCTGCATCTGTAACTTTCACTCCATGCATCTGAAGAAGTGGGTTTTGTACCCACGAAAGCTTATGCCCAAATAAATCTGTTGGTCTTTAAGGTGCCACTGGACTCCTTGTTGTTTTAATCTAAACATTAAGCACACTTTTATAACTCTAACACCTATTTTAACAATACTAACACACAGGTGAGCCAGACAGGTTCCAGCTATGTATTTGTCAATGTTCACTTGAGATCTAGGGGTCTTGGCATAAGCTGGC
Source organism: Malaclemys terrapin pileata (assembly GCF_027887155.1). Taxonomy (NCBI): domain Eukaryota; kingdom Metazoa; phylum Chordata; order Testudines; family Emydidae; genus Malaclemys; species Malaclemys terrapin. Next base: position 19,969,867 of record NC_071526.1, on the reverse strand, counting down.
ACCTCATCTGCAAGCATCACAACTTCATCTGTGTGGGACAGAGAGTGAGCCATGTTAAAATTAGAGCTGTTTGAAATTTTTTCACCAATACCTTTTTTCACTGAAAAGTGACTTTCAGCTGAAATGAATTTTTTCATGGAAAATTTTAGTTTGACAACAAAAATTGGTTTTCCTTTTTTTGGCTTTCCCTCCCCATTTTCTTTCCCTTTTTTCCTCCCTCCCCCCCTTCCCAGTGAAACACAATTGTGGGGGGAGAGAGAGAAAGAAAGAGAGAGGGAAATAACAACCTAAACAAATCAGTTCAGTGTTTAATTAAAAATCACCAAAAATTCTGCCAAAAATGTGAATGAAATTCATTTGAAATAGCTTGCAGAAAATATATTGCATTTTTTGACCAGCTCTTATTAAAATAAAGGTTCTGCTGACTCAGGTTCCCCTTATGCTCATGGGTCTACCATTAGTTTTGGGTTAACTTTTATTAAATGTGAAACCCACTGGAGAAGGGGTAAGGTATTTTTATTAGTGTTCGGCTCTGCTCTGCTCTACTTGTGGAGGTTTCCTTGGGAAGAGAATACAGGGTTAACAGCCATGTGGGTGCTATTACATTACAGATACACTGTGTGTCCTTGTGGAGTTTGCCTGGAGCAGTGCTAGCCCTGCCAGCAATCATTCGCATACAGTGTCAGGCCAGTGATTTATAGCTCTGCTTAAGTGAAGGCCGCTGCTTACTCCCAGCACAGCTATTTGTTTCAACTCCTTCTCATTTTTTTAACCACTTCAGAAGGCTGTATCTTCAAGGGAGCTAGCATATAACACTTGCAGTGCTTGGCAACTTTCCTTTTTTTTTAAATCCCAAATTCTGGAATTTACACAGCTGACCAGACTAGAGCTTCACTTCCGTGCCTTGGGTGAAAAAAGAGCAATTAAATACCTATAATATACATTAAAGATAATTAGCAGGTTTTAATCTTGATATTAATTGAAGTAATATAATATTAACATGGTGTGAAAGAATTTATCCATATCTTTTTGATGTGACAGTAATACAGAGAGCATTTTGACCTATCTAGAAAGTCTCGAATTGCATACATCTCAGTCAAACATTTTGCAGATAGGAAAAAAAATGTATCAGTTCAGCATTAGATTTTCTTTAGAATTTTGTATTTATGATGTTTATTTGCTCCATTTTTATTGCATCCAGCATGCCAGATTACAACATGATTTAACGTGATACTGTAAGAGTGAATTCAACGTGGGCCATGAATTCTATGAGTTCTTAGGGCATGGCTACACTTGCAGATGTAGAGTGATCTGAGTTAAACCCGCCTTCGGAGAGCGCAGTAGGGAAAGTGCTGCAGTCTGTCCACACTGACAGCTGCTTGCGCACTGGCGTGGCCACATTTGCAGCACTTACAGCGGCATTGGGAGCGGTGCATTATGGGCAGCTATCCCAGCATGCAAGTGACTGCAATGTGCTTTTCAAATGCGGGGGGGGGATGTTGTGTGTATGTGGGGGGAGAGAGTGGGTTTTTGGGGGGCTGAGAGCATGTCAGCATGTGGTCTTGTAAGTTCAGACAGCAGCAGACCTCCCCCGCCTCTCTCTCTCTACACAGCATTCCACACTAATAGTTGTTTTGTCTCGGAGCAGATAAGCAGCCGGCTGTCAGAAACGGAGCTTTCAAATGGCATATCCGCATTCCTACAGCGAGTTCAAAACAATGGCAAGAGTGGCCACTTGACTTAAGGGGATTATGGGACGTTTCCGGAGGCTGATCAGAGCACAGTAATGCAACACCTCATTCACACTGACGCTGGGGTGCTCTAGCGGGGGCGCATCAAACGTTATTCCATTCGCTGAGGTGGAGTATCAGCAGTGCTGTAGCCGTGGAGTCAGAGTGCTCTACGTGCCTTGCCAGTGTGGACGGGTAGTGAGCTAGTGCCCCCGGGGCTCCTTTAATGCGCTGTAACTCGCAAGTGTAGCCAAGTCCTAAGATATCCACAGCGGACTGGAGAGAATTTTCTACATCTCTAGCACTTTGCTTTTCTCCTCAAAGCTTGAAGGTGGAATCTTTATGAAAAAGACTAAGAGTTCATTTATAGAGATATTAACACACTAGTCCTGAACTGTTTAACAGCCAACTGTATAATGTAATACCGATTTGATAGAAATGTTCTTTGTAAATGTTAAGAGCAAGACATATCATATCCAGAAGGCCTTAAATTTTAATCTGCTGATTAACATTAGATACTGGTGCATGGTACTATAGCAAACTTCCTCTGCCTTTAAGGAACCCAATGTAAGTATCTGTGAATTTTGCATCATTGTAGTATGGGACCATTTTTTTTCATGAATGTGGAGAGAAGAGCTATAAGCAGGTTAAACTTTCCAACATATTAAAGGTGAGCTGCATTAATGGCTTAGCAACCAAATTAACAAAATTTTCAAAGGGAGTACCTCTGTCTTCCATTTTCCCTAAAAATAACTTCATTTATGACTTTGTGAGCCCTTTGGTATAGGGTATCAGAGGGGTAGCCGTGTTAGTCTGGATCTGTAAAAAGTGACAGAGTCCTGTGGTACCTTATAGACTAAAAGACATATTGGAGCATAAGCTTTCGTGGGTGAATACCCACTTCGGCAGATGCATGTAGTGGAAATTTCCAGAGACAGGTATAAATATGCAGGCAAGAATCAGTCTAGAGATAACGATAACTACGATACCCGCATGAGAAAATAAGGAAACAAATCAACAGAGCCAGACATATTACCCAGAAGCCTCCTGCTGCAAGACAAGCCCAAGAAAGAAATCAACAGAACTCCACTGGCCATCACCTACAGTCCTCAGCTAAAACCTCTCCAACGCATCATCAGTGATCTACAACCCATCCTGGACAATGATCCCTCGCTTTCACAGGCCTTGGGAGGAAGGCCAGTCCTCGCCCACAGACAACCCGCCAACCTTACGCATATTCTCACCAGCAACCACACACCGCACCATAGTAACTCTAACTCAGGAACCAATCCATGCAACAAACCTTGATGCCAACTCTGCCCACATATCTACACCAGCAACACCATCACAGGACCTAACCAGATCAGCTACAACATCACCGGTTCGTTCACCTGCACGTCCACCAATGCTATATATGCCATCATGTGCCAGCAATGCCCCTCTGCTCTGTACATCGGCCAAACTGGACAAGCCCTACGTAAAAGGATAAATGGACACAACTCAGATATTAGGAATGGCAATATACAAAAACCTGTAGGAGAACACTTCAACCTCCCTGGACACACAATAGCAGATTTGAAGATAGCCATCCTGCAGCAAAAAAACTTCAGGACCAGACTTCAAAGAGAAACTGCTGAGCTTCTGTTCATTTGCAAATTTGACACCATCAGCTCAGGATTAAACAAAGACTGTGAATGGCTAGCCAACTACAAAAGCAGTTTCTCCTCCCTTGGTGTTCACACCTCAACTGCTAGAAGAGGGCCTCATCCTCCCTGATTGAACTACCTCGTTATCTCTAGACTGATTCTTGCCTGCATATTTATACCTGCCTCTGGAAATTTCCACTACATGCGTCTGACGAAGTGGGTATTCACCCGCGAAAGCTTATGCTCCAATACGTCTGTTAGTCTATAAGGTGCCACAGGACTCTTTGTCGCTTTGGTATAGGGACTGTGTCTTCATGTGTGTTTGCGCAGCACCCAGCACAATGGGGCTTCTGGTTGCTACTATAATAATATCAATACTGAATATTTATCATATATTCTTAGAACAAGTGCATGTGCACACATAGGCAATAACAATATGACAAGGAATCTTTTGCCTGCATTTCCTCCTCCCCTGCTTTGTATGTCCAGTTGTGACACGTGTCTTTTCAGTTTAGCTAAAACTATTCACGGTTTTTCTTTTTAAAGAGAAACAAGCAGTAGCTCATCCATTACACTCGGTGGCAAAAAGAGGAAGGGAATGGTGATAATATGGGTCACTGTGTGTGCAGTTGCTCTGCTGGCTCTTGATCTGAGTCTGCCTTTCAGCTATAAAGCAAGTTTCTTTGTTGGCTCTGTCAGATGTAATATTGGCTACAAAGACAGCTGAATTTATTATGCTACTTGCACCTCTATTCTCATTCCTACCTGTGGTGACCTTCCTATTCTCTGGGTCAGATGGCTGAATTCTTTTATGACTTTTATCCTGGTCTGTGGGCTTAAAGGTATTTTGAAACTTGTGCACTACTTAGCTGTAGAAGGCTGACAATGCCTGATTCTCTGCGGAAGGCCCTGGAAAGTTTACAGATCACTTTTTACCAAAGCAGGAGACTGATCTAATGCAAAGGTTTAGGTTTTGCTAATCAGGCCGAAGTGAAGGTGAGCCTATCCATCAGTTTGTTTCTGCAGTATGGAAGCCCTGGCAGTAAGTAATTTGGCTTTACATAAATAAATGATTGGTGATCACTTCTTTCAGAAGACTATAACTCAAGGAATCTTGCTTGTCTGGATGCTGTATCTCTGCCTTGGACCCCTGCCTTGAATTAAATGCTGTGTGGGAGAATCCATTAAGGAGGGTGAAATATATTACAAATGCACTGAGTACCTCTGAACCTTAGACAAAGAAGTCTGTTGAATTTAGAACCTTAGAATGATTGAAATAATCTCTAACCTCGCTGGAAAAGGTGGAGACTGCCTCTGATGAACATTAGGCAGTTTGGGGGCAAGTTCTAGACAGTATATGCTTGCAGGTTAGAGGTGCTAAGGTCGGAGTGAAGAAGGTGCAGAGTCAGCGGGGTTGGGGGTAAGAGGATGGCTGCAGTCGTGATGGCTCTGTGTGTGGCCAGGCTCACATGTGCGTTGTCCCACATGTCGCGCTTGTTCCACCAGTTGCTCTGTTTGTTTTGGGCTATTAACAGTGAAGATGAATTTCAGAACACACACATGATGATAGGCCATTGGATTTCTGCATGACTGGATTAATGCTGGCCACATTGTGGTGTTTTTTTTTTTTTTATTCAGTCTGACAAGGGGTCATGAAACACAATGATTATGTGAGAATGTTTCTAACTCCCCATCATGCTGCAAGCAACAGGCTTGATGTACTTGAATGTTCTTAGGTGGTGGAAACAGCAAATTCACACTCCTGCAGCCTAGCCTGCAGATATGCAGGGGGGAAGAGAGCTGTCTCTAATGTTAGGATTCTGAGGCGCACCAGTTCAGGGAGTGAAGTCATTTTTATTAGTGTTGATGTTTAACTGACAGTCAAAGTTTCTTCCCCTGAGACTTGTGTAAGAGTCTGAGACACTGCAGAGCTTTCTCCCTGTTCCTTTGCTCTCAATAGGGATGGTTTTTCACTGGATGTTAACCATACAGCCATAAGGTGATCAAGGTGAATAGCGTGACTTTTATTTTTGGCTTGTTTTCAGCCTTTAAAAAAAGGTTTATTCATCAGTCATTACCTTTACATTACTTCTGGCAGAGCCACTTCAGGATCATTTCCCCTCGTGCCCTCAGCACCCCCCACCCTCCCAAAAGCCCTAGAACTCTTTTTAAGAAAGATTAAGGGGGAGTATACGGCTCAGACCTCTTCCAAATGCAGCAGTAGTTTCTTCACAAGGTTATACAGTGTTCTGTGAATCTTCATGTTGTTCTCTCTTAGTTTCAGAAACCTTCTTCCTGGATTACTAATGTAGAGGTTTAGTGTTATTACTTTCATTTAGCTCTACTACCCCTTCCGTATTTATTTACTTTCCCACCCCATGCCTGTTTAGACTGGAGGAATTATATACTGCATGTGTATGCCCCAAACCTATCTGGATAAAAAGAAACCAATTGTAATATTTACCTTAGTGTGAGTGATTGTTCAGGGACTCTTGCCCCCTTAAAAATGTATTTTACACAAATTTCATTTTGTAACTGAAAGTTCTAAAGCCAGATTTTTGAAAGAAGTCAGTCATCCTGCTATGGTACATCTGATTAGAGGTATCCTGTAGCAGTAAAAGCATTCAAAAGCTCAGGCTTTGGTTGCTTTCTGCATGATGATGACCAGGTTATTACTGTGCTTGGTTACAGGATCTGGTCCAAGAGGTGAATATAGCTGGACCGCTTGGTAATAGTGACCATAATATAATTAAATGTAACATTCCTTTGGCGGGGAAAACACCACAGCAGCCCAACATGGCAGCATTTAATTTCAGAAAGGGGAACTCCACAAACATGAGGAAGTTAGTTAAACAGAAATTAAAAGGTACAGTGCCAAAAGTGAAATCCCTGCAAGCTGCGTGGAAACTTTTTAAAAATACCATAATAGAAGCTCAACTTAAATGTATACCCCAAATTAAAAAACATAGTAAGAGAACCAAGAAAGTGCCACCGTGGCTAAACAACAAAGTAAAAGAAGCAATGAGAGGCAAAAAGGCATCCTTAATGTGGAAGTTAAATCCTAGTGAGGAAAATAGAAAGGAGCATAAACTCTTGCAAGTGAAGTGTAAAAATATAACTAGGAAGACCAAAAAAGAATTTGAAGATCAGCTAGCCAAAGACTCAAAAAGTATTAGCAAAAAAACAAAAAAAAAAAGTAAGTACATCAGAAGCAGGAAGCCTGCTAAACAGCCAGTGGGGCTACTAGACGATCGAGATGCTAAAGGAGCACTCAAGGACGATAAGGCCATTGTGGAGGAACTAAATAAATTCTTTGCTTCAGTCTTCACGGCTGAGGATGTGAGGGAAATTCCCAAACCTGAGCCATTGTTTTTAGGTGACAAATCTGAGGAACTGTCCCAGATTGAGGTGTCATTAGAGGAGGTTTTGGAACAAATTGGTAAATTAAACAGCAATAAGTCACCAGGACCAGATGGTATTCACCTAAGAGTTCTGAAAGAATTCAAATGTGAAATTGCAGAACTACTAACTGTGATTTGTAACCTATCATTTAAATCAGCTTCTGTACCCAATGACTGGAGGATAGCTAATGTGACGACAATTTTTAAAAAGGGCTCCAGAGGTGATCCCGGCAATTATAGGCCAGTAAGCCTGACTTCAGTACCAGGCAAATTGATTGAAACTATACTAAACAGAATTGTCAGACACATAGATGAACATAATTTGTTGGGGAAGAGTCAACATGGTTTTTGTAAAGGGAAATCATGCCTCACCAATCTATTAGAATTCTTTGAGAGGGTCAATAAGAATGTGGACAAGGGGGATCCAGTGGATATAGTGTACTTAGATTTTCAGAAAGCCTTTGACAGGGTCCCTCACCAAAGGCTCTTAAGCAAAGTAAGCTGTTATGGGATAAGAGCAGGGGTTCTCAAACTGGGGGTTGGGACCCCTCAGGGGATCGCGAGGTTATTACATGGGGGGTCACGAGCGGTCAACCTCCACCCCAAACCCCACTTTCCCTCCAGCATTTATAATGCTGTTAAATATATAAAAAAGTGTTTTTAATTCATTAGGGGGGTCACACTCAGAGACTTGCTATGTGAAAAGGGTCACCAGGAGAAAAGTTTGAGAGCCACTGGATAAGAGAGAAGGTCCTCTCACGGACTGGCAACTGGTTAAAAGATAGGAAACAAAGGGTAGGAATAAATGGTCAGTTTTCAGAAGGGAGAGGGAAATAGAGGTGTCCCCCAAGGGTCTGTACTGGAACCAGTCCTATTCAACATACATACATATGGAAAAAGGGGTAAACAGTGAGGTGACAAAATTTTGCAGATGATACAAATTTACTCAAGATAGTTAAGTCCAAAGCAGACTGCAAAGCATTACAAAGGAATCTCACAAAACTGGGTAACAGGGCAACATGGCAGATGAAATTCAGTGTTGATAAATGCAAACACATTGGAAAACATAATCCACAACTATACATATAAAATGATGGGGTCTAAATTGGCTGTTACCACTCAAGAGAGAGATCTTGGTGTCAATGTGGATAGTTCTCTGAAAACATCCACTCAATCTGCAGCGGCAGTGAAAAAAGCGAACAGACTGTTGGGAATCATTAAGAAAGGGATAGATAATAAGAAAGAAAATATCATATTGCCTCTATATAAATCCATGGTATGGCACATCTTGAATATTGCATGCAGACGTGGTTGCCCCATCTAAAAAAAAATCTATTGGAATTGGAAAAGATTCAGAAAAGGGCAACAAAAATACTGCGGCGCTTTTATTCACCCGGTGGCGCTCCAAGTCTTTGGTGGTGGGACCTTCACTCACTCTGTGTGTCTTCAGTGGCACTGAAGGTCTCGCCACCATAATGCTGCCGAAGACCTGGAGTGAATGAAGATCCCGCTGCCGAAGACCCGGAGCGCCGCCGGGTGAGTAAAATAAAAGCGCCACAGCGGGTGGCGCCTTTTTCTTTTATCGCTCCCCCGGGTGAGTACAAAGGCGCCAGGAAATTGACAAGGCGCCCCCTGTGCTCAGTGGGGGAGCGGCCGCTCCCACCCTAGCTACGCTACTGCAAAAATGATTAGGGGTATGGAACGGCTTCTATAGGAGGAGAGATTAATAAAATTGGAACTTTTCAGCGTGGAAAAGAGATGACTAAGGGGCGATATAATTGAGGTCTATAAAATCATGACTGGAGAATGTAAATAAGGAAGTGGAGAAGTAAATAAGGAAGTGTTATTTACTCCTTTTCATAACACAAGAACAAGAGGTCACCAAATGAAATGAATAGGCAGCAGGTTTAAAACAAACAAAAGGAAGTATTTTTTCACATGTTCCACAGACTGACCGTGCGTTACTTTGCCGGAAAATCTTGTGAAGGCCAAGACTATAACAGGGTTAAAAAAAGAACTAGATAAGTTCATGGAGGATAGGTCCATCAATGGTGTCCCTAGACTCTGTTTGCCAGAAGCTGGGAATGGGCGACAGGGGATGGATCACTTGATGTTCTATTCATTCTCTCTAGGGCACCTGGCATTGGCCACTGTTGGAAGACAGGATACTGGGCTAAATGGACCTTTGGTCTGACCCAGTATGGCCGTTCTTATGTTGCTATCTGAAATACTGTGTTTTGGAGTAAAAATAAGAAAGTTGAAATCTGATATACCATATTTAAAATTCCATAACATTTAAACTTTTTTCTTCGGTTGAAAAATATTTGTGAATTGGTAAAAGGAGCATTCAGGTCTATACCCAAATTCAAAAGAGGTGAAGCTTTTGTAAACCAGTGTAGAACAAAGACTTTTTACCAACACAGTGTTGCCCATGCTGCCTTGGATGCTTAAGAGTAGCAATAATTACTAGGGCAATTTGTGTACATTTTTCAAATGCTTTTGGACCTGAGAAATCATTGCAGTTAAAGTATGTTTGTGTATTTAACTTGTCACAAAAATGTTTTTGCTGAAAAAAATGTTCGACTGTGTTTTACTTTGGTAAAGATGCCCCTCGTTTATATTAAGATGGAGTTGATTTTCATCAGGGATGGTACTATGGGGAATAGAAGATTGGAACAGAAATGTAGCTACCAAAGGGATTTATTATTTAAATTGTTACACTATAACTCCACTTTCAACCCCCAGTTGATCGAAGGTTAGTTTAATCTTCCACAGTCTTTATACATCATGTGTTGCTCTCCCCCATGTCTTTGTTCAGAGAGAGGCTGATCTAGGAGCCTGGGAGCCAGAAATGCCTGAGTTCTAATTCTTGCGTTGACACTGATTCACCCTGTGGCCTTAGGTGAGTCACTGAGACCCCATGTTCATTAAAAAGTTAGTTTGACCCAGCTACGTCACTCAGGGGTATGAAAAATCCACAACTCTGAGCAGTGTAGTTAAGCCATCCTACTGCCCCCCTGCCCCTAGTGTAGACAGCGCTAGGTCAACAGAAGCATTCTTCTGTCCGCCTAATTACTGCGTCTTGGGGAGGTTGATTACCTGTGCTGACAGGAGAGCCCCTCCCATGGTGTAGGTAGTGTCTACACTGAAGCACTACAGCAGCGCAGCTGCAAAAGTGTGCTGAAGCTTTTCAGGTGTAAACAAGCCTTTAATCTTTGTGTACCTCAATTTCCCCATCTGTGGAATGTAAAAGTACTGCACCTACCTTGCAAAGACTTTGAGGGTTAATTACGTACTTAAGGGCCCGATTAAAACTGCTACATGGGGAGCTGCTCTGAGGATGGGGAAGAGGTGCACTGTCTGAGCAGCTGTGGTTTGGTATAATGCCTCCAGGGTCAAGGAGGGGACAGGGCTCATTAGGAAGCGCAGACAGCCACATAATGACTTCCTCTGTGCAGCACTGCTATGGATCCCATTTCACCTTCCTTTCTCCCCACAATGCATTGTTCAGGAGCAACCATAATTTCACCTGAAAGTCCATAGGTGCTTTGAAGGTATAAAATGCCATATAAGTGTTAACTGTTGTCATTCTTACATATGCAGATCAAAGGAATGAAAAGCCCTTTTACAGTCTCAGACAGATATTGCAACCACATGCAATATCTTTGGGGACCGTATTGTATTAAGTTTCTGAATGGTTTATGTATCATTGTTGGGCAGAGATTGTGCAATTCTGAGAGAGGGTTACTGTAGCTTCTCCAGGAATCAAAAATAATGGGCAGGCGGTGATTCAGGCAACACACTGAGGTTGTAAATACCTCCAAAGAGGTAGCATCCTCTGTGGAAGCTTGCATATACTGCTTCAAACTAGGTTTTCCTGAGACCAATAGACAAAAAAGAGGTTTTGGTATAAAAAAGGTTGAGTTTATATCACAGCACCTTCTTTCTGATCTGGCATCAGGACACGACTGTCTGTCTGTCTGTCCAAGGTGAACAGGTAGGCGGGGTTTCAAACAGGGTTCCTGTGTGGCTCTAACAGTATCTACTACTATACAAACCTTCCTTCAGGTTGGACTTCTTATGGCCACTGTTTTGAGTGACAGGCTGATTGTAAATCTCATAAATTATTAATCCCTGGAGTGAATAAGGTTGAGCCATACTTCCATTCCTTTTACACCCTAGTCTAGTGAGTGCCTCACTTGTATCTGATCATTATCCATTTGTACTGCTTCTCTCTGACCTTGGTTTTTATTCAACTTAGAATTTTAACATTCAATTCTACACTGTATTTACTAAACTTATGCACTAGATTTTTATGCAGTTCAGTATCATAAGCCAAGTTGGAGTCCAAATACATTATGTCTGCTAGTCTGTCCCATCAGTTCTCATTGCCACTTCTTTGCAGAAGTTAATCAAATTTGTTCAGCATGACCTCCCCCATCTCATCATTTCCTCTTGTACCTCTCCCTTTCCCTATGTCCCTTTATCATTTATGTCATTTATGTCCCTGTTGCTCGTGACTGCATCCAACCCACAAACCCACTTACCTTCAGCTTTAGTCTCCTCTGCTTTCCCTCTGTTTCCTGTACTGTTACTGACACTCTGCCTCTTTCCTCTTCACCACTAATTTTAACACTCACCATAACTCTGTCTATTCTCTTGACCAAAGCACTGATCCAGCATTCATTGAAGTTAATGAGACTTGGATCAGGGCCTAATATGTTGGATCCCTTTTTTATTCAACAGGAGTTCATCCTATTTGTATACTGCCCATCTATTCCATAAAGATCTCTATTATGTCCCACCTAAACCATCCCTCAGTGAGCTTTACTATTCTATAACTATTCTTAGTCCTGCTATAAAATCCTTGTTCAGGTATTATGTAGTTTTTCAATGTACAGTGTCTGATTCACTATCGTTTCTCTAATCTAGCTCATACAGTCCTTGAGCGTCTTTGAGGCTGCTACTTATGTGCTCTTACATTTGAGCTACTGCTCAACTCTTTGAACCTACCGCAGGACTTTTGGTTCACTCTTATCATTGGACCACGAATGCTCGTTCTTCTCCCAACAGTTTTAGAAGTCTGTCTACTCATGCCACAGTGTCCTCATATGGCACCCGTGGAAACATTCCATGTGAAACCTAGAGGCACTGTCTACTTTCTTCACCACCTACTAGTAGACATGCTTTCCCCATATCTGTTGTGCTTCCCTTTCCAGTGGGTCAGTAATGCTCCAATATGCCAATTTGTTGAAGTTGGTTAGGTGGCTATACGGTTTTATTCCTTATTTCTTTTTCTGTGATCCATCTGTTCTCATATCTAGAGGGCACTCTAATCCCTGCTTACACTTGACATGTCCACCAACCTAGGTGGTTTCTTCATATCATTTCCCTTTCCCTGAACAGTGCCAGGTGACCCTGAACATCTACAGATTCCTTCTCAAGATGTTCATGAAAACAGGAAATTCTCCCTGTAAATCAATGCCTGTGTCTTAAAACACTGAAAGCATAGTTCAGCCCATCTCTCTGGGCTGAACTATATGTAATGAGATGGAGAGAGATAAATTCACAGCAATGTTAATATACAGTGTTTGTTGTAAATGTGTATATATATATATATATATATATAGTAGGGTGACCAGATGTCCTGATTTTATAGGCACAGTCCTGATTTTGGGGTCTTTTTCTTATATAGGCTCCTATTACCCTCCACCCCCGTCCCGATTTTCACATTTGCTGTCTGGTCCCCCTAGTGTAGACCCTCCCTTTCTAGCTATAGATTGTTGATGCTGTCTGGAGGTTTTGCCTTTCATCTTTCGTTTTGGGTCAGTCTTCCCTTTTAGAGAAATCTGTAAAGCCTTAATAATGCTCTTTCTCCTTTCTGGTGGAGGTGGTTGGAAATTATTATTAATTATATCTGAGTACCCACATTCTGCTAGGTGTCATTCAGTTGAACAAAAAAGACAGGGTTCCCCTCCACCCCCAAAGAGCTTGCAGTCTAAGCAGAAACCTACAAAAACAAAACCAGAGGGAGATGGCAAGGGAAATGCAGACCAGTGTTACAAACACTTTATCATGCATTAGCTGAGTGGCACTCCTCATGGATGTTGATTTTTAACTGCCACTGTTTTTATTATTACAGTTCTTGCCTTTTGGGTCCCATCTCTAAATTTAATCATTGCCTACTTACAATTTTTAGCCTTTTTAAATCCTTGCCTACCTTTTACAGATTTATTTTCATAACACTTAGTTTATGAAAAGAAGTACATTAGGATGTGTTCCAGCACAAGTGCGAGAGATGGATTCATTCCAGCAATGCATTGTAGCTTTGAGTGTTTTAGTAGTTGTACTAGGACTGCGATGCCTCAGAATAACCAAGCCATTGAAATATCCCAGATAGAAATCAGTGCATATTTTATTCAACAAATTTCATCTTTTTTTCTGTTTGTGAAACACCCATGAGGAGGCTGGGATTTTTCTTAGCTTTTATTTATTTGATTTTTTTCTTGAATAATTCTTGGTCTGTCAGCTGAAAAAATTTCATCTGTTGGGTTTAGTTATGACTGGAAGGAGGTCACATGGCATAGTCTATGTTCCTTAATTGGATAACCTAACTCTTAGAATCCAGTTTTCCAGTTGGAATACTTGCATTTAGGAGTTTGAATTTCTCTTTCCATTTATATTCTCTTATGTTTGCTTAAATTCACTGTATCCATGTCCATTCCTGCTAGTGAACATATTTGCTAGGCTGTTCCTGGGACATGAGCAGAAAAGAGACTCCGTTCGGCCAGAGCAAGTTGGTTGTTTTTGTCTGAGTTAGTGTTAATGGGAATTGTTTTCATCACATTTACTCAGAAGGAATGCCAAAGTGTGCGTTTCCATTTCAGTCCATGTCTGGTTTTGCACCAGCTCTTTTGCAGAATCTGGGTTTAAGACTAAGAACAAGAAATACATTGTTGACAATTTTTTAATTTTTGCATTCTGTTGATTCAAAATAAAGTGTATTGTACATAGAACACAGAGGAGCGGGCTTTCATTGCATGTGCACAGGCTGCTCCCCTCGATGCTGACTGATACTTTAGGTTTAATCCATATGGTCCCTCATGCCAGGATCAACACTAATGAGAAATTAATGAAAAGCCTTTAGGAACAATAACTGAAAGTTATAACAAGTTAGTCACCGGCCTCTTCCCCTAACTCTTCCACAGTCAGCACCAGTAGTAGTTCGCCACAATCGGAGTAATAATGCCTCTGGCCATAGAGGACTGAGCTTAGATGCAATTTGACAGCAATTGTCCATTCATTTGTACCATCACTTCTGTTGCTTTACTGTTCACTTATATGTCACTTACCTGTGTTTGATTTCTGACTGGATACATTTGATGCAGAAACGTATGAATTCTTTGCCTTCAGACAGGTAGCTTTTACAGGGAATCCTGAAAATTAACCAAGGGTGGTTGTGTTCCAAAGACAGAAAATACCTTCAGTCTCCTCTTTTGTCTGCACTGTGCGCCTATAGTGAAATCAGGCACGGAGAGAGGAATTCTTCAGCAGTCAGGTGTCACCAATCCTAGTGAGCACACCTTCCTGGCTACCCACTAGAACTCCTGTAAGGGGAATCCACACCTCTGTGCTCCGGATCCCCTGGGCTGTGTGAAGGTTCTGGAGCATGAGTGGAGTCCAGCTACTGCCCTAATGGCAGTGTCCTCTTGTAATAACTAGCCTGACAAATTTACCCTAATTATGAGCTCAGCTGTTTTGAAGAGTCACAATAACAAATAGTGATGGGAAAAGGTACAAAAGGAAAACAAAAACCTAAATTAGTTCAAACAAAAAAGCCTACTAATATAATCATGCCTAGTAAACAAAACAGTGTAAAACCAAAAATCAGTAAACCAAAGTTGATCTGTCAAAAACTAAGGCTAATTGTTACACGAAGTAATGAAAGGATGGGCAGCTCTGCCCATTTTTCTATTTTGGAATCCTTAAAGAAAGAGACTTTGGGGGGGAAAATTGGCTACTGGATCAAGCTTCACCATCATGGCTGCTACACCTATTACCTCCTGGGATCCTGGGCCTTTGTTGTCCTGATCTTGAGAGATGTCCTGACCAGACTAGACTAGAGAGAGGGACTCAGATGACACTACCACCTCCACCAGCTCTTGCTGAATCCCAAACACCACACGGGTTGTGAGACTTGGTCTCTCTCCCCACACTGCGTGTGTCCTTTTCCTTCCCCCACCTTATTTCTTCTCTTTCCTTTCCCTTTCTATTTGCTTCTGTCTAATAGGAGTCTGGTTTAGCTGGACAAGACAGTATAGTGTGCAACACTGCTGTAAGCCTCTGACCAGGAAAATGATCAAACTAAAACCAATGCCCTAAGCAGCCTGATGCTGGTATAAATTTTCCAGGTCTTGGAGTGGCTTATAAGACTGTGTGCAGTGCCCATATTTCTCCAGCAGTGAGGTTGCAAGTAAGAATCAACAGAGAAGACAGAAGCAGCATTTTCTATCTTTGCTATTCTTTTCTCTTCCCTTGTGTTCTCCAAGAAATGAGTGTGACGTGTTGGATCACAGAAACCCCGTTGGGAGCTGCCACCCAATGTACCAAGACTACCCCTGTTCCTGTTTTCTCTGCCAGGTCAGGACTCCAGACCCTGTCTTGCTGAGCCAGACACTCCCATCTGCTCCAACACAGACCCAGGGTCTGAATCACTTGCCCCAAAGCTGCAAATTTACCTGAAAACAGCTCACAGAAGTGTGCTTGTCTTTAGCACTCAGATGCCCAACTCCCAATGGGGTCTAAACCCAAATAAATCTGTTTTACCCTGCATAAAGTTTATGCAGGGCAAACTCATAAATTGTTCGCCCTCTATAACACTGATAGAGAGAGATGCATAGTTGTTTGCTCCCCCAGGTATTAATACATACTCTGAGTAAATTACTAAGTAGAAAGTATCAGAGGGGTAGCCGTGTTAGTCTGAATCTGTAAAAAGTAACAGAGGGTCCTGTGGCACCTTTAAGACTAACAGAAGTATAGGGAGCATAAGCTTTCGTGGGTAAGAACCTCACTTCTTCAGATGCAAGACGTGCATCTGAAGAAGTGAGGTTCTTACCCACGAAAGCTTATGCTCCCTATACTTCTGTTAGTCTTAAAGGTGCCACAGGACCCTCTGTTACTTTAAGTAGAAACTGATTTTATTAAATACAGACAGTAGGATTTAAGTGGTTCCAAGTAGTAACAGACAGAACACAGTAAGTCACCAAGCAAAATAAAATAAAATGCGCAAATCTATGTCTAATCAAACTGAATACAGATAATCTCACCCTCAGAGATGCTTCAGTAAGCTTTTTCTCAGACTGGACACCTTCCAGGCCTGGGCACAATTCTTTCCCCTGATACAGCTCTTGTTCCAGCTTAGGTGATAGCTAGGGGATTTTTCATGATGGCGCCTCTCCCCCCTTTGTTCTCTTCCACCCCTTTATATATCTTTTGCATAAGGCGTTTATATCTTTGTCCCTCTGGGTTTCCACCCCCCCTCACTGGAAAAGCCCCAGGTTAAAGATGGATTCCAGTTCAGGTGACATGATCACATGTCACTGCAAGACTTCATTGCCCACGTGCCAGCACACACATATACAGGAAGACTAACAGGTAAACACAGCCATCTGTAGATAATGGTCCTGGTTAATGGGAGTCATCAAGATTCCAAACCATCATTAATGGCCCACACTTTACATAATTACAATAGGCCCTCAGAGTTATGTTTTATATTTCTAGTTTTAGATACAAGAGTGGTACATTTCTACAAATAGGATGATCACACTCAATAGCTTTGTAATGATACCTTACAAGAGACCTTTTGCACGAAGCATAGCCCAGTTGCATTATATTCACTTATTATCAAATCTTTATAAAACTATCCCAGTTACATTATATTCACTTATTATTATGTTTTTATAAAACCCTATAGACTTCACAACGTCACAATGAGATTGAACTTTAACAACAAGAACAATGATAGCTCCAGCCCATCTCAACTAACCTCTTCTCTTTCCCCCCCAAAAAAGATAGTTATTACCATCTTTTATACCATCTAAATGACTGTCTAACAATGGAGTTTTACCTTCTATAAACTCTCTCCAGCTTAAAAAAAAAAAAAGGAACCAAGGGATCTTGTTAAAATAAAAGCCTTATTTAATACTTTACATTTCAAATGCTTTAACTGCTTTTCCTTCTTTCTGTATAATGAATAAAAAGGTTTTTTAAAAAGTTGATGGTTTCCCATGGTATTAAACAGACTAAAGTCTCTGTATACCAAATCCTGAACATTGTTTAAAACTGTTTAATTTTAAACAGTAACTGAGTTGTTAACACCTTTGCCAATTTTTATTCCATCTAAATGAATACGGTAGTCCCTAGGCACACTCTGAATGCAGGCCTTCTCTCCAGCATACCCTTCTGAGAGTTGGAACCTGCTGTTGAGCTCCGTAGCCCCTCTAGGTGCAATGGTGACCCTTCAGGCTGCCTGGTACTTAAACATGTTGCTCTCCCAGAACTCCATCCCAAAGGTGTGAAACTTCTGGTTCAGTTTAACTCTCTCGGGGGCACACAGTAGCTGTGAAGCAGTTGACATAAAGAGACAGACTGCTCAGAGTCTAACACACTAATGCTCTTTTACTTAATCACGTAAAGCACACGGGAGTACAGATCATACAAAACAATAAACACTACATGCATGTCCCTGCAGCAGTTTGCTCACCAGTCCAGGGCATTCTTTGGGCTGGGATAGGAGTCCCTTGGGTTGTCCAGAGTCTTTGGAGCCATCTGGGCTCAGGAAAGTGGGCAAAACCACTCCCCACCCCTCCAGTTCCATGAGGGTGACATGCTGGGTGACATCTCCCTCCTGGAGCACCCTTACCCAGCTTCTGTAATATTACTTATTTCCTTTTGCTGTGAATCTCTCTCTGGAATTTGGGAGGTGCAGGTGCAATGCAAACTAAGTCAGCTACCATGAAAATTAGCTATTGGCACTGGCCATAGGAGCATCTCTGCCAGTGCTTGGACTCTTTCTGTTAATCCTACTTTTGGTTTAATTTTTCTGCATTTAGCCCCTTTGCAGCTAGGCTTTTACACGGCGGACTTGGGAAGCTGGTAGGCAGATCTGAACAAACCTCAGGGTCAGCTGTATCGACATACTGTATCTTTTTTCATGACTGTTGTGGCAATGTAGCAAAGACCTTAACTTGACCAGTACTGCGATTTCTTGGTGCCTTCTGTTAGGGTTTTGTTTGGAATAAACTTCTCTGCTTCATGATGGCTCAGAAGGACAGAAGACCCCTGACTATTCCATTTAGAAATTCATTTACTCTTGTCTTCTGGAGAGCAATAGGTAATTTAAACAAACAATATTTTGTTAGCTGCCATATATCAGCAGGACAGTGCAAATTGTTTCAGTGGTGGGGATGTTGCCAAGTGACAATGAGTTTTGGTTTGGAAGTGTTGGGGTGAATTGGTGGGTTTTGGTGGTGGGGAGTGTGGGTGGTGGATTTTGACCAGAGATTTAAATGCAGTTGACGGAAACCAGAGCTCAAAAGGAAAATGCCTTTTGTGTGGGATTCTGTAGTTGCTATAAAAGTTGTTTTAATTTAATTTTAGGAAACCTCAGTTTTTTTTAAAAAATTGTGGACTGGAGGCTGCTACAGTATCAACATTAGGGTCTTCTGCATGCTGTGACTTTTAACATCTTGGTGTTTGATTCGTTGGCATGAGGGTTTTGTACTGTGTATGTTTGTATACAAACTGTTATTCGGAGTTAGTGTAACAATTTAAGAAGGGTGGATTTGTATAAATGCATCTCAAGAGATTTAAATATCTCAGCAGCAACATGAGATTGTTATTCTACTTGTACCCATATGTTATTTTAATCACAACAAAAATTCCTAGGACAGAGTTTTACAAGAAGACTACAATTACACTTGTTACAATTGTCCCTCCTGCTCTTTCTTGCCTGAAGATCCTCCAGGTATGTTATTATAGGGGGAATTTCCCACTTATGTGCAGTGGGAAAATAATTCTTTTGGTTCACTCAGGTATTTTGTTAGGTATGTTGGACACAGGGGCAGATTCACTGAAAAAGCCAAAATTTTCATGCTAAGACTTCGGGAAAGTAGAGGTTCATAGATTCCAAGGCCAGAAGGGACCATTATGATCATCTGCTTTGATCTCTTGTATAACAGAGGCTATAGAACGTCTCCAAAATAATTCCTAGAGCAGATCTTTTAGAAAAATATTCAGTCTTGGTTTAAAAATGATCAGTGATAGAGAATCTACCACGACCCTTGGTAACTTGTTCCAATGGTTAATTACCTTCACCATTAAAAATGTACACCTTACTTCCAGTCTGAATTGGTCTAGCTTCAATTTCCAGCCCTTGAATCATGTTGAAGAGCCCATTATTAAATATTTATTCTCCAGATACTTTATAGAATGTAATCAGTGACTCCTGAACCTTCTCTTTGTTAAGCTAAATAGATTGAGCTCCTTGAGTCTATCACTGTAAGGCAGGTTTTCTAATCCTTTAATCATTCTTGTGGCTCTTCTCTGAACACTCTCCAACTGATCAAAATTCTTCTTGAATTGTGAACATCAGAATTGGATGCAGTATTCCAGCAGGGTTGCACCAGTGCCAAATATAGAGGTAAAAAAATCTCTCTACTCCTGTTTATGCATCCCAGAATTGTATCGCTCTTTTGGCCATAGCATCACATTGGGAGTTCATGTTCAGCTGATTAGCCACCACGACTCCCAAATCTTTTTCAGAGTTGCTGCTTACCAGGATAGAGTCCCCCATCTTGTAAATATGGCTAACTTTCTTTGTTCCTACATGTATACATTTACATTTAACTGTATTAAAACACATGTTGTTTGCACTCTGAATCATGACCTGCCCTCTTCATTATTTACCACTCCCCTCACTTTTTATATCATCTGCAAACTGCATCTGTGATGATTTTATGTTTTCTTCCAGGTTATTAATAAACATGTTAAATAGTGTAGGGCCAAAAACTGCTCCCTCTGGACATCCCTGGGAACAGACCCGCTTGATGACAATTCTCCATTTATAATAAAATTTTGAGACCTATCCGTTAGCCAGTTTTAAATCCGTTTAGTGTGTGCCATGTTAATTTTAATCTTTCTAATTATTTTAATCAAAATGTTGTGTGGTACCAAGTCAGAAGTCTAAGCATATTATGTCAACAGGTAAGTGAAGAAAAGTATTCTTGTGTTAAATTGTTATAGCCTTTGCAATGTAGTGAGTAATTTAGGGAACAGGGAATGCTGTCTGATGAACTAATACAACTTTTTAAGGGAATGGAAGAAATGCAGTAGATTTTTGAGAGTTTGCATTTCAGTTCCATATCCAGAAGGATGGGCAGAGATTGTTTGTTTGTTTGTTATCCTCTCAATATAGGCCAAATAGTGCTACAAGAAAAAAACAATCTAAGTTGACAGATCAGAGGAGAAGATGGGAAATGGTTTAGAGGTGGTTCCTTTGGCCACAAATTCTATAAGAATATGTGCAAGAACCAGGGAGTTAACTGGAAAAGATTTTGCCTCAAAAACATGTCTAATTTCATTTTTAAAACCCTTCTAGTGGAGGTGAAACTGTCTTGTATCTGTGGATTATTTTACCCTAGGAGGGTTTCATAATGGACATCAAAATAGATTAGTTGTGACAGACACTTCCTGAAGTCTGCAGTAGCAGTTCAAATTCGGGATCTAGTGGCCATCACAATTGCAGTGCAGAAAGTTCATAAAATTTTTTAGTTGTCTGAGTAGGATATATCCAGTGTCAGTGATAAGAATGGATTATTATGCAAATTTTATGGAGATGTAAAAACTCACATTTTAATTCATCAGGTTAAAAATAGACTATGTAAGAGAGAACCACACCGTGCTAGACATTATTGGAATACTTCACAGAGAGAAAACTATTGTTTGAAAAGTATAGTCCAGAATTGATTGGACAGAATAGGTAACCTATTCATATGTTGTTAGTGTTGTATCTGTCTAGAGTTCTTCTACAAATTGACCTTAAGCTGGAAATTTTGCAAGTGATTCAACCTCTGTTCATTTCAGTACTTTTAGCAATTCTCTGTCCATGTTTGTTTCTGTTGTGCTGATATCTGGTTTCCTCCTTGTCTTTTCACAAATACTGAATTCACTTCGATGTTCCTCTTGCCCTTGCTGGTTGGGATATGGCTTTATTCCTTTTTCAGGCTGCCTCTTTCATTTCATCTTATGGAAAAGTTGGGCTGAGAAACTTTTTATTCCTACCTGGACTTTGCTTTGTTTTGGCATCCACTTGGTTGCAGGCTGACTAATTTTGTTTTATTTTTTTGTTTGTTTTGTCTCTGCGATTTCTTGATGTAATTTCTTTCCTTGGCCATCCTTAGACAGCTTTGTGTATAAGCAGCCGTTATTCAAGAGACTTTCCCTACAAGGTAGTCATTGTACATTCAAGCAATTTCATGTCTTGATTTTCAGGCAGTCTTAAAAAACAGTGTTTGATATTTTTTTCTGTACAATTCAGGAAGTCTGTCTGTATGGCTGTGATTGTGCTGATGCTTTTAAGCTCCAATATTTGTTTTCCTGACTCCCTTAGCCAGGGCTTTAAAATTCACACCTGGTAGCCTGAGGACTAAGCCTACTAGTCACCATTCCACTCCATTCCCAAGGGAATGCCCCCTGCAATTTCAAGGAATGAATCTGTTGTGTCCCCTTTCACCAGTTATAGTTGTACCCATAATATTGTTAATCAGCTTTCTACTGAATATATTTTAAAAATGTAATCTAGTATGTGTCTTATTCCAGTTACAGTTGCTACAGGCCTTCTTTTCCTTCCTGGATTCATTAATTCACTCACTCTCTCTCCTGTAATGGATAATGGCATATCTCTTCCTGCCATGTCCTAAGTGTCTGTCTCTCCTCTTCCCCGTTTGATCTCTATCTTCCTATCTATATTTTATGCCCTTCTTTTCTTCTCCCTCCTTTTCCCCTGAGCACCATATTTCTTTCTTCTGGATATTCCATCTATTAGGTGTTTGTAAAATTTGGTGGCTTCCTCAGCTGTCAAAGTGCAAAATTTGACCCTCTGAGCAGTGACTTTTGCATCAACCAGAACATTCCAAAGTTCATATTAACAACTTTTGTACTAGACTATAGACTCTCTCATTGGATTAACTAACTTGCAGAGTTCACACCACGATCCAGAAGTAGCAAAGTCTCTATGAATTTGCATCTGTTACAGTGGCGAAAGTTTTCTTTGCCAATGTACAAATCATTAATAAAAGTTGGAAGTCTTATGGTGAAAAGGGCCCCTCTCTCCATTTGGCTCTGAAGTTCTTTGTGGCTCATATGTGGCTACCAGCATTTATAACAAGGACAATTTAATGTGGTTTTCACCTTGTCTTATAAAATGAGGAGAAAGATGGAAAGATGACTGTGACTATTGCTGTTATGCTATTTATGCTATAAACATTTCTGTTAGTGATATCTCCAATAGCTTTCTGGTATGAAACTTGCAGGAGGATGGACTCCTTTTATCCCCTTATTTTAGTCTTTGGCCTTAAAGTAGGAATCACTTCATCTAACTTGGTACATGGCAATGCATTTTGTATGACACATTTCTTATGCAACTGTTATAAACAAGAATGTGGGCTGTGACGCCAAAGGCAATTAATTTAAGACATCAAAGAGATTTGAGTTATGCTATGATTGATGGAAAGTTTATGTTTATCTACTACACCATGATGGTCCTCTCCAGAATCCCAGTAAAATTTCATCCTTGGTCCTGGAATTCTGTGATTAAGAAATTACTTCAATTCTGCATTCAGCACCTTCCAGTTCAGTAGCAGCAAATTTCTGCCATGCAGAGCTACCACTGTACTAGTTTCATGTGATGGGATCCATTTAATATGCAGCGGAGACACAGTGCTACAAAGAAAATAAGATAAGGTGGGAATGTTGAATATTCATTTTTCATGGTTAAAGGGTATTTTTCCTATGGTTTAGTTATTCAAATTATTTTGGATTATAACTTCCATTTAAACAACAAAGACTTAAAGGAACATAACAAGATAATACCAGTTTTATATGAACTATCCATGTAAAAGTGAAGTTCATTTATGAGCCCCTTTGAAACCTAGTATTTAACAAAGGATCTCAAAGATGATTATTACAATCCTGGTCCCTTTTTGTTGGTTTCTGATGCAATATATTGTAGCATGATAAAATGTTTCTTAATATCACATAAGGCAAGGGGATATGCTCTGATTTGATTAAAATAAAATAACCAACCCTGGTAGTTTTCTAAAGCTAATATGAGATTAATATTTACTCTTCAATAAAGTTGGCTTCTAAAATGATGCAAAGAAAGTCAGTGCTGATCCTGATAATGCATTTGTAACTAGCGTTTTTATGCCTAGCAACTGGTGTATGTGTGCTGTATAGAATTACCCCATCTGGGGAGAATGGCAGTACCCCCTCCATTCCCCCCCCCCCAAAAAATAAACACACAGAGTCCAGCCTAGCTGTACTCCTCACTGTCCCACAGACTTATTTTGGCTTTAGGCATATTTGTGGGGGCAGAGTGAGTGATGCTTGCACAGCTGCTGACCGTGTAATATCTTTTCTGTGGATAACTAGTATCTCCTGTCATTTGACCAGCTCTCACCAGCACTAAGGCTGTTTCACAATGTTACTTTTTAAATGTGCTCAGGGCACTAATTGTTTTTCTGGGACAGAAGGGGCAGTGACTAGAGAAATGTTTAAAAGGCCACAGCACTCTTGTCCTTACTAAGGAGATATAATAGGGCCAGTTCTTATCTTTTCCTTTCTTTTTCGACTATGAGGAAGCTTTTGTCTCTTTTCTGCTTATCTGTGTTTTGATCAATTAGAAAAGGCATCTGACACCAGCCCAGTCTGTCTGTTTTTTCTGAGTGCTCCTCCTGCCCCTTTGTGGCCTCTCAATGGAAGGTGATTGTTAAAGTGAATTAGTGAAGACTCAGTTTGTGCCTGTGAATCTGCAAATGTGGTCAGAACCGCCTGGCTTGTACTCCTCAAATCTCTGTACATCATTCTCTGCAGAGGCGCAGCCTGATATTTGCATAGACTGCTCTCAGGGCTTCTTTGCATTTGTACTTGACAGTGAAGTTCAGCATTTCTGCTGGTGCTGTCTGTTTTTGCAATGGCATTTTCCAAAGAACTCTCTCAATACTTTTACAAAGACGACCACTCACTAATGAACAAAGCATTTAACATCATTTTCTGTGGTTAGTATAGCTTCACTGACTAACATAGCTACAGTCTAGTGCCACCCTCCAATTGGAATATCTGCTGAATTTGTAGGGCATAAAGAAATGTTTCCAGCCTCTCGTGCTCCAGAGTGTTAACAGTGAACATGCACTCTGGATATGATCTATGTGGGTTGCTGTTCTTCCCAGCTGCTCTGCTATTATCCTCTGTGGAGACAGGGTACCGGAAGAAGAATTATTTAAAAAGACACTCTGAGAAGTCCCAAAGCAGTTTATTTCTGATGTGGCATTTGGGATCTCAGCATACTAGAGGGATAGTTCCTTGCCCCACACTGGTGAGCTCAGAGCGGTTACTTGCTTGCTAAACTCACTGTTCATGGCATTTATTGGGTTCATTATGAGGAGTGAATCTGATGCAAAATAGTTTCAAGTAAGTTCTCACGATATCTTTCCAAAACACATTCTTTAATTCTGCTTCTGGTTGTGGTGGCCCCTTCTGGCCTTCAGTCTGTGAACTTTGTGTGAATCTGTAAATCCACCGTTCATCCCCTTCCTTAATGGGCCACAGGAAGAATGTGGTTGCCTGTATTGGGCTTGACATGTTAATAACTCTTGCAGCACTACATTAAGACAGTGACTAAAATCAGATCTCAGGCTTCAGGGCTGTAGCTGGTCACTGCAGGGGTCAGGAAAGAATATCTCTCCCCACCTCACCCCCAAAGTGGATAATTCCAGATGTATTCTGGTTTTGGGTTTTGTGGGGTTTTTGGCCTTCCTCTGAAGCATCAGAGATTGGCCACAGGTGTACGCCAGACAGGATGGAACAGTGCTCTGAGGTGGTACAGAGAATTCTCTTTCTTAGATGCCTGGCCAGATGTCTTGCTGAGATGCTCAGGGTCAAACTGATCACCAGATCTGGGGTCAGGAAGGAATTTTCCCCCAGGTGAGATTGGCAGAGACGGCGGACTTTTTTCATGTTCCTTTGCAGCATGGGGCATTGCTTTCCTGCTGGAATTATCTGGGCATATTTCACCTATCCAATTACCTGCCATTGCAGGGGGGACTGAAATGCTATAATCTAACTAATGTCAATATAGAGGTATCTAGGTGAAATGTAATGGCCTGTGTTATACTGCAGGTCAGCTTTGATGATCTAATGGTCCCTTCTGGCCTTAAATCCTATGAAAATTGGTGATTCAGTATATTGTGCTTAGCCCTCAGAGTCAGTACCTCACCAACATCCCAGTATGGTGTTCTATGCACTGTCTCTCAGGTAAGATGTAAAACCAAGGTCCTCACCAAATGTGGTCATTCAATATTTTAAGGAATTTTTCACAAGAGTAATGGTGTAAATCTTGGAGACCTGGCCAAACTCCATTTCAGATTATAAGGATAAGAGGGAAGGTCCTCTCCTCAATCAGTAACTGGTTGAAAGATAGAACACAAATGGTAGGAATAAATGGTCAGTTTTCACAGTGGAGAGAAGTAAATAGCAGGGTCCGTAGGGATATGCACTGGGACCAGTGCTGTTCAACATAGTCATCAATGATCTGGAAAAAACGGTAAACGGTGAGGTGGCAAAATTTGCAGATGATACAAAACTACTCAAGATAGATAAGTCCAAAGTTGACTGTGAAGTGTTACAAAGGGATCTCACAAAACTGGGTGACTGGGCAACAAATGGCAGATGAAATTCAATGTTGATAAACGCAAATTAATGCACATTGGAAAACATAATCCCAACTATGCATACAAAATGATTGGTCTAAAT
Source organism: Malaclemys terrapin pileata (assembly GCF_027887155.1). Classification (NCBI taxonomy): domain Eukaryota; kingdom Metazoa; phylum Chordata; order Testudines; family Emydidae; genus Malaclemys; species Malaclemys terrapin. The sequence continues at coordinate 19,944,001 of NC_071526.1, read as the reverse complement.
TATCTTTTACTACTCAAGAAAGAGATGTTGAAGTCATTGTGGATAGTTCCCTGAAAACATCTGGTTAATGCACAGCAGCAGTTTAAAAAAAAACAAACAAAAAAAAAAACCCTAACAATTTAAGAACCATTAGGAAAGATATAGATAATAACATAATGCCACTATATAAATCAATGGTACACCCACACCTTGCATACTGCATACAGTTCTGGTCGTCTCATCTCAAAAAAGTTACCTTAGAATTGGAAAAGCTACACAGCAGGGCAACAAAATCGATTAAGGGTATGGAACAGCTTTCATATGAGGAGAGATTAAAAAGACTTGGACTTTTCAGCTTCAAAAAGAGATGACTAAAGGTGGATATAATAGAGGTCTATAAAATCATGAATGGTAGAGCAGTGGTTCTCAAAGTCGGTCCGCTGCTTGTTCAGGAAAGCACTTGACTGGCCGGGCCAGTTTGATTACCTGCCGCATCCACAGGTTTGGCCAATCGCGGCTCCCACTGGCTGCAGTTCGCCACTCCAGGCCAATGGGGGCTGGGGAAAGGGCGGCCAGCACATCCCTCAGCCTGCGCCGCTTCCTGCAGCCTCCGTTGACCTGGAGCGGTGAACCGCGGCCACTGGGAGCCACAATCGGCCGAACCTGCGGATGCGGCAGGTAAACAAACCGACCCGGCCCGCCAGGGGCTTTCCCTGAACAAGCAGCAGACAGATTTTGAGAACCACTGGTGTAGAGAAAGTGAGTAAGAAAGGGTTATTTATCCCTTTTAATTAACACAAGAACCTGGGATCACCCAATGAAATTAATAGGTTGCAGGTTTAAAAAAAACAAAAAGAAGTATTTCTTCACACAATGCACAGTCAACCTGTGGAACTTGTTGCCAGGGGATGTTGTGAAGGCCAAAAGTTTAACTGGGTTCAAAGAAGCATTAGATAAGTTAATGGGAAGATAGGTCCATCAATAGCTATTAGCCAAGATGGTCAGAGAAGCAACCCGATGTCCTGGGTATCCCTAAACCTCTGACTGCTAGAAGCTGGGACTGAACGACAAGTGATAGATCAATTGATAATTGCCCTGTTCTGTTCATTCCCCCGAAGCACCTGGCACCGGCCATTGTCAAACAACATACTTCCCTAGATGGACCATTGCTGTGATCCAATATGGCCCTTCTTATGTTCTTACTACATTTTGTTTCATTAGGATGTTTTATTTCCTCCCTTCTTCATCCTTTCTCTAGCACCATAGACAACACCACAATTCTCCCTGTCACTCAGGCCCATAATCTGGGTGCCATGTTTAACTCGGCCCTTACCATAATATCCCTTGTTGTGTCTAAATCTTGCACCTTCTTCCTCCATAACATCTCAGATTCAACCTTTTCCACTAGGCTCTTCTTGCTGGCCTATGATTCTGACCACCTCAGCCCCCCGTAGTGATAATTCAGGCCTGGGAGATCTACCCGACTTGTGAGTCAAACTGTAGGAAAATGGATCAAAGTTTATAAAATATCACAATAACCTAACAATAATGTTGATGGGGAAAGGTGCAAAAGGGAGACAGAGACCGAATTAGTCCAAACGGAAAGGCCTACTGACGTAATTCGAGGACTGTGTTAAGATCATGCCCGGTAAACAAGAGAAGTGTGGGACTGGAAGTTAGTGGACCAAAATTGGTGTGTCAGAAATTAGGCCTAATTGGTGGACAAAATAATGGGGGGCTCAGCTATACCATCCATCACTCCCTTTTGACGTCCTTAAAAAAACTAATGACCTTTGTGGAGAAAATACAGATGGATGCTGGCTGGCGATTACTGGCTGACTGAAAGATGAGAGAAGATGCAGGAGCAAGTTTCACCATTATGGCTGCCACCCCCGCCATCTCCTGCGACTCTCAGTGACACCAGTGTGCCTTTGTTGTTGAGATCCTGAGAGGTGTCCTGACCAGACTGGCCCAGAGAGAGTGACTCAGGTGATACCATTACCTCCATTGGCTATGGCTAAATCCCAACCACCCCCTGAACTGTAAGACTTTGTCCTCCCTATGTGTCCTTTTCCTTGGCCTTGGTTAGGCTGGTGACTCCTTGTGACTACTGATATGCCTGTTACAATGAAAGGATGTCGTCACTGCAAAGTTAACCTGGGCTTTTACTCCCTAAAACTTGGTTTCCAGCCACACACAAAAAATTCTTTGATCCAAGTTTGGTGCTTTCATCACTGGCTAGTTGGCCTGTCTGAGGCTATAGCTTAAAGCTGAGGGCTGTTTATACTTAGGCTGGTAACCAGTCCATTTTGCAGTGTGGACGCAGGCTAAACTACTTGGACACTGCTAGTCCTTCAATGCTTTCAGTTCCCTGTAAGCAGTATTTTCTTGCCATCTTAACTACTCCCTTCTTCTGTGTCAGAACTCACTTACCAATTTATATACACCAGTTCAGCATTTAAACCCCACATTGCACGTGGCCTGCTCTGTTGGCAACATTTCTGTTTCTGCTGTGGTCCCACAGAACTTGAACAGAGATGGTGTCTAGGAAGTCAATGACCTGACACGGTCAGCTGGCACCGTGGACTGGACAGCAGCTGACAGAAAAGTTGGACACCGTCAGCTGGACAGCAGCTGACAGAAAAGTTCTCTTGTGAGGTCAATAAGAGTCATAATTTTGGGAGAGCTACCCAGAATCTGCAGTTCTGTCAGGCCATCTCCAAGAAGCTGACAAAGGCAGGGATTCACCAGAAAGGACCTCAGTGCAGTTAGAAAATCAAATCCCTCAGGAACGTGTACTAGAAGACCAAAGACCAGAACTCATCGAGAACATGCCCCTTCTACAGTGAGCTGTACCGGATGCCCAGTACTGCTTTGAGCAGAGACCCCATTTTCATGCTTGACAGGTTCTCGACTCTGGAGGGTGTTAGTACTCAACCGGCAGCAGAGTGGACAGAGCAGACAATGGGAGCATTGGAACTGGATGGAGTGGAGGAGATGCCACTGCTTCTGGGCAGAGACAAGATGACCTCAGGCTGGAATCGCAGGTCCGCTTTGGGGAAGAGATAAGGGAACAGTCCAGGGAGGACGCAGCAAAGGAATCAGCATCTCATCAGCTGAGTAAAATGTGATCCTCCATTTTTGTTGTTATGTAACATATTACAACATGAGGACTTTGCCTGTTTATAACCAATCTCATTCCTGTAAATGGGACTATCACATGCTGGTGAGGAAGCTATGCATGCAAAGATTCGGCTAGGACAGAGCCTCCATTTTCCCTGCTCTCCCCCCCTCAGTCTCCCCCCAGCTACATGTGATCCAAGAATTTTGTGTGTAGGTGTGTGGGGGGAATTATTGTGTGCTGCTGAATGTGTGCAAACCAGGAGTTATTGGAACAAGTCAAGCGGTGCCTGTAAATGCACAAAAACAGGCAGCATAAGCATATATGCACAATATCAGTGTGATTTTTCTCACACTTTCTTGTGTAATAAAATAATTTTAAAGTAGTCTAGCTATTATGTCCATTACATGAGCTGTGTAGGTAATTAAGTCCAGATCACTTGCAAAGTCTCTTAGTCCAGTGTCTGGGTGCCATGGGTGGAGGTTGCAAAGGCACTTCTGTGTTGGCTTTGTGCTGTTACATACTACCTCTGTATCCTGTTTGTTAGCCCACATTTTAGTCTATGCGTGGATAACGATGCAGGAGAGCCTCTCATGCAGCTGGAACCCCAAATGGTCAGTCAGGGCTGAGCAAACTTCCCCTGCTCCCGCTTTGTAGCACATTAGTACCCTCTTGTCATCAATCTGCCCATCTGTCACCAGTTGACAAAAGAATTCCATGGTATATGTGGATGGCTTTCTACCAGAGGCCTGGAATAGCTGTTCTCTTTTCCACTCCGGGATCTCCAGCAAGTTCACCTCTTCCAATGCCACCACAGCCTGAAATAATGAAGCTACTAGTAAAATGCCCCTGGCCTGTCCCCCCCCCCACACACACACACCACTCAAGCCACAAAAGCCATTTTTTAATAAATAAATAAATAAAGCTCTTGACATTGTCTTGATGGGGAGGAATTCAAGGTCACAGCAGCTTCAGAGTGGAGAAGAGCAGCCAAGGAGATAAAAGTTCCAACTTTTGCTGTGCTGTGACACAGGAGGAGGAAATAGTGTGCTGCTTCATTGCTTTTCAGGGACACTTACTGCTGAGGAGGCAGGGCTTTCACCCAGCAGGGCAAGGACTGTCAATAAGAGGGTCCAGAAACTTTGGGGGGGAAAGAAAGAGGGCCAGAGATGACTGCGAGGAGCATGACTGCAGCACAATTTATTCTAGAGATGGGGCTGGGAAATGATAGTGGACTACAATGATTATGATGAGGAGAGGAGGGAGCAGGACTGCCAGCTGCAGCTTGAAGTACAGCAGCAGCAAAAAAACCTGTTCAAATGGTTGATTAACATGATGGCCAGCAGGCAACAGATCCAGCCAAGCCTCTGCCCCAGTGCCCATCCAGTTTATCCCAGTGACCTCCCCTCCACTCTAGCATATCCTACAGCCACTGGACAATTCAGGGCGGGGGTGGGGGGAGGGAAAAAGGGGGAAGAGATTAGCCTGTCAGTGCAGTCCATATGCATCAGCGGGGGAAGAACTAATTGACGACATGCAATTCCATTGCATGGGACATTGCATTTCTTGTTTTCATATTTTGTTTTATTTCTGTTTGTACTTTGCTTAAGCTTGCAGTGTCTTGTTTGCACATTTAGTTTGTGGCAGTTGAACTGCCTGTGTAATAGACTTTTAATAAATTATTTTGTTGTTCAGTCCTATGCAATGTGAGTACTTGGAAAACAATAGAGACAGGAACTTCAAAGCAAAGATTTTAATAAAGTCTGATTAACAACACAAAATTGCTAAATTAATGCAGCACACTAAAGTTGTTGTGCTCATCTTCCCCCTCCTCCCGTTTTCCCCTCCAAACTAAGAATGTAGACACACAAGACTTACTTCCCTTGCTGTCCTGGACACAGCCTCAGTTATCAGAGATGCTCTTTCTGACTGCCTGTACTGGGCTTATAAACCAGCACTGGCATTGACCCACTCCTGGCCAAAGCATTTTCCCTTCTCCTCGCATATGTTGTTCAATACACAGCACACCCCACTAATGTGAATAACATTATACACGCTGATATCCAAATGATTTTGTAGTTAGCGCCATCTTGCCTTCTGTCAGCCAAATGCACATTTGACCATCTTCCTACAACTTCTCAGTGTGAAATTAAACCTTCTGCCCAGTATTCTCACACCAGGGTAAGGCTTTCTGAGCCAGAGCAGTAGAATATAGGCTGGATTTCCCAAAGTAACAGTGGGCCAGACACCCCTTTGATATTATATTATTGGGTGGGAATAAAGTGCCAGCTTCTCCAAATTTGAAAATGCTAGATCTCTGGACTACCCTGGCCTCATGGACCCTGCTGGTGCATCCCATATTAGTGTCCCTGAACCTCTCTCTATGGTCAACCAAGTCCTGCTTAATGCATTCAGTAATGCCTGTTTGTTCTCCCATCCCTGCCCACTTCTGTTGATAGTTTATTCAGTCCTCCATTGTATTTTGTCTAAATCCTAGGCAAAGAGCTCCTAGGGCAGGGACCATCTTTGCGCTTTGTATTGTGTGTTGTACAATTGACCGTGAGCCCTGCTTGGGATCCTTAAGTGCTACTGCAATGCAAATAATAACAATAATGTATTACTGGCATTAGGCAATGGTGACATTTGGAGGCTTTGTGCTGTTGAACAGTTATGGTGTTTCAGCACTGGGTAAAAATCTGTTTAGTCAAGGGGTTTGTGAGGATAAGTGTGTGTGTGTGTGTGCAAAGTGCTTTGAGATCCTTGGATCAAAAGTGCTAAAGAAATTCCAAGTATGGTTAACACTTGAATCCACATTTCTCCTCCTGCTCCCACTCTACCTTCTCGTTATCTGCCATCCCAGCTCCTCCACGGTGTCTGCCTAGGTTCATTGGGCACACATCCTTTAATTCCAACATACTGATTCTCAGTAAGGAAAGGAATTGAAATGAACAGCGATGGAGTTTTCAAAATGTATTTTTGCATACAACACTCTGATTTTTTTGTGTCTCTTTCTTTCCCCATTTATCTGTTTAAACATCACAAGAGTCTCAAGCTGTGGCTTTCCTGGAGCTTTCCATATTGTGCAGTCTGTAGAGAGACACCTGCCCCAGTGAGGAGTCCTAATTCTTAGTTTCCACTTTCCAGATGATCTGACTTCCCATGAATTATTTCTCTGAATGGCGATGTACTGCCTGACAGGAATGACACTATTTAACATAAGACAAACTAGCTATAAAATGAGAAAACCTAAAAGTCTTTGGGGCATATTTTCAAGGTTATTTTAACGTCCTAGTTAAATGTTAAACTGCTGTTCTCCTATAAGGCTGCCTGTAAATGTTGGGGGACAATATAAATGAGAATAATGTTACTCTGAAATTAAATTGTCTTTCTCGGGTTTTAAAATGTTTGTACAGGGTATTTTTATTAATTGAATTCTGTTTGTTGCTAATTTGCTTTCTGGTTTTGTTTTGTACTAATGTCAGAAACACAACTGAAAGGAGGATCAGTAAGTTCTGTTTCCTGCAAGGTGATGTGGATTGCATGTGTGGAAGTTATTTGGATTTGCACCCAGGTTAAAGTGGTTTTCTTTCTTGCTTTTCTGTAAATCAATGTATTTTTCCCCATAGCAGTTGCCTGAAAATGGTTAGGAACTGGACTCTTCCCATTCAGGTGATTACAAAAGGTGCTGCTTCCTTCTTTCTATGAGATTTTTCATCAGTATTTTCATATCCATATAGTCTCTCCCTTCACAGATTATTTGCTGTCTCTACCTCCATTTCCAGCAGGCAACATGCTTGGGCTGAACCCATTTCTCCAGTTCAGAGTGAGATTGATTACCCCCTGTGTTCCAGGGACTGCTTGTGTCTTCAGGCATAAATTCTGCCCTGCATTTTCTCATGCTGCTGCTTTTGGCAGTGTGATGCAACAGTAAGTAATAGTATGGGGCAGGGCTCAGCATGTCATGCATGCAGCCGTAAGTCACAACAAATGGATTTACAAAAGCCACTGATATGATCCACAAAGCAGAATTTTTACACTGTGAAATCCCTTCCTGAAATCTGGTCAGCACACCATCATTTCTCAGTTCAAATGAAAAACGTCAGGCTTACCAGTTGCTGTCTATACTCTAGTGTAATCAGTGAAGAAGTGGGGAAGCATCTCTCTTGTAATAATGAACAACTTTCCTGTTCAGTATTATAATATAATTACTGTATAGTAAAATAAAATACAGCAAATATAAGGTAATGTGACCAAAAATGGACCGTAAAAGCTTTAAAAGCCTTCTTCCAATTACAATGTGTGCAACAGCTTAGATGAGAGCTACTCTAGATATGCTTTGGCACACTGGCTTTATTGTTATCTAGGGCTTGTTATGATGAACTTAATATGTCCTCATGCCTGATTCAGGTTCCAAATTTGATTCAAATGTAAGGCAGCGTATGCTTCCTGGGAAACAAGGGCTGTGCAGAGAAATCAGCACAATTACACAGACAAGGATTTCACTTCTGGGAAGGTTTTATGATTGCAGACCTTTCTATTGGGAATGGTCCTGAGCTATAAGTTTGGATCCAAACTCATTTGGATTTGGATCCAGTTTCCATGTCCCCTCACTAAACCTCCCTGAATTTAAATGTGCTGCTCATTGTATCCGGGGGGAAAAAATTGTTGGAACAGTGGGAAAAAACTGAGTGTGTGTGTGTGCGCTTTGCTCTTTCCACCCACTTTTCCATGAGAGTCTGCTTTAAACCCTTTGCCCTCTGATGAATGGAGGACTGCTCATTTTGATGTTCCTTGGCAGAGATTTGCTGGTTCATTGAAGGGGAGAGTCTTTGGAAATGCTGAGCCCCCTTTGCTATCTGGAGTTTCATTTTTGTCCAGTTAAAGCAAGAAAATAAGGGATAACTCTCTCATCTCTCATTGGGGGAAATCAGAGACACATGGAAGACCTTACCTGAAGAAAAAAATTAAGAGAGAGATTCTGAGTGGGCAGATTACCTGTTTTGCTATCCTCTTTGATCAACTGAGATCTAGGACTGTGGGAAGGGACCAAGCTCACTGGTGCGATTAAGATTCAGAAACTGAGACCAACAGTGAGCATAGTTAAAGTCTCATAGGGGAACTTTTAGTCCTGGATGGGCAGCATGCCTGTCTGGCTCAGAAACGGGTACCATGGCAGGACAGGTGGATTCCTCTCAGGGCCGGCTCTGGCTTTTTTGCCGCCCGAGGAGCGCGGCAGGGGAGGGCGCCAAGCTTGGCCGCGGGCCTGCTCTCCCCGACTGGCCGGAGCGCCGGGGGGAGGGCAGCGAGCCTGCCGTGGCTCCGCTGGCGGTCGGAGCGCCAGGAGGAGGCCGGAGAGCTCGGTAGGGGCCCCGCTCTCCCTGACTGGCCGGAGCGCCAGGGGGAAGGCGGTGAGCCCGGCCGGGGCTCCGCTCTCCCCAGCGGCCAGAGCGCCGGGAGGAGGGCGGAGAGCCGGCCGGGGCTCCGCTCTCCCCGGCGGCCAGCTCGTCGCGGCCCCGCTCTTGGGCCGGAGCGCCGCGCCACCCCCCTCCAGGTGCCGCCCCAAGCACATGCTTGGTGGGCTGGTGCCTGGAGCCGGCCCTGATTCTGCTAGTGTACATGTGAAGAATTGGGAGCAGATCTGCTGGCAATATACCACAAAGTGACCTGCCATCACAGAGCTCTGTGGTGGTTACAGGCATCGGTGTTGGGCACAGAAGCCGCACCATAGTCCTGGAAGTTCATCGTGTATCCTCATGCCTCAGGAATAAGATGCGAAAGAGGGCCATCAGGACAAAAGAGAAGTGTGTGAACTAAACTGCAGTGCAGCTGGAACCAGTTGATATAAGTTTCCGTTTCCTGTTTTGTGGTTGGTTTAGAGGGGACAGGAGGGATGTAAGTGAGGCAGGAATAGCTTTTCAAGTTGGACTCAACGGGTAGTGATCAATGGCTCGATGCCTAGTTGGCAGCTGGTATCAGGTGGAGTGCCCCACGGTTGCTCCTGGGGCTGGTTTTGTTCAACATCTTAATTAATGATCTGGATGATGGGATGAATTGCACCCTCAGCAAGTTTGCAGATCACACTAAGCTGGGGGGAGAGGTAGATACGCTGGAGGGTAGGGATAGAGTCCAGAGTGACCTAGACAAATTGGAGGATTGGGCCAAAAGAAATCTGATGAGGTTCAAGAAGGACAAGTGCAGAGTCCTGTACTTAGGAAGGAAGAATCCCATGCACCGCTACAGGCTGGGGACCGACTGGCTAAGCCGCAGTTCTGCAGAAAAGGACCTGGGGGTTACAGTGGACAAGAAGCTGGATATGAGTCAGCAGTGTGCCCTTGTTGCCAAGAAGGCCAATGGCGTATTGGGCTGTATTAACAGGAGCATTGCCAGCAGATCGAGGGCAGTGATTATTCCCCTCTATTCGACATTGGTGAGGCCACACCTGGAGGATTATGTCCAGTTTTGGGCCCCCCACAACAGAAGGGATGTGGACAAATTGGAGAGAGTCCAGTGGAGGGCAACGAAAATGATTAGGGGGCTGGGACACATGACTTACAAGGAGAGGCTGAGGGAACTGGCGTTATTTAGTCTGCAGAAGAGGAGAGTGAGGGGGGAGATTTGATAGCTCCCTTCAACTACCTGAAGGGGGGGGTTCCAAAGAGGATGGAGCTAGGCTGTTCTCAGTGACAGAACAAGAAGCCATGGTTTCAAGTTGCAGTGGGGGAGGTCTAGGTTGGATATTAGAAAACACTGTTTCACTAGGAAAGTGGTGAAGCACTGGAATGGGTTACCTAGGGAGGTGGTGGAATCTCCATCCTTAGAGGTTTTTAAGGCCCGGCTTGACAAAGCCCTGGCTGAGATGATTTAGTTGGGGTTGGTCCTGCTTTGAGCAGGGGGTTGGACCAGATGACCTCCTGAGGTCTCTTCCAACCCTGAGATTCTATGATTCTATAGTTCTGGCTCCTATCTGATTACCTGGTTGAATAGGTGAGTGGTGCAGTCAGGAGTTCTCTAATGGGAGAGAGTGCCCACTATAACCGATTGAGCTCTGCTCCAGGGAAACATCTGGTTTTGGATGGAGAAACTGAGATGGTGCTGGAAAGTCAGTAGATTTAGGTACACTCATCTGGATGTGCTAGTAGAAGTAAAGCCTTCCTTGTGCCTAGCTCGACTATGTGCCATAGTAGCTTACAGTTGGGTACGTGAGGTCTGTCTCTGCTGTTGAGGAGGAAAGAAAAGAGAAATGCAAATAAGGAAGAATCTTCCAGGACTAAGACCTTGTGGTAGTTTTATTGCCTTTTGAACACTGTTCGTATGTAGTGGGAAACAGTCCCTGTCTCAAAGAGCATAGAATCTAAATAGACAAGACAAGGATTCCTCGTTCTTTTTGCTGATATAGACTAACACGGCCACCACTCTGAAACAAAAGGTAGGAAAGCTGGTCTAGTTGATAGGGAGCTGGGCTGGGACTCAGGAGACCTCAGTTAAATTCCTGGCTTAGCCATAGATTTCCTGTCTGACTCTGGGCAAATCAAAATGGGATTAGCATGTCCTTATCTCATGGGGTCTAGTAAAGATAACAGTCCATTAAGGGGCTTTCTGAGACACTCAGACGTTACAGCAATGAGATCGATATACAAATTCCTAGATAGAAAATATTATTGTCCCAACTATACAGGTGGAGCACTGCAGCATAGAAAAGTTAAGTAACTTTCCCAAGGTCACACTGGAAGCCTGTAGTAGAGGTGGGAATTGAACTCATGGGTCTCCTATTCCAGTGTTTTAACCATGAGATAGTCCTTCCTGCCCTCTAAATGTCCCTCAATTCTCACTCCACAGAAGAGGAAGGTGGTAGTCCCAACATACCAGCATGCATGCTATTGTGCAACTAAAACAAACAAATTCAACCTGCCTTCACATGAGAAATGAAATGATGACTCAGCAGGTGGAACCTAGTTCCACCCCCACAACAGCAATTAGTAATTGGATTTCACTGTTTTGAGTATTAGATATTTAATCGGAGAACAGCACCCAAAATGTGCTGTGCTTTTCTTAAGTAACACGACAAATTGGCTGTCAGTCCCTAATAGCAATACAGTTGATACAGGAGATGTTTGTGCTGCCAGTTTACCAAGGGGCATGGGGAATGGTAAGATAATTCTTGGTTCAGACATGAGTGTTTGGGTGCAGTAGTTTATACCTCATGGCAGATTGTTTCAGGCAAATGGCCAAAGTGAGGGAGAACTACACAACAGGGACATTTTAAGGGACCTGCAAACAAGTTCCATTGCTAATGATAAATGTTAAAACACCACCCTGTGCCCTGTCCTCTGTTACTTGTAGAAAGAGTGTTTTGTTAAAGGCTTTTTATCCTGCATAGTGTCCTCTGAGACAAAACTTGAATCCTCAGGTTTTAATGATGCGGTTGGCTGGTGAGAAGCAGGTACATATTTGGGGGACAGCAGGAGAATTGGTCTGTGCAATTGGATGTTGATTTAACACCTGACATTTTCTTCTATTAAGGTGGCTTTATAAATAGGCCTGGCAAGGTTAGAACTCTGACCCTCAGAGCTTTGATCTTGGAGTTCGGGTTTGCATGTTAAGTGCTATATACAATAATGTCACAATATATAGAATAGTCAGCGGTTTTGGTTCTGTTCTTTACTGCCTCTTCACCTGCGTTGCCTGGTGAAAAACAGAAATTCCAATCCTTCTGCCAATTATGTGGGACAAGATAAAGGCAACAACTACTTCATGTGAATCTTCTTTTTCCTTATGTTAATCCCATCAAAAGGGGTCCACTCTACAAGTCTGCTCCCTCTACAATGCTCTGTTCAATGCCATCCTCTGTTGCACAACATGATAACATGTCTGTCTTTATGACAGCCCACCATTTTTTCTTGGTTTGGCTGCTTTGACTTCTCTTGGAACTCAAAGGCCTCTTGAAGATCAATTAACCTCATGTGAATTGTGAATATTTTTCCTTTTCTCTCTAAATTTTCCCATGAGCTTCCTCAGTGCAAAACCAGCATCTATTGTCGACCTTCCTGGCATGAAGCCATATTGATTTGCCATAACAAATGTGAATGCCAGTAATGAATGAGGATTATTAGACTATCCAATAGTCTCCCAACCAAAAAATGTGGAGGTTCCATTGCTTAAATCATTTAAAAAATGGCTTCGGCAAACCCCTGGAAAATGGACTGTATTGAACACCACTCCTGAATCTTCTGTTCAGATTTGTATCCCATATTCATCACCAAGTATCTGATGTCTTCCCCAGAAACAGTGGGGAAACATGCCAGCTTTGGCCAAATTCCAGAGTTACTTCTTGTGGCTACTTGGCTGTAAGGGCAGGATGCATATTACAGACGTAATGCATAAGAAGGGCAATTTTATAAGGGCTTCTTTGGGGATAAAAGTTTAGGCAATGAGTGATTATTGCCATAGTAATGCAGTGTTGTTTCAGTTTCCGTATGTAAAGTCAAAATTAGACAGGAAAATCAGAGTCCTACTTAACTCTTCAGGCCTAGCGCAGAATGTGCAAAATGTATCTTTCTTCAGCTAGTCCTGGGTTCATGTTGATAATATCAGCATTCGGTTCACATTGAACCTGTCCAGAGGAAGATAAACTGTGATGACTGCTTGAAGATGGAGCCCTTCCATTTGCAAATCCTTTGAGGTGATGTTTGTGTATATCAGACTTCAAACAATTATCCAGCAGCATCTGGAACATATGCCTGTAGAACTGGGGAAACTGCTTCAGCCGTCTACTTACCTGTGCAAGACACAGGAGTAGGTGGATTTTTCTTTACTCATCTCATAATCCAGGAGTCTACTCAGAATGAAGCAGGTAGAACTATAATATGTGTGCATAGTTTTCAGAAGTATGTCCTTAAAACAAGCAGGAGTCCAGGTGATTGTGGATATGGCCCAATTGCTGTAGAGAAGCAGCAGGTTAAAGCAGGATTGTTGGTCACAGAACAATATCAGATTAAAATACAGTTCAAATCCTGTGGAAGTACTTCCCTGCAAAATTCTTGGACTTGACATATCAACAGTTTTTGTTCAACATGAACTTTGGATGTTTCCCCCCCATATTTTTAAATGGCCTGCCAGTCGAGTGGAAGGTAATGGCTATGTGGTGCTCCTGTGAACCAGTTCATCGCTACTGTTAGGTAATGTTTTGGTGAAGTGTTAGTTAATTGGATCTGTTTGAACACACAAGATTACCATACAATGTTCATATTTATATCCTTGAAAATGGATTTTGGTTTGGCTATCACTGTGCATTAGACAGGAATAATGGACACATTTTCACTCCCATTTATTATAACCATATAGTGATTTTATTGCCATCATACAAACTAAGCTGGTGCTATTTAGTTTTATTCACTGAATAGTGACAGGGCTGCAGCTGCTCAATTTTAAAAATAACTCTTTTATATTGGCTAGGACAAAAATGTAGCGAATATAACAATCATGCACAATGACAACTTCTACAGAACAGTTACACTTTTCCAGCACAGACCCAAAGTCACTGGACATCAGCCACTTTGGATCAAATGACCAGAGTCAGCTCCAAAATACCAGCTGACATCATACAGGCTTATCTCAATGGGGAAGATGTATTTGCATAGCAGAAATTGTGCCAAGTTTTGAGTTCTAAAGCTAAATGCTTACAAAGTTCTAAGCGACAGCATTAGTTATTTCACCCCGAGCAGCAGAAATCAGAATGGTGACAAGACACAGAGCTTCCCCATATCCAACACCATCTTTGATATGAAGAACTGGTTTCTTGTTATTGTCTTTTCAATGTAGGGAGATCCCAGGTGAAGCACATATTTCCTCTGTGCTATCTCCCCACCCACCCACACGCTCTGATCTCTCCATTTAATTATTTTAAACCTCTAAAATGTTCTGGCTTCTTCGGTTTAAAAATTTGGGGGAGCTGAACAGCTAAGTGTTTTAAGTGTGGAACATGACAAAGAGCTGAACTGAGCAACAAACTCAAACATGCAGGGCCGGATTAACTTTTTGTGGGCCCGGCGCCAAACATATTTGTGGGGCCCCCTGGGGAATGAGGGGGCCAAGGGCAAGAGCACAGCGGGCAGGGTGGATTTGATTTAAATCATGATTTAGATCACTAGTCAGGAAGACTCAATTTAATTATAGTTTTCTACATAAAAGTGCATTCTTGTTGGTTGTTCTTGTTGAGTCAGGGCAGAGGGCTGGGGGTGAGGGTTGGGGCCATGGGGGTGCTCATGGCAGGGCACTGGAGGGGGGCTTCTCTGCCTCCTTCCCCGAGCGGCGAGTGTGCTGCGGCTCCGCTCCTCCCCCTCCCTTGCACCAGCAAACAGCTGATTGGTGGCAGAGAGGGAGAGGGGAAGGGGTGGGAATGCAGCACGCTGGAGGAAGAGGCTGGGGAGGAGCTTGGCTGCCGGTGGAGCCTGTCCTGCTGCAGCAAGACAGAGCCCCAGGAGCCGGCAGCACCAAGCTTCTGCCCCCGCAAGGGGGGGGGCAGAGAAGAGCGGCTGGGTCGGGGCCCCTTTGGAGCGTGGGCCTGGCGCCACTGGTGCCATGGTAAATCCGGTACTGAACATGCTTGGAACATCATTACTTTTTAGAACTCCCCTTTCTGTTGCCTCTGTCAGTGATAGACAAGGATAGAGGGGCGAGGAGAGGATCTTCACTAAGTTCTGAATATCAGAACTGTAAGAGCAGCAGTGACAGAACTGCTATCACATCCTTGCTACAGCTGCCCCCACTTACACAGCATGGTTGCTGCTACTCCACGGCTTGCCCAATTTGTGGCATTAGTAATGCATAGAGAGGCAGAGGAGCAGTTAACTTGTATTTAGTGTATGTTCACTGGAAGATGTACTCTTGCTGCTGCCCAGTTCTACCCCTGCCTTTTTCTCCTTTCCTGTCACAGAGGGACCTGTAGGGACTCTCTTTGCATGAGGAGTGTAAGTCACTTTCTGCCCATGTTCCCTGTTAGCTGGTTGATGCCATTATCTCACTGTTCATCTGATCTACTTTTGCTCTGTTTCGTTATCCTTCCCCTATCTGTCCCCAGCACCCACTTCATCCTTTTGACTATTCTTATCCCCTTCTTCCTCCTCCTCCTCCCACTGGCAAGGGAAATACATTTACAAATGGGGGACCTCCTCGAATTTCAGTGCTTTTGAAATAACCAAGCTTTGTGCATTGTTTCCAAGGACTCCTGGACCCAACAATGAGCCCGCTGGACAGCTGGAGCAAAGTCTCAATGAGATCATGTATTGCAGCAAGTAGAATATGACCTTTGACCCTTGGGTCATCTCCCACACAGCTATGCATCTCCCCCCATTGCAAAGTAAATGTATTTTTTTACCACTGAAGCAGCATTTGGTTTATGGTGAGTCTGTGGTGCCCCATCAGTTGAAAAGTGATTGTTTTGCTTTTGTCCTTTCATGAAATGGCCAAAGAGGGCAATGCTTGCTGGTCACTCATATGTGAAATGTTTTGTGCAGCTCTAACATTGGATGGAAGTGAACTGGAGAAAAGCTTTGAAGAACCGTGGCCCTGTTTTCCTGTTTTTCACTGCTTTTCATCATTTGGTTGAATTTTTAATCCTAAATGTGCTTGTTACTTTAGAAAAGTATGGTTCATTCAAAAATTCCTCTCAAAGTCACCCATTTCTTTGCTGTCTCATCACTGAGGTTTTCTTCACTACCAGATCAGGTTTAACATTTTCAGTATTTCTCTGAAGATTGCATTGGTAGAGACCGAATGGTATAAATTATAGCTAAAAATATAATTTTTCTGTAACTGTCATAACAACATTTGGGCTAATTGATTCTCAATAGAATAATGACATCCAGTATGTAGTGAGAAATATTCATGAAGGAATCTGTGAAAACCTAGAGCTGCCTTACAGCCTTGGTGTAACAGGAAAATTCATTAGAGTCCATTATTTAACAAAAAATGAAAAATAAATATAAGCAGCCATCAGAGATTATTTTCCTTTCTAATTTCAGGACAGTTTGAGTTCCTATTAGTGTCAGTGAATTTTGATTTGGCATAACTCTAGCACAGTAGTGGGCTTGTAAAGCGTATGTCCCTAAGAGAAGGCCATCAGAACACAGAGAAGGAGAACATATAGATGAAAGGTGCAGAATCACAGTTTGCAGAGAGAGAGGACAACAGAAACAAAGCTGAAGGCGGGAGGGGACACAGTAACTGTCCCTAAAGGTTTGGGAAATAATTAGGATAAGATGGGGGTGGTGAAGGTGATTAGGAAGCTAATGCAGGAGCAGTGGGGTTGTAAGCAATTAGGATAAGTGACATTTATACTGCATGTTTTGACCAAAGATCCCAGTGTGATACACAAAGTGTGCAGTGTGTGTGTGATCCTGCAGCTTCTCTGCTTGCGCAGCTGCCACTGATGGATTCCATGTGCAGAGCCATCTGTATACAGGAATCACTGCACACAACACAGAAATGGAGATATCGCTAGGCGTGTGTGAGGGGGCATGCTCCTCACACTGGCCCTGAGAGACCTGAATTAGGCCAAGTGGGCCCAATCAGCCAATTAGGCTGCAAATGAGGGAGACTGAAGTTGGAGGAAGCTAATTAGAAGAAGGCTTACCTGTGAGGGAACAGGCACAGCTTCTAAAAAGCAGGGAGGAAGCCTAGTCCTTCTCCTTGAGGTAAGGGAGCAGGAAGGGGAGAAGCAGCCTGGTAGGAAGGAGTTCAGGGGTGAGCGGTAAGTTGGTGAAGATACAGACTTTAACCATTTACTACAGGGGCCCTGGACTGGAACCCAGAGCAGAGGGTGGGTCTGGACTACCCTGTCAGCTGCTGCGGAGTGGGCCTGTTTGGGGAAGGCAGGAAGACTGCCTAAGTCACTGTTGGCATGACAGGGTCAGGGCAGCGGGTGGGAGGACCACTTGACACTGCATGGACAGAGGAGACTTCGAAAGTCTGCCCTGGAAGGGGAAAGTAGGTAGTGACCTAGTCGGAGGGCTGAGTTGTAAAGAGGCTGCAGCAGCTTCTGGAGCTAG
Source organism: Malaclemys terrapin pileata (assembly GCF_027887155.1). Taxonomy (NCBI): domain Eukaryota; kingdom Metazoa; phylum Chordata; order Testudines; family Emydidae; genus Malaclemys; species Malaclemys terrapin. Next base: position 19,926,856 of record NC_071526.1, on the reverse strand, counting down.
AGAAGGGCTGTAGAGCACAAGAGAGACATGGAGCACAACCCCAGGGAGGGGCATAAACTATGCAAAGCTACTCCCTAGAACAGCCAGGTAGAGGTGCCAATTTGCAGTGAGTAGAACACCCTTGTCATGGGGGAATGTGGCAACTGTTTAAATAGTGCATAATAAATCTGCCACTCATCATCTTAGGACAGGAGGTGAGGACTGCTGTATCCATCTAAAACTCCATGGGAATTTTAGGTCTGCAGAATAGAATGGCTATTTGGGATTTGGCCAGGGCACTAGGGCTAACACTGCAGTACAAAGACATTTCAAATTGGCTGTGGTTCTAAGATACTGTTGTCTAGTGTAGAGTGGTTTGCAAATGCTAGTGCTGATTCTGTTGCTAGAAGGGGTCAGTGCTAGATAATGCTCTAATATGGTCGGTGTAGAAGAAATTCCTGAGTTAGTAGAGAGGAAGGAGCAGATCTTCCAGAAGGGTCCTCATCAACCTTCTGTTCAGGGACAGCAGTTGGGAGGGAGATCTCCAGGGACCCCAGTGAACTGCCAGCTCCTGGTGATTTATCTGTCTCCCCATCCCTAATCACCCTCTCTCTCCTGAAGGTGTCAAGGGAATTTGAAAGGTTTCAGAGTAGCAGCCGTGTTAGTCTGTATCTGCAAAAAGAACAGGAGTACTTGTGGCACCTTAGAGACTAACAAATTTATTAGAGCATAAGCTTTCGTGGGCTACAGCCCACTTCTTCGGATGCATATGCATATGTGGGCTGTAGCCCACGAAAGCTTATGCTCTAATAAATTTGTTAGTCTCTAAGGTGCCACAAGTACTCCTGTTCTTTTTAAGGGAATTTGAAGTTTATCAGGATTAATCTGTGCTCCCAGGTCAGTCTGAAGATCTAATAGTTTCTCACTTGTGCAAACATGGAACGAAGTTGAACACAGCTGTGTGTTTTCTACATGCTGCTACAGACGTATTAAAACAAACCCACAGAAGGTGGGTAAATGGCATGTGCCCTCTGTGACCCGCTAGGTTTCTGGCAGCCAGTAAGGCTCTTTGCTGTCCCTGCTGGTGCCTGGCCTGCATAGAGCCTGTGGGAAGGAGGAGACAATAGTGACTGTAAGGGACAGAATAGAGGCAGGGGCAAAGAGGACCAGAATGCCGGGGGAGAGGCGGAGGTAGCACTAGGTAGGGTAGTGTGGATGGGGTGAATGGGGGAGGCTGTCCTAAAGTTTCAAAAGCCCCAGAGGCTCCCACAGTCCTCAATAGCCCTTGCCCCAGGCTGCCTTATGCTCTTTTCCTGTCTCTCCCTCCAAACAAGCCTCCTTTTCAGAATCTCTCTGTATCAAAGTCCTCCTTACTCCCCAGTGGCTTCTGACACCCTCCAATACCTTCTTCCCCACTGGCTTCTCCAGCACCCTTATCTGCCCCTAGAGCCTCCTAGTCACTCTGGTCTCTAGTGTGTGGGTAATAGGCTCTTGCCTCACACACCTGGGGAGTCCTCAGGGGAAATCAGTGATGACGTCTCACTGTCACGTAACATTACATGTGGAGCTGCCCTCAAGGAAAAGCAGAAAGGACAATGATAAGCAAGTGGATGCTGGACAGTTTAGCAGGCTCATGCATGCCAGGGTGTCCCAGGGAAGGATTTAACACCTTGGCTTCCCACTATGGCACTGCTTCCCTCCATTGAGTCGCACATTAAATACATGGGCATCCAGGAATATCCATCCTCCGAGATCATTCAGTCTAAATCCATGGGTGCTGCAGTGAAATGAGAAATAGTTGTTGGAGATGGCACTATAGGGCTATCTCCAGTATATTAGGTGGACTTGCCTTTTTGTTTAGGCTTTGTTGTGATACAAGCTATAATTAGAACGTATCAGTATAATCTAACTACTTATGCTCTGCGCATACAGTATCTGAATGCCTGTAATATCTGAGAAGCCTGAATAGCTGCTTCTGTTGAGGAGCATACAGTAAATTGGTAACATAGCTTCATCCAAGTTGCTGTGCTGACGGCTTTTGGATAGAGCCGCCGTGTGTATAGCTACTGGTCAATGGATCTGAGATACAGCTATCTCCTCCTGGTTTGGTACTGTAACCTTTATGTTAAAATATTCCCAATTAATACTAAGTAGTTAAAATAAAGGTGCAGTAAAACTAACTTATTTTTCAGGTTCGAGCCTGTAGGTCAGCTAGACAACTTACTTAGTAGGGGACCAATAGGTGACACTTTGAATGATACAACCAAACTTTATTAAAAAGAAAAATAACATTCATGCAATTACTACTTACACAATACTTCAGTTAGCCTTGCACTCAAGGATGGAATGGTGTACGATGGGCGATCAGTCCACTGACAACAGAGTGAGGTACAGCCTCATAATCCTGGAAGCTAACGGTACCCTTTGGACGTTAATTGCAGCTCTCCTCCAGTTTAGCAAGGCTACTCCTTTTCTACTCCATTATAATACTAATTCGCATTAAATATATTTCCGCCACCTCCTTTTTTGGGTCTTTACATTAGACATTATTTAAATTAGCATCTGCAGCAGTGTGCTTACCATACTATCCATATATATATATATATATAGAGAGAGAGAAAGCATTTAATAAAACATTCACAATTCTCAAAAACACTCATTACAAACATTGCTCAAACTGTTAGCCACAGACAGTTGAAACTAGGTTTTACTTTACAGAAGATGGGCTATCTGTGGTGTTTTAACCCCTCTGCATCCATCATCGGTAATTGTTTAGTTAAGACAAAGGCAGATTGAGGTTGCAAACAGTCAGGTATATGTATTTAAGAACCGGCTAGGGCTCCCTGCAAACTAAGATAACACAATAACCGCTCGGTTGTTAACACAAATGATGTAAATGGGGGTGAACCCCAGAGCCCCAAACTCTATACACAATGGGGTACAAAGGACTAAACAAGAAGAACTATTCCATATATTGCAGACACTGGACAGGAGAACGGGAACGCAGATGGGAACCAGGATCTCAGGGACAGGTGCCAGGAACAGGAACCAGACCTCAGGAACTTCAGTGACAGGTAAGTAGATCTTCAGTATGGTGTCTTGTGTCTTCTATTCTTGATCTTGTTGTCCTGCATGCTGAATGCGAACGCTGGGTCAAGTGATGATGGAACATGTGAGTGAAGTAAATTAAAGGAACCTTGGTAGATGTTACTGGTTCACTTCAAGTCCTAATCCCTCAGGGCTCTAGCTAATAGCAAGACTGGTACATTGTGGGAGGGCTTCTATGCCTCACTGGGATGACCTGCTTCCACAGCATCCAGAGACACAGAGCACCCCTCGGAGGGTGACACTCCCTTATATGCGTTCTCTGTTGCTAGGCAAATTCCATGGCTACGAGACACTATCTTTCCCACCTTTTTCTTGTTTTGGCACCAAAAGTTGAAGGAGAAGGGATGCCAAGATGGAGGACAGGTTGTCCTTTTACCAATCCAAAATGGCAACTATGTACACTTAATAAATGGAACCATTCCTACACAACATTTCCCCTTCGTGGTGGTGGTGGTAGGTTAAAACTGCCACCACACATGAATAACTTATACCAGAGGTTCAGATGCTGGTATTCCCTTGTATCCAGAAGTACTAACACACCTGGGCCTACGTTCAACATCTGAGTTTAACGTACACCCATCTGCATAATCCAACATACAAAATAATTACAATAAACTGAATTACTAATATAATTGAGAGGGTGAATCAGGATGTGCCATGATTCAGCTGTGCCAGTGGGATCAACAAAAAGTGAACTCCACCAGTGAGTGACCCCAGCCGACTTAAGCACCCTTTTAAAATCACCTCTGTCTGCTCCATTGAATGGTGTATTGTAAGCATAGTGGCTCTACCCAGCTCCAGTACCTCAGTGATGTGCAGAGCAAGCTCGGGATATTCCACCAGCTGCTTAAGGAGCATAATGTTGAGTTCTAGACTTACAGGCCCAACATGGCGATAGAGGTGATAGGCTGTCCTGATATTTCGGTAATTCATCTTTTCAGATTCAAAATATGTATCACACCCTAGTACAGGTAAGACAAAACATAAACACAAATTAGAGTGGATATCATTATAAACACTATCATAGATACTAACAGTGAAAATCTTGCAAGTGCTCCTAATACATATGCAATGATTGTTAACCTCTATAATCTGGAAGTGGTTGGTGTACCCAGGACTGAGCTCATAGTGGCATTTACCCTGTGCTGGATTCAGACAGATGTGAGTACCCATGAATACATCAGTGGGACATGTATATCCCTGATTATCTTTCCAGAGGCATTCACCTATGTCCACTGCGTGGTACTCATTGCTCTTATTTACCACCCACTTTGGGATGTCTACGGTCATTAGGATGGTGTGGTTCAGAACCAATCCCAGGGGCAAGAGAGGATAAACCCACATGGTTGAGGCATTGGTAACGGTGAGAATGCATGATACAACACTCCTTGAGTGTGGATCACAAATGAAATCCAGCAGCTCCCACCATTGGTGATGCTCCTTCTCATAGGTTGATACGGTTACATCTTTCAGAGTAGCAGCCGTGTTAGTCTGTAGCCGCAAAAAGAAGAACAGGAGTACTTGTGGCACCTTAGAGACTAACAAATTTATTAGAGCATAAGCTACAGCCCACTTCTTCGGATGCGTATAGAATGGCTGAGAATCTATCTCCCCTTGTAAGTATTCTCACACTTCTTATCAAACTGTCTGTACTGGGCTAGCTTGATTATCACTTCAAAAGTTTTTTTTTTTTTTCTCTTAATTAATTGGCCTCTCAGAGTTGGTAAGACAACTCCCACCTGTTTATGCTCTCTGTATGTGTGTATATATATCTCCTCAATATATGTTCCATTCTATATGCATCCGAAGAAGTGGGCTGTAGTCCACGAAAGCTTATGCTCTAATAAATTTGTTAGTCTCTAAGGTGCCACAAGTACTCCTGTTCTTCTTTTTGCGGTTACATCTTTGATCATCACATTTCTAATGTCTGCTGGGAGCACACCCTGGAACCCAGATCTTAAGATTCCACTTGCCACTGTTTGCATCCACGGTTAGGTCTGAATACATGATATTGCTAGTGAGGCGTTGCCCAAAAATATATCCATATTTCTAAGGATGGTGGCCTTGCTTTTTTTCCTGGACATCATACCAAGCCTTGATGATGCCAGTAATGTTGTATCCCAGATAATATTAATAAATAAATAATAAATTAATGGAGATATCCTATCTCCTAGAACTGGAAGGGACTTTGAAAGGTCATTGAGTCCAGCCCCCTGCCTTCACTAGCAAAACCAAGTACTGCCCCAGATCTCTAAGTGGCCCCTCAAGGACTGAACTCACAAGCCAATGCTCAAACCACTGAGCTATCCCTCCCCCCTTACTTTATTCATGGCTCGTCGGGGAGGAGTACAGAAATCGATTTTAAGAGCCCTTTATTTTGAAATAAATGGCTTCGTTGTGTGGACAGGTGCAGGGTTAATTCGATTTAACGCTGCTAAATTCGAATTAAACTCCTAGTGTAGACCAGGCCTAGGACTCAGGTTATATCTTCAGGGTTCCCTTTAATCTTCTTGTTCTTTAAAGTAAGGAAACTTTACTGTTTATTATGATGGCAACTGTAGGTGTCTTTACTACAGTGCAAGGGGCATACATGTAAAAATCAGTCATTTTCACACTTCCTCATCCCTGATCTGGGGAGAGAATTTGGTATCTGCCTCAGTGTTATCTCTTCAGTATTGAGATTCTAGACTGAATAGCTTATACAGTTTTACTCCTTTGTTTAAAGAAACTGCTTAGCTTGCAGCTGCACAATCCTCACTTTCCTTAATGTTTTCTAAGGGGGACATTGCAGGTGATGGGAAGAACTGATCATCTCCAGGTTTCTTGCTGAATTAAAATGCAACTTGCTCTAACTTGTAGTTTTGATGCATCAATGGAATTGCCATATTATTATATAACCAGAGTAATTGGGCTGAATGGAGTATTTGCTGTGGTGATGTGAACTGTAAAAAGTGGGCCTGTTAAACCAGGAGATGAGCAAAGTCTGTATTGCTTTTATCCAGTTCACCAACGCCTGGACTACTTGGGAAATAATATAAAAATGAATGTATTCTCCTTTGTCATGGTTCTCAAAACAAACCAACACTTTTTCTGTCTTTAATTTCAATGTATTTAATCGTCAAAAGATGCTAGTAGGTAGTAACTGTGATACATGCTGTAAGACTTGAGGACTGTCCTGATTACTGTTCCTTTCTCTGAGGTATAAGAGTGAGAACAGCTTGTATGCAATATATTACTGCATATTTTTGTAATATCATGGTTTAGGTTTTTCAGGTAAATGCATATGAATGGGAGCAGTAACTAATCTTCATTGCTTTCATGTAGTGTCTTTCATATTACTGCATATGACCACTTCAGTGAAACCTCTGTGGCTTACGGTTGCTGAGTTTTATTAGTTCTAAACTTAGAAAAGTTTTATAGCTGAATGCTATAATTTCGTGAATATGTAAAATCCCAGACACTATTACATTAATAGAGGGTTTTTTGTATATAATTTCCTTGGTTTTATTTTTTGGTGAAAGATAAAACTGTTATTATTTTGCTCATTTAAATACATGTTTGTACAGTCCTACTCATGGCTGAAATAAAACAAAATTACATTTGTATTATTCAGCAGACATCTCTAGATAATGTCACAAAGTGGGGAGGGATATAATAGATGAACTTTTTCATTGTTTTGACTCATCCATAGCTTTATTTCTTAGCTTTTTCCCCTCTCAAAGTTAGCCAGGTTAGCATTGCTCATTGATGCCTGTGTATAGGCCAAGTGTGAAGTTTTGAATACACCCATGCTAGGTGGCATATGAACAATTTTCTCAAAATGTGGGGGTGGGAGTACTTTTTTTTTTTTTTCATGCTTGGACAACTCAGAATGGCCACATACATTTTCTACAACTGTCTCCTTTCCCTGACCTATCATTGCTTAAAATAAAATAATCACCTTTCAACCGAGAAGCAACATGAGAAATTTCAGCTGTTACAGTGTGCTGTAGCCACATGATGTGATCTGTGATGAATATAGGCAAAGTACAGACAGTATGGATATGGCTATTCCCTGGATACACAAGTGTGTGGTGGGGGAGAGAGAGAAAACCAAAAACAAAAAAGATTTGTATTTTCATAAATACTGCTCAGCAAGATTACAGTAAGCTTAGCATGGTGCACGGTGACTTACAAAATCCAAACCCATAATTTGTAGGGCTGAAGAAAGAGAATTCCTTGAGGAACATAATCTCCAGGCTCTAGAATTACTTATTTTACAGCTAGGTGTGTAGCATAGATTATAGCAATTGATGATGTAATTAATATTTACCTCCCTCCTTAACAGAAAGCTAGTGCAATGACCACAATGTATTCATTTAACACTAAATATGTTTATAATGCATATATTGTAAAGCAAGAATGACTCTATCTCCTGATGGTTAGTGGAGTCCAAGTCTACAGTGAATCATCATTCGAGGACATGCACGAGCTAAGAATCTGATCTGGCATTGCAGATTAAGTCTTCCTTCTTCTAGTCTACCTAGAATTCATGCTGCTAGCTTTTACTAAAAACAATCCTGTGGAGCCAAGCACCAGGTCATTCATGCTACACTATGCAAGGGCCTCCTTTGCAAAATGTAACACAGTATAAAAGCTGAGATGGCCCTAGCTCCCTATTTCTGCCACTAGAATACAAATACACGCAAAGCCTCCAAGCACATCTAAAATAAAAAGCTATTCAATGACTTGGACTTCTGAATACTGAAGCCCCTTTTATAATGTTTTTAGTAGACCTGGTCTTACAACAGATGAGACAAAACAGTGAAATCTGTTATAAATCTGCCCAGGAAACACCTAACTTCTCCCCCCACCTCCTCCCCCACCCAATTTATGCTGAAAATAGAAAGAGGCTCTTATTAGCCTGAGCTTGTAAAAGTGACTGGTAAGGATAGCGGACAGCTCACTTGGTGAACAGCCTTCTGGCAACACAAAAAAGGGATACTGGAAGCCTCGTTGTAAAGAGTCAGAAGAGACCATGGGATCCTAAAAGAACATTGTGTGTTTCCTGTAATACACCTCTACCCTGATATAACACTGTCTTTGGGAGCAAAAAAATCTTATCGCCTTATAGGCGAAACCGCGTTATATCGAACTTGCTTTGAGCCACCGGAGCGTGCAGCCCAGCCCCCCCCCTCCCCCGGAGCGCTGCTTTACCGCGTTATATCTGAATTCGTGTTATATCGGGTTGCGTTATATTGGGGTAGAGGTGTATGTATTAAACCATCTAAATACAAAGAACATGCTCACCTCAGTAAAGGAAAAGGCAGCATTTGGCAAAGTATAGTGACAAATGTTTCTGTGATGTTACAGGCTGTTTATGGAAAAGTAACTGGAGAAACAGAAGCTTAAAAACCATTCCCCTGAATTCACAAAGTGAACCATCAGGGAGACTGCACCCTGTGTTACTGATGTTAGAGAGATATCTATGTCCCTAGAAAGGCTCTCTATGAAGGGCACACCTTATGAAGGATCAGCTGAAAGGAAATAAATTGCAAAGATTTATTAAAAGTCAAATTACTGAGCTGAAACACTGTGAACAGTTGGTGAGGAAGTAATGTCAGAATGAAATGCAAAAAATATCAATGGACACTTAACGTCATGGTCTTCAGTAAATGAGATGTGAAGATAGAATTCCTAATGTTAGCTAAACTAAATAAGTAATGCTTGTGTCCGAACTGTGTATTCCTTCTCACTGGACCAGGATTGCAATGGTGATTGTGAAATACTCAGGGAGATTAGAGGCTACAAAACCAGAAAACCCAGCAATAATGGGTTAATCCCATGTTCACTGGGCATATGTCACCTCAGGCCGGGAAGCAGAGAGAAAATTTCTAGACACCATTAATGGCTGCTTCTAGGAGCAACTTGTCCTGGAACCCACAAGGGAAGAGTCAATTCTTGATTTAGCCCTAAATGGCACACAGCACCTGGTCCTAGAGGTGAATATAGCTAAACCATTCAGTAATGTCAACCATAACTTAATTACATTTAACATCCTTTTTGGGTGGGAGGGGAGGGGGAATACCACCACAGTAGCATTTAACTTCAAAGGGGGGAACTATACAAAAATGAAGATGCTAGCTAAACAGAAATTAAAAATGTCAGAATGAAATGCCTGCAAGTTCCATGGAAACTTTCTAAAAACACCATAATAGAGGCACAAACTAAAAATATCTCCCCCCCCCCCCAAAAAAAAAAAAAAAAAGTATACCTCTCCCTCAAAAAAGTAAGAGGACCAAAAAGTGGCACCATGGCTAAACAACAGAGTTAAAGAGGCAGTTAGAGGCAAAAAGGCGTCCTTTAAAAACTGGAAGTCAAATCCTACTGAAGAAAATAGAAATCGCATACATACTGGCAAGTCAAGTATAAAAGTATAATGAGGCAGGCCAAAAGAGAATTTGAAGAGCAATTAATAAAAGACACACAAACTAATAGCAAAAAAAAAAAAAGAATACATCAGAAGCAGGAAGCCTACCATACAGTCAGTGTGCGATTGGATGATCGAGGTGCTAAAGGAGCAGTGTTGTGGAGAAGTTGAAGTTAAATTAATTTTTTGTATCTGTTTTCACTGCAGAGGATGTGAGAGAGCTTCCCGTACTTGTGCCATTTTTTTAGGGGACAAATCTGAGGAACTGTCCCAGGTTGAAGTGTTGATATAGGAGGTTTTGGGATAAATTAAACAGTAATAAGTCACCAGGACCAGATGGTATTCCTTCAGAACTCTTCGGTGAACTCAAATATGAAATTGCGAACTACTATCTGTGGTATGTAACCTGTCACTTAAATCAGCCTGTATACCAGATGACTAGAAGGTAGCTAATGTGATGCCAATTTTTTAAAAAGACTCCAGAGGTGAGCCTGACAATTACTGGCCAGTAAGTCTAACTTCGGTACCAGGTAAATTGGTCGAAACTTTAGTAAAGAACAGAATGATCAGACACTTAGATGAACTCGAGTTAGTGAGGAAGAGTCAACATGGCTTTTGTAAAGGGAAATCATGCCTCACCAATCCGTTGAATTCTTTGTGAGGGGTCAACAAATATGCGGACAAGGGTGATATAGTGGATATAATGTGCTTGGACTTTTAGAAAACCTTTGACATAGTCCCTCACCAAAGGCTGTTAAGCAAAGTAAGGAGTCATGGGATAAGAGGGAACGTCCTCTCATGGATGAGTAATTGGTTACAAGATAGGAAACAAAGGGTAGGAATAACTTCCATTTTCAGAATGGAGAAAGTTAAATAGCAGGATCCCTCAGGGATCTGTACTGGGACCAGTGCTATTCAACATATTCATCAATGATTTTGGAAAAAGGGGTAAACAGTGACATGGCAAAGTTTGCAGATGGTACATAAATTACTCAGGATCCTTAAGCCCAAATCAGACCGCAAAGAGTTACAAAGGGATCTCACAAAACTGGGTGACTGGGTAACAAAATGGCAAATGAAATTCAGTGTTGATAAATGGAAAGTAATGCACATTGTAAAACATAATCCCCACTAGCCATACAAAATGATGGGGATCTAACTGCTGTTAGCATTCTCAAGAAAGAGCTCTTGGAGTCCTTGTAGATGGTTCTCTGAAAACAACCATTCAATGTGCAGCAGCAATCAAAAAAGCTAACAGAATGTTAGTAACCACAAGGAAAGAAAATATCATAATGCCACTATATAAATCCATGCTATGCCCACTCCTTGAGTACAGCATGCAGTTCTGGTTGCCCCATCTCAAAAAAGGTACAGAAAAGGGCAACAAAAATCATTAGGGATATGAAAGAACCTTCATATGAGGAAAGATCAGAAAGATTGAGGGATATGATGGAGATCTATAAACTCATGACTGGTGTGGAGAAAGTGAATAGGGAAGTGTTATTTACCCCTTCACATAATATAATAACCAGAAGGTCACCCAATGAAATTTATAGGCAGCAGGTTTAAAACAAACGAAAGGAAGCACTTCTACACGCAACGCAGTCGACCCTGGATTTGAGGGTGTGTATACTCCAGAATGTGTTTAAATTAATTGCAATCATATTATGTGCATTCAGCCACCATGAATTAATGAATTAGAACATCACAAATTTAAGGGTTAATTTGGAGATGGGCTTCTAGAAGCAAGGTCATATCTAGTTGGCAGTTTCTGCTAATCAGAATGGGAGGAGGGGACAAACAAGTAAACAATTGAAACAAAAAGCCAGGGTGGTTGGAAAACCTTGAGTCTCGATGTCTCTGATATTAAAAATTTATTGAAAGTTAGAAAAGTGACCTATGTGTTTTTTAGAAGTTAGTTATAAAAGATTAGCTAATAAAATGCACTTTGGAGCAGTCCTCTGAGGCCATCTTGAGATGTTTTTCCCGACACCCTTTCTCCCCAGTAGGTGAGCAACTGGCCACTGTGAACCTGCTGCTAATTACTCAATACTATTCCAGATGTTAATTAAATATCTGGGATGTTCTAAACCTATTGCTTATGTCTGTGTGCTTAAATCTAATAAACTACAGTTTTAGATAGACACGCTTACTTGCATGAATCTTATCAGACAGAGTTGATGTGTTCCTACTGATTTATTCCTAACACTGCCTGGTGTGAAATAGTTAAGTTGCCCCTGTTGGGGATTCTGAAAACCCCCGGCAACAGTAGGTTGCCAGGAGGCGTTGTGAAGGCCAAAAGTATAACGGGATTCAAAAAAGAATTCAATAAGTTCATGGAGGACAGGGTCATCAATGGCTATTGTCCAAGATGGTCAGAGATGCAGTCCCATGGCTCTGGGTGTCCCTAAGCCTCTGACTGCCAGATGCTGGGACTGGAGGACAGGGGATGGATTACCAGATAAATGTTCTGTTCCTTCCCTCTGAAGCATCTGGCTCCAGCCACTGTTGGAAGACAGGATACTGGGCTAGATGGACCATTGATCTGACCCAGCATAGCCATTCTTATGTTCTTGAGTTAAATAAGATAACACTCTCCTCTCCCCTTATAGCTCCATTCTTCAGAGGACTATATAGTGCAGTAAATGGAATTGCTTTGGAAAATGTGCAGAGGATATTCCCACCGTTGTTGTATTTAAATCAAATAGCACAGACCTCAGAAAGTGGAACCCTGATGAACTAGCTGTGCTTAGTGCAACAGTCCAGCAAATAACTTTTGCAGCTCAGCTATGCAGCAGCCTGGTAAGAGGGAGAATATGTGTGCATGAATATCACTATGACCTGTCATCTTTCACAGTTTGGAATGACCTAGTAAGGATCAGTGCTATCTTGCATATTTCTCATAGCCCCATTATTTCCAGTAAAATTGAACATTTTATTTTTAAAAAATTAATGTTCAAGTCCTTGTGGTTCCCAAGAGAAGCTTTTAAATATGCTCTGATAGAGTGCTGAATCTGCAGGCAAACTAAAACTGTAGCCATTGTTTCCCTGGTGGGATGTTGTTCCTGAAGCCTAATGACGACAAATAACCCTCAGGTTAGAAAATTCATTAAATTGGAGTTGATTGTGAATATTGTATCAGTATCTTAAGGGGGATACCTGGGAACAACATTCACTTAGAAAAAAAAAATAGTGAACAGCCAGACAAATGTAAAGCTTAAACATACTTTTAAAAATGGAAAGTATGGAAATGTGGAAGTGTAACTTTAACTCAGTCACTATATCTCCACCCTCAATCCATCCTAATTCATTAGGTAAACTTTTCCCTACGCACTGTACAACTTCAGCATTGACAGCGTGAGCCACGCACTGCTTCCTCAAAATGTACTTTCTTTGAGGTGCCAATAAACCTCGCTACAGGAAGAAATAAACTAGCTACATAACATAATTTTTTTAAAAGACTAAACTAAACACTAATGGAGGAATTAACATGATGCTTATTGAGCATCATTCATATGTATGATGGTATCTCATTCCACTAAATGTGGATCCTCCATTGGCATATTGTTGGTTTAGTTTGTAAGCTCTTCAAGGCTTGTCTCCTAAAGCAACCTAGCTTACTGCAGGCACCATATAAATAATACACTGTACTGTACTGGACATATCAGTTTACATATCATTCCCCCTTTTAAGCCAGATGTGTGATCCCACACTATACAATTCACTAGCAAAACAAACATCTCCCTCTCTCCCTGCATGCTGTCCCAAAACAACCTACCCATCTCCCGTCACACCCTCTCAAGCTTGCTCCATCAAGCCAACTACAGGACATTTTACAACGATTTTAACCTCTTGTTATCCACAGCAGCCAGACTCTTTGCAGCTGCAGTAATCGCAAAGCCTGGGTGGACTCCTGAACTTCCTACTTAAATGTGGGGAGCTTGGATATGAATGAGAGTTAAATACTTCAGCTGGATGAGCTAATGCTGGAATGCAGACCAATTTTATTGGAGGCTGATTGGATGGTGGCTGGAGACATTTTACAGTACATATTCGTCTAGCTAGAGTGTTGGTGGAGAGAAGTGGCACTACATATTAGTAGTTTATATTCTGTGTATGTGGTGAGAGCAGGTATTAGCATGGCAAAGGCTGCTCTAGAAGACTGATTTGTTGCTGCTGAGACTCATTAATCAAATCTTACTACAAGAAAGTCTAATGCAGCTGCTGGCAGACCATTGTGGGAAGGGTTGTATGTATGCAGTCAGTCTCAAAAGGTAGAGAGAACATGCTCATAAGTCTTTCTAGTGCGAGACGTCTATGCACTGAGCTGTAGCTGGCTTTTTCTAATGGCCTAAAAGAATCTTTGGGTTAGGAGCAAGGATTTTATCACAGAGATGACTAGAAATTAGGGAGCACCACGAGAAAGTGTGGTGCACGTCAAATTAGCACCAGCGCTGAGAACTCTGTCCAGACATGGAATGTGGTTTGGTGTGGGGAAAACTCAAATAAAAATCAGAAAATGCTACTTTGTCTGTAAACCCTTGTCCCAAACATGGGGACTTCTGAGAAGTCTTAGAGGAATTGACTTTATTTTTTCAAATATAAAATCTGTTTGTCTGCAAGAGAGAGTCTTCTGAGACCTGGTGTTTCAACAGTTTCAGGCTTTGAAAAGGATTCTTACAGAATAGAAAGGGAGAAATAGAGAATAATTATTGCTATTTTAAAGTTAAAAATACTTGTTTATTGCTTAGAGGGTACAGTGACAGGGCTGTATAGGTACATAGATGAGCAGAGAATATGGGAAATATCTTCTGTTAAACAGACATATAGACTATCTTTTATGATTCCTCTGCAAATTCTGCATAAAAGTACCCTTTGGAGGGGAGGGAGAGGGTTTTGGAATAACAAAAGTTCTCTTTCTTGGTTCTGCTCTGAAATCCTCTCTCATCCCCCTGCAGCTGAAATTTAATTTTAAACATGATGGAAGGCTCAAAGAATCCCTAAACCCATGGAATTATTATTTGTATTGCAGTACCCTTTAGAGGCACCAGTTGAGGGTCAGGGCCTCATTGTGCTAGGGGCTGTACAGACATACAATACAAAGACAGTCCTTCTCTCAAAGGTCTCAGTCAGAAATGGCAGTGATAAAAATGTGGTTAAAACTCTGTTTTAGTTTATAATTGTCTTTTCTTATTGTATCTATAAGAAGGGTATTTAATGCCTGGTCACTGCCTCCCAGTATATTTAAAAAGTGTCTGTGAGAAGCAGTGCAGTTCATTTGTAAGACAATGAATGAAGTAAATTCTTAATGTATAAATGTCAGTATGTTTGTGTTGTTCTATGCTTCTTACAAACACTTTGTTCTTAACTCCTTATTTAACAATTTGATTTCTTGTAGGCATCTCTTCATAAGTGTAAAGTAGTTATTCTTCTTAAGTGGGATATATCTGCATTGTTTTTTCTTTTTTTTTCTTTATAATTCACTTTTTATTTAGTCGTTGTGAAAGTTAAGAAGTGTCAGTACTGGAAATTGAAATCCTATCCATATGCTAGGTTTTAAATAGCTAAACAGAAACAAGTTTACACAGGCAGATTTTCCTCATCTCAAACATACATCAACTACACTGTTCAGACAAGAACAGATTCTCTTCCCTCCCCCAACCCCAAATACTTTGGGTGAATATTCCTGCTTGTTATTTGTGAGCAGAAACTCCACTATTTGTCTGCAAAAATAATTGTTCGGGTAAAGGGCTCACATAATAATGAGCTGGCATTACCTGTAGAGGAAATTGAGTCAATTTTAAATAAACTAAATAGACTCAAGTTGCTCAATCACTATAATGAATGTTTTCTAACCCATTAATCATTCTTGTGGCTCTTCTCTGAACCCTCTGCAGTTTATCAACATACTTCTTGAATTGTGCACACCCCAGAGCTGGACGCAGTATTCCATCAGTGGTCACGCCACTGCCAATTACAGAGGTAAAATTACCTCTATTTCTACTCTATATTCCCCTGCTTACACATCTAAGGCCTGCAGTAGCCATTTTGGCCACAGTGTTGCACTGGGGGCTCATACTCAGCTGATTATCCCACCATAACCCCCATATGTTTTTCATTCACTGCTTCCCAATGTGGAGTCCCCCATCCTGTAAGTATGGCCTACATTCTTCGTTCACAGATGTATACATTTACATTTAGCAATATATAAACGCGTATTGTTTGCTTGCACCCAGTTTACTGAACGATCCAGACATGCTCTCTTTGAGTGACCTGTCCTCTTCATTATTTATCACTCCCCCAATTTTTGTGTCTGCAAACTTTATCAGTGATGTTTTTATGTTTTCTTTTTATTAACACAGGAAGAGATGTGATAGAATGAGATGGGGAGGACAGCAAGGTGGGGATTTTTGGCAAACCTGACTTTGGGAAGAAGGAGATTGTAGGCCAGAGTCCTTAAATCCTGTTTTACTGCTTTGATCGATTCACAACAGCTAAATGGTGACTAGCCGTGGAGCACACCTTAGCTCTGCCTGAGCTCTTCTGTGGGTTTTGTTTTTGTTTTTGTTTTTTTTAGCATTTAAATTAGAGCAGGACACCTCCATCATAGATTCCAGGCAAATGGACTTTTCAGATTAACAAGTCTGAAAAGAACAGATGGAACCTGGAAATAAAGGACAAATTCTTAATGGTGAGAGTAACTATCCATTGGAACAATTTACCAACGGTCGTGGTGGATTGTCCATCACTGACCATTTTAAAATGAAGATTGGATGTTTTTCTACAAGATCTGCTCTAGGAATTATTTTGGGGAAGTTCTATAGTCTGTGCTAGACAGATCAGATTAGATGGTCATGATGGGCCCTTCTGGCCTTGGAATCTATGGAACAATTTGTACTTCATGTCTTAATTAAAACACAAGTCCAGGCTTTCTGAGACCAGAAGGGGAGAGGGAATCACTCCCTGAAGTAGGGAAGATTCTTGAGACCCCCATGTTGACCACATTGCTGTTTTGGGGTTTTAGAAGAGGGGTGCAGCAAATGGCAACCTGCATCTCTCCTCCTCCTCCTCCTAACAAAAGTGCTAGCATTACAGCACTTTCCAATTTGGGATGTGAAGTGCAGAGGTCTCTCTGAGAGCTATGTCTTGGCTGTATACTGGGTTACCCGTAGCAGGGACACAGCTGAGCCCACCATGTGATAACAAGAGGTGGGACTCTGTCTAATCTTGTGGTCTCCTTCTGTTATGCAAAGGCAGGAAAAGTTAGTGAAACATGCATTCTCCCCAGAGTGGCACACCACTGCAGTGCTGCTGGCGTCTTCTCCTTCACGCTGCAGAAGTATCTAGGGTTGCCCTGCACATCACTAGAAATTTCAAGCTCTTTTGGGTTTATTCTCTAATCTTTCATGTGTAACATCATAGAAGCTGGGGCCCACACAAGTGAAGAAAAGCATGAAGCAAGAAAAGGTGCCATCTCCTTGTGGGGAAGTACTTCTGTCCTTTAGGGGATGAACCAATTCCTGATCAAAAGAATGTCAGAGCTAATTACTCTTTTAAAAAAAACGCATTAATTGCTTCTTCCTTGATGTTGAACATTTTACTAGTGAAAACATGGAATCTGTGGCAGAAACTTTCCACAGAATCTATCATTACAGATTTGTTGAAACAAAACATAAAAGGTAAGACCACATACGACCTCTTAAAAACCTGCCTGCATGGCCAATGGAACTCTGGCCCAAGGTGGCACTCATAAGCACCTCTAGTACTGAGTGTCATGCCAGGTACATTGAAAGTGACCAAAAGGAAAGTGACGTGGGGTGTCAACAGGTTCCTTTCTGCTCGTTGCTAGACACACACCCTCACAAAACTTGTATTCAGTTTTACACATACACTGGGAATTTAGGATTGAGATTGCTATGCTTGTAGGCCTAACTCATGACCCTGAAAATATATAAAATGCTAGCAGACAGTTTCACCACAGTTTTTGTGTTCTCTAGAAGTAAAGATTTGACTTGATGGTGATTAGTTTTGACCTTGCAGCATTTCCTAAACTGATGCCATAATAATGACCCTATCAGGTTATTATTAGTAATAATCTTAACTCATTTATATAGCACTATCAGTTTAAAAAACATAATCTTTGCCCCTGAGAGCTTACAGTGCAAGTGAAACAAGGCTGGTCTTGTAACAGCAGTTCCAGAAGGAGAAGACTCCTGGTGAGAAGGAGGAGGCAGGAAGTCTTCCTGGAAGAAAAGGAGAGAGGTATTTGTTACACAAGTAATTCAAGGTTGCTGTAGGTTTAGGGGCAGTGTGATATCAGTTACAAAGCTATAAGCTCAAAAGAGAAACCAATGGAGATGAGAGGCCCGGGAGGAGTTTATGGGGGAACAAGGAATAAATCACCATAGAAATATAGGTAGTTGGCAGATTAGAGTGTGCTCCGGAGGTGAGACTAAGGGGCATTGTATACATTTAGATTGAATATATGGACCAAAGGTGTTAATAAACATAGTTATAGTTATTGTTTAACACTAAACAGTGTTAAAATAAGATGTGGTGTTTGATATATCAAGACCTTAGCTTGTTTAGAACTATGGCAAACTTTCCTAAACAATTTAAAAAAAATATTAGAGAAAACAAAGTAAAACAGTTACAACATTTGAAATGTAAAGTATTAAATAAGGCCATTATTTAAACAATATGTTTGAGTTGTTTTCTTTAGCTGGAGAGAGATTTTAGAAGGAAAACCCCCTTGTTTGACTTTCTTTCAGATGGTGTTAAAGATGGTAAGAATGGTTTTTTGGGGAAAAGAGAAGTTAGTTAAAATGGGCTGGAGCTGCTGCTGTTGGTGGTGGTGGTAAAGTTTGATTTTATTTTATTGTAGGTGATGGTTGGGATTTAGCTGGCGCCGTCAGAGGCGGCGATGTTAACTTTGTTGTTGTTGGTTTTTTGGCCCTGTTTGATTAGGATATTTTTTAGGATTAGGATGTTGAAGGTTTGGGATTTTAGGAGATGGTGGAGTGGCATCCATGGCGGGGAAGCTTTAATGGCCTTTGTTTTGTTATGAAGTCTTTTTATAAAAAGGAATTGAAAAGGGAGTGAGTGGTAGGTGGAATAGGTAATTTTGTTTATTTATTAATTAGGCTTACTATGACATTAATTTTGGTTTATTAATTTTTGGATGTACACATTTTTTGTTTATTAAGCATGATTTTAATACATTTCAGTTACGTTTTTTGGTTTGGTGGTTTTTTTTTTTTTGCACCTGTTCTCATCAATATTTGTTACAGGTTATTGTGACATTTTATGAACTTACACTTTTTATAGTTGAACTTACAATTAGGTAAACTTGTAGGCCCAATTATTACAACAGGGGCTTGAATTTAATGTGGAGAGAAATAGGTAGCTGAAGAGAGGATTTAATGAGGAAGGTGCCCAGGTCAGTGATGGAAGACGGCAGCCATGTTTGAATAGTCCAGAGGGGGAAGTTGTGAAAAGACAGGAGAAGGCCACTGAAGTTAAGGGGAGAGATGGACAAGGTGTGAGCATAGTTTGTAGTCTTGGGGAAGCCAGGGAAGGGTAGATTTCTGGTAATATTTAAAGGGAAGGGGAGGCAGGACTTAATGAGAGAGAGACTAGATGTACGGTGGAAAAGACAGACGTGTCAAAGAGGACTTCAGGTTGTGAGTCTAGGAAACAGGAAAGATGGTGGAGATATCAATTGTAATAGAGAGAAATTGGAGGAAAGACTGAGGGTGAGCTGGATATGCCAAAAGAGGTTGTCCAAGGCACTTTTGGAGATGCAGAACTCACAAGCTAAGCAGAGTTAAGCTGGATTAGTACCTGGAGACAGATCCCCTAATGATCATGTAGGTGCAGGGAGTGAAATTTGTGATACAGTAGATTGCCCTTTGTCATGTGACTCACTACCAGATTACTGCTCATCATAACGCTAGGTGGGGCTTGCTGCTGGAAGAGCCCTTTTTGAGTGATATGTAAAACTGAGGTCCTCGCCCCTTGTAGTTGTGCAAGAGTCCTTGGCACCATGGTGTTATCCCTGGTGTCCTAGCTATATTCAAATGTGAGTAATTTTATTCTGTCTCCCTAAATCTTCCTTTCAGTTTCAAGTGGAAAAGGGTATTCTTCATTTAATATCTTGTACAGATGTGTAATCTTGCTGTGAAGTTACTGTTTCACTCAAAGCTGGTTGCATTTCAGTGTTTGACAGAGTGATTTCTGTGGTGCTGAGATCCTTTAGGATGAAAGAAGAACAGGAGTACTTGTGGCACCTTAGAGACTAACAAATTTATTAGAGCATAAGCTTTCGTGGACTACAGCCCACTTCTTCGGATGCATATCTTCTTTAGGATGAAAGGAACCAGAGAAATATAAGGCCGTCATAATTACAGAGATGTTCTTGTTTTCCTGCCGTTGATACTGATATTTTGTATATGCATATGTGTGTAGATGCATCTTCTGTATTTATGAGCTTTTAAAATACAAGAGTGTAAGACTATAAAGATAAATCCATTCCTTGATTGTCATTTAGCAAACAACAAATATTTACTTCTCTCTTAGAATGATGAAAATGAGGGATGCCATGAGGTGTGATTGTGTTCCTTCCATTGAGGGCTTGTTCAGTTTGTGACGTGTTTGAAGAAAGTATTCTAGCATGTTAAATTGTGTGTTTAAATTTATGATTAAATAAGCTGTGTGTTCTATTGAGGTGGGGGAACAATTAATTAAATTAACAATTAATCAAATTAAAATTATTTGATTTTGATGAAATCCTGCAAGTAATTTAAGAAAACATTCTTACTTGGTTTATCATGCTTTATATCTCTTTTTCTATTAGTTTTTGTTTCCAGACATACAACATATTTTGTAAAGATAAATCAGAAGAGCTAGAAACCCTCTATGACCATTTTTGTTTTGACTGTATTGCTTGAGAAGTAGCACTTGAGTCATCTGTCAAATGAGACAGTAATATTTCTTACTTTAAATGACCTTGCCCTAGAAAAGCTAAATCTCTCAATATTTTTAGGTTCCTCTCTGTAAAAAGGGGATAATATCTAACTTGAAGAGGTGTTGTGAGTCATTAATTAATGTTTGTGAAGAGCTTTGCTTCTTATACGGCAGAGTTCCTCGGAAGGTCTCAGAGTGTTCTTATTATCATTATTATTTACTAACCGTGTGTTTGCAGAGATAAAATACACTGTCAATTTACATATACAGTAAACTGTACGCCCATGCTACTTTTTTAAAAAAGGAGGCAGTTGAGTCCCCACAATATTTTAAGCTATTTAAGCAAAGGGGGAAAAAAAGGGAGAACAAGTGTTTTATAAGTTTCTGATTAAGCTACTCAGAACTGTTGTGGGTAGCTGTGAAATGACAAACAGAATAATTTTTAAAGTACATGCTGCTTTCTCACTGAAAAGTTTTGGCTCATTGTGAATGACCAAGTAATTATGTAATTAACTTTTAAGTAATAGTGGCCAATGCAGAAGGGCTTTTTCCAAGGTCAACTGACCAGTTGGAGTAATTGAGTGCCAGGAGGAAATCTAAAGTGCCTTAATCTAATAAAGCATTTCACACCCAACCTTTAGAGCTCATGATTTTCTCCTAATTTTTTTTTACTTTTCTAAAATGAAAATAATGTAACTAGCTTTTGTGTGTGTTAGAAGTAATTGTTGGCATAGGTAATGTGTTTTCTTTACTGGCCCTTTACTAGCAGTTAAAGACTAACCACTAAGAGAGCACCAATTTTGTAGTCTTTGTAGGGGGGGAGGGATAGCTCAGTGGTTTGAGTATTGGCCTGCTAAACCAATGAGTTGTGAGTTCAGTCCTTGAGGGGGCCACTTAGGGATCTGGGGCAAAATCAGTACTTGGTCCTGCTAATGAAAGGTAGGGGGCTGGACTCAAAGACATTTCAAGGTCCGTTCTAGGAGATAGGATGCATATTTTTTTAGTCTTGTCCCTCCTGTCCATGGTACCAGATAATAGTTTCTTGCTGCACCAATGTACCAAGCACAATGGGATCTCAATCCTGATGGGGGGCCTTTGGGAGCTATTTTACCTTGAATATTTAATAACTAAAATAGACACCCTAGAAAACGCAGCAGCATTCTACATTTGTGATGAGTTTTAACTTTTGTCATACTAGCGGCATGGCTCATGTGTTTCTAAACTAGACTCCGGATTAGAGTGTACATTATGACAGGTTTCAGAGTAGCAGCCGTGTTAGTCTGTATCCGCAAAAAGAACAGGAGTACTTGTGGCACCTTATATTTGTGTACATTATATTTGTCAGTAGTGAATTTGTGTCTCAATTACAATGGATGCAAGCTGTTAAATAAGAAACATTAGTCCCCAAATCAGGCATGTATGATGTTGAATCATGTGTCACTGCTGCGCACCTTGCTTAAAGCAATACAGAGGTGTTAATCATATGGAAAAGTTCCCATCCCACCCTTCAAACTGAAAGAATTAGAGATACTGTCAAATAAAAATACAAAACGAATGATAACTCTTTTGGGCCAGTGCTTTTAATTATGTATGTACAGTGTTTTATACCGGTTAAAAATTACCCTTAGAGCTAGTTTTTTTTCTCTATAGTTTTTCTTTACCATGTGCAGGGGGAAAAGCAGCCTCAGAATTCTCATACATCAAAGAACCAGCTGAGTGGCTCAACACGCTCAGGGCCTAGTTTAGTGATTCTGTTGCACTCAGGAGATTGCCGTTTGATTCTTAACACCACCAGTTCTGTTAAGGATGGTAAATTAAGCAAGCACTGCACTACTGGATCACAACACACAAACCTAGGGCTTATTGCTTGGGGCAGTTGCCCCCAGGTTAGAGGGAACGAGAAACGGAAGTAATGAACATACTCTTGAACTGAAAGCTAGCACACACGCTACAAGATCAGCAGTATTGTTAGAGAACCGCAGCTTTCAGTGGGCTTCTTGTGTCACTGCCCCCAGCAGATTTCATTAAAGGCACGGGCTAAAGGGCATAATGAGGAAATTTAAAACAATGTTTTCAAATGTCACATTCTCAATGAAGATGTCCTAATAAGTGCTCTTTTTATTAAATTCCAAGATTTGAAAATAAATCCATCTGTCTTCATCTTCTGTTAATGCATGTTCTTGTTGATAACATTTTGGTGTCATAGAATTACTGCAGTGAAGGGTTTACAGTGTTCAGCAAATATAAAGCAAGGTTCCATTTTGCACTGATTGAAATCATTATATATAACAAAAGAAAATATTAATAACTTTTCTCTGGCAGGAAAAGAGAGCATGTACAGTGTTTCTGCAGCATCAGAGGATCCTCTCTTCTCATAGAAAATGGAATGATGGCAGCTTGTATCAAATGTAGAAAATTGCTTTTAACAGGTTTTATTTTGTCCAGCTAGAACAGACTTTAAGTTGATCTCACATTAAAAATATAAACATGATTACGTTTTTTCTTTATGAAACAAAACTATTTAATTGCACTGGTATTTCAGCTATCACTGTTCCATGCTAAATTTTGTTATTATTTGTTGGAGTTAACAGAGCACTCAACGCTCTACGCAGCAAAACCCTAAGCAAAAAGGAAGACATGGTCTTATTATTCTGTAGATACATTTTAAAACTTTCAAAAGTCAATTGAGAAATTACTTTGACACTTGAGATAACTTTAAAATAAATATCAAATTTTAACTATTGTTTTACCTGTTAGGAGGGAGTCCTATGAGTATGGCATCTTATATGTGTGAAGTCAGTTTTGCAAATAAAATGCTTGACCACCTTCTTTAACCTGACTTTAGGGTTTGCAATTAAATAGCACACCTGATTTTTACACTGCTGCTCTTAGGAATACAAGTAAATTGTTTATACTGTGCAGGAGATGCCTTTCCCCTCTTTCTTTGTGCAAACTGACTTTATTTCTGCAACATAATGAAATACTGACTAGGCTTACCATACTTCCAGATTTTCCTGGACATGTCCGGCTTTTTGGGCCTCAAATCCCCGTCCGGGGGGAAATCCCAAAAAGCCGAACATGTCCGGGAAAATAGGGAGGGGCCGGCGCCGCTGGGCCGGGGGCTGGCCCAGGGGTGCGGGGGGCTCGGCTGGGGGCTGGCCCGGGGCCGGCACCCCAGGAGCCGAGCCAGGCTGGAGACGCCGGGGCCGGCTGCCGGAGGGAGCCGCTCGGTTGGGGGGACCAGACTGGGCCGCGCCTCTCCTCCCCCCCTCCCCCCCCAGCTTACCTGCTGCCTGCTTCAGGCTTCCCGCGAATCAAATGTTCGCAGGGAGCAGGGGAGGGGGCGGAGTTGGGGCGGGGACTTTGGGGAAGGGGTGGAGTTGGAGGGGGGGGGCATGGGTGGGGCTGGGGGCAGGGCCCCGTGGAGTTTCCTCTTTTTGGACACTCAAAATATGGTAACCCTAATACTGACAAAACACAGTTTGATGGAAAAATAAATTCTAGAAGCTTATTTTATAACTGTCTGAAAAGAAAGGAGGTTCAGAAAAATACATGTTGAAGAAACTAAGTGTAGGTAAAAAACTACTGCGGTGAAGAATTTTCAGTAATGCAAACTTGTACAGTCTGGACTGAGGTAAGCTTTTATTATAAACATTGAGGCTCCACTGTAGTACACTGCTTGTTTTAAAAATGATGATTTAATTTCTAGTAAAAAATACTATATATTTAAATTAGAATTTTCTAAAGTTGCTAAAAACTATTCAGAATAAATGGAAACCACAATGGAAATTGAAGCAACAGTCTGATGTTTAATGCAACTCCTGAACAGGTTTGCAGCGTAGGAACATTTCCCATTTTAACCATGCAGTGATCTGGACACTGAAAAGTTGCCATTATGATTCAAGGCTGAAACAGAATTTGTCTTTTATTAAAATTCTTTCCAAAAGATCAAGGAACTTTACTGTAACTCCAGCATGTGAGTCTGTTGGGATTTATGATTTTGTTTTTTTAATACTCATAAGGAGAAAAGAGTCGGAGAGCCCCATGAGCTGGAGAAGGTTGTATCTTAGGCACAAGAGCTGTTTTGAAGTAGACTACAAGCTTTTCTTCTTGTAATTTCCACATCAGACTCTCTTAAAAATTTTATTCATGCTAATAATGTAACTAAAAATACTAAACCAAGATGCTTTCTTGGTTGCCAGTCTGTTGGGTCAGAAAAATGTGAAATTCCTAAATGCTGAGTATTTATTAAGCCTGAAAAGAGACTTGTAGTCTCTAAAGAGAAATCTAGCTGCTACTGCTTATAGTCAGTGAGGTAACACAGAAATGCTGTCAGCACAGTGCTCAGTCCCCTTCTCTCAGGAAGACATGTCTTTGGATTGGATACCTTTTAACCCCATTTGTCCTATTTTCTCCTTCGCTGGTGCATGTTAGCAGCACACTGGTCCATTCTGAGGTCAAGGTTACAGCAGCTAGTAAGCTGGGTGAAAGCAAACAATATGCATTTTAATATGGCCAAATGCAAAGTTATACATCCAGGAACAAAGAATGTAAGCCATACTTACAGGATAGGGAACTGTATCCTAAAAAAGGCTTGTGGGTCATGGTGGATAATCAGCTGAAAATGAGCACCCGGTGCAATGCTGTGGCCAAAAAGGCTAATGCTATCCTTGCATGTATCAACAGGGGAATCTTGAGTAGGAGTAGGGAGGTTATATTCCCTCTGTACTTGGTGCTGCCACTACTGGAATACTGTATCCAGCTGTGGTGTCCAGAATTCAAGGACATAGATAATTGGAGAGGATTTAGAGAAGAGCCATGAGATTGATTAAAGGATTGGAAAACATCCCTTACAGTGATAGGCTCAAGGAGCTCAATCTATTTAGTTTAACAAAAAGAAGGTTAAGGGCGGGACTTGATCACAATCTATGGGTGCCTACATGGGGAACAAAATTTTGATAATGGGCTCTTCATTCTAGTAGACAAGTCATAACATGATCCCATGGCTGGAAGTTGAAGCTAGACACATTCAAATTGGAAACAAGGCACACATTTTTACCCACGAAAGCTTATGCCCAAATAAATCTATTAGTCTTTAAGATGCCACCGGACTCCTCATTATTTTTAACATTGAAGGTAATTAACCATTGGAACAATTTATCAAGGCCTGTGGTGGAGTCTTCATCACTGGCAATCTTTAAATCAAAATATCGTGTTTTTCTAAAGACATGCTCTGATTCAAACAGGAATTAGTTCAGGGAAGTTGTCGGGCCTGTGTTACAGAGCAGGTCGGATAGGTGATCAGGTCCCTTCTGGCTTTATAATGTATGTATCTATATTTTCAATGGTATTGATATGCGTAAAAAACCCAATTTACTTCATTACAATAAATGAAGCCTTTAAAGTCTAAATATTGCTAAATATGCACAGCCTTTTAGTATGCAATGATTTGCTCAGCCAATGTTCTCTTTACTTTTGGTCTTTGCCCTGGATTCTGTTCTTCAGATCAATCTTTGTTTTTACTTTTACACTCCCCCCTGCCAAGCACTCCATTGCATGATGTTGCAGCCCCTGCTCCTTGGCCTTCCACTCTGTCCGTGCTATAAGTACCTTCAGAACTACAGCACAGGGGGCACAAGGTAGAGTGAGTGCCATGTTGGGGTGAAATGGTGCTTCAAAGGCATATTTAGGAAGTGTTCCTGTGCTGAGTCTGTCACTACTATGTGCCTATTT
Source organism: Malaclemys terrapin pileata (assembly GCF_027887155.1). Lineage (NCBI taxonomy): Eukaryota > Metazoa > Chordata > Testudines > Emydidae > Malaclemys > Malaclemys terrapin. Next base: position 19,900,662 of record NC_071526.1, on the reverse strand, counting down.
GCTGTTGATTGTTAGGATTTGTCCTGGGTGTTACAGTAGCACCCCCAATATACAGGGCACTGTCCACACACCGAGGGAGACATTGTCCCTGCTGCAAAGAGCTTCCACACTAAGAAGACAAACAGCATGTGAAGAGTGAGGGTGAGGGATGAAACAAAAAAAATATATACACTTAAAAGAAGTGTTCTCCCTGACTACCCTCTTCGCTGTGGTTCAAAGGGTTTGTAGAATGGGTGCTGTCATAACTATAAAGGGAAGGGTAATAGCTGTCCTGTGTACAGTATTATAAAATCCCTCCTGGCCAGAGACTCCAAAATCCTTTTCCCTGTAAAGGGTTAAGAAGCTCAGGTAACCTGGCTGGCATCTGACCTAAAGGACCAATAAGGGGACAAGATACTTTCAAATCTTGGGGGGGGAAGGCTGTTGTTTGTGTTCTTTGTTTGGGGGTGTGTTCGTTCTCGGGACTGAGAGGGACCAGACATCAATCCAGGTTCTCCACATCTTTCTAAACAAGTCTCTCCTATTTCAAACTTGTAAGTAAATAGCCAGGCAAGGCGGGTTAGTTTTCCTTTGTTTTTCTCAACTTGTAAATGTACCTTTTACTAGAGTGTTTATCTTTGTTTGCTGTACTTTGAACCTGAGACTAGAGGGGAGTCCTCTGAGCTCTTTAAGTTTGATTACCCTGTAAGGTTAATTTCCATACTGATTTTACAGAGATGATTTTTACCTTTTTCTTTAATTAAAAACCTTCTTTTTAAGAACCTGATTGATTTTTCCTTGTTCAAGATCCAAGGGGTTTGGATCTTGATTCACCAGGAGTTGGTGGGAGGAAGGAGGGGGAATGGTTAATTTCTCCTTGTTTTAAGATCCAAGGGGTTTGGATTTGTATTCACCAGGGATTTGGTGAAGGTTTTTTCAAGGCTTCCCAGGAATGGAATCCATTGAAATGGTGGCAGCAGAACCAGAGCTAAGCTGGTAGTTAAGCTTAGAAGTTTTCATGCAGGCCCCTACATTTGTACCCTAAAGTTCAAAGTGGGGATCCAGCCTTGACAGGTGCGAAGGAGCAGAGAGTTGGGGCTTGTTTACACTTACTACGCTGCAGTGGCACCACTGTAGCACTTCAGTGCAGACACTGCCTCCGCCAATGGGAGGGGTTCTCCCATCGGCGCAGGCACTCCACCTCCCCAGGAGCCAGTAGCTATGCTGATGGGAGAAGGCCACTTTTAAAAAACGAGCAGCGTACTATAGTGGAGTCTAAATGTTGATTATAAAAGCTTACCTCAGGCCAGACGGTAAAAGTTTGAATAACTTACTGGAAATTCTTTACTGCAGTAGCTTTTTAGCTACACTTAGTTGCTTCAAGATGTATTTTAAACCCGGGGCTAGGTCAGTATAACTACATCGCCTTCAGGTGTGGATTTCACATCCCTGAGTGACATAGGTATACCGACAAAAGTTCCTCGTGTTGACCAAGCTTTAGACCATGTCTACACTGGTAACTGAATGACAAAACTTTTGTCTTTCAGAGGTGTTAAAAAAAAAAAAAAACCCTCCCGAAAGACAAACATTTTGCTGACAAGCGCCAATACGACGCTTTGTCAGCAGGAGTGCTTTCCTGCCTACAAAGCTAACGCTGCTCGTTGGGGGTGGAAGTTTTTTGTCGGCAGGGGAGCCAACAAACAGCGGCTACACTGTGCGCCTTTTAGCGGCATGGCTGTAGTGACACAGCTGTATCGCTAAAACCTGTGTAGTGTAGACATGGCCTTAGTGAATTACGGGATTTGAAAGCGAATGATGTGGTCAGAATGGGCAGAGAGGATGTTTTTTAACAGTTGCCTTTTGGTTGAGCTGGAGGGAGGTGACTGGGTATTTAGGAGGGGAGGCAGGAGGAGGGTTCATTTAGTCAAGAAGGGATATAATGAGGATCTGGTTGAGAGTTTCAACTGTGTGGGCAGAAAGAAGTATCAGTCTCTGTAATTTGTGCAGCCATTCCTGTTTGCGGTCTTGTGTGTGTGTATGCGCGCACACGCACCACTCTGTCCTCTGGTTCTAGTCTCAAAAAAAGGAATTTATTTGGAGCGACCCAAGCTGGTCTAATAGGCTGCCTGTGCTCACAGTCAGGAACCAAAATCAGAAATTTCACTAAAACCTTCATCTCTTCCTTTTAAGCCTAACTCCAATGAAAGTGACAAAGAGCCTGCTTGAGGGGTTGTTCCTCAATGAGGATATCTCTTCTTGGATGAAATACTGAGGATACTAAGTAGAATTCACAGATATCATTGAAGTTGTCTCTTGTCCAAACACATTGCCATAGAGAGGGAAGGTTTGAGTTTTGTGGACATGACCAGTTTGTCAGTTGTTCCATTAGAACAAAGTGACCAAACTTTGGGAATTTGAACCATGCTTCTTTTCTCTGCATACCTAGCTGGTTGTGACAGATGGTGGGGCCCCCAAGGCCAATATATGCCAAGACAAAATTATTGATGGATAGTCTTGAAACAGTGGTTTTGGTTAGTAAGCCGATGAACACTTGTGGAGTTAATCTGTGTCCCATAACCCTCACTAAGTGAACATCTCTCTCATTGTATCACTGGAAATCCTTTGAGCATTCAGCATCCTTGACATACAGGAAAGCAACCTGTCCATATGGCTTAATTCTGCAACTCTTTTACAGGGATGCATGGATTTAGAAATTGTCTTGACTAATACATGCCAATGCCCAAGGAGTGGCAGTCATTTTAATTGTACTGTATCAATATACATATTGCAAATAAATATCAAACCTCTCCCAGTAGCTATAACTAGCCTTTGTCCTGTAATAAGTATATAAAATAGAGGCCTCTAACTTCCAAAGCATAGAGTTATTTTATTTTATTCATGCAAAAGATTCTTTCTCAAGCCAACTAATTTTGCTTGATTTGTCTTGTGACTGCTTCCTTCATCTGCTTTAGAGGTGTTTACATGCCAATTACTGTACCTCCTTCTTGTGAGGGCAGTGCTTCAGGCCTTAGTTAATGTTTCATTCCCATTAGATTTCTGAGTTCTCTGCCAATATGTCTGCAGTCTCTGCATGTGTACATTGATTCGGTGCCAAACCGCTTGCAGCTATTGGCTTAGTGACACTGTCTTGTCAAACTGCTGGCCCATTTTTGAGAATATGTCCCAGCTCCTACATGCCTTTATGTTACAAGAGCCTGACTTCACTAATGAGTTTTATTTGTTACAGAATCCTCTCCCCAGTCAGACCCATCTGAATCGGAGCTATTATATGCTTCTTTGCTTTAGGGCTTTCCTTCCCCTCATTCCCTTCCCCACTAGTTGCTGATAGTCACTTATGGCATTTTTCCTTTACATGTGGAAGGCCAACTCTGTAGCCTCCTAGGAAGCTGCTGTCGGTGCTGCTTTGTGGAAGGGTGCTGTAGGAACAGGGCACATAGCACTGGTGTCTCAGGCACCAGGCATATCCATCCATGAAAAAGTTTTAATATGCTAATGACTTTCATTTGAGTAGCACGCCCCTAATAATTGAGAGGATGTGCTACTATAATAGCCTGCTAATAATCTGTGAAGACCAGAAGAGCAGAGTGTGAACTGAGTATCTCGCTAAATACCTAACTAAGATTTAAAAAACTCATTTCACAACAGTTGTGAAATGATAGCGTTGTGGGGAACACACACAGATGTGTTAATGTTACACAAAACTTGCTGAAAATCTCTCTTTTCATGTGGATCCCATAACTTCTGGTTTCTTTTCCTGGGTCTGCTATAGACTTATTGTCCTACCTAGTTAATTGCAGTAATGGTCCCAGCATAGGAGAAAGACAAGGTGGGTGGATCATGTTTTTTATTGGACCAACTTCTGTTGTCCCTTCTGCCATTAGAAGTTGGTCCAATAAAAGATATTACTCACCCACCTTGTCTCTGTCTTACCTAGGACAAATTACTTGCATCAGTTTGCTCATTTGTAAGTTGAGGATAATAACATACCTTCTCCAAAGTGGTGTTTTGAGATACTATTAATATTTGTAAAGGGTTTTGGTATCCTGTGAGGACAGGTGCTATAGAAAGGTAAAGTACCCTTATATGGGAAATGGAACAGTTTATAAAAATTGAAAAAAAACCCAAACAAATTCCAAATCATTGACTCCTTAAAGAATTTCTCCCTCAAACGTATATCTGATGTAGATTTATTCACACCTGGTTTTGGTGCCCAGGGCAATTGGCAAGTGTTTCCTACTCCAGAAAGATTTACAAGACTGGAGAATTTTTAATTTTTACAGTTCTAATTTTTAGTTTTGACTTTTTAATTGTGTATATGTATGTATATTTAAAAAAAGGTGGAAACATCTTTGATTTATGGAGCTTCCCAGATCCCCCTAACACCTGGGCTCTTCTGAGATTTATTTCAGTTTTGCCATTTGAGATGATATATTTTTAGCCATTCAGGTGCTAGATCCTGAGGGATTCTGTTGATGAAAGAGCCATTATTACCCAACTGACAGCAAGACTATATAAAACTGCTGGAGCCTCCAGCCCCAGTTTCTTCCACTCTTACATCCCCTTTGTAGTCATCTTGATTTAGGGCCCAATCCTGGAAACGCATGTGAGTAACTGTACTCAATTGGACCGTTTATGTGCACCTCTAGGGTAGTAGAGCCAGAACAATCCCTGTGTTCCCTGAGTTAAAGGACTACAGGTCTGCCTGGGCTTTGTGCCAGCTGCCCAGAGTTGGGAAGGAGGCTTCATGTGCTCCTCTCTCTCCCTCCACTGCATACCAGCATCAGAGCCATGTTCTCCTCACTCAGATGGCACACGGTGTCATACAGACTTGCTTGCAGCAGCCAGTGGGGAAGAGTTGACATGGATTTAAAAAAAATAGATCATATCTGCTTATTTGAAACATCTTTGGCTTTGAACTTCTTGGACCTTCTGGCCCAGTTACTCCTGGGGCTGCTTTGGTGCTTCTCCCCTTTCATCCTGATGTTTCTCTCTGAACAACTATCTGTTATCTCTGGATAACATGTTAATTAAATATTCACCAATATGGACTTGAAATAACAATCCTTCTTCAAATGTTGTTGTGCCTGTGCCTGTGGCATCTAATTGGTCTAATGGGCAACAAAAAATAGTGACCGTTTTATTCCTACAGACAAATAGGCAAGGCTCAATCCTGCTAATGTTTCTTCATGGTAGTAAGGTGTTTGCAAGACTGTACCCGTGGAGTATAAACCACAAAAAAAGACCCTTGGCAGTAAAATGTACCTGTGGGGCCTCAGGTCTTATTCACTGTGCTGTAGATGAGCAATACCAAGTAGGAAGAACACCTTTTTCATCGCTGCAGTTCTTGCAAACAATTTAAATATGTGCATGTAGTTGGGTTTGTACCCATTCTGGGTTCTTGATGCTTGTATATTGATGGATTGTCTAGTGAAGACCCAGTAAATCGACCACAGAGCACTTTCCGGTCAACTCCAGTATTCCACCGGAACGAGAGGAGTAAGGTAAGTCGATGGGAGAGCGTCTCCCATCAATGCAGTGCAGTGTAGACACCACAGTAAGTCAACCTAAGGTATGTTGACTCTAGCTACGTGAATATTCACGTAGCTGGAGTAGCGTAACTTAGGTCGACTTACCCTGGTAGTGTAGACCAGGCCTGTGTATGCTGATGAGTGCAGTAAGAATGCTTAAATAGGTGGTAAAAATTCAAATATTAATAGTATTAAAATATTCTATTCCTTTCCCTGCTTGTGCCCCAAGACATTTCAGAAGCTATAATTCTGTCTGGATGTATTGCGGTGCATATGTTCCTTTAAGCAGTTTCTTGATATAGCTCTGAAATACAAAAAGAATAGTTGTTGCCTTAGCAACTGCTTCATCAATGTGTATTTCATTAATAGAGAGTAAAAAAGTGCATAAACATGCACATGTATTGTCTGCATATTAAGAATGATTGCTGTTTCGTCATTATTGTGCATAGGCAAGACTTTGCCCAGTGATGAGTGAATTTGGGTACCCATTTTTTTTTAGGGGAGGCGAATAACTTGAGACACTTCATGGGACCTGATTTTCAGAGGGCAGTCCTCTTCAGTGTCTGAAAACTAGATACCTTTCAGGCATCCCAAGTTGGACATCCAAAATCACTAGTTATTTTTGAAAGTGCCCTTAACTCTGACTTTGTACTGTTTGGAGTTTCTTGTATTTGTTTCTTTGATGTGTAACTGAATAGTGTGTTCTGTGTGCGGATAGAAGTAAAAAGGAAAAAGAAGCCAAATTATGCAGTTGGGGGGGGGGGGAGTGGGCACACAATATTCCTCAGCTTGTCTCTTGTAGCAAACCGGCATTTTCAATGGAGATTCATAGATTCCAAGGCCAGAAGGGATCTTTGTGATCATCTAGTCTAACCTTCTGTATAACACAGGCCACAGAACTTCCCAAAATAATCCCTAGAGCAGATCTTGTAGAAAAACATCCAATCTCAATTTAAACATTATTAGTGACTGAGAATCCACCACGACCCTTGGTAAATTGTTCCAATGGTTAATTGTTTCGCTGTTTTAAAATGTATGCTTTATTTCCAGTCTGCGTTGGTCTATCTTCAACTTCCAGCTATTGGATTGTGTTATGCCTTTCTCTGCTAGATGGAAGAGCCCATTGCTAAATATTTGTTTCGCATGTAGATACTTATAGACTGTAATAAAGTCACCCTTGAATCTTCTCTTTGTGACACTTCATAGATTGAGCTCTTTGAATCTATCACTATAAAACGTGTTTTCTAATCCTTTAATCATTCTTGTAGCTCTTCTCTGAACCCTCTCCAGTTTATCAACATCCTTCTTGAATTGTGAGCACCAGAACTGGACATAGTAGTTCAGCAGCAGTCACACCAGTGCCAAATATAGAGGCAAAATAACCGTTCTACTCCTACCTGAGATTCTCTGTTACAGGGTGCTGTTAGTAGCTATAAATTTAGCCTTCTGGAAACTAGAACCCTGGTCACTTAGAACACCCAGGGCACTGTGTGTAGTTTAAAGTAGGAGGGGCTTTGGTGGTTTGGGTCTGGAAAGGTGAAAGGATCACTTGCACCTGATGAGGTAATTAGCTCAACAGATGCGTATCTCAGGAAGAAAGGAAGCCGTATAAAAGGCTGAGCTAGGGGGCGACTGGGGGGCTCCCTATAACTACTGCTATATTGTGATGTACCTGGAGCATAAAGAGCAATACAGACACTTGGTGGAGGTGCCCTTCTGGACTGAATATGCTGCTCAATTCACAAAGAGGGCTTGTCAGCCACGGTGTCCAGGATCTGAAAGGGAAGCCCTTTCAAAGCCTCCCAGGATCACATGAACTCTTTTGACCCCAGTGTCACGCTGGGAACTCATGTTCAGCTGATCATCCACGATGATTCCCAAATCCTTTTGAGTCGCTGTGTCCCAGGATTGAGTCCCCTATCCTGTGAGTATGGCCTACAATCTTTGTTTCTAGATGAATATACTTATATTTGGCCATGTTAAAATGCATGTTGTTTGCTTGCGTCTAGTTTACCAAGTGATCCAGATTGCTCTAAATTAGTGACCTGTCCTGTTCATTATTCACCTCTCCCCCAATTTTTGTGTTGTCTGCAGACTTTATCAGTGACGATTTTATGTTTTCTTCCAGGCCATTGATAAAAATATTAAAAAGCATAGGGCCAAGAACTGATCCCTGCAGGACCCCATTGGAAATGCACCTGCTAGATGAGGATTCCCTGTTTAATTACTTTCTGAGGCCTATCAGTTAGCCAGTTTTTAATCCACTGAATGTGTGCACCATGCTGATTTTATATTGTTCTCAGTTTCTTTGTTTTGTTTTGTTTTTTAAATCAAAATGTAGTGTGGTACCAAGTCAAATGCTTTACAGAAATCTAAGTATATTACATCAACACTATTACCTTTACTAGGCTGTTTGGATGCTATTGATTTGTGGCAGGCAGAGCTGGATTTCTTATTGGGAGAATGAGGAGAGGCTTTCATAGATTCATAGATTCATAGATTCATAGATTCTAGGACTGGAAGGGACCTCGAGAGGTCATCGAGTCCAGTCCCCTGCCCGCATGGCAGGACCAAATACTGCCTAGACCATCCCTAGTAGACATTTATCTAACCTACCCTTAAATATCTCCAGAGACGGAGATTCCACAACCTCCCTAGGCAATTTGTTCCAGTGTTTAACCACCCTGACAGTTAGGAACTTTTTCCTAATGTCCAATCTAGACCTCCCTTGCTGCAGTTTAAACCCATTGTTTCTGGTTCTATCCTTAGAGGCTAAGGTGAACAAGTTCTCTCCCTCCTCCTTATGACACCCTTTTATATACCTGAAAACTGCTATCATGTCCCCTCTCAGTCTTCTCTTTTCCAAACTAAACAAACCCAATTCTTTCAGCCTTCCTTCATAGGTCATGTTCTCAAGACCTTTAATCATTCTTGTTGCTCTTCTTTGGACCCTTTCCAGTTTCTCCACATCTTTTTTAAAATGCGGCGCCCAGAACTGGACACAATACTCCAGCTGAGGCCTAACCAGAGCAGAGTAGAGCGGAAGAATGACTTCTCGTGTCTTGCTCACAACACACCTGTTAATGCATCCCAGAATCATGTTTGCTTTTTTTGCAACAGCATCACACTGTTGACTCATATTTAGCTTGTGGTCCACTATAACCCCTAGATCCCTTTCTGCCGTACTCCTTCCTAGACAGTCTTTTCCCATTCTGTATGTGTGAAATTGATTTTTCCTTCCTAAGTGGAGCACTTTGCATTTGTCTTTGTTAAACTTCATCCTGTTTAACTCAGACCATTTCTCCAATTTGTCCAGATCATTTTGAATTATGACCCTGTCCTCCAAAGTAGTTGCAATCCCTCCCAGTTTGGTATCATCCGCAAACTTAATAAGCGTACTTTCTATGCCAATATCTAAGTCGTTGATGAAGATATTGAACAGAGCCGGTCCCAAAACAGACCCCTGCGGTACCCCACTCGTTACGCCTTTCCAGCAGGATTGGGAACCATTAATAACAACTCTCTGAGTACGATTATCCAGCCAGTTATGCACCCACCTTATAGTAGCCCCATCTAATTTGTATTTGCCTAGTTTATCGATAAGAATATCATGCGAGACCGTATCAAATGCCTTACTAAAGTCTAGGTATACCACATCCACCGCTTCACCCTTATCCACAAGGCTCGTTATCCTATCAAAGAAAGCTATCAGATTGGTTTGACATGATTTGTTCTTCACAAATCCATGCTGGCTATTCCCTATCACCTTACCACCTTCCAAGTGTTGGCAGATGATTTCCTTAATTACTTGCTCCATTATCTTCCCTGGCACAGAAGTTAAACTAACTGGTCTGTAGTTACCTGGGTTGTTTTTAGTTCCCTTTTTATAGATGGGCACTATATTTGCCCTTTTCCAGTCTTCTGGAATCTCTCCCGTCTCCCATGACTTTCCAAAGATAATAGCTAGAGGCTCAGATACCTCCTCTATTAGCTCCTTGAGTATTCTAGGATGCATTTCATCAGGCCCGGGTGACTTGCAGGCATCTAACTTTTCTAAGTGATTTTTAACTTGTTCTTTTTTTATTTTATCCGCTAAACCTACCCCCTTCCCATTAGCATTCACTATGTTAGGCATTCCTTCAGACTTCTCGGTGAAGACCGAAACAAAGAAGTCATTAAGCATCTCTGCCATTTCCAAGTTTCCTGTTACTGTTTCTCCCTCTTCACTAAGCAGTGGGCCTACCCTGTCTTTGGTCTTCCTCTTGCTTCTAATGTATTGATAAAAAGTCTTCTTGTTTCCTTTTATTCCCGTAGCTAGTTTGAGCTCATTTTGTGCCTTTGCCTTTCTAATCTTGCCCCTGCATTCCTGTGTTGTTTGCCTATATTCATCCTTTGTAATCTGTCCTAGTTTCCATTTTTTATATGACTCCTTTTTATTTTTTAGATCGTGCAAGATCTCGTGGTTAAGCCAAGGTGGTCTTTTGCCACATTTTCTATCTTTCCTAACCAGCGGAATAGCTTGCTTTTGGGCCCTTAATAGTGTCCCTTTGAAAAACTGCCAACTCTCCTCAGTTGTTTTTCCCCTCAGTCTTGATTCCCATGGGACCTTACCTATCAGCTCTCTGAGCTTCCCAAAATCTGCCTTCCTGAAATCCATTGTCTCTATTTTGCTGTTCTCCCTTCTACCCTTCCTTAGAATTGCAAAGTCTATGATTTCATGATCACTTTCACCCAGGCTGCCTTCTACTTTCACATTCTCAACGAGTTCCTCCCTATTTGTTAAAATCAAGTCTAGAACAGCTTCCCCCCTAGTAGCTTTTTCAACCTTCTGAAATAAAAAGTTGTCTCCAATGCAGTCCAAGAATTTGTTGGATAGTCTGTTCCCCGCTGTGTTATTTTCCCAACATATATCCGGATAGTTGAAGTCCCCCATCACCACCAAGTCTTGGGCTTTGGATGATTTTGTTAGTTGCTTGAAAAAAGCCTCATCCACCTCTTCCACCTGGTTAGGTGGCCTGTAGTAGACGCCTAGCATGACATCTCCCTTGTTTTTTGCCCCTTTAAGCCTAACCCAGAGACTCTCAACACTTCCGTCTCCTATGTCCATCTCTACCTCTGTCCAAGTGTGTACATTTTTAATATATAAGGCAACACCTCCTCCCTTTTTCCCCTGTCTATCCTTCCTGAGCAAGCTGTACCCATCCACACCAACATTCCAATCATGTGTATTATCCCACCAAGTTTCAGTGATGCCAACAATGTCATAGTTGTATTTATTTATTAGCACTTCCAGTTCTTCCTGCTTATTCCCCATACTTCTCGCATTTGTATATAGGCATCTAAAATACTGGTTTGATCTTTCCTCCCAGTTTTTTCCTGACTCTCCTTTCTCTCTGCCAATATAGCCCACACTCCCTCTTGTTTCCGACTCATTTCCCCGGTCTCCATGTTCCCCACTTACCTGTGGGCTTTGCTCACCTGTCCCCGTCGAACCTAGTTTCAGCTTTAGACTCTTGGGGTGAGATTTTTTAAGTGACTTAGAAGCACAAGTCTGAGACTAATCGGAGCCGCTCAAGTTCATTCACTGTCAGGGAGATGAAGAAATTCTGAACCATGTGTTATTTTGCATTTTTTTTTATTTGTGAAAATCTCAGAAATATCTGTTTTCTAGTGAATGGATCCTGCCTCTCACTGATTTTGGTTTGACAGTAGGGGTGTGTGTATATATATGTGGTTCTCCTTTGACATTGTGTAACAATTGCAATGTGTATACAGTAACTAGAAAGTACTCTCAAAGAACAAATATACATACGGCTTATTGGCTGGGTTTTTGAGCTTTCTTTCTTTTAATGGGACATTACTGAGCTAATACTGGCTGAAAAAAACCTCCTTACTCTGTAGTTTTCAGGGCTTAATAGGTTGTATAGTTTGGGGTAAGAAACGCATAGCATGGATGTTCCATAGGCCTCTATAGCCCAGATGTTAGACACCTCTTTTAGCACTGTGCACATGTCCCTGTGTTTGTGGCTGTGGCCTTGCTTTTCTAGCTCCTCCTGAAGTTAGCAAGTTGTGTTTGGCTGAATTGGTACTTACCACCACCATCTGTGACTGACTTATGTCAATGGCAGGAATTTATATCACAGGCTGCATGAAGGTCTCAGGAAAGTGCCTCTGAAACTCAACAGGAATCTGGAAATTCCTGCCTGATTTGCAAAACACATTCAGTCCAGAGTATTATGCTTTAGGATGTCAAGTATCAGGGGGTAGCCGTGTTCGTCTTATGCCCAAATAAATCTGTTTGTCTTTAAGGTGCCACTGGACTCCTTGATGCTTTAGGATGTGCTTTGCTTTTCTACTGTTGATCATGTCATTTTTCTTCTGGCTTGTGTTTTTTCTGTCAGTCTCAAATAATTTTATGAGTTTTAAGCAGAGACTAAAAGAAGGTACAGATTTTGAGTTACTGCCAAAAACAGTTGTATTACCCTTGTAGATTTTAACAAACTGTCTGTGTGCAAGATTGCAGCAGTGTGTGTGTGTGTGGAGGCGCAATCTTGCAATATGCTGAACTGTCATTGGTTACTCTGTCAGTAAAGCTGGCCCCGTGCTGATTTATTCATCGAGCTTTGATAGTGGTTGGGGCAGTAAGACCTTTGTTAACCCCAAAGATGCTAAAAGCCGCTTGTTTTGAAATGTCTCTGCCAGTGGTTAAGGGAGATGCTTTGTGGAATGGTAGCCAGCTAGCTGTGACACTGTTCCCATTTCCAGGCTCACATTTTCATGCAGTTCACGTCTTGGCGAGTGTGTTTCCACTTGCTCTGTCTGTGAAAGCTTTTCCTTTTCTTGACCAGGACCTCTGGCAAGCTGGTCGTTTGTTGAAGACAGAGCAGTTGGTTGTCTCCTCTAACTCAGAAAGTGTGTGTGGCTCTTGGGTTGGCAATCCGAGATGCTTGTTGAAGGCAACATTGGTTGAGTTTCTCCATATTTTTCAGTCTTGGTCTGTTGCACTGCCCAGAAGGTCTGCTTGCTGGAAGTTATTCTTTTGGAAGGTTAGTAAATCTGATCTCAGTCACTCAAGGAAACATGCATTTAATTGGCACTTTGCTGAATGATGTGCTGCAGAAGAAACATAATACTCACAAGTTTCTAAATAGCCACAAGTTCAACAGTCTCTGAACTGGTCTGGCCTATCTCTGGTGGAAATTGCTTGACTGAGAAGTGTACAGTAATTCTCAGTAATGTACCTTTTTGTAAAGATCAGTCAGGAGTGTCCATAATGATCTGTCAGTGGCTAGGGTAAAAGAGAGAGCTACATCATAAATCCTCATGAGCTTATATTCTCACAGGGTCTGTACCATTACTTTACCTCTTGTTAAAACAGAACAACAGCTGCCTTTTTATTTAGTTAGCCTCAGTTCAACAGGCTAGACAGGAATGCCTACGTTTTGATGGTTTAAGAGTGTCCTAGTAATGCATCTATGTTGTACATCCTGAGGCACCTGTGCTATTCAAAGGAATTCCCTCATTGCAGCCCAAATTTGCTGAAGGGATCCATTCTCTTGTGTTTGATGCATGTAGCTGCATCTGTAGTTTGCTGAGGTTGTTTGTTTACTTTGACTTTACCTTTGGCAAAAGTTTTAAACTACTGTATGTGATTAAAATATCTCCTGATTTTTCTCTGTGGATAAGTGTCAGATTGAAGAAATTCCCTGGATTTGGCTTCCTTTGTTCCCCCGTTGTTTTTCTTTCTCATGTTTAAGGTATACACTGCACACTACCAGCTTCTTCCATGTAGACATTGATTCTTACATAAAATGTTTCTTCAGTCACCTGTTTAGACTAATAATCAGTGCTGTCAAATTGACTGGGCAGTTTGTGGTGTGTGGCATTGACTTGACATGCAGCTTGTATTGAATGTCTGGAGATTTTTCTAACTGCTTTAGAAACATTTTGTGATGGGTAAACAGTGCTTCTTTGAATGCACTGCAATCCAGTCTAGGTGCAAGAAGTGTGCAGATATCATACAGTGTGGAAATAGTGTTAGTTAGCAAATATAGTACTAGTAAGAAAGCAAACACATCGCTTCTCTTGATCCCTTTTTATTACAACTCTAAATAAACAAATGCGTGAGGTTTCCTTGTTCAAGATTTATTACTAGGAATCATCTGTGCAAAATGTAACTGAAAATCTCACATGAGCTGACCTTGTATTAGTCTCTCTTACAACAACAAAGCATGTTGTAAACTTGACACTGAAATGTACCAAAGCAGTGGGCAAAAATGTTCTTGCGAGAAATGTGATAATAGTTCTATACTGAGAACATATTTGTTTCATGAAGGCCTTATATACATGTTGCTTATTTTTTGATCAGTAGCTTTGGAGATTTTTCATTTACATTCTTTTAAATTAATTTTTCAGGAAAAATACAAAAAAGGAACAAAAACCTCAGGAATGCAAAAACACAAGTTGATTGATTTTATGCTTTCAGTTTTTGACACAGGTGAAGCTCAATAGAGGGTTGTGAGATCAGGTTACCTTAGATAAAAATGTAATCTATAAACTATTGTTTTTAGTAATAACCTCTCATATATGCTCTATCCCAACCATATTAATCCATTCCTGCGACAACTTTTTTTCTATTTTGTTGTCAGTGTAAAGTTAATTTCTCCTTTTAAGCAACTGTTTTTCACCATTCTGATTACATGGAAGTGGTTTAGGTTTTTGCTTTTTCAGTATTACACATTTTGGGGAACTAGGCTACATGCAGTAGTTTTTGGAATAAGAAATCCCTGTGGTTTGCCAGTTTTGTGTCCCACCATGTTGCATACATGTCTCCCCCAGTCTGGATTTACTTCCTTTCCTTTCATAAACCTCTTTATTTGGGAGCCACAGAATGAGTCTTACCTATAGCTTAGTGTGGCAATCTGCATGGAACCTGGAAGGAGCATCATGGATTGAAGGAGGGAAGAGTTTGGAAGAGGCACCAGGAAGTTGGTCTGTATGCAGTTATAGTTGGAGGAGCTCTGCAAATAGTTGCTTTTAATAGAGAGCCAGTTTAGTACAATAAAAATGTTATTACCCAGCATGTCCGTGCAGCCCGTGCTGCTTCCCACAGCTCCCATTGGCCGGGAACGGGAACCACGGCCACTGGGCGCTGCAGACGGCCATGCCTGTGGATGATCAATGTAAACACTGTCTCGCGGCCTGCCAGTGGATTACACTGCTGGGCCGCAGGTTGCCCACCGCTGGATTAGAGAGACAAGGTGGGTGTAGTAATATCTTATCTTTTATTGGACCAACTCCTGTCGGTGAGAGAGACAAGCTTTTGAGTTTACACAGCGCTCTTCTTCAATTCATTAAGAAGAAACTCTGAAGAAGAGCTCTGTGTAGCTCAAAAGCTTGTCTCTCTCACCAACAGGAGTTGGTCCAATGAAAGATATTACCTCACTCACCTTATGTCTCTCATATTTTGGGATTGACACGGCTACAACAATGCTGCATGTCAGTACTGGGATGTTGGTCAATATGGAAGTGTCTCTCAGAAGTAGGTTGCAGAACTATGGGTGTTGTCTGCAGTATTGCCAAACCCGAGTATCAAAAAATCATGATTCAGGCCTCAAAACTATTGAGATTCACTTTAAAATCATGAGAATTTTAAAAAATAATACATCTGGTTTTTTCATTTGCCTTGGGTATTGGAACCTTTAGGTATCACTTGGTTAATGTTTTCAGGGATTCTCTGCAACCATCAGGACTAGAAACATACCTTGTTTTTTAATGAAAGCTTGGATTCTCCCACAGGCCACCCGGATGTGAAGCTCTAAGAAACACACCCCATATCATGAGACTTGCATTAAAATCGGAAGAGTTCGCATCACTGCATCTGGTGAAACTGATATGCAGCAGATTTGGTGACTTAGTATCTTCTTTGAAGTTCCTATTAATATTAGGAAATCTGGTATTTTACAAGAACTTTGTGGTCAACATCAGAATTGAAATATCTCTGAGCTTTTTCCTAGCCAGGGCATAGTAACACAGGCAAAGGCAAGAACAGTTCTTTCAAAAGAAATAATGTGAAAAAGCACAAATGTTCTGTAGACTATCCTATTGTAAAATGCTCAGATTCATATTTGCCTCACTTGGAAGGAATTCGGGTTTTCAGTTGGGATCGCCAATAGATTAATGTGAATGAATCGGCCCTCAGCACAGCCTTGACTCTTGTGATGCTAGAGCAGATTTTTACCACTCTCTATACGGCTGTATCTTTCAACATTAGATCCAGTGAATAAAAATGCAAAGGCCCATTTTATACAGTTCTTTCCCATATTCTACTATGGGACCTTCTGATTTGTCTGAGGATCAGGATGCTGAACAGATTATAAAAAGGCCTTGATTGAGGTATTGATTTATGAAATTAGATTCTACATGTCTTCCCAGGAAATGACATTTGCAGACAGCTTTGTCTTCTAGTTCCTGATTATGAGGTGAGTCCTTATCTAGCTAAATGGGCCCTAATCACAGAAGGTAAAAAGTGACATGTCTTGATTTTTAAGGAGTGCACTATTTCTCCCTGATCGTTTGAGGTCTGTAGTGGGCTCCCGCCTATTCAAGCTCAGCCAGTACATTGTCTCTGAGGCTTCCTTTATTTTTTCCCATTTAAAGGATGCTTTTAGTGTTGTGAGCTGTCCCCCCTAAGGCTCATTTTTCATTCACTGCATTTTAGAAGAAAATATGAACCAGTAAGACTTGGATACAGGCTACGAAAAGATCTAGACTCTCTGGGGGAAGGTGAAGGCAAGCCCCATAAGCCCCATTCCCTCCCTGACCTGGAACCAGAAATCTGGGAAATTAGCTTGTGCTGTCAGCATATCTGATCTCCGCTTTTATTGGAGCACGTGGTGTAAATTTCTGTCAGTTTTGGTAAAGTGAGAGGGTAGAAACTCTGATCATAGCAGGGCTATGTCTCTCCTTCCCCTTTGCGTGAGGTACGCTTGGTAGAGATGAGGTTTTGGAGCAGTGTATGCAAAGACCAGTATGATGGGGGAATGTTCTTTTTTAAAAAACAAATACCAACAGAAAATGTCACATTGTTTGCAACTTGCCAGGTTACTGCTCTCCTCCTACTCCAGCTCTTGCACAAGCAAGAATTTTGTTGTACTCTCCTACAGACCTTGTTCTACCCCAGGCCATTCCTTTTGGCCAATACAGTGAAGTGGTTGGCAGGTCACTGAGGGAGCTTCCTTGGGGGGATTTTCTGGCCTCTGACCCCACCATTCTGTATTCCTGCCAGTGTAATTCTGTGTGTATAAGGGAGGTAGTGTTCTCGCTTAGCTTTGTTCCCCTCTTTTGCATAAGCTTCCTAAACATGGTACAGAAACAAGGTTTCCTTATGACTCTCCTCAGGTGAGCTTGATATGAGCATAGTGTGGAAGCAGAAATCTGGGGAAAGGAAATTCTCAGTTAGTGTAGTATGCTTATCCCACCAGTGAATGACTACAGAGTGAGGGCAGAAACCAACATTTTCCTTCCTTGTCAAGGTTTTGCCTGGTTTTCATGCAGCAAAACAACACTTTCTGTGCCATTGTTTATTTTGCCATTTCTATTAATAACTATATAAAAAACTCCATTTAAAATATCTCTGTACTGAGAGACAAGCATCTGGTGTTGGGCACTGGGTGACAAGCAATGTGAAATGATGACTAATACTGATTGAACAGGTCTCTGGGTGTGTATGTGAATGTAGTTGGTGTCAGGGTGTTGATGATTTTATCGGACTCCTTGTGGGTGGAGGTGTTTTGCTGTGACTGCATGTATGTTTGCTTGTAAAAATGCAAAACATATAGAAAGTTCCTGGAAAAACTGGCTGTTAGTTTTAATTGTATTGAATATCTTGCCAGGTTCCATTAAATCATTTTACATTGTGTTACGAAGACTGGGATTTGGGGGGAGAGACATAGCTGCCATTTCCTGATGGGTCTGAGCTGATCCTGTTCCAGGGATGAATAATGTAATTGCTTATTTATTCAGTGCTTGTGCCAGAAGGTCTCTAAGCTCTGAAACAGAAATGAAAAAATACCATAAAGCTACATGACCCAAACCACATCCTAGAACCAAGACAAAGTACACATATGTACACACATACCTCAACACTCACAAATAACTCCCCCTGAAACAAAACCCTCTAAAATAAAATTAAAATGTCATCAGTCTTACCCACAATAGAGCTACAGACAAACTCTTGAGATGACATCGTGGGACATTCTACTGATCTCAAAAGCGACAATAGGAGAGTGGGTAGCAGACCCAAAGTAGCTTGTTTCCTAGGTTTTTTTGGTAGCTTTATACATTGGAAGTATAGACTTGAAGCTCACTTGCTGCTCTCTAGGTAACAAAGGCAGATCATGGAGTGTGGGTGTTACTGAATCTCATGATGTACCTGAACAAGCTGGCATAAGGCAAGCTTCCTCTGGATTCATCTCTATCTCCTGTCTCAGACTGATCCTGGCTCACAGACCCCTTGTCCATTTTATGCTCTAAACACCCATAGTCCTTGAGGGGTTACAGTTTAACCAACGATGAACTGCAGTGGGGAATTCGGAGGCAGAGGAGGCACTCCATACCCAAACTGTGCAGTTCTTCTAAACCAGCTCAGCCCATCTCCAGCAGTGTTGGGACTAGAGGTGCTGGGAGTGCTTCCACACTCCTGGCTTGAAGTAGTAATAACAAACACCAAATACCCCTCTACCCCGATATAACGCTGTCCTCAGGTGCCAAAAAATCTTACCGCGTTATAGGTGAAACTGCGTTATATCGAACTTGCTTTGATCCGCCAGAGCGCGCAGCCCTCCCCCCCACCCCCCCGGAGCGCTGCTTTACGGCATTATATCCGAATTTGTGTTATATCGGGTCGCCTTATATCGGGGTAGAGGTGTACATGGCTTCCATCAGCAGCACCCACACTATAAAAATTGTTCCAGCCAGGGCCAGCACTGGCTTTTTTGCCACCCCAGGCAAAAAAGCCTCCTGCTGCCCCCTTGCCCCCCCCCCCCCCCCCCCGCGGGGAGCGCGGCAGGGGAGGGCGGTGAGCCCGGCCGGGGCCCCGCTCTCCCCGACCGGCCGGAGCGCCGGGAGGAGGGCGGCAAGCCCGGCCGTGGCCCCACTCTCCCCGGCCAGCCAGAGCGCTGGGGGAGTGCGGCCCCGCTCTTCCTGGCCGGCCAAAGTGCCAGGGGAGGGCGGAGAGCCTGGCTGGGGCCCCGCTCTCCCCAACCAGCCGGAGTGCCAGGGGAGGGTGGCGAGCCCGGCCACAGCCCCGCTCTCCCCGGGTGAGCACCGCCCCCCTCCAGGTGCCGCCCCAAGCACATGCTTGGAGGGCTGGTGCCTGGAGCCGGCCCTGGTTCCAGCCCCCCGCCATCTCTTGTCATTGATCACTCAGATAATGGAGAAGCAGGTTTGGAGGCAGTTCTGCAGCTGGTAGCTGCCTATTAATGTTTATATGGCTCATACTGACTCTTTCTCAGAAAATATCAGTATGCAGAGCTACTTTGAACTTTCAGTGGGAAACTCTGGTGTGCTGTCATTTTGGAGATTCAGCTAACAAGGAAGGGGATCTGTTGTTTTTAAGTGAGAACACTAATAACACATGAGTTTCCATGGTTTTCCTTGCATGAACCCAGGCTTCTCAAGAGGCAAATCTCCACCTCCTCTGGAACCATTTTAAGAGCCTGTTGCTTTCTCCTTCCCAGAAAACCAGATGGAGTTTTTTTGGATTACTAATC
The DNA here is from genome assembly GCF_027887155.1 of Malaclemys terrapin pileata. Lineage (NCBI taxonomy): Eukaryota > Metazoa > Chordata > Testudines > Emydidae > Malaclemys > Malaclemys terrapin. Next base: position 19,881,362 of record NC_071526.1, on the reverse strand, counting down.
ATAAATCCTGTTTAAGCTAAATTATTTTTACCTGTCTAACCAGGTATTCATTAGAATACTATTCCAGAAGTGCTCAGAATTGAGGTCCAGGGTAGTCTGGGTCACCCAAATATCACGAGTGATTACGTTAAAGTCCTCTAGGTCTGAAGCAGTCTTGAAAACACAGTGATAAATCATATGGTTATTGTAACTGTCAAGATTTTAAACACCTAAAAATCAGCACTATCTTTAGCAAACAGTAATCATTGCTATAGTAGAATAAATCTTGTAATCTTCAAACTACCTGTTTGCACCAATTAGAGACAACTGATGAAACATACCAATCAAAGGGCAATTTACGCAAGTCAGCTAAGTGCATCCAGACTTGAAAAATACTCTGCCATCAAGTCTACGGATTTGTGGTTCTGCTTCAGTGAGGATTCCACAAAGGATATCTGACAGAAGTCTGCAGATACCTTCAACCCGTGCATACAAGCCTAAAAGTGTTGGCTGCTGTGCCATTGATTCCAGCACAATAGTAAGAACTAGTACATGAAACCACTTCCATTCTCACACAGTGTAACCCATTGTGGGATCTAGAAAGTTTTTTTATTTTCCACTGGGTGAAATGGCTTCTGCTTACCACTGGCTTGCCTGAGCAAGGGTGATTAATCACTCACAGGCCATCTCTCAGTGGAACAAGAGTTGACCATGTGCCACTGTTGAACCAGAGCTTCTGAAGGATTCTGTCTCTATAGCTGATGACAGCTGAAACTCATTCCTGTCATTGTGTATTTCCACACCCTGTTGCATTAGTTAGTGCATAGGAATCTCTGTGCTACCTCGACACTCCCCACTGCGCAACAGAAATGTGACTTCTTGGTGTAACATTTCCTACCCTCCGCTTTGTATTCTACATCAAAGCCAACAACAAGAAGAAATCATCTTTAGTAACCTCTGCTTTACTTTTAAATTCAGTGAGTTAACAGAGACTTTGGTGATGAATGTGGGATAAACACCTAGATGGAGAGGAGAGAATATTTCATTTCATGTTATGAGGGTTTTTGGAATGACAAATGATGTAAAATTTTGGAATGTTAATACTTTCACAAAATACTATGTGGCATTCTTTGGCTCATAATACAACCATATTACCAGCAGATGTATGATAGATGTCCTGTTCTATTTAAGAAGATAAGAACGACCATACTGGGTTAGACCAATGGTCCATCTAGCCTAGTATCCTGTCTTCCGACAGTGGCCAATACCAGGTGCTTCAGAGGGAATGAACAGAACACGTAATCATCAAGTGATCTATCCTGTGTCACCCATTTGTTTATCACATTGTATGAAAATTCCCAAATTCATTACCAAAAACTCAGTTGTGCAGAGCTCTATTCTGAACATATTGCAAAAGGCAGGGAAACACAGTGTAAATGTTGCATAGAAGCACTTGTCTGCGTACATTGTGAAGATTATCAAATGCAACTAATTTAGATGAAAAACTTCTGTGACATCACTTCATTCTGTGATCGCTAAATTAGTGATAAATAGAAAAGGTGAATTTTCAATTAGTTGCGAAGGATGAGAACCCAAAACCCACTTGAAAAATGGCTTTTGAGACCAGGGTTCTGTTTTATAATATGTGGGTGAGTCAGAGACAACAACACTTTATATTTCAGCTTAATCACAGTTGAGTGTGTGTTTCCAAAATGGACAACTCCATTTGAAGGTAAACTTTATTATACTTCATCCTTCCTCAAGAATTTTCATATTGTGACCATGTGCTATGTAGGTTCCTGGTTCTACTTGTTCTGTTTGGTCATTTATTAGTGGTAGTGTTTTGGTGGGGGGAATCTATCAAGCCAGCAAATGAAAATATTTTAGTAATGAAAACGAAATTCGCAGAGATTATTTTGTTTGGCTGTTCCTCTCTGGAAGCTGTAGGCAGAGTTTGTTTCATCTTCTCTCTCTCAAGAGAAACCATATCACATTATGAAAATGAATTTAAACAGTGCACTTGGAAACAAAAAATACAGTAAGTAAATAATAAGCCATGGAAACACAGTGCACACAGTCTGGAAGTTGCCCTGAGTGTTTCAGTTTTGCCATAAAAATGAAAGAAAAACTAGAGGTTTCACCCCCATCTTCTAGTGTTTTGCCACCATAAGTGGCCACTGTCATTCTGTGTATTGAAAGTGCAAGGTGTTACTGTATTGAATTCAATTGGGCCTTATTTGAGCCTCTTTAGTTTGTTTTTTGATTTCTACCTTTCTTGGAAAACTTGTCAAAGTAAGATGCTCCCCTTCTCTTAAAAGTCTCTCTCTGTGTGTCTATAGATAGATAAATACCTCTACATTTCGAATGCACAATTTAGGCTGCACTGCACAATTTCCAGTCTGCTGCAGAATCGAGGGGCTTTACCACATACTCTATGCCCACTTTGCTGCACAGCTCACAGGCCTTTCCCATCCTCTTTGCTCTTTTCAGACTCCCCATGATTGTACTGTGTCACTTCTGGCTTTTGCATAAAATGGAAGCGTAAGAAGAATAATCTGATGGGATGTTGAGTGTTCCATGCCATGATGCTGAAAAGAGCAAAGAGGATGGTGATTACCCCACCCCCAACAATGGTTACAGAAAACATGTTTTTCACAAATATAACAAACTTACATTTTTCATACAGCCATGCAGACTTCAGATGTATCCATTGGCATCTAAATCTTTCATGCAAGTACTGGAATAATCATTTGGCTAGGGTAAGTCAGAGATCCTCCATGTTTGAGCACATGGACAGTTCATTTAATTGCTTGGCACACTTCTAAATGCCTGCTTTTTTGTAATCCTTTTCCCATCTGTAAATAAGACAAACCAGAGCCGGTGCATTTTCAACCTTCAGTCACCCTTCCTTTCTGTGTATATGTCTCAGTCTCTAACGAGCATGTAATATCTTTCCTCTAAATCTCACACTGAATAAGGTGACTGCCCTATTTATTTTGCGTAATCGTACTGATGAATTCCTGTGTGTGACTTCTGCATTTGCATATTTTCTTGTTCAAGTATTCCAAGCCGTTTGAGTGCGAGAGCAGGTTGACATGATCAGGTACTTAGCAGCATCAGGTTTCATCTTGCTCTGCACAAATATTTGGAGCCAGATGTATGCCAACGTGCAGTTAACTCAAATGTGGACATATCTGGCTCCTGGGTGAGAAGTCAGGAGAGCAGCTCTGGCGTGATCTTCAGCAAAGATGTGCAATGGTAATTCAGGGCTTCTGCAGTCTACAATGGCAAATAACACTGATTCAGAAAGTGGAAACTGCCTAAACTGGCTTGAACTGCCCAAAAATTGTATAAAATTGATCACCTAAGAAAGGTGGGAATTGCTTAAATTTCGACAAGGTATTTGAATTGGTACCATACAACATTTTGATTAAAAAAACTAGAATGATATAAAATTAATAATACCACACTTTAAATTGATTAAAAACTGGCTGATACATTTCAAAATGTAATAGTAAATGGGGAATTGTCCTCAAATGAGTGTGTTTCTGGCAGAATCTCGCAGGAATCAGTTCTTGACGCTATATTTTTAACATTTTTATCAGTGGCCAAGAAGAAAATATAAAATCACTCATCACTGATAAAGTTTGCAGATGAAACAAAAATTGGTGCAGTGGTGAATAATGAAGAGAACAGATCTATGATTCAGAGTGATTTGGATTGCTTGGTAAATTGGGCAAAAGCAATATGCATTTTAATACAGTTTAGTGTAAATTTATAATCTAGAACAAAGAATGTAGGTTATACTTATAGGATAGGGGACTCAATCCTGGGAAGCAGGGACTCTGGGAAAAATGTGGGCGTCAGAGTGGATAATCAACATGAGCTCCTAGTGTAATGCTATGTCCATAAGAGCTAATGCGATCCTGGGATGCATAAACAGGGGACTGTCAGGTTGGAGTACAGTGGTTTTTTATCTCTATATTTGGCACTGGTGTGATTGCTGCTGGAATCATGTGTCCAGTTCTGGTGCCCACAATTCAAGAAGGTTGATAAACCGGAGAGGGTTCAGAAAAGAGCCACAAGAATGATTAAAGGATTAGAAAACATGCCTTCTAGTATTAGACTCAAGGAGCTCCATCTATTTAGCTTAACAAAGAGAAGGTTCAGGAGTGACTTGATTACAGTCTATATCTATAAGTATCTACATAGGAAGCAAATGTTTAACACTGGGCTCTTCAATCTAGCAGAAAAAAGTATAACACTTGACCAATGGCTGGAAGTTGAAGCTAGGCAAAGTCAGACTGGAAGTAAGGTGTAAATTTTTAATGGTGAGAGTAATTAACTATTGGAACAATTTGCCAGTGGTTGTGGTGGACTCTGCCACGAATAATTTTTGAATCAAGATTGGATGTTATTCCTAAAAGATCTGCTCTAGGAATTACTTTGGGGAAATTCTCTGGTCTCTGCTATATAGAAGGTCAGACAAGATGTTCATAATGGCCCCTTCTGGCATTGGAATCTGCAAATCTCTGGAAAACACACGATATGAGTGAGATGGCAAGAGTGATTTGGATTGCTTGGTAAATTGGGCAAAAGCAATATGCATTTTAATACAGAGTACAGGCCCTCCCACTCCTGCCTACTGTTCCCCTGTGTAAATCCCCAGCCATGCAGACGGCCCATGTTAAGTTGATGGAAGTAGTGGGAGGAGAACAGCCTTGTGGAAGTGGTTGATCCCCTTTCCTCATGGGAGGGAAAAGATCTGTGTGCAGATCCAAGCAGGACCGTGGGCCTCGACATTATTTTAGAGGCACACAAAGGAGCCAGTGACATGACTTGGATTTGGTTTGCAGGTTTTTGCAAATGTTATAATTGAAAAGTGGCTAAATTGTTAAAATTCCAGGTTTTTCTCTGAAACTGTCAGAGGTGAGTGAGCAGTGACGCATCACCAATACCATCTTCCTGTTTAACTATCGAATGTTTAAAAATATGGAGGAGATACTTGCAGAACTGGGAATTCACAGAAGCTTCACATGTCCTGCTATAGGATATTTGGGAGCTGGCTGAATGGGTGGGTATCTTGTTGTCAAATCAGCCAATTCATATGGAGCCTTGTAAAATTTAAATTCAAACCAGAGCATCAAAATTCTGATTATTTTTGACATGTTGTAATTGTTACTAACGGAACTATTTGAAATACCACAAGCTGATGGCTGACAAGTTGGTCATTCAGCAATATGTATCATGGGCTGGAGAGTCTCTGTCTGGGTGGGGAACTGGAGCCAGCCGGCAAAGACTACACACCGCTTGGTGTGTGGCCAGAGAACTGGGCCATGTGCTGATCAAGAGCATTTCCTGGGCAGATTCCTCCAGCAGGGCAAACAGTAGCAATGTGAATAACTTTAACGCAAGAGCGAAGAGTGAGGGTTCCAGCCTGGCACAGAACATCACCTCTGTTGGTCTGGGTTCTCCTGTCCGTGGGAGGGACATGAGAATGGCCCAACAAGCTGTGCAGAAGCTGCTGACTGTATTACTGACTGGGAAACTTTTCCACTTTCTTGCATGCACTGTGGCTCACAACACTTTCTCTGCATTGTCACTGACTTACAGTGCAGGGCTTAGCAGCAGCTGGTTAGAATATAACATACACTCTAAAATGCATTGATTGTACACATTTTTCCCTCTTGACCACTTATTTAAATTGCAGTGATACCCCAAATTTGCTGTGTGTTTCCAGTCAGAGGACGACATAATTTCTGCCCTTATCTGGAATACAAAGGCAAATGAGAAAGAGTTGAAGGATGAGGGGAAAGGATGTGACTTATATGCAAAGTGATCAGGGATGTTGATGCATGTCTCAGTAGCTATACTGGTGTAACTAAAAAAATCCACCCAAAACAATACCAAATTCCTCCTCCTCCTCTCAACACCCTACCCTTCGTTTGAGAATCCTTCATGTCCTTCCCTCTGAGCATTAAAGTTGCTTTCCTTAGCCCGGATGAGTAGGCCATTTATAAGGTACTGAAGCAAATAAGGTTTAGAGTTGAGTTCAGTGGGGCTCTGTGCGAGGGCCCCATACACAGAAATCATTGCAGGATCATTGTCATTGTCAGCTAGGTTCTTGTACATGTCTCATAAAACATGGGTCCTTGGGAGGATTTAAGCAATGAGAGGGTGCTGGCTTTGCAGACCAGCTCAGGAAGGGCATTCCAAGGTGAGGGAACAATGTGGGGGAATGACTGTTCTTTGCCCACATTTCCATATTCACAAGTGTCTTTACAATTCACCCTGCATTTTTTCTCACTCGCCATTCATCCTTTTGCTGTTTGTTATCCTGTCAGAAGGGTGCAATGCTATCATGTGACTTAGGTGACCAATCACACAGCTTGAGTGACAAATGGGGAATGTCAAGTATCAAGGGGTAACCGTGTTAGTCTGTATCCACAAAAACAAGAAGGAGAATGGGGAATGGTGAAACTGAACAGATTGCAGACAATACATAGACTGAAAGTTGTTCATCCAGATTCTCTGGCTAGTAGTTATGAATAATGGAAACATTTGCAGGAATCAGGATTGGTTCTCAATGACAAACAAAGGTGGTTATTTTTTATTTGTATTTAGCGAGCACTTAGGGGCCATAATCAGGGATTTGTCCCGGGCATATACATATGTACATGTGCTACTCCTGAGGGCATCCTGCACCAAAAAATTTACACAGTATTACAATTCTGTGCACAATATTGTACAATTCTGTAAAATTCTGCAAGTTTTATTTGTCAACAAATAAATGCAGAGGGTCCAACATGGCAGTGGTGAGCACAGGCCACCGGTTGCACGGAGGTGGGAGATTACACTGCAGGGCTCCCCCGCACCCTCCTCTCGGACACAGATTCAGCAGTGAGGCTGCACCCGACCCTGACACAGCACAAGGCCTGGACCTGCCCCAGAAACAAGTCGTAGAAATTTTAGTTTGTACTGACTTCACTAGTGCTTTTTATGTAACCTGTTGTAAAACTAGGAAAATATCTGGATGAGTTGATGGACCCCCTGAGTACTCCCCTGGGTACATGTACCCTGCTTGAGAACCACCGTTCTATAAGAGCAACGGGCAGCTACAGAGAGAGGGGGAACACTCAAGGAGAGACAGCCAAAGGAGGTGGTGCTGGAAATTTTAGAAGAGCTGCTTGTGAGCAGGAATTATACATGTCTCCTGCAAGACCGTTGGCTGGGGGGAACGGTTTAGGCCTGAAAGCCAGAGGGCTGAAGAAGGCTGAGGGCCAGGGCGAGCTGACTCAGTGGGGACAAGAGAAGCCCCAGGACTAAGCAGTGTTTTGCATTTTATGCCAATAAATTAGACCCTGGAAGAAGGGATATTATTGGACCAAAAATAGCTTTTGTGGCGTTTAAGGAGCCTCTAGAAGGGGGAAATGGAAGCAGAGTCGTGCTGGCCAGCAGAGGTTCCTACAAGACAGGAACTCCCTTTGACATGTAGGTACTGTAGTTCGCAAAGTATATTTTGTTACGGTGTCTATATTATGTTATAAAATATTAAATTATGTATTCACTCTAGACGTTCTGCAGAGTAACAGATGTTTTAATAGCGTGTGTAGGGAATTGTTGCTCGAGAGACTTTGACTGAGAGAGATTTCTGGAAGCAGGATGGTCAGGCTGCTTGAAACAGCATAACAGGAGCTCTATAGCTTTCTTCTTCCTTGGTCTCCTCCTTTTTTGTGGTGGAGAACTCATTAGTGCTTTCAGGGAAGCTCAGAAAAGATGGCTGTTTTTGATACAATTTCCTTTGCCAGTATCCCTGGATCTCATTCTTGGACATCCCACATGACTACAAGGAAGGAATATGTGGCTACTTGAAAAAGATGTTTCAGGAGGAGTAGAATCATAGGACTTGAAGGAATCTTGGGAGGTCATCCAGTCCAGTCCCCTGCACTCATGGCAGGACTAAGTATTATCTAGACCATCCCTCACAGGTATTTGCCTAACCTGCTCTTAAAAATCTCCAATGATGTAGATTCCACAACCTCCCTAGGCAATTTATTCCAGTGCTTAACTACCCTGATAGTTAAGTAGTTTTTCCTAATGTCCAACCTAAACTGCCCTTGCTGAAATTTAAGCCCATTGCTTCTTTTCCTATCCTCAGAGTTTAGGAAGAACAATTTTTCTCCCTCCAACTTGTAACAACCTTCTATGTACTTGAAAACTGTTATCATGTCCCCTCTCAGTCTTCTCTTCTCCAGACTAAACAAACCCAATTGCGTCAATCTTCCCTCATAGGTCATGTTTTCTAGACCTTTAATCATTTTTGTTGCTCTTCTTTGGACTTTCTCCAATTTGTCCACATCCTTCCTGAAATGTGGTGCTTAGAACTGGACAGTATACTCCGGCTGAGGCTTTATCAATGGAGAGTAGAGCAGAGGAATTACTTCTTGTGTCTTGCTTACAACACTCCTGCTAATACATCTGAGAATGATGTTTGCTTTTTTTGCAACAGCGTTACACTGTTGACTCATATTTAGCTTGTGATCCACTATGACCCCCAGATCCCTTTCTGAAGTACTCCTTCCTAGGCAGTCATTTCCCATTTTGTATGTGTGCAACTGATGGTTCCGTCCTAAGTGGAGTACTTTGCATTTGTCCTTATTGAATTTCATCCTGTTTACTTCAGACCATTTCTCCAGGTTGTGCAGATCATTTTGAATTTTATACTCATTGAATCGTGTACTTCAAAACACTTGCAACCCTTCCCAGTTTGGTATCTTCTCCAAACTTTATAAGTGTACTCTCTATGCCATTATGTAAATCAATGATAAAGATACTGAACAGAACCGGGCCCAGAACTGATCCCTGCAGGACCCCACTTGTTATGCCCTTCCATAAAGTTCAGTCTGACAGGCGTCCCACCAATCGTATTATTTTTAGTGTGATTTACAAACACACTATTATAAAACTCCATTCCCGTCTTCTCTTCTCTATATATTTATGTAGCTTTGATAAGCAAGGAAAAGAGGTTGCTTCCAGCTCCCTTTCCTAAAAATAGTTTTAATTCATTTATTGAGACAGGAGAATGCTGTTTTATGTTGGTTTGGAATTAGCAGCTCACTTTTTCATTCTTCTTAATGTAAGCAGGGTCTGAATGAATGCTCCCCTGACAGCTAGCTGGGAGGGGGAGAGAGTTTGGGTGTGTTTCTGTAAATGAAGTATGCTCCTGCTCTGCTTAAATATTCAGCAGATAGAGTAGTGTCAAAGTAATCAATTTTGGTGGGTGTTGGGTACAAATCACTTTAGTACTGAATGCAGGGGTAGTGAAATGATGTTACCAAAATGTAGTAATTATGTAGTAATACAGGGAAGCAAGACTGTGCTTAACCTGTCCCAAATGTAGGGGCTCACCTTCAGCTGAAAGGACCTCATTAAGCCAGGGGCTCGAATGCCAGAGCCCTGTGAAAGTAAGAGGGATGGGGACAGATGTCCTAGTCAGAAGGTGTGTGGACTCTCCCTTGGAGTCCCCAGACTGGTTTGATCTATTCCTCCCCACTGTTCAACGAAAAGACTAAATAGGCTTAATTAGGAGCCTCTTTTGTTATTTTAAATGCTCAGTCAGAGCTGGAATCACTTGAGGTGGGGCAGTGTTTCTGCCCAGCCTACAAAGAGCTGAAAATCACTAAGAGGCTGATGTGCAGAGGTCACAGCAAAGAGGCAAGTGGCAGCAGAAGGTGACTGACAGTCGGCTGGTGAATGAGTGGCTGGTGAGATGGAGAGGCGCAGCGAGCGGCCAGCAGCGCGGCTGGCGGAGAGGGGCGGTGGACGAGTGCCCGAGCAGCGGAGTGAGGAACATGCCTCCTTACCTCCATCCACAGTGGGAAGTGAACTCTGCAGATGCACCTTTAAACTCTGGGTCTGCACTGACCAAGGACAGCAACTGTGAGTGGGGTGCAGAGAAGGGATAGGCATGCTAAAGGGACCTTTGGGTTGCTGGACTTAAGAACCTGAGGGGAAAAGGACACTGCTCAACCAACTTGGGGGTGGGTCTTTTCCTCATGGTTTATGTTTATGAACCCTGTTTGAGGTGGTTTCCCAAATGAAGGCTGAGTTACTTCCCTCCTTTTATTAAAAGTTTCTTTTCAACACTCAGATTCTGTGCTTGCGAGTGGGGAAGTATTACCTCGCAGAGGTGCCCAGAGGTGGTGTGTAATTTTCCCAAGTTACTGGTGGGGGCTCGAGCCGGTTCTGTGTTGTATCGATGGAAAGAAACCCCTAGATATTGAACCCGCCCCTGGTTGCTGCTGGCTTTGCCTGGCAGAAGGGTTACATTAGAAAGAAAGAGATACAGCCCTTGCTAGCATCTTGATTTATCTCCTGCTTCTTCTCATCACTCTTCGCAAAAGTGTGGGTGGTAGAGAGGCTTTCGCTGTCTTTAGCTACCTTCAGCTGAGCGTATATTTGCATTTTAAATGGTGTGTGCTAGACACCAGAAATAATATTAAGCATTGATAACAATTATGATGCATAATTTACACACAAGAAAAAAGGAATATACCTTTTTGCATATATTATTTTTCCACGTATTTCACCAACTCTCACTGTCCCCTTAAATGAGACACCTGTCTACCCTTCCAAATCAAAAAAGGGTCCAAAATTACATAAACGAGCAAACGTCCTCATTCTGTGTTTGTTTACAGCATTGATTTACAGTCAAAACTGTAGCAATGGGCAGCTGAATTCAAACATGAAATAATGTAATGGCCCTGATTTGTGCTATTAAATCACATCTGCCTAATCAGGAGCCATCTGTACAAAAATGGAATTGGTTCTGCATCTCACCTATTCCATCCTGTTATTACTCTGACTCATTCAAAACTGGAAATGGGATGGTGAATAGTGAAACTATAGACCGCCTCCTGGCGAACCTAAGGGATGCTCAGCCTTCCATTAATAGGTTGAGGCCCCTTTCTCCAACCCCTGATATTTAAATGCGATGATTAGGCCCTGGCAGCAGGTTGCTACCATATGATACAGAAAAGCCCTGTCACCTCATAGATACATGCTTGGTTAGCCTGGTTCTAATGCACCCCTGGAATGCAGAGGAGTGTTGCTATCATGCTTCTGTGTTGGGTGAAAGAGGGACCAAATCTAGAATTGAGGCAATCACTAACCCCTCCCTACCTAAAAATCCTGTATCCATTCCTGGAATCACCTGGAATATTGTACTGTAATTCCTGAAAGTTTTTATAAAAAATGTCTGACTTATCTAGCCTGATTTAAATTACTTATGCAAAGTGATTTAACTGTTCTTGGGATGTGTAATAAATGTGCTCTGCATGTGTATTATTTACAGTTAGGCCGTGACAGCTCAGTCAGCACAAAAGGTAGAGGAGGCGCTGCGGGAGGGAGCAGGCTGTGAGCTCTGAGAGATGAGGCGTTTTATGTACAGAATACAACAGAGCTTGCTTAACAGGCAGGGCCTTTTCCAAGCTTTCACTACTCTGGCTATAAGGAGCCATATTGAACAAATGGGCAATTGATAGCCAAATTAATTCTGACTCTTACCTTTACATAGAACGGAAGGGATTGTTTTCTTCTGGGTGTTCAGAGGGGGTTAGCTTGTGAATGGTCACTGGGTGTCACTATTACACCGCAGGAATATGAGTGGAGATGAGGTTCTTTGGCACCAAATTATGACACTCTTAAAGGCAGATGTTCAGAAGTTGCATTTAACAGGTCATGTTTCTAAGTCACTCAAGCTACGTCCTCACTACGGGGGTGTGTGTGTCGATTTAAGATACGCAAATTCAGCGACGCAAATAGCGTAGCTGAATTCGACGTATCAGAGCCGACTTACCCCGCTGTGAGGATGGCGGCAAATCGACCTCCGCGGCTCCCCCGTCGACGGTGCTTACTCCCACCTCCGCTGATGGAGTACAAGCGTCGATTCGGGGATCGATTGTCACGTCCCGACAACACGCGATAATGCGATCCCCGAGAGATCGATTTCTACCCGCCGATTCAGGCCGGTAATGTAGACGTAGCCTCAGAGTTGGAATCAGTGTGGACATTTTTTATGTGTGAGTAGTATGGAGTCAGGGTTAATGCATACCATGGCCTAGATCATCTCTCTGGGAACAGTGCATGAAATGCTTGTACAGTCCGTAGGTATTTCCTGATGGTGCCAGCATCTGGGGTATGGGAATAAACCAAGTGTGGGGCATTGAATTTTTTCTGGATGCTTTTCATAAAATTATAAAATTCTGTGAATTAAGGACGACTTTCCCCCAACTTTTGAGCTACTTGAGGAATCTAACCAAGAGCCAAATCATAAAGTCCTGATGTGGGCGAATCTCGCTCTGAGCGTCAGTGGGAATTTGTGTGCGTAAATAGCGTGTGGGATCTGGGCCAGCTGAATAATGATTGATTACATGTTGCAACTGGTCAGCTAATCTGGAAATACCTACCACCCATTTGTTTGGTTTTAGATTTCAGCAGAATATTGTTCAAAGGAGTCTACAGTGAGATTAGCAGTAAATGGACAAAGAGAAAACCCATGCTTGTTACTGGTGATATGTCCCACAGAATATGAAAGGCTTTATGTCTAATCACCTCTGAAGTCCTCAGTCTCATGAGAAGTTGTCAGTGTCTCATGAGGTGGAGTTGGGGATAATTCTGAATATGAAATTTCACAGCCAGAGGCTGTTCTGCTGTCAACACATCTGGCAAATATGACTATTTTCCTTACATACAGTTTTAGTTTCTTAATTTCACTCACTCCTCATCTTGACCCTTCAGAGCTCTCGAAATAAGTTTTCTCCCTCCTGCTGTGCGCACTCGTCAGGTTCTCCTGAACGGAGACTTGGGCAAGCTAGACATATTTAGTCCCCACAGTGTTACTCATGAATGCATCGCCAGATGCTCTGGATCGTTTGTGTTGCTCTTTTCTGATGCCTTTCCCAGTTGATTATGTTCTCCTGGAACAAGACTAACAGAAGCCCTCTCTGCTGTTAGTGTAATCTCAGTTGTGTCCCTGTCGAAGCTGTGCTGTGCCAAGTAGTTGGTCCTCATGCACAGCAGATTCCCCAAGCCCACAGCATACTTATTTCCTCCTGTTGAGCCAGCCATACAGCCACCCGTCTCTTCGCTGCACCCTGGGCTCAGAGGACCTGATGTGTGGATTTCAGAGACTGTTGCATAGGCTGCCTTTATTTTATTTTTTTTGATCGAGCCCACATTGACCCCAGCATTGTATGGGGGGGGGGGGAAACTGGTGTCCTGTTTCATGGTGATCAGCCGGAAGCTGCTTCAAGACGGATGTACGTAAGGTGGAAAAAGCAAGGCACCCTGGGAATTTAAAGTCCAACTTTAGAGCTGATAATTTAACAAAAATGATTTTAAGGAACAAGAAATTATTGTCTAATTGAAGGACTCAGAACTACAACACCCTTTGCAATAGGGTTTGTGTGGATGAGGAGAGGACAGCAAGAATTATCTAATGATAGGACAACTATAGCTTAATTACTTTTTGGTAAAATGAGAAAATAATATGGCGATAGGTGCCCTAGAAATTGTTATACAGACAGCAAGTTGGCCTGAAGGTTCTCTTTTCCCAGTCTCCTCGTTACCTAAACAAAGCGTTGGTGCAAAACCATTCACAATCCAGAACCCAGTGTTGTAATGCATTTTGTAACTCCCTCAGCCCCCTCTAAAATCTGAGTTTGTAATTTGAAGAACTTTATCAATAGGTTCTTTGCTTCTCCCACCTTACATAGACAACTCTTCAGTCCACAGCTTGGAACCAGAAGCTTCATTATATCATGTTTCCATGTTTCCAAGTGTCCACAATTCATGGTAAGTGCTTTGCAATCAGAGGACTAAGCAAATACGTTGCAGTATTATTAACAGTCCCAAATTGTGTACTAATTTCAGAATTGTTTTTAGATTAGTGTCTGAAATTTAAATGAGCTCAATGATATCACACCAAGACAAATTCTTCACTTGACTGGACATTACAGTGAACTCAGCTGTGTCTTTGATTACCATCAAAGCCTCATTTTTCAGTTTTGGTTTGGTTTTCAATATTTATATCTTCCATTGTTATCAGGAAGCATGTTTTTTTGCAAAGGCTGGAGGGGATGTGGATTTTCAAACGTTAAAAAGAATTTTTTAAAAATATTTCAATATTCAGCACTTTCTCATTCCTAGTTTTTGCATAATGAGGCCAAGACTGTTTAGTCTAAGTGATGGTACCAGCATGAAATGAGTATGCGGTTACATTTTACATATTTTAGGTCAGTAGAGCAGGATGTTTGCAGGTTATCTGCAGGGTCTACATAGCTCAGGCAGGATGGCCAAGGCCAGTGCTTTGATGCTAACCTGGTTGCTGGCAGAGTTTCAGTTTTCTAACACTTGTTGAAGACTTTTAGGTAATTAAATAGCACATGTATCGTTACCATAAATGGACAAGTGTTTTTATTTCTTTTCTATTAATCTCCCCACATTTAGCAGCTGTGATTGACTCCACTTTCCTGTGACTTCCTAGCTAATCAAGGAAACTTTTGTTGTATCTATTCCCACTTTTAAACTTACTTTATGGAAAAAGGAGAATTATTATAGACATTTTTGTCAGTTGTCCTGACAGCTGATGCTTTCTTCACAACCATATTAATATGACCTCATTAGTTGCTGCAGCTAACTCCTCTAAACACATAAGACTGTATTGCAGTAGGAGCCAATCATGCTAATTACACCAGATCAGTTTGCATATTCATAAGCCATTGCCTGTTTTATGGACAGCAAAAATAAACACTGTATCTCTTTAATAATTTTAAGTGGGTCACTTTCAGGACTGTATCTGTTTTAAATAAATTATCATATTGTTAAGGGCCATACTCAAAAGCTGTATATATTCTTTAGCAATGTGTTTTTTCAAAAGCCACAATGTTTGCTTAAAATAACTAACCAGCCAATTTAAAAAAGTAATTCAAGATAAAGATTATATTTGGTTTAAAATAATCCTCTGTGCCGCAAGCAGCTATGAAGCAGTTTTTAATAGGGAACTACAATAAGTAGGAATATGAGATTTTCAAACTGCACAGGGAGCAAAACAAGGTAAGTTAACTCTAAAGACTTTTAAATCATTGTAACAGGAATGCATGAGTCTTTGTTTTCTGGGTCTCTACCCATGCTTTCTACCACATATTAAATGTTTATTGTTTATAATTTATAGTGTCATAGGTGTACCTGGCAGGTTATAGGCAAATGCAAAGACAAGGACCCTGCCCTGAAGAACTCCTCCCCTGCCCCTCCCCCACGTAACCTGGCATTTGATTCATGTAAACCATTGTTGACGTGACACATCCATAGATGTGACATGTTGACATGGCTTGTTATCTTCAGTTTAGCAAAAACTCGGCCCATCTGCAAAGTAAATTGTGCTTTTCAGACAAGTGGGCAGGACTCATCCACACAGATGTGCTGTTTATGCTGATGGAGCATTTACTTTTGTGCGAGACGGGTTCTTTATTTAGCCATGCAGCTCATGCTTGGCTGGAACACCCAATGGTCCTGAGCTTTCACTTCCATGTTCATCATGTATATCCAATTTACGTAGGCCCTTAGATTGGGACTCATTGCCATATCTCTGAGTGGCTGTGATGCGTTAGAGTTACTTAGTGGATCTCAGTGTTTCTCTGCTCTCTAGAGTGGTGAGCTGCACCCCCTGCGTGGTCCCTGTAGGAAGGGGGAGGTTTCACTACTCAGAACCCAGAGAGACATGTAAGGGTAACCCAATGTTTCTCCATATAAAGAGCCTGGGAGCAGGTTCGAGTGAGCACGTCACTCAGGCCTTATTCTGGCATTAATCAAAGATGGGAATGCAGCTTTCTGTAAAACAATAAAATAATTCTTTTTATGAATAATTAAGAAAAAAACAGACATGGCATCGGATGATCATCCATAAACTAAATAAAGTATAAGAAAGAGAAAAGAGCACATTCTCCAAAGGAACTACAGATACAAGCCGACCACTGTATTCTCAGAGATTTTAGTTTAATGTTGAAAAATATTTTACAATAGTCAATTTCACCTCTTGACTCTGATCTGTGAATTCAAAATTCGTCTTACAACAAGAAATATATTTTCATGTTGTTATCTAGGCTGAAGGGAGGTTTTTATGTCCAAACCTCCCTGATTTTGTAATATACTATTATTTGTGCAATATGCCTTGGAATTACACTTAATTTCAGTAAATCCTAACATATCTGATTATTTACAAGTTATTTTACCTCAGGGAAATATATAGTCTTCATTTCTTGTGTTTAGTCTATTTAAAGTAGGACTAGAGATAAAGTAGGACTGATTGACAAATTAATACTCTCAGCTCCTACTCAAAAGTACTTGAATTATAAGTACAAAAGGCATGTTACAAACTATAATAATTTTAACTCTATTCCATTGCTAAAAGCTAATAATAATGAAAACAAATCAAAATAGTAATGTATTCTAACTCATGCAAGAATAAAAGAACAGACAGAGGAGGGAGTGCTCAGCAAAATAATTAGTTTCATTAAAAATCAAGGAAGGGTGAGACCATTACTCCATTTTGATGGATTCAGTTCTACAGGGGAAAAGGGAAAAATGACTGAATCACATAAATCATATTTACATCCATTTCCTCTAACATGTTGCAGTATAAAATGGTTCGGATCATACGTATGCATGTGTATGAGTGTTGAAGGATAAAATTATCAACAGTGAGACTACTTCGTGGTAGACACTATATTCAGATTGGCTGTAGTGACCAATCATGGAAAATGGTAATTTTGAGATATTGTTTCTCAGACATAAGAAAGAAGGTGGCTCAGCTATTAGAAAAAAATGTTTGTCAGGAATGTGAACTAGTATGGTGCAGCATGCTACTGTGGCAGGGAAATGAATCAAATTGTGTTTGTTTTGTATGTTCTTCCTATAGAAAATGTATCAGCAACTACTAGCAAGTAATAGGGCTTTTACTATCTAGCATTTTTAAAAATCAGTGTTACAGTTGTTTAAGTCAGTGGTTCTCAAACTGGCACGTGAGCTTGGCGTACCACTTCTAACAAGAACCCTTAAAAATGAAAACATTCTTTCCATTTCAAATGAACAGTCATTGCATGCATTGCAGCATGCCTGAAAATGCTTGAGAAGTAAACTGCACTCTCCTGGCTGCTTTGGTGAATAACACTTGCCAATCATGCCAGAACAGTAGTTTTATTTAGCTGTTTGTTGTACGCTGTGGCTTGGCAGTGGATATTGCACTCTCATGTGGTGCACAGCTGAACGGCTTTCTGCTAGGCCTAGCCTTCAGCTTGTGCTGAACA
Organism: Malaclemys terrapin pileata; assembly: GCF_027887155.1. Lineage (NCBI taxonomy): Eukaryota > Metazoa > Chordata > Testudines > Emydidae > Malaclemys > Malaclemys terrapin. The sequence goes on along the minus strand of NC_071526.1, from coordinate 19,864,020 downwards.
GCACAGCCCAAGCTACTGAGATGACCTTGAGAAGTTCCCTATTACCCCTCCTCCGAAGAGGAGCTCAGAGCGGCTTCAAAACCTGCAGTCCCAGGGAGCCCCAAGATCAAAGGGCTGCAGAGCAAGGCACTCCCTCTGCACTCCTTTCCCAATAAAGGCTGCAGTCTGATCCCTGCCAAGCTGGAGGCAGGGGCCGCATGGGATTAATTCCCTCTTGTCTTCACAGAGAAGTTGGGGGTGGGGATGGTTGGTCAGGTCCAGTGGATAAAAGCCTGGCTAAGGACTAAAGACAGCTGCCTGGATAGTCAGTCGCAGAGCAGATGGCTGGCAGCAGTTGGATGTAATGTGCCCAGCACTGCAGGCATCCAGGGGCCAGAGTTGCTGGGGATCAAGAAGCCTCTGGGAGCTGAAGCTGCCTGATGCCCTGATAACGTGCAGATGTGGTCGCCCCATCTCAAAAAAGATATATTAGAATTGGAAAAGGTTCAGAAAAGGGCAACAAAAATGATTAGGGAAATGGAACAGCTTTGTATGAGGAGAGATTAATAAGACTGGGACTTTTCAGCTTGGAAAAGAGACAACTAAGAGGGGATATGATTGAAGTCTATAAAATCATGACCACTGTGGAGAAAATAAGGAAGTGTTATTTACTCCTTCTCATAACACAAGAACTAGGGGTCACCAAATGGAATTAATGGGCAGCAGGTTTAAAACACAAAAGGAAGTATTTCTTCATACAATGCACAATCAGTCCGTGTAACTTTGCCAGAGGATGTTGTGAAGGCCAACACTACAACAGGATTCAAAAAAGAACCAGATAAGTTCATGGAGGATAGGCCCATCAATGGCTATTAGCCAGGATGGGCAGGGATGGTCTCCAGAGCTTTGTTTGCCAGAAGCTGGGAATGGGCAACAGGGGATGGATCACTAGATAGATTCCCTATTCTGTTCATTCCCTCAGGGGCACCTGGCATTGGCCACTGTCGGAAGACAGGATACTGGGCTAGATGGACCTTTGGTCTGACCCAATATGGCTGTTTTTATGTTCGTAACAACTGTACTGGCAGCCAAGACTCCCCACTCTGCCTCCAATGCCCCTGGCCTCTTATACCCACCCATGTCCCATGAGTCCCCCGGTTTCTTACATCTTCCCCCAAACTGACCCAGGCTTCTTGTCTCCCCTCCCTCACCCCCCTCACCTGAGCCTCCTGGCCTCTGACCTACCTGAACCCCCATGAGCCTCCCATCTCTTAACCCCTCACCCCTACCTGAGCTCCCCATGTCTCTTACCCACCCCCGAGCCTCCTGGCATCTTACACCCTCCCCTGATCCTCCCACTTGAGGCCCCCCTATGCCCTCCTGAATCCACCAGTCTCTTACACCACCCCCTGTCTTTCTGAGGCCCCCTGGCCTTTTATACCCCCAAACCTCTCTGGCTTCTTATCTCCCCACCATTATCTGAACCCCCACCTCTTACCCACCTGAGGCTCCGCACCCGAGCCACTCTGTGCTCTCATGTCTCAACCTCCCCATCTCAACCTGAGTCCCCCTGGCCTCTTACTGCCGCCTCCTCATCTGAGCCCTCTGGCGTGTCTGTCTCACACACACACACACACTCTCTCTCTCTCTCTCACCTGAGCCCACCTGCCCTTTTACGCATGCACACCCCCAGCACCTGACCCCCCCGCTGCTTTACACCCCCCTTCTCATTAACAGCATTTTTAAAATTTTCCCCTAGAGCTACTTACAACATTTTGTATTCTGTTTGATTTACATTGTGTAAGAAGGGAAGCAAAGTGAACTTCAGGTCATGTTCAACAATCATCCAGATAAGAATTAGAAGGAACTTTTGAACTTAAAAAAAAGCCAGTGAATAATGTAGCTCAGATGCATACCAAAAAAATATGTAATTATTCCGCGCAAGTTAAGCAACACAAAATGGGTAAATAATAATGATGGCTGCATTGTTGTTTCTTTTTGACTCACTCTCTAAAAACCTGAGATATTTAAAAAGGATGTCATAATCAAACCCTTCAGGCTTCCTTAGGCATTTATTTTACTATCAAGTTTGGAAATACTTTGGTTAAGCCTATTACGGCCTAAAATAAATGTGTGAAAAGAGAGAGATAAATTTGCATATGGTACTTCAACCACCAGTTTTTAAAGAAATTGGTGTGTAAACCATTAACGTTTGGGAACCGTTGATTTAAACCATGATCCCCCTATTTTTGAGTTACAGGATTTAGGAAATGCGGGCATCTTTTCTAAGAACTGTCTGCTGTAGTTGTTTGCCTTAATGATGTGTCTGTTTCAAACTGGCTTCTTGGATTGACCTCCTGGTGTGAGAGGGGTTTGTTATGATAGGACATGTTGGCTGAATCATCAGAAATATTAACCCCTTAGGAAACTGGCCAATTCCCAAGCACCATTACCTGTGGAGAGGCTAATTTCCAGGGTTTTTCTCTAGGCTCCTAGGTAGCACTCTATTCAAAGGAGAGTTGGACTGTGGCTTTTGAGAGCATGGGCTGGATTGGGACCCCTGCCTGCAGAGAGTCTTGGCTGTCTATGTACTTGGTATCTGTTAGACTCCATGAACACAGTGGGACAGATCTTGTCTTGAGATCCAAATTTTGGCCCAGGAATAATTACGAGGAAGAGATGCGAGAGAGCCTCTGATGTTTTTCTGAGTTTCATAGTATTAATCGAGTGTTGACAATTTGGTACAATTATTCTTGTTGCCCAAAGTCTAGTTCTAAGTCCTCAGTGAGTGAGTGTTTACGATGTTTCGGTGAGTGATGTATCTTTGGTTTCAATTCATGATGCTGCGTGTTACCCATCCTTACAAAATGTCCTAAACTAGCTAGTATGATGCATCATAAACATCATTGAGATACAACAGTGTACATTATTTGTTGCCAGGCCCTTGCACTGATAACAGCTGACACGACTAATTAGAAATAATAAATTATGCTGCTTCTTCACTGACTTTGAGATTCGAAATCAATCTAGAAACTGAATTCCCTTTAATATATAGAATGAATCATCTGATCACTTTGGATGTTTTTTGCTTATATACCATTGACAAGGAAATCATTTTTAGTTATTAATGACGTCAGTGGATTGTGTGTGTTTTGGATACTATGTGGTAAAACGGCTGAACAAAAATTTTGCGCTAAAAAGTGATACTTTACCATGTACGCTGCTGAGTGATCACCTTTATATTAAAACAACAAGGAGTCTGGTGGCACCTTAAAGACTAACAGATTTATTTGGGCATAAGCTTTCGTGGGTAAAAACCTCACTTCTTCAGATGCATAGAGTGAAAGTTACAGATGCAGGCATTATATACTGACACATGGAGAGAAGGGAATTACTTCGCAAGTGGAGAACCAGAACCCCGACCAGGGGTATTCTATCTGCTACCCAAGATCCATAAACCCGGAAACCCTGGACGCCCCATAATCTCAGGCATTGGCACTCTTACAGCAGGATTATCTGGCTATTTGGACTCTCTCCTCAGACCCTACGCTACCAGCATTCCTAGCTATCTTCGAGACCCCACCGACTTCCTGAGGAAACTACAATGCATTGGTGTTCTTCCTGAAAACACCATCCTGGCCACCATGGATGTAGAAGCTCTTTACACCAATATTCCACACAAGGATGGACTACAAGCTGTCAGAAACAGTATCCCTGATGAGGCCATGGCACACCTGATGGCTGAGCTTTGTGACTTTGTCCTCACCCACAACCATTTCAGATTTGGGGACAACTTATACCTTCAAGTCAGAGGCACTGCTATGGGTACCCGCATGGCCCCACAGTATGCCAACAATTTTATGTCTGACTTAGAACAATGCTTCCTCAGCTCTCGTCCCCTAGCGCTCCTCCTCTACTTGCACTAAATTGATGACATCTTCATCATATGGACCCATGGAAAGGAGGCCCTTGAAAAAGTCCACCTGGATTTCAACAATTTCCATGCCACCATCAACCTCAGCCTGGACCAGTCCACACAAGAGATCCACTTCCTGGACACTACAGTACAAATAAGTGATGGTCACATAAACACCACCCTATACCGGAAACCTACTGACCGCTATACGTACCTACATGCCTCCAGCTTCCATCCAAGACACATCACATGATCCATTGTCTACAGCCAAGCCCTAAGATACAACCGAATCTGCTCCAACCCCTCAGACAGAGACAAACACGTACAAGATCTTTATCAAGCATTCTTAAAACTACAATACCCACCTGGGGAAGTGAGGAAACAGATTGACAGAGCAAGATGGGTACCCAGAAATCACCTACTACAGGACAGGCCCAACAAGGACAATAACAGAACACCACTGGCCATCACATACAGCCCCCAGCTAAAACCTCTCCAGCGCATTATCCACAATCTACAACCTATCCTGGAAAATGATCCCTCACTCTCACAGACCTTGGGAGGCAGGCCAGGCCTCGCTTACAGACAACCCCCAACCTGAAGCAAATACCAGCAACTACACACCACACCACAGAAACACCAACCCAGGAACCAATCCCTGTAGCAAACCTCATTGCCTACTCTGTCCCCATATCTACTCTGGCCAGGGCCGGCCCTAGGCACCAGCAAAACAAGCTGGTGCTTGGGGCGGCACATTTTTAGGGGCGGCATGGCCGGCGCCAGAATGCCGCCGCTAAAAATGTGCCCCGGCCGCCCTAGCTCACCTCCGCTACTGCTGCCACGGCGCGCGAAACAGCTGATTTGCGCGCCACTACTCGCCCTCCCTCCCAGGCTCTCAAGCCTGGGAGGGGGAGGGGGAGATCCCGAGTGGCCATTTCGCGCGCCGCTGCTCCCCCTCCCTCCCAGACTTGAGACCCTGGGAGGGAGGGGGAGAAATGGCGCCCACGCTGCAGCCACTCGGAGTTTCCCCCTCCCTCCCAGGCTCTCAAACCTGGGATGGGGGGAGACTCTGAGTGGCCGCGGCGCGGGCGCCGCTTCTCCCCCTCCCTCCCTCCCTCCCTCCTAGGCTTGAGAGCCTGGGGGGAGGAGGCAGGGCTGGGGATTTGGGGAAGGGGCGGAGTTGAGGCGGGGCCGGGGCTGGGGTAATTAAAGAACGGAGGGGTGAGGGGGGGGCGGCCAAAATTGTTTTTGCTTTGGGCGGCAAAAATCCTAGAGCCAGCCCTGACTTTGGCGACACCGTCAGAGGACCCAACCACATCAGCCACACCATCAAGGGCTCATTCACCTGCATATCTACTAATGTTATATATGCCATCATGTGCCAGCAATGCCCCTCTGCCATGTACATTGGCCAAACCGGACAGTCCCTCCGCAAAAGAATAAATGGACACAAATCGGACATCAGGAATGGTAACTACAGACCAGTTAGTTTAACTTCTGTGCCAGGGAAGATAATGGAGCAAGTAATTAAGGAAATCGTCTGCCAACACTTGGAAGGTGGTAAGGTGATAGGGAATAGCCAGCATGGATTTGTGAAGAACAAATCATGTCAAACCAATCTGATAGCTTTCTTTGATAGGATAACGAGCCTTGTGGATAAGGGTGAAGCGGTGGATGTGGTATACCTAGACTTTAGTAAGGCATTTGATACGGTCTCGCATGATATTCTTATCGATAAACTAGGCAAATACAAATTAGATGGGGCTACTATAAGGTGGGTGCATAACTGGCTGGATAATCGTACTCAGAGAGTTGTTGTTAATGGTTCCCAATCCTGCTGGAAAGGCGTAACGAGTGGGGTACCGCAGGGGTCTGTTTTGGGACCGGCTCTGTTCAATATCTTCATCAACGACTTAGATATTGGCATAGAAAGTACGCTTATTAAGTTTGCGGATGATACCAAACTGGGAGGGATTGCAACTACTTTGGAGGACAGGGTCATAATTCAAAATGATCTGGACAAATTGGAGAAATGGTCTGAGTTAAACAGGATGAAGTTTAACAAAGACAAATGCAAAGTGCTCCACTTAGGAAGGAAAAATCAATTTCACACATACAGAATGGGAAAAGACTGTCTAGGAAGGAGTACGGCAGAAAGGGATCTAGGGGTTATAGTGGACCACAAGCTAAATATGAGTCAACAGTGTGATGCTGTTGCAAAAAAAGCAAACATGATTCTGGGATGCATTAACAGGTGTGTTGTGAGCAAGACACGAGAAGTCATTCTTCCACTCTACTCTGCTCTGGTTAGGCCTCAGCTGGAGTATTGTGTCCAGTTCTGGGCGCCGCATTTTAAAAAAGATGTGGAGAAACTGGAAAGGGTCCAAAGAAGAGCAACAAGAATGATTAAAGGTCTTGAGAACATGACCTATGAAGGAAGGCTGAAAGAATTGGGTTTGTTTAGTTTGGAAAAGAGAAGACTGAGAGGGGACATGATAGCAGTTTTCAGGTATATAAAAGGGTGTCATAAGGAGGAGGGAGAGAACTTGTTCACCTTAGCCTCTAAGGATAGAACCAGAAACAATGGGTTTAAACTGCAGCAAGGGAGGTCTAGATTGGACATTAGGAAAAAGTTCTTAACTGTCAGGGTGGTTAAACACTGGAACAAATTGCCTAGGGAGGTTGTGGAATCTCCGTCTCTGGAGATATTTAAGAGTAGGTTAGATAAATGTCTATTAGGGATGGTCTAGGCAGTATTTGGTCCTGCCATGTAGGCAGGGGACTGGACTCGATGACCTCTCGAGGTCCCTTCCAGTCCTAGAATCTATGAATCTATGAATCTATGAAACATACAAAAGCCAGTGAGTGAACACTTCAATCTCCCTGGTCATTCTATTACAGATTTAAAAGTCACTATCATTGAACAAAAAAACTTCAGAAACAGACTTCAAAGAGAAACAGCAGAACTAAAATTCATTTGCAAATTTAACACCATTAATCTGGGCTTGAATAGGGACTGGGAGTGGCTGGCTCATTACAGAAGCAGCTTTTCCTCTCCTGGAATTGACACCTCCTCATCTATTATTGGGAGTGGACTACATCCACCCTGATTGAATTAGCCCTGTCAGTACTGGTTCTCCACTTGCGAAGTAACTCCCTTCTCTCCATGTGTCAGTATATAATGCCTGCATCTGTAACTTTCACTCTATGCATCTGAAGAAGTGAGGTTTTTACCCACGAAATCTTATGCCCAAATAAATCTGTTAGTCTTTAAGGTGCCGCCAGACTCCTTGTTGTTTTTGTAGATACAGACTAACACGGCTGCCCCCTGATACTTGACACCTTTATACTGCTATTGTATATTATGTACACAGTGCTACAGAAGTGCATAGGACCTTTTGGTGCAGGAAATCTTGCTTTATAGATTTTAAAATAAAAATTAAGATGAGAATAACAGGAGGAGATGACACAATAAAAATGAGTAGGAGAGGGGAAGGAACAATATTATATGGGGTTATTTGGGAGGCTAATGCACCATCTCAGGGGTTAACAGCATAAATGTAATGTGGCCGCATGCCCTGTTCAGTTAGTTATAGCAGGTGTTATTGTGCCCCTCAAAAGACTTGGGAAGATCCCTGTAATAATTTAATATATCTAAATACTGAGTCATTCCTGCATTCAAAATTTGAATACTGCACTTCTGCAGAACTACAGACTTATTGTTGCTAATCCCGCCTCATAATACCTGACAAATTCATTCTTATGCAGATAATAAGAGATAATGTCAATTGAAGGGAACATTGTCATAGGGATAATGGTTTCCTGCTGCTAGATTAATGCTTCCGCAAAGTCAAAGATTTCCCCCCCAAAATGGGACACCTTTCTCCCGTGACAACATTCTGTGCATTCACTTTTCTTTATTATACCAGCTGACTGATGTGATGTGAATCATTCTACCTAATAGATCAGGTGAGTGACAGTCGCTCACTGTATCAGTACTGCCCTGTGATTGGATTAAAAAGCAAATGTATACTGTAAAATACATGAACAGTTTCATAGTAGTTCATCACTTAGACATATTGGGTTATTTTATTTTTTGTACTTTTAGTTAGATTTCTATTTTGATTGCTCGAGATATGTTCAAATGGAATTAAAGACAGATTCTTATTAGAGATACAATATACCAGAGCTGTGCAATTCTTATGTCCAATTCTAGCTTCCTAAGAATTGAGGTACTGACAGCCAAACATAAAAATTAGTTTATAAAATAGAATTAAGATTGATTATTTCCCAGGGCATTAACATTTGCCTTCAATTAAAAACTCAGATTATACAGTACTGCTTTAGCTGCACTATTAATACTATATGATTTAAGAAGCAATTAAGTTGGTATATTGTCAATACAATATTTAGAAACTAGTAGTTAGAAACTATAATTGCACAACATCTGTATTGAGGCTTGAGGGCCTCTGGAGCATAAAACTCACCTTATGTGAAAGTTTAATCAAATCAGTGTGAACTGCACTCCTCCCAGAACACACATAGGTTAGCTAAATAGACAAATTACAGTGGCTGTGGAATGGCAGTAATGTAAAAGGTGATGGCAACCTTGCAAGATAGATGAGTGGGACCAGTGTTAAAACTCACATCCAGTTAATTTCTTAGAGGAGTTGACTTGGTGAGTATGAAACACACATTATCACTAAGGCAGGGGTCCCCAAACTGTGGGGCATGCCCCCCTCAGGGTGGGAGGAGGTGTGGAGGAATGTTCGGGGGGATGCGTGGCGGGTCCCGAGCCAGCCCCCACAGGGGGCGGGGAGGGAGCGCCACCCAGCCCTGCTCTGACCCCAGCCCAGCTCTACCCTCATTCCCTCTACATCCCCTGGTCAGCTCTGACCTTGACCGAAGCCCCAGTTCCTCCCCCATCCTCAGTTCTTCCCCCCAGCTCCACCTTTAGCCCAAGCTCTTCTGCTGAGGTTGTGCAGTAATGAAGGTGGGGTGTGCGGATAGATTCCATTACTGGAAAAGGGGGACGCAACAAGAAACGTTCAGGCACCACTGCGCTAAGATATGACAAAAAATGTCTTATGACTTTAACTATGGTATGTAAGCCCCAAATTCCCAGACAGAGGCTTAGTTCTGACACTAGTGCCCCAATTAAGTCTTATTCAAATTTGGTCCTAAATTCTATATTATACAATTGTGTGGCTGATCAGAGGAACACCTGGATTGTAGGTTACTTTGCAGCTAGCTGAACAGAGTGGTGGGATGATCCTGAACATCACAGAAGAGAGTCCTGAGTGCTGCCTCTAAGATCCAGTACATCTGGACTGTAAATGCAGGGTTAGGGTTGGGGTAGGGGTAGGGGTAGGGTTAGACTTCCTATGGAAAGGGTTAGGTTAGGGGTAGGTTAGGGTAGGGGTAGGAGTAGGGTAAGGGTTAGGCTTCCTATGGAAAGGATTAGGGTTAGGTTAGGGGTAGGTTATGGTAGGGGTAGGAGTAGGATAAGGGTTAGGGTTAGAGGTAGGGGTAGGGTTAGGGTTAGGGCTAGGCTTCCTTTGGAAAGGGGTAGGATTAGGGTAGGGGTAGGAGTAGGGTAAGGGTTAGGCTTCCTATGGAAAGGATTAGGGTTAGGTTAGGGGTAGGTTAGGGTAGGGGTAGGAGTAGGATAAGGGTTAGGGGTAGGTTATGGTAGGGGTAGGGGTAGGATAAGGGTTAGGGTTAGGGGTAGGTTATGGTAGGGGTAGGGGTAGGATAAGGGTTAGGGTTAGGGGTAGGTTATGGTAGGGGTAGGATAAGGGTTAGGGTTAGAGGTAGGGGTAGGATTAGGGTAGGGGTTAGGGTTAGACTTCCTATGGAAAAGACTCAGTCAGCTGGTCAGACTGAGCCAGGGAGAGAGCGAGTGGCTTAACAGCACACAAAGGAGTTATCAGGTAGTGCTAGACGGAGTGTTGCATGCAAGGGTTAAATGTTTCTGTCTGTGAGACTGCATCCTATACATCACCTTCCCATTAGAACCTACAAAGACTCTCTTCAGCCTCGAGTGAATGCATGTTTGCCATGGACCACTTTTAAAAGCCATATTTATTTCCTTCATCAAACAATATACACCACCATTCAGAAGGGAGCCACTTGAGTAAGGAAGACCACTTAACCTTTCCGCTTGGTGGAAAGACTATTGTCAAGGCCATAAGGTCAAGTTTTCATGAAAGCTTTTTGAAAACCAATTGTCCTGCTTTCTCAGCGTTCTGTCATTTTACCTTCCAATTTTTATGTAAATTGTTATTCTAGTCCACAAACCTAAATAAGTATGATTAGTATAAATGTGTGTCAGCTCCTTTTGTTCAGAATCCTCTAGGCAGAGGATAAATATGTGGAGCACAAAGTTCCTGTCTTAGCTTTGGATGATATCTTAAAATGTGTGTTTGCTTAAAAAAAAAGAACTTTGTAATTATCAGAATTGAAAGTAACTATATTACATTCATAAAATTAAAAAACAGCTACTGGTTACAAAGCTCACTTATCCATGTGTCTAATTAAAAGATACTTTGCTTGCATTATATAAACATTTGTTAGAAACCTTCACTTTTAAATGTTGTTAATCCCTGGGCAGGAAACTTTTGTTCAAGAGTTGCTCTCTTTGCATTACAGCCTTCTGCTTACAGCCAGTAAGTAAAGTGACTAATGCTTCTTCCAGTGATCAGAATACAACAGATACTGAGAGTGTGTGTGTGTGTGTGTGTAGATATTGTCTTAGGACCTCATCCAAAATCCATTGAAGTCATTGGAAAGACTCCCATGGACTTCAATGAGATTTGGATGTTCCCAGTTCTTAGCATTGTAAAAGACCAGGTAGCAATAAGATGACTATGTTGCTGTGGCCATGCCTGGTTTCATAATTTCATGTACAAAGGCCGTTTCTATGCAGTCCTAACCAGTGAGGAGTATTTGTAGTGCTTGAGGATTATGGATGCTTGATTCTAACAAAGCTTAGATACGATCAGTGTTACAAGTGGTGAGATTTCATGCAAAAATATATTTAGGGAACTAGAATACAGACAATGAGATCAAAATTTGTCTTCTCCAATGTCTCCATTTTCGATAGGGTCTTTGTTTGGTTTACATGGTTTGAAAGAGAAGATTTTTCATTTTTCCCCTTAAGTAAACAATTACTTTGCAGAATGGAAGGAAGAGGTGCCTGTTGTGTAAATGAAATGGCTCAAATCATATAAAATTGAAGGCAATGTTATTTCCTTAAGCAGCCAAGGATGCAAGTTCAGACCAGAATCTACTGGACAGGGAGGGTCCTTGCAGAATGGCCATTACACGTCATGGCACATACATTTTTAATTTCTAGCTCTTCTCTGTATTACATACCGTAAATTGCAAACAGTGCCTGCTTGGAAGTAATATGTATAGGCATGTTCATGTGGAAGGTTCTTGGCTTTGAGTTTCATATAATATGCAAAGCAGCCGCATATCTGCTTTGTGAAACTACCTGTTTATTTTATTTGGGGGGGAGGCTATTGTCTGAGCAGCAATGTGCTTTCCAAGAAGATAAGTGGGAATCGCCACATATTTTGTGTGTCATCTCTTTCAACGCTGATCCATGTCAACGTTTGTCATACCCAAGATTGCATCAGGGATATTGATATTTGTAATGGGTAGAGATTTATAAACCTTTCAGCAGGAATATTGACAAATATTTGTATCAAAAAACAACCCATGGTTTCTCAATTAAGATATTTTTTTTCCATTCGCCAGTCAGTTCAGGATTTGGTACAAGTCCTGGTTTTGCCTCGAGTTAGCTTTCAAGGAAGTTGAAAATTAAATAACGTGTTGCAGATGCTTCGCTCATGTTCATAAACAACTAGAAAGTAAGAGACAGAGGGGTTGTTCAAAAAGGTTATTCTTTTCCTTCATCATAAGTATCTTCACACTCATCCAAAACTGGGGCTTAGAGAGGGCGTGTCTCTTCACATTGACCAAACATCTTGTTTTATCCATTGAGCTCACCTGAACTGCTCAGGTAAGATCACTTAGTTGCATACAGATATCTCTGGCTGAAGGCACCTATAAAACATCTTAGTTTCAGCTGCTTTCTTTCTCAGGAACTGCTTTCCCTTACTTCTGACTCTTCTGGAACATCCTTTGCCACTTCTTTCCCCACATAACCCCTCACTCTCCCATTTGATGTTTTGGTTTTTAGATAGAAGTTTGGCAGGAAAATTTAACCCTTTCAACCACATTTTTATTGGGGAATGATAAATACAGTTGGAAAAACCCAAACAGATAATTGTGCACACAGATACCAATTGCATGCCTCAAACTGGATTTAGCTCACAGTCCCAATTTCTGAACCTGCAAGTGTGAGGATCTGAATGCTCAAGTAGGTGGGCATTCGTGTTTTATGGTGCATTTGAAATCAATATTTCTGGCCCCTCCTGTCTACATACAGTCACTCACCATGTTAGAATTGTTTAAATAACCCAAATGACTAAATTATATCATTTTGTAAAAGCAATTAAAAAAAACCCTTTTAGAATACATATCACAGGAGAGAGATCAAACAGCAACTGACAGAACAATACTATGCTGCATTACAAAGAAATATGTCTCTCTCATTATAGATGTACCTGTTCCAGCCTGAAATCCCCATTTAACTTTTGGTGTGGCCCAGTCAGAGTCAAGTGCCAAAGACCATGATAGTCCTTCATGCTCCATGGGGAATTTGTTTTCTCTGAGACTCATCATTCTTCTAAATTTGTATGAAAACAATGTAGTTCTTCCGTAACACATCGCTCCTCCCTCCCCCTTTTTTAGTTCTAGCAGTAATTGGCAGATATTTTTAATAACTATAAAGATTTTCATGGTTAATGGAGAAACAGAGAATCATTGGTCGTATTTCTTCACTGAGTTGTGTGTTTAGTTTTTTTTGCTGGTGAAACTCTGTGGACCTCGCCAGCGTCACACTGGTACAACGGAATAGAGAATCAGGCCCATTGTCTGTAAAAACCATAACAATTTATCTGTGTCAGTTTGCACAGATAAAATATTCAATCCAATGTCAATGATTTTAAAATAGAACTGTAAATTGAAATGTAAACAGTTAATACTGTTCTATGCATTTCATACTTGCCACAACCTTTTACAAAAAAGTAGATTACAGATTTGTATACATTTAAATATATTTGCATAATCCAGGCACAAACCAACAGAAGTGCCTGTCTTCCTTTTTTAAAGTTCTTTTGTAACATAACCTCAGTATGGTGAGAGAAATATCTGCAGGTGTGGGGATCTCAGATGGTTTGATCAATAGGTCTCATTTATATAAATCCGAACAATGAGTAAACTTCCTTGCCACTTTTCCAGTATTGTACCTATTTTCTTTTTCATGCTGACAAGTCTTACCAAGGAGAGGGAAGAGTGGTGGGGAAAGAGGACTTGATAGTTACTACTCTCCCTGAATTTATCATTTGAGAATCACTTGCTTAGAATTTTCTTGTGAGAAGGTCTGGGTCTGCAGACAGGCCCCTGCACCTGTACTATGCCACATGGAAGTCAACGGGTCACCATGCAGGCAGACGGGTTCACGTGGGCAGAGCTCATTGCAGGATAGGGGCATGAGTTATGAAAGAAGTCAAGAAAATGGATGACTTTTGAAATATTTTAGTGCTCAGGCTATTTCTTCACACACATACCCACCCACCCACACCCACTACCTCTCACTGCTTTGATATGAAATCATCCTATGCTGAGAACTGAGTGGGCATTAGAAAGAATTGCAGATTGCTCACCTTTCCCTGTAGAAAGGACCAAAAATCTATAGTCTAAAGGATAAAAACAATATAATTAGCAGGCCTGACATGTAGCTTAGTTTAAATTATAAGACAATTTGATGTATTGTTGTTTGACTACTAGATGTTTCATGGTAATTATTGAGATTTTCTTTTGATTTTACTGCTTTGTAGGATTCACACAGCTTATGAAATCACAAACTTTGCCTCACACAAGATATAGATATATTGTTTTTGTTAATTTATTGTGTTTTACACACTGGGTAAGTTGCTCAGTAGCAATGGGGATTCTCTGACCTAGGGAATTAGGAAGTTCGTCTTAAAACATTATTTACCATATAATAATATAATTATTCAGCAGTGATGTGCCAGTATTGAAGCAATTTGTTGTTGTTCATGCAAACTAAAATGTTACCCACAGTGAGGAAACAATGAACATTGGTAGTGATTAAGTATTAACAATGTATTCCACATGCTGTTGTTTGAAATTTAATTATTATTATTCATTATTGATTATGGATAGTTTGCTCTGCTCTGTACAGCATACAGAGCCCTGGCCAGTGCCCCATGGAGCTTACAATAGAAACAGATATGAAATAGAAACAAATCAGTAAAACTAAAAGTCATTTTAGAGAATGAAAAATTATGCCATAGGCCAAAAGCCAAACAGACACACAACACCACATATGATCTGTACCCCCTTCCTCACGCCCACTCCCCAAAATAGCATGTGCCATCTGGAATGTAACATGGATACCATGGTTACACCTGCAGCTGCTAAATATAAAAAAGTTCCCTTTATAACAGACTACTGCAATATACCCTCTCAAAAGTGTGTTTCCCCAAATGCCTATGTCTATCCAGAGTGTCCGACCCGAGCCTGGGTTTGGCAGGAAGAAGCAGAAGAGGTTGTGTGAATGTAATTCAACAGAACAGCCAGACTTGACAGTTTCACTGTGGAAGTTTTCAAATAGCATTTGGAATGTTTATATAATCGCTCAAAAGAGCCTTTTTTCATGTACCTGTTTACACTTTACTTTTGAAATTCTTTCAGCAATCAGCCCTTGGAGAGCCCTTACCCAGCACTTACATGCCCTTGATTGCTAAGGAGAAAAAGCCCTGTTAGTGAATCATTGGGAAAACATTTCATAACAAACTGGTCTTTTAATGAGGGTCGCCACTGCCTTTGCAGCAGCAAAGAGGAAAGTGTGTGTGGGGGGGACGCTGTTTTGTTGTAAAACTGTTTGAGACGCACAATGGTGGAGGAAAGAGCCAGACACCGGGCCTTTGTGTGCAAATTTCCCACCAGAGCTAAGCAACTTTTTAGAATTTAATTAAGTGGGTTTGGAGTCCAGAGCTGGCCTAACAAGCTCTTCTTCATGAATGAAAGATTTGTCCCCGGCAGTGAGGCAAGGCTCCAAACAATGTCACAGCAATTACTGCCAGCTACCCCCCGTTTTAACTGCTCACACTCACAAGAGGGTGCTGGGAAGGCAGCACAGCAAATACAGTTGGCAGAAATGTCTCTGGGACTGCCCTGAACTACCTTACACCAAACTTTACCTTACATGTCATCCATGCACCAAGATCTCAACCAGAGGTAATCACTCCTGGAATGGATGTGTTGAAAATTGCTAATGTTGAACAGGAAGCATGTTGGCAGATTTGCTACTGATCAGTAAAACTGAGTGAACCAAGGGCTTCTGATTAAAGGGAAAAGGATTCAGGGAATCAAAAGAAGATTTGAATGAGGTACCAGGAGAGAAAATGGTGGAAACTTTCCATTGCATGAGACATTTACCCCATATTGGACAAAGCCTTGGAGACAGCACTGACCAATGCAGGAGGGATTTGATGGGATCCTAATAGATCTTTGCTCCCTGTATTTTGTTTCCCTCAGCTTGCTGCATGCCCAGGCTTTCACTTTGGAAAATTGAATCTGTAGTAACTTCAGCATGAGATGAAATTCTTGTTTGGTAAATAAATTCGCAGTGGAAAGGTGTTGAACCAACAATTCCCTGAGTCGTAGAAATGGTTACTGCGCAGTTGGAAGCCTGCAGACCCTACCCTGTTCACGGTCTCCTTCCTGGGAGTGATTAACATAGTGTTTTTCAGTAACTGTGTCCTCAGAAAAATGATTAAGCCAGTTAATTCTGAGGAAGGCAGCATGTTCATTTACTATGTAGCATGACACCAAGCTGTGAATGGCCCTCTCTGGCAGCAGTGTTTGAATGGAAAAGGTGTTCAGGGTTCCTTTGACTTAATGAAGAAACCCCCAGGACAGATTTTTTTTTAATAATTTCCAGCAGATTCTCTTTGGTTTTTTTCTAGTTTGATTTTTAGATCAGCTGCAAGTGCCAGTCTGCAAACACATTGAATAGTCTCCTCTGATAGCCCAGACGATTTGCTAAACTTACTTTCTGAACTGGGGGATTTGTCCATCTTCTGTTCCTGAATGAAGGAGACTCTGGTGGGATCAGTATCTGAATATTGATCTGCCATTGTGACTGTACAAGTACAGCACTGAAGGACTTCTTCCTTTGTCAGTCACTTCTGGTTAATTCAAAGGGCCTCTGACACATGGTCTGACCTGTGGCAGCCTCTGTTGGAAATGGGGATAGATACATATCAGAACTATGTGCAAATCTAGGGCCTGAACGAGTGCCTGTTGATGAGAATGGAAACACTCTAATTGACTTCAGTGGATGTTGGGTCAGGCCTCTAAAACCAGAAAGAAGGCCCTTTCATGATTTTATGTGGCACCGTTTTACTAATGTTAAGCGAACCATCAACTTTGGTGGTTCTGTTCTTTTAACCTCTAACAAAACATCAATTGTATATTCAGTTATTATATTATATTCAGTTAAAATAGTCTGCAGACCAAGTAAGTACTCAGTGAAGAAATTCACAAAAAATGAATAATTAATACTTGAGGATTTTGTGACCAATGCATTAATAGGAAAAAGGGCACAATTTGTCAAATAAATTATTCATTGTGAAATATTCACTAAGTAATAATTATTTATTATACTGGAGATCACATTTAGAAATAGCCATCGACAGCATATGAGTCAATCAATGATTTAACTTGTGGCCTCTGAGTTTACTTAGTTATTAAACATTTACTTCTGTATTCTTCCAAGGAAGGGAAAAAAACCAACAATTATTACTTCATTACCTGTGTTGGTACAATTATTTAGACAAGTTTCATGTGGATGGACTAGATAAAATCTTGACAAATCTGTGAGCCATTTGGCGCTCCTAGAAGTTTTGTGTTGTATTCTGGTTTGAAATTTGCTAAAGCACTGAGATATATAAAATTATAAGTCTGAGGTACTAATAAACCGCCCTTAGCCCTTGGCAGCAGGTTCCAGCACACCTAAGGGAAGAATTGAGCCAACTTGTTTAATGTAATAACTTATGTGATCTAATGCACAATGCTGTAAGAGAACTCAACAAGATTACATGCCTTTCACGGCATAAAAATAACTCTGATTTTGGGTTAGCAGGTACTGTAATCTCACCTGTGGGTAGATAATTCTTATGTAAGTGTCATGAAACACATCAGTGCATTGTGAAGTGTTGTGAAAGTGTGAACACTTTCCAAAACTAAAGAGATTTTTACTTCCCCTCAGTGAAACGCTGGAAGCTACAAGCTTCCAGCACAAAATCAACCAGTTGAAGAAAATATTAGCTACAGTGCAACCTGAGTGCTCCACAATTCTGTTGGACAAACTTATTCAGAGTCTCCCATGACATTCAGATAAATGAGGTTGTACTGTATTTGCACTTGTTAAACATAATGTGGAAATGAGCGTGATTAGCAATGATCATTTAGCAATGTGAATGAGAGTACTTTGGAAGATGAATGATAGGTTATAAGTGATTTAGTTAATCAAGTATCAGGGGGTAGCCGTGTTAGTCTGGATCTGTAAAAAGCAACAGAGAGTCCTATGGCACCTTTAAGACTAACAGATGTATTGGAGCATAAGCTTTCGTGGGTGAATACCCACGCATGCGCATGCATGCGTCTGATGAAGTGGGTATTCACCCACGAAAGCTTATGCTCCAGTACATCTGTTAGTCTTAAAGGTGCCACAGGACTCTCTGTTGCTTAGTTAATCAACCAACTAGTAAGAAGCAGCTCACAGTGACAAATGTCTTCACTGAGACCGTGTATGAATTGTTGTAGCTGTGTTGGTCCCAGGATATTAGAGACGTAAAGTGGGTGAGGTGATGCTTTTTTCTTTTTTGGACCAACTCCAAGAGAGACAAGCTTATCCCATGTTCTATTTTACTCCCAAGTTATACAGAGTTTGTGCCCAGGATAAATTCTGAAGCAAATGCCCTGATGCTTCTTGACTAGTCAGAGAAATTCTAGCTATAGCCCTGCAGTATGTCACTGCATTCGCAGAGATGTCTGAAATAGCCTCCTTCTAATCAGGTTTAGGAATGCTTGGTCTAACTTGGGGAGTTTTCTGTCAGTTTTGAAGCCCTGACAAGGCCTTTAAGGAATTGACAAGACATGCTATGAATTGCCTCAGAGAGAGTTTGAAATAGACAGTGAGAAAGTATTTTGGGGGCCTTTTCACAAACAGATCAGAGTGAAATACAACTCTCTGCATTTATGTAACACTTTATATTTTCAAAGCACTATACAGACGTTCACTAATTAATCATCATGCACCCGTGTGAGGTAGGACAGTGTTTTTAACCAAAGTTGACCATATATTCAAAATAAAAAACTGGTACACCTTTATTGTGACACTTATTAGGATCACTTCGATGCATATTCTTTGAAGTGTAGGATTTTTTTCCAGGAACTTAATCTTCTGAACGAGGTTATCGTGAAACACTGAATGAGTGTTGTTTGTACACTTTGAGTAGAAGAACAGCATTGACAGTTTCTGCACCTATTTCAACATTTGTTTTCAATCCAACCTGTGTTCATCACACTGAATGCTTATTCCACTGGACCATTTGCTCTTGTAATCAGAGCATATTCTTTCAGTAATATGTCTTGAACAAACATTTTGTAATTTTAAAAAAATGGTTTGATGAAATGGGAAAAATGGGACATTTCAGGTGTCCTGGAAGAAGTTCCTAGGAGATGGGGACATCATATGAAAAACAGAACTGTCCCAGTAAAACTGGGACACATAGTCAATTTATTTTAACCACATTGAATAGATGAGGTAGCTGAGGCAAGCAAGGAGAAGTGATTTGCCCAGATTTCACACACAAATTGGCAGAACTAGGATTAGAAGTGACTTCCAGCCCTGTACTTTAACCACTAGGATGTGCTGCTTCCCAAGGGCAGTAAAGACTTCACTGGAATGCACCTCTATATAATCTTTCACTAGGGGGAGAGAGAGAGAATGTGTGCACAAGGAGTCACACAATGCCAGGCCCTGTTCTAGGAGCTATTTGGGTTGCTGGTGGCCAGCTCCTTTGGGGACATGGTGGGGAAGCTGCTGGTGGCCCATTCTCTCCCTACCATACCAATCTATGAATTGTCCTACAGTGGCAACGCCTGCTGTGCTCTGTGGGAGAACAGCCTGACATGTATCCTCATCTCCCCCGGCATGCTATGTTCCCCAGAGACACATGTGCGCCCAGCACACCGCCCCAGTCTGTGCGACGCCTATAATATGTTGAAAGACCCTGAAAGATATTTCACCATGTTACAGAAAAACGTGGGTGTGTGAGAGAGTAACTACAGTGTCCATTGAATAGCGTGATACTTCCCTTAGTGCTATGCAACAATATGAAAAACAACATAAACTTGTTTTAAATTATTTGCTCCCTTGAGAGAGCATAGCACAGACTGTAAGGAACAGAAATGACAGAGTTCCTGAGTGTACAAGTTGAACAAAAACAACATCTTGTATCATAGCCCCAGAGAAACAAGAGAGGCCCAAAGCAGTGGATATGGTCTGAGTAACAGAATGCCTGATTGCACTTGTTCTACAAGAAGCCCTTCTCCTGATGTTGTGTTCTTTAAAGAGGGATTTGTGAAAAAGCTCAGAAATCATCCACCTGTTTCTAAGATATTGGTATCCCTGCCTGCCCGCGGTGATAATTATAGTGGAGCAAACATATTTGACAAATTTAAGTACTTTTTTTACTCATAAAATATCCATGAGCAAGTCACAAATTTATCAAATTTATTTGTTGTTCATATTTATTGGATTACAATGTTTGCTCAGTTATTGGTTAGATATATGACATGGTATTGTTTGTTCCATTTTTCTTTCCCTCACTCAAGCTATTTAAATATTGTTGTGTAGTCATACTGGATATTGTGTTCCTAGAAGTCCTGCATGTTGGACAGATCTTTACTCTGTTTTATTATAAAATATTTTTGCAAATTCTATTCCTTGTATGTGCACGTCTATCTTACATGGCCCCATAACACAGTGCCAGAGTGCCTCACAATCTTCAATATATTTATCCACAGCACCCCTGACAGGCAGGGAAGTGCTGCTATTCCCATTTTACTGATGAGGAATTGAGGCACCAGAGGGACTAAGTGACTTGTCCAAAGTCCCATAAAAAGTCTGTGGCAAAACAGGGCTCTGAACCCAGGTCTCTCAAGTCCTAGGCTTGTGCTTTGACCATTCCTCCTCTCTTGTCTAGACCAGTGGTCTCCAAAGTGGGGTGTGCAAGAGGATCCTTCGGGGTGTGCAGTAGGAGAGTTGTTTTTTTTCCCTTCGGCGCAGCAGGGAGTGCGTGCTCAAAATTTTTTTACTGATAGGGGTGCGCGATCAAAAAAGTTTGGAGACCACTGGTCTAGACCATGTATGTGCACTTATCTGCAAAAGTGAACAACCATTACTGCAGCTATCACAGTTTACAAGCAGAAGCAGCAGGATATTGTTATTTATCTGTTTGATTTGTCTTTGTGGAATTCTTACATTAGTAACAAGAGGCACATATCTAGAGCTTTAGGTTCATACATAAGCCAAAATAAAGTTGCGTAGCATCATATTAGCTTTCGATTCCCACTGGTATTAGCTCCTCGTGTATTCCAAGTACAGATTGTGTTAGGTGAGCACTAGTCCTTTGGTTCCATTATAACATCTGGAATGTTCTAGTCCCTGATTAAATATTGCAGTTTTGAATTACCTAGCTCAGGACATCATAGTTGCGTGCAGTACCCCTCCTTCCCTCTCCAGCATCATCCCTCCAATGGTGCCTACATGCCCCAGAATCTGTGGATAAAGGTGTAATGCACAGATGCTGTACACAGTAAATCTTGTAAAAGACTCACTTTTTCATGTCAAGAGAACATGTTAATGCTAATATTTCATTTTGGGTCCCTTTTCTTGGCACCTGGTCTTGTGTGCTGTGAGACTGGCCTGCTTTTGCCTAGTTTGCAAGTCCGCAAATTTATGAACCTTTCTCAGCCAATGCAAACATATTGTTTCCTTGTCTGTCTAGGCATGGAATTTGTCATTTTTATCTGAGCACTCCAGTGCTGTAGTCTCCTAAATGGGCATAATTAATCCATATAATTTTGTCATGGAGCACTTGCTCTTTGGTAGTCTATATTTCCTTGGCTGAGATCTACCACCTCTTTTTAATTCTTCTCTTCTAGGGCATGTCTATACTGCAGTTGGGAGTAAGTCTCCCAGCCTATAGACAGACTCACACTAGCAGAGGGTGGGCTTGAGTTTGGGTGGCTAATTTGAGTCTCTGCCAGAGCCACAATGTCCACACAGCTATTTTTACTGCACTAGATTGAGTCCTGCTAGCATGAGTCTGTCTACCTGAGCTTGGAGGCTCACTCTCAGTGCAGTGTAGAGATACTTTAAAGGGGTGGTACGAATTGTGTTAGCTAACTCATCTTAAAATAGCAGGGAAGACGCTGCAATTTAGCTTTTAACTTGGAATAGCGGCTCAAGTTCAACCCCAGGTTTTCCTGTAGGCGTTAACTTGAGCTGCTAACTGGAATTAAAAGCCAAGTTGCTTCACTGGTATTTTAACCCAAATTAACCTTTCTGCAGTGTAGACCTATTCCCTAGCACAGGGGTTCTCTACTTTTTTCTTTCTGAGGCCCCCCAATATGTTATAAAAACTCCATGGCCGAGCTGTGCCACAAGAACAGTTTTTCTGCATATAAAATCCAGGGCCGGCATTAGGGGGTAGCAAGCAGGCAATTGCCCGGTGCCCCACACCACGGGGGGGTGGGCGCGGCAGCAAAGCTAAGTTGCTCAGTCTTCGGCTTCAGCTCCAGGTGACAGGGCTCAGGGCTCTGGGCTTCAGCCCCTCATCACAGGGGTTCGGCTTTCTGCCCTGGGCCCTAGTGAGTCTAACACTGGCCCTGCTTGGCAGATCCCCTGAAACCTGCTCGTAGTTCCCCAGGGAGCCCTGGACCCCTGGTTGAGAACTGCTGCCTAGCATGCACTTTCGGTGTATTATGCAGACATTAGGGAGATTAGATACCTGGTTCCAAAGAAAGAAGGCAGGTAGCCCTCATTCAGGACATGCTACGCTGTTACCTTCATCATTGGCATTATGTTTATAGATTCATAGATTCATAGATTCTAGGACTGGAAGGGACCTCGAGAGGTCATCGAGTCCAGTCCCCTGCCCGCACGGCAGGACCAAATACTGTCTAGACCATCCCTGATAGACATTTATCTAACCTACTCTTAAATATCTCCAGAGATGGAGATTCCACAACCTCCCTAGGCAATTTATTCCAGTGTTTAACCACCCTGACATTAGGAACTTTTTCCTAATGTCCAACCTAGACCTCCCTTGCTGCAGTTTAAGCCCATTGCTTCTTGTTCTATCCTTAGAGGCTAAGGTGAACAAGTTTTCTCCCTCCTCCTTCTGACACCCTTTTAGATACCTGAAAACTGCTATCATGTCCCCTCTCAGTCTTCTCTTTTCCAAACTAAACAAACCCAGTTCTTTCAGCCTTCCTTCATAGGTCATGTTCTCAAGACCTTTAATCATTCTTGTTGCTCTTCTCTGGACCCTTTCCAATTTCTCCACATCTTTCTTGAAATGCGGTGCCCAGAACTGGACACAATACTCCAGCTGAGGCCTAACCAGAGCAGAGTAGAGCGGAAGAATGACTTCTCGTGTCTTGCTCACAACACATCTGTTAATACATCCCAGAATCATGTTTGCTTTTTTCGCAACAGCATCACACTGTTGACTCATATTTAGCTTGTGGTCCACTATAACCCCTAGATCCCTTTCTGCCGTACTCCTTCCTAGACAGTCTCTTCCCATTCTGTATGTGTGAAACTGATTTTTTCTTCCTAAGTGGAGCACTTTGCATTTGTCTTTGTTAAACTTCATCCTATTTAACTCAGACCATTTCTCCAATTTGTCCAGATCATTTTGAATTATGACCCTGTCCTCCAAAGCAGTTGCAATCCCTCCCAGTTTGGTATCATCCGCAAACTTAATAAGCGTACTTTCTATGCCAATATCTAAGTCGTTAATGAAGATATTGAACAGAGCCGGTCCCAAAACAGACCCCTGCGGAACCCCACTCGTTATGCCTTTCCAGTTATTAATGGGAACCATTAATAACAACTCTCTGAGTACGGTTAGCCAGCCAGTTATGCACCCACTTATAGTAGCCCCATCTAAATTGTATTTGCCTAGTTTATCGATAAGAATATCATGCGAGACCGTATCAAATGCCTTACTAAAGTCTAGGTAAACCACATCCACAGCTTCTCCCTTATCCACAAGACTTGTTATCCTATCAAAGAAAGCTATCAGATTGGTTTGACATGATTTGTTCTTTACAAATCCATACTGGCTGTTCCCTATCACCTTACCACCTTCCAAGTGTTTGCAGATGATTTCCTTAATTACTTGCTCCATTATCTTCCCTGGCACAGAAGTTAAACTAACTGGTCTGTAGTTTCCTGGGTTGTTTTTATTTCCCTTTTTATAGATGGGCACTATATTTGCCCTTTTCCAGTCTTCTGGAATCTCTCCCGTCTCCCATGATTTTCCAAAGATAATAGCTAGAGGCTCAGATACCTCATCTATTAGCCCCTTGAGTATTCTAGGATGCATTTCATCAGGCCCTGGTGACTTGCAGGCATCTAACTTTTCTAAGTGATTTTTAACTTGTTCTTTTTTTATTTTATCTGCTAAACCTACCCCCTTCCCATTAGCATTCACTATGTTAGGCATTCTTTCAGACTTCTCGGTGAAGACCGAAACAAATAAGTCATTAAGCATCTCTGCCATTTCCAAGCTTCCTGTTACTGTTTCTCCCTCTTCACTAAGCAGTGGGCCTACCCTGTCTTTGGTCTTCCTCTTGCTTCTAATGTATTGATAAAAAGTCTTCTTGTTTCCCTTTATTCCTATAGCTAGTTTGAGCTCATTTTGTGCCTTTGCCTTTCTAATCTTGCCCCTGCATTCCTGTGTTGTTTGCCTATATTCATCCTTTGTAATCTGTCCTAGTTTCCATTTTTTATATGACTCCTTTTTATTTTTTAGATCATGCAAGATCTCGTGGTTAAGCCAAGGTGGTCTTTTGCCACATTTTCTATCTTCCCTAACCAGCGGAATAGCTTGCTTTTGGGCCCTTAATAGTGTCCCTTTGAAAAACTGCCAACTCTCCTCAGTCGTTTTTCCCCTCAGTCTTGATTCCCACGGGACCTTACCTATCAGCTCTCTGAGCTTACCAAAATCTGCCTTCCTGAAATCCATTGTCTCTATTTTGCTGTACTCCCTTCTACCCTTCCTTAGAATTGCAAACTCTATGATTTCATGATCACTTTAATCTAAGCTGCCTTCTACTTTCAAATTCTCAACGAGTTCCTCCCTATTTGTTAAAATCAAGTCTAGAACAGCTTCCCCCCTAGTAGCTTTTTCAACCTTCTGAAATAAAAAGTTGTCTGAAATGCAGTCCAAGAATTTGTTGGATAGTCTGTGCCCCGCTGTGTTATTTTCCAAACATATATCCAGATAGTTGAAGTCCCCCATCACCACCAAATCTTGGGCTTTGGATGATTTTGTTAGTTGTTTAAAAAAAGCCTCATCTACCTCTTCCACCTGGTTAGGTGGCCTGTAGTAGACTCCTAGCATGACATCACCCTTGTTTTTTACCCCTTTTAGCCTAACCCAGAGACTCTCAACACTTCCATCTCCTATGTCCATCTCTACCTCAGTCCAAGTGTGTACATTTTTAATATATAAGGCAACACCTCCTCCCTTTTTCCCCTGTCTATCCTTCCTGAGCAAGCTGTACCCATCCACACCAACATTCCAATCATGTGTATTATCCCGCCAAGTTTCAGTGATGCCAACAATGTCATAGTTGTATTTATTTATTAGCACTTCCAGTTCTTCCTGCTTATTACCCATACTTCTCGCATTTGTATATAGGCATCTAAGATACTGGTTTGATCTTTCCTCCCAGTTTTGTCCTGACCCTCCTTTCTCTCTGCCAATATAGCCCACACTCCCTCTCGTTTCCGACCCATCTCCCAGGTCTCCATGTTGCCCACTTACCTGTGGGCTTTGCTCACCTGTCCCCGTCGAACCTAGTTTAAAGCCCTCCTCACTAGGTTAGCCAGTCTGGGTCCAAATAGGGTCTTTCCCCTCCTTGAAAGGTGAACGCCATCTCTGCCTAGCAGTCCTTCCTCGAATAGCATCCCGTGGTCTAGGAAGCCAAAGCCGTCCTGGCGACACCATCTTCACAGCCAGGCATTCACCTCCATGATGCATCTGTCTCTTCCTTTGACAGGAAGAATCGAAGAGAATACCACCTGCGCTCCAAACTCCTTCACCCGTACTCCCAGAGCCCTGTAGTCACTCTTGATCCGCTCAGTTTCACACCGCGCAGTATCATTTGTGCCCACATGGATGAGTAGCATGGGATAGTAGTCAGAGGGCTGGATAATCCTCGACAATGCCTCCGTAACATTTCGGATACGGGCTCCCGGCAGGCAGCATACCTCCCGAGATGAAATGTCAGGGTGACAGATGGGTGCCTCCGTCCCCCTCAGCAGAGTCTCCGACCACCACTACCCTACGTTTCCTATTCGCAGTGGTGGCAGCAGACCTCCCAGCCTTAGGGGTACGAGGCTTCTCCTCCTTTACTGTAGGGGGTGATTCCTTCTTTCCTGTATCAAGAAGAGCATAATGGTTACCTATTACCATGGCGGGAGGGTTTGGAGCAGGGGTGGAGCACTGCCTGCTGCCAGAAGTAACCAGCTGCCAGTGTCCACCCTGAGCCATCTCCTCCTCCACCAGTGGTGTATCAGCAGTCCTGTGTACTGGGACAGCTACCTCAGCTGTCTCCACATGGACACTGTCCAGGAATTGCTCGTGGATTTGGATGCTCTTCAACCTAGCCACCTCCTCCTGTAGCTCTCCCACCTGCTGCCTGAGAGATTCCACCAGCAGGCTCTACCTTTCACATTGGATGGTCCCCCCAGCCTGGATATCAGTAAGTGGAAATTGCAAGTTACAGTCTCTGCAAAACCACACCAGGATCTGGGTAGAAGCATCCATGCTCAGGCGCTCTGTCTGGCTACAGGCGCAGGTGGAGGAGACAGAAGCAGTGCTGGCACAGGTGTAGTGGGTCTTCCTAACCATCGTAAGCCTCCCTCTGTCAGACTCCCGTCTGCAGCCCCCTGTCCGCTGAAAGGGTTGTTTAAGCAAGAAGTTTTGAATGTTGTTGGTTTATAGGTTTTATGGAGAATAAAGGGAAAACAGATAGAACCGGCAAGGGACCCTCGCCCCCTTCCCACTCCCCTTCCAAACTCCTTTGCGAAACTCCCTGTTAGCCCCCTGTTCACAAAAGCTCCCTGATCGCTTGTGCGCTGCTTTATAAAGCCCTGGCCTGTATGAATGCCCTGCCCACTGATTAAGGCTCAGCCACTTACCAGAGGCTTCTAGCTTTCAAACCTTCCTTTGAAGCTCACAGCTTCCAACTGCCAGCCATAGCACATGGTCCTTCAAACAACCAAACAAACAAACAGACTGACAAACACAAGCTCAGCACACAGCAAGTAACCCCCAAACACAAACAAACACACACTACAGTCAGTCACTTACCCCAAAAGGGTGCTGTATTGCTCCTCCTTCATCTGGAGAACTCCCTTGTGAAACTCCCTGTTAGCAGCCCTTGTTCGCAAAAGCTCCCTGGTCGCTTGTGCACTGCTTTATATGCTTTCACAGCCATTAGTTAAGAGCTCTGTACTGCTATATTACTGGGCCACCCAGTGTGGATGATCCCAATTTACCATTCAGTCTGCATTTTAAGTTGCTTTGAAAGCTTGGTGGGTTTTCCCCCCAAGGTTGGCATCAGGCGGTTCTCCTTACAGAACCTCCCTGCCCTGCACACTGGGCACAACATCCAGCTTTCCTTAACGAGCAGGGCTGAATAAAACAGTTAAAATGCTTGGGGTAGAATCAGACTTGCATCTATACAGCTTTCTTGGTTATTGTTTGAGAAGTTCGCTTTAGTTTCATCAGGAAATGTTCAACCAGCAATAATTTTTAATCCTTTTCCTAGGCCATAGCATTTGGTTGGCTATTGGTGAGCTCCACTAAAACATTCCTTAGAATTTTGCTTGTGCTGAACCTTTACCGCCATTTTATGGGATACACAAAGTATAATAGCAAATCCCTGCTGATCATTCTTCGTAAAGAGATTCTTCCTTTTCATACTGTTGAAAATACAATTAAGTATTAACTTAAAAAATTGCTCATGGAGATTCAGTACAGTGAGGCGTTGCCTTATTTTGTGTACATTTTGGTCCATATCTTCATTGTGTCTGACTTTTGATCAGATTATAATATTTTATTGCCAATAAATATAACATCAATTAAAAAAAATTTAGTTGGATGCAGATATTTGTAGAGAGGACTCTTCTTCCCAGACCATCTTGTGAAACAAAAAATTTGAGAAACCAAGTTTTCCTCTACTCAGTTGTCTGTGCTGCATATCTGGTTCAGGCCTTTAGCTTAATGAATCTGCATGGGAATTGTGTAGTCCAAAGCCTTGTTCTTCACAGCAGAATATGCATGTCATTTTCTGCTCTATCTTCAGATGTCCTCTAGTCATCAAATGTACATAACTCTCTCCATGTAACGTATTTATCTTAGAACTGAACACCTCTTTTTTGTGCCGAATATAAAGAACTTCATGTATTAATGGATGCATTTTCAGTAATAGAGTGAAACTCATTTGTGTGAACACTTTTTATTTTTGGTTTAGAGCCTGCATAGGATCAGCACAGAACATTGCAGAATATCCTAGAGCTATTCAAAATTCTTTTTGACAGCCGCTTAAGGAAAACAGATGTAGTCTAGCATGTAATTAATGCTGGTGATACTGCTCTGATCATTTTACCCCTATAATGCACTTCTCTGGCTGAGAAGGAGATAATGGACAATCACATAAGAAAATCCTTGATTATGGCTTGATTGAGCTTGTGTGAGCTTTAGACAGCTAATGTTGTCATGGTTTCCAAACCATGTCGTGTCTGGTATTTCTGTACAGACAGGAGATTAAATAAAGTCATCCAAAAATTTGTAACTTTGATGGTGCCAGACTTTTTTTTTTTTTTTTTTTTTTAACAGAAAAGATCGGACAGTTTGCCTTTTCTTCTCACCTCATAGAAGGTTATTAGGAATGTGTATCATGTCAGAAGTTCTGAAAGCCAAGATTGCTTTAAAAACTTATTTGCAGAACAGGTATCTTGTGGTCTTTTGCAGTATCCTTTTCTTTTCAGTAGGTTATGGCTTATGCACTGCCTCAGTGAAGTTTTTTTTTTCTGTTTGTTACAGCTGGTGGTATTGCAGTTACTGGCAACAAGTGCCTGCAACCAGTTCCCAAGCTCCTCATCTAAGTATGTAGTCACTTTAAGAAGAGCTAAACCTGATCAAAATAAAGGTTGTGTCGTCCTTTCTCTGGGATGCTTATGAATATGTTGCTAGAAATAACAGTACACTGAAAGTACAAAGCATCATTACCTCAATCCAGCCTGAACATCTAATGATACTCAGTGTAATGCTTAGTTCTGTTAAACCAACTGGTTGTAGGTGCCATTTCAATTCTAAACATGTCTATTGCTCACTACTCTGGTTCTAACTTCTCCAGCTATTTTGAGTCACTTGGGTGTGTATAAAGAGGATGCAGGGCTGGAGCTGATATTTGTGAATTGAATCTGAAACTGCTTTGGAGTATTCTGGGGAATGTTCTGAAACAGATACAGTTCTTTTACATTGGTTAGTCACCCAAGCAAGTAAATGTCTACAGTAGATGAATGCTTCATGATTCCTATCCATGTGGCCCAGTGAAAGCAGAAAAAAGGGGCAGAGTTGCCTTGGACATTGTTACCAGAGAAACTATCCTTAAACCAAAAAAAAAGAGCTGATTTTTAAGTTTTATTCTTGTCACCTATTTTAACTAAATGGACTGAGAACCTGCACTACACATACCAGCTTGGAGAGATATCAGGGTTATATAGTGTGAGGGTAGAAGCTTTATTTATCATTGTGAGCCTGGTCCTATCATTTTACATTGAAATGCATCTTTCGTCAAACATTATTTACTGTGCAGAGGCATGGCATATGGCTTGGCAAGCCATGTCACACCAACATACAGAAACTAGTAGCTATTGGCCCTACCTGAAGTAACATGTTACCATGTACCCTATACCCTTCTATTAACATGTTGGCATAGAAGGGTACAACTTGCTCAGGAAGGACCAGCAGAGAAAAAAGGGAGGCGGTGTTGCCTTATATATTGTATATATGTAAAATGTATACACTTGGACTGAGATTGAGATGGAAATAGGAGACAGATTTATTGAAAGTCTCTGGGTAAGGATAAAAGGGGTAAAAAATAAGGATGATGTCATGGTATGGGTCTACTACAGCCCGGCTAACCAGGAAGAAGAGGTAGATGAGGCTTTTTTTAAAAAAGCTAACAAAATCATCCAAAGCACAGGACTTGGTGATGATGGGGGACTTCAACTACCCAGACATCTGTTAGGAAAATAATACAGCAGGGCACAGATTATCCAATACATTTTTGGAATGTATTGAAGACATTTTTTTTATTTCAGAAGGTGGAGACAGCTACCAGGGGAGAGGCTGTTCTAGGTTTGATTTTGACAAATAGGGAGAACCGGTTGAGAATTTGAAAGTGGAAGGCAGCTTGGGTGAAAGTGATCATGAAATGATAGAGTTCATGATTTTAAGGAATAGTAGGAGGGAGAACAGCAAAATAAAGACAATGG
This sequence comes from Malaclemys terrapin pileata, assembly GCF_027887155.1. Taxonomy (NCBI): domain Eukaryota; kingdom Metazoa; phylum Chordata; order Testudines; family Emydidae; genus Malaclemys; species Malaclemys terrapin. Next base: position 19,834,084 of record NC_071526.1, on the reverse strand, counting down.
ATTTCAAGAAGGCAGACTTTAGCAAACTCCGGGAGTTGGTAGGTAAGATCCCATGGGAAGCAAGTTTAAGGGGAAAAACAATAGAAGACAGCTGGCAGTTTTTCAAAGAGACGTTATTAAGGGCACAAGAGCAAACTATCCCACTGCGTAGGAAAGATAGGAAGTATGGCGAGAGACCATCCTGGCTTAACCAAGAGATCTTCAATGATCTAAAAATCAAAAGAATCCTACAAAAAGTGGAAACTAGGTCAAATTACAAAGGATGAATATAAAAAAATAACACAAGTATGTAGGGACAAAATTAGAAAGACCAAGGCACAAAATGAGATCAAACTAGCTAGAGATATAAAGGGTAACATTCTACAAATACATTAGAAGCAAGAGGAAGACCAAGGACAGGGTAGGCCCATTACTCAAGGGGGGTGGGGGGAGGTAGAATAATAACAGAAAATGTGGAAATGGCAGAGGTGCTTAATGACTTGTTTGTTTCGGTTTTCACCAAGAAGGTTGGTAGTGAATGCCAGTGAAAATGAAGTAGGATCAGAAGAGGCTAAAATAGGGAAAGAACAAGTTAAAAATTACTTGGACAAATTAGATGTCTTCAAATCACCAGGGCCTGATGAAATGCATCCTAGAATACTCATGGCGCTGACTGAGGAGATTTCGGAGCCATTAGTAATGCGTTTTGAAAAGTCATGGAAGACAGGAGAGATTCCTCAGGACTGGAAAAGGGCAAATATAGTGCCCATCTATAAAAAGGGAAATAAGGACAGTAGGACCTCCATCCTCAGTGGGGCTTTGGGGTGCTATCCCATGTTGTTTATTGTTGTTGTTTCTTAAGAACATAAGAATGACCACAGTGAGTCAGATCAATGGTCCATCTAGCCCAGTATGCTGTGTCTGACAGTGGCCAGTGCTAGTTGCTTCAGAGGGAATGAACAGAACTGGGTAATTTTGTTGTCCAGTGCCAGCTTCTGGCTGTTGGAGTTTTAGGGACACCCAGAGCATGGGGTTGCATCCCGGCTCATTTTGCCTAATAGCCATCAATGGATGTGTTCTCCATGAACTAATATAATTCTTCTTTGAATCCAGTTATACTTTGGCCTTCACAACACTCCATGGCAATAAGTTCTACTGGTTGACTGTGAGTTGTGTGAAGGACTATTTAAACCTGTTCCCTATTAATTTAATCAGGTGACCTCTGCTTCTTGTATTGGGTGTAAGGGTAAATCGCACTTCTGTATTTACTTTCTTCACACCATTTGTGATATAATAGACCACTATCATATCCCCTTTTAGTCATCTCTTTTCTAACCTGAACAGTCCCAATCTTTTTAATCTCTCCTCATATGGAAGGTGTTCCATACCCCTAATAACTTTCATTGTTGTCCTCCTCACCTTTTCCAATTCGTATATATATTTTTGAGAGGCAGTGATCAGAACTGCATGTAGTGTTCAAGATATGGGTGTACTGTGGATTTATATAGTGGCATTATGATATTTTCTGTTTTATTATTTATCCTTTTCCTAATGTTTCCTAACATTCTGTTCGCTTTTTTGACTGCTTCTGCACATTGAGCAGATGTTTTTAGAGAACTATCCATGATGACCCCAAGATCTTTTTTGAGTGGTAACAGCTAATTTAGACCCCATCATTTTGGGGGGTGGGATAACTCAGTGGTTTGAGCATTGGCCTGCTAAACCCAGGATTGTGAGTTCAATCCCTGAGGGGGCCACTTAGAGATCTGGGGCAAAATCAGTACTTGGTCCTGCTAGTGAAGGCAGGGGGCTGGACTCAATTACCTTTCAAGGTCCCTTCCAGTTCTAGGAGATAGGTATATCTCCATTATTATTATATTATTATTATTATGTAGATTTGGGATTATTTTTTCCAATGTATATTACTTTGTATTCATCAACATTGAATTTCATCTACCATTTTGTCACCCAGTTTAGTGAGATCCCTTTGTAACTCTTTGTTGTCAGTTTTGGATTTAACTATCTTGAGTAATTTAATATCCCTGGGGGACACCGCTATTTACCTCTCTCCATTCTGAAAGCTGACCATTTATTCCTATCTTTTTTTTCCTATCCTTTTATCCAGTTACTGATCCATGAGAGGACCTTTCCGCTTATACCATGACTGCTTAGTTTGCTTAAGAAGCTTTGGTGAAGAACCTTGTCAAAGGCTTTCTGAAAGTCCAAACATACTGGGTCACTCTTGTCCCCATCTTTGTTGACACTCCCCCCAAAGAATTCAATAGGTTGGTGAGGCATGATTCCCCTTCACAAAAGCTGTGTTAAATCTTCCCGAATTTACTGTGTTCATCTGTGTCTCTCATGATTCTGTTCTTTACTATAGTTTCAATCAGTTTGCCCGGTATTGAAGTTAAGCTTATCACCCTGTAATTGCCAAAATCACCTCTGGAGCCTTTTTTTAAAAATTGGCATTATATTAACTATCCTCCAGTCACTGTGCACAGAGGATGATTGAAGTGATAGGTTACATATCACAGTTAGTAGTTCTGCAATTTCATATGTGAGTTCCTTCAGAACTCTTGAGAGAATACCATCTGGTCTTGGTGATTTGCTACTGTTTAATTTATCAATTTGTTCCAAAATCTCCTCTACTGACATCTCAATCTGGATTATATAATAATATGCAATAATAATATTTATTAGGCCCAGATGTGTCAGCCTTTCTGAATGGTACGTACCTTTTTCTCTGACAGAAAGCGTTGTCTGACACCAGTCACAATAGCCGAATTGGTGCAGCTCAGTCCACTTCTGTTATGTCCATGTTTCACAGGAAAAGCAATCTGTGTGTGAACATGGATATTGCTTCCTCCTTTGTCTGTTCTGATCAGGCTAATTTGGTTGCTCAGAATAAGAGCCATTCTCCTATTACTATTACTCATTCTGGGCCCTGAATCATTCTGACGGATGGGACTTGACATTAACCAATTTGCCTAATTCATCACCTTTATATTTTTTATATAAAAGACTCAGTACTAAAGCTTCCCAGCCAGCCTCACAATTTACCTTTTTGTCATCCTCTGGAATCAGTGAAAATGGGGCTTAGATGAGCAGGGAACACTTCTGTATTTTATTTCTATTGGTTGGAGCCGCATGGCTGAATTGACTGCCCTATAATGGTTGGTTCTAAACTGATCCTGATGCCTCAATGCTGTACCTTTGTGTCAGAGTAATTCTTCTGATGACAATTGCTCTGTCTCGTTTTATCTGTCCTTGCAATCTCAGAAAGTGATTAACATAGTGTTTTATCACCATTGCTCCTTAGCATTCATATGTGTAATTTAAACATACAGCTGCTGTATTACGTTTTAGACTAAGTGCAGCTAAGAAGTCCCTTCCTGATAGGAAGTCATTAGTATTCAGAACGTTTGCAGAATTGATGCTCACATTTTACTTCTGAAAGTTGCAGCTTGTGCTATATTTGACTGGGCTGTAATTGTTGTTGCTCAAACCAATGTCTTGCTATACTGTCTTCCAAGGGCTGCTCTTCTTCCCTATTTAACATTGCAAAAGGATGAGATCTAATATTGTAGAGACACCATTCTGGCTGACAGAGTAACATATACATCAGCAATTCCATCTGAATCCCTGAACCCTTATTTTCAGTGGGTTAACTCAGCTGCAAACATTTGATTAGTGCTTAAACTGGACAAACCCATTTTCAGAATTTGTGCTAAGCTTTACTTATACAATCTGCATGTGCAACTGCTTGTTCATTCAGCCTTGGGACACGTTTGCACACCACTGGGGCATGCAGACTCATTTATAGCATGCAGTTACATGGTGGCTGCACAACTCCACTTCTGGGTCCCCCAGCAGGCGCTCACGAGTATCTTACAGGCACAGTCGAATATTTTGGAAATGCTTGCCCACAAATCTCCTCCTGTCCTAAAAAAAAAAAAGAAAAAAAAAGGCAAGAATGGTGGACAAGCTTTTAATCTTTTAATGCGCCTGGCCCTTTCTATCTTGACCAGGCTAGGGGTCTAGTTTGTTTGGTAATCGAAATAAAACAAACAGAACATGTCTCTTTTCTGTAACTAATGATAAAAAAAAAATCTCTCTCCTTTGTTTTCTTTACTGTTTCACTTATTTGCCACTATTATACTCCTCATGCACACTCTCTCTCTTGTTCTTCTATTCACTTTCTTTGGCCTTGTCCAGCCTTCTTTCATTTTCTAGAACTTCTATTCTTTTTTTCTGAGCTGTAAGTCCCTGCTGTAATAAGTTTTATAGTAGGGGTTGTACTGCAGGGGTTAATCCATACAGCAATTGTGGAAAGATATGGATTGTGCAAAATAAAGAGGCTGTGGGAGATGGAGGACAGAGTGATTAGGTGAACAGTGATGAGAACTGAGGTATGCCTGACAGATATGCCACCTCTCGCGTCTTGTAGGCTGTTGGCCGTTGGCCTGTCCCATTAGACCCATGTCCAGAGTCTGGCCCAGGACCTTTTCCTCAAGACCTCAGCGTTATTTCTTCTACATTAAACTAGTACAGCACATCAATCATCCCTTCCCCCTAACCTGGGGTCTTCTGCAAGGGTATCTCTATTCCTTACAGGAGCTCACTCCAAAGGCCACTTGCAGGAGAGTCCTACCCTGTGCTAGGGCCTACCACAGGAGCCAACCTACTTCCTGTAGCTCTTCCCCCTTGACCCAGGGGCTTCCTGCCAGAACCTCCTTGCTCCTGACTGCTCTCTCCCCAAAGCTACTAGCTGGTTTTTATAATCACCTGGTCCCTAGCTGATCAGTCTCAGCTGCAAGACAGCTGCTCCCTTACAGGTACGGCTGGGCCCCAATCCCTTGGAAGGGCCAGACACCCTGTCCCAAGACCATAGAGCTCTATACAGTATTGTGGCTTTGAGAGATTCTCATTGATATAGTTTTACTCTTCCAGATCCAGACTGACCCAAAGCCTGATTCCCAAATTTTATTCTGCTTTGAAAAGCCATCCAGTGTTCTGTAGAAATTGCTGATGTCTGAGAGTCCGTGCTCCTGAGAACTTCAGAGAAGCTCATTTAGCTGAGTTTTGACGAGTGGTTTTAGTGACATGAAAACAGAGTCCCTGGGGTGTGAAGGGAAAGAAGAATGTTCTGCGGAGTTCCCAGGCACTGTGCAGGTGAAAGACTGATGCTTCTTATGGACAGAATTCAGCCTGCAGTGGATCCTCATTCCTATCAAAACCACTGCTGCCATGACTGGAAATGATCCACAAGAGACTGCTCCCCTCACACCCTACAAAAGCTGTTAAATCTGATGTGCTGTTTGGAGGTAGGACCCCAGACATCTGATCTAACGCATCTGTTCACAGCTGGGAAGATTAGGGCATCATGTCCACTCTGCGAGGCCTGTGGTTTTGGTGCTCAGGTTTTTCCTGTGGCATCATGACTGGGTTTGGTGACCTGGGTTCCTCCAGCATGATTTATTTTGATTGGATATTTCTCATAAAATTTGAATCCAAAAACCTTTCTAAATATCTGGGAAGGCTCCATAGCATGACAACACACAGCTGGCAAACCACAGCACTGGGTTAGCAAAAGAGGATGAGGCTTAGCATTGCTGGTACTAGACATGGAACATCCTCACTGTATTTTTCTTAACAGCCCTTGTTACTTCCATGTTTTCTGCAGCACATTGTTTCTACTATCAAACTTGTTGGAATGTATATGTGTGTGGGGCAGAGTCCCAGGCATTTGGATCTTTAGCTGGGAAGACAAGATTTGCAAATTAAAAGTGGAATGCTAATTACTTTTTGTCCTTGTTTGTTCCTTTTTAAACTTTCTTGACTAGACAGTTAATCAATTATTTGAAATGATGACTCTTGCATTGCTCACATATTAACAGCATCACCCTCAGTGAAGCCAGCGGCTCTCAAACCCAGTAGACAATCTTGTTGTAATATTGTGGAATGGGTAGTAATTGAATTTCTTAAAGGGTGTCTGACTATAATATGCTGGTCGTTCTGTGGGCTGGTGTTGATTTGAATTGAATCAGGATATATAGGTGTTCTGTTTGATTTTTAGTTCAGCTATGACATAATAGTTTAATCAAAGCATAAGTGAACAAAGAGTTAAATTGCTAAAGTCAATATTACCCCTTGATTAGGGTTGGTATGTGATTGACATTATTGACTGGTTTGCGCAAAAGAGTTAATTTCCCATTCTTTTCTGTCATGTTTCCCATCCAGGTTTGTCCTCCCAAATCACAAGTATTTTTTGTAGAGAGAGTAGCTATTGGTGAAACTCCATATTTTCCCTTTTAAGACCATTTTGTATGTTGCTTACAAACTTCAGAGAACTGAGTACATTGCTTACATTGTGTCGTTTCAATGCATTGCTGTGCAGTTATAAAATAGACCCAGGCTGCATAAATACTCTCACTGGGAGCTCTGTTGGCGTGAGGAATATGGGACCAGGTTCTATGTTAATTTGCAGCTGTTTGGACAAGTGAGGCTGGGATACAGCAGCAGGTTCACCTTTTTTTAATCTTAATTTTGGGGGATGCCAGATCCTCCCCCTCCCTATGAGTTTTCAGGCCACCCATTAGTGTTGGGAGAGCCTCTAAAGATCTGATAGTCGCATTCAGAAGAACCCCGAAGGAATGAGTTATGTAGCTGAACCTTACAGGAACTATCTGGTCTATGTGGTGCTATGCTGTTGGACAGGAGAAAATTTGGGGCAGGATTTCTCAGATGCTTTCTAGTCAGAAATATCCTGGGAAGTACCTTTCCACCATGAGTCAGCATTAACGGTCTGGGGGCTGTCTGGGAGCAGATGATAACAAGGTACAGTAGGTGCACTGAACTCCCTCACACTTCCAACTGCCCAGTGCAACAGTCACATGAAGATTTGTTTCTGTTCTCACCATACCTGGAGCAGTTTGTACATCTCAGCTAGCAGTAGTCTTGTCTTGGTACTGCTATTATCTTACCACTGTCTGATGTCTTCAATACAATTGTATCCTGGCCTACAAAATGCCAGCGCATGAGAGCATTACAAAACCTGCAGAGGACAGTGTTACTGTAGTATACGTACCTTGTATACCCAGTGCGCAGTTTATTGCATTTGGGCCAGGGAGTCTTGGCCAACAAGAGTAATTATCAGCTCCTTGCTCTGAGGAATGACCAAAGCGGCAGCCCGCACCCTGTGTCTTTCAGTTAAATGAATATTCCCTTATCAAGCATCCTCTTCAGAACAAGAGCAGTGATTACACACAAGCTGGGTGTGACAGGGATTGAGGGGGACAGAGTGGCAGATGTGGGCTGCTCTGAGTCCTGTCAGGGAGGAATGATTAATGAACACCAGCTCCAGCTGAGGCTAACCTTTGGAGAGCTGAGCAGGACATCTGCAGAACTGTCAGAGCTCTGACAAGGACAGAGCTGAACAACCAATTATTCCACCATCACTAAGGTGGGCTGTCAGTTTAATCCCAGCCATTCACTTAGGCAAGGACAGGGAAATTTCTCCTTTACATAGTACCACTATATGGCAACCTTAACCATTTCAGTACTGCTGAAGGGATGCATAGGGCAACTGCATTTCTAAGCTCCATATGCCCAGGGCCTAGTGGGTATTGAGTTGGTGCAGTATATGAGAGGCCAGCACCTTGATGCAATTTTAAAGGCGGCACTTCCCAAAGTATCTAGATCAATAGTGACATGTAATGACTGGTTGCTTTATAATAATTTTAAGAGAGGACATAATCTGGCTCATCAATAGGAAGAAATTTAAAAACAAACCAATGTGAACAGCTTACTTATTTTTTCCATAAACAATAGGAAAATGGAGAAAGTTTTGCATCTTTGATAGATTGGGCAGGCCATGTGCCCAGATCCTGGCTGGGAGAGGGTGCTCATGTCTGTACTTGCAGATTAGTACTGAACTTTGATGAACTCTTGATGTTGGTGTTTTTACTAAAGTAAACCTCCAGTTTCGGTAAACGGGAATATAGCTGAATAAGGGCCACAGGCACATAGTATAAAAGAGTAGAGCACCCAACATTACTTTTTCCTCTACACAATGGAGGGTTGCATAAAAAGGTGTGGTATTTGAATGCAACCAAGAGAGGTAGAGATTGGAGGCGTTACTATTTATTTAGTGCTAACAGTGTGTATGGTGCTGTACAAAATACTAAGAGGAGCCAATACCTGTCTCTAAAAGCATAAGGAGTCCAAAAGACAGACCCAGATAAGACATGACATACTGCAAAACCTAGAGGTGATGAGCTTTGCGGAGGTTGGGGATATAAAGTTAAGTCAGTTCCAGTGTATTTCTTAAGCTAGGATGGCTTCCATTGTGAGATGCCATGAACTTTAAAGGCTTTAAGAAACCTTTTCAACTGAAGATTTACAAAGAACCCAGCTACTCAGGTATCTACCAGACATGAGAGCAGCTTTCTCTCTGCTCACGTCTCATCTCTTCTAGACCCTAGGTTGTCATTTTTTTTCAGAATTTCAGGTTCTGATCACACAGTTTGTGTTTTGCTGTAAAAGCATCTGTTTAAATCTGTCATGTAATGCAGGGAGCTGTCACCGGTCTCTTCAGTACCACTGAGGGAAGTAGCAAGTGAATGGGAAAAATGCAGCCTGACTTCTGTCCTGGGAAATAAACTACAGCATAGTGCTGTCTGGCTGCCTTTCTGGGCCCCTTCTCTGCCTGATGGGCATTTGGCATGTTACCCATAAAGTGGCCTCTGTATTGCCCTATATTACTTTATCCTCACATTGAATCTGGAACTTAGGTAAGCTGAGTCCCCTTTTTTAATTAGGGCACCTAGTTAGTAGCCTCTCTTCATTCGGACAGCCGCTTAATTGAGATGGTAGGCCATTAAAAGATAGCTTGAACAGGCTGAAAGTGAAAATAAATACTTTACAAGACAGAAATGGTTTTCATCCCATTTCAGCTTTGTTTCTGTTTTTAAAAAATGTAATTTGGCAGCTCTTGTTTTAAAAGACCAGAACTGAGAACTTTACACCTATTTTACACCTGATTAAACATCTGGTGGAATGTGTACCCATTAGGCAGAAATGTTGCTAATTAACTCCCAGTTAAGATGCAGTCATTTCCATTTGTAGCACGCTAGACGAGTTGCTTAGGAGATGTCCCAATAAAGGGACCATTTGGATTAAGTAGGACTGTACCAATGTGGCAGCAGGAGAGTCTGGTTTTGATTCCTCTGCCCACGGATTGTGGGTATAGGACACTGTTGTCTTTTGAACTTGTGCATGAAAAAGTCTTTGCTTCTTAAAAGCAGAAATCCTTGAAAGTTCCTGTAGAAAGTCATAGCCCAAATAGAAAAAATAACTTGAATCAGAAAATCTCACTTGCTTGAAACTTACTTTTTTGACTGAAGTGAGGCCTAGAATCCACATATTGGAGCAGAATTTCCCAAAGATGCCAGTTGCTTCTGCAAAGTTTGTTCCCTCAGGTTTGCACCCTTACAGTGAATTGCAGGTCAGACCTGAGTACCTGCATCTCCAACTACTGAACTGTGAGTCAGCTAAATTATTCAGAAGTGGAAGTTCTCACACAAGTTCTCACACCTGCTCTTACAGTTTTATTTGGCATGGGCAAAAACAAGATTGCAGATTTTGTGACTGTAGCTTGTACTCATGCCATTAGGCCATTATTTCACTAATTTGGAGTCATTAACATTCTTCGGGTTTTAAAATTAAAGTTATTGTAGTTCACCTTTAACACATTTATCCAGAGCTATTTTAAGATGGGCACTTTCAAGATCAATATTGTAGTTCCTTCCACTCAAACCCTGCCCCAGCCATGCCATTTCTGGTTTTAGTGGTTAGAGCAGAATAAATTGAGACCCATAACTGGGAAAGAATATTTTTCCTGCATACATTTAATATGAGAATAATGACACAGTATGTGTTTCTAAGAATTTAAGTAGCTTGTTAGGGATGAATTGCTAGTTTTCATTAACTGTGACTCTCTTTAACAGCAAAGACAGACTGGCAACTGTATGAGTTCATGGCATTGGTGAAAAAGAGGTCCAGAACCTGTACGTATATTATTATTTATAGAGAAGAGATCCCTCTAGCCAATAGATTTTGCACATGCAATACATTGTAAACCTTTGGGTTTCACATCAGGAAAACTGGTTGTGGTACCAGAATCCTGTAGTTTTGCAAAAATTTGTGAAAAAGACTGTTGTGGAAAGTAATATAAAATGTTACAGATCTCCTCAGGTGACTTTCTTCCACCTCTTGTGTCTTGTCATTATTCTAATTTTTATGTTTGTACAGCACCTAACACAGTGCAGCCATGATCTGTGATTGGGGATTCTAGGAACTATAGTTATGCAATAAAAATAATTAAAACCAAATGTGTGGATTTTTATATAATTTTACCAGCAACTGCTGGTTAAGTCAGGAAGAAAGGAACATTAGTTTGTCTGAACCACTTAAAATAAAAAAAAATCCCTACTTTAAAATGTAGAGATGTGAGTAGCCCAATGTGGGGGAGAATTATTTTTTAGTAGTTAGGGAAGTCAGTGAGGAGAGAACTGGAGTCTCCTGGAGGTCAGTGAACAATTTGATCCTCAATTTTAAAATAGGCTCCATGCTCTTGTAAAGGATGGACATTAGGTCTGGCATGCCAGAGAGCTTGCATGTGTATCAGGTTTGAATATTGATTGTTAGGGGATGGATTGTTACCCAGAAATGTTGAAACAGCATGTATGCAAAGTAGAGCTTCCACAGCTAAGGTTAAGACCAAGTCAATTGCTCTTCCTGCTCAGAGATGGATTAAATCTGAAATTCCAGCATTAACTTCCTTTGCCCTGCAAGGCTCATCGTTTGTTTTTTTCCCTGTTGTTTTTTATCCCCCCCATCTTATGTTGTTAAAGTACATAACATAACGGGGCCCAGATCCCTGAGTGGGGCTCCAAGGTACAACTGTAACACAAAGAATAATATGTTGTTTCTGGAGGCAATTTTATTACTAAAATTAAGAAGCAAAACAGAAAATTTGTGGAACTTTACTAATTTCACCTATAGTCATCCTGGGTGGCTTGGATCAGAGAGTATGCAAAACAGAAATTGCCGCACAATGCTTTTGCATTGTTTTCCTAGTTTGTGCTCCTGCTAAATGGGTTTTGTACAAAAGAGAGTTATGTAGCCCTAAAAGGACAAGAAAGAAAAATCCTTTGCGATTAGAAATATCTTGTTCGCGCTAGCGTCTGGACTGGGAAACACTGGCATCTGTGCAATGTGGAGAGCAGAATACTGTGAAATTACAAGAACAATCTACCCCGCCTCATTTACGTGTACAAATTAGAGAGAATGCATTGGATAGTGCTCCGCTTTGATTTATTGAGGGTTTTAGGTGGCAAACACTATTGAAAAGAAAAATATTTTAATTCTAAACAGGTAATAGACTAATTGAAACCCAGATAAAGCAGCACAGCATTATTTTCACCATCAGTGAGAGCAGATGCCTCTGTTGTCTCAGAGGATTCCACAGAAAGATTCCGTGCAATACTGGTCTGTGATTTACTAAGCTGGACTATTGCACATTCATACAGGAGAAGTGAGTATTTAGAATTCAGCACATCCGATCAACTGACTTGTTATTAATATCTTCAACTAAAAGTCATGCCAGCTCAGCAGGCCAACAGTCTCATCTTTCTGCTGAACAACAGCATAAACCTCATTTCCCTTGGAACAGTCTCTGCCTTCAGTTGGGAAGTATAATTAGAGCTTGGACGGTTGCAGTTAAAATGATCAAACCAGGAGACCTAGAAACTTTTCTTGAGAAGAAATATAAAGCATTATTTAATGTATTTTTACTGCTCTTCATTTTCTATTGCAGGATGTCTGAGATGACCACTGCCATCCATGTCCAAGCTTCTCTGCTAAGAAGGACACCAACCATATTCCAATGGGAGAGGCAGGCTTCACCAAATCTCAGGGAGGTCACTGCATTTGTCAAGGCTGGGCAAGGCCTCAAACTGAAGATTTTAGGGATGAATTTGAAAGCATTTCTGTCCCATTGAAGTAGAATAAAGTAATGAGGTAAGTTTAAACCACCTTGTGTTTAGTTAGCCCTCCTTAGACCTACTTACCAGTATGTACAAGAGGGGTATCTAATCGGTTGGTATAACTTAAATGGTGAGGGGATCTAAGTTAAAGTCAGGTTTAGCTTATTTTATCTTACACATACTTATACCCCCAATCCCCCATGTTCGTTGCTGTTCTTGGTACGCTCCTTTTTCTGGCCCCTTGGCTTGTGAGTTATACCAATTTAGACTCAGTCAAGCTGGGGGGACTATAATCAGAAGTGATATGTAAGTGGGGAGAGGTGTGCAGCATGTTATAGATTGATAGAAAGCCACGAGGCTGAGGGAGTCCAGAGAGCTGGTGTTATGAGCACGTTGAGGGGGCCAGGAGAAGATGTGAGTTACGCATGCTTAGACTTGCCTCTGAATATGCCCTTTGTATCTATTCACTGGAAATGTATCTACAGACAGAAATGGCAAATAGGAAGGTATCTGTGTTATTCATGAAGCGGCAGATGCTTGAGCACTTCACTTATGATATCTAAATGACTATAGTAAAGTTTAGAGCATCACTTATGGAAATGTAAGTAAAACGTTCAAAAAACATTCAAATTTCCCTTTCCTTTGGCCCGCTGTATCTAAATTGCTACTGGGAATTATAGAAGAGTCTTATTTTGAGGCTGGGGAATAGAAAAAAAAGACAGTGCATTCTGGCTCTGTCATAGTGAAAATTACGGAAATGTCTTTGATGTCTCTTAGCATAAATGTTCATAAAACTTTGGAGAATAGATCCTTCAAGTCTATTGTTCTGTAACATATTTATTCACATCACAAAAGCTGCATTAAAATAACACTGAGGGTCTCAGAGATGCATTCACAGGGAAGGATTAACCTGCTAATCTGGCATCGTTGACAAGAGGATGTTCAGGGTGAGCTGCTTGGCTGTGTTTAAAGGAAGTTTTGACTCTTATGCTTACCTCCTTTCCACACCAGCTCACACAGGATGCACCTTGGGCCTCTTCAGAGTGGCTACATCTTCATTTGTGTGTGGAAGACCCCACACGTTTAGAACCTAGGACTGTAGACCTGCCAGGCAGCTGGCATCTACAGGTTGCCAGTGACAGCTGCAACCAGCTTGTGGACACAGACCATGTGTGTGATGGGAAGTTCTGCCTAAAGGGTCTGACAGGCAGCCGCCCCATGGTGCCTGATTGGCTCCCCGCCCTATATAAACCCAAGAAGCATTCCAGGAAGTCCCGGCAACAGCATGGTTTGCCTGTAGCTGCCATGATCATTCCTGCTCCTGAATGCTTGGCTTTGACCTCGGCTTGATTTGCACTTTGCCTCCAGACTTGGAGCCTGAAACTGGACTCTGACTGTGGCCTAGAACCTGACTACGAACTCCTCTGCTATTTCCAGCCTCAGGTTTGCACCTGCTCTGACCCTAGTTGGGATCCTGACAGTGAGTGATGATTTGAATAAGCCCCCACACTTTCTGTAGGATACCCTGGTGTTGGCTGAAATTGGCCCAGGAAGTAGTGAATCTGAATTGTGGTTTGCCTTCCCTCTCTGTACCGCTTTGGACTTACATGGTCCTCACGTGTGCCAAGGCTCAGACAGAACAGTACATCAATGAAGTCACGGCTCTGCTCTGCTTCTCTACTTCTGAGCATAACGTTTTTGCAGCTCAAGTGAACCCTTACATACTTAAGGGCTGTGAGGAGAGAGAAGATGGCTTTGTGGTTAAAGTTCAGAACTGAGAGTCAAGAGATCTCAGCTCTATTCCTGGCGGTGCCACAGATTTACTGTGTGATCATGGGCAAATCCCATAACTTCCCTGACTTAGCTTCATCTTTTACCATTTTTTTCCCTAAAGGGTATACTCTGTCTCAAACAGAAGTTATGGGCTTGATGGGGAAATTATTGGGTGAGGTTCTATAGCCTGTGCTATGCAGGAGGTCAGACTAGATGATCATAATGGTCCCTTCTGACTTTAAAATCTATGGAAAAAGGATAGTGTTTACCTACTTCGCATCTTAATTCATTAATATTTGCAACTTGCTTTGAGAACCTAGGATAAGTGCAAAGAATAAGTGTCATCTCTCGTTTTTAAAACCTTCCATCTGAAATCTACATGATTTTTTTTCTAGTTCTCCTTCTGATTTTTTTTCTAGTTCTCCTTCTGATTTTTTTCCAAAATGGGAAATAATTTTGCAGAAATAAACTATAATTTCAAAATATTTGTCTCTTAAAATGTCCTTGCCATATGGGACAAATTAATAGAAATTCACAAATTTGCCTTGTAAGAGTTTCACCAACTTTTCCATGCAGCGCTTTATTTGGAGCCAAACAATAGTGATATTTTGTCCTTGCAAATATTTCTAAAAAGTCCTTTAAGCTGAACATTTTCATAGTGAAAATTGCCATTCATGCAGCTCATTGCAACATGTACAAGATTTAAAGGCTTTGTGTCTCTCTTTAGTTCAGTGTGATTTTACGTGACTGTAGGCTGCATCTTCAATGCAAAATAACTAGATCCCTTCTTGGAAGAACTGCCATTTCTCTCAACAAATATTGGTTCCAAACTTACAAAGGGTCAGAGAACACGGCTGCCACTGAGTGCAGCAGACAAGCTTCTTATTAATTACTGCTGGGAAAAAGTTGACATAAACCTCCCTAAATGAATTAAGAAAGGTAAATCTACTGATTACTCCACAGGTTGCTTGCTGGCCTTCTCTCCCTGTCAGAAGGAGATTAATATAGAAGCTGCCTCCTCCAGTCTTACTAATAAATATTCACTGAGCCATTCTACAGAGAGATTTGATCCTGATTCTGGAGACATGCATGCAGCCTCGCTGTGAACCACGGGGATTCAGGTCAGCAAAAGGTAATCAGTTTAAACTTACAAATTTTATGAAGTTTATTTCTTATCTTCTGAAGTTATTTTTAATATAGAAAATGGATATTTCCTTTTTTCTACTTTTCAGTGCTTTTGCCTTTCTCCACAAATCTGAGAAGCACATGACAGGAGAATTAATCCTAAAAAGGTACAAAACTGAATATTTAAATGAGGGGGATCACGGAATTCTGTACACTAATGAGATAAGCTGCTTTGAGTGAAGGCTAATGCAGCTTTGGCCCATTTAAAGGCCTCTGATATGATCTTCAATTCTGAGGGGATAAAATGGGGCGGCTTCTTTTCTCAAGTGGGATCCTGCTCAGTATAAATTACACAGGCTTCTTTTTCCCCATCAAACTTACCCTGAGAGAGTAGTTTCTGCCTAGCTGCCCCCTTGTTCGCCTCTCCCCCTGTATCTGGCTTGCACAGAGAAGCCCCTGTTGATGAATACTGGTTTTTGGTAAGATATAGGAAAGGTATATCTTACACAGAAATTGAATAAGTAGGGAGCAAAAACCATTCCTGGAAATGGTTGGTAAGGGTAACCTGGACATCACGACATTCTCTTGTCCAATGACTCACTTTCCTGCACAGAGTTTGCCGTGCATCTTACTTGTTGTTTGTTAATATATGATTATCTGGCACGTCAAAGATTAGATGTTTGCGCACTCACATGCAGGGTGTCACATAGCAAGAGAACTATGCATCACTATACAAGAGTATTTTGAATTGTACTACTTCCATTCACTGCATTTTACAGCCTTCTACTGTCCCAGATGTTGTTTGAATGTCTTTCTGGTTTATTTTCAGCAAGTTGTTCCCTTGCAGCTAATTAGCCGCTTTGTGCATATGGGGAAGTGTTTTATTTTGCATATTTTATTTGCATGATCAAATAATAATCAACAGGTTATTGGTCCATCCATACTTAGCTCTCAGTTCTGGTTTCAAATTCTGGTAAAAAAAGTCAAGGAAGAGTAAAGGGTTACTGTGATCCTGTGAACAAAGAGCCCATTCCACAGGCGCGTGGTGTATCCTGCATGAAAACCTCAATGCACAGTGCCTGGTCTCGTGGAATTTCAAGGCAGAACAGCCCAGAGCCAATTAGATGAAGGCTTTTCCTTTCTTAACAAGTGTTATTCAAATTGATATTTTAATTACATTTGAGGTAATAAAACAAGATTTATAGCGTGAGATACAGAAAGAAGAGGAAGAGACCGCATGTAGGAGGGAGGCACAGTCCACATCCTCCTAGTTCAATCACCATAAGAACAGGTCACGAAATGTTTTAGTTAGGCCCAGCGTCCACTTCCCACTATCAGTTATATTCTCCAGCCCAAAGATTGCTTCTCTTCCATTCTCAGGAACAGGGACATAGCCGAGTGGGAGGGTAAGGATCATGCTGTCCCTCCTATAATAAATATGTATTTCTCAATTGCATCTACATAGGCAATTAAGTCAAACATATTAGTCTAAATGGCGTAGCCATTCAATAGCTGAGGGAAGGGCATTATGAAGGGCATCCGTGAAGGAACCAGGCAGCCCTTGCCCATGGGTGCAGCCTGTAAGTATGTGGCCTATATCCTTCCACATAAACACTGCAAAGGCCTCTTCCTTCCATCTAGCGCTCTTGCAGAACTGTTACAATGTAATGGAACATTAATGGATGTAATTGAGCATATGCAGAATATCGACCTCTTGTCATCATCCCAGACAACTGCAGTGCTGATAAAGCAAACTCGATCTGCTTCTTCACCAATGCAAGGGTCTGGTGAAAAGTCAGTCAGTCCTGGGAAGGCCCCTTTGATGTACTTACCATTTTCTATCTGAATTCACTGCCATTCAGTCCTGCCTGGAGCACTATAAGTGACTGAAGAGCCCTGCATGGTGGTAGGCAAAATTGAGCATGTCAGTCTTCTTAGTCTGGAAACCTTTCTAGGGCCTGCGTGTATTTCTGCCATGTGCTTACTGGTCCCACAAAGAAGCTGAAGATGGAGACAGTGGTAACTAGCAATTATAGGGGAAGAGGATTGTGCCCAGTTTGTGTTATCTGAGCAGAGAGAGAGGAAGAGGAACTGCTGACTAGCATATTGGGATGTATATATGCTGGTGTACACTGTAAAATTGACTCTATTGGGCCTTATTGTGCTCCAGGACTACTTCCCGATTAGAGCAGGTTCTATTTCCTTTCTATATAAATTATATTACAAATTCATTGCTAATATAGGAATATAAAAATAATTACATCTCAGAATGGTACATTGTATCATCTGAAGCCCTAAAAGATTCTGGCTTGCATATATGTATGTGTTAGAAATACATCTATCATTTTAGATCTCCGTAGCATTATGGTTTCTGTCTTTTTAATGTGTACAGCATATTAATTTGCATTGCTTTTCAGAAAAGGACTAGTTTATTAAGGTTCAAAATCAGATGCATGTGGGATTCTCATGTAGTTATGGATTATGCAGCTGTCTCCTATCTTTTACTCTGAAAAATATTATGAAATTGAGAAGCACTATCTTTGATATTGTCTCCTGGGAGCAGAGCACATGATGACTAGACTTCCACAGTGGAAGAGATAGGTGAGGAGGTTAAGTAAATTTTCTTTGTGTAGTTCCCATTAAACTTCAATCAGAGTTACAGAAAGAAATTTCCTTTAGGCTTCTGCGAATACAGGTATTGGTTTGACTTTAATAAAAGTCATAACTGATCTCTGAGGTCTCCTGTGAAATGAGCTCAGCAAAATTCAGGCAAGTCCTTTGAGAGGCAAAGAGCCCCACTTAAACATCATATTATCCTAATAATCCCATTCCAGAGCAGTCATCCCATTATTTTAAAGGTCTTAATTTGCAAATTGTGATATTTGAAAGTTTTTTCTTTTTACATTATCAAAGAAAGTGAAGTGAGTATTTCTGAGAGATGATCTATTTACAGAAACATTCTCCTTAAAGATATAAAGAACAATTGCGAAATGATTTCAAACAACAATGTATATTCGCATGACATGCTTGATAGGGCCATACTTAGCCTGTATTCTCTGTTGAAGCTACGTTGGCGTGAGGCCAGGATCCTGTATCTATTTTAATGAGCTTCACCAAAAAAGAAATGTTCCTTTATGATCTTGAAATGGACAGTGGACTGGATTCAGTACAAGGATTACAGGGATTATTGAAAAAAAAATATTGAAGAAAATTGCTTTGTTGCTCTTTACCCACTTTCAAATATTAATAAATAAATCTATATAGATGGCAATGAGATTTGTATTGGCCTGATTTAAATGCTGTGCGCCCAGAGCTTCCATTGACTGCAGTCAGAGCTAGGGTCTCAGCACCTTGGAAATCAGGCCATATAGTTATAGTGAATTGCCACATGTGTAAATAATAACACATTTCAGCAATTACGAACTGCTGCTTTTTCTGGACACAGAGAAATGTGAAATATCTAACACGCCCTTTTGTGCTGAATTGATCCTGCTGTGGATGTTGTTTGATTCATATAACATTATTTGAAAGTCTCTAAACACTACTGAATTATTACTAATACATAACAATCCTATTGCTATACAAGTGTTTACCAAATAGAATTACGAAGTGTTTAGAGAGAGCTCTATTCAGTGGTGACTCTGCTGCTCTCTCTTGGCTACCCTCATTCTCAGCTGTTCAACTGCAGACAGCAGCACCATATAAAATATTAGGATAGGAAGTAAAAAATAAAAATTTCCCAGAAGGTGCAGTTGTACAGGGTATGCAACATCCCTAGTGGTTTAGAAAAATGGACACGCACTTTGGAAATCGTCAGATGTGGGACAAAACGTGGTTTTGGCTAGTGATTTTCCAAGGGTAGGCAGGACGTTTTCCATTGCTGCAAGTGTGGCCATTTGTTAGTGTGGAACATTTCTTAGGCTTAGGCAGAGACTGCAACTGCTGGAGCATTCCTCCTGCTAGAGATCTGAATTAAGGCAAAGCCTGCCTTTGTATTGTTAGCAGCCCTGCTACTCTCCAGCATGCATACTTTGCCAAAACAAAGTAATTGGCTCATTGGCTTTCCTCCTTGGGTTTTCATATTGAAAGTCTGCATTAGATAACGGAATCAAGCCAGTGAAAGCTGACAAACCCGACTAGAAATCTCAGGCAATCAGGAGCTAACTGTACTTAAACCGGTAAAAGTTCTTACTCTGAGGAAAGGAAGCCTGGCTGAATAGAATTTTGTTTAATTTCCTTCTCACTCTTGGGAGGATTCAGATACATGAATTAATCCCAACCAGTTGCAGAGTCCAGGGAGGTTCCCAGCCAACTGAATGAAATGGAGGGTTTATGCTGCACAAGCCACTTCCAGCCTCAGAGAAAATGGCTCCTTTGCTTTATTGAGTGCTGCTGAATAACTTAACAGTGTGCTTGGTCACTTGCAATGTGCAGATACGTTTTCACAGGCAGACCGATTTCTCCATTGGAAGAGTGTCTTTGAGGCACTGCAGAATATTTCTGCAGGTGGGAGAAGACTTTAGAATTTTGCATGGTTACTACTGCTTTCGTCTTTCATTGACCCATTCAGCTTCTTTAGTGGACACAGCAGAGGAGTATTTTTTGCCAATATAGCGGAGATTTAGTAAAGCACATCCTGAAAGTTTCAGTCTATTCTGAAGACTGCAGGATAGAGTTAATTTTTGAAGATCTGTCTTATTTTATGTAAGGTGCACTCTTCATTATTTGCATTGTGCCTCCTCCATGCTATGGTGATGTGTACATTGTAAATATTCAGACAGAAAGCTAGATAGGGCATCTAGGACTGGGAAAGGGTCACACTAGGGAGATGATTTAAATTTTAAAGCGCATTAAGCAAAGTGGGTGCAGTGCAGCTGGAAGATGGAACTCTTATTCAGCGTGGATCTGACATTTTTAACCACATCATTGTCCCTATAGGATGAAAGGCAAGAGTGGTGGCAGCAGCAGCTTCAGGCCCATGGATGGCTGAGCTAGGCTCTGCAGGGCAACAGCTGGTGGTTGTGCTGGGCTCCTCCCACTAGCTTTGCTTTGGAAAGCTTTGAAATAAACTTCTATTTTCTTCTGCTCCCCACAATGGAGCTCAGATGAGAACTGGGAGGCAAAGAACTGGCAGAGCTTTGCTGGAGGCCTTTGGAGTCTGTTGTCAGAGCGTTTGCTTCATAGCTTCAACATTCACTTATTTATAAACAAGACAGTGCCAGCAAACATCAATCATCTTTCCATTACTGCCTTTGCTATCAGAAGAAAACAGGTTACTGCCGTGAACAAACCTGATATGGACGGAGGGAATTTATATATAATTTGCATTAATCTTCCCATTGAGCATTACTAAGTTGGCTTCAAGTTTAGAAGGAAAGAAGCTTCTTAGTTCCTGTCCTACTCGAATACTAGCAGCAAAGGGTGCTGTTGACCAGCACGGCCCACTACCAGAATAAAGAGCCAAGATTGGTTTATTGGTCCATCTCCAAACCTGTAGGCACTGTTATATTTTCATAAGCACTCACATCAGAATTACTCTGGGCCAATGTCCTCCACACCAAATATAGGGAAACATCAAGACTGGAACCGTCACAGCTGCAGCCTTGCCATGGGAAATCTCTTTCTCGGCATGTCTAGTCAATCTGAAGCATGGCTTTTGTTATAAAATACCCTGTAAATAGTGCCCCAGGAAATGTCTCCGCCACCAGCACCAGCAAATCTTACCAGTTAGTGCCTCATCCATCAGTCATGGCACACTCCCATGAGAGCAGGACCGTGCCTTCCACTCACCTTCAGCTGGCAGGGGATTGGAGACCCTCAGCCTGGCATTAGAATCCAGCCTGCATTTACCTCAGGTGGGCACAGGGGAATTGCAGGGAACACGCTCTTCTGCTCTTTCTGTGACTGGTGGAAGTGAAATAATTTATTCGACCTGCAGAATATGTCTAGGATTAACTCCTGAAAGGCTGGAAGCATAACAGCATGGGCAGATACTGCATCTGCTTTGCTTAAAACCACATATCAGGCTTATGTACGTGTGAGCAATCCCAGTACCTGGGCACCTGCAGGTTAAAAAGAGTGCACGTAAGAGTTGGGGGGTCTGACATTTTGTAGCTGATTAATTTGAATCTGTTTCTGAGTGGAGGGGGAATTGTAAGAACATTGTAACTCAACCATCACAATGTAGAGGATCAGTTTTTCAGGGCATAGAAATATGTTTTCTACCTTAATGGTAAAGTTTGCTGCTGACAACACTGGAGGCTCAATCATTTCCCGAAATGCCTGTTGCTCATTTATACATATAAGCAATGGCTACATGGACCTTTGCATTTTCCATTCATTACTGCTGCATTATTCCCTAACAATATAGATGAAGTACCCACCAAATGAAACAAAATAATTAATTACTGAACATAATGACACCATTTAGCCCTAAATTTTCACAACTACAACAAGGATTAACTAAATATGTAATGCATCACTGAGCCATTTAACAGAGCATCATAACTCTTTCTATTCACTATAAATTGTAACATGGAATTGTTTTTGTAATGCTAATTGCCTTATCTTCATAAATTCTACAGTCTTACATAATTTAACCAGTATTGTAGCAGGATTTCCCAAGAATAAGAAAGCAGGTGCCGTCAATGGTAATTTAAATAAGAAAAGCCATGTTAAGTGGTTCTTCTCTCACTAGTAATAGAAATTAATTAGCTTTGAGCTGCTTTGGAGATTTTACATTTTTTGCTGTAACCTGTTATGTTTTATAATTGTATGGAAAGTAGTTTTGATTTGATCACATTATTTAGTGACTGAGAGGACTTTGTGCTGGATGGCAGAGGTACATCCATTGAATGTCAACCTGGATGCATGCAGAGGCTGCAGAGAGTAACTTCAAATCTTTAAAACAAGTCTTTGATTGTGTGTTAGAAGGTTGTGCCTCCAGCCCTGAAATAGCCTGCTAAACGCTTTCTCCCTTCAAAACTAATAGCAGGTCAACATCTTAAAGCATAATTGCTGTGGGTCTAATTCTGATCTCATGTACAGTGCTGTAAATCAGGAGTGATCCCGTTAAGGCCAGTGGCATTACATCAGAGTAAAATTGGTATGAGATCAGAATCAGGCCCTATATGTTAAATACAATTTCATGACTCGTGCACACAGTGGAAATGTCGTACAAAGCTATATAATTCCATCAAGTGATTCTAGGGACCTCATGAGCTGAGAGCAGCTCTTGGTTCCTGAAATGCAGGACAGCTTCTTCTTGTATTATATTGCTGCCTATTTGTTTTTATTATGAGGGTAGAATGAGTCTATTAAAATTTGTCTGTTTACATTTCTTATTCCAAAAAAATCATTAGTATCAACAGTGTGTCACAGCACTATTAATACTCCTGCCTGACATCACATCCATATTAATAGGCTTTGTGTGTTATTAGTAACCATAGCCAGTCGTGTGCTGTATCAGCCTTACCATGCTACCTCTCTGTATAATTAATAGGTCATAATTAACCCTATTAAATACATTTCCCCTTTTTGGAGGTTGGAGTGTGCCTCTTATGGTGATTTCGTTAGTGGAGTTTATTGCATTTGTGTTTGTTTCTGTTGCTGCCAGGGTAATTTTATCTGCAGATAATTGCCAGAGTCTGCTTTTTGTGTGTATTTTTTAAAATATTGTCTATGGTTTGAGACGGTTGCCCTTTGGTTTACATTTGAATGAATGAATAAATATTGAAAAATAATTGCTGTTTAGTACAATGTAGGTGGAAAAGGCCACAGCTTTCCTGAGGGTGTGAATATGATCTTAGCTCACAAATGGAGATGCCCTTTACAGGTATAGATATGACCTAGGTCACGGTGCTATTCCTGATGTATATGTAGGCAGAAGCATAGTGTACTGATTAACGGATAAGACTGAGATTTGGGAGATCTGAGTTCTGGTTCCCAGCTTTTGGGCTGTGTAGCAAGTCACTCAGTCTTCCTGTGCATCAGTAAAATGGGGATAGCAACTCTAAGGGGGATTGGGAGGTATGCTGTCTGTGAAGCGGTTGGGAGTCCTTTCCAGGAAGCTGCTACTGGAGAACACAGTATTCCTAGTTTTAGATGTTATCCAGTGTATCTCACTGTCTATGTTCACAACCCCCTGGATGCAAAGCCGTTTCACTGTTGTATCTGGTACTGGCGGTCTGCTGAACTTCGGATGTATTTAACTGACTCTCTGGCAGTAACCTTTTTGGCCAGGAGAATAGAGGAGAGATAAGGAGAGCAAAACAGATGGTCCGAAAGGGGGAGAGAGTCTGTACTGGCACTAAGGGTAACTTTGCTGGGAAACCCATTGCTTTTAGGATAGGTTGATCCTAGGACAGGATAGCTACTTTAGGATAGTTGGAATTTGACAGATTTGACAGAGGCGGGAAGGATAACTCAGTGGTTTGAGCATTGGCCTGCTAAACCCAGGGTTGTGAGTTCAATCCTTGAGGGGGCCACTTAGGGATCTGGGGCAAAATCAGTACTTGGTCCTGCTAGTGAAGGCAGGGGGCTGGACTCAATTACCTTTCAAGGTCCCTTCCAGTTCTAGGAGATGGGATATCTCCACTAATTCATTTATTTATCTTAATTTAACCTCACCTAGGTATTCCTACTCTTCACTACAGTATCTATATTACAAGTATGGTAATTGGGTCACATAGTTGTGCATTTTTTCACTGTACTTGTGTCAGATACATAAAATATTTTAGTTATTTTGCATGGAACTTGAATAACTACATTATGGTAGTGGCAACAACAACTTGTGCTGAAGGAGGCATAGCAGTTTCCATTCTAATCCCCCCTATTACATTCATGTATAGCCTTAACAGAATTTGATTTCCTATCTTCTGACTTTTTTGAAGGAAACAGCTGTGACTTGGAAGGTGAAATCTGGCATGGGATAACCCTCACTGAGATGTACGTTTTGAGTGTTCCGGAGAAAATTGCACTTGAATGGTCCTGTATTACACTAAAGGAAGGTTGCATGGGTGGTTTAAAATGTATAGTACATGGGTCCTTACAATTATTAAAATACATATCTTAGAGAGAACTTCTCTTATAAAGAGTCTTTCAGTAAAGACACCCTAATACCGCATCACTATATTAATGACATAAAGAAAAGGGAATGGGAAAAATATTTCAAAGTACTGTTTTACAAAACAGTATTGCACATATCTGAGAGTCTAGGGGGAAAGTTTTGAAATTATATTGCATTATTTGGGAAATAGTAAGTGACTTTGTACGTATCATAATGCATATGCACAAGGAGCAGAATTAAACTTGTATGTGAAATGTTAACTTTGGCATTTCTCGACTTTATGGTTGCACAGTTAAGCACTCGTGTTCTCACGGTCGGGGTCTTTTTTTGGTATTAAATTCTATATGTTTTTTGTGCTTAGTAGTTCTTGTTTCGACTCCTGATCTTGAATGTTCTTACCTGAGTGACTTTCCCGTCTGTTGTTTGTGTTTCTGGATCTGCCTCTGTGAGTTTTCATACTAGAGGGGGAGATGTTAAGGCGATTGGTTTTCCCCCTCTCTAGGGGTTGAGGTGAAGGTCTTTAAACCTGAGCAAAGGATTGGAAGCTGTCTTGAAATACCCAACACGTAAATTACTCCATATCATCTCCCCTTCTGTGTTTGTGCTTTTAGGGCCACGATATTTACAGTAGGCAGCACACCAGGGTATACTGCAGTATGGGCTAGATCTCGCTTCCAGCGAACTCAGTGGCCAAGCTCCCTTTGGTGTCGAGGAATTTAAAAACCATTTCTTAGACCACAAACAAATCAATTAATCCTGTCCCTGAATTGCTTAAATTCTGCTCTCAGAAGTCTTCCTCGGGAACAATCCTTCAGGCCTCTTTGCAGGAACTCGCTGCTGCTGCTGCCTCTCCAGCTCTCCGTAGTGTACAGGAGATCTTTAGCCTCCAGCTCCTACTCCTGCAGCTCAGTGCGCGCTCTGCTCCTTGCTCCCTTGCAGTGACTCAGCCGCCACTCTGCTCCCTCACTCCTCCCGCCTGTAAAAAATATGGCAGCTCCAACAGTCTGCTCCTTCTCCCTCCCTTTTTAAAAAGCTACACGCAGCAGGTGGGCTGCGTTGCAGCATGCCTTCCACCTCCCCTCCAGTTAGAGGAGCGGTGGTGCTGGGTAGGGGCAGAAGGCCCCCGGCAGTTGCAGGTGCTCTGTGGGAATGTCTGCACTGCAGCTAGGAGCGTGCTGCCCAGCATGGGTAGACAGAAGTGTGCTAGCTCTGTTTGAGCTAGTGCTCTACAAGTAGCAGGGTAGCTGGGGGGTCACACGGGCAGCAGCTCAGACTAGTCACCCGAGCATGTATCGACAGGCTCTGAGTGGGTTTAGATTCAAGGGCTAGCCTGAGCTGCCGCTTGGGCTGCCCTCGACTATGCTGCTGTTTTTAGCGCACACGAGCTGAGCAGAGCTAGCACGTTGCTTGTCTACCTGCACTGGGAAACAGGTTCCTAGCTGCCGTGTAGACATACCCTATATGGGGAGTGGAGACTGAGGAGCCCGTTGCTGGAACAATTTTAGTACGGTGGCCAGGAGTCCAGTTTCCTGGCATGGGAGTGTCCTGACCAAGTTGGGATTGCTGTCAGCTCTAACTTTTCACTCCATACTGCAGGTTTGAATGCAGCTTACAATGACTACCTTTGTTCTGTCTGCCAGCTAGGCCTGCCACCTGCTCAGGTTTTCCCAGGATTGTCCCTTTTTTTGAGCCAGCTGTCCTAGGAGATCTGGAAGGATGCTCAGCAGACATGTCCATCTGTCCAGTTTTGTGGGCTTAGGCTCATTCTGGCTGTCCTGGTGTTTTGTATGTCAGAGGTGGCCGTGCTACTGCCAGCACCCTTTGGCTGAAAAGCAGGAGTTAGTGGAGACTACAAGCACATTGTTCTTGAATAGATTTCTTATTGTACAGTTAAGTGTTGAGGAGCAACAATGCTGTTCAGTATTTTAGATGAATGCTTATTAGAATTTAGAAATTCATTACTCAATTATTTCAGATTCCTGTATGGAATTCAAAAGGTTTAAAATTAGACCCATGAAGTCTGAGCGATGCTGCAAACCGTCCACAATAGACGACTGTCAATTTATACATGAGCATAATAAAATTCTTCAGATTAACATAAATGATTAGAATAATAGCTTTTTATAAAATGAATATTCCTAATTGCCGCCTTATTAACAATTGCAAATTAGTTGTCATTAATGGTTCACAATTCTTCCATCTATTTTGGATTTACTTTTGTGATTGTTTGTTTGGGCTGTTCTGTTTTAAATTTTATGGGGAGAGAGAGAGTGAGTGTGTGTGTTTGTGTGTATAAATCTATGTTATGGGTGGGATTTTCATAAATGCTCAGTGGTTGATTTCAGTGGGAGCAGAGTTAGGCCAATGCTGAGTGTTGTGAAAATTTCCCCTTACATGTATTGTGTTATATTTAAACTACCAGTTGGTATTGCGGTTCCATTCCCCAGAATACAAAGCCACTTCTTCCAATAAATCAGTGAAGTATAAGCCCCTATCTCTTAATTCCCAAAAGGCACTGTACAGAAATGCTACTGTAACAGTACTCAGTTACATTTGTGTCAAGTATCAGGGGTAGCCGTGTTAATCTGTATCTACAAAAACAACAAGGAGTCTGGTGGCACCTTAAAGACTAACAGATTTATTTGGGCATAAGCTTTCGTGAGTAAAAACCTCACTTCTTCGGATGCAACCGAAGAAGTGAGGTTTTTACTCACGAAAGCTTATGCCCAAATAAATCTGTTAGTCTTTAAGGTGCCACCAGACTCCTTGTTGTTTCAGTTACATTTGTGTTCCTGAAAAATAGTTTTGTTTTGCTATACTTAGTGAGAGAAACAGAGTAGAAAGCATTTTCAGACATGCATATCTTCCTCTGCTACAATAAAATGTATTGTTTTTTGTCTCGGTACAAAACTTGAATCAAATTCCTTGTATTTTGAAATAAGAGATGTGTCTGCCTTGAAGGCCAGGGTTATCTTGAAATGAGTTAGAGACTCTCTCTGCTAAAATATTAGGGGTTAACTTACCCCCGTGGAGAGGACCAGCACAAGATTCATGCACCATTCATGCCCTCAAAATAGAACTTAAGTGGCGTTTAAGTGGTCCATAGGCCTTTTGCTGGTTCACTGTACAAAAGTGAGAATATTCACCCACCTTTTCTAGAATTGGGGAAACATCCATCTTGTCTCAGGTAACTGTGACCCAGCTAGCCCCAATTATTCCACATTTAACACATGGGCTGAATTATCTTAGAGGAATTTTCAACTTGTTTAGTGAGTAGTTTTCTGGCTTCTTGGTGTGGGGGAGGGGTTAATTTATCCACATCTAGTGATAGTTGCTCTGATTGCATCTATTCCTTTAAGATGTTTAAGTGTCTGAGAGCTGCAAATTTTAAAGAGGAATGTGAGATCTTTAAGGAATTTTCAAGCTGAACTGCAAAGCTATTTTTTTAAATAACAAACAAAAAACTAGTTATTCTAGAAGAATGAACTAATCCACCACAAGTTCTAAGGGGTATCTAGCCAATGTAAACTGAGTCAGATACAGTTTAGAGATATATAAAGGGAATAGGGGAGAAAAACCTCCCTTCTTTCCATTAAAAGTACATAAGGCTCCTGAGAGGTGAACAACAAAGTGTTACTAAAAAATTTAAAACTTGCTTAGAATAGCATAAATAACACAAAGATGTAATTAGCTCTATATTTTATACACATTTGAGACAATATTTTAATTACTTCCCTAAGAGTGTGGAAAAGAGGCTGTGGTATTTCATGCTTCTACAGCCCATCTCAAGATCATTTTGGGTCTGATATGATTCATATGGGCTCACTTCTGACTAGGTGATTGAAATGAGCAAATTTGGCAGACACAAGGGTTACTTTCTTCTTTATCAGAACTTATTTACATTTTTACTCCTGAAAGCAGAATAAATGTGTTTTGGAAACCAAACTGGCTTTTTGGTTCCGATTTGCCCAGCTCAGAGTCTGGGATGTAATCACTGGGATGCAGAACTCACTTTTTTCTTTAAGTCAAGCTTAAGAAGAAACAAAGGGAAATATTTTGTTGGTTGACCTTTGGCACCGTCTAAAATAGAAAGAGAACATGGTGAATCTCCAAAGCTTGCTAGTTTAGCAGAGTGTTTGGTATTCAATGAAAATCATTGTGTATTCCCTAAATAGTTCATTTTGTTTTCTAAAGTTCTGAAAAACTCCCTTTATTGAAATGCGTGTTGTTGCATCGATTTTTTTAAAATACACCTTGTTATCTTTTCTTTGGTAATTGGTAACTGGTAATGACTTTGGCAATTTAACATGTTCTTGCAGACACTTTTCCCATTCCCCCAGATAACTGAAGTCAAGAGAGAGGGCCTGTCTGTCAATCTCTGATGCCTGTCAACCTGCTTGATTGACGTTTTTTGGTCCCACAATAGAGACCATTTTTGCAGCCCCCGTTCTGTTATTTTCTTCTTCTTTAATACTTGTGGGGGATGGTGTTTGCTTTATAATCTGTGTTTAAAATCCAACTTGGAATGAAGCCAGTTCCTAAAAAATTATCGCAATGTCTTGTTAGCTTTGCATCAGGAAAATTCTCTGGAGAGTTACTTAAGCTATGATTCCACCTTCAGAAATTACCTCTGTTCAAAATCTAAGCTTCATTCTTCATCCTGAATCCCCTTCAAATTCCAGCAAAAAGGCTGTGGACTCTGCCCAGTGTGTTTTGATATAAGGCTGTAAGAAAAGTCATTTGTTCATGCTTTATTTTAGTTGATTTAGTATCCTCATGGGATACTTGGAGTACAAAATCTTGCGTATAATGAATGTAGGCAATAGCCACAAGACTGAGTGAGGAAAAAGAAAAGATACTGGGAAGACTAGAAAAAAAATCTCCTATAAAATATAGAAAATGAGGAGAGTATATAGGAAAACTGTCCCTTAAAATTCAATAGTTACATTAAAGAGAGTATAAAACAAACCTTTGTTAAGCAACTGCTTAAGTGATTACCTGTCCTACCTTTCTTAAGATTCTTTTAAATTTGATTGCTTAACTAAAGAAAAGCACTCCAGGGTTGAAATTAGTTTAATAGCATTTTATTAAATATTTTAAAACAGCAGCTATAATCGTATAAGATATAAGAAGGCAAAAACGGTTTTGGACTGTGATTTGGCAAACACAAACTGGAAAATTGGTTGATATAACCGTTCAGGTTTTCAGAATCAACTCTCACAACCACAATAGAAAATAACACTTAAACTTAATTACTATTTTGGGGAAGTGACTTGCTTAGATTTTTGACTGAGTCCCTCAGAATAGAGCCTCACTCGTGCCAATTGGATAGTTTTTAAACTAGAGGCTCACGGAAAGTCAACAGTTGTGGAGGAGCTCATGATTTGGACAGAAACAGCCCTTGGGGAGGATTTATTGAAGGGGTACTCTATACCCTAATAAAGAGGAGAAGATAGTAGCTGATGAAGTACAGGTAGGAACTGAAGAGAAACAGTCAAACAAAAAAGCATCCTATTCAATTACATCACATGAAGGCAGACAACTAAATATTGACAAATTTTATAAGAGCTTGTGTGCAAATGCTAGAAGTCTAAATACTAAGATCAGTTAACTTGAGTGTCTGGTATTAAATGAGGATGTTGATATAACAGGCATCACAGAAACTTGGTGGAATGAGGATAATCAATGGGACACAGTAATATCAGGGTACAAAATATATAGGAATGAAAGAGTAGTTCGCACTGGTGGTGGATTGGCACTATGTGTGAAAGAAAGCGTAGAGTCAAATATAGTAAAAATCTTAACTGAATCAGACAGTGCCATAGAATCTCTATGAATAATAAGAGTCTACCAGTAGGAATGTACTACTGAAC
Source organism: Malaclemys terrapin pileata (assembly GCF_027887155.1). Classification (NCBI taxonomy): domain Eukaryota; kingdom Metazoa; phylum Chordata; order Testudines; family Emydidae; genus Malaclemys; species Malaclemys terrapin. The sequence goes on along the minus strand of NC_071526.1, from coordinate 19,804,217 downwards.
ACCTGACCAGGATGGTGACAGTGACTGTGAAATGCTCAAGGAGATTAGAGAGGCTATAAAAACTGAAAACCCATTAATAATGGGGTGATTTCAACTACCCCCATATTGATTGGGTACATGTCACCTCAGGACGGGATGCAGAGATAAAATGTCTAGACACCATTAATATCTGCTTTTTGAAGCAGCTGGTTCTGGAACCTACAATACAATTCTTGATTTAGTCCTAAGTGACACAGGATCTGGTCCAAGAGGTGAATATAGCTGAACCACTCGGTCATAGAAACCATATTGTAATTAAATTTAACACTCCTGTAGGGGGGAAAATACCAGAGAAACCCACCACAGTAGCATTTAACTTCAAAAAGGGGAATTACACAAAAACGAGGAAGCTAGTTAAACAGAAATTTAAAGGAACAGTCACAAGAGTGAAATGCCTGTAAGCTGCATGGAAACTATTTTAAAATGCCATAATAGAGCCTCAAACTTTAAATGTGTACCCAAAATTAAATAAAAAAATAAGAGGACCAAAAAAAATGCCAGCATGTCTAAACAGAGTAAAAGAGGCAGTTAGAGACAAAAATACATCATTTAAAAATTGGAAGCCAGATCCTCCCGAGGAAACTAGAAAGGAGCATAAATTCTGGGAAGTCAGGTGTAAAAGTATAATTAGGCAGGCCAAAAAAGAATTTGAAGAGCAACTAGCAAAAGACACAATAACTAACTGCAATTTTTTTAAAGTACATCAGGAGCAGGAAGCCTGTCAAACAAGCAGTGAGGCTACTGGCCACTCCAGGTGCTAAAGGAGCATTCAAGGAAGACTAGGCCATAACTGTTGGTACAACCAACTTGGGTTGGGACATATCTTGAACACTGGCTGGTTTGCTCCAGACAGCAACTGACCTACACAAGTGGTTTCTATGGGCCCCTTGTGGTATATCCCAGCTCAGCAGTTATGCTTCCTCAAGTTGCAGTCTCTCAATTCGCTGCTGATATATCCAGTTTAAAGTTCATATAATTTATACAAAGAAGTCCCTCCATGTTCTTTGATGTTCTTTAAACTTGTTTTAACAGTTTCTATAATGCAAAGTCTCTTCAAAACCTGTTCTCCAGAAGGCAGGAGCAGCTCTATAAATCTTCCATTTCTGTTCTCCTTGGTTTAATAATGGTGGGACCTTGGTTTGTATGGTTGAGCGTAGTCTGTGCATTATTAATCAAACAGTTATATTTCTGATTATTCCACTCTGTGGTCAAGTATCCTTATAAACATACCTCTTGGTTTCAGTTTCTTTTATTTACTGCCTCTTTCATCACAGGTGCATTTCCCTAACTTGATAGCATAAGCATGCTTGATTGCAAACATTAGCCTTCTTCACTTTAGCGCTTAAACTAAAAGAAATCAAATCTTTCCTAGCAGGATTGTCCACCAGGCAAACCCTGCCATTAAAGTTAGCAATACTTTGCCCAAAGCTGTATAACTTATAGTTGACTTTTATGCACATTTTAATTATAATATTTGATTCCATCAAGTTCCTTATTTTACTAATGTTTCTGGCACATCATATAATATCAATGTTTCATAATAATTTGATATGATTTTAATTCATTTACTTTTTCCCTTTCTTCCTGGCTGTGAATGTCTCCTCATATGCACCAGCAGTACACTCTTGTGAAAACCTGCAGCAACTTTGAGCTTCTTTAGATTATTGAAGAAATTTAGCCATTAGATCTTGGATTTTTCATTCTCTTGGTCTCCTGTTCTATATTTTCTATGGTGCCTGATATTTGGGCAATTCTTAATTAGGAATAACTCATAATTTTGAGGCCTTGATAGTTACTAAGTAGAGAATCTATAGTTTGTAACTAAAATTACAGATGGTTAGAATCATCCTCATAAATATTGTGCCAGTTCATTAAAATACATTTGTTTAGGTTCTCAATCTGGCAAATTACATTTAAAATGTAGATTGAGATTCTTGTTTAATACAAAAGAAAGAGGCTTAGTCAGGAGAAATAGTATCTGTCAATGACTGAGGTCTATAAAATCATTACTGATGTAGAGAAAGTAGACAAGGAAGTGTTGTTTACTACTTCTCATAATACAAGAACTAGGGGTCACCAAATGAAATTAATAGGCAGCAGGTTTAAAACAAATAAAAGGAAGTATTTCTTCACACAATGCACAGTCAACCTGTGGAACTCCTCGTCAGAGGATGTTGTGAAGGCCAAGACCATAATAGGGTTAAAAAAAACTAGATAAATTCATGGAGGATAGGTCCATCAATGGCTATTAGCCAGGATGGGCAGGAATGGTGTCCCTAGCCTCTGTTTGCCAGAAGCTGGGAATGAGCGTCAGGGGATGGCTCACTTGGTGATTCCCTGTTCTATTCATTCCCTCTGGGGCACCTGGCACTGTCCACTGTCAGAAGACCAGATACTGGGCTGGATGGAACTTTGGTCTGACCCAGTAGGGCCGTTCTTATGTTCTGTCTAAAACAAAACGAGTAAAGTTTTCTTCATTTTTGTGAAAGAGTTAAAACAAAAGTTCCCATTTGAATGACCCACAAAATAATTTGGCTAAATTTTAAATGTAACCGTTTTCAAGTGAAAGCCAGCTGCCCCTCTCATAATCTGGGGGTAAATTTAGCTGCTCTGTTAGTTTAATGCCATTCAGTTCCTTCCCTAAACTTAATGTCACTCCACTGAAGACAACTTGGACAGGGAGGGATCAGGACAGAAGGGGAGAAGTGAGGAATTCCTACATTTGAGGGACAGCCAAAGAACAAAAGGGGAAATAAAGATGATGAGAAGGCTGAGCCACTCTGAAGGGGGAAGGAGAAAACAACCTAGATATAAATGATGCTTTGGAGTAAAAGAGTACCCTGTACAATGAAACTGGGGCCCAGCATCTCTTGCCACTGGGACAAACTGTCCAAGCCCCCAAATCAGCCATTAAAACAAAGGCCTCAGAGGGCCCAACTTACCCATCCATTCTTCCGATGCCTTCTGTAAGTACAAGAGCGCTTATCTCCCACTACGGAACCTTCCTGAGGCCGCTACAAACAGCCTCTGACTCACGGCTACTATGACACTACAGGCACATGTGACCAGGTCACCTGGTGCTGGACTCCATCTTGGGATACCAGTGTTTTTCCACTGACTGGTGTGGGAACCAAGCTTTGAGACAAAGGGTTCCTGCCATATGCAAAAACTATTTAAGGCAGGGGAGTGACATCATTGTTGTTCTTCACTGACTCCCCACCCAAAGAAACTCCTGGAAACACCTAAGGAACAAAGACTGACCTGGGGGGAAGTGCTGGACCCAGACTAAAGGGATTTTTATCCTGTGAATGAAACACCTGGCATTCCAAGCTGTAAGTTAATGCAGCTTGCCCCTTAAGAGCCTGCAGCCCCATTGTATCATCATTTAGGGTGAGAATTTGCTATTCTATCCGATGTATGTAGTATATTAAGTTTAGTTTGCATGTTTTATTTATTTGCTAGGTAATCTGCTTTGATTTGTTTGCTATCCATTTTAATAACTTAAAATCTATCTTTTGTAGTTAATAAATTTGTTTTTGCTTTGTCTAAAACCAGTGTGTGTGGAAGTCAAACTAGATGTTTTTTGAACAGATTAACAAACACCTGTCAGGGTAGTGTCGAGGTATATTGAATCCTGCTTCAGCATGGGAACTTGAAGTCAATGACCTCCTGAGGTCTCTTCCTGCCCTACAATTGTATGATTTTATCTGTACTGTGATTTCCTTTCCAGGGGATTGTAGCCTGTCCCTGCTGAGCCATTCAGATTCTTCAGCTCATTGAGGGCTAGGATTTTCTGAAGGTTGGGGTTAACAGGCAGTTAAATCCCACTGTTCTCAGTCTCTGTTGCTTGTTGACCTACAGAGTTGAAATGATTTAAAACGACTACATCGTGTTTATGCAGTGTTGTTGTAATAGTGCTGGTCCTGGGATATTAGAGAGAGAGGGTGGGTGAGGTAATAGCTTTTATTGGACCAACTGATGTTGGTGAGAGACCTCAGACCTGAAGAAGAGCTCTATTTAGCTTGAAAGCTTCTCTCTCTCACCAACAGAAGTTGGTCCAATAAAAGATGTTACCTCATCCACCATGTCTCTCTTACATCTTGTTTAATTATTTTCTAATAGTTGGTCTCCTCCTTGGCAACCTCTGTGGGAGTAGAACTGACTTTGTCAAAGCTGTCTTTAGATCAGGACATGCTCGTCATATCATGGTGAGCTATCTATCACTTGCTAGAGCCCATAGCGTTGGGGCCTGTTGCCATGTAATTAGAGTTCCATAGGAGACAAAGTAGAGCAATGTCTGCACCCACATTCAGTGAAATCTTTGTGACATGCATTTGGACGGGGCATTTTAAAGTTGTTCTGCAACCAAAGTAGTTCACAAAAATTTTGCCTTGGAAGTTTGGTTATGCACAGAAAATGGTATCGGAGATGGCAAAATGCAATGGGCTAAATGCAGGAGAGGAGAGAGGGTGCAGGAGCCTGCCGCTGAGCAGAAGGCAGCCCATAATGAGGCTTGCTTTTAATCCTGGAGTTCACTGGGAAAATGTTCTCCCTGTTCTGCTGCTGGAGGGTCATGGCCCTAACCTCATCACTGGTGCCTCAGATCCCATTGAGAGGCCCCTCCGGCTGTACCCGTTGAATCCGTAGAGCAAGGCTGCAGCATGTACTTCCCTTAGCACCTGTAGAGTTGTCATGCCTGCTCCTGCATTGCATGCACAAAGTGGCTCCAGGTACTACTGCTAGGGTAGTGGTCCTCCTTCCCCCTGTCTCAGCCAGGCGTTGGCTTCTTGAGCCATAATAGCACCCATCATGTGTATGTTCCCTACATTTATGTTACAGAACAAGGCCCTGTAAGGAAAGGAAACACTCACGAATCTTAGTTTTAGCAAGGAATATCCTAAGTGACATTTTAATTAACAAGCCATTCTCTCCTTGCTTCCTTTTACTATAAAGACTTTTTGTTGCTTTAAATCTAAAATTAATTAAGTTAAAGTTCTCCGTGGGAATCGAGTATATGGATCATAGACAATGGACAAGAATGATTAGACAAAATATACAGTTGGAAGTTGCTGGACATAAAAAATTTAGCGATAACTCTGCCAACTAGAGAAAGCAGAAAAAAAATATTTTTGCCAAGTGCTCAGTGCTGCAGTGAGGTGGGCTTGCATTAGAAGGAAAATTCACGTTATAAGCAATCGTATCTTTTAGTGCTGAGTCCTTATTGAAAGTTCTTCCACCAGAGAGCTGCAGTAAGTTTTAGTGTTGATTTTTTTTTAGTCTAATTTCTTAGAACCTTGCATTTATTTAATAGTTTATGACATTTAAGTTGAATTATGTATTTATCTTCGCAATTCTTTTTAAGCATTTGTCAAAGAAGTTTACATGTAAACTGTAAATATGAAATGAGCATCCTGGATACACTTTTACACTGAAATATAGCAATATTCAGAGCAGATCATTAATCAGTCCCAGTCCAGCATCTGGTCTTTGACAGTGGCCGATCTACCAGATACTTTTCCCAAACGAAAGTATAAGAAACCCCACAGTGAATAATTAGACAATAAACTGTCAGTAGAGGAAATAACTTAGTCACCCATCAGTTACTGGTTGGCATGAGCTCTGAAGCACACGGGTTTAAATCCTTATAAAAATGTTTTAGCCTCGCTACTGTAACTGTAGATGTTCTCATTATCCATACTGTTAGATTGTTTGCTTTAGCTCCGACTGAGTTCTTGGTATAAGTAGTAGCTAGTGCCAGTGAGTTCCACAGGTTGTGTAAAAATAAATAAATAGATTTTAAATGCTCTGTTTTTCAGTTTAATTGAATGTTCCCTTTTTTCTTGTATTCAGAGGATGGGTAAATAGGAGCATCTGATTTGCTTTCTCTATACTAGTTCTCATCTGGTATGCCAATATCACGAGCGCTTTAATTTTGTAAAGTTTTCCCTTTGGAATAAAAGGAAGTAGTTAGGGAAGTGGACTGGACTGAAGAACTTGAGGATCTGAATGTGGAGGAGGCTTGAAATTACTTTAAGTCAAAGTTGCAGAAACTATCTGAAACCTGCATCCCAAGCAAGGTGAAAAAATTTGTAGGGAATGGTTGCTGATCAAACTGGATGAACAAACATCTCAAGCAAGGTATTCACAGACAGCAGGAAGCCTAGAAGGAATGGACGAAGAGATGGATCAGCAAGGAAAGTTACTTCTTGGAGGTCAGAAAGTGCAGGGAAGAAGTGAGAACTGCCAGAAGCCAAATGGAGTAGGACATTGCACAGGAACTTGAAACCAATAGTAAAAAGATCTATATGCATGCAAATAAAAAGAAAACAAGGAAAGGACGGGGGACCACTAAGCGCTGTGGGTGGGTTGCAGATTAAAGATAATCTAGGCATGACCCAACAACTAAATGAATACTTTTGCCTCGTTTTTTAATAAAGGTAATGAAGAGATTAAGGGTAGTGGCACGGTGGGTAATGGGAATGAGGATATGGAGGTAGAAATTACCACATCTGAGGTGGAGGTCATATTTAAACAGTTTAATGGGACCAAACTGAGTGGGGAGGGAGGACAGAGAGAGATATAATCTCCATACAAGAATATTAAAGAAACTGGCACATTAAGTTGCAAATCCAATAGCAAAGGTTTGACTATGACTGGAGAATTGCTAATATATTTTTAAGAATGAAATAAAAAGTGATCTGGGAAACTACAGGGCTGTTAGTTTGACCACATTTGTATGCAAATTCTTGGAACAAATTTTGAAAGAAAAAGTAATTAAGAGGAAATAGAGGTAAACAGCAATTGGGATAAAGGGCAACATGGTTTTACAAAAGGTAGATCATGCCAGACCAACCTGATCTCTTTCTTTGAGAAGATAATCAATTATCTAGACAAAGGAAATGCAGTAGATCTAATCTAGGCATTTGATACAGTTTCACATGGGAATTTATTAGTTAAATTGGAGAAGAATGGGATTAATATGAGAATTGAAAGGTGGAAAAGGAACTGGTTAAAGGGAAGACTACAGTGGGTCATACTGAAAGGTGAAGTGTCAGGCTGGAGGGAGGTTACTAGTGGAGTTCCTCAAGGATTGTTCTTGGGACAAGTCTTATTTAGCATTTTCATTAATATCCTTGGCACAAAAAGTGGGAGTGTGCTAATAAAATTTGCAGATGACGCAAAGTTGGAAGTTACTGCCAATACAGAGGACCAGATGCCATTGTTAGGCCAAGTATCCTATTCAGAAATTAGGTGTTTGAATTTTTTTCTAATTACATCCATAGCATATACACTCTTCCTTTCTCCTCCCACTGTTACTGAAGACACATTAGCCCCAGGTACCATGAGCAAATGCCTCCTTGGTAGATCCCTGCCCAACTTATCTGCTTCTTGCCTCCAGTCTCAGATTCCCCTTTCTTTTTGTCCCACTCAGTTCAGGTTTGGTATCAGCCACCTTGGTGGGTTCTAAACTATCTATAACAACTCGTGGTATAATAATGGAAAGCTCATCAAAGAGGACTGTCCAGCATGTGCCACAATCAGAAAAGCAAAAAGTGTTAGGATACATAATAAGGAATGAGAGAAAAAACAACACTGCACACATAATGCATTGTTTAAATCAACAGCATGCCATCACCTGGAATACTGGGCTCAGTTTTGTTTGACCTATCTTAAAAAAGGTATAGCAGAAAGAGAGTCAGGTAACAAAAAACGTTTGAAGCCTGGAGAAACTTTCAAATGTGCAGAAATTCAAAAATTGTGACTACTTAGTTTAGGGCCCCTATGGGCTACAGTACTACAAATAAATAATACTGAGCAGGGAGATGACTCATTGACTTTAAAGTCAGAAGGAACTATCATGATCATCTAGTCTGACCTCCTGCATATTACAGGCCACAGAACTTCATCCACTCACTCCTTAAAAATTCTCAGAAGATTTGGATGACCTTGAAAACTGGAGTTATAGAAATGGGAGTTATAGAATGGGAGTTATGGGAGAAATGGGAGTGAGAGAAATGGGATGAAATGACTTGTACTTTGGGACTACGTTTTGCTACAAGCTGGGATGTATCAGTTGGAATTGACAGAGGAGGAAAAAGACCTGGGCGTATTAGTCAATCACAAGAGGAGTATGAGTCACCAATGTGATGCAGCGTGAAAAGGGCTGTTGTAGACCTAGAATGCAGTCCTAGGATTCCAGTAGATACAGGCAAGCCTTAGTACCATTATACCAGGCACTGGTGAGACCTCATCTGGAATAGTGTGTTAAGTTCTGGTCTCCCCTGTTTAAGAAAGATGAATTCAAACTGGAACAGGTGCTGAGAAGGGCTACTAGGATGATCAGAGGAATGGAAAACCTACTTTATGAGGGGAGATTTAAGGAGCTTAGTTTCTTTAACTTAACAAAGTGAAAGATATGGGAAAATATATTTGCTCTCTATAAACACCGGGAAGGGAGAGGAGTTACTTAAGTTAAGGGCCAACGGTGGCACAAGAACAAATGGATATATACTGGCCATCAATAGGTTTAGGCTTGAAATTAGACAAAGGTTTCTAGCCATCCGGCAAATGAAGTTCCAGAATAGCCTTTCAAGCGAAGCAATGGGGGCAAAAGCCCTAACTTGTTTCAAGACTGAGCTCAATGTGTTTATGGAGGGGTGGCATGACGAGACTGCATACAATGGCATGTGCCCCATTTACAACTGCTAGAAGCAAATATCTCTTTATTGTACCTTCTGATGGCATGTAACACTGGCATTTTTATCTACATAATTGTTATTTCCACTTCTCATTACCTGTACTGCACATCTATTGCCTGTTGACCTACTGGGGTTTGAGAGTTACACTGAATTCTACAAAGGGACTGAGACAGCATCAGATTTAAACAGCTTTGTAAACCACCACAATTTAAATTAAAACCAACCCAATATGCTTTAAAAAATTAAGCCTTGGCTAAACAGCTGTGACAGTTCATAGAAACCTGAACTTGAAATGAACCCACCCAACATATAAATAAAACCTTTGATGTCTTCATTAGTTTCTTGCATGCCATTTTTTCACAATCTGTCTGGCTAAGTGTTCTGCAACTTGCATATATTTTTGCACAAGGAGTATTTAACCTTCTGATTAGTCACTGAATGCAGCACTATGACAGAAACCATGATTTTATACACAATGAATTTATTGATAGATTTATCCTATTATTTGTATTTACCTGTCAGTTCTAAGGACACTAATGAGTTGTTTTTCAAGGACTAATGAGAACTGTAATGGCTAATGGATGTTTACAGCATCACTGCCTTGCACCATGTGATAATGTGAGCACCAGCTCCAGTCCTTTCAAGTCTTTAATTGGTACCATCGGAGGAGTCTTTAATTACATTTCAGCAGACAATAAAAATCTTAGCCAAATCAATGAGGGGAAGGTGGTAATCCTGCTAGGGTGGCTGATTGCTCTAATATGCACTGTTCCTTGCATGTTACAATCTTTGTGGTAAATTCCCTTAGAAATCCTTTGGAAAGTGTTCTTAAAACAGGGCATTTCAAAATCAGATTCATGTTTCCTATTCTGTCTTCTTATGAATCAGGTTCAGGTCTTGTTTAATTGCACATTCACCCAAAATCATGTACACAAACCTGTGACTTTGTGAAAATAAACCCTTACATTTATTCACACAAATGGGAATTGTTGGTGAAATTCAGCCCTATTGGTGATCAGCCCAATCCCTCTGTGAACAAAAGGGAAACCTTTGCCCTACATCATTGAGAGAGAAGGGACTGCAAAGGGGGTTGGAATGCTAAAGACTAAAGTAATATCAGGTTGACTCCAACATTAGTAACCAGATCAGTCACAGGGTGATAAATTAGAGAAACTCAGGGGAGACCTGAAATCTCAAAGTCCAAATTCCCTTAAAAACCCCTAATAATACCAACCTGAACCCCCATCTCTGGGAAACCCATAAGCATGAGCGGGTGTTGAGTGAAGAAGCCAGGACAGAGTGGCCCTGTGAACAGTAGGTGACAATGGAATTGAGGGGCACATAATGGCAGTGTGTCTTCTATAATTACCTTGTCTGTGTCCTGGTGTTTGTAGGGATAAGGCTGGGCAGCAGCTCTGTGTAATGTGAAAGGCTGTGTGCTGTAGGGAGCCGGGAATGGCTGTGCTAAGGATTGCGTGAACCTTCCAGTAGCTACTCTGCTACTCTGGAAGAGCCATGAGGAGGATGCTGCTGGGCCTGGACAATAGTGTTGTGCTGGAAGGATCCTCATCTTCTGATTTGGAGTTGAACTGAAGAGATTATGCTTCCTCTTTCCATAGCAAAAGCCCCTCTATTGCTTCAGAGCTACAACGTAGGCAAACAAATGTGGAGGTGAACCTGCAAAGCAGATTGTAAGGTAACATCTGATGGAAACCTGGAACTTGAAAGCAACCTTTGGAGATTATGGCTTCCATTACACAGTGTGACCCTGACTAAACCTGCACTTACTGCTACCATTTTTTATTTTAATTAATTACCATTACCATAGAGTGAGGGTATCTGGTTTAGTTTCAATTTTTGTTCAGCCTTATCCTAGAGAAACAGCTCCATAAACTGAGCTCTTTTATATATTACTGCTTAGTTTTAGCTATTGAATAGTCACCATCGAATTACTACTTAGAAAAATTCAGGACACTAAAAATTAATGTAATGTGTAGACCAAGTGCAATTTAAACAATATCCCAATCTCTGTGGAACATCAGGAGGGATTTTTCATAACAGGTTATTGTTCTTTGGGATTACACTAAATTTATTTCCAGAGTTTTATGAATCCCTTCCATCATGATAATCTCTACAGCAGATGAAATTTGAACAGTTTCCCTGATTGCACAGGCATTCTCATTGTGGTGTCCATGAATCTGATGGTCTAAACTTAAACTGAAAGGCCTTTGCTACCATTTTAAGGTAATAAAGACCATTCACATAACAGTCACTGGATTGTATGGCAATTATCAACAGACTGATTTTTTGAATAATTTTATTTGGACTGTAGCCTACGATTACAGTAACCGAAGAGATCTCAGAATGGAGGGAATTATTTAAGAATATTGGAGCAGATAAACTTAAATTTTGTTATTTTTAACAATTCCTGAAGGAATGGAAGATTGAAAAATAGAGGTTTGGTAAGAGTCCTGTCCTTTTAAGGTAGGGGAAGGAGAATGTGAGTGACAGTGACTCCACCCTGAGCCAGAGAATCACAAGCCCGGAAGTAGTCCAGGGAAAATAAGAGCGTGAGGACAGATGTGTGAACCAAGAGGAGATGACACAGGAAGGTGCTGTCAGGAAAACTGAGATTAGTTGCAGATGAGAAGCACTGGCACTCAGGGTATGCAGGTAAAGAGTAACATTTGAGTTTAAAATAGGGGTCTGTTTTGTAGGCCCAATACGCACAACAGGGGCTAGGAGGCTACTGATGGGAAAATTCTTCAGCTGTACATGATCAAGTCCATCGCTGGGAAGTGCAGGATCAGGAGCCCTGACAGGGGCATTCCAGTTATTATTTGCTCTTAGCCTTTCAGAGGAAGAGTGAAGAAATGTTGACCCTTCCCCTTTGGCACACATGGGCATAGGCACATTGAACAGGAGCACACAAAATGCTTCTCCCAGTCCATCTCTGTTTTCCTCTGTGACCATTGGTTCTCTGTTGTTTGAGTTTTACTTTCATTGCCTTATGTACCAGCCGCATCACTGATACTCTCTGGGTGACTGGGTGCTTCTTTTTCATGGGTACCTTAGGTGGCCTACTATCTATCCTCCTTTCTCTGGTCAGACTCCGGATTGATTAGAAGGAAAAAAGCAATTGGTGCCTGAGGCTTTTGCTGTGGGGTCTGTACCTGTCTCTTTCCTTTCTCAATAATTGCAACAGCTGTTCCCCGTATTAGGGCAGCGTATACCTCCAAACTCACATAGATAAAGGGAGCTGCAAATACTCTCTGACATCAGAGTTTGCAGGTGCTATTAATTCTGCAGTGGATGTCCAGGAGAACAAGCGGTACTGGTGCTCTCTCACCCAACCCATCTCTCTGCTCTTTTTCTACTCCTGAGAAAACTTTAGAATCTGCTTTTCTTGGAATTTTTGGATCTGAGCAATGCTGGGCCCCTTAGTCCTTCACTTTGTCTCCCTTTACCTGTCTGAGTTTTTCCTTCTTCCCTTCTTTGAGACACTCCTCCGTCCTACTTGAATGCTGAAGAACAGTTCCCCTGTGCAGTGGCCCATCAGTCTTCTGTTCCACACTGCCCAGAAAAGTTAAATGAAAATTAACGTAGGGTTCTGTTGTGGCTGTTAGGCTCTGGCCCTGTGTTGGGGGTTGCACTGCCTGAGTGGTAGCACTGGGAGGCTCAATGAACTGCCGCCGGTGGCTCTTCTCATCACCATCCTCCAACATGGACGGTGGTTTAGAGCCACAGTCTCGCCCTCTGTGGTTTGCTTGGCAGTGAATGCATTGGTGCTCAAGGAGCAATGAATTGCAGTAATAAAGAATCTACTGCTCTGCATGGAAAGGTTCCAGAACTGAGATACCTGATGAAATGCCCCTCTCCTCCTCCTCCTCTTCTTCCTCCTCCTCCCTTTTAGAATGTGCAGCTGTTTCCTGGTTAGTTATTATTTAAGTGAGCTGCTTCTCACTAACATGTTAATTAAAACCTGCTGTCCGGAATCTCTTGGTACAATTTGCAGTGTAATCTGTAGCCTCTAGTGCATCATTGTATCTCTATTAAAAGGAATTCTGTGTAATGATGCTGGGATTTAATTAGTTTCTTTGCCAATGTTGTAAAACATAGTGATAAATGAGTTAACAGGTCCATGGATCATTATTCTCCTAGAGATGAGCTTATTAGCTGATTATGAATCATTAACAAAGTCTACATGGGATTTTCTTATCTAATTCAACACAATTTTTAACATTCAATGCTCTACATTCTTTTCTTTCAACCAGCAACATTGTATTTAGATTGCAATCTGTGTGTCCTTTATTCTGGGCAGGTTTTTTTATTCTTAAGTATTGAATTCTAATTATATTGCAAGTGCTATGAGGAGCTGAGACCTTGTGGTGTCCATCTGTGATGAATGCAAAGTTGCGGTGTATGGTTCTGCACAAGCTGTATGCTGTTCCATTTGGTTTCCAGAGTGTGTATTTATAAATTGAATGGTTTGGCAGGAGAGGAGGAAAAGTGAGTGAATTCAGAATGGGTTTTAGTCTGTTTGGATCACTGAAAAAAAGTGCTGTACATAGGGGAAAATGTGATTGTCCTCCATCTGAAGTACACCTGCACCCCACAAAGTTACCTGTTTCTCTAAGCATACATGACACCTCTAAGTAAGTGATGGGTTGGTTAGAGGCCACACCTAGTTATATCAATGAGAACATTCTCTTTGTAGGGGAGACCCACCTGAAGAAATTGCCAGCAAGAGAATACACTGATTGGTGCTCTGTAAATACCTCAGATAAATAGATATTGTGTGGGGGGGGGGGGGACGTGTGGGTTTGTCATAAGAATTTCTCATTCTCACTTGCTGATAGTTCTTAAATATCTGCACGTACTTAAAGCAAACTCTAGTTTGAGTCTCCCTATAGCCTTGATTTTCATAATTTTTCCAACCGTAATTTTTGTGTTAACTCTAAAATTACATGTTTTGGAATTTGACAATAGAGTGATGCTGAGTATACTGCATCTGTGAATTGATTGTGGTATGGGGTTAAGTATCAACTATTAGCCCTTGTAATCAAGGTGGAAAGTTTTCTGACCCTAGTTTTGTTACCTTTTGGTTTGTTGATAGTTTTGTGAATGGACATACATGCACCAGAGGGCAAGATTAACAGATTTTTGTGGTGTTGTTTCTTTCAATTAAAAAATATCAAATTTAAAATATACAAAATTGATGAATCACCCAAGGAAGAGCTCCCTTCTTCCCCAAGTCGCTACAGAAACATCATGAAAACTGACCTTATGCTATACTCTCGGTGTAAGGGTTTGTCAGACCAAAAGGGTAAGGTGGTCCCAGAAATGGAGGCCCCAAGAAAGCCCTGCTGATGACTCCCCAAAGTTCAAATCTCAGAACTCTTTGTGGAAGTGTCCCAACTGATCTCAGCTGTGAAGGTAGTACATAAGAGGTAGACTGGGAACCATTTAGAGCCAGGTTTAGTAAAGGCTCCTCAGGGCTTCCAGTCAAGACCTTGTTACCCAGAAGAAATGGATTTCTTGGAGTTACAGCGGTTCCCAGGCTCCTGCAGCATTGAAACCAGAGGGGTTAACGCTGCTGATCAAATGAATCCCTTGTGAAACTTCATGGACTTCTTACACCAGAGCTAAGGTTTGCCCTGTTGTCTCTTAATTGTAAAAAAGGCCCATAATTTGCTGTTATATTGTGAGAGATGAAACTCAGCAATTGTTAAATGGAAATAGTAAACGAAATTTTAATAACTTGAAAATAACTCAGTTCTGGTTTGAAATGTTGAGCATTCAGATATGTTGGTGTCCTAGAGGTCACTAGGACAAGCCCAAACAAACATTCCAGAGAATAGTAAATTGTCTGTCTTCAGCCTTGCAGTGTATTAAACTGGTAGTGACCATGGCAGATAAACATTGCAATAGGGGGAGACACAAACAAAGAGTGTTTTGTTTTAACCTCTTGATTGATATGAAATCTTAGAAGAGAAAAACACTTACACTGCCTAGTTAATTGCCACTGAGCAAGGCTATATAGCTGGAGTTTTTAGTTTTTTCCTAAGAAATTATTTCCTTTGGTGCCTGAGCAATCATTTCTGTTGCTCTTCTCTGTACTCCTGATAACCTGTGTACAGGTATTTATTACTATGATTACTGTAATAATTGCTACTGATATGCTACAAAATGTGCACACAATTAGTCTGTGCTAAATGTTAGTTTTGTCACTTCGGCCACCGCTTGTTTCATCCATATGTATCTTGTCTGGATGAGCCTTCGAAGGGCTACAGCGACATCAATCAATAATTAATAATAATACAAGAGGACAAATAAAGAAATTAAAGTTTAGGGCAACTTGTTCCTGCCATCCAAAATAAGCCTGCAGTCACTGTAATGGAGCTCGTAGACTTATGGACTTTAAGGCCAGAAGAAACCATCATTACCATCTACTCTGATCTTCTTCACATTTCAGGCAACAAAATCTCACCCACCCACTCCTGCAATAGGCCTATAACATCTGGCTGGGTTAATGAAGTCCTCAAATCTTGATTCAAAGACTTCAAGTTACAGAGACTCCACCATTTACTCTAGTTCAAACAGCAAGTGACCCATGCCCTATGCTGCAGAGGAAGGTCCAAAAACCCTAGGGTCTCTGCCAATCTGACCTGGGGGAGAATTCATTCCTGACACCAAATATGGTGATGAGTTAGACTCTGAAAAAGAATTCTCTGTAGTATTTCTGAGCCCTACCCGTCTAGTGTTTCATCTTTGCCGTTGGAGATATTTGCTGATAGCAGATGGACCAGGTACCATTGTATGCAATCTCATCATACCATCCCCTCCATAAACCTATCAAGCTCAGGCTTGAAACAAGTTAGGGTTTTTGTCCATTGCTTCCCTTGGAAGGCTGTTCCAAAATGTCATTTGTCTGACAGTTAGAACACTTTGTCTAATTTCAAGCCTAACCTTATTGATGGCCAATTTACATCCGTTTGTTCTTGTGCCACCATTTGTCCTTAACCTAAGTAATTCCTCTCTCTCTCCCTGGTGTTTATCCCTCTAATGTATTCATAGAGAGCAAACATATCTCCGCATATCCTTCACTTTGTTAAGCTAAACAAACCAAGTTCCTTAAGTCTCCCCTCATAAGGTAGGTTCTCCATTCCTTCCTACTAGCCCTTCTCTGCACCTGTTCCAGGTTGAGATCATGAGAGCTGTGAGATCATGGGATCCCCTAGCTGGTGATGAATACATTATGTTTCTATTGCAGAAAGAAGAGATGCTTTCTGCCAGCCAGCAGGTAAATTAAAAATGGCAGCAGCAAGTAGAACTATACTGAGGGAAATCTGCCATTCAGCACAGAAGAGCGTCTCTGCAGGAAAACCTGCTTGTGGGCCTCTCCCTTCAGAATGAGTGAGTTAAGTAAAGGCTGAGCCTCTGGGATTTGAACTTCCTGCTTTGTTTGCAAACCGTATATTACAGAGGTAGTTTTAACCAAATGGAAGCTTTCTGGGAGGTTAAGAAATGCACAACTTCCCTGTAAAACTAGAACAGCTGCTTCGGAGGCTCCCTGGGTTCTCAAACACGTGGTTGGGGACAAGGTTTGCCGGGGATACAGATCTTGATATCAAGACTCTTCCCCTTCAAATGTATGGTTGTAAATTGCTTCTAGTGCTAACATTTTTAGCCATTGGCTGCCTGACTGACTTCATCTCCTATACCTAGTGGCAGATGAGGCAACCCATTTTTTCCCACCGCTGTCTGTCCAGAACAAGATGTTTGAATCCATTATAAGTTGTCTCGATGATGGCATTGCTTATGATTATCATGTGATAAGTCATTCTTTGCTCTCCACATCTTCTTGTCCCTTCAGATAGAATCCAATCTAAGACGTACCTTGTGCTTTTGCCATGGAGCTGCATGATGACCTGGCCAAACCACTGTAGCTGTGTGATTATTGAGCCCCCCACAATTTATTGACCCATGCAGTGCAACAGTTCACATTGTTCACATCTCTCCAATGAATTCACAAGCTTTTCTTAAACTGGTGAAATGCATTCAACTTCCTGTTGTGTACTGCCTGCCTCCATGTATCACATTTCTGATGTGTACAGTAGTGTTGTGAGGACAAGAGCATTGCACAGTCTCACTGTTGTATGTAAATATATTGTCACTGTTCAGGGCAACTGCACATGCTTTTCCCCTGAGAAGTTCAGCAAGGGCATCCAGTCTTGGCGTCCAGCTGTCGCCTTTCTGGGTGGAGACCTGTGTCTCTCTCTCTCTCTCTTCTGACTAGGGTATTCCCAGGCTGCACCATTCCCTGCCTTCCCTGTGTGTATTTCCCAGCACAGACAGGTTGCCCAAGGACACCTGCTTTTCTGTCTGTTCAGAAACTGATAACAGAGTGAATGTCAACAGTGACAAGTTATCACACAGCACTTCCTATGCAAGCCTACTTTGTTCTTCAGATAAAAAGCATTACAGAGAAAACATATTAAAAACACCAAAAGAATCGACACGCATACTAATAAGCTTACCAGAATTAACACCAACTGTAACATGGATTCTGGCAGGTCCAGTCTTTCCAACCCTACCTTAAGGATTGCGGTCTTCTTGTCCATTTGCTGACTCAGGAAGAAGGCCATGAGTCAGTGGAAAACAAGGCTGCTTGTCCAAAAATCCCTTTTTGGCTGTTGGTCTCCAGAGAATCCAGTTTGAACAAGTGCATGCAATACCTTTCCAGGGGGTGGTGTCTCTGGAGATGTTACAACCTGAGTGAATTTGTTTAATAACTCCCAGCTGTTCTCCTATTTACACTTCCCTTGGAAATGCATACAATCCTACCATAACACATACACAATTTCGTTTTAATACAATGAACTCCAAAGATGTTAAAACTAATTCAATAAAGTTTAACTTAAGTTAATTCATAGATTCTAAGGCCAGAAGGGCCACTGTGATCATCTAGTCTGACCTCCTGTATAACACAGGCCAGAAACCTTCCCAAAAATAATTCCTAGAGCAGATCTCTTAGAAAAACATACAATCTTGACTTAAAAATTCTCAGTGATGGAGAATCCACCTTGACCTTTGGAAAATTGTTCCAGTGGTCAATTACTGTCACCATTAAGAATATACACCTTATTTTCAGTCTGAATTTGTCTAACAAACTTCCAGCCATAGGATGGTGTTATACCTTTCTCTGCTAGATTGAAGAGTCCATTATTAAACATTTGTTCACCATGGTAGTAATTATAAACTGTAATTAAATCACTCTTGAACATTCTCTTTGTTAAGCTAAATAGAGTGAGTTCCTTCAGTCTATCATTGTAAGGCATGTTTTCCTAATCCTTGTAATCATTCTTGAAAGATGAATTCAGACTGGAACAGGTGCAGAGAAGGACTACTAGAATGATCTAAGGAATGGAAAACCCGCCTTATGAAAGGAGATTCAAAGAGTTTGGCTTGTTTAGCCTAACCAAAAAGAAGGCTGAGGGGAGATATGATTGCTCTCTCTAAATATATCAGAGGGATACAAGGGAGGGAGAGGAGTTATTTAAATTAAGCGCCAATGTGGACACAAGAACAAATGGATATAAACTGCCCATCAATAAGTTTAGGCTCAAAAGTAGGCAAAGGTTTCTAACCGTCAGAGGCATGAAGTTCTGGAAGAGCCTTCCAAGGGGAGCAGTGGGGGCAAAAAACCTAACTGGCTTCAAGACTGCGCTTGGTAAATTTATGGAGGTGATGGTATGATGAGATTGCATACAATGGCATGTGGCCCACTGGCAACTGCCAATAGCAAAAATCCCCAACTGCTGGAGGCGGGACATTAGAGTTACTACAAAGAATTCTTTCCCAGGTGTCTGGCTGCTGGGTCTTGTCCACATGCTCAGGTTCTAACTGATCGCAATATTTGTAGTGGGGAAGGAATTTTCCCCCGGGTCAGATTGTCAGAGACCCTGGGGGGTTTTCACCTTCCTCTGCAGCATGGGTAAGCCCCTTTATTTTCAGTTTAAATCGATTTTTACCAAAAAAAAGTTTTACAAAAAACACTATTAGTTTTTTTCCTATTTTCGACGTACTTTTTATCATTTAAATATATAAAAATACCTTGTTTTATTAGGAAAATACAATACATTGCATGCGATATACGTATTACAATAATACATTAGTCTGTATATATATGCAAAGCTGTCTTTTCAAGTAAGGTTATATGTTAGTCTAGATGATGCACACAATAAACAAACAAGCATGTATGTAAGCTCTGAAGTGGCATTGTGTTTTGAGTTCTGTTTTAGTTCTGCAGCAAACCACATTGAATTCCGTTAACCAAAGCATTAATCTACTGAATACTTTTTACCCCCTATCTTTCAGTCCACCAAATATTTACCCAGAAAAATTATTGTAATAGTTTTTTGCACCAACTTTCAGCTTTTTGTTGGTGTAGTAATAAACACCGATAAGTTCCCAGGAAAAATTAAATAAAATGAAAACTGAAAACGAAGGGCCCTAAGCATGGGGCACGAGCCACTTGCAGGTTTAAACTAGTGTAAATGGTGAATTATCTGTAACTTGAAGTCTTTAAACCATGATCTGAGGACTTCAGTAACTCAGACCCCCTAACCTCTGGCTATTTCAGGAGTGGGTAGGTGCGGTTCTGTGGCCTGCAATGTGCAGAAGGTCAGACTAGATGATCACAATGGTCCCTTCTGACCTTAAAGTCTGTGAGTCTGAGGTCTGGTCTATACTACCCGCCTGAATCGGCGGGTAGAAATCGACCTCTCGGGGATTGATTTATCGCGTCCCGTTGGGACGCGACAATCGAGCCCCGAATCGGCGCTCTAACTCCACCAGCAGAGGTGGTAGTAAGCGCTGCCGACAAAGAGCGGCAGAAGTCGATTTTGCCGCCGTCCTCACAACGGGGTAAGTCGGCTGCAATACGTTGAATTCAGCTACGCTATTCACGTAGCTGAATTTGCGTATCTTAAATCGACTCCCCGCTGTAGTGTAGATGTACCCTGAGACTCTTCTTTGAACCCTCTCCAATTTATCAACTTGAACTGTGGACACCAGAACTGGACACACCAGTCCCATATACAGAGATAAAATAACCACACTACTCTTACTCAAGAGTCCTCTCTGTATGAATCCCAGGATCGCATTAGCTCTTTTGGCCATAGCATCAGATTGGGAGCTCATTTGACAGAGTTGACAGGGCTCTCTTCTATCTCCATGATCTTGGTCTTCTGTATACTGACATGAAGTCCCAATTTGGCAGCTTCTGCTTTTATCTTCAGAAAGAGTCTTTTCATTCCATCCAAATTGGTATCCCATATGACTATCTCCTCTGCAAAATCTGCATCTCACAGCTTATCTCTGGCCCAACAATATCAATGTCCTCAGCAGCAGCTGTTGCTCTTCTCATCTCAAAGTCTGACAATGCAGAAGAGAAGTGGGGATAGTATGCAGCTTTGTCTTACATCAGTAACAATCAGTTGTCACAAGTAAGCTGTCCTCCCCTTTATTGGGATCTTGCAGATAGCATCTCTTCTCCAATATTTAGGACAGAGTTCCTTTTCCCAAATCATGCTATAAAACCTGCACATGTAATTCACCATCACTTGATCTCCAGCTTTTAATATTTCAGCATCTATCTTATCATAACCTGGTGCTTTTCCACTATTCAGTTGGTTTATGACCTTAATTACTTCCTCAAAGTTAGTGTTAGTGGTTGTGGCTGATTGAGCACAGCCTGGAAATGTTCCATCCAACAGGGTCGCTGTCCTTCCTCTGAGGTTAAAATTGTACCGTCTTGGGCCTTCACAATGCCACAATGATTTGAGATTTGGGTTGTCAGTTGCTTAGATATTAGGAAAAACTAGGATACTAACTTGGATACTGGGAAAAGCTCTCTTGTATGCTTCCTCAGCTTCTCTGGCTTTATTTTCCATCCATTCTTTTCTTCTCTCTTCTGGCTGATCTTTTAACTTCCTTGCCTTTGTCTGCACATTCTTCTTGCAGAATGACACTTTTACTATTGTCTAGTTCTTGTTGAATTCTCTTCTTATCTCTTCCCTGTCTTCAACAAGTCTCCATGTATTTGGTTGGAGCCATTTTTCTATCTTAGACCTTCTAACCCCCATTGTAATCCTGGCTGCATCCACACTTGCTTCTTTGAAAATCTGCCATCTGTCAGTGTCTTTAACTCTTCAAATCTATTGCTAAATTGCAGTTTGAAATGTGCCTTCACTGCTGGATCTGCTGACTTTCTAATATCATACATACCCTGTCCCTTGCAGTTATATTGTCTTCATTAGTTTTATCTTGAATGCCCAAATAACAAGATGATGGTCACTTCTGACATCCGCACTCATATACACCCTCGCATCCGACAGCAATCTTCTCCAGTGCCTACAAATAGCAACATGGTCAGTCTTTTTCTTATGAAGCCACCGTTTGATCTCCATGTCAGTTTGTCTTTCCTTGAGTGGATATAAGGTTCCCCCAATGCAAAGATTGTATAAGCTGTAGAGTTCAACAAAACAAAGTCTTCATTGTCAGTATGTCCTGAGATGCCATTTTTGTCCATAATGTGTTCATTGTCAGTATTATCATCACCAGCCTCTGCATTTAGATCTCCTATTTATTGATCTTGCCAAGAATGCTCTGCAGTCTTTGATTGGCCACTGTCTTGGATACCTTTGGTGGGATATGTGCAGAATGATTACAGACTCTCAATTTTTGAACTGTTACAATGGCCAACCTTGCAGCTGTTCCATATGTGGAAGTCCCACTAAAGTCAGCCAGAGTTCTGAATATGAACTGAGTGTGTGCCCCCTCTAAGAGCACTTGGCAGTAGTCTTAGTGAGCTATCAGCTTTTCCAGATGTTGGGAATTGTGGGTCATGATAACTGATAATAAATGAAGCACCTCACTGTTATGTCAGGATTTAGGATCTAAGCATCCCCCCCTCTCCTTCTCCTCTATTGAAATGTACAATAATCAATGTAGAATTGAGGTACTTGTGGACCTGAGATAATAGAGATGCCCTAATCCTTAGCAGCCCATCACAGAAGGGCTTAAAGTGGGTGCTGTTTTCCTGAGCTTGTGTAGGGAGCCAGAGGCTGCAGAAACACTGTAGGGAGCCCTATGGACAAAATTAAATTAAAATCTCAGTCCTTGCTTGGAATGTTTGGTGGCAGTTTGCAATTAAGTGAGCATTAGTCATTCTAAACTGGAAAGGAGTTCCTCTGGCATTACATGTTACCTCTGTGTGGCTAATGTAATCCACCAGGAATCTCAGAGAGAGCAGTAATAGTGAGGCAGTAATTGTCAAGTGCTGCTCAGAAATGGGTCCATCAGCTTTCATAGACCAACTTGTTTCATGATGTTTACAGGGTAGGTATGGAGACAGCCTTTAAAGATTGTCCTCCAGATCCCTACGAGGAAATGGTTGTGACAGTTTCAATTACACAAGAGGGCACAGAGTCTGATAATGAAGGTGAGAAATGTTCAGAGGGGTGGGAAATTCAATTTCTCTATAATTTAATGCAATTTACACTAACATATATTTATACAAATCAAGGCCTCACATTACGCAGTGAAAACAAACAAACAAACAAACAAAAAAGAGAGTTCCCTGACAATTATAGCTGTGCCTATTGCACTGACAATTCTATTTCTTTGAATGGAAGGTGTGTTTTGGTAGAGTGGTTCACGTAGCCTTCAATGGGAAATACCAAACATTAATGCCTATTCAAGGTATATCCTGTAGGGAGGTACTGTTGATTCACAAATATCTCTGTATGTCGGTATGGTTCAGAATAAGGACTCATACACATGGTACTTATATATTTGTATCATCATCCTCTTAGGTGAAAAATTGATACTAAAAATCACTGTTCCCTGTCTCCATGACCTGTGCGTCTCTTAGATATATGCGGATCTCCCTTGAAAGGTAGGGTCTTTTCCCAGGCATGACGATCCCCTTACTCTCTAAATTAAGATGTTTGTTATTGCAAATGACCATTGTAAAACCTGCCATTGTTGCTTGCAAATAGAAGATAATTAATTCTCCAAGAAATAGTGGAGTTAAAAACTGCAAAGAAAAAAACAGCAGTCACCACCATGCAGTGTTATGTAAGTGCCGGGCAAATAACAGAATATTCCTCAGAAATTGACAGTGGATACAATTTTCCTGTGATTCTGACAGGATTCCTTCATTATGGATGTATTGTTTGCAGTGCCATTTGTTCTAATCCTTTCTGATCTTTTGCTTATCATGTCAGAGATAAATACTGCTTGGTTTGTCCCCTTGGGAGCAAAGAGCATACTGTTTTTGTTTGTATGCTATTTCCTCTCACTGAAACGACCTGTGATTTCATTCCTTGAAAGTGGCTCATAAAATGACAGATGAATTTCCAGCAACAATAATACTTCCTAATGGTTTGCAAAACAGAATCATACTGCAAGAGTGCAACCATGAAGAAAAATAGGAGAGTTAGAAAGGCATGTTTTAAATATAATACTATAGTAGCAGATCAAATGAAATGCTTGAAATGGTTAGAATTCTATGTGGGGCAACTTGGAGACTAGATGTGTGAAGAAATGCCCTTTTTTCAAGCTTTTGTTTTTATAAAAACTGTACCTTTTCAATCACTGTATCAAATAATCAAGTGCATGAATAGTATCATGAATGATTATTCAAGGCTTACTATCATTGCTACCATTTGATTTTATCCAAGTAATGATTTTGTTCATCTTAAACTGCCCATTTAATTTGGTAAATTCTGTTTATATGATTTTTTCCTGAATTATTTCAAATAAAATAGATGAAGTTATCTAAACAATAAAATTAATGGGATATCATGTCCGATATAGGACATCCTAGTATATTCTCTGGTAGTCGTGATAAAATATCTTTTCACAGAATTACATATTACTGTTGAAGAATTAACAAAGCAATGTTCTGAATATGAAATAACAAAATATGTGAATTCTAACAAATGCCATAAACAATATTTTTTTTGCATCAGCCTCTGTACAGCTATTGTTTTGATTTGCTGAGAAAGTGATATAACTGTTTATTTTGTAGAATAGGTTCCCATTTCATAGGCAGGAGGATCTGGACATTTAAAGGAATTGAAACAAAGCAGGTTAATTATTCAGAGACCGCAGAATAAAGTAAGTTAAGTCACAAATAATGCAGTGTGTGCTACCGTTATAATCCGAATGTCTCTAAATTACTAGGAATATGGCCCCTCACTCCTAGGCCAGTGTTTTCTGTCTGATCATTGGCTTTTGTTTTTTAAAATAACTTTTTTGCCATTTTTTTTAAATGTCCCTTTTTTATGTACAGTTTAGTCCCCAGATGGGGATGGATGCAGATTTCTGTTACAAGAATACATTTCTATTTTTAGTAAAGTTTGTATAAAATGTGGTTAGGGAACATCAGTCTTTGAAGAACATTACCACCTATATAAATGTATATAATAGCCGATAGCAGAGAAGACTAACTTTTAGAGGAACATTTACAAAGCTTTATCTTGTCAAGGTGATGTCCTTCAGTGGAGGACAATACATGGTTCTTAGTTCAGCAGTTCTGTCAAGTCTGAGGCAGTCATTTGATTTCACTTTTATACATATGCTTAGGTATTCAGAAAATTACTGTATGTAGAAGAGAAGCTCTGAATACTAGAAAGCTAGGTCAACACCAAGGAGGTAGATATCCAAATTCTTATTCTTTGTGTTTTCTGTGATCTGACTTTATTTTGACTTTGGCTCCCTACATAGTTAACAGAGATCTCCACAAACATCACATGCATTGTTATACACTTGATTTCCATTTTAACTTTTCTTTTGCTAGCTAGGGGTTGTTTCTATATTGTTGGAGAATCAGTAATGTCACATGTTCACATTTTATCTCTGTTTTGTAAAAGTAAAGAAGCCAAATATACAGAAATATATGTGTGTGCAGGGTGGGGAGTAGAAGCCAAACCAAACATATAGCTAACCTGTCAGGTACCTATCAGTTTCCCAGATCACCTATCGCTGTCAGTCTGGTCATGCCTAGATGGGAAACAGATTTCTGGCAAATTCTTAATCTAGCATAAAAAGGTATAATGAGATCCAATGCGTAAAAGCTGAAGCTAGACAAATTCAAACTAAAAATAAGGTGCTAATTTTTAAGTGTGAGGGTAATTAACCATTGGAACAACTTACCTAAGCACATGGTAGATTCTCCACCACTTGAAGTTTTTAAATCAAGATTGGGTATCTTTCGAAATGCTAAGCTATACTTCAAACAGAAGTTATGGGCTTGATACTGAAATTACATGGTGATGTTCTCTGGCCTTTGTTCTGCCAGGGTGAGACTAAATGATCATAATGATCCCTTAAAAATCTATGGATCTATGAATTTTGCTAGTGTGTTGTATGTGTTTCTCCCGCTTCAGTTGGTTCTTTTCTAGACTCAGCTCTTGGGGGAAGGATTATCTTCCCATGTGTTTTACATAATGTGTTTGTACATCCCCTAGCAGAATGGGGCCTTTGGACACAACATAATAATAATAATTACTGATCAATTCAAACTCAGTACAGTTCCATGAAGTTATCCACGAATGTGACAAAGGGGATGCGAATGTGTGGGGAGGTTTGGCACAGAACTGGGGTGTATGTACATGGTCTGACAGAATCAGAGGCTTGGGGGTGTTCGATTTGACATGGAAGTGTAGTGCCATGTGTGATATCTGACACGGAAGCAGTGTGTGCGCGCATGCGGTCTGACACAGAAGGAGGCACAGTCTGACTCTGGTGCACTTGAAGCACACTATGCTGCTTCTTCCTGGAAGGCATTTTGGTACATGCCTGATTTATTTTGAAACATATTCCTTAAAAGCCAGTGTCTTAGCGGAGATGCCCAGTAAACAGTCTGTGGAGTGTTTGTCATTAGAAAGATGCTGCAGGAAGTAAGGCAGAGCTGGCTTCTTTGCTAGCCTTTGTCACACGGTGTTGAAGCAAATTAAGCCAGCGTGCATCATGTTGCATAATGTCACATCAGGTTGTGTCAGTTTGTGTAACATTGAATCACATCAAAGGCTTCAACTGACTTTGTCCTCAGACAGGGACTCCGAGGTCTGGAAAAGAGCAGGCTCTCTGCAGCTCAGAAATTGTGAGCAGTGGGTCTCCTTGAATGATGCTGGCACTCACTCCATCTCTTGGCAAATCTGGTAGGAAACTAATTCATACATATTCTTACACTAAGTGCTATGAGATTATACACAGAGGATATTGTTTCTTTAGGAGTTTAGCTGTTTTGAGACAACATGAATGGCTTTCTGTGAACAGGGTGGCTGCATAGCTTAGAGCTGCTAATCCTACCCTTTCCCTTTGGAACCTAGGTTTTTCACCCCTGTCACGTACCTGAGCTCCAGAATGCCAGGGAACAAGAGTTCTTTCTTTCAAAAAAGGCACTCAGGGTCAGATCTCTCCCTCTGCAAACATTGGGCCAAATCGTGAACCCTTATTCAGTTTTTACTGATGGAAAATGCTCACTGAAGTCCTTGAGAACCTCAGCTGATGCAAGGACTTCAGGATGTGGCCCAGTGTTCTCAAGGCTGGGCTGATGTCAGCTATGATGCTAGTGCCCAAAGACAAAAGTAAACCAAAATCTCCATGTTAATTTAAGTATCTCCTGATGATTAACTGGGCTACAGAAAAAGATAAAAGAGAGAAAAGTCACAGCTGGGACTAAATATCAGTCTCTGAGATTTTTATATTAGTTAGAGTATGATGGGTAAAAAAAGTTATTTTTCTCCTTATAAAACCAAAAGGCATCACAAAGTGTTAGAAACACAAACATTTTATTGTCTTTACCCCAAGTCAGTGCAGCTCAATGCAACTGAAAACAGAGGAGTTTGTAATGGAAACAGCAAATGACTCAACTTTGGAATTATGAGTGCTGAGCTATAAAGAGG
Organism: Malaclemys terrapin pileata; assembly: GCF_027887155.1. Lineage (NCBI taxonomy): Eukaryota > Metazoa > Chordata > Testudines > Emydidae > Malaclemys > Malaclemys terrapin. Next base: position 19,777,498 of record NC_071526.1, on the reverse strand, counting down.
TTTCTAAAGATTCGTTGAGTCATAGGTATGAGTTTTAATTAACTCCAATAGGCATTTAATGTAGATTTAATAAGACAGTTATTGTATGTTAATTAAATGTCAACTGATTGCTAAAAGGTTTTCGCAATTATTGAAGTTTACTAATTATCTAATAGATAAATCAATTTCCCATGTAAATAACTCACACATACATAAGCAATAAATATGTCATTAGGTAGTGTATATTGCTATACAGAAATGAGTGATGCGCTATGCAGAGATGGTGTCTTACATCTGTCCAGTGCAAACAGGAAGGAAACCACCCTCAGTTTTTTTAGGTCCCACAATGTTTCCTGATTCTCAGTGCTGGGGCCCAGTTCTCATAGCTGTGAAGCTTGGGTTAGTGCGGGTGTTTTAGATGGCACTAGGATAATTAGTAAGAAGGATCAAGGGAACGTTTGAACACAGGGACAGCCAAAGAGTTCTACAATGCAGCTCACAGCCTCCATCATCTTTAGGATGAAGGCACTGCCTGCAGAGAGACTACAGGTCCCAGGAGACCATGCTCTCTTGTTCAAAACAAAGGTAGCTTCATAGAAATGTAGGACCGGAAGGGATCTCGATAGGTCATCTAGTCCAGTCCACTGCACTGTGGCAGGACTAAGTATTATCTAGACCATCTCTGACAGGTGTTTGTCTAACATGTTTTTAAAAACCTCCAGTGATGGATGTGACGGGTTGGATCACAGAAACCCCCTGGGAGCTGCCACCTGATGTGTCAAGACCACTTCTACCCCTGCCTTCCCGGGGCCCCAGCACCCTGTCTTGCTGAGCCAGACACACCCGTCTGCTCCAACAAAGACCCAAGGTCTGAATTACTTGCCCCAAGCTGCAGGTTTACCTGAAAGGAGCTAACAGAAGTGTTCCTGTCTTTAACACTCAGATGCCCAACTCCCAATGGGGTCTAAACCCAAATAAATCCGTTTTACCCTGTATAACGCTTATACAGGGTAAACTCATAAATTGTTCGCCCTCTATAACACTGATAGAGAGATATGCACAGTTGTTTGCTCCCCCATGTATTAATACATACTCTGAGTTTATTAATAAGTAAAAAGTGATTTTATTAAATACAGAAAGTAGGATTTAAGTGGTTCCAAGTAGTAACAGACAGAACAAAGTAAGTCACCAAGCAAAATAAAATGCATAAATCTATGTCTAATCAAACGGAATACAGATAATCTCACCCTTAGAGATGCTTCAGTAAGTTTTTTCCTCAGACTGGACACCTTCCAGGCCTGGGCACAATTCTTTCCCCGGTACAGCTCTTGTTCCAGCTTAGGTGGTAGCTAGGGGATTCTTCATGATGGCTCCTCTCCTCCTTTTGTTCTGTTCCACCCCTTTATATATCTTTTGCATAAGGCGGGAATCCTTTGTCCCTCTCTGGGTTTCCACCCCCTTCTTCTCAATGGAAAGACACCAGGTTAAAGATGGATTCCAGTTCAGGTGACATGATCACATGTCACTGCAAGACTTCATTGCCCACTTGCCAGCACACGCGTATACAAGAAGACTTACACGTAAAACACACCCATCTGCAGACAATGGTCCTGGTTAATGGGAGTCATCAAGATTCCAAACCACCATCAATGGCCCACACTTTGCATAATTACAATAGGCCCTCAGAGTTATATTTCATATTTCTAGTTTCAGATACAAGAGTGTTACATTTATACAAATAGGATGATCACTCTCAGCAGATTATAAGCTTTGTAATGATACCTTACAAGAGACCTTTTGCATGAAGCATATTCCAGTTACATTATATTCACTCATTAGCATATTTTTATAAAATTATATAGACTGCAACGTCACAATGGAGATTCCACAACCTCCCTAGGTAATTTGTTCCAGTGCTTAACTACCCTGACAGTTAGGAAGTTTTTCCTAATGTCCAACGTAAACTGCCCTTGCCGCAATTTAAGCCCATTACTTCTTGTCCTGTCCTCAGTAGATAAGGAGAACAATTGCCCTCTTCTTTATAACCACCTTTTATGTACTTGAAGACTGTTATGATGACCCCTTCAGTCTTTTCTTCTCCATACTGATCAAACCTGATTTTTTTTCCATCTTTCCTCGTAAATCATGTTTTCTTGATCTTTAACCATCTTTGGTGTTCTCCTCTGGTCTTTCTCTAATTTGTCCACATCCTTCCTGAAGTGTGGTGCCCAGAGCTGGACACCATACTCCAGCTGAGGTCTTATCAGTGCTGAGTAGAGTGGAGGAATTACTTCTTGTGTCATGCTTACAATACTCCTGCAAATACATCTCGGAGTATTCACTTTTCTTGCAACTGAATTACATTATTGACTCATACTTAGTTTGTGATCCACTATAACACCCAGATCCTTTTATGCAGTACTCCTTCCTAAGCAGTTACTTTCTAAATGGAGTACTTTGCATTTGTCCTTATTGAGTTTCATCCTGTTTATTTCAGACCATTTCTCTAGTTTATCAAGATCATTTTGAATTTTAATCCTATCCTCCAAAGTGCTTTCAATCCCTCCCAGCTTTATATCATCCATATACTTTATAAGTGTAGTCTCTGTGCCAATATCGAAGTCCTTTATGAAGATTTTGAATAGAACCAGACTCAGGACAGAACCCTGCAGGACCCACCCACCCCCACCGATATGCCTTTCCAGATTGACTGTGTACCATTTATAACTAATCTCCAAGTACGGTTTTTCAACCAGTTGCGCACCCACCTTATAGTAGGTTCAGCTAGGCTATATTTCCTTAGATTGCATATGAGATGGTCTTGTGGGGCAGTATTAAATGCTGTACTAAAGTTCAGATATATCGCATCTGCTGCTTCCACGAGGCTTGTTACTATGTCAAAGAAGGATATTAAGTTGGTCTGACATGATTTGTTCTTGACAAATCCATGTTGACTGTTACTTAGCTATCAGCTTATTGTATACTTACAAATTGATTGTTTGATTATTTGCTCCATTATGTTTCTGGGTACTGAAGTTAAGCTGACTGGTGTATAATTCCCTGGATAGTCCTTAGTCCCCTTTTTATGGCTTGAACATGAGAACGGCCATATTGGATCAGACCAATGGTCCATCTAGCCCAGTATCCTGTCTTCTGACAGTGGCCAATGCTTGGTGCTTCAGCGGATTGAACAGAACAGGCAATCATGAAGTGATCCATCCCCTGTTGCCCATTCCCAGCTTCTGGCAAACAGAGGCTAGGGTCTATTTGTGTCCTTCTCCAGTCCTCTGGAATCACTCCCATCCTCCAGGAGTTCTCAAAGATAAACACTGATGGCTCAGATATCTCTTCAACCAGTTCCTTAAGTATTCTAGGATGTATTTGGTCAGGCCCTGCTGACTTGAAGACCTCAAACTTGTCTAAGTAATTCTGAACTTGTTCTTTCCCTATTTTAGCCCAGATCCTACCCCATTTACGCTGATGTTCATTATGTTATTTGTCCAATCACTGCTAACCTTTTTGGTGAAAACTGAAACAAAAAGGGCATTTAACACAGTGGCCATTGCTTAATTTTCTGTTGTTGTCTTTTCCTCCTCACTGAGTAATGAGCCTCCTCTGTCCTAGTCTTCCTCTTGCTTCTGATGTATTTGTAAAATGTTTTCTTGTTGCCCTTTACATCCCTGGCTAGTTTAATCTTGTTTTGTGCCTTGGCCTTTCTAATTTTGTCCCTACTTGCTTGTTTTGGTTTTTTATAGTCATCCTTCATAATTTGACCCCTGAAAGAGGTGAATTTGGTCAGGTGGGTCCAATCAACCAACTGAGCTGCAAATGGGGGAGATATAGGGTGGGTGGAGATGCTAATTAGAAGGAAGGTCACCTGTGAGGGAACATCCAGGGCTTCTATAGAGCTGGGAGGCAGCAGGGAGGAAGCCTGCAGTTTCTTTCCCTGAGGTAAGGGGGGAGAGAGGAGCCCATGAGGAAGGGTTTACCTTGTAGGCCTAAGAGAGAGGGGCTTGACTAGGAAGGCTGATGAAAGAGAAGCTTAAAGAAACATGGTAGGAAGAAGTCCAGGAAGGAGATCAGTAGCGTTGGTGAAGTCCCAGACCTTAACTGTACACTATAGGTCCCTGGACTGGAACCCAGAGTACAGAGTGTGCTTGGGTTCCCCTGCCATCCATCGCAGAGTGGCATTGTTAGGGGCAGTGAATGGGAAGATTGCCTGAGTCACTGTGGGAGTGACATAGGGCAGCAGGCATGAAGACTGCCTGATGCTGCTTGTGCAGAGAGATTTGGAAAGACTCCCCCAGAAAGGGAAACTATATTGATCTGGCCAGAGGATCAGTTGAGACCCAAGAGAGTGAGACTGAGACGGAGATGGAATGAGCAACTGCAGGAAGAGGGCTCCAAGCCATGTGGCGCTAATCCCCAGCATCACCAGAAGGGGGCGCCACCCAGCACTGGGTAGAGCACCCAGTGACAGATTTTTTTTAGAATTTCACGTCATGGAAGATCTCCTGCTTGAGGCAGGGTAGTCTCTTACCATATGCCCTATATTTCCTATGCATTGGGATAGTTTGCTCTTGTGCCCTTAATAACGTCTCTTTATAAACTAGCAACTCTTCTCTTTGTGCTGCGTCCTTCCCCTCTGGCCTTCATCTATGTTTTCATCTTTTGTGATTGTGAACTTTGTTTGCATAGACATCTCTGCAATGCCAAGTGTACTTTGGGTACCATATGAACAGTGCAGCAGAGCATGCTGGAGCCTCTGCATATTAGCAGACTAGAATTAAATTAAACCTCAGGCTTCTGGTCAGTTGCCAGTACAGCCCGTAGGTGGGCACATTGTGGGCACCACTTCCTTTTAACATAAAATTATTTCTCTATAAAAATGTTTTACTGCTAATAAAATATTTTATAGGCCTTCCTGCTGACTCCTTTGCTGAGCTTGTCCACTGACAATTCCAGTTACTCTTAGTGATAACTCATTCAGTGGCAAATACCTGACATCTAGCTTTTATAGGTGGTTAATGGGTCAGGCCACCTGGGAAACCCAGGTAATTACCTTAGCATGTAAACGTGTTAGAGGGTAATGGGCATTTCGTGTAGGAGTGGGTGCACCACCTGACAAACAATTTGATCCTTCCTGAGCATATACAGTGCATTGAGGATAGTGTAATGACTCTTTCCAAGGATTTTTACAAAGGGAAAGTGCTATAGTGCTGCTATGATTTATCTATATTGATGGTGCATTTCCTGAAGTTCAGTAAAGCTTTCTGTATACTCCCCCAATGCCTCTTTGTTCTCCTGGGGGCAGCACAGGACAGAGGGGGCCCAGCTCTAAGACTTATTCTGGGTGGCTCATTTATTACATGTTAATCGTGGTTACCAATAGCTGTCCTGCTCCAGGCAAACTGGAGAAAAAATACTGAAAACAGGGTGGATGGGCTACAGGGGTTGGAGGAGACCTTGATCCCTTCAGCCCACAGCAGGTAGGTCCCCATAGGGCTGAAGAGAATTATGGCCTCTCTGTTGAGTGGTTTATATACGGCTCCTGAGTGAGTCCCAGGGTCGGTTTCTTCAGGCTAGGATAGTGGCTGCAATCTCTCTGTGACACTTTTTATAAGATGTTAGGGTAACCCACACACCTTCTGGGTGTGATGTTCTGTCCCATCTAGTGGCACCGAGACCACTTAGAGTGAGAGAGAGAAAGAAATTAATGAGTCTGTTCTACAGCCTTAGCGAACAGCCAGTTGGCTTTTAGCTCATGCAGTAGAGGCTTATGCACTAAGCTGCAGAGACCCCTGGTTCAATCCCGCCCACCAATGACCAGGGTCTATCAGCATTACATTAGGGTCACTGGGTATGTGATCGCTGACCCCTGTCCTTACACTCTATGCAGGGTCAGTGTGGAGGTGATAAAGGATCCCTTGGCAGGCCTGATCATATATATGAGAGCCCTTCCTAGTCTCATTGCAGGGCTTAAATGGTGCAAGGCCCTTAGGTGGGCAAGAAATACAAGCTCCTACAGGTGCATTCTAATTATGCTACTTCAAAATCTTTATTAGATATCATCACAAGAGATGAAAATCTAGATTTAAAGCTGCAGAGTTAATGTTTTTGCCGTTAAGCCTGTTTCCCTTAGTCTGTGCAGTACATCAGCCATAAAAATGAAGCACTTTTCATAAATTATGTCAAAGTGAAAGAAGAGCAGGATTTGCATATTTGGCAGGATCTCTGGCAAAAGGTTCAAGCTGATTCTTACCTTATCTGAACTAGTTCACACATCTCTAATTAAAGGGCATGCTATTCCCATCCCTAAAGATCAGGCTGTTTGCTATAATTTGCTTTAAGAATGCAAGGCAGCAAAAACACCTCAAGGTCCAGCCAGAATAAATTGGGATCTTAAAGTGGCAACTTCCTTCAATTTGCTCTAATTTCTGTATTCCTTAAAATTGGGAAGGAATCCTGGGTAAATCTTTTTCATTTAGGAGCATCAACACTGGAGGCTATTTGTCCAATGACAGAGAGCAATCCTAAAGAAAAGAACTGCCCTCAACCAATCCCAAGCCAAATAACACCATAACCTTTGGTGTCAAAGGGAAAGGTGCTTCCTTATTTATGTGCAAATCTTTCTGGAACCCTGCTTGGGTGGCAAGCATGCTCTGTCCCTGTCTGTTCAGGATTAGTGGATTATCTTTGTTTCCCTCAGTCTAGGAATTAAGCACAGCTGCCCCTGTCTCTTTGTCATGGAGACTTTTTATGTCTTTGGTGTTCTCCAGTCCCCGTAGAGCAGTCATTATGCTGTTCACTTTGAGGCAAAACTAAGTGATGCACAAGTCACTGAGGTCTTTACAATGAATCGGCAGAGGCTGGTTTAGTGATTAATTTGTAAAATGAAGTAATCTATATTTTGTCATTTTGTGAGCTCGACTCTTGTTAGTTAATGTCACTTTGTGCCCATGTACCATATTTCAGAGGAGGAATGTGTAGTTGGATGAATACATACCTTTGCAGAAGGCTGGCAAAAGGTCTGTACACCACTTAAATCCTTGGGTTTAAGTGAGACTTGTACTATGTCTACACTGCACACCCATGTGGCAAGGTGTAGGGTATGTGCAGCTGCACGGCGCAGTGAAAAGCAGGCTGCATCCACTCTGAGATGTGTAGCTATACATGTCCGTGACAAGCTCTGGCGGGGAAGAGGCAGCGAGGAAAGGCTTCAGCAGCTCCCTGCTGCGGGATCCTTTCACTGAAGCGAGGAAAGGCTCTGGTAGGGGGGATTCAGCAGGAAAAGGCTCCGGCAGCTCCCACTGCTGGAGCCTTTCCTTGCTGCCTGCCCCCTATCAGAGCCTTTTCCCAGTGCTGGAATCTTTCTCTGCGGCGGAGGAAGGCTCTGGCAGTGGGGAACTGTCAGCGTCTTTCCTTGCTGCCTCCCCTCTGCCAGAGCTTTTTCCTGCTGCCAGAATCTTTCTGTCTCCCCACTGCTTGACTCTTTGTCTGCAACAGGGGATGGCTCTGGCAGTGGGGAGCTGGCAGTGTGCCTTTCTTGCTGCCTCCGTCTGCCAGAGCCTTTCCCCACTGCCAGAGTCTTTTCCTGTGTCCAGCAGCGGGGAGGCAGCAGGACATAATATTGCTTGAGCAAATAGAAGCCCCCAGGCTTCAAGCAAGTGTTTACTCCCGTGAGCCATTTTTTGCACTGCTGTTTGTACCCAGGCCAGGGGGGTTACCCATTTATGTACTCTACACACCCCGTAAGAAGTGTGCAGTATAGATGTAACTTTAAGTGTTGCAGAGGCCAGTGCTGGCCCTTGGAATAGGAGCAAGTTTTGACCTACCTGAGGTATTTCCACAGCACCTCAATAAAAGGTGCTTTTAGAAATGCAGTGCCTTTTCAACAGCAGCTGATTACTGCGCTGAATTTCCCTTAAGCTAATTTCCTCCTTTACTAGAAATGTTCCTCCGTCAGCATAATGTGATGATCACTTGATATGCTGTGGGATGGAAGGAACCCTGTCTCTGAAGTGGCCATAAGTGATATCTCTGTGCATTGCAAGGAGGTGTCAATGACGTGCATTCCTCCATGTGCTGAACTTTAAAGAGAGGACTCTGGGTTATCGCTTTGCCCCTGAAATGTTCAGTGAGGTGCGTTTTGGGTGGATGAGGAGAGCATCCACAGTGACATTTGATAGGATTATTTAAAAAAAGAAGCAGCAGGAGCAGATTGGAAGAGATTTAAAACCCCAGATTTCAGGGCACTAGATGACAGGGTTAAGAAGAAACCTCCCCTGGGGGTAGTTTATTCTATAATTGTCCAGAGTTGTCTCATGCACCTTCCTCAGTCTGAATCATTTGCCATTGGCCACTGAGAGACAGGGTACTGGACTAGATGGATGCCTGGTGTGATCTGTATTGCAGTTTCTATGTTGCTTTTGGAATCCAGGGTTCCCCTTAGTTAATTCTCTGGATCACAGTGGAGAGAACAGTGAAACACAAGCCAACTTGCCCTCAGAGATGCTGATTGTTTCCTATTTTAATCCTATTTTTGGTGTCTGTTTTGTTGTGCTGTTTTCCCAGGCTGTCACGTCTTGTCCCTTGTCCCCCATTCCATGGGCCCTCTTTTTGTGGCAGCCAGCACTGCTGATCACAAGGGTAATGTGTGGGTTGCAGCTAAGTGATGCAGCAAACTGAATTTGAACTTTGACCTTCTCCCTGCCTCCCATTGTCCTGCATCACTTTCACTCTTGCTGAGGGAAAATCACCAAGCACAAGCTCCTACAATGGCTTTATGGGGGTGGGGCTTCCCCCTCTGTAAACTGGCCCCACCTGTCTGTCAGCTCTGGACAGGATGTGCCTTCTTGGTGATGCATGTGTGTATTCTGATTTCTTCACACATGTGTCACACTTCCAGGCTGCCATCTGTAAAGTGGGGATGCAGAGATGGAAACGAGGGTTTGAGGTCCACATGGGGGATTTGTGGATGTGGAGACAAGGGGATAGGTCACAAAAAATGATTATAAACAATGGGTAACTCCTACTGATGGTGTTTTCTTTCTGACAACTAAACAATTCTGACAGGGTAAAGAACAATCTGGCCCAGAGCCTCTGAACCCACAGATTTTACTTCTGATTCCTTATAATGGTCCCCTTTTAATGTTCTTTCCTTATGTTAAATGTACCTGCGCTGGGGATACTGAAATGCATATCCATGTGGATTTCATGAGCCAGAAGACACAGTGCAGTCATTAAATGTGTACATAAACTAGACCTGGTCAAAAAGGGGTAATTGTTTTATGAGAGACATTTTGGGGGGAGGCGGGAGGGAGTTGTTTTTAAAAAAAAAACCATTAACGTGTCAGTTTTAACCAAAACTGAAAACCAGAGTTTTCAGTTTTTGAAAAACATTTTAATTTTTTTAAAATCATATTTTATTTAGTTAAAACTGCGTTTTTTTTACTGACAGTTTTGGTTTCTGTTTTTTCTTTTAAAAATGGAAATTTTTTACCAAAATTAAAATATAAAATGAAGTCATTTTTACAGAATTAAAGAAAAAACTTAGACCATATCTAATATTAATATATCTTAGGGTACCAATTGCATTACTGACATTTCTTACTAGAGATGTACCAATTGGTGTAATGCAGTCTGTGGTACTCATTTAACTGTGGTACTCATTTCAGAGTAGCAGCAGTGTTAGTCTGTATCCGCAAAAAGAACAGGAGTACTTGTGGCACCTTAGAGACTAACAAATTTATTTGGGCATAAGCTTTCGTGGGCTAGAATCCACTTCATCAGATGCATGGAGTGGAAAATACAGGAGCAGGTATAAATACATGAAAGGGTGGGAGTTGCCTTACCAAGTGTGAGGTCAGTCACCTCAATAGCATTTTCCAACATATTTACCTATGGAAACATCAATTCTGGGCCCCCTTTCCTGGATCTTTATGTGACATACACAAATTATACAGGCTGACTGACTGCCACCCTAAATTAACAAGTGAGTGATTATATGGGATAGACAATTATAACTGGAATATAAAGGAAACAATACCTGGGAAAGGGAAATATATACAAATAAGCTGAAAGAGGCGCTGAAAGCAAAATAAAAAACAAAACACATTTCATTCTTTTGGTTTAAAATGTATAGAACTGATTATTGTAACAACAGCCCTCCCCTCCTCTGCTCTGTTAAACATATTTTACTGTGTGGTGTGGCAGGTTTGCTCTTCCTGTTCACTGAAATGTATGCCTTTCCATTCACATGTATCTTGTGCACAATGATGACTTTAAATATATATATATTCTCCTAGAAAGTCAATCCTGTCCTGCCTCGTGCACATTCTTTCTTTTTTAGCAGTGTATAGATAGACTGATTCTGTCCTGTTATAAATTACTCTCAAAACTTTTGAAGGATGGTATAGAAAGATAATTGCAACAGTTTAAGAGTTTTACACATAAAGATAATTAAGCTATTACTTCATAACATATGTGGTCAGCAAATCTATCCTTTGAACTTTCTGATGTGGTACAAACGGCGTTCACTTCCCTCATCTGCACTCTGTCTCCGTCCCTCGCTTGCTGCTCGGGTGTCGTCCCGACTGTCATTCAGGAATTCTGTACACTGAAAACAAAATAGTTAAATCAAGAACTTTAGGCCAGTGTGAGAGAATGGATTCCCACTGCCCTGCCCAAGCCTGCAAACTGCAATTGGTGAAGCAGCTCTTTGATTCTACTATATCATAGCTTTCTTTTCTTTTGACTGGGCCATTGTTCTATCCCTGTTGACCCCTAACCTCACACATACAAACCTGAACTCTGGATTAGGCTTCCCAGGGAATAAACCGTGGGCAAAGTTGAACCACTAGCTAGAATGAGAGGAAATGGTTGATGCTGCCATAGTAACGTGACCTTGTACTGTCTGCCTGGAACAAAGGCGGTTTTCTTGTCCTTTTTTCTGCCCCTGTGAGTGTTTAAGCCCCCCTGCTGTTACACTACAGGGGGGGTGAAAGCTGTACACCAAGCAGTGAGCGAAGGGGTGCGCTCCCATGTGTAAAGTAGGGCACTCAACTAGGACACTGGGAACTCAGGCAGCCGGAAAAAAGAGAACCTGAGACCGGAACTTTTTGGTCCTTGGTTTGAGGGTGGAGTTGGTGAGTTTCAAGCCATCGTCCCGAATCCTAGAAACTGCAGTTTTTAACTCAATCAGTTCTGTCATCTTCTTTCAGCCTGCAGGTTTTTGGATGAAACAAAATATTAGTTAGACATGAATGTGATGTAGATCTGGGAAGCCCTAGAACCCATCAATCCTCTGAGAGCTAAGAGGGCTCAGGACTATCTCAGTCCCTAGTGACTTTTTTCTGTTTTGCTCTCTTAATTCTGGCAGCAAGGCTATCCCAACCCCTGATCACAGAGGGTTTAACAAGCACAGTAAACAGAATTCGGCTCTGCCACCATGCCAGTCATTAATGTGATAGCCAAGAGGAGGACTCTTATCACAGTTTTCAGCTGCTCAGGTGGGAGGAGAAAAGGGAACCAAGGTCCCCTGTTCTGCTCAGACTGTTCCATTCTTATCTGTTTCTAGGCTTTTGTACAATTTTGGATTCCCTGGTAGTTAATATTCTGGGACTGTATCTCACAATTTTATATAAAAATCATATTCTATTTAAAATATTTAACTAGAGATTATCTCAAAGAATTACAGACAACTCATTTTAAGAGAGCTCTGTCAAAAGATACTGAAGAAAACCTTTTGCCCTTTTTGTGCATAGTGGTTTGGAAGAGTGAAAATTAATGAGGATCTCAGCCAGATGCCTGCCTGACCTGTCAGGCAGGGAGATTCTGACATGTTTTTTGTAATTCCACTCAGGGCTGGAAATTGGACTCTTTCATATTTGCTTTTTCACTTCTTTCTTTCCTGAAATCATCTTTGTAGTTCAGCTCAAAACCCCATTGTCTAGTATTACTTGCTTGGGAGTCACCGTAGCCTTTGTGCCCCACTGCTGGGAATCATGTCAGCATAGAAGCAGCCAAGCTGGACACAAAGGGGGATACACGTTCATCCTTGTTGACAGTTTTGGGAAAATCAGAGCATGGGGCTGGGAACCTGGAGTCCTGGGTTCTCTTCCATACTCTGCCAGTGACTTGCTGTGTGATCCTGGACATTTTCCCCTTTATAATATGAGGATAGCACTATTTGTGTCACAGGTGTGGTGTGAGGCTCAGAAATCAATAGTCCTACGGTGCTTTGGCATGCTCAGGTGTGAGGCATTAGAGAGAAATGTTTCATGAGGAACAGCACCCCATTTCCAGGGATCAGTCATGTTACCCTTTGTCAGCTTTCCTCCTCTGTGAGGAGAGAGCTCAGATTGGCATCTCAGGAGAAAAGTGGTGATAAAATAAAATTTTATCATTGACATCTCTGACTTGCCTGTTAACTCTCCATTTTGTATTTGGACTTGGAAGAAGGGGTTTTTAACTTTAATATTTTTTGGAGCTAAGGAAAGTCTGGCAGTGTGACTGAAGGGCTGGGGTGAGGAGGCCCCCTAGTCCTTCCTGCAATCAGCTTCCCCTTGCTCCCCACCAAAAAAAAAAATCCCCTGATTCACATAGGCCAAGCAAAAGGCTTTCTCAGAGGGCCCTGCAGTAATAACAACAGCAATACCAGTGAGTGCACCTTGCTCAAGCCCTGCCTTCCTGTCACACCTGGTGAGTCCTCTCTCCTGGAGCTGGTGCCCTAGACCTAGAAACTTAAATGACTAGGCAGAAGCCAGAACTGCATCAGCCCAATGGCAGTACATCTCTACTGCGATATAACGCTGTCCTCGGGAGCCAAAAAATCTTACTGCGTTATAGGTGAAACTGCGTTATATCGAACTTGCTTTGATCCGCCGGATGCGCAGCCCAGCCCCCCCGGAGCGCTGCTTTACCGCGTTATATCAGAATTCGTGTTATATCAGGTCGCATTATATCGGGGTAGAGGTGCATCTCACTCTGAAATGTTACTCATCTGATTTGCATTTCTCAGCACATTGGAAGGGGGGCAAGAGTGGGTGGAGGGAGGGATGCATTTAATATTGATAATAAGTAAAATGTTTTGTCACCAGACCCCAGCATTACAAAAGGTATTTACAAATGCTGCTTGGGGACTCCCTAGAATCTCTGTAGAATAGAATATTTAAAAAATATTTTATAGATGATCCAAAGCAGCACAAGGAAAAAAGGACAAAGAACAAAATAACATAATTTCACAACTGATAAGTACTAAGTACTAGCTAAGTACTGTATTGCAAACACAGCTGATCTCAGAGGGGTTTATAGAGACTGTCAGTTTTATATATTCAATAATATTTTCTGTCTCTAGGACTTGTGTTTAATGGTGTGGGGCAGGGAAGGAGATAGTCTCCCCCTTCTCTTTTGAATCTGCTCCCCACCCCTTCAATCTCTGCTTCAGGGAGTCCCCCGCCTTCCCCTGCAATGTAGCCCAGAGCGTCAGAGCAGAGTGTGTTCATCTTAACTTACCGAACCCCCCTTCCAGTGCAAAGCAATAAATCAATCAATACAGAAATGCCAGAGCCCTAGATTGTAGTGATTTTAGTGAATGCTGCTCACTTTAATCAGAGAAACAAAATCATTAAAATTCTTTTAATTAATAAACATTGGGAATAATTAATTCTATGGATATTCACCAACATTTTCATGTGTTTTTAAACCACTCCCCTCCTCCCAAAAATTCAGGTACGTCTTCTACTTTGAGTTATTTCTGTCCAATAACAGCTGCTCCATCTCGTCCCAACTTTGGGCAGATCCCATCGTATGCAATTTATAAAGCAAAGACCCAACCAGATCATATTTACAATATTTTCAATTGAAAAGCCTGTGCAAGATCTTACCCAGTAAGGAGTTGTTAGAGTTTCCCAAGTAAACAATGATTCTTGTCTTCACAAAAGATTTTTTCCTCTTTGTAAATAAATCTCTGAAACAAACCCCTCCCTGTCCCCAAGTGTCTGCAATGCTAAAGTTGTGACAAAATGACAAGAGCGAGGAAATCAGACCCTTTTCCCTCCATTCCTGGGGCCATGCCTTTCATTTTCACAGCAGCACATCTTAGTCACAACCTGAATATTATTTAAATGTCTTTCTTTTGAAGGTGATGATGCGGAGCAGAGATGGGCTGAGATGTGTAAGGCTATCCCCTCTCCCTCACTATCCCCAAGACAGCTCTTTAATCTGAAAGGAACAACAAAACAAAACATTACAGCTAAAAAATAAATTACGTTTTTTTCACCAGTGAAATAGGTGTAACAGAAAACCACACCTAGTGCCCTGCACATGCAGACAGTGCAGTGGCTTTCACATGTGGCTAGTTCTTTAAACCAAGGCCGGCTCCTGATATGCAACTTTTCAGTTATCTGTTCATTCTGAGATGTAAATGAGAAAAGCTGTTGTTTGGCTGCTAGAGGCTGTAGTTGCAGGAACAGCTACACCAGGAAAAGCTCAGACAGAAGCAAGTGAAGATTTTGTCCTAAACCAACAAAAGTTGGGAAATTCTGTGTAGCAGCTGCAGCTCCCCCTTGCTCTGCTCTGTGGTGCCACGTGCATTGTTGGTATTGTAGCTGTCTGTGAGGTCCCCTGAGATGCCGGCAGGGGAGTTAGGCTGGTGTTTGGCCTCTGCTGACTTCCTTGGCTTTGTGGCTTCAGGCCAGACCCCAAGTGGTGCTGGAACATTTCTAGTGAGCTAATTTTCTTTGCTTTGTGGGGTGTTCGTTGCTTGAAGGATTTTGGTTTTGCTCTTAAAAAGTCCAAGTCGCTTCTGTTTAGTATTTATAAATAGATACATTTCCTGGCTGAAAACTTGGGACTGAGCATTGTACTGCAGCGAATATTCAGAACCAAACAGACACGCTGTCTACAGCAAAGAGTTATCTGAGAAAGACCAATACGATTCAAAGAATATAGGGCACTTTGCAACAATTAATCCCTTAATGCTCACAACCACTGGGAAGTAGCTCAGTACCATTAAACACAGTGGATGGCTGGGGGAACAGAGGCACAGAGAGAGGAAGTGACTTGGCCCAGGTCGCGCAGCAAGTCAGTGGCAGAGCCAGGATGGGCACACAGGAGTTCTTGTGCCTAGACCAGACCTCTCCTTATCTCCCTACCCAACCTGTCTTCATTGATAGAATGCTCTTTAAATGAAAATGTGAAGGCAAATCTAGAGAGAAAGCAAAAGGAGAAACCTTGTTCATAAGAAAGGGGTCCCAGCCTCCCAGCTCCTCCCACTACCAACTTTTGTGCATGGAGATGCTACCCCCACTTTCTCCCTCTCCTCACCACTGAGACCTTCTTGTCACCTGCACTGCAGACCCCCATCCCCACTGCTCACTCTGGTCCCCATTGGACAGACGGCGGTATTCTGCCCTGGGCAGCCACAAGAAGTTAATAGGAAACTGCTCCAAGGAATGGAGAGGAATGGAAATTAAAAGGCCCAGTGTTCAAGTGATTTCTGAGCTTTTTCATGAAAGAGGAATCTGGATCCTTTGTGCCATTCAATGTGCTGCTCCCTTCCTGGGAACTTGTCACCTCTCTGAGCCCCTGATGTCTCTCATCCCTTTGTGAGCTCCATTACAGCCACCGCCATACCCTCCCTTTCATGGACATGCCATTGTGCCTGGGATGTCACCAGCAGTCAGCTGGGGAGGGGAACAAAGGGATGTAACTAACTTGCTCTAGGAGCTCCTTTGGGGGGAGGAAGAGGGCAGCCTATGTGGGCAGAGGGTAACTGGCACTTCCACTACATCTTTTACTGACCAAGCACATTGACTGTCACTCCCTCTCGTCAGAGCAGCCCATAGCACCCCTACAGCCAGCTCCTTGTTCTGCCCATTCAGAGAAATGCCTTTGCCTCCCATTCCTCTTTAAGGTACATGAGAAGATGGAGAGAGCCACATCCTTCCCCCTCCAGCAGCGATAGGAATTCTCCTCCAGGGCTCTCAGTAGAACAGCTTCGAATTATCCTCTCATTAGTGATGATACATCCCTTTTGAACACTGTGCCATTTCATCGCACCATCTCAGCATCTAACATTAGGAGATAACTGCCTTCACAACATATGTCATTACTCATTAAGGGACTCTTCCTGGATTATGGCTGAGGTTTAATGACTTGTTAAAGATGTTTAACACTTACAATTTTGTTTTTAATTTAGGAAGCAGCATGATCAAAGTGTGCCCTGAGAATTTCTCTCCGATTTGGTGAAATCTGCAGGTTGGCTTGTTCAGAGGAGGTGATCCTTAAATTGAATTGCAGCCCTCCAAGGCGTGTTTGGATGTCAAGCACTGCCATGATCTGACATGTTAATGGGGTTGAGGAAACAATGTGTTGCAGAGGTAATTGCTGAAGCAATGAGTTCCCAGCAACATTTTACTTAAAAGAAATGGGCTGCTTCTCCTGTGCCAATGACACCGCACAGCTCAGAGATTCAAACCTCTGCTTGCCTTTGAATGGTCATTAAAGTCTCAGAACGGACTGGAGCAGGGCCTTTCTCCTACCCATTGTTTGGAGCTGGGGGAATTAAAAGATTCGGATGCAGCCATGCTGCTGCTAGTAGGTTGCAGAGCTTATTACTGTGAAGTAAAAACAACCTCCCTCCCCCAAATTAGAATTTCCAGACCCATCTCTGCTACGCGCTGTGGTCCCGGCACTTTCGCCGAGATGAATTCAACAAGAGCAGTAATTCTTATTAATCCTCTTGCTTTGTGTTTAACAGTTGTCTCTTAATTAGTGCACAAGAGAGAAATGGGCAGCGGGGCCTATCCTCTGTATCAGGCTATTCTGCGGGAAGAGGATGTGTATAGGAGGGAGGGTTGGCTAGTATGGGGAAGGAAAGATATTTAGGAAGGTGAGTTTGTCAGAATTGCCCAGTTCATCCAAGAAAGAGCTAAACAAGTTTGTCTCCCCACATTTATGGGTTGGAAATTGCTTTTTAACAAAGAGTTTTTAGTGTGTGCAGATGAGTCAGATTTAAGTGGGTGCAGCTCGTAGTCCTCGGTCAAATTGCTTTTATTAAATAGCCTACCAATTTCTTATCAAACTGTTGCCCTGAGCTGCTAACAGAAATGCATCCCCCATCCAAATAGACAAGAAGGATAATGGACTGGGGAGATGCCCTCTAGTCCCCCAAGCCAACCTTGGACCTGGTGACATCAGGATGTGAGGCCTGGTGACCTTCTCCTACACCCCAGTGGCCTGTGATATCTTTAGGTGCAGTTGGGTGGCCTTTCTCTCCTGCCAGTGCTGCTGCCTGGATTTGGGAGCTGGCAAGGCACGTCCGTTCTTCTCTAAAGAACCTTCTGGTGTGTGTTAGGCAGCCTGCCCATAGTCTCTGCAGCTGGGACTGGGACTGGGGGAGGCTCCTGCTGCCTCACTGGTTCTTTGGCTGGGGGGCTGAAAGATGCCTCCAAGTGTGGTGAGCCTAAAGTCATTCCCATTCTGGCTGGATATTACCCCCAGCTCCGGCGTCACTGAGGCTCGCCAGACAATGAGGCTGTAATTACCAGTCCCTCGGAAGAGGGAGGTTTAATAACATAAAAGCTAATAATGTAGTTGTCAATAATTGTTCTATTAATCCAACAAAACCTGTTGCTGGTAACAAGAGGCTATTTAATGGTGTGTCTTTGGCAACAGGCCCAGGAAGGAATCCCTCTCTACACTGTGATGCACTGGGTATATGATGCAGCACAAACATGGAGTTGCCAGGTGTGCTGTCTGTGAGAATCATTAACTATCTGAATCAGTGGAGAAAGCAAGCGCAGAATTCATCTGGCCATGTGTTCCATAAATAACGAGACAGGGAAACACAACAAACTCCACCCTCTCTGATGATGTGCATAGATGGGCTAAGGACCAGGCTGCAGAGAGCATGTCAGGAGTGGGAAGAGCTGTAATAGTCACTGTGCTGGCTGGGTGAGAGGGAGTTTCCTGGCACACACCCACAGGGAGCCCCAAAGGGATGTGGCTGCTCCAGGTGGGAAAGACACCTGTCTCAGGAAATATCTCTGAGAGGAAGCACGGGGGTGACTGTTCTGCCTGCTTCTAGAATAAAGGGGAACTTTTTGGTAACTGCAACACCTGGGGCGGGAACAGAGCTGCCTCTATATCCTCTTCAGATAATAGTTGTGGTCTTTTGTTTACTGAGCTTGTGCTTGCATTGTTATTCTGGGGACTCTGCTTGTGTGAACCTACCAATAAGTAAGAAGACATCGAGGCTGCAGAACAGAGAGACAAGGTGGCTGAGGTAACATCTTGTAGTGGACCAACTTCTATTGGGGAGACAAGAGCTCTGTGTAAGTTCTAAAGCTTCTCTCTTTCATCAACAGAGGTTGGTCCACTAAAAGCTATTACCTCACCCACCTTGTCTTTCTAATATCCTGGGATCAGTATGGCTACAACAACACTGCAGACAGCTTGCATAACAGACTTTTAACATATACAAGAACATTGGTAGTTATTGAATACTCCTGACACCAGCTGAGGATGGTTATAGCCTTACTTTCACTATCAGGTGGAGAAACAAACAACTAAATGAACTCCGGAGATGGAGAGCATGCAGCTAGCTCCATTTTGTGGGCCATATTGTGATGCACCAGGCACATCACTGCATATTCAGTGTGTGCTGCTGTATCATAGTCAGAAGGTGACATTACAGCTGAGGTTCTAAATCCCCCTCTCTGCAGGCTCAAGTTGTAATTTTGTGACAACAAGAACAACTCACTTTTGGTGGGGGAAAAAATCACATTCTCAACCTTGTTTCTAAGGAAGCGAAGCATCTTGTAGTTTCTTCTCAGAGGTGAGGAGATCTGCACTTTGTTGCTTTTCCCTTTCACTGGCACCCACGGCAGTTTTTCCATGTGCTCTCAGGGCAAAATGTCACCGATTTCACTGATGAACAGGCCTAGGATGTTCTGTTGTAAAATTTTGCACAAGAACAAATTGGGGAATTCCTGATTTTCATCTGTGGACATCAGGAATGTTGCCCAGACCTAGAATTATAGTGTGCTTATGAACTGTTCTTGTGTGATGAGTAAATGTCTTCATCTGGGTGTTCATATGGCATCTGGGCAGAATCACCCCCAGGCAGGGGGAGGGGGATTCATTTTCCTTAATTTCTTTTTCACCTCCTTCCACCAAGAGATAATGCCAGTTTCGTTCCTTCCAAATCCCTGTGCTTCCCCAGGAGGCCCCTGCTACTGTCATCCCTCCTCCTTGTTTTAATGAAAGCCCAGATTTGTTGCTATGGTTGTTGTGCGGCTGCCCCACGACAGCACTGTTTGCATGGTCCCAGGATGAGACCCAGTGAGGCCTAGTGAGGTTCAGCATTAGCCTGCCTTTGTTCCCTTGTTTGAGTATTTCACGCAGGTTTCAGAAGCCTGGCTTCTTCTAAATGTGGCATTAACACCTTTCTAAAGGCTGCTAAATAGAAAAGCAGATACAGAGACATACATATAGGTGCATAAAGAAGTAGGGAATGCAGAGCAGGTCCTGAGCCATGCTGCACTCTCACAAATTCCCTAATGCAATCCATTGCACAAACATTAATTTGATCCTTTACACCCTGCAGGAGGAAGAAATTCGAGGGCCATTGAGCACTGTGCATCTTCCAGTGCATCACAATTACACAGCCATCTGTCCTAGGAACTTCAGACTGATCCATTGTAAAACATGCAGAGTTTAAAGTCCTCCCAGTCCATCTCTTCTTACCTGCAGTGGCGCTGCGCTTGTGGTTGCTGACTGGCAGTCAGCTCAGGCCCTGGGGGAGATAGACCTGCGTCCCTAACCCTGCAGGACTCTGGGATCAGAGCCTGCCCACTGCACCCTTTCTTTCTTTTGGTATTATGTGAAGGTTTTTTACATTTTAGAAGGGAAACACATGGGATGGATTTATAAGACATTATTGGTGTTCAGCACAACGGCTGTGGAGTTTTTGGCTTTGGGAGGAAGGGTGGCCTTGTGGCTAAGGCAGTGGATTTAATTTTCAGCTCTACCACAGACTCTGGTATTATACACCCCCAGCTCCAGGAGAGCTGAAAATAGTGTGACCATTGCAGTGGGAGTAGCTGGCGGGCTAGCTGCCCTGCGTACATCCCCATCAGGGACACTAGACATGTACTCAGGACGGCTAGCCCTTCCCATCGCTTGCACCACCGCAACGACGTTATTTGTAGTCACTAGCTCAGTCAGAGCTAGCGTGAGTATGTCTCCTCAAGCTGGGAATTACCCCCAGGGCCGGCTCCAGGCACCAGCCGAGCAAGCTGGTGCTTGGGGCGGCAGCTTGTAGGAGGCGGCATTCCGCCCAATCCTAGGGCGGCATGGCCGCTTTTTGTTGTTGTTGTTGTTCCGCTCCGGCCGCCCTGTAGGGGGCAGTGGCATGGAGGACGGGAGCGCCCTGCAGCAAGCCCGGCAGGACAGTCCTCGTCCTTTCCTCCCAGCAGACCGGAGCGGTGCGGAGCCCTCCTGGCAGGGGGCACGGTGGGAGGGGCCTGCTGAAGCCCTGGCCGCCCCCCTTCTCTCTCTCCCCCGCTCCCTCCCCCTCCCCACATCTGCAGGGCAGGTTTGTTTTTTTCGCTTTGCTGTTCTGGCCGCCACAGGGTTTTTTTGTTTTTGTTTTTGTTTTTTTGCTTGGGGTGGCCAGAAAGCCAGAGCCGGCCCTGATTACCCCCTCACGGTTCGCCTCTCTATGCCTCATTTCCCATCTGTAAAATGGGATCATAAAACTTCTCTTTGTCACTGTTGCTGAGAGGGTAAATGCATTAATGTTTGTGAGATGCAGAATGGGGGCCACATGGAATAGGTAGTTGGTTCATAAATTGTGACCCAGGGTCCATAATGCTGTCTCCCATGGTGACACTAGCCATCTACCAGTCAGCTTGGCCAGGTATTTCTCTATGATCAGGAAGCAGCACACTCCAGTGGATAATAGTCAGGAGGTTGGGTTCTGCCTCTGGCACAGATTTCCTATGTAACTTTATCACCTCCCCACTCTGTATCTTTCTGCTTCTGGAAGAACATGCCCTTTTTTTGTGTGTCTGAGGAATTTCACTCTCATTAGGTGCTGCTTGCTGCCCCAGATGGCTTTGCACTTCCAGCAGCTGAGAATCAGGGTGTCAGTGAGTTGCTCAGGCTCTTTCTCGGGTGCGTGTTCGCCCATTGCACCCACTGTAACCCAGTGAGTCAAAGGTTGTTGTGCTGCCTCTGTTCGCTAAGCCCTCTGTTTCAAGTAGCCAGCATCGTCTCATTCTCCCTGCCTGCGATACTGCTGACCCACTGCACTGCTCTCTCAAAATATCTGTGGTGTTGGTCCTATTTACGGCTGAGACGTCACCTCATAGTTCACTTATTTGTGCAGGAATCATGGCCTGTGACTCCTTAATTGCCATAAGGGCTATGGAGATATTTATGTCCTTCTCCACTAAGGCACCTCTCCAGCTTTCCTCCTCCACGCAGAGCATGCCTGTTGGTCCCAGTTTTCCCATCAGATTATCTGTAGAATTCTTTCGTAATCCTCTCGGCACACAGCCGTGGTCATCTTATTTTCCCGAGTGTTTTAGTGTCACTTGTGCTTTCAAAACATTCAGGTTTTTAGAGCAGGAAGGCAAGATTTTTAGCAGGTGCTAGTGAGGTTCCAGCTGGCATCTGACTTGCAGCGTTACCTGGAAGGCTTTACCCTGCTTTAAATATGTAAACAAATACAGAAATAACCCTAGATGAATGAAGAACAGATGTCCTTCACAGCTTGTGAAGAACCTTTTGCCTGATTCTCAAGTGACAGCAGATATGCCATATACTTGCAGGAGGCTGGACAAACCTTTCAGAGATGTACAATACGCATTTGTTTCTGAGCTTCCCTTGCCTCCTCGGCTCTAATTATTATTGAGCTGCGTTTTGTTGTTTTTTAAATTCTGAATCTTAAATGTAACTAGAGATTTGGGTTCTGATTCTCCTCTCAGTTTCACAGCAGTATAATTCTATTGACTTCAAAGGCACTGTTCCTAATTTACACCAGTGTGAGAGAAGAATTGGACCCTTATTTTCTTGAGCTGAAACTTAAAGCAGCTACAAAATAAATCAGTATTTTCAGGGAGGCTGTAACATGCTAAACTCATTAGACAGTCCAGGGAGTTAATTAGCATGTCATTTTTTCTATAGAAAACTGATTTTCAGGATGACTTGTAACATGGGCTATAAAAGAGTCAAATCCATTGAAACTCTCATTTGTTTTTTATGTTTTCCAAATATCAGTGGTTGGGATGGATGCAATATTTTCACCAGTGCTTTTGTTTTGGGGTTCTGCTGCTGCTGCTGGCACCAACACATATTGCAGGATGAGGTATTGCCACAGATCTTTTATAGCCAATCTCTTCAGTTAGTCAGGTTCAAGTTCAGATTCATATTGTGCATAGTTTGCTTTTATCTACCAGAGTGTAGTGGTGAGTGATCACATGGATGGTAATTAAACAGGTATAAATATGATCGCCCAGCTCAGAATATACACCCTCGGGGTCCCATTCTGGGTTGTGCAGTGAGGTTTCCGTGCAATATTCCAGCATGACTCAAGCTGTGGACTCTATAAATGATTTATCGAAATAAAGGCCTAATTTATACATGTGCATTGATGCAGAGGCAGATTTATGGCTTGAGGAAAATTCTGTGTGGATTTAGGGCATGGAGATGGGGAATTCCTCTTTATGACCTAATAAGGAATTCTTGAGGGCATTCTGCGTCAAAAAATTAAAAATTATGCGCCAAAAAATTTAAAATTATGCACACAGTATTTTTAAAATCTGCAAAACCCCAAGGACACGGACTCAGTGGTGAGGCTGCAGCTGACCCTGACACAGCACAAGGCCTGGGTATGCCCCAGAAACACCCTGGGGCCTTGCCCATCTGCACCAGGTGTGGGGAAGGCAGGCTCAACCAGGCAGAATCCAAGTGTGGAGGGGCTCTGTGTGGGGGGATCCAGGTGTGGGGTGAGAGGATTCTGTGTGGGACAATCAGACAAAGGCAGCTCAGTGGGGGTCTAGGTGTGGGGGGATCTGGATGCACAGAGGCTCGTGGGGGGGCGTTCAGGTGCAAGGGCAATGGGACTCTGCAGGGGCTTCCAGGTGAAAGTGGTTGGGCTCAGTGGAGGGGTCTGGGTGTGGGGGGTCTCAGCAGAGGGGTCTGGGTGCTGGGAGAGTGGGGCTTGGTGGGTGGAGGTCTGTGTGCATCTAATTGGGGGTGAGTGGTGTGGGGTTCTGGATGTGGGGGCTCAGGGTGGTGGGGCTTGTAAGGGTGGGGGGTTTGAGTGCAGGGAGCTCAGTGGGAGGGTGATCCGGAGGCAGGACATCTGGGTGCAGGGAGCTCCAGATGCACGGGTTGAGGATCAGTGAGGTGGGGTTCGGGCATGGAGGGCTAGGGGGGTTCCGGTTCTACTGGGTGAGGCTTGGCGGGGGCGTCTCTGGTATGGGAGGTCCGGATGCATGGGGTTGGGCAGATGAGGGAGCAGCTTCCTGTACAGTGTCCCCTCTCCCGCAGCTGAGGAGCGATAGGGGCAGGAAGCAGGGGAGGATGCTGAGCTTCCTGCAGCTGGGGGAGGTTTCTGGGGTGGGTCTGGGAGCTACTGGCTGGGGTGTCCCCAGTCCTGCAGTTATTTACCTCTCTGCCGGCTGCACTGGGTGCCTGAAATGATGTACCTGTGCCACCAGGGAGGGGTGCATGACTGCTCTTGCAGCTTCCCTTTGCTTTCCTGTCAGAAAGTCATTTTTCTGCGGGGAAGCAAAGAAATCTGCAGGGGATGTGAATTCTTCACATGCACAGTGATGCAGAATCCTCCCAGGAGTAATAAGGGTAAGGTACATGTAGAATGTATGTAGCAGCCATTAGATGTTTACAGACTCATAATCTTCTCCCGTTAGGAACTTTTTCATCAAGTTTTGGACAAAAATTAAGGGAACAAAGACCAGTGAGATGAATGAATTCTGGAAAAAAAAGACCTGAATGTTCATGGCTGTGGCTGGAAATGAGTGCTATAGAGAAACATACATTGTGCCTGCAGCTCCATGACGCACTACTCTGCCTGGCATTCAGAACATTGGACTTTGGCATTTTGCAATGGTTGGGAAGGTTACAGCAAGATAACAGATGCAGCCAAGTCTTAGCAAAAGACAGAGGGATGTCTGTGTTAAGACATCAGGGGAGAAAGCTAATGCATGCTCTTTTATGTGATCAGTATGGCAAAGTCTGATAATTTTATTTCCGAGGTTTAGGGGTATGCAAATAATGAATTTCTTATACACTGGCACTTCCCAGGAAAAAACACAAGCATGGGGAAGCCATGTCACACATGACACAGAACTTCGGACCAACCAAACAGCAGGCTGTCTAGACTTTATGTATATCTGAATAATTGTCACCTTGGAGACCTAAATTTCTTCACCTTGAAATGCAAAACTGAGAAAGCTGCTTGGGAATCACTGTACACTGGGTGTAACCTGCAATGGTTTAAACAATTTATGACGCACTTCACTGCGTAAAAGAAATATTAGTCCTATGAGATATACAAGAGTTAAATTTTCCTTGTCAGAAAACTTGATGACTTAGTGGACTGGAAATTTATTTCGCCTGCCTTATCATCCATCTGAAGGCCTCACTTGTGTGCCCTCTTGGCTGTTGCCAGTCTGCCTTAATAATGTGCACAGATATTGGTCTTTATCAGAAAAAGTCCAAATCTGGGCACAAGCATGAGGGTGACTGAAGAGTAATGGCTTGAGAACACTTGGATGAAGATAAGTAAACAGTAGCTGTTCATTACTTCTGAGATTTTCATGAAACTTAGGAAAATACATGTGTGATCCAGGCAGACACTCAGTGCACCACGAAATCAGGACGGTTTTGGCAGATACTTTCATCATGACTGTGTTTATTAGTCTGAGTTCTTCTGGGCATGGAATTGGAGGACTTTATTTTTGCAACTGGCTTTCTTTTAAAGTATTTTTCTTGTATGCTTCCTGTGACAGGTTGGATCACAGTAAACCCCTTGCGAACTGCCAACTGATGCGCTAAGACTACTTCTGCCCCTGCTTTCCCTGCCAGCCTGGAAATCCAGCACCCTGTCTTGTTGAGCCAGAGACGCCCGTCTGGTCCAACACAGACCCAGGGTCTGAACCACATGCCCCAAAGCTGCAGACTTAACTGAAAGCAACTTACAGACGTGTTCCTGTCTTTAACACTCAGATGCCCAACTCCCAATGGGGTCTAAACTCCAAATAAATCCTTTTTACCCTGTATAAAGCTTATACAGGATAAACTCATAAATTGTTTGCCCTATATAACACTGATAGAGAGAGATGCACAGCTGTTTCCCTCTCCCCCCCCCCCCGGTTTAATACATACTCTGGCTTAATTAATAAGTAAAAAGTGATTTTATTAAATACAGTAGAATTTAAATGGTTCCAAGTAGTAACAGACAGAACAAAGTGAATTACCAAGTAAAATAAAATAAAACACTCAAATCTAAGCCTAATATAGTAATAAAACTGAATACAGATAAAATCTCACCCTCAGAGATATTTCAATAAGTTTCTTTCACAGACTGGACGCCTTCCTAATCTGGGCAAAATCCTTTCCCCGGTACAGCCCTTCTTCCAGCTCAGGTGGTAGCTAGGGGATTTCTCATGATGGCTCCCCCTTTTCTCTGTTCCACCCACTTATATATCTTTGTCCCTCTAGGTTCCCCTCCTCCCCTTCTCAATGGAAAAGCAGCAGTTAAAGATGGATTCCAGTTCAGGTGACATGATCACATGTCACTGTAAGACTTCATTACCCACTTGCCAGCACACACGTATAAAGGAAGACTCACAAGTAAAACAGAACAGGAGTACTTGTGGCACCTTAGAGACTAACAAATTTATTAGAGCATAAGCTTTCGTGGACTAAAGTGGGCTGTAGTCCACGAAAGCTTATGCTCTAATAAATTTATTAGTCTCTAAGGTGCCACAAGTACTCCTGTTCTTTTTGCGGATACAGACTAACACGGCTGCTACTCTGAAACCTGTCATTAAGTAAAACAGAGCCATCTGCAGACAATTGTCCTGCTTATGGGAGCCATCAAGATTCCAAACCACCATTAATGGCCCACACTTTGCATAATTACAATAGCCCTCAGAGTTATATTTTATATATCTAGTTTCAGATACAAGAGTGATACATTTATACAAATCGAATGACCACACTCAGTAGATTATAAGCTTTGTAATGATACCTTGCAAAGTGGGTGTCAGAGATTCTCACCCCAAATTAAATCCCCTACATCCCTCCACACGAGGAGTACCCAAGGTCAAAAGAAAATAGATATCTTGGTCCTGACTGTTCTCTCCCATTGGTGTAAAACAGAAGTGACCTTATGGAGATCAAAGGAGGTGTTCCCAGGGCAAGTCAGGTCAGATTCAGGCCCCTGGTGTTGGTCGAAGCATGTACTTTGGGTTCACTGTTGTCAAAATGGGATGTTGGCTTCTAATTTAGGGACTGACTCTCCCTGCCTTACACTTTGTCGTCATTTACACTAGTGCAAAGGCAAAGCAAAGTGCTACCAGCTCCAACTAACAGTGTTTTACACCCCTGTTATGCTCACTGTGCACCAGTGTGAGATTCAGGCCCCCATGTAATGAGAGGAATCTTATTGTATTAGACAGGTGCTTAAGTTTGTCCTAGTGATATATTCTTCCATGCTCAGAGAGTTTGCCTCTAGTTCTAGTCTTAAAATGGTGCCAGCCCTGATCCTTCCCAATCAAATATTTCACTTTTTTTCTGAAGTTATTAGATAGCTTAAAAGGCCTGCCAAGTGCCAGGGTTACTGATGCGGTAGCATGTATGGAACTCATTCAGAATTATTTGCTCAGGGAGTGCTGATATCTGGGCAGAGGCAGCACTGGATGTAAACTTGCATTGACAGAATCCTGGAGTGGTAATCTCAAGGTCCGTCTCTAAACAAGAGTCACAGAGCCAAAGATGTGCAGATGGCTACAAAAGTACAAAGTATGAAACACATAACATGAGACTTGGTGCATCCTGCTTGAGGGTTTGAAAAAAAGTTCTCTCTTCTGTTCTAGCTAGTTGGGAAATTTATAGCTTGAATGGTCAGTGTTCACATACTTTATAGTTTTCCCCTACTATACTCCCAGTGATCTGCTTCTAACCTAGGAAGGCTCTGAAGCATGCAAAATATGCTAAACAAATGTATTTAGGGTAGTATTTATTGCACAGGCCATAATTACCTGAGCTTACAAGCCTCTGACTTAGGAGTGACTGGGCTAAAGGGGCCTGGTGGAACCAGTATTTGAAGATAAACTCAGTGGAGGGTTTTAAAATTCATATCTGTCTCTAATGTGTGATGCAGGGAGGTGTTCGCAAGGGAATGTGTGGTGCATTGGAAGGGAGTGTAACAAGATAGGAAGAAGCTTGGTTAGGGCTCTGCTGCCTGGAGAAGAGGGGGAAGGATGATCTGGGAGCAGAGAGGACAGGCTGGTGAAACACAGGCAGGAAGGGGATTGGGGACGGGGACGGGACAGAGAGCAGTCCCTGTTGAGAGTCTGAGATTGAAGTTTCAATTCCATAAGACGTGTCGTTACCTATGTACTTAGCAAAACACATTTTATTAGATTCGAAGTAATTTCCTTTTCCCCAATAAGAATCTAAGCCCAGCTCCCTTACTTGTTCATCACCGCTTGGATCCCTGGACACTAGTGTCATCTTTGCCACCCTCCACTGTACACTCCCCATGGTAGTAATTGCCTTCCTGTGGGACGGCTGACAGTGACTATAAGAAGCGTTGTAAGAGACCCACAGTAAACAGCATCCTATCAGCGCAGCACAGCGTGGGGGTGCGGTGCGAGGCTGGAGCTGGATGATTTGAAGTGTGGTATCTGATCTCCATGTGTGCTGTTTCAGGCAGTGGCAGTTTCTACTCATCTGCCACAGGGGTTGCGTTAGGACATGGTGTGACATTGCTCTATCTCACTGTATGGGTGGAGCGGGAGATCTGAAATTGCGATGACATCATCAGCCAAATAACACCGGTCTACAATTTTTGAGAAGTCGTCTGCTTCAGAGATAAAATGTGCTATTTATTATGTATTTTGATGTGCTGAATTCAAATATGACAATTAAAACAACTGATTGGCTACTGTTTCTAAGATATTTACGTTTTTACATTTTATGTCTATGTATATTGTCAGGTTTCAGAGTAGCAGCCGCGTTCGTCTGTATCCGCAAAAAGAACAGGGAGAACTCCCACCTGTTCATGCTCTGTATGTGTGTGTATCTATCTCCTCAATATATGTTCCATTCTATGCATCCGAAGAAGTGGGCTGTAGTCCACGAAAGCTTATGCTCTAATAAATCTGTTAGTCTCTAAGGTGCCACAAGTACTCCTGTTCTTCTTTTTATGTATATTGTGTAGCTAGTAGAGTTTTAATCATAAATTGTAAACCTAGGTCTTTTCATGTGTTTATGGTTGCTTTACATGATACATAAACAGGACAGGTGAAATATTAACACTTTAAAATCAGCAAAAGGGTTATATAAATAAAATTTATTATGAAACAAAAGGCAAAAAACTATTATGTACATAGTTTAGTCCTATTCAGTGTCTACTCGACGCTTCTTGGCTTGTCTCTTGTATTCATTAAATGGAGCATCTCTTGTCACTGTCCAACAATAGTCTGCAAGCATTGATGGGCTCCATTTGCCCTGATAGCATTTCTCCATTGTTGCAATGTCCTGGTGAAATCGCTCGCCGTGCTCGTCGCTCACTGCTCCGCAGTTCAGTGGAAAAAAATCTAGATGAGTGTGCAAAAAATGTATCTTTAGTGACATGTTGCAACCAAGGCTTTTGTATGCCTTGAGGAGGTTTTCCACCAACAACCTGTAGTTGTCTGCCTTGTTGTTTCAGAGAAAATTTATTGCAACTAACTGGAAGGCTTTCCATGCCGTCTTTTCCTTGCCACGCAGTGCATGGTCAAATGCATCATCTCGAAGAAGTTCACGAATCTGAGGACCAGAAAGACACTTCCTTTATCTTAGCTTCACTTAACCTTGGAAATTTTCCACGGAGGTACTTGAAAGCTGATTGTGTTTTGTCAATGGCCTTCTTCATCAGACCCAGCTTGATATGTAAGGGGGTAACAAAATCTTCCTTGATTCAACAAGTGGTGGATGCTGAACACTTTTCCTCCCAGGCTCCAATGACTGTCGGAGTGGCCAATCTTTCTTGATGTAGTGGGAATCTCTTGCATGACTATCCCATTCGCAGAGAAAACAGCAGTACTTTGTGTATCCAGTCTGCAGACCAAGCAAGAGAGCAACAACCTTCAAATCGCCACAAAGCTGCCACTGATGTTGGTCATAGTTTATGCACCTCAAAAGTTGTTTCATGTTGTCATAGGTTTCCTTCATATGGACTGCATGACCAACTGGAATTGATGGCAAAACATTGCCATTATGCAGTAAAACAGCTTTAAGACTCGTCTTCGATGAATCAATGAACAGTTTCCACTCATCCGGATCGTGAACGATGTTGAGGGCTGCCATCACACCATCGATGTTGCAGGCTACAAGATCACCTTCCATGAAGAAGAATGGGACAAGATCCTTTTGACGGTCACGGAACATGGAAACCCTAACATCACCTGCCAGGAGATTCCACTGCTGTAGTCTGGAGCCCAACAGCTCTGCCTTACTCTTGGGTAGTTCCAAATCCCTGACAAGGTCATTCAGTTCACCTTGTGTTATGAGGTGTGGTTCAGAGGAGGCGGATGGGAGAAAATGTGGGTCCTGTGACATTGATGGTTCAGGACCAGAAGTTTCATCCTCTTCCTCTTCCTCGCCTGACTCAAGTGAGAATGATTCTGGTGCATCAGGAACCGGCAGTCCTTCTCCGTGGGGTATGGGGCGTATAGCTGATGGAATGTTTGGATAATGCACAGTCCTCTTTTTCTTCTTTGACACACCTTTCCCAACTGGAGGCACCATGCAGAAGTAACAATTGCTGGTATGATCTGACGCAATACCAGCTTCAGATTGCATCATTCATTGTTTTGCCTAAAAAGCAAGTACTGTCCAAACCCAGTCATAGATTTATTCATAGATCCAGTCAAAGATGTATTTTAGTCATTTCTGGTTTAAATTGAGATCCCTTCCCTTTATAACTCACTTATCCTCCGCCACTCCCAAGTCAAGGGTCATATATACTGACCCAATAGCATATCTTGAAAACTGGAGCCAATCAACAATTTTAAGCATCATTTTCGTTCTCAGTGACCCGGAATTAGTAAAGTTTGACTACATTTATTTCAGAAGCATTTTGGCTGTAGAGCAGTGTAATATGTGATAAGTATTAGAGTGTAGAGTAGCTAATCTAGATTTGAAAAGCCCTATTTCCTCTGAGTGGGGTTTCTGCTGAGATTTCATCACCCAAAATCACTGCCCTTTAATACAGATTTAATTTATAATTAATATAAGCAGATGTTAATATAATAAAAGATAATATATGGAGATATACCTATCTCATAGAACTGGAAGGGACCTTGAAAGGTCATCAAATCCAGCCCGCTGCCTTCACTAGCAGGACCAAGTACACCTCTACCCCGATATAACGCTGTCCTTGGGAGCCCAAAAAAATCTTACCACATTATAGGTGACACTGTGTTATACTGGACTTCCTTTGATCCACTGGAGTGTGCAGCCCTGCCCCCCTGGAATGCTGCTTTACTATGTTATATCGGGGTAGAGGTTTACTGATTTTGCCCCAGATCCCTAACTAGCCCCCTCAAGGATTGAACTCATAATTCTGGGTTTAGCAGGCCAATGCTCAAACCACTGAGCTATCCCTCCCCCCACAATGTTCTCAGCTGTCTACCTCCCCTCCTTTGGATTGCCCTTCTCGGGCAGCATGTGTACTTGGGCGTCAGTGTACACGATCAGTGAATAAAAGTAGCCACTCATTAATATCCATTTTCTCCATTTTGCTGGGTGTCTTCAATGATGGGACATTGCAGCAGTATTGCCAAATCCAAGCATTCATAAACTACAAGTCAGACCCCAGATTAGTTTTAAAATTATGTCAGGCCCAAAAATCATGAGACTGGCTTGACAATTATAAGTTTAAGAAAAAATGTTGGTGGTTCTTATTACCTTCTGGTGCATTCATCTCACTTTCCAAGCTTTTCTCTGAAACCATGAGGGCTAGGAATTTAGGGTGTTGTTTTGTTTTGTTTTGTTTTTTTACATGAAAGCCAAGCATGTAATCTCTTGATTCTAGGAACTGGGGCTTTAAGAAAATTAATGATTTGGAAACATTATTGCTGAAAGTTACCTGGATCTGAACACAGCACGGTTCTTGTGTCCTTGCTGTAAAGCATCTCCTTGACAACCCTGCCTTGTTTTTTTTCATTGTTTGGCATCCCCTGACTCAGAACTTGAGAAATCATTTCAAATCTGGTTTCACAGCCTCTCTGCATCTCCTGGCTCTTGATAAAAGCTGCAGCACGGTGGCTGGGCTCAGGTCATTTCTTCTCATTAGGTTTGTGTCAGACTTTCTGTCCTCTCAGCGGCTCTCTGCACAGCATGTTCCAAACGCATCTCCTTTCTTTGGCTCTGTGTGAATCACACTCATGCAAAGTGGTGCTGATGTTATAAATTAGACTGTTTAAGAAGCAGAGCTGCTACTGTATTTCCAACCTGATCTGTAATCTGATATGCACAACAGTGAGAAATACTGCATGGACTGAACACAGTAAACTGCCTCATTGCCTTAACTCTGCCTAATTTCCTTCATATCAACTCTTTATTTTATTTGAATTGTCTAAATATAAGGAAGGATTGGTGGGGAGATGAATTGCGCTGTGGAAGTGTCTTTGGCAAATGATTGAAGTCCAATTGCTGGAGTAATTGTAAGTGCTCAAAAACAGAGGAATCCCGGCCTTTCTGCAGGAGAATGGGCTAGATGTAGCTAAGAGGCCTTCTCCATCTCTCTAGAAAATTATCTGGCAGGTCAGGTGCTGGCTTAAAGATTCAACACTTCTGGAAAAACCCTGGTCTCCAAAAGAGGATGCTCCTGGCAGAGGCAAGTGAGCTGAGCCATGGAGGGCTGTGACTGGTAGCTGTGGAGGGATGTTACTACCACACCATCCAGTGTATCAAGGATTTGCTTCTGACAAATTCACTTAAAGTAGACCTAATCCTGGAAAATTCAGGTTTGAAACCCAGACTAGCAGTGTCTCCTTTATCTGTGCTGAAGGGTGAGACGAGAAAGTGCATCCCAGTGCATGTTTGGAGAGGTGTGCTCATGTTAAGTTATCTTCAGAGTGTCAGGCCTGCATATGAATTCCTTGGTTTGGCTGACATGAGTCAAACATTACTAAAGTTAATTTTGTTGTGGTGTTTTTTTCTGAGAGTAAATCTTACTGATATCCTTTCTGACTACAGATTTCAAAATCAGTTTCTTTGCAGCACATTAATGTTCAGTACATTTATTTCCATTTTACAATTTACTTAAATTTTCTACTGCCCAATGTTGGTTAATGGAGCCGCTTGGGTAGTTCTGGGCATGGCATGCAGCTTATTGATATATTATAATTATCTGGATAGGCAGAGCATGGATTCAGCAGAATGACATCTTCATTATTTCACATGCTGTACCTCCAGAGGTGGATGCAGTTTAATCAAAATGATACATTGTTGATGGACAGTCTTCCTTTTAAATGCCATTTGGATGTCCCCACAAATCTGCTCTCTTAGCGTGCAAGACCCCACTTGATCCCTACTGCATCATCTTCAGTCAAACGTGCTAACTATGGCTTCCTCCAGAATTCACCGTTGTTGCTCTTTGCGCTGCAGTAACTCATTCCACTTGATCAAAGCAAGGCTTGTCGCCCGGAGCCTGTCGCCTTGTTGGCATCCACAGCCCCGGAAGGGCCCAGCAGTGAGAAGCCAAGTCTAATAATGAAACTGAGATCTCTCAGGGCAGAACAGATCCTGTACCATAGCCCCTGTGCCAGTCTCCTGGTTCTTGTGCATTGTGAGTAGTTTTAAATCTATTAAGTACAGTGGTTATTAATTAAAATCAGTGATATTTGTGTGTTTGTATAACAGGAACTCTAAACTTTTATAAAATATGTGCTCAGCTAGAAAGGAAAAAGGACTGAAATGATCAGTTGCTATATTTGCTGATTTGCTTTTCACACGCTTCACTGTATGAGGAAGATATGCTACTGGCAGTGTTGTTTCCAATCGCTTTAATCACTTTAAATTCTATGTATTACATCATCTCAGACATGCAGTTAAAACAAAATAAACCTATTTAAATTGGTTCTAAACAGGGCGATTGTGGAAGTCTTGTCCAGTGGTGAGAAAAGGGAACTGGCAATCAGAAGACCTAAGTTCTATTTAGTACTCTGCTATTGACTCATGCAGTCTTGACAAGTCCCTTCATCTCTCTTTGACACAATCTTCCTATCTGTAAAATAGGTACTACAAATCTTTGCCTTCCTTTGCAAATTGCCTTGAGATCTTCTGAGGAAAGGATGTGGTATAAGCACCAAATGTAATAACCATTATTTTTACTCTGCTGAGGCATATTCCGAACTCTTACTAAGGCTCTATCAGTGTAGGGAGCTATCAAGTGGTTGGATCCCATGATTCAGAGAGAGAGCCCACTGAGTTACTGGAGATATTCATGTATATTAAGAGATCTTCATCAGCTCTCAGCAGACCATTCCATGCAACCAGAAAAGAGAAGAAGACAGTGTTTTCTGCCACCTGTTTGTCGCTATTCCCCTGATTTAGCCCAAGTGCAAAGCTGCAGATCCTATGGGGGAAAGATAGTTTGGTGCTTGTTCAGTATCTTGGGAGTATGGTGCTTGTATTTCTTGGCTGGATACAATCCCCTCCCCTTTTCTCAAAGATTCTTTTTTTGCTGTAAAATCTGTAGTAATTGTCTGGGTGTATGTAAACGAATAGTCAAATTCTCCTTCCATTGACTTGAGGTAGCTGAAGATTTCTCAGCATCCTTAGGGAATGTTTGAGAAAGGGTTAAACTGCAGCCATAACAATTTATTACAAGATCTTCAAAGCAAATTCAGATTTTTTTAATTATGTCAAATTAAGGTTATTAAAAGTTAAATTCTGTACTGAGAGCATTTTCCAGTGAAAGGTGCTGTAACATCATTATTTCTCCCCAAAACGCACTTACTGTACATTTCTCAAAGCCATCAGCCTTGATTGAAAGCTAATGAAAAAGCTGTCCTGCGTCAGTTTATTCCTTGTATCCATTAAGAATAATTACGTCTGAACAATTTTTGAAGCCTGTAACCTTCGCAAGTGTTGCTAATGGCATTATAAATTGCTCCTTGTCCAATGACTACAGTCTGAGGCTTAATTCAAAAGCGCTCTGTCAACAGGGCTGATTTGTGTGGTTAATGAGTGCGTTTAAAACAACAGCCTCGGCTCATGCATCCTAATGTCGATAAGAGGATGTGGTTCAATAAAGAGGCTTGTCCGTAATAATTAGCAGCGACAAATGCTCCGGATTAGACCGATCACAGCATTAATGACTCTGCTTTCAGCACATTACAGAAAAAGTTTCCATCTCTGACTTCTCTGGGGCTTGGTTCTAACTTTTAAAGTGTTGGATTTGAATAAACCAATCCTGGGGCTAAGTACATTTAAGGCTCAAATACGTCAAGAGTGCCAGCAGAGTCATTGAACTGCCAGAGGTTACTAGGCCTTTGTAAAAGAGATTCAGTGCTGAAGTTGGTCTTTGTGAAAACATTCTCTTCCTAAACATGAAGTATCAGGGTGAATCTACTTCCTGCCCAGAGCCAGTCTTGGGGATTATGGGCTAGAGTAGAAGCCACAGCCCTCTCTCTGCCTCTTTTGCCATGTATTAATGCTACTTAGTTTCCATCCATATAAATCTCAGGGCCTCATCACCTTCTTGGCCCCTCTAACACACTTTGCTAGTGGACACTACTGCACATGGGAGGTCATGCAGATACTGGGGGTCTTTGTGTGTCTCTGCACCAGGATTCCCATGGGACTTCCCGTTCACTCCTGTTGGTTCCATGGGGATTCCCCTTTTCTTAGATTTGCTCACATGCTTTATTTATATGACTATTCCGGGTACTGCCTGTTCTAGAGCACAGACTTTATTTTTGTTTATAAAGTCCATTTTTAAACCTGATTGTCAGTTTCGTTTATTTAGGCTCTTGCAGCAACACAATAAATATAACAGAAGTATTGCTGTCATATACAGACTTGTAAAACGCAAGGATATATAGAAAAACCTAAAGACCCTTTTTGAGCCAAAATTCACTTCACATTCCATAGCTGCTCCTGAACACCAGCATTTTTAAGCCAAGACTCGGTGTTTCCTAATTAAGTTATAATTGCGGGCCACACTATTCCTCCATTGCATAAACAAATTACTGATGCTGCCATTTTAGTCTGTGAATTTCCTTTAGATCTTGGTATGCTAATTCCACACTTGAAGAATCAGTGAACAAAAAGCAAAAGCATAGGAAGTGTAGAGTCTCTCTCTCTGTTCATCTATATGGAATTCAGCAAAAGTCAGGATTGATGATAAAAGCCACACATTGCAATGTCGAGATGAGAATGTGCTGGAGTAAGTTTGAGGCATTAATGAGAAATGAGTGGAACAGCACTTCATCTCTGTGTTGACGAAGTCCTCTTTCTGCATCCTATGTGGCTGCTGCAGCGGCAGTTGGGGTTCTTACAGCAGGCACCAACGCTCTTGAGCAAGTGTCTGTCTGAGCCTGGCACAATAGTCTGTTGTTGAGAAAAACTAGTGTATTGTCTGATCTAAACCAAGGAAGTGAAACTTCTTTCTCTGTTTTTTTTTTTAATTCAAGTTTTATTTTAAATTATTTGCATCCTCCAATAAATGTGCTGAAACAAGATTCCTGGCAGAACACATGATTTATCATTTCAGCAATATCATATTAACATAAATTTGTCAAAGACTGTCAACCACCCAAGTCCTCCAGACATCTGGGGGGTGGGGTGGGGATTAAAGCATCATATTGCCTGAAATGTACTCAGATAAGAAAATAATTTTCATTTAAGGCTTGCATTTGTACTATATATTTGTATCTGTCTATCTATCTATCTATCTATCTATCTTCTGTATACAGGCTATAAGCCACCAAGTTTGGTTCAAAGTGATTCAGATTCTTATAGTAATGACTTAGATAACTCATCATCCTATCCAGTTACACTAATCTCAATTGAAACATTTTTGTCACTAAATATAGCAGATCAGAAAACTCAGCATCATCAGAATTGTACAAAACATTCCCCCCCCCCTCCCCCGCCCCTGATCTTTGATTAAAAGCAGTGTGGTAAGAAATAATGCAGAGGGCTAAAAGCCCAAAGCAACACACACTGCTTGTAAAATATCAGGTTTTCCCTTTGAACTTGAGGAGCTTTTGAGATCCCAATAAAACTATCGGCTCTGATTTTGAAATAAAATCTTCCCTCTTTTATCCCAGAAATGTATTAAGACCCTTTCTCTGTCTAAAGGTCATGCAAAAATTCCTATTACTATTAGGATAAGTTGCCAATAAGCAGACATTATTTTGGATTTGATAGTCCTTCACTATTTGAAAGTGAGGATCAAGTTAAGAATTAGAAATCAACAAAGACCAAATAAAACCCAAAAGTTCATTCCCTCAGGGAAACCCAAAACTTGAATATTTTAGATTTAGCAAAATTTCTCATGGTTCTATTTTCCTGTGTATAAAAATGTAATCCACTTGACTTTTTTAAAAATTTCTTCTTGATTTGCCAAAATAGTAATTTATTTGGTTCCCTTCATACTTTTTCTGCCTGTTCTGCCTTTTTCTCTAATTCAAACATATTTAAAAAGCTAAATGAAACTTGGATTCAAATGCAGATAAAACTTTTCTGATTTTTTTTTATGGATGTTCTGTCATGGTATTTGAATTATTTAACCAAAGCTGGATCTGCAGAACAATGAATTCACTATTATTTTTCTGTACAATGAAAAGAATTTTCTTAATAGCACAAAGTGATCAATCATAGAAAAATTCTAGTCATTTAACATAATCTCTCTAAAATGTGTTATGAGAATAAGACATGTAAAATAGTACAGTGCTTTTTCTAGATATATAGGTATAGCAGTTGCTTTATATGATTATTGATAAAAATTCTCCCCTGCCCCTCATATTTTTAGGGTTTTAGATAGAAAGATAAAAATGTAAGATAATAGAAGAGAGGGAGAAAAGCAAAAAGGAGGAATAAGGGGGACTATAAGCACAAGTTGATGGGAAAAGAGAAAGGATGATACAAGAGACAGAAGGGGGCTGGGGCTGGGGCTGAAGAAGGAAGAATTCAGAAAGGTGATAGAGGAGGAAATTTGAAAGGTGGGGTTGGGTGGAAACATCAGACAAAATGTTGTGTCACTATCCGCTGTAGCAAACTTTGGCCGGGGAGCTATAAAGTTTTATGCACCTCAAACTTAATGGAGATATCCTTTCTTGTAGAGCTGGAAGGGATCTTGAAAGGTCACCAAGTCCAGCCCCCTGCCTTCACTAGTAGGACCAAGTACTGATTTGCCCCAGATCCCTAAGTGGCTCCCTCAAGGATTGAGCTCAC
The DNA here is from genome assembly GCF_027887155.1 of Malaclemys terrapin pileata. Lineage (NCBI taxonomy): Eukaryota > Metazoa > Chordata > Testudines > Emydidae > Malaclemys > Malaclemys terrapin. Next base: position 19,739,800 of record NC_071526.1, on the reverse strand, counting down.
AGCCCTGGGTTTAGCAGGCCAATGCGCAAACCACTGAGCTATCCCCCCCATGGGTGATCCCAGGCTCTGGAAATGCTTTTTGGCCATTTGATGGATTTGAGTCTGTTTTTTTGTGCCTTGGGATAAAGAAATGCTGGAAGCTAACAAAAGCCAAGATCACATGAGATTGGAGCAAATGAGACATGTTCCCATTTTGCTTCTGTAATTTTTCTTGAGCTCTGCCTAACATGCTTTGAACCAGAGGTTTATAAGCATAGTCCCTTCTCATGGGCTGCATATATACTGGCAAATTTCAGACCTATAATTCTCCACTGCTGCACCTCGATGGGTGTTAGCAATGTTAGAAGCTGTAATGTAGAAAAGGCTCTGGTGTTCTTACCACTGCATTGTATAACCCTCACCTACCCTTGGTGAATTGTGTGTCTGGTGCTTTCCTAATGCTTGTGAAGCACATGAAATTTTAACAGTTACAGACAGCACCTCACTCATCTCTTCCTGCCCTGTGGTCTGCTCCTGCCACTCAAGGGGCTCCCTTTCTGGGATATTTCAAAGTGCTCACACAATCTGATGGGTGCAGAATGTTCCCTTGAAGGAGAGACGATCCTTCTAACAATGTGTCTCTGTCTCCTTCACCTTCTCTTGACTTTGTGACTTTGTTGCCCTACACTTGGAGCAGTGCCCAGGGTATGGTGCACCAAACAAGACACTCCTGTCATCCTTCCTGTTCTGCAGCATAGTCTGCTGTTGCATCTTTCCCTTGTGCTGACCTGAACTTTCAGCCTGTGCCACAGACAGCCTGTCACAGCAGGGTTACCTGTTTGCCGGACCTCTCCTCCTGTACTGAGCTAGTTACACAGACCGCCTTGTACAGTCTTTTGCTGGTTTCTGTACTCCATGGTGGTCTCCCAGACTGCAGGGGTCTTCTTGGCACCTATATTTGGGGGTGGGCCCTTCTTGGACTATGGTGTGATGTGCTGTGCCCAGAGGTCTGTGAACCAAGAAGCTGTGGAGTTCAACTTTGGTGGGGTATGTCAGGCAGGGATTGTGCCACTTCTTGATCCCTTCCCCTCTCCCCATTGTTTGCCTCCTGTGGAATTAATTTTGGGATAAAGTACAAATAGTGTGACGGATATTAAGCGCTAAAGATACATGACAGGAAAGAGAGATTTGAAAATGTAAGCCAAGCAAAAGCCAAAACTGCAGTAAATGCATCTGAAGAAGAAAATTCCTCTTCTCTGTCACTGTGAGCTCTCACACAATAGCTCATTTAAAACTGTCAGCTAAATACCAAACTCAAATAATACTTTATTTTGATGCTTGTGTTTTAGTCAGAGCAATCTAATGTACATAGTTTTAATTTTTGCTCACTCTGTGCAGGCTCCTTGTTATGCTTAATGTAGGGTGTTACAGAGAACAACACAGAACTCATTTTTTTTTTCTATTGAAGAAGCCTGAAGTTAGTTTTCTATTCTGTTGAAGAACCCTGAACTGTCTTTCAGTTATAGCTTTCCTGTTTGCTAAAAAATATTTATAAACTGAAGTTGAAATAGAATCAACTTTCCGAAGTGGCACACATGCCTAGTGTTTCTCAGTGCAGTCCCCAGATGACTGGAATCTGTTAAAAGGTGTAGAATAGAATAGGTTGATGAAAGTACAGATTTTGAGTGGCTGGAATCCGTTGGATTTGGGGGAGAGCCCAGCAGCAGGCCAGGCATGTGGGGATCCTCCTGAAAACGAGGTTTACTCCTCAGGTTTTTAAAGAAGAAAAAATGGAAAAAAAGCTTGAACGCTGCCAGAGTCCAAAAATGGGGCTTGTTTCAGGCCTTGCAGTATCTTTATGCTCCCTCTGTCACCGTTCCTCAGAGAGATTTGGAGGTGTATTACCTGTGCAAAGAATGAGCATGTGTTTTCTTGAGAGGTTAATGACAATTAAAGTTGATTTAAATTTACCTCATTGTTTTGTTCATGAATTTCTGGATTTGCTGTAAAACTGTTTCCTGATCTTGACAACAGAGACAAATGCACAGGGCAGGCCCTTTGCTGGCACTGGCAGGACAGAAGGCATCATTCGGCCTTTCCCTGCACCAACTGGGCCCACGCTGCAGGAAAATAGGCTTTTGGGGACTAAACCCTGACTTCCAGTCAGTGTGAGCTGCATTAAAGAATTGTGATAATTGAAGTAACCAGTGCCCTGTTTCCTGGTCCCAAAAGGCAGGGAGGAATTTACACATTGAGAGAATGTGTAAATTCTGCAGTTGGAACAGCACTACCAGTTGAGAGTGCAGCCATGGCCCAAAGTCAGAAGCCCCCAGAATGACTGTTCCTTCCCTAGCAATATAGTTCAGATTGCTTCCCCCTTTGGCTCTGAGTTGCATGACAAACCTTGACGGGAGACCTGGGTATAAGGCAAGCTTTACCCCATCAACAGTCTAATTACTGGGCCCTTGCTAACAACATACAATTCTCAAACAGCTGAACCGTACATAAAGCCAGACAGCTAAGAACAAACTTCTTGTTACAAATTAATTTGGTTTTGTGTATGCATGTGTTTTAGTTTCTTTTTTATTGCTACTCATAACTGGAAGCAATTACCAGGTATTTCACTCGTTGCTGCTTTAATTTAATGTTGAGTCAAGTCAGTTTGAGGAGACAGAGCATTCAGGCATAGAATGCACTCATTATCCCTTTAAAGAACTATCTCAGAGTACTATAAAGGATAAGAGGCAGTTGAGGGAAAAGATTGGGGTGAGCTTGTACAAAAGGCTGATTTTTATGTATTTGTGGTGGGCAGCTGGTCTTTTCATAGTAATGTAATAAAAGGGGCTGCATTCTTTCTAAGATGTTATGTGTCTGAGAATATTGCAGGTGAGAGGCTGGGTCATTTCATTAAGGAGGCTGTGGTATCAAAGTGGCAGGGGAAGCTGGATTGAGCAGTACAGAGCTATGAACAGCAGTGATACTGTCAATAGCTAAGTGCTGCATGTAAGTTATCCTTGCCACCAGCAGGAGGAGATGAGGTTAGAAATGGCAGCAAAGACTCATTGACCAGCCAGAAAGGAGTCTGAGAGTGGAATGACATCATTTAGTGGCCTGTGCTAAACTGCCTTGTCTTCTCCCCATTTCAGCCAGCTCATAGAGCTATGCAGTAAATAATTTGTTTCAAAAATACCTTTCTTGGCACTTGTTTGGGTTTTTTTCCCCCTAAGCTAAAAAATGTCATCAACTAAGTAAGGATAATGGAAGAGGGATGCTGTAGGGGGAAGTTTTAAAAGGACAGTATTATGTCTATAAAATCTGCCTGACATGATTAACTGAGCATCGTAGATTGTAACCCCTTCATTTAGTGCACTCTTCTCAAAGTTAGCACTTTGGAGCGATGTGCTGTGGCTAACACCATACAAATTGCTGGAATGGGCAGTTAAATGGTGAGGTCAGAGGTTAAATGAACACGGTTGTTTATGAGGACACAGCCCGAATCCATTTGCATTTTAATATTCTTTCTGTGAGACGAAAAACCATTTTGAGGACAGCTTGTTTGGAAATCCCATTAACAGGTTATTTATGGGACTCACGACTGCCTGACCCTTAGCCTTGTTTTGTTAAACATGAACTAGACATGAATCAGATGGGCGGCAGGGCTGCTGCTATTGTTTTCCATAGCATTAAATGTCATTGAATTCAATTATTCTGAATCTGACACTTTCTAAGTTATTACCCTCATAATGCTCAATTTTCTTTTTTCTTTTGTCAACCTTATTAATTCTCTCTGCTTTAAAAAGCAGTGACACTTTTAGGAGGCCATTTCCTCTCTTATCAATGATCTAGGTGAGAATGAGAAGCTTATCTGTACTGTGCTTTAACAAATCATAATTTGGAAGCTACACTTTGAAGAAATCAGATGATTCCAGTTATGGTCCTTGTACATTTTATAGGAATACAAAAAGCTAACAATATTCTCAGGGTAGCAAACATAGCCACATAAAGGTCAGCTGCCAAACTATCGGGAAGGGAGGTTTTTAAAGCACCCTTTTTTTCTGGGGGGACAAAATGACCAAGTGCAAAACCATCAAGATCTGACTAAAACCACAACACTGATATCAATCAATGCATAAGAAAACCCACTGCCTCCAACATAACACACATACTTCATAGAGTGAGTTCACTTTTTATGCTTCCTGACAGATTTGTTTTTTGGGTTGAAAAGAGATGGCGTAATACACTAAAGGCTCTATCAAAAATTAATGAAAACACATCGAGTTTTGAATGTGAAAATAGTGGTGGTGGTAGTGTCACCTTTGCTAGAGATAAAACCTTATCGTGAACATTTCTTACCAGGAGTCTTTTGCACTTTCACCGTGGCGTTGGATCTCTTTCTGTGCAGGGAGTCTCTGGGACCAATTTACTGTCCTGAAAGTCACTGTCTCCCTGAAGGGGAAATCCACACCTGTGGAGATGGTCAGTATAAGGCCTATGCACCACATAAATCTGAATGGGACTTTTGTGGTGTATGGGCTTTGTGCTAGTATCTCTGCACTAGGACATTTTCACTTCAAGTGATGTTCAAGCTGCTTGAAGTTAGTGAAGATCTGAACAGGAGATGTTCTTTATTCGAAAAAAAGTATAGTGTAGGCACAAAAGATGTATTTAGAGGAAAAGAGCATAGAAAGCGTTTAGAACAAAGATCCATCGACAAAGATGTGTTGGATTTTTTTTTGTTTAAACAGGACAACCTGCGGTGGGGGTGAGGGATGTGAACTCCAGCTAGTCATCTGTGGTGTTAGGATATTTATTACTTAAGAATATTTCCCTGTTCTTTTTCTCAGAGAAAAGGACATAAGTGCTGCTGTCTGGCCAATATTCCATTTGTGACCTAGTGATTACATGTTGTGACATGCAGTGCATGGGGCAAAGCCTCATGTGGGTTCACTTCTATGTAGCACCTTGGCACATCAGGAAATACTACTAAAGTTCTGGAGCATTAATTTGCCACAGTGTGGAATGTATATTGACTCTCTCTGAAAGAATGACAAGCATGAATCTGAATATTTGATTTCCTTTGGGGAGGCTGGTTTAAAGCAGTGTGGGCAGCCATTCTACATAGTGCATGTTAAAAGTGACTTGATTTCTGTGTGCACTTTTGTAAGTATTTGCATTTAAATGTAAATTGTATTCCTCTGCACATAGTCTCTCTGGGTTTTTCTTTTTCTTTCTTAAAGCCCTTTTGACCAAGTTTAAAATAGATTTTCAGTATGAATTGGCTGTCTGTGGAATTCTCTTTAGTGGTTAATTCAATCTTAATAGAACCTGATTTTTTCAGAGAAAAAGGGAACAATACATCTTTAGAACAGGTTTGTAAGTGTCATGATTTTTCAACTAATTTATACTACATCCTCCCCTTTTAAATGTTAAATTACCTCATTGTATCTCTGAATATCATATATATTTGGGCCTGAAATTAAGCTTGCTGTATAGTTGTCAAAATGACCACAATTTGCTGTGTGAAATGCCCTGATTGCATGTGTAATTCAAAGCAATCCTAATCTCTGTATAAACCAGTGCAGACTGCTTAGGGGATAGAGTTTATGTATGCTGATTGGGCCTTCAGTTTAGTTGATAGTGAATATACCTGCATGTTGAAAAAATGCATTACAGATTTTCAAATTCCTAGAAGCTTAAGAAAAAAAAAAGAAAGAAAGAAAAAGAAGGGGAAAGGAAGAAAAAGCCCCCATACTTCACCCCAAATAAGGATTACAAGGAGACCTGCTCCTCATGTCTGTCACATATATGTTTATTCCGTATTCTCTTGAAACACTGGGTCTTTTCAGATCCTCCTCATCTCTCATAAAGTGAATATATTCAGGTATCAGGGAATAATCTTGCAAATATGGACTCAAAAGTTAAAGTTTGATTTATTCCATTTCTTATAGCAGCTTGTGTTTCAACAAGAATAGGCTATGTTACCAAAACTCTTTAGCTAGTCTTAGGCTTCCACCTGGAACAGGTGGATCAAGACTGTTGTTCTTTGCTGGAATTACTTATTCTTGAGGTTCCTCAGAAATATAGCCATGAGGGAACTGGTTGTTCACATAAATCTCTATACACCTTTCAGCTAACTCACAAAGATACACTCACTGAGATACACAGGCAAAATCTATTTCTCAGAGAGATGTGAATTTGTGACACTCCCTGGTGGACTTTGGGTTCATAAACCAATGAATAGATTACACTTTTTCATGTATGCAGTTTGTTAAAAAATCTGTTATAGATATAACATGGATTTATTTAAAATATTTAATAATTAATCCAAGTGTAATGAATCACAGGTTACTGACATGATGTAAATTAAAATATTCCCTGTCTTCTTCAACAGTTTCAGAACAGCATGTGTAATGGAACAGAATGGAAATTGCTTACACAAATCCATAATTGTCCCATATTGCAGAGCTTGGTGTATTTTGTCACAAACCGGTGTAAAACTAGGAGCAGTTATTACACAAATTGTGTTTCCTGGTTATTTATATGTTGGTTGAATGGTTTGAATACTGCTGTTCTAGCCAATAATGATTGTTCTCCATTTATCACCAATCACAGATACTTTTGGAGCTGACCAAATACTTCACAACTAATAATCATTAAAAGAATCTTACCTCTATTCCAGAGTGTCATATCTGTGAGCAGATCATGATTTCCTCAAAATCATCAACCAAATGTATGCAGTGAATATTTCAACCTTGAGGATAAAAATACAAATTTGTCTGGAATTGTTTAGTTATGATAGGACAGCTGCATCACCTGGTATTATTTCTGTGCCTTTACTGGATGAGCACACAGGCCCTTCAGTATGAATTCTTGCATGTGCAACTTCAAAAGTTGGTTCCTGCAAATACTTGAAACTGCAACTTAGAATTTTGTTTTCCGGGAACATGTGTACCATATATAAATTCAATTTTTCAGATGTTCGTTTAAAGTGAATCTCTTGGGAATGCAGGCATGCATCCAGCAAATTTATTTAAAATGTTAGTGGAAAAAGTTTTGCCCAGCTCTAATTACTATGCCATGGCCTTTAAAGAAATTATTTGGAAGCCAGTGCTGAATTGGTAGCAAGGATTAGGAATGAGAGGAGCACACAAACTCCAAAGCAGAGGTCCATGTATTAACATATGCAACGGCTGACTTCTTGGGATAAGCACAGATGTAGAAACCCTGCCAACAGCCAGATCTACACAAATTTAAGGGCAGAATTTGTGATATACAGTGAATTCCTCCTTTGCCCGGCTTGTGTGTAAAGATGTTCTGAATTTTTCTTCACACTGATTATTTTCCAAAAAGCAGGTTTTGTCTCTCTGTTCAGCACAACTCTGCTTAAATGTCTGCATTCCTTAAGCTAAAGTCTTGAAAGTACAACATTAAGAAAATGCTGAACAAAGATGCCAAACACTAGTGTACATCTTATGTATATTAAAATCAAATTGAATGCCAAATTCTAGTCACTCTTTCACACTGCCAATATTAAAATAACCGTGTTGGAAAATGATGATTTCTTTAAACAGTGGTGAGAAACAGGTTACAGGAAGTCAGAAGCTGACTGCTATAAACATCAGGGTCAAATCAAATTCTGCCTTCACATTCTTTCACCCATGCAATCCCACCTAAGAGGAAGCAAACACCGCCTTTCGTGGTCTTGTTCAGGTGTAACTGGCTGCATAAATTGGCCCTAAGTGCTTAGAACATGTGTTCTGATATCCCCTCAGGGGAGAATCTGCTATGCACAGAAATTAGAAAATGCATAAACTGCTAAACCTGTTATCATTGTACAGTGTGTGTATAAAATGACTGCCAGTCAGTCCCATAATCTGATCACAAAAGGAATGATGTACAGTATGCAAAACAATTCAATGTATAAGAGGCCAGGCTATAAGATGTTCTCTGTGCATCCTTGTGTCATTTACATTTAATAAGGTAACCCAGACCCAGGGGGATACGAGAAGTAGGATAGGCGTGAGAGAAGTTAGGCCGTTTTCTGTACTTTTCTTAGGCTGGGCTACCTTCTGCCCTTTAGAGTATACTTAAAGACACACCGTGCCTGTTAAGAGGTGTGATAATTTAAGGGTGAGGGGGATCCTGTTGGATCTCAGCTCCATTACAAGTATCAAGAAGCAGCCATGGCCAAAAAATCCATTTTCCTTTCTTTGGCAAAGTGAGCAGCCTCTGTCCCCACAGCAGTCCAAAGCTTTGTCACCTGCAGACTAGCCCAGTGGTTATGGCAGTAACCTTGACTTGGGAGATCGGGGTTCAAGTCCCTATTGCACCATAAATGTTCCATGGGGCAAATCATTTAGCCTGTGTGTGCCTCAATTTCCCATCTGTAAAATTGGAAGTAGTACTTCCCTACCCCACATGTAGTGTTTTGAGTAAAAATGCATAAAAGATTTGCTAAGGGCAGGTCTTCACTACGGGGGGGTCGATTTAAGATACGCAAATTCAGCTACGCGAATAGCGTAGCTGAATTCGACGTATCGCAGCCGACTTACCCCGCTGTAGGGCCGGCAGCAAAATCGACCTCTGCGGCTTCCTGTCGACGGCGCTTACTCCCACCTCCGCTGGTGGAGTAAGAGCGTCGATTCGGGGATCGATTGTCACGTCCCAACCGGATGCGATAAATCGATCCCCGAGAGGTCAATTTCTACCCGTCGATTCAGGCGGGTAGTGTAGACCTAGCCTAAGATATTCCCACTCTGGGGGGTGTATAAGTACCTTAGATATATAGGTTAATGGGAAGCAGTATGCATGGAGTTGCATCCAAAATGGCACACCGCACAGAATTTGACAGATCTCATGCTTAGTGGTACTTCTTGCAGGAGGTACTGTGTTTGATGCCTGTTCTAAAGACAGAATTGGCTTCCAGTTTGTAGCCAGGTGTTGTTTTTTGTCTTTAAAGTCCTGAGACGTTTGGGCCCTGTGTATGTCCGAGAGAGAGAGAGAGAGAGACGCACACACCCCGCCTTTATTCTTGTGTGATTTCTCCTGCAAAAGTGCTTGAGCTAACAGACACCAGATTTGAACATGAGAGTGTTGGAGGCAGGCGTTTTCCAGGATTCACTCCCTCTTCTGAACATTTAGGACTTACGTTTGTGGAATTTCTAAGCATAGTACAAGGTCTGTCTGTTTACACTGCTTTTTGCCTGATGAGATCCTGGCAGGATTTCTGATTTTTTTTTTTCTGAGTTAGGGGAAGAGCGTTGAAATCTTTCACTGGCATGGAACCAGCTTGTAAAATTGTTGTTTGATATAGATGTGACACAAGAGCACTTAGACTGGTGCGTTTTTATTTTTAAAAAATTACATGGTCCATATCTAACTGGGAATAAAATCCACTACGCATTTCATACTACATATTCCTGTGGACACATCCCCAGTGGTCAGTCACTCCACATCAAAGGGCCCCTTGCAAACATCACTTATCTTATTCATTGAAGCAGAGAGAATAATTTGAACAGTGAAGAAACAAAACAGAAATGAAACATTAAAATGGTTTGTAAATTTACTTATAAATACAAAATCTCCATCCTCTTGTATCAGTTGCAACCTAGCTTGACATGGAAGTTTGGATCCTGAAAGGCAATTTGGTTAATGCTACAAGGAGGAAAACATAGGAACAAAATCTCATCCATCGTTTTAGCACACTTTATTATGAATCAAGCCGAGATAAAGGCTGCTTTTTATTCTTTGCTGTCTGGACTTTCAGGGACATTTTTCTATAAGTTCCTTTTTTAAACAGATGTAGTTCTAAGTTACTGTGCTCTGTCATACACATTGCAGGGATCACAATCATACATGAATAATAATACATGATTATGGCAGCTGATCCTAGTCCTGATTGGTTATTTGGGCACCCTTCAATATCAGTTTTCTGTTCCAGTAGGACATTGTGTCTCTTGATCCAGGAGATGTTAGAAGGGGCCAATAAGACTTGGGTGTAACACTTCTCCAGTATGTCCCTTTGAAACCTTTCTGCAGAATTTAAGCACCATATGACACTGGATCTTTATATTGTGTAAATCCAAAGAAATAATAAATAAATATTTCCTCCACATCACATGGCGACTTCAGAAATTATAAAAGTGACAATTTATGGAAAATATATTTATTAAAGTTTCAGGATTTTAATGGCAATGTTCTTGTTATATATTTTATATAAGACTTATATTATTAATTGCACTAACTTTAATTGTAAGTTAACTGTTTTTTATGGGCTATTGGGAGATATAGATATAGTTGTCTTGCGGAATATATCTTTATATCTGTAGCTATAGATATTGCTTAGATAATAAATTTATAGATAGCACTTAGATATCATAGATAGTTGATGTGTATTGCACATTGTGTTGCCTGTGTGCTTGTGATTAGACATTTTTAGTTTAATTTATCCTTGCATGACAAAGGGTCAATGAAGGAGGGTGAATTCCATTGCACACATGACAACAATTTGTATTGCTAGTTCAGAAACTGCAATGTCAGCTCAAAGAGACTCAGACAAAATGAAAACATAATAATACCTATCAGTTGTACAAAGAAACACCCAAGAGGTTAACAGAGATAAAATGGCTAGGATTACATAAGCTACTAAAGTTCATAATGCATTCTGGATAGCGGACAATAATCTAGTTATCTGATGTATTGGTACATTAATTACATAAAGAGACAGGAATTCTGTGAAGCCAACTTATACAAGAGATCGCCTTGGTCATTTTACTGTTTGAAAGTAAAGATGGTTAAGTATCAAAATGCCTGACTTCCCTCTGTCACCTGTGTACAGTTTCCCCTCCCCAAAGCCAGGTAAATACAGCTAGTCCAGGTCCTGAACTCCAGGTGTGGCCTGGGGTTCCCCATATTTTTATGTCACGTCAGGAAATACTCTCTCTTCCAAATGGATTCCAGTATCGATGTCATTGCTGGAAGGGGCACCTTTTAGAAAGGAAACCCCCAAAAGGATATTATTCAAGGTGGCAGTGACCAATCGATCAGATGTAAATTGAGCTCATAACCCACTCCCAGGACTCCCAGCATCCCAGTTTGGTGTTAGCTCAAGCTTTCCAAACTGGTCTTCTCCCAAGTGTGTCTCTGTTCTGTTCAGGCCCTTATACTACACACACGGAAGGCATCTCTGTTCAAATGCTGTGTAAGTGCAGCAGGAATGGAGCTGGCAAACATGGGTTACAATGCAGTGTGGAGGAAGAGAGGAGTTAGAAAAGAAAGTACAGCCCAGGTGGTAATTGTGGGATAGGACTGAAGGAGTAAGAGCACCTGGGCCTGGCTAACCTGCGTTCTCTCTGCAGCGTAGGCAGGTTGCCGTCCCACGATGAAGCAAACCCTGGGCTCCAGCCTGTACCCTGGGTTTAAAGCACCCTTAAACCTGGGTTAGAGGTTTTGGTCTGGATGGAAGTGGGGTTGGCGTGGTGCTAACTCTGCAGTTAACATAGACCCAGAGCACCTAATAAAACCTTTTAAAGTGTGCAAGCTTCGCACGTTGACAGTTTTGTTGCAGATTCTTCCTTCTTGTTCTGCTGATGATTCGTTTTTAGGCATTACGTGGACAAACAAGCAATAAAGTTAACTCAGAAATAAACTAAATGATTCTAAATGGAGCATAAAACCAATGTTCGGGATCATCTGGGTGGCTATTAGTATAAGAATGTATGATATAAATGTGAATTTATTTCCACACATGTAGTGATCAAATATAGCCATAAATATGTGTGTAATGACTCTGAACAATTAGCACTTCTACGGTTTAAGAGCTGGAAGAGCTGCTCAATTTGATCTGATTAAGTATTGTTAAGATTACTCCATTCATTTGCTTTTAGGCTCTGGTTTGTTCAACAGCCTCCTAATATTAGTTGAACAAGTTTCCTCTAAGATGTTCCCATAACTTTTGAATGTACGAAGAGTTCGGCCAGCCATATGGAAAGAAGGTAAAATGCAGCCTGGCAAATTTCCCCCAGAGAGAGCTTTTTCATTACTTGCCAGAGTTTCTGCATCTCTCTTCCCTAGACCCTGAAAATTCACATGAAGTTATTTTCAGTTTTCTCAGCTTCAATCATGTATTGGCTAAAGCCTCTGACTAAGAACGAGTGCTTAATAACAGTAAATAAATTCTGACATTTTATTTTTACTCCTGAGTAAAAATGTTCATCATGCTGGTGAAAATAAGCAGTCACATTTTATTTAACAGCAGAAAAGATTTGTACATATGGCCCTGCAGGAGCTGAGGAATCTATTTTCATTATAACAAACATTGATTTTGCATTAAAAAGTCTCATTATTTGAGATAATGACTGTTGGGTTCCTTAGTTATTCTTCTGGTTCCTAAATCATTAAAACTATAGCATTTAAAGAGCAAATAGGAATGCAAAGGACCCAAACTATATTAAAATTCTCTCTCATTCTGTCTTTAATTAAAGGAGCAATTGTCTTTAAGGCAGATATATATTATCAGAAAAGCGTTTTATTTATTTTAAGCTGGTTTAGATGGCAACAATATTTCTGCCCACAGAAATACCACTGGACTTGAATATATTGATTTTAGGATTTAATATTAGTAGAATTAATATGTGAACTACTGGGGCCTCATTCACCACCGAATTACTCCAGTTTACACCAGTGTGACTCGTGCAGTGAGTCAGGAAATCAGATCCTTTATCCCTGTACAATTAGATAATACAAAACAGTCCTCTCTCCACACTCTACTCCTGATCCTGGGGTTGGTTTTTTTCCTTGATAGTTAGAGCTATATTTTGAATAATTCTGGATTTTTAAATGGGCCAGAAAGGAAGTAAATTAAACCCTACCTCTCCTCCCTAGAGCTGTGGCTGCATGGGTATTAATGTATTCCGTATAATGTTAGAGGCTAGCTGAATGTACCTTCCCACCAACAGCACTATGAATTATTGACATGAGGGATGTTCCCTGGTGTATACTTTTCCAAGGTTACACTCTCTGATACTAGATATTTATTCTGCATAAGGTCTGGATAAGAACCTCGTTGGCACATTATGTCTGACACAATCAAGTTTTGGGGAATTTCAACAACATTAGAAGATTTGTATAATGTATTCTTTTAGAGGCAGAGGCTCATCTTTAAACAAAGCATAATCCCCACTGCATATCCATTCTAGCCTCTTGCAAGGAGAAGCAGCAGAACCATAATGCTATCTGCATCATTTCCATTTTGTGTTCAGTGGTAGGGGCTATTCACCTAAGTATTCAAACTATGCGTATTCATTAAATGGAGAAGACTGATGAAAAACAAAAAATGTACGAAAAGAATGAAACAGATTTCCAGGAAAAAGGCAGGCATATGAGTTTTTATATCTAGGCATATGATAAACTATTTGGAAATAATTGAATAGTTGATATCCACAACCTTTTCCAGTTCTTGAACACTGAGATTTTAATATTTGTGATGCAACCATTCTTCCTAATCCATTTGAATCAGATATTGGCTATTTAGATGTATCCACTTTGTATAAGAGAGAAAAATCTTTCTTTACATTAAAGTTATTGTGCTACCTTGCTTCTCTTTGCCATCTGCTTTGTTAGTCTAAGCCTCTGGGATTGCAGACCAGGCAGTGGACCCTTTATGTTCCCTGCTCTCCACTGTCGAACAATAGAAAAGAAAAAAATTCTTCTACAGCATGTTTGCTTAAAGGGGCACTGTCAGGTTAATAATAATTTTTTAAAAATCGACTCACCTCCCCTCCCAAAAATTTCTGCAGAACAAATGCCCTCACCAGTGCTAATATCTCAGACTGTTCACACTGAAATAATTGTGGAAGTCTATTTCAATTTTTACTGTTTATGCTGTATGTTTGTTCTTTAAATTTCTCTCCTCAAGAGCCATGAAATAAGATAAGCTGTTTTCCTTTGTTTGTAGTTGGCTTCTGTCTCTGGATCTATAGGTGCTGGAACGAGGGGTGCTGGAGCGCAGCCACACCTCCTGGCTTGAAGTGGTTTCCATCATATACCAGGTTTACAGTTTAGGTCAATGGCTCTCAGCACCTCCACTATACAAATTGTTCCAGCCCCCGTGTCTGGATATCAAATGCTGCTCCCATCCTGGGAGATTTAGGATGTCTATGCTGTAAAGGGGTATTCACATTTTAAAAAGACATATCTGTTTTCAGTTAATTGCTTATACAAGGATGCCACAAAAACATTTCTGCTAATAACAAATTTAGTTACAGGTTAGAACAAAGAAACAAAACTAAATTTTGGCTTAAAGCACCTGACACAGTCTCTTGAAGCAGAAACTCTAAAAAAATGTGGTGTCCTTGCTTCTATCCAGCACTTCTCCTCCCTGAATCCTCATTCTCTCCACGCCTTTATAGGAATTACTTTACTGCCATTATCTTAGGCATATATTTAGCAGATACTAGTCAGGTAGGAGGGCTGGAGTGTTGCTATCCTGCCAACCCGATACCTGCTGGGAGCAATGGGAGTAGTTTAGAGATAATCCCAGTGATTCATCTATGAAATTCTTAGTTCGGGAGAAGGTACACGAAGCTTTCAAAGCTGCAGGCTGAGGTAAATAGCACATCCTAAACTATTTAGCAAATGATAATATTAGCCATCAAAAGATAAGAGACGGAAGAGAAATTACTGGTGCATTTTTGGCTGAGAAATCATTTGAGAGGGTTAGGATTTGGTGGGATTTCCCTTAGTTCTGCTTCCCAAACACATACACATCCCAGTCAACAAAAAAACTCACTGGGAAATTCTCTGGACTAGATAGACGCTCTCTGACAATGGAGCAGCCAAATACCTCTCTCTGCTACTGGAGATGCCTGTACAATTATCATTTGCTCTGTGCCATGTTCTGCCTAAGGCCTGTGGGCTAGACTTTCAAAAGTGCTTAGCATGCAGCGGCTCCCATAGTTCTCCATGGGTGGGAGGTGGGGAGACTTCTCCATAGGTCTCAAGGGGAGCTGTAAGGTGTTCAACTCTCTTAAAAATCCAGCCCTACATTAATAAACAACAAGATATCAAATGCAATAAAAGTTTTAAAAAATTGAACTTCCCAAGTTTGAGGGGGGGCCGTTGAGAAGTGACTCTGGGAGCTCCCTTCCTACTGATTCCAGTTAGGTGGCACTTCAGGGACAAAGAATAAATCTTTTTTAAGAAAGTACCGTAGTTACTTTTCTGAAAGGAATTTGCTCTGGAGGTTGGTCTCATTTGGTGAGCTTTTTGGTTGACTTTCTGTAGGTCTCTGAAGTGTGTATTACAGGACTACCTGATTGCTATTATTCTGGATTATTTCTATTAGGTGGCCCATTGTGCTGGGCCCATCCATCTCCTGCTTCACCTTCTCTGAGCTCACACTGACAGATGTGAAGGAAATGTAGGTTTCTCAGCTATCTGCCTCTTTGGATCTCTGGCCCACCTGGTTGGTTGAAGGTTTCTTAAGCGCCATAAGGTGTAGGTGTTCTCAGAGTAGTTTTCTTGCTTGTTTGAAGCTGGCAGCAGTGCTGCCACCCCGTAAAGAGCCTGCTTCTCCCAGATGGGATTCAGTCAGTCACTGCCCATCTCGGATATCACTGAGCAGTGACTGTCCTATTTCAGGGTTCAGAGTAGCAGCCGTGTTAGTCTGTGTCCGCAAAAAGAACAGGAGTACTTGTGGCACCTTAGAGACTAACAAATTGATTAGAGCATAAGCTTTCGTGGGCTACTGCCCACTTCTTCGGATGCATATATCTCTATATATATATCTCTGTATGCATCCGAAGAAGTGGGCAGTAGCCCACGAAAGCTTATGCTCTAATCAATTTGTTAGTCTCTAAGGTGCCACAAGTACTCCTGTTCTTTTTGTCCTATTTCAGGAACTGGACCTTTCACAGGACATTCCAGCCCTGCCCTATATGCACTGGCAGCAGAAAGTCTGCCCTGCTGTGCCTCTGCAGTGATCGATAGGGTGGAGCACCTTTCACAGTTAGTGTCATGAAACCTTTGGCCATCACTTAAGTTGGCTTGTCTGGGACGCCATGGCTGGGCCTGAATCTTCTTTCCATTTGCAAAGACCATTCATACTTTTAGTCCGGTTTGCTTCACTGTAGGTCCAAATTGCCCTGAAGTCTTCAGGGTTGGTTTTGGACCCTATTTTGTCCTGGGTTAATTGAGGATTGTGATGTTGGCTCATGGCATCCCAGTGCCGTGCACATGCTGGCAGGGCTGTGATTTACCTCTCTCGCCCTGCCTACCCAGAGAAAGGCCTTGTTGTGGTTTGTGGCTGTCTATGGAATATTCAAGCCTCCATTTCTTCCACTCTGGAGCAGTGCTGATAAAAACCAGTCTGATGCTGATTAGCATCTTTCACTGCAGATCGTTTCAGTCCTCCTTGTCCATTCCCTTGTGGTTGTCTTATTCATCCTGTTCCCAAGGCTCATAACCTTGGAGCTGCATTTGATTCTGAGCTCTCTGGAGGATCATCTTAATCAGACAGTAAAGATGTCATACTACCATCTTGGGGAATCTCTCCAGGGTGTGACCTGCGTTGTCTCACTAGGAGGCAGAGACACTTATACATGTTTTGTATCATCTCCTGCTTGGATTATTGTAACTCATTATTTGCTAGTCTACCTACAGTCCCCTTAAACATCTGCAGCAGCGGCAGAGCTCAGCTACTAGAAGTTTGAGAGAGCCGGGATTTCTGAGCGTAACATTCCAGACTACAGGAATGCTTTGGCTTCCTGTCAGGTATTAACAAATTGACTTAATTTTATTTACCTTGCTTGGGATGCCTACTCCTGTTTCTTTCACCTTCCTTGTGGGATGGTCATAGGCTCTCATCTGAAGAAACACCCTTCATTTAAGGTGAGGGGCTTGTGGTCTGGTCTGCACTCGGTGTTGATGGTGTGTGTGTGTGTGTGTGTGTGTAGTGTAGAGTACTCACATGCATTGCCCTTATTTATGGGATGTGGAACTCTTTATGGTGTCCTGGCTACACTTTGTTCATTCAGGGTCACGTTTATCCCTGTGCAGAGGGCCAGAATAAAGCCTAGGTATCACTTGAATCTTAAATTTGCTACTGCAATACAGAAATAGAAGTGCATTCCCTCGTATGATTCCATGTTAACCACCCTTGTCTTAGAACAGTTCGAATTCTCATACATCAGTAACTTACAAACTTCATTTTCTTTGTGCGGAAGTGTTCCGTGTGCCAAGACGATGACTAGTTTACACTTGTTTCACTTACGTAGCTATTAAACTTCATTATTGTAACAAAGCCGTATGTGCACTGCGGGCAGAAAAAAGGAGGATTGCTCTATTGCCTCAAGGCTGAGGTGCTCAACCTTATAACAGAAAGACTCACCCAACGTAAAGCCATTCAAAGTTTAATTGAGTTGTAGTTCAGACAAGGTATTAAACCGCTTGCCTCTTGAACCTCTGTGCTTTGTAGGAACACATACTAAGAACAACTGATATCCAACCGTAGTATTATCATTCACATAACATGTTGGAGTTGAGAGATGCCAGGAGTATTATTTATTCAGCCCTTCCAAGAGGCAGTTTCAATTGACTCATTTAAGCCTGGTTGTTTGCACTGCAATGTGTGGATTGAACATATTATACTGTAAATCCTTTAATTTATAACAGGGCTTCTGTGTGTAGATTAATAATTAATCATGATAATACTGTACACTCCTACAGTGACTTCCATCTGAGAACCTTATAAGAACTTTACACACTTGGACATCCTTATCTCCATTTTACAGGTAACAATACTGAGGCGCAGTAGTAGCTTTAACCCAAGATCACACAATGAGTTAGTGACAGAGACTGGAATATTACCTATGTTTCCTGACTCTGTGTATCCTGCTGTAATCACTAGATAATGCTGCTGCCCTAACAGCCCTTCTCCACAACATGCTCAGTGCTTCACACTTGCTCCCAGTATTTTTTCAGACCTTTGTGCTATATCAAATCAAGAAGCTGGTGTCAAGCAGCAGAATTCCTTCCTTCAGCTATGTGACTGTTCCGGCTTTGTGACATGCCATTTTCTTTGCCAGTGCCATGCATGCTAATATTGCAGGTTAGATGTTCAAGTCACTACTTCCAGCAAATACATATTGCTGGAGGAAACTTTATCGCTATTTGGTGGTAGAAGCTGCAAAGTGTCCCTAACTTTCCTGAATTCTGCCTGCTGGTTGGACTGGTCCCTATGCAGTATGGCTCTGCCTGTAGGCAGCATGCTTCACATTCTTTCTAAATGTGTTAATAAATGCAGGAGAAAAATATCACCTTGCACATCAGCATCACCAGACCGGTTGGAAGTACCTCTGGTGGTAGGCATGATGGTAGTCTTTTACCATTCCTGGGCAGAAGAGGAGAGACATTAGATGAACTGTAAAAAGGACCGAGGATGGTGGCAGAGAAGGGGCACTGAGAACAAAGCTAGTTCCAAATTAGCAGTGATCACCTAGGCCTGGTCTACACTGGGGGGTGGGGGAGGGGATTGATCTAAGTTATGCAACTTCAGCTATGTGAATAACGTAGCTGAAGTCAACAGACTTAGATCTACTTATTTACCGCAGTGTCTTCACTGCGGTAAGTCAACGGCTGACGCTCTCCCGTCGACTCCGCCTACACCTCTCGCCCTGGTGGAGTACCGGAGTCGAGGGGAGATCGCTGCCCGTCAATCCAGCGGGTAATGTAGACAAGCCCTAGTATCGGCTCAACATGCCTTCCAGTGGGCAGTCCAGTTGGGGATTTATGTCAGAGGTGAGAAGCAATTGTAAATATGGGTGGAGGTCATCTCATTAAATCACTTCATTTTTTAGCATTCCTGGCACTTAGTGTATGGATAGGCTGCGCTTGGTTCACTCATCAGGTTACACAAGCTACCAGCAGTGTCTAGCAATAAGTGTGCTCCTATGTATGGTAGGCTCCATGTTCAAAGTTGGTTTCCAAAATTTGTTGTTCTAATGGAATGGGGGTGGGGAGTGGGATGCTGTCGGCTGCAGCAAAATGTGTATGTTAGGACTCGAAATAGCAGGGCATTTTTTAAACTTATTTTGCTTCTGGGAAAATATAAAAAAGGAAAAAGCTACCCTGAGAATTGAAACAATACCACACCTGTTGTTGATAGTAACAGAATCCAGTGTGGAAAGGAATTTGAGTGGCTCAAGGCACAAGGAAACACCTGGCAAAACTAGCCCAAGGATTCAGTAACTCTTATCAGACATGGTCATGTTCCAAATCCAACAGCAAGTAGCAACTCATAAATCACCACTAAATCTTCAGTAATCGGGAGCTGATATTCTGCTGGATTCAGGGAGAAGAATCCTAGATCAAATTTATATCCAGACATCTAACATCTTTAGTGGAAAGGAACATGTGGGAGAGCAGTGGGGATAAGCCTCTTGGACATGCAGATTTGGAATACACAGAGTTAGTCATAGAAATGGAATACTTTGTAAAGCTCTTCCAAGATCCCCTCCACTGAATTCTACCCCTTTATTCTCTGCCAGCATAAAAGGCCATTCTTCATTCTTGTCAGATCTTCGGGCCCTGGAAGTATCTCCTGTCATAGCTGTTCTGCAGTCCTTAGACTGATGAGAGGAGAATACGGAGTGGTGATGCCAGGTCCTGGTCTCCCAGTCAGCAGTTATCAGGATTTGCCTCTTTCACCTCCTGGGGTCAAAGGACTCCATGGCTTTGAATCTGTGGCTCTCAGGGCATAGGAACTGACGTAGCATTCCTGCTGAGTAGAGAAGCCCTTTGTATAGGCACCTTGTTGCACATTGCTGGATTGCTGTGGATGTGACTCAGATGAAGGGGTCTGCTGAGAATGTGATGTTTCCTTGTGTAATTTTTAATGCAATTCTTTCTCTGCTAATTAATAAGTTTGACTGCTTAGGAATTGTTTACATATTTTTGTTTCTCGGTTCAATCCATTTTATTTTAGTTTCAATTCAACTCTATATTTACCATGGCCAAGGTTAAGAGTGGCTATGCTGCTTAATAACACATTATGTATAGCAGCACTGTAAGTAAAAGCATATAGAAAAGCAATAAGTCCTCATTGTCTCCACATCACGCTGCAGCTCTCCGTGTTACATCACTCTCAGCTTAGCAGGCTGCCTGTTTACAGTCTCACTCCTGAAACTGTCTTATTTGTTTATAGAGGGGACTGGAGAACAACAATTGCATTTGGCAGCAACTTGCAAGGTTTCAAAATTTGTTTTTGTTCTGCATTGCAATAAATCCTTTCGGATGTTTTTACAAAACAGACTTGTATCAAAACATCAATTCTCAGATCAAAAAGGTCAAGTTTTCTATTCAGGTCTTTCTCTGACTGGAGAGTTTCTCCTGGATCTCAGAAACCTTACTGTTTAAACCTTTGTTGAAATCCAATATGTTTCCATGAAACTTTGTGGCTTCAATCAAACAGAATTTTTTAATGAAAAAACGTTTGGTTAAAAATGTTCCAGCCAGCTCTCTTGGTTTGGAAAGAAATCCTATTTTGTAAACTGGACAAGAATAAGAGGAATGTATCTGAATAAAGTTGTGCTTTTGAATCTGTGTAACTCACAAGCAGTTGCCATTTAAAATCTGCATGTGAACAAGACAACCCCCTAACCTGAAGCAAATACTCACCAGCAACTACACACCACACCACAGAAACACCAACCCAGGAACCTATCCCTGTAGCAAACCTCGTTGCCTACTCTGTCCCCATATCTACTCTGGCAACAGCATCAGAGGACCCAACCACATCAGCCACACCATCAGGGGCTCATTCACCTGCACATTCACTAATGTCATATATGCCATCATGTGCCAGCAATGCCCCTCTGCCATGTACATTGGCCAAACCGGACAGTCCCTCCGCAAAAGAATAAATGGACACAAATCGGACATCAGGAATGGTAACATACATAAGCCAGTAAGTGAACACTTCAGTCTCCCTGGTCATTCTATTACAGATTTAAAAGTCACTATCATTGAACAAAAAAACTTCAGAAACAGACTTCACAGAGAAACAGCAGAACTAAAATTCATTTGCAAATTCAACACCATTAATCTGGGCTTGAATAGGGACTGGGAGTGGCTGGCTCATTACAGAAGCAGCTTTTCCTCTCTTGGAATTGACACCTCATCTATTATTGGGAGTGGACTACATCCACCCTGATCGAATTGGCCCTGTCAACACTGGTTCTCCACTTGTGAAGTAACTCCCTGCTCTCCATGTGTCAGTATATAATGCCTGCATCTGTAACTTTCACTCTATGCATCCGAAGAAGTGAGGTTTTTACTCACGAAAGCTTATGCCCAAATAAATCTGTTAGTCTTTAAGGTGCCACCAGACTCCTTGTTGTTCATGTGAACAAGAAACATCCAAAATATGGGAGTCAGATTCTGCTCACCTGACTCATGGAAGTAATCTGGCTAAGATTTTCCAAAGTGATAGTGATTTGGGGTATCTCATTTTTTGGGAACCCAAGTTTCAGACATCTTAGAGTGGCCTGATTTTCAGGTGGGGGAGCTGCAGGCCTTTTTTTGAAATTTAGGTCCTTTTTAACATGTCTCAAAATGGGCACCAATAATGACGACATCCAAAATTCAGTAAATTTTAAAAAGCTTGACAATGAGGGTATGTCTATGCAGCATTTTGAAGCAAGCTTCCCAGCCTGGGTCAACAGACTTGGGCTAGTAGGCTTTGTGCTAGGGCTCTAAAAAGAGCTGCTTATAGACAATGCTTTCAAAGTTGTGGTCGGCCCATTGACTTAAACAGGGCTACTTGTATATGTATGGCTAGGAGGATTCAGCCATGTGAGGATGTTGCAACCCTTATGAATGAAGAAAGAAGAGATCCAGCACAGCAACTTAAAGAAGCTTAACGTTCATTATCTGGCAGGAAGTGAGTTCCAGAATGCAGCAACAAAATGGGCATCAAGAGGGTTGCAGCTGGTTCTTTCCCAGATTTAAAGGGCCAGTTACTACTAGAATATGCTGTGAAAATCTTTTGTAAAAGGGTAAACCCAAACTGGCTCCTGGGAGCAATGAGAAAGTCAAACAGTTTTAAAAAGAACTGAATTCCTAGCTTTCTGAAAGACGGGGACACAGCTCAAGCTAGACAAAGCTGGAGCTGAGCATGCTCTGTAAGCTAATGATGCTTTCCTCAGGTTTTGTTGCAACATTATGATGGAAAATGCCTGGATAAAGAGAGATGTGAGAAGAGTTCCACAGGCCTTGACCATGCAGGGACAAACCTCAAGCAAAGATGTGACCTTTTATTCCATGGGGGATGTTTGAATGTGCAGGTTAACATCGTTTCAGCTGACATACTCTGCTTGTTTTTGGTAGTGTTGAGCTTTGTGCAGCTAAAGTATGGCGACGAGCCCACCCTACAAATCAAATCAATCCTATCAATAAATAAATACCTGTGTGCTCCAGCCACTCGTAGTATTTATGCAAACGCGCGCACAAGCATGCGCACTCTCATATTTATATGAGAAAGGAGAACCTACTACATTTTTATAAATCATCTGTTTAAAATTAGTGTATGATAACGGGGCTGTGGCATAAGCCAGCAGCAGCAAAAGACTCTGTGTATGTTACATCTCTGTTCTCATCTCAACCAACTTGCTACATGCACTTTCTCTCTGAATTAGGACCGAGTGTTGGCTTTAGCTTTGCATTTTCTGCATTTGTCAGTTTCTGTCACAACCTTAATGTTATTTAAATGTAACTTTGTGCCTGTGAATGTTCGGCAGGATGCCATTCTCCACAGAAAGCTCTTTTTAGGTGAATTAATTCAGATAATTTGGATTTATTGCATCTTCTTTTGCTATTTGTATCCAATCTCGTTTCTGGAAAACATGACATGTTTGTCCTAGGTGCAGTTTGGAGGAATTAGGCTGAACTGTAATTCACACTTGTTTAACTACAGATGCATTCCCCACTGCTATTTGTTTATCTCACATTTATTACACTCTTCCAAATTCAAGTTAAGCACTCAGGGGCTTTTTTCTAGTAGCACTAATGGAGGAGAATAGATGCATTATATGTGAATAATGTATTATGATGATACAATTTGGGTCTCTTAGCTCTAACCAAGACCAGTCCTGCCTTACATTATTTATAATTTACACACACCTTCCTGAACATTTTTATGTAAATATTTAATACAGAAAGTGAATTAACTCTTTCATTTGTGAGGTTTCCAGTCACAAAACAAAAGAACATGCAAGAGGGCAGTTGGGGGTCCTGGCACTAACTAGGTAGATGACCAGTCTCATTTACTTACAGAAAATAAAAGGAAATGGAACAAATTACAGAGTAAATATTCATATTCATGTTAACACAAGATCCAAATTCTGTTCGCCTTTTTCATCCCAGCTAGTCTTGTTTGCTACAATGGACTCTTGAC
Organism: Malaclemys terrapin pileata; assembly: GCF_027887155.1. Taxonomy (NCBI): domain Eukaryota; kingdom Metazoa; phylum Chordata; order Testudines; family Emydidae; genus Malaclemys; species Malaclemys terrapin. The sequence goes on along the minus strand of NC_071526.1, from coordinate 19,716,372 downwards.
TTCCATTAGTTATTTGTGCATGTATGGCCAGCAGGATTCGGTCCACAGAGTTTGTTCTTCATTTTATTCAGATGTGTCTGGGGTTTTGGTGCTATATGATTTTGGAACAATATAACTATTTGAGAAGTGGGGCATTGGGGTCCTACATACAAGACAGAGAACTCCCTTTCTGTTGTGTAATAATCCCTCTAATATCTGAACTTTCCACTTCCCTCTGACAGGAAAGGCCCATATTCAAGCCTTGGTTATCTTTTGTCTTGACTTCCAAAACCTTCTCCTCTCTGGTCTCCCCTGTCTTCTGCTCTCCCACCTCCAATATGTCCAGAACAGCAATAATCTTCCTCTGCCATCACCCCCTGTTAACATTCGGAGGAAGGTTTTGTAACATGAGTTAAAAGACCATTCTTTCATTCTCTCTTCTTCTGATGGCACCTTAACTTTGCTATGGAGCAGAATGGGATGCTCTTTCTCAGAGGAGTTTTCTTCTCAGCAACGTACCAGATAGAAGCACCCAGGTGATACTCATTTCCCCTTATTTTGCTTCATTTGGAGTAGAAGCAGCAGAATAGTCTAGCTGCTCTCTAGGTGAGGTGTCTGAATGCACCATGAAAGCCAGTGTTGGGCTCTCATTACTGGCAGTTGCCTGAATGTTGCCAGCAGCACGTTGCCAAATGAAATGCAGTGTTGGAGTGGAGGTTTTGCTGCAAAATTTCACCTTTTCTGATCTAGCGTGAATAAATGAGATCCAAACACTGGAGCAAATTCCATCTGTTTTACACTCCAGATGTATCTAGATGCGATCTAATTGCTGCATATCTATCTGGAGTTCAATAACTTCCTTTGATTTCATCTAGAAACTAATGAACGAAGGTGGGGAAAGAAGGTGTTCAGTTGCCATTCTCCAGCCAGCAGTACACAGGGCGCTGGCTACTGAGGAGTGTGAGAAGGAGCGATCCGCGTAGTCTGAGATTATCCTTCCAAAAATAATTACATTTCCTGGATGCAGAGTTTATTATAAATACAAACCAACATCAAGCTACTGTCACTTGATGGCATATGCTCCTTGTACTTCTCATTGTCTCTGGTAGTCACAACAAACTTAAAGGTTAATGCTCCCCAGAATCCAAATCTTAACCTAAAAAAACTGCCCCATCCCCAACCAGGCACTATTCCATTAGGAAAATGAACATATTTCAGTTGTTTAGCTAATAAAACAGCTCCAAGATGTCCTAAATTTTAACCCCAGGGCTATGAGACCTTGAGCAAGTCACTTCCCCTCTTAGTGCCTCAGTTTCCTCATCTATGAAATGCGCAGTGGTCATACGTACTGGTTACCTAGCGAGGGTCTGGACCTTTATTACTTGTCTATAAATGCAAAGTGCCATGGGATTGCCCTAACAGGCTTGCTAAGAGCAAGCTCTAGAAAGGGCAAGGGCCACACAAACGTCCTCTCTCAGCTGTATCAGTTACAACAACTGCTGACAATGGTACTGAATGAAATGATACTTTTGTGATATTGAGGTAAGGGGTTAGACTGAGACTCTCAAACTCATTTAATTTGTGAGTTAGGACAAAATTTAGCTCAATTCCTCTCCTCTCCTCGCCCATCCCACCCCTGCCTTCATTCTAAACAGGGAATGGCATCTTGGCACCTTTGAAGTCGAGGGGAGTTTTGCTGTTGACTGCAGTGGGGCCAAGATTTCATCCGGGCTCTGCATTGTCCTCAAGTCCAGAGTATGTGGAGTCCAGGATCCAGTAGCTGTCAAGCTTTTGGGTGCTGCCATTTATTGTGTCACACACCCTGCTATTTTCTGCATTGTAACCTGAAATCACTTCTCACACTGAAGCCACATCGATGATGTCAGTGACGCCCCTGCTAATCCACTGCATGCGGCCCAACACTCCCCTGTTTTTATCAAAGGACAATGCACTCTTTAAGGATACAAATTATGTCAAGTGCAAGACTGTTTGGCTCTAGACAGCACTTCTCTGTTGACTGTCTGCCAGCTCTGTTATCTCTCTAACAACTGGGTATGCAAAAACTGCATTTATTAATTAACATTGATGCTGAAAGGAAGTATTCTTTGCGTCAGTCCCAGGGTAAATCTCAACACACTTCTCAGATTTTGTTTAATAATTTATAATCTTGTAATCATAAAAAAGATTAACATGAGTGAGATAATTTGTTCTTTGTAGATAAGAGAATGTCATCTGAGCTTTCAGTGAAATCAAAATAATGCAAACATCACAAAAACAGAGCGTAATCAAGGATCAGTTTCTAGCCACAATGCTGAGGAAGCAGCGCTGAGAACAGAGGCTTCTAGGGAAAGGAGCTAGTTATGTATGTCTCACTTTGCCGTTTGTGAGTGATGCAACCATCCCAAACTTGTGACGATACAACCTCTGTCGCACCACACCCTCATGTACTTATTGATAAAGGACAGCGCTGATGCACTCTGCCGATCATTCAGCTTCCCTGGTGCCGGGGCTGCTATCCCAAATCTTTGAGCAGCTCTCACAGCTGCCATTGAAAACAAAAGTCACTCTGCTACAAGCATTTCCTTCATTCTCTCACAAACAAGCCTGGTCTGAGGGAGCAAGATGGCCACTGTCCGGCCTTGAACCAGCAGTGGCGTTAAAACCAGCCTTTCCCAGCAACCCGCTGGAGGAACACAGCTTTGCTCCCTGCCCTGGAGGTCCCATGGTATCAGAGGCCAAAGCAGTGATTGGAAATGCCTTGTTAGGCACAATTGAGAGGTTTATTTGTCATTTTTCTCCCCTGCAGGGGCCTGGATAGTTGGACTCCATCCTCCCTCCCGTTAGTATCTGCTGTGAGGATGGGATTTCCATGTGTGAGTGAAAGTCAGACATCTCTGTTGTATCAGGTCCCGGTCCTGGGCACCGTGGAGAGCCCTCTTCAGAGCAGAGGATCTGCGGCTGGGGAGAAGGATGGCACCAGCTCCCCTCCGAGCCCCATGGAAATGCGCAGGCAGTTAGCCCAGCCTGGGGCTGTGGTAGCTCCTGTGTCGCCCTCACCTGCACTGGAAAATTTTAAAATGGGGTCCTGGAGGCATTTACCAGCCAGGAAGTCCTCCGGTGAGGCTTTAATGGCGCCACACTGCCTGGTAGCTGGAGTGGGGGAAGGGTCTCCAAAGTCATTGGAGAGGCACAAGGCCTTGGCATAGATGCCCCTGAAATCTACCTAGATTGGGGGAGATCCTTGGACTCCAGCCAGGGACAGATCCTTTCCCCGCTCTGCAAGGGCATGAACCCTCTTCAGGGAAAATTCCAAGGGAATGCTCACTGTGTTAGCCTTCCCCAGTGCTCCTCCCATTGGTATCAGTGTAGGAAGGACTGATAGGCCCCTGGTAACTGAGGGACCTAACTTTATCTGTGAATAGAGACAGTACACAGCCCCAAGAAATGCCTAAAGCTCTCTTGGATATCCCTAAAAGAGTAAATACCCCTCAACACCACAGCAATGGACACCCAGCTTCATCTGAGTGCAGGACAGCATTGGGTGTTAGCCAGGCACCCCCAAACTTCTGCCAGTAAAACCTTCATAACTCACTAATGGCTTCAGCACTTTTCTGTCAGGTTGCCATTCCAGACTATTGAAGAGTTAAAACCATAACAAAACGTGCCATCATGTATCCCCTCTCTATCTGCCTCTCTGCCTGTGACTACAACTAAACCTTATGCCGTGAATGACTGTCACTTATAGATACTCTTATAAACATTGGTGAGCACCTTCAGTGAGAACTGCTGAAAGATAAGATGGTTGGAGCAAATGTAAATAGCTCAGCCAGTGTCCTTAGGTTTGCTACCAACCCAAGCAGCAGAGCTTATTTTTTCCTGAAGTCAAACCTGTGAGTGGAGTGACATTTTCATGTTCTCTTTTACTTTCCTATTTAGCAGTTAACAGTGTAACTGCATTGTTAACTACAAGTAACTTCATGGTAATTTCATCATTTGTGTTGGTAATAATAAACCTTTCAGTAGCTCCGGATGGTAAAACATTGTGACTCAGGAGTCACTTGTACTTCAGGCTTCTTCTTTCCCTGTTAAATGAAAGTATCATTATCCACTGCAAGATGCTAAGCACTGTAAATCATTATTAAACTATTTTCTCACCAGCACAGTAGCCTGTCAATTCTGCACAGATAATCTTGTCACCTCTTTGGTGCAGTTTATATCTGCCCAACTTGTAATATGCTAAGGCTGGTGCAACACATGAAAGCAGGATGAACTTCATCCTTTCAAAATTGGTTTGTTTATATTCTTCTAGCTAGTATCATGGTTCATTAATTATACAGAATCTGACTCTAAAATGATGGGGGTGGTGAAATACCCTATTGATTGAGGTATATTTGTCACAATACAGGCATTAGGAAAGACTCAAAACAAGGAAATCGGGAATAGTATTTTTTCCATATTATACATGTCTATGTGCACAAAAAGGAGGGCTGAAAAGTGATGGCTGCATTGAAGGTACAGCTTAGGACACAGCTGTATTTAGTGTACAGCTCACTTTCCCCATGACATTGTTCAAAAAAATCTGTATCCCTCACTGCCAGGCAGAAGATATAGATTAACCTAGGTGTTATCTGTAGGCCCCTGGACGATCTGAATAATACCACAGCTAACTGGTACAACTGTGCAGGGCTTTTTGGATTCCTGTATCACTGATTCAAGGACTCGAAGTACAATACGTTTAGCTGTGCAGGACTGGCCATCTTGGCTCTTCTTCCCCTTCTTGGCTCCTTAGGTGTTGGCATCCACCTTGGTATTGGGACCATTCTGCTATTTGTTTGTGAGAGTTGGATTTTAACACCTCTGTTCAGACAGAATTAACTTTCTGTTAACTGAAGCCCCTTCTGCAGCTCTAATCATGAAGAATATTAATTTAATTATGGGTGAAACTCATGTGGGCAGAAGGTCAGTGCAAGGCTGGAATAGCACCCATGGGGGTGCTGTGCAGCAGTTCTTCATCCAAGACCTGGGCTGGGGAGTTCATTTCATCTCCCTGTGTGCCCAGCACTAAGCCCACAGACTCAGGCTTTACACAGGTTGGATGGAATTCAGCCCTGGGGCGGGAGGAGAAGAGGGCCCGTGTTCTGCTTTGTGACTGAAGGAACAGCTGAAGGCGAAAGCCTCTATAAGGGTGGTGGCTGAGGCATGCTCTAACCAGAGATGCTTTATAATGTGTGGCTAATTAAAAGCTCTGTTTATTAGCCTAATGACATTTGTCAGACTCTTCAGGATTCGTTGGTGTCGAACGTGAGTTGGAGCCCAGGAAAGAGGCTATGTCTACATTACCACCAGATCGATGCTCTGGCGATTGATGCACTGGGGGTCGATTTAGCGGGTCTAGTGAAGACCCTGCTAAATTGATGGCAGATTGCTCTCCAGTTGACCTCGGTACTCCACCCCGAATGAGAAGAGTAAGGTAAGTCCACGGGAGAGCATCTCCCATCGACCCAGCGCAGTATAGACACCGCAGTAAGTCAACCTACGCTACGTCGACTCCAGCTATATTACGCAACTCCAGCTACATGAATACCTTAGGTCGACTTACCCTGGTAGTGTAGACATAGCCAGAGACATTTAAGGGATCTCTTGTAAAGAGCCATTGTCTGTAGGAATAGGATTGGAGCTGGTCTTTAAGTGTTAGTGAAGCTTTCATGCTGGTATGTGCATGAGCCCACAAGCTTGTCAGTGCTCATGAAGCAGAGGCTACTCTAGCTTACCCCAGTGAGTCCAACAGTGGTCGTCTTGTTTTTTCCCGGAGCTATTACAAGGTGTAAATCACATTTTGTGAATCACAAGGCTGAAACTGGCACATTCACCAGGGTGGAGGATTGCCACCAAGTCAGCCATCATTTTCAGGATTGGCAACATCAGCTCAGCTCCTTTGTGCCCCACTGGCACGCATTTTCAGTTCTCTCCTCTTCCAGGAGAGAGTCTATGTCTCCTCACTCTGCCTGGTGTGGGAAGGCACCTACCCATATGGCTTTGCTGCTATCATGCAGTGACAAGTACATACATACTTCTTGCCGCACCAGTCAGGAAATGTCTCTAGATTCCATATGACTGTTTGTAGGATAGCAGAATTCAAGTGCCAGGGTAAATTGTGACCCCCAAATGGCATTAGTCTGCCTCTAATTCAGCAGGTTGGCTCCAGAGTGTTGACAAACCCACTTTGAGCACAGCCTGTTTGCCATGAACACGCTTCTGATGTTTTAGGAGAAGCATCTGGTTCTCTAGATGAGAAACAAGGTGGGAACAACTTTAGTAACCTGTGATCAGTCCCCTGGGACAGGAGAAAGGACAAAAATCCCTGGCCCAGCTCCCAAAGTGCAGTCAGCCTTAGGACATGGTGCACATGGAGATTTTTAACTCCCCAGATAGCTGCTGGGTAACACACACAGCCAAACAAGCCACATCACAACGGTTCCTAAATTATGTCTAAGACTAACTTATGCTCCAGAAAGAAGATGCTCCAACCTCAGGAAGAGGCATCCTGGGTCTTTCTCACTGACTGGTAGGAGCCAAATATGAAAATAATAGCCTTGGAGCTAGCTTTCACAAGCATCAGCCCCCACCCCCTGCAACTTCTGCCTCACCAGGGAGGGTAAAAAGTGCAGCAGGGTCCATGCTCCCGCAGGGAAATTGAGTCTGCCACAGCACCTCCCCTGGGGAGATGCACCTCCTCCCATCCCCTACCCTCGGGCCATGCCTTTAATGGACAGCCTAGCCCAGTAGATAAAAGACAAATAATCCACTTATTTACTGAACTGGAGACAAATCTGATCACCTTTGATCAAGGTTGACAAATCTGGTTTTTGGGTGGCAGGAGGTTTTGAGCACTGGAATTCTATATTGTCTCCCTCTGTCTTTTAGCAAGAGAAGCTGGCTCTCCCCTCTGAGTTACTATTTTTTTTATTTTATAAAATTTAGGAACATTAACTGCAGGTCTTTTGAAAAATGTGATCCTGTAATTTGAGTTCCTGTACCTACAGATGCACAGGCTGTGAGCCAAAGAAACACACAGATGAAATAAACATTTAAAAAGACAACTGCATTTTGAAATCTAGGAATTGAGTTATATACATTTTTGACAGCTTCCTGAATCACAGCCCACATCTAAGATGAGTGAAAGAGGTATCTGGCCCTTTAACTGGGTTCCATTTCATATAATTAAAGACTCACAGAATTAAATGGCCTATATGGAAAGTGGCTTTCAGTGGACTAAATGCCTGAAGCAATCTCCTTGCCTGAGTGTAGAAGTGACACTGGCTTGCAGATCAATATCATCTCTGTTATTAATATCAAAAGCGCATTACTTTGTTTTTGCCTGGCTGTGTTCCAAGCCTTAGGCCCAGCTAGCATTCAGCCATTTGCCTGGACCATAATTTACTTTCGGGAGTTTTTAAGGTATTGTTTTGTCAGGGCCAATCACCGTGAAGTTATAAATGATTCTGAGGACTTGCACTCTCTGTTAGTGGCATATGCGGTGAAATTAATTTTTAAAAGTTTCACGTCAATTACTCCTGTCCTTGAGTTATGCAAGGGGACAAAAGAGCAGAGACTTAAAGACATGAGTGATATCAAACAGATGAGGTAACGACAAATAGAAACAGCGGCTTGGGACCAAATCAGACATTACACTATCTTTAATTGATGCATTGAATTAAACAATGCTAAAGCCAAATAAATATTGACCACTTAGCAAAAGAACCATTGATTTTTATGATGGACAACATTTACATCATATACCTCTCTGGTCTGGGGATTTTAGGCTGTTAGCCTGTCAGCTCTAGCACAGATCCTTTGCAGGATGGCTGGTGCTGATGCCACATCCCTTTTCTAGAGTTTACTGAAATAAATGTTTTTTTTACAAGTTTTTTTCTCTTTCTGCTTCTGAGAATTATTCTTGAAGAGCTGGATTCTGCCCACACCCTCCCTTCTCTCTCAGCCCTCCAGAGCAGCAGGACCAATGTTGGGGCTGCAGAGTACAGTCCAGAGAACATTTATAATTTTGACTTGTAGGTGGAGTTGAATGTGCCGTGCAAACATGCTAATGAGCCTAATTTCAGATGTACCTTTTGGATAAAGAGGTTTCAGTTTCTGCTGGGAGTCGCAGGATAAAGGTAGAATAGGCTGTTATGGCTACTGAGGCCGCTATGTATGCCCATAAAACAGCTGCTGCCATGTTCTCTGCTTTTGGTGCCAGTGTCCTGTCTTGGGAAATGGAAGCGAGACCCATGTTAGATTTCTGTACAGTCAGATAAATGGGGTCTGCTCTGTGAAGGACGTTATACTGTGGAGAGAGGCACCGTGTCCCTCACACAGACATCTTTCTGTCTGGTTTACTGACATAGAATTGGCTGGTCCTGCTTGGCATACTAGAAGAGGAGTGCTTTTTCTGAACACTCTATGTGGCTGCCTCACTCCAGCTGATGCTGACGTACTGAAATTCATTATATTACTATAGATTGGCTATTTAAACATTCCATGTGGTAATTATGTGACATTTACATGCTATGGAAACAATTCCCACAGGATGAAACAAGTTGTTCAAGGAGCCAGTGTTTGCACCACTGTGTTATTTCCAGTAGGGTTTGTGGAGCTAATCAATTTTAAAATGGAAAACTTTCTGAGCTGACTTGGATGAAATACGGAGAGGAGACTCAGATAAACTTTAGCATGAAATATGCTCCTATTTGTGAGGCTTAATGCAAAGCCAATGATTATCATTTTATTTTATCTCACACATTTATGAGGTACCCATTGCCAGAGCATCTCAGGACAAAAGGAAAGTGCAGTATGGGCTGGGATTTCATTAAGGAGGATGAGCCTTTATGCTTAGTAATGCCAACTTGAGTTACATGCAGCATCCTGTTTCTGTGAGAATGGCCAAAACACCAGTTAATAGTTTATTGTTTCAATTAGCCCATGATTACTCCAACTAATCTCTAATTCCTCATTGTTGTGGCTCCTTTTGACTTCACTCCAGTTATTAAGCAGCAATTGGATTTTATTACAATTGACAAAAAACTCCAGCCTTCTCCACAGATAAAACGCAGCCTGTTGCAGAAGAAATTCAGAATTAATTAAAAGAGCCATTTGAGTTTGTTTTTAGGGGATTCTTAAAATTACATCATAAACACAATGTAGAATTCAGTTAAGCTGGAAAAATGTAATGTTCACAGGAGCGAGACTGGATTTCCTACAAAGATAAATTGTAATGTCTTTAATTAGTGTTCTATAGAGATACAGGGCTAACTTTGTCAAACTGAACTAAAACACAAAATAGGATAAAGATGCAGAAGATATTGATGACAGTAGGATGAACTGAACAGTCAAAGCAACCTCCCATCACATGCACATCTCTGATGTTGGAGATTAATACATCATAATGGTCAGACCTCAGACGTTTCAGTAGTTCAGTTCAGATGAGCCCCCAGGAGTTCAGATGCTTTCCCAAATTGGTCTAGCATTTGGACTGCAAGCTTAGGGAGAACAGAGGCCACTGGGGAAGGTATAGGAATGGGAATCAGGACTCCTGTTCCCATCTCTGCCACTGGCTTACTGGGCAAAGGATGGAAGGAATTTTTCCAAAGAAAATGTCTAAGTGGGCAAAGAAGAAACAATTTTGTTTTATTATAAGTTTCCATGTCTAGCCTTCCAGTTTACCTGATTTCAAATACAAGTGGGATCCACCTTCAGTCAGTATTGTGTTGGGGAGCTTGCTATTGAATTTCTTGATGGATCAGACTGAAACTTCTTCATTGTGGGGACAGAACTGCTGCCCATTCTGATCTTTTTAGTCCAGACTTATAGTTTTTCCATGGTCTAGGCAACCTGCTGAGAAGGCATGACTGGAGCCGTTCTGTGTCCCATTTGTTTCCGCAGCCCATGCTTTGCCAAGGCTGAAGAGCTCTGTGCAATAGATAGAATCAGATATATTAAACTGTAAAAGATATTAAGAGTCAGTTGATATTTGGTGCTTACATTTTTAATGTGCAAGCTGGCATTCCAATGCTTGATTTTACTCTGGTCTCCAGCGCTGTGTGGCCTGTTCACTGGTTGTTGTCGTCCTGGAGCCAGGTGAATGGGGAGGGACGCCCTTTGGATGAGGTGATGCTGTGTGGCTGTGGATCACCTTCATGGGTTTCTCCATACTCGGGGCTTTGTACCCCCCGCCCCCAGAGGAGTAAGGCAGGCGGACACTAGAGAACAGACAGTGCCCTGAGTGAGAGGAGTCCCATCCAGTGTGCAGACCATTGGGCTGTCTTGGAGCAAGGCAGTCTTACTGTTGAATTGGGTCTAGGCTGTACAAAGCTTCTTATTGCCTGTTTTTAGCCACTTAAAGGGGCAGTGCTGCCTAGGCAGCAGCGACTCCATTAGGAATGGCCCAGCTTCCCCAGCCCAGTAGTGTGCAGGCCATTCCTTCCAGAGTGCAAGGAACCGGTGTCCACGCAGAGTACACAATGGGCCAACAAAAGTCCTGCATGACAAGTCACCCTGGTTTCGTGAATTGGCCCTTAAGTATCTGAATGGTGGCTCATAGGCTTTGGCCTTTCATTTGAGATTGCAGGCAATTGGCCATCGGTGATGCAGAGGTTTGCAAACCTTACCTCCCTGTGCCAGCTAAACCCAGTGCCCCTGAGGGTTGAGTCACAGCTCTGGCAGTCAGGTGATGTTCCCACTGTTGCCCTTTATCTGGAGAGCCCGGTTTTATTCCCTGTGGGGCTCTGCTGAGGGACCTGCCATCCTGGTGCAGCCAGAGGCCATTTCCCAGGCCCCCTTCTCATACAGTGCTCCTACGTCATGGCTGTCCTGAAACACGTGCTCTGAACTATTGCGGTTGTGGCCATTGACTACCCTCCTGCCTCCTGCAGAATTTCTAGGACCAGGCTCCTACGGTAGCATTTATGCTGGTGTAAACTGAGGTGAATTTATCCCATGGCAATATGTGTGCGATAATGTAATGTAAATGCAGCTTACTGTATACTCTGCAATGCTGTCAGAAGGAAGATGGGCTGCTTCATATTCTAACAGAGGGACAGGAAGCAAAATGCTATGCAAAGAGAGTCTCACATTTTTTCACTATGCAGAAGGCCTCGGATACAAGTATGGCAATTTAAAACCATGTAAAAATCATAAATGAGACAGCAGCTGCGTACAGCTCCAGCAAAATGCTAAATTGCTGCATCACTGTGGACTCTAAATGACAATAAACCTTCCACCTCTTATAAATGAAGCAGACTTTCAAAAAGATGATATCTACTACTGCAACTTTTTATGGATGTTTGGTAACTTTAATCATTCTGCAAAATGCAATTCCTGGTCATAAATTCTCTCCCAAGTACAGATTTAGGGAGATCTAGAGGACTGCAGTGAGTTGATAGGTAAGTTTTAATCTGACAAGGCCAAAAAGTCTATTAGATTTATACTGAGGCAGTAGCTATTCTGTAATTACAATAGGGCAGACTTCATGGAAATTTGGAATACCAGGAAGGCAACTTAAAGGGATGCATTACAGGTTCAGGAGATGAACCTGGAAATATTACTTACCTGATTTTAAAAATTTATGTCAGAACACCTACATCTAAAGGTCTAGGACTCCACTGAAGGACACAACCATGTCAGAGGATGGGCTGTGAAGTGATGCCTTGGTTCCCAGCTCTTATAAACAAGCACCTAGTTACTCTTATTGGTATAGCAGGACTGATGAAGGGAAGTAGTCCCATTTGTTTGTCTCTGATTTTAATATGAAGTTTCTTTTATTAGAATTAAAATTCCACACCTTGAATTTAGTCGTGATCTCCCTCCTTTTAACCCGGAAGCCCCTGTGCTGATGTCACTTTCACTTTTGTGCACCACTTTCCCACTTGATCTATCTGGGGTTTGATACCGACTTTCCAAGCAGAATTGATGGGAGAGAACCTGGCCCTGAACAAGTGATGTTATGACCTGTTTATATTTAATTAGGGCTGAGGTCTTACACCTTGTACCAACTATACTTTGACCTTCTCTAATGCTTTGCATTCAAGGATCTTTAACAAGTTTAATCTTAAAATGTCCTATGAGATGTGTCACTGTCAGAATCCCCGTGTACAGATGGGGCAGCTAAGACTGGGGAGAGGATAGTAATTTTCCCCTGGTGACACAGTAAAGCTGTATCTGCTGTGGAAGAAAACAATGTCCTCACTCTGAGTTTGAAGCAACAAGCCAGAGGCAGCTTTATTTCGAGCAATTGCAATATGCACGGGAGAGTACACACGGGCAGGGATTCCCCTCCCTAGGCAGGTCTCCGCTAGATAAACAATTAGGGCAAGCTTTTATACCTTTTGTTACATACAATAATGAGCAAGAGCTGCATTTTGTTATACATTTTCCTTCCTGATATCTCACTTTTCTCATTAATTTCTGCCACAGTCTACATTCCATTCTTATCTAACACAAGATCAAAACAGTCTCTCTTATAGTCTGTTCCCAGTCACTTTCCACCCGCCTAGGCCCTGCCTTCAAGTCTCGTGTTATTAGAGTTGGTGTCAGCCTGACTGTTAGCCTGACTTTTGCTCTATTCCCAGAGACTAGATATCTATGTTCAAAATCCCTTTATCTCTTTCTCCACTTCCACACTGCACTATGAAGACTATACCAGCATAACCTGTAGTGTAGACGTAGCATATGTGGATGAAAGGGGTTTTTCCACTGGTGTAGGAACGCCGCCTCCCGAAATGAAGTTGGGTACATCACCAGAAGCGTTCTTCCATGGACTGGGGATGAGATTGGCATACTTATGTCAGTCAGGTTGCGTGTTTTTTCTCACCTGTGACTGGTGTAGCTATGTCAACCTAAGTTTTAAGTGTAGACAAAGCCTAAGTCTGTAGCATACCCAGGAATGCAGCCCAGGTCTCCTGGCTTCCAGTTCTCTGCGCAAGCCATAGCCTAGGTTTCTAATCTTAGCATTAACTCAGGAGACAGAATAGACAAAGGGACATTGAATTTTGAATGTCACCAGGATTAGGAAGTAATTTCAAAACCTTCTCTCCGATGTGCTCTTCCTTTCTTATTGTATTGACCAGCTATGGGGGCTCGAGAGAGATGGCGCCTTGCAATAGTTCAGCACAAAAAGTGTCTGGAGCGGGGAAGGGAAATGCATTAGAAAGGGGAAAGGAGATTCCCTCCGTTCACAGGAAAGTGCATATGATCTAAATCACTGATTTTGCAGAGTGGAGCCAAACTAGGTGAGACTTGCCAAGAGGCGTGTCAGTGAGGGACCGCCAATTTCATGGCATTCTCCATCTTCTGCTTATCCTGCCCAACTCCCTCTATGAGCACACCAACGGAAGCTGGGAGGGAGGGAGCTGACAAACCAAAGTGATGAAGTTTGAGAGACTGGTGTGATAAGACAGCACACTTTGTGTCATGCAGTGGAATTCAGTGAGAGAGAAACGTAAATGGAGCTCACTACGTCTGGTTTGTGCTGACTTAGAACGGTTGGATTAATTCATTTGTTTGAATATAAACAACAGGTCAATTAAGATAAGACCAGTCACACTTTAGCCCCTCCTGAACAGCAGGAAAGTAAATCCTCCATCTCAGGGGCAGCCATTTAGCCTCTTATTAAAGCAAACAGAATGTACTTTAAGGAGATGAGTGAAGTCCCTCCTGATCTGAAATGAGATTGACATACTCGTTGGTTTGACTGTGAGTCCTGATTTGCAGGATGAAACACGAATTCATGGCCATCAAATGTCAGGGGCCAGTGCAGTACTGCAGAACTTCGCTGAGCCAACATGCCAGATCAATTAGAGATGCCATTTGTAATTACCATATATACTCATTCATAAGCCAAACTTTTTTAGTAAAAAAGGGATGCACCAGAGAAGGGGGTCAGCTTTTGAACGGGGATAGAGAGGGAGAGGTGGGACACAGCCCCTCCCCCCAACAGAGGGAGCAAGGAGTGGCAGCACAGCCAGCAGAGACTGAAGGGAAGAGGCAGGGCCAGAGCGTCTCTGCTTCTGGCCATGCTGCTCTCCCCCCAGCCTCCGAAGCAGCTGCAGCTCTGGGACTGGCCTGTTGGAGCAGGCTGTGGCCGCGCCGCCCAGGCACTGGAGCACGCTGAGGCCGTGCCGCCCGGCCCAGCCCACTGGAACACGCTGCGGCCGCGCCGCCCGGCCCAGCCCGCTGGAACACGCTGCGGCCGCGCCGCCCGCCCCAGCCCGCTGGAACACGCTGCGGCCGCGCCGCCCGGTCTGGCCCGCCGGAGCAGGCTGCGGCCACACTGCCCAGCCTGCCGGAGCAGCTCCAGGCCAGAGACATCCTCCCCTGGTCCTCCCCAGAGAAGGTGGGAAGGGATGGGGAGAGTGTGGGGGTCCCGGGCTAGGGGTGGGGTCATGTGGGGGGTGGTCAAAGGGGTTACTCCCCTGACTCCCAGCTTCTCCCCCCAAAAAAAGTTCCCCACCAGTTGCTGTCCTGGTCCGTCAGGGTAAGCAACTGGCACGCCGGGACACTCTGTTTACTTAGGTTTACCTCCGTGCCCTGCGGACGCTCGAGATAAACAAACCATCTCGGCCCACCAGCGGCTTCTCCTGATGGCCCGGGAGCCAAAGTTTGCTGACCCCTGAATTATAGGGTCGGCTTATGAACGGGTTATAAAAATTTTCTTTTACTTATCCATCTTGGGGGGGTCGGCTTATAAACGAACTGGCTTATGATAGAATATATATGGTAATTAGGAAACTCGTTGCAAACCTCACTGAGCTTCAGAGGGTCCTGTGGCACCTTTAAGACTAACAGAAGTATTGGGAGCATAAGCTTTCGTGGGTAAGAACCTCACTTCTTCAGATGCACGAAGTGAGGTTCTTACCCACGAAAGCTTATGCTCCCAATACTTCTGTTAGTCTTAAAGGTGCCACAGGACCCTCTGTTGCTTTTTACAGATTCAGACTAACACGGCTACCCCTCTGATACTTATTGAGCTTATTACTATTTACCTGTCTAGAATTTCGTTATAAAGTAATTATTTTTGTTCAGTATGTGAAATGACACTTTCAGTGCCTAAAATCACATCTTTTGGTAAAAGCCAAGTATGTGCTGCCCATGGCTCCCTCAACCCCAACCATATTCCTGTGGTCACCTGATAAATCCTCCATATTTTATTGTATATATTTAACATGACTGAAATATATTAGGCCTCTCAGTTACCAAGAAAAAACAGGAGTAGAAGATATTACATATGTGCAATGTGACGGGGCTTTCAGTGCCATAAGTACTCTATCTTCTGCATTTTCAATCTTAAAATTGTTATTGTAGCCTTAATGTACTTTTTGCAAAACATGCAAGCTTGTGTTTAAATTCAATAGGCTTGAAGCACATGGTTAAGAACTTTGCTGAATCCAATCCCCAGTATTGTCTATATATCGAGGGAGAGGAATTATCTTAATACAGTCTACATAGGGACATAGGTACCATTTCTCCTGCATCTCTTTTCAAAAATCTCCTTCTACATATATCAGTTTTCTTCTGTTTTGTGGGTGCAGATCACATTAATATTAAGGGACGTGTTTTATATGGATAGGAGAACATACCCTTAACACTGGTTTTCTGTCCAGATTCAGAGGCAAAGCAGCTACACCTGAACATTTATTTAGAAGACAGAAAACTATAGATCCCAAGCTTATCTGGGGGACACCATGAACAGTTCTACTTTTAGAAAGGCTTGGCAGAATTTAATGCTTTTATTAATTTTGACAGATAATATCAGTGTTTATTTTTAAGCATTTGTTTTTAGATTTTTATCAATTTTAAATTTTCATAGTTGTGAGAAATTATGGGGGAGGGTCAGACAGTTAATGACAGTTGACATGGAAATTCAAATAGCTAAAGCTTTATAAACCATTAAAACACAAATTGTCAACATCACGTGTCAAAATATGCAAAGTAAATATCCTTAAATCAACAAAGCAAACCAACTTTACTCTTCATTTGCTAGTCAATTTGTAACAAGCCTAATTCAAAAGTCTAAATCGCTGGATTTTTGACTCTAATAAGTTCTCAAACAGCATTTTTCTTTTGTTGCCTAGCTGTATCTTTCAATTATTATTGATGGAAATATATTTTCGACAGTTTGTGTGTATGTGGATGGTGAAATCAATGTTTACCGATATTTACCAATAAAAATCTAAGCCTTCCATGGTTACTTTTAAGTGACAATTTGAGGTGATATTTTGATGCTGCATTTTCAACACTCTGAAAAAAATTCTTTTCTGAATATAAAAGAAAGACTTTTTAAAAAAAGATATAAATGTATAAAATATATATAAGCATTAGTCAAATTAAATTAATGTTTCCAATATAGTTTTAAGCTTGCTCATATGCATCAGCCATTTATGAAATTGTAGTTTATCAAGTAAGAATATTGCAGTTATATATTAGCAAACTGTCTGCTGGCCACTCTGATATCTTATTACTCTATGCACCAGGGTAGCATTTTTAGGATATAGTCAACCTTGGTGAAATACATCATGTTTCACTAATGTATCCTCAAATGCCTGATAAAAGGCCTTGCCCCCAACAACATATGAATATTTAAATTATTGTTAATTATTTATAGTATATTTTTATTAACACTGACTGTAGCATGGTAAAGTATCAACTAAAGCTTATTATGCATCAAGGTTGAATGTGCATCTCACACGCCATTAATGCTCTTGAACGGTAGGTAATGCTGGAATTTCAGTGTTTGCATCCTTTATTGATTTCCGACAGAGAGAGGAAATGCATTGGAATGAGGCGTGTGTTAATTTGATTTGATTTGATTATTTTGGAGATCGGATTTTCCAGACTAATGTGCATCCATGTCTTAGAATCTATTTCTAATAGAGAGATGCAGAAAACAAACTCAGACCAGTTCAGCGCCACTGAAAACCTCAGTGGTTCTATGGGCATTTAATATGTGCTGGCAGATAGTCTAACCATATAGACTTAGAGCTGTCAGATCTTCCAGCCTACCCCATTGGGGCCAGTGAAGGATCTTCCAGATGATCTTGCTGGGCCAGTGAAGGATATTTTCAGGGCTTTGACCTGACAGTCCAAAGCAGTGGGTCTTCCAACCCCTCGCTGAGTGACTGTTACAAAATACTTTTTATGAAATTCAGCCTACATTCTTCCCTGGTTTAATTTCATCTCATTAATGCTAGTTTTACCCCCCTGTGCATGACACTAACCAGCTCTTCTCCTTCATTGATGTTCACACATATCATGTATTTGCAGACTCTTATCATGAGCCTCCTTAGGCACCTCTTAGCCAAGCTGAACATATTCAGCCCCTTTAATCTTTCTGCCTAACTGTCCCTCCAGCCCCCTTATCATTTCTGTTGTTCTTCTTTGAACTCCCTCCACCTTGTCAATATCTCTTACTATGGGGATGAGAGTTCTATAAATTCCTGGATAGACAGACAGACCTGTTTCTGGCCACATGTAGCACAGAACGGAATTCAGCATTCCATTGGAGATAAAATAGAGTCCTATTAAAAGGGACTTTCATCTCCATGTTCTGTGACATGAGGTGATGTCTTTGCATAGGTAGCCCGAGATGACATTAGCCTTTTTTGTAGCCATATCTCATTGCAAACTCGTATCTAATCTGCTGGCTGCTGTCTCGGCTAGAACTCTTTCAGCATCACAGCTTCCCAGGATCTTCTCTCTCCCCAAGTGTCTATGATTTGGATTATTTTTCCTCAGTGGTATTAGCATATATTTTCCATATGTGACTATGATGATGATGATAGATGGGAGAAGCAGACAGGGGAAAAAGAGAAAAGATGCAGAGAAGTAAGGTCAAAGTGAGTCAAACAGAAAGTGATACAAAGAAGAGACTGACAGGAAGACAATATGGAAAAATGAAAATGGAGTTAAATAATCAGAATAAATTAATTAACCAGAGCTCAGATCAAACAGACCGGAATAGTAAAGCAGCAAAGCAGAGAGCTAAAAGGAGCCAAGGATAAGTTAAAATGTAATATGTATTTTCTAAATGAGATATTACATAGTTGAACTGTGAATGTTAATTTTATTTGACTTGTTAGACATGGCCTTTACCATGTGTCTGTAAGGGCTGTGGGTCTGTAAGGGCTGCGGCAAATGATTGTAAAAAGCACCAACTGTTTTCCTTTCATCAATGTAATTTACTGTTGTTAATCATCGTACAGCAATTTTCAGTTTTAGACCTAAAAGCACTTTTACTCTCAATGATTCAGGATTGTTATCCTTCTATTACAGAGGGGAAACTGAGGCATAGAGCAGTTATGTGACTTGCCCAAGGTCACAGAGAGAGTCACAGGCATAACTGCGGGGGTGAAAGTAACTTAAAGGACTTACCGGTACTCCGGAGTCCTTAGGAGGGGCGGGGCCTCACCTGGAAGAGGCGTGGCCTCTACCGGAAGAGGCGAGGCCTTTAAATCCCCAGGCACTTTAAATCAGGATTTAAAGGGGCTGGGGCTGTGGTAGCAGCAGCTGGTAGTGGCTACCGCAGCCCTGGATCCTTTAAATAGCCGCCAGAGCCCCGCCACCGCTACCCCAGGGCTCCGGGAACGATTTAAAGGGCCTGGGGCGGTAGCTGTGGCAGGCGCTCCGGGCCCTTTAAATCACCGCCCAAGCCCCTCCGCCGCTTCCACAGGGCTCTGGCAGCAGGGCTCTTGTGGCAATTTAAAGGGCCTGGGGCTCCAGCTGCTGCTGGGAGCCCCAGGCCCTTTAAATTGCTGCCAGGGAAAGCCGATCTGTACTGGGGCGCACCGGCTCTTGCCCGTACACCGTACTGGGGCGTACCGGCTTACTTTCACCTCTGCATAACTGGGACCGGAACGTTTGTCTCCTGCTTTCCTGCCTGAGGCTCAATATGCTAAACTGCAGCTGCCTCCCACTCTAAGGCCTTGTCTACACTACCAAGTTTTGTCACCAAAAACTGCCTTTTGTCGACCAAACGGTGAACGCGTACATACTGTGACATGACTTTTGTCGGGAAAATGCCGAGTTTTGGTGACTAAATAGATCCACCCTGACGAGAGGTTTACGTCTTTTTCCTCTACATTTTTTTTGACAAAGTACCAGTGTAGACACTATGCTTCATTTCATCGCTTTAATTGGCCTCCAGCAGGTGTCCCACAATGCCCATCCTGGCAGCTCTGGTCAGCAGTTTGAACTCCACTGCCCTACAGCCAGGTAAACAACCATCTTCCCCTCCCTCTTAGAAACTCTGGGAATTTTTTAAATTCCGTTTCCTGCTGGCTCCACGTGGAGAGATCTCAGTGCATCTTCCAGGTGACCATGGTGGTTCATCGCACCAAACGCTCTCCCACTTGGATCACTGCAGAGCTGTTGGATCTGATCAGTATATGAGGAGAGGAGGCTATGCAGTCCCAGCTGTGCTTGAGCCATAGGAATTGGGATACCTACGGACACATTTCTCGAGGCTTGTGTGAAAAGGGCTATGATCAAGATACGCTGCAGTGCAGAGAGAAGATAAAGGAGCTGAGGCAGGCGTACCATAAGGCAAGAGAGGCAGACAGTTGCTCTGGTGCTTCAACTAAGACATGCCGTTTCTATAAGGAGCTGGACGCTATCCTCGGTGGCGACCCCACCTCCTCTGCCAAGAGCCCCATGGATACTTTGGAGGGAACGGAGGCGGCAGAAAGAGGACCTAACCCGGAGGATGAAGTTATTGATGAAGAGGTGGAGTTAGATGAGGATATGCAGCTCCTGGCGGGGTCGCTTGATGGGGCAGGCAGCCAGGAACTGTTCTCCACTCCAGAAGTGTCTAGCCAGTCTCAGCAGTCGCTCTCTGGGGAACAAGAAGTAGGAGACAAGATGCTTGATAAGTGGCTGTGGCCTGTGTAGTGCGAAGGTGGGTTCAGGGTATAGAAATGTGGGAGGCTGGTTGTTTCTGTGAGGTGGATGTTTCCCTGTGTAGCTAATCCGTATGGAAGAACAGGGTGTTGATGCATGCCGAGATCTCCTGGGAACCCTCCAGAGAAATCTCCAGGAAAGTTTCCTGGAGGTACTTGGTAATCCTCTGCTGAAGGTTCTGTGGCAGAGCACCTTTCCCAATTGTAAGAAACTTTCCGGCGCCATTCGGCAATCACTTGTGCAGGGACCAAAGTGGCACATAGGCGAGCAGCATAGGGAGCAAGGCGGAAGCCACAAGCATGGAGTAGATGTGCCCTCATTTCCCTGCTTACCCTTAGCAGTGAGATGTCTGCTAGAATGTTCCCTGCCTGTGGAAAAGTGGGAGAATTTTAGAATGTTTTCCATAGAGTGCTGCACTACGAGCCTTGCAGAGAGTGCGGGCTCTTTTCCCCATGTGGACCAGCCCCTTTCTCTTCCCCCGCCCTGCCAACACTCACCATGCTTTGGCTGTTCACAGAGATGTGTGCCTGGCTAGGGTCAGGGAGAAAGTGATTGCAATGTTGCAAAAGGTGAATTTAACTGAAATGTTTCAGTGATGTGCGTGAATTTAACAATCCTGCTTCTGTGCATTGTCCCCTGTGCTTCACCAGATGTGGCCTTGAAGAAAACCCCACGCACCGCGGCCGAGCATCTCAGACAGATAAGGAAGCACCCAAGACACAGCAAAGAAGACATGTTCCAGGAGGTACTGCAGTGCTCCAATGCAGAAAAAAGGGAACATAAGGAGGGCTGGGAAGCCGAACGACAGGACAGAAAAGAGAATTATGCGTTTGTTAAGGACGCAACTGAGTGGATGATTAAAGTAATGGAGGAGCAAATGCAAATGCTGAAGTCCTTAAAGTGCTGCAGATGGAGCAGATCCAAGCTCACCCGCCCCTGCAGCACATTCAGAACTCTTTTCCATGCCCTCTCACAACTCCACCCATACATTCCTTTCCACCTCCGGGACTTCTTGGTTTCCTCTTCACTCCACCCCCTCGGACAACTTTCACAATGATGGCTGGCCCTACACACAGTTGTGAAAGTCTGTCCTTCCCTGGTTCCTCCTTTCCAGCAGGCACCTGTGTGTTTGTTTGTGCTGTTTCTTGTGCAATAAAAGTAAAGTTTTATAATGGTAAATCACTTTAATTTTTTTCTACAAATTGAGATTGCAGGCACTACCAATACATGCACAGGCATTGTTATCATTGTCTTACAGGAACATAAGGCCCAAAATGACACCATTGCGTCCTAGGAAAACTACATGTAATGTAACACTGAAGCACCTTTGACAGAGATATACATTACTGGTGTTCATTGTGAAAGTGCTGCCTCAAAGCCTTCCTGATTCAAATTGCCCCCCTCTGGGCTCCTCTGACAGTCCTGGTACCTAGCTGTTCAAAATCAGCGACCAAGCGGTCTGCCTTAGTACTCCATCCCTGAGTAAAACTTTCACCCTTAGCTTCACAGAGATTATGCAACGTACAACAAGTGGCTATGACCATGGGAATATTATCCTCACTAAGGTCTAACCTGCCATAAAGGCATCGACAGCGTGCCTTTAATCTGCCAAAGGCACATTCAACTGTCATCCAGCACCTACTCAGGCTGTTGTTGAACTGCTCCTTACTGCTTTCCAGGTGTCCCGTGAAAGGTTTCATGAGCCAGGGCTGTAAGGGATATGCCGGGTTTCCCAGGATCACTATGGGCATTTCAACTTTCCCCACTGTAATCTTCTGTTTTGGAAAGAAAGTCTCCACTTGCAACTTTCTGTACAGGCCTGTGTTCCTGAAGATGCGTGTGTCATGCATCTTCCTGGACCACCCCGCGTTGATGTCAATGAAACGCCCACGGTGATCCACAACCGCCTGCAACACTATTGAGAAGTACCCCTTCCTAGTGGTGTACTTTGTCGCAAGGTGCTCTGATGCCAAAATTGGAATATATGTGCCATCTAGCACCCCTCCACAGTTAGGGAAACCCATTTCTGCAAAGCCGTCCACTATTTCACGCACATTTCCCAGCGTCCCAGTCCTTTGTAGCAGGATGCGATTAATGGCCCTACACACTTGCATTAACGCAGCACCACTCCACTCCAAATTGATTCGCAACTGACCAGTAGCAGTCTGGAGTCACCAGCTTCCACACAGCAATTGCCATGCACTTCTCTACCAAGAGGGCAGCTCTCATTCTGGTGTCCTGGGGCCGCAGGTCTGGGGTGAGCTCCGCACACAGTTCCAGGAAGATGGCTTTCCGCATCCGAAAGTTCTTTAGCCCCTGCTCGTCATCCCACATTTGCATGACGATACGATCCCACCATTCAGGGCTTGTTTCCCGAGCCCAAAAGTGAAGGTCTACCCTATACAGCTGCTCTGTGAATGCCAAAAGCAATCTAAAGTTGCTCCAACCCATGTCACACAGTTAGGAACTTGATGATTGACTGCACTGCCATCCAAGATGTCTTCATGACAGTTAACAAAGCATAGGAGAGCAGTGCAGGATCCATCCCTTCTCACAAAGATGCCGGGGTGCACAGCAAAGAAGGGCCATTGCAAAAATGCCACAAAAGAAAGCTGGAAGTCCATGGAGTGCTGAGACACAAACCAATGCATCACGGGACATTTAGCCTGGTCCCAAGATGCGCCGCGATCCACTCCACCTTCCCACAACACCTGTGGTAGGTACCTACAGTGCATTGCTCACGCTGTCGATGATGGTGCCCCCACTGTGGACGCGATCAGCCGACAGCGGGAGCAAGTGTGAACATGAGATTTCGCTTTTTATTATGTCGATTTTTGGGTGTCAACATCACTTTTGTCGTCAAAAATTGGTAGTGTAGACATGACCTAAGTTTCTGCCCTGCTGTATCTGGCCAATTGGAGTCCACTCTCAAACTTTTTCATAGGATGAATCACATCTTAATATAAAGATTGATCGCATTGTGGTAAGATCCCCTCCCACTGGCTGTCACACGTGCCACCTCCCCTCCCATTTGCCATCTTATAACATCCCTATGGCAAATGTTTTCATAGAAAATTCATTTCAGGAACATGTTCAGTTTGTTTTGTCTCTTCTAATGTGACTTTTCAGGAGCAGAGCCATTACTCTGTCACCAGCCAGCTCTCTGCAGACACCAAGGGTCCATAGACCATAGTTTGGAAATCTGGTTTAGATAAGAGACTAGTTGGGAGCAGGGAAGACCTGATCACAGTCTGTGACTAGCTCCAAGGAGGCAGTATAAGTCAAGGTATCAGAAGATGACAAGACAAGGAGCAGAAGGGAATGAGCTGCCTGCTTCAAAGAGCTATGGTACAGTGTAATACTGTTCAAGGCATTCTCACTAGTGCCAAGAACTTAATGTGATTTTCATATTGTATGTGTCTATTCCTGGGGGAAAGTGATAGAGAGATCATTAAATAAAAACAAAATATAAAAAGCTCCTTATGGACCCCAGATACATAAATACTATTGTACATAGGGCACATAGGAGATGATTAATAGGTTAGTATGTATAGGGTGAGGGATCTATGAAGTAGAGATCCTTCATTTTCCCCTTATGTCCACAGACGTGTGCTCACTTATTGCTAAGGAGGGTCAAAGGACTGTCATAGACTTCGCTTGGAAGAGATGTAACCTGTGTCACAGCTGCCAGCCACTCTGGCTTGAAAAGGTCAGCTCCCCAGACATAGGTGGCAATGGCAGTAGTTAAGTGCCACTACAGTGCACTAGAAACAACAGAATAATACACAGAGCTAATACCCAGCCCCACAGAACTGGCCAGTTGTTGTCATAGGCCATTGGAGAAAGTGTCTTAGAACAAATGGGCTTGTGTCTGTATTAGAACTGCACATTCTTTCCTCATTAGGAGATTTTCAGGATCCCGCTGAATAATGTTAGACTGTGCAGGACAATCGAGACCATGAAATTTCAGATGCCTGGTTGTGGCTCCACTGCTTTTCTCCCGTTCCTCTGTGCGGTTCGAACCAGACTAAAATTTAGGAACTTATTTTAACTGTGACCTTTCCAGAAGACTCAGATCACAAAGATTTTTCTGTCACTTTAGCCTGGGATAGATTTGAAATTATGTCTTGGAAGTGAAAGACTAGAGAATGAATCAAGATTAAGCTACTAAATTATTGGCTGGAGTACTGCAAATTTTCCACAGGAGATCAGAAATAAATGCAAAAGGCCCATCTGTCTTCTCCAGTGAAATTTTCAAATAGTTGGTTGAGATTATTATTTTTCATGTTAACAATTTAAAAAGAGAATGCCTGGCATTGAACTGGTTTATTAGATAATAGGTCATCCTTCAGCTTCTTTACTGCAGGACCGGCAAGCATTGGAATGGCTCAGTAGGTCAGCAGGAAAAGCATCAGAAACCACGAAGAGTCTCTTCATTTTCTTTGTTTATTTACATAAATGTTTACAAAACATTTTCGAAGGGAAAGATGACTAAGGGTTATCTCTTTCCACTAGGAAAGATGATATTTCTTCCTGCTGTCACCTAAGAATTATAATAGCCATCTAGACACAATGTCAACACTTCAGTGATGAAAGTTTGCAGAAACCGGTAGTATTGGAGGAAGTGAAAACCTTAAAAAGATTTTTATCATCACCATTTACAGTAGTTAAAAGTTACAAGATCTTGGATTCCTGGCTTCCCCTTTATAAGTTAAGGGTAGAATGCAGCATTTTTAGGTTACACCTCCTATATGCAGCAATATAACGCAGCACCTGTTAGAAATATTATTATGCCGGCTGTTAAACTGCCCAACAGCATGTGAATGAGTCATTCATACAATAGATTTAAAAGTAGCTAGATACTGTCTCCCGCAGACTATCATAGGTATTAATGTCTTATGTGTCTTATACCTGCAACAAAGCCTGCATTGAGGAACGAAAATGACACAATGCAATCTTGTCCTGGCAAAAACTGCAGTAAGCAGGCAGGGCCTCGTTTGCACTGGTGCTCTGCACCTGCAGCTCTCCAGCTGGAGTTATGGGTGCTAATCACATCTGGAAATCAGTCAGATCTGTAGCCTCTTGGGGCTCCTCAGATCTCTTGGCAGGATGAGACTTGTTAGTCCTTTTTGAAGATGTATGAACAATAAAACTAAAAATGTCAGAAACCTCACTTGCTATGGGTTTAAATTCTTCCTTTGTGACTCCAAGTTCAGCCTAGGAAGGGGCTTCTTTGCGGTGTTATAACTAAGGCCTTTTTCCATTTTTTTCTGCTTACATTTTGTGGGTTGTGAGTTCAGCTTGTATGCAAATGCATAGTTATATACGTGTGCATAGAGCTTAACCTACTC
The DNA here is from genome assembly GCF_027887155.1 of Malaclemys terrapin pileata. NCBI lineage: Eukaryota > Metazoa > Chordata > Testudines > Emydidae > Malaclemys > Malaclemys terrapin. Next base: position 19,691,098 of record NC_071526.1, on the reverse strand, counting down.
AATTGAGCAGTGCCACCCACAGAGCATCCAAATCACAGAGCTAGAGGAATACTAATTTAAAGATAGGAGTTTTTGGAAGTTCCTAGGGGTATAGAGATGGGGGGGTGGAATTCCCCTGCAGATCTGGACACTTAGGCCACATTTTTCAAACTCAGTTGCCTAATGTGAGACTTACAGATCCATATTTAGGCATTTTCAGATTTGCTGAGGAACCCCCACTAACCTTGCTGGGAGCTGCAGATGCTTAGCATCTCTGAAAATCAAGCTGCGTATTTAAGTGCCCATATATAAATGTGCTGCTTAAGTAGGTTCCTAAGTTTGAAAATGTTGGCCTCGAACTCCTTGAGAACCTAGCCAGTTTAGTTACCTTGATTTCCCCTGCTGGCTTGTGACCTACATAAACCAGGTTCCTAGATATCACTTCTGAACTGGCAGGCACCTACAAAAGGGGCATTTTAATGTTTAGACAAAAATTTCTGGACACCCTGACAAAAGGGGAAAAAAATCAGAACGAGCCAGGAGTCTGACATCCTTAAGCAAATATGATGTCTCATCACCTTAGAAGGAGCTGCCTCTATTCTAACGCTGCATCTAAGTTTAATGGTAAAAGCTGAATTACTCCACAGAAAGCCTAGACTTCTTATCAGGGTACCAGAGACACCTTCCTGCTGGGGCTGCTGCAAAGCTGGAATCAGACTCCTAGGATGCAGTCTTTCCTGTTCACAAAAATGGCATGCAGAAGGCACAGTATTGACCTGACCAGGGCTAATTCATCTGTGATATTTAATGCCTTTCTGCCACCTTTCAATTCCTTGCACTTTTCTAATTCTGCCCGAATGCCAAAAGAGCAGAGACCATTCAACCCAAAAAGCTCTGGATGGAAGTTCATTGGCGCAGGTGATGCCCCGTATTTGGAAAACTAAGTCTTATGAAGAGCACTAAGTTTTGTCTGCTCTGGCTAATTGCCCCAGCAACTTTTGTTTGTCAGTCGTCTCGTTTTTCTTGGGTTGGCATTTTTGTGGCTGAATACCACTGGGAGTTGGGACTTGCGGCAACTCTCACTGCTCCTCACAGGAGTTTTGCCTGCAGCAGTCACAGAGTTGAAAAATCTAGATACATGTGACTGCTAAGAGACCACTGAGAAGCCAAGCACATCGCACTCATGGCCATTTTGCAATTCCACCTCATTAGACATGTTTTGGGGCTTATGAGTGTGCTGTGAGGATAAATAAGTATAAATATTATATTTGCCTGCAGGTTATCTTTAAAAATGTATCTCTCTCTTTTTTTTCAATTTTCAGTGTAGTCTGTCAGTTCCTGGTTAGGTGAGTTACCAACTTAGTGGTCTCACAGTACAGTGGACCAGCATAAGGTATTATCTCATAAAGGGCTGCCTTGTGCTGCCAATTACCCAAGATTCCAGCAAGGAAAATATACAGCAACGTGATTAAGTCAATGTACGAGTGGAAATTCACATTTCCCCCTGAAACTACTTTTGGAAAATGAAACTATATTGAAAAGAATTTTCAACTTGTCCTAGCGCTGTAACTTCAACATGTGAAATAAATTGGGCCGCGATGCCATTGTCCTTCTTATCATCTAAACAGCTCTGGGAGAGAATTATCAGGAAGATGGAGCAGGAGGAAGGTGCTGCAGAGAGTCACTTGGTTAAGTACACATCACAATTCAAGCTGTTGCTCAGATGCTGTCTTCCTCATGCAGAGGGGAAAAAAATTACTTTATTTTACTTTTGAGGAAAAACCCTCTGGGCCCGATCCCTAGGGCTGTAATCAGCATAGCTCCAGTAAAGTCAAAAGAGCTACACTGGTTTACACCAGCTGCAGGTTTGGCCCTCCGCCATCTGTTTTTGCAGGTCAAACGTTTGGCTGCTCTGGAGCTGGGTTGCAGGACCTGATTTTGATTTCACAGCAATTTTACACCAGTTCAAATCCACTGATGCCAATGTAGTTTGTCCTGATTTACACCAGTGTAACAAGGGTGGAACCAGGATTTACAATTCACTCTGAAAGCAGAGTGCCAGTTAGTTTAGTCAACAAGAAGTGTGTCTTGCATCCCTTTCATACTCTTCCTCAGTCTTACTTTGTTCCTGAGGGTTTTGAAGTCTGATTGAAAGAAACAGTCTTAAGCAGCTCAAATCCATCTCTTGTCCCAGGCTCCTATAAAATGCCCAAAGGAACAAATGAATTTTGGGTCTGCCTGTACTGAGATTAATTTTGCTTTGTTTTCAGAAATTGCTTGTAAAAAATGAGATTTACATGAGCCTTTTTGCCTGACTAATGGAATGTCCTTACTCTCAGATTGGAGACTGGTAAGGCAAGTCTGCCTTAAAAACTGAAGAAAGATCTTCAGAAAACTACTGCTTCACAGGAGGTCTCCTGACCACAGAAAGCAGATTAATGGAGTTCCCAGCGTTTTGTTAATATAAAAAGGCCACTCCAGCAGATCTTCCATGCTCTCCTAGCTGCACAGACATCTAGCCCAAAGAATAGTGATCCAATTGCACTGTATACTTGCTCTCACTTGGGCTTTCTAACTCATAACAGTTTTGGAGGAATGGTCCATCTGTTTTTGCATTTACAGTAGAATCAAACGGCAGTAACTCATGGTCTTTTATTTGTGATTTTCCCTGAAGTGGTTTTGCTGTCCTGTCTCCTGTGGGTACTTACTGGATGCTGCCTTCAGATAGGTTTGCAATATTCCCCTTGAATTTAGATTACCTTTCTCAGTTGTAATAAACAAACCATCCATTCCTTCCTCTTGGAACTGAAAGCAAAGCTTTACTGAAACTGTATTCCTCCATCTTAAGCAAAAATCCAGTCTAGAACAAGTAAACAAAAGGACAGTGATAACATGCAAAAGAGCTTTCGCACGATTTGTCCAATGCAATTAACTTCTCGTTCCCCAAATGTAGCCTTATTCTTTTCTCATTGTGTCTTTATCTCACCCCTTCATTTAAATTTGAATTTCAACCATCCTCCTATTAAAAAAAACCATCTACAGCAGCATCCCTTCATGTAGATTTGCTGGGTCCTGCACAGCACCAACAAAGACATATGTTAGTGACTTTGTCTTAAAATATATTATAATCAGAGGTGTCTCATTGGGGGCAAGACAATTATTTTAAGATTCCCTGAATCAACACAGTAGTTTGTTTTATAAAATACATTACAGTTTGAGTCACATGCAAATCAAGGTAATATATCGCTAAATACGTTATTTTATACTAACATCTATATTGATTATTAGGAGCTAGTGTTATATTTAAGGCAGTAAAACTGAAAAATTATTACAGTAAAACTGGACAAAATCTCCAGAAATTCCTGAGCAAATTGCTAGAATATTTTTGTGGAATTTCTGCTATCTCAAGAGCTCTGTCTCTCACAGAACAGATTTCACAGATGGCTATCAGACATGACAATGGGACAGCTTGAGTTTGGGAGGATCACCTCTTAACTATATTATCTTATGCCCTGATCTTATTGTTTTAAAATATTTAATGTTCTCCAATATCACCAGCCATCTCAAATTTACCATACGTGAACATGAGGGGTTAATCTCACCCAACCAATGGCAACAAATTTCTCCCTAAGCTTCTGATTCTCTGCTATCTGGTACCTGGAGGCAGAGGCAGATTAAGCTTTTTGGGGCCCTGGGCCAGAACAAATGGGGGCCCCATCCCACCCCTTCTGCCTGCAGTCCCTCCGCCCCTTCCCCCGTACCCCTGCCGGGGAAATGGGGTTGGGACACGGGAGCTTGCCCTGCCCACCCACCTGGCACTCCTGCTCCCTGACCCCACTCTTGGGCAGAATGCTAGGTGGAGCAGGGCGGGGTGCTAGGGTGCCCATTTTTCTGAGGCTCCCCAATTGGCCAGGGCCCCTGGGCACAGGCCCCGTAGGCCCAGTGGCTAATCTGCCACTGCTGGATTCATGATTTTACACCTGTGCAGAGTCTATAAGTCTGTCAATGGCTGTGTGGGATTCTTCAGTGGAAAGGATGATACATGTGCCAGGCAGTGGGGAATCCGGGTCCTAAAGGTTCTTCTGCTGCTCTGGCGATGTTATATCACACAAGACAGATAATCCTGATTCTATCTGCACAGCAACCACCTCATTCAACAGGTCCATTAAAATGCATTTACTGGGCTTGCCAGCAGTTCTGCACCCATTTCACAGGTACAACTTGAAATGCTGCAGGAAATGATGCAGTACTAATTACATTTCATCCATGCGTGACTTTACTCCAAAGCTTATTATATACAGTGTAGGATGGTGTGGCAGCAGAATAACACAGCCTTCCACCCCAAAGAGAGTGCGTTTACTAGTAGGTACTCCAGCTGCCAGGAGAGGCTCTCTGCTACCTGGCTTAGGGTATGTCTACCCTGCAGCTTGTGTAGACATACCTGAGCTAGCATCAGTCTGTCAGTCTTGGGTGCTGGAGCAGTGAAGCAGCACTAGCCTGGGCTCCGTGCAGGTTAGCCACCCGACCAATTACCCCGTGGTCCAGGCGGGATTGTACAGCTCATGCTGCAGTCCATGGTGTGATGCTTCACTGCTACGGGTACCCGAGCTTCCTAAATTCAAGCTACACGAGTTGCACTCACACCTCATGACTGCAGTGCAGACAGACCCTCGCCTATACATGCCTGCCTGTGTGCCGGTGATGGGGATAAAGGTCAGGCAGATGAAGTGTTTTGGTCCTACTTTTTGCTGTTGACAGATCATCATGAAGGCAAGCAAAAGGCTATTCAGACACTTTATATCAGTTCCTGATGGCTTGGTTCTTGTGTTTTAGTGGCTAGAGCAGAGAACGGGGCCTGAATATCATCTCTCCCTGGTTTTATTCCAGTGTGAAGGAATTGAATTCAGTGGTTAATCCAGTTTTACACAGGTGTAAGGAAGATCACAGTCAGAGCCTGTGGGGCCTATTCCCAGCCCAATCACTGGCTCGCTGGATGACTCTTGGCACTTTACTTCATTCTCTTTGCCTCAGTCTGTCTATATGCAAAATAGGGTTTAAAATGCTGGCCTACCTTTGGGGTGCAAAGCACTTTGAGCTTCACTAATGAATGGTGCTATGTGAGTGCACCACATTGCTATGTAGTAGGTAGGTAGCTATAGATCTATATATCTATATGGTATCATGTCCATGTTAAATCAAGCATCGCCTTTTTCTGGCTTCTCTCCTGCTACTGAATCAGATAACATCGCAGATCATTTTTCCAAATCACTCTTTGCAGATTACAGTAACACAGAGATTTTAGCTGACAGCTGGCTCTGGGGAGCCTGAAATTCATGGGTTGGTCTTTTGTGCCAGTGACACCAAAGGAGAAATAGCATCTGCATGATGCTACAGCAGCAATTCCTTCATGGCAGCAAACAATGATAGGGTTTGCATAAATTACATCATTGAGCCAACAGAGAGATGTCTCCAGGATGTGACTCCAAGAAGCCCCTCCCTTCCTTTAAATATTCAAATTCTAGGCAAGTGGTGAAGCTTCTTGGTTCACATAGTGCTGGAATTTGGGTCCCCTGTAATTTGTCTGTCCTTAAAATCCTTGGCCTCAAAAATCAACTCCCTTCCCCATAGAGGCAAGGTGGGGTTTGTTCCTCAGGGCATATTGCTACGTTTGTTTTTACCTATTGATGACTAGACTGTGCCAGTCACTGGAATTCCCAGCCAGATGGTATTCCAGACTTGGTGGCTTTGTGCTTCAATTCTTCTCATTTTCTTCTGATCTATTATCACCTATTGATCAGCTCTCATTTGGAGGACAGCTGTAGACACTGCTATATCTCTAATGTACCACAAGGGGGCTGTCTTTTAGGTCCAAACGGGCAGCAATTGATGTTGTTTTCCTAATAATTAGCTATATACTACCTAGCTGAATGCGTATGTATTGGGGCATTCAGAATGCCGGAGTATTGCTGAAGTTCGGTCCCTCCAATGAAGATATGTTAATCTGCGCCGTTGCTCTGTTGCCTCTGGGACTTCTATACTTAGATTGTGAGCACTTTGGCGTGGGCCCATCTCTCTGTTGTATGTGAGTACCGTGCCGAGCACTGGACCATGACTTGGATTCTTAGGTGCTATGGCAATACAGATAATAAATCGTTATAAAGCATCTGGCATAAGTGTGACTCTGTGCCCTGTAATGCTGACTGGAATATGCAAGACACTCAGCAGAGTGTCTGGGAGGGGCAAAAATTTCCTTTTGTCATCCTCTGTGAGTTTTCCAGTTGGTCCTGGATGGTCAGTGTCTACTGGGAGGTTTTGACAAAGCCAGCTAGAATAAAGCAGATGTGTAGGCTCGTGAGCACTTAAATGAAGGAACATTAGCAGTGCTTAGAAATAGCATCCCTCCCCCCACTTATTATTACAAATGACACAGTGCAGATAGACTGTGCACATACTAGGTTGATCCCAGGATATTATCAATAGTGCTGCTAGCAGAGACAGCACCGAGTGAGGAAACTAACTGGCAGCACTTGAGAAACAGTATGAGTCATCAATGACAAACTTTAACTGTTTAGACACTTGGTTTGATTTTCTTCTATACATTAATACTCACCCTCCTGGAGGGTCAATGGGTGTCTAAGAAGCATCAGGGTGAGAGAGGCACCTTCTAGGTAGACAGGACCCAAAACAAATAGGAATTTATTTGGCAAATCTTAAACACCAAATCCAGTCCAGCTATACCAATCTAACAAACAAGATTTATTCTGAAGGAAACTAGTGTTTCTGAATACTAAGAGAGAAAATAGAGAATAGAGAAAATAAGGAATTTGTGTACATGAAGCCTTAGCCTCCGAGAGCACTGGCCTAATCTCCATACAAACTAACCTATACTGTGTAAAGTAATAAATAATCTCCCTGATTATTCAAGGCACAATATACTGGGAAGAAATAATTATTGCTGCAAAACTTGGATGAAACAATCCTATTATGGGACAGACAAGAATTATGAGTCTGAAGACTCAATAAATAAGTAAAGTTCCCACCAGAACTGGAAAAATCGTTTTCAACTTTTCATGGACAGACACTATACTGAAAGGCTTCATACATTTATTTTATAATAGTGAACATAGTGACTTCACTTAGTGCCCTGATACAAGAGGGCTGTAATGGACTCGTATGTGGTCCCTTGCTAGGAATAAGATCTCTGGTGTAGTGAAAATCCACATGTAGGAGCCATTTGTATGTACAACAGATGTTGAGTCCTGTGGTGAAAGAATGATGGAAGTCCTATTTATGGCCAAAATGGTTGCTTGTCTCCTACCCCTACAAGTGTTCTTGCTATTTTAGCTATTGTCTGAATCAGTTTTATTCAGCTGGTAGAGGAGCATTGATCAGACCAACAGTGGAAGGATGTGATGATCTTTTTCCAAATCAGGCAGAAGGAGATGAAACCCAAGAGGCAGCCTGTATAATTTACAAAGTTGGCTGCTATATGCTTGACACAGTATGGATTTAGTACAGACCAATCAGATTATCTTTATTCTGAGACCACGTAAACGACATCCACTAGCTACTTACAGAGTGTTCAGATATCAAGGGCTAGTCTCAGGCTTCACAACTTTTGAAGAAAGTTAGTTTCTTTGCAAGTCCCTGTAGAGAAATGAATGAATGGAGTGGTTTGGATATGAGAATGACTGTCCTATATAAACCTTTCTGGTGTTTCATTGTAATGCAGCCGCATTTACCAGGGAGTATTATCCAGATTCATGCTGCTGGGGAACCAGAACAGCCCTCACTGGGAGGTGATTTCACTGACTGTTGGCATGTCAAAGAAGTGAACATCTCTGCAGCAGAAGCTGGTTCTGTGTTGCCTGTAAACCTCGAAGAGCAGGCTGTTCCGCTGTCTGTGTGTGGAGTCTGTTCAACTCATGCTGTTGAAAAGTGACAATTTCCTTAAGTATCTGAGTGTTTCATTCTTTCTGAAAAGCTTTGTTGTGCCACCTAGGCATCATGTTTAAGGAAACTGGGGTTTTGTAATTGCTGCTGCTCAATCACATATTATTTGAAAAATGATGCAGAACCTGGTATGCTTGAAGAAAAACTAACACACACCCCAGAGGGTCCCCAGCCCCTTCCCATGGTACCCTCTTTGTCTGCATCCCCAAGTCACTAGTGGATAGCAGGACAGTCAGGTGGCTTGCCTAGGAATGGGCGATACTGCAAATCCCAGGAGTCCCTTCAGCCTCAAACCAACACTATTCCTGCGCAGACTACAAGCACTGTGGATACTGTGGGATCAGACATGTTGATGGAAGGTGGCAGGGGTGCTGGAACAGTTTGTATAGTGAGAGTGCGGAGAGCCATTGAACCAAACTGGGAACCCTGTCTATGATGGAAGCCGCTTCAAGCTGGAGGTGTGGCTGCACCGTTAGTTCCAGCACCTCTGACAGGTGGGAGCAGCATGATCTCCCCATCTCCTGGGGCTGGGGGCAAAGAACACTGGAAGATTCTGTGAAATGTTACTAGATTATCAATAGCTGACTCTAGCCCCTACCCCATCCTTAAGAAACAAATATTCCCCCAAGGGGCTCATGTCCTTTCACGGCCACAAATTAAAAACCAAAACCAGATTCTCTTTTCAATTTCCTGAACAAACACAAAAAGAGAATCCTGAAAATAATTAAAATTGAAAATTGATTGTTTGGGCAATATCAGATTTATGCAAAAGGTCCCCTGCTCCTTGGGGACTGAAAGGAGAAGTTTTTGAGCCTTATTTTGAACAAGCTAAGCATTTTTTCAGATTATTCCCAGCATAACATGCCAAGGGGAATATGCTCCATTTGTTATTTCCTTAAAAAAAAATCAATGGACTGAAACATTCCCTCTAGACCTATAATATTTATTTCAATGTTCTGTCAATAAATATAACAAGGTTAGCTTTCTATCAGGTTAGTTGGAAGAATCATTTGAGGGAAGTTCTATTTGTTAAGCTCGATTACAAAAAGCAATCAATAAGAAAAAATTCCCCTGTTGCTATCGAAAAGAAATATGGTGCTCAGAGGAGTCGTCCCTTGATAAGTATTTATGCCTCTTCTCCAGAATTCTCTTGCTGGCTTCTGAATGCTGTTTTGCTAGTCTTTGCCCTTTCTTTGCTTCTAAATGTGGAGAAGTGAGAAAGAGAAGGGGTAGAGAAAGGACCAAGCCAATGGTTACGGTGCTACCTGGGTTCAGTTCCCTGCTCTGCTACAGCCTTCTTGTCTGACCTTGAGCAGCTCACTTAGCCTCTCAGTGCCCCAGTTCCCCATCTGTGAAATGCTTCCTTCACAGGAGTGTTGTGAAGACAAATAAATTAAAGATTGTGAGGCATTTAGGTGCTGTGGTGATGGGGGCCATATAAATACCCTGGAGCACTGCAGAATCACTTATTGAAACATGAAAATGGAGCACAGGGCCAGGAAGGCCTGTCCTGCTGGGATATCCTTTTCCTAGCATCCCTGATCCCTGGTGACTCTGCCTAGGCAGCCAGCCTTTCTGTGAATTCTGAGTGTTGGAGACTTACTGTCCCCTTCTCCAGCCAAAGGGGTGTTGCAAGACAAGGTGTGGGGTCTGGACGTGCTGCATTGTTGTAATTGACATACCAGGGAATAAGGTGTGCTTGAAGCTGCTGTAGTGGTTTTTAATGCACTGGCAGGTATATTTTTCTCTACTGTTCTGTACAGTAAGGAGTATTCTGTACCAGTTGCCTTGCTGTGCCCCCACTAGTGGGCCTGAAGAGTGTTCTACTGCTACTTAGCCCTAAAAGAGCGTCTCCTGTAAACTCCCTGAATTCAGCCGCATGGTGCCAAGATGAGAGGGAGCACAGGGCAGGAGAATTTGGTGCACTTACTTAGCTGACATGAATTTTTGGCTTCATTTATGTGTTTGCAAAGCTATGTTACGTCCTTTCCCCGGTGTCATGTTAGACTGTGAGCTGATGGGGGCAGGGGCTGGCTCACCCTTTGTGTTTGGGAAGCATGACACACATAGTGGGCGCTACCACAGTCTGAACAAATACTGATGACAGTGGAGCTGTGGATTCATTGCAAGTTCCAGGGCAGGTACTGTTGGTCAGATACTGGCTTGGAAGCCGGGAGAGTGATGAGGTAACCTTTAAAGAGCATAGGAGGGAAAAGCTCATTTCCAGGTTTATTGGTCTGTCTGACCGCAGGGGCCCAAACCCACTGGAAAAGGAAGGAGAGTTTTTTAACTTATGGAGGAACTTAACTAAGTTTCCACTTTTGGGAAATCTGATACTAGTTTCAAAAATAATTATATATACTCTCTCTTCCCCCTCCCCCCCCCACCGTATACATTTGTATATAATTATTTCACACGGTTTTCTCCTAAAGACAATATTAACATGACAAAATCTGATTAGCGTAGCCACGCTATGCATTTCATGGGAGATAATGTAGCTCTCAACCAAGGCATTTTCTAAAGCAGTCTGTGCCTCTATAGTTTGCTGCAGAGAATAGTGCTGAATTTAGCAGTTAGTTAAATTTATCCCAGCTTGTCACCTGCGAAAGTGCCTTTGGTTTTTGTGAAAAACAACAAAGTCCAAACCAAACTTTTTGGTACAGCTGTGATAGTTATTGCTGCACAGAAATCGTGAGACTTCACAGCTGTTCAGAACCTCAGCTGAGGAAACACAAAAACAAGCACTAAAACAAATAGTTTAGAAATACGAAAGAAAAGCAAAATATTAGTGCCTCCATGTGCGGGTATTATTTTTTAAAATAATCAAAATCTAGCACCCGTTTTTTTCATAAAACCATTTTGGGGAAAAAATGGTATTTTGACAAGTAAATAAAGACCCACATTATTAACTGGGGCTGTGTATAAAGACAAATCTTAACTATTAGCAATGGATTCTGTATATTCTGCAATATCTGTTGTCCATTACTGTTATGGAATATGACTGCGAATTGCCCTTTTCCAGTCTTTCAGTACTTTATTTTACAATCCACCTTTTAGTATATTTGCCTTCCTCATAGTTTGGGATTGCAGCACCCTTTGGAATGTGAAAGAGGTACCTGATTTCTTGCAGTGGAGGGAAGAGGATTAAGGCCCCATAAAAGTGTGCATAGATCATGTGAACAGTATCTCTATTCTGTCAGTATAACTGCGTTAATATTAACGTGGAGCCGCCGCTTTCTGCCAATGAGCAGCTGGGTGTCATGCATTGGTTTTACACCACCAGAAGACTTGGGAACTGCACAAAATAGGCACAACCTTTGTGGCTGTGTATTTTCAGATGGCTGAGGGTAATTAGAGAGTGAGAGAGAAGGAATAAGGATAAGGAAGGTGTTTGAGGAAACTAGGATGACACATCCAAAAATCCGTCTGTGTCTAGTTACTCTGGAACATGTGCTCCTAGTACCCGTCTCGACAGCCCCCTCCCTGTCCGTAAAGGCCCTCTGCAGGTCTATGCATGAGTGCAATTTGAGCTGTCACTCGCTCTGCCAGCTCAGTGCTGTGAAAGGACAGCAAACGGGGACAGGAGTGAGAGACTTTGTTTATGGATGTTACTTCCTGAGTCTGTCTGTGTCTTTACTCTCAGCCCTGGTCTACACTACGAACGCCTGTTGGTATAACTACGTCACTCAGGGAGTAGTGAAAAATCCATTTTTGTGAGTGCTTATGTCAGCGCCTTGTGGGGAAAGGTGCATTAAGCATGAAGCAAATCTGAGTAGCACAGGAACGTTTATCATTTTCAGGAAAGGTGAGGGAGGAGTCAATAGGGCCATGGAGGATCATGCGAGTGCTGCAGTGTGGGGAGCCAGTGTCCAAGTGTGACACTTCCACCTTCTTTGCCCTCTCTTTTAACATACTGGGTTCCTGAGCACTTGCTGAGTGTTACATCGGGTCAGGAGAAGGAGACTATCACAGGGCTACGCTGTTGTGTGGGGTTGTTTTTTATTTTGCAATAATGCCATTGTGTTAGTTGCTGTAAAAACACATCTTGCCTCAAAAGAGTTGCAATAGGTGAAACAGCAAAGGGCTGGGAGAAAGAGATGGCAGATTTCAGACGGGTGATGGCTGGCAAAAGCCATGTTAATTCCAAGCTTCTATAGGGGTCGAAACCATCAAAGTTTTGTACTCAATGAAATATCCCATGCTGCTGGTGTTGTTTCTGCCTGTGTGGTGGTCTGATTTCTTGGGTGAGAGGATGAGTTCCTTGAAGCAGTGACATGAAATACACACATAAAAAGCACTCAAATGCAATTGTAGGACTGGTGTATCAGTGGGCATAAACAATTCTGGCTCCATTGAAGTCAATAGGAGTATTGCCATTGACTTCAGTGGAGTCGTGATTTCACCCCATATATTTTCTCACCAGTACATCCTTTTGTGGCTTGGAGCTCAAGTGTGTAATTCTTTGTGACTCTAGGCACCCCTGTGTTCACACCCTACACACTACTGTAATAATATTTGTACAGAATACACCTTGTGATGTATCATGACAGCTTATAACACACTGGTTATGAATATAATTGTAAAATGCATGTGTTAAAGTTATAGGTGATGTTATGAATTCCCTCTGTAGGATATTATAAGAATGGCCGTACCAGGTCAGACCAAAAGTCGGGGAGGGATAGCTCAGTGGTTTGAGCATTGGCCTGCTAAACCCAGGGTTGTAAATTCAATCCTTGAGGGGGCCACTTGGGGATCTGGGGCAAAATCAGTACTTGGTCCTGCTAGTGAAGGCAGAGGACTGGACTCGATGGCCTTTCAAGGTCTCTTCCAGTTCTAGGAGATGGGATATCTCCATTTATATAAATATAAAGGTCCATCTAGCCCAGTATCCTGTCTACCGACAGTGGCCAATGCCAGGTGCCCCAGAGGGAGTGGACCTAACAGGCAATGATCAAGTGATCTCTCTCCTGCCATCCATTTCCATCCTCTGACAAACAAAGGCTAGGGACACCATTCCTTACCCATCCTGACTAATAGCCATTAATGGACTTAACCACCATGAATTTATCCAGTTCTCTTTTAAATGCTGTTATAGTCCTAGCCTTCACAACCTCCTCAGGTAAGGAATTCCACAAGTTGACTGTGCACTGCGTGAAGAAGAACTTTCTTGTTTTTGTTTTAAACCTGCTGCCTATTAATTTCATTTGGTGACCCCTAGTTCTTGTATTATGGGAAGAAGTAAATAACTTTTCCTTTTCCACTTTCTCCACATCCCTCATGATTTCATAGACCTCTATCACACCCCCCCTCATACTAGAATATGTTTAAGACCAGATTGCCTAGCTTAGGTAAATGTGATACACAGCTCTGTCCTAGACAAAGGAATGTGGGTTTACCTCAATTTACATAAAGAACAGGAGTACTTGTGGCACCTTAGAGACTATTAGAGCATAAGCTTTCGTGGACTACAGCCCACTTCTTCGGATGCAGACTAACACGGCTGCTACTCTGAAACCTGTCAATTTACATGTTAGCAGTGACCAAAGCCTTCAAGCTAAATCAGTGGGGGTTATCCTGATCTTGAACTCGAGGCAGAGAATTAATATGACTCCTGCACCCCAGAAAGATGCAGGACGCTGAATCCCCAGAAGGCCTTCCTGACTTGTGATACAAAAACCCGCCCTTTGGGGCTAAAAGGAACAGAATATGACTCCATCTGTATCCTTCACCTTAGGAGAGTAAGGAACCAAGTGAGTTGATCTCTGTGTTGGGTGCTGGCCAGGCCAGCCAGGGAAGGTTGGAGGTGAAAAGAATCATCTTGAACAAAGACTGTATCTTGCTAGACTAAGTGTTAGACTGTCACTTTTTGATGTGTGTTTTCACTTTTATTTGCTTGTAACCATCTCGCCTTTTTCCCTTTTACTGAGTATCACTTAATCCAGGCTCTTTTGCTAATACACTTGTTTTGTTTTCATTATAAATCGCCATTGCTGTGTAAGTTCTGTGCAGTGTAGGTTTGTAGAGTGCTGACAGATTGGGGCTTTTCACTGTCACTTCAACGGCAGTAAACCTGACACCTGCTCTGTGAGGGCCAAGTGAGAGGGACTGGTCCCTGCAGTAGGATGTTTTTGGGGTGAATTAAGGGTTGGTAAGGTCTAACATCAACCTGCCAGGGTACTCAGGCTGAGCAAAGCTGGGGGAGGCTTGTGGGCTGCTGGCAAGCTTGGGGGTCAGAGCTCTGGACCACAGCTGCACAGCCACAAGACAGCCAAGGTTACAAAGCAGATGGTGACTGAACCCCTTACTGGCCTGGCTGAACCCCACAATGTGTCACAGGAACATCTGTAAAGGGTGGGACACTGTCTATTATTTAGTTTGTCAGTTCAAGCAGAAAAAAATCTTTACAAATGGATACACGCAAGCTAATTCCTGGACAAATTATTGAATTTTTCCTCAGACAGCTTCCACAACTGGTGAGCCCTTCTCTTTAAAACTTCTCCCCCATTAACGTAAGAACATGATTCACAATGACAGAAAAAGGAGAAACAATTGTCACAAGGTCGTGATCCAGTGACCTTCGGCGAGCCAAGAGGTCACAGCCCACACAAACTGACTTGACTAGACAAATCAGAGAGACTGTTCAGAGAAAACACTGGGAAAAATGGACCACTTAGCTCTCCATTTTCATTTCACCAGAGTGTTTGACAAAGACTATAAAATGAAATGGTCTGACAGGGAATATTTCACATTATCCATCGCAGTTGCTGTACAGACAGCTAACATTCAGAGATTAAGTAATTAAAGGCTTTTGTATCAATAATAATGTCAGAATCTGTACGTGTGTGTGTGAGAGAGAGCGCAAGAGAGAGAAATTACAAATTCGTAAAGAAAGTGAAAATGTAGTTTAAGAACAAAGGGGAATCTGCTGCAGGAACTGCAGGAGAGAGATCAGAACTCTCCTTAAAATGCAGAGATCGGTCTTTCAAACGCTGGCATTTTTCAGCAAGTTGGAGATGATAATCGTGGTGTTTCTAGGTTGCTTGCAAGTCAAGGCAGAGGACCCTCCTGTATGCCTCTAAGCACAATGTGAACTGCAACGTGACATCAGTTGTGAATATTCTACTAATATGTTAATTAAACTGTAACTTTGGATAGCTTCATTTTTAAACTTGTAATTTTCTTAGGAGTAGATATTTCAACAACGGCAAACATATTTAGCAGAAATGTTTTAACTCCCTATTTGCCAATAGCATCAAAGATAATAAGAATCAAATCTATGCAGATACCCTATGTTACAATAGAGAAGTTATTTTTCCAGTATAACAATAGATAAAAGCCTGTGCATTGAAGTGCAGCTAGAAATTATTTGTAATTGGTATGAAAAAAATCCTTAAATCTGTATACTGCTTTTAACATTTTGGGCTTAAATTACAGTTAATAGTTCCCATAGAAGAGGTAATAGGGGAAATAGTAAAATTCAGAACCCTTTAACATTAAAATGCTGTCTAGATTTCCAGCCTCAGTATCCTCTCTAGCAGTTTTACCATCAAAAAAAACAAAAGCAAGAAGTTGTTTACATGAACACAAGGAACCAACTTTTGGTGACTGTTCCCAGCACTGCTCTGCAGCGTGCTTTCCAGGTGTGTGTATGAGGGACAGCACTCTGAGTATGAGTGAAGGTCGGAGATGCTCCCAGCTCTGCTCCATAGAGATCTCCCCGTACATACGGCTTTGCCACGGCTCTCTGGACTGGGCTGTTCTGATACAAAAATACTCTACACACTTTTCTGATGAAAATTCTCATGAAAAATAAGTCTACATCCAGCAGCCAGAACCTGATGCATGTGCAGAACCTTCTGCATGGAAATTTGCTCTCTTCAGCACTCTGAATTGGGTGAATGGTTGCTACCTGGGGAGCTGCAGTAGGAGACAGCTTTGATGACTGGCTCAGGGCAGCACTTCACATCATTTCTGAAATAAAATACTTGGTATCTATTTAGAAAAATTTTAAAGGCAAAAGGTCTCTGTCACAGGGTAGCTGGCCCCCCTTCAGGGGAGTTAGGTTCAGCCCCACCTGTGATTAAGGAGCTGTCTCCATGCTGAGGCCGGGGTCAGGTGAGAGTGTGACTGTTGCTTGGTCTTCCTGAAAGCCAGAGAGTTGCTCATTCGGGATGTGGCGTGGCAGTGGGTAGGCAGTTGAGGGACCTGGCTGGGGATACCTACTGCGTAGGTGGCATCAGAAGCCCTCTGAGCAGAGGCCTTGCGAGGGGCCAGGTGGCAGGACCTGTGTACCTCTTTTGATTGATGTTGAATTGTTTTTGAACAACAAGCACATCCTTGGGGAAAGAGAAAGAAACCCTGATGGTCAGGTAGCTTTACTGATGCACCTTCTACCTAACATGAGAATGGGTAAACTGAGGCAGGGTCTGACACTGTGTTTGGGGAGACCCTGGTACAGCTCCTTTCCAGAGTGAGTGCAGCACATCTCACCCATGGAGTCTGTTTTCCACTGTAACATTCAGTCTGGGTGCCAGTGCCGCAAGATCTGACCCCAGGAGAGGAAGGAAAGTTCTCAGTGTAGCAAACAGAGGAGTGCTTACGGGAAGTGAGCTGTGCCCAAAGGACACTGCGCAGTCTAGAAGTTATTACAATTAGAGACTAATGGCCGAAAGACCGCAGTGCTGCCAACCAGCCAATGGATGTTAACAGTGCTGTTCTGAGAAATGATTGAAGTCAGGCTCCTGTGTCCTTATTTAGGCTAAATAAGTGGACGCTACTAGGTGTTCATTGCTTTTGAAAATAAGGCTACTGTATTTAGACAGCTAACTTTAGCGCCCCTCACCCCTCAGATCTTGGCCAGAGCACATGCAGCAACAGCATCTTCAGCACTTTGGGAGTTCAGAGGTAACATAATATAATAAATGACGGGTCTCTACAAGCATTCCCAGCCTTGGAGCATTGCTGAGGCCCCACAAAGCATTTGCAGATATGTTTTATTGCTTTACTTTTGAGTTGCAACTAACAGAACTATTTTGAGCAAAACAGTGATTGGAGAGATCTGAGAACAACAGACTAGCACATGCCTTGAGCAACAAACAGCTCTTGCATTTTCTGTTTTGTTTTTAATCATCCATCTCTGGAGTGTCTGTCAGTGATGAATGATGTGACAAAAGAAAACTAAATAAATTAGTAGTTGCACAAATTTCCCCTGCCTTTAACTTCCATAGAGCTTTGCTGTGTTGGCTCTCCTGTAGCACTCTGCTGCATGGTGACTGGTTTGGCTTTTTTCTGTGAGACACTACCCTGCATGGACAACATGTTGCAGTGATACATGCAGAGAGGAACCAGCACTGATTCCATTACATCTGTGCCTTCCTCTTGCTTTTCTCCTGTATGGATAAATTGTAACTGGTGCTGATCACTGGCAACTCAAATTTCTCTGGGTTCATCAGGACATCTTAAAGTTTCCCCTGTGACCCTAAAGCCCCTCAATGCCAACTAGCAAAGGGTTTGTAATAGCAACTCCTATCAGGCTTGACACACTCACAACACCTAACACATTGCTGCCATAGTATTTATATGTAAAGAAGGTTGTGCAAGATCTTAAATTAAAGCTTATATCATACTGGTCATCAGAAGCATTGTGAGATGTCTGTACGCATGTTATTCAAGAAGTTTTTTATATGTAAGGATGTTTAAAGTAGGTAACCAGGCAGGGTGATGAACAATGTTTTCACACATAGGAATGTTGATCTACCTGTCTGCTTGGTAAATTAAGCAGGGTAAGCCTAAAACAATGGGAAATGCATTTGTATCTGAGGTAAACAGGACGAAGAAGTTAACAGGAGGAGAGCAGGGTGAAAGCAGTATGATGTCAGCTCACTGTAGATAGACCAAGTGGCAGGAGAGAAGACCTTTATCTGGGGATACGCTTCAAAAGGATAATTTCAAAGGTTTTCTGGACTATAAGAAGGGGGAAAGGACCCCCACTTGTTATGCATCACTGAGGGAATAAAAAGGAAGGCGCTTTTTGCATCCATGAAAGTTGGATCCTAACCCTGGGGGCTGGTGATGCTGAAGGGTTGCTTTAGGTACCTTAGATAAAGGTCTTAACTTCTTAGAAATTATTATTAGTCTCTCAGATGCGTGGTATACTTTTGGTTTATTTGTTACCACATCTGTTTCCAATATCCTTGCTTTCTATCACTTAAATCTCTGTCTTTCCTAACAAATTTCTACTTGTTTTATCATAGGTACATCTCAGTGCTGTAATTTCAAGTAAAGTGTGAATCCTGAATTGAATGTGTATGTCTCTTTGGAGACAGTGAACTTGGTAATTTCTGTGAGTGTCCCGTGACAGGAGCAGGGTACTCCAGGGGAATGCTCTTCAGGGGACTCTGGTATTGGGTTGCACCAAGTATTACCTGCTAGGAAAAGTAAAGCAGATCTTTGGAGGAGATTGTCTGGCTGACTATGAGGGTCAGGGACCTGATGTATAGTTTTACATCAGCAAGTCTCTCTTTTGCTAAGACAGAGGTGTTTCAGTGACTCAGTTCTGGGTGCCTATCACATGCTCTTGTTGCTCTCTGTGGGTCTAGCTGCCCAGTCTGTTTTCTCTTTAGGCCTTTATGGTTTGTTTTGCTGCTTTGTTTTATTTATGCAAAGTCTGTCCTTCATCACTCTATTCCCTGCCCACTCACCCCAATAACAAAGGATAGAGTAGAAAAGAATAATACAATATACAAATTTATTTAATTGGTAAACCCCATAGTTGTGGCTGCAGTCTACTCTAACTCTGGTGTTCATAAGTGTTAATAGGAGTGTCAAAAATGTGCACTTCTCTTCATGTTTCTTTATATAATGTATAAAGATCAAATATATGTGGAGCGCAGACATCAGCTGAAATAAGGAAATGATATACAGTAAATAAATTACAAATCACACCAGCTGAAGCACAATGAAACTTGGTGGGTACCAGGGGGATATTCACTCACACACTACAGATACACAAACAGATACACATTCTTTAAAACTCTTAGGGCTGCCACAAACAATGCACTTTTCTGTGGAGCTCTCTGAATGTATTTATAGCTTTTTAAACATAATGCACCAGCTCTAGTTTCCCTGCTCCCAATTCATAACAAACCAGACAAAATGAAATATATCAAAGGGAGCTGATCATTTAGTGGACAATTGCAAACTCACGTGTCATTCCCCCCCATTCTCCCCAGAAATAAATGTTCAGGACTTGGCCAGTGCTTTCCTGGGCTCTCTGTGCTGTTACTAAAAATATTTTTTGCTTTACCACGGGACACTCTCTAGTGCCACTCACTGCCATTGGTGGTTTCTGAAGAAACAAAAATACATCTAGATCTGCATGTGAAAATTGCTTCTCACCTAGTACAGTCGGGCAGGATTGAAAGGCACAAATGGGATCCGCCAGATTTCAGAAATCACGAGGAAGAAGATGTGGAACGGCTTGAACAAGTTCCATCATTTTTATAAGAATTTCTCTGATGTCTGTGATCAGGCACCTGCCCTGGATGGTCTGAATCTGAACTATTCTTTTCTCAATGATCTCGCAGCAGCAGTGCACATCCTTGTGGCCAGGAAACCCAATACTGCACCTCCCAACCCCCATCCCGGGGGGCTTCTGGGAGCGCTGTCTGGACACTTGCAGCTTGTTCAGAATGCGGCAGCACGTTTGCTCTCTGTGCTGAGCAGCCATGCGCATAATGCACCCAGTCTGTGCTCTCTGCCACGGCTGCCTACAAAGCCACGGATTTGCTTCCCGCTGCATTGTTGGTTTCCAAGGCTTTTCAGAGCGCTATCCTTGGTTATATTGAAGAGCCTTCCCTTACAGACAACTTACGTCTGCAGGATGAAACACAGAGGCTGTGGGGCTCCTCTGAAAACTTCTGTTTGCAAGGGGATGTTTTACTGGGACCTCTGCCAGCCCTGCTTGTAGCCCTTCTCTGTTCTGCCCTTGTATGACTCTCTCTATTTGTGTTTTAGTTGAGGGTTTTGTGTTAGTTACTATATTGGTTATTTTTGTCATGCTTTTGTTATATTTAATTGCTGTACAACATTCTGAGCACTGGGGCCAGGGAATGGGGTTGTATAAAATTAATAGGCATCATAATCATTAGAGAAAGGAGGCCTTTGGCCAGGTGTCAGCTTTTTACAGGACCATCACTTTGTCTCCTTTCAAAGCATCTGCACAAAGTTTGCCAGCTGCCAGATTTGGTTATGAAAATGTAGATTTTGACACCTCTTGCCAAACGTTCCCCCATGCACTCTTCTAGCTTGAGGTAAAGCTACAAGGGAGCACCAGAGCTATGACATGGCACCTAGTCCTATTTAGTTCACTGGAATTTTCATAAAGCCAACACTTGCTATTTCTTGACAGCACAGCAAGTCTGCCTGTAGACTCCTGTACATTTTTTCAGATATCCATGAGGAAAAGGTAACCATTATTATACATCATTATCTTGCTGTGAAGCAAACAATCCATCATATTGCACAGCAAGCCCATAAGAAAACCAGTGCTAATCCATTTGCTGTAAGGCTTCCCGTATTTAGCCTAGAGATTCTTTTCACTAAGAATTCACTCAGAGTGGAATCCTTTGTTGGTGAGAATTCCAACATTCCTGAGCTCCTTTCCTCTTAAGCATGAGCTAATGTACATGTAATGTGTTGCTGCTCTGAGGTTTGTAGTCAGAGAGCTAGTTTTAGGCAAATGCATCTTGTATTCACATAAAGTCAACAATGAATACTAGCCACTGCATGGAAAATAATATCTGAATTCAGGCAAATAGAAGACTTCCCATAATGCCAAATTTCTATTTTTTGTGGTTTTAAAAGAAGGTTGTTGAATATACAGTGGGAACTGTGTAGTTGAGTTTTATTTATAGCACTGTTCTGTCTGGTTCATTTCCTCTAACTTCCCTACAGAATGATATGAATGAAAATGACACTATTGACTATATGGGTAACAATAAAAGACCTTATAGAAATAAGACTTTTATAGTTTTAGGACTGAGGGAATCGAAAGCCTAAGAGTTATGGTCCTAGAGAACAGGAAAAGAATCAGGCTGAGCTAGTTGAAGAGGTCCCAGTGGTGGATCTTCTGTTTTTTTGTTTTTTAAAAAAACTACAAACTCATAAATAAAGTGATTGCTTAGAAAGACTTACATGGGTATAGAAACTTCAGGTCGGATGCCATAAATCTTGGTATCATCTGCTGCTGAGCTGCAGAGCAGAGTGAAATATAACAGCACCCTCTTTTTAAAGAGGGAATATTTTTTAAAAAATCATTAATTTCTCACTTAGTCAGTTATTCAGTTTTTTATGTACCGGGAAGTGCATTGCAGAATGCATGGCACCGTAGGCCATCCATCCCATGCAGCCAGCAAGGGAGTCTCACCTAAATATGTCCAAAGAGACACTGTATTATTAAAAAGCAACAGAGGGTCCTGTGGCACCTTTAAGACTAATAGAAGTATTGGAGCATAAGCTTTCGTGGGTGAATGCCCACTTCATCTGACGCAAGTAATGGAAATTTCCAGAGGCAGGTATAAATCACTATGGAGATAACGAGGTTAGTTCAATCAGGGAGGGTGAGGTGCTCTGCTAGCAGTTGAGGTGTGAACACCAAGGGAGGAGAAACTGCTTCTGTAGTTGGATAGCCATTCACAGTCTTTGTTTAACCCTGATCTGATGGTGTCAAACTTGCAAATGAACTGGAGCTCAGCAGTGTCTCTTTGGAGTCTGGTCCTGAAGTTTTTTTGCTGTAAGATGGCTACCTTTACATCTGCTATTGTGTGGCCAGGGAGGTTGAAGTGTTCTCCTACAGGGGGCGCGGTACAATCAGTCATACCTGTAGTTCCTCCACATGTGGAACATCCATTGCTTCCATTGCATGCTCAAAGGCCTTGTTGCACTAGGCACTGCACAAACATATGAATTGTCGCCCGTGGGAGTTCCACACACAGAGAGGCCTACAGGTTAGGGCCCTACATGTATTCTTTTTCAACTCACAAGAGCATTTGTTTTTTGAAAGTAGAATTTTCCCTATATGGGTGGATGGCATGAGCAGCCCTAGACATCACTGTAACATAACGAAACAGAAATATACAAACATCATTACTTTTTTGGTATAATTTCAAACTAAGTGTAAGGCATGAACGCAGTGTAAAATAACATACAGGTAAAATTACATACAATCATGTATTGTCTAAGATGTACATTCAGTGTTAATCACCATTAATAAGTGCTAGCTCATGGCTAGCTAGTTCTGCTACCCAGGCAATTAACAACATACATACACACTAATGAATGCTTAGAAGAAAGTCATCAGAAGACAAACCCAAAAGAAGAATTACCACAGAAATAATGTGCGACTGGCAAATAGCAAAGAAAGCAATCATAGAATTCTCATGGAATGTAACTAGGTGCTGTCAATAGAAAACAATATGCATAACATCAAAAATTCAGCACGGTTGCTTATAACAAATAAATGTTTTACAGGTACTAGGGAATTCTGCTTGACAAGCTGCATTTCTGACAGCGTCTTTGAGAAGCAGATGAGGGGGGAGATGAGAGATGGGGAGGGGGGCTTTCTCAGTGCTTGTGCACATGCAGTTTTACTGTTTTAATTTAATCACTTCTTATTTACTGCCCTGTAATGTAAATGATTGTACATTCTATACATTACACTTATGGGAAGTTAAATGAAACTAAAAAATACTTAGAAATGTGGATCAATAGCCCAGAGTGACACAGGATGCGTGTCTATGCCAAGCCTAGGTCTGAATTTAGTATCACTAAACAAGGCAGAGCTGGGATCTCAGAATTCACACTGACTGAAGCCGTGAGTTTATGGATCTTGATTACACCCAGCAGGGTATCCTTCTTAGTGATGAGAGAAAAAATATTCAACAGCCTGGCTTTTCAATATACTGTCACTGCTGTAGAGGTAGAGAAAAAGACAGATAGGTTTCTACATATATTGTTTCTTCTCTGTGCTTGAAAACTTTGGCTTCTCTTTTAAATCATCTACGGTTCTTTATTTTTGAACTATATAGTAAAAATCATGATAACCCTGCAATAATTATGACTGAGGAAGCACTTTGGATACAAGACCCTATTTTTAGACATACATTTCTAGGTGAATTACATTACATTTGTTCCCAGCCCAAAGGTGATTTTTGTACGTGTCATGTTTACTACAGTTCTGTTTGACCATTTCTGAGAGGAGCTTTCCGTTCTTTAAAATATTTCTAGATTCTTTCCCACACTGGTAACTAATCAATGATTATGCTTTAAAATTTGTAGCTGAGAAGAGCACAGTCCCCAGTGAGGAATAGCCACTATGGTAAACTTGAACCAATTTACTGAGCTGTGAGTGGGCAATACAACAGCATATGTTATGATCCTTATGCTAGGTGCACAAAATGTGGGATATCAGAATATCAATTCACTTAAATAAATTATTGTATTTTGGTTATTGCACATTTAAATAAATGCAATTGCATTTATTTCACTTTGCAGTCATTCAGGGGTGTGGTGTGGATTTCTTGTTGTTTATTAAACCAAGGAAACTAAATGAAAAAACCTACATTCATGTAACATTAGGGCTGAATTTCTTGAATTTGGGGGTGTATAATTCTCAGAGAGAGGGGGCACCCACAGTTACCATAACTTTACAGACATTCTGATAGAAAGTTATACCATAGAAGTTAGAGATGAAAAAGACCTATTAAATCATCCAGTTTATTCCCCAGAGGCCAGTGCAGGATTATTCCTTACACTTAGTGAGTAGTGCTTTGTCCAGTCTAGTTTTAAATTCTCGTGAGACCGAGCTTCTATCTTGTATCATCATATACAGTCATAGGAAATAGAAGCCAGGGGCTCTGTGGCTGGGTTATGGTTACTGTGGGAACCGTAACTTTGAAATTCCTGGCTTTTGTGTGTGTGTAAAATTGGAAGCATAGTATGTCCAGAATATAGGTTTTGCATTTATTACAGATTGGTAAAAATGTATCAGAACATGACATTGAAAAATTAATCAAATGAACCTTGCACCATCCTTCTACTTGCTCAGTAGATCAGAACATAAGCGGATGTCTACAGAGGGCTGAATTTAGCACCACGAAACGAGGCAGTGCTGGGATAGCAGCATTCACGCTGATAGAAGCTGCAAGTTTATGGATCTTGATTACACCCAGCAGGGAATCCTTCTTAGTGATGAGAGAAAAAATATTCAACAACCTGTCTCTCCACTGTGTCTGTTGGACACACTTCTCTGATTTTGAATTAGACATATGCAAGTTGTGGGAGTAAGACTCCTTGTCACTAATCCAGAAATCTTCTTCTACATATTACCAATGTCAGACAGTAGTGCAGACATAAAAATCTAATGATGCCATAGGCTAGTAAAAATGGAAAAGTGACTCTAAAAAAAATTGCTGCAGCCTTTGCCCCTTCTCTGATGACATCCTCTCCCGATCCTTTCTTTGTCATCTGGGTGGGTTGGTACTGGCACAGTTTTGATAATAAGGAATAAAGCATCATACCAAGACTTAGCTCATGTTAGTGTTGCATTAGATTCAGAATTGCATTCCTGTCAGGATATCCAAGTTTCACAGAACAGAAGGAGTGATAGATCTCGTGCTGTATCCAGAATGGCTTAAGATGATACAGTTTGTAGTTTATTACACTGAAGAAACTATGTTAAAGTCACGGTAAGTCTGTGACTTATACCCACCAAAGCCAAGTTTATTCAGAGTTAGATCTGATCATCTGTAATAAAGCCAGTGCATCCAGCTGAGGCATCACAGCACAATCTAGGGCACGTTCTGTCGCTCCACATCGGATGGGTGTATCATTGCATATCAGGGGATTTCTAAGCAATGTAAGCTAGAGAACAGAGGTATCTGGGATATTCTTAAAGGGCAGAAATTAATCACATTTCAAGGTTACTTGCAGGTGTACACAATTTTCAAGCAATATTTGGGTCATTTTCCCAGCAGACAGCCTGTGTGTCAAAAACTTGCAATGCAAAAAATAGTTGTTTTGTTTTAAAGTATTGTTAAAGCAAAATCCTGGGCATCGTAAAATTGTGGGAAACAAAATGAAAATTTGAGTGTGAACTTCCAGTGACAAACATTGTCAATTCCACACATCGCTGCCAGAAAGGCACTTAAGTTGATTCTCTCATGTAGACCACAGGGTAGCCAAAGGAGTGTTTTGTCTCTGAGGAGAGCAGCCATGTCACCAGCTCTAATGTCACCTTAAAAGGGCGATTTCATTCCTCCGTCCTGCCAGTCTGAGGCCTTGTGACTGCTCCCTGTACACCAGTTATCTCATTCAGAGCTCTCTGAGCCCCATGCGAATCAGGAGTAACTCCACTGCAATCAGTGAAGTGACATGGTATGAAAATGGTGTCCAAACTATTCTTCTCTCTCCTGGTTCTTATACTGCACTCCGTGCCGGTGCTAGCCCATTGAGGGCCCTACACAGAAATATTTGTGCTCCCCCATACTAAAACAGGCACATTCTTATAATAAAAAGCGAATCGGAGCCCCCTTGAGCTGCTCAGCGCCCTATACAATTGTTTAGTCTGCTTATGCCTAGCACTAGTTCTGACTGCACTCCTCGCTCGTGTCTGAGAATCAGAATTGGCCCCAGGTCTGAAATGCAAACCCATAAGAATGTTTAGCTGCCGAACTGCTAATGGGCCTCGCTGAGAGCAGGTTGGTTTTGTGGACGAACACCCCCACATTGTGAGTGAGTGGGTTCACGGGCCATATCCAGTTGTCAGAGATACTATGGTGAGCAGTGCAGACTACTAATCAATATTGAATAGAATTGCCATAGAAGTGACATGGATTATTCTTTATATAAAAATAACTTGTGGCTGAATGTATCATAACACTGTTTCACCATTTCTAACAATTACAGCATGAATAACCATTATAATGTCCACAGTGAGATTTTGGTTCCAAGTGCATTATCTAATGGCTCTAGGAGGAGAACACTTGGCTGCTTACACTAGTACAGGAGAAGCTGTGTTGCTGTTTTCCTTGGTGTTTGCATTCTCTCTGCACTTTAGGAAACAGTGTCAGCTACCCAGGCTGCAGCTCTCTTACTTGCTAAGGGGAGGGGTGTGCAGATACAGACATTTATGATGTCACCGTTTCTCCAGCAAGGGCCAGCTGCTGTATAGCCCTGTAAGCACAGGATGGAAGCATTCATTTTCATAGGGTAATCTCAGTATTAGAATTGCTAGAGAAATGTGTGACTGCCTGTACCCATATTCACCCCTCTTACAAGGCTATGCTAAATTTCATTGAAAGTATGCCTTGTGAGGCATCATTTGAAAATTCATAATTTACTGATTGTTAGTGTCCTGGTAAAATATATGTGGCAACATTGTTTATAAAGTTGTAGGATTCTACTCTATGATATTACTAAGACATGTGCTGAGTCTGGGGAAGAATCACAAACCAGTTCCCCAGAGACAAAAGGTTAATCAGTGCCTCAGCCAGGTGTCAGCAAAATCAAACGGACTATCACCTGATTAAGTGGTCATGCTTTGGCAGCAAAGAGAATGTGGGCAAAAATCCGCATCTTGACAAAAGAAACAGCTGGGGGTTCCCATCCACACAGACTTTGTCTCCTGAACCTCAGCTGGAGCTGATTCTCAAAGAAAAGAGAGCGTTTTTTGCCTGGGTCTTCACAGACCAGGTCAGCTCCCAGATTGCTGCACTGGGCAACACAGTATGGGGAGGCGGTGAACAGCCCTCAGTGGCGAAAGAACAGGTTAAGGACTATTTAGAAAAGCTGGATGTGCACAAGTCCATGGGTCCAGATCTAATGCATTCAAGGGTGCTGAGGGAGTTGGCGGATGTGATTGCAGAGCCATTGGCCATTACCTTTGAAAACTCGTGGCAATCGGGGGAGGTCCCAGATGATTGGATAAAGGCAAATATAGTGCCCATATTTAAAAAAGGGAAGAAAGAGAACCCAGGGAACTACAGACCGGTCAGCCTCACTTCAGTCCCCGGCAAAATCATGGAGCAGGTCCTCAAGGAAACCATTTTGAAGCACTTGGAGGAGAGGAAGGTGATCAGGAACAGTCAACATGGATTCACCAAGGGAAAGTCATGCCTGACCAACCTGATAGCCTTCTATGAGGAGATAACTGGCTCTGTGGATATGGGGAAAGCGGCGGATGTGATATATCTTGACTTTAGCAAAGTTTTTGATACGGTCTCCCACAGTATTCTTGCCAGCAAGTTAAAAAAGTATAGATTGGATGAATGGACTAGAAGGTGGATAGAAAGCTGGCTAGATTGTCAAGCTCAATGGGTAGTGATCAACAGCTTGATGTCTAGTTGGCAGCCGGTATCAAGCGGAGAGCCCCAGGGGTCAGTCCTGGGGCTGGTTTTGTTCAACATCTTTATTAATGATCTGGATGATGGGATGAATTGCACCCTCAGCAAGTTCACAGATGACACTAAGCTGGGGGGAGAGGTAGATACGCTGGAGGGTAGGGATAGGGTCCAGAGTGACCTAGACAAATTGAGGATTGGGCCAAAATAAATCTGATGAGGTTCAAGTGCAGAGTCCTGCACTTAGGAAGGAAGAATCCCATGCACTGCTACAGGCTGGGGACCGACTGCCTAAACAGCAGTTTTGCAGAAAAGGACCTAGGGGTCACAGTGGACGAGAAGCTGGATATGAGTCAACAGTGTGCCCTTGTTGCCAAGAAGGCTAACGGCATTCTGGGCTGTATAAGTAGGGGCATTGCCAGCAGATCGAGGGACGTGATCATTCCCCTTTATTCGACATTGGTGAGGCCTCATCTGGAGTACTGTGTCCAGTTTTGGGCCCCACACTACAAGAAGGGTGTGGAAAAATTGGAAAGAGTCCAGCGGAGGGCAACAAAAATGATTAGGAGGCTGGGGCACATGACTTACGAGGAGAGGCTGAGGGAACTGGGGTTATTTAGTCTGCAGAAGAGAAGAGTCAGGGGGGATTTGATAGCTACTTGAGGGGGGGTTCCAAAGAGGATGGAGCTAAGCTGTTCTCAGTGGTGTCAGATGACAAAACAAGAAGCAATGGTCTAGGTTGGATATTAGGAAACACTATTTCACTAAGAGGGTGGTGAAGCACTGGAATGGGTTACCTAGGGATGTGGTGGAATCTCCATCCTTAGAGGTTTTTAAGGCCCGGTTTGACAAAGCTCTGGCTGGGATGATTTAGTTGGGGTTGGTCCTGCTTTGAGTAGGGGGTTGGACTAGGTGACCTCCTGAGGTCTCTACGAACCCTAATATTCTATGATTCTTATAAGAAGAGATAGGAGGTGCCCCAAAGTAATCCTCCCTTCTCTGTACCCCTGGCATCCACAACACCTGAAGAATAAAGGAAATAGCTTTGGACTGGGGGAGGAATCCTGACTGAAAGGACTGTAAGGCTGCTGGAACATGTGGTGAGAGACCTTTGCTTTAAATTCACTCTAGCTTGTTAAGTTAAGCATTGGTTGTGATTTACTGTTATTTTCTTTTAACCAATTCTGACTTTTATGCTTCATTACCTGTAATCACTTAAAATCTATCTTTCTGTAGCTAATAAACTTGTTTTATCTAGACCAGTGGGTTTGGATTGAAGTGTTTGGGAAGCTCCATTTGGGATAACAAGATTTGTGCATATTATTTTCTACTAATAAATGACAAACCTTATATGAGCTTGAATTGTCCAGGAGAGCTGGGCAGTGCAAGACGTGCATTTCTGGGGGAAAGTCTGGGACTGGGAATTTGCTGGTGTTGCTCTGCAGTGTAATGCAATGGTGGCTAGCCATAGCACTCTTACACCATGTCTGGGAGTGATGTACATGCTGGAGGCTGTGTGAGAGGAGACCAGGAATGGTAGCTTTCACAGGAAAGCTGTGTAAAAGGCACCCCAAGTTGGAGAACTAAGGGGACACAGCTGTTCATTGGTCCATATTGTACCCCGGGGAATGTCACAATATGTGTGTGATTTTTCTTTAAGGAAAGTGCAATATGGTTGTGAGCTGACCAGAACAGTACAGGCTGACGGGGGTGGGGCTGGCTAGATGCTTGTTTACAATGTCAATTAACCAATATTTCTAGGTATCTCCACTGGCCACCGATACAGCTCTCTAAGCTATTAACAACTAAACTGCCCTATAAGTATTAGTTGCCCTTTGCCAGCCGTGTGGGCAGGGAACATGCAAGGCTCTCAGATTAGTAGATGATTCTTCATTGCCTTTAGGGATAAGAGGGCTTGCTTGGGTGATGCAGGCTACCTATGGAGCAGCGTGGTTGTGGGGAGCGTGTGTATGTATGTGTGAGATGGGACACTGAATGGGGATTGAACTTCTGACTATGGGGTTCAGGGGAGAACTGATTCTTGTCACCCCCCCCGAAAGCAGCATTATGGGAGATTAAGTGGTCCCAGGAGAAAATGCAGTATTCAAATGCAATACAACCAGCAACATTAATTTAAGCTGAGTGCCATTCCCAATAGAATGCAAATGGAATCTCTCAACAAGACCAGAGCCGTTCTGTAGTTATTTATTCGTATAGCACCTCAGGCATAGCAGGTGCTTTAGAGACAAAGATGGCCTTTTTGACTAAATCCCTGACCTAAGGAGTCTACAATGTGGAAGGGTAAAATTCACCCCAGGAAGAAAACCAGCAGAAGTTTTCCACTGCTTTAGGTCTTTTTTAATGGCTAAACTGGGACTTAGTCAGTCAGTAGCCCTTATGTGAACACTTCACTCCGCAACGAACGGCACACTAAGTGCAGATGCTCTGGAACGGCAGGCCCGATCAGAAAGAGAGAGAATTCTAATTGGAGTTCCACTTTTTTTTTTTTTTTATGTAGAGGTTTCCCTCTTACTTCTCTACCTCCTTAGAATTTACCTCCGAACAGCCTCCTCTCAGGGCTGGTTCCCAGAACACCATCATTTCTTAGTGCCCTTTTTCTCCCACACCCCTACTCATCTGTACCCGCTAGTCCTTCTGCCCATGTGTACCCAACCTACTGCTGCTTCCTCTCTGAATCCACCACCTGTTCAGCCCCTGTGGGTCTTTCCCACTCAGACCCTTGCAACCATCCCCCATTGTGGCAATGAGCAGAAGAAGCAGCTCGCTCTCTCTCTCTTTGCACACTCTTGGCCTGGGAAGGGATCTGCTTCCTGCTCAGCTGTTCTTCGTGCTTCCCCGTTAAACACTATGCTAAGCACATGCAGTAACACTTTAAATGAAAGGTTTCAGAGTAGCAGCCGTGTTAGTCTGCATCCGAAGAAGTGGGTTGTAGCCCACGAAAGCTTATGCTCTAATAGTCTCTAAGGTGCCACAAGTACTCCTGTTACTTTAAATGAAGTCTCTTGTGTCTGTGTTTTGGTTTGGGCTAAAGAAGGAGTTGGAGCCGGTTGCCTGATGCTAGTTGCTTAATAAAACACATTAATGGAGGCTTGACACAATGCCCCTGGGCCTGGCTGCATAGGCCCTTGTATCTCCTTTAGAAAGGTACAATAAATGGGGTGGCCTTGCTACATGAATGACTGGGCTGCTGTTTATGGCCCTGAATCAAAAGTGATACTGACTCCAATTGGCAGAAGTTAATCCAAACAGCCCCAGCTAGGACCGCCTTCTGCCTGCTGCCTGCCAGCCTAAAACACGGGTCAGTATCTAGGCACTGTGCCTGAGGGGAAAGTCCCATCCCCTCAGAACTGCTGAGTCCACTGCACAGTCACAGGACAGGGAGTGGGTCCAGCAGGCGAGAGGTGACTTCCCCATCTCTGCTCACATCAGGGAGGGGGAAGGAGGCTCTTGTCCCACCGGAGAGGAAAGCAGAAGGAAGGGTGGGGGGAGGGAAAGAATCTCCTCTGGCTGGAGGGGAAGAATATGAGAGTGTGTCTCTCTCCTAGAGAGAGGGGATAGATGGCAGCCCTGAGCCCACAAGCTCTGGCCAAGTCCCTGCTTCACCTGCAATCCTTGTGAGAAAAACCTCCCCATTGCCAGCTGCTATGTGAAAGCCAAGGAATGCGGGAGAGCAGACTGGAATGGGGAGGACAGCAGACTATACAGACAGGTTGCAGACACAGTGCAACCCCCACATAGCCCCTCTTCCACACCATACACAGCACACTCCCCAAACAGCTGTCAGGACAGATGTTGACAGAGTGGCTGCTGAGGTAGGGAGGCTGCAGTGCTGTGTACATAACTATCCTTACAACACGATGCCCATATGCTATGGTGATGATACCTTATTGTTATACTAATAGTAATATTAATATGTGATTGGGATTCACGTGCACAGCTTCCTCCCTCAGTTTACCCAGCTGGAGCCCCTGGCCTCTTGCTATCAGTTAGATTGTTTGGCTGTACATTGCACATCAGTTGATCACCGTGGGCCAGATACTCTTCTCACTTAATACCAGTTTTACACCAGTACAATTCCATTTAGGGTGACCAGACAGCAAATGTGAAAAATCGGGATGGGGGTGGGGGGTAATAGGAGCCTATATAAGAAAAAGACCCAAAAATCGGGACTGTCCCTATAAAATTGGGACATCTGGTCACCCTAATTCCATTCAACAACATTACTTCTCACTTACAACTGTGTGAGAGAAGAATCAGACACTCTGTCTCCCATGGGAGTGAATTTAAGGGTTTCCCCTTTAGTCATGCAATTATTAATGTCCAGTAGCTAGATTATTCATAAAACACCCTTATACTGAGCAAAAAATTTAATAATACGTAACAAAACACTTTTCAAATAAAAACTGGACCTATTTTCCCTTCCACTCTCTCAGGCACAAGTATATTATGTTGTTAGGGCTTTTTCCCCTCATAAAGATCAAGTTACAAAAACTATTTAATAAGGATTTTTCTTCTTCCTTTTAACCAACATTGCACTGATTTACCACGCAAAGAGATGCAGGTATGAGGGACATTTGGTCCCGATACAAACTTCAGAGCACGGCTGACGATTTTTATTTTCATTGCAGTGGCTGTTTTTTTTCATGTGATGTCTCCTAGGATAATACCATAGTTACTATACGGTGAAAAATGCTCCTCTAAAGTCACGGGTATGACTGTCCCTCAAATGCGGGTGATTTTTTTCAGAGCAGTGGGTGGATAATTCTGGTGATGGACAAAGGAGTTGGAAAGAGGCATCACAGGATAACAGAGCAGTTCACTGTCGAGAATAGCTCAGAGAGATGTGATTTATCAGTGGCTATTGCAGTGGAGAAGAGGTGGGATTTCTTTGCTACCCTCATAGGTAGAGTGTGGACTCTTTAAGATTCTTTGTGTGTGTAAGTGCATATGCCTGCCTGCATGCCAGCCAGCATCCCCTGCCACCGACACTCAAATTTCCTTCTTTCCTCTTTCTTGTCTTAGTCTGGGAGGGAGTCCTGGAGCTCTGTGCGGGTGATGGGGCAGTTTCTATTTGTTTTCATGTGTGAAATCAGACAAACGGCATCAACAACAAAGAGTCCTTGTGGCACCTTAGAGACTAACAAATTTATTTGAGCATAAGCTTTCATGGACTAGAACCCACTTCATCAGATGCATGAAGCGAAAAATACAGGAGCAGGTATAAATACATGAAAGGATGGGGGTTGCTTTACCAAGTGTGAGGTCAGTCTAATGAGATACATCAATTAACAGCAGGATACCAAGGGAGGAAAAATAACTTTTGAAGTAGTAAGAGAGTGGCCCATTACAGACAGTTGACAAGAAGGTGTGAGTAACAGTAGGGAGAAATTAGTATTGGGGAAATTAAGTTTAGGTTTTGTAATGACCCAACCACTCCCAGTCTTTATGCAGGCCTAATCTGATGGTATCCAGTCTGCAAATTAATTCCAGTTCTGCAGCTTCACATTGGAGTCTGTTGCTCCGTGATTCCTTTACCTCAAATTCCCTTGCAGTGGTAACTGTTCACCACCCAGATTCTGCCTCCCTCTGACAAACTGCTAGTTCACACTCGAAGTCCCTTTTCTGTACAAAAGTGAGCTCTTCCTAGTGACCTTTTGAAGCTCACCCCTTCCCCCATTAGCTCTATAAATCTAAACAGCTCAGCTGCATGCTTTTGTTGTTCTGCCTTATTCAGCGAGACCATTTAAACCAGGCTGGAATTGCTGTAATGAATGTATATGTGACATGAAGAAAACCAGAGGGTAAAAGATGCTAATCAACCTTTGTT
Organism: Malaclemys terrapin pileata; assembly: GCF_027887155.1. Classification (NCBI taxonomy): domain Eukaryota; kingdom Metazoa; phylum Chordata; order Testudines; family Emydidae; genus Malaclemys; species Malaclemys terrapin. The sequence continues at coordinate 19,657,921 of NC_071526.1, read as the reverse complement.
CTTTTCAGGCAGCACAAACATACAGGACCCGAAGTATAGATTTTGTATGGAGAGAGAGAGAGAGAGAGATTTTAATTAAACATCTTAATAGAGAATGCCTTCTTGTTTTTTCAGAATAAATTAAGGAAGTAACTTTGATGCAATATCATTTTCATCTAATCAGTAACATCCCAAAATTACCATGTTGTTTTCCATTAGAAATACCATCATCCAGCAAATCAGATAACATTATTTAACAAAGCTACAATGCAGTCTCAGCTAACATTAGCCTGGGCATGTGTACACACAAAATAGCAGATGGAGACTGAATTGACAAATGTTTATAGGGGGAAAGGGGCAGACAGTATCAACAATTTTATATACTCCTTTGAATAAGATGCCCAGATCTGATCAAGATTTACTAATCATCAGATAAAGGACTAATCAGGTTCTTGCCATCTGCATACAAAAAATCGTGATACTGACACCAATAAAAGACAAAGGGGCATTGGCCTTTACTCAGACAATACAAACATTACCATGCAGACTTTTGGCAATGTATCTGGAATGAATCCTGAATTGCCTATTGAACATAAAACTGCTGTGTTAGCTTTGCAGAATTTCCATTAGCTATTGTACCGTAGTGTTTGACTTTTTTAACATACAAAATTAAGTACATAAAGAACGGTCACCTTACAAAATTGGAACTATGCATATAATTCTGAAGTGAAAAATGGCATTCTGTAACTGGATGGCTGTGTCTGTTAGAGGAGTATATCGGCTGATGATTTCACATGAGTGGGAACACTTGCGACACAAATCTACACAGTTTATGTTAGTGGAAGTGGATGGAACTAAGAGATGAGTGTTAAATGCTCATTCCCAACACTCCAATCATTATCGTGCGTGCCGGCCACAAGCAGGGCCTCATTGTGCTGGGCACTGTACTTACACATAGTGAAAGTCAGTCCCTGCCCCAAACATTGTGACAAGACAGACAAAGGAGGGAGGAAAGGAAGTAATATTATTTCCATTGTATGGGGATCTGAGGCACAGAGCGATGAAGTGACTTGCGTATGGTCACATAGGAAATCTGTGGCAGAGCTGGAAAGTGAACCCAGGTGTCCTGAGTCCCAGGCCTGCACATTAACCATGATACAATGCATCCTCTAGACAGCCATGGCAAAGTGGTAAATCAGGGAAGGTCGGGGGAGTGTCACCTTTTTGGCCTTCTTGTTTGATCAGGTCTTTTGTCAACATAAAGAGAAAATAAGGGTCTGACTTAACCAATAAAAATCAAGGATATCAGAAATTACGATACATCCTACTGTCCCCATTGAGCAAAAGAGTTGCTGTGGACAAACTTTAATGCATATCCTCGTAGACTGATCTGAGACCCTGGCGATCCCTGGCTAGAGAGGCAAGAGTTACGGATGGAGTATGCACCTCTAACTCTGAACCTGAGTGTAGCATTCTATGAGTACTGTATTGAGTCTTTTCTTCTCGTCAGAGTTTGTTTGATTTGTTTTGTTGTGTTTTGTCAATTCAAGCAATAGTAACATTTAAAGTTGACAAAATGCTTTTGTAATGAATTGAAAGGGAGCTCAGCTATTATCCAGCAGCATCCTCGTGCACAGTGAAAATACTGTTCCGATCTGTACCTTCAGTGCTGAAAAAACTTCAGTGCTGGGTTGCTCTTTTCATCCAGTAAGATTTTATGATACAGCCTTTTGCAGGATCATTATACATTATATGGCTTCTGTTCTTCAGCTGTTGGAAATGGCTTTTGTTTAGGGGGAAACCCAGAAATGCGTATTTGCCTAACAGTTAATACCAAAACACAGTCCTTGACTGGCCTTTTTAGCTTACAGAATATGTAATAGTATCGAGACGCACATCTCAAATCCTAGCTGCCTCTAGGTCTGTCTCACCCTGGTGGCAAATCGCTCTCGTGCCCGCCCTCAGCTGGCCTGCCAGAACCTGGGCTGGGCTGGGCTGGGTTCCGAGCATGATGCGACGCTGCAGTGCCCTTTGCACCCATTTAAGGCAGCTGCAGCGGGGAGCTCGCTGATGGATATGGGGGCACTTACAAGAGTCAAATCTGCACAGGGGCTACTGGCCCAGTTCCTTCTGGGCAAAGGGATGTTAAATTCCCAACATTTGTCAGGAGACAAGCCAATACATAATCCCACGGTATAAAATCCATCATGTTATTACCATTCCGTTCATCTACTTTGCTTCTAAACACAAGTAGCAGCTTAACCTAATGAGAAATTGGAGGAAAATCCCTAAAAAGGATGCTGCAAGTCAAGGACAGATGGGGAAAGCGAGGCGCATGTGTGAATTTCAAACGCCCAGCAGTATGTGTTTCACTTCCTACTGTCTTTCCTACTGTCAAAGACTGAATTATGTTTTGCACCTCAACAGGGGATACCCCATTGTAGGCAAGAGCTTTTAATGATCCTCGGCCTCACACGTGCTGTTCTGGAAACAGCTTTCAAGAAAAAGGAAGATTTTTTCAACATATTATCTCCATAAATAAGAACATAATTCTCACCAGGAATTCATATTCAAATACACTTCTATATTTTAACGCTGTTTTCTTTTCTGGGTAAGTATTGCTCCCTGTGCATGTTCCTTTAGCATTTTCTGACATCCCTTAGTCTCATGAATCCCGATAAGCAGTAACAGTGGAATTTTAGTGTCTTGGATTGTCTGCAGACTCTTTCTAGGTTTTGTCCACCTATGAATCAAGTTATAAGAAGATGATTCCAGCCTGCAATTGACTTTGTACTTGGCAGGGAGGATGGGCAGGCCTGGGGTGAGAGAACTTAAAGTAGCAAGAGACTTGTGTTATTGTCCTTAATTGAACATCCCACAGTATCCCCAGCATTGCAGCAATTTATAGCCACGAAAACATTTTCAAATCGCCTAAATTTTAAAGTGACCCTAGAAACACACAAATGCTCCTGGAATGTTTATAAATCCCTTAGTTACTGAGGCTGGTGCTGTCTGAGACACGACCTCATCTCAGCTAGTCTGCACAACCCGCTGGACTATATCGGGGAGCAATGGGATATTTGTCTGGGTTCTGAAGCACAGACTGCAATCCACTCCAGTCGGGACCTGCCAAGATGACGTGAGGCTCTAGGTGCAGTAAATATGGGTCTGTGGAACAGATACACTCGGCATTTGGGATGTAGCCAGGGAACCTGTCTGAGCATCTTCATCTCTGTAGTTCCACAGGCAGGAATAAAAAGCACTGAAACAAGTGACCTGCAAAGCCCTCTCCTGGGAAGTGTTTTGTGTAAATGGTGTGTTTGGAGTGTAAATTTAACAGCAGCCATCTCCCATATGCCAGTATCAGGAGCATTCCCAGCAGGTTTATACTGGCATGCTCTGAGGGATCAGAGAGGTGTGGGGATGTGGGACAGTGGCGGAAGAGAGAGAGAAACTGTATTGAAAGATGGTTTGGGGAGTTGACCTGACATTTTTCTTTTTTTAAATGACACAATTTTAGAATACAACCCTGCAGAGCTGGAGAAATATGGAGAGAGGGGGCAGTAGGACAGACTCCAGTGCAATCCAGAACCAATAAATAGAGTGGCCAGTCACCTGTTATCCCTGGGCTGCTGGTGAATCTAGCTCTAAGTGACACTGGACACAGATGCTGCAGTTTGAGATTCCAAGGGGAAATGCAAGCAGCATGTGCTCTGGAATGAGAGTCAGTCTGAAACATGAGTTGACATGTCCACCTCAGCTTGCTGGATGTGTAACTTTAGATGACAGGTAAAGTATTTGGGCTGCCAAACAGGTAACAGTGATGTTGCACATGAAGGAGGCAGCCTTGCAAAGCCATAGTCAGCACTGTAGTGCATCATTTTATAATGCCTGGTTTGCGTTAATTTCCTGGGGTGGGTGTGATGCCTGAGGACTAGCAGGTTTTATATGCACTATTGTGTGTTGTAGTTACCTCAGTGGAAGTGGAGCTGTTGAAGAGAGAATGGTATGTTATTGGGACAAATGGGCTCTGATTCTAGAGATTAGTTATTAAGATATTAGAGATTAGGGTACAAGTAGATTGCTAGTTGGGGTAAAGAAGAAATTTCCCCTGTTCTGTAGGGGTGTTGTGGGGATCTATACCTTCCTATGAAGCATCTGGCTTTAGCCACTTTTGAGTGTGAGATACCAGCTGAGGTGGACCCTTGCTGTATTCCAGAGTTCTCCTAAGAGTAGCCAGGTTTATTTTGTCATTTGATTTAGACCCAGAAGATAAACTTTAAATGAAGTCATGGCAGCCTAAGGATTGCAGTGTTCACCATAGACCAAGTGTTCACCATGTGTCCAGGCTCTCTTCTGGCATATCAGTGGGATTAGCTACCCTGTTTGAAGTGCCAGATTTTAGGTAAGGTAAAAGTTTGAAGCCGAGATTAGCTCAGCTGCAGAGTCTCACTTGGTAGAGCTGCAGTCTCAGTTTGTGTTTTGTCTCTGGTAACATGTAGGTCACCTACACAGTGAGGCTGCTCATGGAGTCTCTCTCTTTCATGCACACTTCTGCATAATGCAAGTCTCTAGGGTGAGCAAGTACCAAGTCTTGTGCAGTCATAAGGTCCTTTATTTCCCGCATGTGGTTCATTTAGATACAATTCAAAGAAGCATTTTTTTTAATATGGCTTGTGAAGGGGGTTTGTCTGGTACCTGTGCTTCCGGTTACTTTGACTGAAGCGTGGATGATGCTAGAGCCAGGCAAAGGGAAAGTGCCCTGCGCTGGTCACATAAGAGAAATCAGATGCCTTCTTTTTGCTGTCTAAAGTGTGGCTCTGCTCCGAAGAGGGACAATGTAAATATGGCCCATTCTTACTCAGCACACCTGCTCCCTCTGAGTATTCAGCGTCAGATCTACTGACTTCAGTGAAGTATGGAAAGTTTTACTGCTGTCAGACGTGACAAACTGACCAAGCTCTGGAAGAGTGAACTGGATTCTTTTGGAGCTCATGCATCATCTACAGAATTGTTACATAAGGTCTAATTGCAGCAACACATGTATATCCCCACTGCCTTTGAATTGTGCCCATAGGGCTGAATGGGTGTCACTCAGGGCTTATTAAATGAGAGGGTCCATTTGGAAGCACAGGTGTAAATGAAAACAGCATTTAACTTGCATAATCCTTATTACATCCGATGATACCTAGGCCAGAAAGAACATAGCAAGCCTTTCAGTACACAGAAGGATTTTGCAGGGATGCGGTTAGGGGTAAAAAATCTTTTTACATGTAAACTGAGCAAATTTGATCTGAGGTCACTGGGGGACAATAATCTTAAGTGTGTGTGTGTGTGTGTGTGCTCATGCTTGTGCACATGCATGCATTGTGCACAAGTGTATCTCTGGTCTGCACACCAGAGCCCTGGGTATGTGTGTGCAGGGCTGGCTCCAGGATTTTTGCCACCCCAAGCAGCAAAAAAAAAAAAAAAAAAAAGCCGTGATTGCGATCTGCGGCATTTCGGCAGCAGCTCTACCGCTGCCGCTTCAGTCTTCGGCAGCAATTCAGCGGCTGGTCCTTCCCTCTGAAAGGGACTGAGGGACCTGCCGCCGAAGAGCCGGACATGCCGCCCTCTCTGTTGGCCGCCCCAAGCACCTGCTTGCTGGGCTGGTGCCTGGAGCCAGCCCTATGTGTGTGTGTGCATACACTGATCATACATTCATACTGTTGCAAATTTGAACCTAAATGTGGAAGCCCAAAGTGCCATTTTTAGAAAATCCCTATTCAGAGCAGAACTGCCATTACAAAAATAAGTGGGTTTTCCCTCAAAAACTCTTACCCTCACCCAGCTTCCCCAAAAGACGTTGGGTTGGATGTGCGTGACTTGAATCTGTAACAACCAGACGCTTGTTCAAAAAGGGACCCTGGCGGCTCCAATCAGCACCACTGACCAGGCTGTCAAAAGTCCGGTCGGCGGCACAGCGGGGCTAAGGCAGGCTCCCTGCCTGCCCTAGCTCTGTGCAGTTCCCGGAAGTGGCCACCATGTCCCTGGGCCCCTAGGTGCAGGGGTTGCCAGGGGAGCTCCATGCATTGCCCCACCTCGAGCGCTGGCTCTGAGGCTCCCATTGGCTGGGAATCGCGGCCAGTGGGAGCTGCAGGGGCGGCACCTGTGGGCACGGGCAGCGTGCACTGCACAGAGCCACCTTGCTGCACCACCACCTTGGGGGGGACATGCTGGCCACTTCTGGGAGCAGCATGGAGCCAGGGCAGGCAGGGAGCCTGCCTTAGCCCCGCTGCGCCACCGACCGGGAGCCGCCTGAGGTAAGTGCCACTCGGCCAGAGCCTGCACCCCAAACCTCCTGCCCCAGGTCAGAACCCCCTCCTGCACCCCAACTCCCTCCAGGACCCTGCACCCCCTCCTGCATCCCAACCCCCTGCCTGAGCCCCCTCCCTCACCCCAGGCCCCACCCCAGAGCCCACACCCCTCCTGCACCCCAACCCCATGCCCCAGCCCAGAGCCCCCTCCCTCACCCCAGGCCCCTCATCCCCACCCACAAGGGTGTTCAGTTTTGTGCAATTAGAAAGTTGGCAACCCTATCTGTAACCAGTGTCTAGATTTGCCCATGAAAAGCTGTATTCTCCACCTCCTTGGAGGAGGAGAGGCCAACAACCATTTCAGAACCAGTCCATCTCCACGCTCTTCTCCAGTTCCACCAGAGTGATGCTCCTGTCTTGCATGTGCAATGAACCAGCTGTAGCACAATTTCACAAAGGAGCTAAGCAAACCCCGTGGCTGCGTGTTCAGAAGGACTCAAACTCCTCCAGAAGTACATTGCCCTTTCTCTTGCCTTAGGAAACAGAAATATTTCACCCAACAAGTTCTGCATCACTAATAGTAAGGGCCAAAAGCTGTTTACAGATGGCCTTATCCATCAAGCATGCAGTGCAGCCACTCATGCAATGAAGAATCCTTCTGAGCATCCTCCCATGCCTAAACTAGACTCTTCCCCTCCTCTGTGCTCGCACTCTCTCTCTCTCTCACACACACACTCTCTCTCTTCCCCTCCTCCGCATGCACACATACACCCCCTCTGTGAGGTATCTACACTCTGAGACTGTGAGCTTTACACAGAGAGACTCCTAATTCTTTGCATGGGGTCTGTGACTGAGCAGAAATCATTCATGGACACACACACGCACAAGGAGGTATTTTCTGACCTCTCTTCATAGCAATCACATGTCTAGCTCCAGGGGCATCATGATGCCAATATTCCCAATACATAAAATAATCTCTTTACTGCTTCATAAATATATGATCAAAGAAGAGATTTCCCAGGGCTTTTTAATAGAGGTCATAATGATACAACATGAATTTGTACACTTCTTATTCTAAGTATAAAGAGAATAACATGGAATTAAAGTGTATTAGCATTTAGTAAAGAGCTACAACGAATATTATCAATGCTTAGGTTACAGATGTTATAACACAAGTTTTTATTCACAGAATATAATAATTGAAACAAATTATAAAAAGAACATAATGACAAGGATGCACTAGGAAGGGCAGTGCTAATCATTATGTTATAGCGTCTATTAAAACTAATATCTGTTAAGAGAATACACTTTTGCTCACCAAACCAACTCTTCTGCAGAGACAGAGTGAGTTGCTTGTAGTTGAATCTTTGCTACAGGAATAAACCTGTTAAAAGAATTGACTCCAGTGTCACCAAATGACATAAAAATCAACAGAAAGTCAGCCTGATACAAGAATTGATCAGTTCAGTGAACACATTTTCTGTATATCAAACTGAAATGTGTGTTCTGAAAGAACAAAGCTTCTGAAAGAACAAAGCCTCTGAATTGGAGACCCATAAAACTAACAGACCTGCTAAAAGAATAACATTTTGGTGCAACAAGCTTATCTGTTTAACAGCTCTCCACTGCAGTTAACGTATGCAGTAAATATACTCATTTAGCATGACATTCTACTCAAATAACCCTCTTTTAGGAGTGAGGTTATATAATTTACAAATATTAGAGTAGCTCTGAGATTAAAATAACTATTTACCCTATTTATCCAAAATGCCAGCAGCAACCCTCTACTCCATCCCCTCCATCCTGCTTGCTGACTTGAAGTGATCTCCAATAGAGCATGGAATCTGGCATCCTTTACATTAATGTTCAGCCCAAGAACAACACTCACACCAGGACTATCAGCTGGAACATGGGAAAGGGAAGTGAAAGGAAACCTCAAGAGGAAATTCATCCAGACCAGCACCAGTTCTTAAAGAGTTTGACCTTGTCATGGTCTGTGAATGGGCAGTCATATCCGCCCAGCAAAACTCATATGAAAAGAATTCTAAAGATCTGGCAGAAAAAAATTATGTGTGGCAATTCACAGCCAACGATCAACCAGTCCCTTGGGCTGGAGGCTCTCCTGCAAAGCGGGTAAGGATAAGCACTTAGCACAGCCAGCGCTACAGGATCCATAGAAAGAGCTTCAGCCATTTGCACGAGAAACAACCCCTCTGGCTGGTCTCAGCTGAGAACGGACTGGCATCGGTGTCATGGACTAAACGATCAACAGACTGTTTGCAGCTCCAGTGCACGACTGCCCGCAGTGCAGAAGTTTCTGCCGTACAAGTGATGGCTCTGTCACCCGCTGCAGATCTGGAGCAGGATCTAACCTCGACTCACTTATTGCTGCAAACAGATTTCTATGGTGAACAGCAGGTGTGTTTTTACTGCATGGTGCCCAACAGTTACCAAGCGTCCTAGGTTATATAAATGTGTCAAAGCAGCCCCAGCGTCAGAGTCCCACCCCACTATGCCCACCCCTCTCTGGTGTTTGCTGCCCTCCCCATCCCTGAACAGCTTTCACAAGATAGGTAAATAACTTTAACATCTGTGAAACAGACACAACTTGACTTTGTCCTTCCCTCACAGATGAATGGAAATGACCTGCCTAGGGAACATGAGAATGGGAGCCTAGCAGGAAAGGAACTGGTCAGCGGGGAGACATCAGAGTGCTGAAAGGGGTCGCATGTTGTGCCAGCTTGGCCGAGGTGGGGTGAGGGGCGAACTATCTGCACCTCTGAAGACTGGGACAAGACAGTAAGACCCAGAAACAAACGGAAAATAAAATCTTCTAAAAAGAAATCATCTATGGAAATACACTGCTCCCTGCAGCTGCTCAGTGGAGCAAGCAAAGCACAAAGCAGATTATGATTCTGCCTTGAGTGCTCTCAGAGATGATTCAGAGTCAGAGTCACAATTGTGGTGCTAACTCCAGAGCGCTCCCACCATTGATCTGAGAGAGAAGCTCCAGCTTCAGTTAAAATTAGAGCTGCGATAAATGCATTTCCTCTTCCTGATACTCTCAAGTAGAGCAGGTTTTGCTGGGGCTGATGAAGGAAGAAATTTGGATAACTACAGTGTGTCCAGTGCATTCTATTGCTAAAGGAGTCACAATGGCCTTTAACTATTTCCAGTATCCATTTATCTGTGTGATTGATCTTGACTTTCCATCCTGAAAACAGCTTGTCTCTCTTTCAATAGTAGCCACATACGTTAGAAAAGGGACTCCTGATTCCAAGCATCAGCACCAGCAGCTGCTGCATGTTCAAAGATTAGGTGCCAGCCCAACCAGCCAGAGGCACCGTGACCAGAAACTTCAGGGGATTGTATTAATATTCAAACAAGCAGCTGATTTTCAGTAGCACTTTCTCACACTGAAATCAGTGGTGCAGGATCCAACTCACTAGTTCACATTCTAAAATCTTCTCTTTTCATGCACACATTAATGCCCATCCACACGTCACTGAACCATCTGCCTTGCAGTGCGCTTTGGGAAGAGCTGGAGTGTCCTCACGGGTGCCACAGATTAGCTTGGAACTGCCCTGGAAACAGGACAAGACCTCACTGGCCTTACTGCTACAGTTGTTTGCAGGGGATTTTTAGGTGCATTCTGCTGAGTTGGGGCTGACAGACTCTGAACATTTGTGAATGTGTTCAAGTGGTATTTACTACAGTCACTAACTGCGTGCGATAGCAGATAACATATACTGCTTTTTAACTGATGGGGTCTCTGCCTTCCATGAGGCAGGAAAGCCCTTGTCTGTATTTCCAGCGTTATTACTTTCTCTCTCACCTGAAGATATTCTCAGTATTAAAGCATTGCTAAATATTTACAAATGTCCTGAAATGAATTCAGCCAGAAGTGCTTCAGAGAGATGTTAAAAATTATCCATGTAGCTGGGAGCCCTCAACAAGATTGGAAATGAAATGATACCATAAATTGCTGCCCACGGGGCTGTGGTTGAGCTCTCATTGCAACTAGCTGACTTGAGAATACTTAACCACACTAATTATTAATGGATTTGTGGATTGTTATGCTATGATTGCAACAACTGAATCCTGGACACTGGGAAGGAAAGTGAAAAAGCTTTCCTATATTGCCTTGGAGTTATCTCCTAGTTCACAGACAGTAGAAAAGCCTGCGATACTTTGTGTGCCCCAGTCATAGCAATGGCTAATCCCTGCTAATATTCCAGAAAGCTCTATGGGCTGTGGTTGGTTTGTAGGTGGATTATAAACTCTTAAGGGCATGCGAGGCTCCTCAGACATTTGTACCCAGTCCTGCTGGGAGGACGGACAGGGAAATGATGGAGCAGAAAGCCTGCCCTCCTTATGAGTAGAATATATAGGGAATTGAATGTAACTAGTGAGCAACTGTTGGAAGCCAGCTGTTTCTGAGCAGTGCAATTTCCCTCTTCAGGAGAGAGCAAGACGGGGTGGGCCTGTGCAGGGGCGAGGGGTGGGGTGTCAGGGCAGGAGTTGTGGCTGAGAGCATGGCTGCGAACTGTGGGAGGATTTGGGGCAAAGTGACAAAGGTGAGCTCTGAGCCTTTCTTCCGTTACCAGTCACGTTACTAACCTTAGCTCTTGCTCAGCCTGCGATGGCAGGACCCTTGCTTTAAAAATCTCAGTGTAGTGATTATAAAAACTCCAGAGAATTCAGCGTCTGTGTCTAGTCTGGGCTTTTCTCTGGGATATTCCTGAAGACTTCTAACCACCCAGGAAAGCTTCCAACGTTTTCCCAAGAGAAAACAATGAGGATCTAACTTTGGCGCATTGCATTTTGAAATGTGCAGGAGGCAGTTGCCATTCTTGGCAGAGGATTTGGCAGTCACTGTGGTCTCAATGGGACCATCACCCATTTCAATTCAAGAACAAAAACCTTTCTTTCAGCCTGGCCTTTGTTGTGTTGAGTGTGTGCAAATGGGTGTCTGGAGAATACAGAAAAAGCTATTGCTGAGAATCAAGGGAGTGAGGGAGCAACCAGAGAATTTCTTAGGCTAAATTGGCTTAACTACTTAGCTCGCTGGGGTAAATCCACACCCCGGAGCTGCCTAGGTAAGATGACCTAACTCCCAGTGTCGACATTGCTCGGTCAATGGACGGATGTTGACCTAGCTGCCGAGTCTTGGGGGGAGTCGGGGCAGGTAGTGTCTTTACTGAAGCACTACAGGGGTGCAGCTACAGCATGTTAAGTGTAGACAAGCCCTAAGCCCCCCACTCCCCATATTTAAAAATAGGCTGAACTCCTAACTGAGGCAATGTCTACGCTACTGCGGTAAGTCGACCTAAGTTATGCAACTCCCGTTACGTGAATAACGTAGCTGGAGTCGACGTAGCTTAGGTCGACTTACTGCGGTGTCTACACCGTACTGGGTCAACAGGAGAGTGTCTCCCATCGACTTCCCTTACTCTTCTTCTTCGGGGTGGAGTACCGGGATCGACCGGAGAGCGATCTGTGGTCGATTTGGCGGGTCTTCACTAAACCTGCTAAATCGACCCCCAGTGCATCGATCGTCAGAGCGTCGATCCAGCAGTAGTGTAGACATAGCCTGGGTGTCTCTGTTCCCTGGGGAGCATTAGGTCACCTCTCACTGAATATTGCCGCTCCCTTTACATATTAAACTTGCCGATTGTTTCGGCTCAGGCACCTGAATTTCCCTCAGGTGTGCTGAACATTTCAGGTGATGATTGACACATTCTCCCTGACATTTGTATGATTATTAGTCTCTTCTCTGTGTGCTATTCAGCGGACAGCGCTGGTCATAAAAAGCAGATAGGAGCAAGTTTGGCTGGTGCCCCTGGTGAGTAGGAGAGAGAATGGGCTGATTGATGACCTCTGGCTGTTTTCTGATGCTGCAGTTGTTTTTTATGATGTCATTAGGAAGCTATAGTCACATTAAGGAATCCCTCATGACATCATAAAGGACTTGATATTTTGCTAATGTTATTTCAGCGGAGTGAAACTCTGGCATTTTATAGTCCTTGTGTTCCCCAAAGAATTAGGAGTTGTCTAACTACAACCTGGAAGAAATGCAAAAATAGTCAAATGCCGACTCCAGAAGTTATGGCTGGAGAATGCTAATACATTTGGCACTTACTGAGCACACAGCACCTTTAGGTGGAGTACATGACGTGTTTATAAAAGATGCCATCAATGAGTACAAATCCTGACTCAGGGAAAGGGCAAAGAGTGCCTTTCACTTTTATTGTTGCATAGCCAAAAATTCCAACTTGTTGGGTCCCTTTCTCCATAATTGAGAGGCATTGTATACCAAAGGGATATCGGCATTTGAGCCCCATGGTGTTATGTTCCTCCCAGTACATGGGCCCTGGCATGGAAGTGCCAAGCTGCCTGGCACAAGGGGGGGGGGGGCAGGGAAACTCTGGAAGGGGAGGCAATGGCTCAAGTTTCTGAAGGCATAAATGAGTGGAAAATACTAAACACTCTGTACTGAAAAGACACAATGTTTGTAGATCCTCGATGTAAGTGGGAGAAAGGCACTGAATGTGCTGCTGGTGGCTCGCTCCATGGGGCCCAGTGACTGTGTTACTGGCTGCACCAAGAGCAGTGCATGGTGTTACTATATGGAGAGGTGTTGATACTTGCTGAGAGGGCTGTTACTGAAGGGAGGAAAAGGATGCCTGCTGGAGCTGGTGCTGTTTGAGGGAGCTGGGTTCCTTGCTTGGGGGCTGCTGTGGGAAGTGGTTTACACAGGGATCCCTGAGCCGTGGCATTCCTGGAAGATACTCTATTTCTCATCCCAAAAGCCCTGTCTCCTGGCTAAGAGGCGTTTTTGCTCAGGGCATCAGACATTTGTGTTTTCTGAGATACAGTCTGGGTTTCTGGGTCTTTGAGGTTGGTTTTGGGGGTGGGCAGATGCAGTTATGTCACCTGAACCCACCTCACCAAGAACTCTGAGGCCGTAATAGCAGAATCACAGCACCTGCATTGCAGCCACACAAATCACCATGCCAGGGAGCCCCCCGGGGTGAGCTTTCATTTCTCCCAGTGACATTAGCTGTGCTTTAGTGGAGGGAGTAGGGAAATCAAGAAAAGAAGAGGGAAATTTTGCACCGGGGGGTAGAGAACTAAGCTGGGTTCAGGATGCTGTCCTGTTCTGACAGTGACCCGTGTAGCTATCTACTGCAGGATTCCTGCTGGCGCCTGTCACCATAATAGCTGAACACTATTCACGGTAATCAACTGCTCGGAACATTAGCACAATCTGTCCCGTTTTCCCGGTGCAAACACAGTTCTGCTCTCTGGTTTATTTTGGCGGACCCCCTGAAACCTGCTCAGGGCCCCACTGCGGCCCCAGACCGCCGGTTGAGAACCCCTGGTTTAGAGCAATTAAAGAGACCTTGTGTTTATGCTTGTGGCTTGTGTTGCGAATTGGAAGGAAAGTGGAGAGGCTGTTACTTTTTCTTGAAATTCATCATAAGAAAATGAACTTTAAAAATTCAGAAAGCTAGGGGAGGAAAGGAGAGCTACAAACATTGGGAAGGCAAGTGGGAGCACTGGAGGAGCAGAGGGAGGGTCTGATCTTAGTATCGGTCCCACTAACATAACAGGAAATCACTTTGATTTTCTCACAGTCTTTGCTTCTCGCCAGAGAAGGTGCAGAAGAGGCTCGAGCTCCCCCCAAAATAACGGAGAGTGTAAGTGAACCTGAGCTCCTGACTGTGACAAGCGTAGCTCAAGTCCAGGGGGGCAGGCATTATAACTTTCACTTTAGTGCTGTCCCCGGGGAACCTTTGCAGAAAAGGCGTGAGAGAGGAAAAGAGGAGGGAGGAGTGATACCTCAGGCAGATGCCCCAATATCCAGGCAACTAGAATACCCTGGTCCAGACTGTAGAGTTGCTTTGCCTGCAAGTTCTGTTGAAAACAATCACTCTTCTCCTCAGGCGTGATTAGCAAGAGACAGGTAGGGTAGGGCCTATCAGTAAGGCACAGTCCGGAGCATCCAGAGATCTGGGTTCCATAGACTCCCTGTATAACCTTGAGCAAGTTGCTTTTGCTCTCTGTGTGCTGGTTTCTCCAGCTACAGAACGGGGTTCCATTAATTCATGCTTGTAAAGTGCTTTGAAATCCAAAGTACTTGGATGATTGTTCAGCGATCCTGTGGCCAATGGCACAGTGTAGTCAGTCCTAGTCTGTGCAGCTCTACATCCAAAAGACATTCACTACATTTCACTCCTTTTCCTCCTCCTCTTCATTTCCTTTCCTCTTTTTTAGGGCTTTGGAATCCTTTCTGAATAATGTCCTCCTCTCCCAGGCATTCTCATCTCCACTTTTAGTCCAATATCCTCAATCAGTTTTATCTGGTCATTGAAAGGCAATTTGACTGTGCTGTATTAAGAAGGAAAATATTAAGATCATGACATATAAGCAGCCATAGTGTCTCCACCAACTACTGATGCTAGCCCCATGATCTCTTCCCTGTGTGTACATTTAACTACTTGCTTCTAAAAACTCCATTCTGAAAAGTTGCTAGCTAGTTCCTGTAGCACGGCGTATGACTAGCTGCTCCTCATGCCCTCTGCAGGCTTAAGAGAACTCTTTGCTTTGCTGCTGCAGTGTTCTTCTGCTTTCCATTACTGAAGAAACCAATGTGTTCTGTGCAGGTATGCACATCATTATTTGGGAAGATAAGCCCAGCTCATGTGCATCCAAATTCCAGAATGCATCATAGTGATGCATGGTTCAACCATTAGGGGATAGAAATTAGATGGATTGATTAGCTTGGAATGCATCCACATCCAGGGCTCTTCATTTACTTCTCCAGTTTATCATTCTACTTTCCTCCTCTCGGTGTATGTTTGAAGCTTTAATTCTGCTTTTCTTAGCTAGTGTGTTCCTCCTATGTTCAAAGTTTTCAGGAGCTAAATAAAATCCACATCATCTTTGTAGCTCACTGAAGCCACATATTCCTTGCCTTTTCTTGCAAATCACTCCTTATCCTGCTATATGTGAGTGAGAGGGGGTGGGGGGAGGAAAAAGAACATTAAGCAACATTAAATCAAAGATAATTATCAGCTGTCTGTCAGGAAATGGCACAGAGCCAGGGAAGCACTCAGTGGGGACTCTGTCCGTCCATCCTTGCTTCCCTTCGTGGTTTGCAAAAAGTGCAATATTTGTCTTTAAACAGCATAATTCATCATCAGCGGAATTAAGGACTATTTAGAATTGTAATAGACCACTCCATTCTGAGAATGAAAATGTCTTTTAATAGAACAGTACCTCTGGCAATTCACCGTTCATCCTTCCAGCTTCCCAGTACCTGGCCTTAGCATCCAATATTGTGACACTTTTTATCTTCTCTTGTTTTCAAAGGAAAATATTCTGATCATTTGAAAGAATTGCCAGCACTGGCATTATTAATAAGGCCATGCTATGAAATTACCTTTTATGCACTGTGTATAATAATATTTAGCCTTGCACAAGTGTCGGACACAGAAACTGTTGAAGGACAGAGATTCTGGTGTCGCATCTGTATTTCAGTACATTCAGACACTGTTGTCTTCTACCATCGGGTTCCAAACATTCCTGGGTTGGGACGCTCTGCAGTTGCTAAGTCTCTGAAGAAGTAACTTTCAGATCATGTATCACAGCATACAGCAGAACCAGAGCAATGTCAGAGAGCACATTTCCTTCAAGCAGTCCTGCCTTCCACTATGGCTCTGGGATTGGAAGAGGATGGGTTAGGCTTTCCCAGCCTTTACAGAAATGTGGGAGTTGGGGTATTTTGGGTCAGTGGCTGATTGTACCTGCAATAGTAACATGTGGTGATGAGGACATGGCTGTTTCATATTAATTCCGACTGTTCCTAAGCATTAATGAGTCATACTTCTTTTTCAGAGGACATCTTTGGGTTCTGCCCCCAAATTCAGAGAGGACTTGGGAATGGGCAGGCAGAGTGTGTGGGGGTGTTTCAGAAATAGACAAGGAGCACAAGCCACCTGAAATCCTGCTGGACAAAATATGTGGACCTGTGGCCATGTCCCTCCTGCCCCTCTGGCTACATTTCCCAGCAACTGCTATGGTATCGAGTCTGTGGCCCCATCTCCCTGTGGCTACCGTGACCCCTATAACAATGCATTTGTATTCATAAGGGCCTGTTTGGGAGCCTCCCACTCTGTCTCCTCCCTCACTGGCTGCAGTTCTGGCTGCCGATATGCAGATGCTTGTGAACAGTTGGGCCTCTGTGAAAGTTGCCTTTGAGTGACACAGACAGTTAATAACAAGCCAGAACTTTAGAGTCTGATCCCTTGTTCCTTGCTTCAAAGACAAGAAAATCAGGATTTTGCCTCAGCAGTGGAAGGACCCAAGAGAACAGATAACACTGCCTGGGAAACTCAGAACACCCTAGTCCTGCCTCTGTCCCCTGTTTCCTATATTTCTCTGCATTCATCGCTGTGGAGTTTTGTCTGCAAATAAGCTGAATCTTTCTTAACACTAATCACCTACTCCTGCTGCTGCCACCCTGACTGAAGCCAGACTGCTGTGTGTGATGTCACAGTCACCTCTGTAGCAGCTAACTGTGATGCCACAAATAGACTGTGACTTCAGATGCGGGCTAAGCAGCAGGGAGACATGAGCCCTTGAGGAACAAAAGATCTGAATTTCAGGCAATTGTATGGGGTTTTAGAAGGAAGAGAAATGCAGACAATCGCTCCAAAGAAAGCTCTGCCATCCAAAGTTTCCCAGGGTAATCAGTGGCTCTTTGCAGTTGCTGTTTTTATATATATATGTATGTGTGTGTGTGTGCGTATCTGTCTGTATGTATGTAATGTGCCTAGCTACACCATCCTAGATGTGCCTGGAGATGGGCCGATGGGAGGTGGGATCTGTCTGTGGGCCAAGATCATTATCTGTGTGCTTTGATCATAGCGACTGATCTAGCTTTTGGGTTTTGCTTTCTCACAAGTTTCTCCAGTTCACCTACTTACACTCTGCCTGTTATTAATAGAATTGTTAGCAGATTCACTCCACAGCTTGTGGGGAAGGTGTGCACATGGGTGGCAGCTGAAGACAGAAAATATCTGATTATATCTATCACCTCTTCTTCCCAGGTGTGCTTTTCTACCAAATTATAACCCAGGCAACTTCACAGAGGGAGGGATAGCACACCCTTGCTGTGGGCTTGGGCTGGGGCCTGGGCTGGACTCCACTACAGGGCTGGCAGAGGGTTATTGCTGTGCTAAGTTATGCTACAGTGAGGAACAGAGATGGCAGTACTGTGTCCCAAAGAGACAGCATGAGTTAGTGGATAGGTCCCTGGGCTGGGACTCGAGACTTGGATTCTGTTCCCAGCTCTGCCAAGAGCTCAAAAGAGAAGAAACACAGTCTGCCATGAAGTTGTGAGTTTTAAGATTTGGACACTGTGCATCTGAGAGAAGCAGCATGTTCATTCTATATCTGTCCCCTCCTTCTAAGGGGCAGGGGTATGGGCATGAGCTAAGGCTGAGACTGAGAAATGGGGTCCCACAAAGGAGTCAGAGGAAACTGGGGAAGGACAGGGAGCAAGGAGAGGAGGGAAAGAGTCCTATAGCAGTTGGGCCTCCCTCCCACCCCAAAGTTGTGAATCTTGGGGCAGGTCTACACTAGAAGTGCTACATCAGTGCAGCTCCGATGCTGTAGCCCGTCTTGTGATGATGCTCTATGCCAACGGGAGAGCACTCTCCTGTCGGCATAATTACTCCACCTCTGTGAGAGGCGGAAGCTGTGTGAGCAGAAGAGTATCTCCTGCCAATGTAGCACCAGTATGGACAGCACGTAGGTCATTGTAACTTGCGTTGCTCGGGAGGGTATCTTTTTCACACCCCTGAGCGACGTAAGTTAGATCGATTTAAGCGGTAGTATAGCCCTGTCCTTGGTGGAAGGACTTCCTACAATGGATTCCACATAAGACCTTTGCAGGATCTCAAGATTACTTCATTAGAATTTTCATTGCAAACTTTATGGATGAAATAAATCTGGCTTTCAGCCTGGTGGATGTCTCAGTCTCCTATGCTTTTAGCCTGTGATCAGGCAACAAGAATGTCTTACTCAGTGGTAACCGTGTCATCTCGTGTTTCATGACATCACCTCTATTCCTGGCAAACCAACTCTTAATCAGTTTGGCAATATTAAATGTGCTGAATTTTTCTATGTGGTATCAGCTATTAACACCTCTGCTATAACATTCTCTTTGATTTGTACAAAAGGAAGCATATACCTCTCCTCTCCAGATGCAACGAGAGCTATGCTGCTTAGCAATTAGGCAGATGACAGCTGAGTGTTTGCTGTTCTATCCATCGGAAGCATAGAGGTGGTGGGCCAATTCCTGAGGCTCCAGCCTTTGTGTGCCTCACAGCCACATATCGCCAGCTGTAAGAGTCCCCAGCCAGACACCCTGTGCCGGGGCAGGGATGGGTGGCATAGGAGTTGTTAGGGAAGCTCTGAAAATTCTTTGTACAGTATTGATTTAGGTCCATGGAGAAGGAACCGAGATTAAGATAATGCACACTGAAGTGCTGCATGAGGAGAGAAGGAAAAGCAGATCACACATCTGTCATTTAATCCTAGGGACTGCTCAGAACCCTGATGCAGATGGAGTAACTGCTCATTAACTACACATGTGAGACTGTCTAGATGGAGCCGTGGACTCTGGATAGCCACATCTAGAAAGTACTGGCCACTGGTTCAGTGTGCATGGCCACCTGGGCACTTGGGAGCCCAGAGAGCTGTGATCATAGGCATCCAAGTCCCTAATAGCTGGGTTGGGTAAAAGGCAGGAGCTTCTCCAGACTCACACAAATATTAATGCCTTATTTATAGGGCCACACTCTCATTTCTGTTTATGCAGCCCTGACATATTTATCTTTGATTTAGGAATTATTATTCCCAAACTGGGCTCAGATGCCTCGTTTACTTTTTGAGTTACGAGCCAGGAAAAATGGTGGAGTGATGACGCCTCCCTGACTGATGGCTTCACATCTGTAATTGAATTAATTTATAGGCATTTCCATGGGGCTCCTCCCCATAGCCTCTGAGCACTGAAAAGTCCCAGGTCTCCATAGTTCTCCATGTTGATATTTCGGTTTCTCACACTGTATAGATCTCATCACTCCCAACAATGTGTGGTCCCGGGTTTGGGGGAGCACTGTGAATTTTTATTATAACAATAATACTGCACATTCTTAACACACCTGATTGACCCAAGTTTAATTAATTTCTTCTGGGTGTTTTTTGTTTTTATTTTGCTTATTCTCTTCTGACCCTGAAACCACTGGCACCAGAATCATGGTGCCCCATTCCTAAAGCTTCTCTGGTGTTGAGGGGGGCTGCAGCCTCTTTCCCCTGTGGCAGAAATGGACAGCCATTTATTTCCTTTATTTCCTTTCTATCCCCTGTTCCAGGGACTGGGTTTCCACATGGCTGTTTTTACCTCCCCCGTTTGGTTTCTACACAATGATGTCACTCCTTTTTCGGTTTCCTGACAGTCCCTGGTACACCATGTGACTGTGACAGTGGTGCCAGCGTTGACTGCTGTTGATTTCAGATCTGAAACATGTTCCTTTTCCCTCTGACACGTGGAAATAAAGAGGGGACTTCAGGGGGGAAATTTCTGGATTAGCATATGCTGTTTGTCAGGAAATGAAGGGCTTCGTTCCCTGCCAGAATCAGTCTCTTGCAGGTTTTTCTGTCCACTTCCCCTTAATTAAATGTATCTCCACTGAGCAGGGGGGTCCAGTGGGCTCTGCTGTTGGGGAGCTGATTTCCCAGTCTCCCTTTGATGTGTCTCCTGCGAGGGGAGGGCCGGTGCACTCTGGAGAAAGACCTGCTCTCCCTTGTTCTCATGCTGCCCAGGGCAGAGCTCTTCTCTGTCCTTAGACTTACATTCCCTCTTTTTCAACACCAGCAACATCGTCTCAATAAACCTGAAGTTTAAAAGCATTGCAAGCTGCAGGAGGCCTAAAGCCCAGATTGTCTCATTTACTGCATGCTCCAGTACTATTGGCAGTGCAGACAGGAGAGACCCAGGCCAGCAAGGCCTCAGGAAAGACAGAGTCATAGGGCCTGACAGTCAGAGGTGCTGAGCACCCACAAGTTCAAGAGAAGCCTTGAGAATGGGGAGCCCTTACCTGAGTGGTCTTGTGTTACTGTTACTATAGGGTCCACCAAGGGCCAGCAGCAGGGCCCCGCTCCAGGGTTTTGGCCGCCCCAAGCAGCCAAAACAAAACAAAAACAAACAAACAAAAAGCCGCGATCACGATTGCGATCTGCGGCGGCAATTCGGCGGGAGGTCCTTCACTCCCAGGCGGAGTGAGGGACCGTCCGCCAAATTGCCGCCAAATACCTGGACGTGCCGCCGCTCTCCGGAGCGGCCGCCCCAAGCACCTACTTGAGAAGTTGGTGCCTGGAGCCGGCCCTGGCCAGCAGGACTGTTAGCTGGTGAGCATTTACCAGTGGTTTGCTGAGTCTAGTTTTAAATGTCTGAACCCTGGTGAGTCCAGCTCTTCCCTTGGGAGATGATTCCAGCACCTGTTACATCTCACTGCCAGGGTGGTTTCCCTGCTATTGAGACTAAATTTGTCATTTCTTTCCTTCACTTCTCTTCGTTTTAATTCCCTAACTCATTCCTTGGCTTCCTGGAAGTTTTGCACCCTTCAAATATTTGCAGGCTGTTGTCATGTCTCCCCTTTGTCGTCCCCTAGCCAAGAACACAGATTTAGCATTTGCATCCTTCCTTCCAGCCCCTGATCCATTTCCTTTTGCTCTGTTCAGAACTTTCCACGTGGTCAATCTCTTTCTGAGTATGAGGTATAGTTTGAAATGCAAATCCCAAATATTAGTCAGATGTACAAATCAGAACTCAATGATGATATTTTGAGTGAATTCACATATTCATGCATTCATATTTAAATTTGTTAGAAGTCGTACTTGCAAAGCTTGACATTCAAATGTTTACAGAAAGCAAATGCAACGGAGAGAATTGCAGATGCAGTCCCACTGAAATTTACTTTTAAATTCAAGTGAGTAGTGGCCAAATATTTTTCCTCTGTTTGCTCAGCTCTAACCTTCACTTGGGATGGAGACGCTTAAGAACAGGAAAGTTTGCAGCACATTCAGCTGGATTCAGTTAAGGAATAGAGGAGGAGAAGTTTGGGGAAGCAGAAATTGAAGGAATAAATCGTCATTCCTCATCACTAAAATTTTGTAATAAATGACAGCTTGTTGGAGTGAAAATCACCGAGCTTCCAGTTTACAATATCTGTTTTGGCAAGGAAAGGATAAAAAACATCCTCCCATCACCTTAACATCATCTTCCAAACCAAGCCAGCTCTGGAATTCTGAGATCATAATCACGTTGTCTGTAATCCCACCAACACTTCACATCTTTACTTTTTACACAAGCAGTATTTGTATTTACCCTACAACTCCCACACTTGATTTACCTGCTGCTTATTTCAATCCAGCTTTCACACCCTGATACGGCAAGAGGCCAAATTAATGCTTGTAGCAGCCTGACTTCTGTGTAATAGCCAAGGAAATTAGTGCTGCGACTCTGGGAGCTGGGGATGTGATTCCCAACACAAGGAGACATACAAGCTCTCCTCAAGCTAGCATGCTAAAAATAGAATGTGGCAGCGGTAGTACAAGCAGCTAGCCACCTCAAGTACACGTCTCTGGTCTCTGACAGAATGGTTAGCCCTTCCTGCCGCTTGCGCTGGGGCAGCTCCGTTCAATTTTTAGTGGTGTTAGCTCAATGAGAGCTAACATGAGTATGTCGACGTACCCTCTGGATAGCTTGAGTCCTACAGCAAGAGAAAACAAAGTCTTCTTAGAGGCAAAGTGGGACAGTGAGTCACTGGCCGGATGTTTTGTCTTTGGCGACATGGGCTCAAATCCGGTCAATGTACTTGACCTCCTCTTTCTTCTTCTTTGTCCAGAGACTTGCCAGGCAAATTGTCCCAAGGGGCAGAGCTTTGATCATGTAGCTCCCCGGCCTGCCCAGAACTCTGTTGAAGTCGTGAGCGCTGGGTTAGCAGAGCTGTGAGGAGCTCACAGCGCTGGCAGGGTACACACAAGCAATCTGCCTCGGTCTCCCTTTCACGAGCACTATGTTCATGCACAAGTTTAGTTAAAAAAATACAAAAGCAATTTATTTCTTTACTATTTTCAGTTCTTTTTACAAGCTATTTTTTGGACTCTGGTGCTGACCCAGTGTGCCAGGAACCTTCCAAACATTCTATCTAGCCAGCTTGTACTTGTATGTCCCTCGTTGCCATGGTATCTGAGTACCTCACAATCAATCATGGAGGCTCACAGCACCCTTGTGCAGTAGGGAGGCATCGTGTCCATTTTACAGATGGGGAACTGAGGCACAGGATAGATAAATGATGTGACAAGGTCACCAAGGAAATCAGTGGTTGGGAATTGAACTATGGTCCCTGAGGGCCAGCCTAGTGCCCTTGCAGGCTAGACCATCCTTCCATCACAGAGAGACTCACCATTAGAGAATCTAAATGTTTTTCATGCAATAGGATCTTGCATCAACTTTCCAATTAACAGTCTCTTAAACCAAGTGACATTCAGCCCAGTCATGTCACAGAACCACAAGGTCTCCTCCAGATAATCCTGGAGCTGCCACCCTCCCGAAAAGGCAGGCCATAGAGAGTGCATCGTAGTAGCCTCGCTCTGAGGTGCTAATGGAGGGGGGGGGGGCAAGGTCTGCATTGGCAAGAAAGGGCTGCACATTCCCTGCCAGGCCCATGTGAGCACACACCTTTCTGGCTGCACTTGTCATCTGCTCTTCTAAAAGCAGCCCCACATCAGAGACTGTGAACCTGAGTCATAAATGCCAGGTGCCATTTCTAGCATATCACAGTGCAGAGATCGTCTTCCCCAGCACCTTTGAGTGCTGCCCCCACCCCACCAGCAGCGGGGCATGGCCAGGACCGGGAGCGGAGGGGGTGTGGCAGAGCAGAGCTCATCCTCGACTGGTATAAGGTCCCTGAGTGAGCTGCAGCTGTGCCCCTGCAGGCCCCC
This sequence comes from Malaclemys terrapin pileata, assembly GCF_027887155.1. Taxonomy (NCBI): domain Eukaryota; kingdom Metazoa; phylum Chordata; order Testudines; family Emydidae; genus Malaclemys; species Malaclemys terrapin. The sequence continues at coordinate 19,634,567 of NC_071526.1, read as the reverse complement.
CTCAGGTCGCACAGGGTGGAGAAGTGAGGCCAGAGCGTGCTCTGATGACAGGCTTTGCCACAGTCATGGGGCGGAAATGGCGCATGCTGTCCCCGGCTGAGAGCCAAGTGAGAGGCCCATCCAGCCACCTCGATGCAAAGGGGGTCTCCAGGGCTGGGAAGGGGGAAACGGGGTAGGCTGGGTGAGGGATCATTCCCATGGGCTTTGGCTGGCATGCAGATTCTACAAGGGCATTGCCTACAGGTTTGAAACTAATGTAGCAACACAAAAACATTTGTAGTTATTAAATAGCTACTTCCGGTGGGGGAAAGGAGGAAGCCGAGGCCGCTACCTGAGTGGAGAAGAGCTCATTGAGCAAATACGCTGTGCATGGAGAGCTTTTATCCTGCAATAGCTGAGGTGAGGGTTCAAAGAGATTTTTACAGTATCTTAAAGGCAAACCATAATGATATGTGTTTATTACTCAGTAAAGCTGGAGAAGCCCATACCCACAGGTAAGCCAGGGTCATGTTTTGTCAACTAAGCAGATGTTTTCTAAATGTAGTTTTTGAAATACTGCTAATTGCTGCCTCTGCATGTTGCTTTTCCGTTCCTGCTCTGATGCGTCCTCTTAGCATTGTAGGCCAATTAGCCCCGTAACGTGTGAGGGATTGTGTGATGTGAGTGGCACTCATTAAAGTTCCTACAGGTGTTTTTTTAAAAAACATTTGTCTGGGCCACATGAATTTGAATATTGCAGCATGTGTAATTCAGAACATAGGAGCCAGTGAAGTAAATTACTATGAAAGCAAGCACTGAAGGGCGACATTCCCTAGAAATTTCTCTTCTCATGGCAGAGAGGAAACCATCTCTTTTATCGGGGGCTCTCTGAGTCAGAACTACAGTCACCAAATGCCATGTTGCAGCAAGAGCTGCCATGAGATGCAGACTGTGCACAGATGACGCTCTAGGCACAGGGCTGGCAAGAGGGTCCTTTGCTCTAGCCCCCGAATGGTTTCTAGGGTCTCCTATTGGTCACATGGACTCAGGGAGTTGGGCTGCTCTAGCAGACTGACCCAACACATCTTCTCCACACTACCAATGACATGTAGGTAAATAGCCCTTCAGTGACCAGCTAGTGAAGGCATTTGTGTCTAAGAAGGTGCTTGTGCTGTGTATATGACATGACTGGCAGCTGTGATCGTATTTCTCACTATGGTTTTTTATTGAATAGCACAATAAATACGCTCCCTGGATCTTTTTAATGCACCAGGTAAAATGCCCTGAGGCTGTTCCATCTTATACACACTTTCTCCCTTTAAAATTGAACTGCCAGTTATATATGTGGGAGAAAGGAGCTTGAGCTGAACAAATCACTAAACTTGTAAAGGAAGCTGGTCTTTGTGAAGTCCTTTTTTCTAGTGCAGGTATTACTGCACCTCTCGCTGGGTGTATAGGGTTCCAAGCCTCATAGTACCAAGGTATCAATGTCTCTCTGTCTGCAGTTTCCCTGAGCCTGATCAGCTATGGGGACTCTCTCATCCTTCGCACCAGCTATTTCTGTTAAAATACAATGTTCTTTTCCCTGACATTCTGATGAATATTCTCTCCAATGAACAGTTCCACTAAAAACTCAGGATCCCTCTTCTTGCTAGTTTCAAATATTCACCTGAAGCCACTACTTACATTGCATAAAAAAACAGGCAGTTGAATGCTACTGAATTATTGTTCCATTGAAATGAAAGCTGTCAGCCTAAACAGCTTTATTGAACTATCTCAGGAGCTGAGAGCAGAGAGGGCATGACTATTCAAAATAAAAGGGTATCAGTTTCACTAATTGGTATGGATAGCTCTTTTGACCCTAATTAGCTGTTTGTAATATCCCTATTTGCATATCAGAAAAGAAACAAATTTGCATATTTGTAAATGAGGAGTGTTTACATCTCTGTGGGTTTGAGCAGTGTGCCAGAGAGCAGCAGTGTGATAAGGGTGGATGGCATTCCCTGGCAAACTGGCTGAGTGCCATCGAGCCAGAGAATGCCCCTTCTCAGCCAGTACTGTGCCTGCCCGAGCCCAGTGCCTGCAGCCATCCAGGGCAGTTGAACTGAGAGCATCAGACGGGAAACATTAATGGGTTAATTGCAGTTCAGATTTAATCATTATAAATCTTAATGTTACTATTTTGATAAAATACTATCCAGGCTCTCTTTCCTGGTGCGTTCCTTCTGTTCTGCTTCTCTAAGCAAATCTGTAGACATGGGATGCAATTCAGAATGTCTGTATCACTAGGCAGGTGGATTTGCCGTGTGTGTGAGTATAAAGTACATAACCTTGCAGTAGATACACACACCAACCACACCGTGCACAGGGCTTTGTGTGGTTACATAATGCACAAGCTGTCCTGCTGGGTTTCATCAGAACGGTGCCCTGTGGGATACCTGCTCCCCTTTGCTATGGATGTAATTTGGAGTTTGAAATCTAAAGTCCAAACTAAACGTTAAGTGAAATATACTGAGCCAAATGATGTGGAGCACGTGCCGATATGGTGTAGGCTCCCATGCGGAATAGGTGGGCCTCCCATCTGTAACTTACATTTATTCAACACTTTTCATCCAGAAGAATCTCAGACCATTTTACAAACTTAACAAACTGACCCACAGACTGTACAAGGGTCACTTCATCGTCCACCACTGAAATGCATCCACTGCCTCAGTGAAACCCAGTAGCTGTTTAACCGTGCACAGCACCATGGCCAATCCATTGAGGTCAGGAAGAGCAGAATGTCTGATACAGGGATACTGGTTCTAGTCTTGCAAAAAAAGCCTTTGTGGCCTCATCAGCATGAGAGGGTTAGGACCTTCCCTATCTCATCAGGGCGCCATAACTACTTGCCAGGTGCTCAGATACTATGTTGATGAGGGCCATAAAAAACTTAAAGACCTTTTATGAGTCACCCAAATGGCAGCCCTTCCAGCAGCCTGGCTCCCCCTGCCCTGATGCTGGGGCGCTGGCTCAGGGAGGAAGATGTCACTTCCTGATTCAGCAGCCCTGCTTTCTACAGTCTCTCCGTTAACACCTGTGTCACCAAACCTGCCTTATGCCTGCTTGATAAATGCTGAGCCTCCTGCTTCTGCACAGACCTTGCAAAATCGACCCTAGATGAGTATTTATACGTTAATTATAGTGTCTCGCGTCGTTACTACTTGGGTAGTAAGTAAGAGAAAGAGAGGGCGACAGAGTCTGGCTAGTACAGATTGCGTGAGTCATGAATATTCATCATTCAAATGAGAACTGGAGTTTGCATAACAGCTCCGCCCACCCAACTGAAATAAATGTCGCAGCCTTTGCCAATAAAGTGCCAAACGAAATGGATAGATGCTGCAGGCTGGATCGTGCCAGGCTACTGATTTCCACTCTGTGAATTTTCACAGGCAGGATGAGAGCTCCATACCCGCCAAAAACAGCTCTCAGTTTCACAGGAAATCCAGCGAGAGGGTGAAAAATGTTCTGCAGCATATCTCGAAATGGAAGGGTAACTCACACCCTCCCTCTCCATTAGGGTGACCAGACATCCCAATAAAATCTTTTGTCCTGCGTCCTGACCAATTTGTCCTGATATTTCGCTCCACCAGCAGTTTTGTGGGTTTTTTTGCTCTGCCAGCAGCACTCGGCTTTTTTTTTGGGTGGGGGGGAGGTCCTTCCTCCCCTCCCCCCCCATGTCCTAATATTTTCTTCCTCTCATCTGGTCACCCTACTCTCCATAGACACGCTTGGTACCAGGGACACTGGAACTGGCCACTGGCAGCAATGCACAGGCTTTCCCCAGGCCCAATGGTTTTATTCAGTTGTGATCATCCTCACATCCTAGTTCATCTTGCTTCCCGCTTTGATTCTTTTGTATAAAGGCACCTACAAATGCTTCATTGTTGGTTCTGTTGGATTTAATTACAAGTGCGTTAGCCGCTTCGCTCCATGTAATTACTAACATGAATGGGGAAAGCAGAGATCAGAGAGTGTAAGTTCTCTCTGCACAGAAATGCAATTAGGTCTGTGGGCGTCTTTCCAGCTGCTGCTTATGTTATGTAAAGTTTTGTGTACGTATGTACGATTGAATGGGGATATTTATGTTTTCTTGCCTTACCTTCCCAGTTTGTTAATTTCAAACGTATTTTATACGGTAACGGTGATTCTGTTCCAATGCAACGTGGGTTAATTAGGCAGCCAGAACAGTCCCTCATCCAGGTGCAGACAGATCTGCCTTTGGAAAGCAAAGAAAAGGGATTCCCAGGATTACTGCAGCATGCATTAGCAGGGACAGTCCTTGAGAGGGTCTAGCAAGTGTTCGTAATGGCAGCGGCATTTTCCAGTTAATACCATGTATCTTTTGCCAAAAGCAGATTAACCTTTGATAAAAGAAAAAGTAGGTGTGTGGGTGTGTACATTCACACTAGGGAGAGTTGTCTGAGTTTGATGATGCCATCTCATACCACTTGGCACTGAGTCTGCTCTCACTAATACCACATTTACACCATTGTAATACCACTGATGTCAGTAGGGTTCCTCTGGCTTCACACCGGTGTTAGTGAGAGCAGAATCAAGCCCATCTCCTGTATCACATTTATCACAGAAGTGTTGTTGACACTTCCCAGATGAGCAGCCTGTACTCTATCGGCTAGGCTAGGCTACGCGTACAGCAGAGTCTAAATGGGAAACTGCACCATTGTTCCAAGAGACGGGATTCTTTGGGTGGGCCCATGGGGTTGATGGGCACAAGAACAAGCACTATTTCCTCGAGGGTAGATCTTCACTGCAGTGTTAACTTGAGTTATCTACATTCAAATGATTTCTCTTGAGTTAGCCTAGCTTGAATGAGAGCGGACACTGCACATCCTATTTTTTGTGCTGCAATAAGATGAGCCACTCTATGATTCTTTCCCAGTGAATTGTAGGAGAACTTGTCTCTCCTTCCTGGCACATGGGGGAATTGTAGGAAGGCACTGGAGGGCAAGCAGCACTTTAGTCATGCTCACCTGTGTCCATGCTATGGTGGGTCACATCTGAAGCTGATGAATTGTGTTAGCTTGAGCTTTAGCCTATACCCTTTGATTGGCCACCCAACTTGAGTTCAAAGCACCACCGCGCTCAAGTGATGGGCTTTTGTGTGTGGACAGAACTCTAGTTGGGGCAACAATCTAATTAACTTTGCAGTGAAGCCAAACTCTTCGTTATTGCTTTTGGATTTGCCACTTTCCCCTTGCTCCCCTCATCACATCACAGCAATTCCTCTGTACATTCATTACCATCTGCTAAACAAGGGCAGGTAGTTGCCCAACCCATATTGAAAGTCGGTAAGAGCTGGGCACTAGCTCCCACTGTACCTTTGAAAAGATCCGTCTATAGTAACATGGTGCTGCCTGTCCTCGGGAAAGAACAGGAGTCAGGCTTACACAAAATACTTACCTCAGGCTTCAGCTCCATGCTGGGATGCATGAGGAAACATACCCTACAACAGCCCTAAGGCTTCACCAAATCTACTTACGTCAGCAAGCTGGTAGTAAGGCAAAATTGGGTTAAATGTATATTTAACAAACCAAAATCCCTTTTTGCCCTCATGCAACTGAGTTTTATTAGTAGGAATTCTCACAAAAAGCAAATGTTAGGCTCTCAGACTGAATACTCACAGAAATCAAATTTAACATAGATTTTCTGGGAGCATTTGAACCTGGAGACTGATTATGAGTTACTCTCATTCAATCAGTGAACAGAAATAATACCATGTAACTTATATGATCAAACACAATTAAGTACCAGAGCTTGAATTTCGGTTAGCAAATCAAAGAATAAATGCAATTCACAGAAAATAATAAAATATCTTGAAGTAAAAAACAAATAGGAGAAAATCACAATCTCTTTGCCCATATTCCACAAATAGAAAAAGAAATAAAATTAATTAGCTAAATTATGCTATGAATCATTCACACATCTCTTAAAGAACTAGCAAATGCCCTTTTGTTGAGCTGATTCAAACGTGCACAGCTAGTGTCGAACTAAACCCCATATCTAGTTAGAATGAGGTGAGAATTGTGGAATCAGGGGTTCTCTCCTTAACAAGGCACAGAGGGTGAAATCCTGGCCTTACTGAAGTCAGTGGTAAAATTCTTCTTAATGGGACCCTCTTTGTGGTATCTGGGTAAATACTAGATGCCTGCTTATGCACTATGCAGCACCAACAGTGTGAGTGATATTATGCAAGTAAAATATTATAGCACTTAAAATATGGTAACCTCCCTTATTAAATATGTACATCAGGAAAAACCAACTGTCTTCACTTTTTAAATACAATATAAAATTCATCATACTGTATTAAAAATGAGCAAATTCTGTTTAATAAACTATAGTAATTTGTTAATATCAGAGCTGTTGTCCATCTAATATGCTATATGTGCTGCCTCTGTGTTCCATGTTAACAGTCTTCATTTCATACGTTCTACTTGTCATGCTATAAACCTGAAATGCTCAGAAGTAGCAAGAGGAAGTTTTCATGCAAGACAGCAGTTTCTGAGATTTGTGTGACAAGCCTGGGTAAAATTCAAATGACGCTCTCTGTGATTTAATCCATTTGGAGCTATTGCACTAAATCAGTATCGCCGTTGCTGACATGCCAGCCCACAGAAACCTGGAAGAGGATGATATAAGTTTATCTGCGTATCTACAGGTGAAAACTCAGGCAGCCTTTAATTGTAGGGAGAACTGTTTGCTTCTCTTCTGACTACATTTGGGGAATGGGTAGGGTCTGATTCCCAGAGCATTTTGTGAAAATCCCAGTGCATTTTCTCTGGAAACAAATTGTCCTCATGATCAGATTGTCTCCAAAAATGTCTGTTTATAGGAATGTCTGATTTACCCTGGACAGTCCAGGACATAACCCTATAAATCCAAGAAATAAACAGCAATAGTCACAAATTATCGACCAGTAAATAAATGCACATCGGCACAGATTTGTAGCTGGCCTCATCCTGCCAAGCAGCAGTTCTGTTAGTAACTGAAGTTCCCTTTAAGCACTGAATCTGCATTCTTTACCCAATTTTCTAAAACGACTGAGGCCTGGTCTACACCTAAAACTTAGCTCAAGCTAGCTCAGTTGCTCAGTGCTGGGAAAAATGTTGTGCCCTGTGCGACACAGTTAGGCGACCTAACTCCCAAGGGAGACGCAACTAGGTCGACCACCTCTACTGATGGAAAAAGCCCTTCCATTGATGTAGGAAGCATCTACCTATAGCACTCCAGCTGCAGCACCATAGCTGTACTGTTGTAGCTGCTCTAGTGTAGACATATCCTCAGAAACAGTTTAGGGTCGGATTGAGGTTCTCTTCCTTCTTCTTCTTCTTTTGTATGGCAAGATAGGTGATTAGCAACGTTGAAATACCTAAAACCAGATTAGTGAGCCAGAAAGCAGCTTCGGAAGTCTGACATGCCTCCAGCAATGATAGAAGGATGTGCTGGTTTACAGTGTGGTCCATAGTTTGCTGCTGGGGTCCATCGTCACATTGTGCATTGCCGCTCATCTCCCAGAGGTGTAAAAGATGACCACATCTGCCATGTGATGTTCTGATACAGTTCATCGTGGAACATTGTTGCCAGGCTAGGTTGAAGGCTGGAAGTCCTTTTGTGGTGTCACCATCAGGGGTTTGTTTGGGACATTTGTATTATCCCATTGAACGGGTATTGATTTTAATGTTCCAGTTATAATTATCATCATGGTTTCAGAGTAGGACTGAGGTTACACGTCAGGATGAAGAGATGGTGAGAGATATTTTAGTCACCTGTAGAAACTCTGGTTTACAGGGCTTGGGTAAAGTGAACTGATGCGTTAACCTTTCACCTCAAAGTGATTAGGTTCTAATATGCCCTTAGCTCGTACATCAAATGGGTTTGGGGGTCACAGCCATCCCCTGTTAGGACAAGTGTACACATTACAAAACCATTGCAAGGTCAGCAGAGGCTAAAACTGCAAGCCAGGGAGAGACCTATGAAAGAAAAATCAGATCAAGTAGGGGTTATTGTTTTTTTTTTAAAATGACGAAAGGGAAGTTAGAATTTTCCATTCCTGGTTTCCCCGCTCAAAAAGGATTTTTGTAACACGCTGTGAAAAAGAAGAGATACAAAGATTATGGTCTATAGCTCATGATGACTTGCACAATAATAAATTATCAACCATTTTTTGCTCTCTGGATGCCTTTTAATGCACTGATGGGGAAAGGATATACACAGAGGCAGGTCAGCCAGGCACACATTATTCTTGATAAGATACAATCTCAAACATCTTTTATTTTATTTTCCCTTCTACTACATTAAGGGCTATTTCATTTGTGTCCAGACTCAGAGGTTGTAAAAATAATAGGGAATGAGCTATCTTCATTGAAAGAACTTGCCCTTCTTTCCAAGGGCAGTAGGTGGTCCGTGATCTTACTCAGAACCACAGTTGGCCCATGGATTGGTAGCCTCAGCAGACCGTCCCAAGATAGGATGGGCCTGGAAAGCGTGCTCCTCTCACGCGGCTCTGAGACACGCTGGTGAAGGGACAGCATAGGGAGCATTCAGTGTTTCCGCCTGGGCTATCCTTTGCCCTGTGGGTGAAGAGGATATTTCCGCATCCAGAGCTGCCAGGCTGGCACCTTTCCGCATCCACTAAATTCATGTCAAATTTTAAAGAAAGAAGCAAAGAGAAGAAACTCCACTTTTCATCTCCCTAATCTGCCAAGTGCTGCTCTCTCTCTGCTCTCTCTGCCGGAGGAGATCAGCTCCCCCTTTGCTTTGGGTTAGTCTCAGAGGGAGGGAACATGTTGCAGGGAGGATGTGAATAAAAAATTGAAGCTTCTGTGTGGGCTGTGTTAGTTACTAGATATGGATACAGGGATTTGACTTGAAGCATTTACCTGCCAAGCAGAATTATACACAGGAAGCTTTTGACTGGAAAAAATATGGTTTGGTGTTAAGGTTCAGTTCTGTTTGTGAGTGTCTTCCTGCTGGCAGCTGCATTGAAGTGCAGCTATTGAGTTCCCCATCTCATGCCAGAATCTCAGCCGTTCCTCCCGGCACAGAAAAGAGGGATGTAGACAGTTCTACTCATTAAACTTATTTTTCTCTTTAAATCCATTTTCATAATTTTATTTTTTGTATGAACAGATAAATAATAAGGGATTCTATTATGATAAATGGGGCAGTTGTAGCAGCTATAATGCACAAATTAAAGACGAAGCAGGGGGTTTGAAATGGCTCCATATTTCATAATGAGGACCTAGTCAGATCTATCATCACAGCAATGGGTCTGCCAACATGTCCAGGAAGGAGCAAACCAGAGGCTCCCATTGATGCATGGAGAATCTGTGCACTCAATTCCTGCAGGGGCTGGCAATACCACCAGCTAGCCCTGTGGAGCACAAGGGACGTGTCACTAAGCCCATGAGAGCTGGACACTCTGGTGTTTATTAGTTGGGCCTGATGAGAAGCTCCTGACAGGACTGTAGTTCACGTGCCAGAGGCGTTGCAGCGTGTTGGGGGCACATAGGGGAATGAAACTGGTGTTCAAGTGTTTGGCTTGGGAGTGTTTCAAAGCAATATCAAGTTCCTCTCTCCTTCCATCCCTCTCAACATCCCACCCTCTGTGTCCAGGACATGCAAAGCCTGTGGAAAGGCTGCAGCAAACTGAAGGTGTGAAGTGAAGCACCTGCAGTGCACAGAGAGGATATCCAGTGTCAACTACAACTGCTAGCACATTGAGCTCAATATGAAAAGCCTCTACCCCTTTCCAGTCTCACTTCAGACAGACTCAGAATAACCCTTTTGAACCCTACGAGTGACTCTTTTTTGCTCCATGTTTTCAGCATATTGATGAGGCTTTGAGATACCTGGTTCTTGGTTAGCCAAACAGCAATGGGCAAGCCAGAGAGCGGTCATAGGCTCCTCCCTGTGTCAAGTTCCTCCCCTGGTGGTTCAGACATAGGTTCATGTAGCCCAGTGGGACTGGCTGGCATAGGGTCAGGGAGTAAAACACTAGCTCTGCCTTAGTGTAGATGGACACCCTATGCAAACCTGAACACACATTCCTGCACTAGGTCACGTTTCTGTTTGAAAGGAATGTGCTATGCTGTATCATTGGGCATTCCCACACCATCACACTGCTGTGTGTGTCTCACAGCTGGAACGCCCCGCTCCAAAGAGCTCTGCTGAAGCTGCGTTACAAGGAGGACTGGATGACAAATGGAAAAAATAGTCTCAAATGCTGCGGTAATTAGAAAGGGAATTTTGCTTTGCCATGTTCCCACCTCTTTTGTATCACCTTCCCACAGATGCTTGTACAAGCAAAATTTGGTTTGTGTGAAGACTCAGGGGAAATGCATTCCACACTCATGTCTGAAATGTGGTTCAGTAGGAAATTAACTTTATTTTGGGCAAGAGTGGAGGTAATAGTGCTTGGGACAAGCAGGTTGTCTATGTCTAGAAAAGATCACTGGAAGGTTTGTGGCTATCCATGAGAGTCGTGACTAGCAGAAATACTAGGTTGTGATGACAAAGCTATGCTAGTGGTTTTTATGTTACGTCGAGCTGGGAGAGCCGGTGCAGACCAGCCATCAGCATGTTAACCAAGATAGTCTGTGACCCGGCTCAGAGCTGCAATGGTTGGAAACTAATAAAAATGCTAGTGTAGTCAAGGCTGAAGAGTTGGTGATGTTCATCAGGTAATACCTAGCAAATAGCTGGCATCGCTGCTGATGACAGGTTTAGTAGGTGAAGGTGGCATGCATTAGAAGAGCTTTTTGAGCTAATGATAGCTCAGAGCTTTGACACCCAAGGTACTGATTAATTTCTGCCAGTTCAAATACACATCCTCCCCAGGGTGGCTTTGATCCACACAGCACCTGAAATATAAAACCCCAGCATCACTGCACTTTGGAGATGAAAGTGGGAGTTCTATTGTGAAGTGCTAAGTGGAAGAACAGAAGGCAGGAAACATGTTGCTACTGTTACTTTCATTAGATGACACAAGGCACAAAGTCCTCAGGAGCTATGTCAGTATCCTCTGCAACATGAGAAGCAGCCAATACGCTAGACCTACTCATTCCAATCGGACACGGGGGTCTGCCCTCCAAATTGTCCCCTCTCTCTTCTAAAATTCAAAAATCAATGTCAGGAGAGTAAAGAGAATGGAAACGCCTGTAGAGCCCATTCCCCCTGAGTCCCCAGGACATTTCTGCCCTTTAAAGACATTCAGTTACATGTGTGGTGTTTGAAGACTTTGTTTTGTCTCTAGCTAATCAAAGATCTTTAAAGCCTTAGCCAGCAGAATGGAGAGATGTGCTGCTGACCTGCCTCCATTCCAAGGTGCAGGGAGGTTCTTGCTCTGCCTGCTTGACTGCAGGGAGAGGTCTGTTAGGAAACCCATTTGCTCCTCCTTGTCTCAGTGAGGTTTAATTTTTAAAAATACTTGTAATTAAAAATGAAACAAACAAGGTGGGTGAAATTCGGATCATTCCCTTCCCACTGCCCGGGAGTTCAGTTTTTGTTTGCATGGTTGGCCGGGTGTTTTTGCTCCCCACACATAAGAAGTGCATCTTCCCTTCAGCTTTACCTGCCAACATATTTGCATCTTGTGCTAAACAAGTGAAACAAAGGCCCCTTTGAAATGCATGAAACCCTTTATTTCAAAGGGGAAGTGAGGAGTGTGGCATGTTGGCAGCACTTGGTTTGAGTTTGTCTTGAAATGCTGAGACTTTTTTGTGTGTTTCATAATTACATCATTAGCAACTTTAAAAGTTATTTCACTATCTTCTAAATGAGTGGGGTAGAAATTCAGAGACAGAGAGGGGTACTGAGTGCACAGGAGAAAATCAGATACACTTAGCGAGCAAAATACTTGAACCGGTAGCCCTTCTGTGTTGTAGCCCACCACCCAGCCACAGGCAAAAGGTCTGCTGCTCTGATCCATCCACGAGCACCTTCTTGCTTCCTCCCAGGTGACCACTTATGCCTGGGAGAAACACCCTGAAAAAAGTCACTACCTTAACCTTTGTTAGGGCCTTTTAAAGATTCTGCTCGGCCCAGATCCCTGCAAATCGCTGCCAGCTGGCAAAGCTTAGGCAGGAGCTGACCAAGAACTCTGCTTAGTGTGCAAACACATGTTCACCTTCCCTTTCCTGCTCCTCCCTCCCCTCCTGGTTGTCTCACCTTGTCCTAACCTAGACAGTGGGTAGCATTTGGGGGCAGGAACTGTCTTATTGACCGTGTGTCTATACAGCCTCTAGCACAACGGAGGCACCGACTCTTGAGTAGTGCCCCTACGCACTGCTGCAGTACAGACAAATGCAGTATAGTGGAGGTCATGTCACCCTGTACAACAGCTGAAGAAAAGCTCCATAGTGTAATATAGAAATAGAATAGTTTCCTCCAAAGTTGGGGTTGTAACCAGACCCAATTACAGGCCTGATTTTAAGCTCCCCCTTTAACTTGGGCTATTATTATTTATCATGTGTAGTATCATAGCATCTGGGAGCCCCCGGCGTGGAGTAGGACCCATTGTGTTAGGCACCAGCAGAATTGGTGCTGGTACTCCATCATGCCAGGCTTACTCCGAAGGTTGAGAATTTTTCTGTAAAGACGTCTGAGTTACAGATTATTTAAAATTAGCCTGATTTGAGATTCTGACTTGGGTCTCACATTTCTGTGCATCTTTTTGCTTAAAAATGACTTGGTATTGTCCCTCCAAACATTCCACATGCTGAAATCTTTTTGAAAACTCATGCCTACGTGGTGATTGAAGAAAACAAGCTGTAAATAAATAAATGAATCTGAATCTTGTTGTAGCATGTGCATGAGCTGTTTGCACTCACGTAGCTAGTTGCAGCTTAGAGAGAAAATAAAGGTCCTTTCATACTTCACCAGTATACCTGACGCAGTTCTTCGAATGTGACTCCCACTGCAGGTGCTACTGTGCCTCATGCCTGGGAGAATGGAGTTTTTGAACAGCAGCATCTGTTGGGGCTGCACATGTACCTTGTGCTTCCATGTAAAGACATACAGGGCAGAGCAGCTGCAACCCTCCCTCAGCTTCCTCTTCCCGCCTGGGGCAGTGAGATAGAACCTGGCAGGGTCTGACCTGCTACTCTCCTCGAGCTCAATCTCTAAAACTATTTTTGAGAAGAAATCCTTCTTCATCTGTTGTACTTCATTAATATTTCACTTTATTATGTGCACCTGCAGCAGGAGCCACATTGACAACATCTGGAAGAACTACAGTTACGGGAAAAACAACGAGGAGTCCTTGTGGCATCTTAGAGACTAACACATTTATTTGGGCATAAGCTTTAGTATTGGGGAAATTAAGTTTAGGTTTTGTAATGACCCAACCACTCCCAGTCTTTATTCAGGCCTTATCTGATGGTATCCAGTTTGCAAATTAATTCCAGTTCTGTAGCTTCACGTTGGAGTCTGTTTTTGAAGTTTTTTTGTTGAAAAATTGCTACTTTTAGGTCTGTTATTGAGGACCAGAGAGATTGAAGTGTTCTCCTACGGCTTTTTGAATGTTATGATTCCTGATGTCCAATTTGTGTCCATTTATTCTTTTGCATAGAGACTGTCCTGTTTGGCCAATGTACATGACAGAGGGGCATTGCTGGCACATAATGGCATATATCAAGTTGGCACCGGGGTTTGTAGCAGGGTTTGTCCTGGGTTGGTGTTTTTGTTGTGTGGTTGCTGGTGAGTATTTGCTTCAGGTTGGGGGGCTGTCTGTAAGTGAGGACTGGCCTGTGTCCCAAGGTCTGTGAGAGTGAGGGATTGTCCTTCAGGATAGGTTGTAGATCCTTGATGATGCACTGGAGGCTGTACAGGGAAGGTGGATAAGGTAGTCTGACTTTTCTGCCTTGTAGCAGGATCGTAAATCGGGAAACGTGGCTGGAGAACAAGATGTGAGCTGTTGTCGTCTCTTGGCTGCAGTGGCTAGTTGGAATGGCAAAGGGCTGAGTCAGTCTATGGGGATAAGAGGCAAGATGTTGCTGGGGTTAAAAATGGGTGGGAGACCTGAAGCATGGGCTGGGCCTGAGCCTGTGAGCTTCGTATGTGGTGGGTTAGGGATGGAGTGTGAGAATGTGTATCTCACGTGGCCAGTGTCTGTGATGCAGGATGGGTGGCAACAAGACGGCTTCTGTCCTATCAGCCGAGGTTGTTACTAAAGTAAAAGTATTTTGTCTGCTAATAGATTTCACTCTGAATTTAAGGCCCCTGGAATTGATTGCAGGCCATGGCACTGAGATCTCATTACTGTAATGGACATAAACCACATCACAGCCTGAGAAGTGTCACTGAAACCAAAAGCTTCAGCCATCCTTAAATAAAAGGTTAGGGACCTGTCTGGTTCCTAACAGCTTAGTGCCTAGTCCTGCAGACAGTTGGCATGACAGAGAGAATGGAGACAAATGTGGTGGGCCCCTTTATCGGAACAGGAAGAAGTATCATCATCTGTCCATAGTGAGTTTCTAGTGTGATGTGGCCTCCAGGCTGTTCGCTTTCCTATCAGTGCAGCAGTGAATGGGGAATGCCACACTTGGATTCTTGGCACAGGGGCTGACGGTCGGTACAGACAGGCAGGAGGCTCGTAAGCTGAATTGTTCACACAGTTGCTGATTCAGCCGGCAGAGATGGCAATGTCTGACTGCAATAAAAATCAAACAGGGAATCAGGAGTGGGAGCTCAGAGTAGACAGGGACCTGTCAGTCTTCTGGCTACTCAGAGAATTACCACCGCAGTTCTATGGCTCGGGGTTACTTGTCATATTCAGTGGTGCTTTCCTGGCCACTGCACCAAACCACCTAAGGCAGATTGTGCAGTCTGACAAAGGCTGCTTCAGCATGACACCATGTCCATGCTGTTAAAGCTGGCCGTGACACAGGGTCACAGAATGACAACCTGTGAGCAACAAATCCTTGGACTGATCTGGACAAACATTTGACAACATCAGTGTCAGCTACAGCTCCACTGGGTGTCATTGCAAACAGCCTCCATCTGGGTGACTGGCAGAGAGGCTCCACAAGACTCTATATCTTATAATTCCATGAAAATAATACAGCAGCCAACATCCTGTCCGAGTGTCAGGAACAAATCAGTGTCTATCCTCTGCTCCAGTGTTGTAATAACCATGAGAGACCATCAGTCTGTCTGTCTATTTGTCTGTCTCTCTCTCTCTCTCTCTCTCAGAATCTGATCCCATTCTTCACTTGAAAGTACCATAAGTCTGATAACTGGAGGGGAGAGAAGACAGAGATTGTCAACGTTAAAATAGGAAATACCACTGGATGCAACTTCACGTGGTATAAAGCCTGCGAAATGCTAGAGGGCCATCCATGGAATAGACACTCCCTCACAAACTCTCAAGTTTGTGGACTTGGAGTCCTGGGACTTGATTGCCCAGAGAACAAAGTCCCATGGAGATTTAAAAACGTGTCTCCAATTTCGTAAGCTTTGGAGGAGGTCCCGTGGGAGTCAGCGATAACCAAGCTGATATTAACCTCCTCTGCAATGCACTGAAAACCGACTAGCAAGGGCTGGGAAGCAAGTGGATGTTTTATGCACTAAGTCTGACTTCCTGCCAGGGTATTTTCATGTACAAAACCTCCTCCCACTCCATCTTACTTAATTCTAGACTCGCATCTGAATGGGGAAGCAAAAGCACATGGCCAGTAGAATATGCCAGCATGCCCTTTCTGGTAA
Source organism: Malaclemys terrapin pileata (assembly GCF_027887155.1). Taxonomy (NCBI): domain Eukaryota; kingdom Metazoa; phylum Chordata; order Testudines; family Emydidae; genus Malaclemys; species Malaclemys terrapin. Next base: position 19,618,826 of record NC_071526.1, on the reverse strand, counting down.
GTGAAACAGAGAGACCAGCTAGGAACCTTTTTCATCCTGTGCCCTCTCTGGCATTGAACCTGAGCAGCAAGAGGTTGTTTCTGTGAGCGACCAAGACACCTGGGGGAGTTCCCTTAGCCTGATCTTGCTGCTGGTATCTTGCAGGAGGAACTCTTCCAAAGCAAAAGGGAAAATCCCTTTGTGACCTGGTTTTGGAAATTATGTAAGTGTGGTTTTGCCTGGGCTAGTCTAGCTGTCAGGCATGTCAGCTGCCTTTCTGGCAGCATTTTCAGTGCAGCTGGGAATATTTTGCTAATCAATAAATGATTCTGATGACTGAGAATGAACAACAATTGACCTTTATAAAGCCAATACAGAGAATATATTTGTCCAGTGGATGCTGCTGCTATCCCCTCTGCAAATAAAGAGCATCACCCAAGACAGTGAGCACAGCCGTATGCCTGCTAGGGATGTCACATCTGCATGCAGTGCTGAGTGTTGCATGTTGAATGCAATTGCAACTATGGATCACGAGCAGTGATGCATACAAAGTACATCTAATCCTTCTTCACCAATGCCCCAAGGGTCTCGTTCAGGACTGTTCCTGAGATTTCCTAGTTCTTTGCACAGATTATTTTTTCCGTGTCTCAAGCATAAGGGCATCCACCACTTCCTGTGGAAGACCAATCCACAGCCTAATAGCCTTTGGAAGAGGAGTGTATTGGTGTATGTCAGTGAGTCGCTATCCTCCAGCGCTCCATGGTGACTTCAGCGGAACCCTGCAAACTGCCTCTCACCTCCGTCTTCCATCTTGGACTGCTTAATAAACTTCACCTATAAGCTTTTGTGGCCAAAAACACCCCTCCTTGGGGTCTAGATATTTTAACATCAAAATAAACTCCAAGTGTCAAATTAAAGTTCAATAAAAGTGCACACAAAACAAATTTTTCTCTTCCTACATTCAGGCCTTCCTGCCCGGGACTTTCCTGCTTTAGTCGGCCACTCCTGGCCTGGAGTCTTAGGCTTTGTCTACATGGGACTTTTGTCAGTAAAACTTTTGTTGTTCAGGGGTGTGAAAAAGCACCCCCACCCCCAAACAACAAAAGTTTTACTGACAAAAAGCGCTGGGAGAACTCTCCTGCCAACAAATCTACCGCCACTTGTTGGGAGTGAAATTTTTTTGTTGGCAGGAGAACTCTCTCCTGCCGACAAAGAGCGGCTACACTGAGCATCTTTTAGCAGCATATCTGTAGCAGCACAGCTGTGTCACTAAAAGGTGCATTGTGTAGACATAGCCTAAGTCTAAGCCACTCTGCTGGAGCCTACTTACTCTGCTCTCCGCAAGCAAGCAAGCCTCCCCCTCCCCTTTGCTGCAGCCTCCTGCTATCCTTTATAGGGAAATCACCTGATGCATACCCAGGTGTGGCTTCTTAGTAATCCAGGTTGGCTGGCCCCAGGCCTCTCTAATCAATAAGCAGCAAGCCACCCTGCTACAGCCTAGTGCCAGCTAAAAGAATCTAATGATCAGGGCCTACCTTTTCCAAAACAGCATTTGGGGTGGCTGGCATGCTGGGAGGGTATTTGCCGTAGTAATTCTTCCAGCTCCACTTAAAGATTTTACTAAAGCTGAACTTTCCCTCTAGAAACCGAAATAAAAGCTGCTAAGGGCTGAGTCCAAATTCACAGTCCTGTTTGTCAGTGGTTTGGAAGCCTCATCTTTAGAAATTAATATGCGACAAGGAGAGCAATGCATGCAAGCCATCCTTCACCTCTAGCTGCACCTCTTTTTTTGGATTGTGCATCCCATAGAAAAATGGCCACTGGACTGAGAATAAAATGGCTTTAATGAATAGTACACACTTTTTTCTAACTGAAGAACACAAATTCTGTGTCAGTAGTGTGAAAAATTGCTGTGAACATGGATCCCAACAGCAAAAACCAGTGTTGGTGACAGGATAGTGATCAATTTAACAAGATGATTATTCTTGTTGTTAGCAAGGAAAATCACCTGCTAAAGGGCTATCATGTTTAATTAATAACCATAAATTGACCAAATACTAGGGTCATGGTGTGAGTCACTTATGTTATCAATATGCTACTGGCTGCTTTCCTTCTCCTGCTTTGGAGTAACAATTACTACGTATGGGGTTAGAGCGTTAGTCAGCAGATGTAACTGTTATTTGACCTTTGGGCATCTTCAACTGCTATTTCCAAACTGCTGCTCCAGTATGGTGTTCGCTCGGCAATTCCTGCAATGCTGGGGCTGTTTAGTGCTCAACATTGGAGTTTTATTTTAAGTCAGAGTCTGTTGTCGTCACAATGGCTCTTTGTTGTTAATAGATTTTTGTGAAGCCCAGAAGCCCAGTGATCGTCGTTCCGGAAAACACTGGCTTTGTGCAGATGTGAGTGGGAAGCACAGCTGAAAGTTGCATGGGTGCTACGTGCCATCGAAATAACTTTGAACAAAGATGTGAAAACATCCGAATCACTTTGGGCTCCGCAGAGCTATTATGTAAACATAAGAGAGAAGATCAGGATTAACTTTCTGATTAAAAAGTGGACAGAGGTTGTGTTAAATACTCGGCCTGATCTCCCTTGTCTTGCAGCTTGTGTCATCCTTTATACTTGTACAAAGTGAACGTACAGTGCTACCATTCTGATTCCATTCTCTTTCCAAGCACTCATATATAGCAGAGACAGACAACATAGGGGTTTTCTGTCTGCTTTCCAGCTATTTGCCTAGGCCGAGGTACAACACACAGAACCGTCTCATTCACTGACCTTTGTGTTCCAGGTAAACGAAAGCCAAGGTAGTGGCACTGTGGTCACTCTGTCCTAATTTCACTCTAACAAGTTGCCACACTCCTTTATATTTTGTATCAAGGTTAGAGAAATCCTGGCTTCCTGATCTTTATTTTTCACTCTCACACTGAAGGACAGACCTTTCTCGAAAGCAAACTGATTTCTGCTGTTGTGTGGGGAACGTTCCTGAATAAGCAGGACTCCTCCTTTGGCCTTGCCTTTCTTTTTTGAAAAACAAACCTGGTTTCTTCAGACAAAATGATAACACTTGTGTTTCCAATTCTGCTCACCCTTTGGCCTGGGGTTTGCAAGTGTAAGTGCAGATTATGAATGCATGTACAGTGTCTGATATTCCTAGGAAGAATACTTTATAACTGAAATCTCTCTTCTCCTGGGGATGAAAGCAAAACAAATTTAAGGATTAAATCACACAAAGGTATAATCCCCAAGGGAAACTTATTTTAGTTATTATGATTATATTACGACGTACGCCTCGGTACAGCAGAAGCAGTGTGAATACCATTTCAGTGGGGAATAATTTTTAGTCTTACTGCATATAGTACATTATAATGCATTTCTGGGAGCCTGATGAATAATAACTGCAATGCTTAGATTTCTTTGCTTTCTTCAGTTTATTTTGGCATTCCTAACCCACTCCCTTTTGTTTGTTTGTTTTTTATTTGGTTTTTTGTTTTTAAGACCAGGTTATCCTTAAGATAAAAAACTGCAATAATTCAGTTACAGAATCTCTAACCAAATGTTAATTACATGTCCTACACAGTATGTGTGCTTCAGGTTTATGTAGGATTTGAAACAATAACCACATATGAAGCAGTTTGCATACTATAGTCCTGACTTCCCAGTGTGTAGTCAGTGACACCTGTGCTAAGTGAGTATCAAACACAACCATTCTGATTTGGGAACGTTTGATATACACTTAGCGTGGGTTTGATTACACAAGGTGCAAGGCAGTGGAGAATCAGGACCTGTTTTTAATTGAATCAGACACTGATACAAGGTATTGATCCCATAATGTACCACACTAATAGCAGGTGGGTTCCCCAAAACAGCTTGTAGTACTGGTATTTGGTAGCAGTGCCTTGTGGGATTGATGATAGTACTATGTAGCACATATTTAGTATTTTCCATTCTCCGAATGCTATGCCAGGAAGGAAAATTATTAAAATTTTCCAATAGAGAATGTGGCTGTGAAATCTTAACAGACACTATAGTGAAGCAGGCAACATTCCTGACGTTTGAGCAATTAGGAAGGAAGTCAGACTGTTTATTTAAATATTTTTTCCTTTTATCAGCTTGAAGTGTATTGCCTTTTAATTTTATTGGATGTGCCTTTCTTCTTGTATTCTGAGAAGGGTAAACAGGAGCTCCAAATTTACTTTCTCTACCATTCATTGTTCTATACACCTTTACATCTCCATTTGTCTCTTTTATCAGTCAAATACACCTTATCTTTTTCTCTGTCCTCCTATGGAACTCTTTCTATTCCTCTAATTGTTGTCATTGTCCATCTCTGAGGGTTTTCTAGAACTATGTTTTTTATGAGATGGGGTAACCAGAACTGAGCACATGATTCCAGGTGTGGGTTCCCACTGATTTATATCATGGAATAATATTTCTGTAATTAGTGTTGTTGTATTGGCGTTGGTCCCAGGATATTAGAGAGAGGGTGAGGTAATCATAGGATCATAGAATTGTAGGATTGGAAGATACTTCAGTAGGTCATCTTGTCCAGTCCCCTGCACTCAAAGCAGGACTAAGTAATAACTAGACCATTCCTGACAGGTGTTTGTCCAACCTGCTGTTAAAAATCTCCAATGTCGGAGATTCCACAACCTCCCTAGGCAATTTGTTCCAATGCTTAACTGCCCTGACAGTTAGGAAGTTTTTCCTAATGTCCAACTTACATCTCTCTTGTTTCAGTTTAAGCCCATTGCTTCTTGTCCTAACCTCAGAGGTTAAGGAGAACATTTTTTCTCACTCCTCTTGTAACAACCTTTTATGTACTTGAAAACTATTATTATGTCCCCCCTATATCTGCTCTTCTCCAGACTAAACAAACCCAATTCTTCAGTCTTTCCTGATAGATCATCTTTTCTAGACTTTATCCCTACATGTTTGTGTTGTTTTGTTATATTTATCCTTTATATTTTGACCTAGTTTCCACTGTTTGTAGGACTCTCTTTTGAGTTTCAGATAATTGAAGATCTCCTAGTTAAGCAAGGATGATCTCTTGCCATACTTCCTCTCTTTCCTATGCACTGGGATAGTTTACTTTTGTGCCCTTTATAATGTCTTTTGAAAAACTGCCAACTCCCCTTAGACTTGCTTCCCATGGGATCTTACCTACCAACTCCCTGAGTTTGCTGAATTCTGCCTTCTTGAAATCCATTCTCTTTATTCTGCTGTTTTCCCTTCTGCCATTCCTTAGAATCATGAACTCTATCATTTCATGTTCACTTTCACCCAAGCTGCCTTCCACCTTCAAATTCTCAACCAGTTCCTCCATATTTGTCAAAATCAAATCTAGAACAGCCTCTTCTCTAGTTGCTTTCTCCACCTTCTGAAATAAAAAATTGTCTCCAATACATTCCAGAACTTGTTGGATAATCTGTGCCCTGCTGTATTATTTTCCAAACAGATGTCTAGGTAGTTGAAGTCCCCCATCACCACCAAGTCCTGTGCTTTGGATAATTTTGTTAGTTGTTTAAAAAAAGCCTCATCCACCTCTTCTTCCTGGTTACACGGTCTATAGTAGCTCCTTACCATGAGAGCACTCTTGTTTTTTACCCAGTTTATCCTTATCCAGAGACTTTCAACAAGTCTGTCTCCTATTTCCATCTCAACCTCAGTGCAAGTGTATACATCTTTGATATACAAAGCAACACCTCCGCCCTTTTGTCCCTGCCTGTCCTTCCTGAGCAAGCTGTACCCGTCTATACCAATATTCCAGTCATGTATATTATTCCACCAAGTCTCTGTGATACCAACTATGTCATAGTTCTGATTATTCACTAATATTTCTAGTTCTTCCTGTTTGTTCCCCATACTTCTTGCAATAGAAGTTGGTCCAATAAAAAATTTGCCTCACCCACCTTGCCTCTATAATATTTCAGTGTAATTCTCCACCCTTCCTTAATAACATACAACATCTTGCCTGCTTTTTTCTTTTAATGACTACTGCACATTGAGCACGTTTTCAGTGAGCTTTCCAGAATAGATTAGAAGGACAGGGAATTGTTTGATAACAGTCATGGCGAACTGGGGAGGCAGAAAAAGCAAAGGAAATACTAACCTTCAAAATAGGAAAGGGTAATAGTGACAATTCCCATCCTCTAATATTATTTTTATTTGTATTGCGTAGTGCTTAGGCGCCCCAGTCATTGACATGAACCCATTGCGCTAGGTGCTGTACAAAGACAGTCCTATCTCAAGGCACTTACAGGCTAAATAAATGTAGCTTTTTCCCCCTAGTAAAATAATGAAACAGATATTTCGAGGGGGGGAAATCACTAACATGTAGAAAGTGTTGGATCCATGGACAATGATCAGCACTGAGGTGTTACAGACCATTGAGGAAGTCAGGCCCGTGAGCAGTACTGAGGGTTTATCAAGAATAAAATCTTGCCAATGAAGCTTGATTTCTTTTTATAGATTTACAAAATTGGTGGACAATGTAGTATTTGTATTTAATAAACAGCTTGATACAATGTCTCATGAAATCTCTCTCTAAATTAATTCACTTACACAGGACTGAAAGGGTCCAGAGGTGAAAGTAAGCCGGTCCGATCCGGTACAGCATACCGGCAAGAGCCAGTACGCCGTGCCGGACTGGACCGGCTTCCCCAAGCCGGCGATTTAAATTGCCACCAGAGCCCCGCTGCCAGAGCCCCTGGGTGGTGGAGGCGGCTCAGGCGGTGATTTAAAGGGTTTTTTAAATCACTGCCGGAGCCCCTGGCTGCTGCCGCTACCCCTGGGGCTCCGGCAGCGGGGCTTGGGCGGCGATTTAAAGGGCCTGGGGCTCCGGCCGCTGCAGGGAGCCCTGGGTCCTTTAAATCGCCACTGGAGCTCACAACATCCCTGTCAAGTAGGGAAGTGCTATTAGCCTCTCTGTACCTCATTTCCCTACCTGTAAAATGGAGATAAGTGACTTGACAAGGTCACACAGGAAGTCTTTTGCAGATTAGGGACATGAACACAGGTCTCAGACTAGTGTCCTAACCACTGGACCATCCTTCCTTTCCAGTCTTAAAATCAATATCACTTGCACAGATATACTGTTTATAGTTCCAAAGCAACTGCCCCAGAATACTGTGCTGAGTGCAGAGCACTTCATTACCAGCAAGATATTGATTGACATATTGGAGGGAGTTCAGAGAAGAGCAACAAAAATTATTAGGGAGTGGAGAGATTGACCTGAGAGAGATTAAGTGAGAGAAATATGTATAGCTTGGCTCACCAGCAGCTAAGGAGGGGACATGGGTCTGCAAATATTTAAAGGGTGTAAATAATCAAGGGGGAGAGGAATCACCTGTGTTGGTCCATTCTGATTTATAATTTTGTGACTTTACATGCTGCTGTTGTACGATGCTGTTTCACTGCCTGTCTTGGCCACAGAGCTCTCTGTGGAAAAGGCACTTTTGGAAGCTAAGGATTCATTGTTGTATGAAGAGGGAATTCATGGGGCTGGTGCTCACAAGGCAGTAGCCCAGCACTATTGCTTGTCTGATGATATAACAGCATAGCGAAGACAGTGCTGCTTTGTTTCACCTGAGTCTGTGTGTCAGGAGAATGAGTCTAATATTTATAAATGCAACATTAAACCCCCTTGCACAGCCCCAAACTATCAGAAGTCTTTCACTTGGCTTTCAGGAGACTGGGGACCATGCCCACTGTCCCTTCATCTGCAGCCCCAGCCCTCACCCGGGGATGCTGCTTGCCCAAGATGGAGAAATGGCACCTTTGCACTGAAGAACAATTTTAAAGAATAAAATATAAGCCTCTTTCAGCAGTCTGCGCTCCCCCAGCTGGCCCCTAGCAAATGTTTATAAATCCCCCCTGGCGGCGGCAGCAGCACTGCATTTCCACTGCTTCCTTGAGCCAGAGACAGTCTGGCATTCAGGGGTGTGAAGTAGTTTAACTTTGCAAGGTCACACACTCTGCTCCCTACGGCCAGGGCTTTGAAGAGGATTTCTGACTTGGAGCATCAGAAGCAAAACTCAAAGTGTGTAAACCACTGTGGAGCTAACCAAGACATTTCTGTTAACATCACTTACATCAGTTGTCATAGTAACTACAGTACTTGATTATTATGGAATAGCAGAGCAAATAGCCACATAAAGCCTGTGGATGGTCTCGGTAAATTGGGGTATGGAGCTTCCCGTTGTTCCACGAGCCATAGGACTGGTTGGAAAATTTTGAAATATTTCAACAAGAAAATTTTTTGCCAAGATTTTCACACAAATGGTTCCCATTTTTCAAGCTGCATCTGAGACAAGAGAGGGAGAGAGAGGGCTTCATTCATTGGGGGGAGGGATAGCTCAGTGGTTTGAGCATTGGCCTGCTAAACCCAGGGTTGTGAGTTCAATCCTTGAAGGTACCACTTAGGGATCTAGGGCAAAATCAGTATTTGGTCCTGCTAGTGAAGGCAGGGGGCTGGACTCAATGACCTTTCAAGGTCCCTTCCAGTTCTAGGAGATAAATTAATTGAGATATCCTATTTATTTATTCCTTCACCCTCCCATCTCCAACAGTTACCACAGCTACTGGGGCAGCCAACGGCTCTCCCCGAGAACACAAGTCACCTTCTGAGCACACCAGACTGTCTCCGCAAGGCCATGGGTTGGTTCTGTGGATTAACGGACAAGTTTGTAATGTGTGTAAGTGCTACCACATAGTGGGGTCAGTCCAGATCCTTTGCTCTGGGCGATCAATCGTCAGTGTAATTGGGACACTGCACCTAGAATACTGCCTTCAATTCCAGGCACCTCAGTACCAGGAAGGTGTTGACAAACTGGAGGGGATTCAGACAAGAGCACCAAAATGAGGGGCTGGAGGGCTGGGTCCCCAGGGAGAGACGACCTGAGCTAAATACATTATACTCACCAGAATGTCAACAAACAGGGTGAGAGTATGAGAATGGCTTGCAGATATTTGAAGGTTGTAAAAGCAAACACCATATTGTGGCTATAAAGCCACTGGCCCCATTGGGGCACAATGCTTCCTGGGGTGCAACAGGAGTGAGCCACTGCTGCATCCTTTGAAGGGGTGCAGTGTACTGTCCCCCCCACAGGACAAGTTCCACTGGGTTACAGATAGAGGCTTCTCCTCCCCTACACTCCCCACCAACTCGGGGAAGCCTGGTGCAATCTTGGCTCTGAGAAGAGGCACATTGTGCATCCCTGTATTTACAATGGGCAGTTGGAGTGCAGGCTCTGAAGATGACGATAGCAATAGCTCTAGCCACAGGCTCAAGAAGGAGTGAAACCAAGGAAGGAGATCTGTATTTAAGGCTGAGTGACAAGGTGCCGCAGCCTAAAGCTAAAGAAGGTGCCTTCAGGTTAGACAGAAAGAAACTCTCCCTAATGGTAAGACCCTTTCCGCAAAGAGAAGGCAACAGTAGGGGACAGGAGGTCCCAGGATTGGGTATGTCCACAGAGAGACTAGAGTCCTCATCTAGGGAGAATACAGGCAGGCAGCTGGATTTGATGACCTGAGAGGTCTCTTCCAGATCTCACCCCTGTGATTCAGCAACAACATCTGGGACGTCGCTTTACACTGTGAAGATGAGACACTGATCCATTCCCCTCCTCGCATGCAGAGTCCCCGAGTGCACCCACTCCACTCAACAATGCAGGCTGCTGTCTAACCCCTCTGGGCAGAAAAGACATGTCACCTTGAGCAGCAATCAAATAAATAATAGACTGCTGCACTGTCACTCTGTCTGGGGGGCAGCGAAGGCAAGAGCTTGCAGGTCTGTGACCATCGTGAGGAAAATGTCTCCAGCACTACTAGGGGAAAGGGGGAGTCATTTAATTCCTTTATTTTAAAGAAATCAAGAAATTTCTTATTTTTGAAGCAATAAAGGAATTTCTTTGGCGCTTTAGAAAATGTCTTTGCTCCGCCAAGAGAGGGACATTTTCCATGTGAGGGACCAGGAGTATGCTCAGGGCTGTGCTCAGCATGGAGAGTGAGGAAAATGGTGCTAACACTTATATTGCATCCAGCGAGAAAAGCCCTATAGAAATGCATAGTAGAAGATCCCATTTCTAGGTTTTTAAACTATCCTATAGAAATGACTAGAGAATTCTATAGGATAGTGCAAAAAACCTATAGAAAGGATCCCATTTTTTTATTAAATTTTGTAACTTTATAGGATAATTTCTGTAGGATCCTACTAAATTTCTGTTGGACACTATAGGTTTCTTCCCTACCAAATTCTGTAGGGCTTTCCCATGTAGTGCTCTGTATCTTTCAGGTGCTTTACAAAGTTTAACTAGCCTGGGTCCTCTGTCCTTTCCTTACAGCTGCTGTGTATGCTAAAGTCCCTCTGAAATGAAGGCAACAATGGGTTATGCTGGGGCTGTCAGTCAGAATGTCAGATCTGGGGCTGGTATATCCTGGCCCAAGTTCATCAGCCCACCTGTAAAACCTGAGCCATTTGTGGCTGTTGGGCCAAAGTCATTGGTATTGTAAATGTGCAAAACTCCTGTGACATCAATGGAGCTGTGTCCCTTTATGCCAGCAGAGAATTTGTCCCAGCCTAAGCCCCATAGGTTGCAGTAGGATCTATGTGGTGCATAGGCCTGGTGCTGGCCCTTTCCCATAACTGTGATTGGAATTTAATAAATCCATTGTCCTGTGAATGTGGATTGCGAATTGGGTTTAGTATGTGGGCTGGGGATTGGTGTTGTGTTAGGGTGCAAAGCAACTTCATTTTTTGGTCAGTTTCTCCTCAGTCAGTCTAGAATGAATGGCTATGCAGCTCTCTGGCATTTATGCACAGAAAATAACAACACCTACAACAAAATTACACAGCTGTTTTCAACAGCAAGAAAGAAAGGTACTAACAGAGAGCAGCCTGTGCAGAACTTCTTGGGAGAGCATTCTTGCTGCACATGCCTCCTCTGCCTAGTCCTCTTGTGCATATGAAAGGAAAGCCAACAGTCTGTGTTCCCATTCCAACTACTGACTTGTGCATTCCCATTTTCTTTTCTTTTCATTGCTAGCTCTGTTTGTAGTTATAGCCGGGTCTCCACAGAGTAATTTACTGGCAGAATCTCTCCCAGAATCCAGCTTGAAACCAAGCTGTAAAAACAGCTGAGAGTGTAAATAATTCATGCAGACAATATGACTTTTTTATGTAAATTCGGTGCATTAACCCTCTATTATAATGATGGACGACAGATATGGGCGACGTTGCCTTGGTAAGAGCTAATGGATGGCCGCCATAAATTCACTGCACATTTTATTGTGTTGCTGGAAATTGTGCCTTCAGGCAATGCTGTTTACTTTTATGTAAAACTCAGGGTTCCCTAAATATTACAAATATTTTACATCGACTCCTCAGCATTTGGGCACAGCGCACAAATCAAGCTTTCTTCATGTGAGTTGTAATTAAAGGTTTGTTATTTTTTTCAGGGACAATTATCTAAAACTATAAAGAGAAATATTTTTTCCCTTTAGATGTTCAGTCATTGACTTATTAGCAATCCTTTGAAGAAAGAGATATTAAGTAACTGCAACATATAACTTTGCATTAGGCTGTATGTCCTGTGCATAGCAAATTCAGAAATAGTTTCTTATTACTAGTTTTTATTTTTACTATTCCTTGTGCTTATTTACACATATAATCTTTTTTCCTCTTGCATATATTTCTGTCTATAATTCATATCCACTTTTTTAGGATAATTCTTTGAACCATGTCCTTGAGGAATTCATCTCAGTAAACATGGAAACTTGAATTCATTTTGGGGAGTTTCAAATAAGGATTTTGTTTTGTTAGTTTTTGGTTTAGTTTGTGACTATTATGCGTATGCCTTAGACAGGTAAATTGGGCTCAGACCTGAGTGATGGATTTGCTCAGACAAAGTATTTTCAGAAAAATATATCTCATTTGCTGAATTTAAATTTTTTTCTCTTTGAAGGTTTGTTTTAAATATATACCGTAATTAATATTGTAAATATATAATTCATTCACCCTACCCCAGTCTGCTGTTTTACTTTTCAATGCAGTGCAGATTTGAAAAACAAAACAAGCAATAATCATTTGTCAAAAAATGATACCACTGCTTTCTATAGTGTCAAGTAATAAGAGTTTGTAACAAAGGTAGTTAGCATTTGGAACAACACCACGCCTGCCCTCTATCCTGTGTGCTAAGGACCAATTACTCGCCCTGAGAAACGTATGGACCAAAGGATTCTCACTAAGCACCTGTATGAAATATACTGATCAGTTTACTGGATGCTGCATTAGAATTAATATAAAAACATGTGGATTAATAATTGTAAATCACAGGTTTTTTTAAACATTCATGCAAAATCTCCGTTGTTCTTTTTGAGTCCTGGATACAGGGTCTTTCCCTGACAGATTATATTTTCTTATATATGTGGAAAAATGTGCTGCACAAAGTTGAATCTGAGTATTTTTCAACTGAGCTAGCTCCAGTAGCAATGTATTAGACTTTTCAAGAGACATTAATTTCCTGAGCACTAAATAGAAGGCACATTGTAATGGAAGTGAAAAAACACTTATTAAATAAGAGTGGTATGCAGAAAAAAAAAATCGGCTAATGAAATCACAATCTTGTGACTCACATGTGGTAATAAGTGAAAGACTAACAGTTTAATTGCATGTAAACATATTTAATAATTGGATTTATTTTGCTCCTTGGCTGCGCATGTAGCTTTCAACTGTATTAGCAGTGTCAGAGGAGAAAAGTGCATGAGCTATAAGCAGGGGCATTGACTCATTTTTTTCAGTTTTTAGTATTGACTGAGATTCCTAAATTTGGACTTTCAGATTTTGCACCTTATTCTTCTGACGTGTTTTACTGCCCTGAAGCCACTTTGTAAAATTCACAGCGGCTTTCACATGCTCTGATGCTTCTTGGGACCAATTCAATCTTGAACAATAGATGTGTGTGCAGTAGAGCCAGGAAATGTCACGCTGGAGATCATGGGCTTATTCCCCAATAACATTTTGATTTGTAAAGTATTCCACTATATAAAACACACACAGGAGACTGCATTAAAAACATTAGATCCCCATATCCAGTAAGACAGAAAGGTGACTTAAAATACAGACTGACAGCATGGCCTGGGATATAAGCAGGACATGCTAAATATTCATTGGAAATGTTATGACAAAATGTTTTCAATATTTTACATTATTTTTTACAGTCTTTTAACACCTCTCTCCTGGGACTGCCTTTTGCCTTCAAAAACTATTCAGTCTGTAGCTATACAACTGAAACTTTCCCTTCCTACTACTTAAGATAAACATTTTTTTCAGTTCCCACATTCATACTCGGTCAGCTTTCCAATTTTGTTTCTTTCGTGTATTTTCTCAGTGCAGTGTACAGTCCGGTAGAGGTGGGGCGTGAGAGAGAGAGAGAGACATGGGGTTGGTTTGTTTTTTCCAAACTCCTTTGGTCTATTTCAAATGGATCTGTTCTGTATTCCAGGGTTTACACACTGTTCAACAGGATCAGGTTTCCCTGTGCTCTTTATAGGGTACTGAGACATTCATGGTTCTGCAGGTCAGTATTGTATGCTGCTTAATGACATGCAGAGCAGAAAGTAACCTACTGTTCAGGTGCTCAATCTGTTTTGGACCCTTGAACAGTAACACAAATGCCTGTCACCCTATTCGAGCCAACTGATTTTAGTGCCGTTTGTCACAAGAGCAAGGAGACTTTTGGCAACACTGGAAAAGAAGCTCCTCCCTTCTCATTGCCAGTGAACCAGATGTGTTGGATTGCACAACACACAGCTGTAAGATGAAGAGCCTTGTGTTCTGGGATGAAAAGGAGGTTTGAGAGCCAGCAGGCTGCCTTGTGGTTGTGTGATCTTTGTGGAGAACGCTCCTCCTGTCTGAGCGATGAAGTCATCCCTGGGTCAGTCCAAACACAGTCTGCAACTACAGAGTGTTCCAGATCCGAGCGCTCCAGATGGGGCTCAGCTAGGGAAAGTGCAAGACCCTTTCTTCATAATTTGTTCCAACCATATTCTATGTGTATATTCTTCGTGGGATTTTCTAAGCTGTATCAGATCAGCCTAGCATGTCATGCATTAGTGAATTTACACTCACGGGTGTTTGGGGCAAAGTTTGAAGAGAAAATATAACCCTCAGAGCAGGCAACAGAACATTAGCCGTGTGGCCCTGTTATACCAACTGGTAATGGAAAGGCTAAATCCCTGGATGGGACGAGTAAGACATGAGACCCCAGCACTGTAGCTAATGGTGTTGCCAACAAAGCAGCAGTGTCCATCTCATGAATAAGAGGTGACAATGGGATGGGAGCCCTGTGATGACACTTCTGTAGCCCTGTGATGACAACTACAGTTGTCCATGATGCTCTGGGGTATTTGTTATATTTGCCTGTAAGCAGTTTAAGAGCTATTGGTGGAAGTGAAGCCATTAGACCTACGAGGGCAAAAGAAGGAAATGTTGATGAGGAAGGAGAGTGACAGGAGAGGTGAGGTTACAAACCACAGGTGCGAAGACGGGGTGTTTTTAGAAGGTGTGGCAGTTAGGGGGATGGGAATTTCAGTACCCAACTGATAGTGCCTGTTACACTCAGGATCAGGCCCATGCATCCACTGTGACAACTAAAGAACCCTCCAGAACAAGTATCAGGGGGTAGCCGTGTTAGTCTGTATCCACAAAAACAACTAGGAGTCTGGTGACACCTTAAAGACTAACAGATTTATTTGGGCATAAGCTTTCTTGGGTAAAAAAACCCACTTCTTCAGCTGCATGGAGTGAAAATTACACATATAGGCATAAATATATATACTGACACATGGAGAAGGGAGTTACCTTACAAGTGGAGAACTAGTGTTGACAAGGCCAATTCAGTTAGGGTGTATATGGTACATTCCCAATAATTGAGGAGGAGGTGTCCATATCAAGAGAGGGAAAATTGCTTTTGTAATGAGCCAGCCACTCCCAGTCCCTAGTCAAGTCCAAATTAATGTGTTAAGTTTGCAAATGAATTGTAGTTCTGCAGTTTCTCTTTGAAGTCTTTTTTGAAGTTTTTTTGTTGAAGGATGACTACTTTTAAATCAGTTATAGAATGTCCAGGGAGATTGAAGTGTTCTCCTACTGGCTTTTGGATGTTACCATTCCTGATGTCTGAATTGTATCCATTTATTCTTTTACCTAGAGACTGTCCAGTTTGGCCAATGTACATGACAGAGGGGCATTGCTGGCACATGATGGCATATATCACATTAGTAGATGTGCAGGTGACTAAGCCCCTGATGGTGTGGCTGATGTGGTTGGGTCCTATGATGGTGGCGCTAGAGCAGATATGGGGACAGAGTAGGCAACGGGGCTTGTTACGGGGATTGATTCCTGGATTATGTTTCTCTGGTGTGGTGTGTAGTTGCTGGTGAGTATTTGCTTCAGGTTGGGACTGTCTGTAAGCGAGGACTGGCCTGCCTCCCAAGAGTGAGGGATCATTTTCCAGGATAGGTTGTAGATCATTGATGATGCGCTGGAGAGGTTTTAGCTGAGGGCTGTACATGATGGCCAGTGGTGTTCTGTTATTTTCCTTGTTGGGCCTGTCCTGTAGTCGGTGACTTCTGGGTACCCGTCTTGCTCTGTCAATCTGTTTCCTCACTTCCCCAGGTGGGTATTGTAGTTTTAAGAATGCTTGATAAAGATCTTGTAGGTGTTTGTCTCTGTCTGAGGGATTGGAGCAAATGGGGTTGTATCTTAGTGCTTGGCTGTAGACAATGGATCGTGTGATGTGTCCTGGATGGAAGCTGGAGGCATGTAGGTAAGTAGAGCGGTCAGTAGGTTTCCGGTACAGGATGGTGTTTATGTGACCATCACTCATTTTCACTGTAGTGTCCAGGAAGTGGATCTCTTGTGTGGACTGGTCCAGGCTGAGGTTGATGGTGGCATGGAAATTGTTGAAATCCAGGTGGACTTTTTCAAGGGCCTTCTTTCCATGGGTCCATATGATGAAGATGTCATCAATTTAGTGCAAGCAGAGGAGGAGCGCTACGGGACGAGAGCTGAGGAAGCATTGTTCTAAGTCAGACATAAAATTGTTGGCATACTGTGGGGCCATGCGGGTACCCATAGCAGTGCCTCTGACTTGAAGGTATAAGTTGTCCCCAAATCTGAAATGGTTGTGGGTAAGGACAAAGTCACAAAGCTCAGCCATCAGGTGTGCCATGGCCTCATCAGGGATACTGTTTCTGACAGCTTGTAGTCCATCCTTGTGTGGAATATTGGTGTAAAGAGCTTCTACATCCATGGTGGCCAGGATGGTGTTTTCAGGAAGATCACCAATGCATTGTAGTTTCCTCAGGAAGTCGGTGGGGTCTCGAAGATAGCTAGGAATGCTGGTAGCGTAGGGTCTGAGGAGAGAGTCCAAATAGTCAGATAATCCTGCTGTAAGAGTCCCAAGGCCTGAGATGATGGGGTGTCCAGGATTTCCAGGTTTATGGATCTTGGGTAGCAGATAGAATACCCCTGGTCAGGGCTCTAGAGTTGTGTCTGAATAGATTTGTTCCTGTGCAAGAGCAGATGGTGTAGTTTCTTTTTGTACTCCTCAGTGGGATCAGAGGATAGTGGCCTGTAGAATGTAGTGTTGGAGAGTTGCCTGGCAGCCTCTTGTTCATAATCAGACCTGTTCATGATGACTACAGCACCTCCTTTGTCAGCCCCTTTGATTATAACGTCAGGGTTGTTTCTGAGGCTGTGGATGGCATTGTGTTCTGCACGGCTGAGGTTATGGGGCAAATGATGCTGTTTGTTCACTGTACGGCAGAAAGGGATCTAGGGGTTATAGTGGACCACAAGCTAAATATGAGTCAACAGTGTGATGCTGTTGCAAAAAAAGCAAACATGATTCTGGGATGCATTAACAGGTGTGTTGTGAGCAAGACACGAGAAGTCCTTCTTCCGCTCTACTCTGCTCTGGTTAGGCCTCAGCTGGAGTATTGTGTCCAGTTCTGGGCGCCGCATTTTAAAAAAGATGTGGAGAAATTGGAAAGGGTCCAAAGAAGAGCAACAAGAATGATTAAAGGTCTTGAGAACATGACCTATGAAGGAAGGCTGAAAGAACTGGGTTTGTTTAGTTTGGAAAAGAGAAGACTGAGAGGGGACATGATAGCAGTTTTCAGGTATCTAATAGGGTGTCATAAGGAGGAGGGAGAGAACTTGTTCACCTTAGCCTCTAAGGATAGAACCAGAAACAATGGGTTTAAACTGCAGCAAGGGAGGTCTAGGTTGGACATTAGGAAAAAGTTCCTAACTGTCAGGGTGGTTAAACACTGGAACAAATTGCCTAGGGAGGTTGTGGAATCTTCGTCTCTGGAGATATTTAAGAGTAGGTTAGATAAATGTCTATCAGGGATGGTCTAGACAGTATTTGGTCCTGCCATGCGGGCAGGGGACTGGACTCGATGACCTCTCGAGGTCCCTTCCAGTCCTATAATCTATGAATCTATGAATCTATGAATCTATTTCAGCCTGTACACGTCTGCGGAAGCACTCTATGTAGAAGTCCAGTTTGTCATTTTGACCGTCAAAAGGAGTCCACGCAGAGTTCTTCTTGTAGTGTTAATAGGAGGGTTCCTGTGGGTCAGTGCTCTGTTCAGTGGTGTGTTGAAAATATTCCTTGAGTAGGAGACAACAAAAGTAAGCTTCTAGATCACCACAGAACAGTATTATATGCGTGGGGGTGGTGGGGCAGAAAGAGAGTCCCTGAGATAGGACAGACTTTTCTGCCAGGCTAAGTGTGTGGTTGGATAGATTAAACACTATAGTTGTGTGAGTTAAGGGTACCACTGCTGTAGCCCCCTGTGGCATGTAGGAGTTTAGATAGTGCCAGTATATATATTTATGCCTGTATCTGTAATTTTCACTCCATGCACCTGAAGAAGTGAGTTTTTTACCCACGAAAGCTTATGCCCAAATAAATCTGTTCATCTTCAAGGTGCCACCGGACTCCTTGCTGTTTTCTTCCAGAACAGTCTCTTAAAGCTGACTGCTTCCTAGGCTGCTCCGCGGCCTGAGTACAGACATTTGGGGGCATACTAACTGCACCCCTCCTCTGGTCTGATGTCCATCTCAAGTCATCAGTGGTCCCTGCCTTCCCATCTTAGGAGTGAGCCAATGAGTCCATGCTACCCCAAGGACTCCTGGGCCCAGTGAGCTTCCAGAACTGCTTGGTGGAAATGCTCCCTAGCTCCAGGAGGGCTGGCCAAGCAGCGCCACGGCCTTTCTCCTGCTGCCATGGATCACTGGCAAGTAAGCTCCTCCACCACTCGGACCACTACCATAACCCTGGAGGCTCACTGGTGATCTGAGACTCCTTTAGAGGTCAGCCCCAAGGACAAGAGAAGTTTAAAGGTTTTTGCCTTGCCTTTGACTGCGAAGGAAACAAAACTCCTCTGCTAAACAGAGAGTTGTCTGTCAACCCAGGAGGCCCCCAAACCACAGGCCCAAGTGTCTACCAATGCAAAGAGCTCTCTCCAGCCGGCTCTGTGTGTGATGCAGAGAAGGAGGGACCCAGGGCCTCCTGGAGGATCCCAAGGAGAGAGAGTTGGGGAAAGAAGCGTCCCTATCCAAACCCACTGAGAGGCTTGGATTTGGTTCATTAAGGGGCTGTGGGTGAGTGTCCCCTGGGCTGGCTCACCCAGCTGTAATCTCTAAATGCAGCTTTGTCAATATATAATAGAGATTTTACAGGGACTCCCCTTCTCAATTTAATACATCTAAGTAGTGCACTCTGCATATGAAGAATAGCTATGTTATCAGAAAGCATTCAAAAACATATGTTTTAATGAAATGTGTTGACAACTGCTGAAGTAAAGTTTTTGTTAAGTCTCAAGAGTTTAGCCATGACAAGCAGTATTAATGAATTGAATTAATTAAAAAGCATTTCAAGATGAAACAGGGTCTGCTCTGTGTAAAATGCTCTATACATTAGACAAGCATTATGGAAATCACGGCTTTGTACTACACTGTAATGCAGCCATTTATAAAAGCTTCTCAAGATCCATGGATAGCAGTAATTTGGGTTTAGCGTGTCTTTGAAATTCATTGAATACAGCATGTGCTATTTAAAAGCATGAAATCTGGATAGTTCCACTTCTATCAAAGCTCTTCTACCTGGAAGATTGAAACTCAGAGCTCAACATTATTGGAACAAGTGACATTGTGCATGAAAACAGCACCAGGAAAACAGAACCAAGCTAGAATGGGCAGAGGCCAATGCAGGTGTGGATGACACATGGCTTTAGAGGGTAGGTCTTCTGCTGAACCCAAACATTTCCCCTTCCTGCTGAAGAATGTTCTCTATCCTTTCCTGCCATCGAATCATTCCTCTCCTCCACACGGCCATACAATCCCCTCCCTACTGCAGAATCCCTGTTCGCTTCCAATCTTTTTCCTATGCTCGAGCTTTGTTTTAACCTCCTCCCTCCCAACAATACTAATAACAATTAATAAGCAGCTGGTGACCAGTCACTCATACAGAAACCCAATGGTTTCACATGGCTAGATGACCTATACACTTTGTAGGTTGTCCATTTCAACCAATACTCACTTGGGATTTTCTGCCTTAGGGAGCTATATAGTTAGCTTGCGAGTGACCACAATAACATGCCAATACCTGACACATGCAAACAAAATCCATGAGGGTAAGCATAAAGTGAGCTTATTGTCATAGAACCAGCTGGGAATGTCCCAACAGCTGCCTGGAGTTAAGGGCAGTTTCAGCTTATGCCTAGACAAAATTCCATCAATAAAAAGGTGGGCTTTCCTGGGCACTAGAGCTGATCAAAACATTTCCAACCAGAGTTTTCTGTTACAAAACGCCATTTTGAATAATCCAATTTTTTTCACAAAATCATAAATTTTGATGAAATTTCCTTAAAAAAAGTTTCCAAAAAATTATTTAGGCAAAAAATTGAAATGTAATTTCAAAATGAAAATGTTGTTTTGAATTTTTTTTCAGTTTTATATTATTTTTACATTATTTCATTATATGTCGGTAGTAGTCGGGCCTACAAGCACAGGTCATATCCTATTATGGCATTACTTTAAATAATATGACCTGTCCCGGCAGGCCCAACAACTATTAGCATGAAATAGTCTATTACATTATTTATATTTTATTTTTTAAATCATTAAAGGCAGCTGCTAATTGGTAGTAAGTGAAACATCTAACCTTATTTTCTAGATCAAAGTGTCTCCTGTCTGTGTTGTAATGAAACAGTTTGACATTTTAGCAGTGAGTGGCTATCTTATTTTCTTTTACAAAGTGACATTATGCACTACTACTACTGACATGATATGAAATAATGTAAGAACAATATACAACAAAAATAAATTTCAAAATGAAAATTTGATCATGAAATTCAATTACAAATATTTTCCAGTACAAAATTTTATAAACAATTTCCCCCCCAAATGTTACACTCGATGGAAATTTCTAAAAGATTTTGGGAACAAAAATAAATTTTGAAATGTCAACACTTTGCAAAATGGAACTTTCCAGTTTCTGTCAGCTCTGCCGGCAACTTCCTTGGCTAGGAAATGTCCAGATGTGATAGGCTGGGGAAGTGAATTTGATTAGTGTTAGCCCTAACTATGCCAAAGAAATGAGCCTTGATTTGACAAAGAGAAGCCACAACCTGGATTTGTAGCATATTAAGAGAAAATGTCTTTAAGATATTCTTTCTAAGGTACCTTACACCAGCATAGTTTAAAAAAAATCCAGACTGGATGAGCGTAGATGTTGGAGAAACTGTGGGGAAGAGTTGAGTTTATATAGATATATGCTAAGCATGTCCCATTATTAAAGAGTATTGGGGTGTGACTCATGGCAAATATTACAAATGGTTGGGTATTTATTACCAATCCTTTGGTAACCCTTTAGGGGTCTCATTCAAGGAAGTTGCTAAGGGTATGTCTTTATGTTTAGCACCGCAGCGGCACAGCTGCCATTGCAGTGCGTCTGGTGAAGACGCTCTATGCCGATAGGAGCTGACATAACGCTGTGCACACAAGCGCTGTAACTTATGGCGCTCAGAGCACTGAAATATTCACACGCCTGAGCGACGCACGTTTTGCTGATATCAGCTGTAGTTTAGCCGTAGCCTAAATCACTCAACCATTAATAGCTACTAGAGTATTGTTTCTCATGGCAAAAGGACAGAATGTCCTAAATTAAAGAAATGGTTCCAATGCATGCTGTGATGGGAGTGTGGGAAAATTAAAACATCAGGTACACACACAGCAAAATAGACAAATAGAAACTTAGATATCTGATTTGTTCAATATGGGGACAAAGGATACTTGCCAGCAAAAACAAGTATTTGGCAAATTTCTTAAAATTTTAATAAGCATAATAGGCTCAGTTTGATTTGTCAGGACTAGTAAAGACAGATTTGTAATTCAGTGTATTGAGAAAGTACTTAGAAGTAACGTGACCTAAAACAGTGGCTCTCAACTTTTCCAGACTACTGTACTCCTTTCAGGAGTCTGATTTGTCATGCATACCCCCAAGTTATACCTCACTTAAAAACCTACTTGCTTACAAATCAGACATAAAAATACAAATGTGTCACTGCACACTATTACTGAAAAATTGCCTATTTTCTCATTTTTACCATGTAATTATAAAATAAATCAATTGGAATATAAATGCTGTACTTATGTTTCAGTGTATAATATATAGAGCAGTATAAACGAGTCATGTCTGTATGAAATTTTAGTCTGTACTGACTTCGCTAGTGCTTTTTATGTAGCCTGTTGTAAAACTAGGCAAATATCTAGACAAGTTGATGTACCCCATGTAAGACATCTGTGTACCCTGGTTGAGAACCACTGACCTAAAAGGCATACGGCAGATTATCCTGTAGTAAGGTATTACCCTGCCATATAGGAAAATGTGGTGGCTGCATCCCTGCTAATATATAGGTCTAAACAAAAAGGAATACATTCATTGTTGTCCTGGTTATTGCGGGATTTCTTTGGTGCCTGCCTGGTGAGGGTTTGTAAAATTGCTGATGCCTTCTAAATAAACAGCTATAAACTATATTTGTAGCTGGTCAAGAAGACCTTCTGCACCCAGCTAGCTAGGCTTGGTGGCATGCATGGGCATACAGCAGCCTTTTCCTCTGATCTAGTCTCCTGTGCTCTAGTCCCTGGAATGAGGTTTAGCACTGCAGACCCTCTCACTCAGACTTTAAGGTCAGAAGGCACCATCATGATCTTCTAGTCTGACCTCCTGCACATTGCAGGCTACAGAACCTCACCTCACCTCTCCTCATGCTGTATAACAAGGTGCCAGACCCTGGAGAAGGATGCAGAGCTCTTCTGCTGAAGCACTCTAGGCTTGGGGTGCTAATAGGCTGCATTAAGGATCAGGGTAATTAGTGATGAGTCATGTTGGCAGGTGTGTCCCATTAACCAAGCCAGGATATAAAGAGGGATGAGGTGCCTCAGGGAAGACCAAAAGAAAAAAAAAAAAAAAAAAGAGAGAGAGAGAGAGAAGGGCTTACAGAAAAGCCTCAGGATGAGAATTTAGGTTGTTGTTTGTGGGATCTGAATTACCCAGAAAGCTGACAGGCAGGGCTAGATGCTGGTGCTGGGGGTGGGTTTCTCACTCTGCTATTAGAACCCCGAGCACTGATGGGGAGATTAGCTGTTCTCACTAAGGAATGTGCAAACAGGTTAGGGAAGCAAGGTGGTCTCTGAGAGCAACTGCTGGGGGCTGAGAGTATTTGGCCCACGGGCCTCACTGCTGCTTTCTGCCTTTCCCAAGTGGAAGGAGGGTTACTATGACCTGGAGACTCTGAGGCTGGGGCAGAGGCAAGAGGATCCTGGCCACAAATAGGAATTGCATGTTCCTCTGTATAGTTGTGCTTGGTTATTAGCTATGAAAATAGAACCATGGGAGCAAGTTATTGCTCCATGATTTCAGTAGTGTCTGGTGCCCCTGGGACTCCAGGGAACTGCTGCACTTTGTAGTCAGTGGTGCTTCAGCCCTGGTGATGCTTCTGAGCAATGAGGGAAATGAGACTTCAAACAATATAACTCTCTTCTGCTAACAGCAGCTCATGCTTCTCTGGCGCCTTTGAGTGCCAACAGCTCACAGACTGAGCACAGAAAGGGATCATTTCACCTCCTGGCAAATGCAACCATCCCTGGGTGGACAAGGACAGCCAGGCAGACAACGGGTGCATGGCAGCCCTGTGCAAGGGTGAGACCAGGGCGATTGTACTCAGGACGCTGGAACAAATCTCAGGGCCCATGAACACCAAGCTGTGTTTAATGTTCTCACAGACCATGTGGGATCTTGGCTTTGAGAGTCTCATCTAAAAGTGCCACGTGCAGTAAACTCTCTGCCCTTGGGGGATGAAGAGCTGAATAGAACCTGGGTCCCCCGGGAGTCCAAACATCTTAACCTGACACTGGCACAGCTAAATGCTCTGCTCCAGCCATGGTTAAACCACTAATGCTTGAAGTGCTCTGAAGATGTAAATTATGATAGAAATGCTACACGTCCCTTTATTTTACAGCTATTCTCCATATAGAACTTTGAAATGACCCTGGCGTCTCTGGAGATGGGTGTATCCCTGCTTTGCTTTTAGAGGAAAAGGCTGCAGTTAACAGGCCAATTTCATCCTAGCTGTGACTCCATTGGCTTTGGAGGGTTACAGCTTGAACCTGGGCCAGCATGTTTAGTTTAAAAACAAACCAGCTGTCCCATTATTTAACTTGAGCAGCTTTTGTGGTGCCTGGGAGGGGGCAAGAAGGGAGGAAGAGATTTGTAGGAGAAACAGCAGAGGAGGAGGAAACAAAGGGTGATAAAGGATAATAAAATATCTTTTGTTTCCCTCCATTATCAAGAACTTAAAATACCCTGAACCATCCCATCCAATGTCCAGCTGCAATTCTGCATGTAGTGATAGAGCGGAAAGGGCAAGAATTGGGTCCTCTTGTTTTCTGCTGTCCCCAGGATGCTAGGATGGAATTGCAGCCTCACTGGAGACAGCTGGATGGACACAGGTCCTGACATTGTTTTAGTCTAAAGTGCAGTGGGAAGAGTCATCTATGAAGTTATTTTCTGTGATGCTGGAGAAGGATGGGCAGCCCCGGAACAGCTTCTAAAGCACAAATTGGGGAATAGCTTTTTAATACACTTGATTTTTTGTTCACTCAGTCACAGCTGAGAATAGCATCTGTAGTAGTTAAATGAACATGAGTATTAATCACTTCAGATGATGTAACTTATCCAGTCTGTGTAACAGCCATTGTATGGATTATATTATACAAGGGAGTGATAGAGGATTAATAGTTAGAGTTCTCCCTAAAGTCTGGCCTGGAATCTCTCTCTAATCCCAAGTGAAGTCATTTTGTATTCTCAGCTCAGCATACCAGTAGAACAGTAATCAGAATTGCAATGGCACCACTGAACTGCTTACGAGACCCTGGAATTTAATGAGCATTCCAACAAAATATCCTTGCAGTCCTCTCCAAGGAGAGAGTTGTCTATGTATAGTAAGGAGGTGGTAAAGCTTCAAAACCTAGGGCACTAGCCAATCTTGCATGCTTGACAAAGGACAAGTAAACCCAACCTCCCACCCCTCTAACATGCTTCTGCTCTCAGGGGCAGGGGGTGAATTTGGAGCTCTTATTAAAATAATCTCGGTGTGGTTTTCTCCAAGGATCTCTAACCCTATCATGCTGCCATGTGTTAATTCAAAGAACCAATAAGCAGCATGTCTCCTTGAGACGTGGAAGCAAAGCACTGCAGTCCCCACTCCCAAGCAGCGCACAACTTTACAAAGACATGAGGAAAGCCCAGCCAGCAGCCCCCCAAAACAAAAGGATGTTAGTCAAACCTAATGAGATGACTATTAATTAGGGTGGTTAAGTGTTAGTTACTCTTTTGCTAGTATTACCATTTGGAGGATTAACTAACAACCCTAATGGGGCCACTTCTGCAAGATGATAATTAGATATGGCAATTCCACTTACCATGCAGCCTCAGCACACCACCATCACACATCAATATTTAATTTAATTACTGATGTTGTGGTGCAAGTCACATCTGATTTAAGAGATAAATATGCTTATTTATTAATGAGCTAAAACACATACAGTATGTTACCTTTTGTCATTTGGGCTTCGTTAGGTGCATTCAGGAAAGACAAATGCTACAGCTCCATCTCTCTGCGTGATCCTTATCCTTCAGGTTACATGGACTCTCACTGGATTATAAATAAGACAAACAGAGCTGCAGGTGTGCAGGGCGCCATTTTTCTACATAAAGATGCACTTGTGTTTTAAATAATTTATCATTTACATTGTTTTGTTGCCCAGGAAAAATGGACATTAATCTAGTGTTCTATGTACAGTAAGTGCTGGCCAGAAAGAAATTAAGGTTCAATTTACCCTTTGCTATGCCTGGGATTGTCACCAGTATCTATACAGGCTTATTTTATTCTGGCTACTATTACTGTCTTCTGATTTTTCTTTGAGGGTGGGGTGGTACAAAGGCCAGATGTGTGAGAAGTTAGAGATGGCTGGGGGGGTAAGAGGCATTTTTTTTGGAAATTAGCAACATTTCTATCTGCACTGTCTATGACACATACAGTGCTTCTCATAGGATGCTAAGAGGCTGCTGGAACACGGTCTCTGAACAGCCAGATGCAATGCTGGGGAGGGTTTAGTCACAACCAATCCTGTTGCCTGTATACTGTGCAAGGGGGAGGCATTGGCAAAGATAATTAGGCATGTAGGCTACTAACTATTAGTAGATTAACTGTGTTAAGATAGCTCCGTCAGTACTTAGGTCCCATTGTGCTAGGTTCTGTACAAACACAAGACTAACCATTTCTGCCCCCTAAATAATGTACACTCTAAACAGAAAAGACAGTAATAGACAAGTAACTTAGTCAAAAGGTCAGATGTTGTGAACCCAGTGGGACAACTCGTGTGTAAGTGTTCACAGGAGCAGGGCCTTAGGGGGTTGCCTACACCTACAGGAGGTCCTCTCTAAGTTCTGTTTCCAGAGGTTCACTAGCTAGCTGTAATCACTGGCTTGTGCTGAAAGTCTCTATCCAAGGTCTTTCCCCAAGAGGGATTAGGTTTGACAAACTTGTAAGAATTCCTAAGGTCTTGACATGCCAAACAAATTAATTTATGGGCTCTAGGCAGACTTTTTGGACTCTCCTTTGCAAAATCATTTTGGGGAAGTTCTATGGCATGTGCTATGCAGGACATCAGATTAAATGATTGCAATGGTCCCTTCGGGCCTTAAATCTATTAATCTCCTGGCAGTGTAAAATTTCCCTAAATCTGTGCAGCAATTCTGAAGGACCCGATGCTGTAGACTTGCCATAAAATAACACAGGTTTCCAAGACTTCTAACTTTCAGGCCTTTCCATAAGTGTTTTCTAGGCTAAATACGATGACTTACTATTTATATTTTATATTAAAATGAAATTAAACAATTGGCAGGTATAATGGGAACCTCCCAGCCCACCAGGGCTCTAGGGCATAGACTCAGCAGGTTGGAGAAGGAAGCAGTTTCAGCTTTGTTTTGCGTTGCTTGGGAAGACAGAAATAGTCAGCTCTGTACCATGGTTATGTAATTTTAGTGTGTGGGAACTCCAGCAAGCCAGGATTTGGGAACAGATAGACAACTGCCCACAACCCAGGAAAGAAGCCGTATTAACTGGTGACGTGGTAATTGGAGCAATGGGCTTGGGAAAGTGAGCATCCCAACGCTTCTACTGAAGGAGAAGGTTCTTCCAGGAAGCAAGTGAGAACTCTGTTTATCAGCTCCATGAACTGGGATTGTGGGCGGTCACCAGAACTCAACATCCTGATGGGCTGGTGTGATTTATTCACTGCAGTGTTTCCAAAGGGCGTGTGTGAGGTGTGGGTGGGAGTCAGGGAGGGGGAGGTGTGGAATTCAGCAGCACTGAGCTCACACCTTCCATCTGCTGCCAAAATGGGAGAGGCATTCTGGGAACAGCTCCCTCTAATTACATTCCCCATCTGGTCCTGACAAGTATGTTCATCCAGAAGCAAAGAAGAGGGGAGGAAGGGAGGGATCTAGGGTCTACAGATCCCCTACCATCCACCAGCTTAAAATCACCCCGAGGTCTGGTGCACTAGGGACGAGCTCCGTCCGGGAGTCTCTAAGTCTGGGTGTTTGGCGCTGGGATAGAAAGGGAGCAAAAAAATAATCATCATCACTGAATGGAATTCATGCTTGTTCCCTCTAGAAAAAAAGCAGCACTCTGACTGGAGAGGCTGGGTGAGAGCCTCATTGCCTACTGCTGCATCTAAACTCACTGCAAACATGCAACTGGCATGGGCATCTCTGGGCCAAGTTCCACAGCAGTGTAGAGTGTGTGAAAGGGATTGTGTTATGGAAAGTGGCATATCTCGCAGTGTTTCCAGCTTTAGTGGGTGTGCAAAGCTAGTGTAATTTACACACAAGAGGGTGCCTGGGGAGACAGAAGGTGTGGGGGGTGCAGCTCCAATGAGAATGAAGCATAAAGTAGACCTTTCTCTTCGGTGATTGTATAGATTACCTGAGGACAGAACTTAGTCCCTGTGCTTGGATTTTAGTTTAATAGTTCTGTTGGTATGTGAGCAGAAGACAGGCCAGTCCCTCTCCCTCGCTGTGCTGGCTCAGCTGAGCTAACAGGAACGCGCAGGTGAGCTGCTGAATGCGGAGGCCCTTCCCAGAGAGGAACTGCACACGAGGACTGTGTATTCGGAGCGGATTTTGCAAACACTCACCTGTGCCAAAGCAGGGGCGCTGGTGTAGAATGTAGGCCTCATGCTGCAGGCTGCGCTGAGCTCCGGTCGATACTCAGGGAACATGGACCAGCCCCTGGATGGTGTGGTGTGGACGGCATGGAAGGGAAGCTCCTCGTATCACCGCTCTCTCCTTTGCTTGCTGGGGAAAGGCTGGAGACAGTCTGGCCCAGCGTGATGATTCACACCAGCAGGCAAAAGCCTCAGCACTTACATGTGTGAAACCCCCACACCCAACTCTCCCTCTGCAGCACATCCTGGGGCTGTCCCTCACGATTCAGGCAGCGCCAGCTGCACCATGAGACTGTTCAGCTTAGCCTGGCTGCTGTTCCCAGCTCCCCCGTGCCTGCAGGAGGGGAACCCGATCCTCCACTCTCACCTCTTCTCTTCCTTGCCAGAGCCCTATTTCTGCACTGTGGGGACTCAGCTTGACCCCAGGATTCCAGGGGAAGACATCATGCCATTGATTAATAATAGTAATAATTTAATTTGGAGCGTGCACCCCCATCTGAGACACTGCACCACAGGACAAAGCAGATTAAAATATAATCATTTTCTAGTAATGGAATAGCACTCACCATCCCTCTCAACACAGCCTGATTTCTCCTTCCTTCTGTGGCCGCTGCAGTGTACAGTTCTGCACAGACATCCTCCCTGTACTATCCACAGTGATGCCTGGATCTCTAATTCAGAATCCATTAGTGTGTATTAGTAGTTTAAATTGTTCCTTCACATTGTGCACTGCTTTGCACTTGTCTACACTGGTGTCTAATGGAGTGGTGCTGCAGAAGATTCACAGCTGGATATGACAGTCAGAACCAGATGTTCACACCCTAGGCCAGACACAGCTGTCTCTGTGTAGCTGGCAAGGGCTGTATAACACGTAAATGCAGAGAGGAGCCTGAAAAAAGTCTAAGGTAATCAGGTTGAATATGACTGGAGATTTAGGCCATCTGGAATATAGCCAGTGGGTAATTTATTTTGATCTCTACACCTGCTGAATGGGAGTGCTGTGTGTGAACTCTGAGCCTCAAGTGATACTGTATCGCTCACTTTCTCTGCTCTCCAGTCCCGGGGGGCAGCACTGATTGTTTGATAACATTCTGTGCTCTAACTTCTTAAAAAACCCTGAGTTTGTTGGCTGCAGAATGAGCAAGAGAGATCCAGGCAGAGAGAAGCAGAAACATGATGGGAGACCTGTTGGAGGGGCAATTTGGTTTGTATCTGAAAATCAACCCTTTGGCCACCAGAGTGTTATAGGGCTGCAGCTCCAGTGTCCTGCGCTGCCTTATCTATGCTCCCAGATGGCCATGTCTGCTTAACTCTGTGTCAGAGGCAGAGTGCGGAGGGGACGAGGCGGACGGGAGGGGAGGGGATCGGTGACCATTAAATGAGTGCAGGTGGAAGACACTGCTGTGATGGAGGGTGAGAAGTGCAGTGTGTCTGAACAGTCACTGAAGGTTTAATGGTCACAGGATGGCGTCTGCTGGATAAACGCTGAGATATGAGCCACTGGGAAAACAGGCAGAAAAGTTGCTTCCTTAGGAGTGTCTCCACATTTAAAATGAATTAGCAGTTCTGAATTCCCCATGTGCTCACTGCCCATGTGCTCAGCCCATCCAATACCATATGGCCACAGTGCCCCCTCTCTGTGCTCAGTGTGACTGGTGCTTCCTGCCCAGTGCCCCATGTGCGTTGTGCCTCACTTGGCTCAGTGCGTGACAGCTCAGTGCCCCCATGCACGCTTGGTAACCCTTGTACACTGCAACCCAGGGACCGCTTGGTACCAGCTGGCAGAGGACATCTGGGCGCATAAGGGTTACTGGGCTCAGCTGGTTCTGGTATCTACATCCTAGTTCACCAGAGAGTGCCACGTGAGGCCTGTAACAAAAGCCTGTGTCATACTCGTCCTCATAATCATTGCGAAATGTACGGATGGGTGGCATGTAAGGCATTCTGTACATATACTGAAAATTGTTCTTAAGGTCTGTGGCTTGGGGCTTGTCACCAGACAAGGTGAGAAACAAATTTACTTCAGGCAAGAGATGTTTGTCTGTCTACATGTAAGCTGAGTATTGTATGGTTCACAATGGGCACCCATTTAGAGTCTGAGAAAATGCTGATCAAGTGATTGCAAAATCTCCAGAGCAAACCCTAGACATAAGAACATAAGAATGGCTGGACTGGGTCAGACCAAAGGTCCATCTAGCCCAGTATCCCGTCTTCCGACAGTGGCCAGTGCCAGGTGCTCCAGAGGGAATGAACAGAACATTTAATCATCAAGTGATCCATCCCCTGTTGCTCATTCCCAGCTTCTGGCAAACAGAGGCTAGGGACACCATCCCTGCCCATCCTGGGTAATAGCCATTGATGGACCTATCCTCCATGAACTTATCTAGTTCTTTTTTGAACCCTGTTATAGTCTTGGCCTTCACAGCATCCTCTGGCAAGGGGTTCCACAGGTTGACTGTACGTTGTGTGAAGAAATACTTCCTTTTATTTGTTTTAAACCTGCTGCCTATTAATTTCATTTGGCGACCCCTAGTTCTTGTCTTATGAGAAATAGTAAACAACACTTTCTTATCTACTTTCTCTACACCAGTCATGATTTTATAGACCTCAATCATATCTCCCCTAAGCCGTCTCTTTTCCAAGCTGAAAAGTCCCAGTCTTATTAATCTCTCCTCATATGGAAGCCATTCCATACCCCTAAAAATTTGTGTTGCCCTTTTCTAACCTTTTCCAATTCCAATGTCTTTTTTTTGAGATGGGGCGACCACATCTGCACACAGTATTCAAGATGTGGGCGTACCATGGATTTATATAGAGGCAACGTATTTTCTGTCCTATTATCTATCCCTTTCTTAATTATTCCCAGCATTCTGTTCACTTTTTTGACTGCTGCTGCACATTGAGTGGATGTTTTCAGAGAACTATCCACAATGACTCCAAGATCTCTTTCTTGAGTGGTAACATCTAATTTAGACCCCATCATTTTATATGTATAGTTGGGATTATGCTTTCCAATGTGCATTACTTTGCATTTAATTTCATCTGCCATTTTGTTCCCCAGTCACCCAGTTTTGAGAGATCCTTTTGTAGCTCTTCGCAGTCTGCCTGGGTCTTAACTATCTTTAGTAATTTTGTATCATCTGCAAACATCTCACTGTTTATCCCTTTTTCCAGATCATTTATGAATATGTTGAATAGGACTGGTCCCAGTACAGACCCCTGGGAAACATCACTATTTACCTCTCCATTCTGAAAACTGACCATTTATACCTACCCTTTGTTTCCTATCTTTTAACCAGTTACCAATCCATGAGCTCACTTTCCCTCTTATCCTGTGGCAGCTTACTTTGCATAAGAGCCTTTGGTGAGGAACCTTGTCAAAGGCTTTCTGAAAATCTAAGTACACTATATCCACTGGATCCCCTTGGTCCACATGCTTGTTGACCCCCTCAAAGAATTCTAGTAGATTGGTGAGGCATGATTTCCCTTTACTAAAACCATGTTGACTCTTCCTCAATAAATTATGTTCATCTATATGTCTGATAATATTGTTTTTTATTATAGTTTCAACCAGTTTGCCCGGTACTGAAGTCAGGCTTACAGGCCTGTAATTGCCGGGATCACCTCTGGAGTCCTTTTTAAAAATTGGTGTTCCATTAGCTATCCTCCACTCATCTGGTACAGAAGCGGATTTAAATGATAGGTTACAGACTACAGTTAGTAGTTCTGCAATTTCACGTTTGAGTTCCTTCAGAACTCTTGGGTGAATACCATCTGGTCCTGGTGACTTATTGCTGTTTAATTTATCAGTTTGTTCCAAAACCTCCTCTAATGACACCTCAGTCTGGGACAGTTCCTCAGATCTGTCACCTAAAAAGAATGGCTCAGGTTTGGGAATCTCCCTCACATCCTCAGCCATGAAGATCGATGCAAAGAATTCATTTAGTTTCTCCACAATGGCCTTATCGGCCTTGAGTGCTCCTTTAGCATCTCGATCGTCCAGTGGCCCCACTGGTTGTTGAGCAGGCTTTCTGCTTCTGATGTACTTAAAAAAAAATTGCTATTACTTTTTGAGTCTTTGGCTAACTTCCTCAAATTCTTTTTTGGCTTTCCTAATTGTATTTTTACACTTCATTTGCCAGCGTTAGTGCTCCTTTCTAGTTTCCTCACTAGGATTTAACTTCCACTTTTTAAAGGATGCCTTTTTGCCTCTCACTGCTTCTTTTACTTTGTTGTTTAGCCAGGAAAACACAAATGTGTGGGATTGGGGGTGCAGACAGTGGATTTTTGGACTATAACTGTAGAGACAGACAAACTCTGCAGCTTTTACCTAGAAAGTAAGCCAATGAACGGAACATCACAGCCAAGCCTGGCTGTAATATGCTGGAAGGATTTGGGGTGACCTTTTTGACCGGAGAATGTCTTTATGAGCTAAGTTTAGACTCTAGTGTGCTTGTTATGATTTTGTTTTACATATTGCCCTTTGTTTCCAATATTTCTGCTTGCTATCGTTTGAATCTCTGTTTTGTGTTAAATAAACTCATACTTGCTTTCTATAGAAGGACCTATAAATGTTGTGCGTTACGCAGCGCAATCAGGGATCTGTGCTGGACTGTGCCAGTGGGAACAGAGGATCTGGGAATTCTGAGTCTCCAGTGGATCAGGGACTGGTCACACCAGGGAGTTGGAATGTGCCTGTGTTTAACTTGTACGGAGAGAGCAGGGCCTGCAGAGGCCTGGAAGGCAGTGCTTGTGTTGCCAAGGTCTGGTTATGTTTGGGAGCTCAGGCACAAACAGACTCCCTCAAACTAAAGACAGATGGTAGAGAGGTGCCTCACAACACTGGGTACCCCTGGGAAGCATCACACACCATCAGTGCACTGGGCACCCTCTAGAACCCTTGGTACCGCTCACATGCTCAGTGTGCCCTCACGACCCTGTGTTTGCTTGGCTAGCTTCTTCTCTACTGTAGTAGAATGCTGCAGCTGCAATGGGTGAATCAGGAAATAAACCACTTCTGTTCCTGAGATGCCACAGCCTCAGGACCAAAGGGTCATTGATTCTGCATGTACTCAGTGGACAATACATCGGGGCAACTGGCAAATTATTTTGCTGACATTGATTATCACTAAAAAAATGAACTCCAAGCAGAGGGACTGTGGATGCTCTGGACAAAACTCAGATATTTACAAACATAAAGGGCCCCTGATATGACCCAACTGGGGCTTCTGGGAATGATATTTCCACCATTGCAGAAATACTGGCCTGTATCGTAAATGCCAGAGACTGGGCCCAGCATTGTGGTAAGATGAGCTGGTGGCTCCACAAGCAATAGCACAACCACTGGGAGGGCACAGTGCCGATTTCTGGAATAGCAATACTATCTGAGCATGCTACTACCTGATCACCCCTCTCTGCCCTGGACTTTATTCATATTTTTCCTGGTCATGGTTTGGATGTCTTGCAGTCTTAACAGATTTCTCGTAACTCAGTGACCTGGCCATCTTCCACTCACGCTCTCGTCACAGCAGTTAGTAATGCAGATTGCACCATCTTCCTCAGCATGGGAGGAGCTGGAGCCCAGTTGGAGTTGACATGGTGCATATGCAGCTGCATAGATTGTAATTGTGTTCACTGCCGTCTGCGCCACTTCCAGCTTCTCAGACATGCATCAAACAGGTGTTTTAACTTCCTGTTCATGCAAGAGACTATCCTTTGAATACTAAATATTTGTTTTCCCAAGGCAACAGTAAAAAATCCAGTAGGTTATCTGGAAAAAAAAAGTTCCTTCCTCTAGTTCCCAGTCTTCACACAGATGCAATGGGTTTCTTATCTACCTTTATTGCTAGGACAATGACTGGTTCTTAATCGAGCCAGAATAATGGAAAAAATGGTACCTTTTTTCTTCCTTTTGCTAAAGATGATCATAAAGTATCACTTTCTCTTGATTCTTTGTAATGCATTCTGTTAGCACAAGGGAAAATTCCAGGGCAATGCTGGAGCTGACAACTTTGAAGGACACAACACTTGATAAATAAAAGGAGATCTACTCTGTGTTATAAGTAATAATCAATAATTAAAAGCCTTGTTAAAGTATTGCTGAAGTGCAATTCAGAACAAAAGTAGTTATACTGCATTTCATGGTTAATTCAATGTCAATTAGTGGATTGCTAACTTCCCTCCAGCTAAATCTTGTTCAGTGCAGAGAAGAGAAATCAAAAGCATTCTAGCCTTCACAAGCCTGGTGTTTCAATCATTCATCTCTGGCCACAGGCTCAAAATCAGTGTCAACAGATGTTTCATTTGAATTTTATCAGCCATTTCTGCATGTCATTGTTTTCTCAGCTGCCCTGATTGTCCCTGAAAACCTTCTGTGGGAATCACAATTCATTGCAAAGAGAAATCCAAGCAGATATCACTGACTCTTTGCTTTCCCTTTCATTTAGATAACAGCTAGTTATGGTGTAAAACTGAAATTCCTAAGCCACTCTGGTAATTTTAGTCACCACAAAAATGTCCCAGGGAAACTGTATAACTCAGCAACCCCACCAACATCCAAAACCAACTCCCAGCCGGATTCAAAGTCTGCAGTTAGCTGCAACCATTAGTGCATGTAACTTCAGCACCACGGCCAGAGCACAGAGACTGAACTCTGGAACAGGACAGGCAAAGAAAAATTAAGCGGAGGAAGAAAATGCTTTCAGGACCTGCAGCCCTTTCCACACTGGGCAGAACCCTGAATGCCTTGGCAAACCCCTCAAACATTGTTTAGATAAAAGAACAAGGAGTACTTATGGCACCTTAGAGACTAACAAATTTATTTGGGCATAAGCTTTCGTGGGCTAAAACCCACTTCATCGGATGCATGCAATGGAAAATACAGTAGGACATGAAAAAATGGGTGTTGCTATACCACCTGAAATGAGACTAATCAATTAAGGTGGGCTATCATCAGCAGGTGAAAAAAACTTTTGTAGTGATAATCAGGATGGCCCATTTCAAACAATTGACAAGAAGGTGTAAGTAACAGTAGGGGGGAAATTAGCATGGGGAAATAGTTTTTACTTTGCGTAATGACCCATCCACTCCCAGTCTTTATTCAAGCCTAATTTAATGGTGTCCAGTCTCCAAATTAATTCCAGTTCTGCAGTTTCTCATTGGAGTCTGGTTTTGAAGTTTTTGTGGTTGAAGAATTCCGACTTTTAGATCTGTAATTGAGTGACCAGGGAGGCTGAAGTGTTTTCCAACTGGTTTTTGAATGTTATAATTCTTGACATCTGATTTGTGTCCATGTATTCTTTTGCTGCATAGAGACTGTCCGGTTTGGCCAATGTACATGGCAGAGGGGCATTGCCATCCTGATTATCTCTATTAAAGTTTTTTTTTCTCCTGCTGATAATAGCCCACCTTAATTGATTAGTCTCGTTAGAGTTGGTATGGCAAGACCTATTTTTTCATGTTCTCTGTGTATATATATATCTTCCTACTGTATTTTCCACTGAATGCATCTGATGAAGTGGGTTTTAGCCCATGAAAGCTTATGCCCAAATAAATTTGTTAGTCTCTAAAGTGCCACAAGTACTCCTCGTTCTTTTTGCTGATACAGACTAACACAGCTACCACTCTGAAACCTGTCACATTGTTTAGATAGAAAGTATTGAAAAGCCAAAGTGACTGTTACAGTTCAGGACTAGCTGAACTTCGGGTTCCTTCAATGGGCTCTCTCTTCGTGCCCCTGTCCCAGATTTTAGCCTTCACGCCCTTGCCTCACTGGGGTGGAATCTCAGAATTCTTCCACTCTCTGGCCACATGCTGCGCTGTGTTCGTGAATGAGTTCAGCAGCCTGCAAGTCTTCCCTTCAGGAAATGTGAGCGTGTGAATAATGACCCCAAACAGTCTTTTAAAAGTATTGTTTAATCCAAAACCACTGACCCAGGAACCTGTCCTTGTAACAGAGCCCGATGCCAACTCTGTCCACATATCTATTCAAGTGACATCATCACAGGACCTAATCACATCAGCCATACCATCAGGGGCTCGTTCACCTGCACATCTACCAATGTGATATATGCCATCATGTGCCAGCAATGCCCCTCTGCCATGTACATTGGCCAAACCGGACAGTCTCTCCACAAAAGAATTCATGGACACAAATCTGACATCTGGAATCATAATACTCAAAAACCAGTGGGAGAACACTTTAACCTGTCTGGTCATTCAGTGACAGACCTGCGGGTGGCTATATTACAACAGAAAAACTTCAAAAACAGACTCCAACGAGAGACTGCTGAGCTGGAATTGATATGCAAACTAGATACAATCAACTCAGGATTGAATAAGGACTGGGAATGGCTGAGCCATTACGAACATTGAATCTATCTCCCCTTGTAAGTATTCTCACACTTCTTATCAAACTGTCTGTACTGGGCTATCTTGATTATCACTTCAAAAGTTTTTTTTCTCTGACTTAATTGGCCTCTCAGAGTTGGTAAGACAACTCCCACCTGTTCATGCTCTCTGTATGTGTATATATATCTCCTCAATATTATTCCATTCTATATGCATCCGAAGAAGTGGGCTGTAGTCCACAAAAGCTTATGCTCTAATAAATTTGTTAGTCTCTAAGGTGCCTCAAGTACTCCTGTTCTTTTAGTAGGAACAAAGTATAACAACCAAAGGGTTTATAACACAATGAATAGTCTACATGCTTAACTGTCTCACCTAAAGCTAGGTAGGCCCAGCTTATCTCAGGTACTTCCACTTCTGGGGACTGGGGTTCCCTTTGCTTCCCACAGTCCCTGGCCCTCTCTCACCTGTGCTCCAGGGGCTCCGTTTTTAATCCAGTCCAAAGTTATTTGTTTTCCATTTCCTGCCTGATGGCCTCCTGGGGTACAAGAGGAACCTTCCCTGAGCCTGGACTCTTCCCCCAGCGTCACCAACCAGACAGTCAGTCCCAATATTTTTGTTCCCAAGGAATTTAGGCATAGAGAGCCTAAGTGATTGGCCCAAGGTATCATAACAACATCCACAAGTAACGCATTTTGTCATCTATGGCCAGTGAGGCGATTCCATCCCATCATGACAGCCTATCCCCTGGCCCTTGTAGTAATACATGGCTTTGTCATGTGGCTGGGCTGCAGCAATGCGAAACGGCATGAAGCCATCAGCCCACTGGAAACTACAAATAGTACAAAATGCTGCAGCCCATCTCCACAGTGGCATGGGCCACTGCAACCACATCAGTGCTGGCCTGTGCTCTCTACACTGGCTTCCCATATAACACAGGGTCACATTCAGGGTCTTCAGTCCATATCTTCAAGCCACCCAATGGGTTTGGGCCTATGGCACCTAAAGGTATGGATGGAGGACTGCAGTTGACAGCAGTGCTCCTTGGGCATGGTGGAACTGGGCAGGAGACAGAGCTTTAGACTGTGGAACAAACTCCTGCAGGAGCTAACAACCATCACTTCCCTCATCACTTTCTGCTCCAAGTGCAAGGTACACCTTTTCGACCTGCCTTTGCTAATGTAGATACAGAGCACAGGCAATATACTAAATCAAAAAACAAAACACCCCAACACAATTTCCCCCAAGGGAGAAGTGAGGAGAAAGAATGAATTACTCATGACAGGAGTGAATTATGTTGCTTAATGCACACCTGCAAGGTACTCTGATACTATGGGTGTAAGGACACTATCAGAACTTGCATATAATAGGGTCTGTAGCAGAGCTGGGAATTGAAACCAGCTCACCTGATTCCCAGGCATGAGCACAAGACAATCCTGCCCACACCAGAAGTTGACAAGACTAGAGAGAGAGTTCCAAGTACCTACATGGTTATTCCTGAAATGCATGCTGGGAGTTTGGTGCCTCTGAATAGGCAGAGCCAGATACTCTCACCACCACCTGGAAACAGCCTTAGCAGAGTGCCCATCTCCTTGCAAAGGCCTTGCCAGGTCCACTAAATCCTTCTTGGGAAAAGGCCGCGGTGTCCCTTGTTTCCCAAGCTCTCCGGGAGAGGCAAACAGCAGGCATTGCATAGTGACATGCCAGCGTTTCCCCTTCCTTCATCTTTCATCTAATGGGTGGAATGCCCTCCATCCTTTGCTACAACAAGATTTTCTTCATTTAAGTCCCTCCTGAAACCTCTCTGCTCCTGTGATGCCCACAGTAATGGAGTCAATAACACCATTTTACTTATTGAAAAAAATTAACAAACCACTGAGTCGTGACCATGTTCTGAACTGATGGTGTTGGAATCCTTGCCTACACTCACTGTGTCATGAATAACATTTAGCTTGGGGCTCTTTGGCACATAGACTGTGTCTCCTGTGAAGTTCCCAGCCAACCTTCAAAACAGCAATCCTTTCTAACAAGAGATGTGGGACAGCTGCTGTCTCTGGGTTACCTGAGGTGGGGTGGGTGTGAATGTCTCTATGAGAAACCTCGCTGCACGGCTTCTGCTCAGCTCATTCACAAGATTTTTTTTTTTTTTGGGCCAATTTAATCACATCAACAGCATCATGAATTTCAGTTTTACTAGTCTGATGTGTTCTAAAAATAAATTTCTTCCAGTGTTGTGTTATAAACTAGAGAAGCCCAAACACAACTCTGTGGAATTACTGCTCCCTGAAATGGCCTCTGATTTACAGTCACCCAGAGACCTGATTTTCAGCACTGCTTGGGCTTGTATTTTAGCCTTAAAATTCTATTCCTAGATCACGAACAGAAGAAATAATGACTATTGAGGTTTCAATTACTCATGCCCATGCAGTTATTTTGGGGGCTGGTTAATGATTTTACTAGAAACAGCACTTGGCAGAGGAGAAATGCAGGAGAGTGGAAGTAGCACCAATGCACTGCACATAAAGATAAAGAACTAGAGCAAATATGCAGTGGAGGGCAAATCTTTACTTTCACAACTGAGCCTTTCCTCCTCCCTATCACCCGCTGTTGCTTTTGGTTTGTTCTCCTGTGCAAGCTGAAGCTGCTGCCATTAAAACATCTACCAAGTGACCCAGAAAAAATGGATCTTGGCCCAGAATTGACCTACAGCCAGCTCACTACTCAGCTGGCTGTAAGATTCTATGTCAAGAGGCAAGAAAGACGTAGTGTGAATAATAAATTGACACTGTAGAGTATAATGTACTTCACTGGCTCTCCTGTGTCTTTGCCCAGTCCTGTTCTCACACTACTAGAAAGCACCTGAGTTGCCTTTGAGGACTGTGGCTTTTGGCTACTTGCTTCAGAAGTGGTATGTACCAAGCCAGCTCTTGGTGGGATGTCAAGCCTCAAGGGCATGCCTCTCTATTAGGGGGGCTGTGTCATTGCCGTTACCCTTAACACTTGAGTTGGTTCTTCAGCCGTTATCCTCATTCACCTTGGACAGAAAGATTTAGTGAAACCATGTGATCTAAGTGTCCTCACCAAGGGCAGGAGAAACTTGGCATCACTCCAGGCAGCATCATTTGGTCAGTGCTACCAAGGTGGATTGGAGGCAAGCCAGCAAAGTTGTGGTTATTTTCTGGGCTCCTCGTGGGGTCGGGAGAGATGTGAAAGATGCCCATGGCTCAGGTTTTACAGAACATTCTGCATTTCCATTGCAGAGCAAGATATAAATGCAATAATTGCCATGGCTTGTTTCATTCTGGTGGGTGTGCTGTGCCTGAAGGTTATGTAGGGTACAACAGAGAGGCCCGTTAAAATCCACCCACCCACAGTCATAATGTCGGAGTGTAAAGAAGTGAGCTTGACTTGAATTTATGACAACACCAACCATATTCCCTCTAGTCACTATCAATGAATTCCTGGCACCTGCTTTTCCCCTTTTCTCTGCTGCTTTTGTGAACTTGTTATGCTAATTTTCTCTTCCTTTTCCTTGCTGCTTGTAGACAAAGACCCTTAAAAACAGAATGATGCTCAGGGGAAGTCCAATATCAGGTACCTGCTACCCAGCAGGTCATTCATCATGGAGTTAGTGGGGTTTTTTTTAAAAAGAAAAAAGCTTCTTTTGTTCTTCTTGTCACTGTAATGTAGACTTTTGTTACCATAGCAAAGCTTTGCTTTAGCACCTTCTATCCCAGATCTCCTTTGCTTTGCTTTTGGACAGTTCTTTTGCTTGTCTTACTACTTTGCTAAACATCCCTTTTTGATGTCCTTGTCCTTTCTTCCTGTGTTGGAATCAGAGATAAGTATATATCATGAGACGTCTAGGGCAAAGAGACTTTGTGACTTCATAATGCATGATATGTAAATGCGCGTCCCAGTAGCTGATCCAAGGGTCAAACAGGAATTCAGAACGGGATATAGGAAACAGTCTTCTGATTGCCTCAGTTCAGGGAAAGTCCTTTGCAGTAGAACCATCATAAATAACTATTTTCAGTTATCATTAAGGATCCGAGGGGAAGCATGACATGTCTTATTGACTGCTGTTAGGGTATTAGAGCTACTGCAAAGTTCTCAGCATTCCCAATGACACATCCCCGTTGTCACCCAGGCTGCTGAAACCCCAGACTTTGTAATGCACCCTGATGCGCTGCTTTAGGTTGCACAGCACACACGCCAAGCTATCGCACCGTCTGACTGGTGAGCTCTGCAATCCCCAAGTGCAATGAGAAGAGGGAAAGAGAGGTGACTCAGGTGTTGCAATTTCCTTTATTAGATTAAGATAAGACACTTAAAGTGCCCTTCACATGGTAATAAGACGCACACGCACACCAAGTCTGTAGACGGACGAGCCAGCAGGAGACTCTAGGCGATGGAAGGAGCAGTGACAAAAGAGGTGCTCAGAGGAGGTGGGGGAGATAAGTTGACTGAGTGCTATTGTTCGTCCAGGGTCATGGTGGTCTGTCTCCCCTGGTGGATTGTGAATACATTTTAGATCATGGTATAAATGTTCCTTGTTTGTAATGCTGCCACCCTGTCCTTTACTCACCCATTTGTTTGTTTCACCGCTGCGGCACCTTGATTCAAACTAAGGTTATAAGCTCTTTGGGGCAGGGGCTACCTGTTGCTGTCGAGCGGTACAGCATCCAGCAGTCTGGGGCCCAGTTCAGCTGGGATCTCCAGGAGCCGAAGTAATACAAATAATAATGGTGCACTAGTGGGCAAACCCCGCCGAGGCTTGGTTTAGATAAGCACCAAGAAGCTGCGTCTGTGCTGGTGCAAAGCTGAGCTGAACTTATTTGATGGAGAACTTTCATTTGACCAGGCTGCTTGGTCAGATTTCCTGTTCTCCCTGGTGCTACCTGGAGCAGAAGTGCCCAAGATCAGACTCTCTCACAGCAGCTTACGAGGCTTTTCCAAGCCTCAAACAGTTCTGGTCAGCCAGATTCACCTTGATTCGTCTTTCAGAGCCAACAAGTCTGTCCCAAACACGCCGCAGAGCTGCCCTCTCCCACACAGTAGAGCTGGACCTTTATACAAGTATATTGAAATGAATATTTTTATTTTTACCATATAAACTTTTTAAAAGAAAGACTCAGTCTCCCATGGAGGGATGTTTGTGCGAGTTGACAAGACCCATCCTGCCGGCTGATATTCTGAGAGGTGATGTTTTCAGTGCAGGAAGGCAGTTCTGGTCCCAGTGGAGCCTCTTTCCCCTAGGGCTGCAGGAACAACAGCTGATTTCTTTTTAACTTAAATTAGTTCAGGATAAAAAGAGTGAAACATCCTGGGAAAAAATCTGTCGGGAAACAAAAAGGGGGAAAAATCTTCAGTCTTAAAAATTAAAACTTTTCAAGATAAAATGTTACCATTTAGATTTTCCTGCTTCTAGGATAGCAGGCCAATAAATCAGTGTCTTATTTTCATTAGGAAAATTGTTTTCATTTTCCTGCAATGAATGAATAGAGTTTTGTTTCTAATGATGCAAAAACTTCAGTGCAGCTGCTGAAGAGAGAGTGGGATCGACTATCAGTACCTCACTAGCTAAATGTGATTTGAGATGCAGTTTGCTTTTCTATATCTCAGATCTCAGGGCTAAACCACAAACTGTACATGACACAACTAAATTAATATTTAAAAATAATTACTTGCTGCCTGAAGGTAAACAGAAAAAAGGGTAAATAATTGATAGCACTGGGACTGCCACACTGTTAGTCTGCTGAGCGTTTATGATGTGCTGCGAAGGTTCAAAGGGATTGCTCGTCTGCTGCCTCTGAAGGAGGTTTTAGCTAATCATTCCAGGGCTTGTTTTTCAGCCAGAAATGTTTTCCGAGTTCTGATGCACTAGAATAGAATGCCAGCTTAATTTAGGCAATTCTCTAACTTAATTTACTAACTTTCCTTCCATGATTTGCATTGTAAATTATATGATGATTTAAAAAAAAATTACCCTATGAATTTTTTTTTACCCACCATCTGAAGGAAGATTTCATGTGGTCTCCTTCCAGGAATGTAGAATAATGTATATTTAAAGGAAGCTTATATAACATGCCACCTTATGACAATGTATCTCTGCGAAGTTTAAAAATGCACTGACTTTTGGAAATAATTCACGTCCAATAGTAAGTACCTACCTCTATTTGCTGCCTGATAGTCCAGCATCAGAGTACCCAGGGCAGAAAGGCAGAGCATAAATCAGTGGAAACTAATGTTCTTCTCTGGCCAGAAAAGAACTTCCATTGGTGATTGCACTGGCAATAAAAAGGGTCTCTCTAAACAGGGCTTTGCAATTTGCTGGAATTAACCAAAGCAAAGAACAGAATGCTGGCAGAAAAAGGAAGGGTTAATAGCTGCAGGTTAATAAAGTACACTGCACACCCACGGCAGCCTCACCCTTATGGGCTAAAGACAAATGTTACAAAAAATAAGATGCTTGTAACCGTCTAAAGCCAGAAGGCCCTAGTGATCCGGTGACGTTCATGAAATCTGGGGTACGCCTGTGATGTCTCTCTCACCCATCCCTAGGGTTTTTGCCCAGCTCTTTCCCCTGCAGTACGAACAGTTACACTAATGCTTAGCATGGCATCATCTCTTGAAAGTGCAGCATAAAGAATGATTAAACCTTGCAGCTCCCCTCTAGGGTTCAGAGGTTCCGATTATCCCCATTTTACAGACTGAGAGGAGACGGGATATATCCATGCCACACAGCAAGTTCCTAGCAGAACCGTCTGTAGAACCAATGAGTCCTGGCTCCCAGACACTTTAACCACTACGAGCTCCCTAGACCATTCTCTCTCTCTCTCTGATACCTTGTAGAAGCTGCTGCAAATACCTTTCCTTTCATTGGCAGAAGGCAGTCTAGTCATGGGATTTGAGGGGAAGAAGGGTCGCCAACCCTGATTTTATAACCAAGAAATATTTGAGGTTTTTTTTAATAATGATAAGTAAGTTTCTGGCCCCCAAGGTTTCAGAGAAAACCCAGAAAATGTGACGTAAGTGAGACCCAACGGCTCAGAGAGCAGAAGACAAAGAGAGAGAATCCCAAATGTATTAGGTTTGTGGGGGGAGGGCCCAACTCATGGTTTTTGACTGTTTTGGGTTCCTGTTACAGGGGACGGCAAACAGGAATCTCCTCTGAACTCTGCCTCGACATGCAGGGCATCACACAGGGTTTCTTCCCTAAACACCCACAACACAGGCATGCACATGCACCCCTGCACATATAGATTGTCAAAAAATCTCACCACGACTCTCTGGTATGTTTCCAAGAGATATGTCCAGCCCTCCAGACACCACAGTGTGGCCTCGCTGAAACAGCACATGGAATCGAGCATTCAAATGGCTTCTGTTCTCATCGGGAAAGTGGCGAATGGGGCTGGCAGAGGAAGCAGATAGAAAAATAGATATTGTGTAACTGTTTGCTGCTTTCAGTTGAATACCAAGTGCCTGGGATCCTTAGCCTGTCTCTGGACTTGCAGAGGGAATTTCCATTTATCCACATCTCTAATAGAACCAACTATTTCAGAGGAACAGCTCTCCCCACCCCTTGAGGTTGGTTGTTATTTTGCCTTGGTCAGTGGAGTAGGGACATTAAGTTTTTTAAGGTATGATCAGGACTTGCAATGTTACCAGCTAGAATAAAAGGAGAGGGAAGGTTCTTAATCAACTGGGGCAGTCATGAAAGAGTTTAGCATCTGGGACATGGATTTGCAGCTAATCCCAGGAGCAATGAGTTAGCGTCTCGGAGGCTGAGCTGTGCCAAGATTGCACAGTTTGAGTGCCAGAGTCTGCTGAGGGCCAGCGAACTGTTTATATCTACTAACTCTCCTATTCTCCCCATCCAAGCTGCCTGTTCTGACCAGGAGATCTTCTTCTGCCTATTCTTCTGACTGATGGGTCTCTAGAACAGAGAGGCTAATGAGACGATGCACAGAGCCACCAGTGAGCTGAGGGGTGTGGTCTGCTGCCCAAAGCACCGCCCCCACGAAATCTGCATTCCAAACACCATGTAATGTCGATCATCATTGTGGGTGCTCAGGCTGGCAGACAGTGAACGTGCCAAAGCCGTCTCAGACCCTCGAGCCCAGAGTTCGAACATCCTCTCCAATGTGCAGAAGGGGGAGTCTTGTAATCTTCAGGGACTTCTTCCCCCAGACTGCTAGTGAAACAGGCTGCAGGCCCTTGAGTGAGAATCATCTCTCTGACACTGCCCGC
Source organism: Malaclemys terrapin pileata (assembly GCF_027887155.1). Lineage (NCBI taxonomy): Eukaryota > Metazoa > Chordata > Testudines > Emydidae > Malaclemys > Malaclemys terrapin. The sequence goes on along the minus strand of NC_071526.1, from coordinate 19,574,380 downwards.
GAGCCAGTGGGACACAGCAGCATCAGACAGCAGGGCCTTTTTACTGCATTTTCAGCAGTGTCTTGTAATACTAATACCCTGACCCATCCGTGGCTCTGGGTGCGAGGCCTGACAACCTCAGGCCAGTAGATGAGTCTTACCCCCATGTTACTGATGCACAGAATGGAAGGGACCTGCCCCTGGTCAGACAAGAAGTTATGAACAGAGCTAAGAATGGAACCAGACTCCAGATCTCCAGCAGCACACATGTGCCCTTGCCCAGCGAGTGGGTGCAACACACATACAAACACATGCTGGCCACAGATCCCTGGCATTCCTTATCAGTGCTGCCTCCGCAGTGGTGCCAACAGGCAGCCTTCAGCTGTGGAAAACTATTCTTGTTTGAAGTCTCCCACATCAGCTCACTCAGTTGTTTCCTGGGGGAGCCCCCTTGTTGGCCCACTGTGCATAGGTCTTTGGGTACAATGCCATGCGATGGATTGATCTCTTTGTGCCATAATGTGCTCTCCTTGGCAAATGCTGACATAAAGGGAATATCTATTGTTCAATTGCAGCTTCCTGAAGCACACTTAATTTTTCTCATCATACTAAAAAGCTGTACTCCTGTTCCCTTATGTCAGTAAAAGGATTTGTTCTGTGCGGTCTGAAGCTTGCTGTGTGCTATCAGTAGCATGAGCCGTGCTTCTGCTGCTGCTCTGTGTCTTAAAAGGGAATTGTCAGTATGAATAGCAGGATTTTTTTCCTACTCTGTTGGAGCATCATTTCTCTTGCCTAGAAGAACTTAACAGAAGGATTGGAACTTGGTGTGTACATATTTACTGACTTCGCTGCGCCGTGCCAGTTCACATCATTCTTTTCCAAATGTTTGTTTGAAAAGGATAAGCAAATGAGAAGTATTTATAGATCAAAGTGCTGTCCAATCACACATGCTGTACTCTCTCCTTGTCCCCTTGTGTATCTGACTTTAAAAGAAATACATGAAGAATCAAATCAACAACATAGTTCTCCAAACCTCCGTCTTATCCTTAGACTGTTGCTGTGGCAGGATATCTTCTCTGGGCCACATTCTGCAGCCCTTAATCAGACAAAACTCCCATTGAAGCCAGTTGACTTATTATGAGGTTTAGCTTAGGCTACTATGCAGCCAGTGGTTGTCTGCTCAGATTTGTTCCTAGGGTCCTTATACAGCTACACAAAGGTTAAATACAGTTTGTGGCTTTTGTGAAATAATCATAGAATCATAGAAATGTAGAGGGACCTCAAGGGGTCCTCTGGACTGAGGCCAGGAGCAAGTATACCTAAGCCATTAGAATAGGTAGGAAAGATCTGATTGTAAAACACATAACTAATCTACAGACCTAAACATTTATACTGCTCTAAACCAGGGCTTCTGTTACCAAAAGAGGGTGTTTGGAAATGTCCCAGGGACCCCATCAGCTGCAAACTTCAACATATCATCTACAAAATGGAACGGCTGAGGAGCTGTGGGGATTAGCATTGCCAAGAGCATGGACGAGTCCAAAGAGGAGACTGGTGATAGACAGAACAGAAGGGAGGGGGCTTCCTTCACTGCCCTTAGCCACAGTATCTCTGTCTGAAGCACGTTCCTTATGGAAATCCCTCCTGACAACTCACCTTTCCTGTGATGCTGGTGAGCCAGGCGAATTCACTCCCTGAGAGCTTTGCTCTTCCTTATCTTCTCTGTATATTAAAAATAAATCCTAATGGCTCCCGCGGGGTGTGCACCTGTCTAAACTGAATGACTGTATTGCTGTGGTCTTGCCCCATCCTACCTTTTCGCGTCATGTCCAGAATTTAGATGGTGAACTCCGTGGGGCTCAGGCCTTGTGTGTCCTGGTCCTCCTTGGCGTTCCCAGGGCACTTTGGGGTGCTATGAACTTGTGAATAATAAGAATAATTAGAGACTTGGAAACGGGCTTCTCACACTGAGCTAGGTACTGGTTGACACAGATTTATTTTGGGCTGCAGATTTTGTGAGTCTGAAACTGTCTCAGTAAATCAGCCTGAGCCCATTCCAATAACCACAGAAGGCTCGGAGAGAACCAGACACAGTGAATATGCCCAGGATTGGTGGTAAGCAGAGGGGAGCAATTCAATGTAAAACAGGTGAAAAGAGTCAGGACCCCAGTGGGAGAGCTGCTGAGCGTTCCAGGGGTGGGTCAGCTCAGACTTTTCACTCTGGATTTATTTATCAATGTCACTGGAATCTGCAGCAGGATTTCAAATGTGTTTTGTTGACTTGGAAAGAAGGCAACGGTTCAGTATGTATCTGGTATTTAAAACAACAGCTTCTAAATCACAACTTTGTGCTTTTGGTTTAGTGGCAGGTTTATTTGCAAACTCAGACTCTGAGCTGGAATAATAAATCCAAATGAGCAGCATTGTTTTTCTTGCTAGATCCTGTTTTTACAGAGTCCATGTCAATCCTACTGCCCAGGCACAAGCAAGGAAATGCAGCAGTGGAAGGAATAAATGCACTTGGGCCTCAGATTGTTTATCTGCAGCAACCTATGTTTAGTACCGACTGCAGATATAATCTTCTCTATGGCCACCTCCACCTGTACTTTGTTCCCTCTTCCTCAGCCAGATTAGGAAGCAGAAGGAAAACCATCAACCACAGACCAAGTCTTCTCCCCACAATACCTGTGGCAGGGTCCCACTCCAGAGTAGTGCAAAAGCCAGAGCTTGGACTAAGGTCTGTTATCAGCCAGCTGACTGCACAAGGACAGCAGAGAATGCTTGGCAGCCTGTCTCCCTGCAGTGTCCAAGGCGTATGTTCTCTGCTCCTCTCCAGTCTAGTGTGGACTCCGGTTGAAGCTGAGGTTTGTTCCAGGAAGAGTGGGAAAATCAGGAGTTCCTAGGGGGTGCTTGGCAGGCCAAAGGGATGCTGCTGATTCTGTAATTGTCTCATTGCTCCTTCCCTGCAGCTACCACCCACAGTCTGGAAAAGGCAGATTAGAGATGGATTGCAAGCAGGTGAGCAGAGAGCACATAAGTAAGAAACAAACTGGGGCTTGAAATTGCTGCTCAGCCCACATCCACAGAGGGAGTTATTTGCTGATGTTTTCCCTCTCAATTTCTCTGCAGAAAATAAGTGGTGGGATCCAGTGTTAGGGTCACATAGGTCCACATTGCCCTGACCCACAGGGAGCAAGGAAAGTATTTCTACCAGTTTATTGACAAGGTAAAGCACAAACAGAGCAAGACATAAAACCAAAGCAGCAAGAATAGAGCCAGTCCCACAAGCCATTCCTTAGCCTGAATCACAAATAGTGCCTACAAACAGTGACCGTGGATGCTTGCCTTTCTGAGGTGTCCAGGCACAAGGGCAGGTAAAGTGACTATTTACACTGTTGGGGGAGCTAGTGCAGTGAAGGACAGACTCCATGAATGCACTAAAATAGCCTATTTCTCTTTAATATACAGAATCCTTGAGGCTGAGGGAGGCAGACAAAAGCTCCTGGAAAAATATTACAAGAAAGTTATCCCTCAGCATGGCCAGTGAACTGAGCTTCAGCCTCCAGGGATGGCTAGGGACATACAAACTGCTGGTGCTGCACACTAACCTATCTGCACTCTTTTGTATCAGCTTTGCACAGATGACACCTGAAGATATTGCCCAGACCCAAAGTTCATTTGGAAAATGACTAGATGTTAACGCAGAGAGAGTAACGTTCCTTCCGGGCTGCCTACTAGCAGCACAAAGCCGGTTTTCCTGAAGTGTGCACTTCAGACTGGACACGCACAATGAGGTTTTTCCACCTGTATGTTGTGGTGTGTCTAGGAGCTGGGTAAATTCCCCGTGTAAACAAGCTGCCAGGCTGAAGTAGCAGCCAGTAGAGATCTCCTCCCTGTATGCAGGTCTCCAGTACAGGGTCACCTCTGGCTGCGCTCCTACCTCATTCTGCAGTCCTTTTTGCAAAGAAATTCAGCATTTAAGTGTTAAAATGTTAGTACAGAGTTGCAGAAGGACCAAAGCAAAGACGCTTGAAATTCAGTCTATTCCCAATGCAGTGCCCTTTGATAAAGGGTCCCACTCCAACTTTGGTTAATATCGTATGTAGAGAGGGACATGCTGAGGGGTAAAGTGAGGGGGGGAATTTTCAAAACACACAGATGGCAATGAGGTGCCTTCCTCCATTATACCTCCCTGCCATCTGTGCCTGGAAAATCTGCTCCTGTTTTGTAGGACTCGTTATGCTATTTATTTCAGGCCAAACCAAAATGCAAGCCCACCCTAGTGGTGGGCTTGGGGCTCATTCCCTGATTTACCCCATGACAAAGTCTCTGTAGGGGAGTTAATTGGCACTGCTATGAACAAAGTGGCATTGCTAAAATGGGTCTCATTTAGCAAGAGATTTTCTACATTATTGGTAAGGCTACGGTTTAGTCATGGGTATTTTTTAGTAAAGTCATGGACAGGTCACAGGCAGTAAACAAAAATTCATGGCCTGTGACCTGTCCGTGTCTTGTACTATATACCACTAATTAAAACTTGGGCTGGGGGGCTGGAGGTACTCTGGGGGGCCAGCCCGGGACCTCTGCTGGTGCTGGGCGGGGGAGGCCTGGGTTGGTGGGGCTGGCAGGCTCCCCAGAAGCATCTGGCATGTCCCTGAAGCTCCTAAGGGAAGGGAAGGCTAGGGGGGCTCTGTGCGCTGCCCCCGCCACAAGCACCGGCTCTGCAGCTCCCATTGGCCAGGAACTGCAGCCAATGGGAGCTACAGGAGTGGTGCCTGCAAGCAGGAGCAGTGTGCAGAGCCCCCTAGCCCCTTCGCCTAGGAGCTGCAGGGACATGCCAACCGAGGTAAGCCCCCTAGAGGTAAGTGCCGCCACACACCCCAACCTCCTGCACCAGCCTTGAGGCCCCTCCCACACCCAAACTACTGCTACTGCTGGGGGGGGGGGTGGCATGGTGGCCTGAGACTGCCCCAGCAGCGGCCGATGTGGCTGGCCCAGGGGCTGTCCAAGCTGATCGATCCGCTCTGGAGCCAGCCACGCTGGCCGTTGCAGAAGTCACGGAGGTCACAGAAAGTCATGGAATCCATGACTTCCATGGCCTCCATGCAGGGCTGGTTCCAGGCACCAGCCTGGCAAGCAGGTGCTTGGGGCGGCCGCTCCGGAGAGGGGCGGCACATCCAGGTATTCGGCGGCAATTCGGTGGACAGTCCCTCACTCCCGCTGGGAGCAAAGGACCTCCCGCCGAATTGACGCCGCAGATCGCGATCCTGGCTTTTTTTTTTTTTTTTTTGGCTGCTTGGGGCGGCCATAACCTTGGAGCCGGCCCTGCCTCCATGACAGACATGCAGCCTTAATTATTGGTATATCTGTGAATAGAGTGCAGCCCTAGAGAAAGGACAATTGTTAAAGCAGCTACTGTGAGTTTATGGAATAGAAAACTGAAAAACGCCCCCTTGGAGAGAAGTCCCAGTGAAAACAGCGAAACTTTCCTATGTGCATACAATTGACTGTGGAGCTAGCTAGCCTGGGTTAAGCCCCCAGGATAACGCAGTAACACATGCAATTGAGAGATTTTGCTAGTGAAATATCCACTTGTGAACTGTTCATGGGTAAAAGAAAAATGGAGCCGAGACTTTGCCACCTGAATTCCCTTCCTCTCCTTCAGTGGGTTATCAGCATGAAAACAGGAAATGAATTGGACCCCATTAATAATACATGAAGCCTCCGTGTTCAGGCTGCGTGCTCTATCGTCCAAGTGTATGAGACACTGTGTGCGGAGGAAACGCAAGAGGAGTTAAACCCTCAAGTTCGTTTGCTCTTTCTAACCACATAGCAAACTTTGGGCTTATACTTAAATGTTAGTCTTTCGTTTCTGCCCCTAAACTTGCTGCAAAGCTGTTAATCGCTCATATAAAAGCCAGAAGGTTTGTTATTGAGCAGTGAGAAATAGTTCCCCAGAACCTAAAGATTTCCCTTTATATAGACCATAAATAATTAAATGCTACATGTCACGTTTTCCTCAAATGGGGCCTTTTTCATTAGGTCTTAGACCTTCAGCCCCTGTTTTACACATTTTTCCTATTGATTGTGTGGTGCAGACTTTTTCCACATGACAAATGCTGGTGTTTGCCAGGGACACTCCCAATAGCAGGACACATTGCTACTTGCTTATAGATTTTGAGGTCATCTTTGCTTGAGGCAAACGTGGTTCACTGTTTGATAGGGGGGTTGAAAAGAGTTTTGTAAAAATGTTAAATTTCCAACTAAAGAATGTGTGCCCCAGCCTGCCTTTTCAAATGTCCATAGGAATTAGACTGACTAGCCTGCCCGTTCTAGTTGTGATTTAAAGCAGGGTCATCCAGGCCTGCAATAAAAGCTGCCATACAGTCCGAAGGCGAAAGCAACCAGAGCATGAGACCTATCAAAACTAATGAAAAACCCACAGGGACTTTGCCCAGAGAATATGCCCTGCCTGGGTTATAATAAAAACCTGGGATGGTTTATGGTGGAGTTCAACTGTAAAATGCTTAATGAAGGTGAATTATAAAGAACACAGGAAGACATTAACTACAGTTGTATGAAAGAACCCTTTGAGACTGCCATAGAAAGGCTCATGGTGGGAAGAAACCAGAAGACTTATCACAGCTCTGAGAAGGCCTATTCTAACCCAAACTGAAAAGCTAACACGTGGTAAGGCTGGGGTTCTGGTACAGACACACACCAGTTTACCAGTTTATTCTTACTGCAGAGGATGGCTAAGTCAAAGGACACGTGCCGTGGTAAGAAGATGCTTATCACTGCTGTAATGAGAAGGCATGTGTGAACAAGCAGCTCATCTCCACTGTGGTACTGATATGATCCAAAGTGGTCACGTGGTGGAGTCTGCTATAACCGTAGTGAAAGGCTAAGTGCAGTCCTAATAACATATAGTCCATGTCAGAACAGCCCTACTGTATTTTTGAACCTGCTAGTATGTCCTCCCCAGGAATGAATGTGATGACCCCAGCTCCTTCGATAACATGCTGGGAGTGGTGAACTCCAACTCACACATCTGTGTGAGTTTAGATTACACAGTGTAATCTAGTAATTTAGATTACACCAGTTACCATGGACTATGTTGTATGGGCTCTATAAATGTAACAGCCCCCTACCATGTATAATTCACTGTCATATGTGGCTGGTAAGGAACCCTCTGAGCTGTCCCTTGGGATCAGCGATGGCCTTGGGCTCGGGCCCAAATGTTCCTCGGTCCCACGGGAACCTGGTGGTGTTACTGCCGCTTTGATCACTGTGTAGAAAATCATTCCTCACTGTGAATGAAGCCAGGGCAGGGTGTGGAGGCTGCTCACATCACTCCCTGATCATCACCTTGTGCCTTCTCCTGAGACTGTTTCTTGAGTCCATATTTTGGATCTAAATTCCTCTAACTATTCCTGCTCTGTCATAGTCTTGTTCAAAAGTGCTTCCTTGCTAGTCCTGTCTCTCGCTTAATTCCTGCAACATAGATGTAAAGCCTCCGACAGGGTGAGAAACCTGGAGAGCAGCAAAATTCCACGTCCAGCAAAACTACAAATTCAGAGTCATAATTCAATCCAATTAAACAGAATTGTGTTGGCCGCCTTCTCTAAGTTGATAGGAAATTGGATTTGGCTCATTGTGATACAAGGGGCAGTTTGGCAAATGCATGCTTTCAGCCAAAATCATTAATCAACTATCAAGCAGAATTATGTTTTCATTGGAGTTTACATTACCATTTGGTTTACTTGTTCTTGCCGTCTGGCTCCATCCATAACAAGTGCAGCCAACTTCTAATTCCTAACTGTTTAAAGATGCTCATTCAGTCCTATTAATATAAGTGAAATGCCAGACAATTAATCAATATCCACAGTATTAGTAAGGCGCGGTCTGTGTGCAGAAGAATCTATATTGCCATCTCAATTTCGAGACACTTAATGTTGCTCGTGTTTTTTAGATTATGAATGTAGGTTTTGGAAATAATCACATTTACAGTGCCAAAGTGCATAAATATTAAATCTCCAGGTTAGCTGTAAATCTGCTGTCCAAAACTTTATTGACCAATATGCCCTATATGTGAAAAGATGATAGATGTGCAGTATTGCACCCTGTGCAATATGTCACTCATATGCCTGTGCTCTTAGACATCTGCTGTACCAATGCCACTGTGCAGTTCTCATGCCAATGCCATTGCACAGCAGCTGCCATATGTATTATTTGTATTCCTGTCAATACTTTTCAGCCAATGCAAGGGAAAATCTCACTTTGCCCATTTTCCCTTGAACAGTGCAGAATCCTATTCCTTCTTCTGCTTTCTTGGACTCTTCATCTCTAACGCTTCAGAGTAACTGTGGCATTTAACAGCAGCAGTTCCTGCTTTTGGATTCTGCATATAAAATGTGTAAACCCAGAGCATCCCCCTTGTGGATGTGCAAATCACATTGACAACAGAAGATCAGGTGCCAGAAACACTAAGAACGTTAGAAATGGTTGCAAGAGCAGCACAACGAGTTCTCAAACACTCCATGTGACATGTTCTTGGTGGAGGGAGCTCTCAGGAGGGTGAATAGGATGAGGATTGCCAGTGTTCTATGAAACCCTTACAGCACAGGATCCCCTGAGCCAGCTCCATGCTTCAGAGCCCACTCAGATGCACAGCTGGACAAGCCCTAAAAGATGCTATTATGAAGCTGTACATTGACAGAGGCTGCATAGACGCCTGACCTCACAAAGAAATCCAGTGCAAATGACGGATCCTAAGAACCGATCCATCTAGTTCTATGTCCTGCTTACAGTAGCAGCCAGTGGCTGATGCTTCAGAGGCAATACACCATAGTAATATCAGATGTGAAGGCCTGCAGAGGCCCCCAACCCCACCACTAATTCACTTGGTCAGTTGACCAAATGCCATAGCAAGGGAGGTGACCCTAGAAGTTCCCAGCTGAAGCTGTGAAGTGCCACGATTGAGATTCACATGCAGTCTCATAAACAGGCCCTTTGTCTCTGGCAGGCTGCATAGGAGCTTTCAAGTCGATACGCTGCCTTATCACCAACATTCTTCTGAGGTTTCCACCCTGGTACAGCCCAATGTTGGGGGGGAGAAATCTTGGCCTGTAAATAAAGAATAAGATGAAAGGGGAATAACTAGAGGCCACAAAGTATGGCACTGAAAGCCTTCTTCCCAGCCAGGAATCACCTTCCATTCAGAGTTTAAGGTTATTGGAAATGGATGAAATTCAACAAGGAGGAGTGAAGAGTAATGCAGCTGGAGCCTTGCTGTGTATGATCAATTGAGTGGAAGTCTGACTGAATATGCTCACTGAGGGGGTGAATGCCATAATATGATTGAGGGGATGTGGGACTGAACATGATTTATTGGGTATAATTGAGTATTCAGTATTGGAGTAGGAACAGGAGTCACTTAACTTAGATTAAAACACAACAGCACCTGGTGCTTGCTGCCAAAATATATTCCAAGGAAATCCGGGTTGCTAGAAAAAGGCTTTATTTTTCTTTTAGGATCTTTTGCAAGTAAAGTTCCTCTGTTATATTTGGAGAGGGTCATATGGTAAGTGGGGAAAGTGTTTGTTAAATTAATAGAGGTGTCAATGTCACCCAAGAATCTCCATTTATTTACAGTGGGAGTCAGTTGGCTACAACCCAGCCTACAACTCAGATGCTCTGCCCCTCATCACAGTTACTTCTTACGCCCATCCCATTAATGTCTTATCTGACCTATTTCTGAGGCTTTACCATGAGTGTGCCATCTTCACCTCCCTGCGGGAGTCTGAGCTGCTGCCAATTGTTTTTATTGTAAGAACTTTTCCTCAATGTCTAGCCTAAACGTTCCCTTCCTTCACTCCAGGCCAGTGCTTCTTGTGGTACTATCTTCTGTACATAATCTCTCCGTTCATTCACATGGTTAACTGGAAGTTAATTAGAGACTCTGATCCTGTTTCCTTGAGTCTTCACTTCTCCAGACTATGGTCTGAATCCTGTCCCCGTGTGGCAAACCCCACTGAGATGGGACAGGTCTTTCTGTGACCGCTGTTCGCTTTTCTATCTCGTTCTTGATATGAAATTCTTTTGATGTTATAATCAATGTTATAGACCCTGGTTAAGCGAAAACACCACAGAGCGCCCCCTCCCCCAGCCATTCCCCTTGGGTCAGCTATGCCCAACTGAGCAAGGGTGGAACAGTACCGTCTCTGGCCATGCTCCTGTCTTGCAGCTTCACAATTTCCGTACCATGTACAACAGCAGCAGTTCTTACGGCTCCAGCACCCCCAGCTCTGGGCTCAGCAGGCCCAAAAGAGAATATCCCAGCACATTTTTAAGGTTCTTAGCCTAGCAAAGCAAAGCTGTCTAATTCTCTGCCTTGGGAAGGTGCCTAGCAGGAACTCTGAACCTCCTGCATGGCTTTAAGTTTAACCTAACCCCACACTGCTGTCTGACTGGGCAGGGTGTGGAAGTGCATGTAGTGCCCTGTCCTAGAGGTCCTTTCATGATCATTGACTCTCAGCTCCCTCAGCTAGCCAGCTGTTACTCCATGCTGTGCACTGTGGGCTTTCCTCTGGGTAGCATTTATCTGCTTTCTTTACCTTTATTATGTAGCATGACAGCTACTGTTTTACTGGAATCTAAATAGATGCTATCAGCTGCATTCCCTTTATCTGCAAAATCCATGACTCTGGCAAAGAAGTCTATTAGATTTGTTTGGCATGACCTATTTTTAATAAGCCCCTGCTGCATGGCACTTGTTAGCCCTTATTCCCAGATGTTTGCCCACTGCCTCCCTTGTTCTGTGTGCCAGTATGTTGCCTAGAACAGGTGTCAGGCTGACTGGCTAGGAATTCCCTGGTTCGCCCTTCTCCCGGCCATTCCGAAGAGCTGTGCTGACTCTGCCATGCACACGCTTCAGGACTCAGGCAGGAATCTGCAAAGGCACCAGGATTTCTTCAGCTATGGGCTCTGTCTATAACTGCTGGCGTCTGAGCCACATAAACAGTCCCCTGTGGCCCATTAGAATGTGCTGTAAGACAAGGCCGTGAGAGGCGCCAGACCCATGGCCTCTCCTCAGGCCCTGAGCAGGGCACAGTCAAGCAGTGGCAATGCAGAACTCCCAGCTAGTGGACCTCAGTCCTGCTCCACATGTCAGTTCAGGGTATCCTGGGCCTTTCTGCAGAGACTGTCAACAGGAGCGGATGGGGGAGGGTGGCAGCAGCCTCTGCCCGTGGGATTTATTTCCTTTGAACCAGCAAATACCAGAAATAGGGAGAGAACTGAGGAGCCCTCAGAGCCAAAACAGAAAGTCCAGTATGGGCTTGGCGACCTGCAAACCTCCCAGCCTGGGAGGGAGGGATTCCATTTTTAGGGAGCTCTGAAAGGAAAGGACTCTGAAGATGGAAACCCTTTATTTTCTTGTCCCCAGTGCATTAGGAATGCCTCAGGGAAGAGCCAGTGACTCCTTACCCCAGGGAGAAACGCTCACTGGCGTCACAAGATGCCCCATTATCAGCTGTCCCTCCTCCAGCTCTCTACTATTTGCTCTGCCCTTCTGGCCAATGTGCTCTGCTTCATTTTACATGTGAGAAGGTGGGGACCGATCTGCACTGCAAAGGGAGATGGTGATGTGGTGAGCTGCTTGTACCTGCTCCCATAAGATTGTGAGTTAATATGTAAATGGACCTCAAGGGACATCAGCGCAATGGTGACCTGGCGGGCAGCCATAGCTCGCTGGCCTGTCTGGTCTGCCATCGGCTGAGGGTGCAGGGAATGGGAGCAGCTCATTCGGTCATTGCTCTCCGTGCTGATCCCCCATTGCCCTCTTTTCTTTTCTTTTTTCTTTTTTTTGGCTGGTTGGTCGTATGGGTGTCAATGAAGAGTTTGGGCCCATAAGGGGGAGGGGGATTCTGGGAGTTTTCTGGTTATAAATGCTTCTACAATTCTCAAGCATGGCCCTGTGAACTTGGCAGAAAACCACCAAGGTCGTCTCCCAGGTGTCACAGAAAACAGGTGTGACGACTTTCCACCTGTCCGGAGCTGGGTTGGCAGCTGTGACCTCCCGCTGGAAAGCACGGCAGCTCATTACTGGCCCCCTGAGCCTTCAGCCCTGCGGAGCCGGTGGCTCTGTGTGACACCCCATGTCTGTCAGAAAGGGAGATCCTCTCCCACGAATAGACTGAAGCTGCTTGGGAGTGTGTTCAGACAGGCACAGAAAGTGGCTGGAGCACAATCGGAGATTCTGGCGTCTCTCATTGTAACGGATCCAAACCAGGGTTGCTGCATCTCACTGGGCAGAGAGGCCTGAGGTGCCAGCACGGTGCCTGGTCTGGGGAGGCATTAGAGGCGATTGGCCTCTGCTCGTATGCCGTCTTTGAGTGCTGTTCTAGCACGTGTGTGAACCAGGCTGTCTGAAAAAAATAGCTCGGAGCAGTGGTAAATCCTAGAATAAGCCAAGTTTGTCTGACAATTACTGAGCCCGACTGTCTGGTACAAACATGGCCCAACTGGAACTGAAGGGTGAGGCTGCAGCCTCAATCCAGCCACTAAAACGATCGGAGAAAGCCAAGGATTTGTGCTGACTCTCCAGGGCCAGCCCATCCCCCAGTGCACCTGGCCGGCAGGGTTCCCGTATCTGGTGCAGGGGCAGGAGTGAACCTCCCAGCTCTGCTCACTCAGCACCTTGCAGAGCACCTGGGAACGGTTGGAAAGACGTAGAGAGAGCAAGGCTAGCAAGCAGTCTGGAACAAAGCCTGTTGCGACTCCTGCAGTGGTGAGCCCAGCCCCTCGGCGCTCAGATACCCTGGCAATAGGTGCTTTGGCAATAGAGCATACAACCACAGATTCTGCCAAAGGGGGGTATTAAAGTGAGGATCCAGCACAGAAGGCAAGAAATAACAGCAGACAAATTTCCCGGCAGAGAGATCCAGCCAGCGGTGCTGGGAGATAGGCTAAGTGATGTGCGGCAGTCATGCTGCAGTAGCTGCAAAACTTCTGACCATCTGTGGTCCCCGCCAGCCCCACAGGTACTGCTGGTCCCTGCGCCCTGGTCTACCAGCCAACATGGATGGCTGCCCGATGGCTCTGAGTGCTAATTGACCGGTGCAGAGGGAGGGGATGAAGACAGCTGAGGCTGGTGGGATCTGAAGTTGGAGTAGATGAAAGTGAAAGTAATGGTGAGGTCAGAGCGAATGCACACCAATGGGGTTTGGTGTTGTGAGTCTCTCTTATTGCCAGTAAGTTGCCTTACAATGATGCCTAGAAATTCCAAAGGAGGCTGGGGCCCCTGGGGCTGGGAGCTGTACTTCTGTCTCTGCCCCAAACAGATCAGGCTGGCCCGAGGGTGAAGGGGAAACCCAGGCCCAGAGAGGAAGGGCCTTGCCCATAGTCAGACAGCAGGTCAGTGGCAACTAAAGTACGCTCCATGTAACACCATGTGGGGCATCACTGAGATCAGTATCTGCATGGCACCAGCCTCCCCCTCCAAAATCTTCAGTCACCTCAGTGGAAAAGAAATAGCTGGGAGAGAAGGGGTCTCAGCAGACTCCAGGTGACCCTGCCAGCACAAAAGCTAATGCAGGTGCCAGGAAGGACAAAACTAATAAACCAGGGAAATTCTGACACCTTGTGAGAATCTTACTTCTCGGATTAAGGTACAAGCAATGGGATTGTCACGCTCACTGCTTCACACCAATAACTTGGTGCAGCAGGTCATTCATCTCGGCCTGTGTTCGGCAGGTACCAAGTGCGGTGCTGTGTTCTAATGTGGCATCTGCTCTTTAATTACATCTAAGTGTTAATCCTGGAAACAGACTTTTAACAAATAATTGGAGAAAGTTGATACAATTTAAACGAAGGCTTTACTAGTTCCATTTCCCACAGGAGCAGCTTAAAGTGTGATTGGATAAATGTCAGGTGAGCTGCAATTGAGAGTGTACTTGTGCAGAGAAGCATTGCCAACACAAATCTTTTAATAGTCTTTCAGTGCCTGTAAGGTCTTAAAATCAATCAAAGGATTAACTAAGCAAAGCTGGTTTTATGATACATGATCCTGCTTTATGCAATTGGATCTAAATTTGCTTAGGCACCTAATTACGATCAGACTTGCTCATGTACCTTTGTGATTCAAGGAGCCTTGAAGCCAGGAGAAATTCTAGCAAATCTCTAATGATTGGAGGCCACCCCTCCCCAAAGCACTGAGCTGCCAAGGGGGCCTGATGGCAGCTCCAAATGTCCAGAGTTACAGGCTTAATCAGCTTAGAACGAGAGACAGACCCTGCCACTTCTGAAAGGGAATCGGGAAGGCAGTGTAAGGGAGAAGAGCCTTTATGGCAGATTCCATAATGGGATGCCTAATGCTCTGCACTCATCCAAAGCCACTCACTTTCCAACTGTCCAAGAATGTCATTGGACTGGGCCTTCCACAGGCACCAGAGGCCAGTCCAGCCAAAAATGAATTAAGAGTTGGCACACTGTACCCTCTGGGGCTGTTTATCAGGATTATCAACTGCAGATCCAAATGCTGTTCCAGAGGATGGCAGTGATATCTGCATTGCCCAGCAAGGGCTAGGTCTGGCTAGCAGGGCAAATTGTACTCCTGGGGGAATTCTGCACCAAAAAATTAAAAATTCTGCTCACAGTATTTTAAAATTCTGCATATTTTATTTGTCAAAATATCACAATATAATCACTCTGGTTTCATTTATTTAAACTACAATACAATGGATGGAGAATGGGAGTGGGGAGCATTGGAGGAAATCCCCAAACCCCCTTGCCTAATAGAAATGTAGCTAGGTTTGACCCTTTATTTCTAGTTATTAGTCAACAAATATATGTAGCCATATGCTCAGTGTTACATCGTAGGCAACTGAAGAGCAAGTGAGGACTGGGGAAATAAACTCACAATTTATATTGGCTACTGACCATCTCCAGAAAGGTCAGTAGCAAACAGTTCATGGAGCACATTTTGATAAGAAATTTTTTCAGTCCAAAAATTTAGACCAGTTCTACTCACTAAAACACCATAAGCATTTATAAAGCCATACTGTCCTTTATACCCTCTGGCAATGTGAAGGAGCCTTAAAACTTTTACACCTGTTTTATACTCCTGGGGAATTCACAAAGATAATGGAAACAATTGAGTAAGCAGGCAGGCTGCTACATTCTGCTCTGTCTGAGGGAACAGAGTCTGCCCCACGCCTACCTCCTCAGAAACACCCCGAAGCCCTGCCCCTCCATGCTAAACTTGCTGCAATAGCGAGCAAGAGAGACACAGAGTGTCTCTTTCTCTCTCACACGCATGACTGCTACCCCTGGCGGTGATGTACGTCTCTACTGGGTGCTCTGGGTACCCAAACCAACCTGCCTGTGCTGCTGGGGAGAGGTGCCTGACCACTCTTGTGCCTTCTCTTTGCTTCCTCATCAGAAGTCATTTTTCTGTGGGGAAGCAAGGAAATCTGCAGGGGACATGAATTCTGTGCACACACAGTAATGCAGAATTCCCCCAGGAGTAAATTAAATTGTACAAAAAACAGACACTTGCCTTGCAGAAGTGACTTTACCTGGCAGAGACATGGACCCTGTCCAGAGATGTTTATAATCTGGCCAATGCAAACCCTGGCCAGGTGCCTGAGGAGCAGGCGGTCCATTTTAGCACTTTCAGTGCTATGGTAATATTTTAGTACAGTGCTGGTCATGCTGCTGGCACTTAATTTTTGTTTGTGTTAATATTATTTTTTATTCGTGATAGTTAAGATGGCATCAGGACTCGCTTCACCAACCCGAAACCTTAGAAGCCTGGCAATCAGAAGTGAAGGAAGAAGGTTGCATGTATTTCATATGTAGTAAAGCAAGGAAAAAAACACGATGCACCATCTGGAGCACTAAATCCTTCAGCTGGCAGAGGTGCTGTATAGCCCATGTGCACAGGAGTCTCGGTGACGAAGGAGCTGATTGCTCAGACTAGCTGGGTGCATCCTTCAAGCAAGAAGGGCTGGGAGCCTCTCCAGAGTGGCTGCTTCCATCCTACATGTTCTGCAGATTCACCTGTGATCTTGGGCATACCACCACGTGGAAAGCAGTCTAATCAGGAACTCCAGAACGTTTGTCAGTGTGGGAAATTCTGAATGGTTTCCCAATAGTTTAACTGTTCCAATACCTGGTGAGTCCTATAGAGGTCTATAAAATCATGACTGGTGTGGAAAAAGTAAATAAGGAAGTGTTATTTACTCCTTCTCATAACACAAGAACTAGGGGGGTCACCAAATGAAATTAATAGGCAGCAGGTTTTAAACAAACAAAAGGAAGTGTTTTTTCACACAACGCACAGTCAATCTGTGGAACTCCTTGCCAGAGGATGTTGTGAAGGCCAAGACTATAACAGGGTTCAAAAAAGAACTAGATAACTTCATAGAGGATAGGTCCATCAATGGCTATTAGCCAGGATGGACAGGGATGGTGTCCCTAGCCTCTGTTTGCCAGAAGCTGGGAATAGGCGACAGGGGATGGATCACGGGATGATGACCTGTTCCGTTCATTCCCTCTAGGGCATCTGCCATTGGCCACTGTCGGAAGACAGGATACTGGGCTAGATGGGCCTTTGGTCTGATCCAGTATGGTCTTTCTTATATTCTTATGGCCTCATGACTGTTGGTGTGCAGGGATCACCATCTGACTGACGTTGTCTCATTGTTTCCTTGTACTCTCCCATCTGTTGCCTCTTGTCTTTATATTTACATTGTACGCTCCTGGGGCAAGGACAGTTTGTTCTATGTTTGTTCAGCGCCTAGCACAATGGGGGCCTGGGGCTCCAGGTCTGTGGTAATACAAGCAATAAACGACACTAATTATCTCTCCCCACCCTTCTCTGTATAGAGAGAAGGTTTCTTTGTCCATTACACCAAACGTGGCATTTCCTGTTTTGGGCATTTTTATATTTGCCTTGACTTTTCTTTCAATTTGTCTTTCATCCCTTAGTTTCTTGCTTGTGGTCCCTTCTGCTTCTCCCAGGGGATATTTTTCATTCATTGCTGTTTCTCTCTCTTTTTCTCTCTAGTGGCATTTGCTTTTCTTTTTAAAACGTTTATTCTCTGTGATTTTTTCCTAATTTTCTTTCTCATAGCTTTTTCTTTTAGGTTTAACCTTTATTCTTTTTAGAATAAGTTTTCTCTTTGGTTTGCTTGTTTTATTTACACACATGCACAATGGTGAGTGGGCGGCTGCACATATACAGCTTTTATTTAATGTACATTCAGTACCTGACTTTTTTATTCCATTGTTGTATTTTCTTCCTAAATTAATGCTTTATTTTTCTCATTGCAAATGTATCACATTGGCTAAGCTGGAGTCAGAGGAACACAGGAATTGCCAGCCTAGCTCTGTCAGTCTAGTCCCATGTCCTGGCTCTGACAGTGGCCATCAGCAGGTGCTTCAAAGGGAGGTGTCAGACCCCTGCGGTAGCAGATGTGAGATAATCTGCCCCCCCCAACCCCCCACTCCGCAGTAGGTCTCATCCTGGTTGCTAATCGTTAGAAGCAAGAGATTTATTATCCCTCTACCATAAAATGTGTTATAAGTAGTTATTATAATTTTGCATGTTGTTATCCATATCAATATCCAACCCTTTTTGGCTCTTGTTTAGGTCTTTGCCTCACCAGTTTCCTTTGGCATTCAGTTCCACGGTCTAATTATACTTTGTGTGAAACTTTGATCAGCTTAGAATTTCCCACCTTTTAATCATTGAATGTTCCCTTGTTCATGTGTTATGGGCCAGGGAGAGCAGACGTTCCCAATACCAGTCATTATTTTACATACTTTTATCATGTCCCTTCTTATTCATCTAATTTTTAAAGTACCCAGTCCAAAACGGGTGACCGGTACTGCACACTAGTTCAGATGAAGCTGCACCACTGACTGATACAATGGCATTGTGCTAATTTCCATATTATTCTCCATCCCATTCCATATGCAACCCAACATTTTGTTTGCTTTTTTGGCCACAGCAGCACATTTCAGAGGCCTTCACCGAGTTGTCTATATTGATGCCCAGGTCCCTTTCCTGAGCTGATACAATTAATTTAGAACCTTGTTAGAATAGTTAATTTTTTTCCCCTCCAACATCCATTACTTTACTTTTATTGACATTGAATTTCACTTGCCATCATGTTGGTCGTTCACCTAGCTTGTTTAGGTCTCTCCGGAGTTCCTCACACGTGCAAGGCTGTATTCGTGTTGGCTAGAAATGCCAGGGAAAGGACAAAAGATGAGAAATAGTTGCAACTAATATTCTAGTCTGCACTTGTGTTTAATCATTCTGAAGGTAGAAAATGCCTGATGTATGAATAGAGACTTCTGTATAATCTATCTTGCTTTTTGGTGAATTTAACAACTTAGTCTGTTTAAATTAAGCTCTGCTCTCATTTAAATTTAGCTTTACATTTTCTCTCTATTCTTTTGAACTTCTCAGTGCCAATTCCGTCCCCAATACCTTCTCCAAACTATAACCCCCGCTCACCATTGCCACAAATTTGAGAGTTAAACCAGGAAGTTTCTGGGACTATTCATGTTTGCTGACAAGAATATTTCTGAGGAACCAAGTTCGGGCTCTGCCAAAGAATCCGATCAATGTGCAATTATAACCTCAGTCAGATTGGGAGGAAAAATGTGACTCCATCTGCACAGATCAATCCTTATATTTGCGACTCTATTTAGATTTGGGTGGCTTGAGCTCTCTAATCCTTGCAAAATAGTTCTTTATGGTTTATCCGACTCATGGTGCTTAGTTAAGCAGTGACTGAGACTCATGTAGTTTAGGATATAATATAACATAGTTCTCCAGGATTTTCTTCTCTTCCACTGAATTTAAAGATTATTGAATTGAGACCAAATAGCTCTATTTGAAGTCTGTGATTGTTTACTATGGAAAATCTAGAAAATCAGCATCAATAAGAAATTTTATTGCTACAGAAGCCATATCTGGCAACAGTCCAACAGCCACTGACAACAGCTGGATGTTTGCCAGTGGTTATTTTCCTGTGGGCATAGTGACTTCTTCAGCAGTGTTAAAAGTGCTGTTTGCTTGCAACACTAATCTGTGATGAATTTACGTTCCAGGCCCCCAAGACCACAATTTATTATTTATTCACTGCAGAACGGTTTAGAATAATGACTGTAAAAGAATGTAAAGGTGAAAGTTGACATGTAAATCTGCTATATTTCTGGGTGCAGAAATGTGCAAAGTGGGGGGAAGCAAATGCCTTATTGTCAAGACAATAGCTCTAAAACCATTGGTCCTTTCAAACGCAGTGTGCAACACTCACGCCTGTCTGAGGCAAGCCAAGTCAGCAGGGAACAGCAGAACTCAAGCATCACATGGTGGGTGGGTGGGTGTGTAAAACTCCTCGGCTGAGGCGAGTTCCGGCTCTAAAAGCCTTGGTGGGAGTGAGAAGCCCATTACAGACCATAGTTTTACTGGTCATTTAGAGCTTGATGCTAACAGGAGCCAGAGAAGCACATTTCAGTCCGGGAGTGGTGGGGGAGTTGGCAGAATGAACTAGTGGTTGGGAGTAGATTAGAAATATTGCAACATGCCAGTGGGCTCTGGGTGAGTTGTC
Source organism: Malaclemys terrapin pileata (assembly GCF_027887155.1). NCBI lineage: Eukaryota > Metazoa > Chordata > Testudines > Emydidae > Malaclemys > Malaclemys terrapin. Next base: position 19,554,773 of record NC_071526.1, on the reverse strand, counting down.
GTATTTTAGCATTACAAAAAAACCCAAAACACGGAGTTGCTTTAGGAGAGTTAGTCAGTTCCCTCCCCCAAACTTCTATTCACAACTCACTATTTATTCTTACAGCTATTTAATGGTGGTGAATCATTTATACCTAACTTCTAACTAACATTCTCCGGCAGGCGGCTTATGAAATCTCCTTCTCCTTTGGCCCCAGAAGCCCCTGCAGCAATGGCCCCTCTTTCCTCTGGGCTGAATTTTAAAAACTCTTCCCTGAGTGAGGCCCAAGAGAACTCGTGGCTGTTTTAACACTCTCTTCCCTCATTTCCCAGGGCTGAGCTGAAGACTGGGGCAACAGGTCCTGGCACCCATGGGATCTTCTCCTGCGGTACGAGCCCATGGCCTGCCCGCTGGAAACTGCAGGTTTTGAAGTGCTGGGGGAAAGTCTCCATTAAGCATGTGCTGCTGATGTCCTGACAGATGCACAGTTCTATTTTATTTGATGACAACAGGAAAAGATTCACCCCGCTGACATGCAACAGTGTTTCGGTTTCAAACCAGGTGTAGGAGTGTTTAGCTTTTCCAAAGGCAGTTTGCTTTCTCTCAGCCTGAAAGACGTGTCATTGCTGGAAGTTACTCCTAGTGACAATGTATAAATGAGAGACATTGCCAGCGCTTTGACAGGAGTCTGGATCCCTCTCAACGCAGTGAAGAGACACAGCTCACAGGTACGGGAGTGTTTATACTCCGTCTGCTAAGCATTTGTAACAACTAGGTGACATGAGGAGGAATAGCTACATTTCCCCACCAGAACAGATTGAAAGACAATGTATAGTGGAAGGATATTTGTTTCTGTTAAATCCTAAATACCTTTAACCGGCTTTCTGGGAAAACCATCCTCTGCCCCTTTTCCTTGGGTTTGAGGTCTGGCTGGTGCCGTTCCGATAGGTCACACTGTGTGAGTCAGTGATGTAATGTAACACAAGATGATGTCTGGCTGCTAAATTATCCTACTTGCCAGTATCTGAATTGACTTGTGAGCCTCTCAGCTTTAGGCCTGTCAGCCACCAGGCATTCATCTATGCAAATCTACTACAAGAAAATGAGAACTATAAATAATAGACACCTTGGGCCTGCAAGTCTGTACAAGGTAATCCATTGTCTTGCCTGAAATTCATCCAGTTATATTTCATGCTTCTGTGTGAAAGTTACAAGGAAAGAAAAGTACCCAGGAGATAATCCAACCATCAGTCACCTTTTGACCTAGAAAAAGAAAAAATGTAGGGTTTTGAATCTGAGAGACTGGAACTGAGCCTGTTTCCCTGGGACCTACCTGTAGAAAGCAGATAGGAAGCCAATCCTTTGACTTGTCTTTCTGGGCAGAAGGATTTTGAGAGACATTCCTGCTCCTTCTCTTCTTCTTCATAATCATCCCTCCATCTCCAGTTACTGCCCGTCAGGTTTTATGTAGAAGGTTATTTACACCCCTTGGCTTGGATTGCATCATATACACCTACCCTAGGTGTGACTCTGACACAAGACCCACAACCTTCACTGCCTTTAAACATCTGCCAACACACCTCCATAAACTGGGCCCATCTATTTGCATGTAGTGTTCTGTTGTAGGATTAAATGTGGCACTTCTCCTCTGGGGACTGCCTGGGCTCTTTGCTCAGTGGGTCCAACAAACCTGGAGAAACAGAGGCAAGTTCATGCATTTGGGTACATCTTTTCAAAGGGGAAGCCTCCCTTTTTGCACCTGCAGATGAATTTGCACCCATGGACTGGATGCAGATATTCAGCCTTACGCTCGCAAAAGGAAATGTGTCTGTAAATCTGAGCACACATTGTGCCCTCCAAGATTGCCCATGTGCCCTTTTGTTTGTTTCTATGTGAATTACATTGGCTCTGGAAAATGCACTAACAAATAGCAATAATGCCAATAGATCGTATTTGTGTGCTGAGGCAGAATTTTTCATCTTCAAAGCACCTTGCAAACATTAATTACTCCCAGGAATCCCAGAATGCATTGCTTTGTAACAATCATGGGGAATATATTATCCCCACAGGTAGAACAAAGAGCTGGAAGTCCCATATTCAACAAGTGAGTGAAAACCTGGGATATTTTAATCAGCCAAAGCAAAGGACATGTGCTGAGATGGATGAGAGGAGGAGGGGAATGTTGGGCCAGATGCCCTCTTCCTGAGCCTAAAATACCTCTTACGAAGGTATTCTGTATGTCGACTGACTAAAGCGGGTTCCGTAATTTCTTGCCATCCAGATGTCTTGTATTAAAATAATACAGCTGAGGTAATGAACCACATCAGGGTTAGTCCTATTTGGAAAAGGATTTCTGCCCCTAGGGATGCGAAGACATTGCAGTCTGATTCTATCAGTTATTAAATCAAAACCAGAAGTCAGGTATCTAATGGAAATGGTACCTGGTGCAGGAGACAGAGGATCGTAGCGCTTAAATGATGCAGACAGAGGGAGCATACAACCCTTCCGAGCTTCTGCAACTCCTGAGGCCATTCCACTTTCTGCACGTTACACGGCAAGTTCAGACCAGATGCTAGGGGCAGGAATTTAAAAATCACATGAGGAATTAAGTGCCAACACCCAAGGGTGTTTTCAGTACTTGATGCTAGAAGGCAGTTCCCCTGTGAATCTTGTCGATACACCACCTATTCATCTGCACAGGATGCCTGTCTCGGGGCAGAATGCTTGATGTTTTCCCCCAGATGGTTAAATTTGTAATTGCAAGTGTTAGCATTTAACTGGCCATGTTTCACCCAAATAAAAAAAAAATGCACATAGCTCTGCACACATGGACAGACCTTACAGTGGGGTCTCAGACAGTTTGTGTGTCTCTAACTTGTAACAACTGGCAGGCACGCACCATACCTGATTATAACTAATCCTTTTAGGAAATGTATTCCCTGTGCTCCCAGGAAAAAACAGAGCCAACTAATCCCACAGTTCTTGTGACATACAGGCAGGTGCTTAAAGCTGGTTCAACAATCATCCATGTTACACTTTGGGGAGGCTGTATTTCTGTTACAACCTTTGAACACTAACCAACATTTAGATAAATACTCTACCTGGAAGAGGTGTGTGCCTGCTCAAGACACATGCAAATTCCAACACACTGAAGAGAGAAGCGACTACACCCTTTGTTTTGTTTTAATTTCAATTAAAGTTAGGGTGGGGGTATCCCTAGCGGTGGACAATGACCTAGTTCCACAAGAGGACCCTGAATCACAGAGTTAACAGAACTGAAATCAAAATGATGATCAGCTCAGGTGAGGGCTTCTTCTAAGAAGACCTCAGCCCTAAGAGACCAAATATCTGTTCTATCTCTGCTGTAAGTGGCATCGGGGCATCTCTCCCAGCTTAACTTCGTCTCTTCTCTAAGGTCTCTTTCGCTCTCTCATGCTCTCTGTTTCTCTGATTGTTTTCTGTGCTGCTTTCCTCTCCCCACTTGCACTCAGACTCTTTGCATTGACCCGACCGCATTTTACAGCCCCTCTTCTTCATGACTTGCCAGCCTTCTCCGTTTCAATAAGTGCAGCCAGCTAAGCCTACGATGTCACATTTCCTAGCACTGCATTTCTAGCTGTCCCATCTCATTAGGCTGTCAGAGCAGTGCACACCCACCAGAGAAAGACAGAATGGAACACAGGCCTTTGTTGTTTTAATTGGTCTCCTCACACACACACGATTACAGACTAGATTGTGTTCAACCCTCTACGACCATACGAGGGAGAGGAAGAGAATCAGGAGTTAAAAATTAAGGCTCTGTGGCCAAGTAATTCTTGGCTTGGAGCTGTTTGGGTAGCTAGAGGTCTAGATAGTGTGAAGAAAATTAGGATTCTATCACTTTCAATCTCCAGGGCACCATCCTCCTCTCATTTGTACCAACTGACACCAACCGAGTTACTCCTGATGGGGTAAGTGGGAGGAGAGCCAGTCTCTCATTCTGCTGCCTAATCCCCTGCTATCGCTGGGAGGATCCTTCTCTCACAACTTCACGTGAACAATGGCATCCTTTCTTTTAGCTTGTATCAGGCCTGGCTCAAACTGGCGCTTCTGGGAGTTTGCCTGAGAAAGGACTAAGTGAAAACAGAGGCATGGCCACAGGGTTTTGCACGACAGAAAGATGCAGCACAGGGCTCATTATGCCAATAACTGCCCGCCAGAGTCCATACTGCCCCTTGGTCCGTGTGTACAGCAGAGCCTCACAGTGCTCGAAGCCAAACTTATAATACCAGAGAGGTTTAGAGGAATTGGACTCTGGTAGTTTTAAAGCTTAGTTCCACATATCTCTTGTCGAGTGTTCGTTACACGGCCCTTTGGAGAGGAGGTATATACAGTTCTGATACAATCAGTATTTAAAATAAGTTTCAGATCAGATCAGTCAAACTGGTTCAGGGACCGAAGGATGAAAACCCTTAGGCTGAAGGTTCTTTATGGAACTTTTTCATAACCAATTTTGTTGCGTTTCACTAAATCCTGAGTCCGACCTTGTTTGTTTCAAATACATGTGTGGTTTGTCTGCCAAAGTGTCAGCAGTAATATGCACATCTGGAAGAAGTAAGCATCTGAGAAATCATACAATCTGTTTGCAACAACAAAAATGTACTTGGGTATTAGGAGCAGGGCCTTTGTAAACAGGCGGTGATGCATAAGTGGGCTGTGGTGCATTATGAGACACAAGCAAAGGCTCCAGGAGATGCATGGTGAAACACACAGATTGTTGTATGAACTCATGGTAGGAAGGGGATGTTTAAATTGTGCACCAGTTCCTTTTGCATCTGACTGCTAAGAGAGACATTTTCAGAAGGTAGCCGCTATTTGTGCACATGCAATTTTGCACATATAATCACTTGTGTGCTCAATTTTTGTGCACTGGCACTAGTGCATGAACTTGACAGAATTGGAAATCAAGCACAAATGAGTTTTGCACCTATAAGTTTATCTGCGAGCTCAAAGTTGTGCACAAACAACCAAAGCTGAGCTGAGACGCCTTTGGAAATCTGACTTGGAATATTAAACAACCCTCCTGCAGTATTTTACTCAGCCAGGGATTTAAACAGTTCTGAAAGGCCAAACCATGGACTCCTGGGACAGAATTTGCCACAAAAAGATGGATAGAAAAAAGAAATAAAGATAAAAATCAGTGACTGTTGTTTAACCTTTTATTTCTCTTCACTACAATATTTTATGGCGTCTTCTCAGACTTCTTTAACCAGCCTCTTAATAAGGACAATGGGCCATTGTCTGTCAGTGCCCTAGTTAGGAGCATTGCTCTCTGCTGTATTTTTACGTCATTCTTAAATGACTGAAGCATTGTGTGTGCTAGAGGTTTGCAGGCTCCAGCCCCTCCTGAACCAATGAAACTTTGTTGGGAGAGAGGTGGATGTGGGTGGATAAACAGGCGTTTGTACAAACTCCCAGATTTCTATCAGAAAAAGCATCATTTTCCCAGATGAGGATGGTGAAGCAAGCCCTGCTGATGGAAACACTGCTTCCTAGGTTCTACCCCTGCCCCCTGCAAAGCAATACAGCATTGCCTTTTCATGTAGCTAGTGTTTCTCAGTGTAGGGGATGCCCCGGGGGCACAGCGGTGCTACCTGTTACCTGTGAAGGCATGTGTACAGGTTTCAATGGTGCCCACCATATATTGGCTCCTATGAGAACTCCCATAGTGCCTCACTCTGGTCTAGTGAAGATGGCCCTGCTTTGACATCATCACCTCTGCTGGTGATCAGGGCATTGTATCCAGGAGGGACAACGCCCTGGAGATGAACTAGCATGTCCATCTCCCAAGGGACACACCTGCTCCTGCTCCCATCCGAGACTGGGAATTTTGCAGTGACCTCACTAGCAGCAGGAGAATCTGCACGCTGCTCCCCTAAGCTGATGGCATCAAGTCTCAAGCATCATGAATTGACTCCTGCTTCTCTTGTAAGAAAGAGTTAATAAAGGCAAAGCTTGTCTGGCTGGCACAGCTCCAGTGTGCACACCCTGGCCCTGCTCAGCTGTGACTCAGAGGCGTTGAGCATCCTGCCAGAACCTGGAGCAGAATCCTGGTTCTCAGCCCCTCCTCTCCAAACCGGCTTTGGGGAACAGTAAATATTGGTCCAGAATCATGTATGGAAGGGTTTCTGCCTCACAGGGTCTGCTCCTTTCCAGCAGTTCAGTAATACGTGCTTAAACAAAGAAGCGGCTTGCATGTCTGTCTATCTGGTAGGGCCTGGATTGTGCCCTACCCATCCACATGTGGAGGGGACCATGTGTGCTTCATGGCACTGCCCCCTGCAGATCTTGTCGAGGGCTCTCTACAGATCTGTGGTTCCTGCAGCAGGAGGAGGCAGGGGCAATGGGGAGGAGTGGGCAGGCTGGAGGGAATGTACATCCTTCATCCCGCGCTCTCTCCCACCCAGCAGGCCTTAAAAATCCTGAGAAGATATTAGAGCTGGGGGCTGCCTTATCACTCTCCCCCACACTCTCTGTGGAGCTGCTGCCAGGAGGAACACTCCAAGGACTGGGATTCCGCTGGGGACCTAGATCGTGAGGAGGCATGGAGACTCCATGCAGGTCTCCCCTGGATCCACCAGGCTGCGTTGGGTGGGTCTCATGGCCTATTTTGTGAGGGACCCCTCCATCCCCAAGAGAATGATCAGGGAGAAAGTCCAAAAGCAGATCCCCCTCCCTTTGTGGCTGGGATTTTCCTCAGTATCTAACTCATCAAACGAAATCCACTTTCTGGTGAGGTAAATACATCGGCTGCTCCTCTACTCAGTGACACTGACCTGACCTATATAAAACTTGCCTGAATAAGGATGAGAAGAGGCACCTCTAGCCAATGTCCACTGGAGATTCTCTTGAGAAGTGAGTTACTTTAGAAACCGCTGTTCTTCGTCCCTCTGAGCCACAGCTCTCCGCCTGAATTATTACAAACCTCGGCCACAGCAGCCAGCAGATAATCGCAAAAAGTGATAGTTCAGCTCCAGGCCAGCAGAGGGGAGGGAGGATAGCGGGACTGGACGCACCACTGTCAGTCTAGAGCATCTGCGACCAAGTGTGTGGAGATGTTCTGGATTTGGCATCAGTGTCAGGAAGTCAAACTCCTCAGCAAACAATGAGCGTGGGGGGTGCTGATTAATTCACTGTTCCCAGGAACTCAGCTCAGAGGGAGTCACCTGTTCTGGGCATTTTCCAAACCTTCCAAACTGAATCTGTTTTGGTAGCCAAGAGACAAAAATGAACCTGGAAATGTAAGTAACGATCAAGTCATAGCCCGTCAATGTTGAAAGGCGCCCGTTGGAATCGTGCCTGGTTAGAATAACCCAGAGAGCTTGGGGAGGATGCAGGAATTTATGTCTTGTGCCAGATCTCTTCAGAGAATGAAAATAAAATAGCACTTGCTGCATTCTGAGTTTCTCGACAATCCAGCTCTGCAGTTTGCTAAACTCCAGCTGTAATCTCTGCTTAGTCAGTGTGGGAAATAATTATATGAGCGCTGATGAATTTTGGCAAACTCTGAGTGTGGTGATTCCTGGGTCTCCTGTCACTCATCGCACCCTGGTGTAATAATGGCTCCTTCTCCTTATTAGAGCGAATGTTAGATTGACAAGATCAAGTAACAGCACAATTGTAGAGACACTTCTATTTGCTCAGTGCATAATCCTCCCTGCTGAACGCCAGCCAAACTCATCCTCAGGTCTTAGCTTTTCAAGACTCAGTATTTATTCATGTGGTTGTTTTATGTAAACTGTAAAGATCCTCATTAAATGGAAACCTTAACTCATGAGCTTCCTTGTTAAGGTGACACTGAATTCAGGCCACCCAGGGCTGCTTTGTGAAAGTACTAGGCTGGTGAGTTCTATTTGGGGCAGTGGAGTTTAGTGCCTTAGGTGCCTTATCCAGCGCAGCGCTGAGCACCCGCGGCTCCTGCTGAGTGCGGTGGCCTTTCAGCATCTCTCTGGAAGCACTGGGCACTTTGCAGAGGCTCACACTGGAGTCAGTGGCAAAATGGCCCCCAGTTTAGTGGTGAAGAACTGGGCCTTTTATCGCTAAAAACTAGTCTGGGGGGAACCAAAGGACCCTGCAGACTGCTAATAAAGAGACTCTCTGATGCCACTGAAGGAGTCTGGAATCTATTGGGTGGATCTTGTTCTGGGTTGGGATTCTTTCCTGAACGGTATGTACATGAGAGGGGTGAAGGGAGTGGACGAGAAGAGCCCAGGAGTGTGAGCTGCACACTGCCGAGGGGCTTGCTGGGTGTGGGCTCTGTCCCAGTGTGGGCTGGTCTCAGGCAGTCTCCTAAGACAGAAGGCTGCATGCAGCAGCATTGGTACGACCCTGCCCCCAATCAAACCAAGGCGAAAATCCCATTGACTCCAGGTGGAACCGGCCTGGGGCCTGTGTATTAAGCTGAAACAGGCATGTCGGCCATCTCTGCCACGGCTGGAGATGTGGACTAGGTCCGGGAGAACCCCTAGTATCCGTAGGTCAACAAGAGACTGTGGTGGGGTCTCCCAGCACAAGAGCTGCAGTCAAGGCTGAGCAGGGGCCTTAGCCATTTGAATAATCAGCCTGTAGATTCCACTGGATTCCAGGGCATTGGCTGCCGTAATGATGCTAAACCCCAGGATGTTGCCGTAATTCGAGGGTAGACAGCAGCGTTTCTACTCTTCGGCCCTTGCTCAGCTGCACAAAGCCTCTACGGGTGTAACTCTGTTAAATTCACACCGAGGAGAGAGCGGGCTAGAGCAAAGACTGTCTCCTTTAAGGAAGTGCTGGCAGCAGAATTCTCTCTCTGGAGCTTGCACTGTTTCCTGTACCTTGGTCTGAGAGATCTTGGCCTGTGCTGTACCCAGCAGACAGAAACATGCACCATCTGGAATAGATCGCTGTCTGGAACTGTTGCACCATACAGAGGGCCATACATAGGGTCACAGCATTTTGTTACTAAACAAAGGGGCAGCCACTAATCCCATCTGGGATGAAATTATACAAGAAATCAGTACATCTGAGATTTGCATTTTTCTTTCCAACAACTGAGTTTTCAGGGACCAGCCAGATATTTTAGAACCTGTTTTCCACAATAAAGAGCAGCTTTTTGATTCAAACCCTTTCAGGACATTAACATGCTCAGTGCAGGGATACACCCTGTCATAGTTCTTATCTCAAGGACAGCACCTCCAACAGCAAAACGCCCCATCCATCACCTGGGAATATTAACACGTGTCCAGTGTTCTTGAGTAGGAAGAAAACCTGTGACCCGCTGGCTTCAGGCCAAGTCTGCTGCTGACGAAATCAACACCTCTCAGGACACTGATACAAATGGTTGGTTTGTGTCTGACATCAGGGGACGCACAGTTTAAATAACATTTGTGACACCAACTAACAAAACCCAAGCGTGGTTTCCTGGCCACTGTGACACTGTAGCTTCAAGCTCTCATCCCTGATCGCATCAATACCAGGGCACAAAGTGGGGAAGGGGATGAAGCAGGCTGGGGTATCACTCTTTGCTGCCTTTAGAAAGTTTGTGTTAGGCTTAACCTTGGTTTGTGTGTGACTTTCCTTTGTGTGGTTTGGTATTTTTAATTCCTTGGGGGCAAATCTCCAAAGTGAGAAACTTTTAGAGCTGATAGAGCTTTTTAGAGTGGGGATTATGTAAATGCATATTATGGGGCTTTCATAAATGGGGATTATTTGCCAAATACATTTCAGTGCTTCCTTTGGCGCCATTAAGGTCTATTGTGTAAATAGGAATTTAGTGACTGTCTATTCTGCATATCCTTGATTCAGTACTAGATCATAGCAGCAATTTTTGCATTTATTCTGGCCTATTGTGAAAAGATGTTTTTAGACAATTTTCAAATCATATGTTACTGTATGTAATAAGAAACGCTAATCATGGGATAGCTGCCCATCCACATTCATATTAGCTACTCTCCAAATTCAGTCTCTGATTGTCTAATTTTGCAAGTGACTATGCTACTTTCTGGGCTAACTACTTGCTAATTTTCACTTGCTAAATTAAGAGCATGTTTCAGTGTTTACATCAGCACAATAAAGAGAATATTTTACCAATAATGGAAAAACATTTTACATGGTTCTCTAAGAAGAGGCTGATTTTCTGAATGAGTGTGAGATCTGCACTCCTGAATGCCAGGTTCCAGCATTGCTATAAATGAAATGAAATGCTATAACCCCTAGGCAACACCACCTTTCAGCTGACAATCTTGAGAGGTGAATTGGAAATACTGGACTTTAGGATCTCAGGAGATAATATCTGTAGCTTTCCCTGCTGCAGAAGTGCTGTCAGGCCACCGCTCTGACCTCTGACCAAATGGTTTGGTTTGCCAGGAGCCCCGTCACGAACAACAGCTGTTTTACACATGGCACCAGGCTTGGGAAGGCCCAAAGCCGAGGCACTGGTTTAGAAGTCATGCAAAAGCCTTGTGCCAACAGACGACATATCAGTAATATCGACCCCCTCTCTCTCTTCCCTCGCAAGGTGCTCAGAGCTGTGCAAACATCAGAGGTAGTGATACCGTCCCTACTGCAAAGAGCTTCCACTCCAAAACGGGGATTTTTGTAACCAATGAAGGTTACACGGAAAATACACAAAGTGCACAGCTTGCAGGACTGGCTTCCACTGCCCATCAGCAGAGCTATCGACCCCTCCCCCCCACACACTCCTCTGCTGTTATTTTCCAGTGACAAGTAACTCACGGACCCATCCTTTGCCCATTAGCAGAGACCAGTTACATCCTTTCTTCTCTGCTTCCTTTTTGCTTTATGCTGGGGGGAGAGGAGGAGTCTCAGTAACCTGCAGGTTGAAACAGTGGTGTTTTCACTGGCAGATACAGCGTAGAGGAAGACAGGGCCAAATCTGGCCCAATTTACAGCCTATAGAACTCCACTCGTATTGGGCTGAAGGCTCTGGATCGGCGTCAAGATGGAGTTGGCCCCAGTGGGCGAGAACTCACGTTTAATGTCAGGACAATGCCACAATGAACGAGCTGTTTTGTCACATGGAGTGATGTGACCCACTGACTGGGGCTCTGCCTAATGATATGCCATTGACTCCATTGAATAAAACTTGGTGCAGCGTATGAAAACCCCCTTTAATTTGGAAGGAATCTGAATTTTGTTTTTCCGTTTCCTCTCAGTGCCACAGGTAAGAGATTGCCAAGGAGTGAGGCGCAGAAATGAACTCAGGAAAGGTCCAGGAATGATGGGAGAGGCTCCTAGGGCAAAGGACATCCTAGTCTGATGTAGGGAAGAATGTCCACCGTTACTTGGAGGAAAAGCCGCCAGCCCATGTGTAGTGAGCACGTGGCACATGGGCAGGGTGCTCACTGCACCACAGAGGCATTGAGCTGGTGAAGGGCAAAACTGCCAGTTCAGCCCATGCCTTAGCTACCAGGGGAACCAGCAGATCTGGCTTGTGGAGGCGGGGCAGAGTGGATGCTGCTCCCTCTCTATTCCCCCAAATCTCTAGCCCCAGTGTGGCGGCGGGGGCAGTGTCAGGGTGCAAGGTTTGGGGGCAGGCCTTCACTGCAGTCTCTTGCACAGAACTGACGGGCAACCCCCTTTCTCTTACCCGAGAGGGAATTAGGAGCAACTGCTAGAGCAGCTGGTGGCTGTTGTGCCGGGGTCAGAGCACGGAGAGTGACGGTTGTGCTGGGGTCAGAGCACGGAGAGTGACGGTTGTGCCGGGGTCAGAGCACGGAGAGTGGCTGTTGTGCCAGGGTCAGAGCACGGAGAGTGACGGTGTTGTGCCGGGGTCAGAGCACGGAGAGTGACGGTGTTGTGCCGGGGTCAGAGCACGGAGCATGGCTGTTGTGCCGGGGTCAGAGCACGGAGAGTGACGGTTGTGCCGGGGTCAGAGCACGGAGAGTGGCGGTTGTGCCAGGCTCAGAGCACGGAGAGTGGCTGTTGTGCCGGGGTCAGAGCACGGAGAGTGGTGTTGTGCCGGGGTCAGAGCACGGAGAGTGACGGTTGTGCCGGGGTCAGAGCACGGAGAGTGGTGTTGTGCCGGGGTCAGAGCACGGAGAGTGACGGTGTTGTGCCGGGGTCAGAGCACGGAGAGTGACGGTGTTGTGCCGGGGTCAGAGCACGGAGAGTGGCTGTTGTGCCAGGGTCAGAGCACGGAGAGTGACGGTTGTGCCGGGGTCAGAGCACGGAGAGTGACGGTTGTGCCGGGGTCAGAGCACGGAGAGTGACGGTTGTGCCGGGGTCAGAGCACGGAGCGTGGCTGTCGTGCTGGGGTCAGAGCACGGAGCGTGGCTGTCGTGCCGGGGTCAGAGCACGGAGAGTGACGGTTGTGCCAGGGTCAGAGCACGGAGAGTGGCTGTTGTGCCGGGCTCAGAGCACGGAGAGTGGCTGTTGTGCCAGGCTCAGAGCACGGAGAGTGATGGTTGTGCCGGGGTCAGAGCACGGAGAGTGATGGTTGTGCCGGGGTCAGAGCACGGAGAGTGGCGGTTGTGCCGGGGTCAGAGCACGGAGAGTGGCGGTTGTGCCGGGGTCAGAGCACGGAGAGTGGCGGTTGTGCCGGGGTCAGAGCACGGAGAGTGACGGTTGTGCCGGGGTCAGAGCACGGAGAGTGGCGGTTGTGCCGGGGTCAGAGCACGGAGAGTGACGGTTGTGCCGGGGTCAGAGCACGGAGAGTGACGGTTGTGCCGGGGTCAGAGCACGGAGAGTGATGGTTGTGCCGGGGTCAGAGCACGGAGAGGAGAATCAGACCCAGAATCTGCAGTAACTTGTGCGGCTTCCCCCACTGTGCTGTGGAACTGCCCCGAGGAGGCTCTGGCCCAGCGGCGGTTGGAGGAGCCTCTGGCAAAGCAATTCCTGTAAGAGCCCAACTAGCTGCCCCTGATGTCTGGGCTTAGGGAGCTGAACCTCCAGGCTCTTCTGTGGCGAGGTGGAGCAGAGAGGGGCTAAGCTCCTGCCTAATAGAACAGGCTGTGGCCGGGAGTAACCCGCCCGTATGGCTGACCACTACCCGGCGTCACGTATCTGTGGTTATGCATCCCTGCAACATTGCAGCTCAGCATTGACCCCTGGACCAGAGGGAAGAGTAGGGCACCTGAGTGCAAGTTTCCAGGAGGAATTCTTCTATTCGTGCTCTTTGATAATATACACTGCGGTTTGCTCTGAGGAAAGGCTGCCTGTAAAACACCTGCTGTGCTTTCACATCTAGGGCAAGCTCCTGGGGAGGCACTTCAATAAAGCGGCCAGGTTCTTCATGAGACCAACTGGGTGCTTGGTTCTTTGAAAATCTGGGGGGGGGAGCTGACCCTCCTGAAAACATTGGCCTAATTGCCTTGAATGGCATCTTTGTAGCAGATCATCCATCTTCAGAAGTGATGAGTTGACTGGTCCATGTCCTTCCTCTGGATGCTACCCTGTAGAATACAACATGTGGGCTACAGTCAGTGTGTCACTGCCTGCTGGGTTGGTGGCACATGATGCAGGCTGAGCGGTTTGGTACACTGTGCTCACCTCATTAGTTTTGTTGTCCCACCAACCCTCAGCCTGGTTACATAAGGCAGGTTTGATGCTGTCAGTCACACAGAAAATGAATCATTGTGAACATTGCCCATGGGCTTGGTTGTACAGTGAATGGCCTGCATGCCAGTATTACTGGCAGGATGTAATGAAGGAACCTGGTTTTGTTAGAAGACTTGAATACCCTCCTAGAAGAGTTAGCTGGATGGTCTGGCTGTAAAAGAGCACTGTACGTTTTTAAAAAGAAAAACTTTCAAGGCACTGAAAAATGGACAGGGACCTATGGAACAACACCACCTCCTTGAGCCAAAGCCCCGGCCGGTGCAGGGACACTGGGCACATGAAAATGTAACCTTTGAAACTACTGTGTATAGGCAGAAATCTTTCCCCCTCCCTTGCAGCTTTACTGCGACTCAATATGCTCCTTTCGTTTCACCTCCATCACAAGGGTTTGCAAATGAGCTAATTTGCAACCCAGCTCTCAGTTCTTAAAAGACAGGGTTTCCTGGGGGAGAGTTCCTGATCTTTCCCTGTGTTTTGCTCTCTCTGTTCCTTAAATTTAACTGATACTAAGTAAACGAGGCCCCTGTAAACTTTTTGAGCAATAATTCATTTTGAAAATATCATTTGATCAAACATAAACCCATATAACTGTCTAAAAAGATGGTGACAGGATCTTAAATTATCACAGATGATCTGTTTTCTTCTTTGGTGCATTCTGAAACCATACAGATAAAAGTTTTACATGAAATCCAGTCCGACCTCAGCCTTTAGAAGTGATTAATTTCTATTAATGATATACTGATTTGCAGAGAGCTTATTCTGCATAAAGTTAGAGCCAGGGACATTCATTCATCGCAATTCCCCTAAAAATGGATATAAATATCAAAAGCAATTGGCCATCCAAAATTTGAATATTAAGCCACTGCATCATGGAAAGTTGACATGAATATGAGACTGGGTCAGAGAAAAAATATATATAGGAAATGCTTATCCAACTATGATATTTTACAGCATGTTACTGAGTCATCTGAAAGGTTTATATTCATTACAGATGTATGCAGCGTTTGCAAAGGATTCTTCAGGGGAAAAACAGAGCATTATTTTTCAAATGAAATATGTTCCGTGGTGATCTATGAAGCCCATCTCTCCCTCTGCAAACTCTGGCCTCTTTCTGGGGCTGCCAACCTAAGAGCAGAAACTGGGGTCAGTGGTGGGAATGAATTACATAGCATCCTGCAGCCAAAAATATACATGTTCAAACCCAAACTTGGCAAGAAGGAGAGTGCAAAGCTAAAGACTGCCAGGAGCAAGGTACGTCGCTTTTGTAACTGTTTATCCTGTGATTCAGTGAAACGAGCTAGCAACTCCCCAGTCATGTGATACAATATTCAGGTCTCTGAAAAGGGCCCAATCAGTCCTAGCCTCCCACATTTTTGCCTGTAGCCATTAGGGGACAGAGGTGATTTCTGCCTCTTCTAATCCTGATAGGCCACCGTCCATGAAAAACTACTCAGGGAAAAGACCGAAGTTTCTGAATTGGTGTGAGCTGACTGTAAAAGCTGCTCACAAGGCCAGGGGAAGTAGCGGTTCAAGTGTGAAGGCATGGGACATATGAACAGCCACACTGGGTGATCTGAATGTTCTGTGTGCTAATGTGTGCACTGAGGCAGACAGAGACGGTGCCTTTGTTCACACCTGGGCCCAACTTCCACATCCTAGCCAGCCCCAATGTAAACACAAGGCACCTGAGTCACCATTGCCTTACACCTGGTGTCATTCGCTCTCAGGCAAAGGCGGAGCAAAGTGGCTGTGAAAATTGCCATTCGGCTTCAGGAGCATTTCCCAGAGGTGTAAATGAGGATACGCGGTTATGAGGCTGTGGAACTCATTGCCACTGGAAGGCTGCAGGGTGCTTACACCATCAGTCAGGATGCTGCACTAGATAGTCCTCTGGTCTGATCCACTCTGGCAATTCCTATGCGCCTAAGGTGCAGGGCAACGGGGAGCTGGACCCAAAATGCAGCTTTAATAGGAGCAGGTGTCTGGGCTATTTTCTAGGTGACGCACTTTAGGAACGGGAAGGTAGTGTCGGTGCTAGGTGTAAGGGAACAGGCTGATCCCCGTATGGGGTCTCTGCCCCATAGATGGCTAATATCTATTATCGAGCCATTGAAATGTCCCGCAAAGGAGCCCCTGCTCCAGTACTGATGCACAGAGCTCTGCAGAGGCAGTCAGTGGCATTGCCCCGGCCTTGCCGCTGGGACGCTGCGGCACAGCAGTTACTCTTCAGAAGTGACCGGTGAGTTCAGGTGCCAGGCTTGGCTTGGGACACATTGGGCCTGATTTTTCAGGGGCACTGATCAGGGGCGGCTCCAGGCACCAGCGCAGCAAGCGCATGCCTGGGGCGGCAAGCCGTGGGGGGCAGCCTGCCGGTCACTGTGAGGGCAGCAGTCAGGCGGCCTTCGGTGGCGTGCCTGCGGGAGGTCTGCCGGTCCTGCGGCTTCAGCAGCAATTCGGCGGCAGGCATGCCAAAGCCGCGGGACCGGCAGATCACCCGCAGACACGCCGCCAAATCCACGTGACCAGCAGATCACCCGCAGGCATGCCACCAAAGGCCGCCTGACTGCCGTGCCTGGGATGGCAAAAAACATAGAGCCACCCCTGGCACTGACCACCCATAGTCAGGGGTGCTGGAACAATTTGTAGAGGGGTAGCGCTGAGAGCCATTGAATCAAATTGTAAACCCTGGATATGCTGGAAACCACTTCAAACCGGGGGTGCTGCAGCAGCCCCAGTGCCCCCAGTTCCAGTTAAAGTCAATGAGAGCTTTTCTCTCTGTCCCTGTAGCTAAAACTCACACCCAACCCATCATCCCCTCCCGTCTCCAGTGCTAGCCTCCTCCCCACCCCGTGCCCAGCTCATTCTGCTTGGCTCCACACAAAACCCAGCTGCAGCCACTTCCTCTGCCACTCCCAGCACACCAGCCCCCTTCTCCTCACATCACACTGACCCTTCTTGTCCTCCCGCCCTGCACCTCCCTAACTATCCACCCCTGGCTCCAGCTGCCTTGCCCCGCACCTTCCGCTCTGCTGCTGCTGATACCCTCCCACACCAGCCCGTGTACTGCGAACACCCTCTCGGACTGGATCCCCTCTCCTCCTCAAGGCTCGCTGCTCCCACAGCACCCACAAGAGCTCAGCTAGGATTTTGGGATGAGGCTGAGCGGCAACTGGGGCCAGCAAATTCCATTCAGCTATTTTGTATCTGTTAAAATTAAATCTATCGACTGGATGGGCTGCCTCTCCCGTAACCTTGGCATTGCTTCGAGTGTGAGCTCCTTAGGGAAGCAGCTGGATCTTCCTCTGTTTGTACAGCACCCAGCACAGCAGGACTCTGAGCCGGGTCCAGACCTCTGAGCACAGGCCTCATATGGATGGTATTAGATGACAAAACTGCCATTAAGGACTGTGGGGGTTGGCGGTGGTGTTGGAAGCATTCACTGTATGTCAGTGTTCACTTGAAGGCCAGTCTTATTTCACGATAAATGCCATATTCTACAAGTGGTGCCAACAAACCTTCGTAAGTAAAAAACGGTTTCACTCTTGTAGCAAAATGTAACTGCGACAGCAGGGGCTACCGTCTAACTCTCCAAAATAGAAGGAAGTGTGTGATGTTTTGTCATATTGAGATATCTGCTTAGCCCAGTGGTTCTCAACCTACCATCGTGGGCCACATATGTAGCTCTCTGTGTGTTATGTGGACCGCATTCACCCAATATATATACCTCCTGTATGGCCCTAAGGATGTCACCTGGGCTGCAGCTGTGTGCAGATTGGGCCACAAACTGCATGCTGGCCTTGGGTTGAGAACCACTGGCTTAGATATAGTAGTATGAAAAGGCATTTGCCCTATAATTACATAGTGCCCAGAAATATTGAAATTACATTATTAATACAATGACACGAAGTAAACCAGGGCGGGGGTCATCCCCACAGCTCTGAATGGCTGACAGCTATTTAACGACTAGGGATTCCTCAACTAAAAGAAAAAGCAGGCTTCACTTGCCCCGTGCAGCGTGTTTCGGTTTGAGCCTGTGTTCACAGCCTGGACTCTAAATGTACGCATCAGGAAACCGCTTTTATTTGAATATCTCTGTATAAGGTTTAACGTGAGATGTACCTGGCTCGTCTGAAAGCTACTAAAATGATTACACAGGAGACAGGGTGTGGAGGAATGCTCGCATGTACACAAGCTTCTTTATTTTTATATAAATAACATAGCAATAAATGCACAAATAAAGGAAAAAGAGATTTCATATCTCATGTCATTTTCATGTCAATGTATAAAATCTAATGAGAAATAGTGCAAAAACTATACCTGTAACTGCCACAAAGTAATTACACTAATTCTTTCCCACAGGTATATATGAAATTCTGTGGATGAATGCAACCCTAAGTGCCATAGCAACACAGCAGAAACAAAAATGTACCAAGAGAGGGGGAGAGAGCCTGGCGGAGCTGCTGCAGCGTTAGGCAGGAGCCAGGCAGTGGGAGGGGAGTAGGGAAAAGACACAGGAGGCAAATCCCGCTGTCCTTACTCAGGCACAAGACCTAAAGCCAGCTGGCAGCCGTGAGAGTTGTACATGTGGCTGGAGAGCAGTAGCCAGCCCTTGTATATGTTTATAGTTATTTTCAATGGACAGCGCCTGGAAGGTGTGAAAGGATGTGAAATGCAGAGCTCAGTGAAACACTCACATACATCATGTTTGTGGTGTCCCTAGCCTCTGTTTGCCAGAAGCTGGGAAGGGGCGACAGGGGATGGATCACTTGATGATTCCCTGCTCTGTTCATTCCCCCTGGGGCACCTGGCACTGGCCACTGTCGGTAGACAGGATACTGGGCTGGATGGACCTTTGGTCTGACCCAGTAGGGCCATTCTTATGTTAGGGTCCTTTTTCTATTTCCCATCAGACAGCAAAATCCTACCTTAGGACTTCGTGCTGCTGCCCATCACTAGTATCTGGGCATCTTCTGTGCAAACTAGAGAGGTGATGACAAAGTCTCTTGGCCATCCTGGTGTTCCAGCTCTTCTACCTTTTCAGGTGATAATAAAGCCTCTGCCTGGAGTAGAATTTCTGGGTTGTGTTTTTTAGGGAGTTGTGGTTGTTATGAAGGTCGGAAAGCAAAATGACATTCATAATGGAAAATTATAAATTTATTTGCATATTTTCCCCTGTACAAATAGCAATTCATAGAAGTGTTCATTGTGTAAAAGTTATTAGTGACCCCCTTTAATAAAGCAGTCGTTATGTTAGCCAGCAGCCATTAAAAAAAAGCAGACACCTTAAGAACACAGTAGCCTGAACTTTTTAACTGTCTTTCCTTCATGGCCTTAAGGTAGTTGGAGCTGGTCCCAAGCCAGTTTTCACTGACCAAATAGCAAAAGCACGGGTCTGACAACCACCAATCAAGTGTTAACACGGCAAGGACCTTTGTCTAAATGTGTATAAAAAAATCTGTAAAATGTGTGTAAAACGAAGTCGTTGTACCATGGTGCAAGGCTCTCCTTTCTTCTGCAAAATAAAGCAACTCTTCCTTATCCCTGTCTGGCTGTTATTGGCTCTCAGCTAGGTGGACCCGATATTTCGGTAACAATTACAAATATTCAAAATTTAAGCTTCAAAAATTCGACTCTGATAGGCTAGTTAGGTAAATCATATGGAATTGCTTCTGTTTCTTGACTGGATGATTTCTGTACCTAACAGCCTTCGCTGTGAATTTCAGTTACTGTATCAAAATAAACAATTCAGAATTCATTCCCACTGAAAAGTCCAGTTTCAAATTCATTTTTCACAAGTATTGGTGCTAGTAAAACTTGGGCCCCTGAATGTTTGCAGGAAGTTAACACACACGGGTCATGAACAAAGCTTGCTGAACACGTGCTTTTCACTGGCGATGGATTTTCCCCACCATCCTTGCAGCCGCTTTGGCCAGATCCCGGCTAGATTAAATTAACCCTGTCAACAGCCAGCGGCTTAAAGCGACATTCCCACCTCTCCACAGACCTGCTCTCACCTTGGGCCCACCGACAGTGACAGGTTCCAGGGTCGTGGCCCCAGCCTGCAACAACTGCACTGTAGACACCTGTCTTTTCCTGCCAGGTGCGTGGGAGCGGGACACGGCGGGGCAGGCAACCCTCCCCCAATTCTGTTCCAGACGCTGGGCGCACTTGTGTTCACTTTGCTTTGGGTAATACAGCACAGAGACACCTGCACAGTTACTAAAACCCGGTCAAACGCCCCCCTTGCTGAGGTGTCAAGCCCCGAGGAGAACCGCAGAGAGGGACGGGCGTGGGACTTGTTGGGCGCCCTGCTCACTACCCTGCCGGGGGGCGCTCAGTCCCCGGGGCGATGAAGAGAGCCGAGGGGACACGCAGCTGCAGAGAACAGGCTGGGCGATTCCAGGGTCTTGGCTTTGCCAGGATCAACCAGCCCCAACCCCTGGCCTGTGCATGTCTGCGACTATTGACCGTGGATCGGGGAAGCACCGGGGGGCTGTGCAAACCCGCCCCTGACAATCCTGCCCCACGGGGCTCCCCGGCTCAGGCGCGCAGAGCGCGGGAATTTCCTCATTCAAACCCGCCGCAGCATCCCCGGCCCTCTGGAGCCGCAGCCCCTGCCTCGCGGGGCTTCCCTGCCGGGCGTGCCAGCCAGCTGGGCTCCTGCGCCCGCCTGGTGCGCACTGCAGCGGGCAGCTGAGCCCGGAGCCCGCCTGGTGCGCACTGCAGCGGGCAGCTGGGCTCCTGCGCCCGCCTGGTGCGCACTGCAGCGGGCAGCTGGGCTCCTGCGCCCGCCTGGTGCGCACTGCAGCGGGCAGCTGAGGCCGGAGCCCTCAGGTCCCGGGCTGACAGTGACAGGCGCTGCCACCGCCCTGTGCGCCCGGGTCTGGGCTCTGCTCCCGGCTCCGGGCGAGGCCTGGATGGAGGCACGCGGGGAGCCAGTCTCCGGGCTCAGACTGGCCTTAACTGGGGGGACATTGACACTGACCGCGGGCCCCGCCTGCGAGGTGAGGCGCACCCAGCAGACCCCGCAGCCAAGCTCAGGGTCCGCCCGGTGCCCCGCCAGGCCCCGTGTCCCAGCCCTGCTGCCTACAGGGAGATGTGGGAGCAGCCAGCCCCTGCCAGGTGCCGGAACTAGGCGTGCGGGGAGCTGCCGCACCCCCGGCCTGGCTTGAAGCCGTGTCCATCCGACGCAGGGTTCACGGTTTGGTTCAGTGGCTCTGGGCACCCACTGGCTCCTGGTGTTCCCAGGCTCCCCCGGGGCTGTGGGCTTCAAAGAGGCTCTTGCGCTTCATCCGGACAGTTCGGCCTCTGCCCAGGCCCGCGGGCCGCTCTGCGCTGGGACTCGCCGTGCTGGGGCTGAGAGCGAGCCCCGAGCCCTGCACCCCCGCCCAGCAGCCTGACACCCGCCTCTCCTCAATGGGGGGGGAGCCCCAGCTCCAGGAGCCCCCCCCGCAGCCCTCCGCCCCCTACTCCGCTATTGCTGTTAGTGCCACCAGCTCCATTAGCCGGGGGCTGTCGAACCCCCCCCCCCCCCCATTACACAGCTCGGAGCAGCATCCTGCACCGCGACTGGCCTGCACCTCCGTGTGTCGGGCCAGGACCCACCTCCCCCGGCTCGGCTACGGGACAAGAGGGGCTGCCCCGGGCGGTCCGACTCTGGGTGGGCCCCTGGATTGCGGGGGTCAGCCCCAAAGCTCGGGGGGGCGGTGCCACCTCCCCCCGGCCAGCCCCCCGCACCGCAGAGCGCCCAGGCAGGGCCCGTTCCGGCAAAGGGCGCAGCAGCAGAGCCGGGCGCCCAAGCCTGCTCCAGTCGGGACCCACTTTAGCAAGGTCAGGCCCAGCCGCGGGGACCCCTTGCTTGGGCCCGAGCGGCGGGTCCCTCCTGCAGGCTCCGCGGAGGGAGGAAAGCAGCCAGGGGCCCCTCGCGGCGCCCCGGCTGCTGCTGGAAGAGGCGGAGGAGGTTGGGGAAGCTGGAGACTGGAAGTTAAACCGAGGCCTTTCTTCCCCTCGTCAATGGGGCTCTGTGATCCCTGTAGTGCCCTCTCCATGGCAACCGGCAGCATCCTGGTGAAAATGCCCCAGCGCCACACAAGGCCACAGGCCTCACAAAAGGCAGCATCTGGCCACTTTAACCAGCTTTACCGCCGGCCCGGCCAGCCCCGGCTGCCTTGGCTCGCCCCTTCGGGGGAAGCGGTGAACGAGTCACCGCAGTACCGGGGCATTCTCCCTGCTGGGCGTCAGGCGCCCGGAGCTCGCTTGGTTCCCCCCGGCCTGAGGTTTGCTCGTCGGCTGCCCGCCGGTGCCGAGAGAACAGGGCCTGGGGGAGACTCTCGAGTCTGAAGCGGTATTTTCCCTGGCACGGAATCTCTGCCAGCCCTGCCTGACCCTCCCCGGGGAAGGGAACCCCCGGCCGGCCGGCGCAGGGGGGACAGGAGCGGCGCCAGCCCGGGCCGGGCACCCGGCAGGAGGGGCCGCTGGGAGCCCAGCGCGCTGCCCTGGCCGAGTTGCCCGGGGGTGTTGGACACTCCCCGGCCTGCCCCGGGAGCTCCTCGTCCCGTCCTTCGCCTGCCAGCCCGGGGAGCGGGAATCTCCCTTCACCCGGCCTGCGCGCCTGGGCCGGAGCCCGACGGCCGGGGCAGAGCGAGTCTCCAGCCCCCCAGCGCCCGCAGCCCGACGCCCCCGCTCCCCTCCCCACGGGCAGGGGCCCTGGACCCGGCCAAGCCCCGCCGCGCCCGGGGCACAGAGCCGCGCCGCAGGTGCCCCCCAAAGCCCCCTCCCCACGTGGCGATTGCAAACGGGCATGAATGAACCGCCTCCCGCCAATCAGAGCCCGTCCCGGTGCCAGGAGCACGCGGGCTCCCCAGCCCGAGCGCATCCCCCGGCCAATCCCTGGGAGCCGCCCGCACCCCGTCCTCCAATCGGGGAGGGAGGCGTGCGGCAGGTCCCCGAGCCGGGGGCGCCCTATGAAGGCGCGGAGCCGGCTGCCAGTCCCGGGCAGCGGAGCCAATGGGGCGCGGGGGGGAGTGGCCGCGAGCCCGGCACCCACCGGCGCCCCGAAGCCTGGCTCTAAAGCGCCGCGCTCCGCGCCGTGCCCGCAGTGAGCGCGGGGAGCCATGGCCGCCGCAGCTCAGTACCTGCCCCGCAGCACCGCCCTGCTGCACCCCGACTCCGACCGCCTGCACCAGGGCACCACCTACCGCGAGGTGCAGAAGATGATGCACCACGAGTACCTGCAGGGCTTGGCCAGCGGCTCCGGCCACCCCATGAGCCTCACCCACCACCAGTGGCTGCCCAGCGCCGGCACCGACTGGGGCAGCGGCTCCCACCTGGGCCAGGCCGAGCACGGCAAGGGCAGCGTGCAGGGGGCGGGTCGGGAGGAGCTGCCCGGCGCCTTCCACCCCCGCTCCCACCTGGTGCACCAGCAGGCGCCCGGCAGCCACCCGGGCGCCTGGGCGCAGGGCAGCGGGCACCACCTGGCGCCCATGTCCCCCACGTCCAGTAGCCACCAGCCGCTGCTCTACTCCCAGTCCGCCTACACGAACCTGAACGGCATGCTGGGCCCCCAGGCGCCGGCCCTGCACCACGGCCTGCGGGACCCCCTGGGCCACGAGGAGGCGGCCGGGCTGCACGACCCCCAGCTGGAGACCTCCCCGCAGCACCTGGGCCACCCGCAGGAGCACTCGGACGAGGACGCGCCCAGCTCCGACGACCTGGAGCAGTTCGCCAAGCAGTTCAAGCAGCGGCGGATCAAACTGGGCTTCACCCAGGCGGACGTGGGCCTGGCCCTGGGCACCCTCTACGGGAATGTCTTCTCGCAGACCACCATCTGCCGGTTCGAGGCGCTCCAGCTCAGCTTCAAGAACATGTGCAAGCTCAAGCCCCTGCTCAACAAATGGCTGGAGGAGACCGACTCCAGCACGGGCAGCCCCACCAACCTGGACAAGATCGCGGCGCAGGGCCGCAAGCGCAAGAAACGCACCTCCATCGAGGTGGGCGTGAAGGGCGCCCTGGAGAACCACTTCCTCAAGTGCCCCAAGCCCTCGGCCCACGAGATCACCTCGCTGGCGGACAGTCTGCAGCTGGAGAAGGAGGTGGTGCGGGTCTGGTTCTGCAACAGGCGGCAGAAGGAGAAGCGCATGACGCCGGCCGGGGTCCCGCACCCGCCCATGGAGGATGTTTACGCGCAGGCGGAGACCTCGCCGCTGCACCACCCGCTGCAGAGCTCGGTGCAATGACTGGGCGGCGGGGCCGGGGGCTGAGGGCGCCGGGCAGGGGCAGGGGCAGCGGCAGCGCTGGAGTTTACAGTGGGGGCCCAGGAGCGAGGGACTGCGGGCAGAAGGGACCAAGCCGGGCCCGGCCAGGGAGCCCGAACCCCGCCAGCGGCCCCCAGCCCCTGCCCGGCGGGAAGCCGCGCTCGGGACTTTGTTTCTGCCGCTTGGTTTCGGGCCCTGGATGCCGAGACTCGCCGGGCGGCGCGTGGAAAACGCTCGTTAATTTATTCCTCAGACTGGTTCGCACCTGAATTTGTCTCTAATTTAACTCGCTGTATTTATTTGACTTCCAAAAATACCGCGCGCTCCAGAGCCCCGCGGCTCTGCAAACGCCGCGAGAGGAGAACTAGCCAAAGGTTTGAGATCTAATTTATTCTTCGTTTGCTCCCGTGTCACTGACACTGTCTGCGGGGGGAGCTCCGCGGCCCGGCCCCCCACCCCCGCTTCAGGCTGGGACGGGTCGGGGAGGGCCGAAGCTCCCCCCGCACCCACCGCGGGCCCCTGGACCGGTTCCGATGGCACTTATCTCCCCCTTCTCCTGGGGGGCTGCTGCGCTCCCCGTGCCCGGGGCCCCAGACCGCCCCGTGGAGACTGCGGGCTCTTGGCTTCCCGGGGAGCGGGGAGTTTCCCCAGAGGGACAGGAGTGTCCCCGGCTCCCCACGCCCCGGGCCCGGCCCTGCGGGGCCTGGGAGGGACGCTGGGGAGCCGGAGGGGGGCGGGAGTTGCGGTCACTTCCCCGGCCCGGCTGTAAATATGTGAGATATGTACACACGTGTCCGCCGTCCCGGATCCCCGCTCCTGCCCCAGCCGGTTTTTTACACGGACTGATCCCGAGAGGCTATTTTAATATTGTTTCCCGTCCCGTTTCTATTTATTTCTAACCGCGTTCGGCTCATTCCGCAGCGTTGGGTTCGGAGGTTTGTTTTATTTTTTAATCGCAAAAAAATATGTAGCCCGCGAAGTTACGTTTCTATTTATGTTTATAGTAAATATTTTTATTACGTACATAAACCATTCCCCCAGGAACCGGTCTCGTGTCGTCTTTGCAGGCTGCTGGAGTCAGCTCGGACCCTGCCCGCCCGGGGAGCTGGCGAGGGCTTGGAGTTAGGGGAGCTGGGTTGGGCACCAACCCCCGCCAGGGCCAGGGCCAGGGCCAGGAGGGGGCAGGGACACTCCCTTGTCCTGCAGCCCAAGCCAGGCGGAGCTGCCCGGTCCTTCAGTCCGGCCAAGGTGGGCTCCGTCGCTTCAGCGGACTTCTTTTTTTTCCCACCCCCGTAGAAAGTTTGAGGCAAGTTGGGATTTTCCTTTGCAAGGACCATTCCCACCGCCTTGCCTGGCTCTGTAGGAACCAAGCCCCTGTTCCCAGCAGCAAGGGCGTCCCGTGCTCTCCCTGCATGACAACGGGGCAGCTTCAGAGAGACCGGGACTGCAATTGTTTAAACAAAGGCAAATAAACTCTACTCGGGGCAGGGCACCTGTGGGACCCGGGCACCTGCCGGGCTGATCGCTTGGCATTTAAAGTTGTAGGGGAGAGCCGCTGATTCCGCGTGGGGAATTTAATCCTAAATCATGATTTCGGGTGTTCACTTTTGGTCCAAGGGGAATGTGGCACATTTGAGATTCAGAGTCCATGTTTACTGGGTGCATCCTTCTAACATCTTATAAGTCACATCCCGTAACGGCCACGACTTATAGGCAGCATTTTGCCAAAATTCTTCTCCATTCTGCAGTGTGTGCCACTTGCTATTGATACTACAGGAGCTGTGGACTCCATAAATAGGTAAATGTAAAATCAAGATCTTTAAACAAATGTGTGGAAGCTCTTAAACTTACAAGGGTCTCTGGAAGAGATGAGCTGTCCACAGAGATCTCAGGAAAAGTATAAATCCTGTGCTGCAATATGTATCACATGCCCCCAGCTTCGGGGAAAGAATCTGATCTCATTTGTTCTTCAGACACTGCATTTTTTCAGGTTTTTTTTTTTTTCCATTCCAAAGGGTTCCCTATACAGAAGGTAGAATTACAAAAAAATGTGTCTTGCAAATATCTTCCCCATCATATTCCAGTTAGTGCAGTGAAAGAGATGTGCAGAAAGGGCCAAATGTGCCCGTCTTACCTGAGAGAGAAAGGGAAACCCGCCTTTGGTTTTTTGAAGCGGAAGACACTAGTCTAGTAATGTACATTTTACCTGAAAAAGGAGGAAAAAAAAATCTCCGTATTTTTCATTTATCAGAGACTTAAAGCTGAACGTTCATTATTAATTTATTTTAGAAGTAAAAGACCTGTAATTATATTTTCAGATTCAGCTTTCTAATTTTTTGTCCTGTTTAATATTATCTTTGCTTTCAGATAACTCAAACATGTGAACAATCTATTACTCACACTTGTTTACAATTGTTACAAATACTGTTCATCAACATTCACTATTCCTGTTAACTACACTTCTGGGAAACTCAATATAAATGCCTAAGCCATGAAGATGGTGTGTCTGCATACACTTTTATGTACACACGCAGAGCTTTAAAATGTATAATACCAGTGAAAATAGCATAAATTGTATTTGGGGTGCTATGATAGTCCACTGAGATTAATATGCCTTTTTGGAATATAAAATACAAGCAGAAAATGTTTTTTAAAGAATTTTCTCACCTTACATTACTGAAAATAATAAATATGCAACAATGTAATACAAGAAAATTCCATCTTAGCACTCAAGCTGTGCTCTCATGGTTTTTGATGTCACCAGATCCTTCTATATAGTATCCCATCCTAATATTTATGCCTATACCAGGGTCTAGAGAATACTTACTTATTTCATTCTCTGTATTTCTAGAAGAATTAACTTGTATCTTTTTTAAGTCTGCTTTCTCTCAGAATTTGTGAGGAAAAGTCACATAAGTGGATTCTTTTCACTTTCACAGATCTTTTGTTTCCAGCAGTATTTGTATGTTGAGAGAACTTTTGAAGCCTGTGGCTGTGGAACTCACACACTGGAGAAATGTTTAATTGCATAAAGTGGGTAAAATGTCAGATACTTAATTTGCTAGAAAACTTCCTGTCCACAATCTATAATATTTGACACATTGCTTCTTGACTCTGGATACATTTTACATTTTGTGAAACAGCGGGTGTAAAGGGAATTTTTGTTGATGATCGGACATTACTGTATGTCAGTTCAGATTTATTTTTTTAGGTGTGAATAATGCAGTTTGCACCCAACATGAAAAATCTTCTGTTTTCTACAAAAATCTTCTGCTTGGTTTTATTGTATTTTTGTGCCTTCCGTGTTTTGTTTGCAAATGCATTATTGCTCAGGCAAATGTCACAATCAGCCATGTTACTATAAATTAATTATCCTATTTTCTCTGTCACTTTCAAAAATGTAGTTATTGTGTAGTGGCTAATACAAAGGATATTAATAGCTACAGCTTTCCTACTCTTATCAACTGTCTCTTTGGATTTTTTTTTAATTTAAAAAAGTCACGCGGGTGGACCATTATCAGACTAAATATCATGTTTGACACCCATAAGTTAGCACACCAGCAAATGGGTTCACCTTGCAGTACAAATAAGCTGGCAAACACTGCAGAAGACTACTAATAACTCCTCTATAGCAACAACATAACACAATATTGTCTAAAAGATTCAGCACACATGATTAATAAAGCATTTTGTCAGCTTTGATTACATGCTCATGTTCTTAATTTCTTTCTGCTTATGTGACTGTTTCACAAAAATGCAGGGACTTGAAGCTCAGCAACATGAAATGGGGTGTGGAATTCTGAATACAAAAAATGTTTGTGTGTGTTTATAAATTTAGAATTTGCTGAGCGTATGCAATGGATTGGATAGTGTATGCTCATCAAAAATAAAGTAACAATAATTATAAATGCATGCAAACCAGGTTATCATCCAAAATACATTATGAAACTATGGAAACATTTCCAAATTTCAAATCCTTTTATGGCTTTTATTTTTTCTCTGTTTCACACCCAGACACTTGCTTTTACTTTTTGTAACACTGAGGCCATTTTTAGAAACCTTTTGGTGATACCTAGTCAGTTTTTTTTTTTAAGACATAAAGGAAAAGAAAGAGATAAGTAAAAGAGAGAGAGAAACTCCCCTGTGTACTTGCGGGAAGTCTTTCCCGTTTGCATTTGGGGATTAACAGTACAGAATTGAAGCCAGCGCCTGTGTATATCAGGAGCAATTTCGATAGGCTAGTTAAAAGAAGAGAGACTATGTAGCAAACAGTATTACATTGCTATTTAAAAAAGAGGGGTCAATTTTCACATTTCATTCCCATAATGGATAAGATGTGAAGTGAGTTCTGCTGAGGACGAACACCCTTGGGTTGTTTGGTTTGTCAGAATATATCAGGCACTTGCAGCCCCACTGCATTAGCGCTCTCATGCTATTGCACAGCAAAAATAAAAGATGCTTTATTTGTGCAATTCTATAATGCTCAATCCTTTTAAAAACCAAATACTCCAGGGTTTGCCTCGTTTAGAAGAACAGTTACTTTTCTCAGGCCAGGAGTAAATAACAATATGGTATTGGGGGATTTTTGTGGAGGTGTTTTGGTTTTATTTTTAGCCTCAAGTGTGTGTGTTAACATGAGCATTCAGTCTATTACATGGACATAACAGCGGTAAAGATGGGGAGGTAGTTTTAGTAGGTCAGAAAAAGTACAATTGTGAGAACACTGTCCTCTACCACGAGGTATAAAGGGAACTTAGACTCTGCTCCCAGAGGCAGTGGTTGGGCCCAGTACATGCCCAGAAAACAGAAGGTGTTTGCATTGGACCTGCATTCAAATTCAGTTCCAGTCTACATAGGTTTGTCTACTGCGCCCATCAGTGGTGCTGGAACTAGGGGGGCTGAGGGGCTGCCACACCCCCTGGCTTGAAGTAATAATAAAAAACACCAAATACCTGGTTTCTATCAGCAGCACCCCCACTATACAAATTGTTCCAGCCCCCCTGGTGCTCATCACCGGACTAGTCAGGCTTTTAATTAACATGAAACTGCATTATGAGAAATTCCCCAATTCACCAAGGAATCAATCCTTGCGTTGGAACTCCAGGTTGTTTGGTTTCAGAGGAGTAAAGGCCTAATCCATCTTGCCTTGCTCGCAGGCGTAGCCCCAGTGGGTGAAAGCCGGAGTAATGGGGCTCTGTGCAGCCAAGGGGTGGTGGGGCCGGGAGGTAAATTCCAGGGGCTGAAGTTGTAGCCACAATCCCTCAGTGCCACTTGCCAGCTGGGACAGTTGGAGCCAAGTGAATATGTCCTGGTCACCAGCCCACCCCTTCCCCTGCCTTTGTGCTGCTCAATGCACAGCAGTGCAGGGAGCCTGATGAGCCAGGAGGGAAGGTCACGCTCGTCTGTGAGCGGAACAACCTGCCATGATTATCTAGCCAGCGTGGAGGGGGAAGTGGTTCCCAAAAGCCTTTGCCCTAGATATTGTTACCAGAGATTTCAGGGAGAGAGACGGGCTCTGTTCTGTGAGGCAGGGGAAATTTTCAGCAGAGTGGTGCGTGTTTTCTCTTCTGTCTTTAATAAGGTAGGAAACTGATGGGAGAGCCTGCTGGTGACAATGGATGCTTTGCCCGCCTGCCTGTCTAGCCAAAGGTCAGGGGGCGTCAAGAACAACATCATCTTACTCAGGATTCCTGTCTAAGAATGTTATGGCAGCAACCTGCAAAGGGAGGAAGACCTTGTCTGTGAGGAATAAACCTGTCCTGTGCTAATCACACGCATACAGCCAGGGAAGTGACTGGAGAGTGTTGCAACAAGGGGAAATTTGCCTTATTAGACACTCTTAGTTATTGATGCCACAGAAACCTATTTTATCTTAGCAACAGAGTCCTGCTATGCCACTAACTGTAGGTCCTGCCTAGATCCAGTGCACAATGGGGCCTGATCCTGCTAAGCTCTTGGTGGAACGAGCTGCCACTCGGCAAACTAAAGCAGCAGCAGTAGCAACATAATCCCTGCGTGGGTCAATTCAGCCCTGGTATGAAACTTTGAAGGAGTGAATGACAGTTCCTCCACTGGCCCACTCCGGCTCCCATTGAAGGATTAGGCTGTGCGTGACTGATTATACATTTAACTCTGTGTTATTGAGGCAGTGGTTCTCAACCAGGGGGACGCGTACCCCTTGGGGTATACAGAGGTCTTTCGGGAATATGACAACTCATCTAGATATTTGCCTAGTTTTACAACAGGCTACATAAAAAGCACTAGCAAAGTCAGTACAAACTAAAATTTCATACAGACAATAACTTTATACGGCTCTATCTACTATACACTGAACTGTAAGTGCGATATTTATATTCCAATTGATTTATTCTATATGGTAAAAATGAGAAAGTACGCAGTTGTTCAGTAATAGTGTGCTGTGACACTTCTGTATTTTTATGTCTGATTTTGTAAGCAAGTAGGTTTTAAGTAAGGTGTAACTTGGGGGGATGCAAGACAAATCAGACTCCTGAAAGGGATACAGTGGTCTGGAAAGGCTGAGAGCCACTGCTCTAGGGCACAGAATGGCTAATTTTACGGGTCTTTTTTTCCATCAGTAAATTCTGTGGCAGTTGATGGCAAAACTTCCATTGTTCAATAGAAGCTGGATTATACCCTGTAGTTGAGTCCTTATAATTTTCCAGGATTGTGCTGGGATCATGTATCAGAATTGAAGCCAGTAATTATAAAAACATTTAATTTATCTGCCTCTTTTTTTTTTACAATTATGTAAATTGAAATTAGCAAGTAATAATAAGCAACAGACTCAATTGCTTTTGCTTGTAGTTTGTTATGTGGGCTAGAGAAACAATGCATGTCCAGCTGTGGCACTCATGTGTGCTCTGCGTCTCTTTGCCACCACATTGGTGCCTCCCTGCTGCCATGAGAATACCATGTAGGCTGACTGCCCTCTATTGGTCCTTGAAGGGGAAGAGAATACAGGAGAGCAGATTAGCTCTGATTTTGTGTGCATGTGTGTGTGAGTGAGTGAGCGAGAGAGAGAGAGAGAAAATTAAAAGGTACACCAGGCAATTCGAATGTCTGGATTTGGTAACTTCTCTGCTCACAAGGGCCTGACCCAACAAACGCTATTCACATAAGTAATCCTACTGAAGCCAACAGGATTACCCTGGCTTTACTCCAGTGTAAAAGAACTAAAATCGGGCCATATTGTATACATAAAAAATTCAGAGAGATACAAATCCCAAACCTTTGATCCAGAGTCCCATAGAGCATTGCAAAGTTGGGGTACAGCTCTAGGATCAAACTCTGCGTCTCAGGCTGATTTTTAACATTTGTTGGGGTATATAAATGCGCACACACTCGCTCTCTCTTAAATTTAGCCAATTGTAGCTAATCAAATGTTTTCCTTTGTGATTCATGTAAACTCTACCTGTGAAAGTTCCCAGTAGTTTCAATTAGAACTAATAAGACCAGGCTTCTTTGTGTAAGTAATCATGCCAGGTCTGGGAATTATGAGGTTGCAAAGGCAGCATTAAAGCATATGATATTGTACACAAGAAATAATGTTCATGTTAAATGAGACTCCATGAATAATTCATGCAGCTTGATATCACATTGTTTTTGGTGTTAGTCAAAATCAGTTATTTCTTGTAAGCCGTGCAAAGGGGGCATTTGTTACTTACACTTGTGCTATAGGTTCACAAACTGCTGCAAATACTATTGGGAAGTGTGCTGCCTATGTCACAACATTTTTAAAAAATCATACTTTTAAGATGTTTTCTTCATTTTTCTATTTAGCATCTTCATTTCAGAGGCCTCTGGGGAATAAAGACACCTATGTTCCAGCTTCAGCACCCAATTCATTTGCCTTTTTATGAACTGTCCTATTTTCTTCATTGATTTCACAGAACTCTACAGATAGTGATTCACTCCTGATAACATTTCCCATATTATCCTTCAAAGTCCTGTTATTATTTAATCCCCACAGAGTAGCTGCTCTGTGACAATGATCTTTGCAGCCGCAGAATAGTATTTCTTTTATCATTTTCAAAACTGACCTTTCTGCAAGTAATTTGGGTGAGATTAGGGTTAGTATCTCAGGGCCCTGTCTCGAGCAGCTGGAACCACTTAATCCCGAGTGTGTCTGAATTATATGAATGAGTAAATGCACAAAATTCTGTTTCTACATATCATCATATTTGTACGTGTTTAAATACAACCTGCTAATCTGGAACAGGGTCTTCTCCTCACTGGGGGCTTGCTCCAAAGCCAGTGGAAGTTTTCATAGTATTTCCATGGAAATTTGGCCTGTTTGTGGTTCTTCATCACCTCATGTTCATTTCTCTCACCCACACAGGGGACATAAATTTTGGGAGATGTGGTTGAAAATCCTCCTCAATTTAGGGGCTGAGAATAAAGAGCCATTTAAAAACCTCATTCAATTTTAATTTGCAACGGGTCAATTAAAAAAAAAGAAAGAAAGAAAGAAAATGGAAGCTATAGACTTGTATGTTTGCATTCTTTTGTCCTGATATCAATAACAATGATCATTGTATTAATTTAAATGGCCTGCCCATTGCATTGGGCTTCTTATTTTTCTATTGAAAAATTATTAAAGATTTTGTTTAAAAGAATGTGGATTTTTTTTCTGTTTCACCAACACAATTATCAAGGAGCAAATAGAGTAAAGACAAAACAAGGGAGGGCTTTTAAAATGAGTCAACAAACGTATGGGGCCCAGAAGGGAGTGTGGTATAGAAAAGAAGTGTGATCTAGTGCTTGGAACAAGAAACTGGCAGTCTATCTGAATTTTATACCATGCCTATCACGAGAGCATCAAGGCTTCTGGATTCTATTCCAAGTTTTGCTATTAACTTGCTGGGTGATCTTGGGCAAAGCACTTCTCTCTTTCCTTCCAAACCCTGCACTAAAATGACGCCATAATCCTTGTCCACCTCCCACAGCACAATGTGGAACTCATTGCCAGGGGGATGTTGTGAAGGGCAAAAGTGTAACTGGCTTCAAAAAAGAACTAGATCAGTTCATGGAGGACAGGTCCCTCAATGGTGATTAGCCAAGATAGTCAGGGACACAACCCCATGTTCTGGGTGCCCTAAGCCTCTGACTGTCAGAAGCTGGGACTGGACGACAGGGGAGCGATCACTCAGTGAAATGCCCTGTTCTGTTCACTCCCTCTGAAGCACCTGGCTCTGGCCACTGTCAGAAGACAGGATACTGGGCTAGATGGACATTGGTCTGACCCAGCATGGCCACTCTTATGTTGCTATGACATGTTCTTAGCGCCTGGGAGCCCAGTCATGGACCAGGATCCCACTGTGCTAGGTGCTGTACACACAACAAACACACAGTCCTCTCTCTAAATAAACAATCCATCCCAAATAAGCCCCCATATCATACTGTACAGCCCATAGAGGAACTGAGGCGGGTTTGGTAACTTTATAAGCTTTGTGAATGCAGCTGGAGTCACCAGAACCCCACTGCTCAAAACAGAAACAAGCCTCTTGGTGAGCGCTGTGAAAATACCTGGCAGGTTCCCCGCCCTCCAGCCAGCCTTCTCTAGCAGGAGCCTGGATTCTTCAGCCAACCCAGGCAAACGAGACGCTCCGTGGATTTGCTGTGCAGGAGTAATTGTTACTGTCACCTTCCTTGCTGGGGCTGGGGCACCGGTGAGACTCACTCACTGCTGCTCCCAGCTCATTCGGAACCGGACTGAAACCTCATGGGATTTATTCCAGCTTGCAGAATTCTTAGGCTCTTTGTTTTCCTGAAATTGCTTCATTTATCCTCCACAGCTACATGCAATTTTGTCTTCATACAGAGACTATAAAAACCACTGAACTCATCACTTGCAGCACCTGCAGCTTCCAATGCTGGCGAGCTTCTGGACTGTTTCTCCTGAAAGGTCCTGCAGTCGCCTATGGGAGGAACTGCATGTTCCCTGGTTTTTGTCAGCACACTGACCGGCTCCTCAGTAATTCTCCTGCCACCTGAGTCCTGGTTACTGGCCATAGCACATCCTAACCTCTGAGCCCCTACGCACATGCCTAAGGACTGCAGTAGTGCCCCCCCCACACACACACACACACAGGGTTGCACACAGTCTTCTCTAAGCCACTGGAGCAGAACTCGCGGGAGCCCCCACTCCTGTAGCCCAGAGACTGCTCCGAATTCCCCACCAGAACGACAAAGTGAAACTCGCCTGAGGTCACACTTGCTCATGCCAAGGGTGAATTTGACCTTGAAGGTGCTTTATATTCAAAGGACCAATCAGTGAGATCCCCGAGGTTCCCGCTAAGACTGGCTCCCTTGAACAGCAATAGTTTAACGGAGCCCACAGTTGGATGTGTCTCCTGATGCTCAGCTGACGCTCTCCTGCCATCACCAACAGCTGTCACAGCTTGTACATAACCAGCTGGGATTGCAACCTCAGGACTGGCCCTCTGGCCAGTGCAGCTCATTGGATGTGGGGCTGTACGCCACATAAGGGGTACTGACCATTTAAGTCTGGAGGAGGCAGACTGGGAAGCCGGTCACCTCGTTCCAAGGCTGAAGGACTGGGGTGAGCGAAAGATAGCCCTGAGGGTAGTTAGTGTCGGGGAGGGAGAAGGAGTAGGAAAATCCAGGCCATTGTTCCTTTAAAAGTCCAGGTCCAGGCTCCTTGTAGAGAGGGCAGGGCCCGGTTCCCTTCTCCCAGCCAGCTCAGACAGGTGTTTGGAGTTAGACCCAACTGCAGAGGGTCAGGGAGTGGGCAGGTGACTGGGCCGGTAAATCACAAAGGAGGCTGCAAGCCAAGTCAAGGACAGCCAGGGTTGCAGCCCCAGGGGGAGGCTATGAAAACCTTGACTAGAAGGGGAGAATCTGCAGGCTGAGGAAGCCAAGCCACTGTCCTGAGAAGGAGTGTGGAGCCCTGAACTCCAATGGGGGGGAGGCTGGAGGAGCTCTTTTGACTGCCAGACGTTGTGCAATAAATTAGCCCTCAGGAGAGGGAGAATTCTGGTTAAAGACTCTGACACTTGAAGGGAAACTGAGGCAGGGACTACCGTAGCACTGGGGGGCACTGCTCAGAGACTGCATTCCTCCTATTCCATCATCTCCAGGCTGCTGGGTGCCAGGCTGCACTGGAGGGACAAATTAGAAGAGACTTTGTGCTGCTCTAAATTGGGCTGGCTGGTCATGGCCCCAGATTGCCAGAGCCTATGAGCAGGCCAGCTGGGCCATCTTTCCACTGGCCACACCCCAACAGCAAGGTGGCAGAGCTGGGCTGAGTTCAGCAGGGCAGGTCTGCAGGCTTCCTGCTGGCTCTTCAGTGCTGGAGCCCCATGGAGTGGGCAGACGGTGCTGAGGGTCAGGCCAAGTCCGGCAGATGGGCTGTAGTTCAAGGCAGTGGAAGGCTGGCCTGGGACTCCATAAAGGCCAGGCCCAGGTGAGAGCCAACTGACACCTTGGTCAGTCTCTCACAGGAGTAGGGGGAGGTGATTTGGGGATGGTGCACTACTTACACGAGTTAACCCCTTCTGTCCCATGGGGTAATCTTGGGCTTATTCTGCTTAGCCATTGGGCATGCTGAGTGCCCAATTTCTTCTGAGCTAGCCAAGGATAAATTGGTGCCAGCTGCACCTGCTTTAAGGCCTGCCAGTATATTGCCTAGGGCTCCAGCCGGGGCTCCGAGGTATAGTCGTGTAGCCGGATTTGGGGAGCTTGGTCTGTGCTGCAGCCTGACTGGAGAATGAAAGCTGAAAACCTGGTGCGGAGAGAAGCTTTCTGTACATGTTGGGCCCCTCATACTTTCCTACCTTCACTTTCCACCCCCCTGCATGAACCCCAACAAAACACTGGCTCGCTGGCTGATTTCCTACACTGACGCCTGTAGCATCTTGTGCTAGCAGCAGCATTCTTACAGAGGTGGCTGCTCGTTAAGACAGAACATCAGAGCAGAGAAAACCCATAACTGCTCCCATTTGTCTGGGCCTCGCCACTGCTGGGGAACAGACAGAGAGATGTCGCTTGCACCGTTCAGAGTCATTAAGAGGGGAACTCTTGAATCAGTATTTTGAGTGTTTGATATTCTGCTTAGTGGAACATTTGTTATGTCTTTAATTACTATTTCTAAAAGCAACATGGGATGGAAGGCAAAAGCCAGAAATAAATCGCAAAGGATGATCAATTGGGCATGAAACCCTTGTTATTGATCACCTTTAACCTCTTCTTAAACTAATGACAGCGCTACCATTTAACTGTCCCCCGGCACAAAGCACATCAATTGCACAAGTGCCACATAAATCATCATGGGTCACAGTGCATTGCCAAGTGGCTCAAGAGTGTGTCTGCCTGACAGCGAGCGGGGCAGGCATCCCTCGTGTACTGTGGAGAGGTCACACGCAAACGCCAGGCTATAGTTTTCTGATTCACCATGTCAGGCTGTACTGGGTCCCTGCCATGGAAACACAATGGATTTCTTTCCTTCTGTAAATAAAGCTTCAGCCTCTCGGTGAGCGATTCACCATGTGCAAGACCACGTCACACTATTCCACAGTCTCATCCTTACTATGGAGTATCTGGATTATGGAAATGCAGTTACTTCCCAGGCAGCATCCTTGCCCCGAAGAGTTTATGGCCTAAAAAAATGCACCCAGCCCAACGGGTCCATCTGTGTCTACTCCTGACTTCCAAATCCTCTGATCATGGCAGCACAGCTGAGTGTTGTGGGATGCCAGGGGCTCATGCCTTCACAGGAGGAACCCATGGGACTTTAGAAGAAATAAAGTTCCTGTGTCTATGCAAACGTGCTAAGCAATTAAGAGCTACCAGGCGTGGGCAGAAGAGGGCTCAGACTTTCCCACGAGGTGTCAGCTGCTTTTAAGAGAAAGGATGCTGAAAATTTCAGCTTCTCTGGAGTTGCCACTTTTCTTTGGCATGAAAGCAAAGTTAGCACAGCCTTTCCCAGTAACAATAATATTAATCAGCATTCAGTTTACAAATTATCCCTGGAAACTTCAGCCTGGAGATTTGCTGGTTTCCAATGCAAAACAATGCTGGCTGCTAGATTTCCACCATGGTAGCCTTTACTAGGCTGTGTCTAATGTATGGCATGATAGCACTTATCTACTGTACATCATGCCATGTAAGCATTACGAGAGGACACACCCCTCTACTTTGAAGGAAATGCTTGTACTTAATTAGAGTGGTATGGTAGGCTGCACTGTGAATTCCACCCATGAGAGATGATTTCCTCCTTTAAAAAGAATAGGAGTACGTGTGGCACCTTAGAGACTAACAAATTTGTTAGTCTCTAAGGTGCCACAAGGACTCCTGTTCTTTTTGCGGATACAGACTAACACGGCTGCTACTCTGAAACCTTTCCTCCTTTAAGCTCCTGATTTTTAACATGAAACTGTCAGTCATCAGAAGCGACCTAGAGCTAATACAGTAGACGCTGTTTATTTCCAGAAAGTATTTCCATATACAGTCACCCTGGGCCCAGGGAAAATAATCCCATAAATCAAGCAGAATTCTATTGCACAACCTCTCTGTGTGGTTATCTTTCCCAGAAAGCTCTTGGGATTCCTTCCTTCACAGAAACTGGGGAACTCCCTTTCTGCAGCTGGGTACAGGAGAGGGCACTCTACTCTGGTGACTTCACCAGCATGAGCCGGTGCATGAAAATACCTTCAGCCAGGGAACTCACAGGCAGACTGTACTTGGTGGGACAGACTGCAGCGCTAGGGCCTATGGGGAACAGGGCTTGATGACTAGACAAGGGGCGGAGCAGTGTGGGGTGAGGGCGGCCATCCCAGCCTTCAGGGCAGGTTAGAGTGCCTGACGGCTGAATGAACTTGCACCCAGCTGCCAATGGTCCTCCTGGGCTGTTCCGGCAAGTAACAATATTTGTGGCACAGGAAAACACACACACACCCGCTGCCTCCCCCCCGCACACACACACACACCTGGGGCTCCTACAGAGTGTGGAGATGGGCCAACTACACTGATATGGCACTTGTTGAAGGGTGGGGGATGGAGCTGGTGTGAAGGGGCCTAGGTGGGTTAAATCCACTTTGTAGGAATTAAGAGCACTTGGGGTATGCTTGCTTGCTAACGATACGTTCTCCTCCTAGGGGCATGACTGACACGCGCGCACTCACACGCTCTCTCTCCCTGGATGCTGGTGTATCTAAAAGTAACAGTGACAAAGTCATGCCTTCTGCACAACGCCCTGGCTTCCTCCCGATTCTTGTCCTATGGGTCCTTGTGCCCAGACAACCCTTCCATTCAGTGCTACTGCTAATGTGACTCGGTGGGGCAGGCCATGGTGCCTTTGCTGCGATGGACTTGGGCCCTTTGGCAAGTGTGTTTCTAAAGTGTTTCCAATCTGCCATATCCACCTTCCCCTTTGTTTGCTCTCCTGTGGACAGGCCTGCGGCTGAGGGCCATGCTCATGGAGGATTTCTCCAGCTAGAGTGTTTGGAGCCACTGCCAAGGCACATACTGGGATTTGAGTCTTACCGTTGTTATCGCTAGATTATCTATTGATTGCAATACCAATCACATTGGCAGCTGGGCACCAATATATTCAAGTGCTTTTCAGCTGAGCCTCGCCAAAGAGCTTCATGAGTTTTAACTCGCCCTCCCTCCACCTCCACCTCCCTTTGAAGTGAGGACACATGAACTGTGTTATCCCGACCATTCGAACACCAAGCACTTTTCTGCTATTAAATGTGCTGTCTAAAGTGTGATGCTAAGCACACGTTCTGCCTGCGGGTGGCTCTGGCATGCCCAGCCCCACAGGACATCCTCAGCAGGACTTGGATTAATATACACTCTACCTCCCTCTCTGCCATTTGGAAGATTTCCACTGAAACTCTTAAAAATCATTTGGGTGTCCTCATCCATCAGCTATTGGAAGTGTTATTGATAATGCAATCATTCCTCCTTGGGTCCCTCCGTTTCCCTTTTTCTCTGCTGCAGACATTGTAATTTGTCACTGCTGTCCCCCTGTAACAGTGAGAGATTGGAGTCTCTGCCCAGGTGGATTCCTGGAGCATTGTAAATGCAGCTCAGGGAGGCGGCCTGCATTAGTTACAGCTAACACTTATGAACAGGGCTGTAACACGCTGGAAATCACTCTGCTCTCGTACAACCCCACTAAAGTTCTGTCACAGACCCCGGGGAGACAGAGTAATGTCACTGCTTGTAAGTACACTCAGGCGCCGCTCCAGAGCAGCCAGCCCCACTTACGGCTCTTGAGAATGAATGACCACTTGGAACGAAGAAGGTGGAAATGTGGCTGGGCCCATGCGACTTGGGAAGCAGCTCCAGGAACTTGGCATGATTGTGGCAACAAACAGGATTCACATCTTGGGCAATCTCCAAAAACTCTCCACAGCCGCATGGCAACCACCATGATGGGAACAGGAGCCCAGTGGTGTCCTGGAGATATAAGGGCTGGGACGGACTCCTGCTCTCTTCTGCACCCCTACATTCCTGGGCACCCTGGCTGCCAGGTAAACGGGGCTGCACGGCAGGGTTCTTGCCAGGCTAGTCCACGAGAACAGCATTTGTGCCACAGGGTCAGGAGGTGGGAGGTTTAAGTCTCCTCTCAGGTACATGCCCAGCACCGCGGGTGCAGTAGTACAGCATTGGCTGCCATCCTGACACAGGGTTTTGGAACCCAGGCCCCTTCTGCCTGTCTCTGGGGAACATTGTAGAAGGGTATTAAAGCTGAAGGGGGGTCACCCTGGTGTCCTGGACAGCAGCCCCCTTCTCCATAAAGCGGGTTGCACCGTCCCGTGCTTGGCTGGGAGATCACTGAACCCAGAGTGTCTGGTGCCTTTTACCTGCAGCCAATGTCTAAGCTGGTGCTTTGCAAAGCATTTCCTACGGCGGGTACAAGGCCACCCCTGCCTTGTGACACAGGGGGAGGAAGAGCCATGCTTCTGCACTACTCTGGGCTCTTTGCTGGGGGGGCAGGTTTAGATCAGGCCTTTCATTTTGAATGTTGCTTCTCACAATGGCATTTACATTTAAAATTCACCTTGCTGAGCCACTGTTGGTCCTGACATCTCTCCCTGCCAGTGGAGGCCATAAAATCCAGCCAGCTTGGTATGTGCTGGATCATAGCAGACCCTTGCTGGCTCCTGGCATTAGAACATAAGATCGGCCAGACTGGGTCAGACCAAAGGTCCAGCTAGCCCAGTGTCCTGCCTTCCGACAGTGGCCAAGGCCAGGTGCCCCAGAGGGAATGAATTGAACAGAACAGGGAATCATCAGGTGATCCATCTCCTGTCGCCCTGGCAAACAGAGGCTAGGGACACCATCCCTGTCCACCCTGGCTAATAGCCATTGATGGACCTATCCTCCATGAATTTATCTAGTTCCTTTTTGAAGAACTATGTGGGCATCTCATGATATCGAACTATAATGATCTGGAATCTGTTACGCTCCATTGCCAGTGACGCTGTCACAGGTGGCTAAGCGGTTTCCCCAGAGGAGGGCTGAGCCAAGCTCTGCCCAGCCCAACTGCACCTGGGGCAGCTGTGAACATCTCCGAGGGCCTCTCTGAACATGGCTGATGTCACCCTGTGAGCGCCATCTGCTATAACATGGAAATGATTCTGGGTTTCAGCAGAATCCTCCCACGTGCCACGCCCCTCTGACTCCTGCCACGACAGCTGCTAGCCTATGTGTTTGTACAGCACCTAGACCAATGGGGCTCTGATCACTGACTGGGGCTCCTGGGTGCTGCTGTAGTAGAGAGAATAAATACTGAGAGGAGGCACATCGCCTTGACCGATTCTGACCGCACTGGGGTTTGACTTTGGGAATAACCGTTCAGAACGTGAGGCAGCTTGCCTCTGTCCCTCCCCCATTATGATTACACCCCAGGGTTGTGCAGCAGTTCTCTAGCTCAGCAAACTGCCCTTGACAAAGGTTTCAGCCTGGGAATGGCTCCCATCCAGTCTTGTTCCTTGCCCAGGCTTCAGGGCATGCTTGCGGCGGGAGTGCTGTGCACATCCGATTTGGGACCCCAGCTGGCTCTATTCTCCACTGTTGCAATCAGCTAACCAGTGAGTATGTCTATGGGGCTTCATGCAGCTCCAGGTAGGCAGGATTCTCTACAGCTCCCGTCCCAGCCAAGGAAGCAATAAGCCGTAAGCAAAATAGGCTCTAAAAGTGAGCTCAAACTATCGATGGCTTCCAACAGGGGTCTCTGTATCTCCAAGCAGAGGAGCTGCCTTGTTAGATGGCCTCCGTATCATCCAGGAAACCTTGCTGCAAACACTTCCCAGCCGTCTCTGGCCCTGATGCTGCATTTAACCGTGTGGGGCCCTTCCATAAGGAAGAAGCCTGGTGGCGAGACTCTCCTAGGAAACTTGCTAAAGGCAGGAGCCTGCTGGATGGAATGTCGAGTGGACGCTTTCACTGAGCCATGAATGGTTTCTGTTCTGGTGGAAGGAAAGTCTAAGCCACAATAAAGTCCTCTGACATGTCAGTGTGCAGGGGCAGAGCTCCGTGCTGACGACAGCTGGGCATAGAGGTTGGCACGAATTTGCATAGATGAAATGATTTCTCCTGCCATTCATTCAGGCTCTCTGTCTCTCGGCTTCGCTGTTCCTTTTTGGAATCCAGCGTCCACACAGAAAGCATTCACTGCCCTACAAGCTCTGTGCTGTGGATTGCTTTACACAGATGTCCGCTAGCAATTCCATGAATTGTTGCTCTATAGTCACTAAGCTGTTTGGGGAAACATTTCAGATAACTGTCCTACGCATTGGGGTGACTGAATTAATGGCATTTGAATGGTCAAAAAGATAGTGTGAATCGAAAACAATGCTTTCCCTGTGATAGCAGAGCCAGGAGAATTCCAGCTGGTATTTTCTCTGTTAATAACTGAAGCTGAGAGCGCTCTGCAGCCCTGAATACCTTGGAAGGGGCTGGGGAAATGTACAAGCCAGCCTGTCAGTTTCCCTTCTGAACTTTGGAAATGCCAGGAGAGGAATTCTTTTCAAGTTGTGACTGACATTTCCACAAATAAGAAAATCTTCCCCTTCCTGCTGCTCTGCCTCAAGGGTGGGAGCGAGGGTTAGCCCAGCCTGGGCGGTGGGCAGCACAGGTGTGACCCAGTCATGGTGCATGGGGGTTGATCGTCCTCCGGAAGGGGGCATGGGTGTGACTCTCTCCTTCATAGAATGTGAATCATCTCAGGAGGGTGCGGAGTGCCAGGAGCGCTGCAAGTCAGGGCTGAGGGGCATCAGCAGAGCCCAGGCCTGGAAGAAGCAGTGGGTGCTGTGGGTCTGGGCTGAGGTGCCTCAGCGGAGCTGTGTGGCGGAAGGGCGGGGGGGAGGGGACCACTTGCACAGCACCTGCTCACCCTCCAGCCAGCACATCTCCCTTAGAAAGGTTACCCGAGTCACGGGTTTGAAATAGCCCACCCAGTCCCCAATGCCCCGTTTGACTGCACAAGGTGCTTATTACAAAGCAAAGAGATTCCAGCAATGTCCCCAAGTGCAGCTGACAAGCAGGTGACCCTGTTCACTGCCTGCGATGTGGGTCCCATTAGGCAGCGTGCCCAGCCCTGAGCCTGGTGGTCTGGACGTGGAAGAGTCTTTGCTGTGTCTGGGGCTCTGCGAAGCACCGTGATCCCAGCCATACATCATCGGGGAGAACGCGCGCTCGGGTAACACATTAGAATAATACATTATTAGAGCAGTGTTGCTATGGTGATGTATTAGGGCAATACATCATTAGATACTGTCCCATTGATGATGTATTGCTCCAAACATGGCTCCTGCCAGCACCGGCACAAGGGCCACTGGGAAAGGCTTTCCTTTTGCGCATTTCTCTCCCCTTCCCCCTAAGGAAAAAGTCCAAATCTAATGGCTTCATTAAGGGAGGCCAGGCCGGGCTGGCCTGGAGCCCCACAGCCTCCCTCCCAGGGCCTTTGAAAATGATGTTTGCTCTGTGCTGAGCAGCGTGCTGTGGGGCCTGGGAACCTGGGGGGCTCACGGGATGTGCCTAGAAAATATGGCAGTGTCTGTAGGGCAGCGTGACAGTGTGACAGGACCTCCAAGTGGCTCTGGCAGGCAGAGGGTTAAACACCCCCAGCCAGCTGCCCCTGCCCTGTGCTCTGGGATGCTGGGGCACCTCACTGGCAGCAGCAGTCACCTGATTCCCTGAGGGGGGGGGGATATAAAAGGAGAAGGGACCAAGAGTCCTGCATTTGGCAGCCCAACCACACCTGCTCATGTGCCCTCCCCAGGCCTCCCCCACTTCAGCCTGGGGGAAGCGCACTGGCCCGGGAGCCAGAGCTCTGGGTTTATCTTGTCTGCTGACTGCACAGAAATAGTCCTGGTGACTAAGGCCTTGTGCCCTCATTGTAGCGGGCAGGCCAGTGCCGTGCCCCCCATTCACACCCAGGGTAGCTGAGAGGTTGCACAAGGTCACCTCAAGCAGATCTAGGACTTGAACCCCAGGCTTTTGCCACCACGGAGCCAAATCTCGGCCATGCTGCTTTCCCGATTGAATGTGCTCTGGCTATGGCCTTTGCTAAGCTAGCTGTAATCACTAGGCCACAGTCTGACCCCAGAGCCAGGCACAGCACTCAGGACCCTGCCTACCAAACGCCCACAACTCACTCTCAAAGGCTTGTGTAACCCATAGGCCCAGAGTGCTGTGTCCTGCATTGTGGGCTAATGTACACAGAGGATAACAGCTTCCTGCTCCTACCCCTCACTCCTTTAACTCAAGTGGAAGAGGTTGGGCTGAAGGTCCTCGAGCCAAACCCTGCTGACTACCTGTGTGGGAAAAGAGTAAGAACGTAAGATCAGCCAGACTGGGTCAGACCAAAGGTCCATCTAGCCCAGTATCCTGCCTTCCGACAGTGGCCAATGGCAGGTGCCCCAAAGGGAATTAACAGACAGGTTATCATCAAGTGATCCATCCCCTATCACCCGCTAATATGGGCTCACATAATTAAAGACTGTATCATGATGCATATGCACAAGGGGGCTGAACCAGGATTGCATGGGTACTTTAACTCCTTTAATGTAGAGGGGCTTGGGGTTGTTGTTGTTGTTTAGTTTTTCTGTATGATACCTGTACTATGGGGACAGGTTTCAGAGTGGTAATATGGGGCACACTCTTAAGTTAGTGCCAGGACCCTAGAATAATTGTTGAAACTATTTTATATTACAAAAGCATTGTACTTTGAAGTACATTTGGGTGTTGTGTTAATATTTGTTTGCTTGTAGTACTGTGGTAGTGTTTGTATTTTGGCTAAGGGAGGACAGGATGGGGC
Organism: Malaclemys terrapin pileata; assembly: GCF_027887155.1. Taxonomy (NCBI): domain Eukaryota; kingdom Metazoa; phylum Chordata; order Testudines; family Emydidae; genus Malaclemys; species Malaclemys terrapin. The sequence continues at coordinate 19,510,634 of NC_071526.1, read as the reverse complement.
ACTCGATTGTCGAGTGCATTAGCAGAAGACCAGGAGCCCTGTGTAGGAACTGTTTCCTGATTGTCAGAGAGTGGAAGAATCTACCTGTCTGGGCTCCAAAAAGGTCAGGATTTCAGTGAATAAACTAGACACAGAACTAAAAGGGCAGGCCCTTGCACCAACCCCCAGTGATGCGCATGGTCCTCTTACCTGTCGAGCCATGAGGGTGTTTAAAGGCTGCCTTTCGCTGCAGCATCTTGGTAGGAAATGTGATTTAACACAATTTAAAGACGAGCATCAAATCCACTGGTGAGGCAGCTCCACTCGTGCCAGCCAAGGCGTTAGCCATTTACATGAATTACTCCTGTAACTGGGAGCAGGGTTCGGTGAGACACTGTGTATGCACTGGGCTCAGACAAACCAAGCCTCATTCTGACCCACTCCCTAGGGTCTAGGGCCCAGAACTCAGCATGCCTGGCCTCTGGCTCCCAGCAGTACGCCTTTGCCACTAACAGTCTCTGTGGCCCCGCTGTCTTGGTGGGACATGGATGGGGAGGCACTCTCCCAGGTCCCAGACCATTCAGGGCTCTGGCATTTAAGACCAGGACTATGAACTGGTCCCAGAAGTTAATGGGGGACTAGCAGAGAGCACAGAGCCCCAGACAGCTTCCATTCTGAAGGCAAGGCAAGGCAAAAGAGGATGGATGCTCAGGGACGGCTGTGGATAGTGGTATGTGCAATAGAGAAACCATAGGCAGGAGCAGGAGCACCCAAGCAATGCGGCTCTGAGCACAGCCATAAGGAGGACATCATCCAATGGTGCTATTGGAGCCATCTCTGTGCCATGGCCCAGCCTGTACCCCAATTGCAAAGGGGAGCAGGGGCTGGCAAAAATGTGATGCTCTGGAGCTGTCTCGTCATTGCCACTTTCTGGAGGGAAGTTAGTCATTTGCCAGCTCGCTGGCATCTCGGGTTGGTTCCTGGAGATGCTGCCATCCTGTAGCCTGTTTCCCTGAGGCAGGTGTGTTCCTTTCTCTGAGCCAGGTGATAGTGATGGCCGTCAGTGCTTGGCCCAGTGAGCTGACACCCGCCAGCCGTCTGGGGCAGCTCACCCAGGGCCGGCTGGGGGAGTGAGCTGCTCTTCCCCGACTGGCTCCCAGGCACACTACGCCGTGTTCAGTGGGTCATTGCTGCCGAGGAGCCCAGGAAGGCTTTGTAGCCGGTGGGGTTGGGTCTGGGGTTTAGCTGTTGTGTAGCTTTGTTTTCCTTTCCTCGCTGCCTGGTCCTCACACAAGCTGTGCGTGCCTCTGAGTGCGCATGTGTGGGGAGGGGGATGCAGGCATGGTAAGAGGGTGAGCCCCGCATTGGGTCTCTGCCTTTGTACATGCTGCTGTCCAAGGGCCTTTCCATTCCTTAGCCCCAGTCCAACAGGGAAACTGAAGCCAAATGAACCCTAGCTCTTGAACCTCTCTCTATGGGGCTCAGTCCCCCGCCCCACTTTCCCCACACAGCCAAGCTGTCGTGGGGCTGGCTCAGTCTCTGCTCAGCCTGGGTTCAGAGCCACATCAGCTCATTTTTCTCAGACATGCGACCGTTCTGTAAAATAAACATAACCGTGCCGGCTTGTTCTTCCTGGCTACAGGACATTGACAGATGTTAACATCATTTGCTACTTCATTTGTCAAATTACATGTGCTGGTTCATTTGTCGATGGATGGGAAGCTGCCCAAGTATCTGATCGGTGGTGAGATGGAACGTGTGCCTGCTAATAGATGGGCGAGCTCGGCAGCGGGAAATTGAAAATCCTTCTTAGCAACCTTTTTATTTAGCGCCCTGCATCACGTTACTAAAACCTTAGCGACACACAACAGGTGGGAGAGCACTGAACAAACTGACTCACAATCCACATTCCTCTGACAGCGGCTGTGTGCTGCAACACAAAGTGACAAGAGCCAGCCGATCAGAGTTAACAGCGCTGTGTAGTTCTACAGCACGTCTAATGTCCAACGCAAGGCACAAATATTAGCTGATGAATCCTCCCTGCGACGGATGGAAGCGCTACTGTTCTCGTTTCGTAGAGGGAGAAGCTGAGATTTGGAGAGAGGAAATTACCTGCCCCGGGTCACTCAGAAAGCCTGGGAATCCAGCTGAGTCCTGCCTGACCCAGCCCTGTGCTCACTCCTCCAGGTGGCTTTGAGCTGATGCTCCAGCAAGAGCAAGTACCACTGTGAGCCTTGAGATGAAGCTACTGCTGGTCATATGCGCCATACATGGTCCGCAGGATGCAGGGGGGACGGTGCTTGGCTCCCACATAGACAGAGGGTGCAGTGAATGGGTGGGAAACTCCTGAAGTGTGGTACCACCAGTGTGGTAACCAGTGTGGTACCACCTTTGTCTGCCTGCTGGGCCGGTCCTGCCCCTCTCTGAGGGACCAGTTGGGTTTCGCAGGGGGATGATGGAGTTCTGTTCTTCAGAACACTGGATAGACCCCCAAGATCGGCGAGCCTGGTCCAGGCCCAATGTCTAACCTAAAGCATCAGTCTCCAGGGAGCTTGTGATCAGTAGTACTCCCGGCCCTGCGCGACCTCAGCAAAGGATCTGGGCTGTTCTCAGCTCACCGGAGAAGGCTGAAGAGAGCAGAGTGGGGAAGCAGGTTGCTTAAGCTGCAGTGTGTGCAACATGCATCGGATGTAATTTGATTTTAATTAGTGAAGAAAAAAGTAGCGGAGTTAATAAAGTATGCACCTCCTTCTGCAGAGCTGTCAAAGCTGAGCTCATCATGTATGCAACCAAGTCAGGAAAACAAGCACAAGGTGAACTGAGGCCGGCCTTGTACAGGCCCCGTGACAGCAACGGTGCTGCTATGGGGGAGTCCTGGGCTCCTAGGAGCTGCAGGTGTGTTCTCACCCTTCGCAGGCACGACACACACATGCTCGCTCGCGCTCTCTCATGCACACACACTCGCTCTCTCAAACACACGCACTCTCATACACACTCACACTCTCATACACACTCACTTTCTCGCACAGGCAAAGCCACAGCTGGTAAATCTCACGTCGTTACTTTGTGGGAAAGTCCCAGGAAGTTTGTCCTTTGTCACCAGAGCTCGTCCCAGGGACTGTCTGGCACCTGCTGAGTCCTGGTGGCTTTTCACCAGGCCAACTGTGGAGCCTGTGCAAATGAGGGTTGATTTTTCTGTACAAGGGAGTTTCCATTTCAGGCCCAGAAGTGCTAAGTGAAGGCTGATGCTGGGAATTTCCATGGGAGCACGTTCCTCTCCCTGCTCCCCTTGCTAGTTGCTTCTGCCCTTTCCTGAGCACAGGAAGTAACCTGGGTCTCTGCACCCTCCTACAGTGCTCCCAGGCAAGGCTTTTAGCTTTCCAATCCGCTGGATTAAATAAAGTAGCACTGTGAGCCTCCAGGGGTTGGGGTTCTAAATTATCCCTTAATCAGCAATGCACCCTGCACAATGCAGAGAAGTTTGCCATGTAATGCCTGTCAGATCCCATGCAGTCTGAGAGCAGAGATCCGCCCAGCTGGGAATACAAACAGCTCCCTGCATGAGCCGTGACTCTCTGGCCAGCAATCTCTGCTCTCTCCGTGATGTATGTGCATGGAGAACTCAGGATGTGTCTGGACTCCAGGCTGCTGAAACCAGCTTCCCCTGCCCCCCTTTTCTCAGGGCATAACTCATGGCCAGTGTGGCCAGTTCAGGTGCTGGGGGCTTTGCTGTTGAAGAGACAACATCTCCAGGGGCCATGGGTTGTGTTCTTTGCCTTCTGGTGCTCCCCTCTGAGCTGGGCTCTGTCTCGCTGAGGGCAGCCAGAGGATTTGGGGAGCAGCCAGGGCCGGGGCAAGGAAGTTTCTCACCCTAGGTGAAACTTCCACCTTGAGCCTCCCCCTCTCCCCCCAGCCCTGTGGCAGCTCCCCGCCCCCCTCCCCCGCCCTGAGGCACCCCCCCCCCCGTGCGTCAGCTCCCCACCCCAGCTCACCTCTGCTCTGCCTCCTCCCCGAGCACACCGCCCCCCCGCTCTAATTCTCCTCCCCTCCCAGGCTTGTGGCGCCAAACAGCTGATTGGCGCTGCAAGCCTGGGAGGCAGGAGAAGTGGAGCGGCGACCGCATGCTCGGGGAGCATAGGAACGCTGTAAAAAAAAATTGGGGGCACCGCTTTTTGGTGCCCCCAAACCTTGGCGCCCTAGGCAACCGCCTAGTTTGCCTTAATGGTAGCAGAGGCCCTGGGAGCAGCAGCAGCTCTTGTATTTAAACCCTCTCTCTCCTTAGCTTGCTTTCCACCGAGGGGGATGGTATATGCCTAGCCCCTCACTCCCATGGGCCCAGGGATGTCTACAGAGCACAGCTGTCTCCCCAGGGGGCAGCCCCACCAGTCTCAGAGCTGTGTGCTCCCCTATGCACTAGTGCTATGAGACTTGGGCTGCGTTCCAGTGGGCCAATGATGCTGAATTTAACTGAAGAGCGATGTGTCCTGGCTGTGCAGGGGATCAGGACTCACCCCTGATTTTCAGGGCCAGTGCCAAGCATTCGCTCTGAGCGTGGCAGGGGCCCAAGCCCCAGTTTCTGTTTCTCTGTTGAGCTCAGTGGAAAAGCTGTTCTTTCGGGGCTGCAAGAGCAAGTCCTTTCCCTCTCTCCGTCTGACCTGGAGCCCGACTCCTGCCCACTGAGCTCACTCTCTGATGGGGGTACACAAGCGCGGGGTGATTTTTGGATGTGGGGAGTGGGAGGAGTCAGGTCTCCCCACAGCAGGAGCAGCACCGGGGTCCTGGGCACAATGGTCCCCATGTCGTGCCCAACCCACCCCCAAGGACCGTGGCTGTTTTCTTGCTACGGTGGATTCTGCAAGTTGGCAGATTCCTGCCAAAGCCCCTGGGTGCCTCCCTGCTTGTCTCACCCACTGCAGGAGCATCTCGTCTACTTCTAGAGTTACTGGGAAATGGAAAGCGAATTCTGCAGTGAGTGGCCACCAACAGAGACACTGCTGATACCGCCTCTGGAGGGAGCCCTGCCGGCCACCCCCCACCACCCCCAGGCAAAGCCATGAATGCAGTCAGCTTTGCTATGTCCTTCCCAGCCACACAATCAGCCTTGTAATGCCGCGTGTCTTTGTCCTTTGGAAGCTGCAGGTGCGTCAGCTGAAATCCTTGCAGGGAGCAGCTGCAGACCCTGGGTAACAAATTCACCAACACCGCTTCAGCTCCTGCCCCATTAATATTGCATCAGGTAACAGCGCGGAGCTCAGCTTGAGGAGCAAATGCTGCATGGGAGGCTTCTCAGTGTCACTAGACAAAGGAGGGTGAAAACAGAGTGAGGGCTTTCTCTACACCCATCCCCCACTCCGTGGCTCCTGGCATTGCTATCCCCAGCCGGCAGGGCTCCTCTCCCCAGGGAGATGGCGTCCTGAAGCTGGGTCAGGCTGCGAGGGACTGCAGACATCAATATGCATCAGCATCAAAAGGGACATAATAAAGGTTGTGTATAAGAAAACGGCCGACGAGGTGAGACTGCGATGGGGGTTGATGTGTTACAGGCCATGAGGCCAGGGCTAGGCCCGCAGCGCCCAAGGGGGCCTTGAGCTGAGATTCTAACATCAGGCTGTCCGTGACATTCTTAGGTGGCACGCGTATGGTGCATGCAAGGTCCTGCTGTTACTAATAACTGACAGGATTCTGGTGCCAGCGCTGCCCATGTGCAGGGAGATGGTCTCTGCTCCGCAGAGCCACGAGCAAGGAGGCAAGCGGCATACAGAGGGTGCAGTGAGACCAGGTCCCATCACCTTCACGGGCTTTCTTTGAATTACACAGAAATGCTCCATGCCTGCCTCCTCCATCTTGCCATGGCTAGCCAGCCACTTGTAGACATGGGGCAGAACAATGCCTACCTGGCCCGGTAATGACACCCAGCTCTGCTACTGCCCTCTCCAGGCACAGATCTCCAATCAGGTCATAGATGAGGGCAGTGTCAGTATCCCCATTTTACAGATGAGGACACTGAGGCACAGTGAGGGGTGACAGCTGGTCCGTGGCAGAGCTGGGCATAACACTCCAATCTCCCAAGGGGTATGAAGGCAGAGCGGGCAGTGGCCCATTTGACTCAGTGCAGGGGTGGCAGGGAGGAAAGCGTGGCGTGTCTGGGCACAAGCAGGTGCATGGGCGTTCGAGGCTGGCTGATGAGAGACTGGGCAGAGCAGGGCTGTGGCGGTGCAGTGAGATGCTTCAGCCTGGTGCAGCGGAGGAGGAGGTGACATGCTCAGAGCAATGACGTGCTGAATGGGCTGGAGGGGGCAGTGGGCGTCATGGGGAGCAGGGACAACAGCAGATGATGAGGCCTTGTGAGAGCAGCAGCTGCCTGGGCAGAAAGGAAGAGGCATCATGGAGAAAGGCGAGGCAGGATTTGGACAGAGCCCGAATGTGTGGGAGAAGGAGGGGGAGGAGTTAGACGCTGGCATGACAGGGAGGATGAGGAAGCACCTAAGGGAGAATCCAGCCAAGGCCTGTCAGAGGGGTGGCTGTTCAGGGCTCTGGACTTCATTACCACACCCACAGTCCCCCTGTATTTGGATGAGTCTCTGATTCTGCATGCACAGGCGCCACCCCCCTAACCCGGGGGCCTGGATCGGCGTCACATCGCACTCCTGGTCAGTACCTGGCTGGGCCGGGCAAGCGAATGATCCAACCAGTGGGCCAGATTCGGTGCGGCCCCTGAGGCACGTTGCGCACACGCTCAGAAGACCCCCCGTAGCAGCTTTGCACCGTGAACGCTGGGGGTAGCTGCGGGGAGGGGGCGAGCTACCTGCTGGCTACAGACGAGGTCGCACTTTCGTGCTGTGCTAGCGGCGTGGACATGTGTGTTCATTGACAGCTCCAACGGCGGTCCCGGCCCCCAGGGGTCTGGGATTGAGTCATGTACCGGGGCTTGTGGGCACGCAGCAGTCACGCAACACAAGCGCTGCAGGCAGGAGGGACAGGGCATGTTCCGCTCTCCCCAGGAGGTGCCTGGAGGTCAAGGAGCCCTCCCCAGCCTGCCGACAGCAGATCTCCTGGGGGTTCTGCTCTGGCTAGAGCAGGGGGGATGTGGCCTGACCCTGGCTGAGGCTGGTCTTGGGTTCCTGCTTTCCCTCGTCACCCTACCCAGCCCTCACGGCTGTTTCCTCACCCCACAGCCAGCTGAGTCTGAGAGGAGCAGCCTCGTCTCCTGTGGACTCCCCAGCCACGCTCCAGGAGCCTTTTTTATTCGATTCAGCTGAGTCCAATAATCCACCCCACACACAGACACACACACACACACACACATGGAAATCTCTGGTTTGGGGGAATTGCTGGCGTGGAACCAGGAGTAACTGGGCTGGAGTGGAGCCAAGATGTGCCGCTTGGCTCCCAGGCCGAACCCCAGGCTTCTCTCTCCCTCTCATGCAGTACCCTGTGGCCACGTGCTCCTCCAGCTGGCCAGGCACACACCTGGGAGGGCACAGCTGCCCAAGCCAGGGCGTGCAGAGCAGAAGCCAGGGAGTCGAGGCGGGTGCTGGGAGCGTGGGCAGAAGGGCCCGATATTCGGGAGTGCTTGGAAGGGGCCCGTCACTCAGTGACTAGCTCTGCTTCAGATTGGACCACGATGCCCTTGGGAAACCAGCGAGATTTCAGTGAGCAGCCAGCACCCCTGGCAGCCTGAGGGCAGAGCTCACCCTTGGCTGGCCATTTCTGTGCAATGCTTAGCAAGGTCACGTGTGGCCTGGCCCAGATCCTGTGGGAGTCAGTGGAAGAGTCCCATTGGCTCCCGTGGGCTTTGACTCAGGTGCCTAGTGTCTGAGTAACCCTGGCTGCATTAAAACGTGTCCCCTTGCAAACTGCAGTCAATAAATGATCTGGAAAAAGGGGTAAACAGTGAGGTGGCAAAATTTGCAGATGATACAAAACTACTCAAGATAGTTAAGTCCCAGGCAGACTGCGAAGAGCTACAAAGGGATCTCACAAAACTGGGTGCCTGGGCAACAAAATGGCAGATGAAATTCAATGTTGATCAATGCAAAGTGATGCACATTAGAAAACATAATCCCAACTATACATATAAAATGATGGGGTCTAAATTAGCTGTTACCACTCACAAAAGAGATCTTGGAGTCATTGTGAATAGTTCTCTGAAAACATCCACTCAATGTGCAGCTGCAGTCAAAAAATCCAACAGAATGTTGGGAATCATTAAGAAAGGGATAGCTAATAAGACAGAAAATATCGTATTGCCTCTATATAAATACATGGTAAGCCCACATCTTGAATACAGCATACAGATGTAGTCAGCCCATCTCAAAAAAGATATATTGGAATTGGAAAAGGTTCAGAAAAGGGCAACAAAAATTATGAGGGGTATGGAACAGATTCCATATAAGAAGAGATTAATAAGATTGGGACTTTTCAGCTTGGAAAAGAGATGACTAAGGAGGTAATATGGTAGAGGTCTATAAAATCATGACTGGTATGGAGAAAGTAAATAAGGAAGTGTTATTTACTCCTTCTCAGAACACAAGAACTAAGGGTCACCAAGTAAAATTAATAGGCAGCAGGTTTAAAACAAAAAAAGGAAGTATTTCTTTACACAATGCACAGTCAACCTGTGGAACTCCTTGCCAGAGGATGTTGTGAAGGCGAAGACTATAACAGGGTTCAAAAAAGAACTAGATACATTCATGGAGGATAGGTTCATCAATGGCTATTAGCCAGGAGGGGCAGGGATGATGTCCCTAGCCTCTGTTTGCCAAAGCTGGGAATGGGCAACAGGGGATGGATCACTGGATGATTACCTGTTCTGTTCATGCCCTCTGGGGCACCTGGCACTGGCCATTGTCAGAAGACGAGATACTGGGCTAGATGGACCTTTTGGCCGTTCTTATGTTATTGTCTCCGACGTGGGATCCACCATCACTGTCCCTAAATCGAGAGACCACACCAAGATGGCTGCCAGAAAGCCTGAGGGGACAATGAACTGCTTTCAAACCCAGGCATGGTTTGCACAGGCTGGAAGGTGTTTCTGCCTGTGGGAACATCCTGGTTGATACAATGAGCAGAGTGGGCGAGGCTGCTCTGATTCCCAAACTCGTTTATCTCCCTAATTATCACCAGAGCCAATACTTCCTGCCCTTCCCCTTCCAGCAGCCAGCAAAGGAGAAAGGGTCCTTCTGTGCCTTCCGGCCTGATCCTGGGAGGTGCTGGGTGCCCACAGCTCCCACTGGAGCCAATGGCCCACAGCCCACATCAATAGCAAAGGTTCTGCTCTGCTCAGTGAAAACATGCCTGAGCCCCGGGGATCAGCAGGCACTGAGCACCTCCCACACGAGCTGGTAGCAAACAAGAAGTCCCCGTGCCCCAGGCAAACCTGTGAGAGGTGGCACCAGTGTCCTGATCAGTTTCTAGCCCTCTCTTTTCTGGAAGTGAGTTCATCTGCTGGCTGTGGGCCCTGCCTCATCATGCCCCGTGCTATCCTGCCTCCTTCACGGCAGCCAAGTTAGCACCCAACCCCATCCCATATGTTTAGACTGTGTCAAAGCCTACTCTATTGGGGAGCAAAGTCTTGGGTCGTTTTTGTTCCCTATTCACTGTTTAACCTCACCCCGTGTATTTCTGCAGCTGTGACTCCGGAGTAGCTGGTTGCAGGATACAGGAATGCTCCTGGGGCCAACAGGCCTGCCGGCAGAGGGGAAGGAAATGGGACAATCTTCCGTATCAGCTGGTACTTCATTTACAGGACTCCTTCAATCTTCCAGCCTAGAGGGGAGGCAGGTTGTCCGGGAGGCACTCAGCCCTGGGGCCAATCACACAGTATGGGTTTTGGATAGTCCTGCTATGTATAGAAATGTCGAGTCCCACTTTGGATCTTGCTCAGTTCTTGGGCTCAGTGACATCCTGTGGTAGTGAGTTCCAGGGGCCAATTACACGCTGCACTCAGAAAGATTTCCTTCTGTTTTGAATTTGTCTCCTTTCAATGTCATTGGATGTCCCCTTGTTCTTATGGGATGGGAAACGCAGAATCTCTCAGCTCTAGACCAGGCATTATTTCATCAACTTTTATTATGTCCCTCTTGTTGGACAGACTCCTTTGTAAGGTAACAATCACTGACTTCCCTTATGGGGGTTTTCCAGGCACCTGCTCATCCTCCTGGCCTGTCTCTGAACCCCTCTAATTCTGCCATTTCTCCCCACTGGACTTAGCTCCTGCCCCACTGTGTCCCATGTCCCTAACTGTGCTCCAACCTCCTTCACTGGCATCTACCTTTGCTCCCCAGGTCAGGAATCTTGAAGTCACCTTCACCCTGGATCTTCTTTTCCTCTCCCATTGTCCTTCTCTGTTAATCCCTTTTCCCCACCTCCAGTGAGGGGCAGCAAAACAGTCTCCTTAGCTGGCAAGAATGCTGCAGTTACCACCCTCGCTTGTCCACTGGTGACCACTGTACAGCTGGCCTCAGAATTTCTGAGTGAGGGGGGGAAGCTCCAGCTTTTAGCTCCTTCTCTGCTCCAAAGCTGAGATGGTAGAAGTGTTTGCAGGGAGATTTGCACAGACTCGTGAAAGCAGAATGACTCTGAGCTGCTGCAGCTGCCCCCATCCCTGCAGCTCCCTCCCCACAGCCTGTGCAGCTGGCCTCAGAATTCCAGACCCTCTTAGCAGAGGGTGCCTGGATTCCTCTGCATGTAAAACCGCCCAGAAAATCCAGCTCCAAGCATGTGTCCAGCCACCCAACAAATGTATCAGCATCCGTGCGAGAAAGAGCAAAGTGCTCTGCAGCTGTCCTACACACCTGCAAGGGAGCCAGTTAGACCATTGTACAGATGGGGCACTCAGGCACACACAGACTAAAGGCCAGTTTTTCAAAAGGATTTAGGCCCCTAGTGAGATTTTCAAATGCCCTAGAAGGTTTGGTGCTTTGTAAACCCCACTAGATGCCTAGCTGCATCTTTGGGTGCCTAAAAACCTTTGAAATTCTGTCCTTAAAGCATTGGTCTGGGGTCAGAGAGAAAGTCCATGGCGGGAGTAGAACCCAGGTCTTTCAGGGCTAGCTCCCTATCCGGCAGACCAGCCTCTCTCTCTGCTGCATGTGGCAGAAAAAGAGGACTCTGATAGAGGGAGCAAAACTAAGGCAGCCAGTTCTCTGAGACTCCAGCAAATGGTCCCAGGATGGATGTCATGGTTGACAGCATGAAAAGCAACACAGAGGTCAGGAAGGCTGGAGACTGAGAGTCAGATGAGAGGAGATCACTCAACTCCCAAGGGGTGGCAGGTTCTGCCCCAGGCTGGGTTGTAGAGCAATGGCTGCTGGGCAATTTTACATTTCAACCGAGAACCAATTTGTTCAGTCATTTTTTGTTCTGAGTTTGAGAAAAGGAAGGAATGAGAAAGTGTCGTATGAGTATCTGATGTGTTTATGCCTCAAATTCTTAGGGTTTCAGCTGTATCCTGGCCAATTCCAGAACAAAGGACAGAAACTGCATCCACAGAGTCCATAAAGTCAACGATTATTGTCATGATTTGCATTATTCACTGAGCACTATCTGTGTGCTTAGCACTGTTCAGAAAATCCAGTCCCTGAGCCAGTGCATCTAAGCTGTGTGACTCTGGGTAAGATGGCTCAGATATTTAAGTATGAGGTATATAGTTACTGACCCCACGTGTTATCACATGTTCACTGTTATGTTTGTATCTATGAGTGGAGGCACTGATGTCAACAGTGGTTTTAGTTGATTAAGGACTAGAAGATTTGACCCCCCCAACTTTCTTTCTAAAGGAAGAGCTGCCCAGAGCTTTGCCTTTCCTGACTGCAGTGGGCCTGAGATACCTCAGAAGTCTGTTTTATTCTCAACTTTAAATAAAGAATTTTCTTGGTGTTTGGTTTTAAATATTCTCCTGTGAGAACTGTAACTCAATCGCTGTAGCGTTGTGTTTAAGAGCCTTCTGGAAAGTAACTAGCCTTAAAACAGAAGTAAAAGCAGTGTTGCCAGCTCTCAGGATTTTGTCATGAGTCTCATGATTATTGTTTTCCATAAAGCCCCAGCTCCTGGAGTCAAGAGATATGTGACGATTTCAGCCTTCATTCTTAAAGAAAAATGAAGTTTCTAGTCCTCGTGGCTGTGGAGAAAGCTTCAAAATGACCTCAGTGCACCCTAAAGGCTCAAAAAGCAGAAGGCAAATCAAAAGAACCCCAGAGCTGTTATTTTTACACAATCTCATGATTTTAAAGCCAATCTCATGATTTTTGATGAGCCTGATTCATGATTTTTGAACATTTGGGATTGGCAATACTGTGAAAGTGACTTGGAAGTGTCAGTTTCACTCCTGTGTAAGGTTAGTTTCTAGTCTATTATTTGTAGTGAGGTAACACCTCTAGAGCCCCAGGCAGGTGCCGTATAAACTCACGGGGCCTTGCCCTAGTAGGATGTTTCCAAAGTTAAATGATTTAGTCCAAGCTTGATGAACTGCAAAAAAGTGATAGAAAGTCATCTAGATTTTTTCTACAGTTGTTTCAATTGCTGTATTTAAGAGTTAGTAACAAAGAATATACATTAAAATTTTAAACCTAACCAGTGTCCCTTAAGTGACTTGACACAAGATGTGAGAACATGTTAGTATTAGAGCTGAGTGGGTCTAATATTTATTAAATCCTCTTTTTTTACATAGGAATTAGATATAGTGCTCCTGCCAGTTAATGTCTAAGTTATTATCTGCAAAAAACCCTAGAGCTTTCAGGTGCCTAAGTAGCCCCCGGAATCACAATTAAAGTTCCCCCCCCCAAATCTGAAATGGCGCCTCTGGACACCTGAACCATTCCTGCTGCAACCCCCCCTCTTAACTTCACCATCGGCACAGCCAGGACCTGAGCCCGGCACAGGGACACTCCCGGCGTTCTACTGCAACAGTGAAAACCCAAGGGAGCCGCGTCACAGACTTGGGAGATTCTCCAGGGGCTTCAGCCTGTGGCCCTTGCCACACTTTCCCATCCTCTGCCCCTCTGCTCCCAGCTCTCTGCGCACCTGCAGCACAGCCCCAGCTCACGCTAAGCCTGTATTTTTCACCTTTTAATGAAAGCAGCTGAAATGTCTGAAGTTGCTTCTCAACTCTTCTCTGGGGCCTGGCTTGCCAAGGAATGATTGACGCATTTAACAGAGGCTGTGGGTGCAGAGGAATTTGGCAGGATTCCAGCCTCATGATACACAAAGGACACAGCCGTTCCTGCTCAGGTTTTCAGTGCTCCTGATTGCTCTGAACAAGTTGTCCGGTGTCGTAATATTTCAGAGCTTTGTTGGGGGCCTCTGGAAAAGGGGAGAAGCTAATATTTGTAGGGGGTACCATGTTCCATGGAACTGTTCCCAGGCTGGGTGGCATGGGACCCACAGGCTGTATTGTAAATCAGTAGGACAGAGAAAGAAAGAAAGAAAGAAAGAAAGAAAGAAAGAAAGAAAGAAAGAAGCCAAGCTGCTATCAGCCATCCTTTTTCTTCTTTACACCACTTCATTGAGAATTAGGGAACCTGGTGTCTATAATGCATGTGTGTTCACCTGACTCTGTATATGTATGTCAGGCACTTGTGTGGTTTGTCATGTGTATGTTCATGTGTTCACACGTGTGTGTATGTGCATATGTGTTTTCCTTTTTCTTCCATTTCCTGGAGGGAAAATCCCCTTCCAAGCATAAACTGGGCAGAGATAAACAATCAGCGCAGCTCCACTCAACACACACACGGCTCATACACACAACCACATCCCTACACACCCAGCTATTGGCATATGCAAAAATACACACACAATGCAAACCCCAGCCTCTGAAGAGATTCAGTCACTTAGCAGTAAATAATAATTACATCAATGATATGTCAAAAATCAGCCCTGGTAACCTCCTTTTGGTAAAGAGACTTTTTCAGCCAACTTCAGTGCAGAGACCAGTAAGAACTGATGGTCTAGGAGGTTTTTTAGCCTTTCTAGGTGATATCGCAGAGTGACCTTTAGCTGTTTCTTTAGCTCAGGAGCTACTGCTAGGAAGAGAGCCCCTGTCAGTGCCTGGCTACACTGTCTGACCTCAGCTTAGCTTTATTCTATTAAAAGGCTCCATAAAATCTTTGCTGATAATTATTGATGTTTCTCTGCTGCAGATGTAGCTGCCCTGGGTATGTTCAGAGAAGTCGTCATCTCCGCCATTGCTAGGTGGACAGTTTCTAGAACTAGAGTAGCCAGCGAGTGTGTAGTGTGTTGATTGTGTACCTCTCCCATCCCCTGAGACACAATAGCAAACTCAGGCCTTGCTAGTTGAGTGTCAGTAGCAACATGTGCTTTGTGTTCTCTGGCCAGCTGGAGGGAGATCTCCTCCTTGGACGCTGAGATTCCCTGGGTATTGAGGTGCAGTGCCTGGAGAGCTGGCCCATGGTCAGAGTTTGTGATGTTGGCCCTGAAAGGGACCCCATTGGACACCCCCTTCTAGCTGGCTTTGTCTTTCGCTTTTTACAACAAAAACTTGAGCTCCAATTCTGCATTTCCTCTACTTTAGCTTCGCTTTTTGCTGCTGATGGAGGGCACCACGTGAAGGCAACAGACTTGCTTCCCAATCTCTTCCCATCGCACCTTGATACAAAAACCTCCCGGGGAACAGACCCTTTGCTCCTTCATATGTCTGTATGGCCTGATGTTTGCTCCAGCTGGCTACTTCTCTGTGTCTGAGCATCAGTCGCCACCCTGCGCGTGTTGACCCAGAGCTGAATTCGGCCCCACATCTTATTATTGACTGCTTGTATTATACACCAGCCTCCAGTCTGTACGTGCTAGTGCTCCACCAGGCCTTCTGCAAGCTGCCATTACTGTTCAGTCTGACTGGAGACCAACCTATGGGATCTCTGGTTGACTGATGCCCCACTCTCAGGCAGGACAAAGCATGCAGCACCAACTCAAAGGGCTGCTCATATTCAGGGGAGGCATCCCACTCCTGCGGGCCAGAGCCTGACACCACAGCTGAGCTCTCAACCCCGCTTTGTTATGGCAGCTCACTCATGCTTGGACAAGGCTCCACTGGCCCTTTTCCATGCACGGCCAATCAGTGCTGCCAGGGAGCTGAAAATTACGTCCTCCACGTGGAAGCCTCAGTGGGGAAGTGAGTCTAACACACTAAGTACGTTCAGGAGTCCATCGCTGCACCTGCATCCTTGGCCACTTGATCGCAGATCCTGGACCAGCCTCAGCAGGCAACTCTCTTGCTCGCCCAAAGCTGTCAGAGCCACGCACCCGCTTGGCCTGTTTTCCTCCCCACGCTGTTACTGGGGGGCAGCGTTGCAGAATATAATTTGTATGGTGGCTGGCAGAGTGCCCAACTCACCACCTGGAGGGTGATTTCCAACACCTGGCCTCCCTTGATACAGAGGCTACCCTTTGGCTTTGGAACCCGAACATCAGGTTCTGATGTCTGTGTACGAGAGAAACAGGAAAAGATCTCTCATCCCCAGGAGCTTCCTGCCTGCTAGAAATATAACAGGGGCGACTGCTGAAGCCCCCAGGGACACATTCAAATACCACAGGGAGGGGGTGGCACAAGAGCCTGAAAAGAAGAGAATACCCATGAATAGGAAACTCTTAACTGCTGTTTATACCTGAACCTAGGGGAAATGCTGCCTTTAAAATGTATTGATGATGCTAAACGCCTTAACCCTTTGGACGCTGCACTTGTTTCCTGCGGGGATGGGAAACCAGAGCCTCTGCAGTAGAGCTGATCCTTGATCCATGGCACATTCTTTTCAGTAATGCCAAATGAGCAGCATTATCTGGAGCGTAATGCAGCCTGAACCTTGTTTGTGTGGCCATGGCAAGTGTGGGTTGGAATACAGCGCGGGCTATTATCATGGAATGAACACAACCATTACTCTGTACGAGGGAGAAAGGGTTAGGGCCAGCTACAGCCTTAAGAATAAAGGCTTGTTTGGGAGAATTATTCATCGGGTCCCTTCTGTAGGTGGACGGCAGCAGATTAGAAGGAAACATTATCTCTCAGGGCAAGTTCAGAAGGGCAAGTGAAGCCAAACTGGCACGGGCTGAGAGTCTCAATACATTATTCTCTTTGCTCTGTAAATCCGTTAGAACAAAGTGCTCAGTGTACAGACTCACCAGGGCCTTTTCTTTCCCTGCAGGACGATGAAAGTTCAGCATGAGACGAAGAGGCACGTGTTGGCTATTAGTCCACTACAAAGAGCATTTGAGTCTAAAATTTAGAGTCTCATAAAAACATTATTGTCTACATCCTGGGACATTTGTTTGCTAGGGCAACACGGCACTGAAAAATGTGACCCTCCCAGCAGCTGTGTGCTTCACCCCAGTGGTCATGAGCTGGCCCTCTTAGGAGGGGCTACCCCAGGCCAAGCACCCATTTGACCTCACCCCAGCTCCCCACCTGGTGATGGGGGCGGATCCCCCACTCACTGCTAGAGGTGTTGAGTTCTGCACATGGGAAGAGTTGCTGATAAATGTGGTTTCTTGTTGTACTTCTCTTATTCACTCTCTGGGATAATAATCCTTGGGAATCCCTCTGGGGGGTAGGTTTGTTTTGACAGTTGAATGGCTATGCACAGGGAATGCACTGATGGATTTATATATGCAAATAAATTTACAAATTCAAAGGCACTCCCTGATGCTAGCTGTCCTCCTCGTCTCTTGTTGGTTTGCATTAAAAATATTCACAGTATCATTATATCATGTCTGGCCTGCATGCTTTCCTATAAGACGCTTTGGTAAATTTTGCAGCCCAGAATTTTGCAAGCATATGTTCTTGTTCTAGGATCCTCTCTAAATTCACAAGCTCCGCCCTCTGGGCTGGCTCAATATCTGGCTAGAAGACGTCCAAGGAACCCTTCAGTCTCGCAGCCCTGGTAGGGGTGACTCAGTCAGGTGCTTTGCACTCGGAGGCCGTGCTTGTCCCAGTGTGGCACTGGAGGGGCTGTGATCTGAATCAACTAACACCAACTGCTGCAGCAGGGCAGCCCCTGGCACTAGGGCCAGTGCTGGGTGCTGTTAAACGTTGGGGGGGGTCCCTATAGATCCCTCCGTATTGCCAACCCCATGTGCCCAAAAATCTTGAGTCAGGCTCTCCAACAATCACAAGATTGGCTTTACAATCATGAGATTGTGTGACAAGAATAAATGTGGGGTTCTTTTTATTTGCCTTCTGCTTTTTTGAGCCTTCAGGATGAACTGGGGTCACATTTTGATGCTTTCTCCACAGCCACAAGGGCTAGAAAGCTACTTTTTCTGTAAGAATGAAGGCTGACATCATCCCAGATCCACTTGCCTCCAGGAGCTGGGGCTTTAAGGGAAACAATAATGATCGTGAGACTCATGACAAAATCACGAGAGTTGGCAACTCTGCAAAGGGCATTTTCCCCACAGTCACAGTAAGAGTCACTGAGGGCTGCACTGGGCTCGACATTGACATGTAGATGCTGTGTTGCTTGAGGCCCAACAAATAACAAAGCCACATCCAGCTAGTGGAGCTGCTAATGTATTGATAACTGAGGAATTTTGGTTCCTCTGGATGAGCGTCCTGGAGGACGTATTCTTTAAAGCTCCCAGGAACCATTGCTGGAGCCATTAGCACATGTAGTTGTGAGTGAGGTGTCTCAGAGGCTGCTTGGCTGCCTGTTATAATGAGGTTTCTGTAGTAAGCAGCCAGGACCCAGTGCAGAAGCAGCACAGGAAACTCTTTAATGGGGTGAAGCGCAGTTCAGAAGAAAACCTGAATGGCAGATCCAGCCTTCCCCACATCTGAGCTCTGTGCTTGGCCAGCCCCACTTCGGCAGCCTGTCTCCAGCAGCCGCCGCTACCTCCAAATGAGCTGAAAGAGGGAGCATGTGCTTTGAAAGGGCTAAAAAAAATGTGGAATATATTATCAATCCACAAGCTGGTGCAGGCGGTTAAGGAAACTGTGAGGGAAAATGCCTTTCTGAGGTCTTCTCTGGGTGTGCGGGAGAAAATTCCATTAATAAGGAGCTATTGAGAGGTACGGCCAAAAGTCAGAGCCGAGTGCAGCTTTGAACTGGTTCAAAGTCACAGGTCAGGAGCATTTCCAGGGCTGGGATGGGAAGCAGCAACCCACCTCTCTTCAGGTTCAGTTAAAAGGTCGTCTCAGCAAATCAGTCCACCATGAAAATAGAAGCAAATGCATTCCGAGAGAGCTATTTAAAAAATGAAAGCAGCCAAGGTAGAGATGGAGTGGGTATGTTTGGGTGGCTCAGGGACGGAGAAGGCACAGGGACGGAGGGTAGACCCGGGTGGCACGGGGGATGGAGACGGCACAGGGATGGGGCGAGTACACCTGAATGACACAGGCACATTGCTAAACTATTTGGCCAACATGAACCCATGCCTGCTGTGTTCTGCCATCTGGGGAGAACAAGGAGCTCTCACCAGCCCTAGCCTTGGATAAGAATTATTCCCTGCAGTGCTCCTTGGCTCATCGTCCTGCAGCATACAGGGGCATTGGCACAGCAGAGGATGCCCAAACTATAGCTTCAAGGGCAGGAGAAGCCTCTCATAAGGAGAGGGTGATGCATGTTCAGCCCTGCAGCAGCCACTCTGCTTGTCCTGATGAGCAATGGGCCCCCATGTCACAGAGCCCTAGACAGAGGGGCCCAGTGCACAGCAAGGGGTCTGCCACGGGATGGGAGCTGGACAGCCTGGGTGAAAGAATGCCCCGCACTATAGTTTCAGGCCATTGGTCTATGTGTCATCCTTGCTTTCAGACACAGTGTGTCCCTCTTGCTCCGAGCAGCTGTAGATTACTGTGGGTACGTCTACACTCAAACCGCTCACTGCAGCGATGGGAGGGGTTCTCTGGTCGCTGTAGTAAATCCAGCTCCCCAAGAGGAAGGAGCTAGGCTGATGGAAGAATGCTTCTGTTGGCTTAGCGCTGTTTATACCGGGGGTTAGGTTGGCATAGTGCTTTCTACACCCCAGCGAGATGTAGCTTTGCCAATGGACGTTTCAGGGTAGACCAGCCCTAACGGATTATCAGCAGTGAGGCACAGACATGTCTCCAGGGACTAGCTGCAGTTTTCAGGGAGTGTTTCAGTTAAACGCTTGCAGGCCATCTATCACTTCCCGTCTCCTCCGGCAACCGAGATCAGGGGGCCTTTCCTGGCTCACCGTCCCAAGGCTGAGCCTGAATGGGAGGTTCGGCGCATTCTCAGTGCGTGTGTGTCTGTGGATCCATTAGAGACCCTCATTTCCTGGTCAGGTCAAATTACCTGGGTCGGCTCCTTCCCACCTGCCTTCCTGTGCGTTTGGGAGCTGACACTGGCAGCCCCTGGGCCCAGGTTGGTTAATTTGTGCAGGGTCCAAGTGTCTCTGGAGACAAAGTGGGAGCAAAACTCTGCGCTTGCAGGCCACATGCCTGCGGAGTGCGGGCCCTGGATCTCAAAGAGCTCCCAGTCCCATCTGATGCTCTCCGAGTCTGGCTGTAGAAGAACGACTGTGAGATGATTAAAAACATGAAGGAGAGGCTTTGATTGATAAAGAAAGCAAAACAGTTTACCGTATTATGTAACATTGCTCTGTTGAAACAATGCAGGAAAGTTGCCTCGTTCCAATAAATCAGCCGCTCAGGAGGCTGCGCTGGGAAGGCGCAGACGTGAATCACACCTTACTTCATACGCCCTGCAGCGCTTTCACGGATCGTTCCAGTTTTAAAGATTAATGGCACTTGCAGATGTAGATTATCTTCACTTTCCTTTCAACTTCATTATCAGAAGGGCTCTTTTTAGTGTAATTATTGCAGCTAGAGTCTCCCAGGCAGGTTTAGCCTCCCAGCTGTGGCCCCTTGTGCTGTATAGGAGGCTTGGGCCAGGATAGATGGTCTGATGCCGCCTCCTCTCCGCCTGGCACTTCCCGCTTCCCCCTCTCTGCTGAGAGCCGAGGTGGGAACTAACATAGCCCCAAACTTCAGTGGGGACAGCTCAGGAAAGGGACACAGGGAGAGACGCGGCACAACCAGCTGGGTCCCTGGAAGGCAGGACCTTGGCGGGCTACATGGGACACAAGGGCCCAACTATTGCACAGGGCTGGGGAGCCGCTGAGGAGGAGTGGCTCAGGGTGAGGTACCCTTGATGTTTGCAGACAGCCTCCGGCCTGGGAGAACTGAGCCCCAGTGGCTCCTGGCTCCATTCCGCTCTCCAGCTGCGTTCAAGGTGGGATAGCCCTGCAATGGGCGGAGGAAGTGTAACCCACACACCTCCTGGGGCAGGGGCGGGGGGTCTGTCCCATCTAGTGGCACCGAGACCACTTAGAGAGAGTTCAAATGAGTCTGCTCGACAGCCTTCACTCAGAGCCAGCTGGCTTTTAGCTCATGCGGTAGAGGCTCCTGCACTAAGCTCCAGAGGTCCCCGGTTCGATCCTGCCCGCTGCCGACCGGGGTTTGTCAGTGTTACAGAAGCACAAAGCCCCCACTGGGCTCAGGTAACGGAGCCCCTGGCAGGAGCAGCCTCACCAGGCACGGATTATCCAGCTCACTCACTGCCTCCGAGTCAGAGGGGATTGTGACTAATCAACTGATTACATCTGTGACAGACAGGCCGTTCTGGAGGGCCATGTGATGCTCTCCTTTGGGGCGCACAGCATCACTTGGGGTCCCAAGCAGCTGGGGGGACAGACAGACAGTGAGCAGTAAGCCACCTTCCAGGCCCCACAGCATTGGCAGAGGAAACAGGTGGGTTGTTAAAGTAACTAAGAATTGTCTCCTCCCTCAGTACCAAGCTGAGGCCTGAATTCAGTTGTGACACCTCCCAGCCATTACCCTGGTGCATGGTCCAGGGGGCCAGGCAGCCTTCAAGGGCAAGCCTCCGCCCCACATAGGGTGACCAGACAGCCTAGCCCCACGGCAGAGAGCAGGCGAGAGTGGCTGGTGGCTCCCCCATCTGTCTGCCTGCGGCTCCCACAGCCCACTGGAGCAGCACAGCGGGGCAGGCAGCTGCCAATGCAGGGGGAGCAGCTCGTCGGCCACCCCTGGGGATGCAGTGAGTGGGCAGTGGCGAGGGGCACTGCAGCAGCTGTCAAGTGGGCAGGAGGAGGCCATGCCCCATGCAGTGCGGGGTGGGGTGTGGGAAGGGGCCCTTCCCCGATCTGAGCTGTGGCTGTGTGGGGCACCTGGAGGGGAAGGGGGACTGAAAAGCCTGTCCCCCCTGCCGGCACTTGCTCTGCGAACATAGCCCTCCAGCTTGCCTTGCCCCTTCTCTGGTCCCCCACACACAGCCCTTGTCCCAAACCCCGCCTGCTGCTGTGTGGGGCTGGCACCAGCTCTCAGCGGCTCTCCGCCCGCTACAGGATGGGAAGGAAGCCCTGACGGCTCAGGCTGGAGTCATGGTGAGGCTGCTCTGTCCCTGGGGACCCACTGCGATTTGGGCCCACGTCTTGGATCCCTGGGGCTCCTCTACCAGCCTGCTTGGTATCAGCATTCCACCAGGCCCTGGGTGCTTTACTGGGGGGTGGGAATCAATACTGTGGGGGGGTTCAGAGCTGACCCCCCAACCCAAGATGCCCAGAGCCCAGGCCTTGGCCTACACATGCTGATACTGACGCATGTCCTGATCCTGCTACGTGCTGTGTGTCTGATCGTCGCTGCGTGCTCCTTGAGGCAGGACCCATGGCTATGCTTGGCTAGCCACCCTTGATGCCCTGTGCTGATACTGCCTTGGGGGTGGAGGAGCCTGAGACCTTCCTTCCCCCGCCGCTCCCTGAGGCCACAGCCCCTCTGACACCTCCGTACTGACACCACCATCTGCTGAAGGAGTGAGCTGGCACAGATTGCTGGTTTAAAATAAAGCCAGGGCCTCGCTGGCATGTCAGATGGAATCTCCGAGAACAGACTGATCTCGTCCCAGGAGCCTTTCTGGGGATTCAGAATGGCACAGCAGTTACTATAATTCACTGGGTGACTGAACGCCCAGCACACAAAGGATTGACTGCACATGGCAGGTCACCCTCTGGCTTCAGGGGCTGCTGCCCCTTCCCTTCCAGCAGGGGCTCAGGTCGCCCTGTGCTAGGAACTGGTTGGGTAGAGCCAGCAATCCCAGCCCTGGTAAGGAAAGAGAACATCCCGGCCCGGGACAAGTGGTCAGCAGGCTGCTGGGTGAGACGGAGAGGCCATTGTCCCAGCTGAGCTGTGCTGCTGGCGGAGGAAACACTCGCTGCTTGTGCGTGACACCTCAGTCCTGGCTCAGCCCAGCTCTGTGGGTAACGCGGTGTTTGCACAGCCAAGGGCTGGGGTGGCAAGCGGGAGCGCAGATGGGCTGGGCCAGGAGCTGTGGAATCGTCTGGAGCTGGAGGGGAAGTTGGAAGAGGAGCTGCCATTGTGGGAGTTTCTTTTGCAAAACAAGAACTGGTCTGGCCAGCTCCTCACTCCAACGTCCCCCAGGCTCATTACCCCTCTGTCCCGGTTGCCTTCCAAATGGGGCTTTTCCCGGTCCCTCAGGGTCCCACCAGGCAGCTGGGTCTGGGTCTCCTTTTCCCATGGCTGAGCCCTGGACTGGTCCAGTGCAGGCTTGCTGCCAGCTCCTTGGGAGAATGTGTCTGGCTCAGGGAAGACAGTGGATAGCAAAGGGGGGGGAGGGGCTCCCCAGCCAATGCACCCATCACTTCTGTTGTGTTCCTCATGCAACACCCTGTCCCTGTCCCTCGCAGTGACACTCGTCTGTTAGCGCGTGGTGTGTGTGGACGCGTCACTGTGGGCATGCGCGTGCAGGGTGGGCAGGGGTGTATGTACATTGGGGTGGGGGTGCGGTGTGTCTGCTTGGACATAAGCTTTCACCTGGGCAGGGGAGACCCAGGGACGGAACGCTGCACTGAGCTGCCTGTTCCATCTGATCAAGCCGGGATTGCTTCTATGTAAAGATAAACTGGCCATTGTTGCCAAAAATAAATGTTAGTGTTCCAAATCCACACTTCAATAGCACCAGCTCATTAGAGATGCATATCATTTGGCTCCAGTCCCACACCTTCCAGCTCGTTATAAATATGCAGTTGCTGCTGGCTCTACCCCAATCATCTCTGCAATCAGAGCTTTTAATTAGGTTAATTAAATTGTATCAAACCTCACAGGGACGCAGTTCACTGATGCTGATGAGGCAGCCAAAACAGACCTTAACTCCAGCTCTAATGAAAGCCCTGCTGCCTGCTGCAGCTAATGACAATGCATAATAAATTAGAGCTTCCCTAGAAAGGTGCATCAGGGCTAGTGCTTAAGTAAATGATGATCTATATTCACTAACTTCCTATTTCTGGCTGCAGGTCTGCCAAGCCAGGAACATCCTGGGACCATGTTCTCACTAAATAATGGATTCCGACCTGCTCAGAGCCCACCATTCACCTTAGATCTCGTCCTATGCTAAAAACTTTTAGTACATAACATTATACAGACAGCAGAATAAATATTTTGGTATTTTGCACTTTGTGACAGAGCTTGCTTTGCCAAGACGCATGGCTGCATCGTCTATTTATTTATTAGAAACTCTCCTTGAGTTCATTTGACCAGGAGCTTTTGGCTGAAAGGAAAAACTGAATGTTGCACCCAAGTTTGATAAGAAAGCTTCTAGCCTGGGATTTCCTGTGAGTCCCACTCTGACTGTTGTCCTGTGATTGGCCAGATGTCAAAGGCCCAGCCCATACCTGTTGTCCTGTGGGTTGGCCAGTTTGGGGAGCTGGGAGAATCCAAACCACCCTGGGAGCTCAGAGGACTCAAGGTTTTATCCTGCTACATTTAATAACAATTAATCACTGCCCTGTGCTGCGAACATTAATTGTCTTGCAGTTGTCAAAGCCAGGGCTAGAAATCAAGAGCCCTGCCACTGCTCTGCGACCCTGGGTACATCACCGCACCTAAGAATATGAGAAAGGGCTAGGAAGCTTCTGCTGGTCTGGGAAGAGCAGCTGGGCTTGAAGCAGTGTGTTCTATCAGATCAGCATCTGGGCCACCCTGAGAGCCCCTGGAAGGCCCTCAGTAATGCACTTCACCAGCCAGGCCTTGTTCCTGCCTATGATTTCAATGGCCATAGCCTTTGAACTGCTAACAACAGGCCCGCTCCAGTGGGGCATTTCAGAGTGAGTACAGAGGGATTCAGTGACCTGGCCAAGGTCACTCAGGGAGTCCGTGGCAGAGCCAGGAATTAAACCCACATCTCCTAAGCCCCACTCAGTGTCATTACCCCAGTGCGGGCTCCTGGCTTTTGGGCAGCAGGGCAGGGCCACAGCTGGGCCCTGAGACGGTTTCACTGGTAACTAGGATCCTGTTTGGGGCTGGGCTTGTGGTTCTATCCCAGGGAAGGGGCTTTGGTGCTGCTGAACCTTCAGGCACTAGGGCTATTTCTGAGTAGTGACTGGGAAATCCAGGCCTGTTGCGCTGACCTGTCGTCTGCATCAAGCTCCCTCTGAAAATGATGCCTACAGGAAACCCATCTGATATGCTTACGGACTTCTGACTCTGCTGCTAGTAATAGAGCGCTGCAGTTGCCTAGAGATAATCCTGCAAACATTTTAATGTACCCTGCTATTAACTTTTATAGGCAGTCGTTATCAATTGAGTTCTTGAGCTTGAACAAGGAATCACATGAAATTGTTATGGCAGAATATTATTCAGAGTCACCTGAAACCCAAGCCGTGAAGCTGTGGGGTATTTTGATATCTGCATTCGGCAAGCTGCAGGGAATCTCCTCACCAAGGAACTTGTTGGTTCAGTCATTGTTCTGATAATTTTAGTAGCAGAGCAACAAGCAGACACTCTCCTCTCCTGCCCACAAGGTCCATTTAAGCACCAGCTGGAGGATGTAAGAACCCACTGATTTCCCCTTCTCTAGAGCCTACACCAGCTCATAGGTCAATGACACCCTCAACATGCAGTATACTTGGTGTATGGCCAAGATGACACAGCTACTGCTCATACGCCTGTCTCCTAGGGACTGTCCATCTTCAGTGTTCTACAGACAATCGCTGAGCATTGACTCCTCACCATGCAGCCCCAGCCGCTCTCACCCCCTTTAGAGGTGAGGAAAGTGGGGCAGGGAATGTGGGCAAAACCTTGCTCTGGTTTTTGCCTTCTGCAATCCCATGCAAATCAGGCCAGGATCTGGCCCTTTGTGACTTACCCAAGAGTCCAGGTAGAGGAAGTGTTGGGTCCAGAATTCCTGACTTCTGTTCTGCACACAGAACACTGGACTGAACCACTAGGGCACTCTGGCCCAAGTGTGAAATTAACAAAGCCTTGCACGGGGGCATGCAGAGCACATCTGCAGCAGAAATCTGGCTGCCCTTAGACACACACACACACACACACGCACACATAGCAAAGGGATAATACAAGACAATGAGATGCAAATGGTCATGCTAAAACCCCTCCTTTTCTTTATTTCCCCAAATGTATTTATAATTGTATCTATATGCAGGGAGCAGACTGTGAGGGGAAGCTGGCTTCAGTGACTCTTGAAGGGACATGTGTCATACATGGCAGTCAGCTGACATCCAATCTGATTCCACAGGTAAAATGGGGTCTGAGATCTTCTCCAGCGAACACACACCTTGATTAAGCCAAGCAGCCCCTGGATGTCAGTGCTCCAAACACACCAGAAACTGCACTGACTTGGCTATAAAGAAAAACCCAAACTCCTTCCCTTTTCCAGCAAGTGCCCAGCTCTTAATTCTCCTGCTGGCCCCACACGTCTGCACCACAGAGAACAGGCTCCTGGCACCAAGAGGCCTTGTTTAACCTGTGACACCATTTCCAGTATTTAATTACCTGGATGTTTCTCTCTAAGTTGAGCAGTGGCCGCCCTGTGAGACGTACAGACACAAAGATGGATGTGCCAAGGAGATACAGGAACATCACTTTCTTTAGCTCTTCGAAATAGTGCGTGTGAATGTTGTGCTGGTGAAAGATGCTGTGCTGACAACCCAGGAGTTCTCCGGTGAGCACAGCAACGCAGGGCAGTGAGCAGGACTCAGGCCTGACTTCCAAGGGGGAGGGGGCAGGTAGAGTCACTCTCTAATGTAATGCCCATTGAATTCTGAGGCCCTCAGCTGAAGCTTGTAAGTCACATTTTATAGCATGGGCTCTGGGTGGGGAGCTTATCCCAACTTATTCCTCATTTGCCATCAGATGCTAAAAACATTCAGTCACTACTGCCACAGGCTGGATTTGAACTGGTGCCCAAGGGTTCAGAGGCTCCACACCACCTTCTCAGCAAAGGAGCTGTTTGAATGTACGCAGTGAAGACAACTATTTCCGTGCTCTAGGAACTTGGAGAATTCCCATGGAGAAGGGACCTGAAGCCTCCCCTCCTGTGCATCTGCCTTTAGTTTGCAGGGGAGGAGCTTGTGTCCTAACCGCAAGCAAGAGACCCAGGCTGCCGGTGAGCAAGCCGAATGAGGGAGAAGTGCCTTGTGCCAGCACAATTACAAGAGGCACTGCATTCCCCCTACAGAGTCAGTACAGCTGCCAGAGCTCAAATACACTTCCTATAAAAGAGCAATGTCTGCTTGAAACCCCACAGACCTCATCTCTTCCATCCCTTACTAGCCTGCCTTTTATAAGGTATTGGGAATAGCTGGATCATTTCCAGGGGTTAGGTCACTAGCCCATCACCAGCCTTGACTTGCCAATGGTGAGGTGTTTGCCACATGCCTCAGACATTACACACACTGGACATTCCAAGCCCTACACCGATGAGCCGTTCTAGCTCAGGCTGTGTCAACTCACAATTGCCTTGATTTCTTCCACTGAGGCTTTGAATTGCTGGTTTTCTCTTCCACCCTTTCTTGTATTTGTTGCAACTCAGCTGAATTTACACAAGGATGAAGATTATACTTATTTAGGCATTTTGATTTCATCCCAAAGAAAGCTTCACCCCAAAAGTCACTGATGCAATACACTGAGCTCTCTTCATATTGATGTTAAATAAAAATACATCTTACAGTTTAGCCCAATTGATTGTTAAAACGAATTTCCCAATCTGTATTACATATTACACCAGAATTCATTGAAAATTAATTTTAAAAAATCTTATTGATTTTTCACACCTTATGCTTTTTGCTTTTTTCTGAATATTGCCAGTGCCAAGCCCAAGCATTCAATATTCAAGCAGATTGCCTTAACAATCAGGAGACGCCTAAAATAACTGCACTTTGCATTCTGGTTACTGAGCCTCTAGAGGTTACATTTCAGGCTTTTCTCCATAGCCAGGAAGAAACTGACTTTTTTTAAAAAGCGGAGTCTCTAGTAACCACCTGACTCCAGGAGCTGGAGTTTTAAGGAAAACACCAATTATCGTGAGACTTTTGATAAATTTGAAAGTTAGTAACACTGGGAAACAGAGTTCAGTTTCTCTTTTGTAAGTGAAAGTGACTGATTTGCTAAATTCTCACACACTAGCCCATCTCTGCCACCATATTGTTTCAGTTGCAAACACTCCAGGGAAACATTAATTAACAAAATAACAAAGAGCTCTTTCCCCTGGAATCCTGGAAACGTTCCTGTTGGGGGAAGTTTTAGAACAGCTGGACCGGAGTTACGCTGACAGCCCCAGAAGCCTGCCCTCAGCAGAATGGTCAGGCCCTGGAGGCCCTTGGAATTGAATACTAAGGTGCTTCATGTGAGAGGCAGCTGGCTCCTAGAGGACCTGCTAAGCTGTTCTCTTGGCCAATGCACAAGAACGTGGCACCTCCTAATTAAATTAGAGACAGGCAGGTGCCACATTTTCTTGTTTTCATAAATATAAAGAAAGCTGATTTGGGTTCCAGTAACTTCCCCCGCTGTGCACCCTGGAGAACCACCCAGCTTGTGCAAGGTGCCTTACAGAACACTGTGGCCAAGCGCGAAACGCTGAGCCAAATGTGGTGAGACTGAGCATGTCACTTGGAGAATGTCCCTAGTGCCAGCTGGAAGTTGAGTGGAGAAGCTACAGACAGACAACTTGCTTTATTGCTTCATGTTCTGACAAGTCCTGGTACCATGCTGCTCTGCATGGCTGTGTTCGCAGGCCAAGTATTGCAGTGCCTGTATCACTATCAGGGCTTCATTCAAACATGTACCTATAGCTGGGATTACACAATGCCCAGTGTAGAGAAGCGTGGACGCATTAATTGACATTTATAGAGACAAAATGGCAGGACGTGCTGGACAGCTCCCACTGTGCAGCTGAAAACAGTGGGAATTACAGGACCTTGCCCTGCCTCCCACAGCTTTCAATAACAACCCAGGAGACGAATGTAAAAAACAGAAAATCCGTCACCAATATGTTTTCAAATTCAAAAGTGAATTCCAGTGCGACTATATTTGTGACTGCACTTGGGCAAAGGGTAAAAAATTATTTGCCAAATATTTTATTCCAGAAATATAATCATTTGGCTGAACATCACATTCTGCAACTTTTTATGAATTTACCCCACTTTGCAAATTGGCAGGTGTGTTTACAAGATCACATTGTTTTATTTGAACAATGTGGTACTTTCTGAAAAAGTCACCAAAATTTAGAAATGCTTGGAGAGAGACATGGAATTCCTGAGTTCTGATCCTGCCCAAGTTTTTAAAAAAGTAACCTGAAGACCTTTACATAGTATTTTGGTGACTGGTGTCTTGGAGATTAAAGGGATGGCTTTATTTACCAAGCAGACTGTACTTCTCAGTCAAGTCCTGAACATCATTCCACACACAGCAATGCACCTCATAGCCAGGGCTGAGATTTGGATGGCAGTTGTACCCCATCACTTCGTCCTCTGCCTCATAGCCCCACGCTGTGGAACACTACTGCCATCTGCTGGGCCCCTCATTTATAGGATGAATTCTATAAAATTATACTTTGTGCTGCTGGTTCATTCATTATTTAAATAATTCTTCTGTTTTATTCGCATTTAGTAAGGAAACATCTGTGGGACAATGTTTCAGCTAAATACCAGAACGCTAGATGATCACTAAAGACACCCATTTAAAGGGGGGACTTGCATCTGCAGAGTTTAATTGTCCTTCGTTTAATCCAATTCTCCCTGTAACTACAGCAGCCATGCCAAAGTCCATTCATGCTGGGGCTGGAGGGTTGGCAAGAGGGTCACTAGCTCCAGCTACTTATTGATGTAGTCAGTATGGTTTAGAATATGCCCTGGGATTGGAGGGGAGGCAGTTTGGTCTAATGGAGACTGTGATGCAGGAGAAGTCAGGTTCCAAACCTGGCTCTGCTCTTGAACATGGCACACTGGCAAAATTTACAGTCGCTTAAAGTGAGGCACTTTGGCTGGGGTTGCCAAAGGACCGGAGCGCTCAAATGCCATGGCACTTCAGTCCCTAGGCGTCTTCAAAAGCCCGGCCCTAAATCTGTAGGAAGGCATTTTCAAAGCAGGCTGGTTCTCAGAAACTGAGTGCCTAGAGCTTGGATTTCAGTGGCAGCTGCAGCTCCAGCAGTGGCCTGCTTTTCACTGTGGTGCCTCAATATAAAGTCAGAATCCTAATTTCAGGCACCGCACCTCTGAAAATATTGGCCTGACTCCATTTCGCTCTCTGCAGAAGAGAGATGAGAGTGGCTTATATGCATCACCGGAGTGATGAGAAGATTCATTTATCTGTACCATGCTTTGATGACGTACAGGACTAAATATTAGTAGACATTTTGCAGTCAGCACAGTATGCAGAATTCATATTAGCATTTCTGCCCTGGATTCTGCACACGAAAGCATCACTGAGAAGAAAGATCTGAGGACAGTTTTATCTGTCTGCCTAGTATTATCTCTACTACACATTTGGACTGACAACTGTTGCTGCGTTTTTTCTCCCCCCCCCCTTTCTGGCAGATGAACCAGACAAACAGTCCAGCCTCCCGGGACATTTTTATAACAAGGACTTCGCCCAGAGTGGACTGACATGTTATTCTCCTACAAAACGGTGACTGGGCAACAAAATGGCAGATAAGATTCAATGTTGATAAATGCAAAGTGATGCACATTAGAAAACCCCAATTAAACATATAAAATGATGGAGTCTAAATGAGCTGTTACCACTCAAAAAAGATCTTGGAGTCAATGCGGATAGGTCTCTGCAAAGATCCACTCAATGTGCAGCAGCAGTCAAAACGGCAAACAGAACGTTGGGAATCATTAAGAAAGGGATAGATAATAAGACAGAAAATATATTGTCTCTATATAACTTCATAATATGACCACATCTTGAATACAGCATGCAGATGTGGTTACTCCAGCTCAAAAAGATATAATGGAATTGGAAAAGGTTCAGAAAAGGGCAACAAAAATTATTAGGGGTATAGAACAGCTGCAGTATAAGGAGAGATTAATAAGATTGAGGCTTTTCAGCTTGGAAAAGAGACGAAGAATGGGAATATGATCGAGGTCAATAAAAGCATGACTGGGGTGGAGAAAGTAAAGTGTTATTTACTCCTTCTCATAACACAAGAACTAGGGGTCACCACATGAAATTAATAGGCAGCAGGTTTAAAACAAACAAAAGGAAGTATTTCTTCACACAACACACAGCCTGTGGAACTCTTTGCCAAAGGATGTTGTGAAGGCTAAGACTATAATAGGGTTCAATAAAGAACTAGGTGAGTTCATGGAGGATAAACCCATCAGCCAGGATGGGCAGGAATGGTGGTCCTAGCCTCTGTTTGCTAGAAGCTGAGAATGGGTGACAGGATGGATCACTTAAATGATTACCTGTTCTGTTCTTTTCCCTCTGAAGCACCTGCCATTGGCCACCATTGGAAGACAGGATACTGGGCTACATGGACCTTTGGTCTGAACCTGTATGGCTGTTCTTATGTAGGCAATTCATCACTTGCTCCTTCACCAAAATGTTTTACTCTAGCTTAAGGTATGTCTATACATACAGCGCCTCAGCTGAACCGAGACAGCTGCACCGCTGCAACGCATCTGGTGAAGACAATCTATACCGATGGGAGAGAGCTCTCCTGTTGGCATAAAATAACCACTTCCATGAGCGGCATAAGCTATGTTGGCAGGAGCAGCTCTCCTGCAGACACAGCGCTGGGCATACGAACGCTTAGGTCGGTGTAACTCATCGCTCAGGGGGTGGAATATTCACACCCCTGAGCGTCATAAGTTTTGCCAACATAAGCTACGTCTATACTACAGCCTAAGAAACAAAGTAAGTTCTCCTCCAAGAGCATCCAAAGGGTTCTCTTCATGTGCACTCAGTTGTCAGACAAGCTCAGGCTGAAGGGACATGAGATAGCGAATGTACTCACACAGGCACAGCTCCCAAGGACATGTCAACTAACTGTCCCCATGTGAATTCACCCTCCAGGCACTCAGACTCCACAGCAACGAGCAAAGTATACACAGAACAGATATCCTGCTGCCCTGCCTCTGGGGCTGAGTGGCTTCCCCTTCTACGTATCAATCTGAGGAATGCCTATGCTCAGGCTCACTGGGTCAGTTTGGGAATTTCCCTCAAAGCATGCAGTGCCCTTTTGGAAAGTTATGAGATACAAGAAACCAAAACACAAAAGGCAGCAAGTTCATGTGACCCAGGTGCAGTTATGTAGCACCTATGGCTTTCTTGGGGACTGTACAGTTATTTACAGGGAATATATAGAGAAAGGGATAAGCCCACCTATTTCTGCCTTCACACTACATCGCTCCTCCTTAACCCCACTGTACAAGCCTGCGGCCAGGGAAGAGTACTGATTTAATAACATGCCCTTATGCAATGCCCCTCACAAGTGTTATAGTTCTGCAAAATAAATATGAATAGACAGAACAGAGAAGTCAAGCGAGAGGAAAAATGGAAGGAGATGCAATGGAACAGATAAAGTAGATGCTTAGAGATTGATCCTAGACTTTTACCATCTAGAACAATAGGACAAGAGAGCTGGTCTGGAGCCTTCACCAGACCTAGGCAGACCACCATCCCCTAGCCACAAACTTTACCTCTCTCCCTGGTCAGGGCCCAGTCTCCCCTTTGTTTGTGTACTGTGCACACAAAATGCAGTTACAAGCTCAGCATTTCTCTCTCAGGGTTTTCACCAAGGTATATGGACACCTCTTCTGGGGTTTCCAATGTGTAAATACCAAAACTGAAGCAGAAATCTTCTTGGATTTATTAAATGGAAGGTGTTATAGTTACAAATACCCATAAGGCTTACTTTAATGTTTTGTCAAACTGCAGTGAAAATAAGCCTGATACTGACAAAATACCAGCACTTCTCCACAAGAAGCAACATATTCGTTATGTCAGCTAGATCTACACAAGGACGTCAAAAACTATTTCACAGAAAAATTAACGTTTCCGTTGGAATTTGAATTTGTAAACAGCTGGGCTATTTACGGTTTCTTTCTTCACCTTCACTTTGTAAGTTTTGTCCTGAAATGAAACAAACAATTATTTTCTTTCCCATCAAATGATAAGAGAAACATACCCTAAGGAGAGAAAATGGAAATGCTGGTGGAACTTAAGGTGCAGATTAGGTTCAGTGGAAACTGGGCAATTCCTCATCTTTAGTGGGCAGAAGGTATTTTCATCTGCTCTTTCATCTCTGACTGTGATGCTAACCACACAACCTGTTCTTTGACTGGCAAGTCCCCACTGACACAGGAAATCTCTTTAGAGTCACTGGAATTTTGAGGATCTGTTCCTAACCTAGAGAGACCACAACCTCCTCGTTCCTCCCTTCTGCTACTCCACAGCTCCAACTTCAAATTTACACAGCACTTTACAATAGACTGAATAGGCTACACAGAGAACTGACTCTCTACCCTAAATTTATGGGCCAAAGCCCAAATGGGTACAATATCATAGAAACAAGTTATCTGTGCTATCATTACAGCTGGAATGTTTCTCGGTAACTTTCATAAGGAGCTACCTGAAATACTCCACAACAAGTAAGGAAATGTGTGCGCACACAGACACAATCTGTTCTCAGCTCTAAGACCCTCAACAAGCAGAGTCCAAAGAACAAGAGTTAAGTCTTTGCTCCCTCACCAAGAGATCTTTGCGTGCCTGGATTTTCTGAGCAATAACAAACATCTTCTTTTCACGCTCAATGCGCTGTTTCAGGAGGCTGTACTGGTGCTTCCTTTGTTCGGCTAATTTCTGAAGAAGGAAAAAAAGCATTTTTTAGTAGAGCAAAAGAACAAGAAAAATATATTCTCTCGCTCAACTCATCCCAGGCTGCCAGGGATCACACTTAGGGTGACTGAGTTTTTGATTAAACAAAAAATCATACAAGCTCCACGAACAAAGAGTTCTATTAAAGTACCCAATACCAATTTTGTGGTTGCTTCCAAAAGGCTCATTGTTTAACTCCTTGACTCAGAGCTGTGATTTCCTTGCACATACCATAATCCTAGCAGGGACCTAAGGGGTTAATACAGACAAGATAATTAGGACAACAGGCCTCTAGGTCTTCTCCGATGATATGTGGCTGAAACCTTGGTTTCACAGCTCATCCAAAAAGTCAATATACCACAGCAGCAAAGGACCTCCTAGCTGCTGCTTCTTGTCCTTTGTGACTGAACATGATGCTGACAGTTTTACAGCTTGTCAGTGCAGTTGTGTCTAAGACCACCAGTGCATGAGCGGCAGTCCTTTCTGAATGGAAGGCAGAGCTTGCTCAATACCGAGAAAGATATTACAGTCTATACCTGCCGAGTCTGCTGCAGTTTACACTCAGCCACTATATGGATCTTGAGGCACAGAAGCTAATCTTGAACTGGATAATCTTCTAGCACCATGCTGGGCATTAGCTCTGTACTGATTCAGAGTGAAAAGGGTCACCAAGGGTCACCAAGACCAGTTCCTGAAGTGAAGGCATTGCATGGAGACCTCCCAGCCAAACAGTGACCCACCTGATTCTACTTCACTTGCGAGAGCTGATGGGCTCAAAAGCACAAGGTGATATGGCTGCAATTGTGACCTTGGTAATATCATTGAACAGGACAGATCCCAACATGTTTACAATGTGACTGAATCTTTGGAAGAGGAGAAAACCCATCAGTTGAAACTAGTCCAACCACTTTAACGCCAAGCCAGCGTGCGAGGGCTGGCAGGAGGGAGGGGAGTGGGGAACGTTATCCAACATCTGATTTAAGAAGAACATGCTGCAATCTTATCATGAGCAATTTTAAACACCTTTATTTTTACCTTATTGCACATACTGACTCAAGCTTACAAGACTGCCCAATATATCCAAGCTAATTAGGAGCCATTTATACTGCTAAACCCATGCTTAGCTGCTTCTGAGAGAGAGAGAGAGAGAGAGAGAATGAACTGCTATGAAATTAAAACATCAGGAGCAAAGCTGATGCTGTCTAAGCAATTCAAGCTGGAGAACAGAGGCCTGGGTGAAACATTTTAAATTAAAGAACAGCTAGGAAATGAGATTTCAGCCTAAATAGCTTCACGGGAAAGAGGAGAAGGCAGAGTACTGGATCACAAACGCCACTGTGTTCAAAGACAGAAGGAAAGAGAATCCAAGTGTAAATTCATTAACCAAGAGCCACAGAAATAAGAGGAGAGAAATCTCTGCGTATATCCCGGGTATGATGATTGCCAGGTGCAAAGGAAAGAAGCAGAGTCTGTATATTTGTATCTACTAGAGCCACCCCTTTCGCAGGAACCTCCTCCATATCCCCACTTAGGGCTACAAGGGATTTTTTTTTTTTTGGGAAGTGCTCAGATACAGCATTATTACACTTATTTTATATATATCTAAAACAAACGAATGAATGAAGTCTCCCCATACCCAGGGCTTCTTAAAATCCTGGAAACCCAATTAAACAACATTTCTATAAGGAACAGCGACAGCAGTAAAATACCAAATCTGCACATGGAGTCACCAATGGCTCTACCTGTACTTCAACCTGTACTTCCCAATAGCACTTCTGGAGTTGATACTAACGACTGCCTCAGTGGAAGAGAACTAACGGGGCCATAAGAAGAGAGACTCCTAAGAAAAAAAATTCACCATCCATGCAGGACTTGTAAGATGTAGCACAAGTGCCCTTAGCATCAATTGAAACTGCCTCTTTTAGGGAGCAAAACCATCAAAAGATAATGAAGCTTATGCAAGAGACACACTCAGCAGCATAGCATGCACCCATGCTATGCCACCTTACTACATATGCTGTGCCAATCCATCTCAAGCCTGATGTCCAGCACCACTTCTTACTCCTGTTCTGGTCAGGAAAGAATACTGGTCATGCCCACTGTTTTGCAGTGCAGACAAGTGTCCCTAATTGACCAGGATGTGACTAAACTGCCTTTCTGCTTCTGGTCTTAGGGAAGATTTGACTACAGGAGTCCAGATATGAAAAGCTGGCACCAAGAGGACAGATGCCGATCAGTCCCTGACTCTTAGCCACTGTGCCCCTCAACCCCTGGTACCACCACCAAAAAGTCATAGCCTATAAAAGCAAACTTGTTCAGCCAGAGAACGCTTCAATGGACTCTTCCTAGGGCCCATTACATTTTAAGAAGTGAAGTGTAAGGACCCCATTTGCTACTGAATGCTAAATCATAAAGGGTGGCTATACAGTCTACCTTTAAATGGGCAGGGTGAGTGGCTCCTTTTACTGTTTCCTTCTGCAGGGTTTCAATGGTAGGTCGGTTATACACTCTGTCCACTAGCTCTGGGGATGTGTTCAGGTGAGTTGCAACATCAAATTCTTGAACTAAAAATATTTTTTAAAGAGAATTGAAGATTAGTAATGAGAGTTCAGAAAATTTCTGGTGATAGATTCAGCATTTCATCCAAGTACGTGGCTTACACTTGCTATGAGATGGAGAGTACCAGGTCACCTTTCGCCCTCTGCAGGAGGGAGGTCCAGCCCAACTGCCTGAGCAAGGGGAGCAATCCATCTCTTTCACTGTTCAATAACGAGCCCCCAGAGTCTCAGACAAGTCACCATTTCTGAGAGAGGATCTCCCTCAAAGAGAAAGGTGTGAAGGAACAACCACACAATTTTAAAGATTTGGACACAGCCTAGAGATGCTGAAGGGATGTTCTTTTTCAATAAATAAAGCCATAATCTTACCTTCTTTTTTGGTATCAAAAAAGAACACGTGCTTGTTTGATTGCTTCCCCTGAGCATCCAGCAGGTGGAGCTCTGATTTCATCCTTTCGATTTTCTGTGGGGAGGATTAAAAACAGCCTTCAGCAGTGGGCAATGCTTCCTTTGTGTGTCAGCAACAAATATTCTCTCAATATCTAAACTCTTCACTCCTATTAATTCTTTTGTAAACGTAACAACCAGGCGATTCGTCCATTGTTTACATTTGTCTCTCTTTAAAACCTTGTCAATTCAAGAAGAATTTAAAATAATTCTAAGTACTATTCCTCCCCTAACTCCTTGGTTAGGTTTGTAATTTTACAAACATTTTCCTATTTTTCCCAATGCTCCCGATTGCTGCATGAGAAAGCCACACAAACAAAAGGAAACTAACCACACAGAGGAAAGACTAGAAATGACTATCCTCAAAGTACTGGCAAAGACACAAAGGAAAACTCAAAGTGACAAATACTTTTGTTTCTCTAGTCTCATTACAGAGATCTTAGGTGCTATTGTAACAACAGCAGATACAACATTTTCAGACAGAGCTTGATCTAAATTGACTGCGTCCCTTTAAAACTAAACAGTTATTTCAGAATCAATAATCTTCAATTCATGCTAAATGTCAGAAACAAGGCCAAGCATTTAATGTCTAAAATCTACATAATGTTTTACGATAGTTTATCCAATATACCATGCATTGTCTAAGCAACGGAGCAGTCTAGGACTGTCTTCATTCAAAGACACCCCCCCCCCATACAATTAAGCTGTGTCGACATTTCCTTCTGTCATTTCTTGTATGACTGAAATCTAACATTATCAAACAAATGCCTATCAGCCAATGGGACAAATGAAGTTAAAATGTATTCACTATGAACAAACTAGACAATAACGAGAGGATCAGTAAAGACAATTACCTTGGCCTCTGCCACTCTTTTCATTTCTACATATTTGAGATCCTGTGTCCTCATCACCTTCAGCTGTTCCTGGGTCACCTCTTCCTTTGGCTGCTTAATTACATGAACTCCATCCTAAAAGCAAACAAAGTACATTAGCTGCAGAGATCAACACGCTCCTAAAAGTAAGGCCTTGTCTACACTATAAAATTACATCAGCAAAAGTTATGCCGCTTTAATTAAAACCGCTGTTGCATGTCCATACTAGTTCTTTGTGTCAGCAGAATGCATCCACACTAACTGCTCTTGCAGTGACACAGAGAGAAGTGCACCGTGGTAGCTATCCCACTGTGCAACTGGCTGCAGGGGGCTTTGGGAAGGGTTTGACATGCCTCATGAGGCAGGTATAGCGTCACATGATGCAGATTTCTCAATCCCATCATTCAAGGGGCATCCTAGCAGATTGTCAGTGGCTTTTCAACTGAAGCGTGTGATGAGAGGGAGAGGAGAGCGCTGTGTCTGGACAGGGGAGAAAGCAGGCTGACTGACCTGTCCTGAGGCGGGGGAGGGGGACAGAGGAAACCCAGGCACCCATTACCCAAAGCAGAAGAAGGCCACCCTGTCTGAACACAACAAACCAGAGTCTCACCTGGAGCTGCACACGGGTCATTTTAAAATAAAACTCATCAGGATTTTTCTCCAGAGCTTTCTTGCGAAGTGCTTTGAGCACATTCTGTTTCTTGTGATAGTCGCTGAAAAACAAGCCAATATATTTAACACCGCCTGCATTCATATGTGCACACACATCAAATGAAACACTAAATACTCAATAATGATGCTAAATTTGCAGCAGCAAAAAAGGCGTTACCAATAGAACCAGAAATCCGCAGACCATTTATCCACTGGATTTATTCCTTTCACCAAGCTGCCAACATGATCATCTCCACAGGTTCAGTGGCAAAATAGCAGCTTTGGCTCCCTCACCCCACACACAAGTCTCGCTGAGACCAGAACCCGCAGACCTGCAAGAAGCTCAGCCACTAACTCCATCAAAGAAAGGGGGTTTTGGGGGGGTTTAAGTGTGGTGGTAGTCACAAGAGTGACTGTAATAGTGGGATCTTCTCCATCCATCTCTCCGCTCTCTTACATCTCAACACTACAGACACTCAAGTATTCACATATGGACACAAACGGGAAGTCCTATTGAGGTCGGGGAGGATACTCGGGTGAGTAAAGCTAGGCACGTGCTTAGCTGTTTGCTGGAGCAGGGCCTCACGGAAGTCACAGGGCAACACGTGTTCCTGTCTCCCTGAGCGTGAGGCGGCTGCCCGGGCGGTGAGAGCGGGGGCGGCCAGACAGGCCGGTCCCTCGCCAGCCCCCGCCCGGTGAACGCGGCCCGCCTCGGGCGGAGCGGGACTCACTCGGCTCGGCGCTTGTAATCCTGCTTCTTCTCCAGGAGGCCCAGCTGCCTGCGGGACCGGGGCTGGGAAAGCAAAGCGAGAGCCGGGGCTGAGCGAGGGGCGCGGGCGGCCGGCGCGGGGGGCTCGGGGCCGGGGGGGCGTTTCCTCGCGCGCAGGGGGAGGGGGGCTGGGTGCGGGGGGGGGGTCCCGGGTAGAAGGGGGGGGCGTTTCCTCACCCGCGGGGGTGGGGGCTGGGGCCGGGGGGGGGCGTTTCCTCACCCGCGGGGGTGGGGGCTGGGGCCGGGGGGGGGCGTTTCCTCGCGCGCAGGGGGAGGGGGGCTGGGTGCGGGGGGGGGTCCCGGGTAGAAGGAAGGGGGGGCGTTTCCTCGCGCGCAGGGGGAGGGGGGCTGGGTGCGGGGGGGTCCCGGGTAGAAGGGAGGGGGGGCGTTTCCTCGCGCGCAGGGGGAGGGGGCTAGGTCGGGGGGAGGGGGGCGGGTAGAAGGGAGGGGGGGGCTGAGTGGCTGACGCGGGGTCTCGGCCTCACCTGTCCCCGCTCGCGGTGCTCGCGCTGCCCGGCCTTGGCCGCTTTCTTGAAGGCGGCCGCCATGGCGCGGGCCGGCGCGGGGGGGGGGGGCTCCCTAATGCTGCTGCTGCGCCCGCAACGTGGGGGGAGGAAGCGCGAGCTGCGCAGCCGCAGATCCCACACGGGGCGGGGCCGCCGAGCAGGCCCCGCCCCCGGCGCTGGGTCCCGACGAGTTCTCCTGTAAAACGCAAACTGAGGCGTGGGGGTCACAGGGTGCAGGGACACCCGGGGGTCAGAGGTCATGTTGCACAGGGACTCCCTGGGGGTCAGGGGTCACAGGGTGCAGGGATACCCAAGGGTCAGGGGGTCAGAGGGTGCAGGGATACCCGGGGGTCAGAGGTCATGTTGCACAGGGACTCCCTGGGGGTCAGGGGTCACAGGGTGCAGGGATACCCAAGGGTCAGGGGGTCACAGGGTGCAGGGACTCCCTGGGGGTCAGAGGTCATGTTGCACAGGGACTCCCTGGGGGTCAGGGGTCACAGGGTGCAGGGATACCCAAAGGTCAGGGGGTCACAGGGTGCAGGGATACCCGGGGGTCAGAGGTCATGTTGCACAGGGACTCCCTGGGGGTCAGGAGGTTACTGGGGTCAGAGTCTCAGGGGGAGCTTAGTTGGTGGGGTAAAGGGGGTCACAGGGCTCAAATGCCCTTTGCCTTCCTGGGGTGGCCTTGGCTCTCTCCCCCCACATCCAGCCCCCTTGGGTGCTCTGCTCCTCCATCTAGCTGAGGAAGATACACCACCATCTAAATGCTGGGAGTTGGAGTTAGACAAACTCAGACTGGAAATAAGTGTAAATTTGTAACAGTGAGAGTAAGTAACCATGGGAACAACTTCCTGAGGGTCATGGTGGAGTCTCCATCACTGATCATTTTAAAATCAAGATTGGATAACGAGCCTTGTGGATAAGGGTGAAGCAGTGGATGTGGTATACCTAGACTTTAGTAGGCATTTGATACGGTCTTGCATGATATTCTTATCGATAAACTAGGCAAATACAAATTAGATGGGGCTACTATAAGGTGGGTGCATAACTGGCTGGATAACCATACTCAGAGAGTTGTTATTAATGGTTCCCAATCCTGCTGGAAAGGCGTAACGAGTGGGGTTCCGCAGGGGTCTGTTTTGGGACCGGCTCTGTTCAATATCTTCATCAACGACTTAGATATTGGCATAGAAAGTACGCTTATTAAGTTTGTGGATGATACCAAACTGGGAGGGATTGCAACTACTTTGGAGGACAGGGTCATAATTCAAAATGATCTGGACAAATTGGAGAAATGGGCTGAGGTAAACAGGATGAAGTTTAACAAAGACAAATGCAAAGTGCTCCACTTAGGAAGGAAAAATCAATTTCACACATACAGAATGGGAAAAGACTGTCTAGGAAGGAGTACGGCAGAAAGGGATCTAGGGGTTATAGTGGACCACAAGCTAAATATGAGTCAACAGTGTGATGCTGTTGCAAAAA
This sequence comes from Malaclemys terrapin pileata, assembly GCF_027887155.1. Lineage (NCBI taxonomy): Eukaryota > Metazoa > Chordata > Testudines > Emydidae > Malaclemys > Malaclemys terrapin. Next base: position 19,470,246 of record NC_071526.1, on the reverse strand, counting down.
AAGCAAACATGATTCTGGGATGCATTAACAGGTGTGTTGTGAGCAAGACACGAGAAGTCATTCTTCCGCTCTACTCTGCTCTGGTTAGGCCTCAGCTGGAGTATTGTGTCCAGTTCTGGGCGCCGCATTTTAAAAAAGATGTGGAGAAATTGGAAAGGGTCCAAAGAAGAGCAACAAGAATGATTAAAGGTCTTGAGAACATGACCTATGAAGGAAGGCTGAAAGAATTGGGTTTGTTTAGTTTGGAAAAGAGAAGACTGAGAGGGGACATGATAGCAGTTTTCAGGTATCTAAAAGGGTGTCATAAGGAGGAGGGAGAGAACTTGTTCACCTTAGCCTCTAAGGATAGAACCAGAAACAATGGGTTTAAACTGCAGCAAGGGAGGTCTAGGTTGGACATTAGGAAAAAGTTCCTAACTGTCAGGGCGATTAAACACTGGAACAAATTGCCTAGGGAGGTTGTGGAATCTCCGTCTCTGGAGATATTTAAGAGTAGGTTAGATAAATGTCTATCAGGGATGGTCTAGACAGTATTTGGTCCTGCCATGCGGGCAGGGGACTGGACTCGATGACCTCTCGAGGTCCCTTCCAGTCCTATAATCTATGAATCTATGAATCTCTGCAGGTTCCTGTCTTCATACCTTATCAGTAGGAGACTGGGAGCCGGAGAAGCAACTGGAAAGCCACAGGTGAAAATAGACCCTTGAGTTTCTGCTTCTCTATAAACAATAAAAGTGTTGCCCATAGCCATAGATACCATGGGCTTAATCCTGCTTCCATTGAGGTCAATTGTAAAACTCTCATTGACTTCAGTATGTGCAAGATCAGAGCCCTAAAATACATATATTTTTTGCCATGGCTTATTGTGGCTCATACCTTTGCTTTGTCCTGCCTTTCCTCTCTTCCACTGGTTGGAAGCATCATCTGTTCTCTTGATGCCATGCATGTTGGTGAATTCCAGGACTGATGTGGCAGCAGTGGTGAATGTCTTGTTTTCTCGTAGGGAAGTTTGTCTCTTTCCTATTAAGACTGTTAAGCTCTCTCTTGCTGATGAAAAGTTAGAGGTTTTGTTTTCACACCAACAGCACAATCTCTTTATAAAATTAGAAGAGATGCCTCTGTTTAAAAAACAAACAAAAAATCTTATTGACAGTATGGAGGCTGGCTGGCTCAAAGAAATGGGTTATGGAGACTTCAGTTTTTAGATTTAAGCTTGATTCTGACCTAGATCAGAAGTGAGTGAATATTGTTACCATTTTATGGCTGTTCAGTGACCTGTGAGAAAGTGGATTCAACCTACTTCCAAGTGGGCATAACCGCTTGTCATAAAATTCATCATCACAATTGGCACTATTTGGTCTTCTGTTTGGCAGTCTGAGCTCAGACACAAGTACAATCATTTTGGCTAGACTGTGCACCAAATAGTTTTATTTAGATTTGACTTTAAGGCTATAAGCTTCTTGGGCAGGGATTGTCTTTATTTTTCTGTCTTGAACAGGGTGGGGAACATAGTCAGCATTTAACAAATACATTGTATAATGAAACGTGAGAAATCTGTGCAGTTGGTGACCATGGGAAGTGCCTCAGGTCCCTATCTGTGACATGTGGATAGTACTTCCCTACCTCACAAGGCCATTGTGACGATAAAACCCATTAATGATAGTGGGGTGCTCAGATATCTGGCCCTCATCACCTAAGGTAAGTACCCAGATGGAGCAGAATCCCCAAATTACCACTTAACCTTGACTTGAGCTGTAGTTCCTTTAAAAATTACAACAGACTTTTACCACACTGAGGAAAGATATATTCAATGACTTGATGATGGAAAAACAAACCTTTACTATGATCCAAGTGACCTTGCTAGTCTACACAAAGACTGAGTCACCAAGGAAGGAGTGACCCTGGGTGTAGAATCTGCAGAGCGACTTAAAGCTGAGATCTACTCAGTACAGCTCCTAGTGACTCAACTGGCAAAGACAGAAAACTCTGACAAAAGAGAAAATGGGAGGCTGCAATCCAAACTGATCTAAACCATAAACTTTGAGTTGCGCAATGGACACCACTCTTGAAATGGCTATTTGCCTCCAGAATCCTAGTTCCAAACAATTTGACCGCGTTATTGCATGTCATGTTCCCAGTATATCCTATATACCAAAACAAGACATGTACTAGAAAAAAGACCAATGTGGCAAAAATTTTCCTTCCTTGTTACAATCCATCCACTTTTAAAATGTTATCTTCTCTCCTGCTGTGAGGAGAAATTGAAAACCAGCAATGCACAAACCACACACAAATTGGAGGTTTGTTTCACAGATGCACCAAAAAGATACCTTAATTTTAGAGAAGGCATCCAGCTAGAATTGTGTGAACCTGTTAACCCGCTGGTTTTAATGAAAAATTCCAATCTGAGTGCTGACCTGGGAGTGGGTGGGTGTCATATATGACTTACTTGCTGCATTCCATTTCTTATAATTCATTGGCCTTTCTGCAACATTCCTTTCTTGGATTTATACCTTTCTATGGTCTTGAAATTCATCTGTAGGGTTCCCTCTTCTCATGGAACTACAATAAAGTTGTTTTCTATTCTTTGTATCTAGATCTTCACTTAGCACAAAATGGCCCTGCCAGACAGATTCCTTGTTTGATTTACTTAACTCCACTATTCACATTTGAAGGTTTCTACACTTCCTAAGCACCTCACTGACTATGATATCAGCTTAATATCTGATATGGCCTCTCTCAGAGGATTCTACCATGCCTTTGCAAAAGACAGACTCAAGGATTTAACAGGTCTCTTCATCTCTAACTACTGAGAACTTAAGTCCTTTTAAAGATTTTGCTATTATCTTATAAGACCCTTTTGGATCTTAGAAATTTTACGGTGCATTTTGTTCTTTTGAAGTTATGCGTGATAGATTTCCTGCCAGCAGGAATCTGCTTCAGTCTGGTCTGGATTTTGGGCAGGGACCCCAGCTCTCTGGGCTAGCTAAGGCAGGCCCCAATGAACAGAAGATGAGGGGGCAAAAGTGGCTGGTAAGTCCCTAACATTAAAATGCTTTTGTGGTCACATCCTCAGCTGAAGTAAATGACAATAGCTCTAATGAAGTCAATGGAGCTATGTCAGTTCACAGCAGCTGATGATCTGCCCATTTATGTTTTAAAGAGAGAAGAAAAATCCCAAACTCAAGCAAAATGTACCTTGTGCAGCCTGGCCTGTGGATGGGATCCTGGTTTGTGTCATGCTTGAGATGAACAGAATGCACAAATTATTTCTTTTCTCTGCCTTTAAATGTCAAAAATGAGTAATAGACAAAACCCTTGAAACATAAACTAATACATGAGAGACTTAATTAATTTAGAAAAAAGTGAGAAAATTGGTTTTTTTAAATTGTATCTAATGTAATTAGAATTTTGCAGTCCAGTTAGCAGCAAAAGAAGACTCCGTTGTAGACGCTGTGGGTCTTTGTGAACTGACTGGCTATGTGGTGTGCTAAGGGCTAGAAATAGTAGGGAGATGAATGATCCTTCCAAAGCAAAATCACACAGTCCATTCAGGTCTGTCAGATAGTCTGTCCTCATTGTTCTCAGATGCTCCTGTTCACTGTCAAGTAAAGCAGATGATGAAACAATAAAAGGCACCCAACACAAACAGCAATTCAGTAAAAGAGAGAAACAAAGATAACTGAGGAACTGCCTCCGTCCATAATAAAGGGAGGAACCAAGGAGCAGGCAAGTGGCCAGGTGCTTCTTGTATTTAATATGTTAAAATGATTTACGAAAATTCACATTTTCTGCTGTGGGGCTCCCTACAAAATCCAGGATTGCAGAGCAAGAGAGTACTGTGATTCCTGGCTTGATGAGCACAACAGCTCCCAGGAGGTGGTGCTCCAGGGCAAGAGATGGAGGAGATTGGTGTAGATATTTTCAAACTACCTTTAAGAGAAAGGATTCAATACAGGAAAAGTTTCACAAGGCTCATTCCCTTTCCAACTGCCACCAGGACTTTCCCAAAGTACAGCAGCTAGTACGTCTCTCTGGTGACCTCAGGAAAAGAACAGTGGGAAGAGCAGCTCTGACTGAAGACTATTGCTACCGTGAAGCCTTATTATATCTTGTTGCAGGCTTGTTGTAGCCCTGTTGGTCCCAGGAGATTAGAGAGACAAGGTGGGCGAGGTAATATATTTTATTGGACCAACTTCTGCTGGTGAAAAAGACAAACTTTCAAGCAACACAGAGTTCTTCAATATGTATTTTCCTGCCAATAAAGTTTAATTGAACTGAATTAAATACATTCCTCGGTTCATCTACCATTTTTATATCTGCCCTCCTCCCTTACACAACTCTGGGTTGAACTTTCTTCCTATTTAAACCAAAAACATTGGGTATTAAACTGAACTGATTCCACCGGCTCTCTGTGGTAGTTTGGCTCTTTAATCACTGGCTGTATGTCCAAACAGAACTTAAAGGATAAAAGGAGACCTTGTCCATTCCCTGACCCTTAGGAGGAGAGTCCTGCTCTGCAGCAGGTATGCTATGTACATGTCCACTCTTTTCTAAAGCTGTAAATTACATTGATATGCTTTGTAAGGCATGTTGGAGAAAAAGCATAATGACAAAACTGGATTTTAAAAGATTGAGAATAAATGAACTCATCGTTAAGGGAGTTTGAAGGACCCTAATGTAACCTGAATTCCTCCTATGATTTTAGGGAGAGCTGGTTTTGGCCTTTTGCTGAACTGAATTTCTTTGGAAGATAGTTGGAATATTTTTGTAACTGTTTACGTCCATGCTTTGCAAATAATGCAAGCTGAGCCTCTGCTATCACTCACTCGGGGCTATTTATGCAGTGTGGTAAGCCTATCTCCTTGGCTTGGAGCAGGGACTACTTTAGGGAAACATCATAAAAGGCTGTGAAGGAACACAATATTATTAGCACCACACAAACCATAGATGTGGGGGTCACAGTGAAATCAAAATGTAGCAGTTTGAGTGCTTCACAGGCAGTGGCAGTGCACGCTTCACACACACCGCTCTCTACCAGTCCATCTATCTCTAGCCTTTTACACGGTCACCCATTGCAATGGTATCTGAGGGGTTGCATCTAAACTCTGCTTAGAAGGCCCCCTCAAGCAATTAGAAAGGGCAAAGGCTGAATGGCCCATTCAGTATCACTAATGCGACTTCTCAGTGCAGGGGCATTCAGTTGTAAGGTGGATACCCACACACCAGGAAATGGCTGAGATGGAAACATCAATTTACTAGGCAGGAGGGGACACAGACTGAGCACAATCGGAGGGTAACAACCTTCACTCACTCCTGATCTTGGGCAGACTCAAACCCAGGGCCTAGAGGTGACATGAGATGCTCTTCATCTCATCCCCAGTCCCCTGCACCACCCAGGCCTGTCTGCTGGCCTCACGCTGACGCTGCCGGGGGGGCAAGCTTTGGGTCAGGGTGAGGCCGGGCACCTCAGCGACTGCTCTGCTGGCACCTCTTCAGTGGCCTTCCCCGAACGGCCAGTGGGCGCCCAAAGCCCTGGTTTGCAGAGACCGATCGCGGGATTTCAGGAGGGAGTCTCTAGGGTTAGGTGTATTTGTGCAAATTAATGCTCTTCCCCCAGGGCCCTTGCACGCCCAGCATCCCCCCTCCGGCCCTTCCCCCCAGTACCCTGCCTCCCCCCCCTTCCCCCAATGTCCTGTCTCCTGCCCCAGGATCCTGCCTCCCCCCACGCTTCTCCCAATGCCCTGCCTCCCACCCCCCCGTACCTTGCCTCCCCCCGGCCTTCACCCCAATGCCTCCCGCCCCCAGGACTCTGCCTCCCCCCGGCCTTCTCCCCAATGCCCTGCCTCCTGCCCCCCAGTACCCTGCCTCCCCCCGGCCTTCCCCCCAATGCCCTGCCTCCTTCCCCCCCAGGACCCTGCCTCCCCCCGGCCTTCCCCCCAATGCCCTGCTTCCTTCCCCCTGGCCTTCCCCCCAATGCCCTGCCTCTTGCCCCCCAATGCCCTGCCTCCCCCTGGCCTTCCCCCCAATGCCCTGCCTCCCACCCCCCAGTACCTTGCCTCCCCCCACCCTTCCCCCCAATGCCCTGCCTCCCGCCCCCCAGGACCCTACCTCCCCCCGGCCTTCCCCCCAATGCCCTGCTTCCTTCCCCCCGGCCTTCCCCCCAATGCCCTGCCTCCCCCCGGCCTTCCCCCCAATGCCTCCCGCCCCCCAGGACCCTGCCTCCCCCCGGCCTGCTCCGCCCAGCGGGCGGGGCAGGGCGGGTCCAGGGGCCGGGCTCCGGCTCCGGCTCCCCCCGGCGGGGCTGGGGCGGCTGCTTCCGCTGCCTGAGTCTGTCCAGCGCCGCGGCGGGTGAGGAGCAGCCAGCGAGCCCGGCTCGGCTCGGCCCGGAGCGGAGCGGAGCGTGCGGACCAGGTGGGAACGGGGGGCGCTTGGGGCGCCCTTGAGAAGGGGGGTTCCCATGGGGCGCTCGGGGGGGCTCCCGGAGTGCGGGAGGCAGAGGGGTCCCCGTGGGCTGTGGGTGTCTTTGGGGAGACCTCCCCACCCAGCTGCTGATCCCCTGCCCCCCTGCGGGGACCTGGCGGGCGGTGTCCCCCAGGCTCTAACTGCCCCTTCCAGCTCCCGTCCCCAGCCGCCTGGACCCTCTGTCCGGCCAGTACCGCCCTGTTCTGCTGGTGCCCCACACCTGTCCCCGGGCTGCGTCCGCCTGGGCAGGTCCAGGCACCTGGGAGCAGAGCTACTGTGATGTTCTAGTCCGGGCCTGGGCCGTGGTGGGCAGACTGGCACCCTCCTTACCCTGGGTCCTGGGGGCATGGGGAACACGTCTGCATCTCCAGGCACAGTTCCTTATCACCCAGTGGTGGCTTTGCCGTCTAGGGTGTAAACGACTTGGGGCAGAGTCTCTGTCTCCTTTACAGATCGTATTGTGCTGAGCACGCTATCGACTCACTAAAGACAGAGACAGCCCCTTCCTTGCAAAATACTTGGGCACAGGGCAGGACCCAGTAGCTGGTGGGCTGGTGCCCCCTCTTCCAGCTCTGTAAATTGGGGCATTGGCAACAAAAAATGTGAACTGTATCTAAGTACTGTACGTGCCTCCACAATGAGGCTGGTATGAGTTCTTTCTGACTTACAGAAATGCTGTGTCCTGGCTGTGAGCTGCCTCCTTGTTTTGGGACGCTGGGAACAGGGATTGTTATTTTTTTCTTTGTTCAGATTCCATCCTTTTAGTCTTAGCCTAATATAGTTCAAATTTCATGTAGATGATGGTATAGGTGGGGTGACCAGACAGCAAACGTGAAAAATTGGGTCAGGGTGTGGGGGGTAATAGGAGCCTATATAAGAAAAAGACCCAAAAATTGGGACTGTCCCTATAAAATCGGGACATCTGGTCACCCTATGAAGGTAGGACTTTGAAAAATATATTCACCAGTTGAAAGTAAGAAACTTTCCCTGTCCAGTATATGTCTGGGGTGAGGGGGGCTAAGCCATCAGCTTCTGCAGAATCTAAGATTTTATTTCATTAAAGAAGTTCCTTGCCCTTCTATGGTGAAGAAAACTCTGTAAATATGACTAGAGGCAGTATTGGCGTTCCTGAGTCTACAGACAGCTACAGTGCCACAGCTGCTGCTATCTTTGACTGAGCTTTGAGTGAAATTAACAAGACTTTAGGCAGGTTCTCTGCTGCTCTTCAGAACTGTGGTCAACAGTGAACTTGACAAGAATTTGTGGCAATTTAATTGGGAAAGCAGCAGAGGCACTGGGGAGGTGGATCACAAAAAACAGAGGCAGAGGGAGGGGTAGAATGTCAGAGCACCTCTTCTCCATTACCCAGCACCAGAGGTTAGCAGGGAAAGATGGGGACTTGATTTCAAATGTATCAAATCCCTTCCCCCCAATGCCCTGCCTCCTGCCCCCAGTACCTTACCTCCCCCCACCAATAGCCAAACCCTGATATGAAAGCACCTTTCTGGGAATCTCTGCACCCTTTTCTTTCCCAGCAGTTGGTAAAGGGGACTTGGCTGGTGGAGTTACTCTCCCCAGCAAGTAGCTCATGAACGTTGATGGTGCTCACCTCTTCCCTCTGTTTTCATATAACTTCTGGTTAGTAAGTGTCTACTTAAAAACTTCAAGCTCTGTGTTTGCAGCATATTTCACAAGAGAGCTCAGGTGGTAATTTTAACCGTTTCCAATTTTCATGCACATCAACATTGGAGAAGAGAGTGTATGTTTATTTCCTGTTACACACATTTCTAATGCAACTGACTCTGGTTTTGCTTTTTCAACGGCTTTCACTTCATTTTAAAGTTTTGATTTTTATTCTTTCACATTTTTGCAAAACCAGTGACTACCTGTGACACTCTCCTTCCTTGGAGCTTGAATGAACTCTGGAAAATATAACCAGGGATGAATTTGGCCTCAAATGTCTAATTCTTTAATTACAATCTGTGTTTCTATCCCAGGGTAAGTTCTCAGTTAATTATTCACTTTTTATGAATTGTGACTTTGGCATTGCCCAGCCCTAGCAGGGAAAATTTGGAAAGGAAAATCTTTTTAAGGTGAGTTCTCAGTGTAATTTTCTTAAAGAGAAAGTGGGAATTAAGGGCCAAGGGGATGACTATGCTTTAATTTTGTAATAAAAGGAAGATGATTACACTGGAAATCTGGATTTATTTTTTGGAATGTTCCATAAGCTTTGTGGCATTTTCTGAAAGGAATATGAGAAAAGAAAGTATCCTTACACAGTTTCTCCCGAGAGTGCATATGCCTGCTCTAGTGGAATTGTGATTGTTAAAGTCCTGAGCCTTAAACTTCATCCTTAATGAAGAAGTCCGGAAACCAAACAACAGAGACAGAAGCTAAACCTAAATCAAATGCTTAAACGGAGTTGCTCTGAGAAGGTGTTAGTAGTGGGGGGGCATTTTGCACACATCCAGACGGCACAGTGAAATCAAGAGGCTTTGGCCTTCCTATGACTGGTTAATTTGAGCCATCAGTTATTTGGTTTTCTAAAATTCACCTTGCTGTTTCTTTTAAAATAAGACAACAGAGAGTTTGCTGCTATAAGCAACAGATCAGTATCTATTCAAAACGTTTTTATTAAAAACCACTTAACCTCACCTACTGCTGTATTCTTAGCTCTTCAGGGAATGCTTTTGACTTGGGTATGTCACCCCTTTTTCAGCTGGGAAGTGTTTCATACTGGCTTTGAAATTACACATGTTACGATCCCTCTTCCAAGGGGAGTGGCGGAAATCCCATTACCAGAGACATTTTAAAACCAGCCTGGACAAAGCAGCAGACAGCACGTTGTGAGGAACAGGCCTGCCCTGACCCGAGGCTGGACTAGATGTGACGTGATGTTTTCCCAGCTCTGACTTGTAGCTTCTACACTGAGCTCTGGTTGTTTAGGTTTTTATTTGCTCTGTTTATCATTTTAATGCTTTTAAAACTGTAAGCCAAAGCTGCCAAATTAAAAAAAATTCAACTATCCCCAACTGTTCATTTTTGGAAAAGCATTTGATTGACTATTGCATGAGGAGTCTTTAATGCTAAAAACCTGCCTTCTACATGAAAAGCTAAGTGATATGTTGAACTCACAGCCCTTCCGTGACTTGCTTTATCAAGGGACATTATAGCTTCTTGGTGGACCAGTGCAGCAGGCACATGACAGGAAAGAGGGAGTTTGCCATTTTTTGCCATCCTGTTCTTCATCTGTGCAATTTCCTCCGCTTTGGGATGGGGACCACGTGGTTGCCTGCTCCTTGCTCACGCTGGCTGGTTGCTTCCACAGAGCTCCCGACAGTGCTAGCTGCTAGCATTGGTTTAACTTTTTCTTGTATAGGAATCACATGGACAAAAAAAGTCCCCTAGAATTGCAGGAGTGGTGGAAGGAGGCTTCGATGAGCATTAGTGACTCTTTGAAACTTGCGCTGCCTGAGGATGCAGGGGGATTTGGGTTTTGGTCCACTCAGAGCGTAGGACTGCAGAGAATACAATTAATAGCTCTTCTGTGTGCAGAAGTGGCTGCTGGAGCTTTGGGAGCACAAGGCAAAAAGCACAAACGGGTGGGATGGACTCTGCTCCCCTGGGTGGGTAATGCTGGGACCATGCTATAAAGACTGACTGGAGCTGGTGGGGCCTTAAGCTCCTTGCAGTGAGCATCCTGCTCTCAGTTGCTGGACCATCACATTCTCTCCAGCTTGAATGTTTCTAAGGCACCTGTCACCAAGGTATCTTGGTGGCACTGGATGTTGTATCTATGTCACCCCAGGAGCTTAGTGCTGACTGGTCGGCTAACGGTCAGGCCAGTTCCCTGACTGTCGGCAGGATGCTAGGTCACCAGCCTTCCCTCCACTAGACTGGTGATTGGCCCCCTGCAAGGTTTGCAGCCGTCTGCAGCATGCCTGGTGTCAGAGCTCTGCTTCCTGTTTACACTGCGTCCATTTCAGAAGAGACATTGGGGTAGCCCCGCTGGCAGAGCATGCAGCAGGCAGCTGGAGTGGCTCAGTTCTCTGGAGTCATCACAGGCAGCTGTCTTCTTCCCAGTCTGCATTGTTGTAGTTTCTCTCCTCTTGCCTTGATGTTGACTCGGAACGTTCGCCTTGTGCAGCTCTAGTGTGTTCACTGATGATAGAGTTCATTTCAGAAGGGGTTTCGACATTTACAAGGTCAATAAGAAAAACATCCACCGTTACTCAGATAACCACTCGTAAGGGCTATAAATCTGCCAGCTTCAATGCACAAGCCAACTCCAAATTGCTGGGGTCAAGAAGAAACTTCCCTACAGAGAAGTTACTGCTGAAGTGGCCACTGCAGGGTTCCTTGCACCTTCCTCAGAAGCATTTCATACTGGTCAAAATAAGACAGGCCTCTCTGCCCACCTGGCTTGCCCGATAAGGCACTTCCTTCAGCATATTCCTAATTCCAGTTACAGCCACACCATTGTATGGCCTTCCTCTTCCTGCATGCCTAAGAGGGAAAACTAATAAAGTGATTCCTCAGGGCTCAAACTAACTCTTCTTCTAGGGAAGATGCATTTGTGGCAGCCACAGCAGTGGTGTGGAAAATGTTTGTGGGGCCAGCTGAGTTGTTTCTGTTCGTGCTCATGGGATTCCTGCTGTACTTGGCTTGCACAAAGCCATGCTTGCAGGGCCCTTGTCGCCCCAGCAGCTTTGGGCAGGAGGACTGCAAGCCTGTGAATTGTTTGGCCTCTGCCTGGCCTTCCATGTCAAGGATTCCTCAGACAAAGGGGTTATTTACAGACAACTGGGGACTGACTAATGGCTTTGAATAGATGCCAGCCTTCTGCTGGAGACGCCTGATTCGGCAGCTGTCCTAGTGACTCTTGTCGATTGCTCCAGTAAGGAAGCCATCAATCCTTCACTGGGATTGGGCTACTTTGGCATGTCTGCCATTCTGAACTTGCCAGAGCGCGTCTCCCTCCCCCCCCCCCCCCATAGAGTGCCAGCTTGGGTTGGAAAGAGGGATGTGCTGGTGACAGTCACTGTTCCCTTTGCTGACTGGAATGTCTCCCTTTTGTTTCCTGTCTTTAGCTAATTCTGCCTATGTGAGACACTGCAGTGAAACTGAACATGTTTTATCCCAGCAACATCCATCAAAAAAACTTTAAACAAGAAACTTCACCTTGGTTTTCTCGAATTTTGGAAAACATCTAAAAGGGGTTATCTGGGGTGGCGCAGCGAGAAAGGAGAGGTCCACGGAGTCAAGAGTCTTACTGGGGTGAAAGGAACAGAGAAATCTATAGCAGCAGTCCTGAACTGTAGCTGGGAAGGGGGCAGAGCTCTGGGAAGGGGAAATGCCACTTGCTGCAGTGGCAATTAGAGAAACTAGTACCCAGGTTTGTGGCAGTTTGGAATTACTTTTAAAGTCCATTTATTCAGTGTCAGAGTCCCTTCCTTAAAAACCAGAATCTTTTAAGTATGAGTGTTGAGACTTTGGAAGCTGACTAGGAAGTCTGGCCACATGAGCCCTATTAATTTTGGTAGGGGTTGCATGGCTAAAACCCTTAGCTGATGTTGAAAATCTTTCCCCACTGAATATTCTTAGTGAAGTAGCCATAATGCTGCATTGGAGCTGCTGCCACAATCTCAGTGCTCAGATACTGCAGGGTTAGGACCCCAGATAGTCACCCGAAGGCCATTTGCCTCCGTGACACACAGCTGCTAGACTTTACCATCCCAAGCAAGCTGTGTCTTGGCTACAGTTCCATGGAGAAATGCTCCACATTGGGAAGATGTACTTGCTGTGGGCAGGTCCTGGTTCTTTGTTCCTTCTTCCCCTTCTGACTTCTGTTGACTTTGTAAGGTGTAAAATACAGTCGTCAGCAGTTTACAAGGAGGGAGAGAACAAGGTTTCCTGTTGAGAAAAATGTCAAGGGTCGGGTTGTGAAAGGAAAGGGGGAACTGAAGAATGTCACGTCTCCCACCTTCCTGTATCTCATCCTAAAGGAATCGCCTCTGCTCGTGACTCACCACGTCGCTGGTGTCTGCTAATTTGGAAGGCAATTTAATTGATTATATTTTCCTTTATTTAGGCAGGAGCCCACTGAGATGGCATCCCAGGGAAGGCTGTCAAAGGGCAACTGTTAGTAGCAGTTCCTGAGTTACACTTCATGCCATTTAAAATCAAACCAAGTTACTTTTAAAATGCTGCATTAAAACTGGATCTAAGTAGCATTAGTTTAAATGCATTAATATAGCCTCTTAGCCATATAATCCAAATAGCAGTGAAACAAAGGAGCTGGAGTCCCTGCTTTTGTTCTTGGTGCAATCTCACTGTAAGCCTTTAGTTGGTCCTGTGCTCATGTTACCATTATGTTCCTGGAGATTTAAAGCTAACTCATACTATTCTAAGCTAGCTGTATATATAGCACCCTGTATCTTTTCCCCTTGTGGGAATTGGCTGCATCGTCCTCTGATAGTGTTCTGAGCTTCTCGGGTATAAAACCAAAGATTTCTTCTTAAATCAGTGCCTTGAATAAACACCCATAAACCCCAGACCCTTTTGTTTTCATCAGAAAGCTGACTTGTGTCATGGCGGAAGAAAACTTTATGTAAGTGTTCATGCCCAAGCTGCCCAATGCCAGTTCTATTCAAGAATCCAGATCAACTTTTAGGTCCAAAGCTGGGGGCCAGAACCAAGAACAAAATCTGAACTGTTTCAAACTCCCTAACATAGCTTTGAATGTCTAAGCAGCAAGCAGGGCCGACCCGGAGCTGTTAGCAGCACCAACAATCCATAAATCCAGCCAGCGGAGACACGTATACAGGTGACTGGACAGCTGGAGTTGTTCTCTCCACACATGAGGGGGGAAGGGAACTCTGAATAACACAAGGAAATGCCTAGTGTTGGAGCTGCTGTAGCCTGGCTTCCCTAGTGTTTCCTTTGCCACATGTTACACTTGACCCTGGCAGGACCAGCCACCAATAGGAGTCAAGTAATTGTCTCCAGTGACAGATTAAACTTCATTGCCATTGTTAAGGGTCCAAGATTTTCCTTTTTTTCTCGGGTTAAACAACTGCTTGGATGTGCAGCCAAAGCAAACATGAGCTAATAAAGATGTGGCACTAACCGATGATAAACGGCTCGTAAGGGCTGACCACTCCCATTACAGAACAGAGATGGGGACTTTTGCTACGAGGAGATGAGTAGAAGAAAGGAGGGATGTATGGGGATAGCCTTCCATCTGTTGCTATTAGTGGGAGTTGTAGGTGTGCATTAAGGGGAGAAGTGATCTCTAAGGTAACCTCAGAGTCTGTTGCTTTCATTGCATGATGCCATGCTGAGAGCTGCGTTCAAGTCCTGAGCTTGTACTCCCATTCCTGGGGTTGGGAAGGCTGCCGAAGCAGCATGCTTGCTCTGGAGTATATCGTGACCCTCTCAGATGGGTCCCTTGCTTGCTAAAAGGAAATGCTTTTTCACACAATACAGAGTTTGCCCACAGAATGTATTGACGCAAGGTATCATTGAAACGAAGAGGTTAGCAGGATTCAGAATGAAATTAGGCACTTACACATGTAACATAAATACGTAGGATTGTAATAAATTAGAGAAAACACAAGAGTTTTGGAAGGGACGTTAAACTTTTCTTCTTCAGGGCATGAGCCAACCTCTAACTATTGGGGATTAGGAGGAAAACTTTCCTTGGCGGTGGGTTATTCCATATCTCCCTGCTGCAGGCTTTCTTGTTCCTTCCTCTGATGCTGCTGGTAGTGGCCACTCTCAGTGACCGGATACTGGACTACATGGACCACTGGTGTGAGCCAACGTGGAGATTCTTGGGTTTCTTGTGCTACTTACAGCCAGTGTAAAAGGAATCTGTACTGTAGGGTCTTGGAGGTAATGAAGTGAGCATCTAGGTAGACTGTACAGTGTTTGGGTATCTGTCCATCTCTGGTGCTTTGTATATACCTCAAGACAGCTGAACTGTACAGGCCCTTTTACGTTGGACTCCTTTGCATTCCTGCTTCTGTGGGTTGTGCTGGCAGGGCCCAGGTGCCCCCTTTGTGATACCAATTTTGAACATTCTGCCGTTCTCCAATAGACAAGGCTGTAGGACAAGCAGCAGATGAAAAGCAGCTGAGAAAAGTGATGTAACTTTAGAGGATTCAAAGGCTCTGAGTAGTAATTACTGTTAATTATGCAGATACCTTCAGGACTGGGAACACTGTTCACACTTTTATCTCAAGCCAGCCAGGACTCATGCTGACAGCGCACCTGGAAATGAGGTAATTGAATACTCTGCCCACACTTCAGATTTTGCTGGATTTGGGCACAGACGTAGCATCTGTGTTCCTGGGCTACGTTTGTTCCTCTGCAGCCAGAAAGTCTTACCACTGAAATGAGACAAGACAGAACACTTCTCTTCTCAGCTTGAGTAAGAGACTCTGGAGCTGCTGTGGTGTGGCTTTCCTCAGAAATTTCCTTTGCAGATGAGGAGGTTTTGCTGCCATTTGAAATACGGTTAGGAGATGTTTCCAGAGCTGTTCAGATCTGCTATTTATTTGGGTTGCTAGGGATGATGGTAACGTGGATTGGAGGGGAACGTGTGTGGGATTGCAGCAGTTAGAGCTGGAAAAGGCTCATTAGGTAACATCCAGCCCATCCCTTACAATTGACTTTAGTGCTTTGCACTTGACTGCTCTTGGGCTGTTGCTGTTTTGACGTGATTTCCATGGCGTGCAAGCTAACAAGGAGTGTGTGGAGGGGGGTGGATACGGCACAGCTATTGGGATCACATTTGGTGGGTGGTGAAGGCTGTTCAATCCAATGCATGATCCTGGATGTTGGCTCTCCTCCAAGCTGGGGAGTCCCCTGAGACTCCCCCATGCACTAGCTCTCCTCCGGCAGCCTGGCTGGAGCAGACCGAAACTGACGCTCGTTCTTGTCTGCGTTTTGTGCACCCCTGCATGTAAGGCCAATTGGGCTGGTTCTGGTGAAGGCTCACCAGTGAAAGCTTTCAGCCTCACACCACCCTCTTTCCACACCCACCCTGACTTCTCTCTGAAATGTGGAGGTTGGGAGAAGTCCCCTTCGTATCCACATCCACACCCTGGGGAAAATGCTAATCAAAGCTGTGCTCCTGACAACTTCCATTTTGGCTGACACAGGTCCCCAAGAGCCTTGCCTCTGTGGAGATTGCCCACTGGTGGGAGTGCAAGCATAGGTGGCGCACACAGGTCTACATAGATGTGCTCTGAGCAGGGTGTAGCTGCAACAGAGGCCGTGCGTGTCACCGGGCCCAGGTGTTGCAGGTCGAATCAGCAGGGCGGTGAAAGTAGCACCACCAGCCCTTCCATGTTAGGACTGTATCTGGCTGTCAGCGGTAGTGGGGAATGTTCTAAAACTGTCCTAGTGTAGGCAGGGGCCAACAGTGCTGAATTCCCCTTCCCAGAAGCAGCAGCATGTGCTTACACACTGCTCTCTGGAGAGTTGTAGGGCTGAAATCAATGATTCAGATGCAATAGAAAACACTTGGGTTTGCCTTAACTGAGGAAGCAGTTTGTCAGCATTTAGCCTCGAGGTCCCCTGTCCCAGAAGATTTCCCAGCAAGGCTCCTCTTGGATCTGTGCTGTTGGGGATGTTGTGGCGTATCATTGGCCTTTTTGTTTTTCCTGAAGCTTCGTTCTCACACCATTGTTTAGTTTCTCGAAGATGCTTTCGCTAGCTCTTCCAGACTGTCACGTGGGAATTGCTTACTAGCAGGGATTTTTTGCTTTGACCCAAAGCTGCACACTGCTCCCTTCTGTACCACTGCCAACAGCATTTCCAGTCTCTTCTGAGCATATGTTTTGCAATAATACACAAACTCCTTGGCTCCCGAGAACTGCCTTACGGAAAGATGAATATCTCTTAACAAAGGAATTAAGATACTAAGAGTGAAAGCAAAGGCAATATCTTAGAGCCTGGAGGACTGTCCTGACCTTTCCCAAAGGCCGTTCAGACACTGGTGTCTGGCTAGCAGATGGAAGATGTTTGAGTCGACTTTAGTCAGCTTGGGAAGTCCTCTGTCTGGTGACTGGGCTTGCTATGAACGTGCTTTGCACATTACTGCCACTTGGTTTATGTCTTCCTGATCTGCAGCAGCCTCATCAGGGAGCCCCTCCTCGCTGAGATTGCCTGTGCTGGAAGTCTCCCTACTCTGCCCTCATGTCTGGGTTAGTTCACTTCTAGCAGTAGCCATGTGGGTTTTTGAGCATTGACAGCAACGTTTCTCGTAGGAAGGGTACTGGTCTCACGGATGGCTTCATCACTTCTTTTTGTCTATGACTGGAAAAGGAAGAGATTCCACTTGCATCAGGGTTCAGCAGTGACCCCTGGAATGGTCCCTTGCCTGTTACCAGCTGTGGAGGACATCAACATTAGTGCTTTCAGAACTATAGGAGAAAAATGCTCCAGGAAAGCACAGCCCTTCACAAAGGCAATTTAAGAATTATTATCCCTGCTTTTCAATGAGGAAACTGAGGTACAGAGATTGGAAGGGATTTGCCCAAGATTATGCAGCAAATTGGTGACAGAGCTGGGAATATAATCCAGATCTTCTGACCCTCAATCTGTTATGTCAGTAGATCTCTGCCTTTTCGAGATTGGAACTCGCCTCCAACCTAGCAACATGGCACGATCAGAGTCGTTGTGAGTGCCATACTGAGAACCTCTGCATTAGGTCATAGCTGCCTGTGCCTGGTGGAGATTTGGTTTTTTTCTGTAGGGACAGAAAATGAATGATTAGCAAATTGACTTCACTGCTCCTGGAGTGAAATGTCTTCCCCAGCTCCTGATTATTGGAAGAGTATTGCCCCAGTAGGGTTGTAGATGAATCAAGAGACGCTGATATAGTTCCCAATTGCTGCTGCTTTGTTCTGTTTATCCATAGTTTGAGTTCCTCCAGTTGAGTGCTTCCCTGCGTCTAGTTAATAGTCCAAGTAATTCTTTGGTTAAAATGCTTTTCCATAGTTGAGCTGCTGGCTGCAAGGCTCCGTGGTGGGGGAGCAGATAAGTGTAGTGTAGACATTATAGTGCTTATTGGAGAAAACCATATGCACTTGAGTTTCCTTCTTGTATGTGAGAGTATGGGGTATTGTGGTGACCCTTGATTTGGGGGCAGCAATTTCACTTAATGTCGTGCTGAATGGCTCTGGCACCGTTTTTGGTTAGAAATATTTGCTGTTGTCCCCGTAGATGCAGAAACCTCATGTACTAGACTGAAAATATTGCCACTAAAATCAGAGGCGACACATAACTTTTGATAGTGCAGGGGCACAATTTAAAGGTTCTGGGGGGCACGTGCCACCTCTGGGCCCTAACACACCCCTCCTGCATCTCCCACGTCCGCTCCAAGCCAGCACCACCTTGCCCCCATTGTATCTACACCGCTCTCTATTGGCATAGGAATTAACCTACGGGGATAGATGCAGCAGCCTCTTCCCATCAGTGTTCTCTTTTCCAGGCTATGTCCCATGAGTTGAATTACTCCAATAAGTCCCCTGGAGCAATGGGAAAACTGCTTTTCAGAAAGGTATATTTCAGAGACTACATTGTAAAGCAGTTGATATATATCAAGATGTGGGTGGGGATTGGATGCAAGGGCCAGGTTTTGTCAACCTGCCTTTTCTTTCAGGGGCAGTAGCTCCCTTAGAACAAAGCTTAAGCACAACACCTTTCCTTTGCCCTTCTCATGTCAGTACCCCGAGCAGCCAGAGGAGAAATCCCCAGTCTCTGGTGTTACTAACTGAAGACCATCCAGCTGGTTTGCTTACTTGTGTTTGTGTTGCAATATCATCTCTTGAGTCGTGCAAGCTAACGGAACTTGTGATGTGGCAGGTAAAGTCTGACCTCATGGCAAGAGGAGACTTGGACTCACCCAGGCATTTGATTAAATGAACTTTGAACATAATGTTTTAGGCCAGAGAATTTCAGACTCCTCTGAGTGTGCCCTACAGCCTGAGACTAGGGAGAGCCTCACGCTTCCCAGAGAAATGAACAGCGACTGCTTTCCCCTTGTTGAAACTCCTGGGAGCCTCTTCCAGGCACCTGGGTCTAGATTAGGCAAAATGTGCAGTGATAGTTCAGAATGAGTATTTGTTTGGGCCTGGGGACCCTGTGTAATAATCTGAACAGTTGCTGCTGAGGATGTAGCCAGTAGCGGCGCCAGGGTTTTTGCCGCCCTAGGCGGCAGCGTTCCTCCTCTGAGCATTCGGTGGCGGGGGTCCTTCCACTCCGTGTCTTCGGGGCACTCCGGCGGCAGGTCCCGGAGCAAGTGAAATGCCGCCCCCCAAATCCTGCCGCCCTAGGCAACCGCCTAGGGTCGCCTAGTGGAAGCGCCGGCCCTGGATGTAGCTGGGGGAGCGTAATGTCCATGAGATGATCCCCATGAAAATGGGGACAGAAGCACCGCTGAACTGAACAATCTAGCTCTTTGGAATTACGTTGGTTAGCACGTGGCCCAGGGCACCGCAAGCTAAGCAGTGCAGATCACCTGAGCTGCAGTTCCCTCCAAGTTCCCAGTTACTGTTGAAGCTCTGGAGAAGACCGAAGCTCCCTCTGAGTTTGACACCCTTAGGATAAAGGGCAGCTCTGAAGAGCAGAGAGCTTCATAGGTTGCTCCCTGGCTCCTGCCTGTGATTCTTGCTTCCCCTCCCCACATGAGTGTTTTCTGCATTACAGCCCAAAGGAATGTGATTTGGGATCGAGATACAAATAGTCTCATTGCTTCTGTTTGTGTGGAACTTCCTTCGCTTCCACAAAGACCTGGACTGGGAACTAGGCCTCAGTTTGTTTATCTGAACTCTCCTGTTAGTCTGTCTGGAAGGTCAGTAAAGAAGGGTGCCTTGGAGCAGGGGGAAATCGAGCTAGAGCTGTCCGTCCCTGAGATGTTCACCCTTTGTGTGCAGGGCTTTCTGGCCACATGTGGTCCCAGTGTATGCTGCCTCATTTCTACACATCCTCCAACTTCTGCAACAAAGGAGGCTGGGGTTGTACAGACAACAGCTTAATTCACTGCACAGCCCTAAGTTGTTCCCTGAGGACAGTCTGCCTGACTGTATGGAATAAGGTAAGGGTCCCATGTTAACAGTAGCCTGTGATCATGTAATTAAAGATTGCCTCATAATGTAAATCAACAAAAGGGCCAAATCAAGTGCATGGGCAACCGTATTTCAAGCATTTCTGAACTTTTCAGTGCTTTGCAACCTTAAGGTTCTTTTAATGTGGGAAATTACATCCAATAAAACCAAACTTTTAAAAAACTTAAAAGTTGAAAAAACAAAAATTCCATCATGTGGAACCTTATTGGCGCGTCTCCCCTTTGCCCCCCTGGAGTCATTAACAAGGTTGGTATCTTTAGATCCACAGCACACTTCTCTGTCACTTGAGCTAATGGACTAACTGGTAACAGTAGAAAGTTGTTATCCTCGATGTGGGCCTGCCATTCAAGAGGGCTGGTGACAAATGCTTTGCCAGTGCGTTTCGCGGCTATTTACTACTCAGCAAAGGAATGTTGAGGCTCGGGAATTCTGGACAGGTTTTATACGACTGTGATGAGTGCAGTATCTGAACACTTTCCTGAAGTGCATTAAGCAACGTGGCTAACATCTGTCCCATGTCTGTTCTCTCATCCCCTCCCCGGGGGGAGAAGTGTGTGCAGTGCAATGCTCTGTTTTGGATATGTACACACAGACATTGCTCTATGTTTGTAAGAGAAGTCCAGGCCAAAGAAATTCGCCCTGCACTGGGAGTGGAAGGTGGTGAGGTTTGTGATGGTCCTTAGCCCCTAGGGAAGTTCATAGCGCAGTCTCAGACTGGCCCCTGGAATGATCTGTCTCCTGCAGAGACCCGCTTGTTGTAGAAAGTTCCATTGTGCCAGAGGAGCAAAGTTGTTGACCGTCATCTTCATTCAGGAGGAATAATAGGCTCAGTTCCAGGTGCTGTAGGGTAGTGTTCTCTAGGTGTTACAGACCCACCTGCTCCTCTTCTCCTCCTAACCTCTCTACCTCCCCAAGCACTCTTCCCCCTCCAGCTCCTGCCTCTGTCCCCCCTAGCCCTACATCTCTTCCCTCACTTGCGCTGCTCCTCACCCACCCCTCTGCTTTTCAGCTGGGATGCTTCCTGTGTCTCCAAGCTGCCTGTGCACGAGTGGTGGGTACTCATAGGCCCCTGGGTGCTGGGAGCAGCAATTGCAGAGAAAGCCCAGCTCAGCTCCAGCAACCCAGATGGAGCATGCTCAGTCGCCCTGGAGATGGCGCATATGCCATATGATTGACAAGTAGGAGCTGTGAGGGGCCGGAGTGTGCTCAGTGTAGACAGAATCTGCAAGCTGCAGGTTTTTTCCCCAGAGGCTTGTAACTTGGGACAGCAGAAGCCATATCCCTGACACCAGGGCAACTCCCTCCGCCCCAGGCAAATTTCAAATCCTTGCTCCAAAACATGGGGGTGCCAGAGCTTCACAACAAAACTGTTGCAAGAATTTTTTAACCTGGGCAAATTAGTGTAACATAAGAACGGCCATACTGGGTCAGACCAACGGGCCGTCTAGCCCAGTGTCCTGTCTTCCGTCAGTGGCCAATGCCGGACGCTTCCGAGGGAACGAACAGAACAGGCCAATTATTGAATGATCCATCTCCCAGTTTCTGGCAGTTGGAGGGTTAAGGGCACCCAGAGCATGGGGTCTCTGACCCTCTTGGCTAATAGCCATTGAGGGACCTGTCCTCCATGAACTTATCCAATTCTTTTTTGAACCCAGTCATACTTTTGGCCTTCTCAGGTTCACTATGCATTGTATGAAGAAGTGCTTCCTTAAGTTTGTGTTAAACCTGCTACCTAATAATTTCATTGGGTGATTCATGGTTCTTGTGTTGTGTAAAGGGGTAAATAACACTTCCCCTTTCATTTTCTCCACACCAGTCATGATTTTATAGACCTCTATCATATCCCCCTTGGTCATCTCTTTTCTAAACTGAACAGTCCCAGTCTTTTAATCTCTCCTCATATGGAAGCTTTTCCATACCCATAATCACTTTTGTTGCCCTTCTCTGCACCTTTTCCAGTTCTAATATCTTGTTTGAGATGGGGTGACCAGAGCTGTATTCAAGGTGTGGGCATACCAGGTATATAATGCCATTATGACATTTCCTGTCTCATCTATCCTGTTCCTAACATTCAGTTGGCTTTTTTGACTGCCGCTGCACATCAAACAGATGTTTTCAGAGAACTATCCACAACGACTCCAAGAGCTTTGTTGAGTGATAACAGC
The DNA here is from genome assembly GCF_027887155.1 of Malaclemys terrapin pileata. Lineage (NCBI taxonomy): Eukaryota > Metazoa > Chordata > Testudines > Emydidae > Malaclemys > Malaclemys terrapin. The sequence continues at coordinate 19,448,477 of NC_071526.1, read as the reverse complement.
TAATTTAGACCCCGTCATTTTGTGTGTGTAGTTGGGATTATGTTTTCCAATGTGCATTACTTTGTACTTATCAACATTGAATTTCTTCTGCCATTTTGTTGCCCAGTCGCCCAGTTTTGTGAGATCCCTTTGTAAGTCTTTGCAGTCAGCTTTGGACTTAACTAACTTAAGTTGCATCTGAAGAAGTGGGTTTTTTTACCCACGAAAGCTTATGCCCAAATAAATCGGTTAGTCTTTAAGGTGCCACCGGACTCCTTGGTGTTCTTGTGGATACAGACTAACACGGTTATCCCCTGATACTTACCGGTAAGTTGTGTATTTTCCCCAATCTCATTCTCTGAAATGGCTGAGCTGTTTTAGCTGAAACTTTACCCAAAAATTCAATGTGAGATAGACACATGGCATAGAAAATTTCAGCCCAAACTGTTTAAGTTTGGCAAAGTTACAAGCAACTGAAAACTGGGTCTTACCCAACACTCTCCATTGTAACCTTAGCTATAGATGGCGCAACTGGTGGAATTGTGGAAAGTCACTACAGTGAGTGGATTGCTGTGTCTGACTCCTTCCTGTTCTGGACAGCAGACTTTTGATCCAGTGGACGGCAGTGCAGCAAAGAGGGAATTATCTGGCATGCACAACGCTTTATTTGGGGATGCAGATCTGCGCTGCAGCCTTTTCGGTGGCGTAGGTGGTTTAGCAGCGCCTTGGCTTAGTAAGTACGCAGTGGGGGCATGCAGGGAGCTGATCACAGTCAGTAACTTAAACAGCGAGGCCAGAATTGTCAAAATGGGGGGCCTTCACTTAGGCACCAAAATCTATCTTTTGACACCTAACTGAGAGGCTTGATCTTCAGAGGAGTTGAGCACTGACGCCTCCTGAAGTCAGTTGGAACTGTGGGTGCTCTGCACCTTTTATACGGCGGTGCCTAACATAAGGGCTCCAAGTTGGAAAGCCTTGGCCTGGAGCCTTTCCTGGGCTCAAAGACATGTTTCAGATGTGCAGTGTTACAAGGGATGTGTCCTAGCTTGAGCAGCAAGTACCATAAACTGTGCCATCCTTCGGGGAGTGGTATGGCTCTGTTCCAGCCTCTCTCTCTGGGCCTTTTAATCTCTGCCATTTATGAGAGATGCATTTTAAGCTATAGGATTCTGTATCTCTGTCTCTCTTATGCTGGATTCTGAATTACTGAATGTACAGAATCTACTGGTGTATTTCTCTGCCCCCCACTCTGTCTCACACGTTCTGTCCCTTTGTATCCTGGAGTCCCAGACTTTCCTCAGCTGGAGAACACGCCTCCTACACACTGCTAGGAGCTCTTTGTAAAAGTGGCTTAAAACAAGCTCCACAGAGAATCGGCGTGATCCTCCCAAAAAGGCTTCGCTCCAAATCTCTCCTGCAACAGCTTTGCCCCTTCATTTCTCAGCCGTAAAGGCTGGTTGCTTTTTATACTGTCTCTGGCTTAGCTAGCCAGTGCTCATTCGGCCACACTCTTAAGAAATCCCAGTGGAGAATTAGACCTGGCAGCTGCAGGCCTGTTACCTCACCCCACAAAAATGCTTTGTTATTGAGAAAATGGAAACTGTCTGAGGTTTCTGGGCTGAATAGAAATCATTGGGATCAGTTTTAACCACAGCTTGGTCATGGCTGCAGAACATTCCCCTAGCTGAGCATTCTCTCTTCTAAACCATAATCTTCAAGACATTGGAGAGCTGCAGGGGTTTCACTGGTTAACTGAGCAAACATTGGAGACTGTTATGCACTCTGCTGAAACCTCACTGAAATCTCAGGCTTTCTCAGCAAAGACAGCCGTGCCACCAGGTAACCCTTTGTAACCTGTTTCAGAGTAGCAGCCGTGTTAGTCTGTATCCGCAAAAAGAAGAACAGGAGTACTTGTGGCACCTTAGAGACTAACAAATTTATTAGAGCATAAGCTTTCGTGGACTACAGCCCACTTCTTCGGATGCATGGGCTGTAGTCCACGAAAGCTTATGCTCTAATAAATTTGTTAGTGTCTAAGGTGCCACAAGTACTCCTGTTCTTCCTTTGTAACCTGTTGCCCAGAACAAGAGTGTCCTGTGGAAATTATGCCAGGTTCATCTTCTATCTATAACCCAGACTGCCCCACTTGCTGGCATTCGCTTCTTGGAACGTTGGTCACTCTGCCTTTGTTAAAAAGGTGGGTAAAGGATATGTAAGCAGCCTTTAAGCCTCAGGGAGAGGAGCTGTGGAAGTATGTGGAGCCTTCCATGTTGTAATCCTCTAGCACCCAGATCGAACCCGCAGTTCTGAAGGAGAAGCTTTGCTGCTTTAATAACCTTTTAGGGTTGGTCTCAGGAGTGTTCTCTGGACAGGGAGTTCTGAGGGGAAAAGAGGGAGAAGAAAATTCAGTTTGAATTGTTTTCCTTATCTGCAAGCTGCTTTCCCCCCATATTGCTGTAAAGGACATGAAATGACATTTTGGTCAATACTGGTTTGCAGAAGCTAAATCTAAATACAGAACTCTCCTTGCTAACAGATCATAGTTATATTGATATCTTACAGCGCCTGTTGAGGAAGTTGCATAAGCATTATTCACTTGATATCCTAGTAGGACTGGACAAAGCAGCATTAGTTCTTTGGATGCAAATTGAACACATGATCCGTGTGTTTTTTTTGTTTTTTTTTTAAACCTAGTGAGTCCTAGCAGGCCAAACAAATTCCTTCCAGCTGCTATAGATGTTTTACGTGACTAAATAGTTGAGTGCATAGAAAAACAAATATCCCTAAAATATTGCACCCATGATTAGATATTTCATCATTTGACAGGGAAATGTAAATACCTGTATGGCTTTGGTATTTTGAGAGTTTATTTACCCAAGCTTCTAGCGTTCCCTAGGAAATCCCGTAACTAAAATGGCTCACAGCTTGTCATCTGGTGAGAACAGTGACTAGTCAGCATCTCCTCTGAGACCCTTTGAAACTCAGAGTGGGTTTTAGAAATAGTCATTTATTTAACTTGCGAACTAGGCCCAGCTGTTCAGGGCAGATCCCAGGGTCAGTGCTTTAGCTGTAATGAACTGTTTCCATTCTAGACCTCTACTTTCTGTGGGTTTAAAATGTGGCCATAAAAATCCCTTCCAGGCTCAGCACTGGCTCCTGAGGTCTCAGGGAGATTTTTTTAAATACAAAATTCAAATAGTAAAAACAATTGGCAGTTTATTCACGTAAAAGTATTTTACCCATGTGGGGTGGGTGGAGGGGGGTGAGAGTGAGTGAGATTCTGATCACTTTAAAGCAGCCTCAGTTCTGCAGGACCCAAGCCCACACTGTGGATTCCCTCTCCTGGGTACGTTGCAAGTAAAGCCGTTTCTGCTGTGGTGCAGCCACTGGCAAAAGAACATGCCCTTTACATACATTCTGCACCAGCAGTAAAGCGGGAGGAGCGTTGACTTCCGAGTTAGCATGAAAATCTCTCTGTTCTAATGAAACAAAAGAAATTACATTGAAGCGCAGAAAGTCTCCTGAGTTAGGCAAACTTCAACTCACTAAAGCCAAGAAATTCCTCTCTAAGGTTTGCAGTTCTCCTATAATCCATTGTGCTGTTCTATACACAGGATGTTCTGCAGTCCCTTGGTAGAGTAAGAGGTAGGAGAGTGGCACTAAAAGCTTGTCTACACGTGAAAGTTAACATCAATTAAGGTAGGGTGTGAATTTATAGTGCAATAGCTGTTCCTGAAGCTGTGTGGACATTGTTATTCAAGAACAAGACAACCGTGTTTCTGTTTGGCTTAGCATGCTTTCAAAGCCCTAACTTTAACAGAAGCAGCTGGAGAAGACATGGTCATATATGAAAGACCCATGGCCCATAGTAACTTAGTTCTGTACGTGTACGTTCCTCTCTCTTTTATCTTTTATTTCTCTTTGTGACGAGGGTTGCCTGGGTTTAGAGCTGTAGCATATGTACATAGGGGGCTTTCGCAAAGGAGAAAATAGTCTATAAGCATTTTTTGTGATCTATGTTTAAATAATTCCAGCAGGCCAGACTATATAGTGTATTTCTGGAACAGGAAGGATGATGGCCTTGTGGTTTCAGCATTGGACTGGGACTCAGATCTGGGTTCAATTCCTAGCTTTGCCACTGACTCGCTATGTTACTAAATCCCTCTGTGCTTCAGTTCCACAGTCTGTGAAATGGAGACAAAATGCTCCCTAACCTCACAGGAGTGCAGTGAGGATAAGTGTGTCCGTGTTTGTGAAACATTCGGAGAGCACAGCAGTGGAAGCAATAATGTTATAAAGGATGGAGAGATTTAAGAGCTGATTACGTGTGGAAGCTGAGCCCCTTGCACTTACATTCGTGAAGAGGCCTGTTCCTGTATCAGCAGGGAGGTACGTGCTTTTCTAGTAGAGGAAACCCTCCTCAACTCAGCCTCCTCTGGAGGTTTGCTGCAGGCTTTGCCCACTCACCCATGGCCTGATGCTTGGTCTGGAGGAGTAGAGAGCAACACTGTTAACATTCCCGCATGCCACGATTGCGAATTATTCAGACTTACAGAACTACAGTGCATCAAGGGCTTCGAAGATCTTCACACTTGTACTATACATCAGTTTAACCTGGTATAGTTGAGTGGCTGCCACTAACTCAACGTATGCCTTGGTCCCCAATTCAGAGAGTTCTGGAGTATGCAGAATAATTGTGCACTCACTCAAGAGGCGTAATTAGTCTTGAGTGTACAATACACTGCAAGGAACTCTGACCAAGAGAAGCCACGTTGTGTGTGTATTTTCCAGCCCTACACAAACCCATCATGTAAGCCACTGAGAGGTGAGCACTGAGCTTGAATGGACACATCGTGCACATCGCTCTGAGCAGCTGAGAGGCCCTGGAACGCATGTGGGAAATCCCAAATGTGATTCAGTCTGTTGAAGAGATTAGACTTCACGTGTACAGACTTGACCGTGTTGCTACAGTCAGTGATGGAACTAAAGTGAACAGGACCATTGTGGCTTCAGATCTTCAACATGTGAAAGTCTGAATTTTGGAAGGGGCTGCAGAGCTCCGGTTCTGGACAAGAGTCTCTGGCTCTGCATATCCCTCTTAAGAACCAGGTCCCAGGTAGTGCCTTCTGTTGAAGTAATATAGGGCCTGATCCAGCCCCACTGATGTTAGTGGGAGTTTTGCCATTGACTTCAATAGAATGAGGCTCATTAGGTTAGTATGATGATTTTTGTTAGCAATTCATTTTATATTAGGGAACCCTTCCTGTTTGCTCTCTCCCTCTTGTCTCAGTGTGCTAGTGAGAGATGAAAGGGGTTCAGAAACTAAGTATTGCCAACAAAACCGGACCCAGGGACTTTGTCTAATGTGGACACTTTTAGAGGAACTTTAACAAGAGTCCAATCTCCAGCCCCATGTAGTGAAACCTGAACCTGGGGAGGAAACACTCGTCCTGTATTGATGTCACTCTCTGGTTTGTGATGTGGCTGCTTTTGTTTCTGGGCAAGCACTTAAATGTTTTGCTAGTGAAGTGGTGATTTACCCGTGAGTGGTTTTGCTCACAGCACCTGCTGTAACAGATTCTAGTATGAGTCACTGGGAGAGTCAGTCTGTCCGTTGCTCCTGAAGTCATTGTGGCTGTTGGGATCGTGTTGAGTTTTAATCGGATCCATTGCATTCAACAAGCCAACGTAACTTTCTGCTGCAGTTAGAGTATTGGTCTGGCTGAGTTATTGTTATTGTGGATGGCTTGCCACAAATACTCCATTCAGATACCATGTTCTCTGTTTGATGGGGAGAACAGAAGGCTGGTTATTAGCATGCTGGGATCTCCATTACTCCCCTTGTTGAACTGGAGGTTCTGATCCTACAAACGTGAGCAAGCAAATAAACTTGGAAACTTTTTAACTGTAACCAAACTGCCTTGTTCTGTGGCCGTTCTCCACTGGCTGTTGCACCATGTGCCTTGCCGTGAACAGAGGAGGCATTGTCGTTTTCAGTGAGTGAGCACAGCACATCTTCTTTACAAATAAGAAAAGGATCATTTCTTCACCTCACAGGGTGTGAACCCTTCCTGGCCTTTACCTGGAGGACATAGCGAGCTGGGTCTCTCCTAGATAAAATGCTGCCCTATACATATCCCATTGTCCTGAAAAGTAAATCTGTTTCATACACATTTCCCTTGCTACCCCTTTACATCTCAGTAAACACCAGGTCTGTACCATTGTTGTTACCTCTATGTAAGAATGTAGTGCGGGAAACAGGCAGCAGTCTGCTTTTCTGTTTTCATAGCTCTGCAGGGCACTTTCAAGAGAGATGAGAACTTGGCCCCTGCACCAAAGATCTCAGCAAGAGAGATGAAGAATCAGAGCGAGATGCTGCTTGTTGCCCAAACACAAATGCTTTCTGTGGATGTGGTGGCAGGTAGCTCTAGTTCTGTGAGGTCAGGCAGCATTTGGACTGCAGAGGATACTGGAGGTTTGAATTCCAACTCCATAATGTTACGTGCAGGCACCTGAATATTTGTTAGTCTCTAAGGTGCCACAAGTACTCCTGTTCTTTTTGCGAAGACAGACTAACACAGCTGCTACTCTGAAATGTGTCCATAGTGGCTGTGTAGTTTTGCCTCTCAAGTTGGCAAAAAGCTTTTTCCCCCCCGGCTATAGATGCCAAAGTCTCCATCTCACGAGGTGCCGCAGCAGCGTCAAAGCAGTTGTGCAAGAAGTGACGTGCTTCCCACTTCCCTTTCTCAGAAATAAATAGCTCTGAGCAGTGTTTATCCAAAATAAATCTTGATAGCAAAAGCCCTTTTGCCTTGAGTAATGGATGATTTTTCATTTACAATGCTCAGTATTTGAGACTAAATTTAAAAAAATAGTAAACAAGAAGTGTTGCAACAAAGGCGACTGATTTTCAAGCGGCTCAGGTCTGTACTGTAAGCGTAATTGACGCCAGATGACGCTGCATCCAGCTCTCAGTGTCTGGATTGTGTCAGCCTTGCAGATGTAAACTCATTTCAGCTCTGGTTTGGCAGTGTAGTGCTGAAGTAAAGAAACTATCTCCCTGCTCCCCGTGCTCCCCTGTCTGTCTCCACTCAGTAGTTTCCTGACCTGCTGCAAAGCTGAGCAATCCTGCCCTTGGAGTGTGTTACCTTTTTGCAGGAGGGCGGCAGCCAGGAACTCAGCAGCTGGCACGTGCAGTGACTCCCAGGCAACAGATGGTCTAAATTTTGGTTCAGACCACAAGAAGCCATTTATTGGGATGGTAATCTGAGCCTACTTCCCTTCCCAGGACTCGATACTTCACCAGAATTAGGAGCTGCAGGCATACTGGGGTTACAGAGCTGTAATTTCCTTTGCTTGTGAGGGACGCTAGCAGCTGTAATACATGCTTTCAGTAGAGACCTCCTTTACTCTTTAAAGGAGCCTCAATAAAAAGCACTAGTACAGAGCCAGAGACCTGCAGTTACCAGCCAAATGGCAGCCGAGACCTGCTGGTGGGTAAACGTTTGGGTGGAAGGCTGGTGTGCTTGAACACAAGATCTCCACCCTGTGGGCACACCTTTCTGTAGCTCATCAGCTGCCTTGTGCCCTGCTCTTCCCTGGCCCCGGGTGGTTTCACACCGCGGGGAGCACAGCTCCGCCAGTGGCAATGGCGCAGAGAGCAGTGCACACTGCTAGTGCAGGTGTGGTACAATTGGGTATTTAAACTAACTGCTCTTCCTCAGAAAATAAGAAGTCAACTCAGGAGTGAATATTTTGACCAAATTTTGGGGAAAAATTCCATTTGGCCTTTAATAATAGTGCTTAAAACGTAGAATGCAGCTGTCTCGGATGCCTTTTGATGCTCCTATCACTCAAAACTTGTGTTTTGTTATAAAACAGTTTCCGTGTTCAGGCGCTAAGCATTTACGTGTTTATGGGCCAAATTTTGCTTGGTTATGTGGGTGTAAATCCAGAATCAATCTGGATTTACACTGGTGTAAATGAAAGCTTTAATTGCCTAGATAATAAAATCTATATAATATGCAAATTCTTTGGGGGTGGGGGCTGTGCCTTCCTGTATGTTTGAACAACACTGTGCTGGCACTGCTGAACAATTGACAAGTCAGTTTAGCATGGTCACAGGATTCAGTCATTTTGTGTAGAGTCTCCTGTGGAACCAGGGCTCTGCATTTTTCACGCCTAGGTTTCTTTAATAAAATCTTCCCCAGAGAGCTGTGGTTGGCATTCGCTGGGTCTCCGGGATATTGTCGAGTTCCCTCTTTTGTGCTGTGGGGGCATGAATGCAGCCCTTAGGAAGAACCCTTGGGGTCACTCCTGGCCAGCTCTGTCAGCTGGCGCATTCAGAACCAAAAGAAGCTGGAATGTTTCCTTGGTGACAGTGGCAGGCTCTGTCCGGTGTTTGGGGGGAAGGTGTAGCACAGTGGTTCTCAAACTTTCGTGCTGTCGACCCCTTTCACATACCAAGCCTCTGAGTGCGACCCACCTAATAAATTAACAACACTTTCTAATATATTTAACACCATTATAAATGCTGGAGGCAAAGCGGAGCTTGGGGCGGAGGCTGACAGCTCACGACCCCCAGGTAATAACCTCGTGACCCCCTGAGGGGTCGAGAACCCCTGGTGTAGCAGGTTTATAGAAGCAATTGTGATCCGGAGTTCCTCTCTGCACCGTGTCTGTGGTATGTTTCCTTCCACATAAAAGCTTGGTGTGATTCGTATTCTGGCATGTGTCGCCTGCATGAAATGGACCCTCTTTCCTGTGCGAGGCTGTAATCGCCCAGCAAATCATGCGCTGCATGGATCTGTGACGCTCCAGGGCAGACAGCAAGGAAAAGAGAGTCTCAGATCGGCAATTTCACAGGTAAATACCAAGCAACCCCACCAGCTGCAGCTTCATCTTCACTTGTGCATGGTCTTTTCTGGAGGATCTTACTGAGATCTCATCCCTGCCTGTCAACTCCATGTGCCTGTCACTCCGACTCAACAGGGGAAGTGAAAGTTCATGTCTAGAAACCTCCACTTCCAAATAAAGACACTTCATTTTCAGGTGGGGCTTCTACCTAGACCATAAAATGTCCTGGAACTAAGCTGACAGAGACAAGTAGATGGCTAGGAAATGGCTTGCATTTGGCAAGGCTAAATTGTGATTTGACAAAGATCCTGACTCCAGGCCCCAGGAAGGAAATCCTCTGTGCGATACCCATTTTGCCCTCCTGCTCCCCCTTTGGAATGACATGCCAGCAGCAACGCCAAAAGAAGACTTTTATATGTTCCTAGGTTGTGACTGTAGTTACAATGCAAGGCCTCAGTGACCTCTGACACCTGGATCCTCTCCTTAGAGACTATATCTTGGAGAACTAGCTACTGACCCTATTGCTGCCAATATTGTGCTATACCCAGCAATGTGCACGGGACTGCACCAGTGGGTTCTGGGATGGGAGCAAGTGCCTTGAAACCCTGCAAAGTGTTCTCCTCACTCTGTGTACGGGGCGGTTATAGTAAAAACGAACATTTGTGTTCTCCAGCTGAGGGAAGCCCCGAGGCCGTGTGCGCCAATGCAGTCCAATACGGCCAGGCGCACTACATAGCATTAGAGCAGGTGACCACTCAGGAACCAACTATGTTAAGGATGCCCAAGCTCTCATGACAGAAGAGACCTTGGTCTCCCTGGAAGCTTCTTGCAGACCTAGGGAATGTGACGTGGTGAATGTCATGATGCAAATCAGCTGCTTCTCACAACTGTGCTGCAGTGAGTTACAGCCGTAGTTACCAAAGCCACCTGGATCCTGTCCTGGGCAGTGTTTGTGCCCTGCTGGGGAGTTCGGGGGGTGGTTTAATTTTGCTTCTGGCATTAGTAGCACAGTTGCCGCTGCAGCAGAGATGCTTGAGGAACCAGGGCTGGACCTGGAAGGGTTTGTAAGGAAGAGAAATGTTTAGAATCAGTTGCTGGAGGAGTTGTATGAAAGCTGGTCACATTTTGACTGCTCCTTGCAGAAGCTAACAGCAAACCATCTAACTGTTAGTCTTAGGCCCCTGGTCCTTTCTTGTCCTAGTCTATGCTGTTTCTCTTCCATCGTCTTGGAATCTGGGTCTGAAATGAAAAAACTTCTCTCCTGAGTGGCTTAATGAATGGTACTAGCATTTATTTTGGCGGGGGAGGGAAAGTCCTCCAGGCAGGGCTCTGTGCAGTAGTGTGACGGATCCAGTTAGCTGTGGATGGAGGCAGCTGTTCTGGAAAGGAACCAAAGGTTGTCTGAATTGGCCTGGGTGGATCTTTGAAGTTTACACTATCATTTAGGCACTTCAGGCAGTTAGGCGAAGTTTCACTGTGGTTTTCTTGGAAGAGAAAGCAAGTCAGGGCTCACCTTTTCTAGACGCATGTGCAACCCTCTGACCAGAGGGGAAGTATCCGGAAGACTGGAATTTTTGACATCCTTGTTACCATAATGAAACCGAAACTCAATGCCGTCTGTTAGATTGGTTACTAATATGCATGGGAAGAAGGAGCAGGAGCTCAGAGAGCAATCGTGAGTTTGGGTGCTTGCCTTCCTACTTTTAAAGCATTGTTACGAACAGGATTTTCCCTGAATTGTGGCCCCACCCCTCTATCTGATAAAACAATCAAACCAGGGTCCCAGTGCTCAGTCGCTGTCCCGAAAACTTGGCTGTAGCACCTCTCTTTCGTAGTCTACTCTCTGCCTGTGCCGCCCCCTCCACCCCTCACCCCCCGGTTGCAGATGCTGCCTGTTCAGTAACCTACATGTTCCTTTGGAGTAAATTTGCTCAGTGCAGCCTGTCATTGGGCAAGAGACCTCTCTTGCAAACCAGCGTTGCGTGTAAAGGAAATTCAGCAGTGCAGCTCCTCTCTGGTTCTCTCATCTCCTCCCAGCCCTTCTCTGTCCCAGATAATCATCTAAGGAGGAGTTTGAGTCAGAATCTCCTCTGGTGAATTCTGGGGCCATGGATTTCTGAACAGTCTGGTAAGGTCGATGTTGGTTTGTTAGGAGGAGAGTTCTAATGTGTCTATCTCACTGCTGTGCTCTTGAATGTCCTCCTTCAGTGAAATGGCCATTTGACTCATGACCCATCCAAGCTTCTCAAACGCTTCCAATCCTCAGCTTCCTGTTGAATGCACAAAATGTGCTTATTACGTACCCCAACTGACTCAACTTTGTATTTGTTTTTAAACAAGATTAATGGCCAATCTCTTGAGCAAAGCTCTGGCTGTGAGTGGTTTTCACGTCAGTGCACCAATACAGGAAGGTAGTTTGTAGTTCTGAATGCATGTTAATAACTGGGCACTTATTAACTACGCCTTGAGTCCAGGGATGGCTTTGTTCAGATCCTGATGGTGCTTGCAAGTAGGTGTGTAAGTCCATATGGATTTATTAATATTAGGGCTGTCGATTAATCGCAGTTAACTCACGTGATTAACTCAAATAATTAATCCTGATTAGTCGCAGTTTTAATCGCATTGTTAAACAATAGAATACCAATTGACATTTATTAAATATTTTGGATGTTTTCTACGTTTTCATATATATCGTAGTCTGTGGTGTAATTGAAATCAAAGTGTATATTTTTTATTACAAATATTTGCACTGTAAAAATGATAAAAGAAATAGTATTTTTCAATGTTTCAAAAACATAGCCTGTTTTTTGGGAAACACACTTTGTATCTGGCGTGTGAAAAGAAAACGAAACTTCCACTGGTAGTAATGTGTAGGACTCTAAAGAGAGGCAGGCTGGCTGGTCTTGGGGCTAGAGCATTGGGTTGGGACTTGGGAAATCTGGCTTCTATTCTTGGCTTTGCCATAGACTCCTTGTGTTACCTTGAGCAAGTGTCGTCAGCTGCCCATCCGTCAAAGGGGGATGATACCCTTCCCCCGTCTTTCTCGTCTGTTCAGGCTGTGCCTGGCTTGAGGCCTCGTAAGTCAGTCTGTGTAGAGCACAATGGAGCCCCAGTCTCTGGCAGGCCCTTGGCACTATTGTAATAAATAACAATCTCGCCCTTTGCCCCCACCCTATCTATGAAGTTGCACCAAGATCCTGTCAAGTTCAACACACCTGTCTTTAGCTGGTGTCCTTCCTGTGCCTCTCTGCCATAACCAGCTGATGCTGTCCGTGGAATGTGCTGTATAAACATTGTATGCACCATCACGTCTCTCTAGTACAGCAGGGTGCGTCTTTCACCTGCCGAGATTTACTCTGAATATGGGGAAATCCTCAATTCCCCTGCTGAGTGTGCCTTAAAATCTGGTGACAATCGGGTGCTCCCCTGTGACTCAGTGAACAATTCAAACCATCTCTGCTATTTCCTGTGCTCGCAGCCGTGGGCATTTCCACGCCTGCCCGGCTGAGCAAGTCCAGGGCTGCAAGAGTGCTGCTTTTTCTCAAAATGCACAGCGTTTCCTTGTCGAAATCGGCTGTGCCCAGCATTGGGCCAAGGCTGCTTTGAACTCACGCGAGGTTCAGTGGGGGCTGCATTGTAGGACTCTGGGTGGGCTCCAGCACACGTGGCACTTGACTACGGTGGACATTTTCTGGCAGTTTGGTGCATCCCCACAGGTGGGAGAGGAGAGGGGCACACAGGCTGCCAGCGTCCCGACTCTGCTCCTTCAGTACCCTCCTGCCAGCCGGCCGCCGTCTGGCCACTGCTTTGAGGGAATGCAAAAGACACAAAATAAAACCCAGGCCTTCCCCATGTATTTGAGGAACAAACTGCAGCTGTTTGCATTGATGGGGCTGGGAGAGCCCAGGGCCTGTGGGGATGAAGTATCCCTGGGAATGATGAACAGAGATTTCCCCCACCCCATGACTTGCCCGTCATGCTCGGAATTGCACAGCGCTCCTCAGAGTGCTGGGCACAGGCTGGAGAGGAGGTTTGATGGTGAGATCTAAAGGCAGGAAGTGACTCAGCGGCTCCAGGAGCAGGAGGGTGAAGTCTTGATGTAATGCAGCTCCCTGACAGCACTGGGTGAGAGCCGGGGCTGGCTCAGTCATCTGGATGAAATTCCCTTACCTGTGCCTTTCTGGCTGACTGCCCCTCAGCTCTCCTGAAAGTAGGGCTCGGTGAACCCAGGCTGGGGAGGGTGTTCCCAGAGCAGCGCCAGCACCAAGCCCACATCTGTTCCTGGGGACTTGGGAATGGGGCAAGAACCCACTCGTTTCCCAGGCTGCCCACACACACGGCTCCAGGCCTGCTCAGCCTGCGGGGCGGGCCCCACCTCAGGGCCCCGGTCAGAAGCTGAAGGCTGCTGGGGCAGTGGAACAGTGTCCAGAACAAGGGCTGGTGAAGTTAGAAGCCAAGCGAAGGCTCGGAAGATAGAGGCAGAGGCGCAAATGTTCCCCGTAGGGAACCAAACACAGTACTCTTGGGAACTGTGACCACACATGGCCTTGGCCTGAGAGCCTGCACGGCCTTTGCCAGGGCTCTCGGTGGGATGCAGCGTTAGCACAAGGGAGCTGCAGCAACCGTGATCTTGATTGAAAATCTTCCCAGACTCACGACGAGGGGTCAGAGCAGCTCCTTATACCAAGCAGCAGCTGCTCTTCGTCCTGGAGGCAGAAATCTGCTGGCCGGGGACAGTTGCACACGGACCGCAGCAGCTGTAGTGCTTCTGCAAAGCTAACTAGGGGAAACTCTTCTTCTCTTCCCCCTGCCGGCCTGGCATCCCTGGGCCCTGTCTCACCTACATAGACTCATCCTTGTTTGGGAAATTGCTCGTCCTCCCTGCCTGGCTGCATTTCTTCTCCTGCTCATTTGTTTAGAAGTAAATTACGCAAACCCCGTTCAGGCATCTCTGGGCAGAATAGATGGAACCTGAAACATGAGCAAAGGCAGGTCTATTCCTGTATCCCGGAAAGATGAACATGTTTCTAGGAGGAATGGCTGTATGGGCTGCTACAGGATGGCTTCTGTATGGCAGCTGGTTGTGGACCTGATAACATACTACCATGGGGAGTTACACAAGAAAGCCAATAACCTTGTGAAAGGGAAATCTCTGGCTGCAGGAGTTGATTGTTTTCTCAACAGTTTGATTAAAATCCTGGCTGGTTACACATTGCGGAAAGCCAAACCTTGGCTGCACCTTCTCCTCTGAGCTCGCCCGTCTGCCTCTGTATAGACCCTGGCATGACTGTAACAATCTGTTGCTAAGCCACCTGCAGGGTCACAACAGACAGTGACACTGGAGTGGTGTTACATGGGTGTTACTCTAATTAGAAAGTGGTCTCTACTGTGCATCATCTGCGGCTTGCTGACCTTTCTGGTACACTATCCTGTTCCAAGCTCTGTTCCAAACTGGCCGTGCTTGGGGCCCACGGTTTTCAGAAGGTTATTTGCAAGGCGAGGCTGGGGGCCCCTCAGGAGTTTGTGTTCCCAAAGGTGTTTGTTCTGGCACTCCATGGTATTGGTGTGCAAGGGAGGGAGGAAAGCCAGTTGTCCCCATGAGGAGGACAATGTTTGCCAGGTGGAATGGCCCAGCTCATAATAAAAATAAACCTTTATTGTCACAAGTGACTAGATTCCTGTGTGATTTTGCTCTCTCCGTGTGCTGAATGGTTCGTTTTTGTCTATTGCATTTCAGGTGTGACCTGTAGAGAACTGGGTTCTCCTAGTTCAGTGGCAGATGTATTGCATGGGTCTCACTTGGGGCCACAGTGTTTGCAGACTCGGCTACTCCTGGAGCCTGGGGCACTGGTGCAGGGAGCAGCCACCAGCCTGCAGGCTCCTTTTTTGTTTACTGTGAATGTAATAAAAGATTCAATGTGTCTTTAGTTAAATCCCTCGGCTGTGGAGCAGAGCAGCTGTACTGGGATTCTGACAAGCAGAGGCGGTAGCTACAATTCTCTGGCTGTAGCTGGGCATAGTGGGGTGACTACACCCAGGAAAGGGGTAAATCCAAACCAGGATGCCAGCATCCGAGGCAGTGAGGCATGTCCCAGTCTGCAACTGACAGGAGTGGTCAGCCCACAGGTGCCTCGCGGTAGCATAGCAACTGATGCATTTGTAACAACCATCTTGGCACTAGCCAGTGTTGCCCAGGTGGAGCCGGCTGGAGTAGTCTGAGGTGGAGGTGCTGTGCATGCCTGACAGGCAGTAGGGATGGGGTGGTGAGGGTAACTCATTACTGGCCACTTCCTGTCGCCGTATTGCCAGGGCATCTGAGCAGCACTGGTAACCCTGTTAATGAGGGGAGAGGGAGTCTCTCCTTATGGAATAGAATAGGGCTGAAAGCAATGAAAATGACTCTACACGGCCACTCTGCAACGTGCAAGCAGGTGGGCTCCCGGCAGTAGGGTTAACCCAGCCCCTGGCTCTGTAGAGCCTAGCTCCTGTTCTCTGCTACATTCGGTGGCTTTGACTTGACTAGGATCTCCCCTTAACCAGCTGAGTGCATGTTTAAAGTCTGTCTTGGCTACGCTTGGCTTTCAGAACCTGTTCGTTAGCACACGCCTACAGCACGCTTCTAAATCGTACTCTAGACCAACCCCTTCAAAAATGTTTTTACAAATCCATCTTTTCTCCTAGCCCAGACAAGCGCTGAGTTCCTCCCCCCTTGCAGTGAGTGTTTCTTGCCTGTGCTCATGTATTTGTAGAGTCCAAGGCCAGAAGAGACAATCATGAGCATCTCATCCTACCTCCTGCATAGGACGGGCCTGAGAACTTCCCTAAAAGCATTCCCAGAGCAGAGCTTTTAGAAAAGTATCCAGTCTTGATTTTAAAATTGCCAATGATGGAGAATCCACCACGACACTTGGCAAATTATTCCAGTGGCTAATTACTTTAAAATGTACCCTTATTTCCAGTCTGAAGTTATCTAGCTTCAACTCCCAGTATTGGATGGTGTTAGACCTTTCTCTGCTAGACTGAAGAGCCCATTATCAAAAATGTGTTCCCAGTGTAGATACTTATAGACTGGGATCAAGTCACCTCTTGCCCTTTTCTTAAGCGAAATAGATGGAGCTCCTTGTGTCTATCACTGTAAGGTAGGTTTTCTAATCCTGAATCCTCTCCAGTTTATCAACATCCTTCGTGAATTGTGAACACCAGAACTGACACAGAATTCCAGCGGCGGTCGCACCAGTGCCAAGTACAGAGGTAAAATAACCCCTCTGCTCCTACCTGAGATTCCCGTCTTTATGCATCCCAGGTTCACATTAGCCCTTTAGGCCACAGCATCGCACTGGGAGTTTGTGCAGCTGATTATCTACCTCCACCCCGAATCTTTTCCAGAGTCGCTGCATTGTGTAAGGATGGCCGACGTTCTCTGTTCATAGACATGCACGTTTGCATTTAGCCGAATTAAAACACATTGTTTGCGCCCTGCTCACCAAGCGATCCAGCTGTATCACTCTGTATCAGTGACCTGCCCTCGTCACTATTTACCACTCCCCCAATTTTTTTGTCATCTGCAAACTTGGTCAGTAGTGATTTAAATTTTTGTATCTTATGTTTTTTATGCTGAGCTGTTTCCTGCTCCTTTTTCTTTGTTTCGCCCTTCTGTTCTCTGTGCTCTTGGGCTCTCCTGGCTATTGGAGCTGCAGTGTTTGCTTTGGCATCCTCGTGTGTTTAACACCTCTGTCCTACTCTGCGTGTGAGACCCAGAACAAAGGGAGCAAACAGCTTATCTAACACAAACACCCCTCAGCAAACTTCCCAGGCTCATTATCAGTGGCTGTCCCTTCCCCTCCCTGGAACGAGCAGCATGTATCCCTACCCAGCCATGCTGTGGTCTGTGCCTGCAGACAGCCCTGGGGCTCGCTGTCCTGCCATCATGCACTCTGTGGTCTGTCCAACCTGGAGAATAAGCGAGCTTAGCTCCAATAGTGCAATGCTGACACCCTTTTAGCAGCGCACTCTGCCTTGCAAGACAGCTGTGCAGCAGACGTAGGTGGACTGACGGACTCTGGGAAGCAGTAACCCCAAGAAGGGAAAAGTGGTGTAGGATATGCAACAGCAATTGGCTGGCTAGCCAGCACTAAGGCCGCGTGACATGGACGGGGACGAGGGTCTTGCCACTGGATGCAGTTCAGAGGGATGCTTATAACAACCCCCCTCCTAGGGAGTCAGCAAGATCTGCACCTGGGGCCTTCAACATTGCAGCACAGGTACCAGTAGTAGGCTGTTATCCTCTAGTAAACTAGCTGCTGGAGGTGGATGTGACACACTCTGCCAGTGGGTTATTTGTATATTACAGATGGGGACAGTACTTTGAGCAAGTTGTTCAAGTACTATTTTCAAAGGGCTTGTGCAGTTTGCATCTCTTCCTCTTCCCAGCACTCTTCCTGTGTGCCTGCAAAGAAAGTGGTGTTGGGTCCCACCTAAGGGCTTTGTCTACATTAAGGATTTTTGCACTGATGTAGCTTTGCTGGTGCATGCCAGCCCCCAGGGTCAAGCCCTCCCTTACAGCAGTGCAGTGAATTTTCACGGGTTTGCACTGGTGCACCTATTCCTGTGCAAAGTCAGTAATGCAGGCAGGCCCTTAGGGGCATTCTCTGCTGGCAGTCATCTCCAGTGTGGTTCAGGGAGAAAGGGGATTGGGCAGGAAACGCCTACGTCGAGAAGCTGCCAAATGAGAGAGACTATTTGAAACTGAAATGTCCCTGTCCTGGAACTATTTTTTTTGAGAGCCCTGTTCTTGGTTTTGATCACAATGTTGGCTCAGCTGCAGCAGAGAGACGGAATTTGATTTGGCAAATCACGTTCCAACACAGAAACACCTTGTCCTGGAGCTGAGATCCTACCCGTCTGGTTTTCTCCTGTCATCTCTGAGTGCTGTTGGGTCTCGGGGAGGACTGCTATTTGAGATCACAGCGCGGTAGTACACACACTCAGAGGAACAACAGCTCTGTTTCTCTAGGTTCTTATGTGAGCCCACTGCTATGGCATCTGAGCATCTTGCGATCATTCGTGGGCTTTTTCCTCGCATTATCTCTGGGATCCTGTTCCCCTGTTTCTGGGGCGGGGGGGGAAGGGGATTGAGCCCCAAAGAGATGGTGGACCTGCCCAGGGTCACACAGGAAGTCTCTGGCATGGCTGGGAATTGAACACAGGCCTTTTGAGTTCTGGTCCAATGGCCTACGCTCTTGACCTGCCTTCCTCCCTTTCAGTTACACTCCAAGCTGCTATTTCTAGGGCCCCTGAAGTGCATGAAGCCTCATAAATCAATACAGATAGCTCCCTGCCCTGAGGACTTTACAGTATTGTACAGGGAGGGGGGGTTCCCGGTTGGGTCCTTGCGTTACCCCTTTGAGTCCCTCTCTCTGAGGTGTACGGGGGGGATGGGGCGGGGTAGCAATAGACGTTCTCTCAGGTGAAGGTGAAATCACTTTGGGAAGCAAAGTCCAGCATGAACAGAGCAGGTCACTGGAGGGAGGCGAACTCCACGCTGTGAGCCTTGAGGGGGGCTGGACGTGTTGCACAGCACACAGGCATGACTCGCGTTGTATGTTGGGAAACAAGTGACAGTGCCCAGGGCCCTGCCTGAGCAGGGCCATCTCCAAAGGACTGGGGCGCAGGCTGCTTCGTTCCGCTTCTGCAGGCCCTGGGCTGCAGCACTTCTAAAACTAACCTTCCTGGCTCAGCTTCCTCACTGGGGGAGCAAACCTTTTGGGATGGGGGACGTTCTCCCCAGGCACAGGGTGGCCCCCGTCAGAGCAGCTGAGGAAACGTTTCATTCGCCCGGACACGCGGTGATGTTGCTGAGGGTCTGGCCTGGCTGCCTGGGTATTTTTAGCAGGTATCAGAGACTAATGTGGAGTTGCACAGCTGGTGGCTTGGAGCTCGTCACTCCTGCTGCCATAAACTCTCTACCCCAGGATGCAGCTGCAGGGGGAGGGAGGTGTGGGGTGTGGACCAGGACGACTGGCACAGCAGTTCTCAGCCCACGCTGGCAAGGCTGGCATGCAGCGAGGGCTCGGTGTGTAGATCTCCCCACACTCCTGCAGCCATGTGCAGGGGACCCCATTGCTGCTGTGGTAGGAAGGGGGTCGGAAGAGCAAACAGGAGCTGGGGGGAAGCAGCTGGTTAATGAGCGGGTCTGAGAAGGGACTTTGTTCCCATCTGTCTGTCATGTAGCTGGGCAGGAACCGTCAGCAGCAGCGCTATCTCTGCATGCAGCAAGACTCAGCAACAGCTGGGAAGCCTAATCCCAGGCCCATGAATAGCCCCGATGACTCATGCTGTGCAAGCCAGAGCAGCCCTTTCCCAGTGCCGGCCTGGGTGGCTTCAGCCCAACATCAGGAAGGCAACTGCCCGCAGCCTGAGATGCAGAGGAACTTGCGATTGTTCCCCTGTCCTGTTCTGGGATTTATCCCTCAACACACTGTAATAACTCTTCTGAGCCACTGGGTTCGTCAAGAGGATTGCAAAGCCTGGTCTCTGCAGCTAAATGTGTCTGGTATAAACACCATAGGCTTGTCTACACTTGAAAGTTAATTCGGATTAAGGCTGGGTGTAAATTTATAGCTATTCTGGAATAACTCCAGGTGTAGACAAACCCTTATACCTTGGAGAGAAATAGGGCCCGTAACAGCTCTCGTAAACCAGCTTCTCCCGAAGCAAAGCCAGAGAATGTGTCTTGTGCTTTCACGTGTGCAAACATGCACGTGCAGCAAGGGACTTGTACTTCGGAAATAGGCTCCCAGGGAGGATCCTGGGGATGTGACTTTGATAAGAAATGTCTTTGTACTGGCCAGATGACTGGGCACCGGACTTACGCTCGATGCTCCCCTGTTTAGAGCCATCTGGAAGCTTCAAAACTTGGGATGTTGGAAACTAGCTCAGGCGAAGCACAGAAGATGTGGTGCAGGAACCAATCCCGTCCTAGGCTCCGGGCGGGAGGCTAATCACTGAGTTTGGGGCTGCGAGAGGGGTGACTGTTTATTCCTCTGTCGGACTCATGCACACACCCAGCTGGTCACGCACTTAAGTCCAAAAATGTTTTTGACCAAAAACGGGAACGATTTTGTGTGCAACCTTCTCGGGTGTTGCATGCTGTCCTAAGGATTGCAGCCAGGAGCCCGCGACTCTGCGTCATCCAGCGACCGGCTCAGTCACACGTTCCCCAGTCGGGCTTTCTCCGTGCAGGGCCTGGTGACAGGTGTATGCACGTTCTGATTGCTGGCTCCGCTTTACGTGCAAGCGGAAGGTGCTCTCCACGCCACACCTGACCACTTCTGGAAACACAGATCGTGTTGTCCAGGAGCAGGAGCAGCAGCTCGTGCCCCATGCTGGCCGTGTGCAGCCAGGCTCAGGTCAGTGCAATGCTGCCTGAGCACAGTGAACAGCCTGGGCGTGCGCCCGTGTCTGTGCCCCTCGCCTCGGGATGTGGCAAGGGAGTCGGGAGAGGCTCAGCCCTTTGTGCTGCTGAGGCTCTGAGCAGATACTGACCTATGCGGTTTCCCCCGGCAGGTGTGGGAGGCTCTCGGCCGGCACCATGACGGAAGGTTTCGACTGCGATAACTGCAAGGAGTCCCTGTATGGACGCAAGTACATCCAGATGGACATGGGCCCTTACTGCATCCCCTGCTACGATGCCCACTTCGCTAACACCTGCGAGGAATGCAAGGAGCTGATTGGCCACGACTGCAGGGTGAGTGAGTGAGTCCAGGGGCTGGGGCCTGCCCCCACCCCCTGTGGGCGAGTGAGGGGCTGGGGCCTGTCCCCCACCCCCCGTGGGCGAGTGAGGGGCTGGGGCCTGTCCCCCACCCCCCGTGGGCGAGTGAGGGGCTGGGGCCTGCCCCCCACCCCCGTGGGCGAGTGAGGGGCTGGGGCCTGCCCCCCACCCCTGTGGGCGAGTGAGGGGCTGTGCCCAAGTGGGGCCTGTCCCCAACCCCCTGTGGGCGAGTGAGGGGCTGGAGCCTGCCCCCCACTCCCCGTGGGCGAGTGAGGGGCTGTGCCCAAGTGGGGCCTGCCCCCACCCCCCGTGGGTGACACCCCCCGCCCTCTCTCCCAGGAGCTGTACTACGAGGATCGCCATTACCACGAGCACTGCTTCCGGTGCTTCCGCTGCGACCGCTCTCTGGCCGACGAGCCGTTCACCTGCCAGGACGAGGAGCTGCTGTGCAACGACTGCTACTGCAGCGAGTTCTCCTCCAAGTGCGTCGCATGTGAGAAGACCGTCATGCCAGGTACAGGCTCTGGGGTGGGGGTTGTTGGCAGGAGACGGAGCCTCCCCTGGGCCTTGGCAGGCTCTGTTGGGCTGGCAGCTGCCCTCCTGTCATCCCAGCCGGGGGCAGTGCCCTGTGGGTGCCGGGCAAGAGCCCAGGGACATGCCGTACCTGTACAGAGAGGACGGTGCTAGCTCCCCTCTGCTGAGCAGACGTGAGGCCCCTATGGGGGACCCAGAACTGCGATCTCCCCTGCAGCCCTTGTCTGTGGGCTCCGTGCTGGGGGAGGACCGTGGAGGAGGAGAATGGGGGGAGGCAGCTCCAGAGGATCTGGAGCATCCCCTGCCCTGTCTCTGGGGGCCCTTGCGGCCTCAGACAGCAAGTGACTGGCTAACGGCTGATGGACCCAGCCTTTTGGGGCTGTGCCAGGCCCCTCGGGCATTGCCCGCCTGTGTTACCCCCAGGCCCTCTGGCGTCTCGAGCTCTCCTGTGCTGAGAGGCTCGACTGGTGACGCTCCGTACGAAGGGAGAACTGCCTCATGTGGAGTGACTGTACTAGGACGTGGGGCAGGAACAGGCCTCTGGGCACTAGCTTTCCTGCGTACGAAATGCTAGCGCCAGCCCCCCCTTCCCAGGCTCGAGCCGAGCTCAGGACACAAGGCTCCATCTCCGTAGATCATTGTTGATCTGAGGACATGCCACTTGCTGAGCCTGTCTGAAGGTGCAGCTGCTGTCTCCCAGCGGTGCTCTGACCCCAGACCTGCTTCACTTCTAGGATCCCGGAAACTGGAATACAGCGGACAAACCTGGCATGAGCATTGCTTCATTTGCAGCAGCTGTCAGCAGCCCATCGGGTCGCGGTCCTTTATCCCAGACAAGAAGGATTATTATTGCGTCCCCTGTTATGAGAGCAAATTTGCCCCCCGCTGCACTCGTTGCAAAAAGGTAATGCTGGCTTGCCAGCCCAGTGCTTCCTTTGGTGACCCTGCAGGGGCTCCACTTCCCTTAGATGAGATTCTCCTGGGGCGGGCGCTGGTCTCCGCGGAAAGCGGTCCAGGGCATAGGAGGTGGGGAGCTGTTCCATGATCCCTTCTGGGTGAAACCCAGCTTACTAAGGGCAGACTCGTGTCCGTGTTCCCCAGATCTGGGCCGGCAGGACTGCGCCCAGCGCGCTGCCAGCACCCACCCAGTAACAATAAAGGGGTGGGCGTGGCCGGGCTCCCTCCCCTGCCCTCGTCATGGGGGATGCTGCTCTTTAGAAGGCTTTGCTGAGTGCTGTCGAGATCTCCAAGCTGAGGCATGTCCGTGTGCCTGGTCTCGAGACCGGCTGCTGCCTGCTCCCCTTAGCGCCAGGCCCACCATGCGGCTCCGTGGTTGCTGAGGGTCCAGTTGAGTTCCCTTGGCTGGCTTGGGAAGGGGTCTCATGTTATCTGCAATGCAATCGTGGAACGTGTGCTAGCTTGTGGCCAGCCCCTGCCCGTCTCCGCTCCAGAGGCTGAGATCTTAATAGCCGCCAGGTGCTCCGTACTCCCGGGGCTGCCTGCAGCAGCTCTTCAGGGACGCACGGGTGTAACTGGTGCTCTCCCTTCCCCAGTCGCTGACCAAGGGAGGAGTGACTTACCGTGACGAGCCCTGGCACAAGGAGTGCTTTGTCTGCACTGGTTGCAAGGTCCCCCTGGCAGGCCAGCAGTTCACCTCCCAGGAGGACAACCCCTACTGTGTGAAGTGCTTTGGGAACCTCTATGCCAAGAAGTGCAGCGCCTGCGCCAAGCCCATCACAGGTAACCACGGAGACTGGCGCGCAGCACATGGTCCCTCGCGAGCGGCACCGTGTCTCGGCCTGTGAGCAGAACGCAAACCTTCTCCTGCCTTCTTACTCCGAGCCGCTTGCTGGCGAATCTCTTCATGGTGGGGAATTCCTCTCTGCAGCAGGCCAGTGTAAGGCCTATGCAGCCCTCCAAGGCTCATTGATGAGAGAATGTTATTGCCAAGAGTGCCTGGGGCATGTGCCAGGCTGCTCCTGGACTTGTTCCCCAGCAGCCAGTTTCAGCTGCTCGTAGAGAGGCCATGCGATGGGAAGGAGTTAAATTGCAATGAGGAGTTTGTGTAGCTCGTTTTCTTGCTCTCACTTCGTTCTTGCAAAGCTCAAGTATTGGGTGTGTCCTGCCCCTGTCAGAGTAGGGAACGTACTGTGCACACCCGGGGAGGACTGGCTGTGTTTTGGTACCCTGCAACCTTCCTGCAGAACTCACCAGAACTCCCAGGACATGCTCCGTGGGGCTCTGACTGGTCTCTCTTTTGGGGGCTGCTGGTCCCTCAGTTGGGGTTCTCCACCCACTGTAAAGTGGGAAGGTTTTGCAGCCCAGGAACGGGCTGGGAGGCTCCAGAAACTGGACCTTTCACAGTGAGGGGAGTGAGTCTTTCCCTTCACACACCTGCACCAGGAGGCTGCCTGGTCTCCCTCACTGACCCTCCCTCTGTGGCTTGGGTTTACTGCTCCGGGAAAGGCCGACGCAGCCGCTGAGTCACTTGGTGAGTCAGAACCCTGGTTCCATGGTTGGAGACGATGCCGGTTTGCTGACCCGCCCCAGGTCACCAGTATTTCTTTGTTGCTGTCTCTGCAATAGCGCCTAGGAAACCTGCCCGTCCTCCTGCCTTCTGGACAAGGGGCAGAACGTGGCTTCCCTCGGCTGGCTGGCTCCATTCGGGCCTTCCCAAAGAGGTTTAGTTACTCGATGTCGTGCACAGACCCCTGACTGGCTGCTCACGGCCAGTGCTGCCAACTGCATAGGCTGGCTGGTAAGGGGGCTCTGGCCTGGGGCTTGGGAGACCTGCTCTGCCTCTGGCTCCCTGCGTGACATGGGGCAAGTCTCTGGGCCTCCCTGGGCCTCAGCTCCCCAGCTCTAAGCTAGGGCTGGTCCTTCCTGCGTATAAGACTGTGAGGGGTTTAGACGCTATGGCGGGGAGGGGCATAGACACACCTTAGCTAGATGGAAATAGCCCCAGGCTCATCCCACCTGGAGGGCCGACTCTAGGCCCTGCAGGAATCTGCCTTGAGCGCTCCGGGTAACCCTACGCTCTGTCCCCCTTCTCTAGGCTTCGGAGGGGGTAAATACATCTCCTTTGAGGATCGTCACTGGCACCACAACTGCTTCAACTGTGCCCGCTGCACCAGCTCGCTGGTGGGGAAAGGCTTCATCCCGCACCACGACGAGATCCTCTGCCGTGACTGCAGCAGCAACCTATAAGCCTGGCAAGAGGACGTGGGTCAGGGGCTTTATCTGCTCTTCGGGGGCTTCGTGCCAGACACCCTGGGCAGGGGGGAGATGTGCCTTTTGTAGCCCGGAGAGGGCTGATCCCCTCCCCACATTGTGTGCTCGGGGTGCCTGTGCCCTTCCCCTGAAGGCTAGAATAAGCCACCCGAGGCTTTCTGCAGAGTGAAGCTAAATAAACGCCAAACAAAAAGAGCTTCCAAGTCCCTCATTAATTGCTCTTTCCTTTGCTTCCTATGCGCTTGGGCGCTGGCTGAGCCGGGAGCCCCTGTCTGAGCAAAGGGGCTGGGCAGTGGGCCGTAGGCTCCATGTGCTGACCGCACAGCTTTGTCCCTCCTACTTGTTACTGGTTTTCTTCCCTTCCCCCACGCGATCCCTCTGCTCTGTGATGGGCAGCAGCTCCTGTCCTGTGAGCCGGGCTCGCCTGAGGCTCCTGCCTCCCCAGCCTGGGTTTGCAGCACAGCCTGTTCCCCTAACATGAGGGTAACGTGGCGTCTCGCTGGGCAAGTTTGCAACGCTGTCTGTGCCGCTCATTGCAGCCTTGGGTGTTTCTGGGTGGCCAGGGACCTGGCTGGCTGTGAGCAGAGCATGCTGGAGTGAGCACATGGCCCACATTGGAGAATGGCTTTTTCTGATGTCTCTCCCCCCCTTCGTTCCTCACATCTTCAGGGAGATGGTGTCGCTAATATGGCAGGGGAACCTGAATCACCAGCTGGTGCTGAGGGCTCTGGTGCCCCCACCCCCCTGCAGCATCTCCCCTCCCCCTGCTCTGCCCCCCAGCAGAAGGGTCCCCATCAGCTTCCAAGAGCTGCGCAAAGGAGTTTATTGAACACCGACTCCAAGAGCGCTGCGAAGCGGCTCAGGCGCTTTCGGAGCGAGTCTCGTGCTGCCCGGCTGGCAGCCAAAGCTCTTCTGTCTGCCTGAGAGCCGCTGAGCAGAGCAGCTGACAAGGGCATTTCAGAGGCAGCTAGAGCCATCAGACCTGGCGGGGTCGTCTGCTCTTTCCCCCTTACCGGGTGCTGCAGACACAGGGCCGCCGGTTGTCTCTTGCTGAGCTCGGCCACACGCTGTATATTTTGACCCCAAATATGGTTGTTTATCCTCTGGCGGCTTGTGCACAGTTGTGCTCGGCTGCAGGCTCTGCTCGGAATTCAGCCCTGGGTGCTGCAGGGGAGCTGGGTGGGCGTGGGGGGCGAAGGGGGGCTGTGTTTGTATTAACAAGAAGCAAGGCTGCAGATAAATTGAACCAGCTCCCAAGACAGCAGCCAAAGGCTCTGCCTCTCCTGTGCCCCCTCCCGCCAGGTGCTGAGCTCTCTTCATGTTCATTGGCTGCAGGGGGAGCCGGGGTTGCTCAGCACCTGGCAGGTCAGGTGCTCGTTGGGGCCTGGCTCAGCCGCTGACCCTCACCCCGTCTGGGCTTCTCATTCCTGGGAGGCAGCCCGACCAAATTCACAGTTCATTTCGGTCAGTTTCATGGTCATAGGATTTTAAAAATTGTAAATTTCATGATTTCACCTGTTTACATCTGAAATTTCATGGTGTTGTAATTGTAGAGGTCTTGACCCAAAAAGAAGTTGGGGGGGTCTCAAGGTTACTGTAGTAGGGGTTGCGGTATTGCCACCTTTACTTCTGTGTTGCTGCTGGCAAGGCGCTGCCTTCAGAGCTGGGCACCTGGCCAACAGCCACCACTCTCCGCTTGCCCAGCTCTGAAGGCAGCATAGAAATAAGGGGGACAATATCGCGACCCCCATAAAATAACCTTGCGACCTCTCTGCAACTCCCTTTTGGGTCAGGATGCCCAGTTTGCGAAACGCTGGTCTCCCCCGTGAAATCTGTATAGTATAGGGTAAAAGCACACAAAAGACCAGATTTCATGGTCCATGACACATTTTTCACAGCCATTAATTTGGTAGGGCCCTACAGATAGGAACTGAAAATGAGTGTGACCTTAGCTCCCCGGAGGGAGGCTGCTGTCCCAGCTGGTAGAACTTTGCTTCTCCAAGACCCTGCTATGCCAAACTGCTGAGCTGCTTCGAGTTCCCCTAGAGCCCTGTCTCACTTGGGATGCTCACACCAGCTCTGCCCTGCCCCCCTTCCCCCAGGTAACGGGATGCTTTTCTGAATATGCCTTCCTTGTGTTTTCCTTTTTGTACTTTATCTGTTACTCAGTAACCAAACCCGCTGGAGGAACGGCTAGCCCCATCCCCAAGCAGGGTTCATTTACCAACAGAATGTTATGCATGTTGAAGCGTATTAGCTGTGTATTCAAATCCTTACTGAAACCCTCGTTTGAAAGCTTTGATGCGGGTAAGTCAGAGTTTGGGTGTGTGCTATTCTGAAGAGCTTGGAACGGTTTTTAGAAAGGAAGCTTCCTATGTAAGTGTCCTACCCTCCGGTCTCTTGTATGTTTCTGTAAGGCTTTATATAATAAACCATTATAATGACACCTCTCTCTGGCTATATTTTCTCCGAGTAGGGGTGGGAGTAGGGTGGGGTTGAATTAACATCATCGCTGTGGGTCAGGCTGTCTTCAAAAGGTAAAATAGCTCTTTACTCTCCCTAGGGTTGCTCCCAAAGTCCTGAACTGGGGGCAGCTCCCTGCACTCCCCATGGTTCCCCCTCCCCCAGTGGCCTGCCAAGCCTTTAACTCTAGGATGATACCACAGTCCCCCCTTACACCAGTTCCAATTTCCCCCCACTCCCGGCTTTTCGGGGATGCAGTGAAGACCCTCTCCTTAGATCCGTCATCTGTGACTTCAGGCTTTGCACGTTCTTCAGCTACCCAGACAAAGCACTTGGGCCCTTCCTGGGCTTACGGGGATATGGGGCAAAGTGAAGGCTTCAAGCCTGGGGACGGGAGTTAAGTGGTCAGAGTTAAGTGGTCACCACTCTGACCCCAGGAAAGTCTTATGTGGGCCGATGACTTCAGTAGGTCCTGGACCGGTTCAGCTCCTCTGGACCCGGCAGTGCGGTGGATCCTGGGCTGTCAGGAACTGGCATTTTAGTCACTGGCCTGGGACTCTCATGACACCGAATTAAGTGTTTCCACATTATAGAAAAGCCCCTGGTGCTTCCCTGCGTTTGCTGCATTTGACCTCAGCTCCAGCTCTTGAGGTCTCTTGGAAAGAGCCTCTGTGGGGATGTTGCCGCAGTCCACAACTTTGGTCTCCTTCCCGTCCGCCTTGCACGCTCATTACTCACTTTTATCTGCTGTGGAATCATTTATTCCCCTAACATCTGAAACTCTTTTCCACAGATTCCTTTACATTTACTAACAGCCATCGTGACTTCCTCTGGGCCTTAGCCTGGCCCCTGGCCTCCCCAGCATTCCCCCTCCACTTCCCCCGGAGCTGCGCTACCAGCTCTCCAGATTGCTGTGCGAGGGGAAGCCAGGGATGAAAGACGCAGCCTGCGAGTCTCTCTGTGACCTCAGTGCTGGCTCTGCGCACTCGCAGGCCTGCCTCGCTCAGAGGCTCCTACAAACGTTCGCTCTGGCGGGCGGCAAAACTCTTCTTTCCATTCTGATTCTGTTGCTGCCGTTGTGCTGGGACCTGAGCTCTGGTTTTGCTGCTAGGCCTCAAACTATGAGCAGACACCTCTGGCTGCAGAGGTTTCCTGAGGGAGCCTGTCCTCTGGCAGGAGCTCTGCAAGCCCATGTTTTCTGAAGAGCCGTTTCCAGGGATTAACCGCAAAAGATTTCTTTACAAACGGGCCCCCAGGCTCCTCTTTCAGTCGAGTTTAAGAGCCTCCCGTTCTTAGCCAAAAAAGGAAATGACCCAGCTGCACGTAGGGCTGGAACATCTGGATTTTATCCCTGTCATGAATGGGTCATGGATACACACAGCCCAGTGCCTGATTTACTGGGAGGGAAGGGGGATGATGTAATGCACGTTCGTCCCCCACGACTCCCAGAGAGGGTCTAAAACAGTCATGAAAATATCATTAAAGTGCAGGCTAACAATGGGGGGCACAGCTGGGGGAGGGAAGGGGGCAGAGCCTGGAGCTCCCTAGTGGGCAGGGGGGTGGGTGAGGAGATGAAACATTCACTGGCTGAAGAGCCAAGCTACGGAGTCAGGGGAGTGGGGGGAGCAGGGCAGGCTGGGCTCTGAGGCCACAGGGCAGGGGGCAGATCCAGTAACATTGATCCTGCAGGAGCCTGAAAGAGTCTCACAGTCTGGGGTGAAAAAGTGGCCCAGGGAAGCCCCAGCACTTCACATGCCCCTTCTCTGCAGCCGTTCTCTGGGGAAACTAGCCCCAGGCCCTGTCAGGGCAGCGGAGAGATGCTGACCTGGGGCCTGCATCGGGTTCAGCCCAAAGCGCGCGTCTGCCATGAAGGAGAAATAAAGGAGCTGGAAGAGCCCCAACGCTGGGGCTGGCGGGCAGGAGCGTTCCTGCGGAGAGGCCGTGTGCAGAGACAAAGGGCTTTGTGTGCAGTGCTGGTGTGGAGCAGGGACCCCCTGTGAATGACTCCAGGACAGGGCCTGAGACAGCCGTCTGCGCCGGAGAGGAGCAGGGGAGCCGAATGCTCAGCCCCGCGGGGCAGCAGCCCTGTATCTGTGAAGCACCGAGACCCGGCAGCAGTTATAGGTTCTCTGCACCCAGACTGCGAGACCCCCCCACACCCCAGCGCACAGCCCAGCGGTGAGGGCCAGGCTGAGGCAGGTTGCGCTGGGTGGACAGACGCTCCCTGGTGGAGCACAAGCAGCGTCCACGGGGCTCACTCACGTCAGGGCTGGGGGTGGGAAGTTCAAGGGGGGGCCTGCAGAAACCTTGCTACCACTACCACGGTGCTTCACCTCGCCGGGGGCTTGGCAGCCACTGGGTAACTACTGTGTGTGGAGGGTACATGCAGCAAGAGGCCTTCACGGCAAAGTGCTCTCTGCAGCATGGGCTGTGGGTCCCTTGCAGATCAGCTGGGCATAGCTCACTTCATCAGGCCCCTGCCCTTGCCTGGTTCCCCCTCTCCTGCCTGTGGCCCGATGGTGCCGTCTCGGCGGCTGGTTCAGGGCGGGGGCTGGTGGCGCTGGAGGCCTGCGCTATACAGGGGTTAGACTGGGCCCCTTCCGGCCACAGCCCCTGACTGATCGCCAGCTCCTGGGGCAGCAGAGGGGCTGCTGGCTTTGCAGCGGGTTACTCAGTCGATGACCCTGCTGCCTCCTCGGGGCTGGGCAAACACTGCTCACACCTCCCCTGTCCCTGACGCCACGTGGATTGGTTTGAGCTGCGTGTTCGCGTCTCGCCAAGGTGTGCTGGCGGGAGTTCCAGCCGACCTGGGAGCTGTGGGTGCTCAGCGCCCAGCCAGGTCGCGAGATGCTCCCCAGGGATAAAACAGAGGCAAGAAGCCACACTTCAGAACTGGCTTCCTCTGCTGACCTGTGTCAAAAACGCTGGGTTCCCTGGGGAGGCGCGCCCAGGAGCTGGGTCAGAGGGCTGGGCCTAGTCTGTCTGGCTCATTAGGCCAATGACCCAAATGGTCCGGGGGTCGTGCTGCCACCTTTGCTGCTGTGCCCTGTAGCCATTCCTCTGGGTGGGTGCCCTGCTGTGCCACACTGCCCCGCTGCAGGTCCCTGGCAGGTCACTTTGGCCATGTGGGGCCTGGGTGAGTGGATCTGGTGCTGATTGTGGAACTGTTTGTAGGAGAGAGAAGGGGGAGGAGGAACCCCCCCAGAGAAGCAGGACCCCAATTCCCAGCTGTGGCATTGAAGTCCGAGTGAACCCCTGGCCAGAGGCTCAGTTCCATTCCCCACCCAGCATAGCCCATGCTCTGCACATTGTCCGGGGGCAGAGTGGTCAGGCTGACCCGCTGCCTGCTCCATCCACTCCCCAGCACTCTCTGCCAGGGATGAGAGAGGAGAACAGAGTCTGAAATGATTCATTGTTGGACTTGTGAACTCTCCTTCCAAATTAGACACGACCAGACAGGCCCTTCGGCACCGGAGACAGTCAAAGCTGCTGGGGGTGACTCTCTGGAGCAGGGCACGTGCCCCCGGAAGGCCCCTCTGATGCTAGGACTGCAGCCCACAGCTGGCCCTGTGCAGCACCAGGGACCTAGTGCTGGGAGGAGTTTCACATTGGTCTGAAGCTGCCTTATGTCAGTGACTTGTGACACCAAAATGTGCCGTGCCGCTCAGTGACCTATGCAGCTCTGTGACCTCTTGTGCCCTTCTTACACAAACAGTTAAATCTCTGTTAATGAGGACAGTGAAACAACTCAGGTGCCCAGAGCTGATTAACTTCTGCCTGAGATGAATGGGGCAGTTCACACTGCAGAGCGCTTGTTTCAGGCTCGGTGCAGACTCAGGCAGGCATCGCTCACTCTGAGTTCATGTTTCTCAGGTTGTCTCAGAATTTCTTACGGCAAGCTGAGATTCTGGAGCACAAGTTGGCACTTGAGAGAGGGGCTGATAGGCCACATCATCGTATGCTCAAGCCCATTTCCTCAATGTGCTGACAAGCAGCGATCACACCAGCTTGCAGCTACCTTTGTGGCTCCGTCAGGAAGGAACTGATCAGCTACCCTCACAACACAGCAGCCAGGGCCACGAGGCCAGTTAGTCGCTGTCCAGACAGCCCAGCTCGCAGGGACTCTCCGGCGGTTTCTGGCCAGGGTTTGTGGGGATGTGGGGCAGTGCTGTTCTGGGGCATTTCAGGGGACAAGCACCCCCTCGAGCTCCATTCCCTTGGACACGAGTGCAGGCCTGGGCTTTGACACCCGAGACGGATTTGCTCTTATTGTAATGCATAGCCACAAATGTTGTTGGCCATAAAAGTCAGTCCTTGTGAAAGCCCAGCTGCTGTATCGGAGTGATCTCTGCGTGCAGGGAATTCCACAAGCCGCTCATGTACTGGCCCAATGCCTGTTTCCATGCTCCTGCCGGTGAGTGAGATTCACTCCCACCTTATGGGTCAGGGCGACAAGCAGGGGCTTGGTTATGGTCTATTGACACGTTCCATCGTGTTCGATGCTGAAACCGAGCCCCCTCTAATGCCAAAAGCCTGAAATAAAAGGGGCAAACAGGTGGGTAGGAGGTCCCCGAATTCCAGCACTTCCCCTTTTCTGGGGTGCAGCGTCACGCTGGAGGGAAGTTGAGGAACAGTAAGTGCAGGATCTTATCTCAGTGTTTATTTTTAGGTAGGCGCTTGTGTGGAAGAACTGCCATACTCAGAGGGTGTACGAGCATGCTTGGAGGGTAATTGGACAATCTTCTTCCTTTCCATATCATTCCCTCCCAACTGAATTGGTTAGTCTCAAGGCAGGAGCACATTTTGATTGCTGTAATTATCCTTGATTTTTGGTGGTTGTTGCTTTTATAAACTTTCATTTAGCTCAGTCATGTAATATACATGGTAGCACAAATGAATCATTTATTAGCAAGTTAAAGTTTAATTATGGCTTTGCTTTCTCTGAGGGAAGTCCTGGCCTGCTCCCTGCTTGGCTTTTGGGCAAAGCAGTAGTGCTGGATTGGAGGAAGCTAATTAAAACCTAAGTGAAAGTGGAACATGCCAGCTGCAGCACCTAGGGAAAGGACCTCCAGAAGAAGTTACCGGGCCAAAGCACAGTCAGCCTTTGTCAACTGGTGGGGCAGTTGTTGGGGTGGGGTTGCTGGGTTGATTTTCCATGTTTTTGTATTTAACAGTCATTAGTTAATCAAAGAACTGCAACTCCCCAGGGATCAAAAGCTACAGCTGTGACCAGAGGTCAGAGCTGTCACCCCGATCACTCCGGGTGTGTCTACACTGCAATTCAAACCCCAGGGCTGGCCTGTGCCAGCTGACTTGAGCAGGGGCTGTTTCACTGCAGTGTAGAGGTCGAGGCTCAAGTTGCAGCCCAAATTCGGGGACACTCCTACCTTGCAGGCTCCTAGAGCCCGGGCTGAGCCCGAACCTCTGCACAGCAGTGAACCAGCCCCCGCTCCTGAGCCCCACAAGCCGGAGCCAGCCGGCCCAGACCCCCGTTTCTATTCCCGTGTAGAGGTCCCTTTGTGCTCAGGGAGTGCAGCAGCCACCTCAGAGGGAAAGAGCATCATGCACCTCAGGCCCCCTGCGCTGGGTTCGCTGAAACCCGGGAGGGCCACGGTACCTGCACCCAGCGGCATTTTAAACAGTCCCTGGCTAAAGCTCTTTCCCTAGCCCCGTGCTCCCTGTGCCAAGGGAGAGTCTGGCACCATTCAAAGGGCAGAAACACAGCCAAGCTCTCCTGCGTCTTACTGCATAGCGGGGCACAGCCTTCCCTGGGGCCAGCCCAACACCGGAACGTCGGCACAGGCCAGCAGCCCATGGTCTCCCTGCACCCTGCTCCTGGGCAGAGCTCTTGCCTGCTGACGGCGAGAGTCTGAGCTCCGTGATGAGCCGGGAGGGATCTCTGGGACTCCCAGGGTTCCCACGCTGTACAGAGAGCGAAGGCCCTGCCTCCCCGAGGCCTCACTCCTGCCCTGCCAGAGGCAACAGTGGCCCTGGGGTTGGCCTGGGTGCCAAATACTGAGCATTTGTGTTGGTCTTTGCTACAGCAATTGGGAGGTGACAATCCCATGGTGTGCTGGAGGGGGAAGTTCTACCCCACTGCAAGGGCCTCAGGTATCCCCTGCCCCACATCTCTGCAATCACATTTTTCACAGATGGTCACTAATTGTGCGTTCCCCATTTTCTGGGCGCCCAGTGCAAGACACGTGGGGCCAGATTTGCAGAAGTGCTGAGCACTCAGCTGCAACCGAAGTCCCTGGGAGCCGCGGTGCATTGACTTTATAACGTGCTAGATAACGCCCAGTACTCGGAAAAGTCAGGCCCTGGTGGTGTCACGTTAGGCACCCAAAAGTAGTGACGGCTTCTGACAATTTGGTTGCAAATCTCTGACTGTCTCAGTTCCTGAGCTGTAAAATGGCGATATTAACATACCGTCAGCTGCTCATAGGGTGCGGTAAAGATACATTTGTTAAAGTTTATGAAGCAGTCAGCAATGGCCAGGAAGAAATAAATCATTTTGTATTCAGCACAGGGCTTGGATGTGTGCATTAAATACGGTGGGGGACCAAAACCTGAATGAGGAAAAAAATATTGAATAACCACCCGTTCACTGAATGAAGCAGGTCCTGTGGAAAAAGTGCGTATGATTCCATAGTTAGTCTAGATCATGGTGCATATGCACAAGGAGGCCAAATTAAGTATACAGCCAATCTTAACGCTAGCATTTCTGGAAGTCTGAGTGCTTGACTTTAAAAGAACAGTATGGTTGCAATGTCATATGATACATTTATATAAATACATGTAACAGAGTCTTCGCGGTGCACACAGTCCATGGATTTGTAGATTTGCCCTGGAAGGGACATACCTGACCCTGCATTGTAATCTCTCAACACAGCTGTAAATGACAACACAAAGTGCAAGGCCTGGACATTTCATCCCCTCTCTGGCCCCAGCACTTGCCTTTCAAGTACATCCAAGAGCAGGAGCTGATTTTAAAAGCTACACAGCAGTGCTCCTGTGACTGAATGCAGCCCTATATTCACACCCTACCCACGATTGTAATCATCTTTGTACAAAATCTGCCTTGTGCAGTATATTTGGAAACTAATAACTCACTGGTCAGTAATATGGTGACCTGTATGTAGCAACATTATGTGTAAAGTTATGAAATCCACACACACCCCCTATGATGTTAAAGGCATGTGTTCAAACTCACATAGCCCCAATTAGGTAGAACTGGTCAAGCAGGCCTGTCTTAAACAATGGGATGTGTTCACCTCTATTTGCATATCAGCTGTATACAGAGTCCTTGGACAGCAAGAGGGGGAAGAAAGACAACAAAGAAAATCTGCATTTCTACATACACAGGTGAAAAGAAACATGAAGCCCCCTTCCTCCGCCACACTCCATTCCCCCTTACTCTCCGCTGGCAAGAACTTTAACTAGGGGTCATGCTCAGGAAAATGCTTTTCAAAGGGTGACTGAACTATAAAATCAAGGGTCAAAACCACCCCAAGTTCTCTCTCCTTGTCCATCTCTGTCTTTCACCTAAGAGGACAAAAGAGAACATTTGTTGAACCTTGGGAACAGAACCTGACCTGAAACTTAGTCAACAATGAAAACCTGTGGTAAGAATTTTACCTTGACCCAAGTTGAAGGTAAGTTAGGAAGTGTTGTATCATTATTTTTCTTGTAATCATTGCTGACTTTAATTCCTTACTACTTGTGCTCACTGAAAATCTCTCTTTGTAGTTCAATAAACGTGTTTTATTCTTTAATCAGAACTAATCCAGTGTTGTGAACTGTGTGGGTAACTCCATTTAATGTGGCACATTGTTGTATCTTGACCCCCTTAGAGGGTCAACTGACCTGGCTGGATGGTGCAGAACACACCTTTTGGGAGAAAAATCCAGGATAGGGAGTGTGGTGGGCTTGGCCTCCAAGGCTGCTAGAAGCCAAAGTGTGGCTGGTTGCTGACAGGCTGCTGGGATCAGAGGTGCTTGACCAGGGTGGGCCCTGCCTGCTGTCTGAGCA
The DNA here is from genome assembly GCF_027887155.1 of Malaclemys terrapin pileata. NCBI lineage: Eukaryota > Metazoa > Chordata > Testudines > Emydidae > Malaclemys > Malaclemys terrapin. The sequence goes on along the minus strand of NC_071526.1, from coordinate 19,413,613 downwards.
GCCCAGGTTGGGAGCACAGCAGCAAAGCATTGTGAGGCAAGCCAGGGTGCAGGGCAGGTGCTGACACAGCCCCTCACTGGTCTGAATTGCACCCTGGACTGTCATAGATACCATCTGCAGCTGGGCCCTGAGCCTGGCCTGCTCCCTGAGCTATGGTGCCTGGGGCATGTCTGTTAGCTCTGCTCTCTACTGCCCAGAATTCTTACAAGCAACATACGAGAAGAGCAGCCTGTTACTGCTAATCCCTAACTGCTACGTGATCCTGCCCTGGCTGCCTGCATCCACTGCTGCTGATCCATGGGCCAGGGGCTCACGGTGCCAACCCAGCCCCAGGCAAAGCCTCAAGGAATGCTGCACACCACCAGGAGGTAAAGCTGTGCCGGCCCGGCACGGACACTGGGTGCACAACCCCTGCTTTCCCAACGGGCCCTGAAGCACGCGGGACGTTTACTTTACTTCCAATTAGTTTAGGATAAAATTGATTTGAGTATTTAAAAACCCTGGTGTATTTCCATGTGTTCCCTCATCTTACGGCTAGCACTCTGCAGTTCCACGCTGCAGACAGGGGGGTGTTTGGGTTGGAGGGTGTGGGGAGGAGTGCTGGCAGAACTGTGCATGTGGGAGGAGAACTGGGGTACGTGTGTGGGGAGCAGGGAGTAGGGGCAACTTTGTCTGTGAGATCCCAGGGTTCTTTCAGACCGCACGTCGCTTGTATGCATTCATGGGCCAGGCACATTCTACTAGCAGAGACAGCAGCCTAGCTGATTTGTCTGGGTTAGGAATGGGATTTTTTTTTGTTTTCCCCTCCTCCATTCTCTTCTCCCCACACCTTCCTTCCTCCCCAACCCCAACCCCCCGCCCCTCCAGCTCACTGGATCTCCTGAGGCCGCGCTCTCGCTCAGGCACGTGCAGGATTTGATGAGTCTCTCTTCCCTTAACTTTGCCCTTTTCCTCTTCGCCTTTGTTTCTTGAGAAAGGTCATTGTGCCTCCGACGCTGGGGTCAGCCCTGATCCTAAATCCAGCTGGCAGCATCTCCCTGCAGCCTACGCCACCATATATGGTCAATCGTGGGGAGAGAACCAGTAGAACAGGGCTGGAGGTGGCTTGGACGGCAGCCATCCGGAGGGCTTTGACTCCACTGCATTGCTGAAACCCCTCCGTGCTGCTGCAAGTGTGAGTGCCACACGCTGGAGCTCAGCAGCCTTGGTACTGAACCTCCCAAAGCGCAAGAGAGGAAGCAAGCACCCCTCTGCCTGGGGAGAAGGATGGGGCCCAAGAGACATGCCAGGGCCCCATACAAATATAACGCTGAAAAACCACAAACCTCCGTGTCCTTCAGCACCCTCCTCCCCCAGCATAGAGGCCCTGGCAAACCCAGGCATGCAGAGCTGTCCCCACCCCCTCTCCCTCCCCCATCCAAGGGCATGTATCAAACTGAGCCTGCCTATTTCTCCTTAAATAGAGCTTCCAGGTGACTGCAAAGATTTGAGCACAATTTAAGGTAAGGCGCCCAGGCAAATGGCCCCATAAAATTGATACGGGGCTCCCCCTCCCTGCACTTTAGGAGGCACTAACATGTATTTTGAAATGTTTGTCACCAGGTAACACTGTTCCATGTCTGAGCCAGCAGCAGAAGGCCCTGCACCGAGCGCCAGGCCAGCTCTGACACACACCTGCCTGCTCAGGACCCAGGCCAAGGCCATCCCGCTGTGGGGTACCCTGGGGGCCCAGTAACTCGGGGCGCAGCAGATTAGTCACTGGTTAGTTCCCCACTGCACCATGGGAAATGGTTAAAGGGGAAAGCCTGGCCATGAAGGGGAACAACAAATTGAGGGTTTGAGGGCAGCAGCTCTGAGCAGCCAAAGCAAAGAGAGGTTTGCTCTGGGACTCAGGGCTTTTCCTGGCAGAAATTCACAGTTTTCTATCCAATGGGACAATTGGCAGATCAGGCCCCCCCTGCTGCTGGACCTCGACCATGTGCAGTAGGATGAGCTCATTCAGCTAAGGCCGCTAGGAGGTGGATAGAGGCTGCATGCACAGGGCAATGACCAGCTGGGAGCGAGGGTTTCAAGCTGGCTAGCTGGGGCACTGATAGTGCAGTTGATGGGTGTAAAAGCCTCTGTCTGGGGTATCACCATGTGGAAGAGGACTCTGGGCTCCCCATTCCCCCCCTTGCATGGTCTGAGGCCCCAGAACGGCCCATCCAGTGGTCGCTGCTATGGAAAAGAATCAAACCTGGGACCTCTGTGAGGCAGGGCCTAGTGTTGTGAATAAGGCACTGGCCTGGGACATGGGCTCAACTCCCTGTGTGACCCTCGGGAAAGTCACTGTCCCGCTCAGGCCTTTGCTTCCCCAGCTGTGTAAGGTGGATAATGATCCCATGCTCCCTCACAGGAGACGGGGGGAGACTAAATCCAGTCCTGGTTTGTTCAGGCACTAGGTCTAAATCAGACAGCGGAGCCAACGCTGCCCTCACACTAAGAGAATCAAAACTTATCTCAGAGGTTCTCAATCTGTGGTCCATGGACCCCCAAGTGGTCTGTGAGCTCCATTCAGGGGGTCCGCAGATAGTTCCCTCAAAGGTGTGCACCTGGGCGGCCGCACATGAGAGAATGAAGGGCCACCCACCTAATTAGTGGAGCCACACAGGCGAGGCTCCACTAATTAGGTGGCTGGACCCTGGAGAAGATGCACATGTAAGGTGAGGTGGTGGCCTTGGGGGGAATAAGGGATAGGTAGGAGGGGGCAGTGGGAATTTGGGATGTGCAGGACTGCAGCGGCCAGAGAAAGAGGCGACTTTCCCCAGCTCCAGGGCTGCGGCTTCCAGGGAGACGGCCCTCCTCCCCAGCCTCAGCTCTGTGGCTGCTGTGGCAGGGGAGAGACCCCCCCCCCTTCCCAGCCACAGCTTGGGGGCTGCCACCGTGGGGGAGAGAGGGAGAGACCCCCTCCTTCCCAGCCACAGCTTGGGGGCTGCCGCAGCAGGGGGAGAGAGGGCACATCCATTGCATTAGAAAGGTAAGACTACTGATATTAAAATATGAGTTGTGTGCTTTTATTTGTAGAACAAATAAATTAATTACTAAGTGTTTTTTATATCGCGCTTTTATCCAAAACACTTTACAATAGTTATCTAACGGTACAAATAACATTTGGAAAGATCATTAAGTGATCTGCCGAGACCCTCAGCAATTTTCAAGTGGTCTGTGAAAAGAAAAGTTTGAGAACCACTGACTTATCTGATGAGAGCAGCAGCTAGTTCCACCTTTAGGGGACAGAGACCGTGCACCAGCTGTTCTCCAGAAAGGCTTACGCCTGCCATCTGCCGGAGGCAAACCAGACCTTGCTTTGTCCCCCGCCCAGTGTTCCACCAGCTGAAGAGCCTACAACGTTCCCTGCCAGTGAATGGGCTGGGAGACCTGAGCATGTGCCCTGCTAGCTGTCTCCAGGGTAAACAGGCAGCTTCCTGCTTTTGCGGTCAGGAAAGCAATGCTTAGTATTGTGGATTATAACTGGAATATTTCTCACCCATTTCACAGTGACATTAGTCAACTTCAAGTTTCCATTCAAAATGCTGCTGCAAAGATTATTTTCCTGGCTCGTTGTTTTGACTGTCTTGCACCAATATTCAGCCTCCCCTGACTTGCCTTTTTTCACTGCATTAAATGCAAACTACCTGTCTTTATTTGTAAGGCCCTACCTGGTCTATCCCTTGCCTGAACTGTCATGTCTTATATGCTAGTGAGATGGTGATACCTGACAATGCTTTGCCAATGATGCAGACTTCATGGCCCATTTGTTACTTCAAACAGGCTCGTTTGCTTTTTATGACATTCCACACACCCCCATGCATGGGAGGAGCTTCGAAAGCATCTGAAACATTGACTCAGTGTGCACCTTCAAATCCTTCCTTAAAACTGCTCTGTGCTATAATGCCTACGAAAAAACAACAGCGACTAGGCAGCTGGTGCACTGTGACTGCCGCTTTTCATGCTGACCAGTACCAATTCATTGAGTCTTCTCCCCTCCCCCTGTGTTGTATCCATCCCTTGTCTCTCATACTTAGATTGTAAGCTGTTCCGGGCAGGGACTCTGTGTCTGTAACTCTCTCCACTCCAATGGGGCCCTACAAATTAATAAATAATACAGTATTAACGGAGTCATTAAGTTACACACTGGTCTGTAAGAACCCTCACACCAAGGGTGCCTGTCCAAAGCTCTGGGGGTCCCTGACACCTTTACAAACACAAGACTGTAGGAGACGCAAAACTGAAACCTACCAAAACACCAGCACTTCTCTTTCCTCCTAGATGTCATCCATCACCGGTCATGTGATCAATACATCTTTATCCCTCCCCTTACTCCTGGGGAATTCTGCACATGCAGAATTAATTAGCCACACATTTTTTAAATTTTTTATGCAGAAAAAAGCTTCTGCTGAAAAGTTGCTGCAGTTCCGCTTTTTGCTCACCAGAGGGCACAGTGGCGACATAAAACAGCAGCTGCTCCCGGCCAGGTCGGGAGACAGGGGCTATGGGGAGACAGAGGCGTGGGGTCCTGGGGGGTCAGACAGGGGCTCAGAAGTAGGGTAAACAGATGTCCCAATTTTATAGGAACAGTCCCGATTTTGGGGTCTTTTTTTTATATAGGCTCCTATTACCCCCCACCCCCGTCCCGATTTTTCACATTTGCTGTTGGGTCATCCTAATCATAAGGGCTAGTGGGGGGGGACAGACTGGGGCAGGGGCTAAACGGGAGTGGAGGCACAAGGCCACATGGTGATGGGTAGGGTTACCATATTTAATAAATAAAAAAAGAGGACACTCCACGGGGCCCTGGCCCTGCCCCTTTCCCACCCCCGGCCCCGCCCCAACGCCGCCCCTTCCCCAAAGTCCCCGCCCTAACTCCCCCTCCTCCCTCCCAGCCATGTGAAAAGGGCTGCCCCAGCGCTACTGGCTTCATGGTTTGCCAGGCAGCCCCCAGACCCTGCGCCCCCGGCTGGTGCTTCCCCAGCGCAGCTGGAGCCCAGGAGGGGAAGCGCCCAGCCGGGGGCGCAGGGTCTGGAGGCTGCCCGGCAAACCATGAAGCCGGTAGCGCTCGGGCTTTGGGCAGCCCCTACGCCTCCGGACCCTGCGCCCCCGGCTGGGCACTTCCCCTCCCGGGCCAGCTGCTGTGCTCCTCCCCTGACTCTTCAGCTCTGTTTAAGAGCTGAGCTGCCCGAGCGCTCCGGCTTCGGGCAGCCCCCTTGCCTCCGGACCCTGCGCCGCCGGAGCAGAGCAGCTGGAGCCCGGGAGGGGAAGTGCCTGGCCGGCGGCGCAGGGTCCGGAGGCAAGGGGGCTGCCCAAAGCCGGAGCGCTCAGGCAGCTCGACTCTTAAACAGAGCCGAAGAGTCAGGGGAGGAGCACAGCAGCTGGAGCCCGGGAGGAAGTGCCCGGACGGTATTTTTCACGGACGTGTTCAGCTTTTTGGCAATTCCCCCCGGACGGGGGTTTGATTACCAAAAAAACGGACATGTCTGGGAAAAACCGGACATATGGTAACCCTAGTGATGGGGGAGGGGTGCAGGGCCACATAGGGACAGGAGGTGGCTGAGTGGGGGGATAGGGGGTTCAGGGGGATAGGGAGAGTGTGTGTCTGAGTGCGGGTGGAGAACGTGTGCCTGACTGAATGGGAGAGGCTAGGGGTCAGCCAGGGTTTGCATGGAGGAAGCTCCCTAACAGTCCCTTCCCAGCCCCGCAAAAAAGACCTGTTCCATACTGTTCCCACCCAGACCCAACAACCCTCCACACCAGGCTCCTTCCCAGCAATTATTTCCCTCTCCCTCAGCTCCTCCATCACCCCTGACTCCCCCCAGCCTTGCTCTGCTTCGGGGGTATGCGGGAAATACGGTTCTGTATGGTAGTTTAAATCAAGTATTACCCAGAGTTCTATATTAATATGCCTAGTAAGAAATCTATTTGTCAAAAAACATTTTCTGAATCTTTTGTTATCTGTATTGTTCCAGACATACTTGCTGACAGGTATTTTGAAATAAATGACCAAAAATAACTGAAACTGGTGTGATTATATTGTGTTATTTTGACAAATAAAATATGCAGAATTTTAAAACATAATGCACAGAATTTTTGTAGCAGAATTTTAATTTTTTTGGCACAGAATTCCCCCAGGAGTACCTCCTTTGCACTATCCACCAGATAAAAACGACACCCTGGGCTTTCCATCAGTTCTTGCTCAGGCAGAGGGCTTTGCAGTGCGCCCACAATCAAATAATCTGGGCTATGTCACATTACGAGAAAGCTCTTGACTTTTATGTGTCCAGGCACTTAGTGAACAGACAGAGTGCCAGCAGATGGTGCTCAGTCATACGTACCGCAGGTCATGGGTTTTGTCATCCATCAGAATTCATTGTTGTGCATTGTGAAAGGCTTCCTTTGTGCTGTTCTGCACACATTGGACCTGGAGACGAGAGGAAGGATAGAGCACCCCGGAGTGTGGGGCCCATATGACAGATGCTATGCCAGAGGCCCATGGGCTTTCCCTTCTACAGCACTGCCAACTCCAAGTGTTCAAAAGTCATGAGTCAGGGCCAAATAATCATGCAATTGAGATGGGCTGAAATATCATGAGATTTAAAGCAAACTCTTTGTGTGTGAGCGTGGGACATATTTATTTGGCTTCTCAGCCTTCAGGCCAGGCTCAGGCCATGTTTTCTCCACGGTCTGGAGGGCTAGAAGTTTATTTGTTTGTAATGAAAGTCGAGATGGTCACGTGCACAAAGCTTTAGTGACCCTGGAACTATCACCACACTCATTAAACTGCGAGAGGGGGCTCCGGCCTGCAGCGATGGGATGGGCTACTGCTGACGGCTGTATGCTGTGCACACAGAGTGCACAAGGGCACAGACACACACCCACTGGGGGTGCACAGACACCGGGCATATGGGGTACACGGGGCACGCCTGGCACACACAGAGTGCACAGGGTTCACACACGGGGCACGCCTGGCACACACAGAGTGCACAGGGTTCACACACGGGGCACGCCTGGCACACACAGAGTGCACAGGGTTCACACACGGGGCACGCCTGGCACACACAGAGTGCACAGGGTTCACACACGGGGCACGCCTGGCACACACAGAGTGCACAGGGTTCACACACCGAGTGCACAGGGTTCACACACGGGGCACGCCTGGCACACAGAGTGCACAGGGTTCACACACGGGGCACTCCTAGCACACACACAAAGTGCACAGGGCTCACACACAGAGTGCACAGGGTTCACACACGGGGCACGCCTGGAACACACACACACACAGACCGCACACGGTTCACACACCCCAGGGCACAGACACGCCCCGCTCTGATCTCTGGGACCGGGACGGCAAAGCGGGGGGGGGGGGTCACTACGGATCCCCAGGCGCTGCCTGAATGTCAGGTGATCCCGGCTGACCCGCTCCAAGGAGCCGGCAGTGTCGTTACACCTGAGCATCTGCACTTCTCCTGGGGCTCCAGCAACCCGTTTCACGGAGGAACCATGGTGCCAGCGGAGATTTCCGGTCGGGCCGGTGAGGGGGAGCACTGGGAGGGAGGGTTTCCGGTCGGGCCGGTGAGGGGGAGCACTGGGAGGGAGGGTTTCCGGTCGCACCGCTCACTGGGAGGGAGGGTTTCCGGTCGGGCCGGTGAAGGGGGAGCACTGGGAGGGAGGGTTTCCGGTCGAACCGATCACTGGGAGGGAGGGTTTCCGGTCGGGCCGGTGAGGGAGAGCACTGGGAGGGAGGGTTTCCGGTCGCACCGCTCACTGGGAGGGAGGGTTTCCGGTCGGGCCGGTGAAGGGGGAGCACTGGGAGGGAGGGTTTCCGGTCGGACGGATCACTGGGAGGGAGGGTTTCCGGTCGGGCCGAGCACCGGGGGGAGGGTTCCGGCTGGCGGGCGCGCGGGGAAGATGGAGACGATCCTGGAGCAGCAGCGGCGCTACCATGAGGAGCGGGAGCGGCTCATGGACGTGATGGCCAAGGAGATGCTGATTAAGAAATCCACGGTGCGGCGCGGGCCGGGACTGGGCGGGGGCGGGGCCGGGACCCCCAGCGCGCCCGTGGGGGGGGGGGGGGGGCAGTGACTAGCCCGGGGGCGAACCTGGAGCGACGGGACGCCCCGGGCAGCCCCCCCCCCCCCCCCCGCGCGGCTTCCGGGCTCGTGGCCCCAGTCCCTGTTCCCTGGGAAGCCGCTTCCCGTCCCAGCGCGGGGCGGGGTGAAGCTGGCCGAATAAGCCCTGTTGTGATGTCCCAACAGCGGCGTTTGTCCCACGGACCGAGTCTCCCCCGTGTCTCCCTGGCGACCCCTTTCACACCGCAAGTCCTGAGTCCCACCCCCCCAATAAATTAAACACACCTTTTAATATATTTAACACTGTTATAAATGCTGGAGGCAAAGTGGGGCTTGGGGTGGAGGGGGACAGCTTGTGACACCCCCCCCCTAATAACCTCGCAACCCCCTGAGGGGTCCCGACTCCCAGTTGTGCGGAGCAGAGACTGTTCTCAACTGAAATTCAGACAATAACTTGGCTAATCTCTTTTCTGCTGTGTTTTGTAGCTACGTGACCAGATTAACTCTGATCACCGCACTCGAGCCATGCAGGACGTGAGTATCACCCCTCCGCTTTACCTTACAGCTGTGTACCGTAAAGTTTGTGGGCTGGAGCACAGGATGGTGGGGTGTTGTGGATTGCTTAAGCAATACATCGCAAACTATATTTCTGGATGAGTCTAGCACATTAAGATTGCAGGATACAGGGTCAAAGGAAAATGGCTTTTGTGCACTGCAATAGCCGATAGACATGTGCAAGCTGATAACAGTATTTACTGGAGTATTGCTTACAGTTAAACTCATCGGCTGAGTTTGCCTAGTTTTGTTTCTGTCTGCAAATTTAAAAAGCGTATTCCTACTAGTGCCTGTATTTACTCTGCAGAGATACCTGGCATTGAACTTATAGGGTCTGTTCTCCACCATGCTTGATGCATGTGCATTACCTTTTACCAGAACTTGGGCACATGGAGCACGAGTTGGATGGATTTACATATCAGTTTTAGCATTAAAAGCCTTTAAGTATATTTTAAATCACAGTATTAATTATTTTCATTTTAGCTAATTTATTGAACAGCAAAACTTCACAGAAGAGCATGAAATTACTTAGGTAGCATGTTATTGCATTTCCCTGAAAACACTTGCAGCTGCTTAATTTCCCTATAATGTTTCATTACTCTTCAGTGAGCATTCTTTCATTTCTTGGTCTGTTTGGCTCAAGTTTGTGAGATTATCCTTTCAAACACAAGCAAGCTTTGTCAAGCTTCCAAGAAAGCAGTTTGTTTTTCCTAACTTCTCTGCATGTTGTGCTGTATTGCAGCAAAGGTACGTGCATAACATTAACATGTTTTTGTTTTTTAGAGGTATATGGAAGTGAGTGGAAATCTGAGAGACTTGTATGATGATAAGGATGGGTAAGTGTCTGCAAAAAGACTTGATCTGGCCTTTTTATAAACTGAAAGGTCTGCTAGCTAAATACCTTCACATAGGGTATGTCTACACAGCAATTAAACAGCCCCTTAGCCCAACCCCTGCAAACCCGAGTCAACTGGCACAGGCCAGTCACAGGTTTTTAATTGCAGCATAGACTTACCTGTAGTGCTTTACAAAGCCACAGAAGGGACTTGATGGCACTTCGTAAGGCCATGTATAAAGAGAGTGAAGCATTTAGAGCAATGGCATTTCTAAAAATAGAGATTCCCCCCCACCCCCTCCTCCAAAGCAAACTTAAGTTTTCTTCCAGGAGTTTTATTGCACTTGCCAGATTTTAGCTTGGGAGGAAAAATCTAGTGCTGGAAATAAACCATTGATGACACATTTCTGATGAGTGTCCTGACATAACCTTACCAGTACCATAGAGCAGCAGGTCATTATAAAGCTATTGCTGGCTTAAGATTTGGCTGTAAAATACCATTTGATCCAAAGTGTGTGGGGGTGGGAAGGGGAGGGAAAGAATAATTGTGCCATAAATGTAGGCTTTCCAAAGCATCATGTTAGAGAAGAAATTGCCACTAAAATGTTCCATTATATAAGAAACAGTTAGGGCTGAGTTATCTGCACTCCCATTTGTCGATTTAATGATCTTTCAGAGGGGGGATCAATAAAAACTACTGAATATACTGATCGCAGAGTTTCATTCCTAGTTCATACCAAGACCTGTACATGGTTAAAGATTCCTGCAAATCACATTTAACTTGCTATGTGTTGCTTCTTCTGTAGAATAAGGGACAAGAAAGGGTGTTATTGGTTCAGTACACTTCAGCAGTAAATTTCTTCATGGCTATGTCTACACTAGCACTTTTGTTGTTAAAATTTTTGTCGGTTGGGGTGTGAAAAAACCACACCCTGACCAACATAAGTTTTAGGGACGAAAGCACTGGTGTTGTTGGGGGTGGTTTAATTATGTTGACGGGAGAGCTCTCTCCCGTTGGCATAGAGCAGCTACATGGGAGACATTGCAACTGGGCCACTGTAAGGTCTGTAGTGTAAATATAGCCCGTGTAACAGTTGCAAAGGAGTGTGTGTGGTGATGGTAGCAAATGTACCAGTGGAATCATATTTCAGTGCTTGATATTGTCAAAGCAACTCCCCAGATTCGCTATTGAATTTAATCCTGTGTAGGTTGTAACGGGGGGAGGAGGGATGGTTGTCTCTTTTGGCTTGGGTCCCTCACTTGAGTGGGAGACTCTGAGAGGCTTGAAGGGCAGTAATTGGGGACTATGCACCTGAATGTAGGAAGGAGAGCAGAGCTCCAAAATCCTAAACCTATCTGAGTTTGAGATCTCTATGTAATTTTGGTTGAGAGATTGGTGGGTGGGTAATGATTTTTCCATAGTTTAGGGAACCCTGTATAATCAGAACTAGAATCATTAATGAAACTCTCAAATTACAATATTACAAATTGCAGTAAACAATTCTAATCCTGCCCTCTGTTACCCTCAAAATCTGACTTTAATTGTTTCTCCTGGACCCTCAGGTTACGGAAGGAGGAGCTCAGCGCCATTTCAGGGCCAAATGAGTTTGCAGAATTCTATAATAGACTAAAACAGATCAAGGAATTTCACCGGAAGCACCCAAATGAGGTAAGTGCCCCTGAACACCATGGGAGAGATGGTATGTGGACCCACAGGACAGTGACAAGGAGTATATCTATACAGCATTGAGTGCTCTTGGATGCTTTGCATTATCAGTTTGGTTCTTCTCAACCGATTTCATTTACAATAAATTCCAAAATATTAAAATGTAGTGAGTGGAAAGAGGTGGTTTTAAAACAGGGGCCGTGTCCAAGTTCTGTGATAGAAGAGGCGTTCCATGAAAGAGAGAGAGCAGCCCAAAAATGAGAAAATGTGCAAAACACTAATCATGTCCCATGAATGTTGTGCTTTCAGTTTAGGAGCTGTGTTCTCCTCTGCTGCTGGGGAGGCATTCAGCATTGCCTTCCATGTGCTGGCCAGAGTGGTTTTTTGGGGGTGGAGGGTCCTCCTCCCCTCTGTGAAGTAGGCATTTTTAGGAGTTGTCTACATAATTTTGTTCCTGCATCAATGAGAGGATAGTCATGGGTGAGAGAACCCCCTGGAATTCAAAGACAGCAGAGTGCCAGTTGATGCAGGGGAATTTCAATGCAATTGCTTGATAGTTGACTGCATTTCTGTCCCTGCAGCCTCTGCACTGAACTACAAAGATCCTAGCACCTTGGCTTTTTCACACTCTGTGGCTAGGGAATCTACTGTTCTCCATGTAGTGCACTTTGTATATGTACTGATTAAATGCAGTCGAACAGGAACTGAACAATGCACACAGTAATATCTCAATAAGGTTTGTGTTGTATGTAATGGAAGAAACAAAAAGTTTGGAACAAGATGATCTTTGATTTGGCAGTGGGAATACTTCTACAATAGGTTCATTATGGAAAGTGCAGATTTGTCAATGAGACTTCACGTTAATTGGTCTGGACTTGATCACAGCAGTGAGTGTGTATTTTTCCTATAACGTCTGATCTTTCCCGAAGATCTGTGTGCCGATGTCAGTGGAATTTGAGGAACTGTTGAAAGCCAGAGAGAACCCCAGTGAAGAGGCACAAAGTGAGTCTGTGGTTTCATATTTAAACTTAGATCTAGCAAAAACACCATGCTTGCTTGTTTTTAGTTAGTGAGTTGTCTGGTTGGCTTTGCATGTCTCTGAATCTCTCTCCTTAATAACCCTCTGAAAGTTACTCTCCGATCAGATGCCTATATGTGTATTTTATCCACTCTGGAATGTTCTGCAGTAAAAGCGCCTCTCACTTGAGGGTGGATCTAGTGTATTACTGTAAAGGAGCAGTTAGTTGATTATGTTTAGAACCTGCAGAAACATTAAGAAACATCTCATGTAAGCATAGCTTGTATTCAGCTGCAGTTACAAGGTATGCATACGTGAGATGGCTCTAACACAAGAGGGATACTTGAAATGAGAACATTCTGCAGTAATTCTGATCTTCAGTATTTCTAATAAAGCTCTTTGCATAATGTGTCTTCTGTAGATCTAGTGGAGTTCACAGATGAAGAAGGTTATGGCCGGTACTTGGATCTTCATGATTGTTACCTCAAGTACATTAACTTAAAATCATCAGAGGTAAGAGGCTATAATTGCTTAGGAGATATACTCAAATATCTATTATTGAGTGGCCAGAGCCGAGCATTTCTGAGGTAATTTTAAATAGTTCATTTCCACCTACATGTTACACGGGTGCCTGTTTTTTGGAGGCTGCAGGTTAAGGATTTTTAAATTCTAAGTGACCCTTTCCTGGGCTGTCCCATTCGTGCAGGTGTATCTACAGTTGCTCTCACAGGCCTCTCCACTGATGTGGTCTTGAAAGAGGCTGTGCCCTTTTTCTCCCTCTGTTACCAAATAGCCCAGGGTCTCTAAGGTGGCATGAGAGAGAAAAAATGGCATGCTGCATCCCAGAATGGAGGTATGGAAAGATACCATTTCTTGTGGTCCAGTAGGTGACTGGAGATATATTGTTAATCAGGTTGTTGTGTGTGTAAAATCTGACTCCCAGCCTCTTTATTTTCAGAAACTGGATTACATCACATACTTATCCACGTTTGACCAACTCTTCGATATTCCCAAAGAGAGAAAAAATGCTGAATATAAAAGGTGGGCCCTTCATCCATGACAGGCTGTCCAGGAGGAATTAAATTCCGTGATGTGCATTCAAGGCCTGGAACCAGTTCTGATTTGTGGCTTTTCAAGCAAAGCTTATGCAAATTTGTGATTTTATATTTTTTAAACAAATTACCAATTCTGTGCTGTAAGTGCAGGATTCATTCATCTCTGTAGAAGAAGCAACCCTGGGTTTCAGGGCTTTGTGTCTGTGATACTGCAGCAGCCTAGGAATATAGTTCCCCTGGTGTTGCAGGAGAAAGTGTAGGAGTATTTCTTAATAACTAAGTCATTGCTCTAAGAAGTTACATGATGATGCTTCAGTGGAGGGGTACCAAGGTACTTTAATTTGGCATGATGAAGCGTATGAAGCAACGTTAAATGCTGAGTATAGATAATCTCTGTATATCCAGAATATTTAAATATGGTAACATATCAGCATGGAGCCTGTCGTCTCTTGCTACCTCTTGTTCTGAGGGTCTGTACGCTGAGTGTCTTTATACCAGGATCTCACTGCTGTAACTCTAAAACAACGGCCTCCCAAATGTTTGCTCGTTGAGACACAAGGTGGCAGAGGTAATATCTTTTATTGGAACAACTTCTGTTGGCGAGAAACAAGCTTTTGAGATAAACAGAGCTCGACTTCAGGTCTAGGAAATGTATTTAGCTGTTACACTTTGCGTACAAGGTGGAACAGGTTGTTTAGCATAAGTAGTTAACATATATTTCAAGGGACCAGTCGAGGTGAAGTGGCCCGTTAATGCCTCTCCAGTCCTGGGGTGAAGGGGAGTTTAGTGGATTATAGGCTTTTTGTTATAAACCATAAATCCAGTGTATCTATTCAGTCCATGATTTTTAGTGTCTAGCGAAGTTTTATGAATTTAAATGCCCAGGCTCGTCTTTTGAAGGTGTTGTGCAGATTTCTTTTGAGGAGAGGACTGACTGTATGTCTGCCTGGGTATAGAAAACCAGTGGCTGGCCTGGGTCAGCTGGCTGGGGCCAGCGACGTTTATCCCTGTGTGGACCTATCCTGCGAGGTCAGATTACGAGTGATCTCTTTGTGAAAGTGTTCACCCACAGGTGACATGGTGTTTTTTTGTCTTTTATAATTTTTCTGTGTGTGTGTGTCTGGTTTCACCCACATAATTGTTGTTGGGGCATTTAGTGCACTGGATAAGGTACACCACATATGATAGGCACGTGTAGAAGCCATGGATCTTGAAAGTTGTGTTGTGGGGGGTGTTGCTCATTGCAGCAGTGGAGATATGTCGACACGTTTTGCATCTATTATTCTGGCAGAGTCTGGTGCCACTTTGAGTTGGTGTGTCCTGGTCTGTGGTGATATTGCTTCTGATGATGAGGTTGGGGGGTTGTTTGAAGACCAAACTAGGAAGTTTAGGAAATATTTCTTTCAGGATGTGGCCCCCATTGAGTATGGGTAATAACTGACGATACACTGTATGGGTTCCAGTGTGGGGTGATTGGAGACACCTGGGGGTGTACAGTTGGAGGGGGGTTTATGTTTGTATTGAAGCGGGTTCTCTTTGGGTATTTGGGTGCTTAGTTCCATAATGTGATCTGCTTCTCTGGTGGAGTTGTAGTTGGTTCCACTTTTTGTTTTTGTGGTGGATGGCTGCCACCAGGTCTTTTTGGTAGTATCTTGCATGATTTTCAAGTAAGTTTCCTGGTTTTTTTTTTCTTTTCTTTTCTTCCCCTTCCAGTATGTGGGAGCATGGGATTAATTCTTGTTTGAGGGGGTCCCTTCTGGAGTATCTGAGGTACAGTAAATGGTTCCTGAGTTTTTTCCAAAGTCCTTCTGCAGAGTTATTCAGCAGATATGGAGTTGTAAGTGATGGTGAGACCTCTGGGGATGATGAGGTACCTTGCATTTGCTCAGGGAGTAGATGTTGCTGTTAAGTTTTGCTTCCTTTTTCTTCATGTTCAATTCAATATCTTCCATTGTTGTATTCAGTGTTATTGTAGCCAAGTTGGTCCCAAATATTAGAGAGACCGTGTGTGTGAGGTAATATCTTCTATTGGACCGACTTCTGTTGGTGAGAGACAAGCCTTTGAACCACACGGAGCTCTTCTTCAGGCCTGGGAAAGGTACTCTAGCATCACAGCTAAATCAAGATGGAACAGATTGTTTTGCATAAGTAGTTAACAGATTTCAAGGATCACTCACAGTGAAGTGGCCTGTTAATACCTCTCCAGTTGTTTGGTGAGGGAGATGGAAAGCTAGAGAGGGTTAGTGGGTTATTACAACAATCTATAAGCCATAAATCCAGTGTGTCTATTCAGTCAATGATTTTTAGTGTCTAGCAAAGTTATGAATTTAAGCTCCCAGGCTTATCTTTTGAAGGCGTTATGCAGGTTTCCTTTGAGGAGGAGAACCGAGAGGTCAGATACAGAGTGATTGCTTTGTGAAAAACATTCATTCACGATCAGGATGAAAATTCACTGGGGGGAATGTTACTGGGTACTCCTTAGATGTAGTTCTAATGTTTCATAAAGTAAGGACTTTCTGCAGAGTCCACACCCTCTCAGAAATGTGCAGCAGGATCTAAGCTGTCAGTGTTTTGGAATTTTCAAAAATGCTTTAAGTTTTGGCCTCGCTGCTCCTTTGAAGTCAAAGGGAGTTTTATCATTTGACTTCAACTGAAGAGGATTTAGGCCAATGCTGAGCACTTTTGAAAGTGGCATCCTATGTCTTTTAGCTTTTATGGTTGTGAAGAGAACTGTCCAAACATAACTAATGCAGGGTTTGCAACCGAGTGTGAAACAATAGCTCTGAGAGGTGTGAGCTGTCCCATCTATTTGTCAAGTTAATGATGAATATATAATGTTTTATCCATGCTCAAAGAATCCTTGGTTAAATGTGGCTGTGTAACTAGAGTTCACTGACATGGTGGTAAAAATATTAGAAGCCACCAAAATCTTGTCCCACATTAGGGCTCCTGCTGATGCCATTAAAGTGGTGGTAGCACTATTGGAAACACTTTGCTAAAATTCTCTACTTATGGACAAAACCATGGCTGGGACCCAGACCGTGATAGAATGTAGTGCACTGTGGCTTGTGTGTCTGGAATAATCCATGTTAGAGAACCATGGTTTAACCTTGGTAGATATCTGTGGCTCTCTGGAATGACTGTACCGGGGGGATCTGCCAAGGCAGGAATAAAACAGTTTGGGCCACAAGTATGCTGAAATATGGTGATGTTTGTAGTGTAGAGAAGGCCAAATATCAACAATCCACACTCATTGCTAATTATTTTAGTGTAAACATCCAGCTAATGTTGTTCTCTCTGGTTGTTTCCCCCATCTATTTCATGCTATTTATTTTTATTTTTTCTTTGAGTCCATACACTTTGCAGGCAAGCTTCTCTGTGTAAATGTTGAGCCTTTTCAATTTCAGACAAATCATCTCTTACTGAATTGCTGTTTACAAGACTAACAGATGATGCGGTATTAAATTACACCTACATGTGTGTTTGTGAGACTGTCAGGTTGCATGTGCTGTGTTTGTCAACTGTGAATCATGCCTGTGATCTAAAAAGTCAAACAGATGATGTTTTATTTGGATTGAAGCTTCTGGTGAAATAATCTGTTACCCAGAGGGTGATCTTAACAGCCAGGAGCTTGTTCAGTAGAAGAGAGATTTGTTGGGAAGGAAGGAAATAGTGGGAATATTCCCTGTATAATTGTGGGGCAAGGGGTGTCACCATGATGCGGTTCAGTATGTATGATGCAAAAATGTCTGTGTTCATCTTGCGCAAACTCTGATACCAAATTACCTGAGCTGGCTTTTCCTCTGCCAGGTATCTTGAAATGCTTCTTGAGTACCTGCAGGATTACACAGATCGGGTGAAGCCACTGCTGGATCAGAATGAACTTTTTGGGAAGATTCAGAATGAGTTTGAGAAGAAGTGGGACAATGGAACGTTCCCTGGTTGGCCGGTGAGCAATCATTATGCACATGTGAAATGCTGATCTGTTTCTCACGGATTGGGTACAATGTCGTGGTGTGTAAAATGGTCATCAAGGTTAACAGTCTCACAGTGTAGTGTAGCTTGGTTGTGTCCCAAAACAGTAGACACAGCTTACTGCTAGTGTGTTTTCTGTCTGTCTTTCCAGTTATCTGGAGGTTTCCCATGTATTTGATTTATTCAGTTTAGTGCGGAGATCTCCCCATTATTAACAAGATCATTGTTCTTGAAGCAGGGAGGATATTTTGGTATTGTTGCTCAGATGTTATGTAATGTCCTGAAGATCTATCTAGCAACTTATGTGGCTTTTCTTGGCAGAAAGAGACCAGCAGTGCACTTACCCATGCCGGAGCCCATCTGGATCTCTCAGCCTTTTCCTCTTGGGAGGTATGTATGTTCTCTGTGTGTTAAGCACTTTATACCGAAAATCTTGGTGGAATCCGTCCACCTTGTTCTTTTTCAAAATTCTCTTTGTGGGAATGAGAGACTCAGGCCACAACCACTGTAAATGGCAAGTTCTCTGCTTTCTGTCGCTGGAGATACCAGTAACCTGGAAGCATTTTTCTCCATCGTAGCTGTGGGCAAGCTCCTGCCATAGAGGCCATTGATCTGGGTAGAAGAGAGCCATCTTAGTGCTTTCATGAGTAATGTTGGATTTTTTTAATGAATTAAAATGGACACACTTGGATCATATTGTTAACACCTGAAAGCAATGCTCATGTACATTGGTTTATTTTAATTGTACAGGAATTGGCCTCCCTGGGACTGGACAGATTAAAATCTGCTTTACTGGCTTTGGGTCTGAAATGCGGCGGGTAAGAAACTGTGGCTTTTTTCTAGATTTGTTTCAGTTATTGAGCTGTTTGTCTCACATTTCTGCATTGGACATCGGTTTGTTTTCCAAAGATCTGTGTAATAATTCTTCTACAAGACAACGCTGAAAGCATCGCAAGGAATTCTTATCACATACTTTGCTCTGAAGTCTGAGGTTCGTAATGGACTAATACATAATGCGGAATGGTAGGACCTCAAGAGCCTGATGCAAAAGCAGTGCCTAAGCCATGTTCCTCAACGTGATGCTTAGTCTTATAATCTCAGGACCTCTGAATGATTTAATTTATAATGTAATTAAAAACATAATTATGTGAGCACAAACCAATCTACTTAAGAAATAACCCTATACCCTAGATTCACCTTCTTCCCTGTTTTCCCCCAGCACTCTGGAAGAGCGTGCTCAGAGGCTGTTCAGCACAAAAGGCAAATCCTTGGAAGCCCTTGATTCTTCCTTGTTTGCCAAGAATCCAAAGACAAAAGGAAGCAAAAGGTGAGTCCCCTAAAGTTTCATACCCAGGTTGGCCCTTCGCTTAGACTAAAAGTTTCCTGCTTGGCTGGTTATCTCCTTCATTATTGCCCCAATTGCAGAGCTGAGATGTTCCTGGAGCATTAAGATGCTCTGCGTATTGGGGCCAAATGACTGAGTTAGCTGGTTAGTGCGTCTAGCCTGACTGATCAGTACATGTGCAGCAGAGGCTACACCGAGTGGTTGATATTTGTTTTCCCACTTTCTTAGTAGCTACAAATCAAATGTATCTTTAGGAACCGGGTGCATGGACAGCATTTGCAGTGCTTGAAAAGGATTTCACAAGTTCCCCTTTGTATTTCCAGGGACACAGAGAGGAACAAAGACCTTGCGTTCCTGGAAGCTCAGGTCTACGAGTATGTAGAAATTCTTGGGGTAAGGTTTTTACTTGTTACCTTTTTTGAGTTTTACAGATGCAGTGCCTTCAAAAGTTGTTGCAAGCTCATTCATGTCTTCAGTCTCATCCTTTCTTAAACACCATGTACAGAAGGGTTATTTTATGTTTGGTGCTGTACAAACCTGGAGAGGTTTAAGGCAGGGAGCTGGAACTGCTTATTCCTGTTGTTTGTTAACCTGTCAGCTTCGAGTTAAGAATCCATCTCCTACAACAATGGTGCTGAGGATTGGGTCTGCCTCTCTTGTGAATCGTGAGTCTTTGTAACCCAGACAGGACAGTCATGAGTGCCCTTGGGGGGCAGCCTTTTCTCCTGGTAGAACTTAGATTTTACATCGAACCGCCAGAGACAGCAAGCCCCTGTGAGTGCTGCCTTCATTCGGCTTCATGTTCCTGTCGCCGTTTTCAGTGGTCACTCTTAGAAGGCTGATTGCCACCATTGCCAAGCAGCTTGGAAGTGATTGTAATTAAAGCTTTCCGCTGTCTTCTCTTGGCGAGAACTGCATTATACCCAGCAACCTTTCAGACTGTTGGGCTGAGGAAAACCGGGTGGAGTTCTCGTGTTCGACTGCAGACAAATCAATGCAGTGTTGTGGCACAGGCACTATAATGAAGCCAGTGGAGGGGATTTAACACAAGAAGGGTGAATACGCCTGTGATTTCCCCACACGTTTTTTGGTTTGTTTGTTGCCACATATGCTGCCGTCTTTGGCTTCATGCATAACTCTTCATGCCTGCGTGCTTTCCTGCATCATAGGAACAGAGACATCTCACCCATGAGAATGTGCAGCGTAAACAAGCCCGCACAGGGGAAGAGAGAGAGGAGGAAGAGGAGGAGCAGATCAGTGAGAGCGAAAGTGAAGATGAAGAGAATGAAATAATTTACAACCCTAAAAATCTGCCTCTTGGCTGGGATGGCAAGGTGAGACTGGCTCCCCAGGCACTCAAGAGCAGAGATCTTTGACTGCATCCAAACCACCTGTCTTGCAATCTGACCTAAGCTTTGCCTGGCTTGTTTTTCAGCCTATCCCCTATTGGTTATATAAACTGCATGGTTTGAACATCAACTACAACTGTGAGATTTGCGGTAACTACACCTACCGAGGGCCCAAAGCTTTCCAGCGGCACTTCGCAGTAAGTAACGCTTTGGCATTAGCCTATCAATCGATTTTGAGGTAATCCTAGTTATATGTAACTAAAGGATGGAGTCTTGGTGATTGGAGCTGTCACCTGTGGGCCAGAAGGGCGTGTTTAAATCCTGTCCCAGGAGGTGGGCCCATGCGTGGTGCCGAGACTGCAGGGCTGTACCATTTGAAGAGGCACTCAGGTGCCATTTGCCCCTGGTGGTTGTAGGGTCTCCCTCCTTGGATACCCAGATTCCAATATCTAGCAGTGCCTGCGCTGTTGCTGAGGACCTGGTAGCTATCGCTTTAGATACTGGGAGTATGTTGACAAACACCTTACTGTAAAGTTCTCTGGCAAAGCTGATAGAGGAAACAAGTTCCATAAAACCCAAAGCTAAGTAACAGATTTTAATAGCTTTTAAAATGTACCTAGGAGCAAACTGGTCTTTCAAGGGATATACATGTAAGTGGATTCTAGTTGTGTTAGTACTGAGATTCTGAGCACTAGGAGACTCCTACACTGAAACCTGTGAGATGCTATTTCTGGATGCTGCTTCTCTCCTTGGGGTTAATAACGGTTTAATTATAATGCGCCTAAAAAGGCATGTTTTTAACCCTGCACTTCTGCACCCTGTGATGAGAACCCTTGATTGTGAATGTGCCATTTAAATGAAAGTGAACATTGTGCAAAGATGCTCAGGGGTTTATAGCGCTGCGTGTGTTGCACTTTATACAGTAGGGGAATCCCCACTCCTGCTTCTCAATGAACTTTTGTCCGAACTCTACAGTCTTTCCACTGGAAACCAGCCTTGCCCAAGTATGTGAATACTGTTATTGCATTCCGGGGGCGCCCAGCCACGTGGAATCACAAACTGCTTTTAAACTGTTGTTGTTGTAGTCTAGGATCATAGCTTAGTTCTAAGATTTGATACTATGAAATTCTCATAAGCGGATTAGACACCATTAACTTGAAATGTGTAGTCAGTTTAAAAAAATTAGTTTAAAAGTCACTTCAAGTATTGCCATTACTAATCTTTATGGATTTACAATCACATTTTCCTTTTTTTCTTGTATTGTTGTGTGAAAAGCCCGCATAAAAGGGAAACTGACAGAATCTTGTATATAGTCAAAGGAAACAAACTGGAAAATATGGATAGAAATAGTTTTTCCTCTTGTTTTCTTTCTGTTCTAGTCCCCTTGGGCATTAATTTGTTAGTGTTTTCAGACAGGTTTGACTTACTTTGTGGACTATATATAAAACTCTCTCCTGTATACTGATCTTTCTGCTCTGTCTCCAGGAGTGGCGTCATGCTCATGGGATGAGATGCCTGGGCATTCCCAACACAGCTCATTTCGCTAATGTCACACAGATTGAAGATGCAGTCTCTTGTAAGTGATGTTGGCATGTCTCTATTCAGAACTATTCTGAGTCTGTGCTGTTCTTTTGGGCACATGTGGGTCTGTTGCCTGCTGTGATTGCTGACTAAATGCCTCTTCATTGGCAGTGTTCTCACTGGGGGGTGTAACTCTTTATATGGTGGAACCTCAATCATCCAACTGCAATTAGGGGACACGACTCTCCTTCAGATAATCAAGAGGCTGGTTACACTCAGTTGCAATTCAGGAAGTTCTTCCTTTGGGTCTCCATGGTGCGGAGGGAGAAGGGAAAGACCTGATGAAATTCAGCCAGGGCAATCCTGTAGGTAAATCCTGTCACCAGCATGAAGCTTTAGCATTTTAACTGACCATAATTTAATGATGTTGGCTTTGGGTACTTCAGTCAACGCCAGAATGCAAAGCTTCTGCTCTGGGCACCTACCTGCTGAGGGCAGCAGCCAGCACGAAGTTGCCTGTCCACAACCGAGAGATGCAGAGATTGACTCTTCGCTCTGGAAGCAAGAGTGAGCCAACTGTGTCACCTCTTGCTCTGGCAATCCTGGAGTAGGAAGGGAGAGTCGGATAGAATCTCTGCCTGGGCACAGCAGTAAAGCCCAGAAAGAGGAGTTTAATTTTGCTGTTAAGGCTGTGTCTATCCAGCAGCTGGGCGGTGCACTTCCAGCTCAGATAGACCTACATCTGTTAGCTTGGCCTAGCCACTGCAGCCACCCTTCTATTTTAGTGCACTCACTGGAGAGTTGCACCTACCTGCTGCTGTGTAAACATAGTCTAAGTCAGTATTTCTCAAATGCGGCCACCAGGGGCTTTTCTTGCGGCCACAGCCTCCAGGGCAGTGACTGGGGGTGGGGGGAAGCAGTGAAACCTCCCCCAGGGCCACCAGCAGGGGTTGGGCCCTGCCCCACTCTGGAGCCACAAATGCCAGAAGAGCAGGTGGCCCGTGAGTTCCCCACCTTCCCTGGGGCAGTGAGGCTAGGGCTTTGGGCTACAGCTCTGGGGTGGTGGGTGGCAGGCTCCGGCCCTGGCTGTGTGGCAGCGGGTGCCAGCCCTCAGCTCACCACCCTCCCGCATCGCCACTGGACCCCACTGTCTCCCTACCCACCTCCCTATCCAGGGTTTAATTTGTCCCCTGGTTTGCCAGAGCTCAGTAAGTCTGCTGTGAAAATTGACACTTGTAATTCGTATGTTTGTTAATATCACTTTTCACAGCCTCCCAGCTAGCTAGTAAGTCTGCTGTGATTATTAACAAACATACAAATATCACTTTTCACTGCAGCAGGCTTATTAGCTAGCAAATCTTTTATTAAAAAAAAAAAAACACAACAACAAAAAGACAAGAATGTGCAAAGCACCTTAATTGCGTGTCTATTCTGTTTAGGTCCAGTAAGACTAGAGACAACTGTGCATTATTTTTATTATTGAATCTGCAAAGCAGAGCCAGCAGTGCACATACAGCGCTCAACTAAGGGAAATGGCATTCTGATCCAGTGTTACTTTGTATTCGCAGTGTGGGCAAAGCTGAAACAGCAGAAAGCTTCGGAGAGATGGCAGCCTGACACAGAGGTGAGCTGAGGATGGGTGGTACTGTTTGGCTGAATCTCTCTTGTTACCCTGCATAACCTCTAGCCCCAGCAAAAGAGGTCCCAGTTCCCTGGAGAATCTGTTGAATGCTGGGGAGTATGTTTGGAGCCCCCCCCCCCCCCCCCCCCCCCCCCCCCCCCCGCCCCATCTTGTAACCAAGCTCCTCTTGGTGGAATTGTGTCGAGCTGCACATGCCTGGCTGGGAATGTATTGCTCGTTAGTATGACACCAGCCCTTCTCTCTGTCTAGGCATCTTCAGAGCGTTCCTCTGCAGTGTCCAAACCCTTCCTGTTTGGAAAGGGGGGAGGGGGAGGAGTGAGGTATCTTTAATTTAAATGGTGAGAGATTCCGTAGAGTCATTCTGTTAAAATTGTAACTAAGACCCTTCCATTGTAGCCCAGGGGACCTACCATGATGGAGCAGACTGTTTATAGAAGGCGCGTACAATGCAGTGTGAAATCCAGTTTATTACAGGATTTGCCATTGTCCTGCTGAGTTTAGCTAAGCTGTGATGGAGTGGACAGCGGCAGGCAGTGTAACAACTGAGCGTGCTCCAGCTCAGTCCTCATTGCAAACCACTATTTATCCTTCTCTGGGAGTCCGCTGAGAGACCCCGTGTGGAGATGGGCGGAAGGGGGATCTTAGTCTGTTTTAGTTTGAGGGGCTGACAGGCTGCTGTTGGTGAAGCTAAACCTCAGTTACCGTTACACTCTCTCATTCTTATTTCATGTCGTGCCCAGATACTACCAATGTTCTCGCTTCCCTTCTAGGAGGAATATGAGGATTCCAGTGGGAATGTGGTGAATAAAAAGACTTATGAAGACTTGAAACGTCAAGGGCTGCTGTAACTTTCTCTGGTTGGAGGATTTGGCACCTCTGAGGCCCTTGGTGAAGCACACTGAGCCCTGTGCTTTCTTCTCCCTACTTTTGCATTTTCTGTTCCGCATGAGCATACATTTCAAGGACACTTTGTAGAATCACTTTCTAGTAAGTCCCTTCTTGTGCAAGGCACAGTCGTGATGGTCCAAAATGTATTTTATACTAAAAGATACTGCAAAAATAAACTGATTTTAGCGTAGGAAGTCCTGAGTAACTTCTCTCCTTTTGTAGCCTGGTAAGGAAGAGCTCAACTCGATGAAAATATCAAGAGTTTCTCATGTACACAGCTATTAGAGATCACAACTCCCAGTATAATATCGTTGCTTCTCTGATGCTCCAGTTCTTTGAGCTGCTTTGGTGGGATTGACTTTTTTAAAAACCACCCGTGAACATCCCAAGTTAAAGTGAGCACTAGGTCCACAGGACTCTGAACTGAGCCGTGTGAATAAGACTCTTGTTTTCCCTTTCAGTCCTGGTTTCTGTCCATGCAGTTACTATAGGAGGAATTGGGCGCTAGGAAGCTGGTGAGCTAGCCAGTGAGAGTGGCACTGCAGGAAAATGAAGAGCAGCAGCAGGTAGTGTGAAAGGCGGTTTCCAGTTCTGTCAGCATTCTTGAGTTTTTAGGGGCATTGCTTTTCCCTCCCTTTCTTGATCAAAAATACGACGGCATCGGCTGCAATGGAGTGAGTGTCTGGAGGCTTCTGCACTGGTGGTGGTTAGGTGGTCCCCTTGACCTTGTACTGCAAGAAAACAACCAACAGTCTCGTCGTATTCTATTACTTACCCACAGTAATGGCAGCATATGATGAGTCAAGTGTGTAGGTTCCTTTTTAGTCTTGCTGTTCCTGAACATCTAACACGAACTGCTGGGAAATGGAACATTCTGGATATCCCCATCGCACTACATCTGTTTGGCTCAAAGTGGTGTTAGCATCAGCCCATTCCTGAGCGCTGTGCTATCAGTGTGCTGTAAGGCTGCTTGAGTTGAGGAGGGAGATGTAGGAGGCTGGGCAGGGGCTTGCTTGGAATGAATAATGTTAGGGGCAGCCTTTCTTTTCCTGGGGATGAGGCAGCTTTAATCTCTCCTGCAATGGGGAGAGCCCAGGTCAATATTTGGTGGTCAAGTGTTTGTTTCAAACAGTGTATGTCCATGAGAATCAGGTCCTTGCTTGATTAAACTCCATTTTCAGTATGGCTAACCCTATGCCTGAACCTCTGCGTAGGGTTTTCCTTGGGGGCTAGTGGTGTGTTTTTGTTGGGTGATTGCTGTCTGAGAGTATGGTGGCAGATCGAAATGAGGAAGAAGCAATAGAAGGTCCTAAACTAACCTCAATTCCTTGTTTCATTCCCAGAGAGCGAAGGTGGGTGTCAGTGTGACAGGCTGACAACACCCCCAACGAACTTTATTGAATGACGTTAAAACCTACTTAGGGTTAGTACCTTTGGGGGATATTGTATTGGAAATGCAACTATTTGTGAGATTGGTGGGGACTTCTTTAGAAGGGAGAGGAGACTATGCCCTCTGGGGACAATACATGTGAAGTGGATTTTGTAGGAAATACCTTTGGGTGAGTGAATGCACGTTATATGCATCCGAAGAAGTGGGCTGTAGTCCATGAAAGCTTATGCTCTAATAAATTTGTTAGTCTCTAAGGTGCCACAAGTACTCCTCTCCTCCAAGGCAACCTTTTGAAGATGAGGCCTGGGGAGAAGGATCCATTGTATGCTAATTACCTGCTACAGGGGTCTTTGGTCTGGAGTTTCCAAAGGGCATACCTGTATAAAGGGCAAACGGAAGGTGTTGTGGGTGTGCTTGTTCTGAGCTGAGGCTGTGAACACAAAGAATTCCCTGTGTTAGGATTTAAAGGAGGACTGCTCCTGCCAGAATCCATGTTGGGATTTGGGGGTGGGGGAGTCCCCTGGTAAGCTTATTAGCATATGTGTGGGTTCTTTCACTATTGTTATTGTATTCCTAAGCAATACAGAGAAACAGTAGGCTTGCATAGAGAGACCTATGTGGTGCTTGTAACTGTACCAATTACACTGTTCGCTGTCTCTGAAGAGAGAGCAGACAGGTCTGTTTAGATGGACTGTCTTTGATGGGGTAACACAGTGAAGGCCAGGGAATGGTGCTGTCTGGAAATACCCCGGTCAGAAGGGAGAGAGTCGTGGATTTCCATCTAGGAGAGGCAACCATTGAGACGCTGGAAGCCAGGAGTGGGTGCCTTTGGAACACAGCAGGGAAATACAGGTGCAGTGGCCCTGCACTGTGACGGTCGGCTCTGCAGTTTCTCTGGCAAAGTGGCATCATTATCCAAATATGCAATCTGCCAGACAGTGTCAGTTTAGCCAGTCCCAGCAAGCGTTTGCAGAATTATTCAGCAGAGGGCACCCCAGCCACAGTCTTGGAAGCTGATCCAGGCCAGTCGTCTCTAGCATGTAACTTGTGCAGTTTTATCACTCTGTTTATGGACTGGTCAGAATGCTCAAATTGATTTGAGAATTTCCTGCAGAAGCTTGTGACTTTCTCCCCTACGTGAACAGCTGGCCTGTGTTTGAAATCCCTGCTGTTGATTGGCTACATGTGTGGTTTGGCTTGCTCTGGTACTTGGCTAGAATCTAGCTGCTAGATGATGTAACAGTACAATATAGGTCTCAAACCCTTACGCGAGAGTGTAGTTTGAAAGCTGCTCTTAGTGAGTGCTCAAGCCTCACCATCCATTGTAAAGCTCTCGTATTTGGGGAGAGGTTAGGCTGTTCAGCAGGTCTGAGCAAAGCCCCTCAGTTACAAGGGGAAAAGGAGTCTGTCCTGGAAGAAACTTGGAAACTGCAGGAGGAGGCGTGGTTAAGCCAGTGAGCTGCCCCATGGGTCTCATGCAGTGAATACACACAGCTTAACTTCCAGGTTGTTTGGAGTATGGTTGAATGGAGTAATTCCCTAATCTCGGGTGCTAACCCCTCTTGAGATACATCCAGTATTGATCCCTAAGCAGGAACCCTTAATATCTGTGTGTTTAATATGGAATGATGTGCTGCCTCCCCCTTGGGCCAACAGAAACAGAACTCAGGTTTCAGAGTAACAGCCGTGTTAGTCTGTATCCGCAAAAAGAAGAACAGGAGTACTTGTGGCACCTTAGAGACTAACAAATTTATTAGAGCATAAGCTTTCGTGGACTACAGCCCACTTCTTCGGATGCATATAGAATGGAACATATATTGAGGAGATATATATACACACATACAGAGAGCATGAACAGGTGGGAGTTGTCTTACCAACTCTGAGAGGGCAATTAAGAGAAAAAAAAAAAAAAAACTCTTGAAGTGATAATCAAGATAGCCCAGTACAGACAGTTTGATAAGAAGTGTGAGAGTACTTACAAGGGGAGATAGAGTCAACGTTTGTAATGGCTCAGCCATTCCCAGTCCTTATTCAAACCGGAGTTGATTGTGTCTAGTTTGCAAATCAATTCCAGCTCTGCAGTCTCTCCTTGGAGTCTGTTTTTGAAGTTTTTCTGTTGTAATATAGCCACCCGCAGGTCTGTCACTGAATGACCAGACAGGTTAAAGTGTTCTCCCACTGGTTTTTGAGTATTTTGATTCCTGATGTCAGATTTGTGTCCATGAATTCTTTTGCGTAGAGACTGTCCGGTTTGGCCAATGTACATGGCAGAGGGGCATTGCTGGCACAGGATGGCATAGATCACATTGGTAGATGTGCAGGTGAACGAGCCCCTGATGGTGTGGCTGAGAAACAGAACTGGCACCATTGGCCTTCCTCTCTGATGCCACAGGGTATGCAGCTGCCCCTGCCTGTGTTGCTTTCCACTGAAACAGGGAGACTAGTCACATACTGTGCTTAAGAGAAACAGGCTTCACACCAAGCTGCTCTGTCACCTCCCAGCTCCCAGCAGATGAATGGACGGAAAGGACCCAACCGATTTTGGATTACAGGGACATGGCTAGAGTGGAGGGTCACACACTGCCTAGCCTGATGGGCTGGATCAGTGTGTGACAGAAACAGGGAAAGTTCATACTTTTGTGGGGAGGGGGAAGAGTCTCCCTGTAGGGGTGTCTCCATCAGGAAATGCCAGGACGTGGGCTGCTGCTGTTCCAGAGAGCCGAACCCTCAGCCCCTTCTCCAGCCAGTGTGATTCTGCCCCCTAGCTTGGTGACACAAGATGCCTTAGGGAGAAGTGCAGAGCACAACTGTACCAGGGATTAGCTGCCGCCCAGTGCTCACAGGTGATGCAGGACTATGGAGAATCACTCTAGAGCATGTTCCTAGGAGGTGGGACAGGCAGCTGGGGCTTGTAGTCTACCCCTGCAGCAAGTACAGGGTTTCCCTTGGGCTCCTCTGCCCGCCAGGCACGCTTGTTTGGCTCATTTTGCTACATTAAAATCCCAGTGGTGAGAGCTCCCTAGGGTGAGCAGGTCTGGGAAGAAAGGGAGTGAGTAATCAAGGCTAATTGGGTCTGGCTGGGCAGGCTGATTACTGTAATTACTCCAGCCCTGTTCCTGGCCCTGAAGGGATAGTGAAATCTAGCGAAGGTGTCCTCCCATGTTGGGGTGAGGAGGCATTGGAGATGGCTGCAGATGAGCTAGGGAAGAGGCAACAGCCCCTATGCTCGGATCCGAGCGGTAGCTGTGCTGAGGCAAAGGCAGTTTCTGCTGGGGGGACAGGCTGGAGCAGGTGAGGGAGCGGTCCCTGTGTGGATTTCACTGCAGTCCCTGAGTGTCAAAGCAGCAGAGCCCTGGATAACAGCAGAGGTTTGTATCCAGCAGGGAAAGCCTCACAGTCGTGCTAAGAGCAGAGGAAAATACTAGCTTTAGCCAAGCGCTCCTCAGTGTAACACACAACGGCATCGCAGTCCCAGTGAGGGGATGGGGACTGAGGGCAGAGCTGGGTCACAAATTCTAATTCTAGCTCTGTTCCGGACTCAGTGACCGTCTGTGATCAGGGACAGGGCAGCCCTGCCTCCTGTGGGCTTGGGAGCGGTACAAGCACTTAATAGCATTTTAGAATCAGATGTCAAGAGCCAAGATACAATCTCCTTCACGGGCTCTCCTGCACCGCTCCTTATTCCATTCCTAGCCTTCAGTGCTACGACCGAGTCCCGCTCACGCCTGGGCTGGCAGCAGAACCATTGTGCCAAGGCAGCTGAAAGAATCAGGGTCTGAAATCTCACAGGCCCAGAGGACTAGGAACAGCTGTCCCTATAGGATGGCTCAAGCTACTGCCGCAAAGACCTTCCCATTCCCCAAAGTACCTGAGATTAAAGCAATAGGGCTCATCTGCACCCATCCCCCTCCAGCTCCAGAGTAGGGAACAGGTAACCTAATAGCATGTGCACCTAGGACAGTGATTAATGGTTGTCAGGACAACCTCTTCTGCCCTGGCAGAGTGTACAAAGGTTGGGGACTGGTGGAAAAGGATTGGCTGATCAGACAGTTGCTATGAGCAGAGAGCCACAAAATTGTTCCCAGTACTCCCCTCTCTGCTGATTGTTACATTCAGCAGCGCATGTGGGTGGTGTCCCCAGGAGGTGCCCCTGAGAATGGCACTTGGTCTCCATACTTAGACTTCTGGGTTTTATGAGAAATGCAGCTGTGCTCCGTTGTCCCTTAGCCTCTGACTGCCAAAAGCCGGGAGTGAGGGACTGGGGATGGATTGCTCAGTAACTGCCCTGTTCTGTTAATTCCCTCTCAAGCATCTGGCAGAGGCCACTGTTGGAAGACAGGATACTGGGATAGACGGACCATCAGTCTGACCCAGTGTGGCCATTTTTATATTGTACAAGCCCTGGAGAGCTCCATGCATTGGGTGGCAGGTGGAAGTGGGGAGAGTCAGCTGGGGCCACCAGTTAGTCTCCTTGACTGAGAAGTCCCCAGCCCCACGCTAGAATCTGCCTTGGGAGAACTGCACCTGCTAAGTCCTAGGGGCTGCCTATTAGCTCCTCTGTAATGCGTCCTCTGCGAGAACATGCGACCGGATGTGGGTGAGCCTGTGGGCCTGGCTCCTCCCTGGCTGTGGGTCAGAGGGTGAGCTCTTCAGAGCAGGGCCTGATGTCTGTCGGTGTTGTCTGCGCTAAATCCTAGAATCGTGGTGGCGTAGGTGCCTCTTACTAGCCCTCTTTGCTCTGGGCTGAGTGCACAAGGAAGCTGAATCTGTCCCTTCAGCCCCCGGCAGGTGCGGAGGACTCCCCGGTCCCGTGGGTGATCTGACGGTAGATTCCCAAGTGAAAGGAATTTGAAGTGTTGCCACGAGGAGTCGTCCATGTGACTGGCCTGTCCGTAACTGAGAGGCTGTAGCTGGGTGAGAAGATGATGGCTTGTTACAGGCCACGTGAGGCTGTATTAACCTGTGTAAGCCCTGGAAGAGGGGCTGGCTATTTTCCAGGGCAGGTTGCCGGGCCTTGGCACTGAGCGTGGGGGGGCTGGGAGCCAGCTTGCCTGCCCAGCCGTGTCTTTACCCCCTATGGAGAAGTGCTCCTTTTGGCCCAGTTGTGTTCTTTCGTAGCCCCCGTAGGGGGGATGGAGTCGGAGGCAGGAGAAGTGGTGTAATGAGATAGCAAACTGGCCACTCTTCCTGCGCCATGCTCTGCCCATGTGGCAGGTGGCTCCCGTAATGCCCGTTACTGTGCTCAGAATGCACACGCTGCTGTTGGCAGGGAAGTGAAGCTGTCTGTGCATGTGAACCTGCCCTGCCTCCCTCGCTCTCCCATTGACTGCTGGGGCCCTGGGGTGGAGGGAGACAGAGCTCCCTCCCTGGCTGTGCTGCCCTGACTCTTGCCCACCTGCAGCCCCTCAGGAGTTTTGCTGTCACACAGGTTGGCTGGTGAGCCATGTCCACTTTCTCTCTGGTTAATGCAGCCCAGAGCTGTCCCTGTCTCCCTCCCCTGGACCCTGCAGCCCGCTGCGTCCCTGGGAGCAGCAGGGAACAAACACCTCTCACTGGCTAATGGTTTGAGCCACTCTTCCTGGGCGGGGAGGTGGGGCTGCTTGGCAGGCGCCAGAGTGAAGCACCTGTACTACATGCATCTCCGGCAGTAATTAGTGCCGAGCACAGGCATCCCCCTCCCCACTCCGGCTCCCTGCAGGGCGATCACGGCTGCGGAGAGCAGACAGACAGGGTGAGTTGATGCAATGGGCTGTCCTTCCCCTGCCCTGCCTTGGGGGGAAGCCCCCTTTCTCAGGTGGTTGGACCTGACCCTTACTCGTAATCTCTCCTGGAGCCGGGTGTGGCTCTGAGGAAGGAGACTTCCAGCACCTCTGTGCATTGTTCAGGGGCGGCTGGTCTTTCAGTAAGAGCCTATGGGGAAGCAGGGACCAAAGCTATCAAAACCCCACCAGGCTTCCCCCCTGGAGCTCACTGTGCAGCCCCAGAGTGCCAGAGATCCGCTGGGTGCATTGCCGTGTATCAGGAAGGTGGCCCCAGGACTTCGACTGACTGCTCCTAACAGAGCTCGGCTCAGCATGAACCCAGAGCTGATTTCCAGCCTGCTCCATTCCTTCAGAAAGGTTAATCTGATCGCTCCCTGCTCTCCTCCTGAAATGAGCTCCAGCCCCCACCCTGGAATGGCCCAGGTCTGCTGTCCTGGCCCAGATGCAAGAGCTGCTTGGGTTCTGCCTTGTTTCGAAGGCTGGGGACAGGGTAGGAAGGGGAACCTCACCTGGTATTGGCTTCCATCTCATTCATACTGGACAAGTGGCTGCAGTCAGGGCGAGCTGGAGTGGATGTCTGACTACCCTGAGGCAGTTGTGCCAACCCTCACTGCTCAGAAAGGATGAGCCAGGCCCTCAAAATCAAGAGCTTTTTTTTAAAAATTGGGTTCTTTTTATTTCTGTCTGGTCTTTGAGCCTGTAGGATTCACAGCTTCAGCTTCTTTCACAGGCAGGAGGGCTAGAAATTCACTGTAAATGAAAGCTGAGATCCTCCCGTAATCACTGGACTCCAGGAGCTGGGGGTTTATGAGAAACACCAAATACAGCCAGACTCCTGATAAAATCGTAACTGGTGGTAACAGGCTTGCCTGGTTCCCTAGAAGCTGGGGGTGACCCCTTCCTGCTGTGAGTGGACGCAGGGGCGGAGGCAACCAGCAAGACTTGTAAAAAATAATTTTCAGTAGAAAATCTCGTGCTAGGCTCCCTGCAATCAGCGGGAGGAAACCGTCCCCCTTCCCATAGAACCAGCTGGGGCTCCAGGTGCGATCCAAGGAGCGAGCTGGCAGTAGGAGGGTGATGGGTTTGTTCCACACACAGACCTGGTGGGAAGGAGTGAGGCATCTGGACATGTTCTAAGGTGATCCCTGAAGAGCTGCTTGAGGGGGGGCCCCCACTCCCCAGAATGCACCGAGTGACGGTGCTGGGAATCTGTTTCAGCACCTCCCAATAATAAACCAGTTCTGGCCACAAGCGCTGCCATCCTACATCAGACCAATGGGCCTGTCTAGCCTCACTGATCCAGCATCCCTGCCTCTCTGGATCTGACCGATGGTTGTTTGATCTGGTATCTGACCATGGCACGGTGGATCGGGCCAGCTGGGCTGGCTTTGTCGCTCCAACACTGCTGCACTGATTATAACCAGACTCCCGTCCAACAAGCGGAGGGAGGAGAAATGTCTCTGCACATGTTCCTTGGGTGGCTTTTGGGGCCCCAGCCTGTTACACCC
The DNA here is from genome assembly GCF_027887155.1 of Malaclemys terrapin pileata. Lineage (NCBI taxonomy): Eukaryota > Metazoa > Chordata > Testudines > Emydidae > Malaclemys > Malaclemys terrapin. The sequence goes on along the minus strand of NC_071526.1, from coordinate 19,381,002 downwards.
TTTATCTGGGCATCATTGCACCAAGGGCAGAGGTGCTTTTGTGTGTAAACTGGGTGTTCCATGCAAGGCCCATGTGTCTGGCCGGTGTTGCTCTTTCAGCAGCAGTGATTCCTGCACTTGGTTGCCTCTCTGAGCAGCCTGTAGCCGGAGCTAGCCAGGGTGGCACTGTCATGGAAATGCACGGCTTGGGCATGCCAGGGGAGTGGGAGACAGCTTCTCTTTGTGCCCATCGCTGAGAAAGGGACTCCAGAAGGGATGTGGAGCTCTCTACAATCCGAAGTGTTTCCCTCTCCCATCCATGGAGGCTGTTTTAGCTGTGAATGTTCCACATCAGTTATGCCCCAGAACTCTCAGGCCCATGTGCTGCTCTTTGCTAAACCCCAAGGGGCCAGGAGGGATGTTTTTGGAAATAGGCATTTTTCTTGCTAGTATTTTCCCTTCTCCATTCAAGGTGAAAATCTCCATGTGCAGGGGCCTGGCAAAAGGCCTGTGTGCCCCTGACATCCCACCTGCGCCTTCTGCACAGGGCAAGTGGGAATGTCAGCCCGTGAGCCGGAGCTTAACCCAGCCTGTCTGGCCTGCCTGTGCCGGGGTTCCCTTAGCCGCTGGGACTAGCGCTATCACCTAATGAATTCTGCACGGTTGTTATCTCCGGGAGGGGCTCTCAATGGGGCAACAAAAGGGGAAGGGCCAGAATGGGACTTAGTAGGTTTAACGAGCTGGGCATAGGGCCGACTTTCGGATGAGAAGTAAACTGGGGCCATGGCCCCTTGTGGCCAGCACAGAGCCTCTGGCTCTTGGTTTGATAGTTGGCTGATATTTGACTAATGTCCTAAAGCTGGGGCCCAAGGGTCAGTTACAGGAGCTTTAAATCAGGTTTGCGGACTAGTGAAAGATGAAGCTGTTGTGTTAGAGATGAGCTCTCGTATGTGTGCTCAGAGGTTGTTACCCTCACTACGGTCTGTTTGCACAGCACAGGACCTCCCATCAGCCCATCCATCAGGAAAGCGGCTTTGGCAGTTGGAGAAAGGTGAAAAGTAAAGTAAGCTATTCAGGAGAGAGGGGGAGAGTTATGCTGCTGATTCTATTGGTCCATAGTGAAGCGAAGGGAACCCAGGATCACCAGCCCCCTCCTTTCCTGTGTGGGAGCCGAGCACCGTAGTTGCAGGCTCACTCGTTCCTGGCAGAGAGGCCCCTCTTTCCCAGCTGTTCACATCTTTATTTTGAATAGAAGAAGCTAATTGTTGCTCCATGCCTATCCGCACAGGCGTTGCCACTCAGCAGGTCTGTTTGCAGCTTTACGAATTACCTGTGAGACTCAGGCAAACACAATGTCGCTATATCAACGGAGCTGCACGGGGGCTCCCATGTGTGTTGACTTCGTTCTGAGCCCCTGGACGATGTTGCTGCCTGGTTGCTATGGCAGCCTTGATGAGTTTGGGGAGCCTTACGGGAAACAAAATGATGGTTGTGCCAGGTCTGAGGTTAGACTCCAGGTCTGAGCCTGCATCCTGCCCAGTGCTGTGTCTGCTAGGCCCTCACATTGCTCAGCTGAACAATCTCTGCCATCACCACATTCCTAAATGTCCAACACGATACCCTAGCCCCCTGGATTTGCACAATACACTGTGCAGCTCCCCCAGCTGCAGTGTTACAGGGACAAGAATCTGCACTGAGACCCCCCCCAGGATCTCTCTAGTCCCAACTCCTGCTCTTCCTTCCATGTAGCCCAGGCAGCCTCTGAGTTAAAAGCAGCGCCTGGCTCTGTTGCTGGACGACCGTGTCCAGGAATGCCCTACCGTTGGTGTTAGTACGGGGGAGGGGCTGGGTCAGTAGCCCAGAGACCAAGGAGTCCCACGGGCTGCACAAGAAGAGAACTCGGCATGGGCTGCCTCAGTGTAAGTTCCTGGCAGGGAGCCCCCCACCTCTGCCCAGTCCGGGCAGCGCTGCGTCTGAGGTGGTGGCTGCGAGGGAGGGAGGGCCTGGCCTGGCTGGAAACTCCTTGCAGGCCCCAGGCAGGACTGTCCCGCTGGCTTGGAGGCACATAGCCCGTAGCTCAGGGCCGCATGGTTCTCCCTGGGACAAGCCGGCGGGAGTGCCCTGTGCCCATGCAGCGCTCTGCACGTATTAACATGGTGCTGCGAGGCTGCGGAAGCTCAGGCCCTGAGGGGAGCTCTGGGAAGTGGGCAGATTCTCTGACCGTCGGCCCCTGCTCCCTGAGGCCCGTTTCAGCTCTTGTTGACTTGCTGTGGCTGCCTCAGTGACTGGAAGGGCCCCTGTTGCTGCGCCTGAGCAGGGTGGTGGCAGGGACATCTCTTGCAGTTCTGCCCCTCGGCTCAGAAACCAGTGAGGGTGACGAGGGTCCCTGGGTGAAGCGGGAGCAGCAGCGTGAGAGGCGAGAGCTGCACTGGCAGGCACAGGTGGGGGCAGGGACCCAGGCCTGGGCTCCATTGGGGGCTTACAGCGTGAGCCCTCTGGGGCAGCCGAATGAAGACATTCCCAGGTTCAGCAAAGGGAGAGAGGAGCTGGATGGCTGGGTGCAGAGCTAGGGGCGAGGGTGAAGGGGAGCCGGGTGAACTGAGTTGAGCTGCCTGTTCTTGCTTGGTCTGTCTGGGGGTTTCTGGGAACACCTCCGTCAAACTGGATCGGGTTAGAGCCTCCTGCGAAAGGGAGAGCTGCCTCTCTGGTGCGGCAGTGGGGGACTTGCGTCCCCCAGGGGGCTGATTGGGAAGTTGGACTAAACACGTCTGGTGAAATGAAGAAAGGGCAGAACTCCCAGCGTGAGCCGTGCCAGAATCATCCAGAGGGGGTGGGGAGTTCTGGGCTTTGAGGGACTGGTTGAAAGTGCACCTTGGAGAATAGCTATAGTGGAGCGATGAGTCTGGGTCTCTGGCTGAATTCTGATTCCTGTCTGCTACCTGCCCATGGCTGAGGCGTCCTTGTGCGGATACTAGTGAACAGTGAGCACTGGCCTCTGCCATTCTAGGCCAACTACTAAAAAGTTAGCTTAACATAGCTATAGCACTCAGAGGGGTGAAAATCACACTCCTGAGAGCCGCAGCCATGCAGACCTAACCCCTGGCATCGTCGCAGCTAGGCCCACGGATGGGTGCTACTGTCGACCCAGCTGCCATCACTCGGCGGGGTGGGTTACAGCGACAGCATCGCAGAAAACCCCGATTGCTGTCAGCAGCCTGGCTGCAGTGCCCTGGCAGTGCCGCATGGCTGTAGTGCGGACATGGCCTGGCTTAACCATGGTTAGCTCTGCCAGTCGCACGGTTTTGTTTTTGTTCCCTGGGGTGACTCTCACAACTAGCCAGCACTGTGAGTTGTGACCGTGTGTAGCCCTCCTATGGGTGGATCTTATTTATCTCTGATCGATACCCCAGGGCCAGGGCTCTGCCTCTCTGGTAGTTACTGCCATGGGGAGCTCTCCAGTGTTGCTAAAGCCGCGCTGACTTGCCTGTCTGACCAGCCTGCAGCCCCCAAACTGTCCCCTCACTAGCACCTCTGTGTATTTAAATCTAGGACTCAGGTTGTGATCAGGACAACGCTGGCCCTTCTCAAGCTCCCTGCTGAGCTGGGCTGCGGGAGCAGTTCTGTGCTGGCTCCTGGGGACATGGAGCAGAGGGGCCGGCAAGGGGCACTTCCATTTGGAACCTGAGCCCAGGTGGGAAGGTGCTGCAGGGCTGTCCAGCCAGCTGTCTCTCCAGCACCCCCTGCAGGCAGGGAGCTTCTGCTCTGCTCCCCGGATGGAGCTGCATCTGACCCTGCTTCCAGTTGCAAATACCTGGGTGTAGCCACGGGCGCCACATAATCCACACTGGGCAGCGAAGCCCCCTAACTCCAGCAGCCGTTCCGAGGGCAGCTGTGGCAGGGCTGGTGGGAACAGGAAGCTCTTTCTGAATGAGATCAGATGCCGCTCGTTTGGCTTAGGCCTCCTTGCTACGTCTGTCTTCAGCATGCTGCAGACGTGACACTCTCAGTGTGGAGCTGCTGGAGGGGACGGGGGGCTTTGGCTGCTGGCCCAGGTTGGGTGGCATGGCAGGACTGGGAGACAGTTTATGACGGTGAGCTAGCCGGAGGGTCAGCGAAATGACGCAGTGAAAGAACTCCCTGCGCTGACACTGGTATGTCGTTTGGTTCAGAGGCAAAGTCGACTGAGATGAGGAGGCTGTTAACCTGGAACAAGGCCCCTGACAGGTGTCACTGGGCTGTATGATGCACCCGCCAGGCCAGGGCCGGCTCCAGGCACCAGCTTCTCAAGCAGGTGCTTGGGGCGGCTGCTCGGGAGAGGGGCGGCAGGTGCAGGTATTCGGCGGACGGTCCCTCACTCCCGCTCGGAGTGAAGGACTTCCCGCCGAATTGCCGCCGCAGATTGCGATCGCGGCTTTTTTTGTTTTGTTTTGTTGTTTTGTTTTGTTTTGGCTGCTTGGGGCGGCCAAAACCCTGGAGCCGGCCCTGCGCCAGGCGGGGTAGGCTCAGTCACAAGGACTAGGAGTGTAATGTCAAAGGAGAGCTTGGTTCTCCCACATGATGCTCTGGCAGGTGGTGGGGCAGCAGGTGCTTGATCTGGAGATAGTGAGGCCCATGAGGAGAGCTGACCGCAGACATCTGAGAGGCCAGACCTGTGTTTTGCTGGCCCAAATTCCATCATGTTCTAAACACACAACCCGGGGAGTTTCCACGGGGGAAGGGCCACTGCCAGCCATGGAGAGTTACTGAAATTTGACAAGGTCCTGAGATGCTCTGAATTGCCCTCTCAGGAAAGTAAACCCGAATCCTGCTGGCCTTGGAGCCTTATGGCTCACAGGGGGCTGCAGCCGGGTCAGCATGGAGCAGTTTGTATCATGGGTGCAGGCTGGAGTCTACGTTCACAGCGGAGTCCCATGGCAGTGAGATGCGGTTCTTACTCTGTCTTCCCTCCCCCGCCCCCAGGGTTCTGCTGGTGCGAGCGCCTCCCTGGCTGAAGATGGCAGGTTGGGAACCCCGGGTCGCTCCAGGCCGAGGTAAGTGACTTCATTTCAGGAGCAAAGTGTCAGTGACAATCCCAGCCTGTTAAAAGCAAACCTGCTAAATGACAAAATGTTCCTCCCCCGCCCCCTCAGACGTCTGCCTTCAGGCTGCTTTGGCTGCTGGGTAGCTGGTGCTGGAACCACTAATGAACTAAACCCAGTCTCACCCCAGGACATGTGCCACACAGTGCGAATGGGAGGAATAAGGCAGCGCGGAGTTCTTGGGGGAGAGATGAAAACACAGAGCTCATGTACCGCGGAGCTGGCACTAGCAGTGTCCCAGAACAATGGCCTCTGAGTGTGGTCAGCAGCCCAGGTATTGCACAAAGCCTCTGGCTAGTCTCAGCCTGCGGTTCCTGCACCCGGTTACAGGGTGTGCCCCACACACGGCCGCCACATGCACTCTCCAGTGTGATGGGGTGGATGTGCTGGTGTGAGCCCCACTGATGCGCTGTGTAGGGAGCAGCTGTTAGTGGGGTGGGGGTGACTGCCAGGGATCTCGGAGACAGCAGGCAGCTCCCCCAGTGCTGCGGGAGAGGCTCTGCTACCAGGGCACCCCACATCACTGGACCAGGCAGCTCTGCCACTTGCCCTGGTAACTCAGCAGTGCTCTGCCATGCTAGTGCCTCTGTTCTCCTGGCAGTGCCCAGGCTGGGGAGAGCTGCTTCCTCTGGCCTCTCAAAGGGCCCACAAATAATATCCTCTCTGGGCTCACCTGGGCCCTTCCAGTTCTAGACAATGGCTGTGTCGCTTGTGTGGCATGAGGAATGGCAGGGTATTCACGCCTCTTGCCTGTGCTGGCATGCCCCAGGCAGTGTCACAGCCCATGCACGGTGCGCTCCTGCTGGGAATTGACGGCCCAGGGCTCAGGGCTGCATCCTGCTCAGACACTGCTGCCTTGGTGACGTTTCCTGTAAACTGTGCGATGCCTACAGCTCACCCCATCCCTTGAAGAGTGAATACAGCAATGCTGTTCTGTGTCTGCGACACGCTCCCTCTGCCCTCCACAGCGCATTTGTATGGGATTGGGGCTATCCTGGAGGAGTCAGTCCTGGATTCGGGGTGCCCTTCATGCTGCCTTGACAAGTGATTAATCAGTCTTCTTATTGAGCAAAAATAGTGAATTGAGAAGAGAGCAGTCCAAGGACAGTCGGGAGGGAGTATGGCTCTCTAGCTAAAGCTGCTGTCTCCACTGAGCATGGTCAGGCTCCTGCAGCATTTCCTGCTCACACGCTGTGCCCATTGACTCAACAGGGTGCCCCCCCCCCCCCCCCCGGGGTAGGAGAGGTGGCCGCTGTGCCTCCCAGACACCCTCTTCTGCCAGGACTTTTAAAGCCGATGACTCAGAGTGTCTTGGCCTTGGAGCCCAAGAGTGAGAACACAGACACTTCCCTAATGCAGTGTATTCAGCAGCAGAGTGTTACAAGCTGTGCAATCTCCTCTCTCTGTTCCAGGGTTCCTCCTGCTCTGCATTTTGACTCTGCATTTTAGCTCTTGGAATCCTGTTGCATCAGCAGGTGAGGTGCAGACTGGCCAATGGGGAGAACTCTAGGCTCCTTTTGGGGAAACTGCGTTAGAGGTGGCAACAGCAACAGGTTTTGTTTGGACGCCTGCCCCGCCCTGTCCAGATGTTGGGGTGGGGGGGGGGGACAAGGGAAACCACACACAGGAAAAATCTCAGCGTTTCTGACTTGTGCGCCAAGCTCTTCTCTCCATGCAGCTGTGCTGCAGCTGCTGGAGCTCCAGGAACCCCAGGTTTAACCTGCCTCCCAGCTACCAGCCTGTTCCCTTCTGAGGCAGATCTAATTCTAGGAAAGACTTCTCCTTCGGCAAAGCGTCACTGGTGAGCAGGGTTATGGGGCCAGGCTCACCCCTTCAGTGGAGGTCCCAGCGGTGAGGGAGGAGCTATAAAATCAGCCACGCGTTTATCGCTGATGCTAGTAGTCATGCAGTGGAGTGTTGTCCCCACATCGTCTCTGGCTCCCCAGACGCTCACATTTAGCGTATTTTCCCTCTGGCACCTTCCATATCCCACACACGATTTCCCTGCTGATTTCTGTACAGCCCATCAGGCAGCATGCTATGAGAGGGGAGGGCTGCAGCTTCTCCGGACACCTAGCTCTCAACTTGTTATGAGCACAAGATACATTTCCCTCCTGATGACTTATCGCTTGGAAACCTTATATCTTCCAGAGCAGAGCTCTACTCCTGCTGTGCTTTCGGTCACCACCCCCTCTGTTCCAGAGACTTCCCCTATTTCCAGCACATGGATGGTCTCCAACCACTCTGCGAATTGGACAGAAGACACACCTGTAAGGAATCTGCCATCAGCCAAATACTGTTCAGGGTTTCTGCCAGGAGCCCAGAGAGTGGGAGGGGTGTGAGTGGGGAGCCGAGAGAAAAGCAGAGTTCCTTTGCGGCTCTGCTGGGAGGGCCGGGGCTCCTGGGGGGTGGCTGATAAGCTACCCTAGCTGACAATTAAGGCTTCCCCCAAAGCTGGATTTCCTGGTGCTGCATGAGACCACAGAGTCCATCCTAGGGCAGCTGAGCAGACACTGCCAGAGGCAGAGTGAGCGATCTGCAAGGCAGCAGCAAATGACAGCCGAGGGGAACGCTGCTGGGTGCAGTGCCAGCGTGGGGCTGGCATGGGCGGGGTCGGGCAGGTGGCAGGTCTGTGCCCTCGGAGTGTGTGTGCTCTTTCCGCAGCTCACCTGCCAGAGTTTTCAGTGCTCTGGAGAGAGATGCTACCAGGACGAAGCTTATGCCAATCACACCGTGACCTGCCACAATGAGACTCACTGTGAGGTAGGGGAGTTCTCCGTGTGAACACTGTGCCAGTCACCTCTGCTGCTCCCTGCCTGAGTGACCGGCTCGCACCAACGCCCTGGGTGCAGCACTCCTAGACAGTGGGCGAGCATCCTGTCTGATGTCTTGGCTCTGCCTGCGCGAGGGGAGGGTGATCAGGCAGGTGCCGTAGAAGTGGCAGCCTAAACATGAGCTTCCCAGGCCCTGGGTTGCTGTGATGTGTTTTGAGGGTGGGGGAGAGGGATGCAGCGTGAGTCACAATATTTCCCTCCCTCTCCAGTCTATTGCCTGATAACCCTGGGGCTCATAAACTTGTGCCCAGCTCCTGTTCTTGTTCTTGCTCTCCCCTTGCACAGTCTGTCACTTATTCTTGCTCTGACTGTTATTTGTCATACTCCTAACCCTGATTTGTCTGTCCCCTTCCCCCCCATCCTTTCCTCCTTAACCCCATCCTGTCTCCTATGTTGTGAAACCTGCCTTTGCTTAGTGCTTGCAGGAGCAGCCTGGTGTCTCCCATGACCTGCTCCCTGGGATAGAACTAGCTCGCCTTAGAGCTTGCCAATTTCTCCTTGCTGCCAGAGCCGTCTGTTGGCTGTATCGGGGTGTCCCCCATTCCAGGGGTTCCCCCTGGCTCCAGTGTGCCCAGAGCAATCCCTGGTGCAGTTTTTCAGGCTGTTCTCAGTGGCATGGGGGAGTGCAGAGATGAGCCTACCCCACACCATGAGCTCCAGGGCTCCGCTAGCCACCACCCCTGTAAAGCAGTGCTGGGCGCGTGGGCCGAGTGTGACTGACAGCATCTTGAGTACAGGGCTCTGGCTCTTCCCTTGTCCCTGCAGCTCTATCGTCTCACCCACACAAACTACACAGCCAAGTGCAGCAGTGAGTGTGGGAGAGGGAACGGCACCGAGATGTGTGTGACCAACAGCAGCGTGAGCATGAGCAAGTGCGTCCTGGAGTGCTGCAACTCGTCCCTGTGCCTGCAACTCAATGCCACCACCTACGGTAACCAGCCTGCTGGGAACAGCCCAGCCCGCTGCCCACCTGCACTGGGCTTCTCACTCTGAGCAAGAGACTCAGGGTTCATTCTATTGCACGTGGCCAGAGACTGACGTGTGTTGTCTCTCCCATGGGTCCCTGCTGCATTGTGGCTTTTATTTCTCTAAGGCAGAGGGAGTAGGGCTGGAATGGTGGGGGTGGGCCTGGGGTGCCTGCCACCTGAGTGGAGGAGTGAGTTTATTTTGTACTCTCACCAGCTTCCCCTGCCCTTTGGCTGATGCATGGTATAACCATGGCCCTCTGCCCGACTCTGACCTGCTCTCATGAAAGTCTGTGCTACTAACAACTAAGGGGGCTTCACCTTGAGTGCTCGGTTCTGTGTGTGTGGTGCGGGATCAGAGTCTATCCCGCTGGGACTCTGAAGCCCATAGGGGCCGTAGAGTAGCTGAAGTTCCTACGTGACAGCAGTCTCCATCCAACACATTTTTCTGGAGGCAAGACACAGCAGCAGAGGCAACTAGAACCTACCCTTCCAAAGGAAGCCATGGGGAGCAGTGATGGGTGCCTTCCCCTCCCACGCGGAGAACCCACCCAGGCCATAGAGTCTGGCTCAGGGGCCAGCTCTGGTGTTTGTGGGGGTTTGGATTCCCAATGGCTCTGGTTCGGCCAGAGGGATTCCGTAGGAAGCCTCTTGCAGAATAACTACCTGAATTACGATCGCGGGCGAAGGCCAGGCACCGGATTCCTAGGAGCACTGTAGCTTTCTAATGATGCTTTCTCTGGAAAAGCCATCCTGCAATGTCTTGGCAGGAAAGTCTGATACCCACAGCCCTGATGGAGTGGGCAGAGCTGTCTTAGTGGCTCAGTTGCGTGCACTTGGGGTCTCTCTTACTACTGCCTCCTCTAGCTGCATCCCAGTCACCCATTCGCCACCTCGAGAGCCTCCCTGTCTCCTGATTTCCCTCATTCCATCCCATGGGGTTCTCTCTTCTTCCACTATCGGGATCGTGCAGCACATCCTGCTTCTCCCTTCTAGTCAGGCCAGCAAGTTGGGTGAATTCCAGGTCTCCTCCCTGGGAGTGACTCTGCTCTGCTGGGTCCTTGGGGGCACGCAGGCTCATAGCTGGACTTAGCCACCTGTTCAGATTCCCATTAGGAGTGTGACTGGCTCACTCAGCCGCTCCCCAGACCACTCACTGCTGTTGTGCCAAGATGAAACTAGTGACCAAATGATCACTCACTAACCTGTGGAACTTGCTGCCACAAAAACAACAAGGAGTCTGGTGGCACCTTAAAGACTAAGGCCTTGGCTACACTCGCGGATTCACAGCGCTGCCACGGCAGCGCTGTGAAGCGCGAGTGTAGTAGCGCTGCAAGTGTGCTCCACCTCTCCGAGGGGAATAGCGTGCAGTGCTGCGAGTGAGCGTGCAGCGCTGCAGGCGCTGATTACACTGACGCTTTACAGCGCTGCGCTCAGGGGTGTGTTTCTTCACACCCCTGAGCGCAGCAAGTGCAGCGCTGTGAATTGCCAGTGTAGCCAAGGCCTAACAGATTTATTTGGGCATAAGCTTTCGTGGGTAAAAACACGAAAGAAGCGTTCATCCGAAGAAGTGAGGTTTTTACCCATGAAAGCTTATGCCCAAATAAATCTGTTAGTCTTTAAGGTGCCACCAGACTCCTTGTTGTTTTTGTAGATACAGACTAACACGGCTACCCCTGATACTTGCTGCCACAAGATGTCAGAGTCCAAAAATGTGACAAGACTTTTTCTCAAAGGATTAGACACGTCTCTGGATGATAAAAACATCCACAGTTCCATTACCTGGGGCAAAAAATAGAAGGGCTTGGGGCAGAGAACAATCCTTACCGGAGGAAGAAATAACCTGCCTACAAGGGACATTTCACAGATGTCCATTGTGGGGGTTCTTTGAACTTGTCTCCAAGGTGCTGTCTGACCAGATACTGGGCTAGATGGACGCCTGGCCTGGCCTGGCAGTTCTTAGGCACCAAACACACCTGAGCTTTGGTAGGGAAAGCAGGGATTGGTGGGAAGTAACCGATGTGGTTCACGTTCTGGAATGAGGCTGCTGAATACCCATCTCCTGTATTGAAGTGCACTAATGTAAATCCCCATGTTAAAATGACTCTAGCGGCTTCCACTGGGGCGTCCGTCTCTGGCCACGTTCTGGATTCTAGCCCCGGGTCCCAAGGCTACATGGAAATGCAGAGCGGCAGGAGGGCATAGCTCTGTCTCACCAGTCTCCTTTCGTGTCTGTTTCAGGTGACTTGCCGCCCACCACAACTCCAGCTCCCACAACCACCACCACGAAGCCCCCTCCCAGAAATGTAAGTATTGCCTTCCAGCATGATCAGACAGCAGAGCTGTGTAGGCATGTTGCCAGCGGGAATGCTAAGCTGAGTAGTGTTGCTGTGAACTGTTAAACTGTGGTGTTCCACCCCAGAAATGGCTCCCTTTTACTGGTGGATGAAATGTTCCCCATGCTATCTGCTCTCAAAGGTCAATATGTAGCCTCTGTGAGAGGGAATAGATTCGTATAGAGCCAGGCAAGGATACGGTCGGTAATGAGCCCAGCTAAATGTTCCTCTTCCATGCGCTGCCAATCCAAGTAGCTTGGAATATTAGTTGCAGGATGAGCCCTATTCACAGTGCTGTGGTGAATGGCAGGAAGGTCCTGGGGCACTGGGAGGAGATACTGAGACTGCTATCCTGGGATCCATCTCTGGGGCCAAAGGTCTTACACACCATGTTTGAGGGAGGGGCAGTGCGCGCGCGCGCACACACACACACACTCTGTGTGTGTGTGTGTGTGTGTGTAACTGTCATGCATCAGCCCCTGGGGGAGATTGACCAGAGGGATCAATAACAGGACCCTTTCATCTCAGTCCTCTGATTCTTGGAAGAGATTCCCAGATGATGGCTGGGAGATTGCTTCTCTCTGTGGGACCCTGCAGAGCCCCCTCCATGAGGGTGGAGGCAGAGGAGGGTTTGGCACTTGCCAGCTAGGGTGCAATGTTAGTGAAGCTTTCTGCAGCATTGCGGTGTTGGGAGTTGATTTTTCTTTGATCTTTTTGTATTGTCAGTGAATGTTGTATGACGTGACTGCCAGCCCCTGAAAGATGGTCTTGTCAATGAAGATTTGGGCTTGCTGGAACTGCCTGTACAATGCCAGTCACTGCCCAATAGCCACCTGGCTCTTGGAGGGCAATCTGCTGATCCTGGGGTCCCTGGGACCTCTTGCTTTCCCTGTGTGAATTTTAGCTCCTCACACAAGAGTCTGATAATGACCAGGCAAAAGGAAAGTGACTTAAACGTCAGACCTTGTTCTGGTAGCTCTGCTCTCTGGAGTGATGGTTGTTCACGGTGCCTTTCCTGGCTGTCTTGTAGGGGAAAGTGTGCACAACCTTTTCCTGTAATGGAGATGGATGCTTCAAAGGCCAGAAGTTTGCTGCTGAATGCATCGTTGGATTCGACTTCTGTGAGGTACTGGACTTGTTTGTCAATTCTTTAACCACCCTGAGCTGCGCCTCTTAACTAGAGCTGTGATTGGAGCAGGACTGAAGGGCTCCAGGCCAGGTCTCAGCTCCATCTGACATTGCTCCGTCAGTGCTGCCATTTCACAGCTGATGCTGGGCTCTTGATAGCACTTGCAGCATAGAGATGTTTGTGGATCTTGTGCCATCTTGACAGCTCTGGAAGGCTTCATCCACAGAGCAGCTAATGCAGAGTCATCAACAGCAAACTTCCCTGGGACAAACACCTGGGGCAGGGAGTAGTTGAGTCTCTGTGGTTCTCTTTGTCCTTGTCCTCTTGGAGATTCCAACAAGGGCCTCAACTAGAGTATTGATAGGGGCACAGCAGCTTTTGTTAAAGCTGACTCTGCGCATCCTCTGCCTCTGAACCAGGAGGATGTGCCTGGGGTTTTGAGTTGGTCCCATTAACATGAATGCAAGAACCCAGAGGGGTGCTAACGCCCAAGACTGCTAATGTCTGTCTCCTCCCTGCAGATGAAGAAGACTGGCTCAAATTACGTGGCTGGATGTAGCAAAGTCTGCAAGACCACCAGCCCAGCCTGTACCACAGGAGCAGCTGGCCCCTGTTACCAGGAATGCTGCCAAGCTACCCCTAAAACTAGCTGCCTGAAACTGGATGGCAACGTGCACTTCAACGGCGCTGGGCAGGTGGCTCTGGCCCCAATCCTGAAACTCCTGGCCTGTGGTGTGGGTCTTGTCATGCATTACAGCCTCTCCACTTTCCTTCAGGGTTAAGCAATGACCCTCTGAGCTCTGTAGACTGACTAGGGAAGGATTCAGGGGCACACACAATATTGGCTAAAACTGGCACAAGATCTAGGGTTTCTGTACCTCTTAAATTCAGCTAAGGTTGGCTAGAAAATTCCATCTAGTGAATCAGCATCACAGGAAGGGAGATCGCTGGAACCCGCAGGCCTTCTCCTCTCTGTGCAGGCCTGGCTAGCACCCATGGAAGTTAGTGGGTAGCACCCATGGGTGTTTGTGAAATACAGACCCCAGTGAGTGCAGCTGGGTATGTCTATGCTGCAGTAAAACACCACTGCTGGCCCGTGTCAGATGACTCCAGAACCCTGCGAGGTGGGAGGGTCCTAGAGCCTGGGCTTCTGCCTAAGCCCAGTCTCTACACTGTGAATTTTACAGTCCCGCACCCTGAGCCCCACAAGCCTGAGTCAGCTGCCGTGGGCCAGCCACAGGTGTCCTACTGCAGTGTAGACAGACCCTTAGTCTCTCCCATGTGGATTCTCCAATTTGATACAGGGGAGGGTGGAAACTAGTGGCCATGGGGATGGATGTGGGGCTCCCAGACCTGTGGAGAGGGTAGGCATTGTGCCACATGCTTCCTTCTTGCCAGACTGACTCCTGGCTATGCTGCCTCTGCAGAAGAGATTAGGAGTTGGCTAGCTGCTGTGGGGCAGCCCTCAGTGAAACCCCCTCCCTTCTGAGCGCTAGTCATTCAGAGCCAGCACCTCTTCCTGTCAATTGGGGGTGAAGAGGGCAAACTCCAGCCACTATGGGACTCTGTGAATTACTCTGCCACCGTTCACGCCTTGTTTGCATGTAAAGCAGCTGTCTGTGTAGCAGGGAGGGTGATTGAGTGAAATCACAGTCCTCTGCTGCACACACACCCCCAGCCCTCCCCCAAAGTAGGAAAACACTTGAATGGGAGTATCCGAGCAGGGAGAGCTTTCCCTTATGCTTCTGAAGAGCAGCTAAGGTGCCTGTGCTAACCAAGGGAACACGCTGTTGAGGGGGCAAGGCAGGACTCGGGGCTGGTCTACACTGGGCACTTACACTGACATAGCTACGTCTCTCAGGGATGTGAAAAACTCCTCTGGGAGATGTAGCTCTGCCGACCTAACCCCTGCGTAGACATCGCCAGGTCGATGGAACAATTCTTCCCTCAGCCTAGCTGCTGCCTATCGGGGAGAACCAATGGGAGAACCCCTCCCGTTGGCATAGGCAGTGTCTGCACTGAAGCGCTGCAGCGGTACTGCTGCAGCTTAAGTGTAGACACACCCTTGGATTCCTAACCCAAGAGCTGCCCTGGCCGGTAAACCAACTGGCCTGAGCTGTCGGCTGAAATCATTGGCATCTTCTGAAAGGCCAAGTTTGAAGAACCTCCTGTCTTAACATCTCCTGAGGCTAGACTACTCTCCCAGCATCCTGGTAAACGCTGCCCCACATCAGGGACTAATCAATGGCCCCACCGACCCCTGAAGGCAGTAGTTCCCCAGTTCCCCTAGCTGTACGTAGTCACCACCCATAGGCCAGAGAGCACAAATCTGACCTTGACTTGGTCTGAGTGGCAGCCCCGCTGCTGACAGTCACCGGCCCAGCTGACTTGAATGTTGGCTGATATTAGTGTATCTGATTCTTTGGTTGATTTAGGTTAGCTCGTATTAGTAGTTCTGAATAGGAATAGGTTGCTGTTTCCAAGTTCCATACACGACCTCTAAGCCTTGTTTTAACTTCCCCGGTTAGTTCCTTTTTGGAATCTTATGTTTTTAATGAACCTTAAACCCTCATGATTGCCCCTTTCCCTGTGAAATCCAAAGGGGAACAGAGCAGACACGCAGCATACGCACTAAGCAGGCTGCAAAGCTGCGCTCTTCCCTGCCCAAAACCTGTAGGACTATGTGACTTGCAAACAAAGTGACGCTGCTTGGGGCTACTGCCATGTGACTTTACTAGCCTGAGATTTTGGATTACCTGGAACGAATGACATCCCGTCCCACATGGGCGGCGTGCATAATAGGCTGGGGAATGCTGTGCCTCCCCAAACATCCCCGCATGGCCCCGCCCAGGCTCTGCCCCGAAACCCCCTCCTGCTGCTAGTTGGCCCCAGCTCAGGCAGGCTGCTCCTCTTCTGGGAAGCTGGTTGGGGATAGGGCAGCTGGGACTTGGGGTGTTTGGGGCCACCCAGTGCTGGGGGGCCCTTGGCGCTGGGACTGTGTGCTGCCCACTCGGTGCTTTGGGGCTGAGGGGGGCCATGCACTGCCCACCTGGTGCTCCGGGACTGGGGGGGCGGGGTCACATGCCGCCCACCCAGTGCTCTGGGGCTGAGGAGAGGCCGTGCACTGCCTGCTCGCTCAGCCTTCTGTGCTGGTGGGGGGGCCACCCGCTGGGTTCTCTGGGGCTGGAGGTTCTCGGGCGACCCGGGCTGGCAGGGTGGGGGGAGAGCTCTTGACTTTGGGGTGGGAAGGGGAGTGGGAGGGGCAGGTCCCCAGGCAGAAGGGGTGGGCCAGGTCAGGGTATCTTCCCCGAGGCTGTGGTTCACCCACCGCCCATGTGTCCAGGTATAAGAATGATGGGTGGAGGAAGCCTCTGAAAGGGCAGAAAATTCTGCCATAAATCCAGGCACAAGCAAAGTCCATCTGGGGTAGTGACCTGCTTGCAATGTAGCTTTTCTGAGCACTCACCTCGATAATTAGCTCATAGCCACACTGATGATGATGATGATGGAATATCTCCTGCCTGGGCGGGCTGAATTAGGAACACCATATTTCTTCTTTAGAATCTTACCCAAGGAAACAGCGTTTCTCTAAAAGTGGGACATATGTCTTAGGAGCCTGTTTGCCAGTCCTGGAGTCTTTACTATCTAAAGGGTGACTAATAAAAGTGGAGTAGGGATCATAAGGGACGGTTCATTCTAACCATGCTTTTAATCCGGGATTAGTCTGTGTGTAAAAGAATCTGCTGCGACCTATTGTTGCACCAAATGTCGCTGATACTGATTGAGTGACTGAATTATGTTTGCTGGAAACCACAAGGCAGAGATTGCTGGTAACTGTGTTGCTGATAGTTGTGCTGACATGAGCTCTGTTGTGATTGTTGTACTCTGTTGTTCTATTTTCAGAATCTGTCCTTTGAAGAGGCGTTATAAATAAATATATTTATCAACCTCCGTGTTTAATTATTGGAGGCGATCTTCTGCCGTAGCTGAAGCCTGCGTCAGGGCTTGTCGTGCTGGGGAGCTCAGGGAGACAGCGACTCAAGGCAGTTGTGGAGTGGCGGGGGGTGGTTGGCAGGCCCTTGGGTGATGAATGTGGCTGAAACAACTTGTACAGTGAACCTTCATTGCTGTTGCAGCCTAAACTAGGACGTGCCTGGCGACCTCCCTCTCACTGGCGTGGGGACTCGGTTATTATTTTCAGCCAAACTCCTTGAAGTCTCCAGTGTGCCCCTTCCTCTGGGCAGGACTCCTTGTTCCAATGCCTATCTTGCCTACTCTAGCCCACAGCCGATTTGTTCTGATGTGTTTACAAACCCCAAAGGTGGGGGGTTTATTTGTTACGGACCTCAAAGGCTGGCTTATGACAAATCATAAGCAGGGCACTGCTTAGTGCTAATGGAAAAATTCAGACTGCTAACAACTGCCTTTGAGAGGAACAGATCCTGCCATCATTGTTTGGTGCAAACCTCAGCTACTGGCAGGCCTTGATGCTCACGTTTATACTTGAGCTGGCATAAATTACACACACAAACATCCCCTATGGCATTTTACAGATACTTTCTATAGTTTGCGATCCCCAGGCTAAGCTTTCCTTGCCGTCTGCCTCCTCCCTTCCCACTGTTGTGAGCTTCTGCTAAGGAGCTAGCGGGAGCCTGGGCTCTGGAGTAGCAGGTGTGCTTTTCTCCTACAGCCAGGAATGTTCCCGCTGTTCATTTATGGAACGAGTTGGGGCATTAGCTTAGAAGAGGGATATTCACACCATAACCATTCCCCAAACCTGGAAGAGACGAAACATGAAATGGCGTCACATTCTCAGGCTCCTGGAAAACGAAAAAACAGCTGCAGAATTGTAGGAATTCAGTGTCCCTCTAGGGCAGACGGAACAACACATCTACAGCAGCCTACTGGCAAAACAAGTTTTTTTCCTAATATCCCTGACCCCTCTACTTCCACTCCAGCCTGGGCCGGCTTAGCAGGTGCTGCTGGGGGCCCAGCCATTCATTTATAATGCTCTATACAATGCGCCTAATTTCTTCAAATAAGAATTTCCCCCCCAATAACATTAAGCAAATGGAGTATTTTGGCCAACCCCTTTCTACTCTCCCCCTCCACAAAGGCTGTCTCACAGGCATAGCTGGTGTAACCATTCTGTCTGCTCCAGCAGCAGCCCTCTTCTCTCCCATCTTAGCAGTGACTCGCCTCTGGTCAGATCCCTGTCCGTCAGACTGGCGATGGTCTCACATTTGTGTAATGCTCTAAGTCAGCAGCATCACACATGCTGAACATATAGAAACCACTGACGAATTAGCCCCGCTCCCCCCATTTCACTCATGATGGGAGAATGGAAGGGAGGGTGTAGCCCCAGCCTCATAAGAGAATGCTCAGAACGAAGGCAGGTGTTTTGTTGCATAACTGCTTGGCCATGACAGATGCAGCTGGAACTCCATCGTGACAATTGTTAATTGAAGCCACGCTTTCCTGTCTTTAGTATGCAGAGGGTTTGGTTTCTTGGGTCTGGTCTACACTAGCAACTTATGTCAGTATAACTACATTGCTCAGGGGGGAATCCACACCCCTGAGCAGCACTCTGTCGAGGGGAGGGCTTCTCCCATTGACACAGCTATGGCCTCTGGGGAGGTGGAGTTCCTGCGCCGATGGGGGGAAGCTCTCCTGTCTGCATAGGTTGCATCTTCAGTGAAGTGCTACAGTGGTGCTGCTGCATTGGTTCAGCTGCACTACTGCAGGATTTTAAGTGTAGACAAGCCCTCGCTCTGGCACCTGCTCCCAGAGAGGCTCTGCAATGATTGATTTGCATAATGAAGCAGATGCTTCACATTTTGCTCACACCAGCTGTGGCACAAGATGTTGCTGTATTTTAACCAGAAATGATTTGTTTTCAGTAAGATGCGGCTGAAGGAGATGGTCTTCTGAATTTTGCCATGAAATGAATCTTTCCAAGGCTTTGCTAGTCCTGGAGACTCCTTTGCCCTGATTAAGATTTGTTTCAGAATGCTCTGTAGAAATGAGATTTGCTTTAAGCAGAGATATTGCTCCCTTTAGGTCTGGTTTCTCCAAGCATGGGTACTCAGCACTTTCAGCAAATTCACAGGTTTCTTTGAGTCTCGGGTTTGGCACCCAAAATCACTAGTCAGTTTTGAAAATCTTCTCCAAACTCTCTAATCAAAGCAGGAAATAAAATATAAGAAAATACCTGGGGTTTGGAGGCTTGTTTATATTTAGTACCATGAAGGGAAAAAAAAACATTTTGGGGGGAATTTTTTTGCTCTTGTTTTTAAAGGGGAAACTGTCTGGTAGTTTAGGCCTGATACCTGAGTTTTATTTTTTTTAAAAAGCTTTTTGTGATGTTTGTTTATTTATGTATTTGTAATAATGGCTCTTAGTCTTAACCCTTCCCCTGCATTGTCTGAAATCCAACCATTGCTGCACTGGGCCAGTGCCTGAGACACAGGAAGTGAAAGTGAGTCTCCTCTGGTTGTCCAAGGGGAAATGCAATCCTGGAGAAAAATCACGGTGATTATCTAATGACTCTAAAGCATTCTGATAACCCTGGGAAGGACAACGTATTTATTTATTCATACGTGGTCTGTAAGATGACATAATACATTGCTTGTTATGTAATTAAAGGGTTACATGTGGAGGGCTCAGTGCAGGACGGGAGCAGAAGGCAGCAGGAATGCTGGGAGTTGAAGGAAGACTGCTGATGTCAAATGGCAGCCTGCAGCCAGGTAACCGTACAGTGCCCCGAGGGCTGATCACCTGTCCCTGTGTGTGACAGGCACCACGGAGAGGTCAGGCTGGGAAAACATATGTAGAAAAAGGCTTGGCTCTAGGTAATTAACAGAGAAAATAAGGAAATAGCTTGAGAAAAGCAAGGGGCACAGGCATCAGCTAACCTGGTGCAACAGAAACACTGGACACAGCATGTGCCCCAGGTGCCAGCAGGTGATGGGACAGTGTTCTTAGAGAAAAGCTATGAACTGAAAAAACCCATTTGCCATGATGTCCTGTTTGCTCCACTGAGTGAGAAAAACCTGCTGACGTGCCAGGAGAACTAGCTCCAAAAGGGAACAAAAATCCATCTGAAATCACTGCAGATTCCCCCCTGGGTCTGAGCACGGATCTGGCCAGTGTCTGGGAGACAGAACAAAGATCGGCCTGTTCCTTTGTGAGGTGAGGGTCTGAAGGGATCACAGGAGCTGGAACGCTGCTCCCATTCAAATCCATAGATATGGCCTGTCAGCTGCTCCTGCTTTGATGCCCAGATTCCTGATGTGGAGATCTGGGACACCAAGAAGGGGGAAGAGGCCAAAACAGATGGAACAAGCCAGAGAGGAAGTGGGAAAGCAGCCAGGCTGGAGCGGGGTGGAGAGGAAGTGGGGAGGAGGCCTGCAGGAGAAGAGGGGGCTCCAGCTGCAGAGGGGGCCGGAGCTACGAGGAGTCTGGCAGCAGACATGATTTCAACATTCTTGTGACACAGTTTCAGAAAGTGGGTCTTGCTGAAGCTGCTTCAGGCGACTGCCGGAGCATCTGAGGTGGCGTGATCTCGTCTGCATCTCCAATCTGAGCCCTTAGCCGGAAGGAGGCAGCAGGGGAAGGATCTGGTACAAATACAGCAGCTGGTACGTATCTGATTTACATTGCAAAGTCTGCAGATAGCCATCGATTACCGGCCTGTATTCGGTACGCTGCCGGGTAACATGGCTTGGTCTGTAGCGCAGACAGGGCCTCTGTTTCCCTGCCACAGGCTGGGGCTGAGTCACTCTGCCTGTGCTGATGCAACCCCGACACGGTCAGATCAGTGTGTGCCACTCACTGACTGCACGGTCTAGTGCACCAGTATCTTCATTGCTTGGCACCACCTTGTGGCCCGGTTGTTGCAGAGCTGCATTAAATCAGCTTGGCCCGTTCACATCCGTAATTCACTGACAGCAGCCCTTTGCGTTCCAGGCCTGAAGGATGGACCAGTCCGTTGCTATTCAGGAGACTCTGGCGGATGGACAGACCTGCCTGATCATATCCTTTGCACCAGCATTTCTTTGTAGATAAGTGAACGTGGCATGGAATTACCAGGGAAACCACACTCCTTTGTCCTCCGTTTCTGCCCCTCAGAGTTACTGAGCATCAGTGGAGACAGGATCATTACCTGTAGGCCATCTGTGAATTCAAAACAACCTGTACATCCCAGTCCTTTTCATTGCACACTGGCCTGAGTGCTGTGCTAATAATATTGGGCCAAATTCTAGGGTCCCTAATTGATCCAAAAACCTTTCCCCCGACACCTTTCATCCGAAACACCAGTCATGCTTTACAACTCCGTGCGTGGCTGGGGCAGAGTGGAACTGGACCACTCCGCCCACCACCGCAGGTGGAAGAGAGTCTTTCTCGAGAGGCGAGTGACAATACACAATGGCCCAGGACAGAGCGTGGTGGGAGGATCCAGGGTTGAGCTGAAATGGCAGGAGGAATTTTAAGGCGGCAGAACCCCTGGCTCCTAACTGATTCTGAATGCGAATGGAGGCTCCAGACAGGAAACCCAGAGGCTGAGCAGCGGTGGCTGCTGCAGTCAAAGACGAGAGAGCTCAGCGTCCTGCCTTTCTGGCAGCTCTAGTGGATTTGTGTCTCTGTTGGCCATTCCTTGACCATGAGCTGCATGCGGTACAGGGTATCCTGGCCGGTGAGGAGAGTGTGGAGAGCCGGCTTCTGGGCCTCGTGCGGACCCATGGAGAGCATGCGTAGGTGCTTGAGACAATGTCTGATGGGCCACTCATAGGGGGAAGGCAGGGTCCTCTGGCTGGCAGTCTCAGCAGGAAGCCCCAGAATTGAATGGCCCATGGAGAGTGCATGAACTCCCCTCCCACCCCAAAGGTGCTCTGTCCATGTTGGGATTTGGCAAAGTAATGAGGGAAGGTTGTTTGCCCTGCCACTACCTGTTTTATACCTGATCTGTATTTAATCAGAGGAGCCTAGACTCCAGGGCTGTTAGTCTGGTACCTTTCACCAGCAACTTGTATAAATTAATAAAAAACCCCACCCTACTGGGTGCACTGGCAGGCACGGCGCAGGGACAGGAGCTGCAGGGGCTGTGCTAGCAGGTGAGTGTGGTGCTGGGATAGGAGGGTGTTGAACCAGGCTTGCAGGGAGCTCAGTGCAGATGCTGGAATGGAGGTGGCATTATCCCCCTGTGCTTTGCCTGCAGGATCTTCCTGTACACTCATCGGCGAATGGCTATAACAGCTGAGGATGTCTGCTTGGAGAGAGTTGTGCCGATCACAGAAGGATTTTCAGCAGAAGAAGGTAGAGCTGTCCTCTGCATCCTTCACTTGCTTCCTGGAAGGAGGTTCTAGCTTCTTCTCCTCAGAGTTCAATCAGGTGCCATCTTTTCTTGGGGGTAGGCAAAGAGAGGATCTGTGTGTGGAACAGAATCTGGATTTTGTTGTACTGCTGCCTGAAATTTGGAAACTGGATCACCTTTTGCCTTGTTTTGCTGTAACTTTTAAACAGCTGAAGCCAGTGTAATTAATTAACATTCTCAGGAAAACAGGCTGCATTGGACCCCATGGAACCCAAGTCCCAAACTATCCTCCGCACCCCCAGATCTGGCAAGAGGAGAGCTTAGAGTTACCAAATAATACTCATGGCCTCCTATCCTTTCTGATTTCTTCTGCCTCCCTTTCTGTCCCTTACCAAAGAGTGCTCAGGGTAGGTCTGTCTGTCTGAGCTATTTATGAAGTAGTATCCCTGGATAGTAGCAGCGTGGCCCAGGCACTACTTGCCAGGTTTTCTAATGGAATTGCTTTTCTCTTTTGACAGTTACACCTGACAGTGACCTTCATATCATTGGTGAGTCTCTTCTGTTGCTATGATTCCCACGAGGTACAAGAAAGATTTCCATATACTGAGGTTACAAGCTCCGTATGAACCATTATTCCGCGATTTTTGGTTTGTGGAGTTTGCTCAGGGTTGCTTATGGAATGTCTGGGGCTGAGCTGTTCCGAATTGGACACACTCTGTGCAGTGATGGAGTCTTGTCTTGCTATTATTGGATAGTTTATAAATCTGGACACTATTACTAGTT
This sequence comes from Malaclemys terrapin pileata, assembly GCF_027887155.1. Lineage (NCBI taxonomy): Eukaryota > Metazoa > Chordata > Testudines > Emydidae > Malaclemys > Malaclemys terrapin. Next base: position 19,358,585 of record NC_071526.1, on the reverse strand, counting down.
AACCAGTATATTGCCAAACCAATCATTTGGCTAAATGATTCCGGATTGTTGCTAAAAGATGAGTTCTAGTCGGTCTCCCTAGCGTTCACTGGAGTATCCGCTGGATACTGTTATTGTTTATTTAAATTGTAAAAGCCCCCAAAATGTGTTAAGTGCTGTTCAAATGCAACTGTATTTCAGTGGCGTGGGTAGGGATTTCTTGTCTAATGTTTCTGTTAGTTTAAGTTTATAAAAATGTTTTGGGATTAGTTGGGCTGAAAGGGACTAGAGGAATAATAATGATGATTATTTACAAATCCTATTGAAAAATAAAAGAAATTCATCCAAATACAGGAAACTGAAAGAGGTGATGAAGCTGATTTCTTTCCTCACAGCTGGCGTGGTTTTCTACTAATTTGAGTACTGCGGCTGTGGAGGCATGTCCAGTGCTGGCGTGGCTTTTGTGTGCATGCAGCACCTAAAGTAGTGTTTAGAAATCGTAAGTGTCTTCTCCAAACTTAGCAGCATTAATTCCAACTCTCCTCTTCCCGCCATGTGTAGGTTCTGATGTGACTGTCCAGATAAGCTCGGAAGATGCTCAGCTGGTGGTGCGATTGCCTTTTGGGTCCCATACACGCACGTTCCTACAGGAGATCAGCAAGTGCCACCCAGGTACAACCCTCTGTCATATACATGTTGAAGTTAATGCATAGGTTGGTACAGATGCTGCAGACGAAGGAGGAAGTCTAGATTAGGGTTTTGTCTTTGTATCGTGTTTTCTCTCATCGTAGGAGGAATGTCAATTCCAGTATCCCTGTTGCTGCCACTTGCATTTACACAGCTAGCTTACAGGCCTCCAGATGTACTAACCTTTAAAATCCATCACTCTGGTCTGTCATTAACTGGCTCAGCAGAGATGCCTGAGCTTTGCCTCATTAGCAAGTAGGAATAGTATCTGTATTGTAGTCTCGCTTGGGTGCTCCTCTCATGGAGCAGGGAAGTAAAATGTAGCCTAGAATCAATCCTCAAGACACTAAATCTGAAGCTGTGACTTGTGCTAATGCTATAAGAGATCACAGAAAGCTGGTTCCAGGGAGGCAGCAACTGTTGGATACTCCTGTTCCCCACTCTGTCCTCCTGCCCTTAAAGACTAAGGCCTGGTCTACACTTAAAACTTAGGTCAACATAGCTACTACAGTTCTCAGGGATGTGAACAATCCACAGCCCGGACTGCTGTAGCTACATGAACTTAACCCCCAGTGTCGATGCAGCTAAGTCACAGAACAATGCTTCCGTTGACCTAGCTATTGTCACTCGGGGAGGTGGAGTTCCTACAGCAATGGCAAAACCCCTTTCATCATTGTAGCCTGCGTCAACACTACAGGGTTATACCGGCATAGCTATGGTGCCTAGCTATGCTGCTAGAGTCCCCATAGTAGAGACATGACCTAAGCTGTATCACAGTTGCCATCTTTCCATGTGGGACTCCCCCCTGTGATCAGCCATGTTGGGCAGAAGGATTGGTGGTTCGTTCTCAGTTCTGCCCTAGGGGAGTACTACTGGGCTGTTTCACCCCTGAGGTGGCTACCGTTCAGTGGTGGGTGCAGTGATCCCTGTGTATGGATTTTCTCTTGGCATAGGTTTAGGTTTATAGAGCACTTTGAGATCCTTTGACTTGAGATGAAAGACACTAGAGGCATGTAAGATGTTTATATATTTAAAATCACAATGTTAAAAATATTGTGTGGTGTTCCCTCCATCACTCCAGCCCAGGGAATGGTTAGGACTCTCGGGATGCCTACCCAGAGCCTCATCAGCTTCCTCTAGACCAACAGAGACTATACCAGCATAGCTCAGCATCGTTGCTGTGTCGGCATAAGCCCATAGACTGTGTCTATATTGACAGAAGGGGTTTTTAATGGTGGTGTAGGAATACCACCTCCCTGAGAAATGGTTGCTAGCTTGACAGAAGCATTCTGCTGTCGACCGAGCTGCATCTACACTGTCAGTTAGGGTTCACACCCTTCATTGATGTCGCTATGTTGACCTAAAATTCAAGTGTAGATCAGGTGTTGGAGCCAGCAGAGCACTAGTCACAGGCTGGTCCAAGAATGCTTCTTGGGAAGGACTCTCTATGGCCTTATGGAGACCTGATTTTTTTTTTTTTTTATGGAGATATCCCATCTCCTAGAACTGGAAGGGACCTTGAAAGGTCATCAAGTCCAGCCCCCTGCCTTCACTAGCAGGACCAAGTACTGATTTTGCCCCAGATCCCTAAGTGGCCCCCTCAAGGATTGAACTCACAACCCTGGGTTTAGCAGGCCAATGCTCAAACCACTGAGCTATCCCTCCCCCCTAACCCTAACCCTAACCCTAACCCTCCCCCCCTTTCCTCTATGCCTAAGCGGGATGTTCCCATTTCTCTTTGGGGAGAGGCTATTACTCAGTAAATTGATACATTTAAAAAATGAATGTATCTCTGCACAAAGTCCTATCTCTGCAGAGCAAGCGGCCAGGCTGGCTGGGGAGGAGCCTGGTCATGCCTGGGGCATCGTTTCTTACAACGGCAGAACTACAAATTGCTCCCGACCGTGGAGCTCCTCGCTGTTGAACACAGGCTGTCTCTAGTCAGCTTGCTTAGGGTTAGGGTTAAGAACATAAGAGCATTCTTGAGTGCTCCTTTAGCATCTTGATCGTCCAGTGGCCCCACTGCTTGTTTAGCAGGCTTCCTGCTTCTGATGTACTTAAAAAACATGTTGCTCTTACTTTTTAGCGCAGTATTTCAGTGTACTTGGGATTCTTTGTCACAAATATAGAATCTTAAAATATTACCCTAGTCTGACAGAGCAGTGGATGGGAGTTACAGGCTCTGTGCAAAGCGGTGGAGGCTAACTTATGAAAGTGTCGCCACAGGGAATTAGACTTTTATAGGGCCCTGGTTACGCTGAGTTTACGGCTGGCATTGTGAAATACAACTGAATAAAACCTGTCAGTGGTAGTCCGGGCTTAAACGTAACTGTAAAGCTAGCTGTTCTTCAAATTATATTTTGACACTTCATTTGCCAGAGTTTATGCTCCTTTCTATTTTCCTCACTAGAATTTAACTTCCACTTTTTAAAGGGTGCCTTTTTGTCTCTCACTGCTTTTTTTACTTCGTTGTTTAGCTACGGTGGCGCTTTTTGGTTCTCTTACTATGTTTTTTAATTTGGGGGTATACATTCAAGTTGAGCCTCTATTATGGTGTTTTTTAAAAATTTTCCATACAGCTTGCAGGGATTTCACTTTTAGCACTGTACCTTCTAATTTCTGTCTAACTAACTTCCTCATTTTTGTGTAGTTCCCCTTTCTGAAATTAAATGCTACAGTCTTGAGCCGCTGTGGTGTTTTCCCCGCCACCGGGAGGTTAAATTTAAATATATTATGGTCACTATTACCAAGTGATCCAGCTATGTTCACCTCTTGGACCAGATCCTGTGCTCCAATTAGGACTAAATCAAGAATTGCCTCTACTCTTGTGGGTTCCAGGACTAGCTGCTCCAAGAAGCAGTCATTTAAGGTGTCAAGAAACTTTATCTCTACATCCTGTCCTGAGGTGACATGTACCCAGTCAATATGGGGATAGTTGAAATCCCCCATTATTATTGATTTTTTTTATTTTAATAGCCTCTCTAATCTCCCTGAGCATTTCACAGTCACTATTACCATCCTGGTCAGGTGGTCAGTAATATATCCCTACCGCTATATTCTTATTATTAGAGCATGGAATTACTATCCATAGCGATTCTATGGTACAGTTTGGTTCATTTAAGATTTTTACTTCATTTGATTCTACGCTTTCTTTCACATATAGTGCCATTCCCCCACCAGCATGACCTGTTCTGTCCTTCCGATATGTTTTGTACCCTGGTATTACTGTGTCCCATTAATTATCCTCATTCCACCACATTTCTGTGATACTTATTATATCAATATCCTCTAGAGGCACTCTAGTTCACCCATCTTATTATTTAGACTTCTAGCATTTGTATATAAGCACTTTAAAAACATGTCACTTTTTAGCTGTCTGCCATTACATGATGTAATTGAATGGGAATCTTTTTCATCTGACTGTTTCTCATCAAATCCTACCCATATTTTATCAACTTCCATCCTCTCTTCCTTACTAGGACATAGAGAATCTCCATTAATAGATCTTCCCCTAAGGAATGTCACTATCCGAACCATGTGCTCTGTCGGCTTTCCCCCAGCCCTTCATTTAAAAACTGCTCTATGACCTTTTTAATTTTAAGTGCCAATCTGGTTCTATTTTGGTTTAGGTGGAACCTATCCTTCCTGTATAGGCTCCCCCTTTCCCAAAAGTTTCCCCAGTTCCTAATAAATCTAAACCCCTTCTCCCTACACCATCATCTCATCCACACATTGAGAGCCTGCAGTTCTGCCTGTCTAACTGGCCTTGCGCGTGGAACTGGAAACATTTCAGAGAATGGTACCATGGAGGGCCTGAACTTCAATCCCTTACCTAGCAGCCTAAATTTGACCTCTCTCCTATCCTTCCCTATGTCATTGGTACCTACATGTCCCACAACCACTGGCTCCTCCCCAGCACTACACATAAGTTTATCTAGATGTCTCGAGAGAGCCACAACCTTCGCACCAGGCAGGCAAGTCACCATGCGGTTCTCCCAGTCATCACAAACCCAGCTATGTTTCTAATGATTGAATCTCCCGTAACTATTACCTGTCTCTTCCTAATAACTGGAGTTCCCTCCCCTGGAATAACTATCATTCTTCAATGGACAATAATTGTGTCTTGAGATGTAAAGAACAATGTAGCCATGCAGGGAATGTCAAGGGAGCAGGAAAGGTAAAATGGCAGCAGGAATGGCTTCTAGGGTTTAAATAATTGGATCCTGTGTATTGAGATCTGGTATAGCAGGGATATTAGGTTATGAAGGTTGGCATGACTGCTCAGGGTCTGATTGGGTCCAAGGAAAGATTAATGGCATTTTGGGCGCAGATGGTGCTAGGTGTGTGAGGGATACTAGGGAAGCCAGGAGTACTAAGGGCTGATCCGATTTGCCATTGACTTCAAGGGCAGTTGAATTGGACGCTAAGTGAGTTTCATGGTTATTTAATGCTAGTTAATGTGCAACCTGCATTGGATAGTGTTATATGTTTACTGTCACAGGTACGGCTGGAAGTGCTCAAATAATGAGCAGTTAATATCTGCACCAAGTAAGAGCCCTGTGGCTATTTTTCTCAAGATGGGAGTCTTTAGGAGTGCATGTCTGTGCACGTGGGTTTCAGGCAGTATATACTTAACCTGCACAGCTAATTCTTGGGAATCATGCTACGGTTCGATTATAGAGCAGAGGCCACTGGGGTCTGCAAGTCCCTGCAGTGGACTGATGCTGGCTCCTTCAGGTACAGTATTTGTTAGTGCCCTCTTTGCACCAGGTCTGACTGCCCTCCTGTGGATACAGCCTGGGGCCCCAACTCCATTTGGGTCCCTGGCTCAGCTTCCTCAGCAGGGACCCAGGTCACCAAGGGCTGCTGTCGGGCAAGGTGAAGAAAAGTGGGGGCTCAAACAGACAGCCTGGCACGGGCGCCCTGTGGTGCGTTGGCTGGTGTGGATGGCGCGGGGGGCCTGGCACAGGCACCCTGAGGTGTGCTGGCTGGTGCGGGGGGAGCCTGGCATGGGCACCTATCCCTGAGGTGTGCTGGCTGGTGTGGGCGGAGCCTGGCATGGGCACCTATCCCTGAGGTGTGCTGGCTGGTGTGGGCGGAGCCTGGCATGGGCACCTATCCCTGAGGTGTGCTGGCTGGTGTGGGCGGAGCCTGGCATGGGCACCTATCCCTGAGGTGTGCTGGCTGGTGTGGGCGGAGCCTGGCATGGGCACCTATCCCTGAGGTGTGCTGGCTGGTGTGGGCGGAGCCTGGCATGGGCACCTATCCCTGAGGTGTGCTGGCTGGCATGGATGGCACAGAGGGCGCGGGCAGCCTGGCACGGGCGCTCTGAGGCGCGCTGGCTGGTGTGGGCGGAGCCTGGCACGGGCGCTCTGAGGCGCCCTGGCTGGCATGGAGGGGGCGGCACCGTTCCACGGGCACAGCGGGGACTGGGAGCGGAGTGGGGAGGCGTCATGGGTGTGAAGAGGAAATGGCGGGTTTTTGGAGGGAGGTGATTGGCAGAGACAGGGGCGGTGCTTGGTGATTGGAGGAGGCGATGCCCGGAGGAAGTGCTTGGTGATTGGAGGGGGCGGGGCTCGGAGGAGCTGCTTGGTGATTGGAGGGGGGGCTGGAGGAGGTGCTTGGTGATTGGAGGGGGCGGGGCCCGGAGGAGCTGCTTTGTGATTGGAGGGGGCGGGGCTCGGAGGAGCTGCTTGGTGATTGGAGGGGGCGGGGCTCGGAGGAGCTGCTTGGTGATTGGAGGGGGCGGGGCTCGGAGGAGCTGCTTGGTGATTGGAGGGGCGGGGCTAGGAGGAGCGGCTTGGTGATTGGAGGGGGCGGGGCCCGGAGGAGGCTGAGCTGAGGGCCATGGCCGCGGACGGGTGGCTCGGCGGAGGTAGGGGCCGGGGCCGGGGCCGGGGCCGGGGCGGTTGGAGGCTCCGGGATTGTGCTGGAGGCGGATGCCCCGGGGGTTGCCGGGCTGGAGGTGGAGGTGGAGGTGGGTGCCCGATGGGGGCGGGGTGCTCGGGACAGTGGGGGGCGGGGGTGCCTGGGGGGCGGCAGTTCTGGGTGGGGGTCGGGGGTCGGTCCCTGTCTCTTTGCCCCAGTCAGGCTGTGAACTCTGTAATCCCTACCCCAGCAGGCCTCCTTCCCCTGTCCCCCCGAGGCTCCGTTCTGTTTCACTGAATCCCCTGCAGCTTCAGTGGGGTGCAGGGTTCCTCTCCCCTTCTCATCTAAAACAGGGAATGGTCTTGCTGTGTGGTGCTTAGGCAGGCCCTGCACCCCACTTCAGAAGCAGCTTGCAGTGCCAGGCAAGGGGTGCCTATATAAACAGCTGTCATGCCCTAGCCCAGAGGCATCTGCATCTCGGTCCTGCACAGAGGGGCAATTCCCTGGATAAAGAGCAATTGTGGCCCTTGCTTAGTTAAGGGGAAGCATCCCTTTGCAACATCTGATGTACCCACCCCAGAAGTGGCTGCATCTGTTTGCTGGATGAAGTAATCCCCGTCAAGGGTTTGGGGAGCCTTCAGGAAGGAAGGTGCTGTTTTGTGTCTTTATGATGTATTAATAAAATGCCACTAGAGAATGCTCTGGGCATGAAGGTGCACATGTGGTTAATGGTTCATGGATCATTGTAATAAGGCTGATAAAACAAATTCAAAATGAAACTTGTACAGGCACTAGTGCACAGCCAGCGTGTGTCTGAATAAATCTTATTAAAGAACCTGCTGATGAAGTGAATTACCACTTGAATATATATATCAGCCTTCTAAAATTCAAACTGTTGTAATAGGTATAAGATATTAGAAACTGTGTGGTTCGCTCAGGGCTGCTGTCACACCCAATGTGTGTGGTGATTGCACAACAGTCAGATAAGCGAACAGCTAGATCTCTCACTGTTTGAAAATATATAAAAACCTCTGAAGTTGCAGTTTGAGATCAGTGTAATACACTCAAAACCCAAGATATCCATGCTCATCTTATAAGATGCATGTTGTGCTCTCTTTGCATCCTTTCTGGATTACAGCCTATCCAGGTGCATGTTGTTTTATTTCCCCTGGTTGTCAATGTGCTACCAGTGACTTACATTAAATCTTCCTAGACCTGTGTACGGTTTCAGACATTATTCTGAAGTTCAGAATGGGAAACCCTGGTTCAGCACAGACAGAAACGATAGGACCTCCTGTTATGTGTAGTAGAAGGCCTTAGTTTGTCAGGTATGCGTACAGTACCTATCACCGCATTACCTAGGTCACAGTGCATAGCCATGTGTCTAACACAAGTCTACTGAAGAGATGTTTTGTAGGGATTTTTTCATAGGAGACATGGACCCTAATCATATTGCCTATGTTAGTTATGTGGTGGTGTTGACTTCCTGTGTGTCAATTTGAATACATCCCTGTATACACAGATGCTGGAAGGTCCGCTCTTTGGACCTTGGATTTGAATGTGCAACAGGTTACAGATAAAATAAGTTTGATTTTCCTAAATCCTTGTAGACATTTATTTGCAACATAGAAGTACCGTTGTCTGGCTAGTTTTCTGTTGTCTGTCAGTGCAGAGGCCAAGCAGAAGAGTAACCGGCTCATATAGGTCAGCACGGAGGTGCTTTTGCAGAATTAGTAGAGGAACCACAGCCCACTTCTAGCTCAAGGCGTTGCTTAAATAAGCATGTAAAACCCTCAGAGTGCCTCCTTCAATTAGTGTCAAACCTTGAAATGAAGCCTGTGACTTGCCACCGGAGGCAGTTTCAGCTCGATTAGCGCAGTATTTTAGTGTACTTGGGATTTTTTGTCACAAATATAGACTCTTAAAATATTAGTCTGACAGAGCAGTGGATGGGAGTTACAGGCTCTGTGCAAAGCGGTGGAGGCTAACTTATGAAAGTGTCGCCACAGGGAATTAGACTTTTATAGGGCCCTGGTTACGCTGAGTTTACGACTGGTATTATGAAGTACAACTGAATAAAACCTGTCAATGGTAGTCCTTGCTTAAACGTAACTGTAAAGAAGGAGGGAACTGGATTTGTGCCAGCTTGCCCTTTGTATAAAGGGAGCCTGGGTAGAGTGAGCTTTTAAAACAAACAAACAAAAAAAAAGTGACCAACCCCACTGCCAGCTCATGTGGCTTTTTCCTTTGTGTTTTTTCTATTGCATCCTGATAGCAAGACAAGACACCTTTGGAGATGCCTCTTGACAGAGACTGAGGCCAGGCCTACGTTTGGAAGGCTTTGCCAACAGAATTGTATTGATATACAAGACCAGCAAAGCGCTTCTAGTGTGGACACAACATATATTGGCAAAACCGTGCCTTTGCCAGTATAGCTCAGTTTTGCTGGTATAACTGCGTCTATACTAGTGACTTTTGTGACCAGTGTAGCTGTGCTGGCAAATCACACCTCGTCATGCACCTGACATAGCTATGCCAGCAAAAGTTTTTAGACCTTGGGCATAGACCTGGCCCAAGAGGGGGTTGTTAGTTCTTGAAACTCTTTACCCTTCAGTACCTCTCCTTTGAGGTTATGGGTTTCTATCTTCCCAAGGACATCTGCTGGAAGTTATCCAGACCACAGAGACTGTTAATAGAAACAAGATTTATTAAAAACAGAGAGAAAATAGAATTAAAAGAAAAACTGTTTTCTTAACTCATTTAGATTGACACTTCTCATAAGCTAAACTAAATACGGCTTTCTCAGCTGGTACAGAAGAAAAAGAAAAGCAAATAGCAATTCTCTCTGAACATGCTGTGGTCCGTTTATCAGCATCCTGATATTGTCTCCCTTGCTGTGTCCTGGATTCTCTTTGCAAGTCCCTGCAACTCGGTCAGCTTGCATGTTGAGAGGTGCCTCTCCTGGTCATTTTTGTGTCCGAGGTGTTAGAGTCTATTAAGCCATTAGGGTAAGGCTTCCTTAACATTTACACAAGAGTCTTTTATCAGAACTCCTGGCTGGGAGAATGGTCAAATGACTATTATCTCCTAGAGAGACAAGGTGGGTGAGGTAATATCTTGTATTGGACCAACTTCTGTTGGTGAGAGAGACAAGCTTTTAAGATACACAGAGCTCTTCCTGAGGTCTGGGAAAGGTACTCATAGTGTCACTGCTAAATACAAGATTGAATGGAGTCTAGCATGAGTAGCTAGCACATATTCTAAGCGAAAATTCAAGGTGAGGTGGTCTGTTAACACCCCGGTAATCATTGGACAATAAGGGGGGGGTTGTGGGTTACAGATTATTGTAATAAGCCATAAATCCATTGTCTCCATTCATTCCATGATGTTTAGTGTGTAGGAAAGTTATGAATTTAAGTTCCCAGGCTTGTCTTTTGAAGGTGTTGTGCAGGTTTCCTTTGAGGATGAGGACTGAGAGGTCAGATATAGAGTGATCACTTTGTGAAAAGTGTGCACCCACAGACGATATGGTGGTTTTGCTTTTTATCATTTTCCTGCGTGAGTTCATTCGAGAGCATAGTGATTGGTTTCACCCACCTAGTTGTTACTGGGGCACATAATGCACTGGATGAGGTACACCACATGTTTTGATAGGCATATGTAGGACCCATGGATCTTGAAAGGTGTGTTGGGGGGTGTTGTTCATTGGGTCTGTAGGTTTTATATCTGTTGTTCTAGCAGAGTCTGGTGCCGCTTTGAGTTGGTGTGTGCTGGTCTGTGGGGAGCTTGCTTCCGATGATGAGGTTGGGGGGGGTTGTTTGAAAGTCAGAAGAGACGGTTCAGGAAATATTTTTTTCAGGATGGGGTCCCCACTGAAATGGGTTGTAGTTGTTTGATGATACCCCATATGGGTTCCAGTGTGGGGTGGTAGGTGGCAACTCAGGGTGTATGGTTGGAGTGGGTTTTCTGTATTTCAACATTGAAGCCTGTAAAAGTCTGAAGTTTAAAACACTTTCACCTTAAGGCCTGACATGGAAAGACCTTGCACGTATATTTGAGAGAAGCATCTCAGTGTTTAACACTTCACAACCACAGCTGTTTTGCAAATACATTCTTGTGGTATCTCTGAAGCATAGCAACATAGTATCTCCATTTGTGTGAATTAAGCCCCTCAGCGGGATGCTGAATTCTCAGAGTGGGTGATTGGCCTTTGACAAAGTTGCTGTTTCAAGGCTTCCCTGTGTTGTTTTTGTCATCCAGATCTATCAATTGCTTTTGTCCCCCCACCCCCGATGGCTAATGGCTGGGGCAGTGGAGAACATGAATATAGAAGATGCATATTGACTGTTTAGCTGGGCAAAGGCCTTATGTGCCCTCTGCCAGCCACGGAGCAGGAGGTGGCTTCTGGTGAATTTATGCAGAAGGCAGGAAGGGGAGACTGTGACTCCATCTGACTTGCACCTTAGAATTCTGCTTTGTTTGGATCAGGAGTAATTACAGCCTCTGGTGCAGGTACAGTCCAACTGGAACAGTTCAGCTGTTCATAGCTGCTGGGGGAGGATTTCTAAAGGGAATGCTGGTGGGGTGCTTTATGCCTCTTCATTTGCCAGCCTGGATATGCTGCTCTAACAACCTGACTAACCTTGGATTTTTACTAAGCAAGGCTCACTTGTTATCCTTTCTCAGTTGGAGCTGGAGAGACTGCTCGGGTCTCCTTTGCCACACTGGGTCCTTTGTAATCAAAAGGATGTGTTAGCTGAGTCATATAACTGTTCGCAATTGATAAAGCTAATTTGATTTGATCTGCAGAGGTCCAAGCTTAGGATATCAAATAGATTTTTGTGGTCTGCCATGGGACAGTGCTTTAATGTATCTTTACAACCTTTTAATAGGAAAAGCCTAATTAGCTGTTAAATCCATTTAGCTGCAAATCCTGTTTACAGTTTGGGCCATGCACACTCTGCTTGTACTGAGTTCACAAAGCATCTTTATTTTGTGCCTGGTCTTATTTTAACAGTTAATTTTTTCCCTCAAGACTCTGTATGTGTTCTAGCTCATCATAGCTTCAATTTCTTGCCCCATCTAGCTAGAACCATCCTTAGATTTTTTTTTTTTTTTTTAAGTCCAGCTATCTGGCCAAACATACGGTGACGGATTCCCCCCGGAGTGTCACCTGGATCTGGGGTACCACTGAGCCTGCCTGACCCACCAGCCTAGGTTCCCTTTACACTGTACTACTGTGACCCCTGCCAAGCCCTCTCCCAGGCTCCTGTCTGCACCTTAACCAGCACACATACAGGTACGGACACACCCAGCTGCAGAAACATACAGATGCTTTAATCAGCTCTGCATGGGAAGGCTTCATCTAAGGAACTGTCCAGTTACTCAAGTGCACCCCCTCCTCTGGAAGGTAAACCCAAAATTATACCGTCTTGTGCTGCACAGAGAACTGTACAGTGTAAGCTCATGAAATTCACCCCCTCCCTCAATGTGGAGAGGAATATACACAGCTTTCTGCCCCCGTTTATGACTCCCACACACTGGTTTTAGACAAAGCAAAAATAAGTTTATTCATTACAAAAGATAAATTTTTAAATGATTATAAGAGATAGCAAACAGATCAAAGCAGATTACTTAGCAAATAAACAAAAACGCAGACTAAACTTAATATATTAAAAAGATTGGATATGCGTAGCAACTTCTCACTCTAAATGATGATTTAAGCCATTTACAGGGATTCTTAAGGGACCAGCTGCCCTTGCTTGAAGCTTAAAAACCCCAGGTATTCCTTTCACAGACTAGAAATCCCTCTAGCCTTGGTCCATCCCTTCTCCCCCAGTCCAGTCCTTGTTCCTCAGGTATTTCCAAGAGTCTCTTTGGGTGGGGAGTCGGTGAAGAACCACAGTGATGTCACTCCCCTGCCTTAGATAGCTTTTGCATATGGCGGGAAACCGTTGTCTCCCAGCTTGGTTCCCATGCCCAGTCAGTGGAAAAACACTGGCATTCCAAGATGGAGTCCAGTACCAGGTGACTTGGGCATATGTCCCTATAGGGTCACAGCAGCCATGACTTGGAAGCTGTTTGTCGCCTCCTCAGGAAGGCTCCCCGGGGGGAGATTAGCTTCTTCTAAGACCTATTGTTCTCCCTAATGCATTCCCCAGGTGTAAAACAAATTTGTAATAGCTGCATAGACAATATTCCTAACTTCAGATACCAAAATGATACAAATAAGATAATCATATTCAGTAAATCATAAACTTTTCAGTGATGGACTCTGTTTGGGCATCTCTGCAAATTGTGTCCTTCCCAGTCTGAGGATGACAGTGACAGTTGGGTAGAGACCCTCCCCTCTAGGGATGTAAGCCCAGGCTGAATCTTGAGTCCCTGTTGGGATGGATTTCAGGGCCTAAACCAGAATACTTGTAGAGCCCAAGGCAACACTTGATTGCTTAATGACTACACTAATGCTTGCGGAGAACGTTCGTAGCGCTACCCCAGAGACAGTGCAGTGTTGCTGCAGGTTGGGCAGGGATGTTTGGAAACAATGAATTAATTTTTATTAGTGTTTCAACTTATTTCAAGACTGAAGTGTATCTTGTTAGTTTAGTGTAATGTGATGCTGCAGCCTCTAGTTTTATCTCGCTCTGCTTTGATTTTATAATGGTTAAAAAGCCTCAGGCAGGTTTGGCAGGCCCAAAAATTTGACTTGCCTTTTTTTGTTTCCTGTATAGTTAGTACCATTTGGCGAGAATAATCACACCTGCTTAATGAGGAGAGCTGTGTGGCTTCTTAGCACATTAGTTTTTGGGACCTTTTGGCTCTATCTACTTCCACCCCAGAGGCAAGTGCAGGATTCTTCCTTGGCTCCATGCAGCAGATGTGCCAGTGTTTTCTGTCTAGCTTCAAATGTGATAAAATGTCTTGGATTGTGTTTAAAAAAATCCCAAGTGGGTGAATGCACCGTAGATCTAGGTTGGTCTGATTTGAGGCAAAACAGAAGAGAGAGCTGCCCCCTGGGCAAGCTGCTAATTATCATTCTGGGTTTATTCTTTACAATCCACCTCTACCCAGATAGAACGCGTCCCGATAGAACATGAATTCGGATATAACGCGGTAAAGCAGCGCTCTGGGGGGGTGGGGCTGCGCACTCCGGCGGATCAGAGCAAGTTCGATGTAACGCGGTTTCACCTATAACGCAGTAAGATTTTGTGGCTCCTGAGGACAGCGTTCTATTGGGGTAGAGGTGTAATTTCCTGATGAAATAGGCAAAGGGGACTGGCACAGCATCTGTCTGTTTTGGCATGTGTCCTAACAAGGCCAGTTTCCTCCAGTGGATTGTTCCTCAAGATAGAGGAAAACAGCCTCTCCCCCCCGCCCCCCAGGCTGTTTTAGTGTGCAGCAGACTCTGCTCCTCAGAAGTGTTGGCATTTGCACAGCTCAGTCAGTATAAATGCACTCTACAGAACGGGAGCTGATCTCCAAGGAACTCAGCCTTGCTCAGCAGAACAGTGGTGCTGATATGGCTTCCATCCTAATGGATCCCAAAGTATTTTTTGGCATTCCTGCCGTAAGACTCTGGGCATGATTGTGTTTAGAGAGAGTGAGCGATCACCTTGCTCCTCAGTTTATGGGGAATTTCATCAATTTATGGGGGAAAGGTGGCAGCTGTTCAATTCCATGTCGCCTCACGATCTCAGAGGCTGGTACAGAAGTGGCAGTTTTATTCCAGATCTCAGGAATTCCTTTTTTCTGGATTAGAGCCCAGCATTCAAAGGAAGGCTTAGTTTATTTCAGGTAAACAAGGGCAGCAGGATAGAGATTGGAAGTACTTGTTGCTTTATCCTGCTAATCTGAGGCTATGTCTACGTTACTGCCTATGTTGGCAAAATTTATATCACTCAGGAGTGTGAATATTCCACCCCCCGAGTGACATAAATTATGCTGACATAAGCAGTCGTGTGCACAGTACTATGTTGATGGGAGACATAGCTTATTCCTAAGGCTACGATTTGATCACAGAGGTCGTGGAAGTCACGAAATCTGTGACTTGTGCAGACCTCCGTGACTTCAGCCTGCAGCAACTGGGAGCTGCAGGCTACCCCTAACTCCCCTGGTGGCTGGGAGCTTCGGGGTGGCAGGGGTCCTCCACAGCTCCCCAGCTGCAGTGGATGTGGGGAGAATCCCCTGGAGCTCCCCAGTCCCCACAGGTGTTGGGGACCCCTGGAGCTCCTCACCCGCCACGGGCAGGGGTCCCTCCCAGCCACGGGCAGTGGCCGCAGCTCCCAGCCACAGCAGGGCAGGGTACTGGACCCCTCCCCCTTTTCGTCATGGACATTTTTAGTAAAAGTCACAGACAGGTCACAGACAATTAACAAAAATGCACAGAAGCCATGACCTGTCCCTGACTTTTACTAAAAATTTCCATGACAAAATCGTAGCCTTAATTATGCCACTTGCGGGGGTGGTGTGTAGTCTTTTTTTTTTTTTTTTTATGCCAATGGGTGAACACTCTTCCATCGGCATAGAGCGTCTTTGCCACATGCTGCAGTGGCGCAGCTGTACCAGTATAGCTCCACCTCTGCAGTGCTATCAGTGTAGACATGACCTGAGGCTGGAGTTTTGTGGATGAATGCTTGTGATTGAGACTCCATAGAAGCAGAAATTTCTATTGCTGCAAAAACAGCACCAGCAATTTCTGTGGAGGAATTGGCTTGGGTCAGCTGTGTAAAGCTACTGTTTCTATATGACATGTCTCCTTTCTTCTGGTGCTATTTTTAGTTTCAATTCCAATTTCTTCTTCTTAAACTTGTGGGAATTTCTACACAAGCACATTCAAATACCTGCTCAGGAAACACAATCCGTGTACGAGCTGGGTGAGCCCACAGGGAAAGCTGGAATTGGTTACATCACGTCTGGAGCCAAACACCTCCTTGTTAGTGCAGACATAGACAAGAAAGAAGCACAGATATTTGTCCATCTAAATCCATTGCTGCTTCCAGGAGCAGTGACCCCAGTTTCAACCCTACTTTGGATTTGTGAGCTGTCATGAGTTTTGATCCTCATGCTCTTGGAATCAACCTCCAATAAATCCTCCTGTGAAGTATTTATTCTCAGAGGGTTCTATGGGCAGAAAGAAGTTTTCCAAGCTGAGGGAACAGCTGCTTCTAGTCTGTGTGTGTTCTGAATCTCCGGGTAAAGTACGTCAAATTCTCTATCTAGTTTGAATTGCTGGCCTGGAGAGAATTTTGTAGAAGTGATAAAATCTTCAGCTTTGCTGCCTAGTCATTGCAGTACAGAAGAGATCCGCTCTGTGTTTCAGTGAACAGAACTGTTCTGTCCAGCTTCATTTGTTAGATTTGTAATCTCAGAAACAAACCCTCTTCATTATCTGTAGGTTTGTGTATTAGGCGGAGTAAGCTGGAAACTGCCATTTCATAGAATCATAGAAATGTTGGGCTGGAAGGGCCCTCAAGAGGTCATCTAGTCTAGCTCCCTGTATGGAGGCAGGACCAAGTAAACCTAGGCCATTCCTGAGAGGTGTTTGTCTAAACTGTTCTTAGAACCCTCAACCTCCCTTGGAATCCTAATCCAGTACTTAACCATCTTTACAGTTGGAAAGTTTTTCCTGTAACTAACCTAAATCTCCCTTGCTGCAGATTAAGCTGATTACTTGAGGGGAGGGATAGCTCAGTGGTTTGAGCATTGGCCTGCTAAACCCAGGGTTATGAGTTCAATCCTTGGGGGGGGGCACTTAGAGATCTGGGGCAAAATCAGTACACCCTCTACCCTGATATAACACGACCCCATATAACACAAATTCGGATATAACACGGTAAAACAGCACTCCGGGGGAGTGGGGCTGCACACTCCAGCGGATCAAAGCAAGTTCGATACAACACGGTGTCACCTATAACGTGGTAAGATTTTTTTGGCTCCTGAGGACAGCGTTATATCGGGGTGGAGGTGTACTTGGTCCTGCTAGTGAAGGCAGGGGGCTGGACTCAATGACCTTTCAGGGTCCCTTCCAGCTCTGAGATAGGTATATCTCCATATATTTACTACTTGTCCTACATTCAGTAGACGGACAACAATTGATCCCCATTTTTCTCTTTATAACCCTGTAACATATTTGAAGACTGTTAACAGGTCCTTCTTCAATCTTCTTTACTCAAGACTAAACATATCCAGTTTTTTAATCCATTCCTCAGAGGCCAGGTTTTTTAACCATTTCTCATTTTCATAGCTCTTCTCTGGACTCTCTCCAGTTTGTCCACATCTATCATAAAGTGTCGTACCCAAAACTGAACACAATTGAGGACTCCAGCTGAGGCCTCATCGGTGCTGAGTAGAGTGGAACCTCCTGTGTTTCACAGATGACCACTGTTGTTAACACACCTCAATATGATATTAGTCTTTTTTTCGCAACTGCCTAATAATGTTGGTTTATAATCACTTTATCATCTCCTGTAAAGCCACAAATCCTTTTCAGCAATACTACTGCCTAGCCAGTTATTCCCCATTTTATAGTTATGCATTCGATTTTTCCCACCTAAGTGTAGTATTTTGCACTTGTCTTTACTGAGTTTCATCTTGTTGATTTCAGACCAATTATCCCATTTGTCAAGGACAGTCTGAATTCTAATAGTATCCTACAGAGTGCTTGGAACTGCTCCCAGCTAGGCGTCATCCACAATTTTTAAGGATACTTTTCATTCTCTTTTCCAAGTTATTAATAAAAATATTGAATGGTATGAGACACAGGGCAGACCCTTGGGGTACCCCATTAAAGTCCCTCCAAGTCTGACAGCGAAACATTGATAACTACTCTTGGAGTATGGGTTTTTCAACCTGTTGTGCACCCACCTTGTAATAACTTCCCTAGTTTGCTTATGAGAATGTCATGTGGGCCTGTGTCAAAATATCAAGATATTTGTATATCTGCTGTAAAAAAACAAACAAACAAAAACTCAGCCCCACAATTAAATAGTTATTTTAGCACCTGTAAGTATGGAACATGGTCACTGGAGAGGAATGCAAAATGATCTACTGCAAAACAATGATTTGTTTAATGTATGAGTTAAATTTGCGTACTGGCTGGTACTTTATTGTGAAGTGGACCTTGTATCAAGGCTGAGATCTGGCACTTATCATGTTGCTTATGCTGAGGCGGGGCTGGCTTTCCACCAAGGACTCTGTACTAGGCTGGGTCAGGGTGGGGACAGACTAAGTGACTAGTGAGTTGTGCTCTGTTATGGATATTTCAGCAGACACATGGAAGCCCTTGAAGTGAGGTGTGTGTTTCTCTTTCCTTTCTCTCTATTTCTTTCCTGGCTTTGGACTTGACAAAGGTTCATTACACGTGTATGTTTTGAAGGGGGGATTGGGCAATGTTGGGAGTGCAGAGGCCTTATACTGGGACCTAGAGATAATGGGTAGCCCTGTGACAGAGCGAGCTAGTAGTGAGGCACTTGCTGAGGAGGAAACAAATTGGTACCGATGAGAGCAAAGGTGCATCAGTTATCAGCTCCTCAAGGTTCCTTTTCTGCAACATCTGATTATTATAAACAGGCCAGTCATGTGGCCTGATTGCCTTGTAGGAGTTTTAAACAAGGAGCTTGAGCAGTTTTTCTCTGTACTGCAGTGGTCCCCAAACTTTTTACCTCGTGTCCTCCCCCTTACCCCTGTCTGCGCCCCCCCTCCCCCCGGGCCAGGAGTGGGACCCCGGCTCTGGTAGGTGGGGACACAGACAGGAGTAAGGGGGCTGAGGCTGGGGCCACAGCTAGGGGCAGGGCTGGGAGCTGAGTCTAGGCAAACAGCTGGGGCCCTGGGCACAGGGCCGGGAACAGGAGCCTCAGGGTGGGGCCAGCAGCCTGGGCTGGGAGTGGAGCCCCAGGACTGGCAGCCGAGGCCCCAGGCATGGGGCCAGGAGCAGAGCTGGGTGATGCTCCCTCCCTGTCTGCTGTGGGGGCTGGCCTGGGCTCCAGCTCTGCTCCCCCTACATGTGCAATAGGAAAAGCAGTTTTTAGTACTCTGGGTAGGATTCTCTTTTTTTTTTTTTTCTTTTTCTTAATGTCACTGTTCTGAGTTTTTCAAGCAGATGAATGTTACTTTTCCCATTGGTTCCTTCCCAATTATTATATTACAAAATCCATATAGTAGTCTGTAACTCCCATCTGTATCAAATGGTTGTTGTTGTTTTTTAACTGGTACAGTAATTTGTATACATATTCTTAAAATCCTCCAACAAAATGTTCCTGTATTTTTTTTCTTTACTTAGGAGCACTGAACTGTGCTTGTGGGATTATAGCCAGTATTTGGAAAGACCCTTTTAACCTTCTTATCCCATGAGGAATTCAACACACTTAAAATAAGAGCCTGTTTTTTTCTGGGAACATGGGAAAAATACTTGGCGTATAGATTTTCCTTGTATTTGTCTCAGCGTGTAAGTATTGTATGTCATGTTCCCTTGTTCTGTGTAAAGCTTTTGTTTTTCTTTTAGGAGTTGTGGGGTCTGAAGACATCAACGAGAATGAAAAAAATCTCGTAGTTAATCATAGCTGGAGCCATAACCGCGATGATAAAGCTACCCCTAGGTACAGTTTATCTTAAATCCTCCTTCTCAAAGGAGACTGCGAGATCGGTTGTGCACGGCACCTATGCTTGTAAGTTCTAATGAAGAATGGAATGGTGGCATTGGATATTTGGGTATTTAGCTACTGTCACCCTCCACAGAGCATCATTGCACACTGGTGGCAAATGACACATCGTGCCAGACAGGATGGGGGATGTCTGCAGTTATTTATAGATTGTCCAGAATAGTTCTGAGCGGTGCAAATTGCTGATAATTCATGTGTCCATGGAGGAGGAAGACATAGTAAAACTTTCTGCCTTAACTTCCTGGTTTTCATGTGGCTGAGCTAAGAAACTATTGTGGATAAAGGCGGCCATGTGATACACACCAGTGCCACCTGTTGGCCAGCCTGTATTTGCAAAGCAAGAGAGCGAATAGTACGCAGTGTTGTTGTAGCTGTGTCGTCCCAGATATTAGAGAGACCAGGGTAGGGTAGCCAGGTGTCTGGTTTTCGATCGGAACACCTGGTTGAAAAGGGACACTGGTGGCTCCAGTCAGCACTGCCGACCGGGCCGTTAAAAGTATGGTCGGCAGTGCTGTGGAGCTAAGGTAGGCTAGTCCCTACCTGTCCTGGCTGGCACCACACTGTGCCCCGGAAGCAGCCAGCAGGTCCGATTCCTAGGTGGGGCATGGGACTCTGTGCGCTGCCCCACCCCGAACACCACCTACGCACTCCAATTGGCCAGGAACCGCGGCCAATGGGAGCTGTGGGGGTCGTGTCTGCGGGAAAGAGCAGCACGCAGAGCTGCCTGCTGTGCCTCTGCCTAGAGCCGGACCTGCTGCCCGTTTCCAGGGTGCAGGGCAGGGGGCGTGGCCTCAGGGAAGGGGCGGGGCAGGGGGGCGTGGCCTCGGGGAAGGGGCGGGGCAGGGGGCGTGGCCTCGGGGAAGGGGCGGGGCAGGGGCGTGGCCTCGGGGAAGGGGTGGGGCAGGGGGCGTGGCCTTGGGGAAGGGGCGGGGCAGGGCGCGTGGTCATGGGGAAGGGGCGGGGCTAGGGTGTTCAGTTTTGTGGGATTAGAAAGTTGGCAACCCTACACAAGGGGGATGAGGTAATAGAGGTTGGTTCAATAAAATGTATGACCTCACCCATCTTGTTTTTTTTAATAGGGAATAATAGTAATTTTAGTCTATAGGGCATTCCCACTTCTCTGACCCCCCCAGATTGCTGCTTTATAACAAAAATATAACAACCCATCCACTAAAACATTATTAAATACATACTATGAAAACCATACAGTACTAAATAAACTCCCCCCTTCCCCACCCCCACACAGGGAGAGTCCTGGGCAGGGACTGGCCTTGATGGGATGTACAGCTTTCCATTCTCTTGTTAAGGTGGGGAGGGCTGGGTGGAGGGAGGGGGGATTGTTTTTTCAAATCTAAATTGTGTTTTGATGAGCTTGCTCTCTGACACACACACACACTGACACACACACACACTGACACACACACACACTGACACACACACACACTGACACACACACACTCTATAAATATCTTGTTTTGCTTTCTGTTTCTGCTTTCAGACAGAGTAAATCCAACATGGATGTAACCAGTGAGATGGTGCGATCCTCTAGCGGGATGGTTTCAGACAAGGCTTGTATCTTATCAGAGCAGAAGTTTGGGCTAAGAGATACTATAGTTAAATCTCAACTGGTACTGAAAGAGGATTCCTATACCTATCTCCAGAATTTCAGGTAACAACTGTCCCTGGGAGTACAATTTGAGGGATAATTGCAAAATAAGTAAATCTCATACATTTGTAATTTCACCTGAAATCCACAGCAATGGGAAATTTGGGGGGAAATAGACTTTAGCCCCTGCCATCTGGAACAGTCTTTCTACATCTCTCCTCCATTTACACAGTTGCAGAGGAGCATGCTGTCACATGAACAGCCCCTGCTTAAGCAAACAGCCTTTTTTGTACATCTTATTCATTCTTTGTCTCTTTTCAGAACTCACCTGAACATGCTGCATGTCCCTTTGCCTCGGACTCTTGTCTCTCCCTGGCTTCTGTTCATTATTTATCTCTGTAATGGTTTCTGGTTTTGGGGAGACCGTTTGTATGAAAGATGACGTTTAGTATTGAAAACTTTATTTTGGTTCAAATCTTTTTAAACAAGCCCTTCCTGAATAAAAGAACAAGTGAGAAAATTGTCCCAAACTATTCCTACACAACCCTGCTTGTAGTTCTTTTGTAAAGTAAATACACACTATAAAATGCTGCAGGAAAGTTGCTATCACAGGCTTGGATTGCAGCTCTAAGATTTTGTTGAACCTAAGTCTCTTTGCAGGTTTTTTATTGGAACGTACAATGTGAATGGCCAGTCACCTAAAGAGAGCCTCCTGCCTTGGCTGAGCCATGATGTTGAGCCTCCGGATGTTTACTGTGTTGGGTGCGTATTTCTTTCCTGCTAGCCCCCTTCCAGAAACATCTCTGGGTAGCTTGCTGATGAATATGTCTGTGTAGCTATCCAGCCAAAGCTTTGCAAACAAGGGTTTAAAAGCGAAGACATTTGCATTATCTAGAGTGGCTCTTATTCCAGAAGTGTTTGTTCTCCCTAGTGGCATAGTGTACTTCAGTTGCTTTTATGCCACACTGCGGCTAAGTCACTTTAATACTAATGGTAATTTACTTTTGCACTTAATGCACTGCTAAAATCAACATACCTGGATTAGAATTCCAGTTCCAAAATCCCATTTAGTGCACAAGGTATAAATTTTCTCTTCCCTGGCAGAAAAGGCTGGGAGAGTTAAAGCAAGTGAAGTGAGTGCATCCATGTGTTCCTCCCTCTGATACAGCTTCCAGGAGCTCGATCTGAGTAAAGAAGCCTTCTTTTTCAATGACACACCGAAGGAGGAAGAATGGTTCAAAGCTGTAACTGATAGTCTTCACCCAGGCGCCAAATATGCAAAGGTACATGTGGCTTGGGGGTGAAGTTAGTTTTGAAACTTAAACCGGTTTCCAGTCAGGCATCTTCTCGTGTGTGCTTTCCCCTGGTTTGTTTCCAGTGTGTCTGTCTCCTGTAGGTTTTTGCCAGGCCAGCAATGCTCAGCGTGGATAGTATATAGCACTTGTATGCAAGGCTCCCAGACATGGCCTCACCCTCCTGAGAACATTCCCATAAGCATTAGTAGTGAGAGCTAAGGACATTTGTGCCTCACGCTGTGAGTTAGAGAGGGGCATAATGGAGCAACCAGGCAAGTTGAGCTCCCTGGTCTGCTGAGATGAACGGATACAAAGTATCTTGGCACTTGCCGACCTCTGCTCAGCAGCAGCACCAAGCAGTGAATTGTGCTGTAGTAGGACTATTGCTTTAATTTTGTTTGAGGTTTGGTACCTCAGCCTTAAAATCCTTGCTTTGGCTTTTTCTTCTCACCTCCGATCCAGGCATGTACCTTCTCGGGGCTGCCTCTCCCCCAAGCAGTGATTGGGGTATTGAGCCGCTTGCCCTGAGCAGGGCCAGTTACTCCTGTCCCGTGTTGTGCTGCTGGAGCACCTCTGTGTGTGCCATGTGTCAGATGCGTGGCTCCCTGGAAGAACAGTGTTGGAGCATTAATATTTTTGGTTGTTTATACTTCAAGCTCACAACAGGGTGGGGTAAGGTTTTCCCCTGAGAAACAGTCCTGGCTATTGCAATGCCTTTGGCTTTCTCTTTCAGGTGAAGCTTGTACGACTTGTTGGGATGCTGCTGCTGTTATACGTGAAGGCAGACCATGCTCTGAACATCTCCGAGGTGGAAGCCGAGACAGTGGGAACTGGAATCATGGGGATAATGGTAGGAAAACAGTGCGTGCATGGGCAGGTGGTGGGAGGTTGTCTTTGGGAGGGCCCTGAGTAGCCTGTTCCCCTAGCCCTGAGTCACCATGACTGTTCCTGCAGCTAAAGGAGGCCCGGATGCATCTGTCTCTCAGGGAGACACAGGTTGCTCCCAGGGCATGCAAGAGTGACGCAGAATCTCGCTTTTGGTACCTGCCTGATTGCATGTAGTGCTGGGCTGACTCTCAAGAGAGTTTGACATCGGCATGGAAACCAGGCTGGGTTGTATGCATCTGCTCAGAAGAACAGAGTTCAGTTCTCCTCGGGTAGATTTCATGAGCTTTTGAAGATGATGTGGACCACTTCTTTGCCCTTGGAACCTACCTTCCAGTAATCCCCCAGATGCTGCATGGTGATGGCAGTTCTGAGCATGGCCCAAAGCTGCCTTGTCATCTTACAAAATATTCTTTATGGTTTGTGTTGAAAGAACCAGTTTACTTGACAGTTTTAATTACTTGCCAAAGCAGCCAACCAGCTTACTCTTAATGGTATAATCTGCTGTCATATGAGCCGTGTCCTGAATTGCAAATCGAATTCCGTGCCCCCTCCTGCTCTGCGTTGCTGCTGTTTGCATGATGTACTGTGCTAATGCTTGCTGTCCCTCCCACGGTGATGGAAGGGCATGGGCTGGCTCACTCTCTCAGGTTTGTGTATATTCTGCTTAGGGTTTTGAACCTTTCTCTTTCCCCGGGAGCCAGACTGACTGTGCCAAAATCTTTTGACTTGTCTAAACTGGGGTAACAGTAGTGGACATTAGTTCACCTGCGGTCCCAGGAAAACTCACAACCAGTCTCTCTTCCTGCCTACTAGGGTAACAAAGGTGGAGTTGCTATACGGTTCAAGTTCCACAACACCAGCGTGTGCATTGTGAACTCTCACCTCGCAGCTCATACAGAGGAGTACGAGCGGAGGAACCAGGACTTCAAAGACATCTGCTCTCGGATGCAGTTCTGCCAGTCAGATCCAAACTTGCCACCCCTTACTATAAGCAAACATGAGTATGTTTCCAAGGTCTACATCCATCGGATCACTACAGTTCACTGCTTGGCCTCTGGCTTTGATGGGACAAGTGATGGGCTGTGTCAGGGTGGCTGGCTACACTTTCTGGTGTAAGCAATTTCCTGGCAGGAGCTTGAGAGGTGTGGTCGAGTAGTCTGAGCACAGGCCACAGAGCCAGGAACTTGTCAATTCTAGTCCTAGCTTTGAAAACGGCTCCCTGTCACTGTCTCACTTTCCCCGTTTGTAAAGTGGAGCGAACACATACTTCCCTCCCCAGGGGGCTGTGAGGCTTATTTTTTTATAGCGTGTTGCAAGATTAAAAGTACTATCAAAGTACTAAGGACTGCTATTGTCTGCTGCTGTCTCCTTTAGATCGATCCCAAAAGTTTTAACTAAATATCTTGCCTAGTGCATTGTCTGTCTTGCAATAAATAATTAGCATTCATGTAGGGCTTTCCCTCCATAGATGTCATAGCACTTTATGAGGGTAGGTCGGAATCATTAGCCTCGTTTTACGAATGGGAGAAACTGAGGCACAGGACAACAGTGACTTGTTCAAGGTCACGCAATGAGTCAGTGGAAGAGCTGGGAATAGTATTTGGGCCACCTGGCTCCCAGTCCTTCACAGTATCAAATGCACACGTGCCTCTTTTCTAAATACAGATCAACTAAATTGCATTGGAAGGTTAAAGGGGATTAAAATTCCGATTTCTTGGCCTCCTGGCTCAACAGGAGCCGGAAGGTGGGAGTTGGGTGGTGGGACTGGCTGGGCAGGAAGCCTGCAGGTACAGTTGCTGTGTCCCTGCTATAGTGCCTTGGCAGACCTAGCCCCTGACTTCTTTCCTTTATGCTAGTGAACCTTGGGAAGCTTGTCCCTGATGAAATGCCCCATTCCAGGGAGTGAGGATGAAGCTAACGGGCCGGATTGGCTCTTGGAAGCTCCAGACACATTAATTTACTGTGCACTGTGCCTTGCCAAATTGCCCAGTAATACGGAGGCATGTTTTCTTCAGGAGCTCAGCTTCCTTTATGTGCTTGTATCATGGCAGTGTTAGTAATTAAGCATGCCTGCAGTCTGCAGACAGAGCTAGACGCGAAGGTAGCCCTGCTGGCCTGGAGATGCTACAGAACTGTGCTTGGGATTAACTGGTTCCTAAACATCTCAGTGCAGAGAGCTCTGTGCCATTGATGTATTGCTGCACATACTAATGATATGGTGCAGTTGAATTTCTGCAGAGGTGCCTGGGGCAGCAGTCTGTGGCTTGCTCAACCCTCCCTTGCTCAGGAAGGTGTGGTTTCATCAGGCTTCCCCTTCACATGTGGCTGAGGCTGCCTGGTTCTGAGCACTGTCAGCGGGATGAGATACAGGATGCTGCGTGGGGGCACGGCAGGTGGGGCACACCTGTGAGAGACAGAGAAGCCCTTCTGGCTGCTTGTAGAGACTACAGTAGCTGATTCTGTCAAACAGGGATTTCACCCTTGTGTGCTGTCCTTACAGTGTCATCCTGTGGCTCGGGGACCTCAACTACAGGATAGAGCCACTGGGGTTGGAAAAGGTGAAGATGCACATTGAAAAGGAGGCGTTTCAGGATCTTTATCAATATGACCAGGTACAGACGTATCTTCCCAGAGGAGAGGTGGGCCCCACATCCTATACTCCTAGGAAAATGACTCCTCTTTAGTGGGAGGCTTAGGAAACTCTCGTTTGCTCTGAAAATCACCTGCACACTGGCCCTGACAGCATAGCTAACCCTGGCTTTTGGGGTTCGCATCATCAACATGCATTAGAAGCTGCTTTTGGGTTGGTTTGTTTGATGTCCAGGGAATGATCTGAAATGGCTGCTGTCCCTGCACAGAAGAGTTTGAGCCAGGAGCAGCAGTCCCTCCCGTGGCTCAGTTGGCCTCAGCAAGCACTTCGTACACCAGGTCACAATCCATCCACCTCCTTAATAGCTGGTTGTGGGGCAGGGCACCACAACCTGGCAGGAGGAAGTCAGCCCTCTGAGGTATTGGATATAAGGGCTGCTCAGAGAGTTAGGTAGTATTGCCTAGAGGAGTGTGAAAGCTACGCAACTAATCAACTACACTTCCCTTGATTTGCTTGTCCAGTGTGGTTCTCATGAAGGTTAATGTGGGTGCCCAGCTCCTCCTCCTAGGAAGGGTGGGCGTAGGTGTGACTGTGTCCATGAATACCTGGGTTCCGTCTCCCACCTAGAAAAAATATAAGTAGTGAAATGCTAATCTCCTAGTACTACTGTGAGGCCTACGAGACCTGAATCAACAAGATGTTTGTGTGTGTATATGCATTTTCACAGTGGGCTTGATACAGGAATCCGTGGGTGAAAATTCTCTCTGGCCTGTGTTACGCAGGAGGTCAAACTAGATGGTCGTAATAGTCCCTCCTGGCCAGGAAATGTAGGACTCTGCATAAAATACTATTATCACACTTCAAAAGTTCTAACATTAGAAAAATCTGCCATTTCCATTCCTGTGTCTATGGAGATTTCCTTTGGAAATGGCAGCACAAATGTTAGATCGTGTTTTGCGCAGATGGGGGACGTGTGTATCTGTGCACATACATGCACACATGTTTATTACTTTCCCAGAATATGGTGCCCTTTTCCCCACTCGGGACTCCAGAAGGACTTGTTTAAACAATGTAAGTTTTCATCTATTTGGCTTTTTTCCCCTACTAGTTGAAGAAGCAGATGGACGCGAAGGCTGTCTTTGATGGCTTTACAGAGGGAAAGATTACCTTCCAGCCAACCTACAAATATGACACTGGCTGTGATGACTGGGACACTAGGTATGCCATGTGTACAACCTCAGCCATCATGTCATTCGTGTCCCTTAGCTCCTGTATGTATTGTTTAAGGCAGTAAAAACAAGTCTACAAGAGCCTTTAGATCTAACAGACCTAAGGAAGTTAAAGAATTTCTGATTTTTTTCAAATGCTTGTACAGATTTATATTCCACTTTTGGTGTGTGCGTGTCCAGCACACTTGGGCTGGAGACTTTTGGTCAGCGATACCCATTACTATTGGTGCTTACAGCTGAGGGTATAAAGATTAGGGGCCTCCCCGTCATCTCGCAGTTCCTTTTGTCTGCCTATAGCTACCAGTTGGAGCTTGCGGTCATGCCTCACAGCTTACTGTTATCAGCATAGCCTCTTGCTCTCTCTTTCTTTTGCCAATTAAGACAGCTTTCTTAGCCTCAATAACATCTGCTAGGAGAGGAGAGGAGCTGCAGGCTCTGATGGCAGGACCTCCGTGTATGGTTTCTATAAAGATAAAGTTTCATGAAGGCCTCATCTGAAATTGCTATTAGAAGTGGTGTCGGATTTTCATTTAAATCAAATAATAAATCTATTGATATTCTTTCTAAAACTGCCCGCTCATGAGGAGGAGACGAGGTTACATGTATCGGACATTTGCAGAGCACTCTCGGTTTATATTGACAGAACAAAGCTGTGTAGCTCCTGTCTGAGTCTTTGTGGCTCACACTGAACAGATGTGAGGACTAGCTCTTTCAGCACAAAGATCTTCTCATGCATCAGGACTTGTTATGACTTAGCAAATGTGACATCTCCAGCAAGAATTACTGCACATTCTACCAGGGCTTCGGCTACCTCAGAGGCTTTCCTGAGAAAGGTTCCAATCATGGATGCTTGCAGAGCCGCTGCATGGTCCTCTGTACATGCGTTTGCTCACAGTTATGCCATCATCAAAGCATCCAGAGCTGATGCAAACTTTGGAAAGGGAGTCTGTGGCTGTTTCAGTTGACTCTGAGTCTCCACTGCCAAAGGGGCATTGCTTAGGTATTACCTAAAATGGCATATACATGGGTATAAGCACGTGAAGAAGGAACAATGACTTACCTGTACAGTCGCTGTGGTTTTTCGAGGTATGCTCTACAAATATATATTCCATGACCCTGCCTTTGATCCCTGCTACTTCAGATAACAGCAAGATTCCGGTGCAAAGGAATGGGTGGGCCACCCCACCCTACCCTTCATGCATTCTTTTGAAGATTCAAGGATACGTAAGGTATGTGCATCATCCCAATGGGTACTGCTGACCAAAAGTCTCTGGCTGGAGTGCTCTGGGCATGCGAATACCGTGAAGTGGAATGTGCGTGTACAATCTTGAAGAACCAGTTACTGTACAGGAGAGTAACTGTTTCTTTGAGTCCAATGCCAAGGTAAATCCTTGGACACATTTTGGAAAACTGGGAATCCCATCACTAGGTCTGTGGACACTTGTGCTGCCCCCTCTGCTCTGACTGATGTTTGCTGGATTTTTCCTACTGCCACCAGGAATAAACACTTTGATCTCCTTAGTTTTGAAGCTTCTTCCAATGTATCACTTTCTTCCTTTCAAACAGAATTTTTGGAGATCTTTTATTTGCTGATGCCCAGTAGACTCCTGCCTGGCTTGGTTTGACTTGTCACAAAGAGTGCTTTCTTACTGCAGATACCTACGTGCATCCCCCAAAAGACTGCTGGATGCATATGTTCTTCGTGTATTGCCCAGCCATTCTGTGCCATGCCGTTCTGGCTGGATTGTAGATTCTGGCTGCAAGAGTCAGAATGTTTGATTCTGCTCAATGGTGTTAAAGGAGAAATTTTAAGAGGAAATCTTAATTTTAAAACTGGGAGCTTTCTTGCTTTTTCCAAAGTCCCTCTAGTCTGAAGCAATTCAGGATAGTCTCTAAATGCTGCTTCTCGTATAGTGTCGAGGGGGGAAAAAACTTGCTCCCCTTAGCAAAAACAAAGGTGACTGATGGTACAGAAATACATAGACAGACACACCCACCCTCTGCAGCTTTGCACTGAGATTGTGTTGGAAACAAGCTGCAGGTCCTGGTAGAGCACTAGCTAAATCTCTGCCAGTGGAGAGATGCCTGTTCCTGGCAAAGTTCTGCTCTGCCTTGCATTGTTACTCCCCCTGGACCAGTGGTCCCCAACTTTTTTTGTCTGGCGGGCGCCAGATGACGAGCCACAGAGGACCGTGACAAGCAGCATCATTCAGAGGCGTCGCCGCCGAAATGCCGCCAAAAATCGGCAGCATTTCGGCAGCAACGCCTATTGACGTTGCTTGTCGGCGGCATGTCAGCGGATGCTTGTCTGGCCAGTATGCGGGCGCACTTAGATGCCCCGGTGGGTGCCATGGCGCCCGCGGGCACTGTGTTGGGGACCCCTGCCCTAGCCTGTCTTCTGGGAAAGCTTTAATTGTGGCTTCCTGTTTTAGTGAGAAGTGTCGTGCCCCAGCATGGTGTGATCGGATCCTCTGGAAAGGGAAGAATATTTCTCAGCTGAGCTATCGCAGCCACATGGCTTTGAAAACCAGTGACCATAAGCCAGTGAGCTCCATTTTTGACATTGGGGTAGGTGCACCATTATTCATAGTAGTAACAATGCTAACCCTCTCCCTAAGGCAGTCACAGCGCCGGCCATACTGATTCTTTCTCTTCCCTTATAAGCTATTGCTCTGTGTTTGTGCTTCCTATAGCTTGGCCCTGATAACAATGCCCTGAGATGGGACCATTGTTCTCAGTAAAACACAGGTGCGACCGTGAGCCTGTTGCTCCTGGCAAGATGCAGGCGAGCTCATCCATGAGCAGAAATAGGTGGTAGTTCATGAATATCCCCTTATGCTTTGTTTCCTCCTTTTTATCTATTTCCCTGGAAACTTGCAGCGTTTACATCAGCAGATAGGAGTGTAATTCGCTACCAGACTTTAACAAGCCGATCCCAGTGCAGGCTGGCTGATTTTATCTGCTAGATAGAGCAGCCTGCCCAGCAGTGGGCAAATGTTGGGTCAGAGACACTGGCCCATTTTGTTCATGTTAGACTACGAAGGCGCGCTTTCCTGCATTGTATGCATTCTTTGGTAAAGGCTGGAAACTGGTTCCATTTTAACTTGCTTTTGGTAATAAATCTGCAGTAATTTTCCATGTGTTTTACCTGCGCTTCTGTATTCCAGCCTTCTTTAAAATCAGGTTGCTCCATATGTTTCAGACTGTTACAATTCTCCTGCAGAGACGCAGTAAATACCCATTGGTGAGGTGTCTCCCCCTTTCAGGTGAAGGTTGTGAATGAGGAGCTCTACCGAAAAGCCTTTGAGGAAATAGTGCGCTCATTGGATAAAATGGAGAATGCCAGCATCCCGTCGGTGATCCTTTCCCAGAGGGAGGTACGACATGTTCCCATACTTCCCCTCCCAGGGCCATCAGCTCCAGGGAGAAATGAATCCTAGAACCAAGAGGTAGTCCAGTGTAATTGTTAGCACTGGGGGCTGCGAGCCAGGACTTGTAGGGTCTGTTCCTGGGAAGTTTAATAAATAGAGGAATAAGCATGGAACTGGCAATCAGGAGCTCCGTAGTTCTAATCCTGGGTTTGCCGCAGAGTCATGGTGAGGCCCAAAGCAAGTCACTATCCTGTTCAGCCTCCCTTTGCCCCTCCGTGAATGAGAGTCCTGACTCAGGCCTGCTAAAAGGCTCTGGGATCCAGGATGTAAAGCAGTTGGTACCAGGGACTGCAAAGTAGAATGCTCACTATTTTGTTTAGTGAATTATAAAATTCTGCTGCTTGCACAAATATTCCATAGCTGCTGGGAACAGGTACTTTCCATTCAAAAACCCAAACAGTCACCGCCACCCTGCACTACCCAACTGGGGCACAGAGGGAATAACTGTATCCCTCACTTTAACTTGTTCTTAAAAACATAAAACCTAATAAACCCCGAACTAGTGAGACCTCTGGAGAAGGTCACTGCGTGAATGTCTCTGCTTGGAGTGCTGGATACCAGAAAATCTATGCAAATGGAGCATTTAGGGTCCCCTGTGTAGCTCTAGCTTCAGTGGAGTTACACCAGCAATGAATTTGTCCCACAAGGCTGATTGGCACAGATGACCTGGGTTCCTAGGAAACATACAGCCTGAGCAGGTCACAGTTAATGTCAGGAGCTGGGTGTTTAATGTTCAGGCATGGCAGATATCTCATTAACTAATGATTAAGTAGCTGAGGCACATGGATGTTCTAGGGGAAGACCTTTCCCTTCTCTTTGAGGAAGTTGCCGGCAGTGGGCGATGATGGAGAAGCAAGAGATGACACTGGCAATATTTGTTCCTAGTTCTTCTTCAAGGATGTGAAGTACATGCAGCTGCAGGTGGAGACCTTTACTATCCGTAATGGACAAGTGCCTTGCCAATTTGAATTCATCAACAAACTGGATGAAGACCACTACTGCAAAGAGTGGCTGATTGCAAACCCCAGTAAGGGCTTCCTGTTACCAGGTGACTGACTCTTCCAGAAGATTCTGCTTCTAACTATTCATCCCATATTCATAAACCAGTATCTGGCTTGTTTCTGTTTGGAGTCTGTCATGGCCCCTGTATTAATCTGCCATTTGATAGGACTCCTTTGTTTCATGACGGTATTTATTGAGCATATGTTTATTTTCTTCCTGCAGATTCTGAAATGACTATTGAATTGGAACTGTTTGTTAATAAATCAACAGCTACACGTTTGAACTCTGGGGAAGAGAAACTCGAAGACATTCTGATTTTGCACCTTGACAGGGGGAAGGATTATTTCCTGTCTGTGATGGGAAATTACCTGCCCAGCTGCTTTGGGTCTCCGATCCAGACACTGTGTTACATGAGAGAACCTATCCGGGACATGTCAGCAGAGTCCATTCGAGAACTGGTAGGTTAATGAGGGAGCAGAAGATCTTTGGGAAGCTTGCCTTTCCAATCCCAGTAGAACCCTCACTCAGTGCCAGGCTATTAAACCTCAAGCTGCTCCCTTGTCTCATAGTGTTAATAGGCATTCTCCCAATTTCCTTTTATTACTATTATGGGGTTTATCTCCAATAATCACGTTGACACCACCTGTTCCCTTAATCCCGGAAGGGGTTGGCTTGGTTGATGCAACTTCTGTTCTCTGATGCAGTGCACCTGGGCTCTTTGAACTAACTGAGTTCCATGCAGAATGTTAAAAAATGAGTTTCTATCTGCTCTGCCTGGTGTTAAAGATCCCATGGCACTTTTCCTATGAGTAGAGATCTACCTCCGTGTCCATGGCCTTCTCCTGACTGATGTGCATTTGGTGCCCATTCGTTATTTCATTTAGGTGGTGCTATACTGGAAATGTGTGTGTTTTGTGTGTGCATGTGTATGTATGTGAAGCAGTTTGCCATCCGTACAGGTGGGGGTACTGTGTGTGTGCTGTATTAGTCTATACTCAGACCAGTGGGTGAGGCTGCCCTACTCTGTAATGTTCCTTAACTCTGACACCCCTGTCTCTCACTCTCAGTGCTTTTCAGAGTTAAATAAGAGTCTGGCTTGGTCCTTTGCAGACCCTGCTGCCGCTACAGATGAGTGATGACATTTTTCGGGATGAGAAGCCCCTGGACATCCCCAAAGAGCTGTGGATGATGGTGGATCATCTGTACCGCAATGCTTCCCAGCAGGTAGGCAATGTCTGCATTTGAGAAACCACCCTTTGTTCTGCCGGACACTTAGCTGAGTTTTGAAGAACATCATGGAAATTAACAGCTTTTGTTGATGGTAGCAGCGTGGACATTAGCCAGAAGTGGGAAGAGTCCCTTCTCGCAAGTATAAGGAGATATAAAGGAGACTCGTGTGACAAGAGGCACGAGCCCCTTGAATGCACTGAGCGTGAAGGAGACTGGCTTTGTGTAAAGATCCAAGTAATGTATGTCAGCAGCTGTTTTCCTTTCCTTTGTTTCGTACTGCAATACAGTAACCTGGGCTAGAACGGTTGACAATGTGGTGCCTGCTGATATGTACCAGTCTGGAGAGACTTTCGTGGCACCTTGTACACCTATTGTGGGGTCTCTGGGTAAAGTATGGGTCACACGTAGTTACAGTAAATAGCATTGTAACAGATTATTCTGTTTATTTCCCACTCTGTGACTCTAACACCTGCGATTTTTCTGTTGCAGGAAGACCTGTTTCAGCAGCCAGGCCTAAGATCTGAATTTGAGCAGATCCGAGACTGCTTGGATACGGCAATGCTCGATACGCTCCGTATCCTTTGGAACTAATGTTCAGTGAGGCTGATTTGTGTGTCCTGTGCTTGGAACCACTTTACACTTGGAGCCTCAAGCAGCCCTGGTGGCTCCATTACATTGTCTTGTCCCTTGAACTCTGTTAACTGAGATGTGTTTCTTTAGCACTGATTGTATCAAGTCACGATGTATCTGCCAGGTCTTTGCTAAATGGACCGATGGTCAGTGCAGGATGACCAAGCTTACTTGGGGCCACCCCAATACTGCAGTGAATTCCTTCAGGAATTAAGGCCCATCCCAAACCTTCCCACCTTGCTCAAAGTGCAAGACATGCTTCTTTGACCTTGTCGTCTCTAACATAAACATATAGCAATATGTGTATATATAAAATATAGATTATCCAAAACACTCCACTGCACACATGCCTTCCCCTGGGGAAAGGAGGAAAGAACAAACACATGACAGAAGTTAGTCATGTAGCTTAATATACTTCTGGAAGGTGTTCAGATCCTAGAGAGACTAGCGTGGT
Organism: Malaclemys terrapin pileata; assembly: GCF_027887155.1. Lineage (NCBI taxonomy): Eukaryota > Metazoa > Chordata > Testudines > Emydidae > Malaclemys > Malaclemys terrapin. The sequence continues at coordinate 19,325,040 of NC_071526.1, read as the reverse complement.
GTAAGAACATGTGTAGAATAGAATAGTGACTGGTACTGGGACCATGTATACCTGTCATTTGTTTGCTATGTGGAATCACTCAGGATAGTACAAACTCTACCAGTAGAGCTCTGAAAATCCGTGGGTATCCGCTTTATAGCCGTGGACCATTTTTGCAGATGATAGCGTGGATGCAGATACAAATTTTGTATCCGCACAGGGCTCTGACAGTAAGAGCCGGGCAGGCAGCTGTGAGGAACAGCAGCGCAGACCCTCCACCTGCCTTGGGAAGGAGACCGGGGGGTCAAGAACACAGGCTGGGGGCTGCTCGGGTTCCCCGCCCAAGACAGGTGGAGGGTCCGCCGTGGCTGCCACAGCTGCTCACCTGGCTCTTACCATGGTTGGGCTGTGGCTCTGAGCTGCCCCCCTGGCGAGAGCCGCGCTGGCAGCTGTGGGGAGCCTGGGTCCCTCCACCTGCCCTGGGCAGGGGCCTGAGCAGCCCACGGCCTGTGTCCCTGACTCCCAGGCCTTCCATCCAGGGCAGGTGGAGGGTCCGCGACTTCACGCAGGCTCCCCCCAGCAGCCCATGTGGCTCTCCCCGACCAGGCTCTGGCTGGGGGTGCTTTGGAGCCTCAGCCCAGCCACAGTAAGTAGAGCCCTGCAAATCCGTGGATATCCACAGACAATTTTTGCGGATTGGATCGGATACACATTTTTGTATCTGCGCAGGGCTCTATCTACCAGCTATGAACATGTTTGGGAGTTGTGGTGAGACCTCACCAATGATTAAAGGTTCAGCAGAGATGCTAACAAACCAGATCACTTCACTACCTTTTCTTTAACCACCATCGGGTCAGTCGGCAGCAACCATTCAGTAGCTGAGGCCCTGCTGCTGTTCCTGGAAAGCCTGCCAGAGCCTGTTATCTGCTACAGCCTTTACAACAACTGCTTGCATTGTGCCAACAATTACACATTGAGCAATCAGGTAATGCAGGCACTGATGCAGAGGGTTAACATAATGCCTTAAATGAACACGGAGTTTGAGTGTTCTGTGCCATGCAGATAACGGGCTCAAACCCCAACGAGCTTATAGTCTCATGGCTCTAGAAGGTACCTAGCACTGGGGCTCCTGGTTTTTATTATGTATCATTAAGGCTTATGTAATTGTATTGATGCTTTGAGCTTCTAACCATTCTCTTGGTGGTTTTTCACAGTAAAGTTCTTACTTTCTTTCCAGGTTGTCTCCATGCTGCCCATATGCCATAAAAATGTGTTTAACTATCTGATGGCGTTTTTACGGGAACTACTGAAAAATTCAGGGAAAAACCACTTGGATGTGAATATTCTCGGTAAGGTGAACAAAGTGACAAGTCTGCTCGGTGGGGACTTGTAGTAGTTCATATAACAAGCCATGTGTTTCTCTGAAATGATTGCATTAGTGGGCCTTTGCTGTCTGCTATTTCTGGTGCCTGGTATGTAACCTGGCAGGAATCAGACTTCGGCCAGAAAAGCAGTAAATAAGGCATTGTCACACCAAAAAACACCCTCTATTGGCATGAAGAACATTAGAAAGTGCTGCTGAAAAAAGGAAAAATTGTGTGATGGCCAACTTTGCATTACCCGCTCCTCCTCCTCTCCCACCCATCCCCAAGTGGAATCCAAGTGCTCCCCAGTTTTCTTTTGGGAGGAATTATCATTGACATCTGGCTATTGACTGGTTTGTATTGTGTCTTTCATGCAGCTAGTATATTTGGTGGCTTGTTGCTGCGACCTCCTCCCCACCATCCTACGCCTGATGTAACCGAGAAGAGGAAGGCTCGGCAGTTCATCGAGCAGTTCCTCTTGAGAGACGGCAACTCCCCATGAATTCTAGATGCAGCTAATCTGTTTTTTAGATGAAGCTATTAAGTTACTGTAAAAATACTTTTGTACCGAGCGTAGCACCTTCAGAACATTACAGTATTTTATTCAGAGTACAATCTATTGATATTAAACACAGATCAGACATGTAGAACCAGTTATCAATGTATTAAGTTGTAAAGAATATTGAATTTCTAAATGTTTTATAAGACACAGAGCACTGACATTTTATACTGTATTTTAATTATTTAACTTGTATTAAAACCTCAATTTTAAAGTTCCTTTTATTTAAAATAACAATAGTCATCTTAGTGCACTTTCCCAGCCTGGCTTTCAGCCTGTTTCCCTGTTGGCTGGTTGGGGTGTTTGGTCTGTTCATTTTAATTAAATCCCATCCCTTTAAAAGTATGAAGCAGAGTGAGAAATGAGCCACAGAACAAGAATGCCCAGGTCTCTTGCTAACATTGCATAAACTGATCAGTAGACTGCAGGGAAGAGCCTTGCTTAGGGTTTGTTTAGTGCTCACGCAAACAGGTGAATGAGAAGAAATTGAACAATTCTATACCTAGATGAAGAGACTGTGAAAATACTATTATCCAGACCTAGGTAGATCAGCTTATTTGCTGAAGATGTTTGCTATTTGTTATGAGACCAGTGACTGATAGCCAGCATAATGTGAGATGGTTCAGTGCTAAGACTAATTTCATCTCAGTATTTTCATTGACCCAATACAGTACTGATGAATTGTTGTTTAGTTTTGCAAATTCCATTTTAAACATCTTCTTCCATCATATTGTCGAGCAGCAACTTTTTCTATCTTTACTTATATTTTGATGCTATAATCCTGTTAACAATAGCTACAATGAGTGTTTGTTCTACTTCCTTCTCTCTGGATAGAGCTGCAGCCTGTGGTCTGTCACTTGGCTTCCCGGTTTTGGGGGTTAAAGTGCTCTGTCTTACGTACTTCCCTTTCTAGATACCATTTCCTTTTCTCTCTTTTTAGTTTGAGAAATTCCTGATCTTTTACACCTTTGTCTCCAACAGTTAGGAGGAAACACCTTCCCCCTCACCTGTCTAGTTCCACTAAACCAGTGGTTTTCAACCCATAGGCTGCTTGCGGCCCAATCAGCACACAGCTGCAGCCCATGTGACATCCTCAGGGCCTGACAGGTAGTATATATATTGTGTGGATGTGGCCCACATAACACACAGAGAGCTGCATATGTAGCTCACAATGGTAAATAGGCTGAGAACCACTGCACTAAACCATAAGAGGCCAAATTCACCATTTAGCAATTTCAGTGGCGCTGTACCAGTTTATGCCAGTGGTGAATTTGGCCTAATATTTTAGTAAGATAGCATCTGGCTGCACAAAATATTCATTTGCACAACATATCAATTGTATTTTATTAGTTTTTTTAATGTATCATATTCCCCAAAACCATTATCTTTAACCAGCAAATGGCAGGTTGCAACTTTCTAAGGAGCAATTATCGGTTTCAAAGTAATGACTAATTATATTTAAAAAAAAAAGTCAAATCATTGTGAAAAACTCACTTCCTTTTAGGAATTTTTTAAGGGACTATCTCTCAACTGCTTCAGTCTTTAAGTACAAAACTTCCTGTTACTGTCAAGTCTATATATAGTAAATCAAAAGCCAAAAAATGATAGTAATACATCGTTGCTACTCTTAAACTTCCAAAGAAAAAAGACTTACAGTTAAAAATTGTTGACTCCTTTAAGGACAGTTTCCTAGAGAGCTTTCTTTTATATCTACACTGATACACTCCTAATGCTTTCAAACTTGGAATAAAACTTTTTTTTTTTTTTTTTTTTAAGGAAAATCTGATTGAAAAGGTTGAGTTACACAGGTGTAGGGAACAGGTAATAGACTACTTGGGCTCCTAACTGTTACACACAGTTACTGATTGTACTGTGAAGAGAGACTGACTTGGTTAAAAGGGATATAAGTAGAGGGGGACAAGGTTGGTCTGAAAAATGCTCTACATAATCAAGCCAACACTGAAATACATTCTTGTCTTACATTCTCAGGGTTACACTTCCCTGCTAAACTGTTGCATGCACATGGAGAAATCTGATGCATAGGTGGTCAGTAGCTGGTGTAAAGTGGCAGTATGGTTTCTCTTGGCAGGGATAGTGATTATGCCTGGGATTTAGCATTAATCATCCACAGCCAGGAGTTTGAAACTGACCAGTAGAGGAACATGATGGACTATGAACATTTTCTTGCTAATGTCTTTACTGCTTGGCTCGCTCGTAGGCTTCCTTGCTTCACCAAGAGCAAAGATGCAGGAGGCGGGTGATCTCAGAAGTTGCTGTGCTTCATATAGTTTCTCACCAGAAATACATCATGTCTTCATGTGACTAGCTGAGCTTGTGCTCACACTGTGCAGTATCGGGATGACGATGAACCCTATTACTCAAGCTGGTTTCAGTGCAGAGGGCGCCTTGGTCTTGGACAGGTCCATGCTGTATTCTCAGACAGCGATGGATTTATGTATAATGCCAATATTAGCACTCAAGGCACTGAGCAGCCACCACCCTGACACAGCTTCCCCTCCAGGCCCTCTGTTCAATAAATCGCTCAGCACCTAAAGGAAAGGTAGAAAGGTTAGAGCTGCCTAATGGCTCCTAGGGCAGCGGGGAGAAGAGAGGTTAAAATTAACCCTACAGTAAGTTCCCTCCTCTCTGCTCTTTTGCTTTAGGAGCTGCTCAGGCCTAGTAGCAGGTGTGTATATGCCAGACAGGTGGGTCTGTGTCTAGTTCACAACTGACTGGCTGCCCTTGGGAATTCTCTAATTTTAGTTTTAAGCAAGCCCATTCTAAGTACAAAATCACACTTAAAACAATCCCAGTTTTGCTTTAAGCCCTATCTGCAACCACGTTACTGTGTAACCACTACACAGTGTACTGTGTAGTGTCGAGTCTGGAACCTCCCCACAGCCGGTTGGCAGCGAGAGCAGTGAGGCTAAGGCAGGCTCCCTGCCTACACCGCCTCCACACTGCTCCTGGAAGGGGCCAACGCGCTCCTGTGGCCCTGGGGAGGGAAGGACAGGAGGCACACTGCCCCTCTCTGCAAGCACTGCCCTCGCAGCTCTCCTGGCCAATGGGAGCTGCAGGGGTGGTGCTTGCAGGCAGGAGTAGTGTGCATGGAGGGAGACCCTTGCTCCCGGAGCCCTGGGGCTGCAGTGGTCGGTCCCTGGAGTGGTGTGGAGCTGGGGTAGCCTTAGCGGCAGCCACACCACTACCACTGGAGATCACGATCGACTGGGAGATCCTCTAGGATTGACCAGTTAGTGACCACTGCACTAGATGATCACAATGGTCCCTTCTGACAAGGTCTATGAGTCTGTGAGAAAGCAGTCTCAATAGATCTCTTTGATAGAATTCCCTGAAGATAAAATAAGAACCTGGTGAGCAGAGCCAAGAAGCACTAAGGTAACCTGAGAGGAAAGCTGGGTGGGGCAGTGGTCTGAGGCACCACGGAAGGTTGCCTAGGGCTTATTGCTGGGATCCATCTGGCTAATAGCTATGGCTTGAAAGAAAGAACATAAAACATGAGGCAAATGTTTATGGCTGACAAGTGACTGAAGGACGTGGCTTTCCCAAGGATCCACAGAGGCTGTGGTAATAGGCAAAACAGCAGAGGGTAGGGAGTGCCAGGACAAAGCTGGTGCCATGCATCAGGAGTTAAAGCACACAGTCCCCAGATGCAGGCTGTTGTACATTGCCCTGGCTTTGGGCAGCACCGAAGTTTCAAATAAGTAGATGTTAGTCGTGATCAGCCATAAAAGGTCAGCACGCCAGTCTCTGCAAGTACAATAAGACTTCATTAACACCCCTTTGCCTTCCTCTGGAAGAGCTCAAGCCATGTCACGAGCATGAAAAAACTGCCCTTCCCACCTCACCTTAGAAGGTGGGCATGTGTTACAGCCCATTTTTCTTCTTCCTTGGCAGGCAGTTATCCTCATCGTGCTACGTGTAAAGGCGGCTGACTCACCACCTCCCTCCTCGTTAGGGGTGCCAGGTGTCCGGTTTTTGACTGGAACGTCTGGTCCAAAAGGGACCTGCTGGCGGCTCAAGGTCGGCGCTGCCGATCGGGCCGTTAAAAGTCTGGTCGGTGGTGCAAGGGGGGTCTGGGGCTAATGCAGGCTCCCTGCCTGCCCTAGCTCCATGTGGCTCCCGGAAGCGGTTGCCAGGTCCCTGCAGCCCCTAGATGCATGGGTGGCCAGGGAGGGTCCGCGTGCTGCCCCCCCGCCCCAAGGGCTGGTTCCGCATTTCCCATTGGCTGGGAACTGTGATCAATGGGAATTGCGGGGGCAGTGCCTGTGGGTGCACGGAGCTTCCATGGCTGCCCATGCGTCTAGGGGATGCAGGGACCTGGCGGCCGATTCCTCAGAGCCATGGGAAGCACCGCCGGGACCCCACACCCCGAACACTCTCCTGCACCCCGATCCCCTGCCCCAGGCTAGAGTCTCCTGCCACACCCACAGCCCCTCATTTCTGGCCACACCTGGAGCCTGCAACCCCAGCCCAGAGCCCATACTCCGCCCACCCCCCTGACCCAGCCCGGAGCCCTCTCCTGCACCCCAAACCCCTCATTCCCGGCCCCAACTCAGAGCCCCCAACCCCCTGCCCCAACCCGGTGAAAGTGAGTGAGGGTGGGGGAGAGCGAGTGACAGAGGGAGGGGGGATGGAGAGAGTGGGGGTGGGACCTCAGAGAAGAGGCGGGGCAGGTGTGGGGCCTCGGGGAAGAGGCGGGACAGGGGTGTTCAGTTTGGTGTGATTAGAAAGTTGGCAACCCTACTCCTGGTGTTACTGTGATGCCTGAGCACTTACTGTCCCTGCTCTGCTGCCCACGCACTCCTCTGAGGCAGTAGTGCAGTGGTTAAAACACAGAAGTGAGTTATTGCCCTAAGCTAAACACCAAAGTCCCTGAATGACAGAAGGGTAAATGTTACCCTCCATGCCCTGACTGTACTGACCCCAGCCCAGGACACACCTGGGCCCAATGCAGCCATGCTGACGGGAGTCCCCACATTAAAAATGGCCTCACCTTTCTGTTCCTGTGAGGAGTTGTGGCCCTGCTGCCCCGTTAATAGGCAGCAGGTTTAAAACACAAAAGGAAGTATGTCTTCACACAACGCACAGTCAGTCTGTGTAACTCTTTGCCAGAGGATGTTGTGAAGGCCAGCACTATAACAGGGTTCGAAAAAGAACTAGACTCTAAGTTCGTGGAGGGTAGGTCCATCAATGGCTATTAGCCAGGCTGGGCAGGGACAGTGGCTCTGGCCTCTGTTTGCCAGAAGCTGGGAGTGGGCAACAGGGGAGGGGTCACTTGACCAGTCGCTGCTCTGTTCAGCCCTTCTGGGGCCTGGCACTGGCTGCCAGGACGCTGGGCTGGATGGACCCTTGGCCCGGCCCCGTCTGTTCTATGGCCGGCCTGGCCTGGCCCGCCCCTGTCTGTTCTATGGCCGGCCTGGCCTGGCCCGGCCTCGCCTGTTCTATGGCTGGCCTGGCCTGGCCCACCCCTGTCTGTTCTATGGCCGGCCTAGCCCCGTCTGTTCTATGGCCGGCCTGGCCTGCCCCTGTCTGTTCTATGGCCGGCCTGGCCTGGCCTGGCCCCGTCTGTTCTATGGCCGGCCTGGCCTGGCCTGGCCCGTGTCTGTTCTATGGCCGGCCTGGCCTGGCCCGGCCTGGCCTGTTCTATGGCCGGCCTGGCCTGGCCCGGCCCCTGTCTGTTCTATGGCCGGCCTGGCCTGGCCCGGCCCCTGTCTGTTCTATGGCCGGCCTGGCCTGGCCCGGCCCCTGTCTGTTCTATGGCCGGCCTGGCCTGGCCCGGCCCCTGTCTGTTCTATGGCCAGCCTGGCCTGGCCCGGCCCCTGTCTGTTCTATGGCCGGCCTGGCCTGGTCTGGCCCCGTCTGTTCTATGGCCGGCCTGGCCTGCCCCTGTCTGTTCTATGGCCGGCCTGGCCTGGCCTGGCCCCGTCTGTTCTATGGCCGGCCTGGCCTGGCCTGGCCTGGCCCGTGTCTGTTCTATGGCCGGCCTGGCTTGGCCTGGCCTGGCCCCGTCTGTTCTATGGCCGGCCTGGCCTGGCCTGGCCCGTGTCTGTTCTATGGCCGGCCTGGCCTGGCCCCGTCTGTTCTATGGCCGGCCTGGCCTGGCCTGGCCTGGCCCGTGTCTGTTCTATGGCCGGCCTGGCCTGGCCCGGCCCCTGTCTGTTCTATGGCCGGCCTGGCCTGGCCTGGCCCCGTCTGTTCTATGGCCGGCCTGGCCTGGCCCGCCCCTGTCTGTTCTATGGCCGGCCTGGCCTGGCCTGGCCCCGTCTGTTCTATGGCCGGCCTGGCCTGGCTTGGCAGCACTGCCTGGGCAGTGGGGTGGCTGCTGCCCAGCCCTCAGCCTGCTCCCAACCTGGGCCACCCCACTGCACCCCTGCTGGCCCCGCCCTCTGACATGAAGCCCCGCCCCCTCTCCTGGCCACGCCTCCTCCTTCAGGAAGCCTCAGCCTGAGGTCCCGCCCCTAGTCCCTCCCCGCGGGGGCGGGTCTCGGCGTGCTGCGCGAGGGCCGGAAGCGGAAATGATGCGTTGGGTAATCATGGTGCCGCTGGGAGGTTGCCGCCGCCGCTGTTACCGGGCGCTTGGTGAGAGCGGGGCGCGCCCAGCCGGGGGCTGCGTCCGGGGCGGGGGCGGCTCGGGGCCCTGCCGGGGCCCAGTGAGCGCGGCCGCTCCCCGGGCGGGGCTGTGGCGTCGCTCCGGGCCCCTGGATCTGGGCCTCTGGCTCCGGCCCGGCCCGCGCTGTCAGCCCGCTCGGGGTCAGCCTGCCGCCCGGGGTGCCGCGCTAGGCGGCCCGGCCTGGGGCTAAGGTGGGGGTGGGGGCGGGGGCCTGGCCTCAGCCCGGGACGGGGGCGGGGTGCGTGTGCAGCGCCGAGCACAGGGGCCCGGCTCCAGCCCGAGCTTTGCTGTCATGTCAAGAGCAGCCCCGTGCCCACCTGGCTCGGCGCTGGAGGGCCGGTGATAGGTGCACGCTGTTCCCTGCTTCATTCTGGCGCTTGGCTCCTGGGGGTGGTTTTTCAGGGCCTGTGGTTGGTGACGTATCATGTCCAGTAGTCATTTGTCTCCAGCCCGGCCCTGAGGTTCAAACATGTTAGCAAAGCTCATGCAGTTTCAGCGAGTGCAGCCCTAGGCAACAAGCAAGAGATGTCTGTGGAAGAGTAACGTGGTCTACTGCCCTGGGCATGTTTGCTCTCAGCTTGTTTTTATAAAATCTGGGAGACTTTTGCACAGAAACACTCCTGTTATAGTGTCATACTATAACCCATTCACCCTGGCACTTTATGTTGTAAAGAGCTGAAACTGTTTCTCTTGTAGTTGCACCTAGAGACCCCAGTCAGGAAATGGGGTCCTGCTGTGCTATGCACTGTTTAAACACACAATGAAAAGACAGTCCTGCCCCCAAAGAGATTCTTGCTTGTTTCATAATTTCAAGGCAGCTCTCCAGCAATATACAGTAATTTGCATGTGGCTTTTAGTAGACTTAGGTACAAGAGGCCCAATCTCTGTGGAGGGATGTTTCTTCTTTCTCTAAAAGAGAACTATAGGCCCTTTTCAGGTCTCATACAATATATATATTAATAATTTAGAAGATTTGGAGCACTTTTGAAAGTATTTTCCTATATGAACTGAATAAAAACTTAACTGCACTATTTGTCTTGGTTTTCTGAAAGCGAGACAAGGTTTCTGGAAGTGAGTTAATGGGGCAGGAAATATAAACTTGTTGAAGTTCACACCCTTGAGGGATTTAGGTGAAGTCCTTATCTAAATATTGATATTCTTATTCTTGTACTAATCTTGTTACAGATGAGTTGTTACATTTTAATTTCATGATCCTGCACTGAATTCTATTAAACCATGGGGGAAAATAGTCCTGATGGCAGCATTCATTACTATGAAGTGGAAGAAGATGAACTGACCCAAGATGATAAAATGATGAGGTTTGTGGACAAAAATGGTCTGGTTCCTTCATCATCTGGGACAATTTATGACAGGACAACTGTTCTAATTGAACAAGACCATGGGACATTAGAAGATGATGAGGATGAAGGACAATGTGGAGATCACTTGCCTTTTTTACCAGAGGGTCATGAAGAAGGATTTCATTTAATAGCAGATCATGAAGGAATGTCCCAGGGTTATGTGCAACATATTATTTCTCCAGATCAGATTCATTTGACTATAAATCCTGGTTCAACTCCCATGCCAAGAAATATCGAAGGAGCTACTCTCACTTTGCAATCTGAATGCCCAGAAACCAAGCGTAAAGAAGTAAGTGACCAACTATAATCGTAGAACTTTGCCCATCTTGAGAGCTGTTCATCTGATGATCTCAAAGCGCTTTGCAGATATTGTTGATTTTTTTCCCCCAAGTGGTACTGAGAATTTAGCTGCACACTAAAGGAAAACATATGACTAACTCCACATAACTGTTTTGAAAATCTCAACCATTAGATTTAGCTTCACAGTAGCTCTATGGTTGTGTAGGTAAGTACATAAGTTGCCCAGGATCACACAGTGAGTCAGCAGCCAGAGTCAAGAACGTAATGTGTCAGTCCTGATTCACAGTCTCTCCTGCTCTCACTACGTAGACCATATGCTTTATTATATAACTGCTACTGTCTGAAGAGAACCCCAGCATGTTTCATGACAGTGCAGTAACCACTAAATATAGTAATAAAAGGTGACTAGAAAATAAGGACCATGATGATAGTGCATGTGCTTTAGTGGTCTTTCTTTCTAAATAGCTTGATTAGTCTTTCACAACTCTTAAAAATATTGCCAAAACTAAGCCTTTAAAATGGATATAAGCTTTCTTAGCCCGGGGTGTACCAAGTTTGGCTTAGGAAAACTTCTGCATCCCAATTAAGTGTCAAATTCCAGCCGATTGTGATTTGAAATTTCTAAAATATTAAACCTTCATCACCCACACTGATTTGAAACAGAAGCTTGACATAACCTTAGTTATAGCATTATTACTGAGGTACTATAATAAGTAGCAGCAGCAAGTAAAGTTTTAGGAAGTCACAATTGTACTTGATCAAAACGTGACATTTTGAACCAGCTTACTCATGTGAAATGGGTGGTTCTAGCAATAGAACACATGATTTTCATAGTGAATTTTTGTTGTGTTGAAAACAAAGTGGGTTCGGACAGACTTGGTAAAAAAAAAAAAGTCTCCAAAAATAATGAATTGTGTGTGGTGTCTTTAGTTGACTAGTATTAATATAATCTGTCAGCATTTCAGACTTCGGGCTAGTTCTGTAGTCCTTGCTCATGATGAATAAGGACTTACATGAGTATTTCCATTAAAGCCAATGGAACTACTTGTGTAACAGATACTCTCTGTGAGTAAGGGTTGCAGAATTGGGCCTTAGTTAGAATGGAATCTGAGTTTGAAAGCCTGAATAATTTAGTTTAGCAGGAGACCTTGATTGGCGTTCACTTGGCAAAGTGAAAGTGGTTCAATAGCAGCAGCAGTTACTTTCAGGTAAGAGATGGAATTTCTGGACCGGAAGGTCTCACCCAGCAAATCTGTTAGCCTAGGACTCAAATGGGATATTTCCTTTTCCAATTTTCAGTAGTGTTACTGGCTGCTGCACCTTGCCTTCTTCACCACTGCTTTATTGCTAAAATTTATTTTCATGTCATGCTACAGTTTTCCTTTGTCTTTTATAGGACACTCAACTTGCCACTTCCAGTGTCTGAGAATAGTGTTTTGTGTGTGAGCTAACTCAGTGTGGCTCCTTCTCCAAATGTGTAAAAAATGGGATTGTCCTCTATTACTTTGAGGTGTTTAAAAGGCTTGGAAGATTTTTTGTAATTGTCTTTTGTGCTTTGTTATACACTGTAAATTCAGGCAATGACTACTTCACTCTTTGTAGAGGAGTCAAGATGACTAGAGAACTAGTAGTAGGGTACAGTAAAAGTGAATTCTGGGGAAATGTGGTCTTATGTCTGCTTAATTTAAACACTTGACAACTAGTTGGGAGGAAAGAACTTTAAAGACTAAACACCCTTGCACCATCAATTAAGATCTGAAATAGCTATCACACTAGTTTTCTGGCCCTTACGAAATAGGGAAGATGACTTGATGTTGCTTATATTTGAGATAGAAGCAAAATAGAAACCCTTTATGAACATTCACAAAGTAGTAAAAGGGCTTAGCCCCAATTTCTTTAGTTTGGAGATCACCTTTAATTCTATTTTGTTACATCTCGTTCTACCTTTAGTACTACTTTCCCCATGAGAATAGCTAGTACTTACATCATCTTCCATCTTAGTTTCATAAGCTTCCTATTCACTGGTACTAGTTCACCCTGAACTCAGTTTAATCTTGTAATTTGTGCTCCCTGGGTTCTGAATTACTCAGCAGTCTGAACAATTTAGTTAGTTGGACAATGTTCCATCCCATATGCCATCAAGTTTTCTTCACCAATAAAGATAAACTTAACTTCCTCTTAGCCCCATCTCATATGTATGTGTAAAATTTAGGCTCCTTCTGGTTACCCTCCAAGGTTCTGCTATCCTTTCTTTGCAAAGAGAATACACAACATAGCTATTGCTATTGCCTTCTACAGAACTGATATTGCTTTGCGTTTGTGTTCTGCCATCTGTGGCTGTGTCCTAGTGCCATGTTTCATTTGTGCTGATGGCATCAAGCCTTTTTCTGGTAAACTCCATCTTTTCCTGCTCTATACTCTGCATGACAGCTTTATTTTAGATGTTTGGTCCCCTCTGCACAGACCTTTTATCTACAGTAAGCAGACGCCCTCTGTACTAAAAGATGTGTATTGCTTTGAGTATGATTGTATAGCTCCTTGTCTCGCTACTTATATATGCAGCCATGGACCAAGCGATTGTTAATAGCTTCTGGTAGTGCCCACAATCTTGCGTAGTTCACAAGTATGTAAAACACTTTCATGTATTGCAGTAGTTAATGTAAAGATGATTCTCCTGCATGTGGAGGTTTTTGATGCAGCAGTTTGCACCCTAACTTCAGGACAAACTGCTTTACCAGGGATCCAATTTATTTTAGTGCTGATGTATATTAGTGGTAATGAGTGGTACTAAAGCTGGTAGTCCTGTTAGGAAAGATAATGTATCTTTTTCAGGCTAATAAAATTCACTTTCCTACCCTGTGTCTGTTTTTAATCCACCAGTCTACTTTACATGCCAGACCTTTCTGATGCTTTGTCTCAACCTATAACACAACTGTAAGATCAATTTTTTTAATTGCCGAGCAGATGTGTAACCTTTCTGCAAAGCTCAGCAAAGATACCTTGCATCAGCTGTCTTCCTGTTACAAAATCATGCTGTATGGTGTGTTTTAACTAGGGTGACCAGATGTCCCAATTTTATAGGGACAGTCCCGATTTTGGGGTCTCTTTCTTATATAGGCTGCTATTACCCCCCACCCCATCCCGATTTTTCACACTTGCTGTCTGGTCATCCTAGTTTTAACTAATACAAAATTGCTATTGCCTTCTCTGCACAATGATTCTCCTCTCTCATGGATGCTAGATTTTCCAGTTCTTTATCTTGTCATGGAGAAGCATTTTAAAAATGCTAAAACTTTGCAAAATTCTGTCCTCACTTTCCTGAAAGCTGGTGCATGACTGTTATCTAGGCCTGGGATACTTTTCATTTTAAACATGTCCAGTGTTTTCTTTACCTTTTCTCTGTCTCTATGCTGTCCTGTACTAGACCAAGGAATAAGAAATAAACCTCTATATCTGGCTGATAGTGTTTCCCCTTTCCATCCAGTTACCCCACTGACATTCCTTTGCAGATGTTTGTACCCACTCATAAGAGGCCATCCAGTACATGTTTCTGCTTGTGGCCTTCTACAGAACTGAGTGAGTAATCCCTGTAGGCTCCTGTGAGTAGACAGTATCCAGTTAAATAAGCAGAAGTAATGTCTTAGAATGAATCTGTTCTAGAAAACCCTGTGCAGCAATTCTCAGATGGTCTGTGGGCATGGTGCTGGCTCCTCCTTGTTTTCAGCTGCATGAAGGACAGCTAAAATTCATAGAATTATAGAAATGTAGGGCTGGCAGAGACCTTGAGAGGTCATATTGTCCTTTCCTTGTGCTGAGGCAGCCCCGGGTGTACCTAGACATTCACTGACAGGTGTTTGTCTAAACTGTTCTTAAAAACCGCCAATGACGGGGGTATAGAATCGTGGACTATTTTACTCTTCCTTTTCCATGAGCAGTTGCTGCAGGCAAGGGCATGTCTTTGTAAAACACGTTAGATTGGAGGTGGTGAGGGCTGGCAGAATGGTCTCCGCTGCTAGGGAGAAGTAGTTGAAAAAGGGAGAGGTTTAGTCTGTGGTGCTGAGAGTTGAAGGCCGTAGGTCTCCTCCAACCCCATAATGGCTGCTGTGTGACACCAAAGAGCTATCCGTTGCCCTCCTGTTGTAAATGCCAAGGCTGCTTTTCTTACTGTGGCAATGCATGCTTTTGATTCTTTCACTTCTGTCTATGCAATCTCTCTCTCTCCTTCCATGACCCACCCTCCCCTGCTGCTTTTTGTAGTTAAATATTTCCATGCTATTCAGAATTCTTCAGTGTGTGGTGCTTTTCCTAACCACCCCTTTCCCTAGAGTCTAGAGTTACTGTGCTACCAGCAGTTGGTAACTGCCCGTCCTCCTTTGATTTAATGCGTGTGATTCCTAAAAGGTTTGTATCCACAAAAACAACGAGGAGTCCGGTGGCACCTTGAAGACTAACAGATTTATTTGGGCATAAGCTTTCGTGGGTTAAAAAAAACAGAAGTGGGTTTTTTTACCCACAAAAGCTTATGCTCAAATAAATCTGTTAGTCTTTAAGGTGCCACCGGATTCCTCGTTGTGTTTTTCTAAAAGGTCTGTCTCGTTTTCACACTTTGGTACCACTTGTATAGTTTAGCATGGCATTCAGGGCTCATGGACTTTGAAAAGCAGGTGTTCATAGAACTATAGAAATATAGGACTAGGAGAGACGTCGAAGTCATCAAATCCTGCCCCCTGCATTGAGGCAGAACCAAGTAAATCTAGACCATCTCTGACTGGTGTTTGTCCAGCCTATTCTTAAAAACTTCTAATGGTGAGGAGTCCACGACCTCTGTTGGAAGCTATTCCAGACCTTAGCTACCCTTATAGGGAGAAAACTTTTTTAAATATCTAACCTAAATCTCCCTTGCGGCAGATTGACCATTACTACTTGTCGGACCTTTAGTGGACATGAAGAACAATTGATCATTGTCCTCTTTATAACAGCCCTTAACAGATTTGAAGCCTGTTATCAGGTCCCTCCTCAACTGTCTTTTCTCAAGACTTAAACATGCCCAGTTTTTTTTAAACCTTTCCTCACAGGTCAGGTTTTCTAAACCTTTGATCATTTTTGTTGCTGTCCTCTGGATTCTCTCCAGTTTGTCCACATTCTTAAAGTGTGGTGCCCAGAATTAGACACCGGCCTCACTACTGCCAACTAAAGTGGGACAATGTCGTCTTACATATGACACCCTATACGCCTTATTTGCAGCTGCATTATAGTGTTGACTCATATTCAGTTTGTTGTCCTCTGTAACTCCAGATCCTCTGCAACAGTATGACCACCTAGCCAGTTATTCCCCATTTAAGTACTTTGCCTTGTCTTTATTGAATTTAATCTTGCTGAGTTTGGATCAATTCTCCAGTATATCAAGATCAGTTTGAATTCTAATCCTGTCCTTCAGAGTGTTTAGAAGTTCTCCAGGCTTGGTGTCATCTTTTACTCTCCACTCTATTGAATTGTCCTGGACCTAGGACTGACCATTACATACACCCTCCCACTATGACAGTGAACCACTGATAAGTACTCTTTGAGTAGAGTCTTTCAACCTGTTGTGCACCCACCTTATGGTAATCTCCTGTAGACCACATTTTCCTAGTTTGCTTATGAGAATGTCATGCGGGACTGTGTCAAAAGCCTTACTAATCCTTCTCTAACCTTAACAGATGTTACTCTATTCC
This sequence comes from Malaclemys terrapin pileata, assembly GCF_027887155.1. Taxonomy (NCBI): domain Eukaryota; kingdom Metazoa; phylum Chordata; order Testudines; family Emydidae; genus Malaclemys; species Malaclemys terrapin. The sequence goes on along the minus strand of NC_071526.1, from coordinate 19,309,132 downwards.
TTTAATACGAAAGGGTTAGGACAGCCTCTCCCTGTGTAGCTTGCTTCCACAGTAAATTTGCCCAACATTAAAATACATTTGAACTCCAGATACTATATAAGTGACCCCCATTCCAATTTTTAATTGAAACTTCTATGCACAGAATTTCGCTTTTCCTACAGCCTTCATTTTAGTTGGGAGATTCACTAAGCTTCCCTAACTCCCTCTCTGGACCATAGCAGCACTTCAGAATCACTGTCACTTGTGTTCTCAAGCTGGCAGTGGGGTCTAGACAATTAGAAATGAATATGGTTCTAAAGGCACAAAAATAAATCTTGTGCTGTAGGTACAGATGTAAATTAAGGCCTGTTTTTAGACTGAAGTTCTCCAGTCCCCATTAATCCAATATGAAGATGAGTCTTTGTGGGAATTTAATAGAATGCTAGAAAAACTTACCTCCTTTTCACAAAGCAGCTTAAATTATTACAATCACATCCTAGCACTAAGGAGACAGGATTCAAACCCCATGTTGGTCACTGTGGAAAACAAAAAAATCAGTTACTTTCCTACTTAAGTGATTACTCTTCCCCTGGCAGCTAGCTTCTGTATTATAGCATATTTTTATTTGTTCGTGTGCATGAAGCTCTTGTATATGTAATTTGCTTTAAGATACTGTAATGACCAGGATCTATCAGCTCATCAAAGGAAGGTGAAATTAAATGTGTAATTCTTTCTTTCCTCCCTAGTGTAAAATGCTACTATTGTATCAACAAGAGACTCTGGAATGAATGAGAATTGTGACAACTGTAATTTATATGTGTATATATAAATAAAAACAGGAGAAAAGGAATTAAATACCAACCAACAAAACGTGTTCCTAATCCCAAACACAATTATTATAACACCAAGGGGTTTAGTGCAAACTGTGCCCCACTTTACTGCCATCAAATCTTCTGCATGTTGCTTGCTGTAAACAGGCTTAAAAAGGCCCCGGGCCTCTGCCTTCACTTACATGTGTCCGTAGTGCCAGCCTCTCCCCTGTAGCTTGTATTCATAGGAGGCAGGTCACCAATACGTGGCAGGGGAGAGATGTCAGCTGGCCTTTTGCTTTTGCATTGGCACTTAATAATCCTTGTACTGGCAAAGAGCTGTGCAGTATATAAAATGGAAAACATTCGCTGCCCCCAAAGATGGACAAGCTAAAATGCAGGCGCCTGGGAGATCCAAAGGTGGGGATGTAATTTGGGGGGGGCGGGGGGGGGAATGTCTTGTGGGGTTTTTTAATGTTGCCCTTCAAATCCTCCTCTTCATTTCTAGTGAAAGGGGCCTCACTGCTGAGCTGGCCCCATGTAGCACTAGCATAGGGCCAAAATGTGTGCTCTGTACATAGTCTCACTTGGGAGTGGTGTGGGATTGCGCTGCCCCAGTGGAGGTTTTGAGTTGGCTGGTGCCTATGGTTCAATAAGCCCTGTGTCCATAGTGAATGTTGGCTTTGCTGTCATCACCCAAGTGTCTCACTTTCCATAGGTGACCTTTCAAACAGGCAGGTCTTGAGCTTGTGCCTAAATGCCCTTAACGGAAACCAAAGGTCAGAGTGGCCATGTTTGTAAGGCTCAGTGCTGCAGGTCCCTGGGTGCTGAATTATCCAGCTGGCAGAGCCCCCTGAAAGGAGGGACCAAGAACACTTTCAAACGTGGCCCCTAGTTTTAATGGGTGGATGTGTCATGTTTTAGGTGCCCAGCTTGAGACACCCATGACATTTTAGAGGTGCTGAACACCTACAGCTCCCAGTGATCTCCATAGGCATTCTGGGCACTCTGTCTCTGAAAAATCAGTCCTCGTGTATCTCTTGCAGGACAATTGAAACCTGATGCTTGCAAAATCTGTGGTCACTTTTGAATATGGTAGGCTTAGTGGCTAGCCCAGGGATTGGCAACCTTTGGCATGTGGCCCGCCAGGGTAAGCACCCTGGCGGGCTGGGCCGGTTTGTTTACCTGCTGCAGGTTTGGCCGATCGTGGCTCCCACTGGGCGCGGTTCGCCGCTCCAGGCCAATGGGGGCTGTGGGAAGTGGCACAGGCCGAGGGATGTGCCGGCCGCCACTTCCCGCCGCCCCCATTGGCTGAGAACAGCGAAGCGCGGACAGTGGGAGCCGCGATCAGCCGAACCTGCGGACGCAGCAGGTAAACAGTCCGGCCTCCCAAGGTGCTTACCTGGGGGGACTGCATGCCAAAGGTTGCCGATCCCTGGGCTAGAGTCTTGTCTTTTCTTTAACAATATTAGTAAATATTATTACATAAAATCTCACACCTGTCCATCCTGCTTTCCATACATCCATGCAGCACACGGAGGGACCATTTTGTTTGGCAAAATACAGGTCTGGTTCAAAGAACAGTTTGGGGACGATATGTTTAGTTCTCAAACTGTCAAAGAAATAGATCTGTTTAAAAGCTGTAGTAGAGAGAGGTCCTGAATGTTTCTGAATCCAATGCTGGAGTCTGTAGGAAAATTCAGCTTCTAAAATCCAATTGGGATTTTCAAAGTTTCTCAGCAATGCTCTCATTGCATGCAGTAATAAGACTCTCCCTGATTCAGTGGGAGCAGAGTTAGGCCAGTGCTGCATGTTTTTGAAAACCCCACCCCAAACTTCTGTTTAAAACAACTAATACAATTTCCAGAAAATCAACACACTGCGTGTAACAAGCTCTTTCCTAGCTCTATTGCAACCTTTGCATAGGGGGCACCATTCACAGAATCTTTTTTAAGCAGAGACTAATTTTAATTTTGTCTCTCTGATTGTTCCTAATATTGTATATAGACGTTCTGAAAGGTGGAGGGGAGGGAGTGTATGCACTAATTCTGCTTGTGTATGAATCTGCTTCAAATCTATTTCCTTTTCTGATGATAAAGATTTTTAACACATCAAAGTGATGTTTTTAAAAGGGCAGAGGGAGGTACCATAAACATTATTACATGAGAATGTCAAGCTCATCTCCAACTACAGACTAGCAAAAGGGCTTTTACAGAAAAGAGCCCCTACCTACTGTACTGAAGACTCACTGCTCATTCAATTTATACCAAATACAATGCAAAGCATTAACCAGATGCTTCCATTCCTGGCAGGACTACAAGGGGCTTTCAGTAGGTTCTTGACCAGATGTGCTATTGGTGAAGTATTCTTGGTGCTGATATTGTGCTGTATGTCACATTCACCTAACTTCCAGTGTTTGTCATCTTGCATCATTTTAAGCAGCACCAAAATACATTTACAGCCTGATAACATACTCAGAAATCTGTCCCTGCTCCCTTCTCCTTCCTTCTTAAACCCCAGTGACACTGAAGAATGCTGATTCTCAAATATTCTTGCATTTATCTACTCTAGTAAAGAAAAGGGGTAGGGAGGAGTGATGAATCACTGAGAGGATTAAAGTTTTTCTCTTGTCTTTCCCAGGATTTTAGGGAAAGGAAGCAGCTAGCGTGGTCTCAGGCCATGCTGTCTGGCCTAAGAGAAAAGGCTTTCAAAAATTTGTTAGGAGACCATGAGTTTGCAATGCACATACAGTCCTTGTGTCCACCCATAACAGCCATCCTAAGTGTTCTACATGTGCTGGTTGTGATACCTGGAATCTACATGAATCCAACTGAACTGCCGAAATCTGTATTGGTTTCTCCCCAGTGTGGACAGGAAGCTATAAGTGGTGTGGCTGTACTGGTTCAGCCAGTCTCCCAATTTCATTGCACAGTTCGGTACCTTGTATTTGGAAATTACCCCAAAGCCTCTTCTCATAGCAATAGTACTGGGTGCTTTAGGAAAAGTAGCACTCTGGGAAATATAAGGAGGTTTCTGGCTTGTGTCCTTCCCTTTCTATATCCAGTGATTAAACTAATCTTCAAAGAAAAAGCAGCAAGTTCTTCCTTCTGGCTTTGCTCTCTCTTTATAAATGTTTCTAAACCTCTATATTTCCACTTGCCAGTCACCCACTCCTCACTGGGGCTCTGGACTCATTTTGCGACTGATGGGAGTTCTCAGCCATTGCATTCAAATTAAAGCTGTCCGTCTAATAATTACCATTGAAGAGAAATCCAGTCTAGCATAGCAAATTGATGATTTATTCCATGTGGAGCGAGAGTCCAATTCAATGAAACATTCTGACTTCCATACTATGTAAGCCTCTAATGCACCCTCTCCTTGTTTGGTGCCGAAGCTTGGCAGAATTTCTATCAAATCTAGTCCGACGTGAGTCAGGTGATCCAAGCAGCTGGTTGGGAATTCTGGGTTACTTGCCTAGCGCCTTAAAGCTCCATGTTTATAATCTCACTTTGGTTCACAAAACAATCTGTGTGGTAAGAATTAAAAGCTTTTGTATTGGCATGAGTTTCTTTCCAGTTATATCTCTGCAAACCTTTGCTTTGTTGCTTTGTTGAGCTGATATTCCCAGTTAGTGTGGTGTCTTTGAGCAGTATCATTACATTATATATATGCAAAGAAAATGCCCCAGTTTTACTATGTTGCTGGTATAAATTATATTGCTATGTAAAAAAAATGCAGACTAGATGGAACAAAGCAATCTATAATCCACAATAATTTGAAAGAGATCCTCTACTCGCTATCGGTGTATTGGAGCAGCACAGTGCAGAGTTATGCCTCTAGGGCCTGGTCTTGTATTCCTTATTGGGGGATGTTGGTGTGCGTTTGGAATTTGTACGGATTGCAGGGCTGCTCTTTATGGACTTGTTAATGTGTGTTTGAAATTAGACAATTATCTTGGTCAACAGCTGAATATTTTGAATTTAAATTCAGACACTCTTTTTTTTTTTTTTTTTTAATTAAAAATGAGCGAGAGAGAGAGAGCATAGAGCAATAGATCATTAGACTCGTAGTCCTGTGAAATGCTGAGCAACTATACTTCACACTGTGCAGGTCTATGGAAGTTAAGGGGGTTCAGCACTTTGGTGGATCAGGTTAGAAAAGTATGTATCTGTCTGCCACTTCCTCTAAACATACCAGCGCAGTCGAATGCCCGTTGCTAAAGGCTAAGTTTATTAATTTGGAATGCATATGGGGACTTAGACCTTCACTTTGATTTATTATCCCACTAGACTCATGTTCCTATACTAGTTAAACTCTGAAAACTTCTGTTTCTGTAGATTTGCCTGAAAAAATTTTTCCCCATAACACAATAGGAGGGCAAAGTAATTTGATACTTCATCTGTTAATTAAAAAAAATACATTGGTATCATTCTGGGATCAGAAGCCAGCTTATTGTCTTTAATTAGAGCAAAGGCCTAGCTATTCACACGAGGCAACGAACCCTATCCGAGCCCATGCTGTGGATTAGATCCCAGAAGTGCTAGAGATTTGTTTCAGCTGAACTGTACGTTTTGTAGACTTAAACTCTACAGCATTTTTCTCATAGGTTAAGAGATACCAGTGCACCTTTGAGGGCTGCCCTCGCACCTACAGCACTGCTGGGAATCTGCGCACTCATCAGAAGACACATCGTGGGGAATACACATTTGTCTGCAATCAACAAGGTTGTGGCAAGGCCTTCCTTACCTCCTATAGTCTCAAAATTCATGTCCGAGTGCACACTAAGGAAAAGCCGTTTGAGTGTGATGTGCAGGGCTGCGAAAAGGCATTCAATACACTGTACAGGTAAGAGCCCTTCCATGCAGCTCTGTTGTCTGGCATGGCAGATGGTTACCATTGTTTTTCATATCAAATTCAGTTCTTGTTTGAGCACCCTGGGTGCAGTTTTTGGGAGTGGATCCTTCTCCCAGCTCCAGACCCAATCCTGCTATAGAATCTCAAATCCGCCTAAAGATCCTCTTCCATCAAAGCCAAGAACTGGGAGAGCAGCATTTGTGACATTATCATTAATTATTTGTGTTGCAGTAGAAGTAGTTGTGTGGTCCCCTTTGTGCTCAGCATTGTTCAAACACCTAGCGCTTTCGGACATTTTTGATTTGTGTACTGCACTCCTTTATAAACACTCTTAGTCTATCAGGTGCCACAGGATTCTGTCGCTTTATAAACACTGATATTGATAAATTTAATGAACAAACAGAATTTGTTAAGGCTTTGAACCTGTCTTGTGGTCCTTGTTATATGGCTCATTAGTCTTGCTGTGCTGCATGTGGTAAGAGGGATTTCTCTGGAATGCTTTGCAGGTTGAAAGCACATCAGAGGCTTCACACAGGAAAAACGTTTAACTGTGAAAGCGAAGGCTGCAGTAAATACTTCACAACACTCAGCGATCTGAGGAAGCACATTCGAACACACACAGGAGAAAAGCCATTTAGGTAAGTCGCTAGAGGGCAGTTTCCCCTCTTCTGTGGGGAGAATGGCAAGTGAGTTTGGTAACTGACAGTCCGTGCAAATCAGTGGAGTGACTACAAAGAAGAGGCTTGTTGTAAGGATCTAGAGACAAACTGCATGAAATATTTTCACTTTTAGTCCAGTGAGGGAAGCTAGATACACGAGCATATCTGTACTGCCGCTTTTTCGGTTGGCGAGAAGAGGACGGCGTTGCAGTTGCTTGCACCAAATTACTCTGTTGCCAAATAGATCAGGCTGGCCAAGCTGCTCTGAGGAGCAGCACATCTACAAAATCTGTTGTTTTTTCCCTGCTATGGTGGAAAGTGTAATCCATAAAAAATGGTGATTGCAATAAATGGCTTTGTTTACTCTTTTATATTTTGCTGTCACATTGTAATCTGTGCAGTGTGTGTAGCCAGATACCTCCCAATAGCTACCATTAACAGAGTTTAAATCTGGAGCATCCTGCAATTCAGTCAAGCACCCAATGGGAAGCATGACTTCGCATTATACCTGATATATCCAAGAAGTCTGCTGCTAACTTTTCTCTGTTTGGTGCTTCACTCAGGTGTGATCATGACGGCTGTGGAAAGGCTTTTGCTGCAAGCCACCACCTTAAAACACATGTTAGGACACATACTGGTAAGTCTGGAGGGATCTCTTCTCTAACTGAGCCTCTTTTGTTTATACAAACTTTCATAAGCCTAATAATGCTTATACCTGTGGTCTACAGAGCAGCACAGCAAGGGCATTTAATGGCATGATCTGCCTTTCAGGTTTCAGTTGTTTATTTGTTTTATTTATTCAGATGTAAGGAACAATAAAAAAGATGTCAAGGCACCTTGACATTTAATCTTTCAACATCATAATACATCCAGCAGCATTTAATAAAAACAAACTTTCAGATCGGAACAAATTAACTCAGCCAGCCAGTGAATCCACTACAAAAGACATCTTTCCATTTCCTGTTGTCTCCTAGAACAAATTCTCAACCTTCTCCAGAAACCATAGCAAATAAACTAGTACTGTAGCAAAAGTGGTGAGCAATTAATAATTCAGTTAATATTTTAATTAGCTGCCTTTCTTGTTTCCTATCTCAGGGTAGTGAACAATAGAAAAATATCCCTTCAATTTAAATTTGTCAGCTATTGAATTTCACCAGCACACCTCACAAATGCAGCAATAATGACGTGTAAAACTTAAATATTCACCAACTCACTTGACAAATTTGGAAACTTCTATTTCTAAGGCTATTATGCTGCACCCATGAAATGACACTAAAGCTGTTAGTAGTCTGTTCAGACGTTCCCACAGGTCCTACATTCATTGTTTACTCTGTTCAGCATAACATTGAGTGTGAGGTTCCTTATATGGTGGAATTCACCTTGGACCATTGTAATGTGGGTATGTTATGGAAATTCTCCCTGAGAGTTGCTGTTGCAAGCTTGTCTCTATGCAGCAACCTGTACAAGACATTCAAACTTGAGTATGTCTTTATGGGAGGCGATGTCCCTCTTTTCTTACCGAGTTATGGGTGGTTGTGATAATTGGGCCTACAGATTTACCCTAATTTTGAACTCAACTGCAAAAAATGTGTGTAAGTTCATAATATCGTCACAATAACCTATAACAACAAACGTTGATGGGAAAAGGTAGGAAAGGGAGACAGACTGAGTTAGCCCAAACAAAAAGGCCTAATATAATTCAAGGACTGGGTTAAAATGATGCATTGTAAACAAGAAGAGTGTGGAACCTTATTTTGGCTAGTAGGTCCAATCGGTGGACAAAATAACAAGGGGATGCTTTATTCCACGCATCACTCCCTTTTTGAGTCCTTAAAGAAAGAGACTTTGGGGTGAGAAATTGGCTATTGGAGCGAGTGTCACCGTAATGCCTGTGATCCATGTTAAAAGCAACAGAGAGTCCTGTGGCACCTTATAGACTAACAGATGTATTGGAGCATAAGCTTTCGTGGGTCAATACTCACTTTGTCAGATGCATGATACCCCTCTGATACTTGTGATCCATGTTTTCTGCTGAAGTCCTGGACCACCTCCATCCTAAACTTGAGAGATGTCCTGACCAGACTGGGCCTGAGAGAGGGGTATCCAGATGACATCTTCAGCATTTGTGGCTAAAGGCCAAACATCACCTGGGATGTGAGACTCCTCTGCCTGTTCCTTCCCCCACCTTATTTTTTTTCTTTCCTATGTCTATCCTTTTGTCTTCTGTTTAATAAAAGTCTGGCTTAGCCACCCAGGACTGTATATTTTGCAACACTGCTGTGAGCCCGTGATCAGAAAAAGGCAGCTAAATGCAATATGCTAAACAGCCTGATGCTGATACAAATTTGCCAGGTCTTAGAGAGGCTGGTAAGATCCTGTGCTATGCCTGTTTTTCAGCAATGAAATTGCAAGTGAAAGTCAACATCAAAGACAAAATCTGTATTTTCTGTTCTTTTCGTTCCCCTTTTATGTGTGTTTGTCTTGTTATGTCTTCTAGGAAACGGAATTGGACTTTAACAACAGCAGCAATAACAACAGCTCCAGCCCATTTCAACTAACTTCTTCTTTTTTCCCCAAAAGGACAGTTATTATCCTCTTTGCTATCTAAGAGACTGTCAAACGGGGGTTTTTCCTTCTAGAAACTCTCTCCAGCTAAAGGGAAAGGGAAGTTGTTAAAATGAAAGCCTTACTTTGTTTCAGATGCTTTAACTGTTTTCCATTATTTTCTGTATCTTTAATAAAATGTTACAAAGGATTGTTAATGGTGTGTTTGCCATGGGAGGACTGAACAGGCAGAGGTCTCTTTATACCAAACCTTGTTTAAAACTATTCAGTGTTGGACAGTGACTGGGTTATGTTAACACCTTTGGCCTATATATTACAGCTAAAGTAATACAACGGTGGTTGAAGTGAGATGTGCAGAGTAGTGGGAGAAGAGCTGAAGCAGTTAGAGCACTTAAAATACTCTTGCCAGCTTACCGGTTTCTTTTCCCATATTTTAACTAGTGCCATATCTTGGAGGATGATTCTGACTTAAGCAAAATGGCGTATTGTAAAGAGATGTCTAAACTTTCGTACAAATCAGTGTGGTGTTTTGTGCTTCTTGTAGGAGAGAGACCCTTCTTCTGTCCCAGTAATGGCTGTGAGAAGACTTTTAGTACTCAGTATAGTCTCAAGAGTCACATGAAAGGTCACGAGAAAGGACACTTATATAATGCACTTCCCAGTAACAACGTATCTGAGGTCAGTAGCTTTCTCTTTTTTTCTTTAGAGCTTTTGTGGTAGATTGGAACAAAACCATATTTTGGGGAGAAGTTCCTGAGGCAATAAAGTGTGTGCAACATTGTGCTAAGCGTATTCGGTGCACCGCTCCCACTGGAAATTGGTGGGATTTTGGTGCTTAGCTCCTTCAGGCACCTCTGAAATTCCCAGCCTTAAACTTCAAAATAGATTGTGCCTTATCAAGGAACATCAGGGTGGATTGATTTAAATCAGAGCTGTTTAAGTCACTGATTTTTAGTTATGATTAAAATCAGCAAGCAGGAAACCTTGATTTAAATAATATTTTTAATTGTGTTTTTGCATTTATACTTTTTAGTTATTTTCCTAAATAAAGGTTAATTTTCATTGGTTGGTAACCATTAAAACATGTTGATTTGTAATTAAATATAGCCTTTACACTAAATTGGGGCTTCTTTTTGCAAACCAGAATATGGTATATGTGTAAAAAGCAACAAAGAGTCTTGTGGCACCTTATAGACTAACAGTCGTATTGGAGCATAAGCTTTCGTGGGTGTACACATTTGTTTATGTAATTATATATAGCTTAACCTACATTTATTCAAATTCTTAATTTTTTATTTTAGGATGTGGTGGCTTTTGCATTTCTTACTTTCTAGATTAATTTTTACTTGTGATTTGTGTCACGCTTTAATCGGATAGAAATTCAAATTCAATTAAAAATGCAAAAAAGCAGCATTTTAATTTTTTTATTTAATAAAACTACCTTAAATGCACTTGAAACATAAACAAAGTGTATAAAAAAAAATTGCCAAATATATTTTGCGTTTAAAATGAATTGATTTATTAAACAAAGGAAATATTATCTGTAGTTAGTGAATTAAACTGATTGTTTCTGGTCACCATGTCCTTCAAGATTTTAGACTGAGCAGACCTCATTGTCTCACACCTAGTTTTTATTCATAGATTGGAAGAGGAAAACAAGTTTTCCTGCTTTTTCAACTCCTAATTGGTTTCTTAACTTTGAATCAGTCATTGAACTGATATAGTTTAATACACTGAGGTGAAGAAAACATTCTCTGTACCAGCAGAAGAGGCTACTGCTGTCAAAAGCTGGTTTAACACTTCAGCAAACTCTGATTCCAGGTGCTTAGCCAGTGACTTTCACTAGTTCAGGGGCTTGGACTTTCTTTAAAACTTGACAGGAAATATGTACTAGATATTATTTATTGTATGCAATTTAAATTATAAGAAGTTTTGGCTTTGAGATAAGTTGCCAATTTCAGATTTAATTTTAAATAGGTTTATTTTTTAAATATTTAATTTAAATAAAAAAATAAAAAAAATATTTTTTTTAAATCACTGATTTTATCTACCCTGAACAAAATAGCCTGACAAACTGTGTAGATGCCTGTACCTCTAAGGAAAGTGATCTAAAATACTGTGGAATGTCCAGTATTGCTGACACTGATTTAAATACATAACTGCAGTTGTATTCCTCTTCAGGATACAAACCACTCACTTTGTCTGAGCGACTTAAGCCTCATATCCACAGATTCGGAACTGCGGGAAAACTCTAATACAGTAAGTCTCCATGCCTCTCCCATAATTTGAGATTTCGTCTTTATTATAGAGCGTTTGCCCCATCCAGAGGAATACAGGGTTTAAGTATTAAAAACTGGTTGGTTTTGTTTCACTTGCTCTGTCCTTTGGTATTATCTGCTTTTGGTCCCCATTTTGTTCCTGTTGTCTGGGCATGGCCTCTCTAGTGAGAGGGGCATTGCAACAACTTACTCTAGGAATGATACCAGTGCAGTTCAGTGGATTTTTTTGGCAGAATGCATTACATCATGTGCTGACAAATGCATGCACTTCCTACACCGCCCTTCTGATTCCTTTCCTACAGTTGGATTTCACCATCTGTCATTATGAAATATTGCTGCAATCCTATTGGGTGAATTTGGCATATACAATGCATCTGATTCTGACTACTGAGGCAGAAGCCGGTAAAATTGTAATACCACATACGATTTTAACTTTTTCTTCACAATATTGTCTCTGTTAAGTGGGGACAATTCCTTTAAAAGCAAAGCAATCCTAGTGTTCTGTTTCAGTGAATTAGTAACGTTTTATGTGGGCAGAAGTAAATTAGGCTGGATACAACAATGTAGAAATAATTTCATTTTAAGTCACTTGAGAGCCAGAGATCTAACTCTGACCAGCTCTGAGCTGTTTGGTTAACGGTAGCTGGATAGTTTGTGAAATGGGTAACCTGTTTATATGTCTACACATTGTATGCTATTTGCTCTGGTTTGGGGGAATCTGTGTCTAGGGAAGAACCCATTGCAAAGACTTCAGGCAGAAACAGATAGAAGAAAACATTAAATCGAGCTTGTCCTTTTGGCACTTGCAGCTAGTTAAGAGCCTTATGTTGGAGTCAGAATTAGCACCATTTGCTTGTACTGCTGTAGTCTCTACCATTTGGCTTTTCCCTCCCCAGCCATTTCTGTAACTTGCATTTTGCATCTATTGGTGGAATCGTATACTAAGGCTATAACTGGCTGTGACACAATCACTTAATTAGGTTGCCTCCAGGTGTTGCTGAAAGAGATTGCATCCTTTTGCAAGTTTATCTGGGAAGAGACTTGTAGGTGCTTGTAGGAGTCTGTGCAGGAAGTAATTCCACCTTGCTGGCATCTCAAGCACAGACTTTTGGTTGGTTGTTGTAAATGTCCCCGTAACCTGAAAACAGACTTTCTAATTCAGCAGAGTGAAAAGGAAGGATTTTTCTCCGGAACTAGCAGTGTTCCTTTAAAATCTAACCTTATGGCAAAACTGTTCCCATCTAGTGGGGAATGTGGCCATAACTAAATCTTGCATAGAGAAGAATTAGACACTATTGAGGGGCTGGTATCTTTTAGTGGCGCTGGCTCCTGGAGCCATTTAACAAATCCTGTTCCAAGAACAGTTCTGACATTACAGGTAACACTGGTGCACAGACTAGGAGGTAAACTAAGCAGAGCCATGAAGGCTTGTGCATAAGAAAGTTTCCCAAATGATAGGGGTAAAACTGATATAAACAATTCTAATGTTTCAGATTCTGCCCAAGTATTACAAACAACAAGGGGTTAAAATGAAATTCAGCTACAGAAGAATAGTTAAGTGCCCTTTTAAGGGGTTTGTTAAGTTCAGAGTTATGCTTAAGTTCTCTATAAAGGCTTGTTCATTTGATTGGTGAATTTGCGTCATGGCTAATGCTAGCTAACTTGCATCTTTCATGTTGTGTGCTAGTTGCATAAAGTACAAAGTACCCTGCCCTTTCTGAGGGTGGCCCATTAAAATAACTGAGCAAACGATTGCAACATACATATGCTAGATGACTGGCATTTATGCAAATAGTTTATTAAGATTGGGGAGCTGTTGTTATCTAACACTTCTCTCTCCTTTTTCTCCTCCCCAGACACATGGACGAGATCTTAGCACAATCTCACCAGCAAGCATTTTTGAATCTATGTTCCAGAGCCCAGATCATACAGCAAATCAGGAAGATTCTCAACAGACAGGTACACTTTGTATCTGTGCAATCTGAGAGACCTTCCCGCCTATCCGTGCAGACAGCTAATTCCGTTTATGCGTCTGACTGAGAATTATTGTCTAGTGGATAATATAAAGCCTTAGTAGAAACCAGACAGGTGTCCCTTTGAAAGGGCTGGTGGGGAGCATTGCCAGTTGAATTTATTTTGATTTTTAAAGTAAATAGTATTCATAGTCTATGGAGTGTTGGGACAGTGTCACTAGAACTGAGATCATGTTTGCAGCAGCTTTGTGTGTCATTCTATGGCACTGAAAATGGTGCTGCTGGGCTTATGTTCCTTATAAACTCCTGTACTAGGTTTCCTCTTGGAGCAGGCATTTATGGCTGAATGAATGAAACCATCTGTAGAAGGGAGTTTATAATAGAAATACTTTCAGCTCCTGAGAGCTAATGGCTCTAACAGTGTTATTGGCTTCCTAAATTTGGATATAGAAAGGTCCCTGTCCTGGCTACCTAAAATGTCCCTATTTCATTGGCTTGCGTTAATGAGTTTTTTACAGGGCTTTGACTATGAAAAGCATTGTTATTGGCATTCTATTTGCTAGAGGGCAAGTTAGCCTTAGTTTCTCAAGGTTCAGTGAGTAGCAGTTTTTCTGGACCATGTGAGACTTGGTATATTCATATTTCTTCTTTACTTTGTTTCCTTTGGCAGCTGCCTTGATTGAAAGTTTTAACGGTGATGCAGACTCAGTAACTACTGTTCAGCCTTCTGTAGGAGATTCAGCATCTTTATCTCTCCCACTTGTACTGCAGCTTGGCATCTCCGAGCCTTCTCACCCAGCACTACAAACCTCCGCACCCCCTCCAGCTCCCACCTCCATAGGAACCAGTTCACAGCAAGCTGCGTTTGGAAATCCTGCGACTATTTTACAGTCCCCAGAAGTGCCTGTTCCTCACAGCACACAGTTTGCAGCCAGTCACCAAGACTTTCTGCCGCACACTCAGACACCACCACAGCCCATTGTACAAGGACTTTCAGTGGTTGCCGGAGCCTCTGCTCCAGCAGCGTCGAGTGCCACTGAGCCTCTGCCGGCTGTGGTTCAGTCTGTGCCTGTGGGTGCGAACTCTGTTCTGACAAGTAACCCGACTATCACAATTACTCCATCTCAGAGCACTGCTATTCTCCAGTCCAGCATAGTCATGGGAGAACAGAACTTACAATGGATTTTAAATGGTGCCAATGGATCTCCCCACAATCAAGAACAAATGGTTAGTATTTACCATAACATTGCTGAAAGACTGTTCAAAACATTCATGTTCCTCACATAGTGCAGGGGGCTGTTTTTTAATAGAAAAATGTCTAACTTTAGTATATTGGAGAGGTACAGGATTCAATCCCATCCCAGGTGTGTCTGCTTCAGTTTTGGGTAGTGGTGATGTGAATGGCTCTGTACAGATCACAAATTGACAGTCCCTGCCCTGAAGAACTTAAAAGGTGGTTACGAAGGAGAAAATGTCTGGAAAATCCAGAGATGAGGAAGATTTAGTGGGTTGTTTTCTTCTTATTATTGTCTGACAAACTCCCTTGAATAGGCCTCACAGAGGACGTGGACTTGCTTCACCTGGGGCATTGCAGTGTGAGGCCTGAGAGTAACTTGTATTTAATTGTTTTATATCCATCTTTGTGACAAAATAGAAGCACAGAAACTCTATAGTGTTTTCAGCATTGAGGCATTTTATAGTCTATACAGTTCTGTAGCTTAATCCTATTGCCTCATAAATCGGAGGAGCCTTGAATATAAGGATAACGAAAAATCTTCTGCAAAACAAGGATGTGTCTGATGCTAAGTGGATCTGTGGGTTTGAGACCTCAAGAATAGTTTGTGTTATTCTTTTAAGTAGTGAGCCAATGCCATCTGAAAAGCTTCCTCTGTTGTGAATGCCAACAAATAAAGAGCCATTGATATGAACGCTCTGGAAAAGATGGATTATTGGTTAAATATTAATTAATTTTGTTGGAAGTGTGAACAATGTGTGTTGGCAAATCCACAGCACCTCAGTTCAGCGTCTCAGGACTACCTATGTCATTGTCTCAGTTTTGTGATATCCAGAACATGGAAGTCCCCATATCAAACCAAACTACTTAATTTGTAATCCAGTTTTCCAGTCATTTCTCTTGCTCACAGCTGTTTGGAGTTTGCTGTTGCTTAATGGAGATCTGATTTTAACTGCATCAAATGTGTTTTTATTTTTTTAAAGCCACAAGTTCCAAAGGTGGAGAAGGTCTTTTTTACCACCACATTACCAGTGGCTGGCAACACAGGTATGTGCATTTGAAATGCAACTTCTTACCCTTTTATAGCCCAGTGACATTCCCTTGGTAATAGGTGACATCTCCTTGAATAGTACTTGTTGGGGTGTTTTAATTGCTAGTTAAAAAGTCCAAGAAAACCTTTCAGCTTTTTACACTCTTAAAAGGCACTGGTTTAAGCCTAGTTCACTTTAGACTCATGTTTGACCTTATTGGGGGTACTTGCATTATAACATTAAGAAGGAAACAAAGATAATACTGAAGATACTGGGGAGAAATTTGCAAAATATATTGTCTTGATTAGTTATCTCTTTTATTAAAAATCATATGGTATTCTAATGTTGTGTGTGTATGAGATGAAAAAGTCAAAGTAACTCCTTTAAGTTAGATAATTAATGTATTCACTGAGATTTTAGAGCACTTCCAACCTTAAATCCTTACATGAGGGGAGAGGGAGCAGCTGATCATTTACATTGTTTAATCCATCCAGCACCAACCGTTTGTTGGCTGACCACCTCTCTGAGCTGCATCTAATAAAATATACAGTCACATATATTTTGTTTTTATCTGGCATCTTTCATATACAGTGTCAGATATTTCACAAAGTCAGTCGTAGGCTAAAGGGGCTTGAAGATGAGATTTAAAAAGAGGAAAGGAGACTGTGTTAAATAAACGGAGGAGCACAAGTGAAAGAACCCTCCCTGCAGTCACTAGCAGGAAAGCAGAGCAAAGAGAATGAGCAGGAAGATCGCTGACTTTGAGGTGATGAGAAAGGGAGGCTGGTGTGAGGCCATAGTACCATCCCTTGGGATCGTCTCTGCTTTAAAGGGACAGAGGCATTTAAACAGAAAAGGGCTTTAATTTTTAAACACCACTCTGCTTAAACCCCTTAAAGCCGATTTAAAACATTAAGTTGGCACTCGGGTAGCTGGTGCTGAGTGCTGTATAAAAATCTAGATATTGACACTGGGACTCCTAAACCCCAGTGTCACAGAACACGTAACCTTTCCACTGAACGGGTTCTCCTGGCCATCGGCTGGGAAACACCAATGTTCTTGTGAAATGCCGCACAGGAACTGAGCAAGGTAAGCAACGCTCGCTGTGTGAGCTGTGGAAAGGCCCCACTTCATCCTGTGACTTTGGGTCAAGTCCTGTATTAGAAGAAGAGGAGTTAATGACTGAAACCTAGGCAGGCTGAATGCTGCTCCTCTGCTTAGTAGTAACTAGCTGCAAAGAACTTGGCATGTTCATGGGATCAGTGCTGAGCGAATGCATCTTGACACAGCTCTGACTACCTGTTACCTTCATTGCCTCTTACAGGGCTCAGCAGATTTATAGTTACCTGCTTTAGCTCAGAGTCAGGTTAATGGCGACTTGGGCTTCCGCAGTTCCCCTAGCTTTGAGTTAGGGTTATTCGAAATGCTGTCTGCCTTTTTCTGGATCTCGTTGTTGTTGTTTATATGATGCCATAGGTGTGCATGTTACTTGAGACAAACAAACATGAAAGTTTCTTGCTATGAGGAGCTTACATCTGAATTAAACCTAAAAGATTACTTGTCTCACTGCACTGAGATTATGCAGTTCTCTCATTTTTGCGCCTGTTCGTTTCTATTTCACCTTCAGGAAACTCTGTTCAGCAGATTGGTCTCAGCGTTCCTGTTATCATTATAAAGCAAGAGGAGGCCTGCCAGTGTCAGTGTGCCTGCCGAGACTCTGCCAAGGAGAAGGCAACTAGTAAGAAGGGATGTTCCTCGCCTGACCCGAAAACTTTGGAGCAGCCAACTCTTCAGCTGCAGCCTCAGACTTTTCCTTCCTCCTCCTCCTCTTCCTGTGAGCCCACCGGTCAGATGGCTAACCCTTCCGACTCACAGACTGAAACATTAAGTGCCATAGATGTATCAGACTTCCTGTCCCTCCAAAGCCCTGAAACCCCATCCAATCTGATTCCAATTGAAGCACTACTACAGGGGGAGGAAGAAATTGGTTTGAATAGCAGCTTCGCCAAGTAAAGATGCTCCAGATTCTTTTCCCTTGCACCTGGAGGCTAAAATCCTCCTCCTTAGAAGCAGACACTGAAGGCTCAAGAGTTTTTTCTTTTTTTGAAGTTTTTTGGCCTACTTCTGCTTCTCGGATGTCATTTTAGTCACGTCCCAGGAACATCCATCTTTGGGAGTTGAATCTTTAAAGAAAAAAAAAAAGATAAAAAAGCTAAGTTATATATGAACTGTTTTGGCTGCACTGTCTGTCACTTTTGCTTGTTGTCATATGTGAACATGGAAGTTAAGGTTACTCGTCTGCATAAAGATTATAAAAAGAAAGGGGGTTTTAGTTTGTCAGTCTCCTGTTGCACATCATTTTATGTTTGGGGGTTTTGGTACTGGCAGCGAGTGGGTCTTTTGTTACAACTTCTTGGGTCTGTAATCTCCTTTTGTCTCCTTCTGTGTCTGATACTGACCATGCACTATAGTAGAGGCCCAGAGAATGACGTTTCTCTAGCAGAAGATGGTATTATTGTAGTAGGAGTTGTCTGATCTGGAGCTTTTCTGGAGTGATACTTTAAGATGCTTTTGTTATTCATGGGATACTTGTCCCATCACCCCGTTAGTGGGAGGAGTTGGCTGTTTGTATGATGCTAACACTAATAGCAAAGCCAACTGAAACCTTTGGGGAGTTCCTAAAGAAGAGCATGAGGTACTTGTGCTCCTGCTGTGTTCATTCATTTGATTTAAATCAGGGCAGAGAGTACATTTCAGGTCCATTGCTTCCTAATTTAGAAATGTGGTCAGAGCCTCTGCCTATGTAGAACCTGCTCTGTTTGCCTCTTCTTGCAGAATGCAGTGTGGGTTTCACATGTGGTGATATTGGTGCCTGTTGTTGTTTTGACCAATCTGATCAACATCTGACTTTCTGTAGAAACATGAATCAGGCTTTAAACATCCACATCAAATTCATCAGGAGCGCAACAACTTTGCAGGTAAATCTCTTCTTTTGTTGACGATGATTCCTTGTCAGCATGTAGTAAACTAGAATTCAGTGAGCATGTCCTGTAACAGTCCAGAAATGCTTCCTCTTTTCTGTTAAACTCTATAATCCCTGCCTGAATCTGCCTCCAACCTGCTGTAGTGTCAGCTCTCTGTGCATGGGGCTATTTCTTGACTAAAATGCATTACACAACTTAGTAGTTTTTCATATCAAGCTGAAACTCTATATTCTAACTGACTCAGGGTAAAAAAAACCACAAACTCCCCTTCCACCAAAAAGCCTGTAATGTTGCAATAAATGCAGTCTCATGTTAAGTGGTTTATTTATGCTGCATTATTTTAAAAGATGTAATTTTATAGTATTTTATCCCTCTGTCTGGCTTTGGCTGTGAGTCTTTTTGTGTTGAAGGAAAGAATATTAAATAGTCTTTATTCAGTTTACGGTGTTAGGTGTAGTGATATGACCATAAGCCAAATAATGCTGAGCAACTGTGTTCATTAGATTTAAGGATGCAAACTCCTGGAAGGTGGAGGCCTTTCCCTTCTCTCCCTTCGGTTTTCTTCCTGTTTACTCACATCTTATCAAAGCTGTGCTCAGCATCTGTTCTTGGGGAGGATCTTGATAGAGCAGCCAAACCTTCCTTCTTAATGTACTACATTTGAGGTAAAACCCTCCAGAGAGCTGTGTAGCCTTACCAACATCTGGCATATTCTTAGGCTGGGACAATGACTTCATCTCTCGTTCTGTCCAATTGCAAACTGACTGCCTAGGTGCAGACAGAATGAATGTAAGGGGGCAGGCTTTCAGGCAGTCTGGAGCTCTCCCCCAGTTATACAGTGTGGGAGGATGAAGGCATAGGGGCAGTGAAATGGGTGACTTGTAACTGTGAAGAGCAGTGACAATACTAGAACAGTACACTCTGTCCTGGGTAGCCTAATGACTAGGGCTCATGGGATGGTAATAGGACTGGAAATTCCCTGGCTGCTTTTCCTTTCCTGCAAGCGTTGGCTCCTAGTGCAGTAGTGTGGGACGTACCGCAGGGTCGGGGTGCGTATGGGTTCCTCCTACTGTTGCTGTAGCACTAAGATTTGCATCTGTAAAATATGAACTAGCAAAGCATTGCAGTGTTTTCTTCTCTCTGTGACACCACCCCACCCTGCTGGCCAGTACTGCAAAGGGATTGACTTGGGCTGGCATCTCACAGCCTTCGCTCGGGGCACAGGCAGGCCAGCAGCAGTGAGGGTGGCTGTTGAACACGCATGAAATAGGCTTGAATCTGTTTAGCTGAGAATGTCTTTGCAAGAACTTCTGACAATTGTCCAGTTTCAAATTCTGCTTTGAAGTTGCGTGGAAGTGGGAGGGACGGGGTCAGGGCAGCAATCTGGCAGCAGTGAGGCACTTGCACCTTTGTCTCTGGCTCTGCTTAGGTATTTGAGAGAGAGAGAGAGAAAGTAAAAGTGTAAAATCCCAAGTCCTGCTGGGGTCATGGGAGTTTTGCCATTGAGTGCAGAAGGACGAGGATTTGGCCCTAGATCTGAAACCTTGGGCACCTGACGGACTTGGTGGCCCTTCCTTCAGGGACACTGGGTGTGCAGTTACTCGCGTGTGTGAATATGTGCATCCGACCTGGGGTGGTTCGGGAATGGTCTAGAATAGTGTCCGTTTAGGTCAGGCTAAGAAGGGCTCCAAGGACGGCAGAGTAGTTGGGTTTCATCAGCACCTGGCCTGTCCCAGCACAAAGACACGTGTCCCTTAGGCAGCTGCTTTGTTAATGTTCTTTGCTTTTTTGACTTGTGCTCTATTTGTCTGAATGTTAAATTATGCTGCATGTGTCTAAGCACTCCCAGCGCCCTGCCCTGCCCTGCCGGCTCTGGTACTGCCCGAGACGCTGCACAATCAAAAGCCGTGCCCAGCTGAGGGTATCACCTGCAGACTGGTGGAGGAGCCTGCAAGTGCCTGGCAGGGAAGCGCAGCCGTCAGAGCCCCTGGCCCCAGGGCAGCTGGAGGCTTTTCCCTGACTCAATAAATTCACAGCAGTATGACAAAAGGAAGGGAAGGTTTCTATCTTTTGAGACCTGCAAATGCCAGGTGTGACATCAGACTCTCAGAGAGGAGTATGCGCTGTCAGGCCCCTGAGATTGTTGTGAACGCCCTGTACAATGTATACAATTTGTGAATTCTTTTCCATATCAGTCTTCACAGCAGAACTGCACTGCTCCACATAGCTCTGTGTTTAAGTATTTGCTGTTCGATGGCTAATGGAGGTTTACTTGGTTCCTATGGCTTCTAGATGGACACAAAACCTAAGTAGAGAACTGATCTAAATACCAACATTGGTAGCTCTAGAAGGCAAGTAAGTAACCCCAGTGATCTGACTGAACATGCAGCTGGAGGTAGGAGAACTCACTCTTCATGCTTGTAGTGGTAGAGGCTCCTAGGGACAGAAAGTCAGCATTTGTTCAGGGCTGGTACTGAATTACATAGAACAATGTACAAACTGGGAACTTCTGTAATGCTGACTGTGTCCAGAAAGACTAGTTTGCAGAACCTCATACCAGTATCTAAAATGCACTTTAGGTTATTTTATCTTTAACCCAATTGCTGCAATTTCTTTTGTATATACTTTCAGAAAGTTTATTTTTGCTCTGATTAAAAGTTAACAGGGGTGTGCAAAGATGAGCACTTATCTTGGTGCAATACGTGTCGCTAAAGATCATTGTCCCATGTGGTTGGTCTGTCTGTCTAACTGAATTTGTGTAGTAACTAGCTCAGTGGCCTATCGCCCTACCCTGTCTACACACACACACAATTATGCATCCTTAGCAAATGTCCAATCTATGCAAAACTTCCACTGAGAGCACCGTGCTTTAGCAGGCCTGTCCTCTCAAGCTTTCTGATAAGCTGCTTGTCACTTCGGTTAGAAGTAACAGGTTGTTTTTATTTGTTGTGTTCATCTGTATGTCCCCCCAATCTTATTTCAGAATGAACATGAACAGACGTGACAAACTGTTCCTAGACAGGCATGTTGCACCTTTTAGAGTTTGTCTTCACAATCATTTTCGATGTCATGTTATCTGCCTTACTTCGCTGAGAATAACTCTCCAGCAGAATCATCAAATGTTGTTTTTGCAACTGCAGCAACATTGTTAACCTGTTTACAATACTCTTCCTGTACCAGTTAGAAGCAAGCATTGGCAAATGAACTCCTGGCCGGCCTGCGGGTCTGGAACTGCTTGAGGGAGGGGGCACTGTTAGTTTAAGGTATAATTGGCCTCGGAGCTCATAGGTGATGGAAAAACTAGTCTCTTATGGACAATATTATGCAGGTGGAAACTGAAATGGGAGGCAGCACAGTCCATTGTATAGGGCAGTGGATTGGGAGCCAGGTAAGCTAGTCCTGACTCTGCCACTGACTGGCTGTGTGACCATGGGCAAGTCACTTAACCTCTCTATACCTCAGTTTCCCTCATCCATAAAATGAGGAGAGTGATGCTCATTCACCCTTGTAAATGCTCTGAGGTGTACGAATGAAAAGGGCGAAGTGCGGAGTATTACCAATACAAGCTAGCTGGGCAGAGCAGTTAATAATTAGTCAATTGGGCTTTGAGGCAAAAACAACCATTTCTTTAACACAACACATTTCTGACTGCATTGTTTTTAATTGTATTTTTCCTCAATATATTTTGGAAACAATGTCGAGTTTTTATAAATGTTACTGTAGTCATTACTCATGGACAGGGCTGAACTTTTAACTTTTTTGCATTGTCTTGATATAAATCATATGTTCTAGAAGTTGGATTCTGTGTCTGCACTGAGAAATGCAAACTAAACTGGATATTTATGTAGTAGCATACATAGTCTAAATGTGTGTGTTCTTGGAACTAGTTTAAAAATCCCACACCATGCTTTTGATGGTGTGCAAGCTGGCCAAAATTTGGTTCATTATGCAGTGTACACTTTCTCAACTAAATGCAGTTTCTACTTTTTCTTACGATAAATTTTTTTCATATGATCTTTTTCAGCAAAATCAAGGGTATGTTTTTGCAGTCTCGTAGCTACAGTAGCTGGCATTCAAAGGTTTTCCTTGCTCTGTAGCTTTGTGTCCTTCCACCTGCTTATAAAGTGAAGCTATTCAGTTGACCCTTATTTTGAAGAGAAAATAAGAGCTGACATTTTGCTTTATTTACACAGACTAGCATCAGTTAGGAGGGCAGGGAGCTGCTGGTTAGTTATTGAGCATTTGCTTCAGCATTGATCGCTGCATAATCTTCAGACCAGCAAATCTAGGAAGAGTTTAGGATGTTTATTTACTGCTTGTGTTTTACACGTACTGGGAGCCGGGCAATGGTCTTGGAGATGATTTTAAAAAACAAACACATCAATTTCTCAAGTGTGTGTGTATGGTATTAAAGGAATTTATTTAACTATGAAACATGGGAACAAATGTACTTGCATTGAGCAACATGAAGATGTTAGTTACAGGTACAGTACTTCCAAAGGAAGAGCATCTCCAAAACCCAAAAAAGAGTAAATATGAATTTGTATTTTTGAAGAATGTAAAATGTGAAATAATGGTGTTTGCTTAATTGCTCATTTTGTATAAAGTTAATATTGTACTTTGAAATATCTGCTAAGAAGTGGAAATTAACATTTTTTGGAATTGAAAGCAATATTAATACTAATGGAATCCTAATTAAATGCTTATTTAAACATTGTGGTACTGGAGTCATTCCTCAAGGATGGATCAGTTTCTTTGGAATGTGAGTCTGAGCACTTTGCTCTCCTTTCCATCAGAACAGGCACTGAGACTTTGGAGTTTGAGAGAGAATAGTTTTCCTATGCAGTTGGATTTCTTTTTTCCCCCCACATACTAAAGTTTTTGGATCCACGACCTTCATGTTCATAAAGGTACTTTCCGGCATGTGGAACAGTTTAAGATGCATGCAAAGGAGTAAGACCAGCTGTTGTAAATACTTATGCTGTATACTACTCCCCCTTCCCCCCCAAATAATCATAAGGGACAGCGTTCATCCAAAGACCCCAGAGTACCTCAGACTCAGCATACAGGGATCACTTCATTCACCCGTGAAATGCAGCAGTTGTTCAGCAGTGCACACCCCCACCTTCCAGGAATTGAGGAATGAACATCTTCATCCATTTGAAACAGCAGAGGGAATGAGGAAGGTAAAATAGAATTGTTCTGTAGGGCACTCATTTTAGTATTACTGGTTAAAGGTGCTTACATAAGTAGTAGTCTGTGGTAAGGAGCATAAGTGGCAATAAAAGTAGAACAAGAGGCAAGTGATAAGGAGAATGGATTGGCCAATACACAACCAGCCATGGCACAAAGAATTTTAAACAAATTGAGCTTGGAAAATAAGATTGCCTTTCTTAGAATTTCAGGTACATAAGAGGATCGGGGGCAGGGGCAAACTTTTTGGTCCAAGGGCCACATCTGGGAATAGAAATAGTATGGCAGGCTATGAATGCTCACAAAATTGGGGTTGGGGTGTGGGTGGGGGTAAGGGCTCTGGGGTGGGGCCAGAAATGAGTTCAGGGTGTGGGAGGGGACTCCAGGTTGTGGCAGGAGAGAGAGGGCTTGGGCTGGGGATGCAGGCTCTGGGCTGGGACTGAGGGGTTTGGAGGGCGAGAGGGGGATCGGGGCTGGGTCCTGGGGAGAGGCTTGGCTGCAGGCTTCGGGCGGCACATACCTCAAGCAACACCCGGAAGCAGCGGCATGTCCCTTCTCTGACTCCTACGCGGAGGCGTGGCCAGGCCACCCCATCCGCAGTCACCGCCCCTGCAGCTCCCATTGGAGTGCATAGGAGCCGGAGCGGGGCCATGCGGTTGCTTCCACGAGCCGCATTGAGCGGCCCCTGACCCTGCTCCCTGACTGGAGCGCCGGAGCTTGAAGGCCAGCTTAAAACAGCTGGTGGATCAGATCCAGCCTGCAGGCCCTAGTTTGCCCACCCCTGCTCTAGACCCTGGGCTATTAGTAAGGATTGAGGAAAAAAGAGTAGGAAAGGCTTCTTTGCCCAGCCTTGGCATTCTCTCTCTCATGTACTTATTCTGTATGTCTATTTCTGTAGCAGCTGAGCTCCCACCACCCTGGGGAGGTGCTTGTGATTTGACAGGTAGAGAGGCTGTGACTTACTGAAGTCTAGGATGGTGCATGGACATCAACCCAGGTCTCCCAAGTCATAGCTAGTGCCCTAACCACTGTACCATGCTGCTGCTTAGCCTCTCCCCCCTCCCCGCGCTTTGTCAGCTAGTGGTAACTGCAGGTCTCTGCAGTCATTAACTCAGAGCTAAGGTCATAGGGTATTGCATGTTAATGAAAAGCCTCAAATAGGTGAGAGCCTGGCTCATTCACAGTGACTGGCCTCTCAAAAATGATCCAGAAGCTGCCAAAAGAGGGTGCCTCTCTGCTTTAGAGGCAGGGGAATCAGTAATGGCTGCTGGCCTCCAAACAAGTACCTGGTGAGCCACTTTAAGGACCTCAGGGGGTCCATAAGGCCCCTCATAATTTAGGGGTTCGGAGCAAGTCTCTCCCAAGCAGCTGGGCTGACTGCATTCTGCCCTCTTATATTGTCAGTGGTCTAAGATTTGTATTAGGGGAGCATGAAGGAACTCTACTCCAGGATTGAGACCCCATTGTGCTTGAAACACAAAACGGAG
Organism: Malaclemys terrapin pileata; assembly: GCF_027887155.1. Classification (NCBI taxonomy): domain Eukaryota; kingdom Metazoa; phylum Chordata; order Testudines; family Emydidae; genus Malaclemys; species Malaclemys terrapin. The sequence goes on along the minus strand of NC_071526.1, from coordinate 19,284,085 downwards.
AGAGAATCAAGCTCTTCAGAGCAAGGACCAAGTCTATGATGATGAGAAAATAGCAGGATACAACAAACAGCTGGGGAAGAACACAGCCTGTGCGATGATCACACTTGGGTACAAAGCCGTGGTCAGAGCACACCAGCTGCCACACTCAAGGTTCATCTCACTCCAGCCAGAGCCATGGCCCAGCCTCTCCAGGAGCATAACTCTGGAGGTGCAGTGTGAGGTGCCACGTGGGTCAGTTCTTCCATGACTATTTTAGGCTCCTCTTTAACCCACTCGCAGACTGAAGTAAATCAAAGCAGAATGACGCTGGCAGCAGCTCCCTCAAACTCCTCAACTGAAATGTCTCGTGTGAAACCAGGGCAGCTGGGAAGCAGGGAACAGAAGCTGCTGGGCTTCTGCATCTCCTCCATCCCCCCATGAAGCCTGACTCCTGGAGCAGAAAGCAAGTTAGCAGCAGTTGTTTGACCTGCTGTCAAAGGCATCACTGCTCCAGGGTAATACTCCTCCCCCATTCAAAACACAGATAGGACCTCCCTAGGAATGAGGGGGAAGGAATTTACAATCTGGAGCCATCCTCTGCTGAAGGGAGGAGGCTGTGAGGGGATGAAGGATACACATCAGCAGGACAAAGGGTGAGATGCAGCCCCTGCAGTGCAACTGCTCCTGTGCACTAAAAGATAAGGACTGGAGGGGAATCTACATTCCTGTTAGTGATCCAAGGTGACAGCGGAGAGCCTGAGTGGAGTTAGCAGCACTGATTGGAGCTGGGCTTGTTGTCAGACTGTTTCTTTTCCCCAGGCATTAACTTGTGAGAGGCTGCAGCTTTCTCAGCACTAGAGCAAACAGTTATGTCATTTATTTCTAGACAATGAGATTGAGAGTGCAGGTCACAGCAACATGCACTTACACACCACACCAAACGCATGGAAAGAGTTCAGGGAATAGAGGGCAAGTATATTTTGTAGGGAACAGCCACTGAGAGTTGGAGTGGCTTCCTTCATCAATAGCCCTCAGGTGAGCCGCTCATTAAGCATTTCAGGAATTCTTGTTCTCTTCTTGTGCAGGCAAGGAGCTGCCCTCTGTTCTGGCAGGAGCCTAGCAAATAAAAACATGCATCAATCCAATAACTCCCAGGAGTGCTTTAACACAGAATTTAAGGATGCCATAGACCTCACAGCCCCAGGGTCAAGATGCTGCTTTCCAGAGCTCAGAACATTTTCTAATGAACTTAGTAATTGAAGGGGAAAAAAAAGTGCAAACCCCTTCCTCTCCCCCCAACACACATCTTGCCATTCATGTGGAGATACGGCCTGTGGAAACCAGAGCACACTACAGGAGTTGGTTCATCTTGAGCAGACCAGTTGTGTGATGTTAAAGGAAAAGCCCTTGTCGGCCCCCTTTACAGAGACCTTGTCATGGCCCTGCTGCTGCAGCTGCAAGGAAAGTGGGGAAGATCACAATACTCAACACAGAGAGCGGCCTGAAGACTGGTGATTTCTGCCATCAGCTCATCGCAGCTGGCAATGTTTGCCAGGAGGCGCTGCTGCCGGACTTCAAGGGATCTTAGCAGGGTTCTCACACCTTCAACCTACAGAGGAGCAGAACAGAGTCACCACAATACATTCTCCAGGGCCTGGGGAACAGTAACTAGGGACCCCTCTGGGCTCTGTCATCCAGAGCCAGTGAGGTTCTTGCAATCTGCACCAGGCCTGGCAAGCAGCATCAGTACCAGTGGGAATCTCCCTGGCAGCTGCCTGCAGTGCCCAGCAGCCTTCCAGTACAATCCACAGGACTGGAGCAGTTACGTTAGTTACACTTGGTCTTGAACATGAAAATTGACTCAGTGTTTCAACAAAAGCAATAAACCCCCTGGAGAGGGCAGCAGCTGGGCCATGCACAGGGCTTGTCCTCACCACTGAGTTAATTCAAGTGTTGCCCCTAACCTGAATCATATCCACACACACCCCCCTCCTTAACTCAAGCATGGTGGTGAGCTTTTTCTTCGAGTCCATGTTAAAATGCTGCTTTATGGCTTTGACAAAGTCTAGAGACAGAAAGCACATAGATATTTGACAGGTTTCAGATATTTGAATTATTCTTACATATAAACCTAACTTCATCCCTACCACCAGCCTCCATCTCCTCATGCCATAAGCCCCACACATCCATACAGAAATACAAACCAGTGTCTCAGTGTCTAGGGGCTGCTCCGCATCCTGTTTCATAGCTTCCTCTGCATCCATTGCCAAGCTAGAGTTGAGAGCAGATTGTTTTAGTCTTCGGGTCAGGACAGTTCGGTGTGGGAGATGACATCCAGTTCACCAAGTAGATCAGTAACACTGGGGAAAAAAAATCAGCTATAAGGGGTTTCTCTCCCCTGCTCCCAATCACAAATTAAAAACCCAGGATGGTGTTGGAGCAGGCCCTGTTCACTAGAAAATGAGAGGTAATCTCTTTAGCCTCTCTGCCATTAAAAGAGAAGGAAAGGGTGTGGTGAACAAGGTACTTATTCCCAATTTGAGCTAGATTGATAAATTATCCAGCTGGTCATCAATTGGCAAAGGGGTGTTTGACATGAATACATACTCTCTAGGAAAAATTTAATCAAAAAGCCAGAACAGTATCTTGAGGCAATCAGTGAGATTTCACTGGGACCTGCTCCACTGAGTAGATTGCACACTTAGAAAACATATTGGGAAATAGGGCAGCTTCCAAGCACAAATAGATTTAAAGAGAAAAAACAGAAGGTTTTTCTCAAACTATGTTAAATGGTAAATTCTGTGCCCTAGGAGGGCTATTCAGCTAGAAGGTGCTTTGGTCCTAGCTAGTATTTGAACTGAAGAAAGGCCGTTGACATTACCTTCTGCTCTCCTAGGTCAGCCAGCTGAGGCCTTACTTATAACATCCTTCAGCGAGTCAATTGCTACCACCTGTTTTCCTTGAAACCTCAGCTTGTTCCATTTCTAAACAGACCACACCTCTAATTATATCTTGTTCTTAAGGCTTCAAGCAAAACTGTAGTCTTTGTAAGAAACCTATTTTTGCTTTCCTTCATTCAGGCTTTGCTAAATTATTTCCTACAGGTCTTTGTTCTTTGCTGTCAGCTGTAGTACAATCAAAGGTCCCTACGGTGGGTGCCAGAAGAGAGAGTGGCACCCATCTTGATGTGTACTTGCCAAGGACAGCAGGCAGCCCTGCACCAGATTGGGACAACAGTTATTTGATGAAGCAAGGAGGGACTTTTGTGACCGGTACTGTGAGATTAAATGGAGCTGTCACAGGGTCCTTTGGACCATGATGAATGATTTCTGTAGTTGTATAATGACAAGAGAGATTTGGAAGTGCACTAAGCAGAGGTGGCTTAATGTTTGGACTTAACAGAGCAGGGCAAAAAGAGGCTGGAACTAGGTATTAGCTTCTCAAGAGCTTCAGAAAAAGATCTGAAAGGCCTGGTGGCTTGGTGCATTCACCAGAAAAAGGCAGCACTCAGCTGTGTAAATCAAGCGCTGGGGAAGCCAGAGCCATGGCCTGGTGTTAACCAGAGCGTGGGCCAGGGAGTGCAGGTTTAGCAGAGTAGACAAGAACTACACTCTGGGGTGTTGTGCCCCACTCAACCTGCACTGCCACCCCACGGTGAATCCTTTGGCATGCTAACAGGATCGTGTATCTCCATGGTTGTCTACCTGCTCTGTTTTCTCTTGTATGAACAGCACAGGGTGCAGAGAACAATTCATTCACCTGCCTCACATGCTGTGACAAACTGGGAATTTTCTGTAATAGTTGTATGAATGATGTGCCTGGCAGTGACTTACTTGACTAGAGCTTGCTATCCAGTGGATGCAAAGAGGTTAAAAAGGTGCTCTTGGGGCAGAGCAGGAGATGTGAGGAGTGTGTGTGTCACTAAGTGTCTGGGTTGGTACAATTCGGTCATTAAAAGACTGGCTGAAACTGACCCATATCAGTGGAGGGTCTGGAAAGACAAGGGGAGCCCCAACCGTGCAACAACTGACACATCCATGAGACACTACGGCCGGCAAGCAGAACACATGATCACAGCATGGGTCTAGAGGAGAACCGTGGGCCCAAAAATGTCGAGAGGCTAGGACAAAAACTGGCCTTAGGTGAGACACCGGGCTCTCACCTGGGACTGAAAGACACAGAGACAAGGTTGGGGGAGAAAGCTGAAAGCGATTCCAAATCAGCTTAGCTGGCTGATTGCACTGTCCTGGCCAGAACAGACTATGTCTTCATCTTTGCTTCTCTCGGCTAACCCAAGGATTTCCCAGTGATGTGTTCCAGTTGACTAATAAATGGTCCCTACTCCATTTTGGAAAGGCAGCCTGAGGTCACTGCAAATACTTGCTGAGGTGCATTGATCCCTGAAGAGTGTAAAATCTCTGACCAGGAGTCTATCTCAGTTGACTCGCTGGGCAGAGCTCATGGTGTGAAGCAGGAGTGCTGGAGTCCAGGCAGTCAGACTTGAAGGCCGTGAGGCCTCGTGGCCTACCCCAAGAGAGTGGGACCTCCTGGGGGTCTGGCACACTGAAGGGATTCCTCTGAGGGGTTGTTGAAAAGCTGGGGGTTGGCGCAGATCCTGTGGATCTCTGACACAGGCAATAAGTAAATTCCATGAGTTTCTTCTGCAAGAATTTTATTGCCATAAAGAACCAGGGTCGTTCTAAATTCAGCACCTGTCAATGTTTTACTAGACCCCACTCCCCTCCCAGAGCCGGGGAGAGAACCCAGGAGTCCTGGCTCCCAGCCCCGCCCCCTCTAACCACTAGACCCCACTCCCCTCCCAGAGCCAGGGAGAGAACCCAGGAGTTCTGGCTCCCAGCCCCGCCCCCTCTAACCACTAGACCCCACTCCCCTCCCAGAGCTGGGGAGAGAACCCAGGAGTTCTGGCTCCCAGCCCCGCCCCCTCTAACCACTAGACCCCACTCCCCTCCCAGAGCCAGGGAGAGAACCCAGGAGTCCTGGCTCCCAGCCCCACCTGCTCTAACCACCAGCCCCCGCTCCCCTCCCAGAGCTGGGGGCAGAACTGGAGTTGGAGGGGCCTGTCTCTTTAAGGAGCGTGACCGGAACAACGTCATCGTGACTCTTCCTTGCGGAAGCGGAAGTTCCTTCCATGCTGAGCGCGCGCGGGGTCGCGCTGGCTGGCTGGGCCCGGGCCGCTGAGGAGACTGTGGGGGGCGCGGGACCGGGATGGGCCGCGGGGCGGCGGGGCCTTCACCGCCGGCTGCCGCTCCCCGGGCCCGGGCGCAGCGCGGCGCAGCGCGACCCGCAGGGTGAGCCGGGGGGGGGCCGGGCCGGGCCGGGGCGGGATGGGGAGAGTTCCGGGCCGGGGGGAGCTGGGGGCGGGGATGGGGGGGGGCGGGGCGGGATGGGGAGAGTTCCGGGCCGGGGGGAGCTGGGGGCGGGGCGGGGATGGGGGGGGGCGGGGCGGGATGGGGAGAGTTCCGGGCCGGGGATGGGGGGGGCGGGGCGGGTGTGTTATCGCGGCCTGGGCGGGGCTCGTCTCCGCAGAGCGGCGGGAGCCCCCAGGAGCCCGGGCCGGGCCCAGCGCGACCCGCAGGGTGAACCGGAGGGGGGGAGCGGGGCCGGGTCCATGGGGGAGTTCGGAGCCGGGGGGGATCGGGGCCGGGTCGGGGATGGGGAGAGGCCGGGGCCGGGGAGGGCGGGAATCGGGGCCGGGGGAGAGTTGGGGGGGTCGGGCCGGGGCGGGATGGGGAGAGTTCCGGGCCGGGGGGGAGCTGGGGGCGGGGCGGGCCGGGCGGTGCCTTCACTGGCTCGGCGGCCGCTCGGGGCTCCCAGCCCCGTGGCAAAGGCGGGCGGGCTCCGGGCTGTCGGGGCAGACGGTGACGCGGGGCGGTTGCGGGGGCGGGTGCTCGGCGCGGTGTAACGCGGCGCTCTTGCTGCCCGACAGGCTGGCAGGAGACGCTCGGCGCCGCCGTGAGCGCGCTGCGGGAGGGCGGCCTGGTAGCGGTCCCCACCGACACCATCTATGGGATCGCGGCTCTAGCCCAGAGCTCTCAAGCAATTAAGAAGATCTATAATCTGAAAGGGCGGAACGGGGGCAAGCCCCTGGCGATCTGTCTGGGAGACGTGGAGCATATTTACAGGTGAGCATGTGGCACGGCTGGGACACTCGCCTCCCGCGTGCCAGGGCCACTGCAGGGAGTCTGTCAACCTACCTGTGACTTGATCCTTTAAAAAGCAGCTTTTGTGAAACCTTCAGAAATCACACACTGTGTTAAATCGCAGTGGGAAGTTGTTTTTAAGCAAGTTTTCCTTTGCAGCACTTGAGCACTTTCCGGGTAGCTACCGTCGGCTTTGTTTTCATGAGTGGTGTATAATAAAAGTGAATTGGACTAATTTGACATCGTGGTTCGTGCTGGGAGAAATGCACGCAGCTTCAATCCCAAACGTAAATGGAATGCTCAGAATTCAGTTTTAATATCTAACATGTTGGTGACACTGGGAAAAAGATGAGTTTGCAATATAGATTTTAAGATGTGTCCTCTCTAAACATCTCAAATCTGTGTCCAGCACAGCTTGCAGTAGGGCAGGTACCTTGTGCCGTATATTGAAACGGGGACAGATGTACCTAGAGAGCCCAGGGAAGGGAAATCCCCTCAGAGAAGGGTCTGGGGCTGCCAGAATTCTCACTCTGTGCTGCTTTGGTCAGGGAGGGCCAGCTGTTTTCTTGCATTTTGCTACCTGTCTCAGCTGTGCAATAGTAAACATGTAAGGCGTCGGGGGAGGAGTCGTGGTAGCTGGGAGCGTGGCAGCACTCCCAATGAGGGTTCGTCTTTTATGGCTGCATCCTGTAGCAATTTTAAGTACATCTCAACATACTTTATAGGTACTGCCATGTCAATGTGCCAGAAGAGCTGCTGCGGGACCTCCTCCCAGGACCTGTGACCCTGGTACTGCAGCGTTCCGAAGGACTCAATAAAGACCTGAACCCTTTCACGTCGGTAAGTCTTTGGGACACGACACACATCTCTGCAATTTGACAAGTGACTATTTTCTCCTTTGAGGTGGTTCCTTGGCCTTCCCACTTGCATTCGTTGTGTGTTCGCGGCATTCAGCATCAATTGACATCTTCTTGAGGCTAGTTCCTGCCCTGTCAATAACGAACATGAGCCAAGATGGATGTATTTGTAGGTGTCCTTGTCACCTGTCTGAATGTGATATAGCTTGTAGTTTTTGATGTGCAGAGTGCTTACCTCAAGACAGCGTATGAAGCTGGCAGAAAGACCTGTCCTTCCTTTTTTGTGGTCCACACTTTATACTGTGAGCCACATCCAGAAATAGAATTCCGGATTCTAGAATCAGATCATTTGTTTTAAAGGATTTAGAATTTACCCATTAAGGTGTTAATGGGAGTTAAGAAGTAATACAACTAAATTAAATAAAATAGCAGCTCACCTCTTAGTGAGAACCCTGAGGAAAAAGTTGCTAGCACTTGACTCCCAATCTCAACATCTATATTTGTAACAGAACACTGGAAGCAGCAGCTGAGGGTGTTGCTGTCCCCCTGAGAAACTCCCTCAGTAGGGCCACAGGCTGTCCATAGTTCAGATCCCCGGCTTAGTTCCCTGTCTGACTGTCCAAAAATCAGAAGTTGAACTTCAGGGACATATCTAGGTAGATGTGTCCCCAGAAATTTTTGAAATGGTATGCGGTCCGTCCCCCTTACCGACCCCAGTCTCGGGGAGGAGACTGGCAGTGGCTTCGCTGTAGTCAGTGTGTGTGTGTGCTCAGACCCTTGGGCCAGTGCAGCAGTAAAGAGATCCCCCTCACCCTTCCTTGGAGTGGGAGATGCCAGCTGCGCTGACCATAGGGAGGCAGGGACAACCGCCCCCCCCCCCCCCGTTAGCTGACTCTGGGGCTGTAGAGACCCAGCAGCCACTACCTCCCCTTCCAGCCATGCCTGAGACAGTGGTCAGGGACCCGCCAACCGCACAGGAGGTAACAGGCTGGGGCGCCCTTAGTACCTCCCAATGGGAGAGCCCCTGCCAGAGACCTGGCACTGTGGGCTGGCAGGAAACTGGAGGCCCTGGTACTTTCCCAAGCCTCCTGCAGGAGGGGGGAAGCTAGAGCCCTTACGAGCTTTCCACCGGGGGCCTGTAGGGCTGAATGGTACCAGCTCCCCCTGCCCTATCTGGGTTATGCCCTGCCCTGGCATCAGGGCATGTCCCAGCACAACTGAAAATTGTTAAGTGGCTGGGGCAGCAGCTAGATGGAATCATTATGTGGGCCAAATCAAGCCCTCAGACTGCCAGTTGGACCACACTTCTTTAGGTCGACAGGGCTTCATACATGTAATGGGATATGTGGTTGACCTGTAGCTCTGTGACTATTGCCTATAAATGCATCCTCTCTTTGGCTGTTGCATATAAACACACCTCTCTTCTCTTGTAGTTGGTTGGCGTTCGTATTCCAAATCACACTTTCATTAGGGAGGTGGCACAGGCTTGCTCGGGACCACTGGCTTTAACGAGTGCTAACATCAGTACGCAGGCGAGCACGCTGACCGTCTCGGTAAGGCTGGTTTTGTATCTGGGGAGAACTGCTTGGATTTCAGAGAGGAGGGGGGAGAAGCTACTAACCTGTTTGTACAGTAAGCCCCAGGGCCTTTCCCACGGTGGTTGTTCCTTATCCTGAACCACGCTATTTCTGCTACAGCCCCTGCTGCTGGGCTGAGAGCCTCCCTAAAGATTGAGGAAGGGCAGAGTTTAAAATGCAGACTGTTTAAAGGCTTCCTGTGTACTTTACTAAACATAATTGTGCAGCAAATGGTCCTGAGCCTGAGAATCCTTAGAGGGCACTTGTAGCTCCTCAACTAGTGAAAGTGCGTGTGTTCCGATGTCTGTGGCATGTTTAGATCAGAAGCTCAGAGAAAGGAGAGATCTTCCCTGACACTGGAGTCCTACAGAGCTTCACTTGTGGTATCTATTTAAAAACTCAAACAAAACCCCCTCAAAAGTTTGGTTGGCTGAACCCAATTTTCCCTTGTCGTCTCAGGAATTCCAAGACCTTTGGCCTCAGTTATCCTTGGTCATTGATGGAGGTGCAATTGGAGATATCCAGAGTCCAGAGTGTCGTCTGGGGTCAACTGTGGTCGACTTGTCTGTATCTGGGAAATACACCATTATTCGGCCTGGCTGGTAAGCACGCTTTGCTGACCATAGCTGCAGCTTTCACTTTAAGTAAAACAAAATGCAATTGAAAGTTAAAACATGGGGCTTGTTTTGCCCATTTCCTACAGTGGTTAGTGTATAATGTTGTCAAGGCCCAGTCGACAGATACTGGGTTCAGCAGGATATAACTTGCTAGTTCATAGTATACCCCTCTTTTGCACTGCTGGGCGAAGATGACCTTGCTCAGCTGGTTCTCGTATTTTCCCTTAACTGCAAAATACAAAACTGTGGAACCAACTGAGTCCTGCAAATGGGAATTCCTTTCTAGTCACCACTCCACTTGCCTTTATTTCCATAGTGCACTGACACCGACAGTTGAAATCCTGGGGAAGAAATATGGCTTGACATCAGAACCTTCTTGTTCGTGAGATACCAAACTCTGGAAGCTGTGCAGAGTCGGTAAAACTGGGCACCATGTGCCCGTCTCTTCAGGAAGCCAGTGTCAATGGTCTTGTTTAATAAGGTCAATGGTTGTATCAGTCCTCATGTCTCACCCTGGGTCTCTTCATCATTTGTGTGTAATGGGTATTTGGTCTGCTGTGCATGGGTAAGAAACAAACCAAGTACTTCTGACCTCCAAGTCTAATATCCCTGATTACCATACAAGGGATCCTTTGCCTTGTGCAATGGGGTTTACTAGGACTTGAAATAAACAAATGTCTGTTTGCGATATCTTGGCAAACTGCTGCTCTGGCATGGGACAGAGGATAGTGTTTTACTGAAACATCTGTGTACAGCACTTGGGTTTGATTTAGATTTAAAGGCAACCAATTGCTGCTTTGACTTAAAAACACACCACTGTGTGTGTGTGTGTGTGTGTGTGTGTGTGTGTGTTTAAGGTTTCTTCTGTTTTACTTAGAAATATCAGGCATACACAGTTTCCTCTTGCTTGATTTTGCAGGAGTGAGCTTTGACTCCTTTAGTAGAGAGAATCCTTCTTCCACCTGTCTGTGTTTGACTTAAATAGTAGAGCAACTGAAAGGCTTTTTATTTTGGTGTAATCAGTTTCTCGTGATGCCATAATCTTACTGTTCTCCAGCAAAAAGTAGTGAGTCTAGACCTGATATTTCTAATGGTGCCAAACAAGAGAAACTTTTCAGCTGCTCTTTAGTTATCAAAAAAGCATCCCTTTTGTAAGTCATCTAAGTTTTACTTTTAAGTGATGGTTGCTAATCCTGATACTAGACTAAATTATTCCTTTTTTTTCCTTGTAAAAGGAGAAAGGACAGACCCTGAAGTGCAGTGTTTTGAGTCCCTCATGAACTGTTCCCTTCATCACCCATGAAGTTGTTGCTTTCCCTACTTAGCTGACCCATGGGCAAGGATCAGTCTGTAGTTTTTATAAATCTTAATTCAGTGAGATTGTTAGAACAACGGGAGGAGGCCAAAAGGGTCTGAGCCAGTATTTATTCTTCTGGGAACACTAAAATGAAATTAATCTGTTCATGGGGATATTTACTAGTGTTTAAAAAATGGTGACCAAACTGTGGTTTGTGTGTGTTTGTTTTTGAAACACAATTCTCTGTTATAAATGCTTAGATTTAAGGTGTCTGGATCTCTGCAATGTTTCTTTGTGTTAGTGCCATTAAAGTGTGAATTTTGTACATACACTGTTACCTTTGGAGGTGGTGGCTTTTCATCTTTCTAAGACTAATCTCTGTGCAGCCTAGAGTCAATTGTTGTAGAGATGAAGATTTGACTAGCAACTACCCTGCTAAACAAGGCCCATCATGCAGCAAGGCATGGAGCAGCTGGACTCTTATCAAATCTCAAAAAAGATGAACGAGGGCTTTATAACCCAGATGCTATTGTAAGTGAGACACAACCACAGGGAAAACTTTTTGCTTATTCCACTCTCGCACTAAATGGGGTGTACTCTGGTACCATGCACAGAACTTTGCAGCAGGAGCTCTTTATATAAGATTCCTTTTTGATTGTCAGGTCATTAAAGTGGAAATATGGACAAAGTGCTGAGTAGGAATACAAAAGAATAGCACAAGTATGGAGGGACAAAAGAAGTTACACCTGGTAAGGGATATAAAAGGTAATAAGCAGAGGTTCTATGAGCAGCAAGGGTTTAAATACAAAGATGGGTGTATGTGAGTACCTAGTATTAAATAAGGATATTAATATAATAGGCATCATAGAAATGTGGTGGAATGATGATAATCAATGGGACATGGTAATACCAGGGTACAAAATATATACAAACAGAGTAGGTTGTGAAAGAAAACAGATTCATACAAAAAACTCTCCCATAGAATCTCTTCGGATAGAAATTCCATGCTTGGAGAGTAGGAGTGTAGAAGTAGGAATACACTACTGCCCATGGGAGCAGGCTGGTACTAGTGATTGTGCAACAGGCAGAGGTTATAAAAATAAAAACAATAATAATGGGGGCTCCAACTACCCTCTATTGACTGGGTACATGTCACCTCAGGACAAGATGTAGAGAGAATTTCTAGACACCATAAATGACTGATTCTTGGAGCAGCTAGTCCTGGAACCCACATTGATTTAGCCCTAAGTGGAATACAGGATTTGATTCAAGATATGAATATAGCTGAACCCCTTAGTAATAGCAACTATAATGTAATTAAATTTAACTTGTAGGGGGAAAAATACCAAAGAATCCCACCAGAGTAGCATTTAACTTCAAAAGGGGGAACTACACAAAAATGAGGAAGCTAGTTAAATAGAAATTAAAAGGAACAGTCACAAGAGTGAAATGCCTGTAAGCTGCATGGAAATGTCTTATGAACACCATAACAGAGGTTCAGACTAAATGCTTACCCTGGGCTCAGTCTTTGGCCCTGGGCCCCATTAAAATGGGGTTCTGACCCCCAGTTTGAGAACCACTGGACTGGATGACCTCTTGATGTCCCTTACAGCCCTACACTTCTAGGATTTTAATATTTTCTTTACCTAGAGTGATGTGCTAGAAAGAGAACATTTTCAATCATTTGCATTAAATAGAGAAAAATGAAACCAATAGTGCTTTAACTGTACAGCAAAAGTCAGAAATTAAGCATAATTAATGTGACAAGGTAGAGCCCTGGTGCACTAACTCCGATCTAAAGCTGCCACTTCTCACTTTATTGATAAAAAGACAAGTACAAATGATTCTTAAAACAACAAATGTAGAAGGGCCTGGATGTACTGTAGTTACAAAAAAGGGTATTTATTCTATAGTGATGTAACTTCCTTCTGGTAGAACACATTAGTGTTTTCAGCTACATTTTATTGCAAGTGGTTGCACTTCATCTGATTCTAGAGACAAGATAAAACAAAGTTAAGGCTAAGTTTTGAACATGTGAAACACAGAGCATTTAGTACACATCATTTCAGTTCATTGGTTGCCAATACAGATAATAGGATAAATTCCAGCTCTGATTGTTTTTAGTTATTTGGATACAGGGGCTCACTGACACCACCCAAAGGGTATTTAATGGTATGGTTTTGTTTCTTCTACAATAAACAATTTTGAGGAACAATTAACTCTTTGCTTCAATCAGCTAATAATAGAAGTGCATTGTCAGAGCTGCTAGTGGAGGGTGTAGTATGTAATCGGCAGGCAACTGGTGAAGGGCATAGGATAAAATACATGCTGGGGGTAGGAGCCCAGCTAATATCTAAAATACCACACTAAACATATGCACTGTAAGAAAAACAGATCTCTCGCTCATTCATTCCCTGGCCTGGTCACTTACAGGCCAGTTCAGATCCAGAAGGGCTTTAAAAGGGACATCTGTACTAAACTCACAGTAGCAATAGAACAGACTGCTGCTTAGAGACCCCTCTGCTCACTAACATTTCCTCTTGTGAGTGTGGAGTTGGTGCTCAAACCAACTTTAGGGCTGTTCATGGAGAACACTGTATTTAGCCAACTGAACAAACCCACCAGCCCTGAACAGAGACTGTGACCCATAAGATGCTTTTCCCAACTGCTCCTTAAGCACCTGTCCCCACAACCGATTGTGACCTTTTTCATAAAGCACAGACAGGCTGTCTGAAGGCTTCCTGTGCAGAATAATCACATCAGCCATTGCTCCTTCTCCTTGCTGAAGTGTTCTGCCCACCTGCGGGTCAGCTCCAGATACATGTTGGGCTGATGAGGCAGGTAGTCCAGATACAGGCGTGTTAGTGTCTTTTTGGGCACCGCTTTCTCAATCTGAGTGCCTTCATGCCACTCATTGAAGGAAGTGATGGAGACTATCTCCGGCCTTACCATGAGTGCAGCCTGCAGAGCCGTTTCATAGTATTTTCCATTGACTCGGTTGCGAGTGTTGTGGTTGTTCCATGGGCGGATACTAGTATCAATGTAGCCTGGGCCAACGCTGGGAATGAACATCAGGTTGTTTGAGTCACAGAAGGCTTTGATAGCTTTCCAGTTCTGGTGGGATGAGCCGAAAGAGAAGCCATTGGATGCAAAATACGTGTACATGCCATCGTATCCTGCGGAGAGAATATCATGCTTGTGTCCTTCTTCCACTAGCAGTGCTATGAACACTGCATCATACGGGGTATTGCGGAGGGAGTGAGAGCCTGACTGGGTGAAGATGTTGGCCCAGGATTCAGGGGGTGTCAGGTAAGAATCATAAATGTAAAATAATGGGAGGCTCCGTCCTGTACTGGTCTTGTACTTATAAAAAGCTGCATGTGCTCCATACCTACAGAGAAAGCACAGACCATTTCAGTGAGTGAGCGGAGCCTGGGGAGCAAGCCCCATGCTAACTAGCAGGCAGGTATGCCCATTACAAGGCAAATGCAGCCTAAAGCCCAGCTCAATTGAATATCCTAGTTGTTTCACTTTAGGCCTTTGCGTGCTCCCTGTGTCACCGTTTACCAGAATGGTTCAGCTGCATTGCCCATGGTTAGACCGACAAAGGGGAGGACGTTGCACTGGATTGATCAACATTTCAGACCCACTTTACCATGCTGAGGGAATGGCTGGAGGAACAGGAGAGCTTTGCTGCATTCCCTGAGAGACTCCGTCAGTCTAACTTATACTTGAGACACCTGGCAGTGATGACCACCATCGACATGCCCATAAATGCCCCGTGGACACATGCCCACTTACAAACTGGCGAGAGACCCACCAATGGATGGGAATAGTTTTTGGTTACTGCCTGGCTCGCCTACATTCCAGTTAGTGACCCCCAGTGAAAAGCTCTTTATCCCCCAGCATTTAAATCTTATTTTCTTGTTAACATCTCTGCCAATGGCCTTTGCTACAGACTCTGGGGCTAATACACTCACTTTACAAGGGTTGCTGAGGATGACATATAGGTAAAGGGCTATTTATAAGCTTTTGTGTGATGCTGTTGAATTTCTCTGCTACAGCACCCTGTGGCATAACTTAGCTCACGTACAGAGCAAGCAAGACGTTTAATGCAAGTAAGACATGGTTGGCCTGACATACTATCTCTCAGCACAGAGTTGGGCCTGAAATGTGCGCTAATGGCAGCTACTGAAGGCGAAGCACTTACTTGTCTATGATGTATTTAATGTTCTCATGCACAGTGTGGTCATCGCGCCCTTTGTATGGCTGGATGTGGAAAGCAACCTTCAAAATAAATCATGGAGACGTGGTGACAGCAGTCTTACAGTACATGCTTTCCTGGTGACAATCAGTAAGTGCCAGACCCTTTGAAGAGGTCACAGTATCCACCCAGAAGCTGCCTAGGCAGCCCCCTTGCAGGAAACAGACCAAGGGTCTGTTCCATCATCATAGGGCATGTAACCTATCCCTGGGAGCCGGTACAAGAACGGTTTTATAGTCGCTTTGTCCAATTAGTTTTAATATTTGTGAGCACAAGCTGTAAATCCCTCTCATGACGTGATGCTAGTTTGTGCTCAGCTGTTGCACAATAAAGACTCCCCACTGCCTCCCATAACGAGCAGTTAAAAATAACACAAAGCAACAGAGACTTCAGAGCAGGCGCCTGCTGAAGGAACACAGCGGCAATTCCTGGTTAATTTGAGCAATTAGTTTAATAGCTTCAAACAACGAGAGAGCAGCCTTACCTTTATGGCATACCTGTGTGCGGCATCCAAGATAAATGGCACAAGACTATCTGATGGCTCCCCGTTATCATCTGCCAGGCCAGGTGGGTACCAAGACAAAACCAGGACTCCTGCAAAAAGTTCCAGAAGGAGATCAGGACCAGCCAAATGCATTGATATTTAAATCCTGCCTGCCTTCTGCCTCTCCCATGCAACTCCAGAACTCGAACTTATTTCTAGTCATTCTAACAATTGCACAGAGTCCTCTAAGCTTAGTTGTCAAAGCAGTTAAACCTCAGATTTAGGAAGGAAACCCCTTAAAATAGGAGGGTCTGAACCACTGGCTCTACCCAGCCTGGTTCCTCTGTTTTAATACCCGAGTGCAGGGAGATGGTTATAATTGTCCTCAAGCGTTTGCAGGATGTCCGCACCATTAGGTATACTTAGTAGCAGGGTAACAGCTTGAGACTTCCTCAGGATGAAGTTAAATTCTCAATCCTCTTCTCAATAGCCCCATCCATGGCACAGTGCTACAGGAGGACCAGTTCTAAGTGCCTTAGCTAGTGCATAGTGGAAAGACGCTAGTCTGTATTAATATGTTCCAGTTTAGTTATGTGGATGATCTACAGCATAGGTGTTTTAAATCCTGTTACCCCACAAAGACACTGCATTTGGAAAGGAAAGGGTTAATTGATAGACCACTGGTAAACACTGTAACTTGACCTTTCTCAAAGGAAAAGCATCTGGCTTTAAAGGAGGTTTTTGTTCACCAGCCCGGTAATTGAATAATGGAGCTGTCCAGAGCTGGAGGTGCTGAAATTTCATCTGTGCTTAACAGTCTCAAACGAGCAAGGTGCTTCTCAGGTGATGGTTGAGAACTATTAGACTGAATCCTGGGCAAACAAAGCCTCTTTAATACAAGGCCAAATGAGGATGAACTGGCACAAACGGACTTCCCATTGCTCACTATTTGATTAATGAGAATATAAAGATGCCATTAACTGACTCAATTCTCACCGAAATGGAGCCTATTTTGATATTAATGATAGTTTGTTTTGATCTGGTTCACACTATCTTCCTGTTGTGATCTCACCTGATCTTGAAAGCAGGCTGGCTGGGCTGGGCCAGTACTTGGATGGGAAATCTCCAAGATAAAAAAACCACACACTGAATGCTACATGAAGAGGTGCTGGTGACAGAGAACATACAATTAATTCAGGCCCATTCTAGAGAGCAGTAGGCTGCCACATCTCAAACAGAGGTCCTGAACTCTTAGAATCAAAGTCCCATGGCACCTTTTGTGTCATGCCAGCTGGGATGTTTGCCCCATTCAAGAGTCAGCGTTGGCAATTTATAGCATTTGTTTAATTTTGGAATTCACGTGTCCTGTGTGATCCTGTATAGCACAGAAATTTGAAGGAGCTGATCTCTTAATAATATACACTTTGGTACCAGTGCTAATGAGGCTGTTCAATACAGTACATAATTGCTCTGCTGTATTTATACTACTACACTTTGCAAGCTACACAGCAAAATATGCAAGTTAAAAAGAAAACACTTAGCCTTTAAGGCAAACACAGAATAGACCCAACCTCTCAGTACTATTTTCATTCCAGCAACACCTTCTGGTAGTCTTAAATAACTTTCTTTCCCTTTTTTTGAAGGCAAAAGGCATAGTTTGCCAATTTTTAAAAGTTACCCAAATTTGAATAGCTTTGCTACAAGCTGCATTTTTGACCAGTTTTAACCAGGGCTTTCTAAGTCTTCATGTAGAAGTTTTACTCTGGTTTGTAGAATGAAAGTCTCTCATATCCTTGCATTCAGCCAAAGGCCCTTTTAATGTCCTGGGGTTTGTAACTATGCAACACTCACCTGCTTAACTTGAGTCATGCAAGCAGCCCCCTTAACTTCACTGTGAGTAAAATTAAGCATGCAGGTAAGTATTTGGAGAAACACTTACTAAAAGGTACATTTTCCTTGACATTCAGCCTAAATTTTCCTTTAATTTATTCCCATTACTCCTTCTGCAACTGCTTTGTACTGTACCACCCTCAATATCTCCTCTCCCACCTTGGTGCTTACATCCTTGTTAACTTAACCCCCTTGTCACCATCTGGCCTTCACCATGGGTTAAAGGTACAAAGCAACTTAGTCTTTGTCAGGAAACTTCACTGTGGATGAAAATTCAAATATATACACCTGAACATTGAAAGTTGTGATGCTATCCTCTCTGAATTGGGGTTAAAGCAGTTTATGAATTATTTTTCCAGTATTTTAGAAATATTATCTTGTTTACTCCTGATGGATTTAAAGTCTAATGCTCAACTCCAGCAAGCAGGTCTGTGCCTGGAACACCAGTGGCTTCGCTGGGGTGCTGCATGGATGCAGAGGCTCACCTGCACAGATCAGCTTGTAGGACTGGGGCTCGTTTGGTACCCAACATCTCTGAAAGTGTTAGGGTGTCCTTACCAATTGCTGCTGCTCTCAGCTGGTTCATGTGCTGCTCCAGCACATCAGGGTCCCTGGAGCTGTAGGGTCCCAGCTCAGGGTAGAAGCTAGAGCCAATGTCCTCTGGGGGGCTGTGCCGCCCTTTGGGGTAGCTGGCAGATATCTTGGGGTCCCAGTGCGGCACCATGACGTGGTCCCAGTGCAGGTACTTTCCTTCGAAGTGGGTGTTCCCGTACCACATGTAGTAGAAGATGTGCAGGTCGTAGGACACGGGGGGCGCTGGGGCCTTGGCCTCACGGCTGGGGCCCGCCTGGGGCCGGGAGATGGCCTCGTGCGAGACCGAGTGTCTCTCGCCTCGCTCCGCCACGGGCGCCAGGGCTGAGAAGCCGTCCGAGGGTTTCAGAGTCCGCAGGCCCATCATGGTGCCGAAGAGGAAGAGGGCGAAGAGGAAGAGGGCAATGCAGGCTCTGCGCCTCAGCCGGGCCATGGCGCCGGGGGCTGCCCGGGAAGGGGGAGGGGGAGGGGGCGGGCAGTCGGGCCCAGCGGGGAGGGGAGGGGGGCGTCGGTCGCTCCCCGGGGCTGGTCGGTCGGTCACTGGGGATTGTGGAGGGGGGATGTCGGTCACTGGGGGAGGGGTGGGCCCGTTTGGGGGGGGTCGGTCAGTCACGGGGGGTCGTGGGGGAGGGGGTCGGTCACTGGGGGGGAGGGGTGGGCCCGTTTGGGGGGGTTCGGTCAGTCACGGGGGGTCGTGAGGGGGGGTCGGTCACTGGGGGGAGGGACGGGCCCGGTTGGGGGGGGGGTCGGTCGGTCACTGGGGGGGAGGGACGGGCCCGGTTGGGGGGGGGTCGGTCGGTCACTGGGGGGGAGGGGCGGGCCCGGTTGGGGGGGGGTCGGTCGGTCACTGGGGGGGAGGGGCGGGCCCGGTTGGGGGGGGTCGGTCGGTCACTGGGGGGGAGGGGCGGGCCCGATTGGGGGGGGGTCGGTCGGTCACTGGGGGGGAGGGGCGGGCCCGGTTGGGGGGGGGGTCGGTCGGTCACTGGGGGGAGGGGCGGGCCCGGTTGGGGGGGGGTCGGTCGGTCACTGGGGGGAGGGGCGGGCCCGGTTGGGGGGGGGTCGGTCGGTCACTGGGGGGGAGGGGCGGGCCCGGTTGGGGGGGGGGTCGGTCGGTCACTGGGGGGAGGGGCGGGCCCGGTTGGGGGGGGGTCGGTCGGTCACTGGGGGGGAGGGGCGGGCCCGGTTGGGGGGGGGGGTCGGTCGGTCACTGGGGGGGAGGGGCGGGCCCGGTTGGGGGGGGTCGGTCGGTCACTGGGGGGGAGGGGCGGGCCCGGTTGGGGGGGGGTCGGTCGGTCACTGGGGGGAGGGGCGGGCCCGGTTGGGGGGGGGGTCGGTCGGTCACGGGGGGGGTCGGTGGGGGGGGTCGGACCCCCGGTGCACAGACCAGGCGAAGCGCGGTCAGGGGAGCAGCGGCCCCGCCCCCCCGGTCAGACGCGGCTCCCGGCCCGGCCGCAGGCGCCCAGGGCCCGGGCGAGGCCGCTGCATGCTCCGGCCAGCGGGGCGGCGGCTCCGCTCTGCGCTGCGGGCCCGGCACCGAGCCGTCCCCGCCCGGCAGCGGGAGGTGGGGACCCCTGCTGGCTTCCGCCGGGGCTGCAGCTCCGCACTGCGCCCGCCCGCCCGCGGCGTTGCGCTTCCACAGCCTGAGCGAATCCCACAGAACCGTCCCCACAGAGGGAGGAAGCGCTCCGGCCGGAATCGGTGCGGGCGGGCCCTACACACGCAGACTCAACCAGCCTGGGGCAGCCCATCCACCGGGGGGGGGCGACGAGTCCTGGAACAGTCTATATACGCCGCGGGGGAGGCTAGAGAGGCCTCCTTGCTGTGCAGAGGGTGAGTTACCCCCTCCCCTGTTAGATGGTACAGTCCCAGCGGCTCCATGGACGCGTGGGGACCTGCTCTGAATTAACTCCTTCCATGCTGCACGCCTCCCATTATTGCTCCTGGAGTGGGATTGTGCTGCCGAGGGGCGGGGCTGGGCATTATTCCGGCCTGCAGGGGCGTGGTCTGTGCTTTAAACTGGGTCCGACCATGGGCTGGATAAGCCACCTGCTAACACACCTGTGACCCAGGCTGAGGCCCACTAGCCATGGCTTGGTCCCTAATGCCACCTGCTTGTGGCCATGGGATGAGAGGTCGCTCGCAGGGAGCTGGGCAGCACCGGGACCCTCGTGTTCCTGTTTCACAGGAGCAATGATGTCAGCAATGTCAGTGTTAACACAATCATCCCTGGCCATCCGTGCTAAGCTTTCGCTAAAATGAATGGGGCGGGTCTCACTTCAGAGCTCTTGTTTCAGGCTCTCTGCAGACTCAGGCAGGCATTGCTACATTGGTTACACATCATTCATGTTACTGTGGGTTTCTTTGCAAAGATTATAGCTAGAGACTTTATAATGAAGATTCTGGAGCATAAGATGGCACTTACCATACCACCACAGAAGGGCCAAGTCTAAGCCCTGCATTACTGATGCTGTTTGGGCAGCCCATGTGCTGCATGGAGTCCCAGTGAAGCCTGCGGTGGTTTGGCATGCACAGCCAATTGCCAAACTAGGGCCCAAACCAAACTCTGCCCACACAGGTTATATCTGACCCAATGTCTTTGAGCACGGAAGACCCAATGCTGTTTCAGATTATGAGGTGCAATAGAAACTTTTTCCAAGGGATGAAGTTCACAAGGCCTCCTCAGTCTCAAACTCTTTGTCTCCTATCTCAACTCAATTGATATGCAAAGTGCCACACTTATTTTGTCTCCACTCCCATCAATACACTTTCACTCTGTATTCCCTTCCTCAGAGGTGATGCCTTCTCTTGCACCAGATAACCGCCCTCTCCTCTGAAAAACACTCTTCTCCTCCTCAGTGATGGAGTAGTGACCCCTCGACAGCTCCAGCCTGGGGAGCCTGCACTTTCCCCCAGTGCACCATAGATGGCTGGCTTGTGCTGTCTTTGTCTGAAGCTTGGGGTTTGTTCAAAAGGTTGCATCTCCACAATACTAAACTGGTATACTAGTTCAGGGCTGACTCAGAGTGAAGGGGGCCATGTACTGAACCCATAACTCCAGTTCCTGGAGCACTGAAGCATTCCTTGGAGGTCTCTGAGCTAAACACAGACCATGGTTGTCTTTGCATAACTTGTGTATTCTAACAGGGATGGCGGCAGGCAGTGCCAGGTAATTCTGGGAGAGTCGTTTGATTATGAAGTGTGTGTATGTGCATGTGCGTGTGTACCTATGGTACGTGTGTGCATATGGCATGTGTGTGTCAATTGTGTAAGGAATATGGGTCTGCAATAAAAAGCTGATAAACCTCAACTATGAAGTGATTTGCTGGTGTCCAATGAAGAGGGGCTTTCCAGGAGAATTTAAAATCAAGCAAGGTCTAAATTTCCAGGGAAACTTGCCCCATTTCCTCTGAGCACTTGGACCCTCATGGGCAGCTCCAGGTACAGAACAAGTCTCACCAGGAGGAAAGTCTGAAATATGTTTGGTGATCAATCTCATGGCGCTTGGCTCCCTAACAATACTGTCATAGGGAGATGTATTTGTGATAAAGGGCCAATTCTGTGGGGTGCTGAGCTAACTCTGATTGGAGTCAGAGGGAACAGAAGATGCTCATCTCGTTTCTGGAGCAAGCGCGTCGCTTTGAATGATAATCACAATCTTGTTGGCTTGTGGTCTTTGTGTCCTTGAATGGCAGTGGGAACAAAGGGAGAGTCCAGTGGTGGAGAATGAAGCCTGCTGCCATTTGCACTAGAGTCTCAAGTGAAACAATTCTAAATAAACAGCTGATAAAAGATTAAATGTATTCAAGAAAAGGAAAACACGCTCCAGCAAACACTGAAATGTGACTATCGGAGCCATTAATGGGAATAACATTTTAATTGGGTGACTCTGTTACGCACAAATGTTACAGACGATAAAACTCCTGCTAAATGGAAACTGGGTAATGAGATAAACCTGTCAAGGGAACAAATCGCCTGCAAATCCGGAGCCGGCGTTTCGTAGCTTCCCAGTAGGTTTGGCTCTGCCAATGACATTACTTTGCTTAATTGAGGCTGACACTTTCTCCAAAGTGATGGAGGTTTCTGGCCTAGGTTTGCTCCCAGAATCTGTCCATGCAGAATGACATTCTTTATTAAGAGTTTGGCTAAGTGTTAGCGAGCTGGAGTAACAGCAAGGACTTTGTCAGCTTGCCTTTGAGAGAGCTGATTGGTTTAGAATCTAATCAGAATTCTCTCTGCCCAGGTTAGAATTTAACTTTCAATCTTGATTCAGAGCTTTGGGCCTATGTATTACAAAATCATTTGCCTTCACCCACAGGTGACGTTAATCAAGTACTGCCCATTCCCTAAGGCATGCTCTACACTAGCAAAGTATGGAAAAGCCACACCACTGAGCGACAGTTACGACCTAACTCCTGGTGTAGACAGCGCTCTGTCAGCAGGAGGGTGTAGCTACTGCCTCGCGGGGAGATGGCGTGCCTACGCCAATGGGAGACACTCTCCCGTCGGTAGCGTCTTTGCCGAAGTGCTAGAGCGGCACAGCTGCATAGACAAGCCCTAGGCAAGAGGCCTTTACAAAGCTATCAAAAGGCTTCCACAGATGGCTTCTGGAATCAAAGGCGCAGGCTCCTTTCCTTAAACAAATGGACCCAATTGAGTTCTGTTCTGTGGCTCTATCACTAGCAGGTCCCTTGGCTATGCAGAGCGTTATCAGCTTGGGTTAGCTGTAAAGTTGTTATCTATGGAAGGGAAAGAACATGGTACAGTAGTTTCAGGCTTTCACCATCCAGTCAGCATTTCTGGCTGCTCCCCATTTACAGACCTGGCAATCCCCTGAGCTTGTGGGACAGATACACTTCTCAGTGCCATAGGTTCATTGAACAGGAGCCAGACCAATGTATCTGGCAAGGGGCCTCCTGCCAGTTCAGCTCTGGTCACTAGCAGCTGTCTGTGCTCTGAGCATGTGGCATTCAGTCATGTCAGCATCATCCTAGAGGTGAATCCCTCCTCCAGTTCAATGAGGACATCTACTGGAGACAAGCTGCCTCTCGATGGAAGTGCTGATCTGCACCCCCAAGGATCCTCTTGCGCAGGGCCGGCTCTGGCTTTTTGGCCGCCCCAAGCAAAAAAAAAAAAAAACGGGGCGTCCAGAACGGCAAAGCAAAACCCCAAAACAAACAAACAAACAAAACTGCGGCACGGCTGGAGCGCGGGTGCAGGGGACCGGCTGGTGGGGGAAGGGGGACGGGGCGGGCGGGAGAGAGAGAGAAGGGGGCGGCCAGGGCTACAGCAGGGGCTCTGCCACGCGGCCCTCCCGCTGCGCCGCCTCCTGCCTCCTGCCGCGAGGGCTCCGCTCCGGTCGGTGGGGAGGGAAGGAAGAGGACTGCCCTGCATGGCGCTCTGGTTCTCCGCGCTACCGCCCCCTACAGGGCGTGCCGTGCCGCCCTAGGATTGGGCAGAACGCCGCCTCCAACAATCTGCCGCCCCAAGCACCAGCTTGCTCGGCTGGTGCCTGGAGCCGGCCCTGCTCTTGTGCACACCCCACTTTGGAGACCACTGCACTAGGGCAAGGAAAGAGGGCGGGAGCTCTTTTCTGACTCTGCTGCAGCACCCTATGGGAGTCAATGGCCATGATCAGTGGTTCAGCCTGCAGAGCTCCTGATGTCACTGACAGCCACTGGGTTATCCAACTCTTTAAAAACCCAGCCAATAGCCGCTTCTCTCTGGCCACCCAGCTCTGAAGGCAGCGCAGAAGTAAAGGTAGCACTATTGTGACCCCCCCCCCCAAAATAACCTTGCAACCTTCCTGCAACTCCCTTTTGGGTCAGGACCCCCAATTTGAGAAATGCTGGTCTCCCCTGTGAAATCTGTATAGTATAGTGTAAAAGTGCACAAAAGACCAGATTTCACAGGGGGAGACCAGATGTCATGGTCCGTGATGCGTTTTTCATGTCCATGAATTTGGTAGGGCCCTACCTATGCACCACCTAAGATTCATTTCAGCCATACAGGGTTATGTGGAACTTGGTGATGCACAGGCCTTGTAGGGCTGAAGTGGAAATTATGTGGTATCTAGGCCTATTGCTGGCCACGCAGCACTGGAGTGAATTCCACGTGCTGCACACAAACCAAAGAGCCTCAGGTGCAAATATCTAAATGAAAAGGAAAAGAACATTTTTTAAAGCATAGATTCCTGTTCACTGAAACAAGAGTGACGTGAGCAGATCCATATGGCTTTGCCTTTCAGCGCTTTTGAGCAGTGAGGCCTTTGCCAGCCAGAGCTTTTAGTCAGCAAACTGCTCTGTTAGTGCCACAGACGTTCTTACATGCTTTAAACACATTCATGTGTGTGCTCCCTGCAGTGGGAGCAGATGCTGGTCGGTCTCACACACAAATCTCAGTGCAAGTTAGAGACACAAGTTCGGGGCGCATCAAAAGGCAGCATTTATCTTTCACAGGAAGGAGAGAAATAAATGAGCGCAATGTTCTGACATATTCAGTGCTGCCAATACTGTGATTTTATAGCATGTCTTGCAGTACCTGGGGCTTTTCTCAAAGTCCCAACTTCTGAAGTCATGAGAGGTGAAGAGAATACCAGCTTTAATTTTTTTTTTTTAAAGTAAGTTTCTAGCCCTCATGGTTGCAGAGAAAGAAAAGCTTGAACATGTGACGTGAGTGCACCCTCATACTCGGAAACCAGAAAGCGAATCAAAAGACCTTCCACCCTTTCAATTTCCCCCCAAGTCTCATTATTTTTAAGTCAATCTCATGATTTTGGGGGCCTGACTCATAGTTTTTGTATGCTTGGGGTCGGCAGTGCTGTGTGTTTATTCATCAGACTCCATTTGCTTGGTCTCCTTTAGGGCCCCTGGGTGTATGTGGATTTCCCCTCCCTGCCCGACTTGCAGTTATTTGCTAGAAATGGGAAGGCCTTTAATCTAATTTCCATCCTGCAATCTCTTCCAGGTGCAGTGATTGTGTCCCTCTGAGCCAGTTGGTTCAGCAAGTGTGACTTTACACCCCATAGTCTTCATAGAAATATGGTTATGATATGACTATGGTATGACTAAGATATACTTTATGCAAGATGTCTCATGTAGGGTCTCATTGGCAAGGTTATGTTTTACTGAATGTGATTATCCAATTTGTGTGCATGTATCATTTCTGTATCTAAAGTTAGGAATATTGACTATGTAACAACTACATCTGTGTGTACTTGGGAAACGCCCACCAGACAGTAAGCAATCAGCCGTAATGGGCCCTTAGAAAAAGACAATGGATCTTTGAAGATGTGGATCTCCCATCTGTCTGGAGTTCCTTCCTATGGACACTGCAAATAAACCTGGTTTCATAGTTGCTTTAACACCGCAATGTCAGGTGATAAAATCACCTGATACAAAATACCACCTTGGACACTGCTGGTACTTTTCCTCTGTAGGGGGATGGGAATCAAACAAAAGTTTCCCGCTTTAGGAAAATCCTTTTTAAGGCTGGGAAGTGGGTTAATCTGGACTCTCTCCTCCATTGCCAACCCAAGAAGAAAGACTGTTGAAAATACCTGAAGAGACAAAGGAACTTACCTGCGGGGAAAGGGGTAAGTCCGGACTGAGGCAGAGGCCCAGTCTGTGAGAAGAGATAACTGGAACTCTAAGCTACAGAAACTCTGCAACTTGCCTAAAATAACATTTAGGTGAGAGATTATTTCTTGAAACCAGTCTCTTTAAGAGCTTAAGCTTAGTCTGCGTGTTTTGTTTTATTTGCTTAGTAATCTGCTTGGCTCTGTTTGCTATCGCTTATCATCACTTAAAATCCGCCTTTTATAATATAATAAAATTGTTTTGTTTAATATTAAACCCAGTTTGTGCAATTTCTAACTTGGGGGGGGAGAAGTTGTGCATATTTCTCTTCACATTGAGGGAGAGGGTGAATTTTTATGAGCTTGTGCTGTGCGGATCTTTCTGTACAATGCAAGACAGTATTATTTTGGGTTTATTCCCCAAAGGGGGTGTGCACATGAATGCTGGGTTAATCCTCTCACACAGAGCTGACTTCAGTCTGTGTCTGCAGCTGGGTGTGGCCCTACCTGTATGTGTGTGTGCTCAGGGCTGGCTCCAGGCCCCAGCGAAGGAAGCAGGTGCCTGGGGTGGCCAATAGAAAGGGGCAGCAGTCCGTCCGTTGTTGGGGCAGCACGTCCGGGTCTTCAGCAGCAATTCGGCGGCGGGTTCTTCACTCCCTCTCTTCCTCTTCGGCGGCACTTCAGCGGCAGCTCAATTGTTTTTTTTTTCTTTGCTGCTTGGGGCCGGCCCTGTGGGTGCTGCAGGAGGCTGGAGAGCCTAACTCAGCAAACAGGGAGAGGGAATCCAGGCTGGTGGAGCAGGAGGGGCTCAGTAAACCCCCAGTACATCAGGTAGCACCCCAGGAGGGGGGGGAGGTCTAACCCGTCACAGCGAGTTAGTTATATGGTGCTCTAACGCCTTTTCTTGGAGATCTCTCTTCTTCATTCATGCAAAGGGAACTGTGAAGAGTGTGACCTTCCAGTCTACAACTCCTTGCATTCCAGTACACCACAGCCACCAAGAACCAGATAGGGAGATGCAGCCAGTGGGGCTAAATATTCCTGCTTTTTGATGGACAGTGTTAAATTGCACTGTTCAGCCCTGCCATCCCACGGGTGAGTGCTTCATTTCCTTTCAAACAGCTATCTGCAGCTGCTCAGAGAGGTCAAACTGCAGAGGGTAGATGGCTCCAGAGAGGTGGGGAAAAGCTTTAGGTTTTCTATGGCTGGTGCCCAGGAGAAGGGCAAGGGATGGCAATCTGCAGTCCAGTGAATTTGCTGTCAGCGTACCCTCCCTGCATGATTTCAGTTCCTGTGGATACCAGCAGTGACATTTAATTTATGACTTGGCAACGTAAATTGCTGGTGCAGGAGCTGAAGGCAAAGAGTGGAACCATTTACATGCAAAGTATTCGGAGAGTAATGATCAGATGGGAGAGTCATCAGCAATGTGAAATGCTAATGGGAACAGTCGATGTCGAATGATGAGTTCTAATGGGGCAGAAGTAGTGGGGTTGCCAGCTCGCGCTGCATCGTTTCCCGTGTAAATTCTGTATTTCGAGGGCCTCGTGTGATGAATCAGTTTCATTATTGGGATCCTGTCCCTCCACCTGCCATACTGATGAAATTCCCTTCATGGAGCAAAGGAATGGAAAGGCCAGAAATGAGCGTTCCTAATTGATTTGAGATTGGGGCATCCGTCACCATCGGGGCTGGCTGCCAGCTGAGATGACTGCTGAGCTAGTGTTTGTTTGATGCATCAATCCACATGGGCTCATTATCGCTGCAACCCCCTGAACCATTCCTTGGAGTGCCAACGGGTCCCAAACGCTTCCTGTCCTCCAAATCCCTGGTGAGGATGGAACAAGATGGGTTCCCACCACTAGATGGCACTAGGTCACTGCCAGGAGAGTTTAAACAGGCGTCTTTACCAGGCTGGGTGTAGGACAAAGAGTATTTCCCTACTGGGTTTAAACGTGCACATGTGATGCGGAGTCTGCAGGGTCCAGCTGTGCATTATGTTTGTACAAGGCAACAAAAGCACCTTTGCTTTTTAAGGGTGCTGCGTCTTTACTGCTGCCGGGGAGGGGGAGGGGGAGGGCTGGGGGGGTGGTCAGAAGCCGGCCTGCAGACAGTGCCGCTTGCTGCTGGGGTGCAGAGGTTACCAGTTGCTAGTAGGTGCTGGAGTGAAGGAATCTTGGTTCTGACTGTGCTTAGCACTTGCCACAGCAAAGAGGAGAAATTAGCGCCTGAGTGTCATGGAGTTGGTGTCAAGTATCAGAGGGGGAGCCGTGTTAGTCTGGATCTGTAAAAAGCGACAGAGGGTCCTGTGGCACCTTATAGACTAACAGAAGTATTGGAGCATAAGCTTTGGTGGGTGAATGCCCACTTCATCAGACGCAAGTAATGGAAATCTCCAGAGGCAGGTATAAATCAGTCTGGAGATAACGAGGTTAGTTCAATCAGGGAGGGTGAGGTGCTCTGTTAGCAGTTGAGGTGTGAACACCTAGGCTGGGGTCGATCCCACAGCAGCAGGACACCCTGCCCCAGGCTCTGGGTACGTAACAGACCCCGCGGCGTGTCGGTGCAGGGGCAGGCGGCGCAACATCCTCACCAGGGGCCGAGTCTCATGTGTTCTGTGTATTTCTGTCTCTGTTTGTAAACTCCTGCCCAGCGCTGGGCCCCTGGGCACAAGACAGACTAAAAAGCCTTCATCAGCCCAAGGGGGCACACTGAGGCCCTGTCCCTGCTTGACCCACCTTCCCGCTCCTCTCCTTGGGGGTGGGCAACCAAAGAAGGCAGGTTTGCTGGTCAGCAACCCCAGGCTTGAGGAGCAATTGCTACAACACTGGCAGCTGGCAGGGAGGGCACCAGGGAGAGCCCTGGCTAGGGAGCTGCCCAGTTCTTTGCAGGGAACCCGAGAGGACAGGATCCTGGCTCTGTGACTGCAAGGAGAACAACTGAGGCCTCAAGGTGCTAAAACCTGCAGATTTCTGTTTAACTAGGAGAAAACAGCAGCCCCCAGTCAGGGGCAAAACCTAGCGACCCCTCGCCCCCACCAAAGAGGGCACTAATGAATCAGCACCTGCTTTCTCTCGCTCGCTCTCCCTAGCAGGCTCCTTAGGCAGCCCAGGATGGGACATGAGTCCCAGCCCCGCAGAGCAGAAGGGAGTGATGTTAGCTAAGAAACGCAGAAGATGCCATGCGGTAGAGGGCATTGAATGATGTATCCTGGCTCTGCCCACAGCACACTTCTCTGTTAGCCCACGTGGCTCTGTGGGCCCCAAAGCCTTGCTTCAGGCTTGTGTCTCTGGTCCAGGCCTAGAACAACCCTTGCTGGTGTCTCTGAGCAGCCCTTCAGGGGGCTGGTGGGAAAGGGGCTGGGGCATGTTAGCTGCCTTGTCTGGCATTGATGCATTTGAAGCTGTTGGCGCTCTGTGCCTCTGCGGTGACAGCTTTATTTGTTAAACCAGAGTCAAGAGGACAAGCCGCATGTCAGGCCTCTGGTAGGACGGCTGGTGACCTTGCTCCCCTGAGGAAAAGCGGTCACTATAAATTACGTCTTTACTCTGGCTTCCAGGTGTCTTCTGGCTGCTGTAGCTGTCACCACGATGCATTCAGTGCTAGCAGTTCAATCATGCTCATGCTAGGGGTTCAGTCACTGTCAGTGCCTCCAGGACACTACCCAGAGTGGCAGGACTCAGGCATTTGCAAATGCTTGGCTAGGGAGGGAGCGCTGCAAGGAAGAGCTCTCCCTACTGATGTGAGGGGCTGAATAATTGTGTCAACTTTAAACCTGGTTCCACTTGCCTGTTCCCAAGGGCATTTTTTACTGGTTACTTTGGAGCTATAAAGATATGCAATAAGTAACATGCAAAAGACATCTCAAGAGCCATCCCCGTGTCTAGCCCCCCCACCCTTTTCTATAAAATGCGAATGCTCGGAACAGGCAGGGCAGCTCCCACTCAGCCACACGGAGCAAGACCCTTCCCCATTGGTAGAGAGAATGATCATACAGGTCCCACCCATGGCAGGGTGGTGAGGCTTTGTTGGTTGCTCTGTGCAAAGTGCTAGGAGAACCAGGAGTGGATGGGGTTCAAGAAGGGGGCAGGATGCTGCCGATGATGATTGATTACTGCGTGACCCAATGAGATGTGCTAGTTAAAAACCAAATTGAGAAAGTGAAAGGAGCAGAGGAAATAAAACTAGCAAAGGAAAAATGTAAAGAATACACCGAAGAAAGAAATCCTCATTAGTGAGTGTTCGTTATACAGCCCCAAGGGGCTCAGAGGGCATTGACACACAATAATGGACATAGTCACTGCCCAAGGGGCTTAGCAGAAGCCCGGAGCTAGTGGGTCCCTCTTGGATAGGAAGAAAGAGGCAGATAAGCTAAGGCCAACAGGATATGACTGGCCAGTCCGTCCTGGCAGAGAGCTTCAGTGGGGTCTATTCAGCTACTTCACAGTGGAGGAGTTTGTTGGTTGTTCCTGTGTTTGTGCTAGGAGGTGTTTGTTGAGGGCTGGCTGGAGCTTGGGGTCTGATCTCCACACTGTGATGTGCTAATGTTGGTGTAACTCCATTGGCTTCACCGGGGGGGACGCTGTTGTAATGAAGGGGGGATCAGGGGCTTTGCATTAGCCCAGCTCAGAGGCTGACACAGCGGCAGTGAAATGGTCCAAGCTGCTCCCACCAGAGCTCAGAGTTAGGGCCACAGATTGAGCTGGGTGTCTCTGATTCCCTGCATCTGGAAGGAAATGGCCAACAGGGCGGTGGAGGAACAGGCAGACAGACCAGTCGGATCCAAAGTACTTATCAGCCGGAGTTCATACCACTCGGTGCCTCTGTTCAGCACCACGGCCAGGGGCATGAGTGCAGCAGGCCAGGAAGCGTGTGTTTCCCCACAGCACTCACTGGAAGAGCACACCTTGCTCCCTGCTGTGGGCCCCTCACATGGGGTCCAGTCGCCCGGACAGGAGCTGTGGAATGCTGTCGGGTAATGCTTTGCCCCCACTTAGCCCTCAAGTCTGAGACCCCCGAAGGCATGTGGGGGGGCTGAGGAGCCCAGGAGCAAGGCGTGTGCAAGTTCCTGGGCTTGCTCCTTTCCTGCTCTGATCTTCCAGTAGCTGGGCTGGCGTCTGCCCTCCAGGGGCCCAGTTCTACCACCCGTACGCACACAAGCTCATTGGCTTCCTTCCCTCTCTGAGCAGGCAGCTGGTTTTTCTGCTCTAGTTCAAACAGGATGATTCCGGGGGGTCCCTGGCCGGTGTGCTGCAGGAGGTCAGACGAGGTGAGCACAACGGTCCCTCTGGCCTTGGACCCTATGGCAGAACGAGTCAGACAAAGCAAGGAGATGGCTCTAGAGAACTGCAAGGAGCCTCGCAGCCCAGGGACCAGGTTAGAGCCTTAGACTAGGCAGCCCAGGGTGGAGTTTCCCTTGCAGACATGGGTGGCAGATTCATGGCCATGGGCTCCTGCCTCCAAACCAACATCCTAACCTGGAAACCTCAAGTCTCAGCAAGACACTATGCTGAGATGATTCCCCTACAGGGCTTGGTCTCCATCAGGGCACGGTCCTGCTCCTATTGAAATGCATGGGAATTTTGCCCTTTTTCTCACTGAGTGAGTGCAGCACCTGTGAGTCACTCACTGCTCTGTGGCTGAGCCGCTCAGAGACACAGACCTGCCAGCGGGATCTTTGAACCCCCAGCGGAGGCTGTCTCCAGCTCGTAGCTCTGAGTCCAAAGAGTTTCCAACATGGCAGCTTGGCTGTTCTGCGCAGCTGCTGGCTCCCACCGCTCTGTGCATGTGGCTTAGTGGAGCGCAGCTGGAGAGACAGGCCTCAGGCCAGGAGGGAATGGCTATTGGTTTGGCCAGCGCACCCTCCAGGAGGAGATAGAAACTCCTGCCTCATATCAGCGCCAAGAGCCTCCTTTGGGAACACCAAAGGGGCAGCGTAGTACTCTGCCCTCACACCTTGCGCTCCCCCAGCACCTCTCCCGGCAGGCTCACCCCTCCCCTGCCTGGGGGCCGGTGTTCTCAGCCCCTTTCACAGTGACCAGCTGACAAGTGACTGAACCGAACATAGACCCAGGTGTCCGGAGGTGCAGGCTGCGGCTCTAACCCTTACACCTCACTGCCTGGCAACGCTCGTGGGTGACAACAGGGGAAGGGGCAGGGATCAGGCCATGACTGGTCATTCTGGGGCTCCAAGGGAAGAGCTGTTGTCTGAAGTCCCCCGTGTTCTGACCCAGCAGAGTTCAAACCCGGTTTGTTTTATTCCCATTAACCTTTAATCCTTTTCATAATACATTTATAATTGTAACAACGTCTTTGAACAACAACAACAATAAGAAAATGTCTTTAATGGATGAAAAATGTGCTGAGTGAAAGCTGCCACGTGCCAAACAATTTATTACCATGTTAAGGCTTCATTTTTTAATCTGAAAAATATTTATCATTAAGAAGGGGCTGTTTCTTTGGTGAGCACGGCTCTGCCAGCTCCTCTGTCTCCATCCCTTTCACAAGTGAATTGCTAATTGATTTTTCTGATTTTGAAGCTGAAGTGGCCTCCGTGCATTTGTCTTTAATTTTTAATCAGTCGTTTACAAGGACTTGGTGCAATGATTGGGCCTGTATCCATCTATCACCAGCTGCCTCCAGCTCACTGAATGCCAGGGGAGAAAGGAGCTGTGATCGGGGTCTGGCCCTTTAATTTGATCAGGCCTGGGGCATGAGCTTTACAGCTGGATAAAGATTCAAAGCTGTTCAGGCCAGAAGGGCCCGATCTAAGCGCCTGCATAGCAGGCCCGTGGAGTTAGGCAGTGAGTCCCACAGCCAGCCCAGGGCCCCTGGCCGAGCTAGAGCAGATCTTTCAGAAAGAGCCTCCAATCTTCTCTCCAAGGTGCCTCCTTTACTATTCATTTATGTAACAGAGCCCAGAGGCAGGACTATCTGCTTCGCCTGAGCTCCCGCCCAAGCAGGTTGCTCTCTGCAGGACCTCCTGGCCTTCCGTCTAGCTCCTGTGTGCGTCAGGCCTTGTCCGCACTGGGAGCAGAGCATCATGTTAGAAGCCGTGCTAACACTCTGCATCTCCCTAGGCTCAGCCCCCCACTCGCCAGCACTGGCCTGGTCCACACGAAAGGCCAAAGCCTGCTGAACACTGGGCTGCTTAAAGCTGTTAGTTAACACTTGGACTAAGACCTAGAGCTGTATCCAGTTCAGAGGGTTTTTTCCAATGGGAGCTGGCTTGGACCTATGGGAGTTAGACACCGAGGAGTGTTAGAGAAATATCCTTTTCCTTGCAGAGTGAGAAGGGCCAGGGACTCTTGAAGTTGCTGATTTGGTTATTCTGCAGGTACCTGCCCCAGAAGATCGTCTCTGCACATGGAAGAGGCTTCCCCAGGGGAGGAGAACATGACCTGGGAGCCCCCAGGTGCTCTAAGGTCAGTGCCTGGGCCAGCAGGATGCTGACTCACCTGCTTGAACTGGTCTGCTCCAATTTTAAGCAGAGGGATGGATCCTGTAGAATAAGTGAGTAACTGGTGAAAGTAAGAGCAAAGACAGGACGTGCCCTTATGGATCAGTCAGTGTCTAACTTCACACCCTTCCTTCCCTGTGTTAAATGTCCTTGGATCCCAGGCACTAAATCCTATTAATTTCCACTGCTGGAGGGGCAGGATGATTATTTGGAAAGCAGCACATGCTGTACAGGGGGACTCCCGGGGTTCATTCTCCTGCTGTGGCAGAGGCATGAAGATTATTCATTTGCCTTAGAGCACAAACTGACTCTGCCAACTTATGATAATGAACTTGGGGGACAAAAATGAATCCTCCGCTGGTTTCTGATAGCTGGGAACTTTAAACCTACATGGGAATCAGCTATTAAACTTGACAGGAATTCACAACTGAGTTAAGGCTAGGTGAAAAAAAGCTTATGGGTCAGAAATACTTCAAGGATCCTGGCGTTTCTGATGTTCAAAACAATGAACTCCTGGAATTAATACAGCAGGGCAAGGTGTGAAATGCTTACAGTCTAAGGTGAACTTCCAGGACAGCTCAGCTTTCTAATGTCCCCACCGGGATTCCAGGGCAGAGAGCTCTCTTCCCCTCCAGAACTGAAAGGACACGGTAGGGTCATGCTGTCAGGAACAGAGATGTGACCAGACACACGGCGTGCACAGCACAGTCAAACTGGCTGCTGGTCTAAATTGAATTCCAGTCTCTCAGGCCACATAAGAGCTGCTAAGACTGAGTCATCTCTCTGTCCCTGGGCCTGCCTTGACCTTCAGCTGGAAAACCCCTCCCTGCTTTGGGAGAAGGGAGGAGAGGGCAGGGCTCCAGAGAGACGGCACACATCCCCACGCAGTGCGCACAAGAGACGGCACACATCCCCACGCAGTGCGCACAAGAGACGGCATACATTCCCACGCAGTGTGCACAAGAAGAATCCCAGAACTAGAGTTCCCAGAGATGAAAGTGTCAGTAAAGAACCAATGTCACCCCAATTAGCTGCTGCTCTTGAGAGAGGATTCAGATTCTACCTGCTTTTCTTGTTATAGACTCATAGACTCATAGACTTTAAGGTCAGAAGGGACCATTATGATCATCTAGTCTGACCTCCCGCATGATGCAGGCCACAAAGTCGTCCCAACCCTTTCCCTTGACTCTGCTGTTGAAGTCCCCAAATCCTGTGGTTTAGAGACTTCAATTAGCAGAGAGTCCTCCAGCTAGCGATCCCTGCCCCATGCTGTGGAGGAAGGCGAAAAACCTCCAGAGCCTCTGCCAATCTACCCTGGAGGAAAATTCCTTCCCGACCCCAAATATGGCGATCAGTAGAACCCCGAGCACGTAGGCAAGATTCTCCAGCCAGACCCTCATTGGCCATTATACTATTTACCAGCGATGGCACGCTGTTCCTTTGACGAAACTCACATTATCCCATTAAACCATTCCCTCCATAAACTTATCTAACTTAATCTTGAAACCAGATAGGTCCCTCGCCCCCACCGTTTCCCTCGGAAGGCTGTTCCAATATTTCACCCCTCTGACCCCCTTGTTGGTAAATATTCAGTTGGAACTTGCTGATCGGTTCAGAAATCCCCTGGTCGTGGTACCTCCTGGCAAAGGCGGAGTCAAGTGAGTTCTCTGCATTCCTATACACGAGCAGCCTGGCTGCTGGGGCTGACTGGCTAATATCAGAAGGGCTCAAACCCAGGAATTACCGTCTAAACGGCAATCCCACAGGCCTGCGAGATCAGAAACCTGACAGCAGCAGCTGATCGATTGGGGCGTTTCAGTCCATTCAGGGAAGTGCATGGTAAAGATGCAATGATTGTCGGTTTTTGGTTATAAAGTGCAGCATGAAGCAAGTTGATTTTAGCAGAACACCCAAGGAAGGCCAGAGCCCTTGGAGATCAGTAGGTGAACATACAAAAACTGTTGCAAACCAGCTTTTCTGTCCCACACTTGGTACAAATTCAGGGCTACTGTAGCATCTGTGAACCCTGTGAAAATCTCATTGGCCTGAATGCTCTGAGCAGGGAGAATATGGTTTGCATTTAAACTTGCATTTGACCCTCCACATAAAAACCCATCTTTAGAGCCTCATTAACAGCAAATTCAAACAGAGCGAGAGAGTTTAAAAGAGCAACACCAGACCAAATGGGGCTGGGGCTGCACTCCCGGAGCCTTCCACCGTCTTCTCTTCCCAGCTGAGAGAGCTTCCCCCGCTGACACCTCATGTACAGAGCATGTGTGAAGGCAAAGTCAGCTGTTGTGTGGGGACTTGTCTCTCCTTTAGCTTTGGCCCCAGGGGAAGGGTCTGTCAGCGTTATTGGCTCCAGGGCGACAGGGGATCCCATTTGGGTGGAAAAACGGTTAGAACTTAAGAAAAAAATTCTTTAGAGTTGGAGCTTGTTAGAGCGATGACTGTGTCTGTGCAGCACCCGGCACAGCGGGTCCCTGATCTCAGCTGGGGCAGGGCCTGTCTCTCGCTGTGTCTGTGTAGCGATGGGGCGATAGTGCCCTGATCTCAGCTGGGGCAGGGCCTGTCTCTTGCCGTGGGTCTGGGCAGCGCCCGGCACAGCGGGGCCCTGATCTCAGCTGGGGCAGGACCTGTCTCTTGCCGTGTGTCTGGGCAGCGCCCGGCACAGCGGGGCCCTGATTTCAGCTGGGGCAGGGCCTGTCTCTTGCCGTGTGTCTGGACAGTGCCCGGCACAGCGGGGCCCTGATCTCAGCTGGGGCAGTGTCTGTCTCTCCGTGTGTGTCTGGGCAGTGCCCGGCACAATGGGGCCCTGATCTCAGTTATAACTAAATAGTAACAACAGAATGATGTTTATGGAACCCACTGATCTCCCCGGATGCTCATGTCCCCACCAGGTTTATGCTGCTTTCAGACTTACTCCAGAGTGATTGATTTGGATTTTGGAACCTGCACCCGCTGGGTGCTCTGGGTGAGCAGCAAGTCCTGGTCGTGTGCATGGGGGTCATTAGAGATCATGTGGCAGTTTCTGTAGGACGACGCTTTGTTAATTCTGTGCCTTGGCCAAAGCCTGGCCTCAGCGATTGCCCTCTGCCAACCTGACCCCTGTGCTGTGGGGCTGGAGGGCTGCCAGGTTCCCTTTCCTTGCCAGCCAGTTGTGTAGGTGTAGCAATGTGTGGGACTGCTGGGGGCGGAGGGCATCCTGCGTGATGCTGCGTCCCTCACTGGACCTGGCCTTGAACTCCCTCCATCTCAGCGGTGGCTACATTTCAGCGCTGGGTGAAGACACTCTACCGTTCCCTTCACTACCTCCCAGTGGGTTGAGAGCCTCAGCTAATAACGTGTTAAGGCAAAAGATGCCCTAGAGGGGAATGTATCATAAACACATGGGGCTAGATCCTCAGTTACGCCCAGGCCTGCCTGTGCTGCTCTGGCAGCGTAACGGGGCGTACAGGGGGCAGAAGGCGCCTCCAGAGAGTACTGCCTCCCAATCCACACACCCCAGGGGCCTCGGCAGCCTGTATGGAGCTGGCATAGGGCTCTGCCCCAGGCTGGCGTAGCAGGCATGCCGGGGCATGGCTGGAGTGGCTGCTCTATGGCTGGTCTGTGCGGCCATTGGGGGCTATGGGAAGCAGTCAGTTGGAGCAGCCCTGGGTCTCTGCTCTAGCTAGAACTGGTCAAAAATAGGAAAAAAAGTCTTAGAAATGTGCCCCTTTTTCATAGAACATTTCACATTTCAAATGTCAGTGGCCAGCCGTGGCTGTAACTGGCACTGGGGCCAGGCAGCGCCCTGCACTTCTAACCCCAGGCTATGAGGGTGCAAACGTGGCTTAAAGCCATCTTGGCCCTTCCTGCGCCATCCCTTCCCCAAGTGCAGCACCAGAGGGGTGGAGAATCAGGCTCCGGCACATAGACCTGCCCTGATAATCTCTGTCAATATGGACTCGTGCACATCCCCATAGGAGAGGCGATGAAGCCATTCCACTCTGTGGGGACCCCAGCCAGTGAGAAATCCCCTCTCCCCATGAACCAGGGCCGGCTCCAGGCACCAGCTGAGCAAGCTGGTGCTTGGGGCGGCAGATTGTTGGAGGCGGCGTTCTGCCCAATCCTAGGGCGGCACGGCCACCTTTTTTATTTTTGTTTGTTCCGCTCTGGCCGCCCTGTTGGGGGCGGCGGCGCGGAGAACCAGAGCGCCCTGCAGGGCAGTCCTCTTCCTTCCCTCCCCGCCGACCGGAGCGGAGCCCTCGTGGCAGGCGGCAGGAGGCGGCGCAGCGGGAGGGCCACGTGGCAGCGCCCCTGCTGTAGCCCTGGCCGCCCCCTTCTCTCTCTCTCCCGCCTGCCCCGTCCCCCTGCCCCCCCCAGCCAGTCCCCCTGCACCCGCGCTCCGGCCACGCCGCAGGTTTGTTTTTTTTTTTTTTGCTTGGGGCCGCCAAAAAGCCAGAGCCGGCCCTGCCATGAACTTCCTGCCTTTCACGCCTCTAAAAGGTGGCGGGTTAACAGACGCAGGCAGGAATGTCTGTGGCGGGCTCGGCTACTGCAGTGATGGGGGTGCGAGACGTAGGCTGCGAAACGTGGCTCTGTTCAGCCTTGTGCGGCCCATGCACGCCGCTCAGTTTTCAGTACCCCCCTTGCTGTCAGAAGCTCATTGCCAAAGGGGCAATGCAAATAGCCAACTGGCCTCATCACTGCTGACCCTGGGCAGAAAGCACAGCCTCACGGCAGCCAGCTAATCCTACTCATTTCCTGTGCCCGGCTCCGAAAGCCGCTCATCCAGGGCAAAATTATTCACGCATCAATAACGATAATAACATTGGAACAGAACAGGCCACGTTAGGGGAAAGCTGCCCAGATAGCTGCTCGGAAATGGCATGACAATAAGCTTTTAATGGGGAGTGGTGCATGCAATCTGCATAAATTATTCATACGATTTCAGTGGTGCAGAACTGATTGGTTGAATGGATAGCACAACTGCTCAGCTGTGTGCTACGTATCTTAGTTTATTTGGGGGAAAACAGCTGACTGTTGGGGACACGATCTGGTGGGTTTTTTTTAATGTTAGTTAAATACATGCAGGAAATGCCATGCCGGGATTTGTATTGTTATTTACAATATGGGGGTGTCCAAGCAGCCCCGGCTGAGCTAAGCGCTTAGTGTGCTGGGCAGACCCTGACTGGGGGTGGGGGCCCATCCTGCTAGGGGCTGTACCTATAGGGAATGTCTACACTAGAAATACTGCAGCAGCAATGTAGTGTAGACGTGACAGCCACGCGAGGGGTTTGTCCACCTCTAGGAGAGGCTGTAGCTAGGTTGACAGAAGATTTTCTCCACAGACCTAGCAGTGTCTGTAGCGGGGATTAGGTTTGCTTCATTGCACTGCACAGGCCATGACATTTTTCACAGTCCACGAAGTCTGTTGTCTGTTGCTGTAGCATCGGCACTAGAGCGCTACAGCTGCAGCGTTTCTAGCACAGCCCTCCCCTGGGCATTGTATGAAGCTGAGCTAATGGGCGTGTAGACCAGCCCATAGTCCCTAATCTTCCATCGCCAGGTGCCAGGATTCTAACCCGCCAGGAATCCCAGTGCAGGGTGACCTGATCCCCGTCCCGCTGCCCCCGCCTCGCAGGGGGCTTTGCTGGCTTCTTCCTTAACATGCCTGGTTCCATTCAGACGGCCCCTGGTGCCTGCTGCTGCCAGCACGTGGCCCTGTCTGTTTGGCGGGTGCTCCCCAGCCACTGACCCAGAGGGAATGGGCGAGGTGCTGGCCCATCGCCGTCCTATCCCTGCATGTTGGATGAGCTCACGGGTGCTGCACACCTCTGGAGTCAGGGAAGCCAATGGCACATGAGGCTGAGGAATCAGTTTCCCAGTGTAAACCTTCCATATGCATGGAGGGGCAGGACAGGAGCATCTGGGAGATGGTGAAACGTAGGGATGCCAGCAGCCTCTGAAACCCCCGGGGGCTGGAACATCCCCTGTTTACCACACACATGTACCAAGGTTGGACTGAGAGGCACAGGAGGCCACCTGAGTGTCTCAGCCACGGATCCAGCTACCCAAGCGCTCTGCGACAACAGACAAAGATAGGTTCCCACTATCACCCCGGCGGCAACAGAAGCTGAACTGCTGTGTGAAATGCCCTCCCGCTCCCCCACAGCCCAGCACAGACAGAGACTATTGGCTGGGGCTAATGAAGCCAGAAACATCACATGATGATTTGTAGCTGATTAGATCTTTCAAACACTATTTATGTTGATCTCCTTTTAATTTACTTTCTCTATAAGCCAGAGGCTCAGCGTCAGACCAGGGCACAGGCAAGCGGGTCCAGCAGGAGCAGAGTCCGGCTTGCCAGACGCTCACAGCACAGAGCGGAGATTTTTCGTCAGCAGTGGCTGATTCCAGCCTGCGAGGCTTTGGCTCTGTCCATGCGGTTCCTCCAGCCGCGGGGCGAGGGGGAACACTGTGACGCTGGGTTCTCCGCAGAGCTGCTCACCGCCAGCACTGCCCCACTGGCTGCTAGTCTCACTGCAAACGGGGCTGGAGCCTGCCTGGCCCCAGGCATGCGCCTGTAACAGGGACCCTGCAGGGCTGAGACCCTACAGGTGGGATGAGCGACCAGCAGCCTGGTCCCCCGCCATGTTACTGGTTCAGCGCCGCAGAATAACAGAGGTATTTGGAGGGAGGCCGGGGTTGTGGTCACGACACTGGCCTGGGACTCAGGACGTGGGGTTCAGGACCTTGCTCTGCCCCAGACTCCCCATCTGGCCTGGCTGGACAGGTCACTTGGTGTGTCTCTGGGCCCCAGCTCCCCTCTGTACCAGGGGGACAGTTTCCTCGTTGCCACCCCTTGTCTGTCTTGTTGAGCTAGTCAGGGCAGGAGCTGGCTCTGGCTATGGGCACGCGCAGTCGGCACAACGGGGACTTGATTTGTGATACAAGTCCCAACTGGAGGCAGAGCCTACATGGCCATGAGGCTTCTTCCGCCCGCTCTAGGTAAGGCGAGTGGGGCTGGCCGTGCTGATGATCTCCAGGTCTTGGTCAAGTCAAGAATGAGTTGTTGTAATGTGGTCCCCAGGGGGTTCCATCCTGGGAGCACTCGGAAACTGAAGTCAACACAGAGCGCAGCTACCGCCTCGCCTGGGGAATACGGGCTCCCATTGCCAGGGCTGACGAGATGCGGGGGAAGTCAGTACAAATTACTGGGGCCCGGCGGTCCGGAAGGGGGCCCAGGGCCTGTCTTCCCCAGCTTCCCCCCTCCCTCTCGTCAGCCATGTTTAGCCAGTCCGCCCTTGTGGGGGGGCCCGAAAAAACTTTTTCACCGGGGCCCGAACCCGCTCTCAGCAGCCCTGCATTGCTACAGAGTCTGCATTGGCTGCCTGTGAGTTTCTGTGCAGAGGGCAAGGTTCAAAGAGCTCAGTGGCTTGGGACCTGTTTGCTCGACTGCTGTCTCTCTCTGTGCCAGGCTGCTGAAGCGGAGATGAGGTGAGCTTCTCAGACTAGAGCTCTCTTGCTATAAACAAGAGGTGGCGGCTGGGAGGGAGCTCGCCCTCACCAAACGAAAACCCCAGTGACACTCCAAGGACATTGCGCTGGCAGCCTGCAAGTGACACTGGCAACAAACGAAACCGAGCGTCAGCACAGCGATTCCCATCCTCTCAACTGAGCAAAACATACACAGCCAAGCAAGAGCATAAAGGGGCTTAAACAAACCCTCGTTCCCTCCTGATGATGCAAGGTGTGATCAGTGCCCAGGGAAGGAATTCGGTTTGTTCCCCAGCTCTTTCAAGTCATGCCCAAGGAACATAAACACAGCAGCATGATCCACAGAGTCTGCTCCGCCTAAAATGGAGACAAATACATTGCTAAGTACAGAGTGGCATTCCGAGAGTTGGAACTGGCCCCCATGCCCATGTCCCCCCTGCATGTACATTAGAGCATTTTGTCCTTCCATCGGCACTGATGCATATCGTGTGGCCACAGCTTCTCTTCCAGATCTGCTCAATGCACTTTCCCAGCAGCCTGGCTGTCCTGCATTCCCCAGCAGGCTGGATTCAGTTTGCACTGAACTAAATTAGCAGTTCTATGATAATTGATTAAACAAGAAAACGCAAAAGGCTTTTTTTCTCCCAGGGAAGGGCTGCTGTAAAATGCACTGTGGGGATGTAATGATGCTGTGGTTTAGCTGCCTGGTGAGGTCTATGAGACGTGCTGGTTTATCTGCCCCCATTCCCAGGCAGAATCGGGCTGCTTCTGTCAGTACCAAACATGGCCCCCTTGAAACGGCGATACAGAGGTCAGTGCCACTGAAGTTTAGCTCAGAGTTTTTGTGAGTTGCTTCCCCTGAGGTTGCCAGGGCAGGATGGGTGCATTCTGAATCCCATTTCCCACAGCGATTCTCAGGGGCTAAGTGGGCCCATAGGACGGCATATAACTGATTACTCCAATCAGTGAGCAGCAGTAATAACCCCGAGGACAGGAGAGCAGTTGCAGATAAATTTCCTGCCATCCAGCAGCACCAGGCAGTTCAGTTTTATGACTCGAGGAGAGCAATCACTCATCTCCTTTGAGCGAGTAATAGCCAGCGCAGGTGGACGGTGATTTCTTTGCATATGGAAGCAATTTTAACCTTCTCAGCACTAGGGAGGAGCCAACCCCCCCTTTGTATGGGCAGACACTTCTCCTCCAAAGGGAAGACTATTGTTAAGATTGAGGGGTTGCTCTTGCTTGCACCAGTTTTGCAGCATTGTGACCCCGCTGGCTTTGATTTACACCAGGTACGTGAGAGCAGAATCTTGCCCTATGTTTTCAGAGCTCATTAGCAAGTGCGTGACCATGAGCCAAAGCCCCAACATGGCATTTCCAGTCCTTGCGTCACAACACTGACACATCAGTGGCTCTCTGTGGGACAGACGTCCAAGAAGCCTCTAACCAGAGCTTGAGGAATGTTATCAGGTGGCCACGGGCAGGTCTGTATCCAGTGGTTGAACAGCATTTACTGACGGCATAAATAACTCTAGTGAGTGCTCCCAGTGCAGGCCACTGCGCACTGGCTGCCTGTGGGCGCTGGGGGCTACTGCTTACTCCATTTTCTCTCTAACATTCCCTAGCCTGCCCACCCTGCCTTGCCGCCTGGCACGGGGACTGCTCCCGCACAGGTCTCTACGTTCCCTTGGGCTGCCTGACGCGTATGGGCATGTACTGGGGCAGTGGGCAGCACGGAACTCATGTGATCCATGAGCACATCAGGAAGCCCCGGGACAGAAGAGCCCTGGCACTGGCCCTGCACAGGATCACCCCTTGGCACCACCATGGAGCCGCACCAGTGAAAAAACAAATGCAGCTGAAAACAGCCCTGAAGCCCCATTTCACAGGGCCTAGCCCAAGAGTGTCTGGCCCCTTGGGCCCTCCTGCGGAAACCTGGGCTTGCATTGTGGCTGTCCGTGTGCATGTCTGTGGGGTGGTGTCGTGGCACTCTGGGTCTGGCTCTGTCTGGGACTCAGGGAGCTTTTGGGCTTTGTCCTTGGAGCTGTTTCACTGGGAGCTCTTTCAGTGGGGGAGAACCAGACCCTCCAAAACCTCTGCTGCTCCTTTGCCCCCCAAACCCAGTGTACATAGACCGACGTGGGGGAGCACGTGTGCCTGCGGGGTAAGGAAGCCCCTGTGCCCAGTAGCAGGATGGGCACTGATGATGCACTGGCTGGGACCCCAGGGTTTGGGGAATGGGGGGAAGAGGAAGGCAAGTGCAGGGACAGCATGTGTCTTGCAGAGCTTTACCCCCCGCCCCCACTGATCCCTCTGCCCTAAAAGGCCCCAGGGTGCTGCCCCAACCCCTCAGGAGGGAATTGGGCCTCTGTGCCTTTCTGGGGGATGCTGGACAGTCGCAGGCAGCATTACTGCCCCCGGGGCCTGAGACGCTGTGGGGGGTGAGGAGAGGCCTCTCTGGCTTTCACACAGGTCACTCCTTGCTGCTGCTGCACGGCCATTGCAGGCTTCCCTGCAGTGAACCTACCGCCCTTCTTTAGGGGATTCTCGCAGGGGCCAGCTGGGAATTCTGTGCCCGAGAGGGGGAATACACCGACCAAGCTCTGCTTTCGTCCTGCGCAGCTCCCGGGGGCTGAGGGGGTGAAGCTCGGAGAAAGGGAGAGTGGGGCAGAGTTCCAGGGATGCCACGGGTCTTTCTGCAGGGGAATTAGTGATGGTGAAACGCCACCCTTCACAGGCACTGAACAGTCCTCTCTCACCGCGGGAGGAAGAGACAGACAGAGACCAGGAGTCCTGCTGTAAGGAGCTGGGGCTGGGGAGGGCTGGATACAGTGATCTGTGCCAGCACTCCCGAGCACTTACACGCTGGGCAGGATGCACTCACAGGGGCAGAGGGATTGAAAAATTCAGTATTCAGTTAATTATTTTTTGATTAAATTAGATCTTCCTCTTTTTTTTATTCCACCAACAAATGATTCCCTGCATAATTAATGCTGGCTGATTCCAGGCGTTCACTTCCTGCTGCTGAGGGGAGAGAGATTTCATTTGCAGTCAGATACTTAACCCTGCAAGATTAAAACACAGAAAGTTATGAATAGTTTTGGACCAGATGCATTGGGAGCTCCCGAGCCTCCAGAACGTTGATTGTTTTGGAGGAAATGTCCTGGATTTACTCAGCCAGCAGTTTCCCTTTATGATTTTCTGGCCCAAAAAACTCTGTCAAAGTTTGATAATTGGAGAGTTGCTTGGAACAGAGACTTGAATCCACAGCTATTGCTGACCCAGTGGGATACAATTATATCTAAAGTCAAAGGAACAGCTATAGACCTGAGAGTAAGGCTTTTTCATCGCACAATCCTTTAGTGAATCTACTGGTCTCCACACAATCGAAGGGGGCCTCATAACTGCTGCCCACTGTTGGAAATGTAACTCGCTTGCTCCCTAGCTCGTCTGTTTTGGAAATGCCTCTATGTCAAGAATTTCTGCTACGAGGTTGGTCAAAGGACCAATTTGATACTGGATGCTAACTTGGAGCCCTCCCCCCTAAGTTTCATTCTTGGCTATATTCTGGAGACCCGGAGAGTACCTGGTAACAAGACAGCAGCACAGATCCAACCTGCAGTTTTGGTCACTAAAAGATGAATCCTGCAAGAATGGAAAGGTCCCTGCCCACCCACGACTGCTGCCTAGCTCCGTGTCCGGCTGAGCTGGCAGCTAACGAATGACTGGCATTCTGCAGACAGGGAATGTCTGAAGAAACCAAAGGAATTTGGGCTGACTTTTTAGAGGACTGTGATTAACATAGACCCTGAAGATAGATATGGTGCTTCCCCTCCCCGCTCCCCTTATCCTAACTCCCTTTATTTACTTTGGGCATTATGAGGACTCTGGTATTTTGATGTAGTTGGGAAAATTAATAAACAATTATAAAACTCCACAGAAAGAGCCTTTTCAGCGCTGCCCTGGGCTCCTGGCTGGGCAGTCCAGTGGGGACCTCTCGGGTGCAAGGGAAGGAGCCAGCCGCCAGCTAGCAGGAAACAGGCTTCCACAAGGACAAGCTCCCAGACTGTTCAGGGCCCCACTGGTCTAGTGGCTGATAATACAACTGGATCAATCAGGCCCCTTTTGCAAAGGAACTGTCAACTTTTATTCATGTGCCATCTCTCCCCGGGGTCTGTAATGATGTTCTCCATTAACTCCGTCCTCAAGGCGCTAGGAAGTGGGCTGGCTACAAAGCTGTCAAGTACAATTACTTCATTTCACTGGCACGCAAACTGCCATTAGCCAAAGCATGTTTTGACAAGACTTCAAGGGAACTGCGAACTCCTTCGTTGGCAGAAGCTCACTGCAGACTGCAAGCAGCACTGGGAGAGCC
Source organism: Malaclemys terrapin pileata (assembly GCF_027887155.1). Taxonomy (NCBI): domain Eukaryota; kingdom Metazoa; phylum Chordata; order Testudines; family Emydidae; genus Malaclemys; species Malaclemys terrapin. The sequence continues at coordinate 19,239,479 of NC_071526.1, read as the reverse complement.
TGAGAGTTTAGCTGCTATGACACAGCAAGGAGGTATCATAGATTCTAAGGCCAGAGGGGCCTACGCTGCTCATCTCATCTGACCTGCATAGCACAGACTGGAGAGCCTCCCACAGTGACGCCTGCACTGAGCTCACTTGTGGCTGACCTCAAGCGAATCCTTCAGAAAGGCACCCCGTCCTGACTTACAGAGCCGCCCAGGGACGAAGAATCCATCTGGCCCTTGGGAAGCTATTCTGATGGCCAGGGACCCACTCTGTAAAAAGTTCTGCCTTATTTTCAGTTTGAGCTTCTTTAACTTCACTTCCAACCAATGGGTTTTGTTCTGCAGTTGCCCAATAGATTAAAGGGACCTGAAACATTCCATTCTGTTCTAGCAAGTTCGTGGACCATCCGCATCACTGCAGTATCGGCGCACCTTCCAGGAGCGCATTGTGTGACGTGACTAACATCCAGCATCACTGGTTTGTTCTCCCTCTCTCACCCTCTCCTCAGCGGGAGAATTGGGGTGCAGCGGAGTGTTTGTTTTGTTTGTTTAAAATGCCCATGTGCTTTGGGTTAATGTTGGAGAGGGCGGGTCAGAGAAACATGCCTTACACCTGAAGTGGAAGGTGGGGAGGTTTGCGATGGCCCGTAGCTCCCATGGGAGTTTGTTCCATAGATACCAAGCTAGGTTCAGATGACTCCAAATTCAAGCTTGTAGCAGGTTGAGTTATTTGCAGAAAGTTAGCAGAGCTTGCGCTGGGGATGGGAGCACGCAGGGAAAAATGAGAAATGGTGTTTGGAAAAAACAAACAATTGTTCAAAGTGTGTTTCTAAGAAATAAATGGTGTGGAGGAGGTAAAGGGAGGCTGGTGTGTGTAGCAAGGTCACTCCTGCACCTGCGTTTTCACTGCATCTTGTCACTGCATGACTGAGGACTCCAGTGTCTTCAAAGCGAGGCAGCCATCTAGGCCATAATTTCACCAGAGTGCTCAGCACGCAGCATCGGAGCTAGATTTTCCGAAGAGCTCAGCAGGTTGGGTGCAGGCCAGGAGCTACCAGGAGCTGGATTCTAGAGGAAGAAGGGATTAAACAAGGGTAGAGTTAAAGGATTGAGTTAGAGCATGAACTCCAGAGAGAGTCTGATACCTGTTGAGTAGACCAGTAGAGAGCACTGGTGCACAGACCCACAAGCCTCCTCTGCCTCTTGTAGTGCCTGATGTTAGAGCCCAAGCATGTAACTGCTTAAGCACTTACCAAAGTCGTATGCACCTGGCTAGTGCACAGTGCTTGGGCCCCAGGGTGGCAGGCACTGGAAAGCACCGGGGATAGGTGGCATTTCAAGGTGCTCTGTCCCTTGGGCAGCACTGGGCTTGTTGCCTGCACTTAGTAATAAATCTATGAGGAAGAATAACGGTTGGCTAATTTTGCCAAAACTCCCCCAAATGAGGAGCACAGAGAAGGGATCTCCCACTTTGAAAATCTTTGCTGAAGTTCGGGCCCCAGGAATGCACAATCTCCCTCCAGAACATTTCACCACAGGTTGGTTCGTCTCTTAAAAGCAGGTCTAGTTTATCTAAAAACCCCTCCGTTTATTGAGGGAAAAATCCCCTTCCTAGAACTGCCTGAGTTCATGTTTCTTGGGCAATTGCTGTTTAAAAAAAAGCCAGCGTGAAAAATCTTTCTGTCTGATCCACACCCTTCATCAAGATTTTGCTCTGTCTTTGTTCATGTCTATTGCACTTGCCTTTCATTGTGGGGATTCAATTCTTCCCCTCCCCCCGCCGCCCCAGGTTTTAAATCAATAAATGGTAAAAGCTAAAGAGCTCCTCGGGCAAAATTTCAGTTAATTTCTTTCTAGTCTCCATCTCCATTAACCAAGGACAAGGCAGCTATTAGCAGCTAGTAGTATAAAGCGAGCTCAGCTGGAAGGAAGCACTAGTGTTCTGGAGGTAACAAAGCCCCTTGTTTATGGGTGAGCCAAGGAAAAGATCTCAGTGCTGTCTTATCAAGGACAGGTTTCAGAGTAGCAGCCGTGTTAGTCTGTATCCGCAAAAAGAACAGGAGTACTTGTGGCACCTTAGAGACTAACAAATTTATTAGAGCATAAGCTTTCGTGGGCTACGAAGAAGTGGGCTGTAGCCCACGAAAGCTTATGCTCTAATAAATATGTTAGTCTCTAAGGTGCCACAAGTACTCCTGTTCTTTTTATCAAGGACAATGACACATCCCCTTTGGTAGCAGCTGGCCTAGCATGAGGAACAGGAAGGAGGTGCCTGGGTGGATTTCATTCTGCTGCCTCTGCGGGCCCCTGCTCTAGCACAGAGATGAGGCTTGGGTCTTGCTTGCTTTTCAGGGACTTGCTAAGGGCTTGTGAAGATGGTGTTCTTGTAGCTGAGCTGACGAGCTGTTTCCCGGTGAGAAACAAATTTAGTTAACCTCAAATTAGTCAGGAAAATGGGAGCTCTTCTTTGAAACGATGTCATTCAAATCATTGCACCTGAAATTATCCCCCTGGGAAATGCAGCCGGAGATAGTAATTAATTCACTCCGACTCCCAGATTAGCTCTGCAGCAACCCTTCTCTGGTGTGACTTTGACAAGCCACGTCCAATAGAAGTTCTGGGCAGGCAGCATTAGGATGGCTCTCACGGTTCCCTATTAATGTCCATGTAGCTGACCATCAAAAGATGTTAATTTTCAGTTTTACATAATCACATCTACTTTCCCCAGGGCCGATGATGATGCCCTTTAAATACCCTTCAGATGATGACAGCCAGCTTCCCCAGGAAGGGAGCGAACAGCCTCTCAGCCTCCAGGGGTCGGAAGGGAAAATAAGTGGTGAATCTGTTGGGATTTTTTTTTAATCTTTAAAGATCATCTTTAAAAACTGCAGTGTGAGCAGAAAGATTTGTTTAATTATTCTGGGCACGTTTGGGCAAAACCCTTTGCTCATTACAAGGTGTGTCTTTTGCTCTCTTCTCATGAAGTGAAAGAAAAATGCAGCGTTTCATTGTGGGTGGTTCTGGTTAAAGATACAATACCTGAGAGGCCTCTTCTGAGCGGATGGCACATCCCCCCAGTCCAGGGGAGTGGGCAACAGGTGAGATAGAGCAGAGGTCAGGACTCAGAGGCTCTTGTTTAGCAAATTAATAGGCAGCAGGTTTAAAGCAAGCAAAAGGAAGTATTTTTTCCATACACCGCACAGTCAACCTGTGGAACTCCTTGCCAGAGGATGTTGTGCAGGCCAAGACTATAACAGGGTTCAAAAAGAACTAGATAAATTCATGGAGGATAGGTCCATCAGTGGCTATGAGCCAGGACGGGCAGGGATGGTGTCCCTAGCCTCTGTTTGCCAGAAGCTGGGAATGGGCTACAAAGAATGGATCACTTGATGACATTCCCTCAGGGGCACCTGGCATTGGCCGCTGTCAGAAGACAGGATACTGGGCTAAATGGACCTTTGGTTTGACCCAGTCTGGACGTTCTTATGTTCTTAATATGGACAAGGAAAATCCAAGGCACTCTAATCACCCCCCGATGTTGTTTGATAGAGGTAGCACAGGTTCATTGGCTGCACCCTGCGTGTTGTCAGCCCTTTGCCCTCATGTTGCCCTTCCTTCCTACTCGATGTGCAGGCTCACTGGATGTTTAAACCAGTAGCTTTTTTGTGCTCACTGTGGCCCTGGTTCTACTCTTACGCCCATGGGGGTAACTCAGGAGCACAGGCAGTGGTGTGAAATGGAGTGAGGCCAGGAGGCTGGGTCCTCGGGACTTGCGGTGTCACCTGCTGTGCCCTAGAAGAACCCTGATGCCGATTGCTGGTGCGGACACAGGACAAGCTCCCTGACGACTCGAAGGCAGATCGCGGGCTCTGGGGCCTAGAGTTCTAGACACGGCGCTGGCCAAAGATGCTGCGTGGGCTGAGAGCTCTGAAGACCCAATCCACAAAGCAGGCCCGGCATAGGCAGCAGACAGGCCAGCGTCCTGCACCTCGCCGGGAGCGCCGCCTGGGAGGGGAGCCTAGTTCAGGCTGCTTGGAGTCACCACCGACCTCACGGCTGCTGTGTGTTAGGCTGCGGGAGGCTCTCATTCAACCCCCGAGGCCACTGAGCGCAGGGTGGCTCATTGCTGATCGAGGCTGAGCTCACAACAGTGACCGAGCAGCGGAAGGCTGTGTCCCACCCCTACCTGAGCCGCCCTGACTCCAGAGCTGCAGGTGCTGCTGTCACTGTGCAGACCGCCCGGCTCACAGTCCATTCCTGCCCCTCTCAGGCAGTGCGATAGGGTGGGGACAGGAAGCAAACCTGTGGCAGGGGCACTACTGCTGTTCCCTGCAATGATGGTCAGTAATATTTGGCAGCCGATTCAGCTCCATCCTGCAGCATACGCACACCTGGATGTGTGCAACAGGTGTACACCGCAGTGTGCAGCACATGTACGCACCCCAGAGCAGGCCGCATGGGCAGCCCCCCAGTGGTTGTAGTGTGCACACGTCCCAGTGCGTGTACACAGTGTACACACATTGCAGTGTGTGCACACCCCGAGTGCAGTGTACACACACGCCAGTGTGCGCATGCCCCGGTGTGTGCAGTGCATGACTGGAACAGTGACCATATGGTTAAATCACTGGACTGGGACTCAGAAGAACCAAGTTCGTCTCCCATCTCTACCACTGACAGCGTGTGACCCTGGACAAGTCACTTAATCTCTCTGTGCCTCTGTTTCCCCTCTAAAATGGGGATAATAACACTGGTTCTCCCACCCTTTGTCTGTCTCGTCTACTTAGATTGTAGGTGTTTGGAGCAGGACTTACCTCACGCTGTTTGTCTGGGCGCTGCCCAGCACAATGGGGGCCTGAGCTCAGCGGGGGACTAGTGGCATATAAACAATACTAATAAAATATGCGTGTTCCTGGGTGTGCTGCTCCCAGGCCATGTTCGGTGCAGGAGATGCCCTGCCAGACAGCCCGACCCCCTTCACTCACATGACCCGTCTGCAGCCAGTCCTCCCTTCTGCAGGCCACCATGTGCACATGGACCTGCGGAGATGAGAGTTCAATGCGAGAACTAAATACATCTCTCCACATCCCTTCCTTGGTGAAAGCTGCTGCGAATAATCCTTTAGAAATGATTCCAATTAGACTAGCACATCTCTTTGTAATCTGGATCCCTGTACTGCTGTCAGACTCAATTCAAATTTAATTTGCAGAAGGTGTATATCGGGCAGCTTTTTTACTTAGCACAAAACCGAGAGGAAGATAACATTGATGGAAAAAATAATACAGGTTCATATTCTTTTTACCTTAAGGAAGGAAAAGAGATGCCAGAAAACTTAGCCAGATTTGCATTTTAATGGGAAATGTTACAACTGCCTGCTCCGGGAGACACAAATTGCTTTCCGGATTGGACCCTGACTTTATACCAAAGTGCATGGAATTAAATCGATTAGCCTCCAACGAAAGGAAGGGGCCTGTCTGACAGGGAGATCGAAAAGCCAGCGCCTGCTGCCCACCCCGATGCATGGGATGGGCCAGGCACTGCTGGGGTTCTCAGGCTCCCTGACACATTGGCGTGATCAGGCGTGGCCAAGCTGGATGTGAGGGAAAGTGGGATAGGCAGGTGGGGGGGATCACAGCCCCCCAACCCGCTAACCATGGGGCCACTGTCCACCCCCAGGTCAGTGCACTCCAGCTGTCAGACTTACCTGCCCAGTCAGCACTCGTCCGACCGTAACCCAAAGGGTGCAGCCCAGCTGGAGTAGGGCACAGTGGGGAGACCATTCAGACTGTCACGGACTCATTGAGTGATGCCCACGCAGGCCCGGCACTGAGGGGACACAGCCTTTTCCCCAGGATCTTGCCAGGGCACTGCCCAGGGCTCTTTCCAGCCTCCCCCTCCCCATCCCACGTGGCCTGCTCTCCCTGCAGCTCCCTGGGTGCCCCTCCCCGGACTGGAACCACCTGGGTGCCCCTCCCTGGACTGACAGCCCATGTTGATGATGTTTATTTAGATCCTGGACAGCAAGAGGCTCCCTGCTCTCTGCATGCCATGGGGTTGGGTTCCTGCCAGGACCAGCGCTCAGGGGCTTGGACTCACTCTTGTGTTGTGCAGGGGGCCGCAGGGAGCAGGGAGCTGGGCCTGTCCAGAACAGATACAAGAAAGGAGCAGCACCTGTCTTGTGAGGCTGGGACACCCTGACATGCTGAGCGCAGCCCGAAGTACACGTGAACTTTGATCCAACTTTGTGTAATTCCCAGGGGATCATGGAGGCGCTGTGCTGATGGAGGTGCTGCCTCTCAGAGGACATGGCGGGGCCCTGTTAGGTGGCTGATGCACAGGGGAGCAGAGTGGGGCGGGCGGGGGGTGAATGGAGCACTGCTAGCCAAGAGGGGGACACGCTGACATGTGGGGGTAGCCCAGTCTGCGCTACGTTCCTTTGGAGACTGCGCTTCACCTCGCTGCATCCCAGCACGCTGTGGGAGGTCACGCTGGGCGATTGCTCCAGGATGGGCCAGGTTCCCCTGCAGTGTTTCACTCCCTGACCAGCATTATCTGAGCCGCTGTGTCCCTGAGGGAGAGGGGCAAAGACCCAGGAGAGTGAGTGAGTGAGTGAGGGGGGTGAGCCCTGCGCCTGCAGCTGGTTTGTAGCTCTCCCTCACGCTGTGCCTGGGGTAAGTGACCCTGAATCTCATGGCTGAGAACCTGGGGCTCTTTATCTTGTTGCCTCTGATAGCTCCATTCCCGGGGTCTGGTGGCTGCAGTGCCCAAGTCCGAGACTCACCTGTGTAGCAGCCGGATTTTCTTTATGGGTCACAGCCGCTGCTGCTGTGCGTGATCCCTGAGCGTCCGACTGATCCCCAGCCAGGCCCCAGCTCTCCCCCACGGCCTGGCTGGGAATACAGGGACCGCTTGGCCGGCGTTGGTGGGCAGAGCTGAGCTGGCCTGTTTTGCCTCTCTGCAGGGTGGAGGCGTAGAAGGACCTGGCTGTACTGCCTCTTTGTTCACCGTTTCCTGAATGATTCCAGGGGCCCCAGAGGCTCTGTCAGGATGGGGTCCCAGGGAGCTGGGCTCTCCTCAGACCCACAGCGAGGCCTGGTCCCTGCCCGGAGGGGCCCACAGTCTGGCTGGAAAGAGATGAACAGGCGAGTGGGCAGCAATCGGATGGACGTGGACAAGTGTCCCATTGACTGGAATATATGGGTACGTCGGCAGCTAGGGGTGATTCCGTGTGGCTGGGCAGGGCCTGGATAACACACCACACCACATGGGCTGGCGGAGGGTTGTGCTGGAGGGGAGGGTGTCCTGGGCAGAGGGGCAGCATGGCCGAGGCCAGCGATGTCTGTGGGAGAGGCGGACAGGTACTCAGAGCCGGTCTCACTGGTGGGGAGGACAGGCCACATCGCAAGAGACAAGAGCTGAGAGGTGGGTGGCAGGGTCATGACAGGCGGGAAGGGAGAGGCCAGGAAGCTGAGCCAGGAGCCAGGCACTGAGCGAGCGTTGGCTGCATTCGCTCCCAGCTCTGTGTTGGAGGCCGAGCCCCACTTTACCTCCCTGTGGTCTGGGCAGCCAGTCAGCTGCTTTTGTTCACAGCGATTGGTAGCAATTACACCCAGCAGCAGTCCTGGGCCAACGGCTGTGACACTCTGGCTAATGGTCAGTCACAGGCTCTCTCTAAATATGCTGCTTATCAGCGGTGTCTGCAGGCTGAAACCCCAAGGACCCTGGCTAGACGGGATTGTCCCATGGAGATGGGTCTCCTCAGGGCGTTCTGCAGACGTGGGGCATCCGGCAGGAGCTGGGCAGAAGGGCTGGCGAATGCTGTAGCCAGTGCGGTTCTAGTCTGCTCAGGTTCTTAGCCCGCATGCCTGGCCGTGATATCCGAAGACACCCGGAGCTGGGCGAACAGCCCTCAGCAGCGTTTTCATAGGTTGGAAGATGTTTGTTTAAAAAAGCAAACCTGGTCGTCTCTCAAGGGTGAAATTCTGGCCCCACCCAAGTCAATGGAATTCAGTGGGGCCAGGATGTTGTGCAGGGTGGGATTAAATGGCCCTCCAGGAGTGACTGCTGGTCCAGGCCCTGGTGGTGAGAACGGCTGGGGAGAGCTCCATACCACTGCTCTTCCTGTCAGTAGCTGTTCTATGAACCTGCAAGTGCCACCGGGTGCTGTGTGTACCAAGATGCAACTCCTCCATCCAAGCTCCTGCCGCTCCCCATGCATGCACAGCTGCCCCATGCTGGCGATAATGAGTCAGCCGGTCCCTGATGCAGTCAGGGATTCACCAGCCACTGAGCTCATTTTTCAAATGATTTCTCTGTACCTCAAGGCAGTTGGTTTAATATACAAGTTTGATTCCTTCTCTCTGTAGCTGTAGCAGGCAAAGGGTTTTATTTGCATCAAATATTCTTGGCAGTAATGACTGAGGTGTCTGAAGAATTGAGTTGACCATTAATAATTCAAAGGGCTCACATTTCCAGGTATTTACTGATTGCAGAAAAGTTGCTGGTAATTATTTTTCCTGCCTGATTTGGGGCAGGCAGGTATCTTGCAACCATTCCTATGCCAAAGCCCTTGACTCCTGACTGGCAGCTCTTGCTACTGTCCCAGTCCTGGGGGGTGCCCCCCTGCCCTGCCACTACCCCTCCTGCTCTGTCGATGCACCACAATAGCCCCACCCACAGCCCACTGGTATTCCAGCCTGGGCTCTCTCCAGCCATCTGCGGATGCCCCTCAGTCCTGACCTGTTACCCTCTTGTGTTGCAAGGAGGGTGTCTCAGGCCCAGCAAGGGATGGACGGTTACTAAAACCCTTGTTCTCTGTTCCGACACTGAACGGGGCTGTGTGGGCCGGGGTTTCACGCCATGTTATCTCTGGCGACTCCCATTACAACACCAGCACAAAAACTCTTTAACCTCTTATGGCGATACAGAAAAAGAAGGAAAAACAGTCCAAGCCTTTGAATTGCAAAGGGCTAAGCAAGGTTTTCGTTGTAGAAATATCCCTTAGGCCCTTTGGTGGGAGTGGGGTTTTAAAAGGAAGTATCCCCTGCCTGACTGTTGCAGGTGGCATAGTAATACTTGTCCTTTTTTGGGATGAGTGAAAAGCTTGGTTGAGGTGGTCTGGACGCTGTTGCTGCTGTTACCGTCTGATCCTGTTTCCCTGAAGACAAACGAGACAAACACACACAAAATGGGAGAGAAAAGAACAGAAAATGCAGCATCTGTCTCTGGTGCTGACTCTCACTGCCGGAGAAATGCAGGTCCAGCACATGGTCTAATCAGCTGCTCCAGGACCTGGCAAGCTTGGGCTGGCATTGGGCTGCATAGGCCACTGCTTTTAGCTGCCTCTCTGGTCCCAGGCTCACAGCACTGTTGCAAAATATAGTCTTGGCCGGCTAAGCCAGACTTTTATTACACAGAGGCCAAAAGAGAGAGACAGGAAAGGGAAGAAATCAGGTGGGGAAGGAAAAAGACACACGAGGGAGGCGTGAGAGCAGGAACCCACCTCTCACATCCCAGGTGACCGGGGTTCAGTCAAGGCCGCTGGAGGCAGGGGTGATGTAATGGGTTCCCGCTCTTTGGCCTGCTCTGGTCAGGATGCTGACGGCCCAGCGGGGTCATGGTGGACCTGGGGGTCTCACGAGATGGTGGGAGGTGGCAGCTGTGAGATAAAGCTTGCTGCTTTCAGTCCCCCCACTCCCATTGAGTGACCCCCCAATAACCTATGGCTAACAAGAGGGGCAGCTGCACCCCATAACATGAACCAATCAATCATAACACATTGCAGTGACTGCAACTGGAAACATCCCCTCACCTTGCCAGACTGACCTGCTCAGCTCCTTGTCATGCCAGACTGTGGCTTCCCCAGGAGCCTGCAGACCCCCTGAGCCTACGTCTTTAACCTAAACAATCCGGTTTGTCCTAGTCTGGCTCCACGTTTTGGTGACTTTATAAACAGGTGTATGTAACAGGCTGAGTTGAGCTGCTGCTACCTTGGAAAACTTAAATACAGGCTTCTGTACAACAGCCCCCCCTTTGCCTCCCCTGCCCCTGCTATTCCAGTCCTGGGGTCACTCTCTTCCCACAGCTCTGCCAATGCCCCTCAATCCTGACCCACTGCCTCCTTGCTTTTCCATTGCCCATGTCTCTGCTGACCCAGGAATGTGGCTGTGCTGAGCTCTATTGTTATGAAGTGCCCCGGTAGGTCCTAGGCTGGGAGGAGAGTGCAGGATCTGCCAGCACCGGCTCCGGGTGCTGTAGGGGGCTTTGCTGGAAGCAATGCTGGGTTAGTCATCGCATACTTGGGGCAGCCGATCTAGGGACGTGTGGAAATACTATAAGGTGGGTGTATAACTGGTTGAAAGACCCTACGCAAAGAGTAGCTGTCAATGGTTTGCTGTCAAACTGGGGTGATGTATCTAGTGGGGTCCCACAGGCTCTGTCCTGCATCCAGCATTATTCAATATTTTCATTAATTATGTGGCTCATGGAGTGGAGAGGATGCTTATAACATTTGCGGATGACACCAACCTGGGAGGGGCTGCAAGCGCTCTGGAGGACAGGATTAGAAGTCAAAAGGACCTCGATAAATTTGAGAATTGGTCTGAAATCAACAAAATAAAATTTAATTAAGACAAGTGCAAAGTACTTCACTTAGGAAAGAAAAATCAAATGAACAAATACAAAATGGGGAATAACTGGCTAGGCAGTGGTACTGCAGCAAAGGATCACAGACTGATGCAGTTGCAAAAAAGGCTATTATAATTCAGGGGTGTATAACAGACGTGTTGTATGTCAGACACCGGAGATAATTGTCTTGCTCTACATGAGGCCTCAGCTGGAGTGCTGGGTCCAGTTCTGGGCGCTGCACTTTAGGAAAGATGTGGACAAATTGGAGAAAGTCCAGAGGAGAGCAACAAAAGTGATAAAAGGTTTAGAAAACCTGACCTGTGAGGAAAGGTTACAAAATTGGTGATGTTTAGTCTGGAGAAAAGAAGACTGAAGTGGTGGGGGACATGATAACAGGCTTCAAATATGTTAAGGGCTGTTACAAAGAGGACAGTGATCAGTTGTTCTCCATGGCCACTGAAGGTAGGACAAGAAGTGATGGGCTTAATCTGCAGCAAGGCAGATTTAGGTTAGAGATTAGGAGAACTTTCTAACTCTCAGGGTAGTTCAGCTCTGGACCAGGCTCTCGAGGGAGGTTGTGGAGTCCCCGTCACTGGCAGTTTTTAAGACCAGGTTGGACAAACCCCTGTCAGGGATGTTCTTAGTTTACTTGGTCCTGCCACAGCGCAGGGGGCTGGAGTAGACGACGTCCGCGGTGCTCTGCTCTAACTCAAAAGCTACAGCCTGATCACACCCCAGGGCTGGAGCAACCTTGAGACCCAACAGAGGGATAAAAAGCCTGGGCTAATCTCTGGGAGCTGGCAAATGGGTGGATAAGCAGGAGACCACCCCATTCATAGTCACATGGAACCCAGGCTTGAGCGGAGGACTGGGAGCATGAGCTGGGGATCGGCATGTGCGCTCAGGACACAAGGTGACAAGAACAGCGGCACTCGGAGTGAGGGCTTCGCTGCTGCAGAGGGGCTGGGGTGGGGGGAAGTACCCCTGCTGGCTGCGAGGGCAGGGGCTGCCAGGCTGCCACATGCCACCATACACGTCATATCGTCCCCCCACTTCACTAACAGGAACAGGTGCTGGACATCCCCTGAGGACATACTCTGTGATTAACATTGGTCATGCAGAGCCCAGCAGAAGGGTCACAGCCAAATCTCATCCCATGCCCACAGTGATGCAACACGCAGGCGGGGAAGTGCAGTGACACACATGTACACTAGGGCGACCAGACAGCAAGTGTGAAAAATCGGGACAAGGGGTGGGGGGTAATAGGAGCCTATATAAGACCCAAAAATTGGGACTGTCCCTATAAAATCGGGACATCTGGTCACCCTACTGTACACACACATGCATGCGTGTGCACACTGGCAGGTAAGGGTCTTCCCACTGAAGGCAATGACCAAACAGCCCTGATTTCGGAGAGGGCAGGGGCAGGCCGGCAGGAGAGCGTGGCCGAGGGAATAAAATGCAAAGCACTTTGTGATGGCAGTGAGATGATGCACATGCTGAGCTGTAATGACCTGGGGCTGGAGTGCTATCAGGAGTATTTCATGCAGGAGGCTTCTCAGGCAAGTCCCTGGGGGCGTACCCTGATTGAGGCCCCAGGGAACATGGAGACAGGCGACGCTCTGCCTGGGAGTGCTCCTGCCAGACCGGGAGTGACCGAATCTCTGGGAGGCAGGTAAGCATCATCCTGTGAGGGGAAGGGACTCACCCGGAGCCTCCCAACCCCTGTCCCGATCCACCTGCTGGAGGGCTGCTGGCCAGGGAATAGCTTTCTACTCTGGGGTGTAAAGCGCTCCTGGGAACCTCTGAAACGGGCAGCCTTTGCCTTTAGCAAACCCTGGGGCTGTTTCGTTCTCTCCATTGGACGCCTGCTGCTGTAATGCCCAGGACGGGGCAGCACACAGGGGCCTCTGGCAAAGCAGTTCCGTCTCCAAGTGGAAACTGCATTAGGTTTGTCTGAGAATCTCACTCCTGGCACATGGCACCTTTTGGACTGCCAGAGTAAATCTGCACAACTGCAGAACAACATCACGTGTCCAAGGATGTCACTTCTACCATTCAACCATCACCCTAACTGGGGGCTGTTTCCAGTCCCAACAAAATAACCAATCGATGTGATGAGACGCAAACCGGTGCACGGGCTCCAGCGCTCATGGGCCATTTCTCTGGTGAACCGCTACCACTGTCTGGAACCCCAGGTAGTGATAAATCATATGTGACCGTCAGTAATTTATTGCTGCCTTGTGCAAAACACTGCAGCGGCGCTGGGCATCTCCCAGGCACTGCAGTTATTCCAATCTTTGGAATCATAATAGGTTTGTCATGGGTTAGATAATGATAAAAGGCCAGGGAAGCAGCAAGGCACAGCAGCTACTGGAGACGGAGAATGGCATAGATTTTCAGCAGTGGCTGCCATGTAGGTCACCTTTCCCAGGCTCTCCTCTCTCTCTTTGGCAGGCCAGGCCTCTTGTATGTTGGACCTTAAGGCGCTATACTGTGTGTCTGATTACATGCTTATTACTAATTCATCTGAAATTGCCTGGTGTTGGCAGGACCTAGCCCACTGTCTGCATGAACATCTCTGCTGTATGCTCAGTATTATCATCCTGGCTTGATAGAAGTAGGACTAGTGACAGGGGATGGGAGAAGTGCTGAAAACTAGGTATTGTTCGGAAAGTCACCATAGGTGTTCTGTGATGATATGGACCAGCTCAGGGGAGGAGTGCAATAGGTTTAGGGTTCACAGTTCCACACTGCACTCATTTTGAGACACCGAGCCAAGTTCAGAGCTGGTGGGAGTGGGTGCAGTACCAGAGGCTTATTAAATACAGATCTTCTCTCTCCTCTCAGCAGAGGGCCTTGGTGACTCTTCTACCCAGGTCCCTTGCAGCAGTAGTTCCACATCACGAGCCCCTGTAACCATAGAACAAGGGTTCAGGACTCCTTTCCTATAGACCCATAAAGAAAGGGAGGGTGGTCATGATCCTGGAGGTGGAGTGATCTGAAGGCTGAGAACCCAGACTGGACATTACTGCTGACTGGGCTGCAGATCTCTCCAGGATGCTCCTGCCTTGGCATTGGTGCTTTTGTTACATTTATATTCTCAGTTGATTTTAATGAATCTCCCTGAGAGACTCTCAGATCTTGGGGGCTTCAGAAACCCGGCTCCTGCATAGGTTTAACAGGCTCTCGCAGCCCTAGCTAGAGTCAGAAGGACTGTGACTGGAGACGCTCTTGGCTAAGGATTATAAATATTATGTAGAAAAGTAATGGGAGAGAGAAATGTTTCCAAAGGGAAAAAACTTTTCCAGCTACTTTAACTGTGAGTCAAAATTTACATTTTGATTTTGGAAATCAATATCAATTCATGGATAATTCGGCTCCATTGTTTACAGGTCATCCATCAGCTTCAGATCTCGGATCAATAGAATCATTATTGGGTTTTTGTTTGTTTGTTTGTTTGGTCAATATTAGTAGTTTATTTAGCTGTTCTCTAGGATTCTGTTATAGTGACAAATTACAGACTCTGGGGCATTTTTACCAGGTAGAGTCTAAGAAAATACAGATGGATGACATCATTATAACAAGACTGCACCAAACATGCAGAGAGCAAGATCAGCTCTGAACAGGTGAAGGAGATGTGAACATCTGGAAGCCAAACACCACCAGACTGGCGCGCTCATGGTCATCCCAGGAGATTTTGTCTGCCTCCCGTGGCACTGATTCCAGTTATTGCTCCTCTTCCCTTTGGATCTCATTCACCACTTCAGCTTGAGGCCGGCTTTCACGGCCGTACAGCTTTAAAGAGGTGGTGGTGAACTGGGTGCTACGTCTATGGAGTCTGAGAAGCTGGAAAGAGCCTGATGGCACATCCTTGAAGCAAGAACTTAGCGATTCGGAGAGGGAGCGAATGTGTATGTGGATAGCAAGTTAGGGCTGACACAGGTTTGGAAGGCATAACACCTCATACTTCAGCATTTACACCAATCTCAATCTGTTAGGGATAATAGGAGGCAGATTATCCACATGTGCTCCCGCTGGGCTCTGTGATGCTCTTGTGCATTAGTGGATTGGTGCATTTTGCTGTGAAGATCTGACAGTGACGGGAGATGGCTCATAAAATCCTGCTCGGTTTGTTCCCTGTTTGCATTTGCTTGTTTTCTAGTGGAATAGGCAGGTAACCGTTGGAGAACCTCCTGTGCACCCACATGTGCAGAACGTTCGGAGGGATTAGCTCCTCAGGCTGTCCACCAGCAGAATTGCAGGCTCAGCTCGAGAACGGGAACCCAGCTCCTGGAGTTTAATTAAATGTCCATGCTTTGGTAAAGATTGTTACTCTGGAATCGATTTTGGCTCCTGGGCAATTCCTCCCACTGTTTAATATTGGAGTAAAACTCAGTAAAGAGAATAGAAAGAACTGCTCACCTGAGCTCCGAGAGTTTGTTAACAGCCGGAAAATATTGACTGTGTTCCTAGTAATGCACTTCACTTCCTAGGGCCTGTACAAACAGCAGCCGTGGCACTAAAGAGGCGACTGGGCTTTAACCCCTTTGAGTGGGCCGGGCTAGGTTCCCGAGCTGGCGTCACATCGCTGCCGGGTGATATGCTAACTGACGATGACAAGTGACTATGGGCATATGAAAGCCTGTAGCAAATGTTTAATACTGAGACTGGCTTTGAAAGCTCGGCCATTTGACATTGTACAGGACTGAAGCCTGACGGAGTTCATTACTAGTTTTCATGGCTGATTTTTGTTTCTCTTTAACAAATGTGTAATTTCGTTCTCCGCTCTTCCAGGCTGAGGGGAATGAAAAAAGAAAATGTGAACGTCTCTGATGTCAGATGCTTTGCCAGCCTCTACTAGATTCAGCCCCTGGAGACAGATGCTGCTCAGTTACACTGCTGTAAATCTGGAGCAAGCACCATGGAAGCCACTGGAAAGATACAATAGAATAACGGTGCCTTGATGCAACAGTGAGGGGTGCTTCAGTAGTAGCTAACGCAGGGGGACAGTCAGGCAGACAGACAGGGCCAGATTCTCAGCTGGTGTAAATCGGTGTAACTCCATTGACTTTCATGCAACTATGTTGATTGACCCTACCCAAGAATCTGCCCAAGTCATTTAAAATTAAAATATCTAATTCCCCCAGATATTTAAATTAGCTCCAATTACCTGCAACTGGAGCTTTTAAAACATATTTTTCAATATCTTATGTTGAGACCTGCTTGTTGCAGAGTGAATCTTGATATGTAAAATATTTGCACCCTTTTTACACGGAGATACATTTTATTCAAGATGCGAAGGTCTAATGCATTTGGAGTTACTCAGTCTGATTCAGCCCCGACTACTTGATGAAAATGCAGTTGTTTTGGGGGCTGACTGGCTCAGGAGATAAGGTGTGGGGTAAAGAGCTGCTGTCTGCTGACTCATGATCTCAGGGCCAACACCCAGTGTACTAGGTTTCAGTTCTGCAGCGTGGAACCGGGATTTGGGGCTCTCTGGTGTGGCAGGCTAGAGATGCAGATTGAATTTTCAAATGGGTGAAGTGTGAAGACTGATGATACAATCCTACCGGGCCCAGCTCAGCCGCAGTCACTCGTCATTGCCTTTGGACTGCTTGGTGGCGTGTATGAAATGTGATAGTTCAATTTATCCAGTTCCTAGCGTACTACTGATAGCACAAAACCTCCCATCTCAGCTGCAATAACCGGCGCTGTTGTGGCTGACTCAGCTGAGAGGCCAAGGACTGAATGGGACCCAGAGTTGCCAGGAGAGGTCCCTGCCTAGAGAGAGGTACACTGGCTGGGCAGTGTGTGTGTGTGTGTGAGTGAGTTTGTGTGTGTGTGTGTGTGTGTGTGTGTGTGTGTGTGTGTGTGTGTGTGTGTGAGAGAGAGAGAGAGACAGAGAGAGAGAGAGGGAGAGGGAGAGGGAGCTTGCATTATTTTCCCCTGTGCTGAATGGGTTCTCGGGATAAATAGAGGGCTCCAGGTTCTTGCTGTCAGTCCTCCACTAGTGGTAAATCACTTCAACGAAGCATTATAAAACACACATTTCTGTCTTTGAAAGCATGGCAATTAACTGGGTGATTGGAGAAAAACAAAACAAAACCCAAACCGCCAGCATAATGGTGGCATAATTAATTTGTATTAAAGTGGCTTTCATGTGACAGATGTTCTTCCAAGAGCCACAGCATAGGATGAATGAAGTTTCCTGAAGTCATCTGGAGTCATGAAGCGCGAGTTTGTTGCTTTGGGGACTTGGCAAGTTCAGAGAATGACAGGAGGCTTGTAAGGCGAAAAGCGAACCAGCCACAGGCTTCTTTCATGCTAATTTGTTACACACCAATCTGTCTTGCTTGGCTTTCACTGAGTACATGGGGCCAGATTCTGCTATAAAGGCCCTGGTTTTAATAAGCTGCACCAGTGTGATGGTGGGGTGAGTGAGAGGAGAATCAGGACCACTATGTGCATCTAAGCAATGTAATATATAATATATAATATAGATAATAAATATTCTCCACCTCCTCCCTGCCTCTGGCTTTGACAAGGGGTCCCAGAGTATCACTGAAATGTGCAAACTCACAAGTGTAGCAGTGCCACCTCAAAGAAGAGGGAAAGGTCAAATAATTCATCCCAAAACTGGATGGACAAACCAATGTCAAAATCAGGACAAACTTCCAGGGCCTATCCCTCCTGAATGCACTGGCTAGATGCTGGTTGATGTTAACGAAGGCGTGGCATTCACATAGTGCAGGGTGGCCAGGTGCAGAGACAAGGGCATGATGCCCACTGCAGGAGCTGGAGTGGCACTTTCTGGGTGTCTCTGCTTTTGTCAGTTGTGACACAAACTTAAATACCATTTCAGCCAAGAATCTTCCGCATCTGTAGCCATTTGGCTGTTCGCCAGTACAGGGCCCTGTGCTATTAAGCATAAATTATCTGTGAAACTTTTTTTAATACTCAGAGAAATAACCTGATTAGTAGTTATTGGTGCAGAACACTTGGGGTGTCTGCAAAGTTAGATGAGTGTGGGAAAGGGCTGTTTCTTTGTAGCTGCCTGTCAGTTTTGTCATCTAATTATGGGACGATAGAACACCAGTACTCTGGGGTGGGGGAAAGCTCAATGTAATTGTATTGGTCATATGTTATAGCCACTAATTACTTGCTTTAGAATTAATGAATGTTTCTGTGGCTGGCTGGGGAGCTGTCATGGCCCTGGCTTGGGTTAAGTAGTTCCACACTTCTGACTTTAGAACTTTGATTCCACACTTTCTAAACCATGGAGTGAAGTCTAGGCCAGCTCTGTATTCTCATTCCACTAAAAAGTCCTTCCCTTGGCTCACAATTTTTTAGAAGAGACATTCAAGCAGCAGCGGGAGGAAGGGGCAGATCTGATGACGACGGGCACTCAAGAAATAGCCCAGTCAGACTGACAGAGGAGAAAGGAATCAAGGTGATCAGCAGCACCAACCATTGTCCTTGTGTTACAAAGTGGTTCTGGAAAGCAGGAAATTCTGACCCAGTGGTGGGGAGGAAATCTGGCAAGCTCCACGCCATAGCTGTCTGCGAGACACGCACAGGGCCAAGTGGGGCTGAACGGGGATAGCTGAAGGCAGTTTGGCCCATTATATCTATATCCACTGTAATAAGGGGGCTGAGGTCCTGTGACTCCGGAGCAGTAACGGTCCTTGTTAGCCCAGCTCTCTAACCCCCCAAGAGCGACCTACAGCCACGGGCCCTGCTTTAGGAAGCCAGGGACAGTCACGAGGGGTCTTCCCATGAAATCTCCGAGTTTCCTGCCAGCTCTTATGGTCCCATATCTCTGCCTAGCCCCACGGATACACAGCATACCTTTGTGCATCCCAAGCGTGGATGGAATTCCCCCACATGCCAGTGCCTATCAATAGTTCTGTGTAGGCCTTAAATCTTCAAAGTCAGGTCTATATGGTGCCTAGGCCTCGTGCTGGTCTCTGCACGTGCAGAATTTCCCCCTCTGCATCTACTCCTCCTTGAGCAGCCTTCAGCCCGTTGTCTCTGGCACACCCAACCTGTGATTCCCCCAGACACACGGGCCCCGGGACATAAGTAAATGTTGATCATCTTGCTCCACATCTGACTACAGAAGCGAACAAGTTGATTCCTAATCCTTGCTTCCTGCCCTCCCTTCTTGTGGCACCTTTAATATTTAATCAATGAGGCTGCCCAGCTGGATTTCAGGGCTATATTGCCAAGGATTTCTTTATTCTTCTGGAAAGGTCACCTTTGAAAATAGCTTTCAAAGGAACAAGAGTAACTCCTGTTGCTACTCCCTCCCCATTGTGTGCACCTCCCTGCATTCAAATGAATAATGTATAGGGGACAACAGCATAAACGAGAAGGGTTTGACATAGACATGGTGCCTATTTACCTCACTTTAAAAAACTGAACGGTCAAGGGCAAAAACGCCTGTGTCTGCAGCGGGAACTCTTCCAATGTTCATGAAGCGACTGACAGAAATATGTGTTTCCATGGCCCTTGTCAAAACAAAATGGCAGGTGATCATTGCAGTATCGGAGAACAATAAATCAATGTCAGCTTTGTTCTCAGGCTGCTAGGAGAGCAAAGAAACACCACTGATGAGGGCTCTGCGCATCTCTAACCACTTTAAAACTCCCTGTTCTCCTCCAGCTGTCCTGACCGTTACTGTGGGGGATGGGAGAACAGGAACCCCAGAGCGGGGCGGGGGGCTTAGACACATGGCTAAAGGGAGGTCAGCATTGACTTTCACAGCCTTGATAAGGTTGCCTCTCATTGTAACCCTTTTCCTGGAGGTGAACAGTCTCTGGGAGATGCAGCCAATTAGCTGGAGTGGCCGATTAACTCTGGCCCCCTTGCACAGCGGGCCACTTCCAATAGGGTGTTGTAGCATTTTCCTCCTTGGAAGGATACTAGACCTTATTCCCATGGGACCAGGCCAAAAGCAAAAGTGATTTGATGTCACAGGCTTTTCTGACTTCAACTTAAGCCACTAGCTGACTGTAAGCTCCCCGGGGCAGGGGCTGTCTCTCCGTTACATGTTTATACAGCGCCTGGCACACCAGGGCTGGCGATTCTGGGGAACACCGCAACTTGGCTCCCCACTATCAACTGGTACAGGCCAGGTATGAACTAGCAACCTATCTCCTGAGGTGCCAGTGCCGTTATGCCAGGGAACTGGAGTGGCTGCTGTCCCAGAGGGCTACTTGTAAGCGTTGACCCTTAGATACGAATTTGAGTCACAACATGGACCTATGGGAAACCTCTCTGTGCAAAGATGGAATTTCTGCTGCTTTTTAAAGGTAATTGGGAAGTGTTCTCGTTCCTTCGCTAGAACCTCTGCAGAGGTTCCCCTGCCTGTGCAGCGCGGGGCACATGACACATGGCAGCATGAGCACAGCTGCCACGGATTAGGCCTCAGATTTCACTCTTAGCTTGTGCCTGGTGGGGAAATGTTGCTAAACACTGCCATGCCGCTGTCTCTTCCTGCTAAAGGATCCCAGGTGTCCCCTGTGGACATGGGCAGTGGGGATAGGAGCCGGGACCTAAAGGGGACAAACCACTGAGAACCCCCCTCATTCCACACCTTTATCTTTCTGCTTTAAGGAGGTGAAACTTTGACCCCACTTGTGTGTGGATTCGCTTTATGGAAGGATCAAGAGGCACTAGACATAGTGCTGCCCTGGGTCCCTGAGAATATCCGTTGTGGGCGACCATGATGGGACCCCTTTATGGGCGATGCTGCTGCAGGAAAGGCCCAGGGCAGAAACCCGAGTCTTTCTGTTGCTGTGGCATCATAGCTTCCATCTTCCATTTTCCAAATGATCTGGAGAGAACAAAGCAATGTGGCAGCGGGCAGGGAAGTGGGCTGGTCTCTCCGGGCTCGCTCTGCTCACAAGTCACTCGGTACAGCACAGGCCGAGCCATGACGCGTAACCGTGACATCTCCTGTGAGCTCATCCAGTAGCAGAAAGGGCCAGGGAGATACAAAATGTCAGGCTCAAAGAGGGAGGAAGATTTCATCTGTAATTTATAATTCAGTCTGAAACTGGGATGTCGCTTTGCCGTAATGAAAGGCCTGTAATGACTGATGCGAGTCACACTCACAGAGCACTGGCTGATCCGGAAGAAACGCTGGAAGACGAGGCTGGGGTGGAGGAGGAGTGATAGGCGCTGAGTTTATTTATCACTTATTGTTTGTTTCAAACAAATATTGTTTTCAATTTAATAATGAAATGTAAGAGCTTCTCCCTGTGCCAGGAGCTGAGCTGGGTAATAAATTGATTTGGACCCTGCAACATGAGTGGTCAGATAGTGAAGTCCCTATTTTGCAGTGACGAAATTGATACAGTAAATTTTCCCTTCACGCACAGTTGTGTGTCAGCTTAATTCTAGTACTAAATTGAAATCAAATGAAGTCATGCGGGCTGGTGGCACAGACGGCCTCACTGACAAATCTTTGTGAGCACATGTGGCTGCACCAGGGAGAGGGGTGCCCTGGAGCACCGCATAGCTACACAGGGGTCTTGCTTTATTTCGCCCAAATACCTGCTTTACTTCTTGGCTCGGTCTGCCCGAGCACCAGGGTCACATTGCAGCCATTCACTGGGCAATATTTGGTCCAAACTGTGGCTACCACTGGGAGTAGGCGCTAGGCAGCCATTCGAACTGTTACACTGCAGCCAGCAGCAATATGAATCCGGAGTGGGGTGGGGTGGCTGGCTGTGGGGCTGAGGTACGTGCCTGGGACCAGTCCCAGCTCCACCCCAGGTGCTCTTGGGCAGATCACTTCATCTCGCTGTGCCTCTACGAAAGGGGACAAGCATGCCCACGGACTGCCTGGGCTGACTGGACACTAGCTCGTCGGGGGGGGAGGGGGGGGGGTTGCTTTTCCCTGGGGCTCTAGGGCTGCTGTAACACAGAGCGCTGATCCTGAAATTCAGTGTGGAAATGAGCATCAGAAGTAGGCTGGGTAAGGACCCTTCCCCCATGTTGAAGCTGACAGGCAATCACCGCCCGCCTGCAGCCAGAGGTATTTGGAGACCCAGTACAGGTGCAGAGAGCCTGGGGAGAGGAACTCTTCTCTTCTCACTGACGAGCCAACAGGATCCCAGATGCGGGTGTGGGGAGCAGCTTGGCATTCTGGCTGTGGTTTAAAACACCCACTAAGTGTCTTGGGCCCAGGAGAGACGGGGCTATCATGGGACTAATGCAAAAATAGCAGCTGGAATTTGTCTCCATCCCTGCAACTGGGCCAGGTCATGTTCATCTCTCAGGGACTCTCACTCTTCCCTTCCTTGCCTGTGCCTGCCACCTTCTCCCCCAAGTTCTCCCTTCCCCTGGGTTTCCCAGTCTGCCCTGCCACCTCAGCCTCTGGCTTGTAGGCTGGGAGCTCGGGAGGGTGGGGCCTGTCTCAGTTCTGGGTTCCATGGTGCACCCAACATGCTGCTATCGCTCCAATCACACCAGCCCTATGTCCTGCCTCCCCACAGGGCTCTGTGCCCAGCCTTGCACCCAGGCTCCGGGACTGGAGGTGAGCCGAGGGAAGAATTCAGGCCTTCTTCAGCGCCAGGAGAATACAAAGAAACAGGAAGGACGGTGAGCTGAGGACTGGGCATTTTGAGACATAGGTGAGCATCTTTCACTGGGCTGGAAGTGACACCCTCCCCATACATCTGTCTAGTCCTTTGTGATGGGGTAAATGAACTGACAAAGCTGTTAGATCCTCAGAGCTGTCTGCCAGAGTCAGCCACCCCTGAGCTGGGGGAGCCTCCAGTCCCTGGGCACAGGAGGGAGATGGGGCTAGCAGACACCCTCTCAGGCACTGGGCTGGTCCCGAGTCCGGGGGGAAGGTGCTGTGTGCAATGGTAACGTCCTCACTCAAGCTCAGGCTGCTCATAAATCAAATCACTTGATGTGAACTTTGGCACAGGCCATAAATTCTGCATTTATCATTATTAGAGATATGTCAACATTTCAGAAATTGATTTATAGTTGGTAATTTAGATCATGAATTGTTTCTGATACAGTAAACTATTCATATCCAAAGCCCATCACACAACTTTCTAGTTATTAGGAATTAATGACTCATAAAACTGGGCCCGGAACAGATTGCTAGTTTGAATGAAGGGTAGGTTGTGACTATTAATTCCCCCTCCCCCCAATATGTACACAGAATCCCTAATAAATGGCTAATTGGGCAAATACACAATTTCTTTAAACACACGTCTCCTCTGGAAGCTGAATTCTTGCTTTGTTCAAGATGGAGGGGAGTGCAAAAGGAAATACGTTTTCACCCGTGGCAGTAAAATGCCAGTCATGGTCAGGAGGAGCCGTTGGTTTCTCTCCTCCTCAATTGTACAATAAATATGGTTTTTTTTCTGCACCAGCAAAGCTTTGAAATTCTTTATCTGGAGGATAAGAATCATCCGCTGCCTCAACACCATGTAAATGGCTTTTTACAGATAAAAACTTTGTCATTTTACTTCTGCGCCAAGTGCCGCATAGTCAATAGTTTATTGTGCTGTTTACAGAGTATTTCTCTAAGTGTCTAGTGTGGCTGTTGTTGTTTCCTAATGTCACAGCAATTTTGCATTTGTGTAATAGTGCCACCGAATTGACATTCTACAGCTAGACAGATTGTCCTGTCTTAACCAGAGTCTCAGTAAACTGGCGGCAGCTGCTGAAGTGATGTGCTGTGTTTACATACCTTCATAAATAAAATATTAAGTCCTAAGCTAAAATCTTCTAAAGTCTAAATTAAATTGAATCGGCGCCTAAATCATCAGCTAAATACATGTTATATACTTCCAGGGCCCGGTGCTACCCTGGGGATTGTAGCGCGGGGGTCGTGAGCTCAGGAACTGCACCCCTTTTAGCTAAATCAATCACACTCTGTGGCTGTGAACAAACATGAAATGAATATAAAATTTCCGGCATCCGTTCAGGTGAGATTTACCAACAAGTCTCATTATGCGAAGAACAGGGCTCTATGTAAATTACTTTTCCTTGAATGCTACTAGAGCCGGGAGGGGTGACACAAGCCATGGAAATTGGCCCTTTCACCTTCTTCTGACTGTTTATGACAAACATTTCCCAAGTTCTGCTGCGGATCAAACTGAGTTCCCACAAAAGGTGGGTGCCTGGCTAATGCAAGGCCATCGTTATAATATTGCCATCTCTGCCTGCTCAGAAATCATGAGGCAGACCCCAAAACAACCGGAGAGGTGGGGTTTATACAGCATGTTTGTTTAGGGGCTTTTTGTTCTGATTTTGGGCTCTTGGCAGAAATTGCCCCTTTGTGCGTGTGTCATCGCTGGGTGTGTACACATCCGTGTGTGTGTGTCCTGTGGGTGTATGTGCATGTTCCAGAGAACTCAGTCTGAAGTGTACAAACATCCACACCTGGGCAACCGCCTCCCTTTCCCTGTGACGGGTGGGAAAGACCCTTCCCATACATCTCCGTGATCCCTACTCAGGGAATTTCAGATGCTCTTTCTCAGGGCACTGCCCTTGCTCATCCCTGCCCTGCCCTGGACACTGCCCCTGCCCCATGTAAAGTGCCCAGGGGTAAGGGAGCTGCTGCTGCTTCTCCCCCATGCACTGGTCTTCGGCTCTGCCCCAGGCGCATCAGCTAGTGGCTGAAGCCAGAACTGCAGGAACCCTGAGACACCAGGAACTTCTCATGAGATCGTGAGAAACGAGAAACCCCCAAAACCAGCAACACCCCCACACCCACCACCACAAATGCTGCAAAATTGCAGGACTCATGAAAGTATCACAGGGTTGGCAACACTGGTCCTGTCCGGAGACCTTGGGCGCAGAAGTGTCAGTTATAAGGGCTATGCACCACGTACGCCCCTTCAGTCCTAGTAGTACTTGCGTGGTTCCTGTGTCTTGTGGGGCTGTTCTGGGACTAAAGTGCTGGCCCTTTTGCATCGGGGTGAAGGCCACCTGAGCGAACGTTCAGTCTGAGGAGTGGAGTCAAACTGGCTTCATTTCCTGGATGATTTTCCTTCAACAGATGCTAAACGACTGCAGTGGGCTTTCCTCGCTGCTCTTCACTCTGGTTTTGGCTGTAATGTTTATCAGCCTTCCCCACGGTTTACCCCACTATGAAGAAAGGAGAGGGCAGAGAGTGGGGCTAAGAGGGATAACTAACGGTACCCTGTTCCCTTATCATTGAATGGGGCTCTCTTCAGCCTTGGAAGGAAGGTGGCTGCACGTCCCTGTGGAATTATCTACCTTGCTATTGAGAGAAGGGGAAATTCGCCCCATGCAGAAGGCCAACCAAAGGTCAACGCACCATTATTTAAGCCTTATTTTGAGGACTAAACTGGGCCTTAAGTGGCCTTTGGGTCTTGTGCTGCTCCTTTGCATGGGCGGAATTTACGCTGAGTGAGCAAGACCGTTCGATTTCGATAACACGGAGCCAGATTCCGAGAGCCCCCATTGCTTGATTATTTTTTATTTTTTTACTATGTAGAGGACGCGTTTGCATTCTGGTGTCTGAGGAATAAATGTTCTGCTCATTCACTGTGACATAAACTATTGTATTTTGGTTAAAATATTACAAAGCTATGCTTGTGTGATGGAATATGCAACATTATCTCTAATAAGCAATTATATTTCATAATATGAATTAACTGAAATCTTGCACTTAAACTAAGTAACTAATTACAGACCTTTTAGCTTAATAAAGACTGAGTGAGGAAAGGGATAATATATACAGTAATTATTGAGTTAAGCAGAATGTAATGTGCATCCAGGGCTCATTTAGGACATTCTCAGTCAATACTTAATTACTGTTACTGCTCTCGGAAGTCTACATTATAAATGTCCGTTGTGCTCACCAAAAAAATCCTTGTTTCTCACCTCACCTGCAGCTGTTGCTCTGTAAGTTATTGAGTGTGATGATGCCTCAGCTCCATTAGCATGACAGATGTCGGAGTGGGAAGGAAAGTGTCACACTGGGGAGCAAAGTATGAGGGCTCCACGCTGCCAGGTTCTCAGCCCTTCCTGGGAAATGCGGAGCTGCCCTCCCCTCCCACTGCACCACTCGCCCGACAGGGTCGGGCAGCAATTTCGTCCTCTGGTCTCTCCACATGTGATGCTCACCCCACAGCAGGGTCCTGAAAACCCACCCTGGGCATAAGCCCCAGGCAACACTTCAGTGCTACATTAGTCCTGACTGAGGGAGCAACCAGCCAGGTTTGGGGGGTGGGGTTTGAGCTGACACAACAGTTGGCCCCCAGGTGTAAACAGCATCCGGGGAGATCTCGTCCAATGCACTGCAGGGATGGAATTTCCCAGGCAGCTCCAGGGATAGATACACTCCCCCTCTCTGGAATCCTCCTCAGTGGCGTTAGGGACAGAACGACTCTGCTCCGCTGTCCACTCCCAGGGCTGCAGTGCTGGACAGTGTCATAACTATAAAGGGAAGGGTAATAGCTGTCCTGTGTACAGTATTATAAAATCCCTCCTGGCCAGAGACTCCAAAATCCTTTTCCCTGTAAAGGGTTAAGAAGCTCAGGTAACCTGGCTGGCATCTGACCCAAAGGACCAATAAGGGGACAAGATACTTTCAAATCTTGCGGGGGGGGGGGGGGGGAAGGCTGTTGTTTGTGCTCTTTGTTTGGGAGTTCGTTCGCTCTTGGGACTGAGAGGGACCAGACATCAATCCAGGCTCTCCAAATCTTTCTGAACAAGTCTCTCATATTTCAAACTTGTAAGTAAATAGCCAGGCAAGGCGTGTTAGTTTTCCTTTGTTTTCTCAACTTGTAAATGTACCTTTTACTAGAGTGTTTATCTCTGTTTGCTGTACTTTGAACCTGAGACTAGAGGGGAGTCCTCTGAGCTCTTTAAGTTTGATTACCCTGTAAAGTTATTTTCCATACTGATTTTACAGAGATGATTTTTACCTTTTTTCTTTAATTAAAAGCCTTCTTTTTAAGAACCTGATTGATTTTTCCTTGTTTTTAGATCCAAGGGGGTTGGATCTTGATCCACCAGGAGTTGGTGGGAGGAAGGAGGGGGGATGGTTAATTTCTCCTTGTTTTAAGATCCAAGGGTTTGGATCTGTATTCACCAGGGAATTGGTGGAGAGTCTCTCAAGGCTTCCCAGGGAAGGGAATAAGCTTTGGTAATGGTGGCAGCGGACCAGATCTAAGCTGGTAGTTAAGCTTAGAAGTTTTCATGCAGGCCCCCACATTTGTACCCTAAAGTTCAGAGTGGGGAAGCAGCCTTGACAGACAGCTTCTTGGAAACTGGGCTGTCTCCACTTGGCGGGGAGTTTGGTGCGGCTTGCAGATTAGTTCCCATTGAGTTTGTTGTTGCTAAACCTTCCTTGGGCGCTCCTGCCTGCCTAGCTAGCATTTCCTGGCCACTATCTCTGAGCAGGGACTCCTCGTGCTTTCAGGGATGTGCGCGAAGTCTCCTCTGACATGCGAGTCTCACAGGAACAAAGTCCGTTTGATCTGCAGCCAGGGTCTAACATGCTTTGTAACTGGCAGCGTCCTACATTCATACAAGATTCAGTGCCAGCAACTTCTCCTCTGCTGGGGCTTTCATTCCCTGCGCACGAGACTTCACTCGGTAGCAGCTCTTCAGTGGAATACCCAGAGCTCCTGCCAAAGAAGGAGCTGGCCTGGTCTCAGCTGGAGCCCTAGGAGCGAGCGCCGGTGCTATGCCTTTGTCCTAGTTCTCCCTCTCCTTCTTTTAAGCAGTAAGAAGCCACTTGTCTAGCAGAGCTGATAGCTGCATGGAGACCTCTCTCTCTCTCTCTCTCTCTCTCTGTTGCGTTGGCAGCAAAAACCCAAGCGATGTGTCACACAAGGGGCACTGGTTATAAGCTTCGGGGTGGCAGCAGGTTGTGAGCAACATAGGCCTGGACCAACACCTGTGACCAGCAAAGGTGAAGTCCCCTTTTTACAGAGTTCAGGTGTAACTCTTCTCCCAGACGTGTGTGTGAAAGGCACTAACTCAATATTCTTCTCACAAATTGCAGGGCTCTCTCCTTCTAGCAGATAGACCCGGCGCCATAGCCCCGTGTCTGGCTAGATGTTCCCTGTATACACCGCAGCCCAGCTTCGTGGCGTGCTTTTCTCCACCTCATTTCTTCCGCCTTAGATGGTAAAGGACTGTGCTGCAGCCAACTCACCAGGGACAGTGCTGAGAACACAAGACTAGAGACAAGTCCTAAGAATTCTGCCCTGGTCACACCGTGACACCCTGGTACTGCCAATGGGGAGTCTCCAGCTCTCTGCTGCAGGTGGATTCGGAGACCTAACCCATCTGGAAGGTTGGCTTTTGTATCCTTAAAAGGCAGGTGTTGGGCATATGTCTGTGTGCAATTTACATAGCTTGTAACTGACATCGGGTGATCTGTGCCGCCAACCAGCACATGGTCTATGCTCTGCTTTAGTCCATCTTAACCCTTGTACAGTGCTGGCTGCTCTGCTAAGAGGGAGTTCCAGCTACTCTGAGGGTAAGCTCTGCGAATCCCACGCTATGGCGGTGCGTTCAATGGCAGGGACGGAAGGGGAGTGCCCAGGAAGCATTTCACTTGGCCATCTATCCTTGTCCTGCCACACCTTTGGCATGCCAGTTAATTACACCAGTTAATTACATGCTCAGCTGAAGGGGCTGTATATCACTTCCATACACTAGCATGCGGCACCCTTGGTGAAATGGTGAGTTACAGCTGCTGACAATCATTGTCATGGCAATTCAGTTATAGATCTTCACATGGTGGGAAGGAAACAGCCTTAGTGCTCCTGTCCAGGCAGCATGGAGCCTTGCCTCTCCATTGCAACAGACCCTTATTATCAGCCAGAGATTCCAAGCCCTGAGGTCCAGGGATCCTGGGCCAGGGTATGTCATTCTGACCCTTTGGCAACAATGGAAAAGTCTCTCCTTCAAAAGCAGGGAAACGCTGGCAAAAAGGACTGTCCATGGTGACTGTGAAAGAGCCACAAGGCTCCTCTGCAGCCAAACGGATGCAATATCTGCCAGACCCACCAGCCTTCTGCCTTCCCAGATGCTGCTGGGGCGTGCTGCTGCTAGTGGAGGGCTAAGCTAGTGATGGGGATCAGCAGACAAATACGCGTCTGACAGGCAAATCACAAAACCCAGGCACTTTATCTAACTGTGGCACCGCTCTTGAACTGCAGAAAAGTACCTGCTAGAAACCTGAGGGTGCAATGAATGTCTAGGGTCCTGGAAGCCACATGAACGTGGTTGAGTCTCCCAGTGGGCAGAGGTGATGGGGACGTTTCTCTGAACTTCCTGCACACCCAGAACTCTGAGCAGAATGGTCATTGTGCAAAGTGCATTATTGGCTGTGAGTCTGGGTTCCTGTCTCTGTTCTGGGAACGCAGGCCTGTGCTGGGAGGGAGGGAATGGCATGGAATAGAGGAGTGTAGGATGAGTGAACACTACACCGTGAAGTCTGCACACTGCTGACACAGGCATGTCTCGCAAACCCCGGCTCTCTGTGCTCAAGGACCGGAGCCGCAGTATGTTATGGGAGCGAGTCAGCCACAGGTTGGATGCCTTCAAAGAGAAAATGCAAATTTTTGTTTGAAAAAGACAAGTCACTAATTGTATTTAAGCGCCTTGCTTGATTTTTGTTTTGTGCTTTACACAGCTCCCAATACAATGGGTTGTGAAGAACGATGAAAGGCCCCTCTTAGGACGAGAGGCGGCAGGATGAAGGACCTATCTTTCCTTTCATTGAGCATTATGCTGCTTGGCAGCTGCTCTGTGGCTGGGATAATGATGTCAAAGCCTGGGGTGTCATCAAGGTCTCCAACCATCTGCAAGTGAAGAACTCTTTCTTTCAAATTATGAACATTGGCATCTGATGTCCTCCCTCGTCCAAACCAATTCTGAAGGATATTGGAAGAATTAGTAGATTTATTTTCCTCTCAGCCTGTCCCAGATGACAGCAGAATCAAAGTAAAAAGTGACAGCTCCTGTGCTGTTGATTTAGGCAATAACCCAGTGGTATTAATGAAGGCTGATGAGGGCTGCGCTGATTTGGAGAACACAATATCCACGATAACAAAGTCGGCCGAATTAAAAGCTTAACAGCTTAAAAAGGTATGAGATAGCACAACACATTCTTCTGGGACTTGTCAGGGCTATTCCATTCCTTCTGGAGAGTGGAGATGCTGCCAGATACCATTATCCTTCCTTCGGGGAAGGGTCAAGAAATGACTGTTGGATTTCTCTTTCTATGAAGGATTTTTTCACAGCAACCCAAACCTCTGTGGACAGGGCTTTCATGTGCCATTGCCCCATCAGAACCAGGAGAGGAGAAAAGCGCCAGGTTCCGGAGCTCCATCACCACGTCCTGTCCTTGTCAGGATGAGACAGGCACGCAGCTGGGACCCAACGAGCTCAGAGAGCAAACTGTCCTGCTCACACAGACACTGGCGTGGTGCCGGGAGCTGGAACCTGTGAGAAAACCAAAGGACTTGGGCTGTGTTGTCACTGCCAAGACAGGGGTGGTTTCATGTGGATCTAAATCCCAGTGGCGGTGAGGCCTGCTATCCCCCACCTGGGCTGACACCCACGAGCTAGACTGAGGTAAGAGCGACCTGAGGCGCAGCTCACTGGCACGTTACGTGCTCCCTGTAAAAACACACCTGTTTGGGCAGTGAAGCCCAAGTGATGAATCCTGTGAAGGATTCTGTCAGGAACTTCGTGCAGCTTAGATTGAACGTTAGAAACTGGCCACACCAGGTGGTACGGACCAGGCAGACAGAAGATTTTGTTACCCTGCGATGGGGTGAATGTCACTCCGAGGCACACCCCATGGGAAATGAGGCCATGGCCTGGGGATGAGGGGTGCCCACAGGGGGCAGCGGGGCTCTCGTTATCTCCTCCTGATAGAGACATTCCTGGCGCATGTCGGGTTCTCCTGTCGGCACCCGACTGAGCTCACGCACGGAGGATTTGGCAGGGCAGCCGTGTGGTGGGAGCGGCTGGGAAGTGGCGGAGGATGGCTCGCAGAGCCAAGCAGCCATTCCTCGCTGTTTGTACTTTGGTTCATAGCTGATGAGCCAAATAATCTGAATAAATGGACTTTATTTCTGAAGCCGATACTTGGGCATTTGTAATGCAGATGAATGGGAAGTGTGCGGGGAACGGTGCAGAATGGAGGGTTCTCAGCCCCTGCCTCCAGCTTCATCCTGCTCCTTGTGTGGCAGGAGAAGCAGCCCTCCAAGTGCCTCCCCTCAGTTGAACGGAGTATTTCTAGGGACCCTATCGCCCTGGGTCTGAGCACTACGGTATCCTACACGGTCAAAGGTATCTGGGCACAGGCTCCCAACCCCTGCCTTGCCCCACTCCAGCCTATTCCAGATCGTCATGCTGGCCTGTAGCTCTGCCCAGGCCACTGCCCCCTCTCTCCTGCTCTCCTCCACCCCCGTTTCAGGGCATCAAATTCAAGCTCCTTGTCTTTGCCTACAATACCCTTCACCCCTCTGCCCTTCGGCTCTCATCTCTGATCTCATTGCCCCTGCCTGCTTGCCTGCCTCGGCCAAAACCACCCTGCACCTTCCTCCAGGCCGCGTCCTGCACAGGTCTCGAAAAGCCCGGCCCACTTTGCCCTCATAAGCCTCATCAAGTCCAACAGTGAACAATGAACTCAATAAAACAACCCTCATGCCCAGATGTTTCAGCCAGGTCCTGTTCAAAGCACAGTCACCTCTGGCCCTGGACGCTAACGCATTGACTAGACACCCAGGACACGTTGCTGCAGCGCGACTCAGTAAGAGAAAACAACAAGAAAGCTCCAAACAATATCCCAGAACCCCTTGACCTGGAGACCCTTTCGGTCCTGAGGCTACGCAGTAATGGCGCAGGTTTGTTCAGAGCTGCTCAGAACTCCACAGCGGTTTTCTCTGGCTTAGACTCCAGCCGATAGACTTGTTCGGAGAACTCCTGTATCCAAGATATAACTATTACCCTTCGCTTTCAACCCCGGAAATGCTGAGTGATGTGGCAGCTCACAATTCATCTCTTTATCGGTGCTTGTGTTTATTTATAAGGGTAAAAGGAAAAGCTTTTTCCACAAAAGAGTAAACAGCTGCTTGAAATCTCAAGCCATTGCCATACAGTTGGTGTTTAAAATCTCCTCTGACAATCAGCTGGTCCCTCTCACCGTTCAGGAATCAGGGTTTGCAAGAGGCACTGACTTCACAGAGCCTTGGCTGGCTCCTCCTGGTCTGGTTATCTGCTTGCCGGGACTGAGTCCCTGCTGCTCTCTGCTTGGTGTCATGACTGACACTTGTCTGATCTGGTAGCATTTTACCCACCGTTTGCACAAGTTTAAACAATGAAACCAGGCGACACGCTGGGGAGAATCCAGCCCAGGACCCCTGTCAGGCAAGCGGAAGAGGAGCTGAATTTCAAGTGGTGAACTCTCAGTTGTGCATTTTCATTTCCAAGCCTACCCATCTACTCTGTTAATGAGCTGGGAAACGCTTTTCTTCATTTCTTGCAAAAGCTTTCAAGTCCGTCCCCTACCCTAATCAAACTCCAAATTCAAAGGGAAGGATAAATACCTGGGCTCCGCTGGCCAAAAGAGGTCCTGAGAAAAGCAAACCTCTGCTACTGTGACAAGCGGGGCCTGCATTCTGTCACTCCCTGCTGCAAGGGGACGTTCTCGGAGCAAAGCCTCCCCCGGGCCACGTGGCATAGGGGGATGTGGGGCTCGTTTCCCAGATGGTGTCTTTGTGAGCGGCCACAAGGTGCAGCCAGCAGAGCCGTTGCTGGTTCCTGCTGCCCTGGAGCTCCGTTCCCTCGGCTCTTGAAGTGATAAATTCACGCCTCTGTGCCCAGCTGGCTAGCGATGACAGGGAAAAAATGCTGCTGTCAACTGAGATAAGGACAGAGCCCTTGTCAATCTGCAGACCCGCTTCTTCCTCCAGAGGCAAAGTGAGTCTGTGAGTTCCTCCTGGAAGGCAGACGCCAGGCAGCTCATTCCCGCTTCCAGACAAGAACGTGCCTCAGTCTTTCATACAGGTCAGGGCCATGCACCAGGCCCTCTCCAAAGTTGAGCAAGAGACATCCAGGAGCCCCCCGTACAATGTAAGAACGACAACAAGCTCTGTCAAGCTGGTGCCCAGAGGTGGCTGCAACACCTGCCACTAACAGGAGAGAGAGGATCATCCCAGGTCTCTGCACTAGGGCTGCTTGTGTGGTGTTTACACTGGCTTATTTGGCTTGTTCTCCTGATAAACAGCAAAACAGGCCGTGCATTTGCTCTTGCTCCCCTGGCGCCATGGGGCAGAGTCCCTAGAGCTGACCTGCAAAGGAAAACACTGTCTGGTTCCTTTCCTCCTCCTCTCTGATGTATACAGACAGCTGGAGAAAAATCTGCTTGATTTATTAGAAGTCTCAAGTCTTATCCCACCCTGTGACGCCGGTTTCAGATCCTTCATGTTTCCCCCATGTGCAGTCACCCTGAGCCCCCCCTCCAAGGGGCTTAGCCATTGCAGCTAAGTGCCTGGGAAAGAATCGCACTGCAGCATGGGGCATGGCTGTGCTGGGCTCCATCAACCCAAGGCAGACGTTCTACCTTATTTGTCTCTGGGTGTGTGTCGGGACTGAATCTCAGCCTTCACACAGGTCCTGCAGAGATCCGGGCCTCAGGGCCGGCTCCAGCTTTTTTGCCGCCCCAAGCGGCGAAGAAAAAAAGAAAAGAAAAACCCGATTGAGCTGCCGCTGAAGAGACGGAGTGAAGGACCCACCGCCGAATTGCCGCCGAAGACTAAAGTGGAGCGCTTCAGCTGCCGCCGAAGTGCCGCTATGCCGCCCCAATAACGGACGGATTGCCGCCCCTTTCTATTGGCCGCCCCAGGCACCTGCTTCCTTCGCTAGTGCCTGGAGCCGGCCCTGCCGGGCCTCCTCCTAGCACAGGCTAATTGCTGGAGGCATAATAAGGTTTGCATTGACAGTGTTGTTTCTGAGGTCTGTGCTGTTTGCTAACCGTCTGTTTGGGTGACCCGGAGCTGAGGGTTAGTTTGAATCAATGGCTCACTTGGAAAGGTGGAGACAACCAGAAACCCCTGCACGCTCCACTGGCGGAGAACTGCCTCCGGTACCTGTGGGGAAAGGAATGTGCCCAAATCATGCCTGCTGCCTCTGCACCATACAGGAGCTTTGCAGGTTCCAGGCAGCGCTCCTGGCCCACGCTCAGGCCAGACCGTGACAGTAACTGCTTCTGAATGACCCCAGACATTTTACTCCCCAGTGGGGGTAGTGGCTGGCAGCATCCCAGTCAATGACTGTGTTGGATGGGGCCCACAAATTTAGCTGTGCTCCTCTGTTTCTAAGTGCCACACTTTTGCATCTCTAGGGACTCTGCTGTCTGCAGGGGCGGGCCGATGCTCTGTGCTCAGTTCAAGGCAGACAGTCACAGAAGAGTCAGGGATTTGTAGGTTTTCAGGCCAGACAGGACCATTGTGACAATCCAGTCTGACCTCCTGCATAGCACAGCCAGAAAACTTTGCCCCGCGATTTCTGCATCAAGCCTGTCACCTCTGGGGGAACCAGAGCTGATCTTTGAGTCAGATCTCGAGTCCAGGACACACACGTTGTTCTTTCTGGTTTGTGGTTCTCTCAGTCTAAGCCAGAAGCAATCCAGACAATTTCCCCAGCACTGCCCTTGTGCCACCCAGGGGCTGCTTGTTAACACATCCCTGCCCGGGCCAGCCCCAGGACCTCCCGGCCCAGCCCACATTCACATGCCCGGAGCGTGAACTCTCCTTTGGGCACCTTCCCAGGAGCAGAACATGGGGATCCTGGGAGAAGGGGCTTGGTAACTGCACACAGGCTGCCAGCAAAGCAGAGGGGGAAAGACTCAGGAGTGAGACCAGATCGGGGGGAAGGAGGGAAAACCTATTCAGGAGGGAGTCACTATTCAAAGGCTGACGGACTAGGTCCAAGGCAATCCCTAAATGACGCCTCATTTCCTGTGGCCGTGGTTGAAATGCTGCTCTGCCCACTGCCCCCTCGGCAGTTTCCGAGCAGTAACTCGTCTGGGAGCGAGGAGGGAAGGGTTGAGTTCCCCAGTTAATGATCTGCCAGGGAAAGGCCTCCAGGCTCATTGCTAACCCGGCAAGGCTCTGCCCTGCACGCGCCAGAGGGAGCTGGGCAGGCTCCTGGGCCCAGGGCTGGTGAAATATCTCGGGCAAGGAAGGACAGGCCTCCCTCAGCCAGGGTCAGCAGCCTGAGGGGGACGTTTGTGCTCCAGACGAGAGTGTGCTGCAGGCAGTCCTGCCTTGGTGCCACAGCCCAGCACTCTCAGGAGACGCGCACCTCTGTGCAGAGGACGCGCCCAACGCTTCCTGCTGCTGCGGGAACCCTGCTGCCCACATCTGAGTCCTCATCCTCCGTGGCAGGAATGAAATCAGCTGCAAATCTTCAGGACATTCATTCCCCGAGGAGTGAGGTGAGAGCAGCAGCGCCACTGCCCAGCTGCACAGGACTGCCTGGAGTGCAACATCCGGTGCATTGGACCCAAACTAGAGTGACAGGGCAGTTGGGGAATCCAAGAGCCAAACTCTGTGCAGACTTCCTGCCTGGTTCTCCATTGCCCGGCGCTGTGTGCACCCATTTGCGCCAGTGCAGAATGGGCGTGAGATCCACAGTGGCTGATTCAGGAATGTGGTGCACACACCTGGACTGATGTCATCGATTGTGCCGGGTGGCAAGGAGAAACAGGCCATTTGCTGCACTCTGCTTCCTGCCAGGAAGGCTCCCATGATCTTGGCACATTTGATTGGCGAAATCCTCTAGCCAGTTCCCCGCCCGCAGAGTGTGCTCCCGGGAGCGAGCTGCTAGCACACAAGCAGGTATTGGCCTCATTTGCACCATCAGACTTGGCGTCTAGTGCTCCGCAGCTTGGGCTGTGGGTGCCTCTCAGGCAATATATTATAGGGATTTATGGGCTTCTCGCCAGGTTTCTCCCCCATGATTGCCAACGAGGGGATAAAAGACCCATTGCTGCTTTGAATGGAGTCTAATGTCAATGGCCTCTCTCCGGCCGAATTCAATCGCCACGGCCCATTTTATTTTAACCAAAGTTGACTGAGCTGCTTCTGGCCAAGTTTGCGATTAGTTTCCCAGCAAACATTTCAGTGTCCCAGGTCCCAGGTCTCCGGGGGCTCTGCCGTTGCCTCCCTTCAGCAGGACGTGCCAGAGACTGGGAGGAAGGCTGCAGGGCTTGGTCCGATGCCTTCATTCTGGCTTCCAGATGCTCCCTCCTCTCCCTGGCCCTACTTCTCCACCACTGACGATGCCCAGGAGCCAGACCCCTTATCCCATGTCTCCTGCCTGGCCTACCAAAGTCCAGGGCGAATTCCCATCCTATCACACCGCCCAGGTGTCCATGTCTGCGGTGGGCAGTGGGGCGGGCACCTCTGCTGCACTCCCAGGGGAAGCTGCCCGTCCCTTCAGCATACAGGGGCTGCTTTCAGTGTGACCTTATGGAAGTGTAAACAAGTTTGGCTCCAATACCACAATGGGGAACGCTCCTCTGCCAGGGTGGATATAAATGGGAGTGATGAGCAAATGTCTGCCTGCCCCACGTCCACAGCTGGGGTCACTGGGGCAAGGCACGAGTCATTTTGGCTCTGAGATTTGGAGAGTGGTTTGCAATTAGCTAAATGAATTGGGGAAAGCAAATACTGTGAGAAAAACCCAAAGCCCTCCCCAAGCTGTGCCCACGCCTAGCTCCAGAGCTGAGTGAGGGGCTCAGGGATCCTGGCCTGGCAGCGGGAAGCAGAAATCTTTTCAGCTCCCCTAGGCAGACGCAGGAGGTGTCCTGGAAACAGAGACGCGCCTCAGCCTCTGGCTGCTTATCCACCTGGGCTGTCTGGGGCTCCCCATCACTAACAATGGAGCTCCACCTCCAGCATGTCTGACACTTCCGGCATCACTGTGGGGGCTTCGGAGCTTGTTGCAAGCAACTTGCTTCCTCCAGAATGCCTGGAGCTCAATGCACCCAGCCTGACCTGGCCTGGCCTTTCCCAGCCCGTAGGAATCCAGCCGCCTCAGAGAACAAAATGCGCCAGGTTTGGTGTTTGCATCCTGCAGTCCAAGGGCAAATCGCAGCTTTGGAGTGTGCAGGAGAATCAGGGCTTTAGAGGCACTTGGTATGCACGAGGGTGTGAATGCGGATGAATGAAGGACCCCGGGGAGCAGAACAAGTGGAAACATTTTCATGTTTGTAATCAAGCCTGGCTGCTGTGCTAGAGCCAAGCGTGCATCCCATACCAGGAAGGAGCAGGGAGCGCAGCCCCTTCCAGACGCATTGGCCGGGCTCTGAAGGAGCTGGCTAGGTGGGGCTGAGACCGGAGCAGCCTCGGAGCAGGAGACCTCGGCTGATGACAATCTTGGTTTCATTTACAGAAAAATGGTTGTTTCTGGTGCACAGGGAAGGGGTGAATGCAAAGCCTGATGCTGGGAGGATTTAAAGCATCGTTAGTCACACCAAGACTTGCATATTCACTGTGGTCTGAGCTACCAGTCAGCCTCTTGCAAGAGCTCTGTCCTCACTGCCACCTCAGGCTGGGCAGAAGAGCGACGGGATGGATGGTAATTGAGACATTCCCCTGTCCTTTGGAGAGCCAGCCAGCAAGGCCCTATTTATTATGTCACTGCATTAGGTTCCACTCCCGCTTAAATAGCCATTACAGAGCAGATCCAACCCGAAACAGCCGTTTCCAGCGCTATTCTGTCACTCTAATAGATATTAGCTTCATACGGCACCTCCCTGCAGCAGGGCTGTTCTTTATTTTAATTACTTGGACATATTCCCATTATGAGCCATTAGCTGCTATGCAGAGTGGTTTGATCTCAGAGCCTCATAAATCCCGACAGCTCAGACACAAGGAAGGGAAGAAGCAGCTGCTCGGAAGGGAGCTGGGGCGAAGGGACCCCGAAACCCCCAGACCCTGGCTCCATGGCAGGACAACCAAACTCATGACATGGGGAGGGAGAATGGTGCCATTCATGTGCAGATCCCAGGCAGGTCTTCAGCACCCAGTGACATGGGCTATTGCAGTGGCGAAGTTGGGGCTCCCCTTCCACTCCTGTCCCGGGAGCCTCCCGCTCTGCAGCACCTGCTGACTGGCCCTTCTGCCACGCCTGGCTTTGTGCCTTCATCTCCTTCCAGCTCTCCAGCTCTCCTCAGGAACGCACTCGCTCCCCTCGCCTGCTCGTCGGTGTTTCACTCTCGGAGCCGGTTTGAGGCAGAGTTTGTACAGAAGAAGTTACACAACAGTCCAGCTGCCTCATTCTGCATATCAGAGAGCTTGGGGCCAGCACATTTAAACCTGATCTAGGAAACGTATATGAGGCACCATTAGCCAGTGGAACTTGCTGCAACAAACTGTCACCACAGCTGAGTGCTTGGCAGGAGGGAAGAACAGAACTGGACATTCCTGGGAAGAGCCAGAGTAACAACAGTAAGGGTGAGAAACAGGAAGGGAGATAACCCTGCTGCCTGGGGCTCAAAGCCAGCCAGCCCCTGAGCGGGTAGGAAGGAGCTCTCCTTGGGGGCCACTTGCCTTCTCTGGGGCTTCTTCTACCTTCCTCTGCAGCATCCAGTCCTGGCTGGAGACAGGACACAGGGCTAGCCGGGCACCTGTCTGACCTGGCGTGGCACTGCCTACGTGCCCTGGTGTGATGTCCTCACAGCGCCCCTCTAAGCAGCCGGACATGGGGCCTGGGCCCAACCCATCTCTGGGGAAAGAGTCCCACTCCTTCAGTGGGGGCTGGAGGGGGCTGTAACCTGCCTTTCCATGCACAGGGACCTGCTCTCCTGCTCCCGTAGTGATTAGAGGCCAAGGAGTGGGAGGGAGGAGACCCCTGAAGGATGGGGGGCTGTGGGCTCCTCACCGGCAGCTCATTTCAGGGCACAGGAGAGAATCGAGCTGAGGTCAGATAAAGACGGATATAATCCCATGTGACAGCAGCAAAGTGCAGCCCCTGGGAAAGGCAATTCCCCTTCCCCGCCTGCTCGTGTAACTCACACACCTCCTGAGAGTGGTGGTCTGGCCCCTCTAGTGGCACCGAGACCGATTAGTGACTCTGCTAAAGGCCAGGTGGCTTTTAGCTCATGCACTAAGCTCCAGAGGGCCCAGGTTCGATCCCACCCGACGACGACTGGGATCTGTCGGCGTTACTCTCGCTTTAACAGGTGCCATCCCAGCCAGCGTGAAATAACATTCACAGATGGAACCTCACTTGACTCACTAACACAGAACCCTTCTGCGCTGAAAGTGTGTGCTCCTGGCACTGCTCTGCCTCTCCTGGGCCCGGGGACCCGGCGCCTCCTTAACTGACTTTTAATTAAAAGTCAGGGATATTAGAAAAGAGAAATCAATTCCTGTCACAATTAAGACTCGTTTTAAATAATCGCTGTGTGTTTCAGAGCAGGATTCTCTCTGGGCTCAGTGACCTGTACTGTCATAACATCCGCTGGCTCAGACAGCCGTAGGTAAATATTTCATCTGAATTATGCATGTCATCTGGCAAGCAGGAGGAAGGTGTCTCTTGCCAGGCACTGCCCATGAGGCACCAAGGCTCCCTGTGCCTCCAGAGCCATGCCTGGGAATGAGGTGAATGAATTTCGCAGCCTTCGGGGGCACGTTGCTCAGGGCTATGGTTTCTATAGCACGAGGGCCTGTCTCTGAGACCTTCATGCTTAGCAGTGTCTTGCTCCCCACGGGGTCCCGTTGCTGCTCTGTCTGGCAGAAATGGACTCTGCAGCCCCAGGAATCACTTCGCTCACCACTGGGCTCTGCCCTGGGTTTGCTGCATGGGGAATTGTGTTGCAAAGTCCACAGCTCACCCTTCAGTTTACATTCTAAACGGGGTTTGCTTGAGACTTGAAATAAACAGGAAGACACCCAGAGTATCTTGTGACTGAGTTAAATGAGAACCCGCCACAGGGAATCGGAGGTGGGAACTACAGCAGCCTTTGGAAACAGACCACATTGATTTCTGAGCCCCACCCAGCAAGGAGGATGAAGCCAGTTAATTTAAGCAAGCACCCAAGACAAGAAGTGTAGGAGACAAATCAGGGCCTGTGAATACAGGCTGCAGCTCCCATTTGGACCTGTCCAGCCCCAACCCAGCACTCCGGAGAAGCAGTCCTCCAGCTGTGTGCCCACCCGCAGAATTTATCATACTGGGCTGATCACCTCTCTAGACACCTGGTCACTAGCTGGCTCATTTCACCACTTGCACTGGTACATCAGCCAGAACGGTCTGTGGAAAAGCCCCAGCTAAGTGTCTGCCTCAGAGGGTGTGGTGGGGCGAGAGGAACAGCCGAGATCTCCGAAGTCAGTACTTCCACAGGGCTGCATTTGCTGGAGCAGTGACCAGCCTGGAACAGTTTGTACAGGGGGGTCTGAGAGCCATTGAACCAAACTGTAAACCCTGGATATGCTGGAAACCACTTCAAGTCAGGGGGTGCTGCAGTACCCCCAGTACCCCCAATTCCAGCACCTGTGGCCTTGAGGTTCAGTCCAAGGATTCATAGCAAAGACAAGGGGGCCGGGCTGGGGGAGGGAGGAGCCGAGCGACCCTGCTCCCGCTGCAGTGGTGACTTCTCCCTGTGGGGCTGGGGCTGGTTTCCTGTGGCCTGGCACATGGGGTTACAGTGCCCCCCTGACAGAGGGGCAGGTGG
The DNA here is from genome assembly GCF_027887155.1 of Malaclemys terrapin pileata. Taxonomy (NCBI): domain Eukaryota; kingdom Metazoa; phylum Chordata; order Testudines; family Emydidae; genus Malaclemys; species Malaclemys terrapin. The sequence continues at coordinate 19,199,146 of NC_071526.1, read as the reverse complement.
GACCAACCTGAGTGGTGCTGCAACCCCACCTTTGCCACTCGGTTTGGGGCCCCAGGCAAACTGCCCTCCCCTCTGGGCAGCCTGGCTGCTCCGTGGTAATCTGAGACTGTCCCATTCACCGTGCCCTGCCCAGCACTCCCAGCACAGGGCTGATGGACGTCCTCGGGGAGGGGGTGACCCCAGCGAAGGCAAGAACCTCACGGGAGCCGAGTGAGATGGGGAAATTGCCCCCCTGGCAGCAAGGCCGTCAAGCTCCGCAGGCCTGGAAGAGTTACACGTCTTTGTCCAGGTGCCGGGGGGCAGCTGAGGCTCTGGGAGTCGGTTCTCTCACTGCAGGTGCTGCTGTGGAGTGTGTCCCACACAATGCAGCCGGGCAGCCGGTCCCCAGGCCCTGCGGTTGATGTCATTGTCAGCGCCGCTTTCCAGGGCCCGGTGGGGGAGGGCTGATGCGCTGAGCCGAACTGGCTCATTTGGTCAGTTTCTTGGTTTAAATAAGTGCCTAGACTGTCCCCCCCCACCCCAAGTTCAGGCAGCCCCCCCAGTCGCTACCCAGGCTGCACCACAGGAAGGTTGGACTGGGACACTGGGTTTGTGCTCTGGTTGGGGGCCGGCCCCCACTTACGTTGCCAGGGAAATCTACTCACCCTTTGCCCTGATGCTGGCTGAGGCACGGTACAAACAAACCGAGGGGAGTGCTGGCTGAGGGGACAGGGAGCCTTAGGCGCGTGTGCTCATTCTGCTGTGTGACTTGCAGCAAGTCACTTCCCTTCTCTGTGGGTCAGATCTTCTGCTGGGGAAGCTAAGGGAACCAGGTGGCTCTGGCCTGGTGCCCCAGTTTATCCCTCTGTAAAACAGAGGTAAGAATATTCAGCCACCACACAGGGAATTCAGGAAGCCATATTGATATTTGCAAAAACATGGAGATGCTTGGAGAAAAGCCTCCACAATGGGGCAGAGCGCTTAGCTCATTCTGATTAACAAACAAACGGCTTCAGTTCGGGGAAATGTTTCCCCAACAGATGGTCACATTTCCAAATTGTGGTGGGTTTAAGACTGGGCCCCAAAACCTTTACAGCATCCCTGCAAGATCTGCCCTAGGGAACCATTCACCAATAAACAAACAAGTGGCAGTACCCGAACATCAGCGACTGTAAGTGGATTCTCCCCTCTCCAGTGAAGGCTGCAGGGAGGTCTCCAGATCTCTCTCAGCTTCTCTGCGTAAGAGGGGAGGCTGGGAGAAAAGCTGCTTGATTAATGAAAATATAAAATGATGAGGGTTTTTTTAAAGATAAGAAATGTCCTAGTTGGTCTCTCTGCCCTTTAAAAGTTCTTGAAAACTTGGGAGTCTTGGAGGAAGAGAAATTGATTTCTCTAGGTTTCTTTTGTACCTCGGGGCAGAAAGTAAATTCAAAGAAGCCCTGACATGAAAGGTTAAAATCTCTACTGAGGAGGCTGAAAATAAGATGTCACAAAGATAAATCAAAACCTGATACCTGGATTCCACAGCAAAGATGCTACGGGTCTTACCCAAGGTCTTGTAATTAGAATAATGGAGGTCAGAAGCTGAAATCCAGTCTGCCTTGGAAACAGAATTAGGAGTACCACCAAGGACCTTGGATAAACTTCGGATCAAATGGCCACATTCTGCTCTCCTTTGCATTGGTTTACATGCAACACAACTCATGGGCTTGCACCAGTGTCAATCTGGAGTCACGGAGAGTGGGATCTATCCCCAGGTCTCTTCTGTATAATTCCCAGGCTGGCCAGTGATTCCAAGCTCCATTCAGTTTTGCACATCAGATTGGTGGAAAGAGGTTTATCTGCAGGTTGAGCTCTGCAGAGTGAAGATCCTGCTTGAGACAATCTGAGAGGGCCGGAGAAGAACCTGTCCTGCTGTAAAGGCTCTGAGACACACTGAGCCGGAGCTCTGTATGCTTGGTCTCTGCTGAATTAATGCACCAAGTCCTAGCAGCGACGGCTGGGGTGAGCTCCATCACTACTGTCAGGAAGCCACGCGGAGCCCCGGCCTCTGCAGCAGCAACATCCAAGTAGCGGCTCTGCGGCAAGAAGGGCGAGACCAGTGCATGCCCTGCTCAGAGTGCGTCTCCCAGCCAAGATTGCTCCAGGAGTTCCCGGGCTGGAGTCCAGCTTCCAGGAGATGACAGTGGGAAGGGCTTTCCTGCAGGGCGGGAACATCCCAGTGATGGAGCTTGTGGGAGCTGCAGCTGAGCTAGGGGGCAGGCACATAGCAAGGGGTTTCTGCTGTGTGCCACCCCCAGCCTCAGGGGTATTGCTGTTTCTGGCTTACGCTTTACAGTTTGTGGGGCCCATGGATTGTCTGGCCAAGAGAAATACTGAAATAGCATCCCTGTGCAGGGCAAAATGGAGACATCTCTATTCCTACCTACGTAGCCTGTCACAGCCTGCTCTAGGAGAGACAGCATCACCCAATTGTCACCGTAACGTCAGCTGACGAAGAGCTGCAGGACCGACTCCGTTCTAGACAGCCTGTCTCCCGGGGAGAGGCTGAAGGCTCTCGGTCTCTGGTTTATCAGCAGAAAAAGGTAGCAGTCGAGCAGACAACACTGGAGAGTGAGACCCAACAGCTGGGAGCTGAAACCAGACAAGTTCACACTAGAAATAAGGGGAGGGGAATTAACTACTGGAGCAGCTGAGCTGGGGATGTGGTGGATGGCTCTTCCTAAAGGATCTGCTCTGACTCAGCCACAAGGGCTGGGCTGGGAACCACCAGCTGGAATTCCCCAGCCTGCGCCACGCAGGAGGACAGACCAGACAATCCCAATTGTCCCTCCTGGCCTGACTCTCTGTGATGCTGAGCGCAGGTAAGTCAGTCGGTGTAGGCCAGGCACAGTCAGTTCACATTGCCTCTGACTATGATTAAAAACGATCCTCTGACAATATTTGACAAAGTCTCTGAGCTTCTTCTCCGAGTGTGTGGTGCCAGGCGGGAGGCATTACTGATGTCTCATAGCGAGAGACCAGCTGGAAACACCCGTGGCAAGAGAAAATAGCTAAACAGAATCTCCTAATCTTCCAAATTAGCCGGTCTATTTACTCTGCATTGCTGGGACGCGGTACAGGATTTAGGGCCCTTTTGAAAGCGAGTTCTTTTCATGCACGTGGCAGAGAGCTCATTCCAATTGCACCTCCAGGAAGGGGGTTCCTGGGACACCCGGAAGTGTTTGGGTTTTACTAACTGGTCCCCCACTAAAGCCTCATTTCTGCTCCCCCGTCTTGTATCTGACGCCGTTGGCAGCAAGTCTTGCAAGTGCTTCTCCCCTGGTGCTTCTAATCCTGAAACCTGCCTGGCTCCAGCCCATGCCAAGGGCTGCCTGCTCCTGGCCTTATCACTGGGGTTGGAGGAAAAGTCATGTCGGGAAAAACGCAAAAGTGAGAAATGTATAGTAGAGCAAAGGCCATGTTCTCACAGACCCTGATACGCCATCGGGATATCATTTACTAGGCAATGAACATGGGTCTCTGTTGCACTCCCTGTAACTCAGCTCTGCTGTCTCCACTGGCCCTGGGAGGCACAAACCCCGATGCTCCTTAGGGCATTTAGACGATGGGCTGAACGCAGCACCAGCCTGTCAAGGCGTCACTCCCATCTCCTCCCTTGGGAGAATGTAAAGCAAGATTTGCCCATTTGCCGGGGGGTGGAGGGACGACAGTTCTGTCCCGTCTCGTATCTTTGACTCTCTGCTTTCCTGCCCCATTTTCCTAGAGGGGATACAGGTCACACCCTCTGCAGCAGGGCTGTCCCAGAGATGTGCCCTGTGCCAGGATGGGAGGGAAGCTGTGATGCCAAAGGAGCTGTGCTAGGTGGAGAGTGCCGGAGGCACAGGGCAGGTTTCCTATGGCCCGAACCAGGGGCTGGGTAGCGGCAGCCCTGCCCTGCCCCTTGTGTAGCCATGGACAAAGGTCACGGAGCAGCACGGAGCCAGGCCGCTGTGCCAGAACATTTCCCGTAAGGGTCATTAACAACATTCTGACCCTCTCTGCGGCCCCTCTGCTCCCCTGAGATTCTGACTCCTGGAGCGTTGTAGAAATTAATAGGCACCAGGTCATTTTGTCCCTTCCCCTAGAGGGGTTGGGGAAGGATCCATCTCTGAGCGAATCCCGGCGTGTGCTGTCCAGGCCTGTGTTTGATAGCTAACAGGGCCATCGTCTGCCCTTGGTGAGTTCAGGGACGGCTCTGGGTTCCCAGTGTGCATCGCTTGTTAACGGTACCTTAGAGTATATTTCACTCTGCCTTGGCAGGGCAGGAGGCGTTTGCGTTTGGCTTGGCAGGCCATCAGTGGAAGCAGGCGTGAGAGGCAATTTAGCCTTCAAATAACCTGGCCCTTTGCGACATTCCTTGCGCTCCCCCACAGCGGAGGACGCAGTTAGCCAGGAGGGATGCAGCTTAGTGAGTTGTGGGTGCACCTGTCCCTCACCAGCACCTTGCACAGCCCCATCGCAGGAGTGGCCCCAGTTCATAGCAACAGGGAGCTTGTATCAAGGCAGGAACCTGCCCAGTTATTTCAAAATTATAAGCAGCATAATTCATCCCACGCAATTAGTCTAAGAGCTTCCACTGGTGCCGAGACACCACCGTAAAACGGTCCAAGTGGCGCTGTCTCCTCAGGAAGGCGTCAAGTTTCTGAAGTGTGAGATACAAAGTCCCATGTCCCTGGGAAACACACAGGCAGGAGACCCAGGAGCGGAAGGGATGTTTGTGCTAAATGGGAAGGAGGAAGGAAGATGAACTCCCTGCGTTTCTATCCCATTAGCACATTTACCACCGATTACAAACTCCTGTTAAACCCGGGCAGCTAACAGCCAGAAAGCTGCCTGGGGCTTTTAACCCCTCCCGGGAGGCGGGCAGAGGGCGCTGAGCGCCAGCGTTTTTATTCTAACCACATCTGCAGCTTGCAGCACGTGGAGCGTCTGAGTCCGTCCCAAGGCACCAGCTCAGCACATGTCACCAGAACAGGTGCCCTGCGCAGAGCGCGATTTGCTGCTGCTGGGGAGATGCACAGAGGATTTCAGAGCCGACCTGCAGCAGGCTGTGCAGCTGGGATGGTTTGGGGCTGGCCCAGTCTCTTTCCAGCATATTTACCAGGTTGCCTCCTTCACTCTGTCCAGGATGCTGTGGGGCTGGCGGGTTTTCGGATGGGGTGTGTGCTTGGTGGGCAGATCTGGCCCCGGGGGGCTGGGCGGGAGGGGACAGGGAAGATTTCTCTCACTCTCCACGGTTCCAGAGACTTTGCCAAACCCTGCTCCAGATTTGCCAGTTCAGATAATGTCAAACGAGAGGGAGGTTGTTGCAGGAGGGCAGGGTCCAGGGGGAGGGAGAGGGAGACACGGGTGGAGGGGACAGACACAGACAGACGGGGGGAGGGAGGGAGCTTGCTCACATGCTGGTGGCTTTGTCAGGCTTTCTCAGCGCTCCTCTCCCAGGCTCCTGTCCCGGCTCACAGTGCGGCCGTGTGGCCAAGTGGCGGCTGTGCCCGCAGGCCCACCACGCTTGTCAGCAGTGGGGTGAGTAGAAATACCCAAGGGCAGAGTAGAGAGAGGGATGAATCTGTGTATCTCCAGCCTGGGTCGCCACCCTGCTGAGCCTGGGTCACCGTTCCCCCCCGCCAACGTAACTGCCTTCCCAGCCCCGCCCCCCAGCCCCATCTTGGGCACTGCGTGTACAGCCGGTTCCCCTATCCTCTCCCTCTCATGCCTCTGCCCAAAGCACACTGGGCATCTCATGGCCAGGCTGGTAAAGCGAAGGCAGCGTGGCAGGGAGCGAATGAGGCTGCTTGGCCGGGACCCCACCCAGCCGCAGCACAGGTGCTTGCAGTCACCTTGCCAGAGGCCGCATTCTGCTTTGATCCGAACACTCCCGGTGGTGGTTTAAGTGATGCTCAGACTCCGTGTTCCCACTGTGGTGTATGACTAATTGGAGAAGTGTGTAATCGCATCCTTCGACCATGCTGCCATTCCTCAGTCTCTGATTACACACGCTGTCGCTGGCATGCTGATAGATAACAGATAACAATGCTGCTTTCTCTCCAGTCTCGCAGGCCAGCCTCATTGGGAAATTCGTCTGGGCCTTGGAGCAGGGTTGACACCAGGGCTTTAGAGATGGGTCTGAAACCGAGCCGAACCCACTGGGATCCAGGCCCATGTCTGCAGAGAGACACTGGACTGGCGCCCACGCCGACTGTTCGTGCGAGCCCCTGTGATGTACCAGGCATTTCCCAGACAGGCTTGTGCTCCAGGCGCATCCAGAGGTTAGGGGAAGGAGCACAGGCACCACTCATCTAGAGACACCCACCGATCAACTCGATTTACTGCCACCTTCCCAGATCCCCTAGCGTGGAGCCACCTGGGACCTGCAGGCTAAGGCTGGAACATTTCTCTCTAGGCACATCGGCTTGTGCAGCCCAGCCAGAGAGACACCAGAGCTCTCCTGTCACTGCACTGGGAAGCCAGGGGAAAGGGCAGGAAACTCCTTCGAGTCTGTGGTTGGCTTGACAGGAAAACCAGGGTGAGAGGTCTCTGGTGGAGAGCAGAGCAACCCTACCAGAATAATAATGTGTGTGCTGCCCAGTGAGGATGAGAGACCCTACAAGAAACAAACCAGAGTGCTAACAATAAATAATACCACCACCTGCCCAGGGACCTCGACCTCAGGCCCCTGTGAGCTGGGTCAGTATCTGCACCTGCTTTGCACAGATGGGGACTCTGAGGCACAGAGCAGTGAAAGGAATTGCCCAAGGTCACACAATGAGTCAGTGTCAGAGATGGTTGACAGAAGTCCCGACTCCCTCCTAGGTCTGACCACTGAACAATGCTGCCTGCTTCCCGAGCAACCACACAACACCTCCCTGTCCACTGCCCATGCTCAGCACCCTGACAAGCCCCATTTCCTTCAAGAACCAGCAGTACGATCCCAGCTTCCATGGCTTACGGTGACAGACGCTAACTAGCCAGGAAGATGCTGGACTCTTCCCTGGCTGGTGTCCGCTGAAAGCTGTGCTCCCTCCTACTGGTAAAATCCAATCTCGCCCCGTCCTGCTCCCGGCGCCTTGCTCCTGGACAGGCTCTAATCAGTCTGAATGGGTTTTGTTCAGCCTTTGCCATGTAATTACTCTTGCTGCCATGGGAATTACACTGGAAATATGATATGTCACATCCTCATTAGGCTTGTGCCTGCCGCCCCCCTGCAGCCCGGGCTGCGCTGGCATTTCCATTACGGCCCAGCCTGGCCTTTATTACCTGGGTCGTTTGCAATCGCGTTCGGCTGGAGCTTTGCATAGGAGGTGTCAGCTGCGAGGGGAACATCCTGCTGCCAGGAAATGGAATCATTAGGCGTCTGTTAGTGACTGGGAAATGCCATCACTTAGGCCTCATGCCACCTATTCTCCACCCAGCTGCTCCTGCGTCTGGGGAGAGATGCTGGGCTGGAGGTGAAGGGAGACGCAGTTGCAGAGCGGAGGGGAGGGGACCAAGGCTGCTGAGGCCTCTGAGGGTGCGTCTACACTGCAATGAGCCCCCCGCGGCTGGCCTGTGCCAGCTGACTGGGGCTCCGGCAAAGGGGCTGGAAAATTGCAGGGTAGGTGTTTGGGCATGGGCCGGAGCCCGAGCTCTGGGTCCTCTCCCCTCGCCAGGTCTCAGAGCCCAGGCTTGAATGTCTACACCAGGGTTTTACAGCCCGTGAGCCTGAGTCAGCTGGCGCAGGCTGGCCGCGGGGGTTTAACTGCGGGGTAGCCCTACCCAGAGGGGCCCAACGGGGCGAAAGAGACAGTCGCAATTTGTAAAGACGTGTTCGTGTCCCTGGTATCTCCGTAACTGCTGCCCAGTCCATGTGAGCCAGGGCTGTCACGGGGTGGCTCACCTGCATTGGGGTCTCTCTCCCACCACCCGGCAATGGGCTTTTCCTAGGGCAGCAGGAGAGAAGGGGAAGCAGGCGGAGAGGAGAACTGCCTCTGAGGTCACAGTCCCACCAGACGGAGCGTCTTACAGGACCCAGTCAGGCTTTGCACCGTGGGTTTGGTTTATGTAGTACCACAGTTAGCCCCGAAGGCACAATGTGGGTCGCAGAATTTACCCTGAGCACAAGTTAATCTCAGAATCACGGTGACTGTCCGGTCTGGTCCTGCCTCTTTCCCCGAGGGCAGCCTCTGCTGGCAGTGGGGATGGCTGGCACCCCCCTGGCTGGTGGCATTCGCAATGAAGTGTTTGCGCTAGTGAAAAACAACAACAATAAACAGTATTTTCAACCCCAAACTCCTGCCTGCCTACAGTCCGGACACGGGATCCCAGGGCACTTTGCATAACAATCTGGCTCTGACCCCGGGTCCCTGGCCAGTGTTTTTCCTCTCCTCACTGGTGTGAGCTGCCCCCTTCCACCCTGAGGTGGCTGCATTTCAGTGGTGACACTTTCCTGTATTTCTGGACCTGCTTTGAGGTCCCTTTGGAGCGAGAGAGAAAGACCAGCTGTTTCTCCAGGGGTGGGCACTGGGGCACTGCTCACACAGCCGGACCCTGATTTTCAGACGGTGCTGAGCACCTGTAGCTTCTACTGTCTTCAGTGAGACTGGTGGGTGATCAGCACTTCTGAAAATGAGGCCAATTGTTATTGCAAAGGCCTTTGAAAACCCCTGAATTAGACGGAGAATTTTAACTTGGTCTCTTGATAGTGACCCTTAAGGGGGCTAAATCCTTATTTTTTCCTCCAAATTTGCAGCATTCTACCAAGCAGAAAGCGTCTGGGCCAGTAAGACCCTCCCTGATGCTTTATTGCCACAGAAATGGCAATGTGGGCAAGAATAGTCCATTTTAGTTTTCTTTTAAGGAAACATTCACCGATTTCCAGAGAAGGCTCCTGGCGCGTAGCTTCTCAGGGTAGGCCAATGCTGCAGTGTCAGCTCAGGGTCAGTAGAACTCGAGTTAGCAGACCTTGAGTTTGTTAAGCTAGGGCTTGCGTGTCTACACTCATTTGTAACCCCAGGTTAGGAATAGTTGAACCCTGGTTCCCAACCTGGGGCTCCGGCATCTACACTGCATTGCATGGATTGAGTCCAACCACCCATATCCCAGACCTCCTTGCAGCCACTCGAGCTCTTTGTTCGTGATGCAGTGTGGGAAAACTCGACTGCCCAGAGGACAAAGGCAGTCGGCCCATGGAATTGTGGGATACCTTTGGCGGACTCCCAAGGCAGGTGTCCAGTGGGGCTGCGTCTACACTGCAAAGCAATAGGGCTTGGACCCTGGTCCGGGCCTTGACTCAGGCTTGGACCCTCCACTCCTGTGTGGCCCTGGGTTAGTGCGATTTGTGTGTAGGCTTGAGCTGGAGTTTGAATGGTGGGCTTACACTGCAGTGCAGACATCCCCTCAAATACAGCTGGCACAAACCGCAGCTGCGGAAGGGAAAGGGTTGTTTCTGCCATTGTTATTCTTCCCCCGAATTATAATGCAGATTGGACACTCCTAGCGTTTCCTCTCGTTCTGTTTATTTAAGCAATATTTTTGCAAAGCTCTGTAGCAATCTCACCGTGGGAAGCAAACATGACATTATAATCAGGGCTTATTACAGTGCCTTCCAGAGCCCAGGGCTTCCCCCGATTCTCCTCCTAATTGGCTGCAAGTTTTTAACTGCAGAAACGGAAAGGAGGGCCCGGGACTGCCAGCGAAGGAGGCAGGGGCAGAGGCTGAGCGGCGAGGAGCTGGGTTGCACTAACCCAGACAAAGAGCTCAGTCCGCTTGCACTGAAACCAGACAGAGCTCTGACCTGGCTGCATCCGGGGCAGGAGCAGAGCCAAAGGCAACAGGCTCTGGGGGCTCTGAGGGGGGTTCTGGATTTAGGCTGATCGTCTCAAAGGGAGCCAGAGGGCATCAGGCACTCACCGTGCTAGTGCTGGGGCCCAGCACGGCTCAGGCTCCACTGGGCTGGGTGCTGCAGACACTACAGACATGGCCCCTCTTCGATAGCACGCGGCTGCCAGGCTCCTTGGGGCTCCTCTGGGTACCCCAGCCTTGGTGCGTAGCGGAGATCAGGTGGCCCATAAGGCAGCATCCATTGGCGTGCAGTGTGTGTGGGGGGGCTGTGTGGCGTCTGCAGGCAACTCAGCTGGGCTGGCGGGGTTGTTTCTGCACCGGGCTGCAGTCCTAAGGAACACTGCTGGCCACGGTCACAGAGAAAGGGATCTTCACGTCAGCCAGAGCCCCCGGCGCCTGCTGCACCTCACATGCCCTGCGCCCCGAGGCAGTGATCCTAGAGCGACCAGTGCAGTCCTGCCATCGCCGAGAGGGGTTACCGCTGGGCCAGGGGCCCTCTCCTCACCAGGGGCTGACTGAGCTGCCCCCCTGACGCCCCCAGAGAGCGACACATGGCAGTGCCGAGCAGGGCCTCCAGGCTGCCCCCCTCTACCCCCCGGGAAAGACTTTTCAGTATAAACTAAGGTGTAAATTCAAATTGTGCTGGTTACACCCCAGGTACCCCATGGGGAAGCCCTTATTCTGGGGCAAACGGGGCCCTTTTTGGTTTAGCTTCCGTCACTTGGGTGGGGGTTCAAGCTAACTGAAAAACCACTCTGATACCAGCGTAAGAGAGTCCAGGGGGTGGGGGACAGGGGCTGTGCCCATATGCCTCTGTCCATATAACTGCTAACACCTTCCCACATAGACAAGCCCTTCCTCTTTATGGTTGGCGCTTTGTTGCTTTGACCTTCAGTGCCTGTTGCAAGGTTTTTCTGTTTAGTCAGGTGAAAGCCTCTGGAGTGGCTGAGATTTCTCCAATTCCTATTTGCTTTTGAGCTCTCTGGCCCCAATTCAGCAAATAGCACGGAAGTCAATGGAAATTAAACACGTGTTTAAATGCTTTGCTGAATTAGGAGCCATTTGCATTGTTTCCACTGAGGTAGCTTGGATCATTACGCATGTGTGCCTGGGTTGTGAGAGCCACCTCTGACAAATTCAGGAATAAATAGAACAGAGCCGGTTCCTGCAGACCGTGGGCAGCTGTGCTGATGGGCGGCTAATGACGGCTGGGCCGATGGATGCCTTGTGATGGATGAACTTGCCATCCCCGCAGTGCTGACTGCTGCAGCAGCCAAGACACAGCCATGCAGCACTGAAAATGGAAGATAGCGCAGACTGCAGACCTGGGGGCTAAGCCAGTGTCACACTTGAGACCTTAAACTAAATCTGTATTTCCTGGATTAAGTTCCCAGGGTCTCCTTAACTCTGTTCTTCTGCATGTGTGCATTGCAATAGCCCCGGGGGCTCAGCAGAGAACAGGGCCATGAGTAGCATTGAGAGCTCATGCTCAGAATTGACAAAAGGAGGGAGAGGAAAGAGAAGCACGGCATGTGGACGGGATCACGCCAGCATGTCAGGGCAGAGCTGGGAATAGAGCCCAGATCTCCTGAGTCCCAGTCCAGAGTCCTACTCACTGAATGACCCCGTCTCTTGTTAATATGGACATAGCATTCTGGGCAAAGTGACACTAATTCTTCTTCCCAGGAAATCAGAGTTTTTCTGATCTCAGTGTTATGTAAAATCTTGATCTGCCCCTGCAGTGAGAGTTTGTATCGACTCCTTCCGGCCATTCTGGTTGCACTGGTTCAGTGTGCCCCTCCTTGCATGGACTGAGCAGCTGCGAGGCTCGGTCCGGCACATGGCAGCAGCGGGTATTTCACACCGTGCAGTTCAGGCCCTGGCTAGGGGTTCAGAGGATGAAATTCATGCTTGGGTGGGATGCGGTTTCCTCCCAGAAACAGCAGAATCAGACTGGAAAGGGCAGTGACCCACCCCAGAGACATCCCCGGGCTGAGATGGGAGCACAGATCATCTCGCTCCCTCTGGGAATGCAGATCACGCTGGACATAGGAGAGGAGGTGGACAGGCAGCCAGGCTCTGTGGGACCTTCCCTGGGGGCAGGCAGGGCCCTAAAGAGGATTCTGCTTCCTTTAGAGGTTCCCCAGCCAGCTCAAATACACAGGCACAGCAGCTCTGGGTATAGAAACTCCACAGCCTCAAGACGCAAACCAGCATCCCATTGCACAGTGAACCCTGTGTAATTACTGAGGAGACTTAATGGAGTCGGACACACTATGCTGGCACCTTATTTAGAGTCTGCCCAAGTGCTGAGTCCTGGGGCGAGAATGGAGTCAGGCATTAGCCCCAGCTGGAATAAATTGCTGCAAAGTCTGTTACCAGCTTTTATCAACTAAAAATAAAAAGATTCATTCTGCATGACCTCCCCACCACCCCGCTCCTGAGACTGACGGCTAATTGTTGAGCTGCTTGTGCTTACGGAGTAGTGGAGCTATCGCCTAAGTGTCCTTCTTCGTTAGTAGGTTCTGCACCTTGCCTCTGTGACTGTCTAATGAAGAGGAGCCAAAGGAACATTCACCCCCAGGAAATCCACCAGAGTTGTCTGCCGTGAGTGAGTCACCTCAGTGTGATTGTTGTTAACAGACATTTGCTTTTGAGCGATTCGGGAGCTAATACAGTTAGAACTTATTATCATTAATTTTAAATGGTGAGTTGATGCAAAGGATCAAATGAAAAATGTGGAAGCTCCTTCCACAACGATAAACAGGGGAACCACTGTAAAATGGAAGAAAATCCAAAACACACAAGAGAGACCTTGGCTGCCACTTCCAACGCTGACAAAGGGATTTCGGCACAATGCTCCTGTTAATCCTATGGAGTTGTGTGTCCAAATCCCCTACACAACTGTGAAAAGCTCAGCCCACCAGCTCCACAGTGTGAGACTCAAGTGACAGATTATAAAATTGTATCAAGATTAGGGTCGCATTCAATTCAAAGTTTGGAACGGAGAGTGATTTCTGAAATTAAGGGAACTATTTTTAACAAATCATTTATTTTCCAAACGTCTCCTCCTTGAAGTCACAGTCCTCCAGATTGCAATTTTCTCAAATGGATTCAGAATTCACCATTTTTTGCTCAATAATTTCCACTAAATCTCTTTGTCTGTAGCTCTTTTTCAAGCCGTTCTCAATATATCTTGATTTGACACAGATCACCTGATACGTTTCTGTTCCCTGATTGATGAGCATAGTTTCTTAGCATCAGTTTCCTGGTGTGAATGTTTATGACTAAGAATTCAAAATTCCCTCTCCGTGAGATCATTGTCTGGTACATTGTGGGCACCATCAGGAGTAGATAAATACGTACAGCATCATATTTTACAATAGTCACTTAACAGTCTCTGTTTCAGTGACCTTCTGGCCAGGCAGTTCGTTGATTAGACTCACTGCAGAAAGCAAACGCAACAGAGCTGTGTGACACAGACATGTCCAGGCATGTCCTGACAGGTATATTTTACCTGGGTCCAATCGTTTTCTCAATATTACACCCAAGGGAGCCATGTGTGGTCTCTGCCAGGAAATTACAGTCTAGCTAATTGTCATGGTAATTGTGAAATGTTTGTATGGGAAACAACTTTAGAGTTATGTAACACGTTGATATTGTACTCCAGACCTGTTGGGAGTAAAACCTTCACCTGAGCTGGGCGAGCTCGAGACTGATGCAATCAACCTGAGACCAAGGGGCACCCATGGAGACAGCCTGTGTTACTGTCTGGAGAAGAGGCAGGCTGGAGATTTACAAAAACCAACAACCAAGAGAATTTCTGGAAGAAAGGGCCCTCTCAGCTAGGAGACAAGAGCCCAGGGTCGGATAAGAGCAGAAGATTTGATCATGTAGCTTATCCATTACAGGAGGGGGATGCTATGTCAGCGTGAGCGTCTCCTGAAAAGTGGATCCCAGCTGCAAGATATTAGCCAGGAAAGTCCCTTGTTCATATGGACAGGCTCTAGACTGCATGTTATGTTTTTCTTTTATCTTTACCTCAGGCTCTGTTAAATGCACTTCAGTCTGGTTCTACTAGGAACCTGTCTACATTCCTCATGCTTAGGAGAGTGTTGAACTGAGATGGAACCAGGGAACTGGGGTGCACTGTCTCCATGGAGGCAGCAGATTGTAGGGTTCCAAAAGATAGGGGACTGGGCACTTGTGTAAGGAAGTGGGGTGTGTAAAGTCCTAGCCTGCACTGGAAACAAATGAGGGTCACAGGGCCTGGAGTGGGGCGCCTGGGTTGCCAGCAGCTGGTAATTGAGGAGCGTAGTCCCAGGTGGGCTCCCTTCCGCTGTGAGCAGGTGGCAGCAATTCACCCTGGACACCTCAGATAACCCTGAAAAGTGTCACCGGCTGTAAATGCAGCAGTCAAAGTGAATCCACTGAAACATGAGTGACTGATCGCGGAAAGTTATTTCAGTTTTCCTCTTTCCACTGCCTCTGCTGCTCCTATTCCACCAGAAGGACAGCCTGCTAGCATCTCCCTGCCCTGCCCTGGGCCAGCTATAGGGATCTTTACAGGGGCTGGCAGTTAAAGGGACGAACATAAGAAAGTGTCAGGAAGCACATCTTGGTATCAGATGAAGCGTTGGCATTGCAGGTGGGTTGGGCTGAGCAGGCACCAAATAGCTGGTCCCAACCAGTGTGAGAGCCCCAGTGAAACAGCGATTGAGCTGTTCAAGCTGCCGTTTAACTTCTAGAAGCCGTCTCTTCAGTGCTGTCTGGCCAAGCCCTGGCCCAGGCTTGTGCGTACTTAGGGCTCCAACACACTGCAACCACATCCCACCCTCTGACTTGTACTGGGGACCTGGCATTACAAACATTTCCCAGGGATGCCAGCTGATAACCGGCTTTGTGATGGTACCATAAGGAGCCCATCCTGCAAAGAAACCACAGGGTTCTGCTCTGTGACACAGAAACAGAAACCAGGTAGTTGGTGTTCAGACACACACATTACCATGATCTTCTGGCCTAGATTCAGACCATTTACATTGCTTTTCATTATGGTAGCAGAACAGAATAAGAGCAACACAACTGGAGCCAGAACAAGATCAAGTCTGGAAACAGATCTGGTGGGAAAGTATGGCCCATGATTCACAGATCCTATTGTAAAACAAAAGCAAGCCCCTTTGAAATTATTTCTGACCCCACTGAAAATGCAAATCCTAATTACTGTGCTTCAAACAGAACTGCTGCAAATCTCTCTAACTGGTTTTAATAAAACCAGCCAGGAATACAAGAGGAGCAAATCAAGGCCATGCAAACTCCTTTGTTCAAATTACATATAATTGGGCATCAGAATTATAATAATGGTGGTTTGCACGATTATACTTAAGGTGGGTCAGCTTTTCCATCACAGACCTCTGGACTCAAAGGCTCAGACATGAGTTCTCAGTCTGAAACATAATATTTTAACCAAAGTGGGGGGGACATTAATGTCCCTGTTTTAAAAACGAGTACAAAGAAGCCTGTAGCAGTGACTCGGGATCAGATACTATTTTGCACATGTCTAGATAAAGGGTGAGATTGGGCAAGTGCTTTCATGCAACCTCAAAGCCATTGGGGCTAACTATGCACAGAAAAGAACGTCAAAGTCCTGGCCAAAAATACAGCACCATGGACAGCAACAGAGAGGAAGCACTTTTGCCTCGTGGGCTGGGACTGTTCATGATTGCGGTAGCTGCTGGGAAGTAAACGGAACAACCCTCTGGGGAGAATCCAGGGCCTTTTGTGAAATGCAGTTTCCTACAATCAGCCTTTGGTGGAAAACTGCAGCTTACCTTTTCCCTGTGAATGTGCTCCGAGTTCAGGGTGCTGGCACACGGCATGCTCCTCATGGCCTTGATGCCACACCAGGGACATTGCTTAGGGCACGAGGTGGTGGAAATGACCGTGTATCTTTCCTTAGGAGGAGGCTGCCTTGCTGTGCTGAGCCTCACAATGTCTGAGCAGCCACCCTGCATGGTGGGGCAGAACACGGACCAATCCGCAGGGGCCAGGAGGTGCTGGCTGGTGGAGCTGAGGCCTTCGTCTGGTTACACTAGTGCAGTTGCCTGAGAAGCTGCTTAGGGTCAGTCCTGATGTCCTTAGGACTTAGGCAAAACTCCCAGTGCCTCCAGCAGCAGCAGCCCCTGACCTTGGAGTGACGGGGCCCTTCTGACACGCTGGGTCACACTGAACAGCCAGTCAGGGATTCCCAGACTGCAGACCCTGCGCTGAGAGCACCTAAGGGCCCCTGCTAAACTCACAGTCATTGACGGCCAGGGTGACTGTGCCTAGCGCAGCAGAGTGCTTTTACCCCACCTTTCTCCTTAGACCGCACTTTGGAGTGAAAAGGAGGCTTGAAATGAGCCTAGAGATGCTGAAAGCTTGAGGCACCAATCACCCTTGAACTTGCCTGGACGGAAAAACCCCAGTGTGGCTCTTGCTCATCCTTGCACAGCCCTGGAAAAGCTGTTGTTAAAATAGGCAACAATCTCCTCCCCCTGGAAGTTTGCATCCCGGATTTACTGGCTGCTTTCAACACCATCGATCCCTCGGTTTGGCTGGTATCTCAAGAACACAATTGGTCCCTCTGAACTGGTTCCACTGTGGCAAGCAGCTGGTCTCTGTGTGTGCTCCTGCTCCTTGTATGGTGTTGGCTCCCAGCATGGGCACCCTCAGCAGCAGGGCAGTGGTTACTGCTCTTGCTTGGCTGGTGTGCCTCAGTCATTATCCCCCAAGAAGCCAGCAGCTGATGGCAGAGAGGGTGATGCCAATGCTTTGCCTAGGGCTGCAGGCTCTGAGCTCTCCCCACAACGCAGACTAGGAGGGGCCGTTTCATGTGCAGCTAGTTATTCTATCAGGCCAAACCTACCGATTTCCTCTCATTGAAGGGCCAAAAGCCCACAGGCTCCCTCCTCTGCTAGCCAGTGGGAGCCCAGCAGGAGAGAGGAGAGAGAACAGGCGCCCTTGGTCCGTTTCTCCTGCCCACCTCTGGGAAGACCCCACTCTTGGTGACTGGGTGCATCTGGTGGGGGTTGAAGGGAGCCAAGCTACTCTTGATCCCCACTGGACAACCTGGCATATGATGCTCCTGGGTTGTGTTGACGTGCGTGATGCGCATGCCCAGCGAGGGATCCATGGCAGCACAGCTCCTGGGGATCGGCCTGTACAGGTTGGCTGGCCCCAGCAATGGTGTTCTACTCATACGCAGGATGTCCTTTGGTAACTTGCACAAACAGCAGCCCCTACAGAGGGCTGGGGTGGGGGCAGCATATTCAGCCCCTCACCCTGTGCAGCTGCACTGACTCTCCAGGCTCCCCCCACAGCAAGAGTCAGAAACCTGCTACCCCAGGAAAAAGCCCTCAGAAGGTGATCCCTGAAGCGCTGCTCCGGACCCAGGGGGATCTGCAAGAAAATCTCTGAAATACAAAGGGAAATCTACATTCTGAAAGTAATGGCATGCTCTGGATACCCCATCTCTTGGCCACATTCACTGTTCCTTTCCTTATATCAAACTACCCACAGGCAGTGGCTTTGGGTAAATTGCTAAGTCTCCTTCCTTTCTAATGTCGTCTGCTGCTAAATTTGGGAATTGACTGGTGGCTGCACCTGCTGCTTGGTGGATATTGACATTATCAGTTGCATTAGTTGCTGGAGCTCTTGCTACAGTATAAGGAAGTGAAATTCGGCCCTCTTCATAGGGCCAGCACAAGGTGTGTGCATGACTTCTCTTTCACGAGCTGTATTTGGAGATGGTTTGTGGGATTCGAGTGGTGCCCAGGCCGTGTGCTGTCTGTCTGCATGGGGACGACTCTCCCAGGCTGCATGGAAGTCTCTGGGTGGCTGAGGGGTGCCTGGCGTTGCAGAGCTCTGTGTGACGAGGGCAGGAGTTTTGCCAGCTCTAGGAGGAGCGGCTGCAAGGAGCAGGAGCAGAGGTGAGACAAACCCTGCAGCGCCTCCCTTATGCTCCCGTCAGAGGCCTTCTCCACCCCATGGCACACAGGCGGGGCTGCAGGAGCAGGGAAGGCTTCTTATTTAAAAGAAATGTCGCTCCCTTGCTGGTTTAGAGACAGCCATTCAGAAAGAGAGAATGGGAACGAGACGTTTGTCAGCCACAGGGATCTGGGCTGTTCAAAGCCCTGTGGCTTCACGAATTGAAAGCCATTGAATTTGCTCCTTCTGGGTTTGCTCTGTTTTTCTATCAGTGAATTCATTGTAAAGCCACCAGGAGCCTTTTGAAAAATAGAACTCTAATTTCCTCGTTTGCGGACTGTCAGTCTCAGGCTTTATTGTTGAGGAATATGTTGATGACCCTGCTCAGCCATTTGCATGTGCCAGTTCTGCCTGACCGGAGCCAGCCCTCTTCTCTACCCAGGGACCTGGCAATGCAATAGGAGGTGGCAGGAGAGAGCAGAGTGGGCATGCAGATGCCATGGAGTGCCTAGACAGAGAGACAGACACAACGGTGCCTATCACCCACCTCATCACACAAACATTTGTCATGGACTCGAGCTGATGGTCAGGTTAAACAGCTACCCGAGGCGTGTGGGCAGTAACACCCGACCGTTCTGCCTCCACCTCCCTGCTCATTCAATGGGGCGTAGCACGTCCCTGCCTCCCAGGGGGTCTCTGCAGAGCAGGGAGGGCTTTGGAGAGGAAGATGATGATTTCTGAACACTGCACCCATGCAAAGAGCGCAGGGGAGGTGACTGCATCACCCACCTCGTCTTGTCAGGGAACCAGATTCGTTGTCTCCGTTTGGTGCTACGAACGGCCCCGGCTGAGCTGTTTGTTACATCACTGAACTGAACCATTGAAAGGGATGAGCAGCATCTTTTCAGATCCCACCTGTCCACCTTATAATCTACTCAGGGCCTAGCTCACAAGACCAGGAAAGCTAACCCTAGAAAGATCCCTCCTCGTAACAGAATCAAACACCAGATACAAAAAACAAACACAAGGAAAAACCTCTGGAAAACCTTCCAGCTGGGGGTCAGCAGAATCAATAGGAAGGAACTCAGGCCTCTGGAGGGGCCCACAGAGAGGCACATGGCCTCTGGGCCCAGAGACCAGCGCCGTGGGCGGTTCTGCATCCTGGACTCAATGGCACCTTCACTCAGGTTTGGCGGATCAAGGACTGACAGGGAGCTTTTCCTGGATCCAACACATTAATCTGAAGCTCCTCTCTCCCCTTCACTTTCAGATGTTCAAAGCCGAAAACGCTCTCTCATCTCAGAGGGAGGAAAGACTAAATTATTGTGATTGGCTGCACCGACAAAGCTTGCTGCCGAGGGGTGGGTGCGCCTCCCCCCGCCCCATCTCTGACCTTTGCGGGGCTGCAAAGAGCCGCAGTTCAGTTCTCGCTTTTCCGCTAACCTCCTCGACATCTGTTTCCAGTGAAGAAAGAGACTCGTTAATTATCAGCTTTTTACTGAGTCTAAAAAACTGGATCATCTCCCAGTGACTGAGCTGAAAGCTACCCTTAGATGTAGCTTTGCAGGATGAGAACTGTCTCAGAGGGAACTTCTAAATTGCACCAGATGTGTCCTGAGACTTGCACCAGCACATTCCTAGAGGCAGAAAGTCTAAAACGCAGCCACTGGTTATTTTCATATGAAAAAGCCTTTATTAAAAACGTGTCCCAGTTGTGGGTTTCTGGCTGGCTTGGCTTGGCCACACCTTCTTGTCCCAACTGGCAAAGAGCCTTCCCACATGCAAAGCCAGGGCCAGATGCAGCACTAAGACTCTGGTGATGCAAGGCAGCTGTTTATTGTGGCCCATAACGGCCAGGGCATCCCAGAGCCTAGCCCAGGATAGGAATTAAATTAAAAATCATTCTGCATTAAACAACATTAGTGAGCTTGGGAGATAAACCCCCCAATGCTAGGAAGGTTGGAGCTCTGCCTGCTACAGCAGGGACATTCGGCCCCACTGGGGCTAGGCAGTTCAGCACACTCTTCTGCCAGACACTCCCGAAGTGCCCCCAGCAGGCGTTCAGCCAGAGGGGGAGAGAGCCGGTGCTCTAGAAAGACAGCGCAGCAAATACTGATTCTGAGAGGCAGCTCAATGGGTCAGCAATGGATTCTCTGCAGCTGGGAACCAATGAAGGGTCTCAGTAGAGATCTGGGATGGGTGCATGAAGGTGTTGCCCTGGGTAATGGTGAACAAAGGTCATTGCAGGTAAATGAGAGGGCTGAAACATTTAATGGCATTCAGTCTGAGGTGCTGCCGTTACTGGATTCATTGTTCTTATAACTCACACTCAATAGGTTTTCTAATGGAAGAAGAGCTGTAATATACTGGTAACTGTCTAATAACAAGGCTGGTATTATGTATCATTCCTCATCCTTACAGCCAGGCTGACAGCTTGTACAATAACCCGTCGTCTCCCCTTAATTACACACACACACACACACACACACTCCCCAAGGATTTGTCTTCACTTATGGCAGTGCACATGTATCACTCTTGTAAGGTGCACAGCATTATATCCCCCTCTCGTGGCTCATCTAAATGGCGGATGGCAGCCTTCCACTGCTGCCAGCTGACAGAGTCTCTCCTTTAGCTGAACTGGGGGAGGTGTGTGCCTGGATGCTGGAAGTCCTGGTTCAGACTCTGACCCACGGCGGGGGTAGTTACACCCCTCCGGAGTTGTCTCCCTTTCCTGCAGCTCTCCTACACCCCACGGACTTGCCTTCCCCTCATTGCAGCCCCGATGCTGCTTGTGATGTTCTTTGTGTCAGCCGGGGTGCCCTGTGGAAGGAAGGGGGCTTGAGAGGAGACCAGGAAACAGGACAGCAAATCCCCACTGTGGGAGGCTGTTCCATGGAGCTGAGGGCGGGGTCCCTGCCACCCAAAGTGTCCGGGCAGGAGTCGTTGGGAGCAGGTGTCAGTCTGTGAAATTGGCTGATGTTTGGTGTCATCAATGAGCTGCGGGAGCTGCTCCCGGGGTCCGTGTAGAAGAGCTTTAGGAATCCAGCCTCTCGCAGCAAACCCTCCATTGCACCCACAGCTCCTCTAAACCCCCAGCCCAGAGCATTCCGGGGGACTCAAGCCTCAGCCAGCACACACCCAGCCTGCCGGCCAGAGCAGGGGAGCAGGGTACCGGGGAGTAGGCAGGGAAAGCACCACACCTGCATGGAAGACCCGCAGTCTCAGGGCAAACGGGTGGTTCTCCCCCAGGAACAACACGCGCAACCAGCAGAACGTTCCCCAGGCTGCCTGTGAGCAGTTTGCTCTGGTCTTAGGAGCTGGCGGTGGGGCCTTCTGCCAAAAAGCAAGAATACGGGTCTGAACAAGTGATCCGGAAACCCGGGAAAGGCCCCTCCCTGACAGGTCTGTGAATCACAGCGCGGCCAGAAGAAGGAGTGGTGCGTGGTTCAGCTCGGCCCTTGTTCTGCAGGGTGACTGTGATTCTGTCTTGGCTGTGTTTCTGGGAGCACTGCTTTCAGGCTCTTCTGTGCAGAAGGGGAGAGGAAGCCCTTGCAGAGAGCTGTTGATATTTGCGATGCTTCTGCAGTTTGAAGTGATAGTTTAACTCCAGGAAATTGTTTAACTCTATGGGACTGACCCCTATGTTGGTCTGGGCCGTGATTCTCTGGCCCCACTGAGATCCCTGGACAGATGTGAAGGCAGGTGGCTGAACAGCTGCTCAGATCTCTGGCCTGTGTGTTTCTCGGGCCTGGGTTTGCTTTTGCCAAAATTTCTGGTTTTCTCCCCTTGGCCCGTTCACCTTTTGTTCTTTGTGAATTTTTCAGAGAAACATCAAGTCAAATCTCAGCCTTTCTCTTTTTTTCAAAAGCCGACATTTCCATTTCCACGCACGCTCAGTTATTCTCTTGTGCTCTCAAATCCAACAGTACTTAGCATTTCTGTGATAGACCTCTGTGTACAGTCACCAGTCACAGGCACCCAGGTTCAGTGTTTACAGGCAAAGAAGGTTTCCTTTGAAATGTTCAATGAGAACATCCTGTAATAAGGATGGAGTAAAGTGTGACTCATCCCAGCATCCCTGCACTAAACCTTTGTTTTGCTTCAGGCCCTGGAGGCTTCCTTTGCATAAGTCTCAACAGCTAATCCTCATCTCCAGCTATTATTATTTATTTAGTGCTAACGGCGCGCTAGACACTCTGCAGACATGCAGGAGAGAAGGTCCCTGCTCCAAACAGCTCAGCAATGAAACAGCCAATGTGCACCGAGAAGAGATTGGTGGGGAGTCACACATGATAGAGGCTTAGCCGGGAAGGGCCATGCTAGTGCCAGGAGTATTTTTAATTTCATTTATTTCTTCTCCTGCCGGGAGCTCTAGGGTTGCAATCTCCTCTCTTTAGGGATTGCTGGTCCTTGTATAGTATTCTTCTCTCTATATCACAGCAACTGGACTATTTGTTTTTTTATAAAACTAGAAGATTTTATGATCTGTAATAACTTTTGCAGCTGTGTGTCTTCCTGGGACATTAAAAGTTCTGGTTCTTGTTCCTCCCATTCCCAGGCGTGTGGCCTGCCTTCCCTTCCGGGTTTCCCCTTTGTACAAGGGGCTTCGTCCCCTCCAAGTCTGTGCCCTGGGGCTGGAGGGAACAGGGTGGGGTGCTGCTGCCTGTGCAGGGAGCCAGGGCTGAGGACACCTGGGCATTCTCCTCAGGCCTGGGTAGAGGAGGGGGTGTGGGGCCCATCGAGGCTCAGGGGGGGAAAGTGGGGCCAGGCCCAAGTACATAGGTCCCATCAGTGGCTCAGCGCTTTCGTCTCACACTCCTCCATGCGTTGCCATTTTAAAGGGTAGAATGTGGGGGGCGCGGCGGGAGCAAGTGGCACTGAGACGAGCCTTCCCCCTCCAGTCCAGATTGCCCACCCCCATGTCCTGTGTTTTATACCTCAGAGCTGGACACCCTTTGCCTCTGCCTAGGAAAGTGCCTGGAAAGGCCGCCACAGTTACCCAGTTCTGCCTCGAAAGCCTTGCAGCCCAAATGACTGGCAGAGCAGTGCGCTTCCTGTCGCCTTCTGACCCCACAGGTCACTCACCTCCACGGCTCTGTCGCCACCAAACTCATGCTCTGCTCCCCCCAAGCGTGCCAGTCCTTCCCATGCCAGCGCACGCTTGGGGCCAGAGTCTATCACCCCCCCACCCCCCCCGTGCCGAGTAGCGTCTCACAGGGCCTGCGAGCGGCTGCCTTGATTTCACTGCCTGGGGAAGGAGGCGGAGGTGCTGCTCAGTCTGACAGAGCTTGTCAGGAACATTCGCTTGGTTGGGCCCCAGAATTCCTGTGGAGTCTGATTGGCTCATGGGTTAGGGAGCAGGTTGCTGTTGCCCCCCAGTGTACCCAGGTGTATCCTATCACTCTAGGAAACAAGAGAATAACACCCCCGCCCCCGCCCCCTACAACACTACCAATCTGAACGTAACAAGCTAGACTTTGCATTTCGCTGACCTGCACACCCTGTATTCGCACAGCACCGCTGAATGCAACTACCGCTGCAGGCTGGCAGCCAGGAGCACATCAGAGAGGAGGGGGCGTTTTGGTAAAAGCGCCCTGGATCTTTGCTGTCCATGCTGGGGAAACAGGGACTTGAATTTTAAGGTCTTATCTGAAGGATCCACTCTCTGCCCACAAGTCAATTCATCCGCATAAGGAGCAGAGCCCGCCCTGCTCAGATTTGAATTGTGGTCTTCTGGACTCTAACCTTAAGCCACAAGCTATCCTGAATCACTGCTATGAGGGTCCCTCCAGGGGTTAGATGTGTAGGCGTTGCCTCCACCCTGGTATGGGGACCACAAATGCTAGACTGCTTTGGCCACAATATAAGGTGCTACCATTGATCCATTTGTAACAGGTGCCTAGAGCAGGGGCTCTCCACCTTTCCAGACGGACTCTTCCCCTTTCAGGGTCTGATTTGTTTTGTGTACCCACAAGTTTCACCTGACTTTAAAATGACTTGCTTACAAAATCAGACATAAAAATACAGAAGAGTCACAGCACACTAGTACTGAACAACTGCTTACATTCTTATTTCTAGCATATAATTATAAAATAAATCAATTGGGATATAAATATTGTGTTTACATTTCAGTGTATAGACTCCTCGTTGTTTTTCCTTATGGCTGGAGACACACCCACGTCTGGGGGCTTGTGGCTTTCAGGCTCTGGGAATACAGGAATTTGATAGTCATGACAATGTTAGTTCAGAAACTATTTCAATGCATAGAAAATAATTCAGTCCCAAATTCAATCTGTTTACTTTAAGTAACTGGACATTAATTAGCACTAAATTACAACCGGGTTCCTCTGGAGTGCTAAATTACATTTCTATTAGCACCCAACGATTTCCTCTTGAGTAATATCATCACAGTGAATATCAGAGCTGTTATTAATGGCTGACAGGGCCGGCTCCAGCATTTCTGCCGCCCCAAGCAAAAAAAAAAAAAAAAGCCGCGATCGGCGGTGGAAGTTCAGCGGCAGGTCCTTCACTCCTAGAGGGACCTGCCGCCCCCGAATTGCCGTACATGCCGCCCCTCTCCCTTGGCCGCCCCAAGCACCTGCTTGTTAAGCTGGTGCCTGGAGCCGGCCCTGATGGCTGATCAATTGTCACTGCAGGGAATGAGCTAAAACCCTCCTTGGGGGTAAATCCATTGGCTTCAGCTGGCCTGTGTTCTCTGCAAAGTATTCAGAGGCCTGGCAGGGATGGGCAGCGCGGTTTGTCTAGCAAGATGGCAGGTTCCAAGCATGGTACAGGCTGTGCAGTGTGAATGGGAGTGGAAGATGGCAGGGAACCAGTATGTTCAGTAAATGAAATTCCCAGAATCTCCCCCACTGTGGAGGGCTGGTAAGTGTCCTGCCCAGTGCAGGGAGGATGAGCAGACGCCATCGGTAATGCCCGAGCCCGGGCCCTGTCACATTCAATTGCCTCATCTAGTTGTGTGCCACAGTGGCTGTGTTCACACGCCGTGCTTACAGTTAATCCTTGGGGCCATTGCTAGAGAGCGACATTACTGCTCCCCAAACAGGTAGGGCTGTTCCATACCTCAGCCCTCCCCCTGCTCCCCTCCAGCCCCCTTCTTCATTGCCCCCCCGACCCCGTGTTTAATGTCAATGGCACTTAGATGACATACCTGTCTGTGTCCGTCTCTGAGTGGGGCACACTCTGAGAGCCCGGAGCACTGCATCGGTCCGGGCTGTAATGATGTTGGCTGGCCAGGTCCACTCAAAGCTGCCGCCGATTCATAGCAATGCTTTCGTTTTAGCCTTCCCCAGCCTGGTCCTGAGCCGGGGCTGCAGGTCCATTATGAGCCGGGACGGAATTGGATTTGTGCTTTGTTGCTATCTGGGCTCCATCAGATCTCCGGAGTCAGCAATTTATATCCCATTGTGTGCCTCTTGACTGAAACCTCCTATCAGATAATTGATTCCCTTTGTTTATTCTTAATCCTGTAAAATCTCCTTTCTGATACTAATTACCTGTCCGGGTCTCTATTGTCCAGCCAGCTCTACACCGCTCCAAGGGCTCAGGACTTATTCACCAGCATCTCACACCCGCTTTCCTCCCACCTCCTGTCCTCAGAAAGGCAGAGCCGGGGCAGCTCGGTGCTTTGGCCAACAGCACGGCTCTGCAGGGACTGGGCAAACGTGCTCTGTGGAGAAGTATAAGCATAAGCCAGCACGTCCCTCAGCCCATGCCGCTTCCAGCAGCCCCCATTGGCCTGGAACAGCAAACCAGTGGGAGCTGCGATCGGCCGAACCTGCGGACGCTGCTTGTAAACAAACCGGTCTGGCCCGCCAGCGGCTTTCCCTGACGGGCCGTGTGCCGAAGGTTGCCGATCCATGTTCTAGGGTGTCATTTAAGTGACTGAGAAATGCTTCTTGGTGGAGCACAGTGAGAGTGGGGGTGCTTTGCCACCCCTCTTCCACCCTGGGGAGCCTGTGTTCGGCCATTCCCTGGGGCTGCTGGGAAGAGTGTGTGTCCTAGGGCAGGACCCCAACATGCGTCTCCGAACAGGCCAGCCAGGGACATGGCATGAGGCAGAGAAACTCGCAGAGGCCTCTCTGCTGTGAAGATGAGAATGGACAGGAGGAATGAGGCCTAGAGGAGGAGGAATGGGAGCTCGCGCTCTCACTCAGCCTCCACAGACCCTCTTTACCATTCGTGCCTGGAGGACCACGGCCCCAGGTTTGAATTCGAGCCACGTATCCAGGACTCCAAGCCACACTGGAGCATTCATAAGGTCCCCCCCCTTCCTTCCTTTCTCCTTTTTTCCCTCTCCATTTTTATTTCCTTCTCACTTTGTAACTACAGGGGGCTCGCGTCCCAGGGCAACGTTGCCCCGTTTGCTCTCTTGGCTCCCCCCAGAGCTCTCTGCTTTTCCTCCCCAATCTGCTTCTCCAAAAGCCTGATTTTCAAGGCCCCAAGTACCTACATGTCCCAGTGAAGTCAACGGCCTGGGCTCAGCACCTCAGAAGTTCAGGCCACAAATCTGTCTGAACACCCCCTGAGAGAAATGACCCAGCAGCAAGCGCTGGCGGCCATGAGCACCAGCAGGAATCTTTGGGTCCCGGCGAGGCAGCACATGCTGTGCTTCCCTGGGGAATCTGCCCCAGTCATATGGATCTGGATGCCGGGGAAGGATGGCGGGATGTCAACAGGATTCGGGTATTTCTCCCCTCCGAGGAAGTTGCCCCATGTTGTGTTCCTGTCATGGCAGTGAGTTGAAGCAAGTGCACTGCCACAAAGCAGGGACATCCTGATCCTCCCTTTCTCTCTGTGCTCCCCAGCAGTGGACCCTGCATGATGGCCAGGGCCAGCAGGGCACAGGAGGGTTTATTTCTGCAGGCGACCCAGAAAGGGCTGCTGCACTGCCCATCTCAGGCCCCTCTGCTCTTGTTAAGAGAGATCTGACTCCAGCCTTGAACTGCTCTGCAGACCTGAACTCTAACCTGCATTTCTGGAACGCTGCCTGCGTTCAGCGAGTTACCTGCTGGGCTGAGTCCCTCAGGGCCTGGACCAGAGAGTCTAATTATTTTATATACTAAATCTGCAGAATTAGATGCCCAGTCCACACTAAGGCATCCCTAAGTCCCTCCTTTGAAGAGATCATTACAGCGGACAGCTCAGGAGACAGGGAGCTTTTTCATTTAAAGGGATTTTGTGATTCGAGTTTAAAGCAAGAAGCAACAATAGAGCAGACAGAAAAGGAAACTAGGCCCAAGAAATGCCACCAGAGACTCCTCAGCTCTCCAGTGAGCCAGCTGCCCTCTTACAACCCTGCCTTGGCTCAGGCAGGCCTCTCCTCCACTCTAAACATGGGGCGAAAAAATTCAGCAAAGCCCACCTGCTCCCCAGTCTCTCCCCGTCCCTCTCTCCAGCATGCTCCTGGGAGTTTCAGTTGGAAAGCAAACACAATGAGCTAAGACCTTGTCTACACAGAGCCCCCACCCAGTGCTGTAGCTGAAAACCCGGAGTGTAGGCATGACTTACACTCATGCAACATGTTTTGACAGTGGAGTTAGCTGCACCCGTGCAAGTCACACTGCACCAGTGCGAACATGTCCACACGAGAGGCACGCTGTGGTGCAGCTGAACCCCAGTGCATGCTAAGCTCCATGGTGATGGACTCTCCCTGCAGAGCTCTCGGGGACGTGAGAAGCTGAGGTACATTGGCTGAAGTGAAGCCACGGCAGTAGCCCGTCTTAATGAGCTGCTAAGGGAGCGGCAGGAACACAAAGGGTATGGCAGAGGCTTGGCATAGAGCAACGCTTCTCAGTCTTTTCCATACCAGGACTTCTCCACACCTAGCCATCCCCACTGTAACCCTCACACACCCTGACCCCATGACAAGGAACGTGTGGCTGGGACACTGTGGGTCTCCTGGCTCTTTTCAAAGAGGGAGGTGTAAATTCCTCATGGGCAGCAGCTTCCAGAGATGGGCTGGATGGAGTCCTGTTTGCTGTCTCACTGCTAGCAGTACTGCACCGGGGGGCCAGCCCCGAATCCGGGAATGAGTCCTGGAGGCTTATGGCCACCTGCAGCTGGGGCTGTGCAGACACACGTTCCATTTGGCTAATCATTGTGGTTCGTTCCCTAAGCAGGAGGGCCAGGACGCTATTCGGAGAAGAACCCCTGAAAGTCAGATTAATGTGAATCGGGCCCTTGGGGTCAACAGACCTGCTCCACTGAGATCGTTATTTTATCTAGAGCTCCTCTTTTATTTTGATGTTTAAGGGGACGTTAGACTTCATTGGAGACAAATTGCCTCTTTGCCACAGCCATTCGTATATTATAGCATTTCCCTCTTGTGAATATGGGCAGCGTTCAGGCAATGTGGCTGCTGGGACAGGCCATATGTCAGATAAAGTGGAAAGAGAATGAGTTAATGTATTGTATTCTAGACAAAGCAATGGGATGTTTTGCATATTAACATGTAAGAGTCTAAATGCAGAACAAGAATGTTTCCCTCTCTGAGATCTACTGCCCCACAGGAGAAAGATTCCAGCTGGGATCTATCTAATCTATTTATCTATCACACACACACACACACCCCGAATACACCAAATGTCCTCAGTATCTTTACGTGCCCCTATACGTACCACAAGATCACATAGCCAGTGTGTGTGCTAAGCGAAGAACTGAGATACTATGAAACAGTCTCTCTTTCTCCCCCCAAGTTTTTGCCCTTGCTATGCAGTTTAAATGGTGGTTTTTCCTTTTTCAAAATTTTCTCAGCAAAGGTGTATTTAAACATTTAAAAGAGGCACTAAAAATGCAGGAGACCATCTCACCGTATCCTAACCAGTAAGGTAGGGTCTGAGGATTAACCCACACAGGCAAGGAACTGACTGATCAGTATCAGAGCGATGGTACTGTTCCATGTTGCCCTGCCCTTCCCCCCAGGGTTCTGGGGCACTGCGGCTTTCCCCTGCCATTTGTTCTCTCGTACTCCAGGAGGTTTGTCTCAGGACTGTAATGTTCGTTCAATGAGCTTTGTGCGAGGTGAACTGTCTCAGTGAGTCACTCTGCCAGGAGGTCACAGGTGGGATTGTGTCCTGGAGCTGCAGGCAGAAGCGGAGTGAGAGCCATGTGTCAGCACGGAATGGACTCACAGCACAGAAGTTCGTCATTGTCCTTTCACCTCATTATCTGGTTAACACACTAGCCCTGTTCTGAAATCCAGAGGTTGAGAAAAGGACCATTTTAGGCTGAACAACAGGAATATTACTATCCAGAAGGATGCTTAGAGTATGAGACATGCATCGTAGAGATGGTGCGAATCCATCTGTGGGTTTGTTCAAATGCAGTCTACACAGCACCCCTGGGATTCTTCTTTAGGGAACAGGGACAGGCTAAGTGATCTCCTAGGTCTTTCCCATTTCTGAAATCTCTTCAGTCCCCTTTCACACTCCAGCTGTCACTGAGTTAGGGAAGCCAGTCACACCCCAAGGCAGATGAGATTGTGGATTGGCCAGAAAGTCTTGGACTGTCTAGGTTTTTTACCTAGTTACAAAACACAGGTTTTAACCTCGGTGCCACAGGGCCCCTGGTGGGATTACAGCTGTAGTGTAGATAGGGCCACAGCCTACCACCAGCTTTTGTGACAAAATGGCAGTTCTTCTAGCATGGCTGTTGCCTGCAGAACCTCCCCCCCACCCTTTGCTAATTGGCTGCTTATCCATCTCCAAGCTGCCCTAGACACTCACCTCCAGTAGTGCTGTCACCCTTCAGACACCTTGAAGCCAAGAATTGTGGGAAACTCAAGGCCCAAACCTGTCCCTGGGCGACACGTTCCGAGAGCACAGGGGCTGACTGAGATTTTCAAAAGTGGCTAGTGATTGTTACACCAGAGATGTATTTGGCTCAATAACAACCCCTCTTATCCTGATCCCACTCTCATTTGGTGTCTCTCTGAGCTCCTCCAGCAAAGCGAAGTCTGGGTGACCTTTGCATGATGCACCAGACACATCCCTTGCCATCGCATGGTAGCAGTGCATCGTGTTGGGGTGGAGTTGGGATTCGGAAAGGGCGAGACGGTTATTTCTTTTGCACCTGCTTTAATTAACTCCAGTTTGTGCCTGGATTCAGAGCTTTGTCCAAGCTGCTGCAATGCGTTCACCGCTCCTCCGAAAACACCCCTTGAGGTAACAGGAGTTGCAGTGTGTATTTCCTTATGGACAACCCAGGTGGGCTTTTTGTGATTCCTGCTTTTCCCTACATTCCCCTTTAAAACTCACCACAGTGTAACCGGAGACAAATACATCCAGATGGGACAGAGCCCAGCAGGACCAGTTGTTAATGCAGCGGAACAATCCATCTGCCAGAGGTTACTCAGACGGTCTCTCTCCAGCCTGCCTTTCAAGGGCAGCCGATGAGAGAAACAGAGGTGACTTGGAGAGCTGGGCTGCCTGTCTGACTCTCAGGCACAGACACAAAGTGACAGGGGCAATAACGCATGTTAGTTTAACCCATGGGCGACGTGTGAACAACCAGCTGGGGGAGGCTAGACCCCTGCCCTGCCCCTTCTGCCTCAAGCCCCGCCCCTTCTGCATCCCTCCCCCCATAGGAGGCCAGAGCCCCCCCACCATGGCTGCCAGCGGCGGCCCCTGCCCCAGGCTAGCACCCCCAGCCCCGGAGTGCCGGGAGGGCGGGTGGCGTGGCCCCAGCCCAAACTGGGACCACCGCACAGGGAGACTGGAGCCAGAGAGCGGGAAGCGGGGTGGGGGGGGCTAGGGGTGGAGTGTGGGCGGGGCCACACCTAGTTCTTTGGAGAGGCACAGACTCCCCAGCCTATGGTACCTGCCGCCCATGGTGATCTAGCTGGCCATGATGCTTCCTGGGACACCTCCCCACTGCTAGAGCTGCTGGGAGGGTGAAATCTGAAAAAGGCCCTGGGCCTGGATACATTGCTTCTGAAAAGTGTCTACAATTGGATGCTCTGCATACACAGCTCACTGCCATGCCATGTGCATAAACACACACAGTCATCTGTACTTGGCTTCAGAACCCCTGCCAGGAGCTGCTGGACCCACCTGAAATGAGAAGTCTGCCCGAGGTCACCAGAAGCCAGCCTGGCTCAGAAGAAGGCTGCCAAGCCTAGGTTACCTTCTGCAAACGTGACCCAAATTTTAGTTGGTCTTGAGATCTGAAACTTCATGATGAGACTCAGCAGATCAACTTCCAGAAACATTGACATTCTTCCAGACGTGGGCTATGGGTATGATTGTTTCCTGGCTCATAAGGGCTGTGAGTAGCAGAGCCTGCATCAAAGCCAACAACTACCCTTGTGAAATTCCACCTGTAGGCCATTAGAACTGATCTTTTTTCAGAGGAAAAACCACCTGTACACTGGCTGTGCATCAGGGTCTGGCCTTGGGAATGGTTGGGTCGGACCCTCAGTTGTGTCTAATTTTTCTGATGAAAACTTGCTTGGCCCATGTCTCTATTTTCCCAGCTACCAGTGCACTTGCTTGGCTTCTCTCTGCTGCTTTAGAAGAACATGTCGTAGAGTTGTGAATGTATCCATCACAATGGGAATGGGGTGGGACATATTTTGCTATGAACATTTGTTAGGCTGTGGAAGCCCTGCTGTAAACTGCAGATGCCAAGGAGGATAAGTCCTAGCGCACGACTCTCAGGGCAGCAGGACCACGCAGGGGACCCTCTGGGGTTTAGCACAGGTAGCAGGGACCGCGCCAGCCAAAGTAACCATATGTTCACATTGTGCTATGACCATTTATGGGAGCTGCTTCACTCTGGGACGTCCTGCCATGCATCATCTTTATATGACAGCCAATTAGAGAGACAAGGTGGGGGAGGGGATATCTTTTATTGGACCAACTTTTGCTGGTGAGAGGGACAAGCTTGAGAGCTACACAGAGCTCTTCTTCAGGTCTGGGCAACGTGCTCAGAAAGGAACAGCTAAATACCAGGTGGAATGGATTGTTCAGCACAAGGAGCTAATGGATATATGAAGGGACCATTCAAGGTGAAGAGGCCCATTAACCTCTCTCCAATAATAGGGGAGAAAGGAGAAAAAAAAGCAGGGTTGGTGGGGAATTTAGTGGGTTACAGATGGCTGTAATATGATATAAATCCAGCGTCTCTATTCAGTCGGTGATTGTTAGTGTCTAGCAAAGTTCTGACTTTGAGCGCTCAGGCTCGCCTTTTGTAGGTGTTGGGCAGATTTCCTTTGAGGATGAGGACTGAGAGGTCGGAATGGAGCGATCGCTTTGTGAGACGTGTTCACCCATGGGTGACGGGGTGTTTTTCTCTTTTATCGTCTGTCTGTGTGAGTTCATAGGGAGTTCAAGAGCATAGTGATTGTCTGGTTTCACCCTCCTTGTTGTTACTGGGTATTTAGTGCCCTGGATGAGGTGCACCACATGTTGTGACAGGCATGCGTAAGACTCATGGATTTAGAAAGGTGTGTTGTGGGGGGTGCAGCTCTGCCAATGCACGTTTGTAGTGTAGACCTGCCCTGAGTACCTTTCCCAGACCTGAGGAAGAGCTCTGCGTAAGCTGGCAAGCTTGTCTCTCTCACCA
The DNA here is from genome assembly GCF_027887155.1 of Malaclemys terrapin pileata. Classification (NCBI taxonomy): domain Eukaryota; kingdom Metazoa; phylum Chordata; order Testudines; family Emydidae; genus Malaclemys; species Malaclemys terrapin. The sequence goes on along the minus strand of NC_071526.1, from coordinate 19,166,758 downwards.
ACAGAAGTTGGTGCAATACAAGATAGTACCTCGCTCACCTTGTCTCTCTAATCTCCTTGGATCGACACAACTACAACAACACCGCATATCACAGCCAATGTCATCTGGAGGAAAGAAGAGATATTGCTGCATGGCTGATGAAGAGAACCTTTTGCTGTCAGGGTGCGTATCCTCGAGATGCATGGGCCCCCCTGCTCTTCCCCTCTCACCCACTTTGAGTGGCACAGCATGGAAGCCAGGGCAGAATTTTTACTTTGTTCATATTCTTATACTGAGCCCATCACCGGGGTATCTGGTTGTATGGACGGATGCACCAGACTAGCTGTGGTTGCTACACTGATGAATGAAGTCTCTGCAGGAAGGTATGGACCTCATGGCAGGTGGCCAGAGAGCATGCAGAGTGATGGGAGCATTGCTTTTGTTTACATGGAGAGAAGGACAAGGTCAGACGGGCCTCTCGCCTTCACAATGCGCGGAACAAATGGATCCATTCTCTGTATGGGGATTTGCCTTTGATTCTGAATCGCTGTGAAAGTCATTGAATTGTGGAACAAAATAAAGAATATGTGGTGTGTTGTTCTTATATTTAAATGGTCTGTGCAGAGCCCTGAGAGCCCTGCTGGGATGGAGGAGGTGGGGAGAGGGAGGGGAAGAAAGGGCAGAGGCTTAATAAATAAGATGATTATTATACAAGTCAGTCTGGAATTTCTGAATCCTGGACTTGTGTCTGGTTCGAACTGGGTCACCAGGCAGCTGTCCTGAGTTAGTGCTGGCCTGCCATTCGGTACTAATATTGCTCTGAACTGATTATCCTTCTACCCAGATTTGCTAAGTGAGTCTGAAAAGGAGGAAGGAAAACAAATAGAGATGCTCGGAAGGATACAGGATCTCACGAGCTACAGAAATGGTTTGTATTGACCCCTCACCTGAGCCAGCTGTGGTTGGCTGACTGGCTCTGCTGGCTTCCCAGCCAGGATAAATGATAGCAACAGCATTATTCTCTCCAAGCCAGCGTGCTGATCCTAAAACACAGACGATACTGGAAGTGGAGGTTGTCATTTTCTTTCTCTCCAGGGCTCCTGAGCGGTGCTAAGTGCCCTGGGCCTGCACTTCAGATTCTAACACCAGATTGCAAAACCCAGATCCCCACCTGGCTGGCTCTAATTAATAGCATGTGATAATCTGTCTCTGATTGAGTTGGAACGGAGCACTGGGTGGATCCCTGCCCCCCAATGAAAATCCAGATTTCATATAGACAACAATAAAAAGGCATATACATTATAGGAATATAATGGTTTTACGCTGCCTACAGCTGTGGATTTTCTCATTTTATGACAAATGTGAGGCACTTCAAAAAAACACAAGACACTCACTATATTTTACATTATTTTCTGGTACATGGGTCCCTGTGGGCTGCCTAGAAATCCATTAGCAAGAAATGTAAAGATGCTTAAAGGCATTTACCCAGATTAGCTGCCTTTATTTAGTCAAGGATCTTTCCTATGATTACATTAAAAGCTGAAGAGCTGCTGTGAAACATTTCTACTACAGAGATTCCAAAGAGTGCAAGAAGAGCATACATCTGACAGCAAAGTAGGCCATTAAAAACAAACGGATTGCGCTGATTGCTTTTATTTCCAGTTCAATGCCACAGACGGTACAAAGAGTTAATCCTTGTTATGAACATTTTCCTTTTGGAGCCTGCAGTCAGGAGCCCTGCTGCCTTTATCATGGGATTTATGAGCTAGTTTGACATTAATTTTTATTTTAGTTATGACTTCTGTCACTGAACTGTGAGAAAAGAATGCCAGCAATTAGCTGGCATTGTCACCAGCCCCTGTGGGTGCATTTATCGAGGTAGTACTATACCCTCTTGGAGACCTAGGGGTAGAGCCCTCAGAACATGCCTTGGGGTTGTGCATTCAAATGGAAGATTTGCAGATGGTACAGTGTATGTGGGCTGATTGTTTAAACCCTCCTAATTTTTCATCATTCCAAGTTGACATATTTATTTCATGCCAAATCAATTAATAGATTATTCCTGTCCCCTGGCAGCTTTGCTGATGCCCTTCAATCCAGATCTGCATCACCTCTGGCTACTCCCATCCTGGCCCATGCCCACACAGCCCTAAGAGTCCCCCTGAATCTAGACCTGCAGTGCCCCCTACTATTTCAGCACAAGCCCTCCTATCCCACAGCTCTGCCAATGCACCTGACCTGACCTGACCTGCTTGCAGCACCCTCTGCTTTTCCAGATTCCAGCCCTTTGGAGCAGAGACGGGGAAATCTGTGCTGGAGTCTGTTGATTGTGTGACATGCACAAAAGAGCACTAAGAAGACATGTGACTAATTAATTTACACTTGTAAACAAAACCTTTTGAGTCCAGAAGGGAAAGTGCAGGTTCAAACCTATCATAACATCAAGACTTCAGTTTCTCTGTAGTCTCTCTCTCTCTTCAAGGGCATCTCCTGCCACCACACATCAAAGCCTATGTCCTCCCAGTTCCCTTACCCTTTATCCTAAAACCTCATTTGTCAGCAAAAGAAAAAAGTTTTGTTTCTTGGTCCAGCTGTGCCCATTCTCCCACCAAGACTTCCAGCTCTTTATCTCAGGAATTGATGGGCACGGAGTCTGATCCTTTGTCCTTGGTGTTTCTATCGATTTTTTTGTCATGAGGGTTATTTTCACTGCGGTTTCAAAACTATCTTTCTGTCTCCAATTACAGCAGCTAATATCTCATCTCGGGGAATTATAGAGGTGCGGGTCCTGCAGCCCCATGTCTGCTGAGTTTCAGGGTAGTCCTTTGCTGTTCTGGAGTTTGAAGCAGGGATCACCAATGACAACTCAAAACTCTTCCATTGCTGGCACCTGGGGCTATCCTAGTGCTGGGCAGTGGAAATCAGGAAGGTGGCAGAGCTGTGTGTGTATGACAGGAGTGAGCAGAAAACCCAGGAATTCTTTTCTAAGAGCTTTTCCCACCCTAAGAGTCTCTGTTTATAAAAGCATCTCTGTGCTTCCATCAGCATCTTTATTTCCTCCATCTGGCCAAAGAAAAACTCATGAGCTCAATTCCCCAGCACACCATGATGCTCCAGAAACATAATTAAAACACCTCTGGCTGTTCTAACATTAAGTCTTTACAGATGCCTGGAATAATGTTGTAACCAAATGGAAAAGTTTGTATTTGATTAGCACGATGTGTGTCACTGGAAAAAAAAATACCCCAAACATCAAAACCTCCCCACACATTTGAAATACACTCCACTGGTTAGGCTGTGAAATGAAATAAATGCATATGGCTCCCCTGGGTCTTCTTGTTGTGAATGAAACTATCCCAGTGGTCTGTATTGATTTGGTACATGACATTAATACCTTTCATTGTACCAGAAGCATGAGCCCGTGCATGAATATTAAATGGCAGGCTGTTGTGCCCCAGAGGCTGCTAAGTGAGATCCTATATATTACAGCATGTGAGTCATGTGTCATATTAGAGCAATCTAGTTTTAAAGGGCATCTTTCAAGCACAAACTAGCTTTTTCCCACACTTGACTGATCACACAAATAACTACGATTAAAGGTCAAGTGCCTGGGTTTTTCTATTTTACTCCTTAAAAATTTATATGCGAAAGAAAACCTAGAAGTTAACATAGCATGAAATTGTTATGCAGTTATGAGTCTTTAACGATAACTAAATATCACTTTGTTCCTGGGTGGCTTGAAAAATCTCCTGTAGTGATGGGTCACTTTTGCTGGTTTCTACTTGAGGAAGGTTATAAATAAATGCTGTCTTTTGCTTCCCTGAGCAGCAATGTGATAGAGGGAGAACTCTGGTAATATGAACTCCATGCCCTTCATCACCTGATAAATGCCTCACACCTTCAGACACACCTGGGATTTTTTTAAAGACTTTTTGCTTTGCCCTTTGTCGTTCAGGACCTAGGCATGCCTGAAGTGGGTAAATTGCAAGCACCATCCGAGCTCTGCCCAAACCGTGGAAAGAAAAACAGCCAACAAGCAATGATTTTCTTGTGGCTTAACCTCAGCATAGAACAAAGGTAACAACAATAGTTGCAGAGAGGCTGAGGGATGATGGGAGATACCATAACTGCCTATTTGGGCCTGAAATATCCTACAGGCCATTTATTACTCAGCTGGGTGTGTGAAGTATCACATCACAGCACTCCCCCTCCTCAGATCTGTCAAACTAACATTCAACTCCATGTCTGAACAGAAATGTTTAAGGCCGAATGGAGGGATTGGTAGGGGACTCCGGTGCTTTGGAGATGGAGGTTAGAGCTGACAGGTGAGGAAATCAAATGGAAACACTAGAGAGATTTATACTCCTCGAATCTAATGGCTAATCCTCTTTGTGCTTGAAAAGTGTTTCCTTCATTTCAGTAGAATGGTCACGACAGCCGTGGACTCTTGTTAGCTGACCAGGAGCCTGGGGCTGCTGGCGGATTTATACTGGGTGCAGCGCGTCCAACACCCTTTGTCAGCAAATGTGCTTTGGTTTTTAATTGGTTTTGGAGACTGAGGGTCTTACTGATCATGTTACAGAAATAATGGACTTGCCGTTTTAAACCTGTGGATAGACTCTGTTCAGGATTTAGGCCCCAATCCTGCAAAGAGGCACACACAGAGTTCGCTCTATTCACATGAGCGATCCCATTCATGTCAGGAGCAGGGTGTTCAGTAACTGGACCACAAGGCATGCACGTAGCTGCAATTACCAGATCCAATTCATCTTGCTATAGGATGTGTACCTCTGAGTCTGACTGGCAGCAGGCTTCAATGTGTGAGTCATTGCAGGATCTAGGCTTCGGTGCCTAACATTCTAGAAATATTTACACTGAGTGAATTGTTGTTGGCACAGAATGCTGTCCCTCACCCCCACCTGCCTCTTTCTCCAGCAGCTTTTGACGGGGCATTTTTATTTTTTTCTGAACCCAGTTTAGGCAAAGTTCTGCTGCTGCTTCACCACCTGCCTCACATCTGGGCTTCAGCTGAGCCAAGTCTCTCTCAGACACAGAGGAACAATGTAGTGAATCAGCACCGGCTTTCAGCCTCTTGTATCCAGAGACAGTGGCTGGTGGGGTGTCTCCCTCCTACTTCCCCTCGCACACACCTGCCAAGCCAGGCTTGGGTCCCTCACTTCCTCTTTGCTGCTTGGGTCCCTCACTTCCTCTTTGCTGTTTAAATCCTCGCTTTGAAAGGACTGATCTAATCAGAGAAGATGAAGGTTGATGGGCTTCCTATCTACAAGCAGCAGGGAGTCAGAACAGCAGAGTTCAGCCCACTATCTAGCTACACATCTCTGTTTTGTGACGGGCTGCTTGGGAAGCAGCATCTCCCAGCCACACTGCATCACTCAGGGGCTCAACATTTGCATCCCAAACTACCTGACAGGGGGGTTACATTTGACTGTACATATCCACAAAGAAGGAAGTAAATGTTGCTGAATAATTAAGGACATAAACACCTTAGTCTTTCTATTACGCAGGTCTCAGATTAAAGGGTTCCTGGGCTTGGGAGGGTTACATCAATCTCATATAAAACACAGCAATAGCAAACAAACAGCCTGTAACCCTGGTGTGCGTGAGCTCCACTTAGGGTGACCAGACAGCAAGTGTGAAAAATCGGGACAGGGGGTGGGGGGTAATCTACAAGAGCCCATACAAGAAAAAGACTCAAAAATCAGGACTGTCCCTATAAAATCAGGACATCTAGTCACCCTAGCTCCACTGAGCGTTCTCAAATCCTAAACAAACAAGGCAACAGACCTTCCAAAGACACGCTCTGAGCTAGCTCTTTCCCCCAAGAGAAGCAAACACCGAGGAACAACCAGAGCTAGCGCTGCACTTCCCTTTTGTAATGTGCTGGGGGAAGGCTCTAATTCACCCCAGCTGAGAGCCCTGCTACCCTCCCACTCACTGTGCATGCAGTCCTGCTCTTTCCCTGACTCAGAGAGTGTTAACTCTTTCCTTGCTGGCCCCAGGACTGGCTCAATACAGCCCTACAGTAGGTCCATGTAATACTTATGTTGCATTTCAAATTTCCTTCAGCAGCACCCATTAGAAAGGTCACTCTCACTGTCAGAAGTGACCTTTCAGTAGAGAAGCCCAGTCCATGAGCAAACTTTACACTCAAATGTACATGTCTTTTCCTGCTTTTACATCAGGATTTCAATTCACCTGAAATATGTTGTAATTTAGTCTAGAATGTCCTCCAAGGGAAAAACAAATCTCAAATTATATGGTAAAGAAATTAATAGGAAACAATGCAATGCAGTCACTGTTTCTACAGGGCCTCTGAGGTTGTGTGCTTCAGTGCTAGTGAGCCAGGAGAGGGACCCATCATTCACTCAAATCATCAGAAACTCTACTGCTTCCTGTAGAGTCACCATGAGAATTTGCAACATGCTCATAGAAAATTTGTGCATTTTCTTTTGGGATCAGGGGACAGTGAAAAGATTGACGTGATTATAATAGAAAAATACTAGGAAAAATAGCCTTGAATGTTTTTGTCTTTGTGGGGGATGAGTGAAACCAATCCATTGTTTCCCACTTTTGAAAGCCGAGTCCCCCTTCAAGAAAATCCTAGTCACAGCCCCCTTTAAACTCACCATGTTAGAGTGAAACTAGCTCTACTACTGTACTACATCCCCCTGGCTACTCCTTTGTGCCCCACCGCCCCGACATGCCCCACACGGGTCCAGTCTATTCAGACAGCACAGAGAGCTTTTCTACTTGCATAGTCTTGGTGGAACTGTAAATTGACCATAACCCAAAACACCTGTTTGAAATGCATGTCTCTGAATCTTGCCCTCTTAACTTAGCTATACATACATTTTCAAAAAACACTGTTTGGGTTGAAAGAGGACTGATTTCAACCAAGGAAAGTATAACATGAGGATTTGTCATAAGATTTTGCACATTTAGGTGCGGATCCTGCAATGGGCTGTGCACCGTCAGACCCCAGATCTTGCATGAAGCCCTACTGACTTAAAATAAATATTCAAACACTTGCACTGCTTATTAGCAGGGTTACATAAAGAGCAGCTCCGCATTTATACACTAGCACTAACAACACAGCTTTCATTAGGCATATTTATTAATAATATTAGGAATACAGTGTTCTGTAACTAGGGCTCAAGGCATATTTTAATATGACTGCAATAACCATATCAAATGAATCCAATTTATTATGACACGCAGAACTGAATCTGACTGGTAACAGGCTGAGAAGCCAATCAACATTCTGTCTGATATCTGGGGATTTTAATGAGTCTCACTCTAGGGTGATACAAGAGTAGTGTTCGCTTTATGGTTTACTATTAGAAATCTAAGAGACTTACTATTTATTAACAAATATTGCCTAGCTTTTCATGGGTAATTTGATTTTCTAGACCTGCTTCTGTTTATTGTTCAAAACCAAAGATAGACAAAAACTGGAGCTACTCTGGGGTTATGGATGAATGGAGAAAAGATTCAACTCTCCTCCCGTGCTTCTGGGTTTGATTTTGCAAAATAAAATCCTGACTCAGCACTTTTTGCAGATTACCCAGTTACTAATTTTTCATTAACTGCACCAGGGAACTGAGCTCATTCAGTGGAGAGGGCCAAATTACATTTTTAATTAGGGTCCATGCACTTTGACTACAAGAACATATAGTACCCTCCACAGTAGATTTCCCAATGATATTGGGGGCAAACTATGACCCTGACATAGTAATTAGATTTTTAGGACCACTGATATTTCTGCCCTTTGTTTAAGTGTCCACTTATGTGTGGGACTGAAGTAACTGTGCATATGAATTAGGCAGGCAGTTGCAAGCCCGTTCTGTATGCACAACTGTCCATCTATGTTTCTAGGACCCTGGGATGTAGCCATTAGGTTTCAGAATCACAAACTTATCAGCATGAATAGGAGGAGCTCATATCTTTCAGAGATGTTGCAGTTGTATCACTCTGAACAGCACAGTGACCCCCCCCCCCAACCTACAGCAAGAGCTGTGGACTTGGCGCTGAGCTCCTGTGAGCTGCTTCCCTTGCCCAGAACCTGGCAGCCTAGAGCCCCCTAAATCCCCAGCCCTATGGAGTAGCTACATCCCCCAGCAACTCTGAGCCCCAGGCTCCAAATTCCACTACAGATCCCTGAGCCCTCAGCTCCCCCAACCCAATCCCAGAGCCCCCCAGCACACCCAATCCCAGAGCCCCCCAGCTCCCCCAATCCCAGAGCCCCCCCAGCTCCCCCAATCCCAGAGCCCCCCCAGCTCCCCCTAACCAATCTAAATCCACCAACACTCAACTCTGTTAATCCCTGTTCCCCCAAAGCCCCAGTACTTCCAGCTCCCCCATCCCAGCTCCCCCCAACACCAGCCCTGCTCCCCCCAATCCAGTACTCCCTGGGCCCCCCATCCCAGAGCTCTCCCACCCCCCCACCCAGGCCAGTGCCCCTCCCCCAGCACTCCCTGGGCCCCCCAAACCCAGAGCTCTCCCAGCCCCCCCAGGCCAGGCCAGTCCCCCTGGGCCCCCCATTCCCAGAGCTCACCCAGCCCCCAGGCCAGTCCCTGGGCCCCCCAATCCCAGAGCTCTCCCAGCCCCCAGGCCAGTCCCTGGGCCCCCCAATCCCAGAGCTCTCCCAGCCCCCAGGCCAGTCCCTGGGCCCCCCAATCCCAGAGCTCACCCAGCCCCCAGGCCAGTCCCTGGACCCCCTATTCCCAGAGCTCTCCCAGCCCCCAGGCCAGTCCCTGGGCCCCCCAAACCCAGAGCTCTCCCCCCCCCGGCCAGGCCAGTCCCTGGGCCCCCCAAACCCAGAGCTCTCCCCCCCCCGGCCAGGCCAGTCCCTGGGCCCCCCAAACCCAGAGCTCTCCCCCCCCCGGCCAGGCCAGTCCCTGGGCCCCCCAATCCCAGAGCTCTCCCCCCCCCGGCCAGGCCAGTCCCTGGGCCCCCCAATCCCAGAGCTCTCCCCCAAGGCCAGCTCTCCCTGCCCCCCCCGAGGCGGGCCCCGCACATAGGCGAGCCTCAAATTCAAGCTTACCCGAGACCGCGCGTGCCCCACCCTCGGCTCCGCCCCCTCACTTGTAATTGGCTGGCAGGGAGACCCGCCCCCGCACGCTGAGCCGCCGCTCCTCTCCCCGCCCCCTTCCTGCCCCCTTCTCTGAATGGCTGCTGTGCTCCCTTGGCCACGCCCCTCCCTGGTGTGCGGCCGCGCCCCCAAACGCTTTGCCCCTGCCGCGCCCCCCGTCGTCAGTGGCTGCTCCCCATCCTCGCCCCGCCCTTCCAGCGCACTTGTCGCTGTGATTGGCCGGTGCCGCTCCTCGCCACGCCCCCTCCCACTCAGCTCTCCCCTCGCGGCGAGTGGCCGCGCCTGCCCCCGCCCCCGGCCCTGATTGGCCCGGCTGCCGGGTGGGCGGGGCGGGTTCCGACGGGAGCGGGCTCGGCGGCCGGGCCAGGAGGGCGGGGGAGCGGCCGGGATGAGGGAGGCGGCAGCGGCAGCCGGAGCCGCGCGGAGTCGGCAGCACCATGGAGACGGGCGGAGGCGGCTTCCTCGGGGCGCTGCTGCTGCTGCTGCTGCTGCCCGGGGCCGCCGCCGAGGAGGGTGAGTCCGGCCGGGGGGTCAGAGACACGGGCAGAGGGGCGCCCAAGAGCTGAGTGGGGTGGGGTAGTGTGGGAGGGGGCCTGGGCAGGGTGGATGGGGCAGTGTGGGAGGGGGCCTGGGCAGGGTGGATGGGGCAGTGGGGGAGGGGGCCGGGTGGATGGGGCAATGGGAGGGGGCCTGGGCAGGGTGGATGGGGCAGTGTGGGAGGGGGCCGGGTGGATGGGGCAATGGGAGGGGGCCTGGGCAGGGTGGATGGGGCAGTGTGGGAGGGGGCTGGCAGGGTGGATGGGGCAGTGTGGGAGGGGGCCGGGTGGATGGGGCAATGGGAGGGGGCCTGGGCAGGGGGGGTGGGGCAGTGGGGGAAGGGGCCGGGCCGGGTGGATGGGGCAATGGGAGGGGGCCTGGGCAGGGTGGATGGGGCAGTGGGGGAGGGGGCCAGGCAGGGTGGATGAGGCAATGGGAGGGGGCCTGGGCAGTGTGGGAGGGGGCTGGCAGAGTGGATAGGGCAGTGTGGGAGGGGGCTGGCAGGGTGGATGGGGCAATGGGGGGTTGGACAGTGGCAATGTGGAGGGGCGGTTGATTAGGGGCAGCGTGCAGGCTGGGTGGGGAAGGGGCCTTGGGAGGAGGTAGGCATGTGACAGCGAGTATCTCTGTGGACGGGAGGATTGATGGGGGGGGGACACATCTGGTTGTCATTGAGCCATGAACTGGGCACTGACAGGAACATCTTAAAGTTCCCTGTGCCCCACGTGGTTCCTCCCAGCCTCCCTAGGAGGGTCCTTTGCCAAAACAGGTGCCTTGAAGAGAGGGGAACAGGATGGGGATGTGATGAATAAAGAGTTTCTGCCATCTGCATATAAATAGTGTTTCCAGCAAGTTTATAAATAGTTGTTGTCATTGTAAATTGCATTTCCTGAGTGTCCCTATAGACAGCAGCTAGTCCTCACCCTCCTTTCCCATCCCCTTTCCCTCAGCAGAAAGGAGGATAGCTGGGGGCTGGGATCAGGGGAGTGAAGTCTGCAGAAAGTCTTCCCTTCTGTGGGGAGTCTGTCCTGGACTCTGGTTGCTCACCCCTTCCCTCTAGTCTCGGTGCCTGGCCCCTTTCTATCTTGTGCCTGGAGATTCCTTGCACAGATAATTCTCTTTGGCACTTGCAGCTTTACAAGGAGCCCCTGGTTCCTCATGCTAGTTTTGTCTGCTATGTGAAGAGAAAAGGCGGAATGGGGAAAAGCAAGCAGATTGCTCAAAAAGTCAACAGCTGGGAGGGTGCACATGTTTCCCAGTCTGCCTCCAAGATCCAAAACCTCCGCAGACTATTATTTTGGCTGTGTGAACTCCTCCTGGTTCATAATTTATGGGAGAATAGATCGGTATCTAGAGAGAGCGAAATCACGGTAGAGCTGTCAATTTGTGGTTGTAAAGATGTGAATTTTTAGTATTGTATTTGTGCTATTGTGGGGACAATAGAACATGTGAAGGTAGGTGAGTTTCATTAGGCTGTGCAGTTATCATTCCTTTCTTAATTGACAGAATAACACCGAGAGAAGGTGGGTGAGGTAATACCTTTTATTGGACCGACTTCTATTGGTGAGAGAGACAAGGTTTTGAGCTTACACAGAACTCTTCCTCAGGTCTGGTCTGAAGAACAGAATAACATCGAGGCAGCTTAGATATTCCCTACAGCCAGAGATCGGAAAAGATTACAGTGTAGTCTGGCCAAATCAGTGGATTTTCACTTCCTCTGGACCTAGAAGTGTCTAATTTATCTGAGAGAAGTGTGTAGCTTAAAGATTTGGACAGCAGTTTTATGGTTTCCAGGACCAAAGAATCGAAAGTTTCCATCCTTGTCTGATTAATTCTTACTGTGTTTGCTGGGTTGTAATCCCATCATTTAAGGAGAGAGTAGAAGATGGACATCTGGTGATGTGAACAGTAGAGTCACTACTAACTCTAAATTCCAAGGCAGACTGGCTGACATTGTGGATAATCTGGTAAACTAAACCATGTAGATTGTATACCTTAGGCACAATTGTCATCCAGGTGAACTAACATGAGGTGCTGGTATAGACCTTGTAATTAGTGCTGTAACCAATGCGTTCCTGTATTATTGGTGAATAATGCACTAAGTGAGAACATGATTATGATTTAGGCCCTATGTGATAAAAGTTCATAATTCAGGTAGCTAATGCAAATTCCCAATATGTTGTTGCTTGACTGGAGTTTTTTTCCTCTATGCTATGCACGTGTGTAGTTGGAAAACAGTTCTGCTTTTCTGTGGTATGCACAAATTAATTTAGAGTCCCAAAATTCTCCTGGTTACATGACTAGAATATTCTCTGGAATTGAAACTCTAGATTCAATTCCTTTTCCTTTCTTGAATTAATCCAGAGGAGATCCTGGTAATAAAGTCTGGTCAAGTGTAGTTTGTTTCGGCTTGAAATACTATTTGTGGCTGCTAACTTCCTGTATGTCTAGGTGCCACATGACTGCTGTTGCATTAACTGCATGACACTGCTTTGTTTTGTGTTGAAAAGTGTGAACTGCTGCTTCTGTTTCCATTGCCAGTGCAGTGTGGGTACTCTGGAGTCCTACACTTCGGAACATCCTTCATTATGGGTTCCCTGGAAGCTACCTGACTTTTGGCTTACAAAAAATGCCCCATGGATATTGTGTGCGGGTCCCCATCTGGTCACTTACCCAAGTTTGTATTTATCTGTAGACAGACACACAAGCTTGCCAACACTGGCTACCTCCTCCAGACGTTGACTAGATTACCAAGAGCAATCTTACAGACAGTGGATCTCACTGGAACTCTGCTGAGAGACTGAGTGTGCCCACCTCTGGAATGGGACAGTATCTGATATAAATACACAACCCTGAGATTGGAAAGGAGGAAGGAAAGTGAACTCCTGTAGCTTGGGACTGTGCTTGTTGTACTAAATGTATCCTGAGGCTTCAGCCTTCTCTCTAATCCCTTTGCCCTTACCTCTTCCCTGTCACTGTCCACCTCAACTGCTGCCCCTTCTTCATACTTTTCGGTCATGATGCTCCATATACCTGGAAAGACCCTCGCTCCCCCCATTCTCTTCATCACTGACCTCTCCTACTGGATTGTCTTCTCCTCCTCCTAGCTCAGTCTCCGCTTCAAAGTTGTGAGCAGATCAGATTTGCTTACCTCAGTTCCACCTCTGTAAAGAGTGATGATAATCCTTCCTTTCTCTTGTCTGCTTCGATGGTAAAGTCTTCAGGGCAGCGGCTGTCCCACTCTCCGCTTGTGCAGTGCCCCGCACAGCAGGGCCTCTTACCGCTATTGTAATACTAATAACTGGCGTATATTTTAAGCTTCTTACCTTCTCCCTGTATCTATCACTGCTGTGTTCTATGCTTATCCTCTTTAGAAAGAGAGCTCCTTGGGGCAGTGACCCTCTCTGGCAATCCCTGGAAAATGCTGGGCAAAGCTCTGATGCTGCATTAATGATTAACAATACAAATAACAGGATGCATGTTGAAGCTATATTGAAAAGTGTGGTTCTGTTGGTGCGGTGATCACCTGGAAATTCTTGCTGGCAAGTTCCCTTTCTTTACAGTTGGTTACACGGCAGCTCTCTGAACTTGCCCTCTGGAGATGCTTAAAAATGTCCTACGAGGAAAACTCAGAGAGGCTGACTTTGTTCTAGTCTCGTGTCTCCCACCCCTCTGCCATCTTCCTGCTTTACTTTCACACTCAAAACCATTGAATTCAATCTGGCTGTAGCATATTGATCTGCTTTCTGCAATATTTTTCATTCAAATAAAGCAGGCAAATAAATGGCTAGGAGTTCATATGCTTTTTTCCAAATGAGCCCAGTGAAGCTTAATTGAACAACCTTTGAATTTCTGAAGAGCTGTAGTTAAAATACACTAGGGTCACTAGTGTTGCTGACATTCCCATTCACACCGTGAAGATGGTGTTCAGTGTTGCACTGTGGTGTGAAGTGGCCCAAGCCCTAGAGGATGCTGAGTGTTGCAGTCAATGTTCTGTCTAGAAATGGTGTGGCAAGCTTGGTCTCTTTCCCCATTCTGCCTCTTGCTTTCTGATTACGTTGGACTCTGCTTTTCCCCTAACATAGAGCTTTGTGCTTTCCACTTGCATGGATTTAGTGATGGGTAGTGGTTTGATTTATCACTGATGGAATAGAGAGATCAATCCCACATGTGCTCGCTGCATTTACAAATTCCCATGGGGGAGAGGAGCCAGGACTCCTCTGAGTGTCTGCGCCATTCGCTTCACAGCAGAGGGCCTTAGCGTGGGAGGCTGGACAGTGAATCTAAGATCTGATGCTCTGGGCAAGATAACATCTCGGACTAAGTTATATGCAACCATTTGGATCCGAGAGCTGTTGCTTTTAAAGGCACGACCTAGTCCGCTGTGCAGTAGTCTTCAGCCTGCTATTTATTCTGTGGCATTCAGATTTGGCTCAGAAATCTTGTGCAATCTGTGCCTATAGTGTGGTTTGCTTGAAAGGAAATGTTGAGTTCTCACTGTAAGAGCAACCTGGGCTCTCCTGCTGTTGTAGGTGAAATACACTCCTTTTGTAACTAAGAAGCAGTGGGACTTTCACATGCAGGAGTTGAATCTAATCCTGGCCTATGTAGAAGTTTCTCAGACTGAGAAGCAGTCCCTACATTATTGAGAATGTTCCTGCATTGGGTTGCTCTATTTCTTCTAGGACCATAGAGAATAGAGTTGGCCACAACTTCTCTCGTTCAGTGGATGAAAACAAAGTTGAGCCCTGGTCTGACCCCCTTTCTGTTCTGTGCAGTAAACCCTGATCCTGGCTGCATGGTAAAATCTGCCCATGGTGAATTCTGGGGGAGGGAAGCTCCCTCTTTGAAGTTAAAAGGTTCCTGGTGGTTTCAGTGCATCACAATGTCTCTGTTATAGCCCTCTCTCTTTCCTCTTTCCCCTTTTACAATTCATCCATGCCCAAAATACTATATTAGTGCCCCAAATCTTACAGAGTGGTCCCTGCCACCATATCCTTCTGGGAGTGCGGTGGAAGCATCAGAGTCTGAACACCGGCCACCAAGAAAGGTTACGGTACGTGGATGAACACGTGCTGAAAGCCCAGCTGGATCTGGGGGTCGTGTGGTTGCAATGTTCATATTAACAAAGCCTGATTTCAACCTTGATTTGCAATTAAAATGACCCCCCAACATCAAGCTGCAGCACTGGTTTTCAGCCCAGATCATTTGCCTGAACAATTTGGCTCATTTGAGAAAGCTCCTCTGCCTGTCTTCCCCTCTCAGTAATGAGGGCAGGTGCAGTCCCTTGGAATAAGGCAGTTTACTGTCCGCCAGCCTTGCATGTTTTTAGCTCTGCTTCACTCTAGTGACGCCCTCTGGTGGCTGCAGCTTTTTCATTCCAAGTAATCCCACGGATTGCACCTGTTTATTTCCTGATGTGGGTTGCATTAACCTTGCCTGTTAGCCTCTGTCGGCTCCAACCTTTTGCTTTTCCTATAGGAGCCTGAGGAATTTGAAACGTTGTTTACACTTCCCAGCCTTACGGGTAGGAAGACCAAAGAATGACTGAAATGCAGTGGTGGTTGTAGCTTTGTCGGTCCCAGTATATTAGCGCGACCAGTGGTGAGGTAATAGCTTTTACTGGACCAACCTCTGTTGGTGAGAGAGACAAGCTTGTGAGCTTACACAGAGCTCTTCTTCAGGTCTGGGAAGCTCACTGGTGAATTGATCATAATGCTCCTTTCTTGCCTTAGAGTCTATAAATGAAGGAGTCCTACGCTGACTGTGCTGTGGGATTGCTTTCATATTTAATGCAATAACTACCATGTTTAACTCCTCCGCAGAACTTGGCACCACAGTGCCATGGAGCCGAGGGAGCCTTGCTGCAGGATTTCGACCCTAGTGGGGCCATGTGTGTTACATGGTGGGATCCTTGCACTCCTGCCCACTGTTGGAAAAACTACTGACCTTTCACAGTGGCATCACAATGAACTAGAAGATGAAAGGATTTTGCCCACTGTGCTAATTTAATTTCCTGGACACCTGCCTGTCTTTCTGGGTGTCCTCGGTCTCTTTCCTGGGGTGATGTGTACTTGGTGGGAATCAGTTTTCACTTCTTGGCTTGCCCTATCTTTTTGCCACGCTCCTTAAAAATCACGGAGACAGAACCACTTGCCTTGAGAAGAAAAGAGCTTAAATGAATGTTGTAAGCAAGGGATGAGTGGAATCCAACAGAATAAACTGATTCTTAGTCTCTGGATGATGATTATCAAGAGAGTTTATACGCCTGTGTCTTCAAGATGTGTGTTTCAACAAGAGCCTCCTTATTACCCGAATCTATAAGGAATCTACAGACACTGAAAGCCAGAAGAGAAAAATAGAGAGAGAAGAGTGACACTCAAGTATCTAACTAGAACATGCAAGGATTTTAAGGAACCTCTGTAGCACTTCAATCATCAGATTCCTAAGGACTGCCAGGAACTCGGCCAGAGTTCAGGTGTGCTCTGTATAATGCTGCACAGAGCTCTCCCAAATATGGGCAGAGCTAAGTTGACCTTAACTACGTATTTTGCCTTTTTTTTTTTTTTTTTTTTAAGAAGCATTGGAAGAGATATGTACATGATGTCCTAAGTATAAAACTGCCTGGCAGTCCCGAAATTGTCAGTGTTAACCCTTTACACTCTCTGGCCCAAGCCCACACCTTCAAGCATAGCTGTACTCTGTCTGGACCAATAGCGCCATCTCAGCCAAGACACAGAGATTTTGTGTACGAATCCTGAGCTGTGACGGCTTCATGGCACCAGAGACCCAGGGGCCAGTCTGATAAAGGAGGTTTCCTTATTCTGTTCAGATGGCTCACAGCCATTGCTATTACACAGTGATAAAGTGCCCTCCGCCAGCATGTGCAAATCCTTCATAGAGTAAGATAGTGGGAGCAGACACGGTTACAGCACGGCTTACGATTTAAAATAATAGAGCCTCATAAACGTAGTTTATTGCACCAATATGGAGGTTTTCACACTCTCCGGTTTTTGCAGAGTAAGAGCTCTGGCTATTCAGCTCCACTGATTTCACAAATTAAACAGTCGCCATCCCATGTGCTGCCTCAGAGAGCAGGGTTATTTTTATTCAATCTAATACAGCTTGTAGGTCAACTCAAGCTCCCTCTTGGCAGGAGAGAGTTAGTATTGTACAGCAGTAGTGGGGGAGAATCCCTGTCCTCTTAACCCCCAGCAAAACACAAGAAAGATGAAAACCTCTATTGCAGCTAGCCCCACGAATGAGCCACCCACACAACAGACTGCTCCCAGGAGACTGACTGGAATCTCAAGAAGCTGGGACACCAGCTTTTCTGTGTAAACCTACTTTATCGGCCTTCTAGTAGGAATATCCCAGTGCATTTCTCTCAAAGTGGATTGTCATTCAGATGGTTTGAGCTCCTGGGCCCGGCTCTCCCCAAACAGAACACCTGCAGCTCCCACTAGAGCCTACCTCCTAGCGACCAGGGGAGCATTAGGTGAATAGGGTTCTGTGTGTACAGAGCACACCTGAACTCTGCCTTGGCTGACCGAATTGATGCTAATCTACGGTTACAGGAGTTGTGGAGGGATGAGAATCCCTGGCAATCCTTAGGGGTCTGACTGAAGTCTTGCTTCATGCGTTCCTTAAAATTCTTGCATGTCATAGTTAGACACTTGAGTGTCACTCTTCTCTCTGGATTTTTCTCTTCCACCTTTCAATGTCTCAGACATCTGCCTGCAGATTCCTTGTATATCTGGGTCATAAGGAAGCTCTTGTTCAGGCACACTTCTTGAAGACATTGTATAAACTCTCTCCTCAGGAGGCTGCCCAACATGTTAGGGGGCTTGATTATCATCATTGAGAGACTAAGAGTCAGTTTATTCTATTGGATTCCACTAGTCCCTTGCTAACAATGTTCATTCAAGCTCTATTGCTCTGGAGATGAGGGGTCTGCTTCTGGCCTCCGAAGGAATGCGATTCTAGGAGAGGGAATGCCGATCCAATAAGTTAGCAAGTATTCAACAACTCAGATGCTCAATTAAATTTGGGGGTTGGTGCTATGGCAACTGTTACACTATAGCGTAGCCTTCTCTGTGCTGGGCTGGTCAGAGAGTTTGAGGCCAGAAGGGACCCAAGATCATTTAGTCTGACCTCATGCATGACTCAGGCCACCAGTACTGCCCAGCGCCCACACGCTAAACTCAACAACCAAAATTAGGCCAAATTATCACAGCCCACAGGAGACTAGACCCGTATGTGCCGCAGGCAGAGAATAGTAGGAATTGAGGTGCACCAGAGCCCGAGACCTGTGCAATTAGCAGGGAATTGATTAAGTGAGAGAGATCTGGATAATCCTGGCATGTGACCCTCACCCCATGCTGCAGAGGAAAGCAACCCCCCCCCCGCCCCAGATCACAGCCAGTCTGACCTGGGGAAAACTCCTTCTGGAGCAATCCGTTAGACCCTGACCATGTGAGCAAGAACCAGCCAGGCAAGCATCTGAGAGAGAATGCTTGCCTGCCCACCTGTCCGGTGTTCTACCTCCAGCCAGGGCCATCTCTGAAGAACAAAAAGCTTGCCTCAGAATACATTTTGGGGTGTGTGTGTGGGGAGGGGGAATCCCTTCCTGACCCTTGCAGGTAACCAGCTAAGTTCTGAAGCATGAGATTTTAGGAACACAAGGCATGAACCAGAAGAGACCCCGAGGGCAGCTGAGCCCTGCTCTTCCCGCCCCCCCTCCCCCCCGCCCCAATCACAAGCAACCCTGCCATCAGGGCTGGAATAATGCAGGGGCTTTAGGGCTTGCAGCTGAGGGTCTCCGGCTAAGATGTGAAATATCAGGTTCTAAGTGCTGGGGAAGATGCTGCTTGTGCGTAGGTTCTGCAAAGTACATAACACAGCCAAAGTGTGGGATGGAATTTAGGTCTAGAGTTCTTGCATGCTGCGTGCTTAACCTGGCAAACTAGGTAAAGTAGATTGGTCAGAAATACCTGGAGCTCTTGGGGAACCCAGCTGCACAGTCCCTCGAACAACCAGCTTGAAGATACCATTCCAGTCCCCTTTATCAAATTACCTGGTGGATGTGGTGCACCCTGTGATACTTGAATTAGCCAGCAGAGCATGCTGAACGACATTGCCATCAACTGGTATACAGAGAGCATTCCGTCTTCAGCAGACCGTTCTGAGTGCCTGTTGCCCTGTGGGGAGGCCAGGAAGAAGGAATGAATATGGATACTTCTAACCTTCTGCTCTGCCAAACACGTGCAGTCAGTGCTCCCCACGGGGCTCAGTTACTAAGGCAGGTAACCTTGGCAGCGCAGGCACCTATGCTTCACTGGAACCCATGCACGCTGACAGGCGATAATAAACTCTCCTGAAAATGAGAAATCCAAGAATTCAGCATCAAGCGATTTATAAATAACGTGATTTTTCCAAAACATCCCTTTGTGTTTTTCCAAATATTACAACACTGGACATCTCTGTCTCACTAGGTTCATGTTCTATGACAAGTTAAATGTTCTCTGAAACAAAGCAGAGATTTTCTGCACCTTGGGGTATTCTGTAGCCCATGGATGAGTGGGAAGAGTGGAGCTGCAGCCTAATGCGAGGGGAAGGATGGGCAGGCTAGAGCATGTGGGATGCTGGCTTCTGGGACTCCCACCCTGTCTCTTTGCTTGGCACACTTTAGCACTAGTGGTGTCTCAATGCCTATGGGACAGTATTAAGAACAGGCATGCATCTGGGTGAAAACTAGATCGTATTGTTTGAGAGGGGAAGGAGGGTCAGAGAGCAACTAAAGCAACAGTGTGAGATGCTGGGGTCTGCGAAAGCTCCCGCTTGTTCCTGTCGTTAGGGGCCCTGGGGCTCGGGACATGGAGTTATGATGTGCAAGAGAAGATGGAGCCAAGGAGCACAGAGGACTGTATCCAGACAGGCCCCACAGAGATTTCTGGGACTTAAATTTACTGTACTTGTCACTCCACTGCAGCTCTGAAGGCTGATTTGCATGTGCCTGCTTTCTTAGCTGCTGTGCAGTGGTAGCGCTAAAGAGAGATCTGAAATCTCAATACTTTCCTGTCAGGTTGTGGTGCTGGCAAGGAGCAAACAAGCGCTGTGCTGTGCTTTGAGAAACGTGCTTTATTGCCACTCCACCAGGAAGCAATATTTGAACATCTCATTAGCTTTTAAGGCCTCTCTTTTATGTGTTTTTATTCTGTTATCCAGATGTGCATATATTTGGTTAATTTCTCTATTAAGCTTCAGTAGCAGAAACATCTGTCTCTTTGGTCTTTGGAGATGGTCTCTCCCAGGGGATCTCTCTTCAAAATGGCAGCACGAGTGGATTTTATAAATATAATTTAAAAGGGCAAATAATTAATTTTGTAAAATATTGATTGCTCCTTTGAGAGCTCCCTAGTACAATCATGGCGGTTCTGTTACCTGATATCAGATCTGATCAATCAGCGGGTCCCTTGGAGAGGGGATATTCCATTAAATTTCAGTTACAATACAGCCAAATGGACTGCATACAAATTTGCCTAGCAGGTACGATGGTGTGTTGCAAATATGGAACTCAGCAGCATTGCTTATTGGTTGAAGCATGCGGTGGAGGAAGGAGAGAATCTAGCTTCTGTTCCTGGCTCTAGAACAAACACAATGTGCCTAGGAGAAGTCTCTTCCCATTGTCGACTGAGCATGACACCCACTGAGGTCTGACACACTTAAGTTTATTAATTCAGACCTTTGTTTGAACAGAAGCATGCCTTGGGATTGCAATTACTATTAAAGTAATGAATGACATATAGAGAGGGGGGGGGAGAGAAAAAGGCTAGCTATTTTCTCCTGGGGCATCAGTGGGTCACAATGGGTTTCTCCTACAAAGCTCTGCCTGTCTCTGATAATCTATCCTGTATTATATACATCCAAATTGCGTATTCGTTAGTTCTCTTTCAATAACCATTAAGTATCATGAATATTAAATATCTTATGTAACTCATACAGTACACGTGTAAACTTTAATTGGCATAACTTCTGTTTATCTTTGCTAATTTCCTGTTATTTCTTTTCTCTAATTGCTTTATTACCATTGATCATGCAAATTTGGCCAGGTCACTTTGACTCTTTACTCTGTGTAGGGACTTTTTACCTGATTTTTCTCTAATTGTCTCTTGGCGGTACGTTTTGCGTATCTGTCCCAATAACTCCCTTCAGTTTATGTAATATCTGTGGTCAAAACCTCTCCTTTGTCCTATGCAGCCTCGGCTGTAAGCAAGTTTGCTGACTAAGAAGCTTGCTAAGAATACACTTGGGTCAAACAAAGCTGAAGCCAGCCAGTCAGTACAAACATCACCTCGGTCAGTCCAAAAATACTCATCAGACGCAACTTATAGCACTTCTCACAACCTTCTTTGCCTCTGTTTCTTCATCTGTAAGGTGAGGACAATGTGCTCCTCCCAGGGATGATGTGTGGCTTCATTCATTACTGCTTGTAGAGTGCTTTGGGGCCTTTAGTAGACAGGCGCTAGAGGACAATGAGTTGTTAGTGTAAATTGTGTAAGGTTCTGCATTATTGACTGTTTTCCTTGTTAGCCCTTGTGTCTGTCACACTTTGCTGTAATTAAATCCAAAGCAGCCCAGAGTAACACCACTGAGGTAGGGAAGGAGACCCGGTAGGGCTTCCTCTTCATCCTCCACCCACCTCTCCCACATCCATTTTACTTCTAATACAATAAGACTCCATTATGGGCATGTAAGGAAGCTGCTGGCTGGGTCGTTTGTGAGGAGTGAACCCAAGATCTGTGGATTTAAAAGCATAAGCAGATACTGCCTGAGCTTCAGGTCTGTGTCTATTAGCTGGAGGTAACAGCAGCCTCATACCTGCCCATGTAACCACGAGAGGGACACGCAGCGCCAAACTATGTTAACATAGGCAAAACATCTGCACATAACCTAATAATCCCCCTGGAATTGTGGGTACGATGAGATAGCTAGTGTGTCCTGCTGACATTTTTAACCACAAAGAGCTCTATCTGGAACGGGCAGAAGAGTGTCTAAAAAAGTGATGTGAAAACCGAGTCCCCCTTCTTCCCCCCCACCTCCCCAAATCAGAAACCCCTGAGCCTAGAGGAAGAAACTAGCTGCCAGTGACTTGCGCTTGCGGTCTGTTTTTTAAATTGTCATTCATTTGTTGAGGGATTTTATTCATCGCTCTAGATTTTCAAATAACGAATGCTCCATCACTGGGCTATTTGGTGATTATGTAAATAGTCGCACAAGTGTGGTGAATAATAATAATTCCTCTAAACTCAGCTGTGACCTGGAAATACAGGTGCTTCATTTGGACATTCACAGCTCGAAATGAAAGCTGCAGACCATGAAATGCAGGGAGGGAGGTTATTTGCGAGAAGTACTGGTTTTGTCAGAATTTGTTGCTGTAAATAATTTCAGCATCGCTGTAATCCGCTCTACTATAATGTAGGAAAAGAGCATTAGCTGAACTATGCCCAGTGGATTGTGGCCAATTTGATTGGGCTTTCGAGTAAAATGTGTGGTCTGCATTGTAACCAACACCCCCCTGCAAATGAATGATCGAGGACGGAGAGAGCCAAGGTTTGTTTTCAGTTCACTCTGAACTTCACTTCATACAGATTATATTTCTTTTAAGTATTGCTCGTTGTGCTGTCCAGAAACAGCTCTCTCTCAATTTGCTGCTCAGATACTGAGAAGCCTAATGCCGCTAAGCACCGTTGGTGATGATCAGCGGAATTTATGAAGTGGTACAATATGGTGGGTCTGGCAGGGGGCATAGCAAATGGCCAAATCAGCAGTAATATCATTTGATGGAAGAACTAGCATCTGCCAGGAATACACCGCAGAGGCTGGCAATTTAAGGCTTACAGATAACTAAACTTGATGTTGGGGGGGGGGGGGGGAATTCTGCATGTGAATAAAAACTTCTTTTATTCTATGGAAACCGAAGGTAGAGATGAGACTACTTATTCTCTGCAATTGACCTGCTTGCCTCTCATGGGTTGTGTTTTGTCTGAATCTCTGCCCTCCCCCCCCCAATCCTCAGGTTGGCTTGGGAATCCCTTATTCTCTGGGGAAAACTTTGTACCAAGCTCACAGTTTGCAAACTCATGAGTAAAGCTACTTTTTAGTCACTGGTATTTCACAGGCAGTAAACCAGTCCATGACTTTTACTATATACCCCTAACTAAAACTTGGGCTGGGGGACCGCAGGTGCTCAGGGGGGAGGAGGGGCATGGGGGTTCCGGGGGGGGGGTTGTGGCCTGCGATCCCCACTGGTGCTGGGAGGGGGGAAGGGTTGGCAGGGCTGGCAGGCTACCTACCTGGCTCCAACCAGCATGTCCCTGTAGCTCCTAGGGGGAGGGGCAGCCAGGGGGGCTCCGCGCGCTGCTTCTGCCACAAGCGCCAGCTCTGCAGCTCCCATTCGCGGGGAACAGGGGTGGTGCCTGTGGGCATGAGCAGTGCATGGAGCCCCCATGGCTGCTCTGCCTAGGACCTTCAGGGACATGCTGGTGGGAGCTGGGGAGCACCCCAGGTAAGCGCCGCCACACACCCAACCACCTGCCCCAGCCCTGAGCCCCCTTCCACACACCCAAACTGCTGCTGCTGGAACCAGCACCGGCTGCTGCAGAAGTCACGGAATCCATGACTTCCATGACAGACACACAGCCTTACTCATGAGGGAATCAGTAATGACAATGTTTTTTAATTATTGTCCGTTAACTGAATAAACAAGCTACTCTCTGTTTGTCTGTGACTGAAGTTATAGCACAAGTTCCTGAGAGCTAGCAGTTATCCTTAATATCCTCATTGTATCAGTTTAAATGTTTGACAGTCTTTATATTCCAAAGTGGGTATTAAAAATGAACATTTTTATTATTATTGGTGATCGTCTCTTCCAATAAAAGGCCCATGTGCAACACTTACACCAGTGAAATGTTTATCACTGTGATAAAAATGCAGATGGTTCTAGCCTGTTATTTTTGGCATGAGCCTGTCGAGATTAGCCTTTATATCCTGTTAGTTTTAAAGAGAATCCCACTACAGAGAGACGGTGTCTTTATGACTTTCAGAGGGGTGAGTGAGTTTGATCCTGCCTCTCTTGGGGTACTCTGCCAAGATATTTGGTTCATTTCTACACTGGAATAAATGAATGACTTGGTATAGCCCCGGCATGGAAATTACAGCTACTGAGCGTAGAAAAGATCTGTTGGGTCATCTTGACCATTCCAGGATCTGTCCCTGCTGGTGA
The DNA here is from genome assembly GCF_027887155.1 of Malaclemys terrapin pileata. NCBI lineage: Eukaryota > Metazoa > Chordata > Testudines > Emydidae > Malaclemys > Malaclemys terrapin. The sequence continues at coordinate 19,142,846 of NC_071526.1, read as the reverse complement.
CCTGTGATGTTTGGCCATTACATATGGGAATCAAAGTGGGGGTTTATATTTAGTGTAAAATGATATCTAGTATCTCAGGCCTGGTAGTGGCAATGGTGCATTTGGAAAGGGCAGCACCATTTTCCAATGTGTTGGAAATTGACCTCGCCCAATCCCTTTTGAGTAACTTGGATCAGAAAATGGGAGAATTTCCAGCAATTCTGCTGTTGTAAAGGTTTTGATGTTTGTAAAGTGGAACACTGTGCTTTGCTCCAAGGAGCCGCGTGGGCTAACCTGACCTAATCTCAAGCATTAAAGTCAATTTCAATGTGGTATTTAATGTCAAGTGGTTGTCATGGGATTAGTACTGAAACTCACTTGTTCTAATGTCATGGTATTTCTAGACCAGACTTACACACGTGAGTCATGTCCCTTTGCTGATCTTTTGATTGTAGTATGAAGAGCTGTGTTGCAAGACACTACTCAGAGCCCAATGCTTAGCTGTCTTTAGCTAGCTAAAGATTTTTCTACTAGTACCCATCACCATGGTATCTGAGCGTTTTAATCCTCTGGCATGAAAGCTGTGCCGTTAGTGGGAGTTTTGCCATGACCCTCAGTGACACCAGCATTTCACCACTCAGGTGTAATTGTGCGCCATAATGTGTATCCTGGAATTCTTCTTGCCACTGTAAAATAGACATCCCTCCTAGATGCAATTACAGTGTAGCTGGGTAGGTCTGCTGAAGCTTGGTGAGGTAGCGCTACCACAGCTGGCTAGTCAGAGGTACACAGGAATGTTTTAGAAATGAGATTAAAGACTCTACATTAGCAGCAGTAAGTTCTTGAACTTAACAGTTCTCAATTAACTTGCAAGCTAATGGTCTGTTCCCCCCTCTTTCTCACCCCACCTGCCCCATTTCAGGGCTCTGTGGTTACCCTGAGATAGTTGCTGACCTTCCAGACCCCCAAAACAGCATGTCCTTTGGCAGTTTTGCTGCTGTTGTTGGCACAGTAGAAATGGGCAAATGCAGAACCTGGAACTCTGGTCTCAGCTGGTCAGGGAAGGCAAAATGGCCTTTGAAATGGTTTGCAGATGTGGTAGTTGTCATCATTACATTTCTAGTGTCAGCTGGTGACAAACTGGAATTTTAAGCTGTTTCAGGGTTTCCTTTAAAGCACGGCAGTGTCACTCCTGTGAAACTGCTCCGTGGGGTGTACGTCTGAGGCACATTGTGCCTCTTTAAAAGTGAGAAGTGGTCTGAATACGGTCTCCAAATGGTCGAGCCAGTTGGTCATTTCAGAGGCTGGATGTTCAGTGTAGTTTGTCAGGGTGGCTGAGATGGGTGTGAGTTCTATAAATTCACTTTTTAACACCTCTGTCTCCCATGCAGTTGTTTTGCTGGATTCTAAGGAGTCGCAGGCCGAATTGGGCTGGACGTCGCACCCATCAAATGGGGTAAGTGAAAACATACACAGAGATGTTCTGTCACTATAATACAGCTCCAGCATCTCACCCGTTCCACCCCCGGTCAGCCTAGTTAACCCTGATTTAGAGCAATGGTGTGTGTCCAGCATTACTCGCCGCCTACATGTGTCACGAATCTCTCCCAATTCTGCATGGTGATTCCAGGCTGTCTGGATTTATGGGAATGGCTTTGTGGCTCGAGTGAACTAGCTTCAGCAGCTGAGTAACGCCACCTGCGGAAGTGCATTCGTTGGTGCACTCCCTTCAAGGAGATGAAGACAGAACTCTTGATCCCGATGATCTCCTCATGGGTGTCCAGTGCTCTATACTGTGGAGGGCCTTTGCTTTTGGCTATTGCTTGTCTAGATAGGTATCTGCCTTCAGCCACTAAATAGCATTAGAATGATGGGTAGACAAAATTCTGCTTAAAATCCAGCTCCCAGAGGTGAGCGGAGAAGCAGCGACACATCTCCGTGATGTGAACAGCAGGCTTGACAAGCTGACACAATGCTGCCTTGACGTGAACGGTGATGTTTGTCAATCCCAGACAGCCGGGGAGAGGAGCTGAGTGACTGTATTGATTATGTCAGAGAAACACTGCAAATTGAGCATAGCTCATGACAATGCGCTTTGCATTCTTGTACTAAGAAAAGGAACTCAAGTCAATTAAAGCTTTTCTCTCTAGTTCGCTTTCCAGGCCAGTTGCCTTAAGGATTCACTCTGTTCCCTGATGAGCAAAAAGGGCAGGATCTCTGGAATCCTTGGGGAACTTGACCCCATACCCCTGCATGATTTGTAGTTTGTCTAAGTGAATGGCTGCGGTGCCGCCTCTGTCTATAGCTGTGCCCACTTTCACCTGAAAGGGCAAATCAGTGAAATCAGATGATTCCTGCTGCTCTTAACTCTCTCTTCACAAGTGACACTGCATGTTTGGAGCTTGGCTCAGGGGTCAGCTGGACTGGAGCCTGTGGGTGGCTGGGAAGGAACTCCATTAGGGGGTTTCTTTGGTTATCTCACTACAAACTCTGCCACCCGTGGAAGGACTTGCTGTGAGCAGCCCTCAGATCACTTCCTTCTCAGGGCTGATGATCTAATCACCATATCATCAATCAACGCTTCCCTGGCTGCTGCAGGGAAATGCCACTTCACTTACACTTGGAGTGAGTTTGTTCCTTGAGAGCATCAATGTCCTTGGCCTGCTTTCAGGCCGGAGATTGTCCCTGTTGGGTTTGAGGCACCTGGCTCCTTCATCCCCAGCCATCTCTAGCTTCTTTTGATATTTGGCAGTGTGAGCTGCTTCTGGGTGACAAATACTACCTGTCTGGGAAGGTAAAGCCATGAGAGACAGTCGGCCTTGGGGACTTTGCCCCCCATTCTGACCTGAGTTGCTCATTCTTGGCAGGGAGGGTGGAGTCCTTCTCGCCTGTCATTTGGTGGGCAGGAGAAGGAAGTTGGCCTGACACTTCCTCTCTTCTTACTCTCCTTTCTCCCCCCCCCCCCCCCCGCCGGTGCTCTAATTAGGAGGGTAGTTTCCCCACTGGGGAGCTGTAGTTGCTGCTGCGCTATACTAAAATACAGCTTATGACCTAAAGCGAGTGGAGTTGCAGAGAGACTGACAGTCGCCATCTTCAGAACAGTTCAGTAGGTGCTTGGAGAGAAGAGGTCAGTCAAATGGGATTGGAAACTGGCCCTGATAATACACTTTAGTCACGAATACAGGGAAAGCCATCCCTGGCCCTGCGGGAGCGAACTGGGGGATTGTGCACCTTGCCTCTAGCTTTGCAGACAAGACTTTTCTGGCTTTTAGAAATGAGATCTTGTTTTAGACATTAAATCCTGTGTCCATCCTCTCTGTTACTGGATGTGTTGGGATTTATGCATTCTGTGGGCTTCAGGTTTTTTTAATGTCTGCTATAATAATGCACAGGTTAAGGGGTTTTTAGTGGCTGTATTTATAATGATCTCAGTATGAAGGGGTCAGGTATCGGAGGGGTAGCCGTGTTAGTCTGGATCTGTTAAAAGCAACAGAGACGCGTCTGATGAAGTGGGTATTCACCCACGAAAGCTTATGCTCCAATACGTCTGTTAGTCTTAAAGGTGCCACAGGACTGTGTTGCTTTTTACAGTATGAAGGGGATTTTACTTGGAAGACTGGTTCTCACTAAATAGCAGTTATCATGACGTGTGTGTTCTTTTTATAGTGGGAAGAAATCAGTGGAGTGGATGAAAACTACAAACCGATTCGTACCTACCAGGTCTGCAACGTCATGGAGTCAAATCAAAACAACTGGCTGCAGACAGGCTGGATTGCCAGGTGCAGTGGCCAAAGAATCTTCATTGAGCTGAAATTCACCCTGAGGGACTGTAACAGCATCCCTGGAGTGGTTGGCACGTGCAAGGAGACCTTCAACCTCTACTATGTTGAGTCAGATTCTGATCTGGGCCGCAGCATCCGTGAGAACAAGCATACAAAAATTGACACTATCGCTGCCGATGAGAGCTTCACCCAGGGGGACTTGGGCGAGCGCAAAATGAAGCTGAACACAGAGCTGAGGGAGATTGGGCACCTGAGCAAGAGAGGCTTCCACCTGGGCTTCCAGGACGTGGGTGCTTGCGTGGCTCTGGTTTCTGTGCGGGTTTATTACAAAAAGTGCCTCTCTACGGTGCAGAACTTGGCAGTGTTTCCAGACACTGTGGCAGAAGCAGCATTTGCAACCCTGGTGGAAGTTAAGGGCACCTGCGTCAATCATTCTGAAGTAGACCTGGATAGTCCTCCCAGGATGCACTGCAGTGCGGAGGGGGAGTGGCTAGTCCCCATTGGGAAATGTACATGTAGTGCTGGCTTTGAAGAGAAGGATGATGGGTGTGAAGGTAAAAATGGCCATTCATGCTCTATTTCTATTTCAGGCCCCAATCAGTCCATCTCATTGTTATACTGTGTCCAGCACCCTGGTATCAGAGCACAATGTAAACAAATGGAATTGCATTTTGTCAATCTTGTGTTGTGGCTTTTTTTTTAGTTCATTCTGATTTACTAATCCAATAACCAGAGCTTTATTTGGGGACCAGGGAATAAGAGAGTTGTCTTTTGTGACGGTGGTTGTACTGTGCCGACTGATTCAGCAGCATCTTTGACTAAACAGACATGCCAAAGGCTCAGAATAGCTTCAGGTATTTTCCATAACTTTGTATGTGCCATAAAATGACTCTAGAACATTAATATCCCCATTGTCGTGCTTTACACTCAACTTAATAATTCAGTGACTTTACAGCTTGCAAGGTTACATTTAATGACAGCTGTAAAAATGGATATAACCCCTACTTAACTAGTGTCACTTTAATGAGTCTGATGCTGAAATTCACTTCAGTTTCTCTCTTTTAAAATGATGGTAAGAGAAACTCAGCATTACCAAGGGGCTGAGTGAGCCAGGGGGCTGGTGCTGTCCTTAGAATCAGTGTTTGGAAATGCTTTTGGAATGGAGGAGAATTATTTTGTTAACGTCTTTTTCTTAGTTCTTGTTCAATATCTAATCTCAGCCCAGCATTGTAGCAAATGCTTCTGTAAATCAAGTTAAAAATGTCAAAATAACTAAGATGCATCTGTTCAAACAATTTCAAGGGCAGGATGCTGAGAGTGGCGTTATCTGTGCAAATACTAGGAAGTTCTTCCCGAAGAAGTGGGCTGTAGTCCACGAAAGCTTATGCTCTAATAAATTTGTTAGTCTCTAAGGTGCCACAAGTACTCCTGTTCTTCTTTTTAGGAAGTTCTTGTGCACCTTTTTGTCACAGACTAGTCAAGTGTCCCCTGTTGGGCACTGTCCAGGTTGCTGTGAGGGGAACCAATTGCCGGATCCTGAGTGCTTGAGGCCTAACCAGTTCATGTACTGCCCTTAGTCTGGGGTCCCAGCACGCAGATCCTCTGTCTAGCTACCCCTCTTGAGAGCTGAGGCCTCCATGTCCAACGGTCCAGCCCCTGTGATCAGTGCCGACTTCCCCTCCCACTGTACTCCCTCATAGCTTAAACACACCCTGTTCCAGAGCTCCGTCTGTGTGAGCATGCTGGTCCCACAGGTTAACATTTCAAGGGCCTGAGACTAGTGTAATACAATGTACATACAGCCTTTGCACAGGAATCTAACATGATTGCTCTTAATTGTACAAGATATACACAGATCTAGACAGAAATAATAAACTTTTCATGCATTTGCCTTAGTTTCCTCCCTACTCCAGAGCATTCTTTGGGTTGGGTTGGGGTCAGTCTTCCCTGTGGACCTCCAGGGTCCTTCTACAGCTGGTTTGTCTTCCCAATCATGGCACACCTCTCTCTTTCTCTGTCTCTTTCTGTCCAGGTCAGCTTGAGTTGACTTTGGTTGATCCCACATCTAAACTATGGATGGGACAAGCAAGCCATATGAGCAAAGTTTGAAGGAACTGGTTATATTTAGTTTGGAAAAGAGGAGATTGAGGGGGAACATGATAGCGGTCTTCAGCTACTTGAAAGGCTGCCATGAAAAGATGGAGAAAAGTTGTTCTCTTGCCACAGAGAACAGGACAAGAGGCAATGGGCTCAAACAATAGCATGGCAGATTTAGATTAAATCTCAGGAAAAACTTCCTAACTGTAAAACCAGTAGGACAATGGAACAGACGCCTTGGGAGCTGGTGGAAGCTCCTTCACTGGAGGTTTTCAAAAGGAGGCTGGCTAGCATCTGTCTTGGATGGATTAGACACGACAAATCCTGTATCGTGGCAGGGGGGGTTAGACTAGATGACCCTTGTGGTCCCTTCTAACCCTGTGAGTCTATGATTCTAAACTGGAGGTTATCTCGGTGACTGTCAGGGTAACTTTATTTTTAAGATTGCAGTGGCTCTGTAGCTATTGCCAAAATGCAGATTGGGTGAAACCCCTGCTACCCTCTGCTTCTGGAAGGCCATGCAAGGCTGCAGAAAACTCACTCCGTGAAGAGGCGAAAGGACATAAATATGTCCTAAAGTGCTAACATTTCTCTGTGGTAGAAATGCACCCGTGTGTTAGTGAGCTCTGCCTAAGGACAACAGTTCAGTTGTCAAATGAATACTTGGCGCCATGCAAACCTTAAATTCCCTTTACAGGATGCCGTGTGCCGGCCGTCTCTCCTCCTCCCCCGGAAGGCGGGAAAGCCTTTAATGGTGCTCTTGGTAGTAGTGATTCACTTAATGCCCTCTTTAAGAAGACCATAATAAAACTATTGAATTGAAATCTTGGTATTGTTCATTGCTTCAGTGCTTGCGTGGCAGCTTGCCATGCTCTTCCCATCTGTTTGGAGTGGGGAATTTACATAGCGAGTCCCAGAAGGCTCTTACTAATGTTTCAGGTTTCTCTGTTGAGTTTAAATAATTCATATTCTCTTAGGAAAAATATTTGAAGTAATTTAATGGACATAATTAAGTTTTTTTTTTTTTCCCCATTCACAGAAAGCAGGTCATTAGTCACTGTGTGGAGCGCCATCTGATGTCTGGTCAAATATCAAAATAATTTTGAAAAGTGGAAATTTCTTTAAACCTTGCATTAGCATAGTGCTAAGTGAATAATGTTAAAGATTTATGATGAAAGCATCCAAGGCCGCAGGAATTCTTCGACAAGGACAAAAAAATTAGCTTCACTTGAAGGCAAACAACAATGGCTTTTTGTGGATGTTAAAATTGACTGGCTGTGCAGCAAATCTGACTCCAGTGCTTTGCTCCCAAGATCTGTTCTGAGAAGGGCCCTACTCCAGGTTAAAGTTTTCCAGGGCCTCCTTCCCAGTGAAATTGTGACTCTGACCTCTGACAGCAGTGCTTTTGCCTACCAGTGAGGGAGAGACTCCAGTGGAGGCTTGGGGAACTTCATGGATGGCAAACATAAGTGAGAGAGAAGCAATTCCAGCCCATGTGATTGCGGGCCAGCTCAAGGGAGCAGCAGCTCTGACTTGGGATAGTGGGAGCTGCTTGGACCTGCAGCAGAAGTCCTTTCCCAGTATATCATGATGGTTGCAAGCCACCGTGCTGATGTGTGGGCTGTGGGTGAAGGCCAGCGTCTAGGGGAGAGTGTGTGCAATGCTGTCTCTCACACACTGAGCTGGTCTGCCAGAGCATTTGCCATGGTCTTTTCTCTCCCCCAAGGAGAGGGCATCATGCAACCTTGCTGGGCTATTCTGCTCCTCTGTCTGTTGAACACCCCCTCCCTTTCCCTCTGGGGCCATGTCTGAAACATGTGGCTTGACTGATTTGTGATGAATTACTCTGAGGCTCCATTTGTCTGCGGGTGTCACTGCCTGATTTCGTGCGGGGGGCTGTGAGCAGGGCCCTTATTTCATGAGGTGACAGGGATAGAATCCTAATCTTAATGGACTTCTCTCGTTCATTCTTTGTTGGCAGCCAGAAGTACCTGTTCTTTTGTTCAAGGACAGCTCCCAGTTAAACTGGGATAAGCTCGGGGCAGACCATTTGTCTGGTGTAATGGAGGCCTGGCAGTTCGGAGGCCTGGCTCTTTGCCAGGCTTTTCCTCATGTTAGGCTTCAGAGCTCCCTGGCCTCTGTCTGTTTATCCTTCGAGACCTTCTTTGACACCCTTCTGGCTGCACCTCATGTTTGGAATTTGCTGGGAAGTAGCAGCATGTGCAGGACCAGCAGTCACCTGGCATCACGTCTGCAGTGAGCTACCCAGGGCTGGGAACTCTCTGAACGCGGGGGGGGTGCCAAGCGTGAGAGGGAGACCTGCACCCGCAGTAAGATACTGCAGGATCCAGCAGACTGGCCAGCTGTAATTGTGACCTGCCTGGGGCCTCTGCAGTAAGAGGACACCATGCCACGAGAGCACCTCAGGCAGGAGGCCTTAAATGCCCCTGGAACATGGCTGCTGCGGGCACAGTTCTGTGTGCTTGCTGCCAGTCACTATGAATGGAGCTACACGGTGATAAAAAGCCATGGTGTGCCAGACCAAATCCAGCCTTGCTGGCCTGGCATTGCACCTACTAATGCAAGCTTGGATCTGGCCCATGTCTTTTAAAACGTGGAAACGAGAGACCCTGCAGCAGGGCCGGGGCTCAGACAGAGCAATGAAATGGTTGGAGCAGCATTGCTGGAGTTAACATCTTCTCAGTATTCAGCCTTAAAGAGGGGTGCTGAGCAAAGCAGTGTCTGTCTGATCCCCAGCCTCTGCTCTTCTCCCCCTACATAAGCCAGGCCCTAATGTTTCTTCTGATTACTCCCTCTTCCAAATGTTTCCTGCCTGCCCCGGTTCTGACGCGGCTAACAGAGAGTGCGCCTACACTGTGCCCTGCAGGGAGAGTGCCGAATTAGGCATTGATTGCAATGAGGAAATGATAAAGTAACTAAAGCTGGATGCGTCTGAACGTGTGGGTTGCCCTTTGCAGATGAAAACACCAGGGCTGAGTCTTTCTCCCTTACCAGTGGCACTGGCCCTGCTCTGACTGGCCTTTAAAAATGAGCCCTTGAAGACAAGACACAAGCTGGCTCCTGAGTTAATTCCAGACCCACGTAGCTGCCAAGCCAGGAGCCTTTCCCAATAAATTAATTTTTCATTTGAAAAGTTTGCCCCATTCTCCAGCTCACAGTAAAAGTGAAGAGTGGATTCTAGTGTTTTTGATTTGTAATTGGCTGGGTGCACAGAGCCCACGGACAGGTGTGTTTGATTAACTCTAAATAGGAAGAAAAAATAAATTAAATGGTGGCAGGGAATGAGAATCATGCGAATAGTCATTCCCCCCCAGCCTCCCCGACAATAGCATCCTCTGTGGTTCTCCTTGGCAGCCTCTAAACCTGAGCTACAATGACCCTGTTTGCAAGCATGACACGCTACATCCAGATCCGAGTCCTGTGAACCAAATGAGTGCTGGGGTCTGTAGGGAGTGTATCAAGCCTTCTGGTCAGTTTTATTTCCTGCCTTGCTGATCAGTACCTCTTCAGTTGGGCGCTATGAGATTGGGCGTTAAAGCCGGCATCTCTGCAAAGCAGAAGGAATGGGGATCGACACAATGAGAGTTGGATAAAATAAGCAGGGCGGAGTCATGGACTTTGGGTGGAGAGGATGCAGAGCTTAAACTTGATGTGGTGGAGAAGAAAGCTCTTTTAAGACGCTTTTCTCAGTGGGGAGCAAATGGATTTCTGTGTCTTCTTGAATTTGCAAGGCTGGGCTCTAATTAGATTATAAGTCTCTAGTATTCTAGTGATTAAAGTACTGAAGTCATCGTTGTGCTGAGGGAATATTCATGTTTTAGCACACTAATCAGCAGAGATTTAAAAAAGGACTAATAGGATTTCTAGCATGCACTGATCACTGCTGCAATAAATCCAAATATTTTTGCTGTTTATCTTTCTATACAGCTCCTTTCATCCTAAAGGATCCCAAGGCAGGTGACAAACTTTGTATGTGTTCTCATATATTCTAAATCACTTCACCAGTCACTGAAATGCAGCCACCTCTAGCGTAGAATGAGGTAGCTGTTGACTATCTTATCAAATAAGATGAAGTTCTGTCACTAAATACATTTGAAACACTCTTCTTGTTTAGCGTATGTCTGTAGCCAGATGCTGCTCTGTGCTTGTCTTTGTTTTGAAAAATAGCTCCAATGATCACATAGTGAGTGAATTAAGTCTTATTACACTGCAGCTGATCAGACCTGTCCACTCCTGCCTTTTTCCTGACAGGGTCCTCAGCCGCTGTGTCCTTTTACCCTTAATGTCATGAGACACATGCGTTGGTCCCCTACGTATCATTTACTTTCCGGTGTATGCAATATCTTTTGTGTAACTGAAGCCCTAATGTAGAGACTGTGCCTGACATTTGTGGTGAAGTTGTCTCTGCTTCGTCTTCTCCATCCTTCTCCTCTTTGTATCTGCAAGGAGAATTTCAACCAAGCCCAAGGTTAATATTTACCAGCCAGATTTGTTGCAAATGAGACAACTTTCATCAGAGGGTGAATTAATATGATGACCAGTTTCCAAAAATAGCTGTCAGCCACTTTTCTTTGACAGAAACGTAAATTCGCGCTGTAGCTAAGTTTTTTTTTTTTTCTTTTCAATTTATTTCTGCCCAGTTTTGACAGCCCTGGTGGGAGCTGGCTGCACGTTAGTATTCTGCTGGGCTTGCAGCAGGCACTGGAGAAATAGCCTCTTTGTATGTAGTTCTTACTTCACCTCTATCACCTGCCAGTCAGCATCTTTTCCCCCCAGGAGGCTATGATCTAATTAGCAGGCAATTCCACAGGCTTTAGGACACCTTCCTTGTGGGGATAATGGCACTGAAACCAATTTTGGGAGGGATGTGGAATCTCTACTGCTTTGTCAGGATTTTAAAAATCCTGTTAAAAAGGTGAATTTAGTCCTGGTGTAAAGGGTCAGCTTGACAGCTCGGGATGGTCTCTCGTTGCAAAACCATGCTCAGAAGTGTCCTCTGTTTGCCAGAAGCAAGGAATGGGCAACAGGATGGATCACTTAAATTGGCCTGTTCTGTTCATTCCCTCTGGGGTACCTGGCTTTGGCCACTGTGGGAAGCCAGGACGCTGGGCTGGATGAACCATTGGTCTGACCTAGTCTGGCCGCTCTTATGTTCTTGTGTGCAGAATGGGTACAGGCACAGCAGTGGTACTGCATGCTCCTAACCCATTGATTTGCCTCCGGGTTAACCTGGCAGGACTGAGATCAGCAGAGTTCAGCCTTGTCTTGTATTTGCTGTGTTATAGGAGCCAGTGAGATGGCGAAGGGCCAGTCCACATTACAAGCCACCACAATAGATCAGTCTGGAAAGTGTGTGTGTAAGAGAATGTGCCAGGTTGTGAACCATTGCCGAAGGGTTAAATTATCTATAAATGCAGCAATGCTGCTTTCTCCAAGTGCCTGCCTCACTAACCCTCTTTCCCCTTCTCTATCCTTAGTACGCTGAAAGCAACGCTTAGATTGCGAGCAGTCCCCATTTACACTGTGCCCTGCTGCCCCTATAGCTCTCCTCTTCCTCCGAACGACAGGGAGTTGGATTTAGTCATTCCTGGTCCTAGGTCACTAGGTCTTTTCCTTAAGAGGTGCTGACAAGAACTCAAATTAAATCAAATCCTCAGGTGACATTAAGTAGAGAGAGATTCTTGACACGAAGACCTAGCCTACCCTTAGAATGCATGGCCATGACAGACCATCAGTGTGTGTTAATGATGGGAAGAGCACACACGCGGACATGAATATGGAAATTGCTTTAATATTAACATAACAAAGAAGCAAGGTGTGTACTAATTGACTGTCTGGCACTCTGCACGCTGAGATGGAAATGTGGATTTTGCTGCTGGACACCTGAAGCTGTGGTAAATTTTAACCAAACTTTCCAACAGATTTCCACTAGTGGAACATAGCCTGGGTTTAGCCCAGTGCTCAGGAACTGCACAAATGAGATGGCAATTAGAAATGAACGTGCTCACTGAAGAACATCAGGGCACCATCCCAGAGGGGTGATGGGCTAGTATTATATTGTCATAAGGGAATTTGCACTGTATTATGTATCACTTAAAAAATGCACTTGTACATAGACTCCTAGAATATCAGGGTTAGAAGGGACCTCAGGAGGTCATCTAGTCCAACCCCCTGCTCAAAGGGGGACCAATCACCAGACAGATTTTTTGCCCCAGATCCCTAAATGGCCCCCTCAATGATTGAACTCACAACCCTGGGTTTAGCAGGCCAAGGCTCAAACCACTGAGCTATCCCTCCCTCAATGTCCTAAGCTTGGAGCCCTTTGTGCTCCAAAGGGCTTTTAGGGATGGGGGGCTCAGCTCGTGAGCTGCTAACCTGTTCTTGGGAGAGATTCATCTGATTTCTTCATTTGTTTAACATATTGAATGAATTACTGTGGTACCTGCAGCCATGCTTACTACAAAGGAGCAGGCTCTGGAGACACATTCTGTCAAACGCTTGCTGGTCATGAGCTCTGTTCTGGGCTTATCCTAGTTAATGCAGAGGAGGAAAATACATAAACGCTCTCCTAACAGATCAGGGTGATGGTAACACTCAGCGCTGTGTGTGCCTGTTTTGCTGTTGAGGGACATGCGTGTCCCACAAGTCATATTGGCAACTTACTGGCCGCATCAGCTCATTATCTAAATTGTTGTTGGGTAACAGGGGTGAAGCACGTTCTCCTCCCAAGTTGCTGATTAGATTTTTGAGCAGCAAGTCAGAATTGACACAGCACAGAGCACTGGGGACATTAATTCACTGTGTGAGTAATTGCAGATGTTGATTACTCACTAATATATCTACAGCAAATAATGGCCCAAATCTCTACTTACCCATGAACTTGGGCTGGGACAAAAACCTCTTAAATATGGATTTTTTTCGCTTCTCTGGTAAGACATGTTCACTTTATTTGGGGCGCAGGGGAGTCTCGTGGTTCCCCCCCTACTCTCTATTGGCCATTGACCCCTCCCCGCACCCTCCACTGGTGATGGAGATTCTGCACTCTACAGGAATCAATAGGTGGTAAGAGAAGCATGTTCAGTGATACAGTGGGTCTCACCCTTTCACTAGTGTGGAATGTGGGGTGGAGCATAAGTCACCACACTTGTTTAAGGGAGATATTCAGGTAACTAACCTAATCCCAGTTTGAAAGGTGCCCTTATAATTGAGGCCATGCAAGTCTGGGCAGGAGTAGGGGGAGCTTTAGTTTTCTTTGTTACTCTGCTCAGGTTGTGTACATGACTGTCAATAGGCACGTTGTAGTACCTGCTGGGCTGTAATCCTGTAAAATCAGCCGTCCAACAGAGTGTGAGAGGGTCTTGTGTCCCCCATTGCCACTCACTGAAAAATGGCTGCAACAGCAGGACTCTGCTTGACTCCTCATCTCCTTTAGAAGAGCGAACGGCTCGTCCTGCTGATGGTTCGCTTTCCAAATACACATCGCCTTCCTGCCCTGGAGAAGAGCTGTGTAACTGTCTAGTGTTCTGTTGATCCCTGAAGCTAACGGTTTGCCCTATTGTCTTTCAAGTGTGTGCTGGGGTGTCCTTGCCTATATCTAGTGTGCTCTTCCCACAGCCCCTGTTAAGTTAGATTAATACAGTCCTACAGGAAATTCTAATAACCCAGTAAACAGTAACTTCCCCTTGCTGACCATGTCCCAGTCAATGTTCATGAAATTATTACCCTTGAGCATTCTTAGATTGTTGCATAGCAATTCCAAGACCATCACACGCACAGGCAGAAGTGCCATTCAGGAACTTCTAACTTGTTCCTGTCTAACACAACAGCTGGAAACAAGGAGAGTCAGCACCGCTTGACCCGCCATCTCGCCAAACCCACCAGCAAGTGCCCTGTGGGAGTTCTGTCCTGTGTTGCAGTTACTTCTGAATAACAATCGATTTACATTTATCTTCTGACTCGCTGTGTCAATGGCAAAGGCCCCAGAGGGAGTGAACCTAACAGATAATGATCAAGTGATCTCTCTCCTGCCATCTCCACCCCCTGACAAACAGAGGCTAGGGACACCATTCCTTACCCATCCTGGCTAATAGCCATTAATGGACTTAACCACCATGAATTTATCCAGTTCTCTTTTAAATTCTGTTACAGTCCTAGCCTTCACAACCTCCTCAGGCGAGGAGTTCCAGAGGTTGACTGTGCACTGCGTGAAGAAGAACTTCCTTTTATTTGTTTTAAACCCGCTGCCCATTAATTTCATTTGGTGGCCCCTAGTTCTTAGTATGGGAACAAGTAAATAACTCCTAGCTGCGTTAAATGTTTGGAAAAGGGGAGTCTGTGTGCCAGGCTCCATCTCATGCCCTGTGTGCCATCCCTCTGTGAGCAAACTGTACTTCTTCAGGAAGTCAAGATGCTCCCAATGACCCTGCTGTTTCTCCAGGTGTCTCCTGACACTTACATTCCCTCCAGTCTTGCCCAAGCAGCTTCTGCCATGAAACTGTGATCGAAAGAGAGCCTATGTTGGGAGAGCTTCGTAATGGACCAAATGAGTCTGATGGGACAGCCAAGCAAAACTTCCTGCAAAGCTGAACATTTGTTGCCAGACTTGGGACTGCTGTGCTCAAACTGCTACAAATGTCGCACTGCTCACTCAGTTCGAGTCCCCATAGACAGGTCACCTAGCCCCAAACTCTCCCCCATTTCTCCCCCAGACACATGGGTCAGCCGCTCTTCTGAGTCCCCGCTCGTATTGTAAATGTGACGCTTCTCCCACCTGTCCCTTCTGAGAAACATTCCAACTAGTTTAAAAGGAGCCCGAGGCGGAGGGAAGGGAATGCAGGGGAGCTAGTGGGGTTGCTGGTGCAGAACTTTCACCAGTCGTGTGGATTTTTGTAGTATACACACGTTTTCCCTAAATTCTGTAGATGGGAAATGAAAGCTGTGCCCCGTGTCGGGGGAGGATTCCGGCCAGTCACATCACTCTCTCTTGCACTCCTACCAGCCTGCCGCTGCTGGGCATGTTTGTTTATGTGGGAATTGCTGCATTGGCCAGAGTCCGTGGGACTGGAGGTAAAGTCATTAGCTGTTCAGGAGCTAGCAGGCTGCTTTTCCTGCTGAGAGGCTCCCAGCCATGCTGCAGGGTGCTCTGGGAAGGGATTAGCAAATGGGATAATTAACAACCCGCAGATATGGGGTGCGCCTTTGGAAGGCTTCCTCACTGTCTGAAACGGGCCCTGTATTTTGCAATGTGTTTTTAATTAGTAACAGTTCTGTGCCCTTTCTAGCACCTTCCACCTGAAGGGTTCCAAGGACTTTACAACCCCTAACTCAGCTAGCGTCGTAGGCACTTCCCGATGAGAGACAAGGCCCAGGTTGATGTCATTCCAGTTACAAGCAAACTGTCCCAGAGAACGGTAGGTGCCACTGGCACTGGCACAGAGCTGTGCAATGGGGACAACCAACGTCGTGCTGGTTATGCAGTGGGATTCAGCAGTGGGCGGCATTGTATCTCTGCTGGGTGATTAGGCCAGGGCATGTTATTAATAGCTTGAATTGGCTGTTGAATCTAACCGTGTGCACAGTATAATTATGTTCTCTGGCAGCATGTAATTGTTGTTGGTAATGACGAGACAAGATTTACGATGGCAAAGCCTGGCTTGTTATCGGGGCTCCTCACCCATTCTTTACGTGCTCCGAACACTGAACATCCAGAGACACAAGGGGCGGGAGGGGAAGGGATAGCTTTTACTGGACCAGCTTCTGTTGGTGAGAGAGAAGATTTGAGCTTTACACAGGCAGGCTCTGTGTAGCTGGCAAGCTTGTCTCTCTCACCGACAGACGTTGGTCCAATAAAACCAATCCCGTCCCCCCTTGTCTCTCTATTAGCCTGGCACCAACCCAGCTATAGCAACACTGCACTGTACAGCTAGACTATTGCCCGAGAGTGCAAACACAGCAAGGAAACCGTCAGCCTGCCTGTGCTCTGGGTGTTTCCTTCTCTTCCTCCGGCAGTTGTTAGCGGTCCAGCTATTTCTCAGATGCTGCCATTCTGCCTCAGCCTGTGGAGAAATGCCTCTTGCGGAGCAGCCACCATCTTTGCCCAGTGACCGTCCCTTTGTCAAACGCAACAAGGACTTTGGTTTGCAAATCCCTCCCCACCGTTCCCCACCGTGATTCAACCAGCGAAGATCCTGCTGCAGCACCTGCTTGGAACGGTGCTCTGCAAAGGGCAATTAAATCGGGCCCTTTCTTGCACTGATCTATAAAGAAGGCCTGAAGTATCTGCTTTGGTTTTTACTGCAGAAATCTCAGGCGAGTCTTTTCTTTCCTGTATTTGGCTTCTTGAACCCTTTAGCTGAAGGGTTGGTGTGCAGAGTCCTTCATGAAAAGCTTCCCTCTGTAGGACTTCTCTACAATTCAGATTGGTTGTGGGTCAACTTGAATCTTTGTGTTAAAAGTCCACACAGTGTGTTGCAAATCTGGCTTTTTAACACGTGTTATCAGTCGAAGCGTGTGTGTAGCTGCAGAACGAGTTATCCTGCAGCTACAACAAAAAAGCTTTAACTAAATAGGGAAACAAATCTTCTTCATGGTGTTTAATCAGGCCTTATTTACATACACAGCTGGTTGAAATTTTTTGACCAAATTTTTTTTCCTGTCAAAAAGGGGCTTTATCGAACTGTAACAAGATAATCTCACTTTGGATTCAATTGTTAGACTTTTTTTGAAGGAAAATTTTGAAATGAAATTAAAATTTTGTTTCATTTTAGTTTTTGAAAACAAATAATTGGTGTGTCCCCATCTTTCTTCCTTCTTTGCCTCCCCCGCCCCATTTTGACACTGGATGCAACAAATGTATCATTAAATAATGTATCATGCCCAGGGCATATGTGGGGTTTTGTTTTATTTTATCATTTTGTAACTTTTCAAAACTTTCCCAACTTTGGAAGAATTGCAGTGTGGCAAAGTTAGGGTTTCAGTTTTCCTTTTGCTTCTCTCTAACTTGTCCAAAGCTGGGGAAGTTACAGAATGTTAATGGGGGGAGAAAGAGTGGGAGAAAACCCAACCTCTTCCTCAGACTATGTCTACACTATGAAGTTTTTAGCAACACGGCTGGTGGTTACAGCTGTGCTGCTAAAAGGCGCACAGTGTAGCTGCTGTTTTTCGGCAGAAGAGAGCTCTTCTGCTGACAAGAAAGTTCCACCCCCAACGAGCGGCGCTTGTCATCGACAAAACTTTTGTCTTTCGTGGGGTGAGAGGGAGGTTTTAATTTTTTTTTTAACATCTCAGAACAACAAAAGTTTTGTCTTTCACTTGCCAGTGTAGACGTAGCCTCATTCATTCTGTTACACTCCATGCCCAAAAGAAGAGACAAATCCAAACTTTTTTCCTATTTTGGAATACTGATTTGAAACAGCAAAATTGATTTGAATCAAAATGAAGTCTTCCTGCAAAAAAAGTCAAATTTTTGAATGAAATTTTTCATGTTGAACTCTTTCACAGGGGGACGGGGAGAGAAATCGGGTTTTCAACCAGTGCTACATGCAGGAGTTGTCCAGTATCTTAATCTTGTTCATTTTCTGGTCATCCATGGAGACTTTTAAGACCAGTTCAACAAGACCTGAATGTCTGTTACTCTTAAAAAAGCAGCGATGCCCCCACTGTATTTGAAAGGGGGAGATTAAACCTTTCAGGCCCTGCTACCCATCATAGAGAAGCAAATAAAGACACGGTTTTCCTGCCACAGACCCTAAGATGGGGGACTCAACAAAAATGGAAGAGATGGCACAGCTGCAGGAACTGAGTTGAGCGTCAGTGCTTGCTTGACGGGTGAGAGTCTTGACACAGTGAGCGCCTCACTGAGAGGTTAGTGGGTGCTATAATCGCTCACTCCCAGAGGTCAGATGAGGATGACGTAGCGGCAAGTAAATCAGAATGCCTCCCCTCCAGGGCCTTAAACTCAGGACTTGATTTAGTGTCTTCTGCCAGAACTGGCAGTTAAGTTTCTTCATACAGAGGAAATGCAAACATCAGCTTTATAAAAGGCAGTTGCTGGCACTGAGTGAGTTATTGGCAATGTCTTTCCCGTATTGGCACTCAAATGCGTACTGCGCTTGTGTCCTTGTAAATCCTAAGGGTTATTTGTTTGCATTGCACATCAACCATTCTCTCGCTGTCCTCAGTATTCATCCTGTACTTGAATGTCAGAATTACTGGAATGTGGAACAAATAAAACTGCACTAGAGCCAAGATGAGAGAGGCAGATGTGGGGATTCAGGAGCTGCAGAAATAAATATATTCTATTTATATACAATGTATAGGTTTTGAACACAGGTGTTTAAAGAAAGACTCCATCTTTGCTAAATAGGGAAAGTGCTTTTGTGGCATCTTTCCATGTGGCTGGGACGGTGTGCCTGACTAGTGCTTCTTTAGATGGGAAGTCTGGTGCAACATCTGTCGTTTTGTTTTGTTTGTACAGCATCTAGCCGAGTGGGGTCCTGGTCCGTGTTCGGGTTCCTCGGCACTGTGATAATACAAATAACTCAGGATAATAATACCTAAATCCTGGCATGCTCCATGCCATGCTGGGAACAGAGGCACTTGCATTAGCCAGGTAAGAAAGCAGAATTCAAAAAGGTTGAAGACAATCTGAGCCTTAGATTTGATGGGGGCCTTGTGCAGGTCACCTCCCCTCCAAACAGTCTTGGAAGTTGGGGGACTCTTCTAATAAATGCTAACTGGTGTTATAGCCATTGGAATGAACAGAAACCCATATCTAACCTAAAGCAACAGGAAAAGACACACTTATTGTAAAAGGGCAACAGGAACAATGGGGCCTCTTTACAGAGAGACCGGCAGATGTCCAGAGCCTTGCAGAAACTAAGCTGGCAAGCCAGGAGAAGCCCTCCTGTGACTGAGTGGGAGGTGAAATGGGAACGCCTAGGGAGGGTGTATTGGTTGTAGTCATCTTCCAGTGGAAACCAGACAGCAGCAGCTTCCTTAGTCCAGTGTGGCCATGCACTGCATGCACATAGGGTGACCAGACAGCAAATGTGAAAAATCGGGACGGGGGTGGGGAGTAATAGGAGCCTATATAAGAAAAAGACCCAAAAATTGGGACTGTCCCTATAAAATTGGGACATCTGGTCACCCTACGCACATGACTTTCTTCCTAGTAGAGTATGTGTGATTGCCACAGCCTGGGAGAGGTCAGAGAGTGTCATGGGTACGTGCAAGCCTTAAGTAATCCAAGGTATGTGTCTGATACAGCCTCCTCCCATCTGTCCATGGCTTCAAGGTACCACACGTGGTTAGGACCTGGTCCAGCAAAGCTCTTAAACGTGTGTCTGACTTTAAACACGGAGATGCTTTCCGAAACTGGGATCTTACCTGGCTCTGTCAAAGCATGGGGTGGAGGATAGCGTTGGGGGGCCTTTTTAAAGGCTGTATATTTTAGTGTCACGTCTTTAATTTGAAAATTCTCTAATTTTTAATGGAAACAAAATGTTTTAGTTGAAAATTAGAGAATTTTTAAATTTAATATGGGATTCTTGTAGCTCTTTAGTGCAAAAAGTCTTCTGAAGCCTCAAATCTGCTTTTTCATTTAATTTAAAGAAAGAGATCCATATGTACAGCACTTTGTTTTTTAAATGCGTTTAGTTTTTTATACATTAGCTTAGAAACCTGAGTTTATTTTGTCTTTTGGCTGATGCCTGAGTATTATGCATAATCAATTGCATATAGTTTAAGGATTTATTTTTCTCTTGGGATTCTGGTGACTTGCACCAAACACCCAGGCTTTACTTTCATGATTTATCCAGTATCCTTCACAATATACAGCTTTGCATAATTTCCTTGGCAGATAGAATTCTGTGCATTTAAAGGGACATTCTTTATATATACATTGATTTAGTAACACTAGTAAAGGATTTTTTTTTTCCGCTTAAAAATAAAACCACCTGAGTCCATGTAATCTGAGAGCTTTTATATTGACTCTAACTTCCTTTGTGCTCCATGACTTTGTTTTGGCATCTTTAGCAACTTGGACAGTAAAAGCAGACAGGTCACTTTCCCTAGTCAGGTTCTGCATATTAGCATACTGTGGTAGCCGTGCTTTTGCAACCCAAGCAAAGCAACTCTTTACACTGCATTGAGAACGTCTGTCTTACTGAAGCCCTCTCTCATCTGTTTAACAACCTACAGTTTGAGTCTACCCTACCCCGTAACAGGTGCCTCTCTCTCCCACGCACACTTTCTCCTGTGCCTTCCTTATGAGAGATGTTTCTGCTGTAAATTCCTTTTTGGAGTGCTTCTCGAGCTTGGGGATATTTTATTGTCCTGCATAGTCTATCGCTATGTTACGGTGTGTCTGACATAATTAGGGCCCTGGAAATCCTGGCAGAGCTAGACACAAATTACCCAATGACTCTTTATTTTAGCGTAAAATACTCAGAAAATTACAAGAATCACAACTTGTTTGCAAAATTCCTGTCAAGCTTAAGGTTATAGATGTTTGGCTCCTAGATGGACATACTGATTGTTCTGCTGAGAGGCAAGGCAGGCAATAAGTATTCACTTTGAGCCGGGGGAACACTGGAAGGCAGGTAGGTTCCAGGTTGTTATCGGGGGTAGGCTGGGGATATTCCCGTGAAATGTATGCCCTGACCTGTAACTTGGTGAATTACGTTATGAAATTAAAACAGACAAACAGTAAACTACAGTAGGCTTCTGTTGCTGTCTCTGCTTTTATGTGGCCTTGAGGAAGGCTCTACATAAAGAGAAATGTTTATAAGGTTTTTGTTCAGTACTGGGGATTGCACTGAATTAGGGTGACCAGATGTTCCAAATTTATAGGGACAGTCCTGATTTTTGAGTCTATTTCTTATATAGGCTCCTATTTCCCTCCCCCCCCCCCCCCCCCGCCCATCCCTGTCCTGATTTTTCACACTTGCTGTCTGGTCACCCTACACTGAATTCAAGTGAATATTTTTGCGGACTTTAAATCGTGGGATATTTCAGCGCTGCCATACTGATAACACTTGGGGTATTTAATTTTCCTTTAGATAAAATCACTGAATTTAATTTCTCCTAGTAAGAGCTTATTAATATTTCAAGAGATGCACACAATTCTGGCATCTGTACATAGTTTATTTCACTTGTGTTCTTAAAATTATTTAAGAAGGGCAAAAAATATACTGTAGTGTTGTCCTAAGAGTTTCAAGAATACTGAGAACACATTAGACTGTAGACTTTGAAAAGTATTGTTGAAAACCAGTTCTCTAACAGAAAAATAACTACCTTTGATTTCCCTCCTGTTCCAAAGTGGCACAGTCTGAAAGATCCATTTTAACAGTAAGGTACCAAGATAACAGGAGTTTAAAAGGGAAGAGCATGACTGTCCCTTGAAGAACTGATCCACTGCTAGTATTGATCTCTCTTTCCCACAGACTTTGTCCCTCTTCCACAGGCACGGAGATTGTACAAGATTTTCTTTTCTTCCTCACAGCGGGGCTCTGTACCAGAATTGCTCACTGTCTGCAAAATATTGACGACAGTTTTTGCAATAAGACAAGGCAAGACCCCAAACCCAGCACGTATGGGGAAGACAGGAGAGCTCCTCTGTGAGACAGTGACAATTGTTGATTAGGCTTTTTCCCCAGCTCAGGAGCTGTACCACTTACACTTTATCATAGATTCCAAGGCCAGAAGGGACCATTGTGATCATCTAGTCTGACTTCCTGTATGGGGGCGGGAGGGAAGCCTGTAGAATTTCCCTACCCCTATTCATGCCCTGCCCACCCTCTTCAAGAGGGTTCTCATGGTAGGTAATGGAGCAGCTTAGAAATAAGACATTCAATAACATGCCTATCTGAGCAAAGGAATTGCTCTGTAGAGATTGGTGTGTCCTTAACTAACTGAGCCCTCCTGCCGCTGCCTGTCTCTCCGCCCATTCCTTGCAGATGTCAGGTGTCGCTTGCTTAGTTACAAGAGGGCTGGTGGTGATTCGGGAGAGGTGCCCCTAGTACTGAACAGCAGCTCAGCTTTAATCTGAGGTGCAGGGGCAAAAGTCTGGACAGAAAACGGGAAGATGATTTTTCCTGAGCGACCTGAGTTTTCCTCTCGAACAGGCAGTGTGGCGGCTGTTCGATTCAAAAGGCACTCTTCAAAGGAGCTGAGCCTTACTTTAAAATAAGACCTGCTGTATTAAGTCATTGATTGCAACAGTTTTAAGGCACAAATACCTGATGGGTTCCCCCCCCCCCAAATATCAGGGAGGAGCAATTTCAAGCGGCGTAAACTCCATTTAGCTCCATCAGTGCAAGCGACACTTATGGGTCAGCACTGGGCTGGCCGTACCGGGTGCGGGGCATTGATTGCTGAACAAGAGCTATTCCCTAGCATAGACCCGGCCGGGGATTAGGAGCTGGGAAGCTAGTGGGATCTGTCAGACTTCTGAATGAGTCTGCATAGACAGCAATGACATGAAGGCTTCTCTTCCCATTTTCCTCCAAGTACGTTTCCAGTAGTGATGGCAGATGTGACTCATTGGTATTAGCCGTCTCTCAATCAGGGTCAGTGTCCTGTGCACTCTCCTGGTATTTCTCATCTTGATGTAATTGGTGTGTGTCGTCCAGGAGTAAAACACACGAGATCGCAGCCCTAATGAAAATGCACTTGAGCAATCTATCTCACCTGGAATTACTTCTATCGGAAGAATATTTTTTTTCTCTTCCTAGGTAGGTGTAGAGAGTGGAACAGTTTGTTCTCGTTTACTCAGGGGCTGGGCCAGTTTGTGTCTGGAGCAGCCAGATGGTACACTAAGCAGCAGGATTGTGTTTTGCTGTATTTAAGCTTTTTCTTGCAGTACCAGAAAATAAGACTTGCAAGAGCAGACCAGTGTGCTGCCCAGAAATCGGCCCCATAGCTGGGCGTACCTGGTGGTGTGAATTGCTGTCTGAGTGCTACGACCCAACTCTGTACCTCACCAGGGGTGCGGTGGAGGGAATGGCCCTTCTGTGCACGGCCTGGCAGGGGTCGGAGCTGCGTAGGACTCTGTCTGTACTTGCTGTTTGGGAGAGGCAGGGGTTGCTGCTGTTGCCCTCCACCCCAGGGTTTCTTCGCATGACTGTCACGGTGCTGCCAAATTAACCTGCGGGCGTCTCGGCATCCGAGCAGCTGTCTGTCCATGCGTGTGTCCGTATTCCGGGCGCTCTCTTTATTCACTGTAGGAGGGGGGTGGAGTGGAGCCTGTGCTACCTGCTGCTAATTTGGAGCTGTCACGGTGAGCCTCCGAGAGCCCGAGCAGGGAGCAGTCAGGGCTCTGTAGGGATGACACCTCGTTCCAGTCTGACTGCAAACGTGTTCATTCAAACGCACCCAAAGCACCGGATGAAGCCGACGCTCTGCAGAGGCCGTGTGTGTTGGTTAATCCTCCTGCTGGCGTTCACTGCCCACAGTGCAAGGCCAGGCTTGTTCAGAAACAAGTCCAGGACCTTCGGGGGGGGAGGGTCCACCAGAACTTGCTTCCTTGTGGGCAATAAAATAAATGTCTTTAGACTCCTCTGCTTTCTGCTGCATCCCAAGGGTGTGAGCACTAGCAGGGCTCTCTCTCCAGAGCGCTGACGGGTGCTCCTGCCTGCGGGCGTTTCAAACCAGGGGCACAGACGCATTCTCCTTGATGGCTCTGCTGAGGGGTATCTCCAGGGCTCCCAGCGTGCCCCCGCCCCACCATTCTGCGAGTGCTGGGGGCTGGTGTACAGCTAGCTTCAGATGGCCACTTCGATCAGCTTGGCAGGGTGGGGATTGGCCCAGGCAGGCTCAATGGGGGCTGGACGCTATCTCAGTCCCAGAACCATAGACTGGGCTGCGCGTTTTCTGCTTAATGCGGGCAAGAAATTCTGCTCTGGTTATTCCAGTTCATTAGACTGGGCTTCTCCTTCCCTCCTGAAACGACTCCTTTCCTTGATCTCCTTGGCACTGCAGCTAATTGCCAGACCCCTGGTGTGGAAGGATTCAAACAGTCAGTATAGGGCGGGGATAGATGTGCTGGAGAAAGACAGTTCAAATGGAATGTGTGAGGAGGGGCAGCTCACACAGGTCAGCTGGCAAAGCCTCCCCCGGGGCCAGGTGACTGAAGGGAAGTGGCAGCTCGCTGGCATTTACTGCCTTTGTCAGTAACTGATACGTCTCGGTGGTAATGGAGGGAAACCCGAATGATCGACAGCTTCAGTGCGATGATCTGATGCTCACAGGGTTCACGGCTGCATTGCCCCAGTGCTGGGACTCAGACACTCCCATCCCGGCAGTGAGCCGGCAAAGGCAAACTCCAGGGTCAGCATTCAACGTGCAGAGTTATCCAGACTGTCTGAGCTTTACTCGACCCATAGGTCGCATGTTCCATGGGCCACCTTGGCTCTCTGGCGCCGGTAAGGGGTGTGTGTGTGAGAGACACTCCCTTCCCCCCAGTCGGAAATAGACGGGAAATGAACACTGCTACCCCTCCAACAGCTCCTATGGGGAGGAGAGGGGTACGTGGCCACCTCCCATCCCCCCCCCCATCCTCCAGGCGTCTCTTTGGGGGTATCAGGGCTATTCTGCCCTCTGTGGGGTGAGGGGCAGGGCATGATGCTTCTTTGGGAGACTGACTCTGGCCCGTTGTGAGCACCACCACTTTGCACTCCAGAGAAGCTTTGGCTGGAAATTAGTTGGCCTGTTTCTACATCAGAGTCTGGTTTGCTGCCCAGGGCCGAGCTGCTGCGCTTCTCGCCCGGACTTCCTTAATGATATTTAAATGTAATCTTTAGAGTGTGAATCTTAATTGCATGAAATCTGCAGCACCTCATAGCTCCTGTCAGTGCTGGAGGCACGTAATAAAACCTCCGCTGCGCTCACAGGATGGAGGAGGCGCCTTGGTGCTTTGTCCGGGGATTAGTTCCTTGAAGATCTTGGGCTTGAATTTACCTAAAGTAAATTTGAGACAGCAAGGGGCAGATTTCCAGACGTGCTGAGCACTAACAGCCCACGTGCTCATCCTCCTAAAAACCAGACCTTTCATATCTCAAGGTGGGAACCCAAAGTTAGAGACCACTTTGGAACACGTGGGTCTGGGCTTGAATGTGTAGTGAGTGCCGAAAATGGGGAAATTGTCCCAGATCCAGATGATCACCCAGTGGTAATGTGCATTTATTAGCAGTGGGAATGTCCTCTGATCTACCTGGCATGAGATTGTGGGTGAATTTCTCCCACCTTTTAGTACTTTGATATTCTGATCCATTTCCCCCCACCGGCCATGGGGCTTGGGAATCTAGGACACGCCTACACGGAGCGCTTGTAGCTCTTCCTCGACAAAGGTTCTCTTTTCATCCATCCCCATGTGTTAAGAAGCACACGTCCTCCCTGATAGTCTGATACAATGTCTGAAACATAACAGTGAGTTAAGCTTAATAATGGCAATCAGATGGATGAGAGGCCAGGAGTCAGCCTGGTACAGGGGCATCAGTGGTAGCTAAAATCCATGGGAAGAACTCCGGAGAGAAATTGCAGTGAGAGCAGTTTTGTAGCTCACAAATCGCAGGTGTAGAGACAAGTGAGATTGATGTTTATACAGTACTTCGAATGTCCAGTTTGCTGTAGACGCGTGTAGCTGGGACCCTTTTCTTCACTGACATCAGGAAGGGGGCTGGCATGCAGCTGAAACTGTACTTTCACGTGACTTCAGTCACACAACAGGACACCTAGAAGTAGCATCTGTGTAGTCCACACGCAGGGCTCCACCTAGGGACCTGCAGATCCGGTATGTGTTAAATACACAAGACAACCTGTGAACAGCTGTTCGGTCCTTTGTCATGAAAAGTCACTAACAATGTGTGCGGTGTTCGTGCCATAGTTCTGAGTAACCGCTCCATTTGCCTCGCACTGGAGGAGAAGGTACCGGCTAGCCGCAGACTGAAAGGGGATTTGTGGAATCGCTGGTAGAGTGTGCTGGGTTTTCAGATGACTCGACACCTTAAGGCCAAGAATGCTACTGGGAGAAGTGAGCTAGAATAGGCTCATCACTAAGAAAAATGAAGACTGATTCTTTTCTGGGGAAAAGGGGCTGTTTTAACGGCTGCCCCTCTATCTGCGATTCATCTCTCATCCTTGCCCTTTGTAGGGAAATAGATTATGCAGTTAATCCCTGGCTCACTCTGGGGGCTCACACCCCTCCCTCTCCTACCTGCTGATGTACTAGACCAAATCCAGTTCAATGGTTCATCCACCTTTTTCTCTTATAAAAGGTTTCACCCTAGTATTTCATTTAGTTACAGCAAAATCTGTGATTGTATACAATGGACACCAGAGAATTTGCCCTTGTCTTCAGGATTGTTTTTTCCTCCCCCCCACCCCCTTTTTTTTTTTTTTTCCAGGTGGGTGAAGTGAGTGAGTTCTCCACCTCGGCTCCTCAGTGGAGCAGAAGGGTGGAAGTCCAGTAGCACAGGAATGATTTTTCTGCACTAGGGAGAACAAGGCCCACTTGCCAGAAAGATCTTTGTCTGTTGGCCTGTGAAAGCCCAGTATGACCCAGTCTAGGCAGGTCTCCCCAGGGGGAGGTGTTTACAACCTGAGTGATAAATCTTAATCACACTCACACCACTCCCCAGTGTTTGGTTCCTGGAGGATTGGGTTGCATACAATTTCTGGCCCACGGTGATACATAAACATAATACAATCTGGTCCCCCAAGTTATTGCATGATATAGCTGTTACAACTGAGAAGGGGGCAAGGCACCAAAGAGGATCCTGTGAAATGCTGGGTAAAATCCAATGTGCTAGCTGGCCGACAGAAGTTTCTGCTCTTCCCTTCTGGTATCTCCTGTCTCTGAGGGCTTGTCTACACGCAGATGTTTATGTTGCCTTATCCGTTTCTCGGCTGATACCGTTTACAGTTAAAGCAGTATGACCTCCCAGTGTGGATGCAGTTATAACCGCATGAAGGGGCTCAGGGACCAGGCCGCTTTAACTCTTTGTCTAAATCAATATAGTTACAGTGAAGCAAAAGCTGTGTGTGGAACAGCTTGAACATAGCAAAAGCCACTGCAGAGTTTCTTTAACACAGAAAAGCGTTCGTGTTCTGGACATCCACCTCTCTGCTCTGTCTCGTCTTCCCCCACCTGGCACCTCAGAAGCTACAGGCAGAGTTGGAACGCCTCTTCCCAAAGGAGTGGGACTGAACGTGGGTCCTGTGGCCTTCTGCTTGACTTCTGTTTTTCCCCTGGGCAGCGCCAGCAGCCTGTCTGATGTGACCCCACTCGGGGAGGGTGGTGCTGCGTTAACTTGGCAGCACGTTAGAGAATGTTCTGTCGCCTCCAGCTCCGGGGCTTTGCTTTGAGGCTTCCCTGTTGTGACCCACCAAATTTAGCCTGACACGGACTCGCACACAAAGGTAACTACCATCTTGAAAGGTGGTGTCTGAAGATTTTGGAGAGGAGAGACAAATCTTAGCTATACAGTGTCAGCTGGTTCTGCCCGTCTCTCCCCTCTCCCAGGAACCTGAATGACGAGGCTTGGGCATTCTCATCCGTCATGGACCGTGATGGAAAAGAAGCCCTATAGGCAGAGTTGACAGAGAGAGACTCGCGGAAGGAAATGCACTAAAGCCGCACTCCTGCTCTCTGAGCTCTGCAATCCCACTGCGGGGGGCGAGGGGAGAAGTGAGGGGTGGGAAGAGGGGTT
Source organism: Malaclemys terrapin pileata (assembly GCF_027887155.1). Classification (NCBI taxonomy): domain Eukaryota; kingdom Metazoa; phylum Chordata; order Testudines; family Emydidae; genus Malaclemys; species Malaclemys terrapin. The sequence goes on along the minus strand of NC_071526.1, from coordinate 19,115,260 downwards.
TGATGGTCGAGCACCAATGTGCCAGTGTCCATGCTCTGTCTGTTGCTTCTCTCACAACAGTATCTGTATTTTCTTCTATGCCCTTTCTGAGCTGGTCTGTCCAGCCTTCTTGGCATTCACATCCTTCCGGAAAGCTACGTCTACCTCAGACCCCACAAGCAACCTGCCAGGCGTTCTTGGCTCGTAGCAGGGCAGCAGGTGCTCTAGTATATGTGCAAAATTAAAGTGGGGACCTGAGACATGTACCAGGCGCCGCCCTGCCCCCTCGTCTCCCCCTGTTTTCTCTTTCCCTTTGGAAGCTCTGCCGGGCAGGGTTTGACCTCCTACGTCTGCCCAACGTCCAGCATGCGTTGGGTGCCGCTGCACTGCATTCATTTTCATTTATGTATCTGCCGGATACAACTTGCACCGTCAAAGAGAGTCGAGTCACTTGGTTCAAGACAGTGAGTTAGAACAGCGGACGGGGTGGAGTGCCCCTGGGAATTCGAGGGCGGGGCTGATGGCTCCCATTCTCCTTAGCTGTCTCCAGAGCAGTTCCCCTGCTTTTCCATTGTCCCTTCGCTCTCGTTAGTCTTGCGTCGCCAGATCAGACGTGTAGTCCCTCTGGTTCCATGGCCTGCCTCCCAGGAGCGGCCAGCGACTTCTGATTCAGAGGGAGGAGGCTGTCTGTAGAAAGTGCCTGGCAAATTGTGCAGTGCTGAATGTGCCGTCTGGACTTGTCCCAGGGGTGGTGTGAATGTGGGTTCTTCCTGCTTGAACGTGCGTGCTGCCCTGCTTCTGCCCATCCCTCAGTTACGGGGGCACAATGATGGGAGGGGAGTGTTAACTGGGTGGGGGGGAAGGGCCAGAGCCCTGATGTCTGTTCATCCTGGATCATTGGCACAGAGCAGACTGGAGCGCTACAAAGGAGCTGACTACGGAACTTTCAAACGTCATTGTGGGGAGCCACACACTGATAAATATTGATTTTTATTTCTACTCTTTGGCGAAGAGCAAATTAATTCCAGCTCACGTTGTTTGTGGCTATTGGATTAATAGGCGGCAGCGCTACTCCAGCTGGGACAGTGGCATTTCTCTTTGTATGAATAGATGTCAGCTTGAAACATCGTTTTAGCTATACGACCGAGTTGAAATTTGCAGCAAATGCTCTTGCCTTAGGGGAAATGATGTCACTGTTTTACCGCCGTGTGACAGGAGTTGGCTTTGGAATAGGGACTTTGAAGGCGCTCGGCGTGTGTGATTCATCATGAGGCCTTGACACAGCAGCACAATTATCCTCTGTGAAAGCCAGTTCCCTCCCTTCTAAACCGTCATCCTATGCAACTGATGGATTCTAAGGAGAAAATTGGTTTAGTGCTAAGTTCTGCCCTGTCCCTCCGCCATGGACAACAAAGAACTTTCTCCTGCAATGCTGTCTGCTGGTGTGTGTTGCCACTGTGCTTCAAAGGGGGTCTTTCTACAGTCTCTCAGGACCTACCCCCTGGTGTGTTAATTTGTGTATAATACCTAGAGCTTTGGGTGAGCCCTGTTAAACGAGCAGAGAGTTGAAGGGGCTAGTTTCTGAGCAGAGGTTAAGGGGAACCTAAAATGTATAACAACCCGCTCTTCATTTGCCCCTGCCCTTCAGTGTTTTCCCTGCAAGAAACACCCACCACCAAATGGTCATCCATGTTCTGCTGAGAACAGATTATCAACAAGCCTCAGAATGAACCTGTAACCCTCCCACCCCCACCGCCGAATGCAGTAATGGGGTGTATGATGATGTGTGTAGCACTTGGAGTGGATAGACCAGGTTAATCCAAATCGGCTTGCATTCCCTCTCCAGCTAACTAGCTCCTCTGGCTCCACGCCAGGGACCTGTTTGAAGGAGGCTGGGCTGGTGGCTCTATGACTGGGAGGATGTGAGGGGATTGAAGGTTCCAGGTTTAACTCGTGAGGACGTGTACACGTGACCAATAACAGTCCATAAACATACTGGTCTGAATCACTAGGTTTGGCGCGTTTGTCCTGTCATCTCTCCTTTATGGCCCTTTCATGAATGCATGCTATTAAACATCTCGGCACAGAAAATTAACACATTAAAAGTGTACGAACTTTGTCAAATACAATTTCTCACAAAAAAATGAAAGGAATTGATTTTAGAAGACTACTGAGCTGTAGTGTTAATTATAAATGATCGTATAGGCGTTTGGGGGAGAAACTGCAGGCGTTATTGATTCGTGCTGGCAAGCATACAACACTTCCACTATAGCGATGAATTAAACAACATGAACAAGTTCAATAGTGCTAATGCATACTGTGTCCTTCAGGTTTTTTGTCTCTCTGCTTTAGAGATGTCTGTAGGGTTTATGGGTGAACAAAGTAAGTTGAGACAATGAGAAAAATACAGATCTGTCAAAAAGTTCAAAAATTAAATGCTTAAGAGGTATATAAAAAAACAAAGGTAAAGGCGACCACATTGAACAGCAGAAGAGCCATTGGTCTGGGAAGTGAAGAATTCCAGAAAGGGGGAGTCTGATTTCGCAAAGACAGCTCTCTAGAAGAAACAAACTCATGACCAAAATTTGGCTGCAAAGCCACAGTGAATGTGGGAAGATGCCAAGGGGGAGATAGATTTATCATAGGAGCTCAAGTTGAAGGTGAAAAGCCAGTGTGGCAACTGCTCCAGAAACTGTTTACTGGTCTGAGGATTGGGACAGTGTCCTCAGGCTGTTATGGAAACATGATTAGGAAAAAAGCAATCTGTTTCCTCCTACACTTACAGCTAAACAAACCCTCTAGATTTAATACATCTGAGCCTCACACAAGAGCGAAAAGGGGAGAGAAGAAAGAATAGAAGAAAACGTGTTTAATTACAAAGTCAGCTTCTGTTCGGGTGTTTGAGCCGTAAAGCTGTACCCTTGGCGCTGAACCATTGCACGTCAGTGGGCAGCTTTCTACCTTCTATGAATGTGCCACTGCCGTGTGAAGCAACCGGCATCCTTAGCTTTGGTTAGGAAAAGGGAGTTGGATTTGAGGGTTTTCCTGTTCAAGACTCGAAGGGACCGAGTGATCTAGCTCTAGAATAACTTCCCCCCCCCCCCCCTCCCCCCGGCCGGAAAGCAGGCTCTGGCCACTTTCAGGCCAGACTCGGTTAGGGGGACCAGACAGCAAGTGTGAAAAATCGGGATGGTGGTGGGGGGTAATAGGAGGCTATATAAGAAAAAGACTCAAAAATCGGGACTGTCCCTATAAAATTGGGACATCTGGTCACCCTAGGCTTGGGGTACAGTGGTACCCCCTGCTGTCCTGTCCTGTCCTGGGAGCGACCTGCGAATAGAAACCTCAGTGGGATTCCCACATGCAGCTCAGGCCCCAAAGCCACAAAAATGGGGTTTGTGTGAGACCAGTGAGTTGCATTTTGCAGAGAAATGTGTGTATTTGTCCCCTAATGATGCGCTCTCTTCTGTGGGGGCTGCTGCTTGGCTTTGTGGAAAAACATTTGTATGTGGCCCTGGGGCGTCTCTTGCTGCGCTACCTTGTTTGTGGAGGAGCTAGAACAGGGGGAATAACATCCTTTCTCCCCCAGAGTTCAGGGAATCTCTTGTCGGTACCTTTGCAGAGAGGGGTCTTGAGACGAGGAACGTGGCTTTCTGTGTCGGTTCAGGGTTAGCATCCCATGTGAAGCGCTCAAAGGCGAAGACGGTCCAGTGCCGCTTGTTGAGAAACTGACAAACAGGCGGCTGAAGGGCTCGGGGTGGTGGCCCAAAGAAGATGTCTTGATAAGCGACAAGGGGAGGTAAATAGGAAGGAGCAAGAGCAGAGGTGTAAAAGTGAGGACAGTAAGCGTGGATTTTTGGTGGCATCAGAAAGGGGAGCCAGTGGAGAGATTGAGAAGGGGGGAGGTGGTTGCGGGAGAGAGGCACTGGGTGGAACACTGGCCTGCTCTTGTGTTCACCACTCAGATGGTGGTGTGTCCAGACTTCCCACTACACGAATGCTTAGGAAGCGTGTACGCAAGCAGTCCCTGCAGTCTGAGTCACCTACAGTCACACTGGGGCCTTGCACGCCCATATCTCTAAACCATGTAACTTTGCCACTTTAATAATCTGGAACTCAAGCTGGGTTCTCGGTAACTGCAGCAGATCAGAGCTCCGAGTCCCTGCCTGTCTGTCCCCCTCACCCACCAGTGCTTGTGATGTCACAGTCGTGTTAGATGCCGATCTAGCAGGGAGGTGAGTTGGCAGCGGTCACAGTTCGTTTCAAAGCCGTTCTCTGAATGCTAGGTGAAGATGAATGCAACTTCTGAGAATGCCTCCTTCCAAATCTGTGGGGTTTCTGTCCCGCGCTGGAGCCCTGCTAATGCAATGGCGGTGGGGGGTAAATACCCCAACTCCTGCTCTGACAGCTTCCTGGGGGTGCGGAAGGCTGGCAGCTGCACTGAAATTTGGAACTTCACAAATAATTTGACATCCTGTGAGCTAAAGTAGCTAAACTTCCTTTCAGTCAGATCCCTCCTGCCTTCACCATGCCGCTCTCCCTCCTGCGGAGGGCTCCGCTGTGACCCGAATCTTGTGGCTCCTACCACATGCACCGCAAGCTCCCCTCCAGGCTGGGGTGTGTGCTGAGAGTTTGCGCAGCATGGTCAGAGCGTGTTTCACCGTTATTGCTGATGGGAGAGATTGACATAACTGACTTCATTTCTCAGTTCTTCTCTTATTATTCTGGATTGACCTTGCCATGAATTCGGTGCTTTCCATTTCCACAGAGAATGTCTCTCCCATCTGAGTGCTGGATTGGCTACATGATGCTGTTTTGTGACGTTCTGAGCCCTGCCAGTATCCACGACCATTTAGCCTTTTACAAATGCTTCAATGTGCCTTGCAAGGAGCCGGCGCTCCCCTCACAAAGCCCACCTCAGCGTGATTACATCTGAAAACGGCTCCCTGGAGGAAACGTTCAGAACATCCTCCTCTATCCCGCGGCTTGGAAAGATGAAGCTCACATTCAATACGGGGAGTTCCAGATTTTGACCGGACAACACACAAGGCAGCACAGAATCCTGGGCGGGGAGTCGTGGCCAGCGGCTTTGCTCCCAGTTTCAAGGAAAGAGCGACTAGCACGAGCCCCAGGAGCAGCTCTGGGTTTTTATAAGCAGAGGCATCATGCAGGTGGGCTAAGAAATCCAGCCCCCCCGGCAGCAGACAATTGTGATCTTCAAAGTGCTTGTCCTGAAATTCACCCAGAAGGGAAGTCCTCTCCCAGTCCTGCTGCCTGCTGGAGCAATTGCTGGTTTCCATTCGCAGGTCCCTCACCTTTTCTCTACAATATCAGCCTACCCCTTTTGAAGGAAGGTGTGGAGGAGCAGACCTGTACCACTGCTGTCGGGCGGAGAGGAAGCACATAAAGGAGTGTGTCCTTGTTTTAGTATTAGCATTAGGTTTCATTCCTAAATCCATAATAGGAAGTGGCTTCCACCTCGTATTTAATTTCCCCTCTGTGCTCATCCTCTTTATTTTATGCTAAGCTGCCATATTTACTCAGGTCTCTGCCCCACTCCTCTTTGCAAAACAATAAGCGTGTTTCAGTTAGTCAGGTGAATGATAAGGCCACAGAGAATGGATTATTGATCTTCACTGGACTCTACTGATTTGCTGGGTCAGTTTTAGTGGGTTTTAACATGCTCGTGCTCACATTTGTCTGATTAAATACCATTGCATAATTTAAAAAGCGCTCTGCAGCTGCTGCTGCTGCATTATGCAGAGCTAGACAGACACTCCGCATGAACCTGGGAGAGGAGGGGAGGTGCACTGCTGCGCTGCAGCTAGCCAAGCCCTATCAAGGAAGGGTTCTGACTTTACCAGTGTAATAAAGCTGCAAACATTTAAATGTGACAGCTGTAACAAGCAAACAGCTGTGGAATCCGGGCAGTGTGGGAGGATTTCTGACCGGGACCCCTCTCTGCAAATAAAATTTACTTCCACAACGGACCTTTAGGTACAGTGAACCCAACAGCACGGTGGTTCTCGACCTGCGGCCCAGTCAGCACAAAGCTGCGGCCCATGCGATTATCCTCAGGGCCATACAGGTAGTATTGGATGTGGCCCACATAACACGTTGTGGGCCACATATGCGGCCCCCAATGGTAAACAGCTTGAGAACCACTGCAGCAGCAGGATCACAGCCCCTGCTATTACTTACCCTTGGTGGGTTTCTACTTATTTAAATCTAGCCGTGTCTCCACAGTTCTTACAGCAAGATGGCAACTGAAAACTGGCTGTAGATTTTCCCCTTAGTGAGAGTGGCTGAGATTGAATCTCTTTAATTTCTTGGCCGAGTTATAAGATGCCACTAGCATTATCCCAGCCCGTCCTCCTGTTCTCATAGAGAATTGTCTTTCCCCTAGGAGCCACGTTACTGCCAATTCCATGCTGAGAGGAGCTGCTCTACACTGATGTCTGTCCCGATAGGACTGTGAGCTGCAGATGGGAATGTGGACAGGAGAGCAGACGCTGACCGTAGCTGAGTCCTGCACTGCACTGTTAGCCATTAGGCTGCAGGACTCTTAGATGCTATGTTGGCATCAAATTAAATCCCTCTGCCACCACTTAATTGATAACTGGACTCCATCACTCAGCCAGGTCATGATGGGACATGGTGCAGAGCCTTGACCTTCGAGTCTGTCTGTGTCCCCGGAGACCTGGGGGGAGGGCGGTTCTCATGTGCAGGTCACAGTGCCCCAGTTACCATAGGTGCTGCTGCAGAGCAGTTTTCACTTGCCCAGCCTAAGGATTATTCGGTGTCGCTTTGTGTGCACTGGCAATGGCTTCACGTCGCTTGTGTCTAAGTCACTATCTCATGCTACAGTACTTGCATGGAAGAGCTGGAATCCCATCGGTGGGTCTAGAGCAGTCTCTGCTCTAGGGGCTGGTTGTGCAGACACTGGAGTGGGACTCCAGAGACCTGCATTCAATTCCTGGTTCTGCCACTCTTCCTGTGTGACCTTCAGCCAGTCACATGACCCGTACCTCCATTTCCCTATCTTTAAAACGTGGTTAATACTTTCCTACCTTACAAGAAAACGGAGGATGAATTAATTGTTTGAGGCTCTCAGTTACTATAGTGTGCTGTGAAATGGAGAGGATCGGCAGTTCTGTTGGGCAGGGGAAGACACAGATGTCCTACCATAATCTGAGCAGCTTTGCCATGTGCATCTGAATGCTGCATCCCTACTAGCATCTGCTCTCCTTCCAGAAAAGGTCAGGCATGAAAGTTGATGTCACTTTCTTCCTTTGATAGAACCATCTCCACTCCTCCCTTCACAGAAATGCAGCAGCTGTGTATGTAAGACCAAACCGTCCCACGGGTGCATCTGCCAGGTTATCTATCTGCCAACCTACAGCACAAATCAATGATGCTTGTTTTGCTACTATTTTGAGCGCGCACAGTGTTTTAACAAGATGGGAACAAGTGTGCTTGCTGTCAATACAAAGAATAAAGAATGCATGGTAAGCGAGTGGTCGCTTGCATGGGTATCAGTGATGGGACTAGGAGGGAGGCAGGCAGTTTGGTATGCTTGGGACCATGAGTTTGGTCATAGATTATGGAGCCATTACCATTATTTAACATTTATATTGTGGAAGCACCTGGAGGCCCAGGAGTGGGGTGCAGATGACAATAAAAATGGTGATGCCATTATGTAAATCAATGGCGTGTTCTCATGTGAAATACTTTGTGCATCATTGGTCACCCCCTCTCTGGAAGGATAGTGCAGAATTTGGGGCATGGGAGTGGGAGAAGATTGGAGAAGGATTCCAGAAATGGTTAAGAGGCCTGGAAAAATTCTTTTAGAAGGAGACATTGAAAAGTTTGGGGTTGTTGTCCTTAGAAAGAAGACAAGAGGGGATTTGATAAAAGTCCATGACATATTGAATGGTCTGGAGAAGATAGGTTTCAGAGTAGCAGCCGTGTTAGTCTGTATCCGCAAAAAGAACAGGAGTACTTGTGGCACCTTAGAGACTAACAAATTTATTAGAGCATAAGCTTTCATGGGCTACAGCCCACTTCTTCGGATGCATATAGAGTGGAACATATATTGAGGAGATATATATACACACATACAGAGAGCATGAACAGGTGGGAGTTGTCTTACCAACTCTGAGAGGCCAATTAGGTAAGACAAAAACACTTTTGAAGTGATAATCGAGATAGCCCAGTACAGACAGTTTGATAAGAAGTGTGAGAATACTTACAAGGGGAGATAGATTCAATGTTCGTAATGGCTCAGCCATTCCCAGTCCTTATTCAATCCTGAGTTGATTGTATCTAGTTTGCATATCAATTCCAGCTCAGCAGTCTCTCCTTGGAGTCTGTTTTTGAAGTTTTCCTGTTGTAAGATAGCCACCCGCAGGTCTGTCATTGAATGGCCAGACAGGTTAAAGTGTTCTCCCACTGGTTTTTGAGTATTATGATTCCTGATGTCAGATTTGTGTCCATTAATTCTTTTGTGGAGAGACTGTCCGGTTTGGCCAATGTACATGGCAGAGGGGCATTGCTGGCACATGATGGCATATATCACATTGGTAGATGTGCAGGTGAATGAGCCCCTGATGGTATGGCTGATGTGATTAGGTTCTATGATGATGTCACTTGAATAGATATGTGGACAGAGTTGGCATCGGGCTTTGTTACAAGGATAGGTTCCTGGGTCAGTGTTTTTGTTCAGTGATGTGTGGTTGCTGGTGAGTATTTGCTTTAGGTTGGGGAGCTGTCTGTAAGCGAGGACAGGTCTGTCTGTAAGCGAGGACAGGTCTGTCTCCCAAGATCTGTGAGAGTAAAGGATCATCTTTCAGGATAGGTTGTAGATCTCTGATGATGCACTGGAGAAGTTTTAGTTGGGGGCTGAAGGTGACAGCTAGTGGTGTTCTGTTATTTTCTTTGTTGGGCCTGTCTTGTAGGAGGTGACTTCTGGGTACTTGTCTGGCTCTGTCAATCTGTTTTTTCACTTCAGCAGGTGGGTGCTGTAGTTTTAAGAATGCTTGATAGAGATCTTGTAGGTGCTTCCCTCTATCTGAGGGATTGGAGCAAATGCAGTTATATCTTAGAGCTTGGCTGTAGACAATGGATCGTGTGGTGTGTCCTGGATGGAAGCTGGAGGCATGTAGGTAAGTGTAGCGGTCAGTAGGTTTCCGGTATAGGGTGGTATTTATGTGACCATCGCTTATTAGCACAGTAGTGTCCAGGAAATGGACCGCTTGTGTGGATTGATCTAGGCTGAGGTTGATGGTGGGATGGAAATTATTGAAATCATGGTGGAATTCCTCAAGGGCTTCTTTTCCATGGGTCCAGATGATGAAGATGTCATCAATGTAGCGCAAGTAGAGTAAGGGGCGTTGGGGGACGAGAGCTAAGGAAGCGTTGTTCTAAGTCATCCATAAAAATGTTGGCAGACTGTGGGGCCATGCGGGTACCCATAGCAGTGCCGCTGACTTGAATGTATATATTGTCCCCAAATGTGAAATAGTTGTGTGTTAGGACAAAGTCACAAAGTTCAGCCACCTGGTTAGCTGTGACATTATCGGGGATACTGTTCCTGATAGCTTGTAGTCCATCTTTGTGTGGAATATTGGTGGAGATTGGGGGATTTTGTTCTCCCTAACCCAACAAGGGGACATTCAAGGAAATTCTTCATCAGCATCATGGCAAATCCCACAGGAATGTGGCCTCCTTGCAAATCGAGCACCACTCTCTTGCAGCAAGAAGTGAACAAACAGGAAGGGACAAATCCAGTAGAGGGGGAAACGCTGGGCTCGAGCTTTTTGCAAGGTTTGCTTAAAACAAAGACTGCCAAAAATATATGGTATTGTGCTCTCTTAATCGATCCCAGCTAAGCGAATAAGAGCAGGATCCAAGCCCTAGTTCGGCTTCCTCACCATGATTAAGGGCCTGTGGTTTATGAATTGGGAGATCTGGGAGGCAGTTGTTGGCAACTGCAGGCTGCAGACCCTGGTTTCCTATTTCAGTGCATCATCCTGCAGCTTCCCCAGCATTCTGGTGAGTGCCAGGAAGGACGACAAGGAGAGAACAGCTGCTTCAGTGACAAAATTTCTCCCGATCGCTCTGTTTTTGCTTCCAAGAATTCTGAGCTGACCTGACTGGTCTTAGGAGGCTTGGCTTGCATCCCATACAGAAGTAGCGTTGACAACGGCCAGGCAGTTGTTAGTTTTTTGCATGGCTGTAACATTGTGCAAGAATCCTATTTAATTTGGGTTTTCAGAGGCAAGAGCAGATTCACTGTTCTTTTGCAAATAGGGAAACAATCCTTGTTTTAAGGTTGAAAGCTGCACAAGATGCTATCGATACCCACTGCAGCAAAGCTCCTCGGCTGTACGAGCTGAGAACGGGCAGCAGCTCAGAGCAGTGCCTGCCATGCCGACATTATGCAATGTTTCAGTTTCTGCCGGCCGTTTCAGAGAAGATGTCTCTTACCGCATGACACAGACGAGTGGGCAGCTCTGCCTGAGTTACAGGCCTCTGGGAACATGGCACATTGGCCTTGGGAAATGCTGAGCTGGAATTCTCTCCCGTGCTGAGTGGGACTTGCAGTCTAAGCTGGGAAAGCATTTTGTTGTTGTTACTGGACACATTTGGGGAAGCTTGTTGGCAAAGCCTGCTCCATTCTTCCCCCTGATGTCTTGGTTTGCTTGGCTGGTATCGGGTAAAGCACTCTTGGAGGAGGTCTCAAGGACATGGGCTCTGATTCGACACTGAAAGTCTATGGCTACTGAGCATGGTTCTCCTCTTCCCTTGGTGCACGTGTACCTAGAACTGAGACAGGACATTGCAGGGATCAGGACATAAAACAAATGTGGATTTGGGGGCAACTCCTGAAAGGCCATTTATGTAACATTTTAAAAAAAAAAAATCTCTCATTTGCATGGTAGACCTCAACTCTGCCAGCCAGCTATCCATACGTGTGCCAGACTCCAGGGAGCATAGAGAATACCAGAGAATGGTTAGCTGAACTTTGCTCTCCAGGAAGAGGAAGGATTAATAAGATGCTTCATGCCGCACCTTGATTTGACTTGCAGGGCGATGTGAATTCCAAAAAGACTTTGCAATAGATGAAAATCTGCCTTTCACTTTGTGTTGCCTGAGCATTCCATTGTCCTATGAATAAATGTCATCCCCAGCTGATCCGATATCTCTGGTACTTTGTCCTAAGATCACAATTGTAGCTGCCAGTATTATATCACGGTAAAAAATTAATGAACCGGAGTGCCCCGGAATAATTTCTTGTAAAAGGAACAATCTCAGCAGTGAACTCCTTAACAACGATAAGATATGGGGGTTTTGTGGAACTATGCAGCTGGGAAGTTTAAAAGTGATTAAGTTTAAATATTCAAGAAGCTGATGAAGGGCTGATGCAGGCATAGCAGACAGCAGCACTTCACAACGAGAAGAAGGAGAAGCAAGCAAAGTGTGGTGCTGAAAGTTATGTTCTGCTCATATGTTCGGCTTGAATTCCAGCTGAGTCAACCTCATAGCAGTCCCTATTGGCTCAGCTGGGGGTGGCTCCCGCAACAGACAGAGGAGCTGCCCAATAGAGCAAAGGGGTCCTGGCTGGAGCTCCTGCTCCATGAGCCGTGCAGGAAAGTGCGTCTATCCAAGTCTGTCTGGCTGATCGCACCACGACTCTCACGCATTTGTTTTCAGGCTTCTCTCTTCCCAAATGCGTTCAGGGTCACTATTGAAACTAAGGACTTGTTTGGTTGAACCTCAAAGGTAATTTACAGAGAATACATGGGAACCAAAAGTTTATTAGTTTGTAAGTTTATATTCGTATCATTCAGTATCGATGACTATATTACACCACCTCACCGCCCACACCCCACCTCCTATGTCGGTAAAGCCACACTCCTATTTGCCCAGGCTTGCAGCCTTGTGGCTTGATTCTCACTTACACGGACACCATTCTGGCAGTGTGAAGGGGCCTTAGAGTAAATGCTCTGTCACTGTTGGCTCTTCCCTCCCATTCAGACTGTGGCTAAATCCTGCTGCTGCATCTGTGTCCTCTCTGGAACATTCCCTGTCCCCCCGACTCCTAAAGCCCATGGCCATGCATTATTCATCGCCTGCCTCATCCTGCAGCCACCTCCTCCTTGTCCTCGCTCAGAGCCCCCCATTGCTCTCCTCATGCCTCTCCAACCTCCTGGAGCTAAAATCTGGCAACCTTGACTCCGCGGGAAGGTTTCTGAACACTAAGACCCAAAGCAAAGGGGGCCTCAGGACTTGGGGAAGGCTGGTCACTAACAACTGCTCTGTTTGCTTGTGCTGCCAGAACTCGGCTTGCCATAACAGTCTGTCTGTCTCTTCACAGCTTGCCCTACTGGATTTTATAAGCTATCCCCCCGACTCCCTCTCTGCTCTCCCTGCCCTGAACGCAGCTTCACACATCAAGAAGCCTCCACGTTCTGCACGTGCCAGAAGAACTACTCCCGGTCCCCGTCAGACCCGCCATCTGCCTCCTGCACCCGTACGTCTCTCTCCAGCAACATCCGTGGTTCGGTAAATGGAAGGGAGAGGGAGGAGCCAGCCAGAGCTGCCACTGCCCTGGGGCATAGCCATAGGCCAGGCCTATGACGGGCCAAGGAGGTGCCCCCAACCCGGTGGCAAGGCCACCAACACCCAGGCAGAGCCGCTTGGCCTCTATAGCTGTGTCCCAAGGCATTAGCATCACCGGGAGTTATTCCAGTAGCACCCGTAAGGAGCTCGGTGCTCTCCAAACAGATAGGAAAAGCCAGGCCCTACCGCAGGGAGCTCACAGTCGGAGGTCACAAGGCCTGAAATCTGGGGCTGTGAACATGCCAGTAAGGATTGTCGGCATTTCCCCAATAAAACGAGGGCATGCTTGTATAGACACAGCCTAACACGGCCCATATTTTTAATTAAATGGCATCAAGTTAATTACATTTGATTAATAGATACTACGGTGATGGGCACTTTAGAATTGCTTATATAATAAGCAGCAGCCTACGTGGTTTGACGGACAGCTAGCCCGAGTGAGAGGTGTCTTATTCATGGCCTCACTGCAGAGCCAGATGGCTTGGGTCTACGCTATTTCACCGTGTGAAACAAGCAAAGCCAAGTCTCCAGCTTGGAGCAGTGTGAGTAGCCGGCATGTGTCAAGTGTCTGCAGGTATCTGACTCTAAGGCTCTGTCTGCACTGCAAGGACACTGCACGGTGTCCTTAATCTGGGTTAAAATAGTCAAGTTACGGCATCTTGGCTTTTCACTCCAGTTAGCAGCTTGAGTGCAACCCCATGTTCCCCTACAGGCGTTCATTTAAGCTGCTAATGCAAGTTAAAAGACAGGCTAATGTAGCAGGGAAAATGCAGCAGTTTGAGTTAGCTAATGCGGATTAGCTAACCTGAGTTAAGAACACGCCTTTTTCTGCAGTGTAGACGTACACTCAGACTGCAGGGAGACTGATCATTAATCCTGTTCTGCCTTGCTCAGAGCTTTCTTTAAAACGTTGCTTCAGTGTGGACACTCTCCGTGCTGCACCTGCAGCACATGTTGCACAGGGCCGAGGCTGCCCAAGTGACGCTTGTGTTATTGGATGGCATTACGAGTGCCCTAGAAACAGGCTCTCTTGGATCCAGCTTTTCCTCTGCCATTCTGTAATTTCCCCTGAATTCCAGTGGCAGTGCCAGTGTGGTTATAACTGTGACGGCCCCGCACTGGTGCTGCTGGTGGTTGCACCCAGTGCACACGCAGTGAAACGCTCCCTCTTCTGCTTGCAGGTCCCCCATCTGCTCCAAGGAATCTCATCTACAGCCTGAAGCAGTCCACGCTGGTTCTGGAATGGAGCGCACCAGCAGACTTGGGCGGCCGGACCGACATCACCTATAACCTCCTTTGTGACCGCTGCTCGGCGGCTCTCCGGCGGCAGTGCGAGCAGTGCGGCAGCAGTGTTGGCTTTGTGCCTCAGCAGACGGGATTGGTGGACAGGACCGTTACCCTGGTGAACTTGCTACCACATGTTAACTACACTATCCGGGTGGCAGCTGTCAATGGCGTCTCTGATTTCAATGCCTTGTCAAAGCCGCAGTACGCGGAAGTGAACATCTCCACCAGCCTCACAGGTACGGGCCACCCCTGGCTGCACTTGCTGCTTTATCCCCCTCTGCTCCTTCCTGTGAACGTCTGGGACTTGCACTTTGTGATGCAAGAATCCCGAAGGGGTAAAAAGGGAGTGGTGGAGAGCCCCCCCCCCCCAGGCTGACTCTGCGGCCTGTGGCGATTGTCCAGCATGGCAGTGGCACAGCTCTAGAATGAAGTTCGCTGGCTTAGAGTTCTGACCATTTTTGTTAATTTAGAGCTCTCCTGGAAAGCCCAAGGTTTTCTGAGCACTTCTGCAGCACTGAGCCCCAGGGCCCCCGGGGAGGAACAGTCAGGTTAGCACCCGCAGCGGCCATCACTTTACAGAAGGGACGTGGGTCATGTTCACTGCTGGGCCAATGTGCTCCTCTTGAAGCAAGTAACGAATACAGGAGCCACTGGGCCTGATATGCTGGAGCGTGATCCAGAGCAGCTGTTTCTGGAATCCCAGACGTGCTCTGAGGACACAGTGCTGGGGCGTGACGTTCCTCGGCAGAGCTCCTGGGAATGCCTGGTTGGATGATGTCTCCCCAGTAACGTGAGACCATCTGCTCCTGGAACTGGCCTGTCCAGCACTGCAGCTCTTTCTGCTGCAGCCCATGCTCCATGCCAAGCCGTCAGGATCTGGGCTGGGAGGCTGGGGGATACAGTGCACAGGGCTGAGTAGTCACGTCACAGTTTCCTGCATTCCCAAATGTGCTGGCCACATTCCTGTCCTAGTCCATTTCCTGGCACCTTCACCAGGAAGCCAGAGATCCTTTCATTTGTCTACCTGCTCTCATGAGCTGTTAGGAGTCTTTCTAAGATGGCTGAGCGAGCCGGAGGGGTTTACACTGCTCAGCTGGTGTTTCCGTAGCTTTGCCTTCTGGGAGGAGGTGATTGCTCACATACAGCTCGGCCAGTGGATTTCCCCCACACGAGGACTTAGCAATGCCCCCCCCTCCAGGCCTCTCACCTTCAACTCGTCTGCTGGATACTCAGGGACACGCAGATACTACAGCAGTGATGAGGACCATACCAGTGCCTAGGCAGATAGATGGGAAGAGACAAAAGCAGCTCTGTGGCACTCGGGCTGGGTTTTCATTGCTAGAATACAGAGAACAGAAGCTTGCTGGGTTTAGAAAAGCCCATCACTCAGCAATGAAGATGGACACTCTTCTGCAGACAGGGCTGGATTAACGCAGGGGCTTTAGGGGCTGCAGCCCAGGGCCCTGGGCTAAGGGTGGCCTCAGTGCAGCAGGGCTCAGGCAGGCTGCCTGCATGCTCTGGCCCCACGCTGCTCCCGGAAACAGCTGGCTGCTGGCATGTCTCTGTGGCCCCTGATTGGGGGGGGAGCGGCTCCGCGTGCTGCCCCCCACTCCCAGGGAACCGACCAAGAGCCCCGCTGTGCTGCCGGCCAGGAGCTGCCTATGGTAAGCGCCTCCCGGACGGAGCCTGCACCTCTCACCCCCTCCTGCACCACGACCTCCTGCCCCAGATCAGAATCCCCTCCTGCACCAAACTCCCTCCCAGAAAGAAATGAATATAACAGCTATTCTAAGGGAAGAAGCAGGACATTTTTAATTAACTTAACTGTATTCTACATGTTTTGAGACTGAAATGTAACCACAGAACGGCTTTATGTTAATTAGAAGGCAAGTTTAGTATAGTGTTAGTAGCCTTGGTGCCATAATTGTGATAATTTTGTTTTAAATTAGGAAAAAGACTTGTAGACAGGGGCCCCACACAATCTAGTAGCCCCGGGCCCACGGGAGAGCCCTTAGTGCTCCATGTACTGTGTTATTTCAAAGCTACACGACAGTCGCTATTCTGACAGTGAGGTTCTGAGCTCCATGGAGCTGTGAGTCCATGGCATGATTAAGTTACAGTTTGAATTTATGGATCACAAAAATGTCTTCAGGGAATCAGTTCTTGCAACCCAGTCACGTGAAACTCCTTAACAGAGAGTGATTCAGCGGCTGGCTGTCCCACGGGAATAGGAGAGCGTTAGAATTGTTGGTTACGTTGTTTTCTTCAGGCCACGTTTCAGGGCACATTTTCCCATTGTAAATGTCTTCCTTCCCCTAGGGGCTCACACCTTTAATTGCCTGACCTGAGCAGAATGGAGGAGCCTTTCTGTCTGCATGCCAGAGCCCTTCCCTGGTGGAGAGGGGCTTGTTCCCACTGCTCCAATCCCGTTCTGTTTCTGCAGGTCCCTCTCCATGATTTAAACCTCTCCAAGGCAAGCCAGGGAGGGCTTGTTGTGTCCTTGTCTCTCCCTCTGTTGGTGTTAATTTGCATGAAAATCCATTCCCCAGCCACAGTTAATGGAGATGAGCCATCTCCATGTCCCTCTCCATAGGAATTGGCCAACAATTTAATCTTGAGAGATTAAACTTTGATCTTGTTATGAATAATTTCCCCACCATTTGATCAAATGTTTTTGCTCGCGCTGCTTTTTCTTTCCTTACTCAGTAATTTCTATGGCTGTGCAGTCTAGATGCAAGGCCAACATGGACTTATCCTTCCGCACAGGAGACCTCTTCTGGTCAGCGGAGAGCTTTTAGTGCCCGAGCTCATGTTAACCCCCTAGGTCCAGGGAGTCAGGCAGCCAGATGGCTTGTAGAAAAGTCAGATTAGCCCCCAGGGAAATGCTGTGGCTGCAGGAGAGCTTGTTAGGGGAGCTCTCTGAGAGGCAAGGGCGGGAGGGACGTGTGTTTGAGCCACTCACAGGTCACTGAGTGACAGATTCTTGCTACCGTTGGAAAAAGAGACTTTCCTGGCTTGGCAGCAAACAGGCAGAATGTGTTTCCATGTTGCTTTGACTTCTCCACAGGTGGGAAGCCAACACTGGTCACAGCTGGCAAGTGGGGAAGGACAAGAGGGCTGATTTGCAAGTTTCCAGAACCAGAGTGTATTAGACACGGGGACTGGATGAATCTGTTAGCTGACAGGGATGAGAAACAGAGAGAGGTTTCTCTAAAGCAGGGGCTCTCAACCTTTCCAGGCGACTGTAGCCCTTTCAGGAGTCTGATTTGTCTTGCATATCCCAAGTTTCACCTCACTTAAAAACAACTTGCTTACAAAATCAGACATAAAAATACAAAAGTGTCCCAAGCACACTAGTACTGAACAATGGCTGACTCTCATTTTTACCATATAATTATAAAATAAATCAATTGGAATATAAATATTGTACTTACAGTTCAGTGCACAGTATATAGAGCAATATAAACATCATTGTCTGTTTAGAGTCCTGTGGCACCTTATAGACTAACAGACGTATTGGAGCATGCGCTTTCATCGGATCCAAAGAAGTGGGTATTCACCCACGAAAGCTTATGCTCCAATATGTCTGTTGGTCTATAAGGTGCCACAGGATTCTCTGCTGCTTGTACAGATCCAGACTAACACAGCTCCCCCTCTGATACTTGACATCATTGTCTGCATGAAACTTTACTTTGTACTGACTTCGTTAGTGCTTATTATGTGGCCTGTTGTAAAGCTAGGCAAATATCTGGATGAGTTGATGGACTCCCTGGAAGAGCCTGTGTTGTACCCCCAGGGGTCTGCATCCCCCTGGTTGAGAACAACTGCTTAGAGGAGCTCCCACAAAGGTCTCCCAGCAGAGGGCAGTGGGGAGACAGGTGCACTCAGAATCTGCATCCTGAGCAATTATGTCATATAGGACGAGACTAAGGCAAAGCTAGGACAGCAGCTATTCTGCAAGATCCCTCCTCCTCCAGGGAGCGAGAAGCAAGTGGCAACACAAGTCAGATTATCATACACCCCAGATGTGTGTATTTAATGTATCCCTTCTCCTTCATAAGTGGGAATCCTGGGTGGTTCTCGCAAACTGCTTAACAAATACATGACTCCCAAAGAAACTGAAATGCAGACACAGAATGTGGCAAGTAATCTCGTAAACTATTCCAAATCAATGTCTCTTGTCAAGCCGCTGAGATTCCAGATGCAGATGGCAATACAGAAACTAGCTAACCAGCTGAGACTTCTGCACCATTCAGGAAGTTTCCTGAAGCATGTTCATTTTTGCTGCTGAAACTGGCTTTTACCTAGGTGGCGAGAAGCAGTGGAATTGCTAGATTGGAATGGCCAATTTTGTTCTTTTTGTGTTTGGTCTTTGGGGGGTTGTGCTGAGTTGCAGGAGACCCAATTCCTCTGTTTTGATCTGTCGGGTAAAAAATGACTGTGATAATTAACTTGTGCCCACCAGCCAAGAAGGAAAGGAGGGCACCTTCCCACACCAAGGTGGCTTACAAGTCTGACTTGCCTGCAACATTCCTGCAAGATAAGAGACCAACCTTCCTTGGTGAAATCCCTGCACCTGCGTGTGTGCCCTGCTCTGGGGGGGACAGACGGGAAGAGCAGCAAAACTCATTTTGAATGTGCAATCCAAACCCTGGGCATTGCAGTCACAGTTCCAGGGGCCTCCGCTTTGTTTAACAAGTTGTCACTTGCAATTTTCTGTGAGCCTTGATGTTCCCGCACGAGAGAAGCTCTGTGCCCCAAGTTAAAGTGGGCTGTTAATGCACTGCAGAGCATAAGCCCATTCTGCGAACTCTGCCCTGGTGAGATGGTTCAGACCTGGGGTTCTCCGCAAACATGCCTCTTCCCCCCCCACAATGGGAGTGCCTGGATGTGCTTCCCTGTGCTGCCAGTGGAACATCCCTTACATCAGGGAAAGACAGTGAGTAGAGGAGAGCTTGGGGCAGTTTATATTCGCTCCTGCCTGCCTGGGGGGAAGAGTTTCTTTTTCAAGGGCTTTTAAGCTACTGGTCGGATCCTGAACGTGCGCTGGTCTTGGTCGAGGTGCAATAGAAAAGAGCAGTAACCAGGGGTTTGGGACTGTAGCTCATCGCTCTGAGCCGTTCCTAAGAGCCTGGGTACGAGAATCGCTGAACTCCTGCTGATTTTAGAGACTTCGGAGACGGGTGTTTGACTGAGCCAGGCACAGGGAGGCTGTATGGGGGTGGGGGAGGGAACGAGCTGGTGCCCTTGAAGTCCAGCTTTCCCTCTGGCCTTCCACCTGCCCCTTCCTGCCTTAGAGCCTGGCTACCTGTGCGGCGCGCTCTGGCTCTGAGTCTGGAGACCGTGAGATGCAGGAGGCTTTTCAAGGCAGCCTGCTTAGCACGTGTGAGGAATCCACCATTATGGCTGGGGACCCTCGGATACAAAACCGGGGCCGGCGGCTGCGCTGGGGTCACAGAGCCGTCAGTGGAAGCAGCGCTGAGAAGCTCTTTCACGTCTCAGTTGCTGCAGGGTTGTGAGACCCGTATAGGCTCCCGTGAGAAGGTCGAGCCTGAGCATCCCCGGCTCTCGTTCCCTTGGCGGGTGCCTCAGCAAGCCCAGAGCGTTCAGACCATTCCAGGCCTCAGCTAGTCCGCTTCACCGGGGAAGAACATCCTGACTACGGGCCTGGAAAGAAGCAGAGGAGGCCCAGGCTTCCTACATTGCTTCAGTTACTATCCGAGCACGGGTGCAGGTGTAGGAGGCTCACAGAGCTAAGGAAGGGGCTGTTCTCTTCTTGGCATAAGCCCTGGAAGCAGGAGCGTCGCCAGCTTTGCTGCCGCCCTAGGTGGCGGAAGGTCCCGCCCCGAACTGCCGCCGCGGTTGCCACCCCCCAAATTGTAGCGCCGTAGGCGACCGCCTAGGTCGTCTAATGGGTTGCGCGGCCCTGTCTAGCAGTTAGGGTTTAGCAGGACTCGTTAGGCATATCTCCAGCTCTGTCCTGGACTGCCCGAGCTGCTCTGATGCCCCACGACAGTGTAATGTGGACGTCTCTGTGGGAGAGAAGTGTGGAAAGAGAGACGCCAGGACCCCCTGGAAGATACAGACGCAGAGGAGACCTTGTTCGTGGCTGGGACGTGGCAGCGTCAGGGGATGAGATCTGCAGCAGCAAAGCTCCGGCTGCAGATATACAGATTCAGAGGAAAACTTAAAAAAAGAAAGAAGGTCTTAGTTGGCTGCCAGGTCCCTGTACCTGTAACTGTAGCTTGGACTAAAGCTTTCAGCTCTAACCACTTCCCGCCCGTCAGTGTTCACAAGAGGTTTCATTAACACTTCTCCATTGTGTCTGCGGGGGGGAAAAGAGGCAATTTAGTCTACAGGAGGCAAAATTAATACTGTGTTTTTTCTAATCTGGCCCAGCGTGGGGCTAAGTAAAAGTGTTTGAGGAGAGAATGGAGCTGCTTACCTGCAGGGGAGGAGTGCATTAACCTCTGTACACTGTAGGACAAGGCCCTTTCCATTCCCGGCAGGTGTTGGGGTCTGTCTTTTAAATTTGTTGCAAATTAATAGTGCGGCCATGGCTGAAATACACTCTAATTTCTGTCTGTGGGGGTGTGATTTGTGCCCAATTAGGGCCTGGTAGGGAAGCTTTATATGGTCACACGTGGCTGCCATGCTCCTGACCACCCTACCCAGACAGGGTGGTAACCAGGTAACCAGACTTCTCCTGGTCTATTGCACAAGCGTGAGGGTTAGGAGACACTGGCCAGCCTCCTGCAGAAACACCCCTGGGGCTCTTTCCTATCTGCTCAGAGGAGAGGGGACCTTGGTTTTTAGCATCTATTCTGAAAGAGCCTCCCAATGAAATGCCTGGAGCTTCATTTACAGCATAGATGGCAAGTTCCTTGTGGCACGAACTGTCCTGTGCGGTGCTCAGTTGGCCGAGGGAAGAGTTCATTACCTCAGGCAGGCCGTTCTGTGGAATGTGTGAATTATTTTGCTCGGTTCCCTGACGTTCTCCCCACATATCTGCAGCCTCCAGCAGGAAAGTGCTGGCATCTCCAAGTGCTCGCGCCAGTTCTAGCGCACTCTCCCTCGGCATTTCCTCACTGATCTCAGACTCCCTTTGAACCGGCAGGGGGCTGGCCATATGCTCCCCTTTGCCATGGTTCATCTGGATGTGCCAACCGCAGCAGGAGAGGCAGCTGGACTGTATTAATGAGGAAAACTCCCTCCTGGATTTGAGTAAACCGGAGGTTTTGAACTATAATTACAGTACTCTATTTTCACCAGCCAATAACTACTCAGAGTGACGCTTATTAACAAGAAATTCAAATGTCCTCATTCTTACCAGTACGGAGAGAAACATTAGGTAACAAACAGGAGCTGGGCACAGCCCACATTACGGCACCAGCTCAGCAAATAAAAGGGAGCTGCTGTTACCTGCAGAATTCTCAGCAGGCCTTGGCTTCTAGCCAGCTGACTCGGCTGAGATGCATTTCAGTCCTGGCTCCCAGGTGCTCCTCACATACCGGCACTGGTCACTGTTGCAAGATACGTGGGTTCAGTTGCTGCTGCGTTTAATGGGCAGCTTTTTCTAAATATTTTAAAACAAATTCAAGAGCTTTGTCTGTACTAGTCCAACACCAGCCATGCCCCTGAGTGCTGGGTTCACTCTCTGGATCTTTGGGAGGGAGTGCAGTCTCCTGAATGGTTCAGAGGGGAAAGGGAGTCAGGACTCCTGAGTTCTATTCCTGGCTCTGCCACAGGTTTCCTGTGTGACCTTGGGTGAGTCACTTCCCCTGTCTGTGCCTCAACATCCCCATCTGTAAAATTGGCCGGCATGATTATCCCCATGTCCCAAGGTGCTTGCGTCTGTCAAGCACTCGTTTGCTGAGCACTCAAAGTTCTCACTGAAGTTAGTCCTCCTGCTCCCAGGCTGTAAGTGTCTGATTTTCAAATACCCTAGGGAGTGAGAAGTGGGGTTATTCCTGATAAATCCACTTCTTCTGCCCCGATACCTGGTCTGCGTGCATAACTGGGCAAACTAGCAGGGCAGGAGGGTCAGTGCAGTGCCTTTCAGGGACACTAAGCACTAGATTTATGGCTCACAGTGTCCATTTAATGTCCCAGCCTGGAGTTCTCTGCAGCCAATTCACACAAATTAACAGGTGCGAATTAATGTTTGTGGCTTAAACTTCTGCTGTGTGTCCCTGTGGTCATTTAGGCTTTGTCTTGGCTCTCTTATGGCTGCTGAACACAATCGGACCTCAGGTATAGAGTGTGCAATAGCTGAATACTGATTTTGTAAAGCAATTCACGAGCTAGGAGTGAACAGTTCCCAGCATCACACATCCTCGAGCCATCTTTTCTTTGGCATGTCTCTGTGGCTGTTGGGCTCAGTCCAGGTTGAGAGAGATCAGCTGCCTTTCCACAACGTTAACTCCAGTGTTAGTTCTCTTCCCTTCCTGCCTTCGCTTTGGGAGCCTCTTGCTCATTTCTTTGGATGATTTGGAGTGTGATTTTTCGGTTGCCCGCTGGATGTGGTTTGCTTCGTAGCTCTGGCTCCTGGAGGTGCTGAGCCCTGCCCCTTTAGGTGAGAGCTCTCTCCCATACTTCTCCCCCCACCCCACCCAGTGTGCTAACTTGGAGTGTGTAGCTTGACTTGTGCTTATTACACGTGTTCTCCCTGCATGCCAAATGGCAACAGAGACAGACAGAAAATGTCTGTGGAGAATAATCTTATCCTCTAACGATTTCCTGAAGGGCCCCTCTCAGTTCCTTAGCCATTAAATCACACGTTCCAAGTTCTTGTGCACAGATACCTTACACACCATTAATTTCCCTTCTGTGCTTTCCCAGGCTGAAAACCCCACCTTTGCTTTCTGGGATTTTTGATACTGACAGGGCACAAACTGGGCAGGATTTTCAGGGAAGACTTGCTGAAGTTTTCTAATAACACGATGGCTCATGCCAGGTTAAACCCAAATCCTCGCCAACTCTGCGAATAAACTTGGATGCCTGGTCTCATATCTCCTGACAGGGTGCTGTGCCAGGAAGCTGTCCCTAGGTAGAGAGGCGTTTAGGCACTGGGGTCTATTAACCGGCTCTGGCCATTAAACCCCAGGAATAGCTGCATGGAAGCTCTGGTCCAGCGTAGTGCATGGAAGTAGCTAGGTTTAAAATGAAGGGTGTGTCTACACTGCAGTTAAACACCCACGGCTGGACCATGGTAGTTGACTTGGGTTGTAAAACTGTGGTTTCCACGTGTGGGCCCCCGCCAAGGGGGAGGGTCCCAGAGGCCAGACTCCAGCCTGAGCCCGAACCCGAACATCTACACTGCCATTTTACAGCCCTGTGTCCCGAGCCCCATGAGCCCCTGTCAGCTGACGGGGGCCAGCCCAGCCGCAGGTGTTTAATTGCAGTGTAGACACAGAAACGGCATTACCCAGAAAAACGGAATCCTCCTGGCTTTGGAGTTTTCCCGTTTCAAGGGAACATTAGCCCGTTAGACTATTTCAGCCCTTCCCAACAGCTCGCTGCATTTATAATGATAAATACCTTGGGGGGAAGGAGAGTGGGGAGGAGGGAATCTTTTACTGCCCTATTAAAGCAGTGTGCCCCTCCCCCCCCCATTTGAAATTCTTGAATTATAAATTGTGCAGCCCCAGAGAGAGCTGCTTTCTCGTATAGATGTTCTGTTAATGACGTGCTCTTTAAATCTGCTGGCATGATGCCCTCTGGGTGGGTGGGTGCGTTTAAAGCAGCAGTTTCAACTTTCTGTTTCCTTGGGATTGCCCTGGGCAGTCTCTGGCTGAATCTGCCTCAAGTCACGTTCCAAACCTTTGCAAGCGTGTTCATCTTGGAGTTGTTTGGCTTAGACCTTTGTTCCATGCAGAATAAAACACCTGATATTTCACTACTCCTGGGGGACTTGCAGGATGCCCACAGTCTACAGGGAAAGATGCTAAATTAATGCGCATTAAAGGACACAGGATGCCTATGGGAAGCAACTGAGCTGGAAAATGAAAGCTTCTCTCTCAGAATAAAGGTGAGATGGTGAACTTGGAAGAGAGATCCCAAAGCTCGCTCTTCTGCCATGTAGCCACCCATGTGGCACCTTCCCCGGGACGCAGACTAGTTTGCATCTCTAATTATGATGGAGAGAGGGGGATTTATCTGGCACCCCCACAGATCTCCTCTTTCCCTATTCTCTCCTTTCTGAGCCTCTGCTTCCACTCCCAGTAACACCACAAGAGTTGCCCATGTGCACAGAGAGGGATAGCTCAGTGGTTTGAGCCTTGGCCTGCTAAACCCAGGGTTGTGAGTTCAATCCTTGAGGGGGCCACTTAGGGATCTGGAGAGGAGATAGTTATTCTGATTCCTTGGTGGATCACGTCTGAATGTCTTTGCGAAGCCTCCCTCTTCAATCCCCCTGGGGAATGGATCGGTGAAACATTGCAATGAATGTGGATCCCAGCCTCCCCCAGGAGGCAGGAGCCCTCCCCAGGTATTTAGGACATCTTTAGACATCTCCTGCTAGAATCCATATTTCAGATGCCGTTGTTTTCTCAGCAGATGGCTGCAGTGAGTACACCTATTTTTATGCCTTTTCTGCTGGTTTGTTTGTTAATTAAGAGGAACAAAGCCATGCACAATGAGATGGAGCTTATAAAATCAGGCAGAATGGTGAATAATTTAATATTTGCTTTTCAGAATAGAGGCAATGTTAGGGAGTTTAAAATATTAATAAGAAACATTTTATTCACAACATGAATTACTCTATAGCGGTATGATTTTTTAATTCCTTTTTAATGCATCTGGGGCTTTACTTTTTAGCTGGTATCTACCATATGACACGAACGAAGAAGCCCCACACACTGGTCTGCAGCAGATCACTGAGTTACCAGCAGAAAACGTAACTATGATTAGCAATGAATAGGGTTTATTAACAGCAGCAATGATTAGAGGCGATACAGAGGTAGAATTGTGTGGGTGGCTCTGCTTGTTAACAAAGACAATATGACTTTTCCCAGCTTGTCTGGAAGGAAAAGGCCCAGGAGCAGAACTGCTGTTGGTCACTGCTAGGAATATGTCCTAAGTTCAAGACGTGGAGGGTCGATCTTTCTTTAATTTATAAAAAGGCTCAGGCCCTAGCCCCCCTGCACAAGTTAGGAGAGCAACACTGAAGTTCAAAGAGCAGGCTGTTCTCCAGAAGCCAACAAAACTTGACCTCTTACAAAGCACAAAGATATTTTGTCCTGTGACTATAGGTTAACGGGCTGTTTGACATTGACTGGTCCCTTAGAATATGTGCTAACTTCTTATGCTAAACTATCTGTTTGACCTTGTATTTAACTATGAGTACCTTCCCTAGACCTGAAGGAGAGCTCTGTGTAGGTCAAAAGCTTGTCTCTCTCATCAACAGAAGTTGGGCCAATAAAAGCGATTACCTCACCCTCCTTGTTACTCTAAAAATACTACAGGCATGCAGTAGCCACTAAAGCATGCTGGAGGTGGGCATTTTTCCAGCTGTTCCAGTTACTACAGCTGAAACTCTGTGTGTGTGTGTGTGTGTGTGTGTTTTATCTTTGCAAGGCTGGCAAAAAATTGTCATGGTTTCATCTAGAATATTTCTGTTTTTTCTCTATTGTTGAAAGACTCTTTGCAGGTAAAAATAGTTTCTCCCCTCCCCTCATCCCTTAGCAAATATTGCACTTGAATTTTTGCCATCATAGAAAATGTCTCTGAGGAAAATGGCAGCCAGGTGTAATTGGCAAGATGCGGTATAAGGAAGTACAGAAGCGGCACTAATCCTGTCATATTAACTATTGTTCTCTGAACTACCACAAGGGGGCAGCAGCCTTTGTGCCATTCCTGTTATTCCTGAAACCGGAGCTGTTAGTGTCTTTGGTGGGATGGGACCCTTTACTGCTGACACCTGAAGTTTTCAAATACAGCTTCGCACCCGAGACTCTGGGGTAAAGGAAATGCTAGCTAGGCGCATGTTGCAGGAATTACAGGCAGAATCTAGTATCAGGGGGTAGCCGTGTTAGTCTGCATCCTCAAAAACAACGAGAAGTCCGGTGGCACCTTAAAGACTTAAAGAACAGGAGTACTTGTGGCACCTTAGAGACTAACGAATTTATCTGAGCATAAGCTTTCGTGGGCTACAGCCCACTTCTTCGGATGCATAGGGTTAGGGTTAGTATGCATCCGAAGAAGTGGGCTGTAGTCCACGAAAGCTTATGCTCAAATACATTTGTTAGTCTCTAAGGTGCCACAAGTACTCCTGTTCTTTTTGCGGATGCAGACTAACACAGCTGCTACTCTGAAACCTTAAAGACTAACAGATTAATTTGGGCACAAGCTTTCGTGGGTAAACCCCACTTCTTCGGAGTTGTCCTCTGCCTGTTGTTGCGATTACCTGACAGACCAGACAGGATGCAGCGTTAGCTGCAGTGGTAATGCAGGCACCAGTGCTGCTTCAGACCACACCTGGACACCCACCTGCAGAGCTGTCGCAGGTGTGCTGCTCTGACTTCATGCTCTCATTGGGTCTTTAATTTCAAACACAGCAGAATCCCTTCCCTCCCCCAGCACTACACAGGGGCTTTCATCTAGGAAAAAGACTTGCCAAAAGTTGAGAGCTCAAGATGACCCAGATATTTGGCGTCAGTAATAGGCCATCCTCTGTCTCCGGTCTCAGCTGAGCTGTGGGAATGATGAAGCTGGTGTCTATGAAAGTCCCAAACTGTGCCTTTTAATTCTGGGCCTTGAGACAGATTCTAACCTCTGCATTCATTCCTGCTGCTCCCACCCAGGGAATCAGGCCTGTTCTGCATGGTCTGTCAATAACCTTTGTTATCCTCTTTCTCCATTGCTAGAGTGAATTTGCTCCACCCTCTTCACATACGGATAATTCAATATCCTCCTAAAGGTCAGCACCCAGAGCTAGTGTATTTACTTGGAGAATTAGTTCTTAAAATGTCAAATAATAACATCTAGTCAGATTAGAAGTAAATGACAAGTGACCTGTGCAAAGAGAGTGCCCGCACATGCAAACAGCCGCTCCCTGGCTTGCTTTGCTGGTAGCGCGTGTTGAGGCTGGTCTGGCCTGTACCAGTTGTTTAAATAGAGGCTGAAAGGACCAGGAGCCAGTCAACATGAATAATTCATCAGCAGGACTTTTCTCAGCAGAGATTAATGAGCTACGTAATAAATACAACATTTCACAGCTACTTAAGTTTGCTTTCCAGGGACTTGTTCCTCTCACCGGAATTCCCTGTAGGATAGTCAGGCTCTAGCAAGCTTCCAAAATCCGGGGGAGAAGGAAGACAACATAGAACTAGCTAATTTCCCAGGCCGCTTTTTCTCAACAAGCTTCCTTTCAGGCTGTCAGCTCAGCCCTGCCGTCCCCTGGGCCAGCTAATGGAGGGGTTGTGAGAGACTCTTGCTCTGATTAACAAAAAATAAAATCTGCCCGGGCTTTAACGATTGGGGATTTGTGTTTGAATGACCTGGCAGGATATAAATGAGGAAGCCAAAACTGACCTGCATCCCTGCAAACTGACCTAGGAAGACCGACAGAATCCATGAAAACAGGGTACCCTTCTGCATCTCGGTCTGACCTGCCCCAGGCTCCCATTTCCTGTCAATGAGCCATAGGGGGCCCTCTGGAGCAGGAGAAATCCTAGGTGTGCTGATGTATATAACAATGCTGGGACTCCCCAGAGGAAGGATGCTACAGAAGGGCAACATAAGGTGCCAGTTCAGTGATTAAAATTCACAGCGGTCCTGCTGTGAGACAGGAAGATCCTGGTCTCCGCTTTCCAGAGGAGGACGCTGGGGAAGAAAGATGAAGTGTCTTGCCAAAGGCCACCCACAGTGTTGGTGGTCGAGTTGGTATAGAACCCAGGAGTCCTGACTCCCAATCCCTTGCTCCAACCTCCCAGACACGGATGCTCCCTCTGACTGTGAGTGAGGGAATGTAAACGCCCAGGTCAGTGGGTGTGACGGAAAATGGGAGCAAACCAGAACTAGGGCAACAGCAAACTCCCTCCTTTGGGGTCTGCCCGCTGAGACTGATTATCGCTGCTGTTCTCTGGTGACCACTGAGGATCGGGGGAAAGGAACATCGAAGAGTTTGTGTCCCTGATTCGGGGCTCCAGCAGCAGAAAGGGGACAGGTGCAAGCAGTGTTCCCAGTGGGGAATTTGTTGTGAACAGCCACTAGCAGATCAGAAGTTCCTCAAAGAAGCTCGTTTCAGAGGATAAATCAGCCAGTGTAAACTCTCTTCTCTGCTCTTGCCTTGCAGCTTAAAGGGGTGAAATGCGATGCTCTGCTCCTTGGGCATCTCCAGGACCCAGATCTGTTCCCTTCTCCCTGCCTCGAGTGCTAGGGGCAAAGGCTGAGCTCCCAGGGGAGGGGCCCAGGGTTAGCCCAGGTTGGCTGCTTTCATGCTCATCCACTGGTCCCAGCTCCACATAGGTCAGTTTGCTTTGGCTCCCAGCTGGGTTAACGTGAGCGGGAGAACTAAACGTGAACAACGCGGGGAGGAAGGCTGGGCATTGGTTCTGGAATCCTGGGCTGGGGGTTTTGTTACCCGTTACTCTACTTGCCACTTCAGGTTTCACACTGTGAAGCTGAGTTTGAAACAAACCAACAGTTTTTATCCCTGTCGGGATTTTGTTCCTTTTTAAAACTGAATGTGCCCCGCCTGGGGAGAGTGAATTCCAAGTGGCTCTGCGCTCCCGTGGGCTGAGACTGTGCCAGCTAGTGCTGGGTGCCTGCCGCTCTCTCATCTGAAGCGGTGTTGAACCGGGCACTGTCCCGGGGACAGGAAAGCCTCTTTTTTGCCCTGCCAATGATTTTTGAGTGACTTGCCTGCTGCTAGACCCTGATAGGGGCTTGCCAGACTGATACTCACTGCTATTGCTGGCTCCTTTTCTTAAGCGAATTAAGTCCTCTGCCCTTTGGAGCGACACCCAGCCAGCGCGCTGGGGCTTGGCTCTCCTCTGAGCCTGTGCAATAATCAAGAGGCACCAATCTACACGAAATTATCTTTATTTTCACTTAGAATCAGATTGTCACACGGGACTATCCGGCCAAATAAAGAGCCTGATTGTCGTGTCACTTGAGCAGCAGTTCTGTGCTCCTGGGGGATGAGTGGAGAGAAGCTGTCTGCGGGTCGAACTCTGCCCCATGGCTGACGTTCGGTGAATGCCAGGCTATGCTCTGCTGCGTTATGTCCAGGCCGAGATTTGAGTTCTCTGTATTATCTGACGGGTTGGAAGGGCCTGACCCCGGCTCTGCTCAGATTTCCTCTTCTAGTGTGAAGCTGACTAATGGGAGTGTTGCTATTTACAGTCTCACTTCCCATGGAGTCTGAAGCAGTCTGCCCAGGGGGCCGGTTCCTGCCTATTAACAGCACAACAGGAGGCTAATGGGGCATAAGCAGCTGAACTCTGGTCTCCTTCATCTACTCTCCATTCCCAAAGCAACCCTCCGAGCCTAAGCGAAAGGCTTGCAGTGAAGAGATGCCAATGGGCTGTAGCTGAAAATACCTTCCCGCTCTGGGAGCTTGCCAGAGTTTGCTCTAAGGTTAGCAACAACCTGTAGCAGCTGATGGTCTGTGCATTGGTGAGTTTTGTACTTTCCCAAATGACTGGCGCTTTCTCTTCATAAGCTTTGAAATCCAGCTAGTCGCTCATCATGGTATATGGCAAGACACTTGCTCTTGCCTGCGTCCCCATGGCAGTAATACAGCCCTGGCTGACGGGTGCATAGATTCATAGATTCATAGATTCATAGATTCTAGGACTGGAAGGGACCTCGAGAGGTCATCGAGTCCAGTCCCCTGCCCGCATGGCAGGACCAAATACTGCCTAGACCATCCCTAGTAGACATTTATCTAACCTACCCTTAAATATCTCCAGAGACGGAGATTCCACAACCTCCCTAGGCAATTTGTTCCAGTGTTTAACCACCCTGACAGTTAGGAACTTTTTCCTAATGTCCAATCTAGACCTCCCTTGCTGCAGTTTAAACCCATTGTTTCTGGTTCTATCCTTAGAGGCTAAGGTGAACAAGTTCTCTCCCTCCTCCTTATGACACCCTTTTATATACCTGAAAACTGCTATCATGTCCCCTCTCAGTCTTCTCTTTTCCAAACTAAACAAACCCAATTCTTTCAGCCTTCCTTCATAGGTCATGTTCTCAAGACCTTTAATCATTCTTGTTGCTCTTCTTTGGACCCTTTCCAGTTTCTCCACATCTTTTTTAAAATGCGGCGCCCAGAACTGGACACAATACTCCAGCTGAGGCCTAACCAGAGCAGAGTAGAGCGGAAGAATGACTTCTCGTGTCTTGCTCACAACACACCTGTTAATGCATCCCAGAATCATGTTTGCTTTTTTTGCAACAGCATCACACTGTTGACTCATATTTAGCTTGTGGTCCACTATAACCCCTAGATCCCTTTCTGCCGTACTCCTTCCTAGACAGTCTTTTCCCATTCTGTATGTGTGAAATTGATTTTTCCTTCCTAAGTGGAGCACTTTGCATTTGTCTTTGTTAAACTTCATCCTGTTTAACTCAGACCATTTCTCCAATTTGTCCAGATCATTTTGAATTATGACCCTGTCCTCCAAAGTAGTTGCAATCCCTCCCAGTTTGGTATCATCCGCAAACTTAATAAGCGTACTTTCTATGCCAATATCTAAGTCGTTGATGAAGATATTGAACAGAGCCGGTCCCAAAACAGACCCCTGCGGTACCCCACTCGTTACGCCTTTCCAGCAGGATTGGGAACCATTAATAACAACTCTCTGAGTACGATTATCCAGCCAGTTATGCACCCACCTTATAGTAGCCCCATCTAATTTGTATTTGCCTAGTTTATCGATAAGAATATCATGCGAGACCGTATCAAATGCCTTACTAAAGTCTAGGTATACCACATCCACCGCTTCACCCTTATCCACAAGGCTCGTTATCCTATCAAAGAAAGCTATCAGATTGGTTTGACATGATTTGTTCTTCACAAATCCATGCTGGCTATTCCCTATCACCTTACCACCTTCCAAGTGTTGGCAGATGATTTCCTTAATTACTTGCTCCATTATCTTCCCTGGCACAGAAGTTAAACTAACTGGTCTGTAGTTACCTGGGTTGTTTTTAGTTCCCTTTTTATAGATGGGCACTATATTTGCCCTTTTCCAGTCTTCTGGAATCTCTCCCGTCTCCCATGACTTTCCAAAGATAATAGCTAGAGGCTCAGATACCTCCTCTATTAGCTCCTTGAGTATTCTAGGATGCATTTCATCAGGCCCGGGTGACTTGCAGGCATCTAACTTTTCTAAGTGATTTTTAACTTGTTCTTTTTTTATTTTATCCGCTAAACCTACCCCCTTCCCATTAGCATTCACTATGTTAGGCATTCCTTCAGACTTCTCGGTGAAGACCGAAACAAAGAAGTCATTAAGCATCTCTGCCATTTCCAAGTTTCCTGTTACTGTTTCTCCCTCTTCACTAAGCAGTGGGCCTACCCTGTCTTTGGTCTTCCTCTTGCTTCTAATGTATTGATAAAAAGTCTTCTTGTTTCCTTTTATTCCCGTAGCTAGTTTGAGCTCATTTTGTGCCTTTGCCTTTCTAATCTTGCCCCTGCATTCCTGTGTTGTTTGCCTATATTCATCCTTTGTAATCTGTCCTAGTTTCCATTTTTTATATGACTCCTTTTTATTTTTTAGATCGTGCAAGATCTCGTGGTTAAGCCAAGGTGGTCTTTTGCCACATTTTCTATCTTTCCTAACCAGCGGAATAGCTTGCTTTTGGGCCCTTAATAGTGTCCCTTTGAAAAACTGCCAACTCTCCTCAGTTGTTTTTCCCCTCAGTCTTGATTCCCATGGGACCTTACCTATCAGCTCTCTGAGCTTCCCAAAATCTGCCTTCCTGAAATCCATTGTCTCTATTTTGCTGTTCTCCCTTCTACCCTTCCTTAGAATTGCAAAGTCTATGATTTCATGATCACTTTCACCCAGGCTGCCTTCTACTTTCACATTCTCAACGAGTTCCTCCCTATTTGTTAAAATCAAGTCTAGAACAGCTTCCCCCCTAGTAGCTTTTTCAACCTTCTGAAATAAAAAGTTGTCTCCAATGCAGTCCAAGAATTTGTTGGATAGTCTGTTCCCCGCTGTGTTATTTTCCCAACATATATCCGGATAGTTGAAGTCCCCCATCACCACCAAGTCTTGGGCTTTGGATGATTTTGTTAGTTGCTTGAAAAAAGCCTCATCCACCTCTTCCACCTGGTTAGGTGGCCTGTAGTAGACGCCTAGCATGACATCTCCCTTGTTTTTTGCCCCTTTAAGCCTAACCCAGAGACTCTCAACACTTCCGTCTCCTATGTCCATCTCTACCTCTGTCCAAGTGTGTACATTTTTAATATATAAGGCAACACCTCCTCCCTTTTTCCCCTGTCTATCCTTCCTGAGCAAGCTGTACCCATCCACACCAACATTCCAATCATGTGTATTATCCCACCAAGTTTCAGTGATGCCAACAATGTCATAGTTGTATTTATTTCTTAGCACTTCCAGTTCTTCCTGCTTATTCCCCATACTTCTCGCATTTGTATATAGGCATCTAAAATACTGGTTTGATCTTTCCTCCCAGTTTTTTCCTGACTCTCCTTTCTCTCTGCCAATATAGCCCACACTCCCTCTTGTTTCCGACTCATTTCCCCGGTCTCCATGTTCCCCACTTACCTGTGGGCTTTGCTCACCTGTCCCCGTCGAACCTAGTTTAAAGCCCTCCTCACTAGGTTAGCCAGTCTGTGTCCGAATAGGGTCTTCCCTCTCCTCGAAAGGTGAACGCCATCTCTGCCTAGCAGTCCTTCCTCGAATAGCATCCCGTGGTCTAGGAAGCCAAAGCCCTCCTGGTGACACCATCTTCGCAGCCAGGCATTCACCTCCATGATGCATCTGTCTCTGCCCGGGCCCCTACCTTTAACAGGAAGAATTGAAGAGAATACCACCTGTGCTCCAAACTCCTTCACCCGTGCTCCCAGAGCCCTGTAGTCACTCTTGATCCGCTCAGTGTCACACCGCGCAGTATCATTTGTGCCCACATGGATGAGTAGCATGGGGTAGTAGTCAGAGGGCCGGATAATCCTCGACAATGCCTCCGTAACGTCTCGGATACGGGCCCCCGGCAGGCAGCATACCTCTCGAGATGAAATGTCAGGGCGACAGATGGGCGCCTCCGTCCCCCTCAGCAGAGAGTCTCCGACCACCACTACCCTACGTTTCCTATTCGCAGTGGTGGCAGCAGACTCTCCAGCCTTAGGGGTACGAGGCTTCTCCTCCTTTACTGTAGGGAGTGATTCCTTCTTTCCTGTATCAAGAAGAGCATAACGGTTACCTATAACCACGGCAGGAGGGTTCGGAGCAAGGGTGGAGCACTGCCTGCTGCCAGAAGTAACCAGCTGCCAGCGTCCACCCTGAGCCATCTCCTCCTCCACCAGTGGTGTATCAGCAGTCCTGTGTACTGGGACAGCTACCTCAGCTGTCTCCACATGGACACTGTCGAGGAATTGCTCGTGGATACGGATGCTCCTCAACCTAGCCACCTCCTCCTGTAGCTCTCTCACCTGCTGCCTGAGAGATTCCACCAGCAGGCACCTTTCACATTGGATGGTCCCCCCAGCCTGGATATCCGTAAGTGGAAATTGCAAGTTACAGTCTTTGCAAAACCACACCAGGATCTGGGTAGAGGCATCCATGCTTAGGCACTCTGTCTGGCTACAGGCACAGGTGGAGGAGACAGCAGCAGTGCTGGCACAGGTGTTGCGGGTCTTCCTAACCATCTCTCCAGTAAATACTGCTAGCACAGACGGGTCCAGGAAATCCAGTAGCAGCCATGTTCCCTTCAATTGCAAGGCATACGCTTTTGGAAAAGAACCTCCCAGCGGAGACAGCCTTGTTGGTTTGTTCTCAGATCTGAGCTCTGCTAACACCCAGCTTCTGCTGGAGCTTTGTAATTCCCCTGGCCATAACAGTCACTTCAAGGAAACCGAGCTACAAGTTCATTTCTACTGTCTGTACTTTGTGGGCCAGATTTTCAAAGGGAAAGTGAAAAGGTCTTAAAAAAAACCTCACTACCGGAGATAAAAACCAGGTGCTGTGACCCTGTGGGGCTGAACTGCCGTACAAGTATCTAGGGAAACAAAATATTTTCAGGAATTTGTGCAAATGGACCTTTGTGTCCACTGGTATCTGTTTTGAATGGGTGAATATGGGCTCCTGCCTCTGGGATGCACCTCACTGCTGGATGTGCTGCACTGTACCCCATGTTATTCCAGTGCTGGAAGTTGCCAGTTGTGGAGTGATTTTCTGATAGACCAGTGTCCTCTAGAGATCGCAGGAGACTCATTCTCACCTGTGACCATGCAGCCCTATAACACTGTCTGACTGTAACTCTGACAGGCAGAAGGTCCCAGGAAGTTGTGTGCTATAAACCCCAGACCCACTCAATCTCCCCCCTGTAGATGACTAAACAGCCCAGCGCAGACTGACTAGCCACTGATTTATCTGCTGGCAAAAAACGGTGCTCACCTAACCCAATGTGCTCAGGCGAGATTCCCCTCCCAGCTCTGCACTGCAGAATGCTACTACGGTACCCTGCTTTCCATACCCTGGCAGAATTCCTGGTGACCGTCAATGCGGGGATGTGCATGTAGCAAGAAGGGAATGCTGGAGCTAAGATACAGAGCTGGGAGGAGAACCGCTCCTAGTATGGGACGTTCAGTGCAAGTCCACAGAGCTAAGCTGGCTGGCTGGAGACCCCCTTAGTGCGACTGGGGGATCTGGCTCAGGGTGCTTGAGTTCCACATTTAACAAGGTCCTTTTTTAAGCAAAGAACCTGTTTGTGTTGCCTGGACTAATTGACCGGACAGATCCCTGTGCGTTAAGCTCCAAAACAATTACATGCAGCAGCAAAGAGGGTCCCAGAGCCCTGTGGTGTTTGCTGTCTTCATGTTTAAAACCAGTTGCCTAAAAGTTGAAGCAGTTTCCTTCTGTTTTAATGCAAAAGATTTTGGCTGTAACAAAGCTGTTACGCTTTGAACTTGTCTTCGGATTACCTTTCCTGGGTCTGCCAGGCCACCCCGACAGGGTCAGTGCTTTTAACCAACACTGAACAGACGAATGAAGTTAACAAAACAACTAAGGCCACCCCCCATGTATTTCTGCCCGTTTCATCAGTTCTTGACCTAGAGGGTTGTAAATGCAGGCAGCCAGGCCAGGATCTAAGCAAGCCCCAGGGGATGTGACTGAATAATCTATCAGGAAGAGCTGATTTCCTCCGCTGCGTGTTTATACTCTGAATCCTGAGAGCCCCGGGGTTTGTAACACTGCAGACAGGGTGCAGCTGGAAGGCCACTAAGAAGGCAGATGCAGCTGGGTTTATTTAAGGGCCCGTGGAAACTTCTTGTCTTCTAAAGGAGCTAGCTGAGGGCCTGGCCTATCAGCAGAGGATTACAGTGCAGTGGAATTACCTGGGCAGCAGTGACTGGCTGGTGTCTTGTGACTAACCCTGGGCCTCTGTCTCCTCATGGCTGGTCAGTAGTCCTAGGGAAGGACTTGTACTCCAGGGTCTTATTGCCCAAATAAAACCCAGTCCTCCTCTGCTGTCTCACTTATTGGCCACAAAGCAGGTGCTTGCGAGCTGGGCAGCAGGGTCTTGCTGCGCTCAACACCCTGGTTTTATGGCAGAAGAGTGAGATTTTCTCTCTGCCCTTCCAGCCTCGTCTCAGCAGAGAGAGAAAACCAAGGCGGTTCCGTGCACGGTGTGTGTGTCGTGCAGATGCCGACTAGCCCTTTATTACAACACAACTTAGGCTAATGTGGAGTGAAACCTATTGTGTCAAAGGGTTTGTCTGTGAAACTCTGTGTCGGCCCAAAAGCTGAATGCCCTTTGTGCTGCAGAAGGAGCGAGTATTTCTGAAATGCATTCACAAGTGATCTGTCACTGGGGCACATTTGTGACCAGGCATAGAAATGGGTTGATGATACTGTTCCTCAAGGGCCCAATTCTGCCGCAGCTCTGCGCATGGAAGTCTCCGTGAGATGTCTCTGCTTGGCGTGGCTGCACGGTCAGACTCTACAATCAGGGTGCTGTTTTTCTGGGGTGAGTGGTGGGGGAGCCCAGCCTCTGGGCGATGGTGTTAGTGATCTGCTTGTCTCTTCTCTCTGCTTTTTCAGCACCAGCTCCTGTCGCTGACATCCGCACAGATAAAATTGAACAGAAGAGCGTTTCCTTGTCATGGCAGGAGCCGGGCTTCCCAAGTGCCAGTAACACGGAGTACGAAATCAAGTACTATGAAAAGGTAGATCCTTTGGAGACTTGTTTCCCATCTTTTCAGTGACATGCCAAAAACTCCAAATGAGAGGTTCCCCTGCTTCCCAGCCAGATTTGTGATACATAGAGCTGTGCTTACGGATGCTGTCTGCATGTCTCCCCTGTAACGTTTGCTGTGACCCACTTGCTTTGTAAATCCTCAATAATGGAAAGTGTGTGTGTGTGTGTGTGTGTGTGTGTGGCGCATTGTCAAGACTTTACTGGCATAAGTTTGGGTTGCTTCTGCTACTTACAAGTTCCACATTCCTCAAATCACCACTACACAATCTGGTTATACATGCTTTAAATTATTTTAGCTATTTTTAGAGTTTATTTTCATTGGGTTTTTTCTGTCTCCATCTGTGAAGCCAGTCAGGTTGCATCAACACTGCGAGTCCTAATATATAAACCTCCAGGGAGAAAGAGTAGAACTTAAGCATGTTTAGAGGTTTTTAACAGCTTTTCCTTAACTGCATTAGAATTCTGGGACTTGGGAGCTTGCAACCAGCTAAGTTAGATATATGTGCTTAGTCCCTTTGGATGAAGGGCATTCCCAGAACCGCAGGAGGAGGAGGAGGCTTATATTTTTGGCACTGATGGATCACAAAATACTGAACCTTAAAACTTCAGTGAGTTCAGGACTGACTGTTACCAGTCCTGGATATTAGAGCAATGATATGTGAGTGAAATTCCACACTGGAGGGGAATGAAGCAAACATTTTTGTGATTGTCTTTTAAATTAAAAAATGGCCACTTTTGATAGCTGTTGTGAGGTTTGAGAAGGTTAGAAGTAAAACTAGTGGGCAGAGAGCAGGGGAATATGTTCAAAGACCAAATAAATGCAGTTTATCACATGGGTCTGTAAATTATCCTGTCAGCGTATGGGGATGCTCCTTATGAAATTCCTTACATGCCAAGCAAAAGGTGCAGTGACACGCTGAAATTCTTTCCCTTGAAACAGATGAGTTTGAGATAGATTCACATTAACTTGCTCTTTAATATCTGAGAGATTCCAAGAGAGGAATTTGTTGTGAGGTCAGTTGCTGAAATATAATATGATAATTTCTTAGCAAAAATACTATAACCACGAGATTTGGAGCATATGTGAAATAACAATCCACTGCCTCTGAACTTGGTTAGTAAGTTTAACTCTACAGTTTAGCAATTGCTCATATGAAAACAAATCAATATTTGATCTGACTCCAGAAAACTGGCTTGGTACCTAGTCCTTGTATTTAAGGACTCAGTTTTTTCCTGATTCTCTACACAAAGGGCTCTGAGAAAAAAACATCTCAACTAGATAACATGGTGCACAACAACATCTACAGACCCTGGAGAAATGTAATTAACTCTGTGCAGGCTGGGGCATTAATGCTAGAAACTAGGGTTTGAGAAATGTGTTCAGGTTAGTTATTCAGCATAAACAGTGTGTGAGAAATGCAGGCTTGAGCTCTGCTAAGTCTTTGACACAAGGTACAGCTGTATGAATTCTGGAACCCACAGACTGCAGTAAAACCTGGCCTCAAATAACTTCTACCTGAGCTTTGGGTGAAAAGAGACTAATCTGTTTGCCAAGCAATGTGTTCCAAATTGTCATTGTTACCTCCCATAAGAGCGTAACCCATTCATCATCATCATCATCGAATGTCCCAGCTTTAACAGTGCATTTCCCCATTTCACTCACGCACGCCTGCACACACAGCCCCAGTTGCTTGGGAATGCCTCCTTCCCGCCTTGGAATAGCAAACAAGGCAGTGAAAATCCTTCTGTTCTTACCTTGCTACCTACTCTTGCTATTACTTACTTTACAACACCCAAAACATATGAGGCACCTCACAGAAACCCCCTGAGGTTAGTTCCTGCTCCAGGGTGCGACAGGCTAATAGATGGGAATGTAGCACCCCCCCAACGGGGCTGGGCAAGGCAAGATAGAGGTTCTGGATGGGGCGTTGGAACAGTTTGTGTAGTGGGGGCGCTGAGAGCCACTGAACTAGACTAAACCCCGTATATGAATCGGGGTGGGGACCGACCAATGGGAGCTGGGGGGCAGTGCCTGCAGGCGAGAGCAGCGTGTGGAGCCTCCTGGCCCCCCCGCTAGGAACCGGACCTGCTGGCTGATTCTAGGGCGCAGCGCAGTGCCAAGACAAGCAGGGAGCCTGCCTTAGACCCTCTGCGCCGCTGACTGGGAGCCACCCGAGATAAACCCACGCCCCAACCCCCTGCCCCAGCCCTGAACCCCCCCACAAACCCGGAGCCTCCTCCTGCACCCCAAACCCCTCATCCCCAGCCCCAATTGGCGGGGCCAGGGGTGGGGCCTTGGGGAAGGGGCGGGGCTAGGGTGTTTGGTTTTGTCTGATTAGAAAGTTGGCAACCCCATATATGATGGAAATCACTTCAAGCCAGGGGGGTGCAGCAGCCCCCAGCACCTCTAGTCCCAGCACCTATGGGATGCTATGTATGTCTAGATGGTTTGAGTGGTTTGTTAAGCATAAGCTCCTTCTCTGGTGGTGCTGTGCGAGTGATTGGATTGAGGAGGGTGGAGGCTTGTCAAATGTGCTTTGGGAGGAGCTTTCCTAACAGGAGGCTCTGCCTGGGAGAAGCATGAATATATCCAGGGGCCTGGGACTTTGAGATTCCCAATGGAGAACATGGAGAACGTCATCTGGACTGTGACAACATGTGCTGCTGTAGGCATGTAGAGGCTGCATCTCTGGAGCCTACAGAAAGTTTGTCTTTAAGTTCTGTGTGATTCCTCGGGACAAGGAATACAGCAAAGCCCTCAGAACGGCCATTCTGCCACACGGAGACCTATTGCCTTAGGAAATGCTACCTCAGAGCTTTTCTGTTCCGGGCTGCCATGCGGAGACGCAGCTTCCCATTCTGACATGTGTCAGCTGCTGCTTGAAAGGTTCTGACCATCTCAGTCATAACAAGGCAGAAATCCGGAGCTAGCTGGGTAGGTGAATCACATTGCTGGGACTGGAATCACTAGAGAATGTGCCTGCCAGCTTTGATTACTCCAAGTGTGCTAATACACGTTTATTTAGTCTTGAGAAACAGCCCACTGCTGGTGCCAAGAACAGCCTGCATCCGGGAAGAGCTCTGCCCTCTGCATTCCCGGCTGCTCCAGTCCAACATGCCTGGGAAGCGCCGGTGGGTTTAATACCATCCCCCCGTCATGGCAGGCACTGGTTAGTAACAAAGAAATTAAGTTAGACTGTTTGCAGACATCCAATGTGCTGCCTTCACATTAGCCATAATGAGAACAATTCACTATCCAAACGGCTTTCTGGCCAAAGAGTAGAACATGCAGCCCCCAGTGGAGGGGATGCAGTACTCTTCATGCTAACGCTGTGTGACTTGCGTCCTGGGCAGGAGAGGCTGCGTGAGTGAGGCATTGCAGGGCGCGGGCAGCTCCAGACTAGCTCAGCTAAGATGTTCCTGTGGATGTGTCTTTGCTGTAGTTGGTGCCGTGGCCGAGAGAGTCCCCCTGATGCTGTTTGCTGGAGCAGTTTAAAATGCGGTGTTCTCGCCAGGAAACCTGGTTTGTGTGCCAGCGCTAGGCCACTCTGTGCAGTCGGGAGGAAGGGCTTAGCTCTAGCTGTCCAGCGGCTTTCCACTGGCTGTCAGCTGATGGCCCAGCTGGAGTGTGATGGGATTCTGGCACGGAGCTGGTGAGCTGGTGCACAGAGGCCTTGTTGGTCTGAGTAACCCAGATCTCCCCAGCCCACCTGCCTGTAGGACTGCCCAGCATTCAGAGCTGGCTCCAGTTTGCGGAGAGGGCCCTCTCCAGACGGCCTGGTGGTGGCAGGTGATCAGATTCCAGCTGGCAGACGCGTCCTCCCCCTGAGTAGTGCAGTGAGTAAAGGCGCTGTCTCCGCTGTCCCTCACACCTCCACCGTGCTCACTGCCTTTCAGGGTCCTCCTGGGCTCTGGCCCAGCTGTAGCCAAGCCCTCTTTGGGGGTGTGGCCCCATCTCGGTGCCTTTCACTGAGAACCTGCTCATCGCTCTGGCGAGAGGCAGAGGGGAGGGGCTGAGGCTGAAGGTCTCTTCTCCTCTCCTGGGAAATGGCTCGTAGCAACACCCTCCCCCCTCCCCCCGGGACACGCAGCAGTCCCCGTTTAGTTTAAATGAACCCCTCTCTGGGGACCCAATTACACATTCTCACCCACTGTCCCCGGTCCCAGCCTGAAAGGCCCCTTTGTTACAGAGGGAGCTTAAAGAGATGGCCATGCTGCTGCCAGGATGCACCAACTTGCCTCTGTTCTAACCTGCCTCTGCTCTCACTCAGTCTGCCCCTTCTCCTTCCCCTTCCCCTGATTCCTCCAAGAGCCTCTCTGTTCGAGCAGCCTCCCCTCCCCATCCAGGGCACTGAACATGGGACTCCTTGGCCCTCAGGCGACTCATCCCCCCAACCTGCCCTGATGCGTTTGGGGGTCACTTAGCACCTTCCAGCCTGACCCTCCCTTTGGACTCTTCTCCTCCGATATCCCTTTGGGACGCCGGCATCTTTGGCCAGCAGTTCCAGTGACTTCCCAGGCCTGCTTTGAGGCAGTGCCGTTGTGTACCCCAGTCCCCTTGAGGAGCTGGGCCCTGTTGCTGGCTTGATTGTGTACTCAGCGCTTCCCCTGGACATGCCATGCAACCCCTCCAAATGTCCTTCCATAGCCAGACAGGGCTGCCCAAGGTACATCCACGAACACCCTCTGCCCATCCTCTCGGGTTCTTTGGAGATGGTAACTCGGGCTGGGAGGGGGACAGGAGTGTGCTGGCTGGTGTCTGAGTGCATGCCAGTATGTGACTGCACCCAGCACCCTTTGCTGGCTGGAATGCCAGGCCTGCTTAGCTGTTTGTTCTCAGCCCTACCTGGTGGAACTACTTTCTGTTATATGGTGAATATTAATCTTATCCTATATGTAGAGCCACGCTCAGGACCTCCTTGGAGGTAGAGGGGGAGGGGCTTGGCGTGCACTCTCCCAGCGTGCAAGGTGGTGTGAAAGAAAATGTAAAGATGTGAATGGGAGAGGACAGCCAAGGAAGCTGGTGTATCGCCCCTTTTATAACACCCGTTCCCCAGCCTCTCACCTGTCGTATCCGCTAGTCCTAGCTGCGTTTATTCATCCTTCTTGTAACTTTTCAATGTAATTTCTATTAATGAGGCATCTAGAAAACGTTTCATTTTCACTGATGGTCTAACGTTTGGCTAGTCAGCCCTGCTAGGACCCAGAGGCACAGCGATAAGACAGCTGCTCCACAGATCAGCTAGAGGACAGCTGTCAATCTCGTTAAATCTCCCGTGTTTCATTATTTCATAGGATCAAAGAGATCAAAGTTACTCGACCGTGAAAACCGCGTCGACGGCCGTGACAGTCAGTAACCTCAGGCCTGGCACACTCTACGTCTTCCAGGTCCGGACAGCGTCAGCCCAGGGTTATGGAAACTACAGTCCTGGCATCGAAGTGGAAACCTTGGGGGAACGTAAGTGCTAGCAGGCCGGTGGGGTGCGTCTCAAACACAGAGCACACGTCAGGGGCGTTACTTTGAGCTGGAGCAGCTCTACGGCTCACGGTTCGTGCCTGAGACTCCACTGACTTCAAGCAGCAGAGTCTGTTCTGGGTGTGGGCTGTCCCCTAAGGAGGGAGCGGGCCCTTCTGTTGAGCGAGGGCCTATTCCTTCATTGCTAGGTACCCGTTTCCTTCCGCTGTCAGAGACTGATGTCGTGCTAATGAGGGCTGCTGGCTTGACAGCCTTGCAGGCTGACGTCCTCCAATTGTCCACAGAGCAAGTGCAGCATCGACAAGGGCACCCGCCTGCCCGCTTCTGCCCTGCCCTAGAGGGAGCCCTTCGGCAGGAGAAGGGGAGAAATTAACCAGACATCTCTGGGGGTTCTACTGAGCCTGCCCACGAGGATGCCCGGTAGGGCCGATTGTGACTTGGGCCACCAAACAGCTGTCAGATGGGAACGGCTGTCGGTCGCTGCCTGCTGAACTGTTGTTCAATCCTCTGAGCCAGGTGGTCTTCAAGTAGTGCCACAGAAGGGGGGGGGGGGCAGTTGCACTATTGTCCAGTGGAAACCAAACCAGGGTCCTTCAGCTCATTTCACATGGAAGCAAAGCTGGTCTCGAGCCTGTGTCTGTGGAGCACTTAGGGTGTTGGTCACTTTGCTGACTCGGCTTCACTGGATCTTGTTGGGTTTTTACTTTTTACAGCTTCCATTCAACCCTGTTGTCAAGACCATCTGGTTTCACTGTCTGAAGGAGGGGCTGGGAGAGATGGTAGGTTTCCAGCCCTGGCTGGAAATGAAAGTCCAGGGATGGCTGGCTCAGTATGAAGTTCTACAGATTGTGTTTAACAGGGCCTTAAATTGCATCCATTTACCACACGTTTTCAGAATGAATTGACTCCAGTAAAAGTTGTCTATCGAATGTCGCTATCTCAGACCTCGGTTCGCCAGCGCAGGAGAGGAAAGTATTGAACTAGTGGGGGAGACCATTTGTAAGCTATACATTTTAATGTGTCTCCCCCATAAACAGGCCTGTTTCCTTAACACCAGCTAATAGAATGAGGAATCCACTAAGGCTGAGAGCTAGAGACAACACTGCCCTTCACTCCGCTCGCGCTGGCTCTGGCTGCCAGAACGGCCTCGGCAAGTGAATTGGAGAAATAACAATAAACAGCAGCTTGGCACCTGCGGTGAAAGTTTCTCACAGTCTTTGCTAGAGGAACCTGAGCTGGTTTAGCAGGAGGAGGGGCCGAGCTCTGGGACAGGGAGATGCTCCGAGGGAGCATGGCCAGATTTGAGACCCAAGTGCGTTTACAGCCTTCCCAAGGGGTGGCAAATCCTCTAGCTTTTGTCTAGCTGCGTTTGCTTTGGAAACAAGCTGCCACTCGCCTTGTGAAATCGGAGCCCTAGTGCTGCCGACCCTACGAAAATAGCATGTTGAGCTCCCCTTGCTGCCTTTCCACGAGCAGCTACTGTGACCCCTGCTCCCAGGTCTGGCTTGACATCTGACAGGTCGTGTGCTGCTAACACGCGGTCAGCATGAACGGCACTTCTGGCATTTCGAATGCATCCTGGTGGAAATCTTTTCTCAGCTTCAGCCATCAGGGCAAGGTTGTGGCTTAGGCAAAGTTTTCAGACCATGTAACATCTGCAAACTGCCAGCTTAGTCTAGTGCAGTGGGCTCTCAACCTTTTCACATGACTGTCCCCCTTTCCGGAGTCTGATTTTTCTTGTGTACTCCCAAGTTTCATCTCACTTAAAACCTTGCTTACAAAATCAGACATAAAAATACAGAAGTATCACAGCACACAGTGACTGAAGAAGGGCTGACTTTCTCATTTTGTCTGTGTGAAATGTTAGTTTGTACTGACTCCGCTAGTGCTTTTTCCATAGCCGTTGTAAAAGTAGGCAACTATCTAGATGAGTTGCTGTACCCCCAGGAAGACCTTTGCATACCCCCCGAGCTATGCAGCCCCCTGGTCTAGGGCGACGCACCTGCATTGCAGGGAATGTGCAAGGGGAGGCTAGGCAGTTAAAAGTGACCTGCTTTGTCCCCTTTCTTGGTGTTTTATGATGCAGAAAAGCCTGAAAGATTTTTTGCCCTACCTCAGTCTCTCTCTTGTGTTTTGCCCTAGAAATACCCAGAGTTTTGTTCCCTTTTCCGGTTGTGTTTAAACACGAGGGGCCCATCGTACACTGCCAGTGATGCCGAAAGTGCTGTCTGGTGCAGGAGCGCCCTGGAGCTTGGTGCTCTGGCACACACCATGACATTGCCAGGGCCCCGACCTTGGTGCTGGAGATTCCTGGTCCCGTTGGTGCAGGAATGCAGCACAAGCCAAGGCAGGCTGGTCTGGAGTTGTAACCATGGTGCCGGGTACGTGCAGAGGGGAATACAGACCTAACCCCTGTTTCGCTTCCCTCCTTGGCAGTGACTGTGGCTCCCAGCGAGCAGAACCCTATCATCATCATCGTGGTGGTTGCAATCGCTGGGCTGATCGTGCTGGTTTCCATGGTGATTGGTGTGATGATCTGGAGGAGGTGAGCAGACTTCGCACCTCTTCTATTGTGCATATGGCAATAGACCAAGGATTTCTGGGGGCGGCTTGCTGGCTTGGTGTAGCTAATGCTGCAGCCGGGGTTCGGGGGACACCGGGAAAGAGACAGGTTTCTGTAACAGCCAAGTTCTGCCCTGTGAGCTGTGTGTTTGGCTGCCTTAGGGTCAAATCCACTCATCGAGAGGGCCAGCACACGGCCTAGAGCTGTGAATGTCACCTTCCTGTTCCAGGCTTGGAATAGCTGGTGTTTGTGCCAGGGGATCAAGTGGGGTTACAGGGTTTGGTAGCTGAAAAATGCTTTGGCAACTCACGTGTGACTCTGCCCATGGCCAGGAGCGGCTGGTGGCACTCAGAGCTCCCCCAGGGACAAGCTGTCCTGAGTCTGACATGGCCCAGGCTGTGCTGTTGTCACACAAGTGAGTCACTTTCCCAAGGCTCGAGGGTTTTGTGGAACGGACAGTGGGAAAAGCTTAACCTGAGCTGTGTGTCTGCAGCCATTGTGGTGCTCGGCGAACTAGTGATGTGACTGTGAAAATGGGCCTGGGTGGGGGGAATCTGGGAGAATTTGTTGGCTCCAGTTGATAACAACTAAACCGCCAGGA
Organism: Malaclemys terrapin pileata; assembly: GCF_027887155.1. Lineage (NCBI taxonomy): Eukaryota > Metazoa > Chordata > Testudines > Emydidae > Malaclemys > Malaclemys terrapin. The sequence goes on along the minus strand of NC_071526.1, from coordinate 19,070,332 downwards.
TTCTCTGCACTGTTTGCAATGTGGCCACCACGCTGGCCAACTGGAGACCTTCAGAGAGAGCACAAGAGTCTCTGCACTCCCGGCCGTGTCTTGGAACTGTACCAGACTCGCAGCCTCTGTGGTTCGGGGCGTGTCACCAGTGGGTCACACTGGGACATCTCCAAACAGTGTGAAACTCTTCACTTTTCCAACTGGTAAATCAAGGATAGAAATTCCCTTAAATTAGTTTAGCATTTTTAAAATCTGTATTTCTGTTAATCTTCCTAATCTGGGGCTTTTCTAAGGCTCAGGTTTTTGCTTTGGCTGGGTCTAGCTGTGGAGTTTAAGGACGGGTGAAACCCAGACAGCTGGGGTTCCGAACTGCATGGGGAAGTATATGAAACAGATAATTGTGCTGTCTTTGGAGCCACTCACTCCGATCGCCATTCCTCCGGCCAGGGCTGCTGGGACAAGGGAAATGGTTCAGAGGGGCATCGGTATTCATCTGACAGATGGGTCAGTGAAACGATCTGTACTTTTTAACTTAAAAGATTAAATTGAGCCCAAAATGAGAGTAATTTAAATAAATAGAATAATAAAAAATGACAAGTGAAGACTTGAATGTTGTGTAACGACAGGGCTGGGGTGGGAGCAGGCCACTGTCACTCGCTTCACCGCGGGAATCCCAGGTCCCTGTGCCCCTTGTCGGAGCGGCCAGGCGGGGGGGAGGGGGCGACTCCAGAGTGGCAGGCCGACCTCCCGTGCACAGAATGCCTGAGCTCTGAGAGCCAGGCTCACGCAGGCAGCGAGAGTTCACTCAGCTCCCCCCAGCGGCCGTTTCCCCTGAATGCCCTGGGGTGGCAGAGGAGCAGCTCCAAGGGAGGTCTCCTTTGTTTAGAGTTGCACAGTTTGCACGTGCAGGCAGCCCTGGTGCAAGGCTCTGAGTCCCTGCTTTAGAGCTGGGGAAGTTCCTTCCTCCCTCTGGCTGGCGTGGCGCTGGTGTCAGTGGGGGCTGAGCTGGGAGGTTGCCGGAGGAGCGGCAGGGCGTGGTGTTGGCTTTGCTTTTAGTTTATTAACCAAATGGCATCTGGGGCAGCCTCACGCTCTGGCTCGGTCCTCACTGGGCCCTCCTGCTCCCTCGGACATCAGCAGGACTTTGCCACTGCAGTTCAGCCCAGGGAGCACAGCTCTGCCCTGGGCAGCAGGGAGGGGTTAGGCTGATGACTGGCAGCCCATGGGCGCGCAGCAGAGCGGGCTTTGCGTCTATGCTAACAGGAGTCCCTGAAGGTCAGAGCAGGGATCTGACCGTCTCACTGCTAGTGCCACGTCTGAATCCTGGTGAGTTCGTTGCTTGCTGCACTGGAGCGAGTCCGTACATCCCATGGCGTTTGACTAGCATCTTTGTCAGGCTAAGATTACAGGGGTGTGGACACGCGAGCAAATATCCTGTCTGCAGCAGGGCTTATCTGCACCTGTCACAGGATGTGGACATCTGAGTTATCTACATGACTGAGCTAGCAAATGCTCTCGTGTGCCAGGCGTCCGGTGCCCATCGGCTCAAGAAGACCAGTGAGCTCTTAGTGCGGGCTGGAAATGACCTGGAGACGCTGCTCTGTCATTATCCCTGGGAGTTCGGAACTTGCCTTCGTGTTGCGGCCCCAGATTTGACCTGCCCTTTGTTGGCTTCCACCCCAGCCCCGGATCAGCCGGTGCCCACCCTGCATGGTTTGCCCCCGTCATTGGCTCGTCTGCTGTGCTGTAACCCCTACGCTTTTCCATGCCCACCGCTGAAGCTGCAACTCCACATCCAGTCCCTGTCTCAGCAATTCTCTCTTGCTGGGGTTGGGATCACAGAGACCACAGTGGTTAAGCGTACAGGTTTGTTTGACCCTGGCCTCTGGCTCCTGGTGCTGGTGTATTTGGGGGGGTTGGACAGCTCTCTCGGGCACTGGCATTTGGGGCTTTGTATCCAGTGGGAGATTCACGCTCAAGGCCTAACGTGACTATTGCATCTCATTGCAGACAGTGTGGGTACAGCAAAGCCAGCCAGGACGGAGACGAGGAGCTGTACTTCCATTGTAAGTGACGTCTGGCCACTGTGCTGTGTCTGATTGCGTGGGGAGCTCTGCATTTACTGTTATTAACAACCCTGCTCTCTGCAGAGCAGCCAGGAATCCTTCCTTTTGAAGTGCTGTCATCCCGTGTTAGCCCAGAGAAGGCCAGCTCAGCACAGCAAGGCTCTCCGGAGACAGCTGGCTTGACAGCTTCATAAGCCAGTGGCCGTCCTTCCTGCGCACAAAGCACTGGCTGCTCAGGGAGGTCACTGGCATGCCACAGGAAATGGAGATGCTTTCAGCTTTCTCGAGGGCGTATGAATTATTCTGTCAGCTTTTCACATACAGCTACGGGAGAGCGGGGGTTTGTTTTCTGGGGCATCTCTTGATTATCAAGCAGTGATAATTTTACAGACAACAGTTGTCAAAGGAAATGCAAATGTCAGAACTGACGAGTGTATTTGATTCCTGGCATATGCCGGTTAAGCACACACCTACTCTTCTGCTCCCTGCAGCATCTGAGAGGCAGCAGAGCCGGTGCGCTTTTCAGACAAGCCTTTGCTGCTGTCATCCGCTTTTCAGGATCCTTGATTATTGCCGAGCCACGCTCCGAAGCTTGCTGAGAGTTTTCCGTACAAAGCAGCGGGAGAGGAAGGGCAGGAGCTGGGGTTTCTTAGGCTACCTGTTACTGATCTGGATAGGGAGGGGGTTGCTCCTGGCACCCTGATCCAAGCCTCAGGGGCCGTCACGCACAGGCAGGACACCAGAGGAGCCACGTGCGTTATATTTAGTCTTTGGAATTTGTGCTCAGTTGATGTGGGATTGGCCTTCGCTGCTGGTTTGGTTCCCCAGTGGGAGCACCACATGCAGCAGGCACAGCCCCCTGCCTGTTCCGAATGTGCAGAAACTCAGCCAGTCTTTGGGTTGAGCAAGGCAAACCTCCCAGGTCAGGGCACCCAGTGCTGTTGTGTTGGGAGCAGAGGCCCCAGGAGCAGCAGAGCCAACACGCTCCTGTCTTTGTTATTTGTTCTGGGAATTTAAAATGAAGGTTTACAGGAACCCCGCGAGTGGCTGCTACGGTCCCCACCCGCGCTGTGCAATGCTCTTTGTAACTGGGTCGCTCTCGCTGCACTTCGTTCTCCTGGGCTCAGTCCAGGCAGCGTCAGTTGCCATTTAGCAGATGGTAGCGGCCTGTGGGGGAGGCTTTGCAATCCATGCGCTGATCATCGGGGCCTGGAGCAGCACGTGGTTCTAATTATCCCTGCTGGGGGGCATGGACACCGAGGCTGGCCAGGTAGGGAAGGGTTAACCTAGGAGGCGGATCTGCTCAGACTCGCAGGGGCTGTGTCCCTGTTGGAACTGGTCTGGGTGAGAATGAGCAGGGGGAACGGTTCCTTTTCTCCCTGTAGGAACTTGGTAGCAAACGGACAGAGCCAAGTTTCTCAGCGGTTTTAGTCCCAAGAGGCAGGAGGTTCCTGCCGAGGCAGATCAGGGGAAAGGCAGCACGTTGGCTCCATCCGTCCTGATGCTGGAAGCAAAGCTCCTTCTGCGTCCAGGCCCGGAGAGAGCACTCCCAGGCATGTCCTAATGGCAGTTCTGACCAGCCCCCCCTCCTAGAGCAAACCTGACCTACAGCCGGAGTTGGCTGTATCTCTAGAGGTGGTCTGGGGCTAAGCAATGAGGAGAGGCGCTCTGTCTATCGGAGCAGTGATACCGCTGGTGGTTCAGAATCTTACTGTGTCAATATGCCTGTAGCCTGCGTGGACAGCGTGTCCTGGGGAATGGAAGCCTGGTCCCTGGTCTGACTGATAGTTTCCATAGACGACAGGAACAGATGCCTGCCTCACTTCATTTCATTTCATTAACAGTGTACAGAGAGGAGAGGACAGTCTATTTGCCAAATGTAGTTTGGGGTTGTGAGATAAAGAGCAGAGCCTTGCAAAGATCTCCCCAGTGCGGGAGGGCTGGGAGCAGCGGAGCATATTGTAGATTGCAGAGCCGCGTGTTCTTTTCCAAATCACCTGGCTCCGCAGACAGGAGAGCGGCTCCACGAGAGGCCCCAGGCGGCACAGTGAGAGGATACAGGTTTGTAGGGTTTTAGGGAAGTTATTGTCAGACTTCGTTAAGCTGAAGAGCTAATTACCCGTTTAACAGCAATGTTTTTTAGTTACATTAAATTCAGATGGATGCTGTTGCTCCAGTGCTGAGTCCGGCTCCTGCTGCTGCGTCCTGGCGCTCTGGGTGCTACAGAATCTTGGGTTTTTCTGTATTTACGTGGAGCCTTCGTGCTCAGCCGAGATGTGAACGCTAGCTCTGGGGCGACTGTGACCGGCTTTCTCCGAGCTGCTGTCTCAGATCCTAAAAGGGGACACGGTGTCCGAAAGGAAATCTCTGGGCATGGATTAGCTGCTGCAGGGCCCCTCAGTGTGGGCCCAATTCGTGTCCTGAGCCCCAAAGCGCTGCTAAAAGCCCGGGGAGCAAAGAGCAGCAGCTGGAGTAGGTTGGGCTGGAGACAGCGAGGGGAATGCAGCCTGGAGGAGGTTTCCAGGGCTGGCAGGTAAAGAGAGGGGCAGAGCTCCTGCCGGTTCGCACTCTGCTGCCTTTCGCTCAGTGGGGTCCCGGCTGGGCAGAGCTTCGCGGAGGTGACGCAGGGTTTTCTTCTCACACACTCTGTTTATTCCCCCTCTTTGCTGTAGTTAAGATACCAACCAGGAGGACGTACATTGACCCTGACACCTGTGAAGACCCCACGCAGGCCGTGCACCTCTTTGCCAAAGAGCTCGACAACTCGAGTATCAAAATCGAGCGGATCATTGGAACAGGCAAGTATCTGTTCGAGACGCTGCAGCGTGGCTCCCGGTGCGCTCTGCAGAGAGGCGTTCCTGCCGGGCCGAGGACGCCTGTGCCACAGGGACACAGCGATCAATCTGAAGAGGAGACCGTGTCCTCAGCCCATCGGACGGGCGTTGGGTTGGATTTACAGCCTCCTCTTTCACCCCAAAGAGTTAATTCCCAGCAGGGTTCCCAGGGCTCCAGGCTGCAATCCAAGGCTGAGGCAGGATTTCCAGGTGGAGCAGATCACAGCCTACCTCCCAGCTCAGTCCTTCCCCAGCCTCTGCCCTGGAGCCCGGCAAGTGCTGCTGGCGCCTGTCCTCAGGACCCCAGCTAGGAGCCGGTGGGAACGCAGTGAGAGCTGCCCCCAGCTCGGAGCCAGTGGGAGCGCAGTGAGAGCTGCCCCCAGCTCGGAGCCAGTGGGAGCGCAGTGAGAGCTCACTACCCCCTGGCAGGTGCTGCAGGCCTGCGTTCCGAGTGACATCGCTCATCTCCCAAAAACCCTTCCTCACTCCCAGGTGAGGGAGTGGGGCCCAGTCTGTGTAATCCCCAGCCTCTGTCTGGCCTCGCAGTTTGCTGGGCACAGAGCCCTGGTGCAGCTCTTGTAGGGTTACCATATTTTGTGCCTCCAAAAGGAGGACACTCCACGGGGCCCTGGCCCCGCCCCCAGCCCCGCCCCAACTCCGCCCCCTCCCCAAAGTCTCCGCCCCCTCCCCTGCTTCCCGCGAACATTTAATTCGCGGGAAGCCTGGGCAGGTAAGGGGGGTGTGGGGGGAGGAGGTGCGGCCCAGGCTGGCCCCCCCGGCGGCTCCAGCCTGGGTCGGCTCGGGCCCTCGGGTGCCGGCCCTGGCCCCCGGCCGACCACCCAGCGCACCCCCCCGGCTCCCGGCCCCGCGGCCCAACGCACCCCCCCCCCGGCTCCCGGCCCCGCGGCCCAGCGCACCCCCCCGGCGGCCCGACCCCGCGGCCCCCCCGGCGGCCCGGCTCCCGGCCCGACCTCCCGGCCCCGCGCACCCCCCCCGGCGGCCCGACCCCGCTGCCCAGCGCACCCCCCCCGGCGGCCCGGCTCCCGGCCCGACCCCCCGGCTCCCGGCCCTGCGGCCCAGCGCACCCCCCCGGCGGCCCGGCCCCGCGGCCCCGGCCCGGCTCCCGGCCCGGCGAACCCCCCCGGCGGCCCGGCTCCCGGCCCGGCCCCGCGCACCCCCCCGGCGGCCCGGCTCCCGGCCCCGCGGACGCCCCGCGGCCCAGCGCACCCCCCCGGTGGCCCGGCCCCGCGGCCCCGGCCCGGCTCCCGGCCCGGCCCCGCGCACCCCCCGGCGGCCCGGCTCCCGGCCCGACCCCCCAGCTCCCAGCCCCGCGGCCCAGCGCACCCCCTCGGTGGCCCGACCCCGCGGCCCCGGCCCGGCACCGCGCGCCCGGCACCGCGCGCCCGGCCCAGCCCTCCCTCCCGATTTTCCCGGACATGCCCGGCTTTTGGGGGATTTCCCCCCGGACGGGGATTTGAGCCCCCAAAAGCCGGACATGTCCGGGAAAATCCGGACGTATGGTAACCCTAAGCTCTTGCATTAGCGGGGACTTAAGCAAAACTGTAAATCCATTTTGGGAGCAGTATGTTGCGTCAGCAGCCAAGAGTTTTCTGTTTTCAGAAGCAGACGTGTGTGTCCGACTGGCTGAGCTGTCAGGACGCTGTCTGGCCCCCTCCTAGGGAGCCAGCAGGGCGGAGAGTATGAAACAGACACAAAAACTCAGCCATATCTGAGACCTGTTCCCTCCTGGGACTAGAGTTTCTCCTGCTGACTGCGAGGGACAAGAGACAGAGAATTATTACTATTTTGACTTGCAAACACTTCAGAGGTGCTCAGACGCTACAGGCATGGGGCTGTATAAGCACCTGAATGGAGAGATCAAATGTCACTCGAGCCTTTTCTAGATGATAAACTGATCCTCCAAACCCTTGTATCTCAACTGCCTGCAGGGACGCGGGGAGGCTGTGGATGTTACTGGAGTGTGCAGAAAAGGCCGGCCCTGGCAGAGGTGTGGATCTGGGTCTGGGTCACAAGTCTGACACTTGGCATTCAGAGTTGCATCGGGTCGTTGTTCCGTGCAGCTGTAAGGAGCTGGTTCCAGAAGCGCTGCTTCTCCATCGAATGCAGCTCATGAGATGTAGACAAGTCCCTTGTGAATAGGCTCCTGTCAGAAATCAGCGGGGGGGCCCGGGGACCTGCTTAAACAGGCTTTTCACCCAGACCTTTTCCCTGCAAATGTGTTCCAAGCTGCTCCTCCCCCACCCAGGAAACTGAGCCCTATTAACCTGTTCACAGCGCTACTTAGCTGAAATCGACCGCAGCTCCTGGCTCCTGGCTCTGTAAGGTGATGACTCCTTGCATCATTGCCGGCGTATAAATACAACCCGCGGTTTTCTTTCCATGGTGAGCTTTCTGCGGGAGCTGCCATGTGCTAGGAAACAGATACCTGGGACTGACTGGGGTGGAGAGTTGAACTGTGCCACGCACTTGGATGATGGTCATGGCAGGATCTCGTCAGCTGTAACAAAGGGCAGCAAGTGTAAACACCTCACTTCCCCCATAGCCCTCGCTGCCTTGTCTCGCGTGACCCCTCGCTGAGTTCTGGGGAATGAGGAGAAATGCAAGAACTCACAGTGCATCCCACTGGGGCTCTGGATTGTTCCACTCCGCTCCTCCTGCTGGAGAGGAGGCTCTCGCCTGAGACAGGCCTGGGAGGAAGGTGGAGAGTGGTGCCCTCGGAGGAGAACTGAGTCCCAGTCTGCAGCAGCGTCAAACCCGTCAGTGATTGTAAAGGAAGGAGGCACAGCCAAGGTGGAGGCACAAGATCCCTGGGAACGACTGAAAGGATTGTGACTTTCACCTGCTTCCTTGAAACCAAGAGGACAAGGGCCGCGGTGCCTGTGAATTGCTGCTCTGTGCACTGAGGGGACCGCAGCAGGTACCAGGGTAGGAATGAATCTCAGCAGCCCATTGTTACCTGCTCGGCTCGTTCTAGGATTCTGGGAGCCTCGTCAGGGTTCTTAAAGTCATTTACTTATTTCCTGCTACCGGCTTCATTAGGGATTTTCAATCTCATTGTGGTCCTGGCCAGTTTTGTATGCTCGTAGCAGGGAGACGCAGAGTGTGGTTGGTTAATATTTTGTACATGAGCTTGATTTAGTGTCCCTGTTTATTTTCCTCAGGCAGAGCATACAGTGATGTGACCAGCATCTCATAGAGAACGTTGGCAATTATCTGCTTCTTAGCAGGTTGACAGCGGCATAAAAACTATTTATGAATATGCTAACTCTCAATGATTTATTGATTTTCATCGACTTTACGGCCTAAACCGTCAACGCAGATTAAAATCCCTGCAGCTTTAATTGCTAATGCAAGCCAGATCTGCGGAGGCCCTGGTATGCTGGGTGTCGTTTTCCCAAAGAGAAGCTCTTTAAAAACAAAAATGACAGAGGCAGGGGAGTAGCTTAACTAGCAGCTTAAATATTAACATGGAAATAAAAGGTGATTGTCGGACAGTGGAGAGCAGAGGAATCTGGGCAGAGAAACTGGCCCGGTGATTCTGAACTTTGAGCACTAGATAAGTAATGAACAGGCAATCCAAGTAGGGTAGGTCTTTGAAATAGGAGGAATGTAGAATGGTTTGTATTAGTCTCCCGGGTGACCTAGCGGATACCTGCCTCTCAGATCAATAAAGCTCTTCATATCCCTTGGCTTTTCCCTGTAAAACCAAAGTTGGCCTTTTCTCGTTCGAATTTGTCCCTTTGTGCTGCCACGTTGGTGACTGCGAGGAGCAGAAAGTTCTGTCTCAAGTGCTGATGAACAATGCGTGGCCCGGACTGTACTTCCGGTGGGCAGCAGATTTGGGATGGTTTGGGAATGGAGAGAGTCGGAGCCCAGTGAGGACTGTCTTGATCTCTGAGAGATAATCTTCCATTCATGGAAAGCACTTCAAAAGTGCAGTGTGGACTTGGCTGGTGTATTAGGGGAATGGTCTAAGCAGCCAAAGAGAGGAAATTGCATCATGTGTTGTTGCACCTGCTAGTTGGCACTAAAGAGTTTCAAAGTCTGTGTGTTCACAACAAGTCACGATGCCCCCCAGAAGTGGGGGAAGATGATAAACTGAGGCTAGGGTGAGAATTTTTAAAGGGACCTTAATTCACTTTCCTGTTTTGTGGGTGGATGTTTCCCCTGAGCGTTTCTGGCTGTACAGTTCCCTGCTATGTCAGAGCAGAGCCCATCTGCCTGATTAGCCAGGTACTCAGACCCCGGCTGCCCACACCCCGGCACCCAGATCACAGTGTTTGCAGGTCCAGAGGCAGAGGTCCTGCTAGGGGATGTGGGGCACAAGGAAACGCTACCAGAAGGGGAGCTGATTTTCTAGAAGAGAAGCACTGCCCCTTGTCCCATTGCGCAGCAGCTGATCTGTGCAGCGATATTTGAAGATTTGACAAAGCCATAAATAAAATCAGCGTAGCAATAGCTCCCGTTTTCATGGCCTGTGAGTGACCGAGAGCAGCTGGCACAGCTCCTAGAACGACAGTATGAAAACAGTCCCGTGCGGCGTTCTCTTGGGATGTTCACTCTCTCAAGTGTCCAACCACAGGGACGCTAAACGGCTGCACTCCTTTAGCTGGAAACGCTCTAATTCCCGTCTCTCCTACGGCACAGGAGAGTTTGGAGAAGTCTGCCGGGGATGCTTGAAACTTCCCAGCAAGAGAGAGCTCCCGGTTGCCATCCAGACCCTTCGAGCTGGCTGCTCAAACAAGCAGAAGCGCACCTTCCTGGCAGAGGCTAGCACCATGGGCCAGTTCGATCATTCCAACATCATCCGCCTGGAGGGCGTCATCACCAGAGGTAGGGCTTATTAACTCTGCATGTCATGGTATGCAAACTCATTGGGTTTGGGTTTTTTTTAACAAAAGGGCCAATTAATCTAGGACGACACTCGCCAAACCCATTGTGACTAGATCCTAGAGCTAGATCTGAATTCAGTCCTCCTGCACAGAAAGCCTCATGCACTAGGTTCACTCACCCCTGCCTCCACCCCCTCACTTTCAGCTTGGAAAGTTTTGGATTCCTGTTCCCTCTCTCGGAGAGAGGGCTGAACCCCAGAATACTGGCAGCTTTGTGCTGCGTTGTGGTGGCTTCACTCACTATCCGTGCAGTTTTAACAGTGTGCGATTCTCAGAGCGAAGGCAAGAACATACAGTGAATGGTCACACAGCCCCCTTCATCCAGGGCACCCGAAGCCCTCCACAAAGGCAGGTGTGTGTTGCCATGGGGAAACTGAGTCATGGGGAGGGGCAAGGACTAGAAAACACTGACTGTGCCTACACTAGACTCTTCTGCCAGCTGTTTCCAAACACACTAGCACCAGGTGATCACCACTGTGGTAGCAATGCTGGGAGCGCTTGGCTGCTGACTTGTATCCCCTGCTCAGAGTAGGCCTGCATGGCGTGGTGGTGAGAATGCCGGTGGCTACAGCTAATGGTAATAACAACAGGAAAAGTTGAGGACAAAATAGAGCCACAGACCAGGAGTCTGGCAGAGCTACAATGCCCAGGCTCCGGGTTGCCGGCTGCGGAATCACTACATGGAGATGTTCCGGACCAGAGAGACGTGCGTTACGTGATGAGACTTTATGCTCAACACACATACGGGACGGCTGTAAAAACACCCTAGCCACACACAGCAATAACAACATGTTTGCTTCAGGTTAGGACACAATTCCAAGTCCTGTGTAACTCAGAGCGTTTATGGGCTGATAACGATGCAAGTTGGGCAGTGTAAGAGGGATATGCACAGACAGCCGCTCTGCGATTGCATGGCACTTACTCTGATCGATAGATACAAAGTGATTCCAGCATTGTTACACGCTTATTAGTGCCCAGCAAAATGAAGCGATACGCTCCCTGATCTGATTTTTGTGGCAACAATGCGGCCTCGTTTACTTGGTAATTTAAAAGCAATAGAAAGCAATTGTCCTGTGGAAAAGCAGGAAGAATGCTGATTGTTTTCTTAATTACCCACCATGGAGTTTGGGTCATTAATGCAAGAGTCTCGCCTTTGAACTAATCTGGTAATATGCTCGAGCAGTTGTTTAGCAATGTGATTATCTGGTGGTGGAGATGCTGTACAGTTGCCCTCTGGAAGCCAAATGTTTGCTTGTGTTGGTTTTTATTATTTTATGGTTCTGATGCTGTTTAATCGAATTTTTACAGCTAGATTAATAAAGCCAGGGAGTCAAACTGGGTTAGCAGCAAAACCCAACTCTTGGCATAAAAGCAAATTAAAATGAGAGTTTTGTCAGCAAACAGATGAGTGTGTGGTTGCTGTCTTTCCCTGTGGGAGTGTGTGTTCTTTATGAATCTGAGGAAGGTGTGGTTAAATATGGAGAAACATGAACACGCATGTTGTTAACTGTGCTATTTATAACACGGGGGATCAGCTTCTGTTTTAACATAGGGCCCGATCCAGCTACCCTCACTCGCATACTTTTCTCCTCGATGGTGCTACTCAAAGTGTTCCTAGCGATAGTATTTAATAGTCCTCCCCAAATCAAGAGCAGGGCCCCTTATGCTGACTGCATTCCTCAGGGTGAGATCCATGTCTCCCTCTGAGACGCCAATCTTGCGCTTGGATCCATGCAGGCAGAGCAAACTGCAGGATTGGGGTCGAAGGAATGAGAGAATCAGGCCCTTAGAGTTTAAGCCGCTTGTGTGCAATACAGATGCACAAAAATCCATCCTCTGACGGTCAAATGCTTAAGTACCTCTAATTATATCCATTCCATTTCCTACCTTTTACTAATTTCTTCTTCAAAATACGACGTGTATGCTTGCTTTGTGGGTGTGTGAATTATGCCATTTAGATGAACAGCTCCACCATTGATAGTTAGGTAATCAGAAACACTAATTAGTTGCTTTCATTTATATGTTTGTGATAGAGAATTGCAAGTCTCTCCCCCTGAGCAAACGCACCCTCCTCTCTGTTAATGGCCCTTTTTCTGTGTAATTCCCTCCTTTTCTGTTTGGCAGATGTGATCTTGTTTCAAAATAAATGAATCATCTAGCTGTGACTCTGGAGACATCTCAGGGTCTGATAGCCTCAAAAACCCACATGAGCTTTGTGTTCCCATCATTCCCACAGCTACTTGATATTCATGAAGCATTTCACCATATAGAAATTGTATAGTAAGCCATACTTTTGAAAGCCCTAATTCACTGTTCTCCTAGCAGAAAGATGAGGTCTGTGGATGTAAAATCTGAAGGGTGGCTGGGAGCTTGTTGAAAGGGGGAAAAGAAATGTGTTTGTGCTTTTTTCAGCTGCCTGATGATACTGGAAGGAGGCCGGGATTATTGCTATTTATTTATTTTAAGGTTTCTTTTTCTGCTTTTTTACCTGAGAAATATCAGGAGTATGAGGTCATGTCTGTCTTGTTTTTTGGAGGTCCCACTGCAGCAGTGGTTCTCAACCAGGGGTACACAGAGGTCTTCCAGGGGGAACATCAGCTCATCTAGATATTTGCCTAGTTTTACAACAGGCTGCATAAAAAGCACTAACAAAGTCAGTACAAACTAAAATTTCATACAGACAATGACTTGTTTATACTACTCCATATACTCTACACTGAAATGTAAGTGCAATATTTATATTCCAGTCAACTTATTTTATAATTGTATGGTAAAATGAGAAAGCCAGCAATTTTTCAGTAATAGTGTACTGGGACACTTTGTATTTCTATGTCTGATTTTGCAAGTAGTTTTGAAGTGAGGTGAAACTTGGGGTTTGCAAGACAAATCAGACCCTGCAAAGGGTACAGTCATCTGGAAAGGTTGAGAGCCCCTGCACTGGAGGAGCTAGAGACCTGAAGCAGGACCTTTCATAAATTTGTAGAGTTTATAACCAAAAGGGACCATTCCATCATCTAGTCTGACATGCTATATATCACAGGCCAGTAAATTTCACTCAGTTGTCCCTGTACTGATCTGGATAACTTCCAGAAAGGCATCTAGTCTTGAGCTGGAGATAAAAGAGGGAGAACCACCACTTCTCTTGGTAGTTTGTTCCTATTGTTAATCACCCTCGCTGTTAAAAACATGTCTGATTCACATTAGAAATCAGTCAGCCATTGGGTCTTGTTCTGCCTTCCTCCACTAGATGAAAGATTCCTTCAGTGCCTATTATTTTCTCCCCTGAAGGTCCTTGTAACAGAAACCAAGTCTCTTCTCAATCATCATTTGGATAAGCTGAGATTGAGTTCTTTTAGTCTCTAACTGTCAGGCATTTTCTCCAGACCATAAATAATTTTGTGGCTCTTTTTTGCATTCTCTCCACTTTTTCAACATCCTTCTTAAAATGTGAACACCAGAAGTGGACACACTATTCCAGTACTGATCTCACCAGCGCCATATACAGAGGTTTTTTTCTCCTGCTGATAATACCGCACCTTAATTAATTAACTTCTTACAGTTGGTGTGGCTACTTCCACCTTTTCATGTTCTCTGTATGTATACATATTTCTTACTATATGTTCCATTCTATGCATCCGAAGAAGTGGGCTGTAGTCCACGAAAGCTTATGCTCCAATAAATTTGTTAGTCTCTAAGGTGCCACAAGTACTCCTGTTCTTTTTCCTGGACTTTGTTACTTAACACATTGAGTCATATGCATTCATGGTCCTGAAACTGAGTCGTCAGTCACTCTAAAACAGGTCCTGTCTATCGTATAAAGTGCTGGCCCACTCCATCCTTCCTGAGTAAGGTGTAACCAGTGATTTTAAAATTCCCCTCATGGACAGTCCAACCATTCGGGAATACCAATTTTATCAAGTTTCTTCTCATCAGGGAGAATTTCCAGTTCCTCTTTCTTGTTACCCAGATTCCCAGCATCGGTTTTTAAGCCATTGAAAATTTTCTTTTCTTCACCTTCTTTATCACATTGGTTCAAATTTTTTGCGACAAGCTAAGTTTGTGTGTGTTCTGCATTTGTCTTCTGAGCACCCTCCCCTCTGTTGCTCTGACTGCCCCAGTTCGTCTCCAGCTGAGACGATTGTAGGGCTGTAGACCGTCCCTTGGCACAGCCCCTCTCCCATGGGACTGTGGCCCAATGTTCCACAAAACCAAAACCTTCAGCTTCATGCCCGGTGAGTACCCAGCAGCTCAGCTCCAGGAGTTCTCCACTTTGGCGGCAGGAGGTGGGGTTGCTGAATCTTCAAGAGAGATTTTCTCCCCATGGTTTATCAGGCATTTGAATTTGAGGTTTTTAAAAAGCTGGCTCTAAAGGGTGAGTAGAAATCCCTTCTCCAGCTCCCCTCCTTTGCTCAGGGGTCCCTTCCTTTGAATGTGGCTGCCTGACTAACTCTCTAGTTATGCACAGAGAGTCCCACGACAGACAGAGCAGACGAGACCCAAATCTCTCGTGTGAAAAGCAAGCAGAAAACGATCTTTCGAGGAGCGAAGGGTTAAGGGCTGGGCATCTTTGGGTCTGGAGGCTTTGCTGGGTGTATGTATTTATATCTGTGCAGAACTGTGCTCGATAAAAACCAAGGTTAGCTAAATACTCCCTTTCTGTCTGTGCGCCCAGGAAATACCATGATGACTGTGATGGAATACATGGGGAACGGAGTGCTGGATTCGTTTCTCAGGGTGAGTGTCCCTGGGTGTCTGTTACCCCCTCGGACCTTGGCTAGCAGTGTTGCCATTTTCCTAACTGAAGAGTCACAGCACGAGCTCTTTGTGTGACATGCTGAACCTCCCTGAAATGCAGCCTTCCCTACTCCTGCCTTGCAGAAACACGAGGGCCAGTTCACAGCCGCCCAGCTGACTGGTATGTTACATGGGATTGCCTCCGGCATGAAGTACCTGACCGAGATGGGTTACGTACATAAAAGCCTTGCTGCCCACAAAGTCCTTGTGAATAGCAACCTGGTTTGCAAAATATCAGGCTTCAGACAGTCCCAGGAAGATAAAATGGAGACCATCTTCACCACCATGGTAAGCTGTGGGGGACTGTCAGTGCAGGACAGTCAGCTGGGTATTCACTAACTTTGTGGGGTCATTGGAGGGGGAGGGTTGGGTTTGAAGGTGCATGAGATGGAATATCAGGGACAGTCACTGAGGAATACAAAGATGAGCTCCCTGGGTAACGTGGTTATTAGACCATCTCTTGTGCTTGGAAATGGACTGATCTGTTAGTGCAGCGTAGAGTTTGAGAAGCAAAACTTTCTGACATAGGTTCAGAAGGCAGGAGGAATTTCCCCGTACAAAGTACGAATCATAGAGGTTCTGGAAACGTAAGAATGGCGAAACCTCCCTTCTATGGACCTGGCGGATGATAGAACCACGTTCCCTGCAAAAACCTGATAGAGAAAACAACATGTCCAGATCCCTCTGAGATGCTGAAAGCCCCTTCCACGACAGAGCCAAGGTTATGAGGCTCTTTGTGCAGGTTCTGCTGCCACCCATCAGAACAGGAGCACAGTTCTGTCATGGTAGGGAGTGTTTTCTTGCACCGCCCTGCCCCTG
This sequence comes from Malaclemys terrapin pileata, assembly GCF_027887155.1. Taxonomy (NCBI): domain Eukaryota; kingdom Metazoa; phylum Chordata; order Testudines; family Emydidae; genus Malaclemys; species Malaclemys terrapin. Next base: position 19,054,915 of record NC_071526.1, on the reverse strand, counting down.
AGAGAGATCTAATATCTTCCCAGCAGCTGGGGTTTCGGGTTCCACTTCACAGGGTTTGTGAGAAAGTTTCCTTTAGCTTTGGCTTCTGGTACCAATGTTTCCCAAAGCAAAAAGCAAACCTTGGGCAGAATGGCCATGTTCTCATGCTGAATCTTTGCAAAACCAGATCTCTTCTGGTTTCGATGCAAAGCCACAATCAGGATAACTTAAAACTAGGCTCAGCATCGTGGAAGAGGTTTGCAGGCCTGATCTGAATGTTGAGTAGGGATCAAAATATGAAGCTAGCTGAGTTTCACAGCTCTAGTTAATACCAGATACAGCGAACCTGCTGCAAAAGCAGGATGTTTTCTGGTTGCCTGGTCTCTTCCTGATACAGTATTTGCATGTAAAAGAGTTTTCTTTTCAGCTGGAGATTAAAGTAAATGGCAGTGAAATGCGAAGGCTTTCTGCATAAACTACCTATGAATCTGAATCAGTGCAAGACAAATTCTTCCCCTCTCATCATGTGTGTGTGTGTGTGTGTGTGTGTGTGTGTGTGTGTGTGTGTATACACGTACACATGCATGCACTGGGAGTTGTAAGCAGTTCGCACAGCCTGGGGGTTAGCTGTGTGTGTTTTATCACTTCTAATGAAATTCATGGTTTTCAATTAAGAATTTAAGACCTGTCTGATTCACACACGTGCCTATTCAGCGTTCTCAGCCAATAGGCTTCCTGAACGCACACACTCAGAGTCATAAAGAGATGGGGCTTGAGATCCCATTACATTCCCCCAGAAACACACCCACACCCCAAACATGGCACTTGGAGGGGGGAACTGTCCTGCAGGCTCCGTTAGGGAGTCAAATTACAGGTTTGGGGGAATGCCGCACACTTCCCCATGAGCACATCTTCAGCATGGCAAGATAGCGCTGCTCTCATTAATTCGCTCACAGTCCAATTTAGAGCATTTCACTTGCCAGTGAAGAAATCAATGTACAGTATTTTTAACTGAAAAGCAATAAAAAAATGTTTAATTTGATGTCCCACAGCCAGCATACGTGAGCCAACACCATTATATCATCCCATTAACCACGGCATTCGTATTTAAAAACGACAATGGATTCTTCACTCCAAAGAACACGTTCTGTCCCAGGCAGTATTCTGGTAGCACAAAGAACTAGCGGCTGCTGACACACTGGCTGCAGCCAGCCCTTGAGACTGGGGGGGTGACTCTCCCTGCCTTGCTGGCCTGCGCGGGGAACTGCTGACGCTCACCAGCTCTGGCGAGCCTGGCACTTAACGACCTCGGTTAGTCTGAGTGTCTGATGCTGGTGGAGTGTTCGGCGCGTCCCCCCAACCTGATCGAGGGTCAGGCCAGGGGAGAGCCTGACTTGGAGTCTCTGTGGAATTGGAGGGGAAAGCATGTCACTCGGAGCTATAGCTGAGACTCTGAGACCCAAATGTTATGGATGGAAACCTCATTGGCGCTAACGAGAGACTGGGGGCCGGATATGCCCCAGCGCCAGGGTCCCCTCTCTCTAACAAGCAGGGTGTGTGACTGCCGAAGTCCATCTCTGTCCCTAGCAGGTAATTAGTATTCACCGAGAGGAGCCCAGTGCCTGCTGTCCCACGTGCAGCCAGAAGGGTTCTGCAGACACTGCAGAGGCATTTGCTAGTTACAAGGGAGGTGAGGTGGGGGGGAGTGGCGGTGTGTTTACCGGGTTCGGAGGGTGTTTTCATTCAATATTAATGGATAAAATGCCATCAGCTCCTTCGGGAGACTGTACCTCCCACATTAATGTTTCAGGCCTCGCCCTGCCCTGCAGACTAGCACTGGGGCTTGGTCCATTGTTAAAGAATTTGGTGCAGAGTTTTCCCCTCCCATTAAAACTGCACATGGTGCCAAGGTCTGTGTCACTAACTGCTCCACAACACAGGTGGGACGCATGCCGATCGGAGGCATTAGTGAGCCTGTGTGAACGTGTCCCTCGTCCTGATGCGGAGATCCTCATGTCTTCCTTTCTTCTGCCTGGCCAGAGCGGGAAGAGCCTGGTGCTGTGGTCAGCCCCCGAAGCCATCCAGTACCGTCGCTTCAGTTCTGCCAGTGACGTGTGGAGCTTTGGCATCGTGATGTGGGAGGTGATGTCTTACGGGGAGAGACCCTACTGGGACATGTCCAACCAGGATGTGAGTTGCTTTGCATCCACCTTACTCTGACCCTACGGAGAGATCATGTTTCAATGACGGGCATTCGGGAATTGCAAGACATGCATGTCGCTTGAGTGGCTCTGTATTTGCATCTTGGGTTAACGTGGGGCAGGGGGACATTTGTCATATTTTTGGCCTATAAGAGCAGAGCTACGCAAATAACCCAAAAAGTTTAAAACAATTGTTTCGGTTAAACTAGGGTTACCATCCGTCCGGGTTTCCCCGGACATGTCCGGCTTTTTCAGCTTTAAATAGCCGTCCGGGGGGGATTTCTAATAAAGTAGAAATGTCCGGGATTTCCCCCTTCCCCTCATGCAGCAGCGCGGCTGATTGGATGGCTGGGCCTGATTGAAAGCCGCTCGCAGCCACTGGGGCCTCCCCCTCCCCATGGACTCCTTTGTATAGCTCTCTTCTCTTCCTGCCCCGTGTGGGATTTCAGGTGATAAAGGCCATCGAGGATGGGTTCCGGCTGCCTCCCCCGATGAATTGCCAGCCCCCGCTTCACCAGCTCATGCTGGATTGTTGGCAGAAGGAGCGAAATGAGAGGCCCAAGTTCTCACACATCCACAATATCCTAAGCAAGATGCTTCAAAACCCAGAGCCACTGAAATGTACCACCTCCACTTGCACCAGGTGAAAATCTGCCTGTATCCCCAATCTTTCTCTTTAATTCTAGAGTGCCGGAGCGTTCGCCTCCGTATGTATCCCATGGGCCACACCACACGGCTCACTCCTGGGTGACACCAGATGCTGAAGCACATCCAGAGCCACTCCATCTAAATCATGGCAGCCATTCCCAGACGGGCGCTGCTGTAACTGAGATCAGGATTGGGCCCTCTGAGTGCAGTCTGCCTCATGGGATCTGGCTGGATTGAGGGATTCCTGGACAGTTGAAGCTGAGTTCACAGACTGCTGTGTGGATCTGGGGCTGACACCAGCAATATGGACCTGCCAAGGCTTGGGTCCAGCTCGGTGCCTAGGGGTATGTCTACATTGCAATTGGACCCCAAGGCCTGGCCTGGGCCAGCTGACTTGGGCTAACGGGCTGTTTAATTGTGGGGCAGACATTTGGTGGCTTGGGCTGCAGTCTGGGCTCTGGGACCCTCCCACCTCGCAGGGTCCTGGAGCCAGGGCTGCAGCCTGAACATCTACAGCGCAATTAAACAGCCCCTTAGCCCAAGCCAGCTGGCACTGGCCAGCGGAGGGGTTTTAGCTGCCGTGTAGCCAGACCCTTGGAGAGCGACAGCCCCAGTTCTACCCTCCCGCTCCTGTGGGAACACAGAACCAGTACAACCTCTCTGCACAGGGTGGGTGGCAGGGCCTCCGAGGCGTCTGTCCCCCCGCCCCCCATCGATCTGTGCGGCGCCCTGCGTGCCAGCGTGGAGAGAGGTATCACGGGAAGTGGGATCCAGCAAATGCACTCTTGTGAGGATCCTCTGGCCCTGCCCTTGTTGTTTGATGTTTTCTCCCACGCTGCCTCTGCTGCAGAGCCAAACCTCTCCCCACCTCTCTGCCTCCGGCTAATGCAGCACTGATGGGTCAGGCACACTCTCCTCAGCCCCCGCGGGTGGGTCTAGGAGCTCTGGCTGGAGGAGGATTCAGCAACTGAAGTTGATTAGAAGCAGAACCCTTCAGAGGAGGAAGCAGGGGTTTAAGAGAAGCTCCTCTTCGGCACGTTGGGGTGTGTCTGTCATGCGGTGCTATGTGACTGAATTACTTCGTAAGCCATTGGTAGCGGTGCTGCGTGGCTACGCTGGCGGAGCTGCAGGCCGTCTGGGACTTTCGGGTGACCTGCTCTGCTCTGGTTCCTGGTGGAGGGGTGAGACCTGCTCCAGCAGACGGAGCCTTCTCTACTGTTGAGTCACTTGGGAAGAAAGTGAAGTGCCCAGTAACCCAGGATCCCAGCCAGACACAGCTCCTGATGGAACTGCAGAACATTCTGTGATTCCAGATCCTCACAGAGTGGGTAGGATTAAGGAGCCAAATAGCCACCATCCCTCAGTTCTCCCCTTCCTTACATGGCCAGAGCTCAGGTTAAATTTCCATGTGCCTTGCCTTAGTTGTTCCCTGAAAACTTGCATGGGCCAAGCCCACTTTCATGCCTGCTAGAGAGGTAGCTGCCAGATTCCGTCCTACGGATGGGAGCTGAACCTTGCTTTGGTGTGATCTAACTGCTCGTGTGCTGTTTGAGTTGGCAGGCCTCACAATCCATCCATCCCCCTGGCCGAATGCACTTTCTCAGCCTTCCCGTCTTTCAGCTCCGTGGGTGAGTGGCTGGAAGCCATAGAGATGGGCAGATACAAAGATAACTTCACCGCTGCGGGGTACTGCTACCTGGAATCTGTGGCAAGGATGATGGTCCAGTAAGTGAAAAGTGTTCTAGAGAATAGATGCAGCTTAAAATAGCCTGCTCTGAAATACCAGGCAGCTGCTATTACATGTGAACAAGAGATATGTATAGAGCATCGGACCCCTTAGGCGAACACGCTCCAGGAGAGGTTGGAGCTGCATGTTTTTTGTGTGTGTATCTGTCCTTTGTTTGACCTGTTTAGATTTTAAAGCTGGAAAACTGGAGGCCAATTATAGAATTTATGGGTGAGTGGCTGGCCGGCTACCTCTCCCAGCACAGCTCCGATCATACCGGGAGTTTATAAAGCTGCAAATAAATAGCCCTATTTGCAGATAATACAGGTAGCACCGCCCCAAGTGAGCTCCGGATCTCACTGTGACCTCCTCCAGCCCGCTTCCTTTGGGTTTGGCTTCTCTACTCGTGACCCCTGACACTGTTCCAGTCTTTCTGTTGCATCCAGTGGCAATTACAGTGTGGGACCCCGTCCAAAGTCTGCAGGGCAGAGAGAGCATCTGTTGCCTGTGAAGTGCCCAGCATGCTGCAGTCTCTGTCTCTGAGTTGCTGTCTCCTTTGGCTGGGACTCCATGTGTGGGCTGCTCCAAAGAGAACTGCATGAGGCTTCGTGTCCACATGAGCTGTACCCCTGAGCCACAGTTGCCTTTAGTCTAAAATCTCCATTTCCACCATTGGCCGGTGGCCTTGGGGGCCTGCTGCTGTGAACTCACCTCTGCTGTGGGGTTGTTTTCCAGAGATGTCCTGAGTCTGGGAATCACCTCAGTGGAACATCAGAAAACCATCCTGAGTGGGATCCAGACCCTGCGAGCCCAGGTGATACAGATGCATGGTCGAGGCGTGCAGGTGTGAGCCCAGCAGGGACGGACGGACGCTTTCAGAGCACTGACGTAAAACTCCCCGGGGACAGTGGTGCAGCAGGGCCAGGAGCTGGCCCCTAAACTGGACCAAATCTCTGAGACTTTACCAAGAGCAGCGGTGTGAGTGGGAGGTAGGAAGTACAGGTCTGCTACAAACTAGTCATTCCAGAGTAGTGAGGGAGTCCAGGAGTTGGCGTTTCCTGTCCTGGGGTTCTCCCATCAGCAGCTTTAGTGCAGTGTGCTTGGTTGGTTGTGTTTTTCCCCAGCAATGTTTTGTAGGATGAGAGTCAAGCTACAATGATGCCGTTTCACATGGTACCTAGGTTAACAGGGTGGACTGGACACTTGTGTACTGGTTTTAAACTGGATTTGACAGTGTTTTAGTATCTCGCGTTCTACTGATAAATCCATAGGTATTTTTTATACAAGCTGATGTGTTTTACTGACCCCCCCGAGTACCGTCTGTTTTCTAGAGTCCAGAGCACAGCGCACTCTAATGACCCAGCTTTGAAAGGTGACTTGGCCCATCCATTCCTGTCCTTCCAGAGGAGATTCTGAGTTCCCACTTTTCCCCAGCGTGAGCCATTCCATTCCAAGAGTTACCTCATTACATCACAAAAAGTGTATGAAAAATAACTAATTCAAATCAAAGTGGCAGGAAAAAGTCCCCAAATTCTGTCAGAAATGGGACAGAGAAAATTAGGGAGTTAGTCTGGAGTTATTGAGAAGAATATGGCATGTGTCTGTCCAGTCCCACTCCTGGGATGTGCCCACAGCCACTGAAAGAACAACGCTGGTTACAGGTGAGTAGCCTCCATTTCTCCCCCAGAGACTGTCCCGTGAACTCCCTAAAACCGTTCTCTGGAGCAGGACTAGAAATGGCTGGTCAGAATCACCCTGTTCAATCGTAGCACAATATTGACGTTTCACATCACGGATCAGTATCACACTGTCAGAGCCAGAAAGCTTGTCGCTGGGTGTGAGACGCATGGTGCTGTAGCACCAGGAAGGGTTGGGCCATGTGCGCTGTCTGTGATGAGAACGCTCTACGCTGCTCGGGGGTTGGTTTGATGAGCCACAGTCAGGGTGTCAGTTTGAGGTAATTTCAATGGTGGTGTTGCCAGATTAGATCCCAAGACAGGAAATTCTGGCCAAATGGTGGAATTGGGAATCAGAACGGAATCAATGAACCAATGGGATCTCTGAAACTGTCTTGAAATCCAGACAAGGCAGGCTGTATCTGCCCCTTGTTTTGTTGTAAATAACAGGCCCAGTCCTGCATTCCTTGCACATCAAACGCACCCATTGTCTTCAGTCAGGGATCACAAATGGCATTTGCTTAGCAGTACAAGTTTCCTTTAAGTTAGTTAATTAAATGGATTTTTGCAGCCTGGATTCAGTTAGATGTACAGAGTTTTGTAGGCCCTTGATTATCATCTATAAGCATTACAAGTGAATTATTGATGATGAAAGACAACGATTTACAAAGGGAATTAATGCAGTGGAAAGTATTCAAAGCACATTTAGAAATCTGTTTGCATTGTGATTCAGATGTGCCTACTAGACTGCACCATAGGGATAGAAAACTAAATTGAAACTAAATACAGGACCTTAACTCCTCCTATGCCCTGTAATGTTGGCACAGTATTTACCCACTGCCTGAGCATCCTTCATCTGCTCTCGTAGAGGTGATGAAACAAAATTGGGGGGATAGCTCAGTGGTTTGAGCATTGGCCTGTTAAACCCAGGGCTGTGAGTTCAATCCTTGAAGGGGCCACTTAGGGATCTGGGGCAAATATCAGTACTTGGTCCTGCTAGTGAAGGCAGGGGGCTGGACTCGATGACCTTTCAAGGTCCCTTCCAGTTCTAGGAGATAGGATATCTCCATTCATTCAAAGAGGCAATAGTATGTTTTAACTTCTCTCACTGGCGTGGTGACCCTTGCAGAGCCTATTACGTTGGGGATCTAACTCTTTTATTCAGAAAGGTTTACTCGATGGTGGGCTTTTTTAATTGTCCATACTTGAGTAAAATTCTGTTTTGGCTCAGGTGCTGTGATCTGTTCAGATTCTGGAGTCCTGGAGTCCAGCGGTTTTGTTGGCAGGATTTAGCTTTATGTTGGTTTTGTTGCATTCTCAAAGCAAATGGGAACGTTCTTCTCGAGAGGGGATTTTCTCAGATAACATTTCATGACCACTGTCTATAAGCTGGGGAAGGATGTGTGCACGTTTTGTGACTCTGACAGCTACATGGGACTTGGCTGGCTTGCTTTCTTGGTTTTTTGTACTGCCTCCTTGCGACATCAGGCTGGATTTATATCTGTTTAGTTCCACAGAGGGACAGTTGTATGGTCCAGGGGATGGGTACAGATAGTGTTCATCATGTCACTACGTTAGACCCTCCAGATGTGGCACCAAGAGGGCGTGTATTTTAAATACAACAGAGGTCCCAGCTAAAGCTCTTTGTAATGTTCCTGCCCACGTAGAAGCTTTCAGGCAATGTCACAGCCGAACTCTCCTGTCAAAGGATCCTGAATCCCGGCAGCTCAGACTGTGTGAGCTGACCTTAAGGAAGTTGCCTCCTTTCTTTGCAGGCTTTTGACACAAATTTAAGCAATTCCTGGTAGTAAAGGTGAGGAACAACGGAGTAACCAGAGCACAAATTGTGTGCAAAGCAAGAGATAAGAAATATTGCCCCATGGAGAACTGGACCTGTAATTTGTGCTACAAATCTACAGAGCATGCAGAAATCAACATGCCTTTCAACACACCATTTCTTGGGGGAATTGCTGGGGTCAGGAACTCTCCCTGAGGTAGATCAACTCTCTTCTCTTTAAAAAGCAACAGAGGATCCTGTGGCACCTTTAAGACTAACAGAAGTATTGGGAGCATAAGCTTTCGTGGGTAAGAACCTCACTTCTCTTTGTCACTTCTTCAGTTAAAAAAAAATACACCTGCCCCAATGTCACCTGGTTAACTTTTAATGGAAAGAATTTGTCTTCAGGGTTCATCTAATTCCAGCCCACTTAGTCAACATCTTGTTGTTTCCTACCCAGACAAATAATAATTGTGAACTGAAACCTTCGTTTGGTAGAAACGCCAGATCCTAAGGATCAAGTGCAATTTGTATGCTCTTTATGTTTACATTTTATCTATAGAGACAGTGTACTGTAGTCCTCTAGCTAAGAAATTGAACCAACTTGATTCCTGATCATTTCATTGCATTTGAAATCTTCCCTTGGGTTCCCAGTATCTGTAACCTCTTGGCTGTGATCCTTCCTAAGGGTCGTCTGCACTCTGGAGGGCATGCAGAGAGGCTGTGGAGACCATTGCTGGAATAACTGTGTCCAGCTCTAGCTCTACTCTTTAAATAGGAGTTGAAAAATTGGAAAGGGCCCAGAGAACAGCTACACCAATGAAGGAAGGTCTGGAACACATGCCGTACAACGGGAGTCTAAAGGAGCTCAACCTCTTTAGCATATTGAAGAAAATGTTAACAGGTGATTTGTTCATGAGCTGTAAGTACCTGCACAGGGAAGAGCTACCCGAGGACTCGAATCTAGCAGACAAAGGCATAACAAGATCTAATGGCTAGAAATTGAAGTCAGCAAAGTTCAAAGTGGAAATCAATTGCAGATTTTTAGCAGTGACTCTACTCAGCCATAGGAACAGATTGCCAAGAGTTGTAAATTCTTCATCTCTTGGAGTCTTTAAATCAAAACTGGATCTCATTCCAAACGAGGGGGATGAACTGGAGCATAAATTGTTGGGTTAGATGCAGGAATCGCTGGGTGAGATTCTCTGGTCTGTGTTGTGCAGGAGGCCAGACTAGGTGAGCACAGGAGCACCACCAGCCTTTCTGCCGCCCTAGGTGGCTGAAGGTCTCACCCCCGAAATGCCGCCCCCGACAGAGGCGGTGGAAGGTCCCACCCCCGAAATGCCGCCCCTGACAGAGGCGGCAGAAGGTCCCGCCCCCGCAATGCCGATGACGACTGGGGTGGCCGAAGATCCGGCCGCCGTGGTTGCCACCCCCCAAATGTTAGTGCCCTAGGCGACCGCCTAGGTCGCCTAATGGATTGCGCCGGCCCTGGGTGAGCATAATGTTCCCTTTTGGCCTTAAAATCTACCAGGCTAGCAGAGAAAGGTCGAACACGAGCCCAAGGGCTGGAAGTTGAAGCTAAACAAATTCCCTTTTGGCCTTAAAATCTACCAGGCTAGCAGAGAAAGGTCGAACACGAGCCCAAGGGCTGGAAGTTGAAGCTAAACAAATTCCCTTTTGGCCTTAAAATCTACCAGGCTAGCAGAGAAAGGTCGAACACGAGCCCAAGGGCTGGAAGTTGAAGCTAAACAAATTCAGACTGGAACTAAACTGTGAATATTGACCCATGAGAGTAATTAACCATTGGAACATGGTATCGAGGGTCGTGGTGGATTCACCTAGTCTGACCTCCTGCATAGCCCAGGCCAGAAAACTGCCCAAAATAATCCCAACGATGAATCTTTTAAACAAACATCCCATTGGTTTAAAAATTGCCGCGAGCAGCACTACAGAAGTAAGGTTGGTATGGTATGGCATTGCCACCCTTACTTCTGCCCTGCTGCTGGCAGGGCGCTGCGCTCAGAGCTGGGTGCCCGGCCAACAGCCGCCATTCTCCAGCCGCCCAGCTCTGAAGGCAGCGCAGAAGTAAGGGTGGCAATACCACAACCCCCCTAAAATAACTGTGACACGCCCCCTGCAACTCCCTTTGGGTCAGGACCCCCAGTTTGAGAAATGCTGGTCTCCCCCTTGAAATCTGTAAAGTATAGGCTAAAAGCGCACAAAAGGCCAGATTTCACGGTCCGTGATGCGGTTTTCATGGCCGTGAATTTGGGAGCACCCTAGTTATAGACTATTGTTATATTTTTAATATTAACGTCTATCCCATCAGTAGCTAACCTTTAGGGCTGTGTTCAACGCCTTGTAATTCAATGAATTATCAATGCTGTTTGTCAGCTGCTCAACCAAGGGAATTTATTCTCTTTCCCCTCCAAGCTTTGGCACAGTGAGAACCAGCGTCCCTCCTGTTAGTCACAGGGATACCCTGATCACTTGGGCTGCAAGGAAGGTTTAATGCTCCTGCCACAGTACTCCCTCTCCCCCATGGGCGCATTAGTGTAATCTGACCTATTTAGAGGAGAATAAAGAACCCTTTTTGGTAATCAGCAGGCTTTACTGGAGCTAATAAATGCAATTACCACAGGATTAGATTGTAGACGTTAATGCGGCCAGAGGGTGGGTGGGTGTGTGTGTGTGTGTGTGTGTGTGTGTGTGTGTGTGTGTGTGTGTGTCAGAATCCACACCCAAGTAGGATTGTGCTCTGGTCTCCCTTCCCCTCCCCTGCTCCGGGAGTGGGAAAAGCCCCTGAACCCAAATTGGAGTTCTTTAGCTTGTCCCATTGGCCTCACTGCCCTAAGCCAGGCCACAGTTCTGTACCTCTAGGTACGGGGCCATTATCCTGTATGTAAACAGTTGAGCTCCCAGTGGCCAAAGGCTGGGTGCTTTTCCTCAGCCAGGGCTCTGGCTGCAAGCATGAAACAAACAGAACAGCCATTAGATCCCAGATGTCCTTTTGCAGAGCAAAGCGGCCCAAAGAGCTTAACACGCAAAGGCTCTGTGACCTCCTCAGGCACCAAGACCTTGTCAACATCTGCTTTGGCAAGTGACATGGTGGCCAGTGAGAACCGGCATTTCCCTGCAGGAGGGTGCTGAAAACCCCCAGGTTATCACCCCCTTGGTGAGTTCCTTGTCTGGGTAAGTGAGGAGGACTTGCCAGGCTGGTAGTGAGTGTCCCGGTTCAGCACATGCCCGTATGGCCAATAGGTCATGCTCCCAGGGATGGATTTTCTGCACCCCCCCCCCCATCATGCCTGCAGAACCTGCGTTTTCTCATGCAAGAGGTGCCCTTGGAAAGACACTGGTACCTGAGTAACCAGAAATGACTCCGGACTCACAGGTCAATTATATTTTTAGTGCAAACAACTGGCCTTGAACTGCAGCTTCAATTCCCTCTTCAAAGAGGCTTATCAGCAATTGCTTCCTCTGTCCCTGCATGCTCCAGTGAAACAATCTCTCTTTGGGGGGGAGGGGTGTCCATCTGCCCACCTTCCAGGCTGTCTGTTCAAATTCACGCAAAGCTCCTTCGGGTGCCTCTGCATTAATCTGCTAACAACTCTGTGACAAAGGATTTTCTTTGGATGATGACGATCAGAACAAAAGTACCAGTGCAAAAAGCACTCGACAGGCAAAGCTGTTCTTGGCATGCTGCGAACATAGGGCGATGCTATCGGGAGGAATTAATTCTGTCAACTTACAAAGGATAAACTTGGATTCAGGTCTCGGCTGAAGGCTCAACGTGCGGCCATTATTCTTGCACTTTGGCTTTTCCTTTTGTTGCTTAGTCTCTGGCTCCCTTCCGGCGAGGATTCTGTACCTGCGTGGCTGCCAGGGCTGGGGGTATTTCTCAGGAAGTGTATGGAGCAGACCTGAGCGTGTCATCCCCATCTCATGCTAGGTGTCTGGGCATATTATTGGTTTCCTCAGACTCATTTTTCCACTCCTTGCCCCTGGTAGCATAACTGCCACCTCAAGCCACTAGCAGGGAGCAACATTGAAGGGCTTTTCCGTATAATCCCTAACTAATACCTCTCCATTGGAAATGCGACTCTGCCAGGGTACAGGCACTTTGCCTGCAGCTCTTGGCTGTCCCTGTGGGGGGGATAATTGTAAAGTGTCCCTGCTGTTCAGCTCTGCCGGCATTAGCTGCGTTGGGAGCCCATGTGGGGACAGGCTGCCATCTGGTACCGGCATTCCCGGCTGTGCCAGTCGGAGCTGGTCTCCTCATCACCTCTCCCATTGTTTGTTAAACCCGCTTGCTGCATCTTGTCTTCAGGCAGGCAGGCCCTGTCCTGAAGGACTTACCTGTGTGGGGCGTGCCCTGCACAAGGTGGCCCTAATCTGATCAGGGTCTCTGGACACTACCACAGGTCCCATGATCCCATACCAAAATGGGGCTGGGCAAGCTGGTGTCTCTCTGCTGGGGGATAGTGAGGGGAGGTTTTAAAGTAGGAAAACTAGCGTCATAGTCAATAGCGTCGGTACCCACGAGACCTGAGGGAGGGGACAGCCTGAAATGAGGATGGTCCAAAGTGCTGAGCTTAACAGCACTCAGTACAAATTAGCTCCATTCTTTAATTTAAGAAGTGTGAGTTTGTTCAAACTAGCAAGGTATTAAATCTCCTCCCTCCCCCCCAACCAAAATTGGAATCAAGTTGGTTCAGCAGTTTAGGTTTTTTGATATTCATTGACCACATGTTATATATTGTAAATACATACTGGAAAAGTCAATATATATTTTTATAAGTTTCAAACAAATGTAATATAAGAACACAAGGGACACTGTACATTTCACTATTTGAATTCTAGTCCGGCGTCTCCAGGAATCACTATTGTTTTGGAATAATAATAATATAATTAATAAAGCTCTATTGACATTTTTGTTAATTTTGTATGTATTGACTCATGTTTGAAGGTTGCAATAAAGAGAGACTATATGCATAAATGAAACCCAATGCCAGCTGTGCCAGGACTTGTTTGTGTGGGTTTATTTCAGGTGTTCCAGTGAAATGCGCCAATTAGCACAGATGGCAATTATCAGCCAATTAGTAGTTTAAGCTCTGGCAAGGTGTGACATGTGTCAATGGTTTATTAAGTAGAGTGCATGCTGAAAGGAGACCCTCCCCTCCTGCTGCGGGTGGCGAGTAAGGTGGAAGCCCATCCAGAGAGATTTTTTGCCCGGTGTTCTACCTCAACAATCCATCCTGGGTACTTTCTTGGGTGAAGAGCTGTCTCCATCTGCCTGTTTCCAGAAGTTGTTCAGGAAGTGAAGGATCCCTCAACGTTCTTCCAAAGAGCGGGTAACCTTGGAGCTATCGGCAGTGCAATCTCACCGTCAGTACAGATGCAAACTCTCTATTCTGCATGTTGCTGCAGGGAGGGGAGAGGGAAAACCACTGTAGAGTACTGTGCGTAAAGCCGATCATTGTTTTATTGAGTAAACGAAAGCAGCGTATAGCCAGCACGTTACATGCAAACACAGCACAGACACAGGCCTTTAGAAATAACCAATTCAGTGCGACTCTTCATCAGCCCCTATTTCCTCTCTCAAGGGGCTTGAATATTAATGCTAATCTACAGAAACAAAATTCCCTTTTCAGCATCCTGACAGTAGCGACAGCTGCTAGAAGGAAGCTGAACTCCTCTGTGCTCCCCGCGGTCTACCAATTAATGTAGCCAGCCTCCACCAGGAGCTGTCTCAGCAAATCGCACGGGCACCGTAAGGAAATCATCAGAGGCTTTAGCAAGTCAAGGGGACAGTGCACTCGCCTCTCCAGCTGGGAAATAAGGCCCCAATTCTACCAGCTCTTTACTCCTGACTTCAGCAGGACTAAGGAGGTGCTTAAGTCACGTGCATGCTTGTTTGCAGGAGTGGGGGCCTACCGCTCATCTCTCTAGCAGAGATGCATCGGCTCCATCAGTTCTCCTCTCCCCTGTGCCACGGGACTCACTGCTCTACTCTCTAGGATCCTGCAGAAAGCGCGAGTCCATGTGCAGCTGGGGGGCGGGGGGTGAGTGAGTCTAGACCACGGATCCAGGATCTTTGCCTAGGCCAGTGGCACTCGGCTGCGGCCTGTGTGACATCCTCAGGGTAGTATATGTATCGTGTGGATGCTGCCCACGTAACACTTAGAGAGCTGTATACACAGCCCACAATGGTAATAGACTGAGAACCCCTGGCCCAGCGGCTGCCCTCCTCTGGAAGGGGCAGGCTGCACAGGGGCGGCCTGACTCCTTTAAACATGGACGCAGGAGCCTGTCCTGCACAGGTGGGTGTGGGGCTCATTAATCACTGGATGAGGAAGTGCTTTTGCTACACCCCCGCCTCTCCGAGGGAGCTTGCCAGCCGCGTGCTGAAGGTGCTGCCTTTGTAAATCAAGCCATTTATAATTGAAATCTTGTCATGTTGAGACAAACCCTCCACTGGCTGCATGCGGCGGCACGCAGAAATAACTGAAATCATTAGCGGCTGCCTCCCTGCACGGGAGGGAAAGGTCAGCCTGAAAGGCAAGGTTAGCAGGGGAGGCGCTGGGCTAATTGGAGACAAAACCAAGGTTTAAAAAAATTGTTCAGGTGACGACTCAACCGACCCCTGCCCAGAAATACAAACCAATGCCTGACCTTGGCCGTCCCCCGGGGCTCAGCAGGAGGAACTGCCTAAACCCTGAACTTCTGCTGGTTTGCCTCCCCTTGGGGGGGTTGAGCCAGAGGTGCCCAAGATATATCCCTCCTAAAAGATCATGGGACACTTTCAGCATCACAAACATGACTGGTTTGGACCTCCCAACACCCCCGGCCACGCAGTGGGACGTACCATTGCTCTCATTACACGGTGAGCTGAGGCACAGAGAGATGAAGAGACTTGCCCACGGTCACCCAGAGAGTCTGTGGCAGAGCTGGGACTTGACCTCAGATCTCCTGAGGCAGAGTCTGGAGCTGTAAACCCACAAGATCAGCCCCCATCTGTTGCCTGACAAATCTTGTCTCTAACTTAGTGTTTTGTGTGGAGAAAGGGAAATTGCCAAGAACTGAGTTGTTTCAGCCCAACACCCGTCTCATGAGCTGGCATTAATTAATGGTATGAAATGGGCTCCTTCACCTCTGCAGTTCGGGAAATAGTTCCACAGCTGTTGGATCTCCATCTCACTGAGCCACACTTGAGCAATTCCTTGAAGTGGCTAAAGTGGAGGCTGGTTTTCTGGCTTATTGGATTAAGCTGTCGCACTGAACAGTGTCAATGTCTCTCCGCTCTACTCATGTTGGACGCTTTCTCCTTATAGCTGGTCGCGGTTTTATAACTGGCCCCACTGCAGGGACTGGTTCCATAAGCTGACATTGACTTTGGTGTTCTTCCCTCCCACCTCCTAGGCTGATGCAGCTGACTGGTCTGCAAATATTTTCTGTACAACACACCAACCCCCCTGTATCAACTCACTTCTCCTAGAACAGATCCTGCAGTGCAACAGAGGACAGCATCACAGCCCCATCCATTACCATGTGTACGTCTTGCATATTCAACAACATTCTTAGCATGGTCCCAACCTCTCCCAGGAGGAAATGACCCTCTGAAAAATGTCTGCAACAAACCTCCTGGCTAATTGTAGCTGTCCAGCCCACCAAAGGAAAGCCACGGTCTGCCGGAGCTACAACTGCTACATTCGTAAAAAGCGACAGAGGGTCCTGTGGCACCTTATAGACTAACAGACGTATTGGAGCATGAGCTTTCATGGGTGAATACCCACTTCGTCAGACGCATGTGACATGCGTCCAATGAAGTGGGTATTCACCCACAAAAGCTCATGCTCCAATACATTGGTTAGTCTATAAGGTGCCACAGGACTCGTTGTTGCTTTTTACAGATCCAGACTAACCCGGCTACCCCTCTGATACTTGCTACGTTCGTGTTTGCCTTTGATAGCCTGGCTGGAGCCTCCCAGAAAGATCAATCCCAGGGGTTCTCAAACTTCATTGCACCTCGACCCCCTTCTGACAACAAAAATTGCCAAAATATCCCCCCAAATCCCATTGCATTCGTGGAGCTGTGCCAGCATCCAGGTGGGTAGGTCCGTGCTCCAGACTGGGTGGATGTGACATGTTGGGAGTTGACCTTGGCATATTCCTTCACCAGAGTGTGATTACCTGCCATGGGAAGTAATGAGACAAGGTGGGGGAGAGGTAATAAATACATTCCATGGGTGGCGTACCCGAGCCGACTTATCCACTGAGGCGTTAAAAACTCCCGCATCCCAATCTGGGTCTATGCTGGTTATGTGAAATGTCTGTACCTCGTGAACCTTGTAACCGATATCTGTAATCCTTCATAACTCAAGCCTGACCCCAGATGTACAGCACCTTCCCTCTTAACTTGTGTATATTTAATTTTAAA
The DNA here is from genome assembly GCF_027887155.1 of Malaclemys terrapin pileata. NCBI lineage: Eukaryota > Metazoa > Chordata > Testudines > Emydidae > Malaclemys > Malaclemys terrapin. The sequence continues at coordinate 19,038,465 of NC_071526.1, read as the reverse complement.
CATTAACTTTAATAAAAATTTTAACTGGACCAACTTCTGTTGGTGGCAGAGACAAGCTTTCCAGAGCTTTTCTTCAGGTCTAGGAGAGGTAATCAGAGTGACACAGTCCTATATGCATATAGGGTTAGGGTGGCAGGAGACCAGTTAAAGTGAACTGGGCCATTAACACCTCTGCAGTCACAGGACAAAGGAGGGTTAGTAGGTTACAAATTGTTGTAATGAGCCATAAAACTAGTGTCTCTGCTGAGGCCAGCTTTTTGGTGTCTAGGACAGTTAGGAATATGAGTTCCCAGGCTCCTCTGCGGAAGGGGTTGTGCAGGTTTCCTTTGAGAAGGAGGACGGAGAGAGCCAATGTGGCGGGATCACGTAGTGAAAAGCATTCGCCCACAGGGGATAGGGTGTTTTTATCGTTTACCATTTTCCTGTGTGAGTTTGCTCAAAAGCGCAGTAACTGGCTGGTTTCACCCCCATTGTTGTTATTGGGGCTCTTAGTGCACTGGATGAGGTACCCACATGTTGTGTAGGACCCTGGGAACTGGACCGTCACAGCAGTGGAGAGATGGCTGCTGGTTTTGCATCTGTTGTTCTGACAGGGTCTGGTGCTGCTTTGAGTTGGTGGGTCTGTGTCTGTGGGGAGCTTGCTTCTGATGCACAGCTTGGCAAGGCTGATGGGCTGTTTGAAGGCCAGAAGAGGGGGGTTTGGGAAAGATTTGTTCAGAACGGGGTCCCCATCGAGCATGGATTTTATCGGAAGTAAACACACAGCAAGAGCGCGTGGGAAGCCAGCATGGTGCTTCAGTGTTCCAGTGATGAGAGCTTGAGAAATAACTCAGGTAAATTAGTCATGGAGAGCAAGGTGCCCAGATACCATGTCGATGGGCCTGGGGCAGGCAGAAAACCATGTCACACAGTGCCCATGACCTCCATCATCTCTGCTGGATGCCCTGGGAAGGGGGTCCCGCTAGGGGCCCAGCCACTGTTAGCATGACACGAGAGGGAGTGGCTAGCTCCGCTCCCCGGCATTCGCTGCAGCCTTCGTGCTGGAAAGAGCCATGGGGCTGCCCTGCACCGGACGCTGCAGCGGCAAAGGTTGGCAGTGGGGCTCCTCCCGCAGCACTCTCTCGTGGAGGCGCCGCCGGCGCGCGCTGAGCCTCGCTGACCTTCAGCGGGGGCCAGGATGGAACCTTTCCCTTGGCGCTGGGATTATCTGGTTTTACCAACTGCTCTGCTTCAGGGAATGGAGCTTAAACCTTATTAGCCGCTCCAGCACTTGGCCTGGTGACCTGCGTAAGAGAGAATGGGATGCTCTGAACAGGCCTGCTGAATACCACTGTTCTGAACAGAGCCGCGGCTGTAAGAACAGCTGCTTAGCATGAGTCTGGCCCCGGACGGAGGAGGCTACGGCTCGGGGGATAGTCAGGCAGAAGGGAATAGGGACTTGCTCCCCGGGCAAAGCAGCCCCCCAGGTGGTGCAAAGGGCAGCCGCAGCCTCTTGCCCCTCTCTGTTCTGCTGTCACAAAGAGCGATAAGGATCCGGATGAGACCAGGCCTGGGAAGCAGCCATGCTGAAGGTCAAAAATTTGGGCCTGTCCACATAGCAGCCAGTAGCTGTCCCCCTCCCCCCGGTCCCACGCTGCCGGCATCCCCGGTGAAGAGCAGCGCCGGCGTGGCTGGAGCTGAGCTCTCTCCTGAACCCAGCCCTCTGGCACTAACCAGTCTCATGTGGAGTCTGGGGGGAAGATGCTGCAGCGCGGTGGCAGCAGGATGGGAAAGGCGGATGGCAGCAATGGTGCAAAGCATTCCTAGCACAGCTCTTTGCACACAGCGTGTGGTGCTGTGTAAGACTGACCGCAGCGGGGCTCTGGGCAGGCCCAGCAGGGATCATTCCCCTTTCACAGCGGCACAGGGTGGGGCAGGCCACGGTCACAGAGCAAAGCAGCAGGACTTGTATGAAAGTGTGTGTGTGTGTGTGTGTGTGTGTGTGTGCGCGCCCCCAGATGCACAGCATGGTGGGGGGTTGGTGTTTGCTGGCACATTGATGGATCCCTTTCCTCCCCAAGACACAGCTTTATCCATATCTACTCAGGCATCCAGGCAAGCCGAGGCGTTCGCCATCCCTGCGGATAATGACCGGGCACACAAGGATGATCTCCCTATTGATGGCTGGTTGGCGGGTGGCCCCAGACACCCGCAGCTGGGAGAGTGGAGAAAAGAGAATGCCTCCCTCCCCCACGACAACGTTCTTGGTTCTGCTGCAGTTACCCCATCTGGTAGCAGCAGTTCAGCTCTCCGTCTAAGGGCCTCTAGGGCTGCAACAAGAGGGTTTAGAACAAAGCAAAGACTCGAGCAAAGGCAGAAAGGGAAACGCACAAGGAAAGGGAGAACTGGGTAGAACCGTGCAGCTAACTCAAGGGAGATACCCAAGGCTAGACCTGGTAGTGCCAACCCCAGGGGAATCCTGCTGTAGTCCTGATTTACACCAGTTTATGGGGGAGGAGAATCTAGCCCTGGAAGTGCCCTGAATATCACATTGCCCAAACCTTTTAGCCGGAGCAGAAGACAATTTGGTTCACTACAGAAATAATTCTAACCCTCACAGTCACCTAGTTACACTGGCAATTGGATTAACACTTAGCAGGGGAAAGTCAGTGTTGTTTTCTGAATTGATAAATATCGAGGTGGGGGGCTGATTCACTCTCACTCACAGGTGTAAATCAGGAATAGCTGCAATGAAGCCAATGGAAGTGACCCAGCAGGAGTCACCGAATCACCTTAGCAGCATTTCTGCCTCTTACTGATGATGGTCCTTCTCTCTCTGGTCTCACTTCCTTTATTCATTTTCCCCTACATACGTTTTGTCTCCCTCCATTACCCCAGACTGGGAACAACTTAGCTAAATCTAAGTCAAGCCAGGCAATAATTGAACCAGTCCTTGTATGATGCCAATGAACCTTCAGCTGTCCTGCAGTGAGCATGTCCCCTGTAGCTGTACACAACGCCAGCCCAGCCGCTGCTGTGTGTGTTAATTTGTCCAGCTGAGTATTGTGTTATCGGCTAGACAAGTGTGTCAGAGAGCCCTCGGGGGAGTGGGAGGAGAGAGAGATGAAATGGGGTTACAAGGAGAGCAGAGGGCCTGGCTGAAGTGACAAGCTGCCACTGCTCTCAAAGGAGCAGCTTGGGTTTGGGTACTTGTTTTAAATGTCCACATTCCCAGTCACTTTTTCTGTTCTTAGGGCTTAGCGCTGCCAAGCCCCCATCAGCAGTAGCCAATCCCACGTTCATGTAGAAACCCCCATCCACCCTGGAGCAAAGCAGCATGCAGCTTGGCCCTGTCGCCACGTCCCTGTGCAGCTGAGGGCTGTGCACAGCCATGACGTCATGGCGCTCTCCTGTCCTGCTGAGCCCGGCGGAAACCAGCTTCAAAGCGCCATGTGTCTGCAAGCACTGAGTCGGGTAATAATAATAATAATATTATAATAAAGGTGACCAGCCTTTCCTCCCCGGGGCACGCAGTGCTGGAGGGGAGCTGTGAACACTGACCAGCTGACCCTGCAGAGCTGGGTTCCCTGCATGTCACCCTGCATCTCCCATTCACTCCACTGCCAGTAGACGCTTTGCAGCTCGAAGTGGGGAAGGCCTCCCTCAGTCCTGTCCTCGTGCCCACCAGGCAAAGTGGCTGAACCAGGAACAAAGCCAGATTTAGCAGCACCAGCACGTGACTAATGACACAGATCATAGGTCAGGTTACATATGAGAGCGACTGCTCGCCACAAGCACTCCTCCCCCCCATTGCATACGGTCATCTCCATGGGCCCATACAACCAGATCTCTTGTCTGCCACAATGGCTTGACACCGCAGCTTCAGCGGGAGGGATGTGAGAGCCCCACAGTTACGGAACTGCCCCAGAGGAAGTTCCTTCCTGACCCTGATAGATAGAGGTTGGCTCATGTCCTGAAGCAGGTGGATTTATAGCTCTTCTGCATAACTTTCCTGAATTAATTGTAGCTTATGAAATGCAGAAAATAGAAAGCACAGAAACCAGGTGAAATTCCACCGGCCTGTGGCCCAAGCATGGAGCAGTTACATGGGAAAAGCTACCTTGTCAGTGCACCGCACAGCTGTTCTTAAACGTTCTGTCCTGTGACTGGGCCTGGACCCAAAGTCTCTTCTCTTCCTGGCACTTGTGTGCGTCACACCCTATGTCACACTCAGATCTTTCCCTCTGCTCGCTGCTGAACTTCTCTTTCGGATTCCCGGCGTCCCAGCAGCCCTAGCAAGGAGATAAATGGAACGTGGAAGGGCCATCACCCCTAATTTGCTGCTAAAGCCTCTCTGAGCCCTGAACTGACAGCTGTAACTGTAATTGGAATATATATTTCTCTGGTGATGAGCCGAGGGATCGATAAGCCGTTATGGCAGAGATGACAGTAAAATACAAGGTGCACCACAGGTTAGTCAGGGGAAGGACTTGGCAGTTTACAGGTGCCACCTGGTCTGGGAGGATTTTTTGATATCTGTATTGAGTGAATGTCTGGCCCCGCAGCATCTGGCCATGCCCAGCACTGACGGCAATGGATTCTCCTTCCAGATGTGCTGTTCTCGCTGCAAGCTGGAATCAACTCTGCAGTTTTCTGTGTTTAAAGGAAAACGAAGGAAAGACTCAGATTTCTTGCCTTTTACGGTCTCCAAAATGCAAGTCGTTGGGCAACCAGCTTCCCTGTCTCTTTAACAGAGATTTGCTTATAAAAAATAAAACAACAAAGCTGACGTGAGCTTTCCCCGAGTGTTAAACTGCTGCTAGGATCAAAGCTGCTGGACACAGGGAGCCCTTTGGACTGCAGCAGAACTGGGCAATGTCAGCGATTGGCCCAAACGAACTGGAAAAGCGGCTGCAGCAAAGCAGCAGACTGGCTGGGGAGCAGAGCTGGTCAGCCAGGTGCGGGCCTCCCGGAGGGGGACACCTGCCTGCTCCCGGGCGCAGCGGACACTAGGCAGCCGGGTCTGGAAGATGCGTTAGTCAGAGACGAGTCCCTGGGCTCAGTGCCAGGGTGACTGGATCGCTAGGCAGGAGATCAGAGTAGTTGGACTAATGGTCCCTTCTGCCTTAAACTCCATGAAGTGGCCCCTAGGGGCCTGCGACTGTTGCCTCTGCTCGCTCCTTCGTGGAGTCGGCTCACAGGGGGATGAGGGCCCAACACGCTCAGCCAGGACTGCTGACCAGGGTACCCAGGTGAACCTGCCAGGTCGTCTCTCGAAGGGCTTTTGCTCAGTGTTATTGCCACTGACCCTCGGCCTTGCTCTGCATGGAGCGCTGTGAACTCCCCTCACTCAGTGGCCAAGGAGGCAGAGAGAGGAGCCAGGCCAGCCTCTCCCTTGTCATAACTTCCTCACAATGGGAAACCCCCAGCTCCAGTTCCTAATCAGCACTCACAGTAAGTTACTAGCAATTACCTGAGCCATTATCATTGGCTTTATGGCCTCATTAATAATAATTGTCCAGAAAGGCGCTGTGATATTTTCACAATGAGAATCTATTAACCCATTAGCTGGAGGTGAACTGCCCTGTCTTTGAAGTTCCAGCTTGTTAATTGGCCAATTGCAACAAACAGGGACATTTGCCTAAGTTTCTGGACTTGCTGGGCCTGTCCCATGACCGGCATTTGACCCGTTCCAAGACATGCTGCCTTAGTACAAAACCAGTAATGAGCCATGGGCAATGATATGGGTAAGTTGTACTTCCCCCGCCACTCCGCAAATGGACCGTACAGTCTGATCATCCTAACAAGCAGAGTAATTTGCCGGGATGGTGGCTCCACACACGCTCACGTGCTGGGCTTTACTGAATGGTCCATGTGCTCTCGGCCACGCAGAGAAAGGCAGGAAGAGGAGGCCTCTCAGTCAGAGTGGGCTGTGCTGCAGGCGCAGAAATGGGGGTTCCCTGCAGTAAGGGGAGTGGGGGTGAAATAAATGTCTGTCACCTCTTCCACCTGGAGCAAAGGCTGGAAAAATTGTCCTTGTGGGCATGTGGCTTGGCTGTGGAAGGACAAGCTCCAGGCCAAACAGAGAGATGCAGGCTGGTCTTGTGCCCTGGACTGGGGTTCTGGTAAAGTGGGTTCAAGTCCCAGTTCTGCTACAGACTCCCTGTGTGACGTTGGGCAAGTCCCTTAACCTCCCTGTGCCTCAGTTCTCCCCCTGTACAGAATCTGATGCACCAGCTCCATGGTTTGTGCGGAGGAGTTAACCAGACTGTAATTGTTTCATTGCCACACACACCAGCTTGACTAAATCACATTCTAATATCCAGAAAAAGGTGTCTTCAGTTTCCAGGTGAGGCACAGGTCTTCAGCTAGGGAAACCAGCATCGCTGTGTCGACCTCTTGAGACCTGCAGAGCATGCTGCGGAACTGGACCATTGTTGCAGGGACAGTCTGTTTGACACCTGGCAACAGAAGGGAGTTTGGAATTTCACTTCCCAAAGGCGGAATTATTATTGTTGCTATTATTAAATAATGAGTATTATGTGCAGTACAATGGAGCCTAGAGGCCCCAGCGGAGCTCAGGGCCCCATACTGGTGGGAGGGGCCCAGGCAGACCCTGTCCCATGGACAGGTAAAGGGTGAAAGGGAAGGACCTTGCCCCAGGTCACCCTGCATGTGACCAGAATATTGTAAAAGTGTGTTCTGTGGTTCTTCCTGCTGTGACAGTTTTATTTATTCCAGATGCATCATTGATTTCCTAACTCGGTTTCCCTGTCAAGTCCTGGAATTCACAGGAAACCGGGACAAAAAACAAGTTACTTGAAAATGTTAAAGATACAGTAGAAACGTCCTCCGAACAATGATAAACAATGAGGAAGATAAATGCTGTGGTTGCAGCCGCTGAGATTCCTGGTCAATCAAGATTAAATGCCCAGGCAAATGCAAATGCTTCGAGTATGAGACAACAAGAGCCAGGCCGAAGATCTGCAAAGCGGAGGAAGGGCAAACCATGGGGTTTCCATTGCACCGTTCTGGTGTATCGTGTTCATTGCAGTAGCCCCTGGAGGCCCAGCTCCGTTGCTCTCGGGCGGCACACGCAGGTACCGTCTCTGCCCGGGCTGGACGTGGTCTGTCGGCAGGTCTGTCCCGGGCTCTTGGCTGCGATTGTTGCTCTATACCTGGCAATGTGGCTGAGTCACCATTCTGGGGAACATTCACTTTTAAACACGAGCAGGGCCCAGAGCTTGCTGCCAGCTGCCCAGAACCATGGGGGGGTTTCTGGGAGAGGCGGGAATGGCCTTAGAACACAGGCCAAGCTCCTCCACAAAGCTGACAAAAAGAGGCGGGGGGGGGGGGGGTGGAGATACACCTGCTCCGGAAGAAGGAACTTAGCTGGTCTCCCTGACGGAACAGCCCCCACCCCACCCCACCCAGGAAGTACAGGAAATGGGCTTCTTCCTCCTAATCTTGCTGCAACACCACACGCCTAGGCCTGTTTGAGTAGCACAGCCCCTTGGAAATGAGCAGTGACGAGTGTGGACAGCCGGGCCCCTGGCTCCCAGAAGGCAGGGATGGGGCTGGTCAGATTACCCCGCCTGTCTCCCTGGGGCCACGGCAGGAGAGTGCACGCAGTGAGGGCAGGCTGCGTTTCACAAGGCACTGGAGGAGGGCTGGGCTTGCAGGCTGTGGAAGAGCTGTCGCCGCGGCTCCATGGCTGCGCTCGCGGTTTGTGGCTCGCTCGGTCCCGGTGGGGACAAGGAAGAGTTCCACACAAAGGTCACTCGAGTTGGCCCCTGGGAAGCAGCCCTGTAAGGGGACAGGATAGAAGGAGACATGATTCTGGGGACTATTAACGAGCGCCCAGGTCTGGAGGGAGCATAACAATTGCTAATTATCATGAAGATCCGGCACCATCCATCATCCTAATCAGCGATTTGTCAATGCGAGTGTCACCGAAATGGCTGCGTCTTTCCTATTCGTATTAATCTCCCAGCATCTCCATGCTAATGAAGCGAGCGCATCGCTCGCTGGATCCTAGCCAGCTGCTTTCCAGCCCCCGCCCCCCCTTCGCCCCTGCTCTGTGGCTCTGGAGTGGGGGGCAGTAGCTAATACTTGGGATCTTTCTTTCCGGCCAGCTTTCAAGCTGCTAACTACATTTGGCTCGTGAATGAAGCTTCGTGCTCTCTGCTTCCATTGTGACACTGCCAAGAGGGACCAGGCTGTGCACTGACAACACACACCTGGTCAATGCCCAGGCCTGCAGCATGCTGGCTCCCAGACCAATGATCAAACCCATGGCATGATGGGAAGCAGGGAGTAGGTTTAAAAAAAAATGACCCCTGCAGCTCTCCCTGCAGATGGGTCCTCTCCGAGCGAACAAAGCAACGTCCCTGAAGAAGTGTCATTTGAGAGCCACTGCAGACGTGTTCCCGATTAACACGTAGCTCCACGGTGTTAGCACCAGGGCCATGCGACTGCTTCTCCCTGCCCTGCAGGCTCTGTGCACAGCCGGGATCTCTGCTGGCGGGGCGAGAGGGGGGCCCTTGGCCTTGCTGGATGAAGCAGCCAGTGGAGGCCAAGTCTGAAGTGACTCTTTGGGGCTCATCTGGTGTTGCAATGTCCATCCCAGGGCAGGTGGCCTTTGCAGGGGAGTTGGTGCACAGGGCATCTGCGCTATCCAGGGCAGAGGTAGCCTTGGGTGTCTTGCCATTTCCTATTGATGGTTGACAATAAGCCGGGCAGCGGGAGATGCCCTTCGAGCACAGGAGCTGTTTAACTGCACAATTAGAAATGAGGTTTTATCACAATGAGCTTGAAAAGCATCTTCCACCTCCAACAAAGGGAGGCCGTTATCACTGCACCACACAGCCGCCAGGGCAGGGCAGCGGAGCGGCTGGGAATGGCTGGGAACAAAAGCCAGCCGCAGACTGGGAATGAGGCTGCATTTGACGGCACTGGGGGAGGGAGGGTGGGTCGTGCAGCTGGCAGGCGTGGTGGCATGGGCTCTGTTACACCGACCCAGCTCGAGGACCTTGTTTCTGTTTGTTCAATTTTTGTTGAATTACAACAATCTGCTGCATAATGAGCCCCGTGATGCCGCCAGGAGCACAGGCTCCCTGGGGTGGCGCAGTAGCACTGAGGTGCACTGAGCTGTAATAAAGACGCGTGTGGAAGCCAGCAATATATCTCCGGTGACAAGGGGAGCAGAGGAGAGGCACCGTGGGTTATTTATAGGCTTTAATAAAAGCAGAGATAAGACAGCTCGTCGGTCCAAATTTTTAAAAAGCAGCATCTAATTTATGGGCCATAATTAAAAATGACCTTTAGGAGCCCCTGATTTATTAACAGGCCCAGAATGTTAGGGCTCAGTCCTGCCAGAAGCGCAAAGCAACACTGCAGAACCAGCACCGGAGCTGTAAACAGCAGGGCCGACAGCCGGGCCTGGCCCGCCTGGGCGCATCGCAGGGGAATGGCCGCCTGGGGAGAGCTGAGCCCGAGGCCCCCAGGAAACTGACCCAGCCTCTCCCCTGGGGGGAGCAGCAGCAGCTTTCCTTAGCGTGGCAAAGACACTGGCCTTGCAGGCTTTACTGTCTGCTGCTCTCTCTATGGCCTAGTCCTGCCCCTTCTCTCCGCCGGCCGAGCCGTGCCCTTTCCCCAGCTCACCATGTCCATCCCCCACTTGGCTGGTTTGTTTTCAGGCTCAGACATTTGGTGCCCCCCGGCTTCGTGCCGGCTGGGCGTGCAGAGAGGCAGAGGTTGCTAATGCTGCGGCGGGCTTGGAGTCTGTGTTCGTGCCAGTGGGCTACATAGCAGCGTCCTCCACCTCCTCTCCATTCTCCCCCCCGTAGCACGCTTGGTCCCTACCCTAAAGACTGGGGCCCTTGCCCAGGAGACTGGCTTTGACACAGCAACTCATTCTCATGCATTGTCTGGTCACAAGGGCAGCAGCACCACTGGGAGACGAGGGGGTCCAATTTCTAGCCATCCCGTGCGCTCTAGAATAAAACCCATTGTCATATGGCATATTGAACCTCAAGCCAAAGCAACTGCTCGATGGAGGGGGAGCAGTGGAGACATTACATCAGCGAGCTCCTTCCCTCTGCAGCCCAGCTCACAAAACAGGGCTGAAGGGCAGTAGCAGAGCTGGGGGAGGGGAAGCTTGTAGCAGTTTCCTGTACTTTTCCTTCCTCCCAGGCTGCTACACACACATCACAATCACCACATGGCATTAAAAATGTCGACTCAGGATTGCAAAGCTGGCGTCCTCTGATGAGCAGTTTTCAGCGGTGCAACCTAATTTAGACACAAGTATCAGTGTTTTGGGGCTTGCCTGGTCGTTCAGTGCGGCGGGAGGGGAGCGGTAGCCCATGCGTAGCGGAGTGCAGCCCTTACGCAGCATGGGGCTGGCTGGGTAGACATCCTGCTCGGCATGCTCCGAAGATAAACCTCATCTTCCAGTGGTTTTATGGCCAGACAGCACACAGCCAAATGCGATTACAGTCCCCGTATGGCATAATAGGAGAGCAGTTCACTGCTTTATGTACAATCATAAATGTCTCCATTAAGTTGCACAGTATTTAAATTCCATAATGGACTTGAACTAAAGCAGTCGTCTCGTATCGGAGTTAGAATGGCAGCTCAGACGTTCTGGAGTCACTGCTGTGCAATCCTGCACGTTCCCAGGACGAATTCAGGTTTTGCGTGGAGTAATCTTTTGCTTTAGTGATGCCCACTCCTGCTGCGGCTTCCCGCGTTGGAGCCTGTGCCGGGGCTAGCTGGCGTTCGATAGCAGGCTGCCTCCCCCGCGGCGTGGGGGCCAAACAGACCCCAGGACTGAGTGACGCGCAGGAACTGTCAGGCAACCGGCTCATTGACGCTGTGTCACGCGCCACAGCTTGGCAGAACCTCAGACAGCAAAGTTCTGCCAGGCTGTGACCTCGGATCCTCCCCCACCCCAGCACCCGTTGCTCAGGAGGGGTGAGGAGCCGCCAAGGGTTCCCTGAACGCCGGGCTCTGTATGAGGCAGCCCTGCAGCCTGTGCCCATAGTATCCCCCACCCACCAAGCGCAGTGCATGCCTATCCCCTTTGGGGATTCAAACCCTGGTGCAGCGCACTACGGCCAGTGCACGAGAAGCAGGCACTGCACTTTGGCAGTGTCTCTGCAGCCATTTGCATCAGCAGCTGCTTTTACTGGGACCTACAAAACCCAGCGGCTGGTACCTGATCCATCAGCTATTCAGTTCCAGAGCAGGTCTGCAGCAGCCCTTGAGTGCCAGCCCCTCACTCAGGCTTTGGGCCCAGCCTCTGCCAACCATGCCCTGGTTATCCAGAGAGCCCTCCCCTTTGCAGCCAGATGTTCAGTCAAACCCACCATGAGTAGAGATGATTGTGCATGGCAGGGGAGGGGATGGATGAGCCCCTGATAGATGCAGAGCCCCTGCATTCCCTGCTGGAGGAGGAGAAGCGGGGCAGGTGCTCAGCATCTCACCAGGACAGCTGGGCAGGAATTAATGAAAGACTCACCCCTATCTCGAGGTAACGGCTTCCAAAGACCCAGGGCCAACAGGGCCAGAGGAGCTAACTGTGCGAAGCAAAGGGCAGCCGGAGCTGCAGGCCCAGTGCTGAGATACGCTCGCGGTTCGTATTTCAAGGCGGTGCAGGGAATGATATTCAGTCATGGCGGTTTTATTCTGTTAAATATTTTTAAGCGAATCCTATTAAACCTCAGGAAGAGGCGAGATTGATGGGGCAATGACAATGCTTTTTGTGAGATTTAGGTGCTCTGGAGCCGTGGCAATTGCACCTCTGAATAAATAGCCATTGGAGGCTGTAAATATAAACTTCCCAGGGTAAGTGGTATGTAAATTGGCAATATTGTACATCTCCTGAGAAGAACAGACTCTGGGACCCAGATTGCATTCATTGTGCCTGTTTCTGGACAAAGTTAAATTAAGTGAAGATATAATGCAGTTTCTGCGGGGAGAAGTAGAATTTATTACAATGGCTCGTGTGAGCAAGAGCAACAGAGTTATTCCCTCTGCATGAACTCATAACCAGGAGCTCTGAAGCAATTTCTCTGTGTGTGTGTGTGTGTGTGTGTGTGTACACGCTTGATGTTAGTGAGACTCAGGCTATGATGCGGCTGCCTTTGTTATCTCATTCAGAAGTCGATATGCCTGTCTAGTACAGTCTGAACTCGAATGTCGGCTCTTCCAGGCTATAGTCCATCACCCAGCAGGTATGTGGGGCCCCTGACCTACCAGCTACCCTGACTGCATGGAGGGTGGGTCAGGAGTTTGTTCACACACCTAAAAGTTCCTGTTGGGGTGAAGCGCCAGCCCTAGGGGAGGATGCAATTGTACCGGCTGCGTGTGTGTGTGTGTGTGTGTGTGTGTGTGTGTGTGTGTGTGTGTGTGTGTGTGTGTGTGTGTGTAATACCGTGAGTGTGAAACTGACTCTGGACAGCTATCATGTTGTGCCTATTGGTTTAGTTGTGTTAATTTATTGCTGCTCTAACCTTGCCCTGCAGATGTGAGGCTCAGGCTGGCAACCAGGACGGGAACACTCTCCCCTTTCAGGTCTCTGGGGTTTGTGCGGTACAGGTACAGCAGGGTCACACACGTTTGCTCACTCCCTCTCCAGTAACTGCGCAATGGCACCATCCCAAGTACACTGGCAAAAAAAGAGGAATGTAGATAGGAGAAGCCCATGAGCTGCAGTCTCAAGTCATCAGGTTGCAAATACACATGTTAAGAAGGTCGTTAACTTGACAAGTTCCAAGAACTCTGATGGTCTTCCAGCTGTGGCTCAAGGGACTAGTAACAAAGACATCAGATCTGCTGAAGTCCTAGTCCTGCCAGAATAATTCCATGTTCGATTTCCCACCATATCCTGTGGCTGGGCAACGCTAGCATCTAGACTGCGGGAAGCCCCTCCAACGCGGCACAGTAAGCTGTAGTCGTTTCAAACAGCAGCTGTGGTTTTGGCGTCCCCTCGCACTCTCCATGAATGAAAACATCGCAGGACTGATTCAGCATGTGCCCTGCTGGGAGAGGAAATCCCATGAGCCAGATCAGACATGGCCTTTTCGGGAGGCTGAAGCATGTTATGCAACTTCCCAGCTTTCCTCAGCCACACAAGACACGTCCTGAGCCCTTCTCATTTGTAGCCTTGGAAGTCTCAGTCCTGACATTACCAGCGAGGGACATTCGTGCTGGAATTGACCGGAATGCAGAACGGCCATTGCAGTGGTGTAGCCCATACACTTCACTCATCGCATTAGAAACACGTGGCAAAATGTCATGCTTAAGTGGAGGGGACTCACCAAATACCTGCCATTTGGGAAGATCCCTTTGATCTCCACAGTCTATCAGTCAGGGTCAGGAAATGCAGTTGCTCGCATTAAAATAGCTTTTGGCAAAACAATAAGAAAGCAACCCCACTCAACTGCCCAAGAGAGATCCTGGAGTTCCGGGAGTGCACAAGGGTAGGCTTTGAATCTCTCTCCTTGCTACGCAGAATGAATAATTTCACCCACCAACTGAAGGTCCTTCCACCATCACATAGGTGAGATTTGCCTGTCTAGCCAATAAGACAGGCAAAGGGTCAGAGAGAACAGACTCACCCAGAGTCACAAAGCCAAGCAGTGACAGAGATGCACTCCAGATCTCCTGAGTACAGTCCAGTGCCTGGCCACTGGTCCACGCGACCACTTTCCAGCAGGGCGGAATTTGGCCCTTTGTATTTGTTAGCCAAACCAGGGGTGCCCTGAGGACAGCAGTCTCAGTAGGGCAGACCATTTGATACATAGCAGTTTTACAGCTTCCTGAAAGTTTTCCATTTTCTGTTAAAATATGTGACGGTATGTTTAATATCTGCACTTGGGCCAGGTCCTCAGGTTTATGTCTAAATTGGTGATGCCTGAATCTTGTTTTCTAAAGCGCTATGCTGCATTTGTGTGCGAAGAAGAAAGAAGGTTTTCCAAGGGTCTGTTACATTTTCATCTTTAGGATGTATTAATTGCATTGCCTGGTAGGATCGGGGTGGATCTCAGCTCTTTAATTTGTTTTCAGATGTTGACACACTGTGTTGCTGTATAAAGCAGAGCTGTACATTACATCGTTACATTGTCTTGCATGGAAATGTGATGTGTCAAACGTCACAGCGCATGCTGTCATAATGAATCGAACTTCTGAAAATAAACTTTCTTCTCCGAACAGACCCACCACTGTCAATATACAATCTGCCACACAATGGCCATTGAATGCAAATTACTTTTGCTAGCAACTTGCAGAAGTGGATGTTTTTAATTACTATTTATAACATGGGTGGGGCTGCAGAAGGGAGGGAAAGACATCGCTACCCAAGTACATGTTACAGACACAATGGAAAACCCCCAATCCAATCCATACACACAGCGCTGCCTTTGCTGGGGGGCCTGCCACAACACGAGCTGTGCCACGCTGGGCACTCTGCATGAATACGGCATCGCTCAGAATAACAAAGAGTCAGTATTGTGCATTCAAGTACAATGAGTAAAAGAGGACTAGACAATTCACCAGGTCCTTAGCTGGTGAAAATCAGTGCAGCTCCATTAACGTCAATGGAGATATGCCAATCTACAGCAGCTGAGAATCTGGCCCTACAGATAAGCAATATGGCTGAATAAAGGTTGCCAGAGAAATTATGGGCCTGGTTTTTGTAAGTCAGCAGGAGGTGCGGGTGCTCAGTACCTGGGGACATCTGGTCATGTGGGCTCAATCCTGAGGAGCGCTTTGCTCCTGGCTTCAAGACCCCTTCATTTAGCTGCTGGATTCCTCAGCATTAGCATTGTGCCGTGACACAGGCTCTGGCATTTCATGTCTCGGGAGCTTTCGTTTGTTTTTATACATTTCATTTTAGTCACCAAAAAGGGCGATGCCAGGAGAAGGTGGTGAATTAGAGACAGATGTGGAAAGATGATTCTCTGCACTTGCACATGAATATTACAGTACAGCCACCGGGTACAACCCCTGCATTCTATAAACCATGTGTAAGTGGGAGAGTAAATTGTTCAAGGTATTTTAACCAGGAACGAAGAACTAAATTAGGCTTTAGTGCATCCCGCTGTTATTGTCTCCTGTAAAACAGGATAATTAACGAGGGGAGATTTGATGAACAATTTAACAGTCAGCATGTAAAAACAGAACATTTTTGAATGGCAATTTATTTTTAAACAATCCCCACCCGAATCAGCGAGCATGAAGTCACTCTAAAAAAAATTAATCGCCTGCTTGTATAATCTTTGCACTAAGGGTACAGCTGCACTGCGGTACCAGACTCGCCACACGGCCGAGGCTGGCCCAGGCTCGTGGGGCAGTGGAGATGTTCAGAGCCAGGGCTCTGGGACCCTCCCCCCTCATGGGGGCCCTGCTAGCATGAGTCAGCTGACCTGGGCCAGCCAAGGGTCTTTTATTGCAATGTAGCCATACCTAGCCCAGAAAGGACCCTCCCACCCAGACAATTACTTAGTAATTTCCAAGCTGGAACAAATTGCAGGCTATGTTTGCACAGAGCGTGATCAGAACTTGTCTCAAATGCCGGCATTTCCCAGATCGCTATGGAGAAAGGGACAGGAGGGCAAAGTTTAACAGCATCTTCATTTTCAGCGTGGCTGCTGGGCCAGCGGCGCCAAAGGGCTTGGAACACAGACGGCCTCCCTTGGAGGCGGTTTTCATACAGCCAAGGCGGGGGATGGGGAGGCTGGAATATATTTGTAGACGCCGACAGGAGCGTGAGCAGACTCCGAGGCAGAACTTTCTTGGGGGCTCTGGAACAAATGCCTGCAGGAATGAAGGATGATCCCACACCTCCTGCTGCAAGTGCCAGGCATGTTTCTCCAACCAGCTGTCTTTCATGAACGCCGAGCACCGGGTTTTAAATCCCTACCCAAACAAACCACAGCGCAGCACACAGCTGTTCCCGCGGGAGACAGAAGGAACCACCAGTGACAGATATTCGTCACAACGCTTCATGTGCAATATTGCGGGTGACAGAGGGATACGAACCTGAACCGAACAGCCCAGACCAGGCAGGCTGGGTTTTCTTGGCATTAACGGTGATTTACACTGGGCGCGTGACACTGCCCAGGATCGGGGGAAACGTTTCCCTTGGCGCTTGCTGGAGTATCTAGGAACATTCGGCCGGGATTTGGCCCTCAGCCAGCCCTGCCATTCCTGCCGGATGCCCTTGGCTAGCTGCAGCTCCCTTCCCCCACTCACCGAGTCCCTCACAGCTCCGACCCAAACCCTGGCCCTGCGCTCTGCAGGGAGGGGAGCAGGCCTTACAGCAGGGCATTGGGAATAACAAAGGGAGAGGAACGTGTTCTCCGGTCATGTCACCCAGACGTGCACCAAGCGACAGCTGCTGCCTCCCGCCCAGCCCCCCCGCACCCACTTCCCCAGGCGTCACCCTCCGCCAGGGCAAGGCTGGGTTAACACAGGCCTGACCCAACATGCAGGAGCTTGGCGGGGGCTTGGAGCTGGAGCTCAGGGCCCATTGTGAGAGAGGATCTTTGCAACCGCTGAACGCCTTGGGTCTGCCCAGTGGGCGTGGCAGCTGAATTCAGCTGGATGTCATCCTGCTAAGGAGTGACGCTGCCACCTGGCCAGGGAGGGCGACTGGATGGGAGAGCAGGCCGTGAAAGGCAGCTTGGCCTTCTGGAGGCGGCACTGGCTGGTGGCTCCGGAGAACTGGCATCTAGTCTCAGCTCTGCCACGGACTCCTTGTGTGACCACAGCCTTGTCGCTTTCCCCTGCATGAAATGGGGTGAAATACTTTCTCCCACTTGTGCCTGCCCTGCCCCTTAGCCTGCCAGCTCTTTGGGGCAGGGACTGGCCCTGATTAGGTGTCCGCACAGGGCCCGTGCAACGGGGCCTCTCGCCCCAGCATACTGCAAAGAGTAAATCATAGCAAAGGAGCTGAGGAGGCACCTGGCTTTGCACTGCTGGAGCGGGCCGGATGGAGGGATTACGACAAGACAGCAGATGGCCTCTCCCTGTTCTTATGGGCAGGGCGACAGCTCTTGGCAGAAGGTCTTTTCCTGCTGAGAACAGGCAGGACCTGCCAGGGCGGGTGCTGGGTAACAGCCTCGGGCGTTGCCCAATGTCCCTGCAGGGCAGGCCAGCCCTGGCGCTCTCCCCGGTCACCGAGCAGCAGGCCCTGCTTTGCACACCCACCCCAGACCCTCTGCCAGGCCTGGTAGATGGAACCGAGCTGCTTCCTCGGCAGGCAGCTTCTGGTGCCCCTCCCCAGACAGACGCACTCTCCGCGTTTGCTGGGGGCTGGATTGCCAGGCCCGTTCTGGGCATTCTGCCCTCCCCCACTGCGGCCTGGCCGGGCTTGGCCTGCTCATGCCAGGGGCACAGGTGTAGCCTCTTGCCGTGATACCGACTGCCCAGCCCAGCCCTTGGGATCAGGCGGGATGCGGCTGAGGAGCTGGGACTCCGCTCTCGGAGGCTGCGCGGGGTCTCAGCTGGGCGGCTCTTGAGAAATAAATGTCCTGAGCTGAGCACGGTGGTTTGAAACAGGCCCAGATAACTGCCAAGGAGTGTGCGTGATCTCACTCCGTTACTTCTAACACAACGGCGCTGCCCAGCGAATGTACAGGAGCAGGGAGCTCGGTTACACCCCAGTCACTCAATGGATGAGGTATGAAATGAACTCTGAGATGGCTGAACGCCTTGGAGATGCTCTGCGGAGGGGGGAGTAGGCTTAGTTGATGGCCAGTAACTTAGATCTCCTGGGCTGTTGCTCTGTGAGCCCAAGAAAAACAGGGAGAATGCAAGAGCTCTTTGGTCAGTGTGTGCATGTGTGTGTGTGTGTGCACACGCGTGTGTGCACGCATGTATGCGAGTGTGACATGTTGAATAACATGGAGCAGAAACACTTGGAAAGACACAGCTTTCTCCCCTGATAGCTGCACCGTGAGCACCATGTCTGCAGCGGGTTTTAGTTACACACCGATTCTGTGCTATGCCTGGAAAGGATGCTGGTCCTGGAGACAAGCAAGCAGCAGCATTGAATCCTGCCTGGACCCAAGCAGAGCACAGCCCTGCCCTGCTGTCAGTCTGCTGTATCCAGCTAGACATTCTTGACCTTCGTACCCAGCAGGCACCAAGGGACTTCCCAGCTGTTTGCTGTTTCTGGGTAGATTCTTGCTCCGTGGCTCCAGGAAGCTGCGCACAAGTGATTTCTCTGTAACCCTCTTTAGGGGGGAGTGGCCAGGACAGTAGGTTTTTATTAACACTCAACCCTTGCTCTGTTGGGACAAAGAGGAGCGAGGCGCTTGTGCCGCAGGGGGGCGGGGAGAGCTGGTGTGTGCTGTGAAGGGAGAGAGGGTGTATGTATGTTGGGGGAGGGAAGCAGGCGTCTAACACTGTCTTGGAATAACCCCCAGCATCCCGTTGAAGGGCAGCGGGAATGGAGATCCTTAGACTACAGGCACTTGGGGGCGGAAGATCAATAAAAGTGATAAATAGTAAGACCCACACGACGCCCCTCTGCAAACAGGCATCGATTTCTGGTTCGCTTGCTTTCCCCACAGATTGTTATAGGCTGAGTTTGTGAGAAGGTGGGAGTTTGTCACTTTGTTATATCCATGTTGTAACTGCTTTATGTGAGCTGGAGTAACTGATGGCCTGTTTATTTCTTTGTGTATTTTAAAGGGTGTCCACAGTGTTGGATGGGTGCGGTATTATTGCAGAGAAGCAAAAATCAAAATAAATTAATTTGGGCCAAGATTACTAATGCGACATCACAGGAAAATAATTTCCTAGAACTAAACGGCTTAGGTTTCCATGAGCTTAATGTATGAAAACAAATAGAGATTGCACTACCCAGGACAGCAGCCCCTTTGGGCACGTGTGAATTTGTAATAGGGGTTGTGTTTTGTAAGCAGTCTATTGATTATGAATCATTCAGCTGTTTATATCAGTCATATCAGAATGCAAAGGAGGAATTTTCCTACATCTCACTTCTCCTCTAAGAAGTCTTGATCACTGGATAAATATATACAGGCTCAACTGTACTCAGTGCAATTTCAGCATAGAGATTCATGGAATAAACATCGGATGAGGTGCAGTCTATCTGCTTGACATTTATTAGTGGTGTCAGTGTGGAAAAGAATGTATTTTGATGTGGGTCTGCAGTGGATTAGTAGATGGTGGCTTTTAAAGCAGTGCCAAAAGGATGAAAAAGGATAAAGAGGATGTATAGGCTCAGATCAAAATTTTGTCAGACTTCTCTTGTCAGTGAGGAACTGGGAATAAAAAGGAAAAAAAAATCACAGGGAAAGTTGGAGAGCTTTGAATATTACACACAGTAAGCAGGCATGCCGGACGACTCCCATGCACGGAGGGATTACTATGTTCTTTTCTGATTTCATCTTAAAAACAGGAGCACTGGTTACAAGACAGCAGCATACGGGATTTTATTTTCAAGCAGGATGCAGTTTAGTTAGAGAAGAAAGCCATAAAATATCATTGCAGAGAGCAAGAAGTTACTGTTTCTTGTCAAACCGGTGGTGAGGAACATTTCCCCCCTTGCACCGAGATAGAAGGGTTGATTGGAAGTGTCTGATCTGTCCATGGTGCTGATTTTTCAGCCCTATCAGTGCGGCATGTAATCAGACTGGCTCAGCCCTCAGCACATGCAGAAAATAAAGAGGTGATGGCACTTTAATCACAGGGGAAATATCCTAAAGTGACGTGTCACCAGGATGGATTTTGTTGCATGGCCTTTTGCTCTGATCCCAGCTGTCGCGGAGATGCTCATGCAATCAACTACATTTGGTAAACTTCATTTCAGCTGAGTGCTCACCGGGGCCGAGCCGGCTGTATCTGGCTGGTGTCTCAAAGTGCAGCTGGAAGTGAGCTGCAATCCTGTCTGGACATTTGAACGAAGGGAAGTCCTGGTTAGGGCACGTGTGGGAAGGAGAGTTAGAACCTATGGCCGGCTTTGCAGTTGGAGTTCATTGGCAGAGCAGTCTTGGCTGGGATAGAGGTTCGGGTTTATACCCGCGGAGAACATGTAGGTCAGAAATTTCTCACCTCCTGCAGTGCAGCTTCTGCTTAGCATCCTACGTCTTGCCACCATACAATGACAGAGGCTCCACTTACAGCCGCAAGTGTATGGGGAAGGCACAGAGCCCACCTCAGAGAGCTTGGAGCCGACCCCCCAAGGCCTGCGGGAACTCAACTGCTGTCAGGTTACGTCGGGACACAATTACAACTTCAGCAGTCTCCTCCACAAGCACGGGCAGGCAGCAGGCCTTGCTCACTAGGGCCATCCTTGTTTATAGCAAGACAGCAGCCAGAGACCCCAGCCAAAGCAGAGCCCCAGAGTGCTAGAGTCATACAGATACACCCGTATAACAAATGACAGTCGCTGGCCCAGACAGCTCACAGTGTCTCTCTGGGCTGTCATAACGGCCACCATGGGGAGGCTGGGCTGGTTCATGTTCCACCTCCAGTCCGCTGCACAAAGTCCAGTTACTCAAGCTTTGCAAGGGAGCATGAGGATTTCACCCCAACACTCTCACCCTGGGCAACCTGAGAGTCAGCGTCAGGCCCCAGGGCGCATCCCCCATTCCCTTCCTACAGCCACACAGATGCCACCCGCAGATTTCATTCCAAGGGGGTAGTTTATAAATATCGACTGCAGAGGGTGGGTTACCATAACCCTCCATGACATCACCCCAACCAGGCAACACTTGTTTCAAGGAGCCTGAATCTTCAGCACACACGGTACTTATACACCTCATGCCTCCAGGCTGCACATGCACAGATCTGGCAGCTGTGAGGTCTCCTCATTGTTCATGAGGGTAACAGACTATCTGCAGGGCCAGTTGGCAGTAAGACCTGAGACTACAGCCTAGAGGCTGCACCAAAACTCAGCACCCTTATTCCGTCAGCATCAGGCAGGACTGTAGCACACCCAGAATGACTCTCTCTGCACAGTTACAAGGCAAACCTTGCTGTGATGGCGATCTTAGCTAGGAAGTGGGGAAGAGGGGGGACAGAGGAATGGAAGACCGCTGGGCAGGTGGTAGCAGGGACAGAGCTCTGTGCAAACCTCCCTGTTCTTATATTGTATTGTTACCTTCCATGTTCATTTCCAAACAGCTGTTCAGCTATTCTGAGCCATCCCAGGCCCTCTGTTGTATAAATCACACAATGCAGCTGGTCAAAGTGACTGTCATTAGATGTAGGTGTCTGAGGACGGGGGAGAAGTGGGGGCAGCTTAGGCGCCGTTATTGATTGGAGGAATATTTCAAACTGATCATTTATTTTCATTAGGCTTCTGCAGATGTCTTCATTGCAGTGTCCCCTATGTAGGACGACATCTGTCCTCGGGAATGCGTTAATTGCGTTTTCCTCGCTGTACGCAGCACGTAGCTAATGCATTCTGGCTTCATGAGATTAGCCACCCCTTGTCCTGAGGATGTTGTCATGTTTTCAAATGGCTTCAATCAGAACATTCCAGACACTGGCTAGTTCAGGAGATAATAAAACTGAAACCTCATTCAGCCGGGGTGAGTAATGGAGGAGCATTCCCACCCCCACCCATCCTGGCGTTACATCTGACACAGCTGACAGGCCCCAGGATATCGACAGAACACAATTAACTCCCATGTCTTGGAGGCCTCGGCCGGGTGTGGTTACACACCGCTCAGGAGGAAGAGCTTTGCCACAGGAACTGGGTTTTCAGCGACACTGCCAGAGCAAACCGCATGGCAAGATTCAGTGACCGGCCAGGGAAATAGTCAAGATCAAAGCTTTGATTTCCAAGTGCCTGGAGAAAGCAGCAGCACCAGGGGGCTGGTCTCAGCAACCACAGCAGGAACTCGGGGAGAATGTCCCCAAAGCAAACTCCACGAGGCAGCCAGTGAATCCGGTTGATGCCTGTCCCTCCCCCTCCCTCGGGAAAGAGCCCAGTGCTCCGTAAAGCTGCGTGTAGCCCCCTGTAAACACCAAACAGGGCACTCTCCCCAGTGCATGAAGGGACAAGGAAGGGTTTACACTGCCCTGGGTCTGCAGCTCCGTAACATGCTCCCCACCCTCAGGGAAGCCACCGCCCAAGGCTCCTGTTTAATCAGAGTTACAACACCCAATCAGGGAACAGATGCCATACCACGTGACTTGGGTGACCAATCACACCACCTGGCTATGTAATAGCCAAGGCAGCATGGCACACCCATCTGCCTGCTACATTGGTAAGAATCATTCCCTACAGCGAACAGATTGAGGGAAAGCACCACCCGTTTGCAGTGAGGAAAGAGAGGGATGAGTGGTCCCCAGCTAGTAGTTAGATCAGGTCTAGTAGAAAGGTGGAGGGGACGACGTTTCTGAAATGTGACTCATTACCATGCAGTGAATTTTTGAAGGATAAAGATTATATATTGCATTTACAAGACTCCCCAGGGGACTAGCTAGAACCTGGGGAATGCACATCTTAGCCACACCCCAGAGGGCTGTTATTTATTCTTCAGGGCAAAGACTGTCTTCTACTCTGTTTGCACAATGCCCGGTGCATTGGGGCCCCATCCTTGGCTGGTCCTTAGCCACTACCACAGTAACGCACATTAAATAATAATCCACATATCCCTGGCCCCCACCAGCCGCTTCCAGAGTGGGACAAAGAATGAAAGTCCAGCAAAATGTCAGCTAGAAAGATCTGTGAGGGGAAAGGCTACTGCAGTCAAGCCAGGTTCCCTGTCAGGTTATGATAAAGGAAATGGCCATTCAGATGTAGGGGTAAGAAAGGGGACCAAGGCCAGAGAGAGCCCCCAGAACGTGGCCCTTATTTGTTCTGAATAACACGTGATTTAACCACACACTTTGGTTACCAGGAAAAGAAACACAAGTTGGAGGCTTGCTCATAGCACAAAGCTCGACAGCACTTTGATTACTCGTCAGCACAACCGGCCCCTCTCAGAGAGCCTAGGCCCAGCGTAGCAGCGGGTGCCAAGCCAGTGCTGTGGGGCGTCTGTGTTAAGTGCTGTACTGGGAGACCTGGTCAGGAATGAGGTGCACCAGCAGAGCTGCGAGTGGGAAGTGTAGCCAGCCCCTCCCTGCGCTCTGCCTAGCTCTAACCAGCACTGTCGGTCCCTCTTTGTAAGGACACTAACCATTTACAAGAAACTCGCTCCTGACACCTGTGCTGGTTTCAGCTGCCTGCTGAAGAGGGAAGAGCCCTGCTGAGCCTTTGTGGCTGGATTCTCAGCTCGCCAAGCCTTGCCTGGACTCCACAGCCTGGGAGACAGACTGTGGCTTTGTTGGGCTCAGCCCTGGACACAGGAGCGTCTGCTGTCCTACAGCGGCAGCGCCTCTCCATTAAAGCTGGCAAACCTCCTGCTACGCCTATTCCCTTCCAGAGGTCGGGCCAGTGGAAGCGAGACCGAGTGATCTAACATGAACGGAACCGACCCTGGCATTATTCCTGCCGATCCACCCCGCACAACCCTAGCTGAGACCAAGTGTGACATGGCAGGGTGTGTGTGTGTGTGTGTGTGTGTGTATTCTTTTTCCACAACGTAACAATAGATAATTAGTTTCCTCTGTTTACCTATGGCAGGAATCTGTTAGCATAATTTAGTGTATATTCCACAAGGCATATTGGCCAGCATTAAAAGAAAAACTAGTTTGATCTAATGAAAGAGAATAAAATATAAAGAGGCAGAAGCAAAGATCATCAATTTTCAATGGGGCTTGGGGATTCTTTCCTTGATAACACAGGATAAAAGTAAAACTTAGACCCTGTTCTGAGGAAGCCAATTTGCCCCCTAAAGAAATCCGAGAGTGCATTTATTAGTGCTTACAACATCTAATGGCTTCATCACACAGAGACAAATTGCTCAGAGATACGGGAAATGAACTGAGGTAAAATGAGACAACGGGCGTTCGGCTTCAGGGACGTCAGCAAAGCAGCTGCTGGATGGCACTTCCAGCTACTGCGTAAGAGCATTTAACACAAAGCTGTTTGTCTGGGTCAGAATTGGAACCCGAGTGCAGTTAGGGCTTTGCATTGTATTCTGGGGAGCCGCTGATGCTGGGTGACCTGCCCCATTTTATTCAAGAAGGGAACTGGAGCGTCCAACTCCCTCTCTCCAGAGTTGCAAAAATCTCCTGCCAAAAACTGAGCTTGGAAAAGAGCAAAGAATCCAGCTGGGTGAGATTGATTCCTTTGGTTCCCATTGATCCGCTCCTGAAGCCAGTGATTCACTTGGGATGTTCCAAAGTAGGGACTGCTTCTCTGGGGGAGACAGTTTGTCTCTGAAGGGCAGGGCCTGAGGAATGTGGAGCTGGCTGCGATAGTTTGATACTGTATGTTGGCCTGGCTCCGGCCTTCTTTCCGTATACAAGTGTTTAAGTGAAGCATCTGGAGTGGTGCTGGCAGAAAAGAGAGTTCAAAGGTCCCCTACCAGCCCCCTTCAGAGTGCTGAGGGACAATGCCAGAACTCCTAGCTCTAGTCTCCTGCCAGCCATTAGAGAGGAAGGACAAAGCCAGTGAACCTTGGAGGGTTTAAGGATGCTCTCTTGGGAGTGCAAGCAGGGAGCAGACACTCAGACACAGGAACCCATGGCGATGGCTAGAGAGGCGAGGTCTAATGAGGTTGCCTTTATGGGGCGGTAGGTAAGGACCACACTTTTCTCTAAGGGGCCATTGCTCACTGCCACTGGCACTAGCTTCCCGGGGGGAGAAGACACAAGGGCCCAGAACCCAGCTGCACCTGCAGGGCGCTGAGCAGCTGGCAGACAGAGTGCAGTAGCCGGGTCCCAGAGTGGGGGAATTGCGTGGCAGGAAAGGCAGGAGCCTATCACCTGAGGGGAAGAGCTCAGAGAAGCCTGAGCGGGGTAGAGGTGCAGCTACCCCTGTGACTGTGACAAAGGCTTTTTGCCAGGAGCTAAGACATAAGAACATAAGATCGGCCATACTCGGTCAGACCAAAGGTCCATCTAGCCCAGTATCCTGCCTTCTGACAGTGGTCAGTGCCACGTGCCCCAGAGGGAATGAACAGAACAGGTAATCATCAAGTGATCCATCCCCTGTTGCCCATTCCCAGCTTCTGGCAAAGAGAGGGTAGGGACACCATCCCTGCCCAGCCTGGCTAATAGCCATTGATGGACCTAGCCTCCACGAATGTATCTAGTTCTTTTTTGAACTCTGTTACAGTCTTGGCCTTCACAACATCCTCTGGCAAGGAGTTCCACAGGTTGACTGTGCATTGTGTGAAAAAATACTTCCTTTTGTTTGTTTTAAACCTGCTGCCTATTAATTTCATTTGGTGACCCCTAGTTCTTCTGTTATTGGAAGGAGTAAATAACACTTCCTTATTTACTTTCTCCACACTAATCATGGTGCTATAGATCTCTATCATATCCCCCCTTAATCGTCTCTTTTCCAAGCTGAAAAGTCCTAGTCTTATTAATCTCTCCTCATACGGAAGCCGTTCCATACCCCTTATCATTTTAGTTGCTCTTTTCTGAACCTTTTACAATTCCAATAGATCTTTTTTGAGACGGGGCGACCACATCTCCATGCAGTATTCAAGATGTGGGTGTATCATGGATTTATATAGAGGCAACATGATATTTTCTATCTATCCCTTTCTTAATGATTCCCAACATTCTGTTGGATTTTTTGACTGCAGCTGCACATTGAGTGGATGTTTTCAGAGAACTATTCACAATGACGCCAAGATCTCTTTCTTGAGTGGTAACAGCTAATTTAGATCCCATCATTTTATATGTATAGTTGGGATTATGTTTTCCAATGTGCATCACTTTGCATTTATCAACATTGAATTTCATTTGCCATTTTGTTGCCCAGTCACCCAGTTTTGTGAGATCCTTTTGTAGCTCTTCGCAGTCTGCCTGGGACTTGACTATCTTGAGTAGTTTTGTATCATCTGCAAAATTTTGCCACCTCCCTGTTTACCCCTTTTGCCCACATAGCTCTGCCCAGTGCTAGGCAATGCTGACAGGAAGCGTGAACTGGGGTGGGGGTTTCTAAATAGATCCCTGACAATTTCCTCTCCTCATTTTTAATAAGCTGCTCTCAATCTTAAATTAGTTTTGGACATATGTATTGGAGATAGGCTTTTTATCATGGTGCGTAGACAATACTCATCACCCCAGTGTCCTAATCCCCACAGCACACACACACTCATTACACTATCCCTGCATTCATTATAACAAATTGAATTCATTACAACTCTATTTATTACTTTGTGCACACGGGCCCCATAATAACCTTGCACGCTATTTATCACCCAGTTCATTACGAGGTGGGCACAGAAGTTATAATACGCCCCTATGCAGAGTACAACATCCACATGCTCACCACTCAGTGTGTGCTCATTTCAAAGCTCAGCCCATCAATTACCACCCCTCAGAATTCATCCTCACTTCCATACGCTATCAGAGCTAACAGATGCAGTTACCACACCCACCGCTTCATTTCAAGCCTGGATGGATTTAAGCTCTGGCTCCTGTATTACTTACAATGTCCTAATGTATCTTCTGGGAGAGGAATGCTGCCATTGGCTTAGCTTCTTCCCAGGGCTTCACATGATCTGGGTCCTTCTCCCAGCTCTGCAAAAGCCTCACTCTGTGTCCCTGGACTCACTCTCTGTGCCTCAATTCCCCTTCTGTAAAAAGTGGAGAACCACCCTTTGTCTATTTAGATTAGAATGACTAAAGCCCTGGAAAAATTCTCAGATGAAGAGAGACTGAAAAGACTGGGATAGTTACCTGAGAAAGGAGATGGACAAGGGGAGCCCTGATAAAAGTTTATCAAATAGTGGCCGGTCTAGAGATGAGAGATCAGGAGCTTCTGTTGTCCTTGTCCCACAGCACAAGAACAAGGGGACAGTCCGTGAGACTGAAAAATGGATGAAAGGCAATAGTTTTTCACACAACTCATAATTGGACTGCGGAACTCACTGCCACATGAAGCTGCTGAGACCAAGCTCTTAGTAAGAGTCAAAGAGGGACCGAACATCTCTGTAGATAAGAATATCCAGTTAGAATACGGAGTGCGGATAGAGAGATTTGGAATGGAGAGAAAACCTCATGCTTCAGGGCATAAGCCAATCTCTAAACATTAGGGGTTGGGGCAGATTATCCCACAAGTGCCAACGGCAGCTTTTCCTGCCCCTTCCTCTGAAGCAGGTGGTGCCAGTCACTGCTGGAGATGGGACCCCGGAGCAAATCAGCTGGACAATTGCTATGTTCCTATGTAAGCTCTTCAGGTCAGGCACATTATATGTATGTGCCACCCCTCATACAGTCAGGTCTCAATCTCATCGGAGCCTTTAGATTCTACTGTAATACTAACAAAGTCACTGCGGGCCCTTCCCAGCAGGCAGGCAGATGGCAGGGCTCTGGCAGTGGGAGAACCGATGAGTGGGGAAGGAGGTGGAGGACAAACAGGGAGGTGCAGTTACTAGAAGACTTCAAACATGCGGTGAGGCTCTTGTCTGGGGGCCACTGCATTACCCAAGTGTACCATGGAAAGCTCTGTCTGAATGCTAGCTGAGTACTGCACGGACCATGGGAGGGTCTCACACAGCCTTCTGCACCCAAGTCCCTCCCTTCCACAAAGCTCTGAGTGCCTCCAAGGGAAGGGAACCCACTCTAAGCCAGGCAGGTGGGTGGGTTCTGCCACCCTGCCAGCCATACAGGCTTTTGAAATGCTGTAGGTCTGTGTATGCAATCTTGTACACACACACACACACACACACACACACACGCTTCTGTTCTTGGGTGAACAGTAGAAGACTTCATTTATTCAGCAACAGAGAGTCCTGTGGCACCTTTAAGACTAACAGATGTATTGGAGCATAAGCTTTCGTGGGTGAATACGTCTGACGAAGTGGGTATTCACCCACGAAAGCTTATGCTCCAATACATCTGTTAGTCTTAAAGGGGCCACAGGACCCTCTGTTGCTTTTTACAGATCCAGACTAACACGGCTACCCCTCTGATACTTCATTTATTCACACTTTTATGAAGTCAGTCATATGAGCGCCATGCTTCAGTGCTCTATCGACTGACCCCCTGAACTCCACCTCACTGTATCTCCGCATTTCAGTCAGGCCAGGAAGCATTGTTATAACTGTCTGACGAGGTTAGCAGCTTGCCAAGGAAGAGCAAAATGTTTGCTGGAATCTAACTGATCCAGGAACAAGGAAGCATTTAACCCCTGGGCAGAGTTTATACCAGGTACCAATTTACAAGTCAATACATCAGAAATATCACCCATTTGCAGACAGCGGTGCTTGTCGCCAGCCGCTCAGCGTGCACCGTCCCCCCCGGAAAGGGAAGGTGACCGTGTTCTGGGAAAGGGGGGCAGAGGAAATGGCTGAGCATGTTTTGTTCCTGCAAGGCACTAAACTAGCTGAGAATGTTTTTTTTTTTTTTTTTTTTCTCTCTTAATTAATTGGCCTCTCAGAGTTGGTAAGACAACTCCCACCTGTTTATGCTCTCTGTATGTGTGTATATATATCTCCTCATTATATGTTCCATTCTATATGCATCCGAAGAAGTGGGCTGTAGTCCACGAAAGCTTATGCTCTAATAAATTTGTTAGTCTCTAAGGTGCCACAAGTACTCCTGTTCTTCTTTTTGCGGATACAGACTAACACGGCTGTTACTCTGAAACTTAGCTGAGAATGGAAAGTCTCTGCAAACCGGTGAGAGAAGAATAGCCCTCACTGGCAGCGTTATGCTCAGTACATTAGCCACGGGACATCACATCAGTGCACAAGTATCCACCCCACCCTCCTCACATGCCCTGACAGAATGACAAGGCAGCGCTTCCCTGAAGCCACCTCCTCTCTTCCTCAGCCGGAGGCAACACCAGAATCCCAGACCCTTTATTCCCCTCCCATGTCTCACTGGCCCACCTAATGCCCCTGCACGACCGGTTCACCATCTCTTTTGGCCCATGCTCGGCCTGTGGTCGGCTTTGGGCTCTTACTCCCAACACTGCTTCCCCATGAAGATTATTAGTTCTCCTGTCAGGCTGCTTGAACCCTGCAAACATTGAGGGGCCGGGCAGGTCTCCTCTGGCTACATTTCCAGGCTGGGGATGGCGCAATATTAGACTGTTCAGAATCGGATACAATGGGCTCTTCCCAGCCAGCGCCCTGCTCTGCTACGTCATTCACTTTGCTATGGAAATCAAATGACATTTGCAAATCAGTAAACTGAACTCCTCCACAGTTGTGCTTCCTTGCTGCAAAGATGTCAGGGCCTTTCTTTTCTATTCAGTCATACCAGCTGCAAGACAGGATAGACAGATGAAGTTCTCCGTACAGACAAGTGGCAAAGCTACACAAGTGAATGTGGCCCATTCCCAACAGTCGACAAGAAGGTGTGAGTAGCCACAGAGGGAAAATAATATTTTGTAGTGACCCAGCCACTCCCAGTCTTAATTCAGGCCTAATTTACCTTCTTGTCAACTGTTGGGAATGGGCCACATCCACTATGATTGACTTGGCCTCGTTAGCTCTACAAAAAGTAAATTTCCCTCTGTTGATAGTCACCCCTTCTTGTCAACTGTTGGGAATAGGCCACTTCCACCCTAATTGAATTGGCCTCATTAGCACTGACCCCCTCCGTTGGTGAGGCAACTCCCATCTTTTCGTGTGCTGTGTATTTATACCTGCTTACTGTATTTTCCACTCCATGCCTTTGATGAAGTGGGTTATAGCCCACAAAAGCTTATGCCCAAATAAATGTGTGAGTCTCTAAGGTGCCACAAGGACTCCTCATTGTTTTTACTGATACAGGCTAACACGGCTACCGCTCTGAAACCTAATACCACACCATGGCACCCTTACTTCTGCACTGCTGCTGGTAACGGCTCTGCCTTCAGAGCTTGGTGCCCAGCCAGCAGCCGCTGCTTTCACAACTGCTTACAATATCCTTGAGACCCCCCTTTGGGTTGGGACCCCTGGTTTGAGAAATGCTGCTGAAAGGCATAAGCTAAACGAAGACCAGGGGGCAGAGGCAATCCTACTGGCACAAGATAAAAGGTAGTCAAGAGTCAGTGAATTATTCACTCAACAGCTATTCCAATTTTCCCTTGTCTGGGAGAGGCAGAGCTGTCCCTCCCACTCCCCTTGTCTCCCACTGTTCAGTTTCACTCTGCAGGTCACCAGACCACAGATGAAGATCCCTGTTTTCACATGTCGTCAGTGCAAGTTTCCCTTCCCTAGAAGGAATCAGGGTTCCTCTCGGATCACAGGCAGTTTTCAGGTGTCCACACTTCATTCTGTTGGCCAGCACCTAGCACTTCAAGTAGCAAGTAAAATAAGCCCTGGGCTGTATGTCAGGAATGCAGAGAAGGATCTTACAATATCTGCAAGAGTGGGTTACATTTGACAATAGGAAATGAGATCAAAAGCCCATTTTTAGAAGACGTATTGCACCTCCCAGTTTCTTTTAGCTCAGCCCAGCGTTTTCGGATCCCTCCGGAGATGGAATTGTTGGCAGAGCTCGTTACATTAGTATTGCTGCTTCAAAAGCTATTTTATTTTGGCAAAGCCAAGTTTACACAAGTCTCTGCATGAACTGGGGCCTGTGCATTAAGGCAGACGACGTGCCACCAAACCCGTTTTTGTGTCAAAGCTTGGAGAGGAAGGAAGAAGCGGTTTAATCTGGAGGCTCGTGATGAAATTACTGAAGCCTAAGGAGCTCGGCAAGTTGCGTGAGCGTGAGAACTGCAGACCCAGTGAAGTCTGCAACATCTGTCGGGTCCCAGGAGCTCTCTGCTGTCATTGCATGGAGCTGTCTGCTTGGCAAAAAAATCAAATAAATCTAGCAGAGGCAGCATTTAGAGACCAAGGACAAAGAGAGACAGAGCCCAGACTCCCGTGTCAGCTGTTTTTATCCCACACATTGCCCCTATCGTTAGCCTGCACATAAAAGAGTGAAAGCCGGGATTTATACGCTACAGAATACATTCTGGGAGGTTTATGGCGCCATAAAATGACTGAATTCTAAACAAACAGAGCTAAACAATTCTGTAGGGCTCGGTGGGCTTTTTTTAAACTGTTTTACGATTATCCTTTAACATGACTGATTTCCTGTTACTGCACCAGCTGATTAAAACGCTCACAGGGAGCTCTGCGGTTCACTTCTGTTTCTGTGGGATGGAGGTGTCATTTCATTCCACATGGTGCAAACGTTGAACCGAGTCGTTACAGGGAGGAAGTACATTTGGGGGCAGTGGGACAACCAGTGGGTCTTCCTGGCAGTTCAAAACTCGGTTGGTTGCAAACTTGTTCAATGCTGCATTTCGTTATTGCATTTCAATGCATATTTCACTAGGGCAGGGTGAACAGTGCAAAAATGTCCCCAAATATTCACCTGGATTCTGATTGGCTTCACCCACACCCTGTCCACGGGCGCCAGTGTTTGGAGATGGCAAGTGTCATAGTCAGATGCATGAGAATTAGTGCCAGACGTGCTTGTGCTGACATCCAATCAGGGAAGAAGTGCTCTACCATGTGACTTAGCTGACCAAAAGAACACACATTTTGAATTCTCAAAGGCAAATGAGTGAATTTTTTTTAAAGTTTAAAATGTCTCAAATAATTTCTGACACTGACTAGCTGGGAGGAGACGGCAGTCTGCATGAGGAGAGTCCAGACAGCAAGAAAACAGGCAAATCTTACTGGGGATTATGCACTCATCTCTGTGTTTAACGTATTGATTTGCTTTAATTAAACCAGAACTATTGATTTTAAAGACATTAATGGACTGACACATCGGAAGGAGCTGGATCGCAGCTCCAGGAATCAGCTTGGAACGGACCAGAAATAAAATCTGTCTAAACCCAGGCACTGGAGAACATGCCTCAGGGGATTAGCAAGAGAGGGCTGGTCTGAGGCCCAGCAAAAATTATCTGACTCCAAAGCCTACTTAGCCCTGGGTGATTCGTTGACTTAGGTGCAATTAAACGTCAGTGTTCATGGAATGTGCATTTGGGCCGCAATGACCATCCCTGCCTCCAGGGGGCAGGTTGGGAAACAAGGGTGGTGGCGCTTCCACATTCACAATATGATCGTGCCGCTCTCTGGGCTCAGCTCCCCACGGGCTCTGCGAGCTGCCCTGGTTGAGGCCCCTAGGGCTTCTGGAGCTTGGATCCCCTTTGGGGGGCTCAGATACCAGGCTAGCTCTGGGGGGTTCCTGGGGTTTGGCTTCCTCTTGACTGAGGGAGTGCTGGTATCCCCCACCATCCTCCCCCGCCTTTCTCACGTGTCAATGCACTTATCTCTGGGTGTCTGTCACCCCCCGAGCTGCCCGGGGCGGGTCCCCCCTCAGAGCTGGTGCTTCGGGGCCTGCAAACGCAGGCACACAGCTCCGCGTCAGGACAAGGCCAGCTCAGAGTCTGGGGAGCGAGAGGCAGCGCGAGCGGGTGCCTGTCTGAACCCGAGCCCTGCCTGCCTGCCGCAGACCCAGGTCCAGGCCCAGGCCCAGCCAAGCGGCTACAGCCCAGCTCCTATTGCCCCCGTATCAAAGGGGAGAGGAACAGGGTTGTGGTGGTGGAGTCTGAAAAGCAAGGCTGGCGTTTTTTCTGAGATGCTCTAGCCGTATTGTGGGTTATTGGGCTCGGTGCAGGAACCGCGGGTGAGGTTCTCTGGCCGGTTATGCAGGAAGTCAGGCTACATGATCCCAGCAATCCCCTCTGCTCAGTGCCCTGGAGCCTGTCTTCTCATGGGCACAGAGCAAATTCCGGCGGGGGCTGCAGACTCTTCCCTAGCCTTTTGGAGCCCTGAGCCCCTCCTCCATGGTCAGACACAACCCCTCTACATTGCTCACCCCATCGGTGAGTGGGGTAGCGACAACGGATGGTCACTGCACCTGTGCTGGGGAGACCGCAGCAGGGAGCGGCCTCTTGCAGCGCCTCCGGCACATTCCAATCTGCTGCATAAGAGGGTCTGGGAGACACACCAGTGCTCTGGTTAACTGGAGTCTGGCCAAATGGGATGGTCTGTATGTGGGTTTATATGTGGTGTTCGGGGCTGGAACAGGGATAGAGGAGACAGCTCCCTTGGAAACTGGGTAAGGAAAGGAGAGGGCCATTGCTGGGCTATGCTTCAGTGGATTTGGTACCTGTTGCCAAGCCAGCAGCCACCCAGCACAGGAATGCACTGGGCATTAAGCAAATCTAGTGCACAGTGCCACTGGTGGATTCCCCATGGCAGAGCTACCTCTGGGGTGGAGCAGAACAGCAGGGAACCAGGAGGGGATATTTGGAGGCAAACTCCCACTCTTAAGAACAAGGCTGTAGAAGATGCAGGATTTAACCTGCCGGGGATGGGTGTGAAATGCCACAGAGCAGGGGAAGGGCTGGCTGGCCTGGCAGACGTAATGTACACACCATGCTACTCGGGGTATTCATGCTAGATGCCCAGCACAATTTCCCTGCTCCCCCCTGGGCTGGCTGTGAGTGACCCCTCCCCCACTGATTTCAGCAGCTGGGCCAGGAGCGGAGGGGGAGCTGAGTACCCAGAGGATGGGGCACTACACAACCTGGGGGAAGGGATCCCCCTAAGGAGGCTGCCTTCAGCTTCCCCCCACAGCCAGTTACCCTGGAATTGCATACCCTAGAATGTGATCAAACCAATTGCAACCATATTATGTGCATTCAGCCACCATGAATTAATAAAATGGAACATCACATAGTTAAGGGTTAATTTGGAGACAGGCTTTTAGATGCAAGGTCAAAACTAGCTGGCAGTTTCTGCTAATCAGAATGGGAGGAGGGGAGAGAAAAATAAATAACTGAGAATGAAAGAAGATACGTGGATGGAAACCTTGAGTCTAGATGCCTCTGATATTAGAAGTTTATTGAAAGTTAGGGGTCATTATGACCTCTGTGTTTTGTAGAAGTTAGTTATAAAAGACTAGCTAGTAGAGTGTACTTTGGAGCAGTCTTCTGAAGCCGTCTTGAGAGATGTTTTTCCTGACACCTTTTCTCCCTGGCGAGTGAGAAACTGGCCACTATGAACCTGCTGTTAATTACTCAATACTGTTCCAGATGTTAGGTAAATATCTGGGTTGTTCTAAACTTATTGCTTATGTCTGTGTGTACTTAAATCTAATAAACTGAAGTGTTAGAGAGACACGCTTACTTGCATTGATCTTTTATCAGACAGAATTGCTGTGTTCTCATTGATTTATTCTTGACACCACCTGGAGTGAAATAGTTAAGTTACCCCTGTTGGAGATTCTGAAAACCCAGGGTACCTCCACCAGGTCTCTCCCTGGCCAAGGGAGCAATGGATGGGACCCCAGCTCCAGCCTTTATCTGAGGACAAATCAGCGGCTTTCCCCATGAGGTGATCATTCCCATCTCCACCACTCGGTCACCAGCTGTTGTCTAGTCCCTGCCCTTCTGATGGTGCCAGCCTGCCTAGATCCCAGTCAGCTGGGTCTTGGGAAGGGAGAGTTTGGGAGCCATTGCTGAAAGCCACCCATGAGCCTGGCAGCTCCCATCACTGCTCCCAGGGGAGGTGTTTGCAAGGATTGAAGGCCATGGTTGGGTTTGCAAAAAGTTTATGTAGAGACATCCCCCCCCCCACATACACACCTTTCTGCCTTAGCATCTGGCCTAGAGTCCCTGTCTATGCAATATTCACACGGCATCTTCACTGCCTATTTCAGTGCATGCTAGATCATTGCGGGGAACAGGTGCTGTTGACTGATTTGGTTTGTTTGGTGCTGGGGCAGCAGGGGCTCCAGGGTCTGAGCACCTGCAGGCAAAGGTCATTCAGACCCAGGCCCCCCATGCAGAGCAAGTGTGTGCTATGAACTCTGCAGTCATAGTATCTGCTGAGAGCAGGACACCCTCCTCCCCCCATCAGCAATCAGATGTCTGCTGCTAACGATCCCATCAGCAGCCCAGGGGAGGCACCTACTAATGCCTCAGCCTGATGAGTGTGGCTGGACTTTACCCCTTTCCCCAGCTCTGTAACCATCTCCCCAATACGCATCTTGAGGCTCTGCCAGCTTGGACGCAAACACCCTTCACTGGCCTCCTCTGGGCCAGGTCCCAGCACAGGAGTGCAGAGCAAACTGCCCCGCTCAGGAGAGAGCAGCACCACAGCCCCTGGGAATCAGAGCACTCAGCTTATTAACTAGCACACACAAGCCAGCCCCAGCCCCCTCTTCCCTCCTGCATTCCCTGGGATAGTCTCTGAGCCGGGCTCCCGCTCTCACTGCTGTTATTAGTGGCCCTGCCTGGCTGCAGGGGCGAGACGGGGTGGGGGGCACACAGGGTCACGTGCCCCCCCATTTCTCCCAGGGTTTATATGCCCTGCCCTGAACCCTGCTGCATCCCACCAGATCCTTTACATTGTGCCCCCACTATCGACAGTTACACGACAGCTCTGCCTGCCTGTGGCTGCCAGCCCCCCCCTTGCACACACATTGGTGCCCCGACTGACGCGAGCGAGAGGTTCCCTGTGCGTGCGTGAAGGCGCAGGCAGGTGACATGGAAAGCCAGCCCCCGAGCTATGGAGAAGACAACATACAGCCCCTGCTCCTACAGCAGCCAGGCTGGCCTAAGGGAGCCACCCCCAGCAGCCACACCCCTTTATACAGGAAGGAGTTTCCCAGAATCCCTCTCACAGAGCCCTGAGGCCTGACTCAGCCCTGCCCCGCCCCCTGTGCATAGTCACTGACACCAGTGCAAAGCGGGCGTGAAATCCTCCTGAATCCGCATGGTCGAGTTTCACGCCCGCTTTGCACGGGTGAATTGCGCTCCTACGGCCTGGGGCTCATGGCCCAGCTTTCAGTGTCAGACTGTGCTTTCCAGGGGCTGTACCGGAGACTTCCCCACCCAGGCAAGCCTCTCGACCGGGCATCTAATTCTGGGGAACATGCTGGGGTTCCCACCGGGCTGGTATCTGACCGGCCCGGCTGGTTTTTCTATGGATTTGCCAGTTGCCAGTAAATAATTTAATCTGCTGGGGTTTTGTTCGTGGGTCTAAAGATTTGCATTATTCTCACAATACACCGGGATAGCTACTAGAGAAAATTTCTCTGTCTAGCTAAAGATGCTGCAGCGTTCCCACTTCCGCCGTTTAAGTGAGAACAGATAGTGAAAATACAGCAGCTGTCTGCCCACAACCGCACAAGCGACTGGGCATGTGAGAGGCTCTGGGTCACGTGAGACTGAGGAGACCTGCGATGTTATAGAACCGAAGAATCATAGAATATCAGGGTTGGAAGGGACCCCAGGAAGTCATCTAGTCCACCCCCCTGCTCAAAGCAGGACCAGTCCCCAACTAAATCATCCCAGCCAGGGCTTTGTCAAGCCGGGCCTTAAATATGTTATCAATATGTGTTCTCTCTCTAGATACTGTAAGTGTCTGTTGAAGGGCTGGGGGGTTGTGGAGTTGCCTTGTGGTTGGGGGCTGGGGTTGTGGTGGGCTTACCCGGTGTGTGTGTGGGGGAAGTGCCGGGGTTCTGCATTTCAAAGGCTGTAACCCCAGTGAATGCTCCGACAGAGAAGCATGATGGATATTGACACACCGTTGAAACCAGGAGGAAAACTGGGTATTTTAGACCATGAACTACAGCCTGCCCCCTACCCAGCCAGGAGAGGACCCCAGTACCTGTGCACCAGAGGGACAGGCCTCTCGTGCGTGGGCGAAAGGAGCATAGCACGTAGCTGGCACAGGCTGATTAACCCGACCAGCCTCTCCTGGTGCAGTTACAAAACACAGCCCGCTGCAAGGCCATGTGCTGTGGGGACCTGGGTCCCAGGGGAGCTGGGCTCTGTCTGCGGCTCTCCTCCTCGTCTGGGGAGGGGACGAAGATACCTGACGTATCTGACTGATGATCCAGTTCTCTCAAGCCATGGCCTTTGGACTGAGCACTCGTTCCCTGTGGTCTGGACAGGGCCCCCAGCGGCTGCCCTCTCTGCACAACGAGCTCGAACCCACTGATGGCGACGCCCCTGTATCATCTGTGCCACGGGAGCGCCTAGAGGCCCCAGGGCTGGCTCGTCGTGGAGCTAGCGGCTGCTCACACAGACTGGGTACGTCTGCCCGCGGAGCAGGGGGTGCCGAGGGGACACCCCCACGCTAGTTCGGTCACAGTTAGTGCGCTGAAAATAGTGTCCCCACGGCATTGGGAGGGGCAGCTCACTCCGAGTCCATCCCCATCCTAGATGCTAGGCCGGTATTCGGGGTGACTAGCCCCTCCCACCGCTCACACTGCCATGGCAACACTCCATCTTCAGCGCATTAGCTCGATCAGTCCTGGTGCGGTTTGTCTCCTGGAGCTGGGAATCACCCCCAGTCCCCGTGTTGCGAGAGTCCCTGCCCCGGGAGCTTGCACCGAAGCGTGGGAGGAGGGACAAGGTGTGGAGCGGAGACACAGGGATGAAGTGAGCTGCCCAACGAGACACTGGGACTCTGGCGGAGCCAGGCAGCTAACCAGGGTCTCCTGAGTCCCAGCCCTGTGCAGTGAGACCCTAGAGACCCGGGGGAGAAAATCACATGGTGAGAACTGATTTTCCTCAGGCTGGGACCCTGCTGCCCGTCACACGCTCCATCCCCTAGGCTCCTCCTGCACCAACCGACAGGTCACACGGACTCTCCAGGCACAGTGGAGCCGGGGTCTTGCCCTGCATTGCAGGAGTCCTGGGCTCTGGCACATCTGGCAGGTGGGTCATTGTAAAACATGCAAAACTCATTCACCGCCCCCCCCCCAGGGTTGCCAGCCCTCCAGGATTGTCCTGGAGTCTCCAGGAATTAAAGAGTAATCTTTAATTAAAGATTATGTCATATGATGAAATCTCCAGGAATACGTCCAACCAAAATTGGTAACCCTCCCCTGCCTCTCAGTGTGAGCATGACACAGGGTCCCTGTCGCGTCTGAGCGCGCCGGTCCCTAGCGCTCCAGCCCAGGGGTTGCAAGCGGAGCCAGGGTATCTAACTGATCCCAGCTGAAGGCCAAGCGCTCCCTCCATCTAGCAGCTGGGAGTCTCTTGTCCAGGTCAGCACCAGCTCCAGCCAGTGACATGCTCCTGTCTGGCTTGTGCAGCTCTCCGCTCGGGGGGAGAGACGCGTTCTCTCCTCTCGCAGGAAAAGTGTTACTGAAAGGATTGGCTTTGCTGACAATAAACAGGAAAAGAAACATAAACCCCGACTGGCTGCAGCCCTACTTTGTTCTAGTCCCAGACTCCAGTGACTCCATGAGCGCATATGGAGTGTGAAGGTTACCGTTATCTGGGTCATTTGAAGTCTAGGAAGACCCCATAGCAGGAGGCTGCATCTCCAGTGGAGACATTAATAGCTTCTTCAGGACGGGAAGGGACCTGGGTGTCTCTCTATCATTAATTGTAGAGCAGATGACGCATGCATAAGGTTATTTGTTTCTGGCCAACTGTCTGATGCAGCCCCACTGATGCGCAGGCCCCTCCCTGCGTCCAGGGTAAATCAGATCACTGCAAATGTCCCAGCCTAAAAATCACACTGAAAACGGCCTCTGAGGTTCTGAATAAACAGGAACAGATGTGCTGATGTGGCCAAACCCTGGCCGGGAAAAGCTAGGGTCTCACTGAAGCTGGGGTCTTTTCATACTTTATCAGGTACGACAGACAAATGTCCGTCTGAGCCAAGAATCGGAAGCTTTGGGGCTGGGTAGAAGGCGGAGGGTCAGTGTCTAGTTTGGCGGACCTGTGGCATTCAGTCAGGTCGTCCCACCCAATGACACCTTGGCCTGGTGTCCGGGCATTTCCTGCTGCAGCCCGAGGCCCTGTCAGTTCAACACTTGTCCTGGCTGGCACCTGGCACATGCAGAAAAATCTCTTTCCTTCCAGCTTCAGCGCAGAACGGCTGCCAGCCCCATCAATCACCCAATTGCTTCAGACAAAAGGGCCATGATTGAACAGAGCGCCTCTGCCGTTCCCCGGCGCTCGCCTGAATCTGCTCTTGTTTATTTTCCGCTGATGTATATTTAGTTGTATCAAAACATCTGTTAAACTGAGCAATACAAACAGCAGCCGAGAAAGGAGTGGAAACCCCAGGAGATGGGGGAGAGAGTTTGTCGATGCATCAACAGACTCCGCTAACTCAATCAGGCCCCACCTGGGAGCTGGCAGAGCCAAGCCCGCTGTGTGCGCAGGGGCGTTTCATCTGCCATGAGGAATGGGCTACACGAGGGGCAAGCACAGATAAGCAGCACTGCAGCCTTGTATCTAATCCCATGTGCTCAGCCGTGGCCGCGTTCAGAGTTGACACAACAGCTCCCGTCGCCCCTTCCCGGTGCAGCAGAGCCAGGGAGCGGCGAGCCAGGAGCACCCAGGACTGGCCGTGCCTGAGCCCTAGCTAATGACAGCTGCCCACCCCTGCCTGTAGCTGCCCCCAGAGCAGAGCCGGGCGGGAGCTGGGCACGCAGACAAGCAGGCAGCTCCTTGTGGGCTCCTGTCCCGTGATTCTGTAGCGAATGGTCCCATTCTCCTTCTCCTTTGTTTTCCCTGTTTTATCGCTGGTCCAGGGAAGCCTCCACTCAGCTGAACCCGTCCCCGCTGCCAGGCCCCAGCGGATCAGCTCTGCATGTGGGGAGTTATTGGTTAGCCCCACCTCACCAGCTGGGCCACTCAGGGGCTTCTGCCCAAGGGGAGCCAATAGGAGGCCAAATGAGGGAGGATTTTGGAGCATGTCCCATTAGCCAGGAGCCTTTTCCAGTCACAATGCGAAATCCCCTTGCACTCCCTGAAGTCTCCTGTATTGTCCACGTTATAAGAGCAGCAAGGAGGCTTCTGCAGAGCCAGGCACGGATTTAATGTCCCTTGACCTGTGAAATACCTTCGGAGTTTGGGACGGTCGTTAAGGGGCTTTATTTCCTCCTTGGCTCTGTCTTTGCTGTTTAGCCTGCCGGCTCTTTGGGGCGGGGCCTGTCTCTCAATAGACATATGTACAGCCCCGAGCACAGTGGAGCTCCAATCTGTGTTGGGGCCTCTGGACACTGCAACTCACTCCTCACCAGTCGATTGTGTTTGCTAATGGGTTGCATGCGGAGCTGACGTCCCTGCTATAACATGGGCTTTTCAGCAGTGTCTTGGGACAGCTGGGTCCAGCTCTGCAGGTTTGTTGCTTTAACACTGTGGCTGGGAGAGTGTCAGGTCTCGCCGAGAGCAACACTTCTCTGCAGAGGAAACACTTTGCTGTTATTTCATGGTCTGAGCTCCATCTCGGTGCCGGGTCAGAGATCAAAGCAATAGCGTGTGTTCCGATCATTCATTGTTCCCTAGGAGTGGAATCTGCTGTCTGAGCACCGACACCCGCCCTTCCCAGAGGAGGGCACCTAACCTTTTGGGCAAGCATATGAGGAGCCCAGTTTATATATCAGCCAGGCTAGAACTAAGGGTGTTTTACCCTCAGTTGTTTGAGAGAACCCTTGAGCTGGCAGCTGTAGTAGGCTTTTATCCTCTCATGTGAGCCAGCCACTAGAACTGGGCTAGTGTGGGTTACCAGATCACCCGCTGGACACAGCGCCCCTATATTCCTGGGTCAGTGCCCCTAGATGACTGCACTAGTTTGCCACTCCTCTGAGCTGACGATTCTCATGCTCTTAGCAGACATGCAGAGGGTTTGAGACCCTTCCAGACTGCCCTGGAACACCCCTGGTCTGTGCAAGTGCACCTGTGGGCGGGAGGAGCTGTGCTGGCACCAGGCCCTGCCCCAGTCCAGGGCCCAGCTGGGTTTGGCGGGGTGTGGGATCAATGCCATGGAGCTGCACCATGCCCCCTGTAATCATGGGACGCCTGCCAAGCTGGAGCATTCACTACAGCCTGGTGCTGAAGTCACCCTAGCTCCCAGGTTGGGCACAGCGAGGCCAGCCTGGCCCGGAGAGCGGGCTGCTGCTGCAGATCTGCACGGGGAAGGCTTTTATTGCAGCTCATAAATAAAGGAAGGGAAACGCTGTGCAGAACAGATGGCAGGTGCCAGATGGATAGTGTCTGAGGAGCGACGTGCTATTATACAGAGAGAGCCATCAGTTCCAACAAGCCCCACTCCAAACAATCAGGAATTAACTCGGGCCACTAGTGCCAAACTTTGCCTCCCTTCACAACCGGGCCACTTCATTTCTAGGGCGAGCTGGGTATTCGATGAGAAAACGATCCCGTAATTCATTCGCAGCAAGACGCTCGGCTTCCAACCCAGTGAAAAACCACCGGATGGTATCGTCCGGCGCAGGCCCCAGGGAAGGAGGGAAACTGGTTCTGTCTTGCAAGGGCTTGTATTTCTAGTGAGCAGGGGGAGCCTTCTGGTGCTGGCGTTGGCTTGGGACTCATCCCTTAGGGGATGGGAAGGGAAGGGGGCTGCACAGGTGACATTCCCCGGCATTAGGGTGTGCAGAAGTGAGCCGGTGTCTCTTCAGCACACACCGCACTAGGCAAATCCCCACCCCCAGCCACAGGGTTGCCCTCCCTTTCCTGCCTGTGTTGCCTTGATCTCAGAGCGTTCTCCTTGCAGGCCATGGGTTCAAGTCTAGCCCAGGCCGGCAGCTTTTACTGGCTGGCTGGGCTCTCAGGCCTGTCCCCACTGGCCAGGTACGTTCTAGGGGGAGCTCTGGATAACCTCAGGGCCTGCCTGGAGCAGGGCTCGCTTGCCCATCTCACCGCCGAGAGGGAGTCCAAGATGGGCCGGGAATGCAGCAGCGGAGCGGCTGGCGACTTTGCCAGGCCCGGCCCGGTCTCTCTCCTCTTCTCATTATTCTGCACATTAAAGGGTCACTGTTGACACCCCCTGGGTGAGTTTAGTGCCCAGGATAGGGAGGAGCCTGAGACAGAGTTCCCCCTCCACCCCGGAGGTCCTGCTGCTCCCCCAGACCTGGACCCCGACGCTGCCCTAGGGGGGTGACCCTGGGAGACAGATGTAGGCCCCACTTGCTAGCAGAGGGAAAACTGCCCCATGTGGGCAGCCAGCTCTAGGGAACCCTGGAGCCCCCAAGTCAGAGGTGAGACAGGGAACACTCCATGGATGACAGGTGAGGCACAGAGCCCAGGGAGTGCCCAGTCTGCCCCTACCCCCCTCAGAGCTACGCAGCCTGTGGGGGCCGAAGGGAAGGAAGCTCCTGGTGGGAGTGTTACCAATGGCTCAGCAGGGGGGCTGGGAGTCAGGACTCCTGGGTTCTATCCTGACTGCCCCCTTGTCTGCCTCTAGCCTCAGTAGGACCGAGCCACCCCACGGGGCTGGGGGGTGATGATTGTCCCTTCCCTGTTCGGATGCGGCATTCCCAGGGTGAGGGATTAGCGGACCAGCTCGCTCCAAGCTGCGCCCTCCCTCCCCAGGGACGTCTGCTCGGCCTGCCGTGGGCAGTGACTCTTCATGGGCTTGGTGGGAGCCTGCCTGCAGCAGCTGTGATTGGGGAAATGCCCAGCAGCATTGAGCTCACCCTCCTTAGGTCCATTCCCCACTGGCCAGGCTCTCCCTGTTTTTCCTGCTCTCTGTCATTCACTGCTAGCCTGCCAATTGCCCCTGTCCTGCCCTCCCCTCCCTCTCCTGCCCTCGGGCAGGGCGGCTCTAGGGCCGTGCTGGGCAGCCACTTGTGTGGAGAACTGAGCCCTTGCCTGACCCGCTCTGAACAGCAGCTGCCCCATCCTGCCTCCCACAGGATGCGAAGAGCCCAAGGCTGCTCTGTGGGGCAGTGCACTTGGGGCATCTTCTCGCGGCACCATTTGGAACCGGATCCCAACTCCTCACGGATAATCGTTTCTAATGACATTTAACAGCCGTGATTACCACGGTTACGATTAATCCCGTTACCACGAGGCTTGCAGCCTCAAGAGCTGCATTTAGCTCATCCAGGCAAACAAACCTGAGCACTCATGTACCGTCTGGCTGTTGTCTCTGCCAGCCCCACCGCCCAAGTCCCGTCAGATCGAACGCAGCCCATCCACCCCCTCTCCTCAGCACAGGCAGAGCGTCCAGCAGCCTCCATGTTGATGTGCAGGGGCCATGGCCTTTTTCAAATCAGATTCAGCCCCTGGTCCTGTGAGCTCCCACGCCCCTGCAATAATCACCTAGACGCTTCCAAATGAGTGCAAGAAGTTGTGTGTATATATTGAAAGTCCTCTCCTCAGCCCCTTCCGATGCCAGTGTTGGCTTCAACGTGACACTCAGCTGCAGCTGTTCCCTGCCCTGCGCCATCCTTATCCGTTAACAGCTCTGCAGAGAGGAGCCATGTCCCCCTTAGACTGGAGAGTTTCGTTGTGTTAAGGCGCGGTGTGATTCTGTCCTGCGAAGGGCTATCCATCACTGGTAATGAGCCCACAAGGCTGGAGAAGCCTCGTGTGTGGCTCCCATTCCATTTGATGCCACTAATGCTGCTAATGGTATTGATGCTCACTCTGATGCGCTGTTCCATCACTGGTGTACAGGACATAATGCATCTAAATGCACCCAGGGCCATTCCCTGTAGCAAACTAATGCAGACCTTTCATTTTAACAAATGTTGCGAACACCGTGTTTGAATACTGCCTCCGATGCCATTATTTCCCCCTGGACACATGCCACATGCCAAGCTTTCTCTCTGCCTGAGACACTAAAGAGTGTACGAAATTCCTCTTTAAAGTGTGCCTTGTAAGCGTGAAAGGGGTGTGTGTGTGTGTGTGTGTGTGTGTGAATGTTTCTGAATTTGCTGAGATGCTAGTTAGATTTTAAAGCTGAAATCTCAACATGACAACCCCTTTTTACTGAGTCCAGAGAATGGGAGCTTATGAATTTTAAAGCTGTGTTCTTTTCAGGTCAAGTTTTAACTTAACAATATTCCTCAAATCAGGACACTGGCTTACTCTTAATGAACCAACAGTTGACTAATTCACCCAGAGCCACATTAGTATGCAATCAAAAATTCCCCACTTAAGTGTAGACACAACACAACCAATGTTCTAGTTGTGCACTGAACACACAGTACAATCTTGCAAGCAATTATCACAGACTGGAGTTGATTCTCAGCAGTTATCTCAAGCAGCAATGCAAATTACCAAGATTTCTCATTACATTTACTTACGATTATCAGTTCTCAAACACCTAACACATTTATCACACATCTTTAAAGCACTAACATGTGTGGTTATTACTGTTTGAATGGACTGGGCCCAAACAGACAAGTTTAGAATTTAAGCAGTTGCTTAAAGCTATTATTTTCAGTCTCTCTCTGGCCAATTGGCTTGGACTTAGAAAGGAGTTGAAAAGCTAAAATAGGGGTACTTGAGGTTTCACTAGAGCAGACTTAACAAGATATCCCACTGTTATTTATATTCAAGAGCAGAAGAGGGAAAACAATCTTTGAGATGAAATCTCACCACTT
Organism: Malaclemys terrapin pileata; assembly: GCF_027887155.1. NCBI lineage: Eukaryota > Metazoa > Chordata > Testudines > Emydidae > Malaclemys > Malaclemys terrapin. The sequence goes on along the minus strand of NC_071526.1, from coordinate 18,994,098 downwards.
CTCCTTATCCTCAGAAACTTGGGATTGGGGAAGAGCCTTTCCGAACAGCTGGTCTGTACATCGCTTACCTTTAGGATTCTGCAGCTTCTGGCTGGATTCAGTCAACTCTCAGTTGCACACATGGTGACCTCAGTTTTATATACCCCAGTTTCAGGGTTACTTTCCAGGTTCCTTCTGATTCCTACTGGACATGTGCCAAATGACTGCTCAGATTTTAGCGCTCTGTTTTTCTGCTGCTTCCGTGGGTATACAGTAGATGTCGACAGTGTATAACAAATTTCTTCAATCCTTTTCTTATCGGAGGCTTTTTAGGTTAAGTTCATGTCAAGGTTTGTATTTGACTATTAGCCCCAGCTATCAATTGGGATCCCACCTTTTAAGCAATTTCCCTTAATATTCCAAAGTTACATCCTGGTTTATATCTTTCAACATTCCTTTTTCCTTGTGCTAGACAATTCCTATTACTTCTAGAGTGCAACAATCATTTACAATGAAAACCAACAGAATCTCCTATAATCTTCTAAATTTGGAGAACATATGTACAGCCAAAGAATGTATAGAGTAAGCATTTCACATTAGTTAGGATTTACAATAGAACAAGAAACATTATCCACATATCGAAAGGTGTAGATCTGACTCACAAGACAAACAAATGTGCAGCTTCTAATTTGGCACGAAAGACAGATTCTCCATGGTCTATTTGATTTACAGGGATAAACAATGTATAGTTTATAATTTGGGGTGAAAACCTATGACTTGGGTTTCTTGGGGGTAACTGGTAGTTTGTCCAATTTGACTGCCAATCTTAAACCAATCATTGCTAGTTTGCTTAACCTGCAGTTTCCCCGCCCATCTCTTGATCACTCACAATGTGCAGTGGTCACTTTGCACAGGAAAACAGGGAGTCACCCTTGCTTGGTAACTTGGAGTTCTTTTTTAGTTAGGTTGGGAGGGAGAAACAGGTTTTAGTCATGTGCAAGTTGTGAGAGATTCTTGCCTAGGTGAGTAACAATACTCTCCTTTAGCCATTTGACTTTCTATTCCCGGAGAAAGGAGCTCTGGACCTGGGCTGACCTGTGGGTCCTTAGACAAAGTGTCTTTCATGATGTGAACCATTTTCTTATTGTCTTTACCTATTTTGGGATAAGCAGAGGTGGATAACTTTTCTCATTTCTTTTTGAGGACCAGAAGGAACCAGGTGTTATGAATCATTCAAGCCCTATCTGGTTTCTATATGTATGTCCCAGTTCCAGCCAATTTCTCCTATCTAAAGCCTGGCATTTAAAAGCAGGGCGACAGGACTGGTTCAGAATCCCAGTCAGACACAGGGCATCTTGGAAAGTCTGGGGAAGCCTTTAAACCAAGAATTATTATTAATTATGCTCTGTATTTTGGTCAGCGCCCCCATCGCACCAGGCTCAAACACACAGAGAGAGGCACGCCCTGTCCTTAGGAGCTCAAAGCCTGGAGAGACAAGACAGACAGTGTGGGGGGAGAAAGGAGGCCTGGTATAAACAACATTATCAGGTTGATGGGTGGTAAGAAGCATGTTAGTGCCTCAGGTTTTTTGATGGTCTTGATTTGCTTTTTTTAGATTATACTGCAGCTTCCGGGGGAGATTTTAGAACCATCTGTAGCTGCCAAATGTTCCATAGTCTGGGCAGGCTGAGCAGATCAGCTAATTCTGCCTAATTTAACCAACCATCTACCCACACAGAGATTGTGCGTGTGCTGGTTCTGTCCAAGAGAAAGCACAATACACCGACGCACAGAATTAGAATGTTCATCCGTCCGCAGCAGCAGCACGTGTAACCCTGCCGGCTCCATTCCCATGGATTCCGATGGAGCCTCACACCAATAGCTCGATTCTCCTCTCACATACACTGGGGCAACCTGACTGGCTCCCGCCAGCTGGAGGAGGGGGGTTGTTATTTAATTTCAGAGGCATTTGTTATGGGTGATGTTAAGTGGAATGTTAAAGTCATTAGAAGCTTCACCATTGTCAGACCCAAGTATTCACAGGTCATGAGTCCCCTTCCCCCCAAATCATGAGATTGGCTGTAAAATGATGAGATTTTTAAAAAAATGATGAATGTGAGGTTCTTTTTATTTGTATCCCGAAGCTGGGTCCTTTGGGGGTCATGTTCTCAGGCTTTTCTCCACAGCCATGAGGATTAGAAACTTACTTTGTATTTAAATGAAAGTTGAGGCTCTCAAATGATCACGACTCCAGCAACTGGAGGGTTGAGGAAAACACCAAATATCATGAGACTCACGATACAAATCACAAGAGTTGGCTTCAAGAACCTACCACCAAGTTCAGCAGCCTCACTAGTCCAGCAAAGAGAAGCAACAGCGTCAGCCATGCAAGCAGGTCTGACACGTGCCAAACAGTGGTTCACCCACACGCAAGCTCATCCATGTTAGTGTCTACACAGTTACATGGGTGCCATATGCTGTGATTTCTGCATTGGTGCCTGCTAGGCCCTGAACTGTAAGAGACCAGAAAGCAACAGCATAGAAGAAAGTCACTCTCCATTTAACCACACACTGCAGAGCAGTTACTTATTAGCTAGTGCTGCCCTTGGGGTTCTCCAAACTGCCCTTCAGTGCACTCAGTAAGTCTGTGAAATAATCCAGTGAGAGCAGGTAAATGTGTTTTAACCCTGACCTTCCTGACAGAGACAGGATGTGGAACAGGAACCAACAGGACAAAATGATCGTCCCATCCTGACAGCAAAAACTGTGGGGATGCGGGATGGCCTCCCAAGGGAAGTGCAGGAGTCCCATTGGATGGGGTGCCTGAAAACAGGCTCTTTTCCACAACTCATGCTCAGCCTGTGGAACAAGATATATGTCTATCAGGGATGGTCTAGACAGTATTTGGTCCTGCCATGCGGGCCGGGGACTGGACTCGATGACCTCTCGAGGTCCCTTCCAGTCCTAGAATCTATGAATCTATAAGATATCATTGAAGCTAAGAGCTCAGCAAGATTCGGAGAGGGACTGGACAGCTCTGGGGATAAACACCAATGGTCAGAGCTAGCTATGAGAATTTCAGAAAGGCAATAAGCCCTCCCAAATCAGGGCATAAGCCAATCTCTACGACAGAGGGGGTTGGGAAGAAACGTCTCCTTTGGACAGCTGGATCCATTAGGGGAGAGACATGCTGCTTATCACGGAGGTGGATGCAGTCCCCTGCACCTGGCCTGGCTGACATGGGATGACGTCCTGCACAGCTGGGGCTGGGACTCACTTGTAGCAATGCTGTGACGGTGCGTGCGCAAAGACTTCGCTATAGACTGGGGGCCTTTCCAGATTTGCTGAAAGACACTTCACAGTTAAGATAAAGAGTTTTTACGCAGCTCTGCTCCCCTGTGTCTGCCTGTAACGCATGTGCATTGCTGTGCCAGCTGTTGGGGCTGGATTTGATCCATCAGTTTCCATGTAAGGTGCGGGAGTACGAATTAGATCTCCACCTTCTCCTTGCTGGGATAAGGATGCCTCATTTCTGCAGAGGCTGGCCAACGCAGGCACTGAGCACCGCAACACATGGCAAATAGCTTCCTTGCTTGCTAAGTTCCTGTGGAGAGATGCATTGTCTGTAATAGGTTAACCCAGAAAGAGAGAGACTCTGTGTGTGTGATTCGCAGGCCGAGCTTTCCTCCCAAGCAGCCTGCTCCAGACAGAAGGCATTTTCAATTGCCTTTTCCATCTGGCATTGATTACTGTCCAATTTCTTGTGCCTTCATCTGCAGTCAGCAGAAGCAGGCTGACTGACACTGAGGAAGAGCAACTCATCAGATCTTATCAATCAGGCTCCATCAGAATTCAGTTTCCCAGGCTCTGGGGCCACCCAGTAGCAATCAGTGGGAATGAAGCCTTCCATTTGAAGCAGAGCTTCCCACCTGCCCCATCCCTTCCCCGTGCCTGTGGTGTGCGGCGGGTCAGATTTACAGGCTAGTTGTGTGAGATGTTCCACTCCCGTCAGTGCTGCTGGATGGTCACAAAGCCCATTTCAGGACCAGCTGGGAAGAAAAACATGACACATTTTGTAGAAGATGTTGAACAGTGAATTTCTGTCTCTGTCCAGATTGACTGGGAGACGTTACTGCAGGGAGAGCTGCAGGGGGGAGACTCGGCCTCCTGCTACACACAGAGCCACTGTCTCTGCACCCCCAGCGCTGGGGCAGATTAAAGAGAGAGGCCTCAAGTGTCGAGGGTAACTCCAGGTGCTGCAGCTGCCGTTTTCATCCCATTCCCAGCACACAAAGAGGATGGGAAAAGCTGCTCTTGGGACAGTGCTCCCTGGATAATGCAGGCTAAGCAAGTGCCCCCCTAGACTGAGGGGAGGGGGCAGAGACCTACCCTTTCCCTCCTTGTCACTCCAGGTCTTCCACACCAGTTTGTTCAAACCCCGCTTGCTGAAATCAGTCTCAAAACCACCCAAAACTCTGAATACAACCACATGCAACACGCCACAGGTTAGCCAACCAACCGTGAGCACGTATTCCATGCCCCACCCCACATACCCCCCTGCCCTCACAGGCTATCCCGAGGGTGAATGGTCCCTGGCGGGGAGGGGGGATGCTGTTTGCATAGAGCAGCGACGTCCCATGTCCCTGGCTCCCAAAGAACCTTGCTGCTGAGTCCGAAGAGCCAGAAACACACAGCTCCTCAAATAGCCGTCCTGACCAATCACTGACATTCACTTTCTTTTTTCAAACGAGTGGGATGGCCAATCACATGCCTCCACTCGCTTTTTAAAAACAATTGTTGCAGCCCGTTGGCTGTCCGGCCGAGACAAGGGCGGGGTTAGAGAGCAACGTGGGGCCAAGGGGGTGGTGTTCTTTGGGGTGGGGAAGGAGCAGGGCTTGATTGAAGCACACAGGAAAAGCCCAGAGGGAAAGCAACCCATTAGCCCACGAAAGCTTATGCTCAAATAAATTGGTTAGTCTCTAAGGTGCCACAAGGACTCCTGTTCTTTCAACCCATTAGAATTCAGCACAAAACCCCACAGGCCGCAAAGAAGTAAGAAAATAAACAGGTTTCAAACAGATAAGTTCAAAGTCACTTTTTTTGGCTACCTTGACACCGTGCCCCTCGCACACAGCTAGCAGGCGTCTCCCGCCCACCCAGGCAGCAGGAGCCGGCGCCACGCCAGGTAAGCCAGTGTCCTGTCAGTGGACAGGACTGAATGAGGGTGTTTCTGGTGGGAGTCCTGCGGTCCGGTTGCCTCACTGCAGCCATAACCTTTCCTTTGTCTGTCTGTCCATCCGCGGTACCAGGTAACATTTTCAAAAGTGTCTAAGTAACGGAGGAGCCCAAATCCCTGTTTGAAAAGTAACTAAATCACTTAAGGACCCAATGAGACTTTGGTGCTTTTGAAATTTACGCCCGTTGTCTCTTCGGCTGCGTAGTGTAGCTGGGAGGGTTGGTGAGACGAGGGGCCGTGGCACAGGCACAGCCTGGGGGCTGACTTGGCAGAGCCGAGCGCCACAGCTGGACTGGAAATGCAGCTGTGCCAAAGAATCCCCTACAAACCCCGAGGTTCAGCAAAGTAATGGAGAATGGGGGCTGATGCCACGAGAGCCCGGAGCTGAGTGTGGGAGCTCAGACCTGCTCCCACAGCTGATTCGTGCTCAGGAAACCTGGCAGCATGAGACCGGATAAGAGTGTGCAGCCATTAGTGGTCTCAGGAATAGCCTTGACTCTCTGTTGATGACGGGACAATCACAGTATCCCATCACGAGCCCATTGTTTCCAGTGCTCCTTTGGGAGGCGCTGACTTGAGAACTCACTGCCCCCAGTTTCCCTGGAGCATCAGACTGGAGAGTGGGTAGAGCAGGGGACCTTTTCCTGGGAAAGCATGTGCCTGGGATTGTCTAGGAGCCTCAGTGAATTAGGCCCTAATGCCCATTAAACTCAGCCAACTCCTTTGGGCTGCAAACCCAGCCTGCTTGGTAAGTTAGCTCCGTGTTCGTGATGGATGAACCCTGGTTTGAAAGTATCGAATCAAGTTCCCATCCTATTTCTCTGTCTCAAGTTTTTCAGATTCTCAACTCACTGCAGCCAGTTTTCCAAACCTAAACAGAATCTCCTCTGGTTTCTTTGACCTTCTTATCAGATACTGCACCCTCCCAGATTGGCTGTCAATATATCGATTTCTTTCAGCCTGAACACGTGAAAGATATATTTAGCTGCAGACAACCAATTAATTCCACACAGTTAAGAATTCCTCTCCCTCTGCCTCACCCTCACTTGTGTATGCCAGACTTATAATTTAGCAGCTGGCACAGCCCTTAATGGCAGATCTGCCACATATCAATCACCCTTCCTGAGTTCCAGCTCAGGCCAGGCTGACGTCTTGGTAGGGAAGGATATAGTCCCTTGCAGTCACTGCTGCACACATGTGAGGGGCTGCTTTGGACCTGTATCAGTAACTGAAATGGGGGGGAATCCGCATGCAGAGCATGGGGAGTTCATATATGTGAGCACTGGAGACAAAGGAGGTCGTTGTCTGGAACCAGATTGGGCTAAAGGCACATTTTCCCCTTGGGGTGGATGTTCCTTATTTATAAATAGTTATTTATAAAGGAAAAATTTGCAGCACTTTAAAGAATGAAGCTGTTCTGTTGTGCAGACTCTATGTGTCAGGGGAGTGCTTCCATGGACCACAGCTGGACAGCAAGGACATGGCTGGAGCCACTGCCTATCTTGTCTCAGAAGTAGGGCCGGCTCCAGGGTTTTGGCCGCCCCAAGAAGCCAAAACAAAAAAAAACAAAAATGCAATCGCAATCTGCGGCGGCAATTCGGCGGGAGGTCCTTCACTCCCAGGCTGAGTGAGGGACCGTCTGCCGAATTGCCGCCAAATACCTGGACATGCTGCCCCTCTCCAGAGCGGCCGCCCCAAGCATCTGCTTGAGAAGCTGGTGCCTGGAGCCGGCCCTACTCAGAAGTAAGAATTCACACCCTCAGTTACTGTAACTGGTGTTTAAAGCCTTTTAGCCAGGGCCAGCTCTGGCTTTTTTGCCACCTCAAGGAAAAAAACCAAAAAACCTGTGGGGCGGCCGGAGCCAGGGTGCAGGGGGACTGCCTGCGCTGCAGATGTGCCCCGGCTAGCGAGGGGAGAGAGAAAAGGGGGGCGGCCAGGGCTTCAGCGGGGCGCTCGCCACACGGCCCCTCCTGCCGCGCCGCCTGCCGGGAGGGCTCCGCGCCGCTCCGGTCGGCGGGCAGGGAAGGACGTGGGCTGCCCTGCCGGGCTTGCTGCAGACCTGGCACTGGCTGGGGCAGACGGAGCGCGCAGCCCGCTCCCAGCAGAGCGCTTCCTTCCTCTGCGCCGCCGCCCCCTACAGGGCGGCCGGATCGGCGAACCAACAAAACAGAAAAGCGGCCGTGCCGCGCTAGGATTGGGCGGAATGCCGCCCTGTAGAATCTGCCGCCCCAAGTACCAGCTTGCTCGGCTGGTGCCTGGAGCCAACCCTGCTTTTAGCTGCTGATTTCCACTGCATCTGCTGCGTGGTTTTGCCTCAGGGAGCTGGGGTAAATCTTGCATCAGCAGACGTGCCCAGCTTCCTTTGATGCCCGTGTAAAACGGGAGCCTGTGCATTTGTCGGTTCACTTGAGAGATTCAAAGATTTCTCAGGATTGGAAGCACGAATCCAGGGGGCTGTTACTCTGGAGGTTCAACTGCTCCTGACTTTGTTCATTTCAGCCTGATTATCTTGCAGGGAAAACGACCTTTTCTGATTACAGCCCTTTGCAGTAAAGCATCTGTTTCTTCAGAAAGACCCAGATTGGTGTGTTTGGAAAATACAACCCGAGGATTAATGACCAGCTCCAGGATTCTGCAGGCATTGTCTATATTAATGTGGAAATGAAGGCCTTCAAATGGGGACAGTGCAAAGAGAAACAACCATCCCAAGCCAATTGTCCCAGCCATTCTGTTAATCATTAGTAGTTTCAGGTGGGCTGGCTGGAATGATCTCTTTGCTCCTGAAACAATATGAAAGAATCAACCTGCTGTTCACATGGGCTGACACTTAATACCATTTAGCATGCCACACTGCCCTGCAATCAGTTTTCTTTGTGAAGACAACTCAAGGTCCTTTGCAAAGAGGAAGACTTTGAATCAGGGAGGGCTGAGCATTAATGGGCAAGGATCCAAGGGACGCCAGAGGAACAACAAGCTACTGAGATGATTTTAAGCAGCACCCAAACAGCGGATACAAGCAGACGTACAGCAGCCTGACCGATCGACGGTAATATCACAGCATTCTCTGAACTGAAGTATCCTCTGCAGTGGGGACAGGAAATTGCCCAGGGTGGAATTCTAAGCAAACAGCGTTCTCTGGAGGGCAGGTAACATGCTTCTCTGACAACTGCACTGGGCGAGCAGCAATTAACCGTAATTGTTCTGTACAAACTTTGTATGGACTTTAGCATGTTACACAATAAGTTACTCTCTGCTGAGGAACTTAAGGAGAGACAGGTGAGCTGCACAGATGGGAACTGTGATGGGTTGGATCACAGAACCCCCCTTGGGAGCTGCCACCTGATGTGCCAAGACTACTTCTGCCCCTGCTTTCCCTCCGCCAGCCTGGGAATCCAGCACCCTGTCTTGCTGAGCCAGACACACCCATCTGCTATAAAAAACAGACCCAGGGTCTGAACCAAGTGCCCAAAAGCTGCAGACTTAACTGAAAACAGCTCACAGAAGTGTTCCTGTCTTTAACACTCAGATGCCCAACTCCCAATGGGGTCTAAACCCAAATAAACCTGTTTTACCCTGCATAACGCTTATACAGAGTAAACTTATAAACTGTTCACCCTCTATAACACTGATAGAGAGATATGCACAGTTGTTTGCTCCCCCAGGTATTAATACATACTCTGAGTTAATTAATAAGTAAAAAGTGATTTTATTAAATACAGAAAGTAGGATTTAAGTGGTTCCAAGCAGTGACAGACAGAACAAAGTAAGTCACCAAGCAAAATAAAATAAAACGTGCAAATCTATGTCTAATCAAACTGAATACAGATAATCTCACCCTCAGAGATGCTTCAGTAAGTTTTTTATCTCAGACTGGACACCTTCCAGGCCTGGGCACAATTCTTTCCCCTGGTACAACTCTTGTTCCAGCTTAGGTGGTAGCTAGGGGATTCTTCATGATGGCTCCTCTCCCCCTTTGTTCTGTTCCACCCCTTTATATATCTTTTGCATAAGGCGGGAATCCTTTGTCCCTCTCTGGGTTCCTACCCCCTCCTTCTCAATGGAAAGACACCAGGTTAAAGATGGATTCCAGTTCAGGTGACATGATCACATGTCACTGCAAGACTTCATTGCCCACTTGCCAGCACACGCGTATACAGGAAGACTAACAGGTAAAACACACCCATCTGCTGACAATGATCCTGGTTAATGGGACTCATCAAGATTCCAAACCACCATTAATGGCCCACACTTTGCATAATTACAATAGGCCCTCAGAGTTATGTTTCATATTTCTAGTTTCAGATACAAGAGTGGTACATTTATACAAATCGGATGATCACACTCAGTAGATTATAAGCTTTGTAATGATACCTTACAAGAGACCTTTTGCATGAAGCCTATACCAGTGACATCATATTCACTCATTAGCATATTTTAATAAAACCATATAGAGTGCAGCGTCACAGGGACACAGCGTGACTCAGAGCTGGAGGCCTGTGGAAGTTGCCAGCCCCAGTCTCTGTGAGAAGGTTTGTGGGAACGCAGTGACTGAACTGGACGTGGGATGACATTTGTTCTATGCCAACAGTTCACTGCTGCCAGGTGGATAAAGCGGCTCTGTCTCTCTCCTTGGCAGCTCCAATGCAGGTTGCAGAGAAGGGAAACTCATCTGTCTACTCACACAGCTCCAGCAAACACAAAGCAGCTATCTCCCAAAGACAGACTAGTCACTTGCCCACGCCATGAAACATGTCCCAGTTGCTTCTGAGAGGGGCAGGGGCATGGTGGGATTCTGTGAGAGGCTCTTGTCTCCACCCAATGGCACTGGCATTTCAGCAGGGTCGTTCCTCTCCCTGGAGGGACTCGCTGCCTTCCCCTAACATCTCCTCCTCGCTTTGAGCCACAGAGTTTAGGGCCATGTCCAGGGCGATTCAGAAGTGATTCCAAAAATAACAGCTGTTACTGTTACTGAGTGCTGGTACTGAGTCCTGACCTGGCCTCTTGTATTAAGGCATTTCTCTTCACCAGGAATATCAAACCATGGTGAAGTTCCCCCGTATTCTCCATCCAGGAACATCTGAGCAAATGGATGAAGGTTTGCAGAGTGGCCATTCCTCGGGCGAATGCCCATCTGTACTCACATGCCAGCAAGGCTGTTCCTTATTTGTCATTTGCTAGTTGCTCTACTTTCCTTAAAATGTTTCCGGCATCCAGTCAGGAAGCAGAAGCAATATCATGCAACCTCTGTAACCAATCACCCCGCCCCAGGAATACAGAACGGTGAATAGTTGAAGGGAGCAGTTGGCAAAAAAGCCAGTGGCTCAGACTTTTCACTTCAGCTGTTCATTGAATGATTGCAAATAGATTAATAAAAGCCAAAGCTTTTCCATGACTCATTTGCATGCAGAATAAAGGGCCAAATGCCCCACAGCTGCCATTCCCAATGAATAACTGGCCTTTGCAAATCAGAAAGGACGATCTTGTATGCCCAGCTGATATTACTTTGTCTGGTGAGTGACCCGGGTCTAGTCCACACTAGAAGCAGCGTCACTGCTGCAGCGCGTCGGGGAAGATGCTCTATGCGGATGGAGCGAGCTCTCCCGCCAACAGAGCACTGGCCACACTGGTGCTCAGGTTGGTGTAACTTACATTGCTCGCGGGTGTGTGTGTGGGTTAGTCACACCCCAGAGCCACATAAATAAGTGGGAGTAGGGGCAAGCCCCCGTTAGCAGCAAGTGATGCAGTAGGCAGGCTGAGCGGTAAGAGATCGCCACGCATCGTGCTCAGACTCTAGAGCTCCATACAGGGGCCAGGCCTGGCTTACATTTCAGCGTCCCAGGCTGGGGTCCTGCCAAACTGGGTCTCCTGTGAGCATGGAGGTGCAGAGCCCTTTCCCACTGCACATAACTAGCTAACAATTCCTGCCCAGCAGTGTCTCTCTGCCCTCCCTAGTCTTTAATATCCTCTATGTGCTCTCCTTGTTCCCTGGATCTTTCCTCATGCTCCTTAAATACCAGATTCATCCCAGTCCCCCGCCCCAGTCTCTCCTTTCGCACCCTTTGGGACAACGGTGCCTGTTTGTCGAGCTGTTTTTTTCCAAATCCCATTTCCCCTGCCTGCCTGGTGACTCCATCCAATCCCATGCCCCAAGCCTCTCTCCTCCTTGAATCTGTCCAGCTGCACCTGTCACCTCCACCCCACATGCCCACGGCCACACCAGCAGATGCTGCCAATAATCTCCAGCACTGGCTGGTGTTGGCCGGAGATAGGCTGTAATTAGCTGTCACCCCATGGTACTTTTGTAGGAGTGTTACTGGACAAGGATAAATTATCTTGTACTTAACCACCTGCTTTGTGCATCAGTAGCAAGATTCAGACACGAGTGCTCATTTTAAGATACAAGTATCTTCAGTAGAAAGCTTTCCTCATTCCCTCCATCTCATAGCTCTGGCCACGGCACTGCCCCAGCGATTTGCATGGGTGGTTATTGACCCCATGAACAAAGAGGGGTCAAAAATACAGCTCAGATCTCTGTAATGTTTCCAGCTACCACCTTATAGAAAATGAGTTAATTTCAAATTGTGTCTGAGCTGTATTGGCTTCCCTCTCACTGTGGTATTGAGCAGTTCAAAATTGTCAGGGTTTGTTCTTTATAAGGAAGGTTGACCCATAACTAGTAAATATTGATTTTTCCCTTGAAAGCTGCTCTCAGCTCCTTGCCATAGGATTATGCAGACACAGCAATACAAAAGATAACAAGCTGTATAACAACACTGGACTGCAACACAGATTTTCTCTCTGAAAAAATAAACAGGGACTTTCTCAGGGTGGAGTTCAAATGGTTGGTTGCACTAAGAAAGCTGACTGTGTGTATTCTGACTCCATTATATGGGATTACACGTCCAGAGAATGTGTGCACGTAACTGAATCTAGGCTGGATTAGATAGCACGGAGAAATTTGTTTTGGAAAGAATTTCATGCTCTTTCCAAACAAGTAAAAGCAAATACACATTTGCATTCTGGTCCTCAGCTGTGTTATTCTGAGGTGTGGGGCTTTGTCTCACCTGTTATCACTCTCCGAGCAAAGGAGTGTGACCAGACCTGAGTTCAGAGGTCATTCGTGTGCATGAGAAATGCTAACTGTGGAACATTAAGAGCTCCATGTACAGAGTTTCACACAGGAAGCCATTTGCAATGCACAACAATTACTTATTGGTCCTAGAAAACCTATGAACAATGCAGTGTATGCTCGAGTGCCATCTACGGGAGCCTTGTCTATTAACTGACCAGCTACTTGTGTACAGACATCGCTTTTGTGAGCAACCTTGTAATGGGGAGTAAGAATTAGAAGCTGGATTTCCAGCCTTGCCAACTCTTACGATTTGATCACAAATCTTGTGATATTTAGTATGTTTCTTAAAGCTTTAGCTCCTGGAGTCCCGTGATTATGAGAGATTATCAGCTCTCAGGCATTCTGATTGGGGAGGAAAGCGTGAAAATGTGACCTCTCAAGGCTAAGAAACCAGAAGACAAAAATAACTCACTTTCACTCTCATCCTTTCCATGCTGCCTTCTTCCTAAATTTGTCCTCCATTTATGTGAATTAGGGCCAGTGAGTGACTGAGATAATGCAGTGCTTTGAAGCAGGCTCCTGCCAGACACATTTCATCGCAGCGATGCTAATTTAAGCACTAGCAGAGCAACTCCTCTTAGCCCCTTTTTAGTACTCAGAAGCCTCTAGCCCAACTCCCAGCCTCCTGGAAACTCCCACTGCTCCTTGAAAAATGACCACTATCCCCTGAGATGCTGGGGTGGGGGGGGAGGGGCTTGAGTCTCTGCTCTTTGCATGCTAGGCAGTCACTGACACCTGTGCAAAGTGGGTGTGCCACGCTACCATTCTGATTGGCTCTCATTGATTGCACAGGTGTGATGGCCAACCCAGGCTGCAGGGCCCTGGAAAGCCTGTCCCAGGCAGATGCTCATGGCCCACAAGAAATGGATTCATCTACCAAAGCAACTAATGAGTATTTTCCTGCCCATGCTGGAGCCCCGTGTCCTTCCACAGCAGCTGTCAAGGGCCACAGCAGCTTTCTCACGTGGATGGAAAAGGTTTTGCTTCCATCCTGAAGAACAGCAGTTCTGCCTTAGCTGCCCAAGAATTCAGCTTTCATTTGTCCAGGGGTAAGACTAAAGGCCCTGTTAATCGTGGTTTGTGCTGGCGGATGAACGGCCCTTTGCCAGCTCCTTGTGCTGCCCATTTAGAAGTTTCAATGTGTTTTTCATTTCTGCCCTAGACAGACCTAAAACCTGTTGTTTGGGAAAGGAGCTGCTGGCTGGCACCCACGGGGGCTCTGCCCTGCTGCCCAGGGGCTGCTGCAACTCAGCATCGTGCAGAGGGTGCCCCACAGTCACTGCTCCCGTAGTGCCTTGACATTCCTGCTCGGGGGCCCAGGACACTGGGGTTTGTGTTGTGCAGTGTCCCCCGCTGCTGCCTCTGCCAAACCCTTTTATGTTTGTTGTGTTGCTATAGCTGTGCCGGTCCCAGGATATCAGAGAGACAAGATCATGTCTGTTAACTCGGAGAAGCTGGTCCGATAAAAGCTAGTACCTCTCCCACCGTGTCTCTAAAACCCTTCTACGGCACACAGGGACTGAGGAGCGAGTTCTTGGGTCACCACCAAGTGCCGTCTATTCCCATCCAGACCCAGGCAGCTACTCAAACTAAGAGAAGTTCCTCTTGCTCAGCCCCTTGTCATCTTCAGCTCTGCCCGAGATTTGAATTTCTAACCCAATTTTGAATTGCACCTTTCTCCCCCTTTACTTGAATTGATTACACTGTAACAGGCAATATCGACTCTGATAGGGAGCCAGAAAGGCTGCTTGGGACTTTCGTCCGTGTGCGATTTAATATTTAACAATTCCATCTAATCGCATTTTCAGTGCGATCTCCCATCTCCGCGCGAGGTCCCGTGCCTGATGGCTGCTAATTTCTTGAGATGAAATAGAGATTTTCTACCTGCTCCCATCAGAGCTGGGGCTGAAATTGCTCTGAAGTCCGTGCCGTTGTAAGCTTTGCTTCCTATTCCAGTATTTTAAGAGGACATTTATATTTTGCTCAGCACTCGAATATGACAGCTGAGTCACGGTGCTCTGCAATTCCACTGCTTGGAAACCGACTCCAGCCACATCCGTTTTCATATTATCTTACTATAAATGAGATTCACTGGACAATCTGGGTCTGATTTGCAGCACAGCTGTGACAGGAATCCTGCCTTAAGAAACCCACCATCTATGAATAAATTGAATATACTTAGTTTGAACTCTTGACAGAATCAAACTTTCTGTTGTCTCAGTGTGTGAAAAGAAAAACCCGGCCAGCTCTACAGGGAGGAAGAAGCGGGTCCTGCTTTTTAAAGACAATACTTTGTTTACATGACAAGAAAGGGCCTTGAATAGGAAGTTGAGAAGCGAGTGGCTTGTTGGAGGGCACAGAATGAAAAGCCCACTGTCGATAGAGCTGCTTTCAGTGCCCCGATTGGTTCGCTGCATTGAGTGAGCCCAGCCTGCGGCCTGACCCGAGAGGCCTCGCAATCCTGGGAGGGGAGATGGGGAGTTTGAGTCACAAATTATTCCCTTTTCAGATGGCTTGGCCATTTGTACAGCCAGCTCCTCCATTTACCCGGCGAGTAAAAGGCCAGTAACTAACCTCAGAGCTGCTCGATGAGTTCCAGACAAGGATTGCTAAGGAAAATGTCCATTGCTTTGCTGGAGAGGATATGAAATCTTTAGATCGCTGGCTGGAGGGGGCCCAGAGAGCAGGGTCACTGGGGATGGGGGGGGGTGGAGGAAGGGCAGTTTGCCCTGGGCACTGTCATTTGAGAGGGCCCCAAACCTATGGGACGTGAGTGAGTGGCAGTATGACCTGGCACACCAGATCACAGGGCCACTCAGGTTTGGTCCGGCCATCCCTCTAGATGACAGAGGGGCGGCCAGGCCAAACCTGAGTGACGTTGTCATGCCGGGTGGCAGCTCTGGGCGTGGGGAGCAGGAACCAGTCCTGCAGGACAGGAGTCACGGCTGCAGAATGAGTGTGGGGCGGGTTTCTTCTCCACCCTGGGCCTCTTTTGTCTTCATGGTCATTTTTTTTGAGGGGGGGGGGAGAGGGCTTCAGTTTCAAATTTTTCCCTGGGCCCCCACAAAATCCTCTGTGCAGCCCTGCCACAGAAGGGCATCAGGACTCTGAACAAACAAGGGCTTATTGGCCCAGGAACTTTACATGGTGGGGTGGGCAGGGGACGACCCAATGGACAGTGCTCCCTACAAGATACCTCAATCCCCATCGAGAGGTCACCTCAGAGATGAATGGGTGTCTCTGTAATCCTTCCTATGCCACTGTTCTGCCCTGCCACCCTCTCCTGCCGCAGCACTAAGGTTATGCCTCTAGCATTCTCTGAGCTGCCCCATCTCCTTATTCTCTCTGTTGCCAGATTTGTGTTTGCTGTTCTCCTTTCCCCTATTCTGCCCCCTTCCAGTCTTGTTTTCTCTCTTGCTCTCCTGTGAGTGCTCAGAACTGCTGAAAATTTGTCCACTTTGCTTGGGAGCCTAACCATGGGTTCAGGAGCCAAACTTTCAGCTAACCCGGCTTAGTAATTTTAGCCTTTGGTGAGCAGGAGTCTGGAGCCTCGCAGGTAGAATTCCCAGCACATCGGTGAGGTGGTGTCTGGGTGCATTCCAAGTATAACACTCATTTACACATGCACCAATCCTGGAACAGGGGTGATCACAACGGCATGCAGGGCAATTCCTTCTCCCAGGAAGCTCAGGCCAGCACCAAGGCCTGGTTCCTGAAGAGCAACCCTGCCTCATGAGTTTACTCCAATCAAAGACCAAGGCAGAGCAAACTCTCTGCCTGCTCACACAGCTCCCTGGGCACAGAGCCTTGCAGAACAAAACTAGCAACACGACAGCATGTCATCCCAAGACTGAACATTTGCTCACAAGCTAACAAAAAGAACTTGAGGATTGAGTGTAGCACAGCCACTGGGGACACCTGCCATAAGAGTATGTACATGCGTTCTCTCCCCCTTTTGTAAAAAGAGATGGGAGAATTCACATTCCTGAATGACTTATCCCTCCTCTGCCTAGTCATTAAAAGAAATGTCCGAACAGATCACCCTGGATCTACTCTTGTACATATCAGAGGGGTAGCCGTGTTAGTCTGGATCTGTAAAAAGCAACAGAGGGTCCTGTGGCACCTTTAAGACTAACAGATGTATTGGAGCATAAGCTTTCGTGGGTGAATACACGTCTGACGAAGTGGGTATTCACCCACGAAAGCTTATGCTCCAATACATCTGTTAGTCTTAAAGGTGCCACAGAACTCTCTGTTGTCTTGTACGTACACGCTCACAGAAAGTGGAGCAACTGTATAGCAACAAGCCTCTGCTTTCACTAAACATGTATGTGATTCATTCAAAATCCTGCAGTACAATCAGTCAGAGGAAAACAAATGGCAGCTGAATTCATAGCAAGGAATTGCTGTTTGATTTGTATTTCTGATACCCCTGTCACCTGCGCCACGCGATGTGGGGTCAGGTATAAAGGCCACGAGGTCCCTTAGGTTAGGAAGTGACGTGTGGCAGTAGTGAGGACCCCGCCTGCCTAGTCCTGGATGCAGGATCCGTCCTGACACCGCTGGTCACCATGTAGCGCAGCTTTAATCCAGCGAGGTTCCAGCCCTCTGAAAAGTCAGCCCCAGTCACATCTGTTAATTACTGTCTGCTTAATTAGGGCCCGATTGTTAACTGATGTTAGTCAGGTTAATTAAATGTTAAATCTTCGTCAGACAGCACTTACAAGCCTGTTAATGTGAGTAATGCACCTACCTAGACATCCCCCCAACACACCCCAAACTCAGAGTCAGCACCGGGGACACTGAGGAGCCCAGAGATGGCTTTGCTCTTTATCCCTAACCCTTCTCCCCAGTCCTGCCACTTTCCTTCTCCTCACTAGAGGGTTGAGCACTGGCACCCAGTTCAGCAAGGCACTTATCCACAGGCTTCGCCTTAAGTAGGGCAGCAGTCCCACGGCCTCCAATGAGATTGCTTAAAGCAGTGGTTTTCACCTTGTGCTCCAAAGGGGTCCACACCTCCATTTGAAACGTTTTAGGGGTCCCCAAATGAAAAGAGGTTGAAAACCACTGGCTTAAAGTAAAGCCTGGTGCCAAGCCCTTTGTTGGTGCACTCGTGAGCTCGCAGGATCAAGCCTTGTACGCCGACGACTTCGTGTGGAAACAGGCTCAGAGTGGGTGTGTCAGGATGAGTGAGCACAGGCAGCAGGGTGACTGTTCAAGCCTCTCACCTGGCTGGGTTGGGAAATGAAGCAGTTTCTCTTCTCTAGCAATGGGATTATACATAGCTAAGAACCATGGTAGAAGAGTCTCGTATCACTGACATTTTACAGCAGAGGAACTTAAAATGAGGGACAGAGCCCAGCCTTTCATCTCCAGGCATCTGACACAAGCTGCAGATGTCAGATAAGATTCCAGGTAACACATCCTTGCCCAGAGGGCCTCCTTAGACAGAAACGTATAGATTTCCTGATTGTAGATTGCTGCTTCCTGGGGGGTTTTCTTACTGCCATCGCCTCTCACTTGCAGAGTGGATGCTGTGCCAGTTCAGAGACGCCCCAGTAACTACCAGTGCTGGGCTGGAGCAAAACCGAAACACAGCTCATTTCTGAGCTACTCAGTGGCCTCCCTCTCTGAGTGAGTGGGCGAGTGGCTTTCTGAGGCAAGAAGAGCTCTTCAGAGCTGAATCCCCATTTTTATCTTGTGCTCCCCCATTTCTCGGTGCAGCCACCTGTCATTTCTCATCCCTTGTTTAGATTGTCAGCTCCTGAGGGCAGGGACAAGCTTTTCATTACTATATATATGGCTGTTCAGTACCCAGCACAATGGGGCCCTGATAAAGACCTCTGGCATAACTGCAATGCAAATAATCAGTCAACCCCACTAACAGCAGCTGTTGCTGCCAGTATATTCTCCT
Source organism: Malaclemys terrapin pileata (assembly GCF_027887155.1). Lineage (NCBI taxonomy): Eukaryota > Metazoa > Chordata > Testudines > Emydidae > Malaclemys > Malaclemys terrapin. The sequence goes on along the minus strand of NC_071526.1, from coordinate 18,975,837 downwards.
CCAGTGGGAACAAGGTGAGAAACAAAATGTAGAGAGTGGCTAGCGTCACTAACCCCATCTCAGCTCCTCTGGAGTTGCTGGAGAAGCATACTATCTGCGGGAGAAGTGACACTGCTCTGCAGTGTCAGGAGAGGTGGAATAGGACCAAACCTGCCCTGTGGCATGCCAGACACTCCGGGCTGCCATCTAGGGCAGGTTATTTCATTATTCTACCACCCTTCATCGTCCTGATGATCCTCAGCATCTCTCCTCACAGCAGATGGATTCTCTGCCTCTAACTAATGCAGAGTCGGGGCCCCAGCTTGCCCGGGCGCAGGAAGCAAACAGCCTAGCAGGGTCCGTGAACACGGCTCCACGTTCCCAAACAGACACATCTCCTAATAGGGACAAATAAAACCCCTGCTCATTATTCAGCCATAATTTCCAATGTGGGAAGCATCCAGCTGCCCTGGAGTTACAGGCACAGCCAAGCTGCAGACACACAGAATGAATCAGCTGGCAAGGCTGAGTCCAGCCAGACTATCATTAAGCAACGTGGATGCTGCAAATTAACTCTAAATAATGCCCCTCGGCAAACAGTCACATCGGACCCTTTACCCCTGGAGACCCCACCTGTTCACTGTTGTGAGGCTGTCTCTCCATGATTCAGCCTGACTCATGAATACCACATGAATTAAGAAAGTGTGTAATATATGTACACACTCTGGCTAGGACAGTTTGTTACTACAGAGTGGAGTTGGGCAAATAATTAGCAACAGATAATTTATGCAACAAATGTCACCTATTTTCACTGTCCATAGACACATCAAAGAACTCTGGAATTTGTTCATGAATTCCATCAGTAGATAATACTTGGTCTGCAGTATAGTCTAACTGCTACTTGCAAATATTACAATATTATAATACAATAGAATATAAAACTGTTATTTCATGCTGCAATTTATGCCACAAAACTAATTAATTCAGCGCAAATTTCAAACTGTGCATTTGACCCTATCCACACTTCCTATAAGTCACCCAATCAGGGAACAGAAACAATGCACATCACACTGTAACTAACCGATGCATCACAAACTGCAAATTGCATTGTGTATTTAATACACATTTTGCCACTTGAGCATTTGCTCTTTCCAGGTATTCACTATAGCTGTATATGTGTATTGGCAGAAAGTTAACACAAAAAGGCCACATTTCTAATGAGCATTCATGGATAAAGTGTGGTCCTCATTTTATCAGTTCTGATACATCACCCTAGTACAGTGCTACATTAAGCACAATCCAGAGCAGGCGATCCCTTTCTTAATACACAGGAATTGCTTGTTCACGTCTGTCCTTCTTCCAGCCCAACCGTACTGACACTCCCCACTCCTCTGAGCCCGTACTACATGCAACTTCTGAACACACCAGAAGGGTTACAATTCATGGTTAGTTCAGGGTCTAAGGCAGCCCTGAGCCCTGGAACCAATATTCTGCCATTTTGTAGTTATTCACTTTAACTGGGAATGAGGTATATTCCCCTGGCTACTCCAGATGGAGCAGCACAGGGTGAAAGACTGTTGTTGGAAGGCCAGTGCCAAAGAGTTGTTAAGACCACAAAGAGGCACAGATTTTTCAGAGGATGTTCTGTCCAGTGAAAATAAATCTAGGCACCTGTACAAATTACAGAGCTATGCTGCTGACAGAAAAGCAGCTTCCAGCTTCACCTTGCATCACAGCTCAGGCATGGACTGCACCCACCAGCAGCACTGGTTTGGTCAGGCAACAGAAGATTTTGGTTGTCTTCCCATGACACAATGCTACACTTTTCATGGGGCTGATTTCTGGAGAGGCTTGGCACTGGTTTCATCAGTGACAGCAGGCAGATATGAAGTCATAGAGGGAAATCTTGAGAACCCAAGAAAGCAAATTTGAACTGGAGTTGGAACATGGCCAGGAAGGATGGCCTTGAAGGTGATGGATAAGGATACATGGTCACCTTTGCCATATCACCGCTCTGAAGCATTCCTATTCCATTTTCCAAGCCCTGCTGCTGAGTATGTATGGACTCAAATTGAGTCAGGTCAGTGACCCAATACCATCTGTCAGGATTTTAGTCTCCAGAATCAGTTTCATATAATTTTTTATATCTAAGAAGTCTCTAGCCCTTATGGTGGCTAAGTAAAGCTTGAAAACATGAGCCAAGTGTAACTGATGCAGTGATCTTTGCTTAAGTTGGGAAAGAGCCTGAAAAACTTTCTGAGAGAGTAGTGGAAGCATTCCCTAGTCATCTCGATGGGATGTTAACTGGGGATTCACAATGGGGTGACTAATTAATGCCAACATTAACTATTTCACTGCTGGTCCCAGCTTATAAGAAAAGACAGGGAGATTTATATGGTGAAGCTTTACACACCCTGCTGAGTACCATTTCATTTTAGTGGCAAAAGTTAGTTGTGGCTGGAAGATACATCTCCTTCTGACCCTGGGCACATGACAAAAATGATTTTGACTTTGGGTATGAAGCAGACATGTCAGCTAGAGAAGGAGCATGTGCTACCCTGCACCTTTAAATCCAAAACTCCCACAGAAAGTGACTGCCTAGAGCCAGCTCTAATTTGTTCTAAGCCATCATCCCTTCTACCAGCAGGCAGGGAATTATCATCTATTTATTTCGTACAATGTCACCGAATTGGTGACCACCCGCAAGGTGTCCACGATGATAAACGCTTGCTTTATATGTGGCGCTATTTTTGACAATGCTTGATAGCACACATCTATCAATTTGCCTAGAAGAGCCACCTAGTAGGATCATTATCTAACAGAATCCTTTTGTGGGAAGTCCAATGTCAGTGCATCTTGGGAAAGAGACCTTGCTGGGTACCATTTTTTGCTCATTATATTCCTGAAGATTAATAATATTTCAGATTTCCATTATAAATTTGGGCTGAACTTTGGAGTTTGATACCCAGAATGAAACCCATGGCAAGCAAAGGTTGGCGCATGCATACAAGAGCTACCCCAAAGCACGGCTTGCTGCTGCTCCCATCTGGCACAAGTCTGAACTGCTGTACTGAGGGCTGGGTGAGCTTTACACCTGACTTTCTGGGACTGGCTGCCTCAGGTGGGCGGATGGGGGGGTGAATTTTTCTGTGATGTTCTTGCTCTCCTAATGTGTAAGCACCTTGTGGGAACAAGGCAACACACTGCTGCTGCCTTGTTTCATGTTGGGTCACCTACACACTAGGGACTAGCACAGGCTCTATTTCTGCCCGACCTATTAGAGGAGAAACTTGTTTTAAAATTCCAATGGCTCAGGAAAGCCGCTTGGACCCTAAAAAGATGTGCTGGGCCCCAGCCACCTCATCTGCAGGTAAATAATGCCATCACTTTTCATGCTTGCTTGTTTCAGGGGATTGCCATGCTCCTCCCAGGAAAGAGCACAGCTCCCAGTTTTGGCAGATACCTCTGCGCACACCCGGCACCACCCCCATTCCAGGGAACTAGCTATGAGAAGTGGAGGTCTCCCAGTGCCTTCTACTTTAAAAGAAAAGCCTATAACCACAAACCAATAAACAAAGCCCTTGAAGGGTTTTTGTTTTGATTTTCAAGATGAGCGTTTGCAGAGCAGCTGTTCTGAGAATGTCTTCCTGGGCTCTCTGTGTGGGAAAGAGGCACCAGGCCTTTCCTCCTCCTCCTCTGGGAGGCGTTCCCTTCACATAGCCCAGTCCATATAATCACTGATGCCTATCCAGAGGAAAAACTCTCAGGTCTTGCAGTGGCAGCAACTGTATGTAACACACGGCTGATTTCAGTCTCATGGCAAACGCTCAACCACCTGTCAGTGATGCATGCAGATGCTTTTTCAACTTGACAGTCGGCATTTTGCTGCATAGCTTTTCATTTCCCACGGCTTAGTTCGAAAGGGCAATGCTGGCACTAGCCAGGTTGGCATGCAAAAAAACGCACACAAGCACAAAAACCCTAAGCCCCTTCCTTGTAACGTTCCAGTGATCCCTGCACTGAGCAGAAAAGGGCAGTTGTAATTATTTTGTTAAACAAAATGCATCTGCCATGTTATGTGCAAAGGGGCCAGAAATGTTGCTAGTAATTTACATGAGTGATAGAACAGCAGGAAAATGAACTACTTCTTATCCGTGTTCCAGAGAGCGAACAGCACAGGCAGCCTGGGGAAATGGACTCAGGTAATGAATGGGTTTAGCTATTGGCTGCCAGGTTGCTTTAATTCATGTCTGGTCTAATTAACTCTGGCTGACACCAGTTGCAAATGTAGTTGAATATTATCAGTATTCTTTGCTACAGGACAACAAAAACAGAGTCATTCTCAGAAGATACCAACCCAGCCCCAAGGGAGCCTGCAGCTAACACGCCCTCAGACCAAGTCTATCCCATGCTAGGGCCGAGAGGCCAGTACGAGTCACAAAACAACCCAAACAGAAACAAATTAAATAGGGACCCTAAAAATGCATCCATAAAATATTAGCTTACGTTCTGCAGGTCCTGCTTTGTCCCATTTTCCGGGGGTTAAAGTTTGCTATGGCTGTTTGTTGCTGCGGGTGTAAATGCTGCATTAATTCCTGTGCCAGCATGGATGCAACTGCCTTTCATCGCACAGAAACGTATAGCAAGATTTCAGGGACGCGGCTTCGAGGATTAGGACTTGCTATGTTCAGCTGAAAAAAGCAGCATTGCTACTCCCAGGGATCAGTGCCAGTTTTAAAGTCCAATACCTCAGGCGCCACTAGAGCTGGGAATGAATGCAGGATTCCATCACTGGAGAGCTGGGAAGGCAGGCTAGGGGGCTAAGGCATTCGTTTTTGTCTAAGGTAAGTTATGAGACGACAGACCATAAATTCAAGTCATTCCAATTAGCATCTTGTTTCTTCCCATCACCTGATTTTAATATCTGCTATCTCAAAAGCTACTAGCGCTAGAAACCAATGCTTTCTACGAACTGGGAGCTAGTGAACCCAATGTTAGAAAGCTCAAAGGTAAGTGTCAGAGGAAGTGGAAACTGTCTCACAGCCTTAACAATAGTGTATCCAGTGGGGCTGCATGATTCAGTACAGAGCAAAGCAGGAACAAACTCTGCCTTCATTTAAAGTTTGATTTGTGCTCCTAATCTTTGTCATTTCTAACGGGCTCCTCTCCATCGCACCTTGGGTCAAAGCAAGTACTTAGTTAAATGACAATCAAGGTCCAAAAGCACCATGCCATCCACACCTTGTAGTTTGTTCTGGCTTCAGGGTATATTCTGCAAGGGCCATGATTGGGAAAAGGCTTGCACACAGCTGTCTTGTACTTTTGAGTTCTGTCCTTCCACCAAAAGTGCCATGAACATTTGATCAGCAATAGCAGTACTGCAGCTCACTGGTGGGCCACAGAGACTGATGATTCTAAAGTAATTAGGCACAAACCAAAGTAGGTAGAACCCTGCGCGGATTCATCCGCGCTGATCCACGATCTGCAAACGTGGTCTGCGGATAGCTGCAGCTTTGCAGGACTCTAAAAGTAGGGCCTTGAAGACTAGGACCAGGATGTTGAATTAAGTCCAGGATTTGATAGGGAGCCAGTGTAGAGGGCAGAGGAATAAGGGAAATGTTTGATCTGTGCTGGACAAATTTGCTTTTACATGGAAAAGCACTGAAAGAGGATGAAAAACATTCTTAATGCAGGTTTTTGGCTTTGATTTCTGTCTTCCAGACTGCAGTATTTACAAAGCAATTAGATTCTAAGCCAACATGATCATTTTCATATTTACATGTCAGTGGAATTCAGCAAAGGTAGTAAAGCTGAGACAAAGCCCTGAGGCTTAATAATTTGCAGAGTGCCACCTGCAGTTAGGATTTAGAGAAGGCTGCCAAAACCACCAAGGTGTTAAATAACTGAGCTCCTTTAGGGTATGTCTAAACTGCAATCTGAGGTGTGACTGCAGCTGAGGTAAGTATACATGTGCTAGCATGGCTAGAAATGAAAACAGTGGCACAGGCTTCTCCACAGGCTGTACAAAACCTGCCCTGGACACTGCCTGTGGACTCACATTGCTAGCGGATACCATCGTATCCATGTGGCTATTTTTAGCGTGATAGCAGATTAAAGCTAGCACAGGTATGCCTACCCTACACTACGCTCATACCTTCACCTGAAGGGTAGATGTATCCCAACTGCATGCAGCCAGTGCTTGCACTACGCGCGGACATGCTTAGCTACTTTCTAACCATAATCATACTTTGTATTAAAATATTCTTCACTGTGGGCTGAAACTAGAGAGGCTGTGAATTGCTGGCTACCAGCAGAGAGAAACAGTGCTTTCCATGAAGTGCTATCATTTTCTAATCTTTGAGGCCAGGTTATTCTTACTGGGGCAGGGAGTGTGTGTGTGTGGTTGTTTCAGAAGTAGCAATCCTTCCATATAAATATATGGGCTAGAAAGTGATGTTTACATGTTTAAAAGGACTATTGTCCACCTGAAACACAAAAAAATCACATTTCTGCCTACATTTTTGCAACTGCTATTGGCTCAAGTAACATTACCTAATGGGGGAGGCAAAATATTTTTCCTATTTTTTCCAGCTTGCTGATGTTATGCAGCGGGTTAGCTATTTTTACCTTCCTTTTGTGCAGATTTTTCAGTCTCCTGAAAAATGAAAAAAAGTTAGGAATTTCAAGTTGATGGCATCCCTTGAATCCAACTGCCTCGCAAAGCTGCATAGAAAGTATGATGTGCAGGATGAACAAAGACGCCGGGTAAACTGTCCCATTCAAGACAGGGATGTGGCTCCTAAATTCTGATAATTTCCCCTCCAGACCCTTGCAGTATGGTGATCACCATTAAGAGTTACAAAAAAGTCCAGCCTTTCTTCCAAACCCTGCAGGTTGTCAGATAACGCAAACAGACCTCTAGCGTCTTTCCCTGTGTGTTAAAATAGCCTGTAACTCTGCCACTCTAACAGTTCAAAATTTCCTCAGCTTTGAAAATGTTTGCCATTCTAGGTTCTCTGAAGTTGAAGGAATTTTGGAAAGTTACAGAATGGCAGAGTTACAATTTCATTTTTCCTTTTGCAACTCAACTTTTCCACAGTTGGAGGATTTGAAAAGTTACAGGAGATAAAGGATAACTGAAAAGAAATAAGTGAACAGACAAACCCTAGACAGTCATTGTATTGCAGTCAGTGGAGGAAAAAAAGCAAAGGGTGGTCTGGAAAGGGAAAAAACAAAAGTTTGAAATTTAAATTCAAATAAAATCTAAATGAAAATTTTCCTACAAAAAAGTTCAAATGAACTTTCTTCCCATGATTTCCCCCCCCAGGTAGTCCCATTCCCTTTCTAGACAAGAGGATGATAGTTACCTTTTGTAATGCACATTGAGAATCACAGCCAAGCGCTCTGTACTAAGTGTCATTGGAATTATGTGGTGGGACAGAATCGGAAGAGGGCACGTAGTTTACTGTTAAGAACTGCCTTAGTTTATATAATGTTAAGTACACTATAGAAAAACAGATATTACAGGAAAAGAGGTTGACAAGCCATTATTCCTATAGTTCTGGAATGAAGCACAGAACAGAAGCCCAGACAATTCGGGGCTCATGTTCCACTTTGGGTGTTAACTCTTATTGCAAAGTTCAACTTTCTGAACTTTTATTCTGGCTTCTTAAAGTTACTCTTCAGAACTCTGCAAACGATGTGTAAAGACACAGAACAGATGTTGTTGTTGTTCCAGGCCAGGTTTCATTCAAATAATTCCTACACAGAGGTTATGAAGTGCTTCTGGCTTTTTCCATCACAGAGATGCTGGAGAAGAGAAAGGTGCTGGACACTGACCATTCTAATGCATCAGTGCTGTCCATGCACTATTAAGCGAAGCAGGAATTTTCTAAAACAGTAAAAGAATGAATATGTAACTAATTTTATTCCATCTATAAACAGTATTTATTATGTAAAACTTTTTTGGTTCATGAAAAGAATGCAGGGAACATCCCAGTGGAGACCCAGACATAGTGGAACTTGGCTCTGCCACATCCCCATCTCTTCCCTAGGAGCTAGTGCAGGAAGCAGTCCCCCTGTGCAGAGGGAGTTCTCCACTGGCTGTCTCCAACCACTCTAAAGGGACTTGCACCAGTAAGTGTATGTGCCTTAGAGGATTGGAGGTCTAGATGATTGTTTTTGTAGATAGAAGCTTTAAAATTCAGTAAAATTATGGGTTTAAGAACACACCAGTGTATTCATTTCTTTAAAAACAACAGTAGGATGTACAATAAAAGACTTCAAGTACATTGTTCACTGTAAACTGGAAAGAAGGATCGAAAGTTCAGTGGCTGCTGTGAGAAGAACAAAACAAAGGATTCGTTGTACCCCTATCACCTGTGGCAGCTTCATTAGCTGGTCTGCAACAAAATGTTCTTGTAGCACCCCCCTGTTAATTACTTGTAATTGAGGTTCATATTCCAGCTCTTAGAATACAACTAACTAGCGCCTTTCAACGACGACATCAACAAACAGAAGACTTGCCTGGTAATAAGTGCAATGAGCAGCTCCACCACTTTTGCTCCAAAACCAGATACAATTTTTGTCAATCACACCTGTAATCCAATAGGTCCCACTGCTTTGATCTTCTGCAGATTGCAGGGCAGCTGTATCCTCTCATACACTCAGGAGGATCCAAGGCCAAGGTGTAGCTAGCTATCTTGAAACAGGAAACTAAGTACTTTTTTCTGTACAAAAAAAAGTCAACCTATTCTAATCACATTATATATTACAGGCTGAAAATCTGTTCCTAACTTCTACCGTGTAACAGAAAGGTAAAACAATAGAGTAAGAATTCAGGTTGTAGTCCTAAAATTGATGATCCAGATTTACAAAGAAAGTCAATATCCCTGAAATTTCATCTTTGGGTGTTCGTGCTGTTGCATGCTTGTGCAAGACGAACCTAAAAAGGAGAAAGATTAACAAATAGCACTTGTAAAGAACACATGCTGCCATATCCTAAAGTAGGGGTGGGCAAACTACGGCCCAGGGGCCGCATCCAGCCCTCCAGACGTTTTAATCCGGTCCTCGAGCTACCTCTGGGGAGCAGGGTCTGGGGCTTGCCCTACTCCGGTACTCCAGCCGGGGGCTTGCCCCGCTCCATGTGGCTCTTGGAAGCAGTGGCATGTCCCTCCTCTGGCTCTTACGTGTAGGGGCAGCCAGCCTCTGCCCCAAGCGCTGCCCCTGCAGCTTCCATTGGACGGGAACTGCGGCCAATGAGAGCTGCAGGGGCGGCACCTGCGGATGGAGCAGCATGCAGAGCTGCTTGGCCACGCCTCCACATAGAAGCTGGATGGGGGACATGCTGCTGCTTCTGGGATCTGGCTTGAGGTAAGTCCTGCCAGGAGCCTACACCCCTGACCCCCTCCCGCGCCCCAACCCCCTGCCCCAGCCCTGAAACCCCTCCTGCCCTCGAAGCCCTGGGTGCCAGCCCAGAGCACCCTCCTGCACCCCCAACCCCTCATCCCCACCCCATAGTTCACACCCCCAGCTGGAGCCCTCACCCCCTCCTGAACCCCAACCCATAATTTTGTGAGCATTCATGGCCCACCATACAATTTCCATACCCAGATGTGGCCCTCGGGCCAAAAAGTTTGCCCACCCCCATCTTAAAGCCACCTACACTGGAAAAAAAGGAGGGCATGTTCACCCTTGAATTAAATCCTAAGCACTACCAGTAGCTCTCTCCCACTAATGAAAGCACTGTTTGTATACAGCCCAGCTGAGTGTAAGCCCCAAGTCTGTGTATTTTCCTGATTAGCGGAACAGACCCACATTGTGTAAAACCATATTTTCTGGGTGCGCCAAGATCCAGGCAGACACAAGAGGAAAAGAATTTAAGAAGAAAGATGACAGACAGAATCTAATGGATACTGACAGCCCATTAACTTAGCTACAGGAACAATGACAATGCTAGGCACCACAGCAGACCAGTTTCAATTCATAGCCAAGTATATATCGACTTACTGATAGCTTCTTCATAATTCCCAGGGCCTCTGGATTGAGATGACTCAAATTCCTTTTGGTCAGCTCACTGGCTGCTAAACGAATGCTCTGTACAGAAAAGACCACATGTCTCAGTTACTGTTCAACTGTGTCAGACTGGTACATGTGAGTTTGTAAGTGAAATCAGTGAAAGAGCCAAACAAGATTGAAGCATCTGGATTATATATTAGAAAGATTGATAGACCACTATATTTATGAGCAGGGAACCATGTACTGCTTTTATAGCAAGTGATGGACCCACTTCGTGGGAACAGCATAAGGTTACTGATAAAACAGGACTAGTTACAAATAGAGACCACAGACTCATCTCACACCTTTGCTGTATTGTACCATGGCACATATTGCTATCAACCATTATTTTAAATCGCATTTGGTGCACTTCAAAACCCGCTAAAATATTTCTCTACATTTTTAATAACTTTCTGCTTTACCTCTCCTCCTCCGACAGGAACTGTAATGATGACATCGTTGCTGTTAGCAAGAGGGCTGCCGTTTGCAGAGACTATGTAAACATGTTCACGTGCTGCAGGCGTGCGTAGACCTGGTGTCTTGAAAAGCCTGAAAGACATTCCCAAGTTATTGATGAATAATTTATTCCAGCCAATTAAAATGATCAGAAGTACATTTCATGAGATTCTCCCCAACTAGAGATTTCAAACATCTCATTTTCAAGGGAAACAGAAGGTTGGAGAAAAATATGTAACTTGAAGCGCAAAACCAATAGAGCTTGACAGAAACCAACTGTACTGACAAAAAAACTCTGATTAAACTAGGACATGATTTATCTTATCTTCTTTTTTCTAGTTATGACCTCCATCTACCCTCTTCTGTGGGACTACAGGCTTCTGGCTCTTAGTCAATCAAAACTCTGAGGCCAAAACCTAAGGCTATTAAGTGATGTGTTGTAGTCATCTTAATATTCCATATTTTACACGGAAAGAGCTAATTCGGAGAAGACATTTGACATATTTAGGCCAACATTTCAAAAGCAGACTCTGGCTTTATGTGCATAGCTCCAGATATCCTGAGCCCAATCTTCAGACATGATGAGCTCCCACAGCTCCCACTGACTACAGCTTTACTTGCGAACAATAAGCACTTCTAAAAATCAGGCCCAAGGGGTTTAAAAAAACGAAAGCACCCAACCCTAAAAACTAAAGCACTTTCTTTTGAAATGTTAAATCCCTATCATATCTCTCCCTTAGTCATCTCTTTTCTAATCTGAACGGTCCCAGGTTTTTTTATCTGTCCTCATATGGAAGCTGTTCCTTAGCCCTAATCATTTTTGTTGCCCTTCTCTGTACCTTTTCTGATTCTAATATATCTTTTTTGAGATGGGGTGACTGGTACTGCACGCAGTATTCAAGGTGTGGATGTACCATGGATTTGTACAGTAGCATTATATTTTCTGTCTATCCCTTTTCTAATGGTTCTTAACATTGATAGCTTTTTTGACTGCCACTGCACATTAAGCAGACGTTTTCAGAGAACTATCCGTGATGACTCCAAGATCTTTCCTGAGTGGAACAGTTAATCAGACCCTACCATTTTGTATATATAGTTGGTGTCACGGGTCCACTTGCCATTGGGGTACTTCCTTGTGGCCCCATCTGGGTATTAGTTCCACTAAGGTCTGATGCCGCCGTCCCCTTCCCCCCGAATGGTGGCTCACACTGCATCCCCCCTCACTCTACAGGACATGTAGTGCTCCCTCTTCATGATTCAGCCCTTAGCCAGGTCATTATGTAGTCCTCCCATTCCAGGGTATCAAAGTCCCACTGGATCAGCTGTCCTTGTCTTTTCCAGACAGTCTTCCCATCCAAGGCCAGGCCCTGTGCCATTTTCCCAGTGGCTGGAAGGGGAACCCCAGCCCACACACTATTCTGGGTTCCAGTCCAGGGACCCTATGTCCAGCAATTATGGTCTGCTTGCTCCCTGTTGCTCTTTCTCTGGACTTCTTTCCACTTCTTTGCTCTATCTTCTGGCTCCCCCTGCTCTGAGTTTACCAACCCAAACTTCCTCCTCCCAGGGAGTGACTGCAGACTACTTCTGCAGCTCCCTTGTGTTCTCAGCTTGCTGGCTTTATATGAACTCAGCCTGCCCCTGCCCAGCTGGGCTCCATCTTCACTTAGTGCTTGTCCATCAAGCTTGTCCCAGGTGCAGACTACAAGGTTAATTGACCTAATTTAACCTGCTCTGCCTTGTGTGGCATGGACACCCCATCACAGCTGAGACTATGTTTTCCAATGTGCATTACTTTGCACTTATCAACTCTAAATTTCATCTACAATTTTGATGCCTGGTCACCCAGTTTTGTGAGATCCCTTTGCAATTGTTCACAGTCCCCTTTGAACTTAACTATTAAGTAATTCTGTAGCATCTGCAAATTTTACCACCTCGTTGTTCACCCCCTTTTGCAGATCATTTATGAATATGTTGAACAGCACTGGTCCCAGTATACATCATTGAAGGATCCTGCTATTTACCTCCCTCCACTGTGAAAACTGACCATTTATTCCTGCCCTTTGTTTCCTATCTTTTAACCAGTTACTGACTCATGAGAGGATCTTCCTTCTTATCCCATGACTGCTTACTTTGCTTAAGAGCCTTTGGTATGGGATCTTGTCAAAGTCCAAGTACACTAAATCCACTGGATCGCCCATGTCCACGTGCTTGTGACCACCCGCCTTAAAGAATTCTAATAGATTGGTGAAGCATGATTTCCCTTTACAAAGGCCATGTTGACTCTTTCCCAACATATCTGATCATTGTTCTTTACTATAGTTTCAACCAATTTGCCTGTTACTGAAGTTAGGCTTACCTGCCTGTAATTGCCAGGATTGCCCCGGGGCCTTTTTAAAAACTCGGTGTTATATTAGCTATCCCCCTCTCATCAAGTACAGAGGCTGATTTAAGCAATAGGTTACATACCACAGGTAGTAATTTTGCACACATCAGATGCACATGTTTGAAAAATGGGAAAAGGAGAGGGAGAAGGGACAGTGTGGAGACGGTTCGAACAAATAGACTACAATTTTGCTGATTGCACAGTACAAGGCTGAGCACAGTAAGCCATGCACAAATGAATACGGAATCATGAAGTCTCAAATTCTAATCCTGGCTCCGCTGGTGACACTCTACTAATAGTAGTCAAATAATCGCACTTCTCTACCTCAGTTATTTCATCCTTAATATTTCAGGGTTGTGAGGGTTAGTCAATATTTCTACAGCACTTTGAATGCGTGAAGTGTTATATTATGGCTCTTAGAAAATGCATCAGATATGAACAGCCACTGCCATGGGGCAGAATGGTAACAAGCTGATCTATATTGCAACTGTTCTGTCTTATCTCATGCAAGACTAATGGCAAGACACACTAGATGCCTTGACACCTGGCAAATGCTGATATTTAATAGAGACATTTTGCAGGATACTATAAATACACAATTACGTGGCTTTGCTAATTAATGGACACTCACCTGGAATCAAACTTAGGGGTGACAGTGGAGGTCCTTCCCCATGTGCAGGCATCAGGGACTCGGCCAAGGGCTGGAGTGACAAAATTATTTTTGCTTGACCTGCTCAAAGAGAGTGGCTGTGATAAGATGATGCCCTTTAAAAGATCGACTTAGCAGTTGTTTCTCAGTTCTGACCATCTGTTTTATTAGTTAGAAAAGCTGAGAACAATGTGAGGGTATTTGGAAACTAGAGGTTTCTCTTGATTTCAGGTAATGCTTCTTGACTTGGCTGCAAAGACTGCAGTTTTATGACAGCTTGATTCAGTGTAAAACCCCACACGCCCCCAAAGAGAATAGCTGGTGAGTCACCTCACCCTACTATGAGACTGGAGACTGCCCTCTGTAGAACTCCTTCATTTACCCCTACCATACCTTTGTTAGCTCCTCCAGAACAGTATGCCTTGTCAGCCAGATCACTCCCTCCTCCATCCTTCCACCCCAACCTTGGCTACTTTGGCAATATCATTTCTGGTCTCCCCTTTCCATCCCCACACTGAAGAAGAGGGATTCACATCACTTCAGACTCTTACCTTTTACTAATGCGTTTCACTCTCGCTGATGGAGCTCTTCTGCTCTTCGAAACTAGCAGTTTTTTCGTTGATGTCTTCACCTGGAACACACAGAACTCAGTGAATTATTTACTGTTTCTTGATCAAACTACAGCTCACCTCCAGTTCTGAAGAAGTGTTCCCATAACTGAACTAACACTGGTAACAGGACTTGAAGAACAAGACTCAGTGTTCCCCTGCTCAGATGATCAAAATTGTGGAAAACCTTTCCCTTTTGAGTCTTGGCTTTATCATAGCCTAGAGCTGAGCTGGGGAAGACACAGGGATTTGTGCAGAATTCTTTTCCATAGATATCAAAGTTCCAGTAGTTAATTAGAGCAGTCTTGGGTAAAGAGACTCCTGCTCCTAGAACATGAGGGAAGTTTAACATACAATTTAAGAGAAAAGGGATATGAAATGTTTCTTTACACTTTCAGCAGTGGTTGGATTCTACCTTATAACAGCATCTATCTAAGGCACTCACATATCACGTGGACTCTGATCTCATGACAAACAGAATTCAGGCTATGAAGCAAAGGGGGAAACTACAATTTCTCAATGAAGGTTTGGAGAGACACAAAATATATTAAAATATATATTAAGTCCCCTGACAGTTTGTGGTTTTACACATTTTCCCCTTTTAAAAGAAATTCTCTCCCCAATGTGTGGTCTTTCACACAGAAACAAACTAGGAAAATTGACTTTACAGTACAGAGGGAAAACAGTGAAAGAGACTACACAGAGAACTTTTTCAAATGCACAGGAAAACAAAATGAGAAATATCTCTCTTCCCATTATAGTCATCTTGGATATTACAAATAGAATAGATAAGATTTTCAGATGATCATGTGATTTAAGTTGCATCAGAAGAGAAATACACATATTCTTCTGCAAAATAAAACTAGTTGTAAAGTTATATTTTACAAATGTAAAATAAAAAGATTATATAAACCTATAATGCTGATTAAAACGAGCAGCTAGCCTATGGCAAGCAAGCCTGTAAGCATCACCTCGATCAACAGTCAACTCACTTCCTACCTGGGCCATCACCACAATAGATCAGTTATTTACCTTTCCTGTTTTGGGATTAACATTTGCATGTTCTGGCTCTGATTCTTCAAGGGCTTTGTTGTCCTGTTTCCTCTTCTTAGCTACAGGGAGCAAACTAAGTTCTGTTTCTTCTTCAATGGCATCGATATCCTGTTTGGATTTTTCAGCTAGAAGGAGAAAATAGTGTCCAAATTGAAACAAATTAGAAACATATTAAATTATCCACGAACAGGTAGGGTGAAAAGAAAACAGTTGTGAAGTTTGTTTGGCAAAAAAGTTATTGAACTAGTAGTTATATACTTATATAGAGATAAAGTAGGATTTTATAAGGAAAGGGGTTTTATGGAAGGCATAAACAAATGTGAACAACACTTCTATAAGATTTAGCAAATCTAAGTTAACATACTCCAGATGTAACATCACATAGACTGAAGCAACAATTGTTTCTTTGAAACCTATTTAGGCCATTTAATGAGAGTTGGAAGATAGTTAACAAGATCCATAAGGAACGAAAAAACATTCCGCTATTGATTGCACCCAGAACATTCAGCAATGCTTGTAAACAAACTGACCTTTCTTGACAATTCTGAAAGGCGTCTGGATAACTTCTGCTGTAAGTTTGTTTATTTCTGATAGTTCCAAATCTGCCTAAAACCAAAAGCAATCAGAATACCATGTGTATTATTAGTAAAGAACTAACTCATTCCTAACTGCCTGCAAACAGCAGTGTAAACTCATCATTACTTTACAATAAAAATGCTTCTATGCTGCTTTGCACTTTGCTGTGTTCACACCTCCCCAGTATTTTAGAAATGGTAACAGCCTGCAGGACCTGCGTAGCATTTAGCACTGAAGGGCTTTATTCAACAACTACAGCTATTCCCAACCCCCAAACATTTCAATCCAATCCCAACGTAGCAGTTTTCTGGTTTACAAAGAAATGCATATTCTCTGGTGAGTGAGGCAGGGCAAGATAACAGTAAGGAAATATTGTTTAATTGATAGTCTGTTTAGTATCACTGGTAGGCAAGCCAAGATTTCATTGCAGAAAAATGGCTTCTTATAAGAAGACTGCTACAATTGAAAACGTTCAGCTATCTGGGCCATGAGAGAAAGGATGTCAGGACACTTGCTATTTAAAAATCAAAGGCAGACACCCACCATCAACTGCCGAGACACAGTTTGAATTACAAGGTCAATTTCTGAAACTCGAGAAGCCTCTGAGTAAGACAAGCAAAGAGGTAGTTACAGAATTCAGGAACAAGTCTTCCAGTTACCAAGTGCTTCAAACTCTGGGCTTCTCTACACTTGAAACGCTGCAGCTGAGCCATGTAGAGCTTCAGAGTAGACACTCACTACAGCAAAGGGAGGGGTTTTCCAATCAGCATAGTTAATCCATGTCTCTAAGGCAGTAACTAGGTGGTGGAAAAATTCTTCCATCAACCAAGGGTTGTTTATACTGGGGCTTAGGTCAGCTTAACTATGTGGCTCAGGGGTGTGGATTTTTCACATCCCATAGTGATGTAGCTGAGCTGACTTAACTTTTGAGTGTAGACCTGGCCTCAGTAAAGATTCTGGAGAAGTCTGTGTTAGGTGGCAGCCATAACAACTAAGTGAGTTTCAATAGTCATTAAAATGCACTGCATGGGAGACTGGATATGTATCTTGGAGAAAGGAGTGTCAAGATTTATCATAAACCAAATAATTGAAGGAGAAGGCTAGCACTTTGGACAGACAGGAGAGACTACAAACATTACATGTCTTATTTATTCCTTTCACTAAGTGCTGTGCTAAGACTCTTAAAATGATACAATGGTTTAAATAAAGATTGGGTTCCTAAAAACATTATACAGTAGTACCAGAAAAGAAGTTTCTATTTGACTTAGGAGCTACACTAGATGTATGTTACCTACCGTTGCTGCTTCTTCTAGGGCCTTTTTACTTCCTCCTTTAGCTGGAGACAGAACATTTTTTTATCAATGTACAACCAGAGTAATTTATGCAATATTAAAGTTTTAATACTTGGGTAGAATTAAACAATAAACATCTAAACAAATAGCATTTCTTGGCAGTTAATGCCCAGCTTAAGATAAAGAAACTAGTGGGAAAGCAGGATTTATCGTAAACAGAAAATCTGTGGTTGTCTATGAATGGATAGGATATTCAATTTGCCTCTTCTTGTTCCCAAAGATTTTTTTTAAACACATGATTTTGCACCCAGTTAACCCAGTGCCACACCTCGTGTCTCATGTGCCAGTGAGTTTAAAACATCCAAAGGAAAAACATTTGAAGCCTTATTTTGAATTAGCACTTTCATACAAATAAAATTATCCAATATACTGACTTTAAATGTGATGTGTTACAAAAGAAATAATTTAAGGTCATTATAGATAGCAATGTAAATAGTAATTACGTTTCTGAAAATCATGCAACTAGGATATGTCACTAAACAGAGTCCACTAGCTGGATGAATATGACTTATAAACTCACTTATAGCTCTACATTTAGTACATTTTTGAACTATTTTGTCAATACATATTGGAGTGGATGGACCATACCAAAGTAGTCAAGCCAGTTCATTTCTCTCAGTGCTAGAGGAAGTCTGAGGTTTTCTATGTTATAAAGATTATCCAATTCCTTGAGAAGATTTTGCCCATTTGTTTGTAGCTGATCAATTCTCGTTTGGACTAAAAGAAAAAAAGAAGGATTTTGATTGATTACTACATAGAACACAAATGTTATTCAGGGATTTATATATCAGGGCTAGAATTTATATTTCTCTGAATATCAGCAAAAATCTACTCCCTTGTGAACACACTTTTCTGATCAAATCTATTTCATTCTTCCCAAATGAGCCTTTTTGAGCACTTATATTTTCATTTGCTGTGAGCCAATGGTAGAAAATTAACTGAACTGTATAAAGGTACAGGCGAGTCTCATCTTACGCTGGGGTTACATTCCGCTGTCAGCGCGTAAAGCAAAAATTGCGTATAGTCAAAATTACATTGAGTGTAATGGCGAGCGGAATCGCCTGCACTACAGGTACAGTATTTAAACACTCCCTACGCTAACACAGGAACAAATCAACATACCCTTAGAACCCCAGGGTTATTCTATCTACTACCCAAGATCCACAAACCTGGAAATCCTGGACGCCCCATCATCTCTGGAATTGGCACACTCACTGAAGGACTATCCGGATATGTGGACTCTCTGCTCAGACCCTATGCCACCAGCACTCCCAGCTATCTCCGTGACACCACTGATTTCGTGAGAAAACTACAATGCATTGGTGATCTCCCAGAAAACACCATCCTAGCCACCACGGATGTGGAGGCTCTCTACACAAACATCCCACACACAGATGGAATACAAGCTGTCAGGAACAATATCCCTGATGATAACACAGCACAACTTGTTGCTGAGCTCTGACTTTATCCTCACGCATAATTATTTCAAATTTGGTGACAATATATGCCTCCAAAACAGTGGCACCACCATGGACACCCGCATGGCCCCACAATATGCCAACATTTTTATGGCTGACCTAGAACAACGCTTCCTCAGCTCTCGTTCACTCACGCTCCTTTCTCTACCTACGCTACATTGGTGACATCTTCATCATCTGGACCCATGGGAAGGAGACTCTGGAAGAATTCCACCACGATTTCAACAGCTTCCACCCACCATCAACCTCAGCCTGGACCAATCTACACGGGAGGTCCACTTCCTAGACACCACAGTACAAATAAGTGATGGTCACGTTAACACCACCCTATACCGAAAACCCACCGACCGCTATGCCTACCTTCATGCCTCCAGCTTCCACCCCGGACACACCACACAATCCATCATCTACAGCCAAGCGCTGAGGTACAACCGGATCTGCTCCAACCCCTCAGACAGAGACCAACACCTACAAGATCTTCACCAAGCATTCTCAAAACTACGATATCCGCACAAGGAAATAAGGAAACAAATCAACAGAGCTAGACGTATGCCCAGAAGCCTCCTGCTACAAGACAAGCCCAAGAAAGAAACCAACAGAACTCCACTGGCCATCACCTACAGTCCTCAGCTTAAACCTCTCCAACGCATCATCAGTGATCTACAACCCATCCTGGACAATGATCCCTCGCTTTCACAGACCTTGAGAGGCAGGCCAGTCCTCGCCCCACAGACAACCCGTCAACCTTAAGCGTATTCTCACCAGCAACCACACACCGCACCATAACAACTCTAACTCAGAAACCAATCCATGCAACAAACCTCAATGCCAACTCTGCCCACATATCTACACCAGCAACACCATCACAGGACCTAACCAGATCAGCTACATCATCACCGGTTCATTCACCTGCACGTCCACCAATGTTATATATGCCATCATGTGCAAGCAATGCCCCTCTGCTATGTATATTGGCCAAACTACGTAAAAGGATAAATGGACACAAGTCAGATATCAGGAATGGCAATATACAAAAACCTGTAGAACACTTCAACCTCCCTGGCCACACAATTGCAGATGTTAAGGTAGCCATCTTACAGCAAAAATACTTCAGGACCAGACTCCAAAGAGAAACTGATGAGCTTCAGTTCATTTGCAAATTTGACACCATCAGATCAGGATTAAACAAAGACTGTGAATGGCTAGCCAACTACAAAAGCAGTTCTGCACAGACCAAGACACATTAACTCAAAGCAGCACCAGACACTGCCAGAACAACAGATGCAAAACCTGTAGACATATCTCCACTGCTGCGGTGATGAACACCCCTTACAACACACCTCTCAAAATCCATGGCTTCTACACATGCCTATCACAACACATGGTATATCTCAGCCAGTGCACTAAATGTACCTTTGTAACAACTATGTGGGCGAAACTAGGCAATCACTATGCTTTTGAATGAACTCACACAGAAAAATGATAAAAGACAAAAATACCACATCACTCTATGTCTGACTTCTCAGTCCTCATCCTCAAAGGAAACCTGTGCAACACCTTCAAAAGACGAGCCTGGGAACTTAAATTCATAACTTTGCTAGATACTAAAAATCATGACCTGAATACACACACACTGGATTTATGGTTTATTACAACAATCTATAACCCACTAAACCTCCCCCCAATAACTGGAAAGATATTAACGGGCCACTTCACATTGAATGGTCCCTTGAAATATATATTAACTACTTATGATGAACAATCTGTTCTACCTTGTATTTAGCTGTGACACCGAGCGTACATTTCCCAGATCTGAAGAGCTCTACGTAAGCACGCAAGCCTGCTTCTCACCAACAGAAGTTGGTTCAATAAGAGATATTACCTCACGTACCATGTCTCTCTAAATATCCGATTGACAAGCACCCAATATTAATATTTGACAGCTGCCAGTGACCTCTGAAAAGAGTTCCTATGTCCTATTTTAGTTTAGTTCCTAGTAGACTCGCATCAACATTGCAGCATACTCATCACAACTAGCCCTCAGGAAAGGGCAAGGATGGCATGAGCATCAAGGATTAAACCACCTTCTCATATCCCTCAAAGTCATCCTTCTGGATCAAAGCTATGGCTTTTGTGCTGTACCTGTCCTGCCTGTACAGGACTTCAGTGTCCTGAGGTGTCAGTCTCCAGGGTTGTCAAGACAATAACTTTCACCAGCATTAAATTAACCTGGAAAACAACTCAGGACCCTGAAGCCTTTGTAGAAAACAAGTTTTATGAATGAATGCAATGGTTACCTTCACGGTCAAAGTCCTTTAAAAATGCAGCGAGCTTTTTCTTCTTCACATTGTTTTTGCTGGTTCCATTGGCTGTTTTCTTCCTGGATGGTGCCATGGTGTTGGATGGAGCTCTGCGGCAGAACGGAAACAGTTGGTTGGGTTCATACAAGAAGGGGACACTTGCCAGTCAGAGACAAGAGGCCCCTAGTCTTCTGAGATGCTGGGAACTACTGCTGCTCTAGCCCTATTGAAAACCAGGGCTCCCGAGACTATTGCAAGCCACAGCAGAGAGCCTGCATTGGTGTCCCACACAGGGGAGTGGTTCCCCAGCACCATGGCCAGGCAGCAGATGCACCACTGGTGGCCTGGGGCTGAAAGCCTGGCAGGGGCTTGTCTGAACATAGGGCTGATCCTGATCTGCTCCAGCGGTGGGGGCTCTGGGGTGGTGAAGCTAAACAGGCCCACAGCGAAGTGAGGACGGGTCAGGACAAGCCCCGGCCCGCCCCAATCCGCATCACCTCTCTCTGGAGTAGACCAAGCCGGCTGGGAACCACCTGCCCAGCGCCCTACCTGGGCACTTGTGACCCCTTTTCACACAGTCACCTCTGAGTGTGACCCTTACGAATTAAAAAGGGGAGGGGGTCATGCCATTGGGGCATGGAGCTGGCAGCTCGCGATCCCTGTGCTCGGGGAGGGCTGGGGCGGAGGGACAACGGCTGGGGGGCGAAAACGTGACCGAAGGGAGAAGGGGGCGTCTGCATGTCCCGCCCAAGCGGACCCCTCTGTGTCCCCCCAAACAGCCCCCCTCCGCCCCGAGTGGGCCCCACCCCTGCGCCCCCTCCAGCGCCCTCCCATTCAAACAGCCCCCCTCTGCCCCGAGGGAGCCCCAGCTCTGCGCCCCCTCCCCCCCGCCCAAACAGCCCCCATCTCCCCCCTCCCCCCAGCGGGCCCCTCCGCGCC
The DNA here is from genome assembly GCF_027887155.1 of Malaclemys terrapin pileata. Taxonomy (NCBI): domain Eukaryota; kingdom Metazoa; phylum Chordata; order Testudines; family Emydidae; genus Malaclemys; species Malaclemys terrapin. The sequence continues at coordinate 18,954,008 of NC_071526.1, read as the reverse complement.
CCCTCCCCCGAAACAGCCCCCCCCGCCCCGAGGGAGCCCCAGCTCTGCGCCCCCTCCCCCCCGCCCAAACAGCCCCCATCTCCCCCCTCCCCCCAGCGGGCCCCTCCGCGCCCCCTCCCCCGAAACAGCCCCCCCCGCCCCGAGGGGGCCCCAGCTCTGCGCCCCCTCCCCCCCGCCCCCATCTCCTCCGAGCGGCCCCCTCCCGGGCCCCCTCCCGGCCGCGACCGCCGGCGCCCCGGGGCCCCTCGCCACTCACCAGCTCGCTCCTGGCGGCCCCAGCGCGCGCGCGAGCCCCAACAACTACATTCAAACCCGAACGCCCAATCAGCGACGCGGCGGGACGGCGCACAAACGCGCACGCGCTCCCTCCGCCAATAGAAAACGGAGCACGAGAGAGAACTACAATTCCCAGCATGCCCTGGGGGAGGCAGGTGACTTCCGCCTCGCGCGAGAGCCTGTCGCTGGGGGAGCCGGTCTCGCTTCCGGTCTGAGGGGCTACGCTGCCCAGGGCTACCGTTGTCTAGGGCTCAGGTAAGGGAGAGCCCTGGGGTTAGCCTGACCCCCCCTCAACCTCTCCCCTGGGGCCCTGCTCCCCTCCCCCCCCGGGGCCCCCTATGGAGACACTCCTCTGGGGCCCTGCTCCCCTCCCCCCATGGGCCCCCCCTATGGAGACACTCCTCTGGGGCCCTGCTCCCCTCCCCCCATGGGCCCCCCCTATGGAGATACTCCTCTGGGGCCCTGCTCCCCTCCCCCCATGGGCCCCCCCTATGGAGATACTCCTCTGGGGCCCTGCTCCCCTCCCCCCATGGGCCCCCCCTATGGAGACACTCCTCTGGGGCCCTGCTCCCCTCCCCCCCCCGGGGCCCCCCCTATGGAGATACTCCTCTGGGGCCCTGCTCCCCTCCCCCCATGGGCCCCCCCTATGGAGACACTCCTCTGGGGCCCTGCTCCCCTCCCCCCCCCGGGGCCCCCCCTATGGAGATACTCCTCTGGGGCCCTGCTCCCCTCCCCCCATGGGCCCCCCCTATGGAGACACTCCTCTGGGGCCCTGCTCCCCTCCCCCCCCCGGGGCCCCCTATGGAGACACTCCTCTGGGGCCCTGCTCCCCTCCCCCCCCCGGGGCCCCCTATGGAGACACTCCTCTGGGGCCCTGCTCCCCTCCCCCCCCCGGGGCCCCCTATGGAGACACTCCTCTGGGGCCCTGCTCCCCTCCCCCCATGGGCCCCCCCCATGGAGACACTCCTCTGGGGCCCTGCTCCCCTCCCCCATGGGCCCCCCCCATGGAGACACTCCTCTGGGGCCCTGCTCCCCTCCCCCCATGGGCCCCCCCCATGGAGACACTCCTCTGGGGCCCTGCTCCCCTCCCCCCATGGGCCCCCCATGGAGACACTCCTCTGGGGCCCTGCTCCCCTCCCCCCCGGGGGGGGTACCTCAGCCATAGAGTCTCTGTACCTGTCTGTGCTTATTGCAGGTTTCTGTGTGGTTCCCATCACCAGAGCCTCTCTCTTTCTGCAGCTCCAGGTCTGCCTATAAGAGGATGTCAGAGCACTCAGCCATCCTGGTCCTTCATCAGTCCCTGCAAAAGTGCTTCCAGGCCATACAGCAGCAGCAAGAGGCTTGGCAGACGGCGCTGACCGACTGTAAGCCTCTCCTGAGCTCCCTCAGCAATCTGGCAGAGCAGATGCAGGCCTGCCAGAAGGTCACATTTGCACATACACCACTGCGAGACTTCCCGGATCTGGAAGAGCAGTTAAAGTATAAGCAGCACTGTGCAGCAGAGACCCTGCTGGAGGAACTGGGGGGCAAAGTGTAAGAGGCTGTTGTGTCAAGACCCTGAAAGTTGTGAGCATTAGGAAAGCTTTGGCAAACGTGCTGAGAGAGGTGGGATTCCCCTTCTGGCCTGTTTGCAGAATTCACATCCGAAGGAGAGGTGATAATGTTAACCTAAGCATCACATTTCTGTCTGGAAATGTTGTACCTCTTGTTCTAACAATAAGTAAAATCATAACAAGTGAAAGTGATGAGCAAAAAAAATTTCCCCTGCCTTTCAGTTTGTTTACTTTGACTTTACATGGTGGGCCAGATTCTCAGCTGGTGTCAATCAGTGTAGCCCCATTGAGTTCTGTTGGACCTTTGTTGATTTACAATAGCTAAGAATCTGGCTGAGTATTGTTAAATATTCATTTTCACCCTTTGTCCTCGTTTTGTGTCAGTCTTTCTCACAGAATCTTGGAAGTTTGTGTGGGATGAGCATTTTAAAAAAGGAGGAATATGTAATTGTAAAACCACAAGAATTATCAGGGGTCTCAGCCATGTGTAATACTTAATAGTTTAGAGAAGTTAATAGTACTCATTAGATTTTAAGTTACAATGTCTCTTTAAATTATGTAATTTGTTCACGCTTTCAGAAGCATGCTCTATGTGATCAGTTATGTAGCCACACAGGTTTGCCTTTTCCTCGCATGAGTTCCCTAGTTCCAGTTCAGGTTACATGTACTGCATATTGTTCAACTTACCAAACTGTCACTGCAGAGTGAAGCACTTTTTTTTTTTTTTTTAAAGCAAGTACTTAGACTTGTCCATGTAATTCATTTTGGGGTACAAAGTAAATGAGGCCACCCTTTGGAAAACGCAGCCCTGAGTATTACTCTCTGTTTTCGCAGAGCTGACTTGCAGAAAGTGCGGGATGTAGTTAGTGGCTACGTGGGCACTGTTTTCCAACTCTATGAGCAGCATGCAGATGTGCTAGGTTTTGAGGCTTTGGTGCAGCGTACTGCTCTTATCCCCTCGCTGGCTGACATGTTGGAATGGCTGCATGATATTGAGAGATATTACCGACATGTGTATCCTTCACTAGAAGAGCTAAAAGTTTGTAGCTCAAACAGGGTCAAGGAGGTTGTTGTCTTGATTCACGTCAACAGAACTGGATTGACCTTTCTTTATTTGTGAGTTGTCATCAGCTGGTGACCAGTAAGGTCACAATAAAACCTCACCAAGGATCTTGATGGACAGCTCTGTCAAATTGCTCTTGCCCCCACCTTCAGGAGTCAGTCTCCTGGCCCTGCTGTTTGGCCAAGGGAAATGAGACTAATAGGGGAAATTTTTAATAAGTGAATTTCCCAAAGAATTTAGAAAATACAGTCCATAGAGGGCAAAGAAGCTTAGAGACTTGGGGTGACTATCGTTAGTGTGTTTTGACAAGGAACAACAATTCACGCTCTCTCAGCATGTCCTGGTGGGAGGGGGAGTTGGACTGCAGGGCTACAATGGGGCACTACTCTCTCTTTTGAGCTCATAATTTCCTAAGAAGTCAGCTTGCTTATGTTTCCTTCTCTCCCCGACCTCCCACTGGCCCCACATTTCAATCCTTACCTTCCAGAAAGATACCTGGAGAGTAAACTCCTCCTCCTCCAAATCAGATATGAGAACTTGCCAGACATGCAAACCCTGCCGCAGTCCTGGGAGAGGATTTTGGAGCACAATAGCCGAAACATGGTTCAAGGTATTTTCATAACAACTCTTAAACATCTTAATGTGAGCTTAGTGCTATTGAAAGGGGCTGGTGTGGTGGCCCTGGAGACTGAAGGCCACTGTTTATCACCTGAACCTATACTGTACTGGGTTTGTTTCTTCTGGAAAAGAGAAGACAGTTTTCAAGTACGTAAAAGACTTTTACAAGGAGGAGGGAAAAAAATTGTTTTTCTTCACCTCTGAGGACAGGACAAGAAGCAATGGGCTTAAACTGCAGCAAGGGAGGTTTAGTTTGGACATTAGGAAAAACTTCCCAACTGTCAGGGTGGTTAAGTGCTGGAATAAATTGCCTAGGGAGGTTGTGGAATCTCCATCGGGGATTTTTAAGAGCAGGTTGGACAAACACCCGTCAGGGATGGTCTAGATAATACTTAGTCCTGCCATGAGTGCAGGGGCCTGGGCTAGAGACCGCTCGAGGACTCACAGGGCTGGGAGGGACCATGCAGCCACAACAATGTCTATCACCTAGTACTGGTATTTCGGGATACCATTTGTTCTATGGACATCTATCCTCTGGGAGCTGGACTGAGACCCACCGAACAATCACTGTGTGGTAACAACTTGGTCACTGCAAACCTGGGGCCTTTGAATAGAGGCAAAAGGTTCAGTATCCCATTGACCAGTCCTCCTAAGATATTGTGTTGGTGGTGGGTTACTCACCGTTGGTCCTTGGTAATAAGCGAGGAAGTTCTGTGTGTGTGTGATAAAAATAACACTTAGCGCAACATTAATGGCTTCTTTTCTTTCCTCCCAACTTAGACACTCTTCTGAAGGTCTCCTTTCTGGAGACTCTGTGAGGGGCTCTATTGCTAACCAGCTTGCAGAGAGAAAACACCAGAGGATTTGTATGGAATGATTAGTTTTGGGTGCCCAGGATAATACCTGTTCAGGATACCCGTGAAGAAGCTGGATTTGCTGAATGAGCTAGCCCAGTGCAGGGGTTTCCCTGGCTCTCTGCTATGAGCTAAGTGGTCTGTTAAAAGTCAAACAAGCCTGGCACCCAGTGTGAGTGGCCCTGCTGCTTCCTTGGCTTATGAAAGTGGACTTGATGGAGCAGCTGAAACAGTGGCTGGGTTCATAAACTGAAGTTAAGTGGAAAGTGACAGATGTGGACTTTCTTCTTTAGCTCGGGGAGAGCTGCCAGCAGCAGCACTTGTGGACTTTTTGTATGCTAAAGGAAATATATTTTTTTAATAAAAAATGTGAGTATTTGTGGTTAATTGCACATTGCAGTTATTCCTCAGGTAGCTAAATAAATGTTGGAGCAAAAACCTTCACTTAAAAATATTCCTTGTGTGATACTCACCTACTATCATTACATGTAACACTAAAGATTGCTACAGCATGAAGTCTAAAGAGAAACTTCTGATTGCTGACAAATGCAAAAAAGAAGCAATCCATCTGTTCAGTTTCATTGTTTCCTTTTCTACTTGGGTGGGGCCTTCACCCACCAAGGCCAAAGAAAAACCTGTTTTCAAAAGGTGATTATGAAGCTGAAATACTGGCAGATGCCGCTGTAGTTGCGGAAACTACATTTAATAATTTCCGAATTTACTAGATTTCAAACTGCTGGCCGCAAGTAGAACAGATAATAGATACAAGTCCTTAAGTAGAGAATTCTAGCTCACTTCTCTAGCAAGGGCTGGCATTTTACTGCTGCTCTCTGTCCCATGAGGTAAAGTGATTAATATTTAAAAGTAAGATACTTCTCTGTTACAGGGCATACAGTGATAAGCAATTCAAATTGGCTTTATACCCCAGCCAGGCAGCTGTAAGACAAGCTTCCTGTCAGTGCTGCTCTGAGCAAGCTCCCCCTGATTTTAACATTTGCCTTTGGCGGGGTGCAGGTTCCTTACGTGTAGAACCTTGGGCTTCTGCAGGGTAGAGATTATCCAGTTTGCTGTGCTTCTGGGTCTCCCAGCAACGTTAGCAGGAGCTGTGGGCAGTGTAAATCCATTTAGCTGTAGTCTGATGGTTTTGGAACGTAGTCTTTACTGAGAACACCAAAGTCATTTCACTTAAGATGGATTTGACCTCTGTCCTAGAGGTGGAAGGTGAGGGCTTGTCCATGCTACGTGCACCAGTGGCGAAAATAAAATGGCCAAGCATCCTACTGTAAAAGTTTAACATTTTCATCTTCTTCCACAAGGGGGTGGTATTGCCATTCTTTTGCTAATTAAGTAGTTTTGCAGGGGATGGTGCCAGGAAAAGGAAGGAGGGGCTTTGCACTATGTAAAAGGGAGAAAGTTGACTATTGTGGCATCGCTTACAACCTCTCCAGTCCCCACCAGGAAGGTGCTGGTAACAAAGTGCTGCCCTTTGCTATATAGCTCTCCCTTTTCCTGCTGGGGGGGGTTGATTTGATGGAGATTTTGAAAGCAGTATGTAGACCGATGTCCTCCAGGCTAAAAGTACCCACCCCTGATGCTTGGGGCAGGCATGTGCTGAATAGGGAATGGAAGACTTAATTCTACACCTTTCTAAAAGCACATGGCACAGGATACTGAGAGACTTGTTCCCTATGTTTCTCTGCAGCCTAGAGAACAAGGGTGGGTGCCTTAAGCACCACTGAAAGCATTGCTGAGAGATGTATGAAGAAGGCGGCGTTCTCCCCAAAATGTGAATGCTTGGTCCTCACCACTTACTGGTGGCAAGACACTCAGATGCCAGAATAGACTCCGAAGTCTTAATCTGTAGCTCGTCCCAACCCACCTCCACTTGCTGCCTGACAAACCACCTCCCCTCCCATGAGCCTGTCAGTCACTAACCAAACATCATGCTCAATGGTATCGAAGGCTGCTGACAGCTGTAAACGTACCACGTTGGATACGCACCTGTCCTCTGGCCACGTTGCCTGGGGCGATCAGCAATGACCCAAACTAGCACAGTCACTGACACCAGATGGATTTCGCTTACAAAGACTTATTCAATGAGAGATGTAGCTCCTTGTTTCCTGGGCCCAGACACTGTGAAGTTAATAGGAATTATACCTGCTAAAGGGAGAGAAACGCCTCTTTGTGCTTTGCTTTTAGAACAAAATGACTCAAGCCCAAGGAGCCATTTGGCCACGTGAGGGCACTGCTAGACCTACCTATGGAGGGGAGCATATTATCAGCTGTGTGCTTCTGGGAGCACAAATGCCTCCCATCTGCTGACAGCGTTGGCCTTATGAATTTTTATTTTATCTGCACTTTTAATTGGAATGGAAGATAAAAAGAGCGGCTCCCTGCCTTTGCTGTGTCTCAGGTCTGCCCAGCCTGGTCCCTCCTCTCCTAATATAGAGCCCACGTTAGATGCAAGGGGCCCCCTTAGGTACAGATGCAGTGTACATGTTCTCTCAGCAGTCAAAGGGGGTGTCTAGCTAGGGGGCAGTGCTCCCATACTGGCTCCATCGAACTGGTCCCCATCCCTGCAGCATGTGTGATTAAGAGTTAAGGCAAAGGTGGTCAATGCATCTCTCACATAACAAGAAGGCATTTGTGCCCAGCAAGAGCAGGGGTATCGATTGGGCATGCAGCACCCTGCATCCCGCTGAGCTGGACTAAGGGAGGTCCCATGGCAACTTCTGCACTGGCACAGGAGAGGCCAGCAGTCCTGCTTGTGCAGTAGCAGCCTTGTGAGTTACAATGCTTGTTGTTTTTGGCCTATTGCAATTGGTGAGAGATGCCTGGCTGGTTTTCTGGTGAAGACCATGACGCTTTCCCCGTCTGTGCCAGGGGAAGCAGCTTGGAGGGAGATAAGACTCCTGACTCTACCTTCTCACATGCTTGGTTTAGAGATTTCACCCCAGAGGCCCTGTCTTCCTTCAAGAGATGGACTCTGACTTCCAGGGTTGGTGGCCTCTGTCCCTGTCAAGGGGCATTTATTACAGTAATGCTCCCCTCTGTGTGCATTAATGGCAGATTGGCTAAAGGGTGGGCTCAACCCTGCTTGAATTCCATGTGCATGTGGATTCTGTGGATTCCCTGCAAAAACTTCACACAGGAATGTGACCGTGCAATGAGTCAAGGTGCAAATATCCCAGAGCTTTGCACTGGGTCATCTCCCTCTAAGGGAAGTGTAATAAGATCTCTTCCTCCTCCGGCAGGGTTTTAAGATAAAGCAGATGATGTGGTGAAGATGTTAGTTTGGAAGCTTAGCCTTGGAGAGCATGGCTTCGGGAGGGTCACAGAACTGTCTGTCGGAGGAATGCTCCACCCTGCAGGTGAAGCACTCTTTTCCCTAGAGCCAGGCTCTTTTCTGACAGCATGCCCACCACTAACCAAAACCCACCACTCACTCACTTCCGTGGCCTGTATCAATGGCTCCTCGCTATTTAGTGCTTCTCTACAGACAGGGCTGCAGCCCAGTGGCAGCCCATTAATGAGGCTGATGAACGTTTCCCTGAGTACCTCGCTGCGGGGCAGCATCTTGTGTTTCTTTTCATCTCACCTTCTCTCCCCCCACCCATTCCACTCCCAGCACCTGGCTTTATCTCTGGTTGGTTTGTGACCATTTGTGTCCCACCCAATGACGGAGTCACTGGTTAAGAATTATGAGCCATTGGCTGCTACCTGGGATTCACCTCATCCAGGTTCCCCTGAAATCATGCCTGCTTCTCCTGGGCTTGAGGGGGGAGCGGTGGAAGGTGAAAGGGGAGGACTGCGGCTGTTCTGTGGGCTTGTGGGGTTCTGGTGTCCGAGTGTTACAGCTGCACCCTGTGGCTCTCTCTAGCGTTAGAGCTTCAGTAGCAAGTGCTGGCGGTGTTCCCTGTGATGGGTCGATGCATCCTCTGAAGTGCTGGCCTTTGGAGGGAATCTCAAACTGAAGTCCCCTTGCCCACATAGAAATTAAAGATCCCAAGAGATAATCCAGGTGTCTGTGGTCATATCACCGCCTCCTCCCCCCAGTTGCTGTGGGTTTGAAGCAGTGGACAAGCTATTGCAGAACTGTAGGTCCGTACACCTGCACAGGCCTTGTGCTGCCAGGACATAGCGCGTTGTTCTGTAAAATGCTTGGGGAACAAGTAGCGTTTGGGAAGTGGTGGGGAAACCCAAGTCAGTTCTCAGGTGTGTCAGGATGATCACACCTTGCTTCAGAGTATATGCGGCAACTTAGTCCCTCGTCCCTCCATTTTGAACACCTGACCGAACCAGCCAGGAGAAGAGACGCTGCTTCTAAGCTCCATCTTCATACACAGCTGGCGTGTGTGCAGAAGGACGTGAACGGCTGGTAATACAAGCAGCTGATGCTGACACATCCCATCAGCATATTGGCATCAAGCTTACATGTATTATGGGCTTTCTTCGGCCTGCTGTGTGATGGCTTTCACATCTCATGACTGCCACCCATAAACACCTTCTTAGTTTTAATAACATGCACCCAGCCAGCGTTAATAAAACTTTCTTGGCCAAAGAGTTGCTATATGCAGATAATGTGCAGCGTGATATCTACAGCCAGGGAGCCTCATCTTTCCCCAGCCCCCAGCCCTGCACCAGTCATGCCACAACACTGGAGCAAAACAAATGCCAGTCAGAGGTGAGGTACTTGAGTTTGTCGATGGTTTTTCTAAGGGGCAGGACAATTTGATTGCTAAAGCAAAGGCTGTGGGCCAAATGCTGCTGTCCTTACACGATGCAGTGGGGCAGCCTCAGATCAATGGGAGTATTTGCAGAGTAACGTACTATCCCACCTGAGGAAGGATAGCAGCTAGGAAGTCAGGCTATTCTGGATAACTGTCCACAAATAAAGACCAGGGTTTCTAAGGTTTAGAAGCCACTCTCCTCTGAGCTGCTTGTCCAGGAAATGCACCCCCCTCCCCCCATGTGTCATATGTGGGTAGGACGGGCTCATCTAGACCCATTCCATCAGTGCTGCATCCATCAGTGACCTTCATTCCCCAGTTCTGAAGCAGCATCAGTGAAGACAAAGCAAAACATGAAATCCCGGGAGTTTAGGAGCCAGATCTTACAGGAAGAGGGAAGAGGCCAATGGAAAACATGCCAGTCCCACTGCAAATGCTGATGATCAGTTCTTGAAATGTCATTTAGCAACATGGTTTTTGAGGGATGGAATCTGAGAGAGCTGGCAGCCCCACCTAATGAAGAACAGCTTTGTGGGCTCATTCTCAGCACACATGCCATGACGCTGGCAAAGACAATGCTCAGAAATTGACTTCCGTTGAGATGGAGGTTGAGGTATCTGCCTTGGTCACCAGAAATCTCAGGCGACAATAGATCAGGATGTTCCCAGAGCCAGGCAGCCTGTGTACTGCATGCATCACTACGTGTAGCTCTGAGTCCGGAAACCTCCACTTGGCCCACGAGTTTCTGAAGCGCAGCTTCGTAAAGGAGGAATGGAGCTGGAGACCTGGCACAAGCCAGTGTGAACTTGCCATGTGCTCTCAGCCAGTCACGAGCAGGGGTTTGTAGTGTGTGTGGTGCAGGCTGTTATCATCCTTTGTCCTTTTCAGCTGAGACTGCTGAATTGCTGCGGATGGACAGTTAGGCTGAGATTTTTAAAGCTGGGTGCCACGTTTCCATTCAAATGAATGGGATTGTGTGTCCGCTTCCTGTAAGGAGTTTTGTGAATCAGCTCCCCCTGATGGTACACAGGGACTCTGGAATGTGACCCTGCTATTAGTGATATTTGCTTCTGTCCAATGTGGTGTCACACCTTGAGATCCCAGAGACTGCCTAGAGCCCGGCTATACCTGCGTATCGTGGGGATGAGCTGAATCTGCACTGCCATGGGATCTTCAGAAGTGCTTGGCCTTGGCCTCACACTTCTCCCACTGCAACCCATGGGAGTTTCACCAGACACCCCAGGGGGAGCAGAATTAGGCCAATGCAAACTTTTGAAAATTCTACTCAAATTAAATTAACTGAGCCTCACAGCGGCTCTGGGAGATAGTTACGGGGTATAGAGGGTTTACTTCTCTCACCCCTGGAATGTAACCTGCACATCGTAGTTTAGGACAGGAAGTGAAGGCTGTCTTGTCTAATTGAAACTGTAGGGAGGCAGAATATAATGGAGTTGGAATTTGACCAGGATTGTTGAGAGCTCATTAATCAGGGAGCCGTTTTCAATGCATAACAACAGCAACTTTGACACTCTGAAGTTATGGACAATGTTCCATAGTCATCAGACGGCGTTCTGAACTATCCACACACAGAGATGTGTCTGTTTGTTATGCAGACTTTCCACAGAGAGCCTTCGTTTCAAACACGTATTTCTAGCTCTCATGGTTATGGAGAAATGCCTGAAAACATGACCCAAATGTAACCTAGTGGCTCAGAAGCCAAATAAATAAAAAACAACCAATTTTATTTTTAGTCAAAGGATTTTTTAGTTATCGTCAGGATTTTTGGGGAGCCGTTCTTCTGGATTGAGTTAACTAATAACCAGTGGACCAGAGCTGGCCACGCTGCTCTACTTGATGGGTCACAAGTGGCTGTGACCCCGCTCTGACTCCAAATGAGGTGATGCTGGGTGCCCCTGCATTTTGGAGGTGATTATTTCATTGTGCTGTAACACTCATAGCTGACAGGACATTCCTTTGAGAGCATTTGTTTGCAGTTCTCTGGGAAGGCCAAGGCCCAGACACATCTTCACATCAGAGTACTCTAATTGAACACAACTGTGGGTTGAGATGGATTTCGGGAACTGTACCTTACAGCTCAGACAGCCTGCCAAGATCCCCAGCTGTTAACAAGAATGTCTTTCCTCACATGTGTTAATTCCTTTTAAGCCAGAATCCATCAGAGGATCTCTGCAGGGCAGGAGGCTTCCCACACTGAAGCTGTGAATTCAGGACATCACTAGTTTGCATTGTGGAGGAGGAGGTGGTTTCTACACAAATGATACAGATTTCTCAACACTCAGTTTTGCTTTGGAAAAGTGTGGGAGGAGAATTGGGAATGGTCCTTTGGACAGAGTCTTAGCAGCATATAGTTATATGAAAATAGTTAATCAGTCAGCGTCCCTTGTAGCGCCAGCCAGGCAGGTCCCACGACCTGGAGCGTGCTATGGGACAATGAGCATCCCATTGCAGTGGGTATGTCTATGCTACAAGCACTGCTGCAGCTAGGCCGATGTCGTGTCGACACTTGCTGCTGTGATGGAAGGGGTTCCTCTGTCGTTGTAGTAAATCCACACTCTGGAGAGGCGGTAGCGAGGGCGGCAGAAGAACTCCTTTGACCTAGCAGTGTCTGCAGTGTGGGTTAGGTCAACCTAACTATATCGCAAAATTGTTCACAGCCCTGAGCTAGGTTGATCTAACTCTTAAGTGTAGACCGGGCCAAAGTCTTGTTTTTTTACAACTCTTCCTCTTGAATGTCCCATTACATGCCCTGTCGCCAGGCTGTGCCTCAGTTTCCCCTCTGGCTATATAAATCAGTCCTGAGGCAAACTTTAATTCAATAACTTTTTGTTAGGAGGGAGAGGGAGGAACTTTCTTCATTAATAACCAATAAACTAACAAAGAAATGGCCCCAGGCTTCAGCTTCTCCTCTCCAGAGTCTTATTCTTCTCTTCATCTCAGAAAATCACCCGCAACACCTCTTGCCCACCCAGGCTCAGCTGCTCTGGCCTGTCCATGCTGGGGTTCACAGGCTCACACTGCAGGCCTCTCTGGTGCCTGCGCTCTTCCTAGAGCTAGGGTTACCATACGTCCGGATTTTCCCGGACATGTCTGGCTTTTGGGGGCTCAAATCCCCGTCCGGGGGGAAATCCCCAAAAGCCGGGCATGTCCGGGAAAATCAGGAGGCTCGGCCGGGGCCTCTTTGTCCGGGGCCGGGGGCATGGGGCCGGGCCGGGCTGGGCGCGGGGCCGGGAGCCGGGGGCGCGGGGCCGGGCCGGGCCCGCGGAGCCAGGTCGGGGAGCCGGGCCGGGCCCGCGGAGTGCGCCGGGCCCGCGGGGCTGGGAGCCGGGGGGTGCGCCGGGGTCGGGGAGCCGGGGAGTGCGCCGGGGTCGGGAGCCCGGGTCGGGGAGCCGGGGGGTGCGCCGGGCCCGCGGAGCCGGGGGGTGGTCGGGCCGACCCAGGCTGGAAACGCCGGGGGGACCAGCCTGGGCCGCGCCTCCTCCCCCCGCCCTCCTTACCTGCTACAGGCTTCCCGCGAATTAAATGTTCGCGGGAAGCAGGGGAGGGGGCGGAGACTTTGGGAGGGGGCGGAGTTGGGGTGGGGGGCATGGGTGGGGCTGGGGGCGGGGCCGGGGCCCCGGGGAGTGTCCTCCATTTGGAGGCACAAAATATGGTAACCCTACTAGAGCTTATTGACAGGAGCGCCCTACTCACTCCCATCTCCAGACAGTTCTTTTGAGGCTCTTCCTGCCAGCACTTAGCCCTCATTCAGGGCTTGTCCCCCACTTATTCCTCCTTCTACAGGTTCCTCCAGCCTGCAAGAGCTGCAGGGCTTCTCCACAGAGAGCCTTCCCCTCCCCTGGACCATGACCTCTTTGTACTGCTCTAGCAGTCTCTCCCGAACTCAGCGGCTATATTTCTAATTAGCTAACAGGTGCTGCCTGGAGCACCCGATTGCTTCCAGGGGTAGCCCACAGGTTGTCATGGGCCAGTCAGGCCCTGACCCTTCCTGAGGAATGACACTGCACTGAAGATGCCATTTTGAAGAGCATGCCACTGGGACAGCACGCTCTTCAAAATGGCATCCCCCATGCAATAGCAGACAAAGCCATATTTGGTTTTGTCTCAGTACGGGATGGGGACAAACCACCCCAGTTTAAACCAGATGAAGGGCTGGCTGGCCCATGTCTCTCTCATCTCATCACTGCAGTATCTGAGGACCTATCCTGAGCCCCAAGAACAGAAGTTCTGTTCCTCCTGCCAGGCAATGAGGAAGTGCCCAAGGTGCTTGCAAGAGTTCTGCTTTGTTCTGTACCCGGGTCCAGCTGGCTGGGCAGAACAATCATAAAACTTCCCAGAGCCCCACCCAGCCTCTCTGTCTGGGGAGCTCAGCCCTTAAAGGTGCAGCTCCTAATCCCACATTCTGTAGCTCTCTGCGGACACTTATACTGGGGACTGAAGGTTCAGCGTTCTAATCTCCATAGGCACATCACAGTCCATGTGACTAATTCCCCCTGAGTAAATACATCTAGACATAAATGAAAGTGAATCTGAGCTCTTTTACTCATGGAGAAAGTTCCTTTACAAATTATGCTGGGCAGAGCCCTGTCTTTCAGGAATGCAATAAAGCAAGTTTAGCAGCTGAAGCTACCCTGTTAAAATAGAGTACAAAGTCCAGGCTTTGATTTTCAGCTCTGCCCCCCTCTGATTTAATGTGAAAATAGTTACTTTTCATTTGCAGGAAAAGCACAAAGTAATAAATCAGTTACTAAAATTAAATAGCCACAAAGCGTTTATAGAAGCAGCTGATTTTTATCAGCTAGTTTGTATTTCATATAAGTAACATTTTAGTACCGACTTTGCAGTGAGCTTAAAATGTGATGCAATCTCCGCACATGGGGGCTTTGCTAAGGGTAATTTTCCTCTTCTCTGCCTCTTGCTTTCCCCATTGCTGCTTCACTGAGCACTAATCATGGCTCTTTCTTTTAGTTTTAGAGCGGCAGCCGTGTTAGACTGTATCAGCAAAAACAACGAGGAGTCCTTGTGGCACCTCAGAGACTAACACATTTAGTTGGACATAAGCTTTCGTGGGCTAGAACCAGGAGCGCTGCCAGCTTTTCTGCCGCCCTAGGCAGCGGAAGGTCCTGCCCCGAAATGCCGCCCCCCACAGAAGCGTCGGAAGGTCCCACCGCCAAAATACCGCCACGGTCACCGCCCCCCAAATTGTAGTGCCCTAGGCGACCGCCTAGGTCGCCTAATGGGTTGCGCCGGCACTGGCTAGAACCCACTTTAAATTTGTTAGTCTCTAAGGTGCCACAAGGACTCCTTGTTGTTTTTTCTTTTGGTCTTGCCACCATCAGAGCAAATTTAGGGACTACTGAGCAGTATGCCTCAGAAACCTGCCAGATGGTAATAACATTGTGTCTGAGAAGTGCCCTTGAGTGTACATATGTCTAAAAGCTGCACTGATCTCCAACTGATGTGACAGTGACCCCAGGCCTGGCAGCTAAATGAATGTGCTGGATGAACCAGTTTGAAAGAAATAGGAACCACATGAGAACCTTTGCACCAAATTTATGCCTGTCTGTCCGTCTGTCTATCTTAGGTATAAATCACTGCAGTGTGCAAGTATTAAATGCAATTTTAAGCTAAGCACTACAAAAGCCCATTGAAATAGATGCTTCTCTTGCCTAAGGTTCAGAAAGTTATATTTGCTTAGATTTTTTTTCTCTTTCTAAATCCTTCTCCTTGTGGGTAGAGGCGTCTGCAAAGAGGGGAGTTTTGCACTGAGCTCTGAAAATGGACAAAGTAGGGCTCGTTCTGACCTCCTCCTCTGGGAAGCTGCCCATAGTCTAGCATCTAGAACTGAGAATGCCCCAAAATGTCCCTTAGCATTTTTAGTTTCTGCTTCCTTGGTGAGTGAACCTGTCTGGGTGGATCCCCGATGGAGACGTGCTGTCTGAAGTAGCCCAGACTCATCCACCATGGAGATGGGCACAGTATAAGATCTTTAATAGATAGATAGACCACAGAGGGCTTTGACATTTAGGACCAGAATCTTAGATCCAGAAGCAAACTGGGAGGCAGAGGAGGGCCCAGGACACTGGTGGCTGGTCCACCTCCAGGGTTGTGTAGCAGGGCTGCTAGGTCCTCATCTGAGAGGAACAGGCCCAGACTCCCAGCCAGTAGATGAGGTGGATAAAGGTGCTCGTCATTTGTTTAGAGAAGGCTTTCGTTGGTGAACTGTCGGTATTGAACAGCCTCTCCCAGTGCCTTGCCTTGCTCTGGCCTGCAGGATTCCACTTCATTCTGGCCCATGCCCACACCCACATTTGAAATACCAGGCCCCTGACCTTGTAACTCTGATGACTGTCTTGTCTCCTTGCCAAAGGATTTTGTGGATGAAATCATCACATCCCTTTGGTATCGGGCCTGGGGCTTTGCTGGCCTCTGCAGGAGCAGGACTTCAGCCCTGGGATTGCGTCTCACTAATATCCCTCGGCAAAGCGCAGGCACTAGAGCACTCAGGCTCAGTCCAATGCAGATTTCTGTTCCCTTGAGCCTTGTCTTTGCATATATCGCTGTGACTTATTGACCCACCAACACCTTGGCAAGTTGGCATGAAGCCGGCAGCCGGAGAAGCGGGGAGTATGCACGTGAGAACAATTTGACATTTAGTGTTTGACTTTTTAAAAGATGAACGTTTTCTGACAAGGGGGATACACGAATTTGCTCTGCTCTGCAGACTAATTCATATAACCAAGTTCCCAAGAACTTTGCCCCCATGGCATGCTTGGACCAGTGGTCTGAAAAAAGTGTGTGTGGGGGGGGTCTATCATAATCTGGGAGCAGCAGTTTTGGTAAACCAAGTCCTTATGGTTCGCCCATCAGTGACCTGCTCAATTTTTATTTTTTTCCCTGGGTCTGTGACCCCTTGTGACTCCCTCTACCTTTAAGCATTGGCCCCAGCAATGGCCCATGTCGGAAGACAGGATACTGGGCTAGATGGACCTTTGGTCTGACCAGTATGGCCGCTCTTATGTTCTTATAATGGGACTAAAACACACAGGTATCTAGCCCCAGACTCAGAACTCCAGACTTTACCGATTTGATGGAAAGCAGTACTTTCTGGGGTCCTTACCAGTGATGAGCAGAATACCCTGAGTTTCAAGTAGATTTGAAATCTAAATTTACCACAATGGCATTTAGCCATATAGGAAATGGCAAAGGGATTTGGAATTTGAATTTCAGTTTAAGGTTTAATTAGGGACAAAAATGTGTGATAAAAAGCTCCAGGAGCCATTTAGTTCCATAAGCCCCCGTGGCTTTCACACTTCCTCTCTCAGACTTTCATCTTGGCCTCAAACAGAATTCCTTTGTGATTGCAGGCAGCTTCAGGGGCTTCTTAAGTTTTATCCACTCAGAAATAAAACACACACCCCCCCCGCCCCTTGTACATGAACAAGTTCAGTCTCTCTCATTCCTACCCTTTGCCTGGCTTCACTCTAATGTTTCTTTAGTGTTTTTGACTTTATTACAGCATTTGTCCTGTTGATTCATTGCTGAGTCCCAAGGAGAGGGAAGGCTCTTAATCCTATAGATGGGGGTTGAATGGGAACACATGTAAATGGGAAGCAAGTTTTTGTTCTTCTGAGCTGACGGGAGGCTCCAGCGGAGCAGAGAATTAGGTCATGCCAACAGGGCAATCCATGGAACAAAAGGTTTTCTGGGCTGGTATGCTCCAACCAGCCCAATCTGGCTCAACCCAGCCAACCACATCCAGTCCATCCTGTCCCTGCTACGGTACCAGCACACTAGGACAGACTGTTCTGCAGCGTCGCACAGCCAGTCCAGCCAGACTCGGTATATGTACTCCAGCCTAACTCACCTCCTCTGCCAGCTGGGTTTTTTTTTAAAATCATAATCCACCTTTCCGCTTTTCCCCTATGCCCTTCCACTCCCCTCTCTCTTTCTGTAGAAACAAGTCTACAGTAGGTGTCTCTTGAACTCATTAGAACTCCTTGTCCCGGTTGCCTTCCCTCTAATCCATTCCAGATGTCTAGGACCCTTTATGTTTAGCAGTTCTGCCTTCGTTCCCGATTTATTCTTCGTTTCCTAACTCTTAAATTTAGCTCCCTTTGTTTTCAAGCCTTCTCACCAGTTTGAGCAAAACCAATTATATTTCCAAACCGAATTCAGATGAGAAGTCTGACATCTGCCTTGTATAAGGCTTTGAAAACTACCAAACAATCAACATTTTAGAAAGAGCATAGTCTTCCACTGCACCCAAATTGGAGATGGCATTTACAATAATCATCATTCATAAATAGCATAATAGTTTGCCTGTTCTAGGCCATTACATTCAAGACTCTGACAGCACTTTAGTGGAGAGCTCTGCTTATATTCTCCTCAGCTCCCCAGAGCATGTCTTCACGCCACCCTCCTCTGGCACCATGACAAGCCTGCAGAGCACCAAAGGAGGCTGGCTGAGGGAATTCATCAGGTCTCCCTGACCCCTCTGATCAGAGCAATGACCTCCCACCTCTGACAGTAACAGCCATGAGATGAGGCAGCTGCCTCTCTCTGCACTGCCGTTTCTTACCTCTGACTCCATGATTCATTCATGTCTGCCTGTTCCCAGCTGAGGTTTAGGTGACCAGTGCACTCCGTTGGTGCTTGCACCTTTCCCAGTTTTGCTTAGTGCCCTTCCGGTTTTAACCCTTCCTCAGATAATTTTATTGCATCCACCACTTTCATATTCCCTGCAATTTTACAATCTTCACTCATGTCCCCTTCCTTGTGCCTAACAAATGCAAAGTGTGGTGGTGGAGGGGAGATGGGGAGGGTTGAAGAGACTGAGATCGGAGCCAAGCTTAGAAATATGTGACCGGTGTCAAGCGTTAGGGATGGGAAGAAATGCTCAGAAAGGAATAACTGGCAGTGACAGGATAAAAATGAGCAGAGGACAATTTAGGCTATTGGGGGGGAAAATTCCTAGCAATTATGTTGCTTAGATTTTGGAAGAGGCTCTCAAAAGAAGCGGAAAGAGCTGTACTGTGGTGTTATTGGAGCGTGGGTCACACAGGCTCTCAGAAATTATCAGTAGGAACTGGCCTGGCCTGGCTGGGAACAGGATGGATATTCTACTGGGCGTTTTCCATTTGAGTGTCTGTAACAATTACAAATAAATATTGTTTATTGGCTCAGAACAAAGTGACCTCGCCATCCGAGCCTTGTTAAACAGGGAAAGGTTCCCATTCGTTTATCTAAGCTGCTTAAAGAGACCCCATTACGGCAGCATTTGAGCACTTCACAATGTTTAATGTATTATTCTGGCAGCATCCCTGTGCGGCGGGGCAATGCAATCATTCCCCTTGTCCAGATGGGGAAGTGCAGCACAGAGAGGCGAAGTGATTTGTGCAGGGTCGTCCAGGGAGTCTGTGGCAGAGTCAGAAATTGAACCTGGTCCCAAGCTGGTTTTCCTAACCACTGAACAATCCTTCGTCTTCAGCTGGCTAGGAAATGTCCAACATGAGAAAGTTCACCTTGGATGCTGCTCATGTGATGCCATGGACTAGGTCAGCAGTTCTCAAACTGTGGGTCGGAACCCCAAAGTGGGTCACAACCCCATTTTAATGGGGTCGCCAGAGTTGGCTTAGACGTGCTGGGGCTCTGGGCAGAAGCCTGAGTCCCACCGCCCAGGGCCAAAGCCGAAGTCTGAGGGCTTCAGCCCTGGGCAGCGGGGCTCAAGTTACAGGCCCCCTGGCTGGGGCTGAAGCCCTTGGGCTTCAGCTTGGACCCCTTCCCCACCCAGGGCAGTGGGGCCTGGGCTTTGGCTTCCCCACCCAGGGCAGTGGGAATCAGGCGGACTCAGGCTTTGGTCTCCCCTCCTGGGGTTGTGTAGTAAGTTTTGTTGTCAGAAGGGGGTCGCGGTGCAATGAAGTTTGAGACCCCTGGCCTAGGGTAACTCACAGTGGTTTACCTTTAAATGCTTCTTTATGGAGCCCTCCGAGACAGGCTGGGCTGGAGTATTTGCCCTGAGTTACCTGTGCAAGGGGAAAAGAAGCAGTTCAGCTCCTGAGAGGTGAACATCTTGTGGCTGTTTGCCCCAAAGAGGGGTTTGTGCTTTATGCATTTGTCCATGAGTCAGACGTCAAAAATGGGTCTGGGTGCGAGAAGAGGCGAGGGAGAGAGTCTGGAAAAGAAAAATGGATTTGAAGTGATTCTGAATCCCTGGCAGGAGCTCAAAGCCCAACTGTCTGTGGCAGCCAGAGCTGGCATGATATCCCAGACACAGACAAAATGTCCTGCTAACAAGGGATTAGTGAATAATCCAACATTCCCATTTGCATTAGTCACATCTCTGCTGCAGTCATGTCAGGAAAAGGCAAATCTTCGGGCATGTGGAGTCCTCGGTTAAGGCAAAGAGGGACCAGAGAGCCTGAGTTTGTCAGGTATCAGAGGGGTAGCCGTGTTAGTCTGAATCTGTAAAAAGCGACAGAGGGTCCTGTGGCACCTTTGAGACTAACAGAAGTATTGGGAGCATAAGCTTTCGTGGGTAAGAACCTCACTTCTTCAGATGCAAGTGAGTTGGTCAGGACAATCCTTCTTTCTAGTAGTAGGGCCCTGGCTAAGAGCCGCAGTGGTGGATAGACCTGCCTGGAGGTGCTGGCACAGGACACTGCTATTGGCAGGGCCGGCACAACCCATTAGGCGACCTAGGCGGTTGCCTAGGGCACTGCAATTTGGGGGGCAGCGACTGCGGCGGAATTTCGGCAGCAGGACCTTCCGCTGCCTCTGTGCGGGGCGGCATTTCGGGGCGGGACCTTCCGCCGCCTAGGGCGCAGAAAAGCTGGCGGTGCTCCTGCCTATTGGTCAATGGTTTGGAGAAAACCCAAACATGCTAGTGGAATCACCCAGACCCCCTTGAGCTGGACGCTGTTCCACCAAGTCTAAAAGGCTTTTTGGTTGAGTTTAACAAGATTAGTCTCTAAGCCTTTGAGATGTCAGTTTGCTGGCAGGTTTGCATTCGGTAGTTTCTGCATTGCCAGGGAATGCAATTGCTCATTTCATTGGCGTGCTTTGATTTCACTAGATCAGACTGTTGCTTTGCTTCCCAATTAGCCCCTTCTGCTCAGCAGTAACAAGCTGAAGAGAGAAGAGTCCGGGGAGGGGGTGCAAAACATTCAACATCATGGGAGGAGAGTTCCCTGCCTTCCCCCTTCTTTGGGCCAATGGCGATTCAGAGCCAAGAGAGAGAACAGCAAGGCTGTAACCATGTGCTAGGGTGACAAAGGCCTGTGGGTTCCAAACCCCCCCTTCTCTCTGCAGCTCCGGAATAAATGCAAACAGCAACCACTGATTGCGCCATCTCCCGTGACATCTTTGTGCTGCTGCTACTCCTGCTCAGAGAGCTCCCGTCCTCTAACCAGCCCTGACCCCGGAGTCTGCACTGACGTTACTGAGGCTACTGGTGACAAAACATGCCACTATAGAGGCCAGGCCCACTTTGGACACTGCAACGGGGAAATAAAAACTCCAAGCAGATGCAGGGCCTGATTCCAGGGGTGTGGGGCATTCGGGACTCCAGCTGGAGTCCGTAGGAGGTGGCACCTTTCCCACCTGTGGGTCTACAGAAGGGAACGGGTGAACAGGTGGGATTTCCAGCCTGCTGCAGTCAGGCCACTCGTGAAAGCGTAAAACACTCCCACAGAAATGAACATTGAAAGACACTCGTCAGTGGCTCAACTGTCCTGTCGCAAGCTGGTCACGGTTTGGAGCTTGGCTGTAGCAATTTGCTGAACTGGCTCTGGTAAAAATCTGTCTTGACTTTTCTGTCTAATCTGTCTAGGTATTTATACCTGACTCCTCACCATGAGATCTGAGCTCCTACTAGTCTTGGCCCAAACCCAAGCCAGGTCTCTTTCAGGCTGGAAAAATTCAGCTAATTTCTGTGTGGGTTAATTTACAGCCCTCCTTCATGGTGGAGTTTCTGGTCTTCCTCATTTCTGCCGGAAGGGGAAACGCTATGGAAGAATCTGCTCTCACTTGTATCAGCTCTGGCCAGCGTCCCTAAGATCTGAATCTTTCGGTGCGTCTCTGAAGCCAGTTGTAAGAGCTTTTGATGTTGGTTTAGTTTTTCCGAGTGTCGCTTGCGCCTTGTGAGGCTCTGGCCCTGAACAAAGCGCTGTGTGACAACCAGTGAGGAGGTGAAGTAGAACATTGCTTCAAACTGCAAAGAAGAACTTGCAAGGAGGTGCTGTTCAGGGTGACTTCTCATGGTGCAGAGATTATTTCATTGGCTTTTGTTATAAATAGCTGAGAAATGCAATGATGCCGCTTGAATGACAATTGTTAAACAAAAACCTTGGGCCCTACGGTGGTTTAGTGCATGATTTACATCTCTAATGGGAAGGGATGATGGGAATAAACACACACCATCGGAGGTGCTTTTTTTACCATTGGAGGAGTTGTGTAGGTGGTGAGGAATCCATTGGAGAGATGCAGTAAATTCCGGTCAGTCAGGTAGGAATTGCATTAGCTACCTGTGAAGTATTTCCTTTTATCAACTGAGCTAAAGAAATCACACAGAGCAATGTGTGTAACACTAAGGGTAGGACAGTGACTAAGGGGATAGCATGGAGGTTCTGAATATTGCTGCTTGCAATCTGAGCAGTGTTTGCAGTTTTTACAGGGCAGTGAAGGTTGTGGAATGCAGAGGTTTTTACAAATCAGACGGAAGCTGTTTGTGCAGCTCAGATTCATTTTTAGGATGTGTGCCAAAAGAACAAAAGATAGCTTTGGCCTTACAAATAAAAGACACCTTGGAATATTCTGAGTCAAACCCTGGATTGCAGTTTAGAGCCTAAAACTGGCATTCAGACATTTTTGTGCAACTTCCTCTGGGGATTGTGAGTGTGACTGACTAACTGAATTCCTTATCCCTGCTGAGGTGTGAGTGACCTCATCAGCTCCTGCCAAAGGAAGAGTATCCCCAGCTCAGGTTCCGGGTTGAGTCGGACCCAGCTGCAATCTGAAGTGGATTACGCTGAGCTATATGAATGTTATAAACAGTAATACAAAACCAATGTACACATCAGGCTGATATGAAGCAGAAGATGAGTTGGTATTTGTCTTAGAGGGAAATGCATGGTAATGAAATGGAAACATCAGGTTTTGCTCATAACCCTGTCATGTAAAAAATATTTAATAGAATTATCCCAGGGGAGGAGACTTATTGAAGGGCAATTTATTAAAGACAAATGGTATCTTTTAAAATAGGTCTCATTTAGGGCAGAGGTCTGCATGCCTCGGAGGGCTGGTAACTAGAGATTGCATCTTGGCCCCTACAGGTCACTAATCCAGACCACTTCCAGAGTGCTAGGGATGGTAAGAAGCTTTGCTGTGGTAGGACCAGTATCCATGTCAAAACCCCACCCGCCCGCCGTGCACAAGGCTCGATCCTGCAGGATGCTGAACACGAGGCCCCAAACCAGCCAAGCATTTAAATACATGCCTAACTGCAGGCACACGCAGAATCCCATTGACTGTAATGGGACCACTCCCATGCTTCAAGCTCAGGACGTGCTTACGCACTTTGCTGGACTGGGGCCACAGTGATCGGCTGCCCCTTGCAGGCGCAGCAGAGTGTCCAAGGATGGAATGGGGTCGTGGAGAGTGAACTCCCGTCCCTACACGGGATCGCTGCAGTGTGCTGTCTGTGGAGCTGCCCTCGTAACCCGGGTAGAGGTAACAGCTGATGACAGTGGCTGGCTCAGTGGGGCTGGCTGCAGAGGGAGCCCAGAACAGCTGGGCTCTAGAGGCTGCACTGGTTCCTCTCTCTGCAATCCAAAGTTGCTCTTTACTTGCTTTGGATCCCAGCCCCAGCCACCTGGCTCTGGCTGCCAGCCCTGGACGAGGTGACTAGGGCCAGTGGCAGGGCAGTCGGTGGAGAGAGACCCAGAGTGGCAGGTGTGTGACGTTCCTCTGAGCTCTCCTGCTCCTTCTGGACGGCGTTTGGAGGTTGTTTCTGGGTTAATGTGCAGTGCGGATATTAGAGAGACCCGGTGGGGAGGAAATGGTCCAAGAAAAGACATTACCACACCCGCCTTGTCCCTCTTGTTGCTTAACTCGTTTGCCTTGCTACGAGTTGTACATACCTAGGGGCAGGTGCAACAGGGGGTATTTAAAAGATACTGTAGCAGGGTGGCCACTTAGTGAGCGCCCCCTCCTGGCCGGGGTTGCTTGACAGGCACCTTGCCCTGATTAGCCCCCTCTTCGAGGCTCCTTAGCACTCCCGACACTGCTGTGGCTCCCACCACCCCTTTCGGGGGCTGGATTAGTATCAAAGACCCTTCACGCAGACTGCAAAGGCCTTAGTCGGGTCGCAAACTAACCCAAACACTCCTCAGTGGGTCACACGTCAGCAGTTCAGACTTGGCTCTGGTTCTTCAGCCACATCCAGACTCTTTCTCCGTCTGCCGGCTCCATCTGAAGCCACCAGTTCGGACCCTTTCTGGTTGGAGTTCAGCCCTCTGGCCCTCATGATGCCTCCTGTTAGTATCTCCTGTGCGTCTCTCAACCACACCCTCCTGCAGTGCTTCTGCTTGAATGCTCTGATTCCCCTCAGGTAGGGCTCCTCTTGCCCTTAGCTATTGTTGTATGTAAAGTAAATAAGGTTTTTAAAATGTTTAAGAAGCTTCATTTAAAATTACATTAAAATGCAGAGCCCCCCGGACCAGTGGCCAGGACCTGGGCAGTGTGAGTGCCACTGAAAATCAGCTCGCGTGCCACCTTTGGCATGTGTGCCATAGGTTGCCTACCCCTGGTGTAGATAGTGCCTCCCGCCTAGTGTAGACCAGGCCAGAATTTAACCATATTGGACCAAATTCTGCCTTTATTTACCCACAGGCAACCGCACTGATTTCTGCAGTGTTGCATTGGTGCACCTGAAAGCAGAATTTGGTGCCTTAATTCAGGCCTACATGTTCAAAAGTCACGGGTGATTTTGAGTGCCTTTGCTTTTGTGAACTCAATTTAAGATATCTTTAAGGGTAGATGATTTCAGAGGGTGGATGCTCAGTACTTTTTGAAAATTAGGCCCCTTTGAAGCAGCTTAGCTTGGACATCCAAAATCACTAGCCACTGCTGAAAATTTGAGTCATTGTCTTTTCATTTTCTGATTTATTGATTCTGAGCTGCAGGGCAATTGGTTAACAACTGCTGTTAAAGTCACATCTGCAGGTAATTTCTCTGTTCATCTGGAATGGAACAGCGTTCATTCAATTAATTAGAAAAATACATGCTGCCTTTCTGAAATCTAGCTGAAGAGGTCATGTCATACCCATAAGGCTGTGTTTATTGTACTTTATATATGAAATTATATGTCTGGGACAATCATGTTATTTGTAATAAATAGTAGGTAAGTTTGCATGGTCAGTAGAGGCATAAATTTAGTTGGTTGCATGTAGGAGAACTTGCTGGCTAAATTTAGTTTGAAATTTACACCATTTAATTTGAATAAATATCCTTTTGTGCTCCATCCAGCTTTTAATAAATCAGCCAGATCATTTGTAGGGGACAGAACATAAATCCTGCCACTGTTTTTTCTGCAGTATCTGTTATTTGCAAAACTGCTTGTTCCCTTCCCTTTCCAAGCCTCACCCAGGTCAGTAGTTCAGATGCTGAAAAAGATCTGGAGAAAGTTGGAGATTCCTGATGAGTGCAAAGTGTCTCAAACATGAAAGGCCTAGTGCTCTTTGTCACCACTGAACCTGCTGGGCTGTACAGCAAATCAACACCTTAGCGGGAAATGCACTCCTCTATGCGAGCCATGCCCGGGCTACAGAGGAGAACAAAGTAGATGGGCCTTTGGAAAAGGTATTTGTACTGCAGGGGATGCTGACAGACCGCCACTTACTGCATCTTGCCCAAGTGTCTGGAGCTGTTGTGCAGCAGATGAGGGAGGCATGCCCTCATCCTGCCTTTAGGAAGATCACTTAGGTCATTGGTACAGGAGCCAAATCCCTGGGAAATGCTGCTCTGAATTGTACAGCATCACAGAAACAAGGGTCACCTAGCTAAGGTGACTGTGGTGGCATGAAAGGCGGCACGTCTAAAGGAGAACTCTTCTATGGGGGAGCACCAGACATCTAGCAGTGCTCATATCGCAGTCAAAGGACAAGATGTGGGCAGTTCCTGACTTTGGCCTCATCTGAGAGCTGTGAGCATCAGTGTCAGGATACAGACAATTAAGTCAACAGTAGGAGATTTGAAGGCAAGAGAAGAAAAGTTCTATCCCTTGAAAATGCCCTTCCCTTCATATTACATATTGCTCCAGAGACTTCGGTAAAGGGAGGGTTCTACCTACATCACCATGGCTCTGGCTGGGCTCTGCTGCAGATCACCATCTCTCTGTGGCACTGGAAACTCTAAGCCAAAAACTAGTCCATGATCTTAACTGGAGTGAGGATTCATACCACCATGTCTTGGACAACGTCCTGTAGAGACTGATTAATAAGTCTCGTGTCTCCAATCAGTTAGCCTCTGTGGCACTTTGAGGCTGCCGTCTCCCTGTTCTAAATGGGAACAATAGCCCCCTGAGCTCTACAAGTGGAGACACAAAGAGTGTCTCTGTCTTGTTCTGCATTTGAAATGTTCTCGGACAAAGAGCGTCACAGCCGTGGAGGCAGAATGGTGCCTAAATGCCTTGGGAAGTCAGACAATGTCAGATGATGCAAACAAAGCTAGGGAGTACTGGAAGGAAGAGAAATTAGATGTGTGGAAGGCAGATTGTCATGCCCTTATTCATGCTGAATGGCACCTTCCTCCATCAGTGGCCCATTGGCGTCCATGGGACTACTCATGGAGTAAATACATTCAGCATGAGTAAGGCCATCCCATCTGAGCCTACGCTGGGAATGAGGAACAACTTGGGGCCTCCCAGCCTCCCAGAAGGCTAGGATAAGAGCAGGGTTAAATATTGATTATAGAGCCTGAAATCCGTATGTGATGGGAACATCCCAGTGCAGGGACACATTTACTCTGCAAGGTTTAAAATGACCATGCCCATGAGACATGACTTTATGACCCTATGACCGGGTGCAACTCACCCCTGCGGCGCCCCCTGCTGGATGTCCCAGGGATCAGCTCTGCTAGCCGGTGCGCCCTCTTCTGGTGGCGTCTCGCCGCCATCACTTCTGTGCCAGGGACCCACATCCCTCCCAGGACTGCAGCGTCCTCTTCATGACACAGCCCTCCAGCTGTGCCACACGTTGTGCTCCGCCCTTCCGGGGGAATGTCCTGCAGTCCAACGATCCAGCCACGTCCCTCAGTGCCAAGTGCAGCCCATTGTCTGGCCACTTCCTCAGTGGTGAGGGGGAGGGACCCGGGCCCCACCCACTACTCCGGGTCCCGGCCCAGGGACCAGGTAGATGGCTGCCACTTGCCTCATCCCCTCCGACTACTCTATAGATCTCCTTGTGCCACTTCCCTGCGGCCCCAGCACCCTCTTGGCCCTTGCCTCAGGGCCTCAGCCTGCAGATCCCTGCAGCCCACCAGGAGCTGCCTTTAGCTCCCTGGGTCTCTGCCTACAGCACTGCCCTGCGCAGGGAGCTTGCTGCCTTCAGCCTGGAAGGAAGCCAGTCCTCCTCCCTCCTCAGGCTCCAGGGAGTGACTGAAACTGCTCTGCTCTGCGGCCCTTCTTATATGGGCCAGCCTGGCCCTGATTGGCTGCCTCCCACACAGCCTCCCTATGGCTCTATTAACCCCTTAGAGCCCAGTGTGGGGCAGGCGCCCCCTCACAGACCTGCACACTAGCACATAGACAGATGGATCGATTCTTTCACCCCAGCTACAAGCAAAGAGGAGAATCCATGACCGTCAGGAGGATTCTGAGGGGACGTCCTACGCAGCTGGCGGTGGTGCTGCTCCTAGCAGAGATGGAAGGCTGTGATCGGCAGGGAAGCAGGGTGTGGAGTCCTGAGCGAGCTGGGGACTGGCTGGATTGCAGAACTCCTCACAGACGCCTTGGGGGACACAAAGAGAGTCCTCTTGGGGAATGGCTCACACAAGGACTTGATTTTCATCAGCACTCATGAGACCCGTCCTGTCAGCCGCCTGGTCCTGCCCCCCTGCTGCCTTTCTGTCCTCCCCAGCAGAGCTATGACACCACACAGAGGGTCACTGACTGACACTGACTTGTCACTGGGCTGGGCAGACGCCGTGTTCACACTGTGCCATTACTGGCTGGGGGCAACACTTTGCTGTCGGGGGGAGGGAGATTATTTGAATAATATTATTTCCCCTTCCATTGTGTCTTTCAGCCCAAAGGCCTTTGCAAACCGTACACAAGGTCAGGAAGCCGCCTCTGGCTGCCATGCAGACAAACAGCACGCCCCGGGGGGCTGGGGACATTTGATGGCTAAGGATCCAAGCCCTGACTCTTATGAAAAGTGCCCGGCCAACTCTGATGCCCAGGCAGAGCAGAAAGGACCCCGGTTGTTAAAGGGTCACCAGGAAGAGGCACACACAGTTCGCTGACCCGCCTTCAGTTTCTCTTCCTGGGCCAGGTGAAGGGCTGGTTTGCCCGGACGGGGATTCAGATTTGTGGTTTCAGGGAGATTATGTATGTCCAGCTCCATGCTCAGGTCAAGGCAGGCAGCAAAGGCCTTGAACACCAAGGGCAATGTTTTCGAAGGCAGGTACCTAAAGTTAGACACCCAAGTCCATGACGGAGCCCCTCAGGAGGGGTGTGGTTTTCAGAGATCTAAGTACAGATGTAGCTGTCTAGTGTTTGACGCCCAGGAGAGACTGGGACAGTGCATGCTGGTAATTACGGAATCCTAGAACTGTTGGGCTGAAGGGTACCCTGAGAGGTCACCCAGTCCAGCCCTCTGCTCTGAGGCAGGACCAAGTAAACCTAGACCTTCCCGGCCAGGTGTTTGTCCAACCTGTTCTTAAAAACTGCCAACTCCACAACCTCCCTTGGAAGTCTGTTCCAGAGCTGAACTAGCCTGAGAATTAGAAAGTTTTTCCTAATATCTAACCTAAACCTCATTTCCTTTGCTGCAGATTAAGCCCCTTACTTCTTGGCCTGCCTTCAGTGGACATGGAGAACATGTGATCACCATCCTCTGTATAACAGCCCTTAATATGTTTGAAGACTATTGTGAGTTCCCCCCCACTCAGCCTTCTTTTCTCAGTAATGCCAAGGATACCGCAGGATTTATTCACTCGTCAGTTGTACTTAGGGGACCTGAAGATCCCAGTATTCTCTCTCTCTCTCTTTATGACATACTAGCTGCCAATCGTTCATTTTAAAAGCACCCTCTCTAATTACCTGGAATGTCCGTAGCCCTAACCAGCCCAGGAAAGACCATTTAAATAAATTGTGTGCAGATGTGTCTTATCTGTAAGGAGCACAAATCTCAGCATCCGCAGATCTGCCATGAAGGAGCAGTGCGAGGCGAGCTTTTGGCAGGATGCATAGCTGGTGCTCGGCATCAGTAAGAAGAGATTGATTTCTGTCCTGCCGAATTGCCTGCAGAGCCAGTGGGTTACAGGTGACTTGTTACCAGGAGCTTGGCTTGTGTGCGCTGAATTGTTACGGTGAGGAGAGCTGAGACGTGACTTGCTCTAAATGCCCTCAAATATTTGTCTTTTTGGCTGTAACTTTCCATACTCGGCCTCAGTCCCAAGGGTGAATTTCTTGGACAGCTTCGATTAAAGGCATTTGACGCTGGGGGGTGAGGAGAACAGTTGTGTTGTTGATTAATTTCTGACTCCCACCATGGCTGGGGGTCCCATTGTGCTCGGTGCTACTCAGACACAGTCCCCGCTCCAAAGAACTTACAGTGCAGATAGGCAATGGCTGCAAGGGGAAACAAAGGCAAAGTGGGTGGAGGCAGGACTAGAACACACAGCACCTGAGTCCCAGTCCAGTGCTCGAGCCACTTTGATGGTTCTATGGGATGTTCATGGGAGAACTCAGAGGTGAGGGACTCTGCTTTCCATAGTAACAGAGCCCCTGGGGCATGCTGGCTAAGAGCGGGACAGCAGGTCTGCAACGTAGCGTCCCAGAAAGCAAAGTGCTCTTCCAGAAATAAGACGAATCTTTTATTGTGTCCATTGTTCTCAGAAAATGGCCATTCCACATGTAGCAGACTTGCCATTACACGCTGGCCCAGTGCGGACACCATGGACAGCATTCTGGTGGCTTCATCCAGGCTCATGGTATCCCGCCACTAAAGGCCTGTAAAATGGACCATTCGTTATTTTTGTATCTACTCTGTGTGGCTGGAGAAAGGAGCTCATTGAAATAACATCCTCCTATTAAAAAACAAGTTCTCATCTTTCTGGGATGGTGGTGGGGAAACAGGGAAGACACTAGATGAGACTAAGGCCCCCTCTCAGAATGGTGTGGTTGTGATGGAAGTTGTGTTAGGTGTGCAGGCACTGGGACAGACAGTGAGTATTAGCGATGAGGATGCCGAGCTCCCTAAACCCATTCAATCCGCCCCCCACTCAGCACCAGCCTCAGGACCCTCGGGGCTCTGCTGGGAGAATCGGGGAAGGTACATTTAGAGTCCCACATGCTTCTGGCAAGCTTGGGGTAGAAGCTGCTAATGGCACCATAGCAACTGTTGTGTTTACCTTGCGGGTGCAGCGTTCTGTATAACTTCAGAAAATAACCCATCAAAAGCACCTGGGTTTTGAATACGCAGATTCACATCTCTCTGGGCAGCAATGCAGGAATCACTGGGTGGGGTTCTCTGGCTTGTGCTGTGCAGGAGGTCAAAGGAGCTTTCGGAATGTGTCCTTCTGGACTTTATGAAATCTCTCAATGTTGTAACTGGTTTATTTCATTCAGTCAGTGGAGAGGTGGGGCAGGGGTTGCAGGCATTTTCTCTCAGTCTCTTTATTTTATTGCATGGCTGCTGGTGCTCTAGATCTCTGAGCCCCGCCTGTTGGTTGCAGCTGTGCAGGAGGGAAGAGCGTGCATTGACTCCTTCCAGGCCGTTGTTTGTGCTGCTCTCTGACTTGCCCAATTCCTATCCCATGACACACCAGCCAAGCAGCCAGTGACAGACCCAGGCTTGAAATGCAGAGGTTTGTCATGACACCTCTCCAGATTTAC
Organism: Malaclemys terrapin pileata; assembly: GCF_027887155.1. NCBI lineage: Eukaryota > Metazoa > Chordata > Testudines > Emydidae > Malaclemys > Malaclemys terrapin. Next base: position 18,923,781 of record NC_071526.1, on the reverse strand, counting down.
GCTGGCTCCTTTGGAAACCACAAAAAAGTTTCTCCCTTCACAGTTCAGCGGTGCCCAGACAGAGATGACGTGAAATCTGCAGGAAGCATTATTTTATAGCAATATAAGAATTCACTGAACCAGATGTTGTTGCTTAGCTGTCACCCCTTCATGTGAGCAACATTGTCTACATTCAATGGAATCATCTGCAAGATTATTTCCAACCTCTTCAACCTGGGTCTTTTGCTGCTGGGCTCTTTAAAAGCCTGCCAGAGCTTAGGAAGCCCGGGCAGGAAGGTTCCTATACGACACGGTGGGGATTAAAAAGCTACAAAAGCCCTGGCTAGAAGGTTACAAGGGGAACAAACATATTCCAGGATTTAGCACAGTGGCTGACAATCCCTCTAGGGGCTGTGCTTAGGCTCCCTTGTTGCCAGGTCCTTCAGAAGCAGGGGAAGACAAGATGCAGCCATGTTAACAGCACACAGTCCCCTGACGTTCACGGCAAAGCACACGGGAACAGCTCAAGGCACCCCAGTTTGAGGGGTCACCTGCTCACAGCAGCAAAGAGGGAGCCGATGCCAGCCTGGGAGTGCAGCCAGTTGTGCAGTCAGTGCTGGGGCAACGGGGAGGACGGGAGGCAGTCTCCCTTCTGATTCCAGCCCCTGCCAGTTGCCAGTTCTGCCTTGCTCTGGAGGCGCATGCCCTCCTTCTGCGCTTTGTCCATGGGGAGGGGAGCTTTTAGCGCTGCGGATGGTGCATACTCACAATAATCAACTGGAATAACCCCCTGGTTATTGGCTGGGCATTCTCATGGCTCCTAGTGAGATGTACTTTGACTAACACAAAGATATAGGGCCAGCTCCTCAGCTGGCATAAATTGATGTAAAGAACTAGAGACGTTCATGGAGGATAGGTCCATCAATGGCTATTAGCCAGGATGGGCAGGGAGGGTGTCCCTAGCCTCTGCTTGCTGGAACCTGGGAATGAGCGACGGGATGGATCACTTGATGATTCCCTGTTCTGTTCATTCCCTCTGAGGCACCTGGCATTGGCCACTGTTGGAAGGATACTGGGCTAGATGGACCTTCGGGCTGACCCAGTCTGGCCGTTCTTACGTCCTTGTGTTCGTATGGTGCAACTCCTTTGAAACCAAGGGAGCAAGGCCAGCTGAGCCATCATTTTTTCTCTCAGGTTTATGCCACCTTCTTCTAGATGTTGTAGCTGGAAGAAACTGCTGGCTCACCATTGAAAGCTCCTATATCATGGGGGGCGGGGATTTACTAACACAAAGGCACAAAGGCAGAAATAAAGGGGAATGGGAACCAGTGGTTGAACCCCCTTAAAGACTATTCAAACTTTTTCCACCGGGTGGAACATACGAGTGCTGCCTCTGCCAGGAGACCCTGTGAAAGTGACTCTGACACAGGGCTGAGCACTATGGAATAACTTCCTGCCAGACACACTGGCTTGCCCAGGGAGGAAGAATTAGGGACTGTTTGCACAGCAAACAAAGTTGGGGTAAAACATTCCTGTGCAGTGAGCCAGCACATGGCCTAGGTACCACTTAATTATTAAGTATTATTATTATTGTTCACTTACAATTAGTTCACTTACATCCCAATTATTAATTCACTTACAGTGAGTTCCTCTATCCCCACGGCACAGGCTGCTCTCAGCTAGAAATGAACATTGTTTAAAAAAATGAATTATCTTTGGGAGGAAAAAAAGAACCTTGGATTTAAATGAAGGGAATAAAACAATTTGCGATTCCCAAAACAGGAACATTTGCAAACCCACCAGCTCCAGAAGGCCTGACCAGGACGACAGTTTATTGTAAGTGCTAAAAGACAGTTTTCGTGCAAGCTCAACTCTGTAGTACACTACATAAACACACAAGGAGCTCTGCAGTGGCCAGCTGGTTCTAACCTCAGCATAGCCGATTGCACTATCCAAAAGTGTGTTGTAATGATGTGTTGTAAGCTTTACTTTGTGGTGGGAAATGCTGCCTGTATATCTGTACCTTGAACACATTAAATAAGACACTAAAACCCACGGCAAGTATATAAAAAGCAAGGAATAAATAAGCTCGCTTCATACCTGAAATAGATTTGATTTCGGATGCAGCAGTTTGTTTATTTCCTTGGACGGAAACAAGCCCCAACCTTTCAGCTGTTCTGGATTTTTCTCAGCAGAATAATTTTTCCAGCAAACCTCATTCCTTCTCTAATCCTTTGTAACTCACCAACCCATGCTGCCCTGGCTTTAAAAATCCATTTTCATAACCCATTAGCAAATTCACAGGTTTTTTTCTACACCAGGAATTAAAGTGGAAACATAAGGCCTAGCAAATTATTTTCACTCTATATGCAGTTTCCCTAGTAAACAAGTGTTGCAAAAGCCTCTGTGTTGTCAGGAAAGCATGGAAGGGTGAGGAACAGAACACAGTCATGTGTGTTAGTATTCAGTGAATTATTTATATACTCCAAAGGATAGGACCCATTTGTTTGGATCCAGCAGCTCCCTGTATTGAAGCCTCTTCAGATTTTGCTTCTCAGCTTTTCTTTTGTTACGGAAAAATAAATAATAAAAAAATTAAATGCGAAATCGATTCCGAGGGGGTGAAATTTCCCCTGGTGCAAAGGACGAGCACATGTTTTGTGCAATACCCTCATTTGGAGGGCTTGGGCTGGACTTTGTGCATGGGCCTTGCTCTGGCCCTAAGCACAGGGCAGAAGTAACGGAATAGCCTGTCGACGCCAAGCCCCTGCACACGTGACTTGAAGCCAGTGGTCGTTTTGCCCAAGCAAAGAAAGTAGCATCAGCCCCCAGGTGTTTCCCCACCCAACAGTCCTGTTGGATTATTACTGGTCTCTCAGGGATGTTTATACTTCATGCAAGTAACCAAATTACAGTATTTAGCAAGTGCAAATTATTCAGAATTTGGTCAGTCCTATTGTTTCAACTTCTTACGCAGGCAAAGGCCAATACTTTCAAGCTTGGAGGCCTGATATTTAGGTTGCTAAACCCAAACTTGGAAACCCAAATAAAAATTGCCTGATTTTCAAAGGTGCTGAGCAGCAGAGGCTCCCACTGCTTACGTGGGTTAAAGTCTAAACGTGTCCAGTATCATATTGTACCCCTGGACTCCAGACAAAGGTCTAGAAAGAAACAATGGAAAGTAAAAACCCAACAAGGCAATAATGTTTCAAATGAAGTCCACCTGAATACTTTCTCCAATTGCCCTGTGGCTGTAGGGAGGTGAATTCAATCTGAGACGTGTGGAAGAGCAGGACAAATGGAGCTTGCAGAAGCAAGAATCTGGCCCAGCAGGAAGTGAAACCACTGCAGCGTGGGAGGCCAGGGAGAGCTGAAACAAGGCAAGTGGAAATGCTTATGGGATGCTCCATCCCACACCACACAGCTCCCTGTTTCAAGAGAGCCAAGGGGCAACAACAACACTGCAGACATCAATTATCTCATGTAACTCTGCCAGCTCTGCCAGCTTCGGCCTTTCCTTCTCAAACCCAGGTTCAGCCATGCATCCTTGTGGGATGGTAGAGTAAAGGGAAAACAATTGGTGGGTGCAATCTGGAGCACAGAAGGCCAGGAGATCCCAACTGTACCCAAAGCCAATAAGCAGAGACGTTTGGACAAACCCAGTGCCTTCACAGGATCATTTCTGAACCCTCAAGCCTCCTATCAAACATGGTTTTAATTTCACTGGTATCAAAAAACACTGCAGCCATTCAATAGGCAAGTGAAAGGGATTCTTGGTCAGGGCTATTCTATTCTATCTCACATAGCAATAAGGATTACCTTCCAGAGTCGCTGCAGCTCAGTTCAAGCCCATGACATGTGTTTGTAATCGTCCTCTTTCTTTCAGGCTATGCCAATAACCTCCTGAAGTTCTTAAACTGAAGCTGTGAAGTTTAACAGGTCTCTGATAGACTCTTCTAAAATGTCCTTGCAAGTTTGCATCTCATCCTGATTTATGATTTTTCTCTAGTAATGTCCCTACTATATTTTATCTTCAGCTCTCTCTTCCATGTATTCTTCTTCAACCATGAAAATCAGAGCAAGGACAGCGCTGCATGATGGAGCATTAAGTGATTGGCTTGGGGTTTTCTCAAGCAGCCTGTAGTAAAACATCACTGGAGTTGCTAAAAATTATAGATGATAAGTTTCTAATACAGAAATTATTGCACCCAACAAAAGGTAACTCGATTTAGAACCTTATTATGACAGATAGACATTAATTACTCATTGGACTGGAAGTTGGTGGTTGTCTAGGGACCAATGATCATGATTTGATTACATTCAATATGACCAAACAGAGGAAATGCAGTATGTATACTTGGTGCACCAAGAGATCTAATTTCTCAACGCTGAGGAAAATTATGAATAAAATTGACTGAGAGGAAAAACTTAGATAAAAAAATAATAATAAATATTTCAGTTCTATATTTGGAAAGAGGCAGAATTATGTACTTATCTCACACAAGAATGCTGAAATACCTTCAATCCATTAGTAACCAAGGAGGACATTAAACAACATCTAATAGGAATAAACATTTTTAAATTAGCAGGCCTGGATAACTTGCACCCAAGAGTCCTAAAAGGAAATTTCTGGCCCACTGATGTTACTTTTTAATATCTCTTGGAATAGTGAGAAAATTCCAGAAGACTGGAAGAGTGCAAACATTGTGCCAATAGTCAGGAAGGGTAAGTGAGATGACTTGGATAACTATAAGCCAATTAGCCTGACATGAATCCTGGACAAAATAATGGAAAATCTGATACAGGATTCAGTTGATAAAGAGTTAAAGGACAGGAATATAATTAAAAGCCAGTCAGAATGGCTTTATGGAAAATAGGTCTTGTCAAACAGACTGATTTAATTCTTTGTTGAGATTGCAAATGTGGTTGATAAAGATAACTAAGTAGATGTAATATAGAGAGACAATGTTGGACCACCTTCAAGAGACAAACTCTTCTTCACATCAAAGAAGAAGTCCTTGCATAGCTTGAAATCTTGCCACTCTCACCAACAGAAGTGGGTCCAATGAAAGATATTACCTCACCCCCCTTTGTCTCTCTGACTTTTGTGAGGCATTTGACTTAGTACCACATTACAGTCTGATTAAAAAATTAACATGATACAATATCAGTAAAGCAATAAAGCACACACTAAATGGATTAAGAACTGGCTAACTGACAGATCTCAGAAAGTAATCATCAGTGGGGAGTCATCATGTAACGGGGACGCATCCAGTGGGGTTCCACAGGGATCGGTACTAGGCCTGATGCTAATTAACATTTTCATCAATGATCTGGGAGTAAATATAAAATCACTGCTGATAAAATTGCAGATGAGACACACAAAAATTGGGCGTGGTGGTAAACGATGAGGACACGGCAGTCATACAAAGCTTGGTAATCTGGACTCATTCAAACAAAGTGTGTTTTAATACAGCGCAATGGACAGTTACACATCTAGGAACCAGGCCTGCAGGCCACGCCTACAGAATGGGTTCGGTATCCTGGACAGCAGTGGCACCGAAAAGGATTTAGGGGTCACAGTGGATGAGCAACTCAGCATGAGCTCCCAGTGCGATGCTGGGGCTAAAAGAGCTCATGCCACCCTCGGATATATGAACAGAGGGGACTAGCAATAGGGGGGTGATTTAACATCTGCGTGTGTCGTTGGTGAGACCAATACTGGAATCGTGCCTCCAGCTCTGGTGTCCACATTTTAGAAAAGATGTTGAAAAATTGAGAGGGTGAAGAAAGAAAGAAAGAAAGAAAGAAAGAAAGAAAGAAAGAAAGAAAGAAAGAAAGAAAGAAAGAAAGATTTAAGGGTTTACAAGAGCTCAGTCTGTTTAGCTTATGAAAAAGAAAAGTGAGGGCTGACTTGGTCACAGTGTATAAGGACCTTCACAGGGAGAAATACCAGCTATGAAAGGGCTCCCTAATGTAGTGGCGAAAGGCAAAACAAGAGCCAATGGCTGGAACCGGAAGCCAGACAAATTCAAATGAGAACTGTAGGCACACAAGTTTAGCAGTGAGAGTGATTAAGCACTGGACAAACTACCATGAGAAGTGGCAGTTTCTCCATTTCTTGATGCCCTCCTGGGAGATCTGCTTTGCCAAACATAAGTGACACATTAGCCCAGGGCCGGCTTTAGGAAGTGCGGGGCCCAATTCGAACAGTTTCGACGGGGCCCCGGCAGGGATGACTAAAAAAAAAAACTAAGTAAAAAAACACGTGGGGCTTGTACGCACCGGGCGGCGCTCCTAGTCTTCGGGTCTTTCACTCGCTCCGGGTCTTCGGCGGCACTGAAGGACCTGCTGCCGAAGTGCTGCGGAAGACCCGGAGCGCCACCGGGTGAGTAAAAATTAAAAAGGAGCCTCTAGCCAGGGAAGGGATTCTCGGCCACTTCTTTCTCCCCTCCCCTCCAGTGGCCCTGCCACTGGGCGCGGGGCCCTCTTAAGCGCGGGGCCCGATTCGGGGGAATTGGTGGAATTGGCCTAAAGCCGGCCCTGCATTAGCCAAACGCCAGCTGGTGGGCTCAGTTCGGCTGTAACTGGGTGAGATGTATTGGGCTGTTATACAGGAGTCAGACTCAATGATCTAATGAGCCTTCTGGCCTTAAACTCTATGAAGCCATGAGGCAGAAATTAGAAAAATTCCAACGGGACATAGGACACAATTAACCATGGGAACTGCTTGGTAAATCCATCCCCACTTGGAGTCTTCAGATGAAGGCTGGATGTCTTTCTGCAAGACCAGTCCTCGTTTGGTCTTGAGTCATTGGGCTCAATAGTGTCACAAAGGAGGGAAGAATATTTTCCTGCAATGCCGGAGTCACAGGGTGAGGCTCTCTGCCCTGTACCATGGAGTGGTCGGACTAGGGGATCAGAATGGTCCCTTCCGATTTTAAAATCCATGAAACTGAGGAAACCGAGTGTGAATGAAGAGTAAAAAACCAACAAGTCGCATCAGTAGCTCAGAACAAATTATTGTGAGATACAGGGGAGCGGAACAGATGATGAGTGAGATAGTGGTGGGGTGGGTGCATCATCACACTGGTCTGATTTACAGAAGAGGTTATGGATTATTCTGGATCCAGGACGGGGAAGTTCCAGCACACAGACTTTGTTACTCTCACCTGGCAATGACTGTCTGGACGGATTTGGCAAGTGCCTTAAAGCATCAGATCTCCAGAGATGGGCACCAATGGGTTTTGAGCCTGGCATTTCTGCTGGCACGTCAGGCAAGTAGGTGGCCAAAAACTGCAGTGGGATTTGGCCCTTTGCTCCTTTAGGCTGCTTTGAAATCCCGGCCAACAGCAAGGGCTCTGTCCTTGAGATGCCTGGCACATGGGTCGCGTGTCAAGGCCTCTGGCTCTGTGCCTGTCACTGCTCACCAGCTGCCTTTTTCAGTAACAACACTGTGCAAACATCCAGTCTCACTGTGTAAATTTCATGGAGAAGAAGCCCAAAAGCACTGGCTCCGCGCCCAACCCCAGCGCTGCCGGGAGAGGGTAAGTCAAGCCACATTCCCCTGAGGCCCGTTCAGAAGTGTTTTTCGAGTCTCAGACGCTTTTCTTTTATGAGCCAGTAGTTTTCACTTGAAACAAACGACAGTAATTGCCTAATCCGAAGGGAGGAGGTCGTTGCTCTTTATGTGCCAAAGGAATGAAAAATTGTCGCAACATAAATACCACAGACTTGCCCTACACGCAAGCAGCTTCCATGGGCGTTTGCTGAGGGCCACGCACGTGTTACACGTTTACAAGATGCTGACTTCCCCAGGGAAGAGTTCCGTTAACTTCTTTTGTCCCTGTTGTCACAGCGAGGGTGCCCAGAGGCCGCTTCCTGGCTGCAGACCCAGCGCTGCAGTTTAGGGGAGGATGGATGACATGTGCAACGTATTTACAGGCGATGTTGAAGCACAGACAGGATGCTGCGTTTCATGCATCTGTAACTGCAAATGCAGGCTTGTGGTAACCAGAAAATTCATTGCATCCATTTCATAGTTTCAGTCGCCCCACTATAGCTCATAAACAGTCTAATTCCAACTCCTCTTGTCTGCGGCTGACAAGGAACAGAGAGTTAGCGTATGGTTTTGAATGAGGCTGCATCTGTTGGCAGTGGAAGTTTGTGGGGTCGTGTCATTCTGTTCCTTCTTAAAATCCTACTTCAAAACTCACTTCTTTCTCTTAACCTTCCACCACCCACCTCTGTGCCAGTTCCACCACCCACCTCCTATTCGTGTGCCTGATACTGAGCTCTAGCATCTCTGTCTAATATAGACTGTCGGGAACTTGTCTGCTGGCTCCCAACCCAGAACAGAATAAATAATACTACTTGAGCGGGACTGACTCTTGCACACGTAAGGGTGAATGTGAGCTGGAACTGCACAACTAAAACAGATGGGCTCACATATTAATTAATCTGTGCAGCCCAAAGGGACTATTTCATAGAAAATGGCCAAGAGAACACGCAGATGCCTATCACAAGAGACTACACAGGAAATCTAAACTCATTTCTACCAACCATGGAGCAGAATAAATATAGAGGAGGCTGGCAGAGGGATTCAATTTGATTCCACATACGTTACACTGCCTCATCACCTAGTATATGGGTGCCATCTAGCTGTGCATTTAGTACATAACTAACAGCAGCCAGGTGTGGTCCATTCTCGCTCATCCTCTCCCTGGGGGAGAACGGTGTCTGTAGAGTTTTGTTCTGGTATGTTGGGGGGGGGGGGGTTGGTGTGTGGAGGGGGGAGGATTGATACCTAAGGGCCCTATTCTACACGAAGCAGGCTTACACTTGTATTTCTCCCGGTTACAGATTATTTTAAAAGAAAGGACCCAGCTATTCATTTGTGCATCTGTAGATTATTTATTTTAGCTTCACTCTATATGCTATGAACATGGTGGGCTGCCAGAATCTATGCCTCAGGCTATGGTAGCCCTGTGTTTCCCTTCAGACTGAACTGTTTGCTCAAATATTATTAACATTCTTTTACGTAGAAGTTCCCTATGCTTTTAGTTCTTTCCTAAATACAGTGTGGATATGAATGAAAGCCTCTTTCTGTAACTCAGTGGTGCCATCAGTATATCCTCGTGTGATCAGGAACGGTCATCCCAAAGCAATCGGAGCACCATCGACAGCCTGGACTGGCCAGGAAGACTTGTGAATGAAATCAAGTGGGAGACGCTGGAGTACGATTCCTTGCTTGTAAACATATGAAGTCCCATAATCAAATTACAAACATGCTAGCTGCTGTTCAGACTAAATCCGCCACCCAGCATGAGTTCAGCCTTGGAAGGCCTCTGTTGGGAGACATGTCACATCTGAGGGATGGTGAGCAGGGGCTCCCCTTCCCTGCTGCGTATTCTCCCCCCACAGGCTGCCCCAGCCTGCGGGTGCTGTGCACGCCCTGACATTGGGTGGAACAGGCTGTGGTGTGGACCAGGGTTTCATTCCTCTTCCAGAAGCCCATGGTGTGCTGGTGAGAGGCAATTCCGCAGCTCGGGCTGGCCTCGCAGGCAGGATACGGTGAGCTCTGGACAGCCGCAAAGAGAGGCCTGGGAGTCAGTTCCAATCAGAGGCTAATTGACAGCCCCTCTGTGCGATTCAGGGCAGGCTCCTGCCCGTGCCAGAAATGGCTGTTTTGTTAACTCAGAGAGTGACTCCTCTGGGGCCCAGTGAGAGCCCGGTGGGTTATTCTGGTGGCACGAGCAGTGTCATAGAATCATAGAAGATCAGGGTTGGAAGGGACCTCAGGAGGTCATCTAGTCCCACCCCCTGCTCAAAGCAGGACCAATCCCCAACTAAATCATCCCAGCCAGGGCTTTGTCAAGCCTGACCTTAAAAACCTCTAAGGAAGGAGATTCCACCACCTCCCTAAGTAACCCATTCCAGTGCTTCACCACCCTCCGAGTGAAAAAGTTTTTCCTAATATCCAACCTAAACCTCCCCCACTGCAACTTGAGACCATTACTCCTTGTTCTGTCGTCTGCCACCACTGAGAACAGTCTAAATCCATCCTCTTTGGAACCCCATTTCAGGTAGTTGAAAGCAGCTATCAAATCCCCCCTCATTCTTCTCTTCTGGAGACTAAACAATCCCAGTTCCCTCAGCCTCTCCTCATAAGTCATGTGCTCCAGACCCCTAATCATTTTTGTTGCCCTCCGCAGGACTCTTTCCAATTTTTCCACATCCTTCTTGTAGTGTGGGGCCCAAAACTGGACAAAGTACTCCAGATGAGGCCTCACCAATGTCGAATAAAGGGGAATGATCATGTCCCTCGATCTGCTGGCAATGCCCCTACTTATACATCCCAAAATGCCATTAGCCTTCTTGGCAACAAGGGCACACTGTTGACTCATATCCAGCTTCTCATCCACTGTGTCCTGGGCACTCTGCCCTCGGTGTCCCTGACAGGGTTCCCTCCTGCTCCCATTTCTCCCTGGTGCTTTGTAAATTCTGCCATGGCGACATGCTGGCATTGGGTGATTTGTCATCGCGTCATGCACAGCCCTGTGCAGCCAGGAAGGAGAACAGCCACCCAGTGGCTGGTCCAGCCCAGGCCCCGCTGTCTGGGGCAGGGAGCCATATTTTTCTCTCTTGCAGAAATCCACAGCCTGGCTCTCAGTTTCCTCCCATCTGCCCACATATATTTTTCTTCTTTTCTGTTTACAAACCAGGTAAGTAATGAGTTTCCCGAGGCAATTGCTATCCAGTACCAGCGTGCCTCCCCCACCAATGCACCTTCCTTCTGCGAGCGGAGGTTTGCAATTGGATTGCACACACACCCCCCGCCGCCGCCGCCCTGTCATGGGAACAGCCTTTGGTTCATTTCTGTATCTTGTTCATCAGGCCGAAATCAGGGCCTCCACCCTAAGCCTCTCTGTTCATTGCATTAACTAACACAGCCCGTTGTAGGGGGCAAACCCACAATGCCTCTGAACAGCAGGGTCCCGTCCTGCATGGCTTAGGTATTCTTGGAGGAGCTGAGCTGTGCAGTCCGGCCGTTTCTGGCTGAATCAAAGGAAAGGGCAGCAGGTCTTTCCTGAGGGAGACGTGGCAAGAGAAAGCTCATCTGACCCTCTCTCCCGGAACAAATCACACATGAGCATTCAAGGCCAAGGGCTTATTCAGGAGTGAGCTGAGCACCCAGTGCTTCCCCCAAAGCCCGTGGGCTCTAGGAGAGCTCAGCAGCGCTAGGGTCAGCCTGCCCAGCCACGGGCAGTGTGCCGTGTGGAAAAGCCAGAGTGGGCAGGGTTAGGTCACACTGTGCCCTGGTGTTTGCCATCGAGATGGCCCAGGCACAAAGGGCTTCAAACAACACAGGCATGGCAGTGTCAGGAACCAGCGAGCTACACAGACGGGGACAGCCCTCCGGGCTGTCTGCTCATCTAGGGCAATGATGGATCATCCTCCTCCTCTGGCTGCACAGGGCACTCGGGTCTGTAAAGGCTGCCAAGCTCTGATGGGTGCATCTCATCCCTGAACATCACAAACCACCCCGTGGAGAGCTCCAGTTCTTCTGGGGCCTGCCGAGAGCCCCTGACTGAGCTCAGGGTCATGTATTCATGGCCTCCCTTGTGTGTGTCAGGGCAGACATGAGGGACAGTTCTGTAGTGAGCCCTTTTTATTGGCATATAACAGCCCCTACCCCCTGCCAGCCAGTCCCGATGATGCCTGACTCCTGGGTTCGAAAACATGCAGGGCAGGGATTGTGGTGGGAAGGACAGCAAGTACAAACCAGGGTTTTGTTGGTTTTAGGGCCAGTCTGTGCCAAAAGGATGTGGGAGAAAATCCCCTTTGTGCCAAACACAGAGGATAATAGAAAACAGGGACAGGGCTCGGTGCCAGCTTGTGAAGAACGGGTTGGCAGCCAGCTGTGCCGTTTTGGTAACAGTCACCAGGCAGCAGGGACCGGTGGAAGGGGAAGGGAGGGAGAAGGAGATGAGACTGGGCGTAGGGTGACCAGATGTCCCAATTTTATAGGGACAGTCCCGATATTTGGGGCTTTGTCTTATATAGGCTCCTATTACCCCCATCCCCACCCCCGTCCCGATTTTTCACATTTGCTGTCTGGTCACCCTCACTGGGCGTGAGGGAAGAGGTTGGCGTTTCATCAGCAGACTGCAGGGCTCTCGGACATCGATTCTAAGCGCTAGCACAGAGAAATTGCTGTTAATAATACTTCCCATGAATGCAGCAGGCTTCATGCCTACGGATCCAGACCACTTGAGAATTACACACACGCCGATGCGCACACACACACACTCATGTACAGGCACTCAGGAAGCCTGTGGCAGAGCGGGGACTTGAACCCCGAGTCCCAGGCTACTGGCCATGCTTCCGCTCTAAGACTGAATAGACTGTAGGGTGCGAGCTTGTGCGGCCAGAGTCAATGATCTACCGGCTCCCTCCCTCCAGTCTCTCATTCCCCCATTCAGTGACAGCCCCTGCACCACGCCCTGGGTGGGCACCTGTAGCAGAGCCTGGGCAAAGGCTGTTCTGTGCTGCCAGCCGTACTGCAGGGGACTGCTGTGATATTTCAATCCCTCTTCAGAGCCATGGTGGTGAAGGAACAGACTTTCAGCACGGAGTCCTCAAACATTTCCTTTTCTCACAGCTGCTCCTGCTTCGGGGGGATGGGATCCCGTGTGCACCCTGCCCACAATCCATCAACAACCAGCTTGGGGAGGAAAGGTGCGAATGCACCCTGTGCTCCCATTCCCTTGGCAGATGCTCTGTGAGCAGGGCCTGCCCCATCCATACTTCCTGGGCTCTTGGCGAAGCAAAGGACTAGGCGTTGGATTCATGAAAGCTGAGCTCCTCCTTCACAAGTCTCAAGCCCCCGTCTGCCCAGAAACAGGGACAGTTCTGTAGTTCTCTGAGCTCAGAGCAGGGCTGGAAGCAGGTCTGCCAGCCTGAGAGACACCAAGCGAGTAGGAGGATTAACTCCACTCACCTGCCAGTAGGTGTCCCTGTTCCACACACAGACCCAGTGGCACCTTTGCTCCTAAATCAGCCGAAAAGTGACACGCAGTGGCAGCACCATGTGCACTTCCAGGCTCCTGCTTCGTGCACTGTGTGTGTGAGACAATTACTAGCCGGAGGTGAGGTTCAAACTCTCCTCTCTGATCCACGCTGCAGCTTTGATTTCAACTGTATATTCTGCATCTGGCCGGCTACCCTAACTCCTGCTTTCTTCCTCTCGTCCTCTTCAGGAACCAGGGCTGATTCCCCTCACCCCAGCATGGGCACGCAGCGCCTGAGCTCACTCACCACCGCTGTAGGCCCTCGCAGGCCGTTCATTCCTGCAGATTCCTGGTTTGCAGTCCCACGGCTGGTCCTGCCGTGTGCCCATCCCACTGCAGGGCGTTTTTCAGGCCGTCACTTCCCTGACAAGTCGTGATCCAACCTCACCTTGACTGTCTCTAGGGCGACGAATGACCCCCCACCTCCCACTGGCAGCTGAGGCAGGGGGGCTGGGACTGGTTGCAGCTGGGCACCTGGGAAGCACAGTGGCCTGCTGCTATCCGAGCTCTGGGCACATGGTGGTTGACAGACCCTGGGGAAGGAGGGGAGGCTCCTCACTCCAAGGGGCCAGTTATTGCAGACGCAGCTAATCATGTATCCCTCTAATCACCACAGATTCCTACCTCTTCCCTCTTAACCCCTCTTTAAATCTATTTCAGAATGATAGACTCTCTTCCAGGATCCCTGCCAGGCCAGCACAAGAGGGAAGTGGTGGCTGGGCCCGAGGGAAAGGGAGGATAAAACACAACCACAGGAGGAAATTAATAAAGCATTATGAGAAGTGGGGGCAGCATGGCTGGGAAAGTGTGCGGCGCACAGGGCTCGCAGCGCACATCAAAGCCTGACTCCAAAATTAGCCAAACTGTTGGGAATGAAAACCAGGGAATTCTCCCACTGGGCTGGGGATTGTGAGTCCCCCGGCTCTGAAGCGCTGAAACTCCGTTGTGGAGCTTTTCAAAGGGCACTGCTGGGACGCAGCAGGCCGCCTCTCCAGCACAGCAAACACGGCACTTTTAATTACTGCTCCAAGACAGCACATGTGCCCGACCCCCACACTCATGCTTGTTGCAATTACAGCGATCTAATTGAGTTTATTCACTTCCCACGGCTTTTGTGTCTTTCTTCCTCTCACTCCCTGCCGGTGAGAGCCAGGGCTCCCATTGATTGGTAAGGTAGTAATACAGGCAGTGTCAGACTGCGGCCCCCCTGGGGTCCCAGCATGGATTTATTGTGTCCATTGGGTTGCCTTTGCTGCTGGGAATTACAAAACTCTGCAGAGTCAAAGCCTGAGCCCAGCGGGACTCTCGGTCCTTCAGCTGGCTCAGACACAAACTCATACTAACGGGCGGTTTCAGGGGGTGGCCATGTTAGTCTGTATCAGTAAAAACAGCGAGGCGTCCTTGTGGCACCTTAGAGATGAACACATTTATGCCCAAATAAATTTGTTAGTCTCTAAGGTGCCACAAGGACACCTCGTTGTTTACACTAACGGGAGGTTTATCGCCTTAGTGTTTGGGTTTCCTTTAATTTTTTGTTATCAACTGAAAAGTACCTACAAGTAAGAGAGACTTTATCCTTTGGCGGCTGCAGGTACTGTCCATCTGTCCATACTCCACGTGGCTGTCAGGCTGGGAATGCCATTTCTCTGTGAAAGGGTGAAGCATGGGCTTCCCAGGGCCAGTGGGATAAAGAATGGAAGAAGTTACAACTGCCAATTTGCCAATCCAAGTGGCATAACAAATCACAAACCACAGGTACTCTGGTGCCAGGAGCAGGGAGGGCCAGACTCACCAGAAGGCTGGGTGAGGGGATGAGCCAGTGGCAGGAGTGTGGGGCTCACACGCTGGGGAGGGGGAGCGTTTAGAGGGGTGAGGTCCAATTGTTGCCATGATCAGCCTTGTCCATTGGCTCGCAATCACCGTAGGTAGGACGTGCTGCTCCTGTGCACTCTGAGGAACATGTTCTCCATGGGACTGGCTCCCTCTCCTTTTGTCCCCCTTCCCCCTCTTTCTCTTCCCTACTTCCTTGTTCTCCCCTTGCATTACTAGGTTATTGGCTGCAAATGACAGACCCTTCCCTGAGTGGCTTTTCTGCTTGGGTACCTACATCCGTGGGGGCCACTCCAGAGGCCTGGGAGCTGGCAGCCCTGGGGATGGGGATCTGCTGCTAGTGCCCACACGCGCCGCCTCGCTGATTTTTTAATTACATTTCACAAACAACAAAAATAAAAATGTATTAAACCCCCAAACATTTCTCTCCCTCGTGTTCATTAACCACAGAAAGGCTGAGCTCAGTTCGGGGTGAATTGTAACTGCAGCTTCGGACAAGCTTCCAACAGGCGGGAGGAAGAATTTCCTTCGGCACCTGATTCCTTCCAAAGAACTGGCTCTTTGTTCCTTCGGGGCTTGACTGAACACTAGGCTGTGGCAAAGATAAAAGCCCTGGGATCAGAGGAGCTCTCTCTGCCTGCTGTGGGGCCTGAACTCATGCTGGCTTTTCATTGCTCAGCTGTTTAATAAAGATGCTTAATTCAGAAACTCTGTGGAGAGTGTGAGAAGTGTTCCCAGCCAGCCCTGCGCAGGGCAGCAGGCTCTGGGAGAACAGGAAGGGCTATCCTACTCTGGAGAATGGACAGGACCGCAGAGCATCATTCCGCAAAGGCAGCAGGACTTGGTGGTGTCTCCAGATAACAAAGGAGCACAGGAGTGGGCTCCGGGTAACAGTACGTGGAGACACTAAGACGCTGGCCTGTTGACGTGACTGTGCTGCAGAGCGAGAGAGCGTTAGTTGAAGCAATATGACAGAAAACTGACAACTGCCACTTATCAGGAACCCCGTATGGGATTCTGAGCCTAAGGCCTCTCAGAGCTGAGGGAAATGCGTATTCCTGCTGCCAGGCATAACTTTTTAGTTTGCAAATATTTGCATCCTGGAACCACTGGGCAGCAAGGTCAGACTCCGCCCACTATGGACACCTGGACAGTCCAGCAAACCAGGGGGATGAACTCGGGCCCTTCTGAGTCTGTTTCTGTTGCGGTGGCCCCTAGAGGCCTCAGTCAGGGCTGGAGGCCCGTGGTGCTTGGTGCTGTACAAACATGTGATTAGAGAGAGTGCCCCAAAGAGCTTACGATCAAGAGGAAAATCTCCATGCGCAGTGCTAGTATTAGGGCCTCACAGTCCTGGCTGACCTCCCGCCATTAGAGGGAGACATGGGCACCCAAGCATCAACAGCTCCGGCATTCCACCCAGAGAAGCTATTTCTGAACTGTTAGAACATCTGCCCTGCGGCTCCTAATGGTGCTCTTGAAGTGTGAGCTTAGCAGACACATGGTAATTGGCAGATGGCCCGATGGAGTAGGGGGGTAGGAATTAACTCGCATTTAAGCCCAATTTAATTGTAAATAAACTATAATCACTTCAAACCTTTTGCTTAATAAGAAAAGGATGTGAAGCATTAAGCAAACGCTTGGCAGGCTTGTGTTACTGCTGGAGTAGAGATATTAAACTCTAGTGATGCTTGGCTTTTCAAAATCTGTCCTGCAGCTATATTATTAAAACAAACACATTTGCAGACCTGCAAAAAACCCAAACCAAAATAAAAGAAGAGATTGAAATTCTCCCAAGAGCACTATCCGAATTTAGGAACTAAGTTTTGTCTCCATTTGCTGAGCCAAATAATGCAGGGAAATGACACGCACAAAAATTAACATCTGGAATTAGTGTCACATGCTTTACTACAAACAGGTTAAAATGCTTAGGTCAGAGTCTAATGCCCTTACTCTTGCTGAGAATGCCTTACTCCATAAAAACTTCTATTGACTTCAGTGGGCCGACTTGCATGGTAAGGTCCTACTTAACGTAAGTAAGGGTGTCTGAATGTGCTTTGCTATTAGGAAAAATTATGATTTCATGCTGTCTTTTTAAGACGGAGATAGAGAGCCTTCGATATTACAGTGTTGCAAACTCTTTTCTTAAAGTACCAGCTCCTGGAGTCAGGTGAAAATCTCAGCTTTCATTAAGAAAAAAAAGAGGCTGTTTCTAGCCCTCCTCATTGTTGAAAAATGCCTGAAAACATGACTCTAAAGGCTCAAAAAATCCAGACAGAGATCAAATGATGCCAACATTTATTATTCTTTAAAAATCTCATTAAGTTTGAGCACTTGCACTTGGCATTACTGTTTATGTGGGACTCAGAGATCCTCCAGGAAAGAGCAGAATAATTGCAGCCTGGCTAGCAGAAAAGTGACACATATAGTGTCTGTGAGGGCACGGTATGCTGACGTCCCAACACTGCTGATTGAAATACGGACACGGAGAAAGACAGAGACCCCAGGGTTGAGGGCAGAGAGCAGAAGTGATTATGCTGCTAGAATTCTACTCCATTATCCAGGAAAGAGCCGGTCACTTTCTGAAGTCCTCTCTCAGCTCTAAGTTCTGCTGTGGAAGCAGCAGGATGCTCCCAAGGTGGAGAAAGCCAAAACTGGAGCTGCAGTGTGACTGTCAGTTGCCTAACTTTAGACCAGACTCTGGGATGCATCAGACACTATGCAAACCCTCCGGAAAGCGGAGACGCAGATAAAAACAGTGCCTCCTGCCTGGTCCTCCTCAGACTGAGGGGTGACTGGGGGGCCCTTGTTCCTGTGGGAGCCAAGCTGCCACATGCCGACCTTTCATTCACAAAGACAACAACAAAACACAACTTTAAAGGATCCAAAAGAAACTGTTGTCTCCTCTGAAGCCCCTGTGAGAGGGAGAGCAGCACACCGGCGCAGGAGCATGTAGACACACTGCAGCACTCCCCGTGTCACCTTCTGCACTGCGATGCCAGGTCCCAGGAGAACTCGCCCGCCAGCGTCTCTTACCAGTGCAAAGACACTTTCCGACTCCGCTCGGATCTTTGTGGCTAGGTGACGAAAACAGACAAACCCCTCTGAAAAATGAGAACTCTTCACCTTCCCAAGGGCTTATGGGCTTAGACCCTGACCCAGTAAAGGCATCTCATGTTTAGGGCTCAGTGCTTTGATGAACATGGATGGATGTAGGCACATGCTTCAAGTTAAATACGCGCCTAAGCGCTTTGCTGGATCAGGGCCTTGGCGAGCAAATACATACATGTGTGTGCACATGTAGTTCTGAATACTCTGGACTGTTCTGTGATTTTATAACTAAAAAAGCTGCTTAATTTTAAAGCTGTTTTTGTTCCTGAGCCCTGCACAATATTATCTGCTATTCAGGTTTTCATGCTGCACACATGTCCCTGGGGTACACGATTGCCTTCAAACACGGCACCAAGAAACATGACTAGCATCTGTCACATGTGGCCGAGTCCCTTTGTTATTTAGTACCAGACAACTTTACTTTTTACAGCATCTTTCATATACACTGCATCCCCAAACCACTTCACAGAGCAGGATAATTACAATCACGACTATAAATAACAGTGGGGCGGGGAGTGAGAAAGAAACTCCCTTTAAAAATTCAAAGAGTCGGAGTATCTTGGTATGTAAACAGGCTTCTCTGCAGGGGGTGTGATGGGGTCCATCATGGTTTTATAGGCACATCCATGTTCAATCCTGAATGGCTCTGGAATCTAAGCAGATCTCATTCACTTTGCTGTTGCCCTCTAGGGCTGTCAAACAGAGTCCTCAAGAGACAGTAGGAAGGGCTGCTGGAGCACTGCAGATACAAGTGAGCGGGCAGGAGGCAGTGTGGTGCTTTGGGTAGGGCAGGGGTCTCTTGGATTGAATGGGGGGGCCAAGGCTCTGTCCACACCTCAGTGCATGATTCACTGTGTGCCCTTGAGTATGTCATTTAAGTTCTCTGTGTTCTAGCTGTTAACACGGGGATAATGACAGGTCTGTGCTCGGAGGTCTCTGGATGGAAAGGACGGAGGGTGGGTAACCCTGACAAACCCAGGCTGCTGTCTTCTTCCAGCTGTGTGGAATGATTTGGTTGTCCGAGGCCTCTTTTCACTGGACTGGGACTCCCATCACGACCGACAGTAACTGCCTCTTCTTGTGCACAGCCTCATCAGAGGGCCCAAGTAGTGACTGCGCTGCAGATCTATCCCGGAGCCCCCCCTACCCCTGGGAGGGTTGAGGACAGAGTGGGGGTGGTGGCAGGAGACGCGTGTCTCCCCCCCGCCCCACACAGCTGTTATATGGTTCAGGACTCTAGGGCCCAGGGCTGTCAGTCTAGCTCTTTTCATGAATGAGACGTTTATTCACAAGGAATGGGGGAACACAGCACCGGGGCCAGCTCCTTGGCCAATGTGAATGGCATTGCCCCAATGACTCCTGGGGGTGTTGGTGCCAATGGAGTGATGCCAGTTTACACTGATGATCAGGTCCTAGGTATAAAATACATATCTGCAATCAAAGGGAAATTACGACTATTGATATTTTTGTAGGTTCCTGATGTTTTCTCATTGGACTGTGTCTCCAAAATGCCTGTACACGTGCAGATTGTGCAAGTCCTTGTAGTGTAGATCGCTTTGGGGCGATCTGGGAAAAGAGGGATCTTAAAGAATGTAATGAGCTAGTTGTGTTTGTTTATTTAGAAAAGACACTATTGCACAAGGTTCTTTACCCAGCAAAAACTGATAAGGATCCTCACCATTCTGAGCAGAGCAATTAGAATCTGGGGAAGTTTTTTAACACTCTAGAACAGCCACACTGGGTCAGATCGGATGTCCATCCAGCCCAGTATCCTGTCTTCTGACAGTGACCCAGGCCAGATGCCCCAGAGGGAATGAACAAAACAGGGAATCATCAAGTGATCCAGCCCCTGTCGCCCCTTCCCAGCTTCTGGCAAACAGAGGCTAGGGACACCATCCCTGCCCATCCTGGCTAATAGCCATTGATGGACCTAGCCTCCATGAATTTATCTAGTTCTTTTTTGAACCCTGTTGTAGTCTTGGCTTCACAACATCCTCTGGCAAGAGTTTCACAGATTGACTGAGTTTGTATGAAGAAATACTTCCTTTTGTTTGTTTAAAACCTGCTGCCTATTAATTTCATTTGGTGACCCATAGTTCTTGTGTTATAAGAAGAAGTAACACTTCCTGATTTACTTTCTCCCTATCAGTCATGATTTTATAGACCTCTGTCATATCCCCCCTAGTTGTCTCTTTTCCAAGCTGAAAAGTCCCAGTCTTATTAATCTCTCCTCATATGGAAGCCGTTCCATACCCCTAATCATTTTTGTTGCCCTTTTCTGAACCTTTTCCAATTCCAATAGATCTTTTTTGAGATGTGGCAACCACATCTGTACACAGTATTCAAGATGTGGGTGTACCATGGATTTATATAGAGGCAATGTGATATTTTCTGTCTTCTTATCTATCCCAGTGGGTCTCAAACTTTTGTACTGGCCATCCCTTTCACATTGCAAGCCTCCGAGTGCGACCCCCACAATAAATTAAACACACTTTTTAATATATTTAACACCATTATAAATGCTGGAGGCAAGGAGAGTTTGGGGTGGAGGTTGACAGCTCGCGACCCCCCATGTAATGACCTCGCGACCTCCTGAGGGGTCCCGACCCCCAGTTTGAGAACCCCTGATCTATCTCTTTCTTAACAATTCCCAACATTCTGTTGGCTTTTTTGACTGCCACTGCACATTGAGTGGATGTTTTCAGAGAACTATCCATAATGATGCCAAGATCTCTTTCTTGAGTGGTAACAGCTAATTTAGACCCCATCATTTTATATGTATAGTTGGGATTATGTTTTCCAATGTGCATTACTTTGCATTTATCAACATTGAATCTCATCTGCCATTTTGTTCCCCAGTCACCCAGTTTTGTGAGATCCCTTTGTAACTCTTCGCAGTCTGCTTTGGACTTAACTATCTTGAGTAGTTTTGTATCATCTGCAGATTTTGTCACCTGACTGTTTACCCCTTTTTCCAGATCATTTATGAATATGTTGAATAGGACTGATCCCAGTACAGACCCCTGGGGGACATCACTATTTACCTCTCTCCATTCTGAGAACTGACCATTTATTCATACCCTTTGTTTCCTATCTTTTAACCAGTTACCAATCCATGAGAAGACTTTCCCGCTTATCCCATGACAGATTACTTTGCTTAAGAGCCTTTGGTGAGGGACCTTGTCAAAGGCTTTCTGAAAATCTAAGTACACTGTATCCACTGGATCACCCTGCTCCACATGCTTGTTGACCCCCTCAAAGAATTCTAGTAGATTGGTGAGGCATGATTTTCCTTTACAAAAACCATATTGACTCTTCCCCAACAAATTCTGTTCTTCTATGTGTCTGATAATTCTGTTCTTTACTATAGTTTCAACCAGTTTGCCTGGTACTGAAGTCAGACTTACTGGCCTGTAATTGCTGGGGTCACTTCTGGAGCCCTTTTAAAAAAATTGGCATCACATTAGCTATCCTCCAGTCATCTGGTACAGAAACTGATTTGAATGATAGGTTACATACCACAGTTAGTAGTTCAGTAATTGCCCATTTGAGCTCCTTCAGAAGTCTTAGGTGAATACCATCTGGTCCTGGTGACTTTTTGCTGTTTAATTTATCAATTTGTTCCAAAACCTCCTCTAATGACACCTCAATCTGGGCCAGTTCCTCAGATTTGTCACCTAAAAAGCATGCCTCAGGTTTGGGAATCTCCCTCAGATCCCTCAGCCGTAAAGACTGATGCAAAGAATTCATTTGGTTTCTCTGCAATGGCCTTATCATCATTGAGTGCTACTCTAGCATCTCGATCGTCCAGTGGCACCACTGGTTGTTTAGCAGCTTCCTCGTAAATTCACAGTAGGTGGAAGGGTTCTTCTGCAGTGCAAATGAATTCGGTTCCTGACAGTCACTTCAGAGTTACCTGAGTTATGAGACTGTTTTACTCTCTGTCCTTAAATGGTCTCTGGATTTTATCCAGGGTGAACCAAGTGCACCTCTTCCCAATTCCATGGCTGGATGGTTTGGATTTTCAACAAACTATCTGAGAGATTCAGAGAAGTGTGAAGTGATGTTTATTTAGTGGATACATAAGGGTCCCAGGCATATAATGATATGATTTGATTAGACCCGGGGTATTGTCCAAACCAGTAACTAATTAAAAATAAACTATCTAAGAGCCCAACTCTATGAGCCATGGAAGGGTTTTGCCAAGTCTCCAAGCCGCATTATTGGATAAGTGGAAAGTCCAGGTAAAACAAATCCCCTGGCTACACACGTGTTAGTGATTTGGGCAGGATGTTCTGAGAGAAGGACTCTGACATCATGGCGAGAGGTATTTACAGCCCAGGAGGAAGGTCTGGAGAAGGGTTTGGTTTGTTTTATTCTGAGCTGTTATGAAGTGTTATTTATGAAGTGGTGAGATCATGAGCAGCACAGCACTGCCAAATTGAAAGCAATTTTCATCTAACAGAATGAAAATTGTTTTACCATCCGTATCT
Source organism: Malaclemys terrapin pileata (assembly GCF_027887155.1). Taxonomy (NCBI): domain Eukaryota; kingdom Metazoa; phylum Chordata; order Testudines; family Emydidae; genus Malaclemys; species Malaclemys terrapin. The sequence continues at coordinate 18,901,298 of NC_071526.1, read as the reverse complement.
AAAGCAGCAATCCATGGATCCCAGACAGCTTTATGGTGACAGGCTATAAATTCTGAACTCACAAATGTATTTTCTTCACTGCACATTCATGTCACCAATAGGTTTCTCTTTTTTCCTACAGTTTGTTTTTAACAAATGCCAGCTAGACCTCAAGCAATTTCCAGAGATAGATGTTAGCAGCTATTATTGCATCTAATCAACTACAATTGACAGCTTGTTCCACTGAGACACTTAGAACTATATTTTAATGCAGTCCCTATGCTACAATACTGCTTAAGTTTTCTCTCACAGCTGTAGGAGACCAGAGAGTAGCATTTCTAAGGGTCTCACTCAATAGAAGTCTGCTCCGAAGACTACTGAAGTCAAATGGCATCTTTCCATTGACATCAATGGGCTTTCAATGAAGCTCCAATAGAACAAGTATCTACCTGGTGCACCCATCTAACTTCTGCAACAGACATCAAGTGTGCAGTATGTGGGATTCAGCCACCCATCAGCCCGGGAGTTGCTGAGAGAGAGGCCTTCACACTGCACTGAACACTCATCTCTCCAGATACACACTCTAGCACTGCCGCCTGTGCGTTGCACCAGTCACCAGACTTATTGTCCGTTCTATGGGGCAGGTGGCAAAAGCTTCATAATCATTTTCTCTGGTGCCCTCAGAAAGGATGGAAGACTTGCTTCAGCCCTGCTCTCTCCACAGTCACAGCCCAGCCCTGCCCTCCTCTCCCAGGCTAGTCTTGTCTCCCTTCCTGCAAACTTTTGGACATATGGCCTGGGACTCAGGGACTCAGGCAGCTGCTGCTAACAGGGCTGCAGGACCTCAGCACCCGGGGGGAGGCACCTGCTTATCCCACTGCTGACCCTGACAGCAGACAGGCTGTCTGGGAATTTTTACCTCCCTCCCTGCCAGAATCTTTGCCCCATCACAGGACCCCAGCCTCTGCTCATACAAAAGCCATTTGAAAAGCACTGGCAAATCGGGGGAGTAACCCGGAGTTTGACAAACTGGTGAAAAGCTAAATGTTTTTCTCTCCCTCACCCCAACTTTTTTGTTTTTTATTCCCATGACGTATCCTGAGCCATTGTGTGATAATCTAGGACTATTGAGATGTAACCGTTGGAGGAACTGGGTGTTGCGATAGATGGTAGAACTTGCATTGGGGTGGGGCTGGAATTCAGCGGGGGGCTGGTGGAAGAAGAAGCAGAAAGGCCCAGACAAGAACCCCCCAGGCATACACGTGAAAGGCAACGAGAGAGGTGATTCGCTTCAAGGATCCAACAAAGAGGCAAGGCCCGGTTGGCTTTGCTGGGAGCCTGGAAATCAAAAAGCCCCCTCAGGAGAGAAGACAGTGTTGGCCGTTGCCAAGTGCTGTGTGCCAGGGTGCTAGTAGGCTTTTGGAAACCAGCCCCTGGTCACATAGAGCACCCAGGGTCCTGCGGGTGGGTAGAATAGGAGGGGGTTAGGCAGTCTGAGCGGGTTTGGGAGATTGAAAGGGGTCGTTTGCTCCTGTAGAGAACCTGATGTGCTAACGAGACAGGAAGAAGGAGGCAACACGGAGCATGAAAGGCTGAGCCAAGCTCTTCCTAGCTGCTCTTATATTTGTGTGGTACCTGGCGTAAAAGGGACTGAGAAACAACAATAAGCACACTTGGGGAAGGCCCCCAGGTGGACTGAATATGCTGCTAATTCACCCCCAGGGCTTACCAGCTAGGGTTTCCAGAAGCTGAAGGGGAACCTGTTTATAGGCTGACACCGGGAGAGGCTCCGTGGAGAAGTCTATAGGGAGTTAGACCTACCCAAGTCTCTAGGTGAAGGTCTCCATGTAGGCCCCTAGTACACTAGACATATACAGTCCAGTTATTGCTTTAAGATCTGTTTTCTCTTGAATGCTGTTGACCGAAATAAATAACACTTTGATTAAGGGAGACTGTCTGGTCACTTGCTACCACCGTCATTGCTCCCAGAGGGAAGAGAACGGCAGGTGTTGAACGTAAGTCAGGCCTGCTGGTGTAATCATGGTTTATCTGCAGCGAACAGCAGCCAAGGCCCACTCTGAAAGTGGGAGAATCGTATAATTCCATGTGCTGGCCCAAGACCTGCATGGGGTGTGTGGTGCACGCTTATCTTCACAGCATACACACAGAGAGATGAGATAAAAACCTAAATAATCTTGCTAGAAGGTTGCCATGTAATACTACTTTATTGCTTAGATTTCAGAACACACAAAAACAGAGGCAAAACAGGCTGCTCCCTAATGCTCACCCCCATCTTACTCTAGCTGTCTGTCTGCAAACTGACTCTGCTCACATGCTTTGCTACAAAGCCTCCTAGGCTACAAGGCGCACTGGGGGAAACAGAGAACACCCTCTTACTGAAAGGTCGTGACTGCTGCCCAGGATGGGAGGGTGACATTTTCCTTTGCAAACACCCATGTTCAACAGCAGAGATGGCAACGTTCGTACATTCATGGGGCAGAACCTGGCCACGATGTGTACGCTCCGGAAGGGGGAAAGGCCTTGGATTTCAAAGGCTGTTCTCAGCTTGACTCATCGGGGGGAGCGGGAGTTAAGGATGAGCGTTATTTCCTTTGCTTCTTTGTCTGGGCACCTAACTCTGCCCATGGAACATTAGTGGTTCCCTCTCACATAGTTTAGAATGCCATTTGCAGTCCTCTTATTTCTTCTTGGAGTCTCAGGCTGGCTCACTAAGCTACTGAAATGCATCTTCCCTGCAAGGCTGCTGGGAAACCACAAGCGTCATGAAATTCAAAACTGGGCCACAGCAAACCACGGGAAATAGAATTAGTGATTCCTGCTCCTCCCACTGGCTGCCCCCCGGGGACATCTGCTTTAGACTAGTCAGGACTCTACAAAGTCCACTCTGCCCCCCCAGCAAGATGTCTGGCTTTGCAAAGGCTAAGTGGGCATTGAGCAGGGGAGGGGAGAAGCAGCACTGAGAATAACTCCAATCCACACCGAGGGGACTCGTCAGGGCCAGAGGGGGTGATGGAGGGCAGCAGGAGAGCCCAGGGAGCACACTGGGGTACCCATCACTCTCTGTCTGAATAGCAACATTCCACATCCGGCATGCAGTGAGGTAACAGACTGCTAGGCCGTGGGACTGGGGCCCGGGACTTGGGTGATCAGGGCCCAGTTCCTAGCTCTTCCATGGGCCTGACTCCCCACTGGCCTGTCCCGCTCAAAGGCAGAGCAAACCATTACCATTCTGACTGGGTCACACCTTGCACTGTGTAAATGGCTCCACAAGGGCCAGGGCAAGGCGGAGTCTGGCTCCCTGCAGGGCCTTGGACAAACCACTGACTAGCCGTGCCTCAGTTTCCCCCTTGGTAAAATGGGGATCATAGCACTGCCCTGCCTCTCAGGAGGTGTGTGGGAATAAACCCATCCATGTTGTGGGAGTTTCATGCACTGCAGTGCGGGGGGCTAGACAGCTGGCTAGAGAGGACCCAGGTCTAGGAGCAGATGTCAGCTGTGCTCAGAACACACAAGTCTTTGGAGAGTCCAGAAGATACATTTTGTTCTTGCTCTCTGCCTTAGAAGCATCTCTCTCTTGTTTCCCTTCTCTTTCTTATTCTCTCACTGTTGGAAGCACAGTAACCGAGCAGCTTCAGCTAATGTGACTCTGCCAAGGGCCACTGACAGCATTTTCCTTCTGAAATTTGGTTTGCATTTCACTGACAACATGGGACACTGGGACACTGGCCATGCAGGTGAACGAGAAAGCAGCTACTTTCCTGGCTCGAGGAAAGTCGCACAAAGAGCCCAGAAGCTGAATATCCTGGTACAGCTGGATCAGAGATTCCTGTTGCTCTTTCACATGCTGTTTGGGGCTTCGCAGACTCAGAAAATGCAGCACACAAGGCACAAAGGCCCTCAGGAGAACGGAGTTGTTTCCACATCCCAGAGGCACAGCTTCAGTCTGGCTTTGGGGAAAGCTGGCAGGAATTGCTAACTCCTGAACATTAAGCAAATAGAGCAGAGGATATACTGCGCACAGCCACTGGCAGCCTGGTTCTCTCCTTACCCCCAGCCAAAGAGAGTTCCCTTCGAGCCATTTTTACATTTCCTTTTTGCTTTAAGAACAGGAGTACTTGTGGCACCTTAGAGACTAACAAATTTATTAGAGCATAAGCTTTCGTGGACTACAGCCCACTGTAGTCCACGAAAGCTTATGCTCTAATAAATTTGTTAGTCTCTAAGGTGCCACAAGTACTCCTGTTCTTTTTGCGGATACAGACTAACACGGCTGCTACTCTGAAACCTGTCTTTTTGCTTTAGGAGAGGGAGGTGACTTGACAGGACCTGAGAGGAGAATTAAGGGTAGAGATTTGCAGGAGTCCATTAGCCCTCTCACAGCTGGTGGTTGGAGGAAGAAGCCCTGAGGCGTCTCCCATTAAAGTTTCAGCAGGTAGGTCGGTTGTTTGTCTTTCCCGGGCAGATTTTGTTTGTTTTATGGTCACAATTTCAACCCGACAGGTTAAAGAACAGGAAACCAAGAGAGGTGATGCTGCTGCCTGCACACCACAGCCAACCCGTGAGCATCACTGGGCGTGGCCGCAGAGAAAGGCAGGCGGGTTGGCGCGGAGCAGGAGGGGAGACGTGGCTAATCAGGGTTGGCTGCTGCTGCTGCGCCTACCTGGCCCCTTCTGTTTCCCAGCTCTCTCAGTAACAGTGTAGACACAGCTACACCCCTGATATGAGAACTGCCCTGGAGTTATTGGGCTACTTCCCCATGGGCTGAATTCAGCCTGAAAGGCCCCATTCTATAGGGGCCACTGCACCCTCTCAGAATGGCCCAGGGACAGGGGGACTTTGGAGCTCCTGCCAAGTGCTGTTGGTGAAGTGGGGCCGTGACAGGCAGTGACACCCTGTTGCACTGGAGACCCAGCTTCAGGGGTGGCAACATCTGCTTTGGAGACCTGGCTATGTCTGAGAGCTGCCTGGGCCCAGCTCGGCACTGCAGCTGGGCAAGCCTGCTGTCTTACTCTGTTTTCCACTAAGCCGATCCCCGGCGGGCCCTGCAGGCTTCCCTCCCACAGCTCCTCCCCAGTTCAGCTAGGTCCTGGCCCTCCAACCTGGACCATGGCGATCTACCACAGGCCAGGGCCTGGGCTCCGTACAAGGTTCAGCTCCCCGCCATCTTGCTCAAGGTCCCTAGTAGCCTTCCAGGGCTTCTCCAGTCAGCAGCTGCCCAGGGGCCTTCCAGAAAGATGGAAGCTGGGCTGTGAAAAAGGAAATCCGCTTGAGGCAGCAGATGCCGGAGGATGGTTTGTGTCCTTCCCCCCACTTGGCTGGTCCCAGACCTGCTGAGTGCTGGGCCCACAGAGGGAGCTCCCTGGGGTTTAGAGAGAAGGGGAGGGTGCTACAGAAGCACGACACCCCCTTGGCCCTGTGCCTCCGTGTGACAAGAGCCCCTCTGTGTACGGATCCAGGGGGCCCAGCTCCACAGTTAGGGTCCTCTTCCTCGTCACAGACCCCAGTGGGCCTGGAAATGAGTCCAGTCCTGAGGCTCTGAGGCACGTGGGGACACAGGGTGCTGGGCACAGCTCACTCCTGTTCCCGAGTGGCTTTCACCGCACGCAATGTGCAAAGCTTTGGCAACATTTGGTGATTCTCCGAAGCTGGCAGCTGAAGGGATTTGCAGTAGTGGCTAGGGGCACCCTGACTCAGTCCCAGGGGAATCAGCTCAGACAAGGTTCTGATCCTACAGACAACCTGCAGGCAAGAGACCTGCAAATAGATATGATTTTCCCAGAGAACAACGCCCTCAACCATTGAGCTTTCCAGCACCTGGCAGTCAGGCGCTGTCCTCCTGCCTGCTCGGACTGGCCTTTGTCCCCATCCTGAGTTTTGATTGGAATTCCAAAGTTTCGTCTGATGTTCTCTTCTAAGTTATAGGGAGACTGGGAGAGAGATTGGGGACACTAAATCTAAATACAGGCAGCCTGAATGCACAGAATCTCTGCCCGGTTGGAGCCGATTAACCATCATCCAGAGGGATGACGTAGGGACCAGAGAAAACAGGTGGAAAAATGATCAGTGGAGGCCATTATGGAGGGATGTTCAGCATGTGTCAAAAACCTGGTTAGACAGCTGCTTTTCTACCAGCCCCTCCAGGAGACGCAGAAGAGACACGTAACGTGAGTCTGAGGTTGATAATGAACTTGTCCGGTCTGGAAGGTTTGGCTTAGAGTTTAGGTTTTGGGGAAAGGAAACATTTTAAAACACTTAATATTAATAGAAATGTTATAGTGAATTGATTTTAATTCTGTGAAAACAGGTTTGGTTTGGATTTCCTCCTTTCCTGGCAGTGCCTGTATCCCAGACACTGCCAGGTCATGATGTGCCTGAGAACTGGAGGGGGAAAGAGACTGGCAGTGAATGTGAAATGGACCAGGCTGTATTAATTGTCCAAGGTGAAAGCGATGCAACGTCAGCCAAACTGTGCTAAAGATCAACAAGATTATTATTAGTCGTTATTTGCTAAGTGGTAGCAACTGCTCAGAGCCAATTGAAATGAAAAATAAACACAACCCCTGGTTGCTAAGATCTGAATGAATGTTCACAATCTCAGCGGTCCTTAGTGACCCAGGGAAGGGGCAGTGTGGTGTGCTGGAAAAGTACCAGCCTAGCCAACAGGGGAGCAGGGCTCTAACTTCATCTCTGCCATGCACCTGCTGTGTGACCTTGGTCAAGTCACTTCGCCCCCAGCCCCCAAATCTCTCTTTCCCCTGCAACCCCTTCGTCTGTCTGCTGTTAGGGGCAGGGACTGGCGCTCACTGGGTATACCAGCCCCCTGCCTCAGCAGATTCTGCTTCTCCTTTGTCACCCCTGCTACACAGCTTGTTTTGTCAGTCCCCAGAGTAGTCGTTGGTGTCCCTACGGCCCATGTGCGGTCCTAGGGATATCCCATAAGGATGGATTGCCCCCCACTGCATGCAACGGGTAGGGCATTTGGTGGACCCCTATTCCCACAGAGGGCCCAAGATCCACGCAGATCTGGGGACGCCTACCGAGGACAGGAGCATCCGTGTCCTCATCCATTGGCTTCCGCCTTCCTGCATGTTAGCTTAGACCCTTCTGTCTCCTCTCAACTCCCGGCAGGGGAGAGCAGCCTGTGGCCTCTGACGTTGTCCCTTTAAAGAGATGAGGTAAGGAGTTGGCTGTGTTGTTCTGGCCAGTTCCTCCTCCTTTGAATGAAATGGAAATGACATGAAGCCCCAGTTTGCGGATTCCTCTCAATCCCTTGTCAGATGGCGCAGACAGCCAGGGCCAGCCACCCTGTGAATTATTCTGCCACCCAGCAGATTCCCACAGCAATGTCAATCATCCAGGAGCGTCTCAGCTCTGGGAAACCAGCCATGGCCGTGAAATGTAGCGAGTGAGCTGGCCACGCCCAGGGCCTAGGATCTGGCTGTCAGTGCGGTTTGGTACTTTATCCGGAAGTGAGCACAGGATGTTGGAGAGGGAGCTGGAGCAATTTTTAAGTGACTCTTTGGAATTTACAGGAAGAAATTGTTTATTGTACAATCTATCCCCTATCCCACCCTCCCCCCGCCGCGCACCTGCACACACACGGTTGTGCACTGTGACAGGTAAATAGCACCTGGAAAGCACAGACTCCAGCAGCACTCTACATGCAGATGCTGGCATAGTATATTTTGCATTTTTGGGCTTTAACAAGCCAACTACTTCCCTTCCTCTGATCCGAAATTCCCTGGGGGCTCTGATGGGATGAGTCTCCACTATTTCCCCAAGAGATGTCCGGGGTGTGTATGTGGAAATGATACTTTTCAAGAGCAAGGCAGTATTTTTGTAATGAAACCAGGTCTGTTTATTGTGAGTTCACTGTTGCAAGTCATTGCAAAGAGGACCTGATCTTGCAAAATGGATCCAGCGCGGATGTGAACCACATGAGATGTGGGTTTGAGCCAAATGCAGAAACATTTTGCATTTGATTTTTTTTAATATGATTTCTTATTGAAACAATGTGGTTTGCATTAAGGTTTTGATGTTTAGTTTGAAAAACCACACATCTAATTTTAAAGATTTGAAGCTTATAAATAATACAGTAATTTCGGGGCATCCGAAGAAGATCTCATGCGAGAAAGAGATAAATCAGTACCTCATTAACATATTTAATCTGCTCCACATTTCATTCACAAGTGTCTTTGGAAAGGACTCAAAGCGACTTCTCCAAAGACTCTACACCCACATCACTGCTTCATCCAGAGATAGAAAATAAACTCCACTTTGCAAAGAGCTGCGCTTTTACCACAGATGTCACCAATTAAATTGGCTTATGAAAATAACACATTTGCTTACCTTATTTTCCCTTCCTCACTTGTTACACTAGGAAATAGTTCTTTCCATAATTGCATTCCAGCTTGGAAGCTCCCCAGTTTATTCCTGGACATTAGTTAACAATGCCATTGAGATGGGGTTTGTCATATGGGAAGGTGTAATTTCTCAGCAGCAGTTGAAGCACAGGGCCATGAATCTAAGTGGGATCGCTTCATAGCATTCACACATCCCTCATCTCGGGATTCCAGCTGGAAGGACAGAAAAATGAGAATTCTTGTTCCAAAGGAGTGAAATTCATACGTGTGCGGGAACCTACACACGACTCATGGCCTTTCTACAGAGATTAAGTAGGACTTGAGTGGTGCACAGACTTCTGCTGGGGGTGGATTTCACCCTACATGAGAATCTAGAGTATTATAAAAGCTATTTTCAGCCCCACTCTGCATTCATTGGTTAATGTGGGCATTGTGCATACTAAAAATTACTATGCAACATTTCCTATGGCAGTTTTAAGTATTAATGAACAAGCTGGAATGTTGTAATGTGTCTTTACAGCTCTGTTCTACTCAGCCCTCTCTGCCTCTTCGGAGAGTTCCAAGGATGTGTTGACATTGGTGGGGTCTAATTAAAGCTGTGTGCTGTTCATGAAATTAACTGCTCATTTTCACCTGCATTCAAGCCATCTGACAATCATCAAAAACTGAACTGAGTTCTCCTTCAAACCACCACATGAGCAGGCATAAAATATTCGCTTTCCCCATACAGAAGGGTTAATCTCAGTCAATTAATTCAGCTGTTCCAACCATGAATATGAAACATGCCCCAATTACAGTCTCATCTCCCATGGTGAAAGAATGAAATCTCATTAACACTTGAGTACAACCGATAATGCCTTAATGGGGGTGTCAGACGTGTTAATGAAAAACATTTTTCATTATCCTTTTGCAAATCAAGCTGTTAACTTTCCAGCGATGGAGAACAGAATTCCCACTTGAGGAGCCTGCATGCAGCTGCATGCCTGGGCTTAAGGGCATTAGACCTTAAAAAGAATAGGGCACTTAGGGAGCAGACTCGTCCTCACACCCATTCAGAGTCCAGTTGCTTCCCTTATTTCTTAGCCTTGTCATTTCTAACTGCAGAGTCTGAACTCCGAGCCAGACCCTCCGCTGGTGTAAAATGGCAGAGCTCTGCCGATCTCAGTGGAGTGACACTGCTATACATCAGCCCAGGGTGACCAGGTTTTTATTAGGGGAGCCCTGAAGCGTTCAGCATGTGGCTGAAAAATGACACTCTGCTCTGGCAATTTCAGAAAAGAGTGTTATAGAGAGAGGGCTGCAAAACGAGCAAAAAAAAGCGAAAGGCACAAATTTGGAGCATTTTTGCATTCTCCTGCATATTCCATATTGGTCCCATTTTCATGACGTGTGCACTAAAATATTCACTTTTGAAAAGCTACGCTCTAGTTCAACCATGTGTTATTGGGCTTTAGCCTGTCTCAGGTTCGTAGTAAGGCGGGATCATTCCTTCCAAAGCAATGGGATTTCTCCTGTGATTAACGTTCGAATCATAGAACCGTAGGGCTGGAAGAGGGCTCGTGAGGACATTTAGTCCCTCCCCTGCACTGGGGCAGGACCACGTAAACCTAGACCAGCCCTGACAGGTGTGTGTCTAATCTGGTCTGAAAAGCCTCCAGTGAGGGGGATTCCACAACCTCCCGCGGTAACCTGTTGAAGTGCTCACCAAGCCTGAGAGTTAGGAATTTTTTCCTAATGTCTAACCTAAATCTCCCTTGCTGCAAACTAAACTGATTACTTCTTGTTCTATCCTCTGTGGACACGGAGAACAACCGAGCACTCTCCTCTTTAGAACAACCTTTTACATATTTGAAGACAGCTATCATGTCCAGGGCCAGCTCTAGGTTTTCTGCCACTCCAAGTGGCGAAAAAAAAAAAAAAAAAAAAGCCGATTGGCAGCACTTCGGCGGCAGCTCAATCGCGCCGCTCCATTCTTCGGCGGCACTTCGGCGGCGGGTCCTTCGCTCCCTCTCTTCCTCTTCGGCGGCACTTCGGCAGCAGCTCAAAGAGGAAGAGAGGGACTGAGGGACCCGCTGCTGAAGTCCCGCCGAAGACCCGGACGTGCCGCCCCAGTAACAGACGGACTGCCGCCCTTTTGTATTGGCCGCCCCAAGCACCTGCTTCCTTCGCTGGTGTCTGGAGCCGGCCCTGATCATGTCCCTCCCCCCAGCCTTCTCTTCTCTAGACTAAATGTGCCCAGGTTGCAGGCCCGCTTGCTGAATGGGGGCCTAATTCTATGCAAGCAGCTGGAATGGTCCCATATCTGCACAGAGGTCTCCAGAGTAATTGCACCCCCACTGCTCCTCTCCCTCTCATCCTCTTCTCAGAAGTGTGGCAATCAGCATGCACCGCGGATGGAAGTCAAAGGACTGCATTCTGGAGTCCTAGCGAGTCCTCCAGGGAGGCAACAGCACCTTTGCCTGTTTTACAGTCACTAACAGGACACAGTTCTTAGTTCCTTCTGTCCTCACATTACACAGCAGCAGGGAGGTTTTTACCGTAACTCCTGGCCTCGCACTCAATCTCCTCCAGCCTCTTGTTTCTGGGGCCTACCAAATAACCTTCAACGTGCTGGGTGGCTGTGTCTGGGTAATGAACTCTCTCATTAGTCCAGGAGCAGGCCTTCGGTCGCTCGGAAATCCTCAGTGCTCTTCCCAGCTATTCAGTCTGTGGGAGCCTGAGCTGACCTGAGACAAGAAGCGGATAGACCAGGCTCTTCGGCAGTGTGTTGGAGCTGTCTGCTTTGTCTCCATGGGGGCTGGGGAGCAGGTGTGGAGGCACCGGCAGCTGCTGAAACTTTGCAGGAGAAATTGGCAGAAGGACCCTGTTTTTATAGGCTCTAAGCATTTTCTCGGAGCAATAGATTACATCCCTCTATTGTCAGCAGATAAAGATGGCCGATGTTTTGGCTCAGTAGCATCCCACGTTGCTCTCAGAAGGACTCTCCTGGTGCCAGCTCACGTGAGAGGCTGAGCACTAATCCCTGCTCTCATGAGCAAGCCAGCAAGGCTGTGGTGCCCATAAAGGTCACGGCTTTCACAACGGCCTGACACATAGGAACTGGTTTTTATTTGCTTCCAGGCAGCGGGGCAGCTACTGGGTCAGCTGCGTGAGACAGAGCTGCAAATCAGAAGCATGAATACGACAGAGATGCCAGGACACCACACTGACAGAGCCACAGAAAAACGGAGCTAGACACACAGAGACCCTGCACAGGGGTGTCTTTTCCGAGGACAAAATAAATCTCTCCTGATAAAGCCGTTCTAATATTTACAGCAAATGGGGGTTTTCAATGGATTGACTCACTTACATTACATTTTTCATGTCAGATAATCTAACACAAGGAGTGAGTGGGTGGGGGTGGGGGGAAGGAGCCCGCTGAGACACACTCCAGATCTGGGAGCTCCAGCAATTGTCCCCTAAGGAACCTCAAGGTGGAAGAAGGTGGCCCAAGATCCTTTCCAGTGCAGAGTCAGCATGGGGGCCTGCCCTCACTCCTTCTCCCCCCAGATACCCTGACTGCTCCGGTGCTTCTGCACCATCAGAAACCCAGCTGAGCGGTGCCAGCTCTTCCCCGGACACGTTAAGTGGTGTCCATAAGACCCGAAGGCTCCAGGGCCAGCCACTCTCCCAGGTTTCACTGGGCTCTCTTATAAGCCCTTGCAGATGGAAGCAATTCTAGCCAGGTACATGCTATAGCGTCCTAAGCTATTTTGTGTTTAAGGCTACGGCATTTCAAGAGAAGATAAGGTCAGTGCAAGCAGATTCAGATTAATCCCATCTGTGGTTTCAGTGAGATCATTTCCTGGCGGTGGTCAGTCCCCTGGGGCTATAAAGGCTCTGTGGGATCCAAGAACTAGCACTAGCTTATTTTGCATAACTATATATTTTAAACGAGCATCAAGGGCACTTGGGGCCTGGGATGGGTGCTGGGTTTGAGAGTCTAGTGGAAAGAAAAATGAATAAATAAAGACACATCCAATGAGCTTTACAGAAGGGGAACCTTCTCTGGAGATGCTTCTGCCCTAGTGTTGATCTCTCCTGAATGAGACTGGGAAAATATTTTGGTGTCTCCTCAGAGTTTGATGGAAGCAGGGAAGAATTAGCTGTAAATTTTAGGGCGCTGGTTTGACTATGCAGGAGACGTTTCTTAGTGTCCGTGTGCACGTGCACACATGTGTTTGTGTATGTGTGACTATGTGTCTCCCTCCCTCTCCCTGCTGGTTCAGAGTCACTGAATTTCATTCCCGGCAGGCCATTTCAGGAATGCTGGGAGACATTTGAGCAGCAGAAGGAAGGATGGAATGAGACACATTGTGTGCCCCAAGGAGGAGCAGGCTGGCCACACGGCTGGTCTAGATTCGACGCAGAGGAGGAGAGTGACCCAGCCCGAGCTCAGCTGCCGCCTGCAGCAAGATCTCCCCACATCGCTCCCTCCACAGAGGTCACCTGTGCAGCTCTTCCAGGGTCCCCACCTGGGTGCACAGACATCAGGGCAGCAGGTAACTCACCAGGGAGCTTCATCGCCCGTCTGGGTCCCCTATGCAGCCGTTACCGAGCACAGCTCCTACTGGAGGGAGGCAGCTCCTGGCGCAGTTGCCGGAGGCTCCTGACGCCAGCTAGTGTGAGAACACACCGACCATGTGGGGGGCCCTTCGCTCATGGCCAGAATCCCATTTATCACTGGCCAACGCTGCCCAGCCCGGGACCTTTGAAAATCAGGTTTTCCATCTGAAAATAACCTAGTAAAACACCAGCATTGTGTCGCTGACATGAGCGCGAGGCAGAGGTGCCAGGGCTAGGTGTAGAAAGCAGGTGTCTTGCCCCTGTGGGGAGGCTGATTAATATCGTGCATTTGCTTCTGCAGTGCCTGAGGCTCTGGCGGAGTTTACACACTTCAGGGGGGATGTTCAGAGGCACAAAGGGCGGTGACAGTCAATGGGGGTTGGGCACTCAACTCCCCTCTGCGCCTTTGGAGAGCTACCCCTCCTTCCTGGGGAAAAACCCTCCCCCCACCTCTGCGCGGCCCGGAGTATCACCAGCTCCGTTCTACTGGGCGTTCACGGGAGGCTCCAAAAGGCTAATGAGGCTGGTAAATCAGCCTAGCTCTATTCACACCAATGCCTCTGGGCGGCAGCTGAAGGATACTGTGCAAGGAACACAGCAGTAAGTCGGTGAATGGGCATAGCGTGGCACCCCGGCACCCTGCCCTGCTCACCTATAGGCTGAGATTGGTAGTATGTGTAAATCTGAGAGCAGGTGGGAGGCCTCAGCCTCTGTGCCAGACCCAGGAATGAAGGCTCTGCCCGTGCCCAGAAGCAAAGGAGTGACAGTGCAGCTGACGCAGGAAGAAACCCATGTGGATTCGTGTGGGGAATGTGGGGCCTTGCCAACATGCTGTGCCATTCTGGGCATGGCTGAAGAATGCTCCCCCCAGGCAGCCGTCAGCACTGCCAATGCTCCAGACATCTGCAGGTACCACACCTCATCCTGCTCCTGGTGCCACGCTGGCCAGTGCCTCCAGAGCGAGAGCTGGCTGCCTCTGCACCACTACCGCTGCATGTTCGTTCAGGACAGTCCCTGCACCGCTATCTCGGGAGATGGCAGAATGGGGAGATGGTTCCTCTGTGTGATGAGGGGGAAGGGCTACTCCTGGGTCAGGAGTGCATGTAACAGCAGCTCCCTGGTGCCAGGATTGTTGCCCGGGTCTGTGTGCCATGTTTACTATCTAGGTAACCAGGATTGAATCAAGGGGCTCAGGTGTTTGCACCATGGATTTCTTCTCCAACGGCAGCAGAGTTTGTTACTATAAAGTGATCAAAACATTCCCAGGCATGGTTCTCCACAGAGGCCATTTAAAAGGTTAAAAGCATCTGTGATCTGGCCCCAGTGCAAGTCTGTATTAGAAATAAATGAAAAAAGGGGAGAAGGGAAACCAGTCATTTGCCTTTTATTAAAGTTTCAGGAGGAATCCAGGCCAATATAAACGCTTTTTTTTTTATTTAATAACAATATATGAGAATGAGAAGAATTCAATGAGAATTCTAAAATGCTGCTGCTCCGTCCCACCCCACCCCTTTCTCGTTTTTCATTATCGCTGCGCTACGTTAACCCAAACACAACGTGCCCACCACATGTCTCCAGCTTTGGCTTAGGAACGTCCAGGCGCACATGGAAGCCCAGCGATGGGCACTGGTGGGAGATCGGGGCTCATTCTCCACCGGAAGAGCGCTGGGGAGGCCGAAACATGTGTGGTAACTCCAGAGGAGACCTTGCTTATAGCATCGAGCAAACAGAGTGGAATTTCTCTTTCTGTGCTCACAGCTTTGAAAGCACAAAGCTCCCTTCCTCCAGCCCAGCAGAGCAGGCCATTCCAGGCCACAGCACCAGGGGTTTGTGCCTGAAATCCAGAGGTACTTATGGATTCATAATGTTTACCAAGTGCTCCTTAACCTTTTGTCAGCAGCCCAGAGTGCTGGACGCAGGCTGATAGCTGCTCTAATCAGAGAGATGAGGAAGCTGTGGGACGCCCTTCGGAGCCTATTTAACAGGGATTCTCTGGGGTTAACCAAAAAGATACTGTTTGTTTTGTTTGGCAGGGAAATTCACTTTTCTTTCACCATGTTTATTGACATATGAATCAGCACTGGCGCGGAGAGCAAGGACTCAACAGTTGTATACAAGCGAAAGAGTGTATGTCAGGCAGCAAACTGAAGATTGGAGTAATGAGGCTATTAATCATGTCTTATTCAATCAGCCAAAATCACACAGTCCTTAGTCTGTGGGACACTTTCGCCCCACGAGGCATGTGGATTTCTCTGTCACACAGGCTGTAACATTCATGGGCTGCACTTTTGCTCTCAACATAAATAAATCATTTCAAGACACACAGCTCTGTCATTTTACAGAGTGCTCTGTCTCTGGTCTCAGCTCTTCCAAAGTGCATTGCTGCCCCCACCGGTGCTGGGAACTCAGGATTCCTAAGGCATCTTTTCAGTGCGGTTAACAGACCTGGGCCAGATTCTCAGCTGGTGTAACTCATCATAGCCCACCTTGACTTAAATGGAGCTTCAGCCATACACCAGCCGAGGATCTGGCCCAGGGTTGGGAGGTCGAGGAAACTCATAACTAGGGCTGGGCAAACTGTGTCAAAAATCAGTTGCTGAACAGCTTCTTTGAAAGATGCCGTGGACTGGTTGAATTCTTAGATGTGATTATTATTATTGCCAAGCTCCTCTCCAAAATAAAGAGTTTCAGTCTTCTCAGTCTCTTCTCCTATGGAAGTCTCTCCAAACCTCCACCCATTCTCATCTGCCATCTCTGGAGAAAGCAAGGGACAGAGTTTCCTGAGGGCACAAGACTCGCTGGAAAGATAGATTTGGATTTCTGTGCAAGGAAACTGCCTGGTATTGTTCTGTTCCTGCAGAATTCAGGAAAACAGGATTCTGTGACCATTCTTTGTAAGTAAACAGGATTGCTCCAAAAACACCCTGATTCCCTGTGAGTCTAAGCGTTCACATCCGACACACTATTGAAATTAGCTTTGTACAAAATGTGCCTTGTGGGGCATCATTTGAAAGCTAATAACTCACTGGTCAGTAATATTCTTGCATGTTGTATATACAGGGTGTGTACAAAAAGTTTTGAATATAGGCTGGAATTCTGACTAGCATATGTTTAACCCAGGCCTGTCGGGGGAGTTGGTACACAGATCCGCCTTAGACAATGGAATGGGTATTTGATTCTCTGACCAGCCCATTCTTTAGGCAAAGACAATGAAGGTCCATTTTTACATATTAAGTAATCAAAGCTATTAAGCTAACAAGTGGGGGAAGAAAGAGCATGGAGCTTCCTTCAGCTTGAATAAACTTTACTTTGAGGGGTAACCCCCCAAAGAATCCATTTCAAAGGTTTAATGGTCTATAAAGACAGAGGGCTGAACGTCATGTGATAAGCAGTTGAATCAACTGATTGACTATCATATCACTGTATTATAAAAGTGTATAGAGTGAGTTCTTTTCTGGAAGCTAATGACATGCTGGTGATTAATATCACTGTGAGATGTCTGTATTGACGCTATAGGAGCGAATATGGATACTTTATGATATTATGCTTTAAAGTTCCTAGCCAACAGGGACAAAAAGGGTTCTGTCCCAGATAGGAGAGAAAGCAGGTAGAGTCAAAACAATGTAAATTAAGCAGCTAGAGTCAAAACAATGGAAGCCCCATGTACACAGAACTCATATAGGGGATGGGATGCCCATAGGCAGAGGAAAAGAGCATGATGTCATCCTGCTTCTTGAAACAAAGTCATTGAACTTTGGAAGATATAAGCAAAGACAGAAGCCATCTTTGGCATCTATCCCTGGACAGACAAGAGGCCAGAGCTCTTGCAGGCTGAGAAAGTTCAGTCCTTCCACCAAGGGGGGGCTGAAGTCTCAGGAACCGAATATATGTGAGAAACCATCTTGAGCAAAGCCTGTACTTTGCTAGATTAAGTTTGAGACTTTTAGATGGTTTTACTTTTATTTCCTTATAACCCTTTCTGACTTTATTCCTTTTACTTGGCATCACTTAATCTATGTCCTATTGTCAATAAACTAGTTTTATTTTTATTATTAACCATCTCAGTGCTGTGTTTCAAGGGAAGAGTGTATTCACCCCAGTTAAGTTAATGAGCTGTGATGTGCTGTTGTGTTTTTAGAGGGGCAAACAAACCTCATTTCTCCAAACTGTCGAGGTGAGGGTTGGAGATTGCAGAGCACATGGTTTTGGGAAGATTTGGGACTGGGGTGTGGTGGGGCCACCTTGCTGGTTGTAGTCAAGGCTGGTGGAAGTCAGACTGTAGACAGGCTGTCAGGGTCAGAGCTGCCTACCACATAGAGACTCAGGATGTGACCTGCATGCTGGTAGGCTGGTTGTGAGCATCCCAGGCTGGGAGCTACAGCAGCAAAGCACTGAAGGCACCCAGCATTGCAGGGCAAGTGGGGACACAACCCCTCACTGATCTGGATTGCACCCCAAACCCTGTGGCACTCACATATTCAGTTTCCTCTCCCAATGGAAACAACCTGGCAAGGCCCCGAATACTGGCTAATCGGTAAGGCCAAAAAGGAGCAAGAGTATATAAACTTCTGACCTTTGGGGTTTGGAAGAAAGTTCCCAAGGAGCAGGTTATCCTGGACTGCCTACTGAAGGGTTCCTTATCCCCACCTCTGATGCAGCTGGTGTTGTCCACCATCAGAGACAAGTTTCTGGGCTCGATCGACCCGTGCTCTCCTAGGGTGTGGTTTTCTCTCCTCCATGGGGTTCTTTGTTCTTGGAGGTGCCTGGCACACAGGAGAATGGCTGTTAGGGGGCAATCCCATCTTGGATTGGGCACTTCACCCGATGAGATAATGAGCCTGCCATGGGGATGCAAGGCCGCCCTGCTAGCATGTGAGCAGCAGCAGGAGGACACAGAGCCCCAAGCATGCATTGTGCCAAAGGCGGAAGCCCTTCAAGAGCTGATGGAAAGAGTTATTCAAATTTATGGCAGGGTGACCAGAGAGGATTCCACTCTGCCTGGCTTTCCTCCGGCTCTCATCAGTCTTCCCTGCTCTGTTCCATCTGTGGAGAACCACATCCTGTGAGCCAGTTCTGTCCAATACTATGAGGTTTCTCTGTATTCATCCCCATTGTCTGACTGGTTGGCAGCATTATTTTCATCTCAGTTACGCTCTCCCTGGCGGAGAGGGGGCAGGGAGCTGCCTTGCGTCAAGATTCCAGGAGTGGCTGCACCACTCCCCAAAGGTCTGAATGGAAAAGGAACTGATGGAAGGACTGACAGGAGGGCTGAGTTCTGTGCAAAGGCGCTAGGCATACTGCGGTCATTATGGGGTTAGAAACAGACCCCTGCACACGGAATACCTCGCTATTACATCAGCAGAACCATTCCACTACCAGGGAGGGCACAAGAAATTATACAAACCAATCCCTGCAGGTCCTGTTTTAAAGATCTTCCCACCTCTTTCACACCCCCACACTAGCCATCCAACTGGGACTAGTATACCTGAGCTATTGCTGCTTGCAGAGACAACATGCAGCATCTGAAAACAGGTACATGTGGGACAGCAAACGCCACACTTTCCCAAGACTGCTCTCTTCCTCTGACTGATCACTGGGGTCCAGAGTTTGCTCTTAGTTACACCAGTGAAAAGCTGGATTATCTCCACTGAACTCCATGGAGTTTCTCTGGATTTACACCACAGCCAGGGAGAGCAGGATTTGGCCACGAAAGTGGTGTGTGACAAAGTTCCTCCTCTATCTTGGTGGGTCCTGCACTTATTGGCAGATTTTCTTGCCTCAGAGATTCACCATGTGGGTTGGGGAACAGCCCAGAGACCTTCCCCTCTGGAAGAACCCACAGTCCAGGTCAATTGGGAGGTTTGGGGGGAACCCAGGCTCACCCTCTACTCCGGGTTCCAGCCCAGGGCCCTGTGGACAGCAGCTGTCTATAGTGCCTCCTGTAACAGCTGCATGACAGCTACAACTCCCTGGGCTACTTCCCCATGGCCTCCTCCAAAGACCTTCCTTAGTCTCACCACAGGACCTTCCTCCTGGTGTCTGATAACGCTTGTGCTCCTCAGTCCTCCAGCAGCACACCCTCTCACTCTCAACTCCTCACACCACAAACTGAAATGAACTCCTTTTTAAAGCCCAGGTGCCCTGATTAGCCTGCCTTAATTGATTCTAGCAGCTTCTTCTTAATTGGCTCCAGGTGTCCTAATTAGCCTGCCTGCCTTAACTGGTTCTAGCAGGTTCCTGATTACTCTAGTGCAGCCCCTGCTCTGGTCACTCAGGGAACAGAAAACTACTCATCCAGTGACCAGTATATTTGCCTCTACCAGACTCCTGTACCCCACTGGTCTGGGTCTGTCACAGATGATTTGGGAAAACAATGGTCTGGCGTGGAAGAGCAAATTCTCTCTCGCTCCACTTCCTTTCCTTTCCCAGCTAAAACCGTCCGGCTACTTGAGACGATTTGCAGGAGAACAGATGCTGCCATGTGATATGGGCAGGGTCAGTGTGGTAGAGTGTAAATCTTTTTTGGTTTTTAATTTTCAGTTGAAGGGCCAGACTCACCAGTACGCTGCGGTTGCTTCGTGTAGCTCTGTAGCAGCACCAAACCGCCAGCGTGGACTAGACAGTTAAGCTCGGCTTACAGCTGCTTGGCATCACCAGCTCCGCAGTACAAAGTAGCTAAAGTGTACATCCTAGTTTCCCACCCCTTCCTGTTCTGCACATTCCCTGACACACACACACACACACACACACACACACACACACGCACACACACACACACACACACACACAGTTAAGCATATGCTTAACTTTAAGTGTGCGAAAAGTCCCCTGGAGCTCAGAGCGAAGCACATTTGCTTAAGTGGGTTGTTGGGTCAGTGCGTAATAAATGAAAGCTTTAGATCCCTCAGTCTGCAAACAGAGCAGGCCAGATCCTCAGCTTGTGTACATTGACAAAGCTCCATGACAGTCATAGGAGCAACCCTGATTTACACCAGTTGAGGATTTGGCCCAGGGTAGGTTTGGATGGGATTACAGCCCGGGAACCAGGCTCCTCTGTGGGTGTGACGAGGCAAATGAAATTAATGCTTTGCTGCAGCTTGAGTTTTCCAATCCGCTTTCTCTTTGGACACCTTCAGCAGGCCCTCTGTCAGCCGCTCTCATTCCTGGCTGCCCCGGCACTGACAGCGTTTCGCAAGAAGAAATGTCAAGTCATCATTCAAACATCTGCCAGCAGAAATTCATTTCCCTTTAGCAGCCATGAGCTGGTGTAATGAATGGGCCAGCCCTGCACACCTATTTCCACTGTTCTGTGGATCCTTGGCTAGTCTTGCTGGCACGATCCAAAAATCCATGCCACTTGCCTTTTCCCCGGTTTATTCTGCATGCCCTCTTCCATGCTGGAGAAGCAGAGAGCTCCCACCTAGAGTCCCACAACAAAATGCTTCACTTTAATGAAACAAAGAAAAGTTTTCCAAGGTCTGCTAGAAACCAAACCAGCAGGATCACCAGCTTAGAACCAGGCCAGCAACTATTGTCTGGCATCTCAGACCGGCAACTTCAATGAAACAATCCTATTAAATGTTGATCATACTCTAAACGTTCCGATTAAAGAGGCACCATTGGCTAGAAATCTAGTCATTTTTAAAACATGAGTTGTCACACCTGTCCCCTGCCAATCCAGGGAGTTTTACAGCAACATTTTCTTTTTGTTATAAATACTTCTCTTTCCCCTCTCGCTGTGTGAAAGTCCCAAAGAAACAATGTGAGCAGCAGGAGCAGTAAATATTGACTCTATGGAGTAATTCCACTGACCTTACTCCATGTAAGCGCATGTGTTGAGTGTTTGCAGGATCGGGGCCAAAGTGCAATGAACAGCACAAAGTAAACAAATGGGGTGAGGGGAGGAACAGAGAGAAATATTCTTTCTAATCTCAGTTAAATCATTGTAGGTGATACTTGTAACACCAGTACATACAAAAACATCAAAGAGAAGTGTGGTCTTTTCAGTTGATGGCATCCCTTTAAATAAACAGAAGCATTGGTACCTGGCTATTGATCAAGTTGTGACAGATTATCTGCCCTTTTAAACCTGTGCTGTCACTGCACAGTGTGTCTGTAGCAGTCTTCTGCATATATTGCAGCTTCCTGAATCAAAGAAACTTTTCACACAGTCACCTCAGTCTGAAAATAACAGGGTTATACTCTACTTCTTCAACTGAAATTGCTGACTAGACCACAAAATTAAACATCAGTCTTCCATCTGAGAACCCGCCCCACTGGATCATGAAGGAACTGATGATATCTCTGAATAGTTGCATGTGCCGTAGATTTTAGCAGCTGCCACAGCTTTTGCTCAGACATTGTGAAGCTATGTTGAATTGTTTTTTTTTTTTTTAAAGAAAGATATGTAACTCCTTGGGCTTTCAGAAGCCTGTTTCTTGGACAGTCGCCAGCCATCTCCTAGTCATTAGTTTGTGGTCTTGAAGTTTGAAGGTTACATTTTTGAACCAGAGCTTGAGAGGTAGGCATGGGGGCAGGGTGCTGCTTTCCAAAGGAGCTAAGTACGCAGAGCTCCCATGGAGTTTGCAACTAACAAGGGCTGTGTTCGTGCCAGGTCTCATGGGAGCAATTTGAAAAGGTCAGCCCAGATACATCTTTGCCACACAGGCCCAAATCCACAGAGGCCCTAAGGCAGAGGTGGGCAAACTATGGCCTGCGGGCCAGCCCGGCCCTTAAGTTCCCGGCCAGGGAGGCTAGCCCCCGGCTCCTCCCCTCCTGTCCCCCCTCCCCAGCAGCCTCATCTCGCCGTGCCGCAGCGCTCTGGGTGGCAGGGCTGTGAGCTCCTGCCGGGCAGCACGGCTGCGAGAGCCGCTGGCCTGCCCCAGTGCTCTAGACTGCGTGGCGGCATGGCTGGCTCCGGCCAGGCGGTGCGGCTGCCAGTCCTGCTGCTCTGAGTGGCATGGTAAGGGGGCGGGGAGCGGGGGGGTTGGATAAGGGGCTGAGGGTCCTGGGGGGCAGTCAGGAGACAGGGAGCAGGGCGTGGCTCGATGGGGCAGAGGTTCGGGGTGGGTGGTTAGGGACGGACGGTGGGGGGGGTTGATAGGCATGGGAGTCCCGGGGGGCGTGTCAGGGGGTGGGTGTGTGGATAGAGGTCGGGGCAGTCAGGGGACAAGGAGCAAGGGGGGCTGGATAGGAGGTGGGGTCCTGGGGGGGCGGTCAGGGGCAGGGGGTCCCGGGAGGGGGTAGTCAAGGTACAAAGAGCAGGGTGGGTTGGATGAGTCAGGGGTTCTGAGGGGGGCACTCAGGAGGCAGGAAGTGGGAGGGGGTGGATAGGGGGCGGGGGCCAGGCTGTTTGGGGAGGCACAGCCTTCCCTACCTGGCCCTCCATACCGTTTCAGAACCCTGATGTGGCCCTCGGGCCAAAAAGTTTGCCCACCCCTGCCCTAAGTGTTGCAACACTAAGCATCACAGAACCCAGCTTGTAGGTGCCTAGAAGATCAGAGGAACAACACTGCAATCGGCAAAGGCTGTGTTCGGCACTGAGGTTCCCTGTGTAACAAACGGAGACAAGCGCCTTGGAATGCCATCTACAAAACCCAGCATGCTAAGCAGAGATCCCCCAAGACAGCCAATGGGCGACGCCGATGAGAAGGGTGTTTGGTAAGATCAACCCCATCTCAAAGATAGGTGCCTCAATCCAGGCTGCAGAGAGGCACCTAGTGATCCACAACCAGGAACCTGCCACCTGGAGCCAGGTGGTTTCGGTGCCTACACTGTTTCTTGGGGAAATGCATTAAGTGCCTGCCTTACTCCACACAAAACAGCAGGAGGACAAGGTGCCCAGCTGGTATACAGAGGTTTGTGCATTCAGCTGGGATGTGGGAGATGTAGGTTCAATTTCCCCCTTTGCCTGATGGGGAGAAAGACTTGGAACAGCCCCATTTTTAAAAGTACTGAGGGCCTAAAGATGCAGATAGGAGCCTCCTGAAATCTTCAAATGTGCCTAAGTTGGGGAAAATCCCGTTATGCCCCTCTGCATCTTTAGACACCTAAATACCCTTGAAAATCTGGTGTTAGGAGCCTAAGTCCTGGCTCCTAAGTCACTGAGGCATTTTGGAAAATTGCACCCCACAGCTTCATCTCAAAAGTACCTGAACTAAAAGCGACTGTCTCTTTCCCCATGAAGTTGCCTTCAGCTTGTGCGACAGCTGCGACCCCAGACACTTCAACTACTCGAATGTCGGAGAAAACCCCCCGTTGTTTCCTTTTCAGCTGAGAACCCATGTAATCACCATGTAACTAAATCAGAGATGGATGATTTTGCCTAGTTTCAGTTTCACATCATCCAAACAAGACCGGACTGGCCCGGGAACTGCACTCTATTACATCTTCAAAGGCTCTGGAATGCTCGGAGAAAAGATACGTTTCATGCTATTTGGCTGGTCCCTGCTACGCTGAAACTGGGGTTTTAGCTTGATGAGTTTTATATTTAGACTTCCTGAGACCCTCCAAACTCAGGCTGAAGAATTTAACTCTTTTCTGGTCTTGTATTTTTCTGATTCCAACTGCTGGTTGTGACTTCCAGGATAAATCTGGTTCCAATGGACCATCTCATTCCAGCCTTTTCACGGACATTCCACATGTTGCCTTTTTATTAGAGCTGATTGAAATGTTCAGTGTTGATTTGACAACATTGAAATCCTTTGCAGGAACGTATTTGGTGTTTGCTTCATGTTGACTTTCTCATTAGTTATATCATATTAGTCAAAATGATGAAGTCAGAATTAAGCTCTTTGACTGTATCTAACCCAAACATTTCAACAAGGTTATTCTGATATTTCCTAATCGCATTTTTTGGGGGAAATTTCATTCTGTGGGAAATTTGGACTTTTCATTCCAGTTCAGGATGAAAGGACATTTTTAAATGTTGGATTTTCCTACAGAACAAAAATGCTGAGTTTTGACCAGCTCTGCTTTTTATCAGTTCTCCTGCCAGAGTGGCTCCAGGCTTGCGCTGCCCACTGCCAACCTGCCCCAGTCCTGACTCTCCTGGGCCCATTCAGTCCTGGGATCCCCAGTTCATTTCACAAAGTTCTTACTGTGCGATGGAGGGCACCCAGGAAAAGTTTAATTCAGCTCCCCAGCATCATCACATTGCGGGGCTGCCTGTCAAATCGGGAGCATGGTCTTGGCAGGAGTGACAATTGTTCTGGAGACCTTTACAATTATGGAATATGAGTGTGTGATTTCTAGCAGTGTCCCCAGCTCGTAGTCAAGGCCTCCCCTGGCATAGGGCAGCATAGCTCCAGTGAGGTCCATAGAGCTGTGCTGAGTTACTCCAGCTGAAGATTGGGGTCCCCAAAGAAGCCCAGGGGCAGAATTTGCATATAAATCACAGGGTTTCACTGAAGTCCAGTTTGCCCTAGACGAGTGTTGATTTCAATTATGGGAAAACAATTCACTCACCTCATTGCTCTTAGAATGGCCAAAGAGAAAATAAGAGGTGGGAGGGGCAGAGCCCTACACATATTTGGGACCTTCCTTCGGCCACAGTGAAGAATTTGTTGAGAATTCACAAAGCCTGAATGAAAACAAATGTACAAATTATAGGTACATTTGTAATATATTACCACTCGAGCTTTATGAAACCCAAAACTCGCTGGTGGGGGGAGGAAGCCGCTGACTTCCAAAATATTTTCTTTTAAATGAGAAAGTTACTTCAGATCAAGTCAGTTTTCATGCAGCCGCTTTTGGACGGGGCCTCGCTCCTTCATTGGAACTGAAATGGTCTAACGAAAACAAACGCTGCGCTCCACATTGATCTAATTACTCTTGCAGCAGAGGCCTGCTTCCCTCTGCCAGGGTCCCGACGAACCATTTTACATTTTTGAAAATGTCAGGCCGCTTGTGGTGCCGGGGAGCTGGCAACGTTTGACAGAGCACATCAGATAACTGAGTTTTGATTTGTTTTAAAGGAATCTCTCCTTTCCCCGTGTTTGGCCCAGCGGCAGGCAGTCACGCCAGAGAAAGGGCTTTTCAGAATGAATTACCCACTCTCACAGGCCAATCGCAGGGTCAAGAATGAGAAAGCATTCAGCCTCATGAGGCTTGGGGTGGGTTGGGCGGAAATCAGCCATGCAAGGGAGGTTTTCAGCACTGTGTGCAGAGAATTCGCCATGCACCTCCCAGGACTGGCCGTCTCGTTATCCCATGCAGCATTCCAACAACATATTTCTGCTGCACTGGCACGGCCTTGTCCAATGCTGATGGTGCCAAGCAGACAGGAGAATGCGGCGTATGTACGATGGTAGAATCATTGACCTTCCTTTTGGACAATATCAGTCTATGATCAATCTGATGTCTATGATAACTAAAGCTAATTAGCTGGATTATTTAACATTTGTATTATAACATCAGCATGCAGAGGGGCCCAAGATTGGGGCCCTATTGTGCTAGATGCTGTACGTACACAACAGAAAAGCCAAGCCCTGCCACAAAAGAGTTTATCCAGAACTCACTGCCCTCACCGGAAAGACTCCCCCTAAGACATTGCACTCTTCCAGGAGGAGTTAATGTCCTGGCATTAATGGCCGCACACATGGGAGGGGGCTGGCACTTGGGGCCAGAGGGTGAGACCACACAGACAGTGGCAGGGTGTGGAGTTAGTGAAGCCCTCTCCCTTTCAAATTCAGGGGCTGAGGGCTGGAACAGCTTGCGCTGCGGCATCCAGACAGCTGGGGGTGCTGCGTCCTTGGAAGAAAGCAGACTGTGCTCAGCTGTGAGTTCGAGTGAAACCCTGCAGACAAGTAGGGACCCAGAACAGCTGCTTTTTGGGACGGGGGGTGGTTCTTTACCTAGGATTCCTGCAAAGCGGAGCTGCCTGCAAAGAATGTGTCCTTGCTGCCGGTTAAGGAAACAGGCCTTGGGTACAATGAGTAAATAAACAAATTACACTGAGAAACTCTCTGACTCTGTGCCATGGCTTTCTGCGCCAAACGGAAACCTGACCTGCAAGGCCCTGAAATTCAGCTACCACTCAGCCAAGGAGACAACAATATTTCTGTGTGTGTGTCTGTGTCTGTGCGTGCGTGCTGTGTAACTTACACACACAGGGCCTTCCTTCCTAAAGGACTAGAGCTCAGTGAAGAATTTTGATATTTTTCAACACATGGGGGGCAGGAGAGAAGAAAAATTAAAATAACGTTCTACCAATTTTGTATTTTTTTTTATTCTTTCAGCCACCATCACAATGGAGCACAAAGCACTTCACTTCACTTCACTCACCAATAACATGCAGCTATGGTTTAAGAAACAAGACTGCTATTTTTCACCAGCAACACTGTGCCATGCTTTGGGGTGGCAGCGAAGTTGGACTTGCCCAAATGAAAGTGGAAGGAAGGAACTGGAATGTAGGTAGGCAGAAGGGAATTAGCAGAGCTGATATATGGTCGTTGAGCATAAGACCTAAGCACTCAAGGTGCTGGCTCATCTGCAAATGGCTTCTTGGCACCATCCTGGAACGTAAGTTCATTGCTGATTCACCGCAAAGAGCATTGCCTACTGACTCACCCGTCCCCACCCAGCACCCTGAGTTAGCCGTATAAATTCTCCTGAATCTGCTACAGGCCCCATCTCCCTTAGCATGGGACACTGGACGAGAACATAGCCTTTAAGTAGCACGACTTCAGGCACGCCGTAGAATCTCAGTCTCCTTTCAAAGGTGCAAGAGGCAGCACTTTGGGGTGATTATCCGAACCAGCGCTCCACCCCTTCTGTTCTTCACCCGTCACCGGTACATCGGGGTGCCGGCTGGTGACCCAGACCAGGATGAATCCTACAGAGAACTTTCCACAAGCATTCACTCGAATTCGGAAAGGATCTCACTGTGTCTGCCTGGTGCCTTTTTTTTTATCCACAGAAAGGTCATTTCTTTTCATTTGGTTCTGTAGGATTTTCCCATCAGGGTCCTGGGCCTCATTCTTATTTATGTAAAGGCACTTTTACATTAATGCCACTTTCAGATCCCTTTACACTCCCCAAGAGGGAGTTAGTGTGAATGAGAATCAGGCCAAATGAGTGCCTGGAGCCTGGCTTACCAAAGTGGGGTGAGTTTCAGAACTCGTGTTGCTTGTTCTAGCCTGTGCTTGGAAGCCTGGTTGGTTGTTCCCTTAACTTGCACTGGTTTTGTCCATTATGTGCTGGCATTTCCCGTGGCTGCAAAGACAGCAAACCAGCCAGCCTAGATACTGCCTAATGCTTTGGGGTTTTCTTTTCTTGTCCCATTTTCCCCTTCGGCAGTTGGGTGGGACATACTGTTTCCCCCTCTCTTAACTGGTGCTGTAGCCCAGTCCACAGCAGCTCCAAAAGCCATTCTGAAGGAATACAGACCAGGAAATCTCAAAGCACACAAACCACATGAAAGATCAGAGCAGCTTCCCCTCCCATGGAGGCTTTCACCAGATTAGTGACTCACAGGAAGGATTAGTTACTACAGGCAGACAGTTCCAAAAGCAATATCCCCCTGTGTCATACAGAATCCCTTGAGCTTCTGGTCTCTCCTGCCTAACTCTGCTGGATTTCATTCAGAAAGGGCAGCCACTCTCCAAACCTGCTGCTCAAGGGGGTTGGATTTGAGGGCCTTTGCCAGGGCCCCCGTCCCGCACTGGAATGCAGTAGAGCACTGTTGTCCCTAGCAAGGAAGCAGAAGTGGAATTCAGTCCTTAAAATGCAAGGCAGACCGGATCCAGATGCTCTGGTCTAACTAGTGGGGGATGCAGAGTCCCCTGTACTCTGGGAAGTGACAGCTCGGCTACCATGTCTCCCCACTACACCTGGATGCCTCAGGATACGCTGTGGGCCTGTTTCACATCAGTGACCACCAAAAGGGCCTTATTCTCCAGTCTAGAGCCTTCACACGAGAGGCTCCCATCAGTGCTGATGCAGATTAGAGAACAGACCCCAAGGAACTTCAGCCAAGCAGCTGGGGCGGGGGGGAGGGGAACTAATCCCTGCTCCTGCTTCCTTTTCAGAAATTCACCATTGTTTTATGGATGTGCAAGAGCATCACTATCCAGGGACAGACGTCTGTGAGCCAGCCGAGCGCTGCCCACGTCGGCCGGCTCCTTGAGCTTTGGAAAGTGGAGGCACCAAAGGTGTTTGGTTTGTTTGTGAGTCACGTTTTAATGGCTTGTCCTGCTCAGAGAATGCGATGAGGCATCTGAGCTCCTTGGAGCATTGATTGATTTCTGGGTTTGCAGGAGGCACTGACTGTTCCTGGAGCGGTGGGGCAGTGGCTGTGACCCTGCGCCAGCACCAAGTGCACAGCACAGCCTCCCACGCACCGCAACACCCAGAACCCTGGCAGCCTGGGATGTAAAGAGGAAGATGGTCTGGCGGGTAAGGCCCTAGAGAACAAGGTAAATTCCTTGGGCAGGTCACTTGGTGCCTCCCTTTCCAATCTGTAGCATGGGGGACAACCCCCCCTCCTGGCTCTCGTCCTTTGTCTCACAGGCCCTTACTGTGTGTCCATCACCTCTGCCCAGGGGCGGATGGGCAGGACTAGAACGTTCAGCATCAGTGTCTCGAGACTGTTTGTTCTGTGTGACAAGCCCTAAGGGAACTCCAGCTGGGTAGGGAAAGGATCTGGCAAAGGGACAAGCTGACCTCCTTCCCACCCGGGACTCACCCCGGGCTGCGAGAAAGCGTATTTTCACTTAGTAACATATCAGGGCGGGTGGTTAATTTTATGAGCCTTTAGCAATGTAAGTGCACTAAGGTGCTGCTGTTTCTAATGCTGCAAATTGTGTTTAACAGCCAGCAGGAGTGAGTGGAGGCTGCCGGTTATCAGGTTTCACTCATTGGCCAAACACAGCAGCATGTTTGCACCATGTGCCTGCCACTCCTAGTGGCACAAGGCCCTGTGGTGCTGTCTGGAGGGTGGGGAGATTTCGTCTGGAGCGGGTTTAGAAGAAATTAGTCCACAGGGTTATTTGCATTCTGCCCATGGTGGTCTGACACTCAGCGAGAAATTCAGATCCCAGGCACCCACCTGGGTGGCTGTTTCTGATTTCTTTAAAGCTCTAACCAGACAGCAGACAGAGCAGACAACAACAGCTTCCATTTATTATCCCCAGGTTCTCCTGAGAGAGCAGCAAGAGTGGCTTGTCTTGGATGGTGGCAGAGTCCTTTGTAGGCTCCCTTGTTTAATTCCTGCACTTGTGGCTAGAGCCAAATGGAATTGCTACATAGATTAATCAAGAGTTACCCACTGAGCCGCTGGGGACAGTGATTCAGATTGTCCTAATGGCTGTCAGAGGATGCCTTGGGTGGGAGGAGGGGGCCTGTACAGATACCACACAGCAGCAGGGTTTCACATGTCTCTGTCTTTGCAAGGCTAGGCTCAGAAGTCGGTTCTGAGCCAATGGGGAATGGTCAGAACTCCAAACTACTTCCCCATCCCTTCTACTCCTCCAGAATGGCAGGCTCTCCCTCCCCAAAGGTGTTTAGGAGAGTGATAAGCTGAGGGGTTCTTTGGGATGGGAGCTGGGAATAGTGACAATACTCACCACTTCACCGAAAGCAATGCATCTCCATCCTTCCGCCACCTGCTTACGGGCACTACCTAATGGCCCCAGGCAGGAAAATAAAGGCCGTTGCAATACAGAGCCTTTCCTTTTCTTTTCCCCGGGTGCCTGTTTAGCAGTTCCCCTAGCAAACCTTATCCCCAGCAGTGCACAGAACTGCACCATCTGTGACAGCAATGCACGTTGCTCTTGGAAAATGTAAGTCACTGGACACTCCTAGAGCTGGGAAGCATTAACCGAAAAGGAACCTTACGTAATGGGCTGTGCTTGCTCTTATTTATCTTATCTACACCCACAGGGAGCTGGGGAAGGGGCTGAGCCGACCAACTCCCAGGCTCCTTACAGCAGTCCTGGGCTTCCGAAGGCTGCCCTGATGAGGAACGGCTTTGTTCATGGGGTAGGGGAGGGGAATCCCTGTCCTCAGCCCTGGAAGCAGCCAGAGGAATGAGTCTCCTGCCATTTGGCTGCAAAGAACACACTCTGCCATCCAAGGCATGGCCGGCCCGGGCAGTGCCCCCACCTGGCAGCAACCCAGGGGCCAGTAAGGGCTGGATTATCGCAGTGAGATCAGGGAAATGAGGCATTTTAAATACTGATTGCTGCAGGCAGGGATCACTCCGGGTGCTAACTGGCTTTGCACAACATAGGCACTGACAAGTGGGGAGCAGCAAACTAATGCTAAGCGTAGCCCACCCACCTCCCAGCACTCACCCGTGCCCCTGGGCTTCCATGCTGGGGGCGGGGGGGGGGAGAGAGGAAGGTCTTTACAGAAAACTGGGAAAGAAGGGAAATGAAGGGTGTGGGGGGAGGGTGTATGGAAGTGACAGAACAAGGGGGGTTCACAGCCCAACTCAGGCAGGGGCACAGATACCTACTGAAGTCCCTTCCAGTCCATTCAGTTCTATGATTGGGTGATTCTGTATGGTCACTTTAAGGGCCAAAGCTTCACTCAAGTTGCCAGTGAATGCCGAGTCCAACAGAACTCTATTGGGAGGATTTTAGTGGCACTGAAGTGCTCCATAAATTCTGCCCAGGGTGAATTTCACCCTTAGTGCACACCGACTAGGCTCCCATCACAAGCACCTGTACTAGTTCTGCCTACTGAGCACAGGTGCATGTCCTAATACCCGGCTGCTACCTGCCAGTACTTGTACACATTACGGATGCACAACTGCATTCCTGCTTGAAAATTTGACCCTCAAATCCTGTACAAGCCACATTAACTTTGAGGGGGAAAGTTGTTTTTTATTTTCCCAAAGCAAAATAAATGTGATTTAAAAGAAACGATCAGAATCTGACTTTGCTAAGTGGAATAAACCGAGCGAGGACATGGAAAAATAAACTGCCTCTGGTGATTCCTGCTGAAAGAGTCTCAGCTACACAGGTTGTGAGATCAACAGCAAGAATCATGGCCATTTTAACTTTGCCAGAAAGTCCGCCCTGGCTTTGAGATGTTTCTCGCACTAGCCCACTACGATGCTTTGTTGATTGTTTCTCTCCCGTCCAGAAGTGAAAGCTGCCAAAACCAGAAACAGAACGTCCACAACCAGCAAAGAATGTGCTGCCCTGCAGTGCTCCCGCTGTGTCCTGGGGCAGGATCCAGTCCTGGAAAGGGCTGAGTGCCTCCCGGAAGGGAATTAGCATCATCAGTTTCCACTGAGACATCAGGACCTAGCCCTGTGCTTGGGACTGAAGGGTCGGTGAGCAGATTCTTCAAACTCTGAGCTTCCCTGTCAGTTCTCCTGCGTATACAGCTGTGAAAACCAGAGGATACAGACATGACACATCCATTACAAAGTGTCATTCTTTAGTGTATGACTGGCCCCAGCATCACAAGTCTCTACAGCAGATGGTACGGGGATATCAGAGTCTCGCACAGGCATCGTGGGGAGAGACTGTCCCTCATCCAGCCTTATCAGCCCCAGTGGTTCCTCCTTTCTATTCAGCCCCCACAACCTAGAAGGCATCTCGGGCTTGATTTCCATGCTGCTCTCACATGAGACTGACACCCCAGACTCCAGTGCAGCAGCGAGCGCAGCAAGAGGAGAATCCGGCTGCACCAGGCGCTCAGGTGCGT
This sequence comes from Malaclemys terrapin pileata, assembly GCF_027887155.1. Lineage (NCBI taxonomy): Eukaryota > Metazoa > Chordata > Testudines > Emydidae > Malaclemys > Malaclemys terrapin. The sequence goes on along the minus strand of NC_071526.1, from coordinate 18,869,670 downwards.
CTCCCAACACACAGCCCCCCGAAGGAGGAGCTTCGCTTTTCCCACCTCACTTCCCCCAGAGCAGAGGCTGGCATCATCAGGCCAAAGAGCAGAGATCTGGGGAAGGCTGGCAGGAGGCCAAGGCCCCAGTCCAGGTGCTAAAGGGAGATACCTGGGGTGCTGGGAAAGTCACTCGAACAGTGAACTGTTCGACCCAGGGACTGTAATTGGGTTCATTTGTCATAATGCTTCTCCAGCCCGGGCCCACTGAACACAGTGCCTTTAAAACCCCCGTGCAGAGGTTGTGATGAAAGGTATATTTATTATACTTCAGCTTGGAAAGTTGTTTCAGATGTTTCCAATTCATCAGCCGGTTCAGACATCTGTTCCTGGTTGGAGCAGAAAAGCTTAACTTGCAAAAAAACTAAAATAAAATAAAAATAAAAATAATAAAAGTGTTTATTTTGGATACTTTTATGATGCGCTGTCTGCTCCTAACAAGCTGATAAATATCACTAATGCCCAGGTAACGTGCAGCCAGGGCCAACTCCTCACAACCAAGTCACTTGCAACCAGGGCTTCCGGCTCCAACTCCTAGCAGCCAGGTACAGGTGACTCGTTTCCCCAGTGGATAGGTACACTGGGTGTATCAGTGCTACGCCCTACCCAAGTGTTCAATATTAATTTTATTTGAAGAGAAAACATGCTGGTCCCAGAGAATCAGACCCAAGACCAGGAGATCTCGAAGGCAGGAGAACGTGGGGCTTAGGCCTGGCCTGAGGTACATGCAATGGAGGCTAGGATTAAAGCCTATATTTCTAAGAGACGCTGGCATGGTCAGGCCATGAGTGTGAAGCTCTAGGATGGGAGTCCCTTGAAGGCAGGATTGGGAAGCCATGAATTTTCCCCTCATCTAAACTGAAGACTTGCAAATGGAAGGTCATGTCCCAGCTGCCCCACATCTTAAGCCTCTCACATGGAGCTGGTATTATCTTTCTTTTTCAATTGCCAGACAGGATCAGACTCACAGCAGGTAGAGGTGGGATAATTTGCCCCATGAAGTTCTTATTCTAACCTCTAATAGTTGGGGTAGGTTCTACCCGGAAGCAGGAGGTTTTATCTCCCAGGGCTGTGCAGGGGACGGACATTCCATTTCCCAAAGGATTTAGAGTTTTTTAAATTTGGCTTCATTCCCAATTGGAACCAAACCCAATGATTTCAAAATTCCCTGCAAAGGAAAATTCAGGAAAAAACCAGTGTCAAGTCGATCTAAATCAAAATATTTAGTTTCAAGTTCAACTTTTTAAAAAAGTTTGTATCATATGATATTAGACATAATAAAAATTCAAAATAAAAGATCAAAACCTCTCATTCCAAAAATGTCAAACCATCAGATTTCAGCACGGTCCCCCCTGCTCCAAGTCTTCTTCCAAACCCAAATCCCAGTGAAATTAACCTGATTTTGCAAAGTATTGTGATTTGGATGGAACCGCACGTTGTGACAGAGCACGATCCTGTCCAAGTTTCTCCGTCCAGCTCTATTCCCTGTACTCTCCTGGTCAGCATTAATGATTAGAAGGGTCATTGCAGGGTATTATTATAGGGGATGTTACTTCACACCCCAAAGCCTGAGTCACAAAGCGGGCTTGTGGGAGTACATGGTAAAAAAGCGAAGTTCACATTAGTTCCTTCACGCTTCCAGCGTCGTTTATTGGATCTCTTGTCCAAACTACCTCCCCGCCCTTCTTTCCATAGCTCTGTGATACAGGCACCCTAAGCTAGTGGCATGGGGAGGGCAGTAACTGGGCTGAGCACATTGCTTGGATCCCAAATAACACCAGGAGAAGTCCCTGCTTTGCTTTTGCTCTTGCCTTAGGCGTCAGTGTTTTTATGAAAGGCCCCACATGGCCAGCCCAGGACAGGTCTTGGGGAGTCCAGTCTGGCTCTGCAGGGCTGAACACTGCAAAGCCGAGATCTCAGAGAAGAATGGAAGCTAGAGCAGAGTGTAGGGGAGTGGGAATGGACGAAACTCCAGTCAGAGCAAAATAAAGGAGAGAGAAGAATATTTCTGATCCCCAACAGCAAGTCCCTGGGTCATCTATATTTTGGCTTCAGATTTGGGGTTCTGGCGGCATTCTGGCAGACATCTGTAAAGATCACTACTTTGTAGAAGCCGGTGGATCCCGCTATATGCGGCAGGGACAGCTGGCCTGGATCCCTGCACTGCCTGTAGAGGAAGCAGTTTCTCAGCAATGCCACAATGGGCAATTTACAACCTGCAGGTCAAAGACGATCTGAAGCGAGAGGAGCATCCTGCCTCCTGCCTGCTCCTTCCAAGAGATGCAGAGTGGGCTGGGCATTGTCTGAGGAAGGCCTGGGCACTCTGGGAATTGCAGAGGCTTCAAAACTAGGTTGCTGCCTAGGAGAGCTGAGCTGCTGGAATGTCATGGTTTATTAACGAATCCAGAACCCCGCAACCTGCCTGTGGTGTGATCTGCCCAGCAGAACCGGAGCCTGGCCCTAAGGGAGAGTGGGAAAAGTTAATTGATCAATGTTCTTCAAAGTCACCGAGAAACTCCTGCCTTTCGAAACCAAACAGGCTCAGACTTTCCTGGAGTCTAATCCCCAGAGAGAGACAGATTGTCTAGCGACTTGATGAATGACACCAAATCCTGGCTGTGGTGAACCAGCCCTTTGGGGCAACAGCGAGATTCTTGAGTTAAAGCAAAGGTTTCCATGGGGAACTGTGGCCAGCTCTTGACAGATGTGAGCTGGGTGACAATAGACAACACCCAACTTCACCAGCATCTGCAGCTCCGTCCTGTGACTGGCTTGTATTGCATGGGGTCACACCTGTGTGATTGTCCAGAGCATGCTCACTCCCCAGCCTCCCCCCATGGCCGGCAGCCCTCCCAGCAAACAGAGCCCATTAAATCCTGCTCTCCTTGCAGATGAGGATCGTCGTGTTAGCCCTGGGGATTCCCTGAGTCCTGATCAGCCTCTTGGATGCTAATCACGGGTTTTGTGAGACGTATGTGGTGCACACACCATGTGAGTGGGCCACAAGTGGTGTGATGGCTTCGGTGAGATGCAATGACAGAAATGACTAATGTGGCACTCCAGGGGTAGCTAGGCCTCCTGCTGGCCCTCTGCACAGGGGAGTTTCACCTCATTAGCAATCCCAGGGTGGGGAACTAGGGGAGCACAGAGCTGAGTGCTGAGGGAGCCCATTTGTGCTCATTCCAGCGAGCTGAAAGCAGGCGTCAGGCCAGGCCGTGGCCGCAAGAGGCTGGGATCCTGCTGCGTGTGAGCACTGTGTTCCCGGCAGAGGAAACTCTCACTCTCAAAGTGTTCCTAAGGTCTTGACACTGCTCAGGGTGCCGATGATGCAATTTCACACTCTGCAGAGTTATTTCCTCATCCTGCTGCAAATAGCTGCCTCTTCGGAAGGGCTGCGATTCCTGACCCCAGCCAAGGCCTTTGGCCTAGGGCTGTGCTGCCAATGGAGCATCTCACCTCCTTGTACCATGAGGTTCCATGGACCCTGGCCTCCTGGCATCCACCCACAAAGACAAGTCAGCCAGGTGGGTCTGACTCCTTTGGAGACAGCAGAGTGCTGATATTGTACACGCATCACGAGACCTTTCTTGTGTCTTTTGCACGAGGATGGGAGACTCCTTTTGGCTCAGCCTGGGGACAAAGGGCTGAGAGCAGGAAGGGGCAGATCCATGAACCATTGGGGTCACCAAAGGCATAGCCTTGCCTAGAGGAATGCAGGACTGAATAGGAAACATTGCAGCGCAGAGCTTTCTTATTTTAAAAACCTGTCAGTACTGCACAGAGACTGGCTTCTGCTCTCCTGACCTGTAATGGATGGAGTGTTTTACCAGCATTCAGTAATTCACATGCCATTCACCTGAGAAGCACCCAGATCAACTGCTTATTGAACTTCCCTTAATTCCTATTTATCCTTCCTTATTGTACGGGAAGGGGAGACCTCTCAGATGAGGTTTTTGTGCCTCTATTTAATGAAATCATTGATAAAGCAATAGGGAGCTAGCATCTGTCAGGTCTCCTTGTTAGCTGGGAACTGCAGGCTGTGCTGCTCTGACTCTTTCATGTAGATGGGTTTTAAAAACTTAATCCATGGATGAGAATTGTCCTTCACATTCGCCTTTGCATGGGAGTGCAGGGCAAGGCTGTGCAGTACCATGACAACCACAGCTGCCATTCTCACTGGATTTGAGTTCCTTTAGACTAATCTCAAAATGCTATTTATTGCCTCTGAAAAAGATGTGGGGGTCATGGTGGATAATGGCAGAACCTGAGCGCCCAATGTGATGCTGTGGCCAAAAGAGCTCCAGTGATCCTGGGATGCATAAACGGGACTCTCGAGTAGGAGCAGAGCAGTTATTTTACCTCTGTATTTGGCACTGGTGGAATCCTGTGTCCAGTTCTGGGGCCCCCACTTCAAGAAGAAGGTCGACAAACTGGAGAGGGTTCAGAGAAGAGCCACGAGAATGATTAAAGAATTAGAAAACCTGCCTTACAGTGATAGACTCAGAGAGCTCAAATTATTTATTATTTATGAATAATTAATGTCTACTTAAAAATCACCCTAATTTCATAACTGAGCATATTAAATGTTGCACATCTTTCAAATAGAGGAACACTGGACTAGCCGGACTAGATCAGCAGAGGGATCCATCTTGTCCAGTGGCCAGGACCATCTGCTTCAGAGGAAGGTGCAAGCGCCCTGCAGTAGACAGATGTGGGGTAATCTGCCCCTAAGCAAAGTTACGTCCTGACCCCCAATAATGAGAGGTTGGTTTGTGCCCTGAAGCAGGTGGGTTTCAATCCCTTCCCAAGCTCTACAGTGTTCTGGAAAGTATCACTGAATTTAACTGCCACACTTCAGGCCTCAGTCCTGTCCTTTGTTGTGTGGAGGATGTTGTGAAGGTCAAGACCATAACAAGGTTCAAAAAAGAACTAGATAAGTTCATGGAGGCTAGGTCCATCAATGGCTATTAGCCAGGCTGGGCAGGGATGGTGTCCCTAGCCTCTGTTTGCCAGAAGCAGGTAATGGGCGACAGGGGATGGATCACTTGATGATTATCTGCTCTGTTCATTCCCTCTGGGGCACCTGGCATTGGCCACTGTTGGAAGACAGGACACTGGGCTAGATGGACCTTTGGTCTGACCCAGTATGACCGCTCTTATGTTCTTATGTGTGGAGCAGGGGGCCCAAGGATGGTACGTTTCAGTGCAGATGGAGGCTACGTGTGAGTGTATGTAAGGTGAAGCACTAGGCTGAAGGAAGCCTCAGGCGCCCTTGTATGTACGCCTGTGATGTGCACCTGCCTTGTGCACCTGCCTTGTGCAGGATCAAGCCCTTCCATAACCTCTATGGGCCTCGATCTTTGTCAGCCTGCCCAGTCCCTTTGCCAGTGCAAAGCAGGTGTACAATACTATAGAATCAGCGCCCCCTCGGCACTGGTGTCCGTGCATAACCAACCGAGACAAAGGGCCTCACAGAAAACTACTCAGACACATGTCCCAGTTTTAAAGTCAATATCTCAGGACCTGGCAGAGATCTCAGGTGAAGTGGTGAAAGGTGCCTGATAAATGCCGTATATCTGATGTTTCTGCAATTCAGCACACAGGTCGCAGCACCCCTTCAGAGTGATGTCCCCACGGACTGAAGCCAGCTCAGAGGAAGGGAAAAACTGAGTCTTTCCACCTATGCTGGTCTCTCTCTGTAAAATCCTTTGGTGACTTCACATATCAGAGACAGTGCCTGGAGATGAATGACCCTGGAGCCAGTGACATCGGAGGACATGCCTGGCACACTCGCATGTCTCCATCTAGCAGCATTTGGCAATTTCACCATTGCTGCTTTGGAAGGGAAGGTCCCAGTCCAGTTGACTTCCCACATGCCAGGTGGTAAATGCAATCCGATCCTTCTCCTTTCCCCATTAATTAATTCTCACATTTCCCTGCAGTTAATCGGCTTTGTCAGCAAACTGAAGTAAGAGCATTCTGATTTCCAATCAAAGCTGAATTGTCAGTTGGGGAGGGGACAGCAGGAGTGGGGCCTGTCCCCTGAGCTCAGCTGATGATAACCCAGGACAGACAAGAGACATGGGAGACCTGCTATCAGCCTCCTCCCCAACCTACTGGTAACGCTCTCCAGTCACCAGCCTCAGGCAGAACGGTTACAACTCGGGAGTGACAGAATCCTACAGCCTTTGAAGAGCCATTCGGCACTTGCTGCAGCTGGGCTTCCAATTAGCTCCCGTCTGGGACAACCACACTTCACCCCCCGCTCTCCAGTGCCTGCAAGTCATTTCACGCAGAGCAATAATTGAAATCACGAAACCTGAAATGAAGCTAAACCAAAAAGACTGATTTGAATGAGCCTTAACCCTTGGCAGGCTGGACCCTGCCCAGAACAACGGATGTGCAGGTTAGTCTCCAGGACACCAGGTGATTGCCAAGTGTCCCCGCCGGGAGCTGCAGAAGAGCCCAGCTGCACCGGCTAAGTTAGGTTCTGCAACACAATGGACGTATCTGACCCAGATGCACACGCAGTGCCCCACAGTTAGACTCAGATCCAGCTTCTCCCAGCTAGGCACGCTTAGCCTGACCTCTGCTCTGCTGCAGAGACAAGCGCTCCCACAGCGGGATCTGATGGCATTTCCTGCAGAGAGTTTCTGCTGGGGGAACAAAGCTATTTTCGAACTCAGGATGGGGGAGGTTTGCCCTCCCATCACTCAGGTTTCATGTTGGGAATCTTCTCCCCTGAATCCCTATGGCTGGGTCGGGCACTGCTCCTGCTGCACCGCCAGGCAGGTGAACAATGCCCTAGATATTGTACATGGAGCTGCGTCCATAGGTCGGCTCCTCTGCCCTGGACAGCTAGACACAATGCACAAACCCAATGTCCCCAATCAGCCCCAAAGTGAAGCATGAAACACTGGTGCAAAGTGAGTGGTGCTCAGAGGGCTAGGAGCTGGCATTGCACCAGGGCTGGCTCCAGGGTTTTGGCCGCCCCAAGCAATCGCGATCTGCGGCGGCAATTCGGCGGAAGGTCCTTCACTCTGAGCGGGAGTGAGAGACCGTCTGCCGAATTGCCGCCGAACAGCTGGATGTGCCGCCCCTCTCTGGAGTGGCCGCCCCAAGCACCTGCTTGCCAAGCTAGTGCCTGGAGCCGGCCCTGCACCGCACAGAGATACTGCTGGGCCACACTGTTGTTCTCGCTCATTGCCATGTGATGCACAGCACTTTGCTGCAGGGGCTGCTGGTCATGCCATAGTCACCCAGCCCCTGCAGGGCACCAGGCACATGCTCAGGGCTGCAATTTGCACTGTGGAGTGTCACAGAAGCATCTCAGACGTGTGAGCAACCACCAGCTCCTCCTGGTAATTCCGTCCTGCCTGGACCACCCCTTCCAGCCACTCTGCTTCCCTCCTCCCAGCCGGGATAGCTCACCCCACCCCCTGCAGATTAGAGCACCTGTCTAGGAGATGGTCACCTCCACGAACCCTCAGGGCATGTGGCTTTGCAAGAAGCTGTGTGACCGTCCACAATGCCCTGTTAGACCCCGGGCACTTTGATGGGCATTGTTCACTCCAGCCGCTCCTGATGGCCCCCAGGAGCGTCAAGGGATGCCAGAATCACCAATCCCTGAGCATGGCCACCCCCACAGCTCCTGCCTGCTGACCCCACTAGACTGAGCAAGAGCCATCCTCTCACAGCTCCTGAGTGCGCATGGGCCATTCCCAGAGCAACTGAGCATGCTCCCTTCCAGGGGTGCAGGGGCTGAGCAGGACTTTCCCTGCAACCACTGCTCCCTATTTGGGGGGGCGGGGGGGGCTGCAGAGGGGTGAGGAGCTGGGCCTCGGGGGGGCAAGGATTGGGATGGAAAGCCTTTTGTGGGGGGTGCACTGGGAGAAGGAGATGGGGATGGGATGAGGAACAAGGGGAAGACTAAGACTGGGATAAAAAATAGGGGTGGGGAAAGGGTGGGGATGCATTTCCTCTCTTTTGAATGTTTGACTTTGCAACCTGAATGTTCTTTTCACTTGTTTTGTGTTTGTAATTTCTATACTCAGGGGTGGGGGGGGGCAGGACTCGAAGGGTGTAATCTCTTCCCTCAGCCTGGCTCTTGAGAGCCAAACTGTTCTGGGATAAAGAGATACGTAACAGGGCGTCCCTGGGAGCCAGGTATGGAGTGGCACCGCATGGTATGGGGAGGCCAAAGCCCAGCATTAGCAGTCTGTGGCATGGACTAAACCCTCTGGCCTGAGTCGCAGGGCTGGGACCTCTGGGCTGCAGGACGGACGTCCCCTGGGATTTTATTACCCTCGCTCAGATTTCTCAGAGGCACCCAAAACAAAACAACAACCAAACTGTCAGCTTCTTTCAACATGGTCCAATTCTGAAGCGTTTTTGTAGGCTGTAGCAGGAGATTAATGCTGGTACTTGTGGTTAACAGTTACACACAAGCTAGAGGCTTCTCACACTGCAAATAAACCACGTGTGAGATTAAAGAATGCAGCATGTGGCAGCAGCAGGATTTCCTTCGTGCGCTGTCATATTCCGTGTTGCTTGAAACTCTCTTTGGAGCGAGCAGCCGCCAGAGGTCAGGTTTCCTTGACACGTCCAGTTCGGAGCCTGGCACAGTCTCTCTGCCCCTGGCTGGTGGTTGGAAGCCTGTCATTCCAACCAAACAGACCGGCTGGCCCCCGCTGCCACCTGCAACTTGCCAGGCCAACAAACACAGTGTTTGGCATGAAGGAGACACAGACCTTTAGGTGGCATAACCTCGGTTTAGTCTATCTCTGCTCCATCAATGGTCAAGCAAGTCCCTTCCCGTGTTCCACAGGCCTGCAAGAGCAGAAGGACGAAGAGTTCTGAGTGTAACTAAGGGAAGAGTTTCCTGATGGCAAAAGCAAATTAAAAAAAAAAAAAAGTGTTTCAAAGATCAGATTCCCTTGGGACAGCAGAGACCCAGGAACCGTGCCCTGGTTCTGAATGTGACTGCGCAGAGCCCACATTCTCCAATGGACTGGGTCAGACACTGCTCTGACTTACCCTGGGGTCAATCAGACATAAGTCAATGGAATCTGATAGGGAATCGGGACCCATTTCTTCTGATATGTTTGCAGAGCCTCATTCTCATCTCGAGCCTTATATAAATGAAGATAAGTGACTCTAAACACTGAAATCCCAGGATGATGTTTGATCAACACTGCAGCCTTTTAAATACTCTTATTGCAGAGAAATGTCATTTTCATGTTGGGTCTCACGTATAAGGGTTATTTTTGCAAGGGATTATGCACTAATCTTACTTTGTAGTTACAGTAAATATGTTTTTCACTTTTCTACCATGCTTAAAAATAGCATTAAGTGTTTGTTGATCACATGATTAAAAAAAAACGCTAATTGAATGATGCAGGGAGTGAAAACATGTGGCACAGTAAAACCAAATTAAGATCACATATGTTTTAAGTAAACCTCAAGGCTCGTCTGCGTTAGATATCAGTAATGAGGAGAATATTAAATCGAAACAGCATAAAATACTGTCTGTTTAGGAATTCAAAGAGAAACAGTGTATCTGCATTGGATGCACCTGAATGGAAAATGCCCCACAAATTTACAATCTCTTCTTAGCTGAGGAAGAACCACCACCTCCTTCCCCAGAACGTGTTGAGATAGGAATGTGTTTGCAAGGCTGTCCAAGGTGGAGGTTCAACGTTCAAAGAGCAAAAATTTCTGTACGGGAGGCTGGAAGATATAAAGAAATTGGCATTGCCGCTCTCCCACAATAAGCAGTAAGGCCAGGCTCCCAAGCCCACGTCAGCAAACAGCCCTGCCGTGCCGGGAGAGCCAGACAGTGCCTGGGGGACGGGCACAGCGAAGATGAGGAGGCAGAGAGCCTGGGAGCCAAAGGCCATTGAGGCTGACCGAGGCCTTATGGACTCAGGGTCAACGTCTGCCCCCCTCCACCTGTGCGGCTGCCTGGGTACAACGGGGGGCAGCGTTTGAGGCTGAGCACACACCATTGCACTCCGCCGGAGCCGGCATCCTCCAGGATTCCTTCCCTGCTTGTTCATCAGTAAAATAACAAATGAGGTTTGCAATCTCTGGGCCGGATTCGCCTCTTCGTTACACCACTATATGGAGTAAGAGACCTTTGTGACCTAGGAATTCAGCTGCCTCTGCTCCTTAATCTCTCCTTGCCTGATTTCATCCTGTGCCTGTGATTTCCTACCACACTCCACTGCACCAGACTGTGATGGCGCAGACAGGTTTCAGGGTAGCAGCCGTGTTAGTCTCTAAGGTGCCACAAGTACTCCTGTTCTTTTTGATGGCGCAGACAGCCGCTTGTCAGTGGCAGGAACAGAAAAGCCACTCCTGGAGCTTCCAGGGAGAGCGGTAGCGCTCTGGCTGCCTTCGGGGGTGTCTACACCTGAAGCAGGGGCGGGGGGGGGATTGTGTCTCTGCCTGAGGAGACATACTCGCGCTAGCTCTCATAGAACCATAGACTTTAAGGTCAGAAGGGACCATTATGATCATCTAGTCTGACCTCCTGCACAACGCAGGCCACAGAATCTCACTCACCCACTCCTGTATCAAACCTGTGTCTGAGCCATTGAAGTCCTCAAATCGTGGTTTAAAGACTTCAAGGTGCAGAGAATCTTCCAACAAATGACCCATGCCCCACGCTGCAGAGGAAGGTGGAAAAACCCCAGGGCCTCTGCCAATCTGCCCTGGAGGAAAATTCCTTCCCGACCCCAAATATGGCGATTGGCTAAACCCTGAGCATGTGAGCAAGACTCACCAGCCAGACACCCAGGAAAGAATTCTCTGTGGTAACTCAGATCCCACCCCATCTAACATCCCATCACAGGCCATTGGGCATAATTACCTCTAATAGTCATGGAGCTGGCATTGCTAACAATGCCGTTAGCTGGGCAGCACCAGGGTAAGCCACACCGACTACAGGCCTAGGTCTGGGGTGGGTGCAGACTCAGTGCAGAGATGTTCCCTACACCAGGAATCGCCCCCCACACCAGCTCCACAGGGGAGACTTCCCAGAGGAGAGCCAGGAGAGGTGCTTTCAGAGCGGCAGAGGGCTGGGCACCGATTCTCCCCAGGCTTTCCAGTACACTTCAGCAGAGTTATTCCGGATTTACACCGGCCCCTCAGCCCCCAGCTACAGAGAGAGCTCTTTGCCCTGTCCCCGCTGGGGAGGCATGTTCTCTGGTTGAAGAGCAAGTCCAAAGGCGAGTCGCTCACTCCCAGAGGCTAGAGTCGAGAAAACGCAGCATTTTCAATGAATGTTGTCATCTGTGTAAATTTGTGGGGTTTGTTTTGTTTTTTGTTTTCCATCAAAAATTGAATAATCAGTAAAAAATTTAACTGAAAACTCAAAGTTCAGCAAATTTCAACCAGCTCCAGACACAAAGTCTCCCTAAAAACACGGGAGTACTCGTGACACCTTAGATCAGGGGTCGACAACCTTTCAGAAGTGGTGTGCCGAGTCTTCATTTATTCACTCTGATTTAAGGTTTCACGTGCCAGTAATACATTTTAACGTTTTTAGAAGGTCTCTTTCTATAAGTCTATAATCTATAACTATTGTTGTATGTAAAGTAAATAAGGTTTTAAAAATGTTTAAGAAGCTTCATTTAAAATTAAATTAAAATGCAGAGCCCCCCGGACCGGTGGCCAGGACCCGGACAGCGTGAGTGCCACTGAAAATCAGCTCGCGTACCGCCTTCGGCACATGTGCCATAGGTTGCCTACCCCTGCCTTAGAGACTACTCCTGACTAACACAGCTGCTACTCTGAAAGGTCTCCCTAGATCCTCAGGGTCTGATTCACATTTACACAAAGGCCACTTTGCATTGCACTGGCCATGTAAACAGGCCTTAAAATGAGTGTCAATGAAGTGTATGTTGCCAGAGGTGTGCAAACAGGCTTTTTGTAAATGAGAGGCAGGCCCCCGGGTTCCTCCACGCTGTTTTTGCTGGGAAAGAAATTTCCCTTCTAGTCCTGCTTCCCTTTTCTCAGAAAGCTAAAACCAATGAGATTTCCAAGCAGCCCTTTCATGGGCTCCAAAGAGTGATTTCCCAAACAACCCAGGAACCCAAAGCAACTACAGGTCTGTCGCATCTTACGCGCATTTAACATGCACCAATTCAACTTTACGCGGTCGGCAAAAACAAAAACAACAAAAAAGAGAAAAATAACAATTAAATACTGTTCCTGTAGTGCGGGCGGTTCCGCCCGCCGTTACACTCAATGGAATTTTGACTAGACGCGGTTTTCGCTTTACGCGCTGACCGCGGAACGGAACCCCAGCGTAAGATGAGACAGACCTGTACTGAGCCACTGGCATTCCCAGCACTGAGCTGAGACAGTAGGGCTGGAGCGGCTTCCCTCAAAGTCCCAAGCTGTATCAAGCAGGACTTGTTTAAAATAGCTGCTTTAACAAACAAACAGGGCTAGCTCCCTTTTCATCAGCGTCTTCCCTTCTGTTTATCTTTGTCTAAAACATCAACATTTACATTTTGGGAACATTAAACTGTTTTTGGAGCAGCCACAGCGTTTGCCGTGCCGCTTGTCAAGACTCTTGCATCCATTGCTGGCAAATAACAGAAGAGAGGAAGCCACTAAATGGCTAATTTGCACAAGTGACAAAATTTCTAAACAGCTCAAAATATTTGCAGCCAGCCGGCAGTCTCTGGTGGTTTGGTTTCCATATGCTGAGGCTGAGCGAGCAGCTGGAGGAGGAGTCACCATGGATACAAGAGAGGAATAAACTGGCATTTTTTGGTGCATTCCCTGGGCCCCAAAGGAATATTCCTTTCAACAAGCCCAGGAACCAGCCAGTGCATCCCCGGATGGCCTTTGAAGCTCAGATTGTTTTCATTCAGATGCTACTATTGAAAAATAGGCACTTGCGTGTTTCCTAGTGAAATATTTTGCTAAAATGTTTTGTTCTTTCCCTGAGCTTGAAACAGAAAATCCCCATGAGCAAACACCCCGAAAGGAGGAGCCAGAGAAAATGTCCATGGGGCAGGGTGCTGCTGCAGAAACCTCAATCAATTCCTGCCACTCCAACCCCCCAATCAGGGGGAATGGGTTGGGGCTGGGTAAATAGCCTAGGTTTGCCTAATCACCGGCTGCACCTGCCAGCCCCATTAGGTAGGAGCTATAAGGTGGGGGGGCAGGTAGAGGTAGGAGTTTGCTACTCTGTTGCTGACCAAGCCTGTGTTAGTCCAAGCCAGTGTAAATTGGCTGTATTTAGTAGGAAACTGGTGGTGGGAAATGGACAAATAACGAGCACAGGTGTTGCACCAGCTGGGAGTGTCCCTGAGTCTGTGAGGAGCAGGGCCAAGGGGCTGGGTATGCAGGGGTGGGCCGTGCACACCGTTAGAGTCCACAAAACAGTTCAGCAGGAAATTGGTCAGCCCAGCTGCATGCAAACCTCTGGGAGGTGGGACGTACTCTCCTGCTCTGTGACGTGGGTCATGGGTGGGAGCCGTCGCCTGAGTGACGTGGAGCAAACAGTCACTGGAGGGGCACAGATCTCGCTGTGCTGACGCTCTGTGTGCAAATGTCAGTGTCCAGGTGGGCGGTGGCTGGAATTACTTCCCTCCTCCCCCCGGGTCATGGTCCCAATCACCAGCCCAGGCTGCTCACAGGGAACCTGATTTTCAAGGGCTCAGCCCCCAGATATTGAAGAGAGCCCAGTTCCCAGTGGGCACCTAAATAGACACCGAGTGCTCCGCACCCTGCAGCTCCATTTGTGGCCTTAGGGCCCCATGATCCACAAAACGCAGCATCTACCTGCCCCCACCATGCGCCCCTGCTGAGTGCTTCCGAAAAGCAAACCACTTGTTCTGGTGCCTGAACGGGCGGCTCTCCTGAGACTCTGGCCTGGCTCACGTGCAATGAGCCGGAGAAGGAAGGATCCAGCCCTGCAGAGGACCAGTGACTGCAGCCCAGGACCTGCCCTTGCACCTGCTTCCCTTTTCGTTCCGCTCGGTAGGGACGCCGGCCGCTGCGTGGGCCATGGTGCCCGACCTGCCATCTCCAGCACTAGGGAGAGCTCAGGGTGGGCTTGCAGGCGTGTCCCGCCGCTGCCTGCGTTGGACTAGTTTTGTGGACAAGCAGAGAACACCAGTCTCCAGGGCTCTTTATATAGGATTGTTTCTTGGCCCAGGAGGGCTGCATGAGAATCCTTCCAGAGCTCAGCCAAGCCATGCCCTCCCTAGCTCGGCCGCAGAGGCTGCTCCTGCTCTCAGGGCCAGAGGGCTGTGAATGCTTTCATTTGCACTCAGCCCTACAACTGGGCTGCTGTGCCCAGAGCAAGCCATCTGCCACTGCAGCCCTTCCAGTGATGGGGGGAGGAGCAAAGCTGACTGTGGCACAGAGTGGTAAGAGCAGAGATGGGACAGGGATTCCTTTTCTGGTTAGACTCCTAATTGCTTAAGAAAAAACAAAGCAGGATTTCATCAAAGTGGTGAGTTTCTGCAACAAAAATTTCTGACTCTAGTCCTCTGCAGGCCCAGCTGAGCAGAGAGGCTTTAGCAACTGCAGGGAGAAGGAGCTCATGACACAGGGTTTTTGGGAGTGTTATTGGGCCAAGTGTTATAAGGAGACTTTAGGTTGGAGCAGCTGGGAGGGATTATAACAGTGACAACATACGATGGGAGAAAACGAACAGCTCCATATAGCTCTGCAATATACATTAGGAGGAAACAAAACCTTCCACTGATGATAATCACCATCATTAATGGTTCCTGGCAGCTTCCTGCAAGAGGGTTAACTTGACGACCTTGCAGAAATGATGCAGGATGAACGACTGTGTGTGCAGGATAGACCAGCTCTCTGAATTCCAACACCTTCCCTTCCTAGGAGGTTGGGATCCAGGGACCGGAACAGGCTTAGCTTTGCATGTGCTGACTCCTTCCCCAGCAGGAGGGCTGCAGTTCCCTGCTCCTGTGTGTGGGGTGCACGAAGGTCAGCTGTACACCTGGGATACAGCCCCACATGCAGCGTGCAACCCCCTCAGGGGGCAGGGGGAAGGAAAAGTCATACCCGCCTCTGTTGGTTTTCCAGCAGCACTTGTACAGCTTGTCCTGCCAATAAAGCCTCCCACAGAACTGAACCAAACTGAAGGATGCACATGGCAGTGCCCTGGAGCACAGACGTATTTGCCTCGTTAGTCTTGGGTGTGGCCCATATTCTAGGGTGCAGAGAACTAGTGAGGAGGAGGGAACAAACTCCCATGGGAGCTAAACTAGCAATTTGCTCCCTACATAAGTAGCTGCCTCACCTAGAGAATGTTCCCGTAACCGAGAGCTGCCTCAACACCAGACCGCACTGTGTATCTAACAGCAGATCCAGGTGGCCTTCTGTGCTGCCAGCCTGAGCAACCAAACGCTGGTTAGATTCCCTTTTACTGCCACTCTATCACGGGCATCTTCCTGCCCCCTGGAAGCTCAGTCTGGCTCCTCTCTAGTTGTGTACTGAAAGCGTCAGGAAGGTGCACAAGTTGTCAGGGGAAGGGGGAGAGAGCAGGCCCTGGCTGGCTTATCAGCCCGTTTTGTGGCAGTGCAGAACAAGGAAGCTGCTAACTGCACTGATCTGGTGTCATGCTGTGGGGCTGCGAAGCCAGACTAAGTCTTAAGCTTCTATTTGTTCACATTTTCTGCACATCTGGGACAGCAACATCTGCAGCCCAGCTACAGTGAGGTTTAATGGGATGCATACCATGCAGACAGGTGGCAGAACAAGCAAGTCTTTATAGACAGGTAGCTTGTTCTGTCAAATAAAGGAGATACGATGGTTTGTGTATTGTTTTAGTATTGACTCATTGCTTCTTTGTGCTCCCCTGTCTGTCTATACCCTCCTGTTCTCTCTTGACATGCTTATCTTGGAAGCTACTTGGGGTAGGAACCATTTTTGTTCTGTTTTTGTACAGCGCCTAGCGCAATATAAGTAATCAGTGGTCTGTGACTGGGGCTCCTACAAACAATGCGTGCTGGTGCAAGCCCACTGGGGGCCCGAAGTGCCCCACAACACGTAGTAATAATTAATAGGGGGCCCCCTTGAGCTGCTCGGGGCCCTAAGCAATTGCTTAGTCTGCTTATGCCTAGGGCTGGCTCTGCAAATACATAAATAATAATTGTGGCTTCTACAGGTTCCCAACCTGTGAGCCTGGTCACAGAGTGCTGGCTTCTCTTCATTTCCAGTTGCTAAACTGCATTAAAGGAGAGTGGAAAAATATTAATTGCTTTCCTTGTATCGCTTTTCCATGCTACCCATTGCTGGAGTAGCCACAGGGATGTTATGGGATTGCACTTGGGAGGAGAGGTGGAGGCTTCTGTGGTCACTCTATTAAAATGTGGGCCATGCTTTGAAAATCTTGGGGGACCCCTAGCCGTAGGCTACTGGCTACCAGCATCCCTGGAATTTAACTACAGCTATAAACTCAGTGGATATTTAGGTTTGTGGTCAGAGGCTCCTGTTTTTTGGCAGAGAAAATAGACTAAATGAAAGCCTTGGCTGTGTGTTACTGATAAACAACTCCCTTTAGGTCTAATCCCACCTGGTGGCTGAATTTCCAGCCATGCTTTCATATTTTGGTCCTGGAAAAGACCCAAAAACTTCACCCCTGTGGAAAGCAGCAGGGTGTAACCAGCAACAACACGAGTGCTGAGCCTAGGAACTGGAGGCACAGGCAGGCTCAGGCAAGACTCCGGAGGGGCCCGAAAAGCAGAGGCAAATGGAAGAGGAAGTCAGGGCTGTTCTATCCCATTGCGGGAATGCCAGTTCTCAAACAGCAGCTCGTGACAGGCAGCAGCCGTTCTAGATAAGCTTCACCTGCACTCACCCCCTAGAGCAGGGATTCTCAAACTGGGGGTCGGGACCCCTCAGGGGGTCTTGAGTTTATTACATGGGGGGTCGCGAGCTGTCAGCCTCCACCCTCAACCCCGCTTTGCCTCCAGCATTTATCATGGAGTTAAATATATTAAAAAGTGTGTTTAATGTATAAGGGGGTTGCACTCAGAGGCTTGCTGTGTGAAAGGGGTCGCCAGTACAAAAGTTTGAGAGCCACTGCCCTAGAGAGAGAAAGGCAGTGCCCCAAGGGGTGCATGGTATTTGTCACTCATTTCCTGCCCAAGGACACATCAACTCTTAAGTAGCACCGAAGTCAGCTGAATTTTCCACCAGGGGAACAGGCGTTGAATGGAAAGTTTCTTTATCCCCGTTCACCTTTCAGATGTGCCCTCAAAGGGATCTTTGCACAACTCCCAGCCCAGTGGCATCAGCAGCTGCTTTCCCTGGCCCTTCATCCCAAACCCGCTGGCCCTGTAACTGCACTGCTGCACTTATGGAGGAAACGTTCTGCACACGCAGATTATCACCCACAGGACGGGCCGGCACGCTGGCTGCAGCATTTGGAAGAGCGCTTGCTGCAATGAGCATGAAAGATGCCCTCTCCTTCCATACAGAAGGGGCTCAGCTGGTGCTGGCGAGGGGAGGCAGGCTCCAATGCAAACCAGCGGGCAGCAGGTTGGTAACAGCAGCACACTGGCATGGGGCTGGGAAGTGCTTCTCCCACTCCCCAAGGCACTGATCACTTACAAACAGCCTCTTGCTGCTTGTGGGGAACATAGACTGAGGCCGAATGCTATGAAGGAGAGTTGCTACAGCACCTTTGGCAGTCGAGCCTGAAGGTCCCCGTCAGGACAAGGCCCCGTTGTGCTGTTTGAACGATGGGAAGATACAGTCCCTGCCCAGCCACTCCAACCACGGCGCTTTCAGCTTAGCAACGGGTGAGCGTCCCATGCTCTGGGGGCTGGCTGGGTTTGACGGAACATCTCAAAGCGCCGATGCTTGAAGTGAACTTCAGCAAAGCAGCTGGGTTTCCTGAAAACAAGATTTGTTGGTTCCTAAAGAGGATCATGAATCAGGGGATAGTAGCAGGAGCAGCAACCGTTCCCCCTGGAAAAACAACAGGCCAGCTCTTCTGCAGGCCAAACTAAAACCGCTAGTAGGTGGGGACAACTCACAGCTGCACCTCCTGCCCCAGGTTGAAGCCAGAAAGTGTGAAGGCAACTAAGTGGAGGAGCAGAGAATTGAGGGGGAAGTGATTAACTGTCAATAGACGGCTCAGATAGAAGCCAAGTTTTACACAAAGGTTTGCACTGGTTTGTGTTTGAGCTGAATCGGTTGCATTAGCCCTGGGTCTGTTTGTTCTCCCTTAGCCAGGACTCTGATGTTGCTTTTGATTGTGGCAATAGACGTGTTAACGCCACTGTCCCCCTCGCCCCCAGGCCAGCTCAGCCAGGCAGAGACGTTCCACAGCAGAGAACGGGAAGGTGGCTGTCAGAGTCATTGTAACTACAGTTCAAGAGGGAGAAGGTAAAACCAGAGAGCGGGAGACCATAATTGCTTTTTCTTTGTTTAGAAGCAGAAGGGAGCAGGCCAGAGCTCCAGAATCCAGCACTTCACAGCCGCAGAACTTGGCACGGCCTGGGCGGGGAACGGGTTCATTCTCTGGGCTCTGGCGCTCTGCAAAGCACCTGAAGTTCATTATACTGCCACTCTGTTCTTTGTAATGTCTGTCAGAAGATGAGGGGATCACACGCACGGGAAGGACTCAAGCTGCCCCACTGGTATGGAGTTATTCCCAGGCTGCTCAGAAGGCCTAGTGCTGGTGGCACGGCGAACAGGAACCCTTACCAGGTCCTTTCTGCTTCTGATGTCCAGACATTTCATCAGCCAAGTGGCCTGTGCTCCCACATGGCACTGACCCATGCAGTGGTCAACCCCCGAGACCCTGTAGTACCAGCCCGGGGGCCACTGGGAACGTGCTGATCACTGGTATTATCCGTGGAAGGGGAAGGTGCCACAGTGCTGTGTACGGATCACCTCCCCAGGCTCTGTGCTGCAGGGGCTGTGATCGGGGTTTTCACAGCATGGTATTGGGTACTCTTAGCAGCAGGAACACCGCAGAGCAGGAGAGAACCAGGCCTTTAAAACAATCAGTCTATACGCAGGCCTATTGACCGAGCGTTTACCATCCCCCCGATGTTGGTCTGGTGGGCCCTCTCCAAGACTCCACAGAGCGCCTCTCTCGCTTGTCTGTCCTCTGGACAGCCCCTGACATCTGACCCCCCCCACACACCCGACTTTTTATCTGTTTAGTGATCTTAGGCCCCGCCCCAGCCCTGGCAGGGGCCAGGACAGGTGAGCTCTTAGCCTAGACATTGACACCCCCCTGCCCCCAGCATCTTATCTCTAGTCACTGTTTCCTGCCCTGCTTGTTTTTCCTAGCAACCCCATTTGATTTAACTCCATCTATTCAGGACCCGGCCCTGGCAGCAGCAACTGGACAATCCTGTAGATATATAATAGTCCTAAATGTGAAAAGAGCATGCCCATGTCCTCTGCAGCTGGGAGGATTAATGCTCAGCTTTGGCCGTCCCTTACCGAGCTGGTGGGCTAGTCACAACAGAACAGCAATGGCTCAGTGGACTGGGAACCCATGTTAACGGCAGCAGTGCCGTGGGATTTACGAAGAACAGCGTCAGGTCTCCACCTTGTGAGCCCACCGGACCCCTCCTCCTTGACTAGAACCAACCTCCTCCCGCAGGACGGCTGACCCAAGGCACAGGGAGACAGGGAGAGAAGCAGAGGAGGTACCAGTTGGATATAATGCTCAGTCAGTCTCCTCTCTCAGCCAGGGCCAAATCGCAGCCCCTTTGCAATCAATGGGTACTTTGCCACTGTCCATATGTCCGGTGGAGAGGACATACTCCCTGCGATCCAAGCTCACATTCCCTGCTCCCTGCTCCAGGCCTTAGGGAAAATTCAAAGCGCAAAGTCCTGAAGCTGAAGCTGGCGCTCTGCCCAAGCACCTTTCGTAGGAATGCCATTTCGTTCCAACGGTATCACAGTGACTTTTGATTTCCAGCATTAACGTTGTTGCCTCTGCACCCCAGCTGCTTGGGGAATTCTCACAGGGGCCTGAGCGCAGATGGGAAAACCATGGAAAGGGCTGTCCTGACTCTCTGCTTCTTGGACTGGCAGATTAATCACTGGACAGGCAAAGAAGGGAGCTAACTTGGAAGCAGGGGCCAGCCCACCCTTAGCTATAGGAAGCAGGGGCAGGGCAGTGCCAGTGAGATGCCCTCAGCCCCACGGCTTGGGGAAGCATACAGGACGCCCTCTGACCTCTCTTTGGCAGGAGACCTTGTGATCCTTTTAGAGCAGGGGCGGCCAACCTGAGCCTGAGAAGGAGCCAGAATTTACCAGTGTACGTTGCTACAGAGCCACAGTAATAAGTCAGCAGCCCCTCATCAGCTCCACCCCCCAGCTCCGAGTGCCTCCTGCCCACCAGCAGCCCTGCCAATCAGCGCTTCCCCCTCCCTCCCCACATCTCCCAATCAGCTGTTTTGTGGCATGCAGGAGGTTCGGGGGGCAGAGCTTCTGAGTCTCAAGGCGTGGATGAGATGATGGTGTAGAGAGGAGGGGTTTACATTTATTAGGAACTGGGGAAACTTCTGGAATGGGGGGAACCTATACAGGAAGGATAGGCTCTACCTAAACCAAAGTGGAACCAGACTGCTGGCACTAAACATTAAAAAGGTTGTAGAGCAGTTTTTAAACTAGGAGACGGGGGAAAGCCGACTGCTGCAGAGGAGCATGTGGATTAGAGACTTCTCTTAGGGGAGAGTCTAATGATAGAGAATCTCCAGGTTATAGTCAGGAGCAGAGGATGGAAGAGGATAAAGTAGGGGTCAGATCAGATGAGAAACATTCACATAAAAAAGAATCTGACACATCAGAAAAGGGCAGACAAATAAACAGTGACAAGTTTTTAAAATGCTTGTACACACATGCCAGAAGTCTAAATAGTAAGATGGGTGAACTAGAGTGCCTTGTGATAAAGGAGGATATTGATATAATAGGCATCACAGAAACCTGGTGGACTGAGAGCAATCAATGGGACACAATCATTTATCGGAAGGACAGAACAGGTCGTGCGGGGGGGGGGGGGGGGGGGGAGAGTGGCACTATATGTGAAAGAAAATGTACAATCAAATGAAGTAAAAATCTTAAGCAAATCCTCATGTTCCATAGAATCTCTATGGATAGAAATTTCATGCTCTAATAAGAATATAACATTAGGGATCTATTATCGACCACCTGACCAGGACGGTGATAGTGATGATAAAATGCTAAGGGAAATTAGAGAGGCTATCAAAATTAAGAACTCAATAATAGTGGGGGATTTCAATTATCCCCATATTGACTGGGAACATTTCACTTCAGGACGAAATGCAGAGCTAAAATTTCTCGATACTTTAAATGACTGCTTCACGGAGCATCTGGTACGGGAACTCATAAGGGGAGAGGCTACTCTAGATTTAATCCTGAGTGGAGCGCAGGAGCTGGTCCAAGAGGTAACTATAACAGGACCGCTTGGAAACTGTTATCCAGAGAACTGGATAAATTCATGGTGGTTAAGTCCATTAATGGATATTAGCTAGGACGGGTAAGGAATGGTGTCCCTAGCCTCTGTCTGTCAGAGGGTGGAGATGGATGGCAGGAGAGAGATCACTTGATCATTGCCTGTTAGGTTCACTCCCTCTGGGGCACCTGGCACTGGCCACTGTCGGTAGACAGGATACTGGGCTAGATGGACCTTTGGTCTGACCCAGTACAGCAGTTCTTATGTACTTATGTTTCTTATGTTCTTATGTAATGGGGGAGGAGCGAGGGCACAGCAGGCTCAGGGGAGGGGGCGGGAAGGGGTGGAGAGGGGGCAGGGCCTGTGGCAGAGCCAGGGGTTGAGCAGCAAGCACCCCCCGGCACATTGGAAAGTTGGCGCCTGTAGCTCCAGCCCCGGAGTCGGTGCCTGTACAAGGAGCCGCATATTAACTTCTGAAGAGCCGCATGTGGCTCCGGAGCCACCGGTTGGCCACCCGTTTTGGAGGGAGAGATTTGTTCTTTGGAATAGGAAACAAGAGTTGTTTGCTTCAAAGACATGATTTTCCAGTGAGGATATTTAATGGGGGTAATGTGATGCCAGGAGCGGCTGGATGGCACTGAGCGTCCGTGGCTAGAGCTGAGCAAATAGCTGGGTTTTCAGCTTGGTGCTGAACCAAAAACTCTGGAGGAGAAAAATTCAGTTAGTTTCAAACCGAAACAGATTTTTCCCCCCCATTTTTTCTTGTCAAAATGAAAAACTTTTGCTTAGGTCAAACAAAAGGACAGTTTGAAATGAAATGCTGAACCAGTTCTTTTAGAAAATATCAATGAACCATTTCAACTTTAAAAAAAAGTCCTCCTGAAACTATTTGCCAAATTCGACCCCAATTCATGAATAGCTTTCCTCACCGTGAAACTGCATTTTTGGGTGAATTTTCTCTTTGCCAAACATTTTTTGCCCAGCTCTGTCTGCGACCTGGCAGTAAGCTGACTTGTCTTAAAAAAAATGCAATTTCTGGGAAGCCCAGAAAATAGCCAGTTGCTTGCAGGGTGCAGGGCTGGCTGGGGCAGGGCAGGAATGGCTGGAATCCATGGATTGCCCATTAGGTATTGGATCAAACTCTGCCCACATTAGCATCTGAGATCCCTCTTACCATCTACGACTGAAAGGGGAGCTTCTCCCTACACCAGAGCCCTGGGGCACATCCAGGATGACTGAGGTCTCACCAGACTATGTCTACACAGCAAAGAAAAACCCACAGCTGGCTCCTGCCAGCCACCTCGGGCTCCTAGGGCTGTGTCATTGCTGCGTAGACTTCTCACCCGGCAGGGTCCTAGAGCCCAGGCTCCAGCCCGAGTCTGAATGTCTTCACTGCAATTTGATAGCCCTGCAGCCAAGTCCCGTGAGCCCAAGTCAGCTGACCCAGCGCAGCCAGGCCGTGCCACGAGTCTGTCGTCGCAGTGTAGATGTACCCTGAAGGGAGCAGGGACCAGGGTGTGCTAGTACCTTGTTGTTTCACAATGGGCTGCCTTGGTTTTTAAAGGCTATACACAATGCACGCTCTCCAAGTCCATATTTGCAAATGTCGGTCACCTAGATGAAAGGCAGAATCACTGTCCACCCCGGAGCAGATTTAGAAAATGGAGCCGGTGCAGGAGTGTGTGGATAAACACAAGTTAAAACTGCTTTCCCCGGACCTTGCTGCAAACCTGCTTTCCCCATCTCCAGCGAGTAGCTCTGACCTTCTCCAAGGGTGAGTCTGCAGCAGCTGTGAGCAGCTGTTCCAAGCCAGGCCCTGAGCTGCTTGGGCGTGGAAGTGTCAGATGCGAACATGCCACAGTTAATTATGTGAAGTCAAGTCACGCTAGGTATCATCAATAAAACTGGTGCAGGAGCCTAAGGAGCTGCTGACACATACTCCAGACATGCCCTTCCCCCCCAGCCCTTTGCTACAGGGATGGCACTCCCCTTCTAGTTCACCACCTGACCCTGGTTCTGTAACAGATACCTAGCTCTGGAACTTTGTTAAACAGAACTTCATTGCGTGTTGCTATTAGGCGTTGATGATCAGTTTCTGGAGCAAGATCAGAATTCCTAAATACATGTACATCCCAGATGAGGTTAGTCAAGGCTTTCCAAACTAGAATGTGACCCAAGGCTGCATTGTTGCCCAATGGATATCAAAATGTATAGTTATGGAAATTCTTGTACAGGTAGCCGTTAAAAATAATCCATGTATGGATGAAAATTCTAGTAGATGTACACCATTATCTGATCTCTTTTCCAGTAAGCTGTGTGGTCCCAGCATCAGAGCAAATTCAGTTCTATCATGGCCAGTTCTCGCATTCATATCTCCTAAAATTGCAATATGAAGTTGGGATGACATACTAGATACATGTCATCTAACATGGCATAAAAAGGATCTTTTTCAGCATTTGGCCTGGCATCAGATGCAGCATGTGCACTAATAACTACCACACGTCTTACCTTCAAACGGAAAGTGATGGCTGTTAGGCATGGAGAATGAGCCTGCCTAGTCAGTAATGCAGATTGTTCCCTTGGGGATGTGGAACAAACCAGAGCAACACCAGTGTGCTTGTCAGGTGTCTCACAGGTGGGCAACAATCCAAAGATCTGACCGCTACGAGTAGGAGCTGTGCTCTGGGTGTTCATATTCCACCATGTCTTCTGCACAGCGCATATATAAACATTCAACCTTTCCCATTTTCCAGCCAGGAGAGTTGTTCTTCTGACGGCTCTTAACGACTGAACACCTCTGTCTTTATATCAGGCACTTCCCCCATCTCTGATGGATGCAGGTCACTTCATCACATGGTTTGACACCTCTGCATATAGGAGAAGATTTAGATGAATCTTGAAACTGCCAGAGCAGATGAAGCCAATGAAACTGCCAACGTTTTATGTCCTTTTCTTCCGCTTGTGGAAGCTAGAGATGTATTGCCAGGTCACCGCCCACCCCTCCCATTTTATCTGGACTTGTGTCTGGCTCCATTTTCTAAATCTGCTCCGGGGTGGACAGTGATTCTGCCTTTCATCTAGGTGACCGACATTTGCAAATGTGGACTTGGAGAGCGTGCATTGTGTATAGCTTCACGATCAAGTGATTGCTCATAATTATGTGGCAGCAACTTCCAACACATATTCTCTACTGGAGGCCAGCTGTCTACTGCAGAGAAGAGTGGACCGTATGTCAGGATTCCAGCACAGAGATTGCTGGCAAACAGCTGGGACTAAAGAGAATAAGATTACAGATGATACCATCAAATTATGGGAGAGAAGAAAAGAGGTGTGGTGCAGAATGGATGCACTGGAAGGCCAGAGTCGAGTCAGTAAAGTGAGGAAGAAGTGGTCAATAGAGGAAAAGAAATGTCTTTGATGAACAGTCAAGAGGGCCTGTTGGAATGATCATAATCAATGGTGAACAGTAAGGTGCCATGCATTGAGGACGCCTCTGATCAGAACTATGTATTTGAGACTTTGAAAGTCCTAACTGGACGTCCATTCTCAGTTAAGGACAAAAATGAAGAATGCTGTCAGGAGACTGTTGCACAACTTAAGTGTTGGCTTGAGCATTTTTGTGAATTAATGAACAGATCCCCACCAAGACGTAAACTTCAACCTAATCTGATAATAAAGCCAGCAGAAAACAGGCTGGTGACCTTTGAGGAAGTAATGCTTTTGGTCAAACAGTTATGAAATGATAAAGCACCTGGTCTTGAAAATATTGCATCGGAACTGCTAACGAGCAGAGGCCTGGATTTATTCACTGACTTCATGGAGATGGCTTCAAAATTTGGGAGATTGGTCACATTCCAGAAGACTGGAAAAGGACTGCATCATCCCCTTTTCAAAAGAGAAGAGTGATCCCGTGTGCTCAAATTATAAGGGAATAACATTGCTGTTAGTCCCCGGGAGGGTGTTTATGGTCGTACTACTGAACCAGCTGAAATACTGTCTCAGCCCCAAAATGAACGACAACCAGTGTGGTTTCTGTACAGGTCGATCTACAGTCCATGCTACCTATGCTCTCCAGAATGTTGTTGAAAAATAACTAGAGGAACAAAAGGAAGTTAATGTTGCATTTATAGATTTGGCAACGCTTTTGACTCAGTGCATCGATCTGCACTGCGGATCCTGCTATACCAGTCGGGGGTGCCCGAGCACTTAGTGAGCCTAGTGGAGGAACTGCACCACGGTACGTTTATAGCGGTGTGAGGGTCAACGGTTGTATTCCAGACTGGTTTCTGGTAGAATCAGGAGTACACCAGAGATGTGTTTTCTCACGTACGTTAGTTGAGGTTCCAATAGACTATCTGACGACAAAGCTGATTGGCACTAAAGTAGGAGCTATAAAATGTAAAGATTCGTCTTTAGAGGATCGCGAGTATGCGGATGATATTGCCTTACTTGGAGAGACTACTAATCAACTGTAGCTAATGCTGGAAGAGCTGCAAAAAACTGCTGAATATACGGGCCTTAAGATCAGTGGTGATAAAACCAAAGCTATGCGCTTCCTATAAAATGGAAACCAATGACCTGCTGATGCTGCATGTAGCTGTGACTAGTTTTATCTATCTTGGTAGTTGGTTGAGAGCAGAAGGTTCTTGCATCTGAAGAAGTCACACCTCAGACTGTGTGGGGGAGGCTTGGCATGGCATGGCATGCTTGGGGCCGGGTTACTGTATTGGATACCATCAGAAACGGGAGCCGTGGCACTGTGTGTGGAAAGAAGGGGCCGATTCCCCTCACTGGCTTCAGGGAAGCGTCTCTCAGTTTGCACAAGTCGGGAGAACCAGGCCCAAACTGGGTCCTTCAGACATTATTTCAGGGAAAGGGGATTTATCCCAGCCCTGGATTTGATTCCCGGGGGTTGTGCCGATGAGACCGGCTCTCTGAACAGTGTCTATTTCAGCTTCCTTGTCTCTGTCATTCTGAGCTGTATTGATCCGTCTCTTGTCCCTCAGAGCCTCCAGTTACAAGCACAGGTTAGCGATGTCAATATCACGAGGCTGGAGGATCCTAGTCCTGTTCTCTCACTGATCTCTAACAGGGGTGGGGACACCCCCAACCCCACCGGAAGCTGCTGGGGAAAGCAGGCAATTTGCACTGGAGACATGGGCCTTCCCGCCTCTTTTGCTCTGGAACGCTAATGCTGCAGGGTGACCACAAAACGAGGCGCGTGCTGGGTTCGGAAAGGCGAGCGTCTCGCAGGGCGCATGGCGGCACCAAAATCCATTTTAGTTATTTTTAAAAATTAAGAATAGGAAACACAACCTGTTGCGAAAGTTGTTTGTTGCGCACAAATGCTGCCCCGAGCCTGCTGGGGAAAGGGAGGCTCCTGTCAGCTCCCGCTCTTCAGAGACTGGCAATTACAGAGCAGAACAAGTCTGTGCGGGATGAGCGCTGGAGAAACCGACCCGCTGCGAAGTCTCAGTCTCACACTCTCCAGAGCCAGGGCACTCAGGGCTTCTCCTGCTGGGGGGTGCATCAGCCAGCTCCCAGGGCAGAGCAAAGTGCTGCATGTGCCACAATCTTTAGCAGGACAGTGGGGCACAGGGGGAAGTCCCAGCCCCATGGCAGAACAAGGAGCAATGGTCTCACGTTGCAGTGGGGGAGGTCTAGGTTGGATATTAGGAAACACTATGTCACTAGGAGGGTGGTGAAGCACTGGAATGGGTTACCTAGGGAGGTGGTGGAGTCTCCTTCCTTGGAGGTTTTTAAGGCCCGGCTTGACAAAGCCCTGGCTGGGATGATTTAGTTGGGGATTGGTCCTGCTTTGAGCAGGGGGTGGGACTAGATACCTCCTGAGGTCCCTTCCAACCCTGAGATTCTATGATTCTATGATACCATGCGCCACCTGGATCTGAGCAGCCTGACATTGCATGCTGGGACCAGGGCAGCACTTCGGGGTTCAAGAGCGGGGCAGCTGCCTGCAGAAGGCATTTTAGCATTTGGTCGGGGAGCTGCATTTTGTGCACCCTGCTTCATGGTCTTTGGCCAGGGCTCACCTGTCCATTCACCTGCCCCACTGCCCTGTGTCCCTTGGCAAAAGCGTACCCCAGGGCTTTTTAAAAGGAGGGGGTGGGGAATGTGGGGAGAGCACCCTCCCTCTCTGTGCCTGCATTTATCAGGACAAGGGTTACACTGGACATGCAGGCCCACCCAACTCCAGAGCTGTAGTGCAGCAGGAGAGAAAGGGGACAGGACACAGGGTCTGTCTAAGCAGCCCTGCTAAGGCCGGAGGGGAGGCAGACAGTTCAGGAGGACGTGCACTTGCCCTGTAATATGAAGTGGTTCCTCAAGCTTGGGGAGGGCTGGGGGGCTGCAGCGACCAAGAGAGTAAAAGCACCAGATGATGGTGGGTGCCCAGCTTGAGAGACCTCAGAGGGTGGGTGCTCGCTGCTTTCCGACACCCCGGCCCCCTTTCAGTGCGCCCCAAATCGCCAGCCCCTTGGGACAGGCCTGGGCCCTGTCTCCGTTAGGGCCTGTGTAACAAGCAGCTCTAAGGAACCACAGGCAGCAGCCGCTCCAGCCGCAGTCAGGCCCAAGCTGCTGGTGGAAGCACAAAGAGGCTCGTTAGCATTGGCCAACCCCAGCTCGCTGAGTCCATTTCAGGTCAGGCGAACTGAGGCTGGCGGAGAGGCCCAGGGAAAGTGCCTCCCGCTGAGCCGCGCTCTGAAGGGAGCTTGGCCCAACGGGGGGTGTTCTTTCCCAGCGCTTCGGACAGGAAATACTTATGGATTAATTAATCTTTGCGTTTCTAAGCAGAGACATATTTATGATCCTGGTAAGAGGCTGGGGCCCTGACATTTCTTTATTCTTCCTCCAGCTGAGCTGAAGGGAACCATAAGGGGAGAGGCTGAGCCATGAAAGCTGGAGTTCGGGCTGGTGACGGAGGAGCCAATGAGACCTCGCCTGTGGGGTGCTGTGGCCTGGTGCCCTCTTGGCTCCTTGGCGGGCTAGCGGTGTGCATGCGAGGAGGAGACCGAACGACGCCCAGCTCCCCCGGTGTGAAGGAGCCCGTGGAAAATGAGGGTGGGGTCACAGCAGAGGGTCCTCGGCTCCCCTCCATTCTCATTAAGCAGCCCCCGGGATGGCAGGGTCAGCACAGCAGCCCCTGGATCTGAAAGGGCTGCAGACAATGGGCTCGTCTCTCAGCCCTACAGGGCGGGGCGCAGGTCCAGGGCTGTCAGGCCAGCTCCTGTTGGGAGCAGTCCGTCCCTGGCAGTTCTTTGGGAATTGGGTTCCTGTCCCCAAAGTGCTGATCAACAGCAGAGCACCTTCACTGCCACATACACCCGTCCTCCTCCTCCTCCACCTCCCCTCCCCATGCAGCTGCTGGACACCCACCGCTCCTGCACACCCAGTGTCACGAGGGGAAGGTCTGCTTTGGGCTTTCCTGGTGGGTTCAATGACATCACAGTGCTCTGACTCCCCCACCTCAACACAGAAGTCGTTTCGTGGCAGTCCAAAGAGATGCTCCGTGGAGAATGTGCTCAACCAGCCTGCAGTTATGTGGTGCAGCGTCCCAAACTACAGCGCGTGGGAGCCCCGTCGCCTTGGCCAGGTGAATCTGCTGAGTTTGACATTTGCGTATGAGGTGAGATCCTACCCTGGGGTCACTCCATGGCAGCAGGGGGACAGAGCCAGGGCAGCAGTTCTGATTTCCACCAGCTGAGGATCTGATGGGGTCTAAGAAAGGCAGAATTATCCAGTTTAGCAAAATCCTCGGCCCCAGCACAACCGCGCCACTGCACCACTCTGTTGTGTTACAAGCAGCTTGGCAAAGGTGTGGCACGGACCAACGGCTGCCTACCTCGGAAGTGTACGTCTCATGCAAGGCTAATAGCTTGGAATTCAATTCCCTTTTGCTTCAGCCCCCTTCCTTCAAGTGAGGAGCTTGTGGCATGCACATTCCCCAGCTCTCTGCAATTAGCTAGGTTATCTATTTACCTCAAATGGTGCTTCTCCAGCCTTACTGAGCAGCTAGGCCAATAGCAGCCGAGAAATGTGGCCACCACATGTTGGCAGCAATCGAGTTCTGGGCACATTTTTTCTCTGCACAGCCTTTAAGCTGTGGGAACCATTTCAAAGGAAACCATTCACCCCATAACATGCTTGTGATCTGAAGATGTCTGTTTAGATGGCAGCCCGGCATTAATTTAGCAATTCACTACAGAGTTTGGCGTGATGTTTAAAGCACTAAAATAAATTGTGGTGAAGTCGTTTCCCTCAAACCAGATTGTGTGGTTTACATTATTTGTCAACCCTAAGTACAACTGGCATGTTTGTATCATTCATGCTAATCCCCGGTGCGCCTCTCTCAAGGGGAGAAGAATCAGCCGACAATCTCAGCTCCAGTTCCTGCCCCATTGGGCTCATGCGCCCCTGGGACTTGTGCCTCCAGGGCACTCAGCCCAAAGGTCTGGAATAGTGCCTGTACTTCCCTGAATGAGGTGGGTTAAGCAGTATGTGCCCTATATTGCTAAAGGCTGTGTTAATCAAATGCAGATTGCACTTTCTGCCTGCAGTCCCTAAAATCCACACCCATGAAGAACCGAGACATGCATGTACACAGACATGCACACTGGAGTGCACACATGTGTGTGCTCACTCTCAAACACACACACAAGGATTGTGGGCACACACAAATGTATGGACACACTGTACAGATACATGCACGGAAACTAGGCATGCACACACAGCCTGTGGGAACATCCTAGCTCAGTGGTTTGAGCATTGGCCTGCTAAATCCAGGGTTGTGAGTTCAATCCTTGAGGGGGCCATTTAGTGAACTGGGGTAAAAATCTGTCTGGGGATTGGTCCTGCTTTGAGCAGGGGGTTGGACTAGATGACCTGCTGAGGTCCCTTCCCACCCTGATATTCTGTGATCCACACACACACTGTATGCATCCGAAGAAGTGGGCTGTAGCCCACGAAAGCTTATGCTCTAATAAATTTGTTAGTCTCTAAGGTGCCACAAGTACACCTGTTCTTCTTTTTACACACACTGTAGACCCTTACGTACACACCCTTACGTACACACACTGTGGGCACTCTCTCTCACACAGACTGAGCACACCCATTGCATGGCAAACTGCATACGCATGTTGTGTGATAATATTTGGCAGGAACACAACTGCACTCAAACACCTTCTGTCCAGGAAAGCCTTTTTAGGAGCTAGTCAATGCCTTTCCCTTCCAGGGGGGGCAGGACCCTAGGAAGGGGATGGGATATTATTTCCTTTCTACTGCCTCCTCCTTGGCCCAAGGAATCAGTCAGCACAACATGCACCAGGTCCTCCCTGTGGCGGTTTGCCAGCAGGGCCCTGCCATGCTCAGGAAGGAGCCGTCGTGCGATTGGGAGGCGAAGGTCAGGACACGAGGAGGAGGCTGCAGCCCCAGTCCTGGCTCTGCTGACGTGCTCACGTGGGGACTCAGTAGCTCCTGTCTCTGCAAGGAGGATCTTCAGTCATATCCCAAGTCATGTCTCTCAGGAATGAGCTTTTCCATAAATGTAATCGGGTCAGGAGCAGAGCGGGGGAAAGGACTTCTTTTCAGTTCCCAGGTAATTCTGGGGGGAAAATGAGGTTTGAGTTGAACGAAAAGATTTGTTTAGTTTTCAAGCACTTTTTAACATTTAAACATTTTTAAAATTAAATTACCGGAAATTTCTAAATGAAAAGTCTCTTAAAAGCAAAACGTTGAAACGTTTCATTTAGAAAATCTCAATCTTTTCTGAGGTGAGAGATTATCACTGGCTCGGTGAGTAACTCAGCTGAGCTCCTGGCCATGCTGCGTGTCTGCCCAGGTCATTCTGCCCAGGAGTGAGCCTGTCTCCAACGGCTGTGCGGCTGCACTTCATTCCTAGACTTTTCTGTCATCTCCTCCTTTATGCCTCCCAGAGATGCCTGTGCTTTACAAGTGCTCTCCCCTGAATCCGGGTAGCCAGAGAGCCCTGGGATGGACAGAGCTAGACTCTCTGCTCCACCAGCCCAGAATGGGTTGGCAGGTCCCAGCTTTTGTTTGAATTTTTCCACCTCCAAACAATTCACGAAGGCAGGAAGAGCCGCTGCGTGTGACGTGGTGAAGGCTTTTGCATTGGCATGGCCAGTCAGATGGCACCAACAGCAAAAGCATCTCCTGAGACCCACCCCCAGAGAATCAGTCCAGGGTGAGTGAGGGGGGCAGCACTCAGGGAGCAGCCAGCGTGCCATGGCTTTATTCTCAGAGCAGAGGCAGAAATCTGATTGGCTACCATCCTGCCTTTTTTGGTCCACCACACGGTGCCCTTTTCCTGGTTTGCTAAGCAAGGGACTGCAGGGCAGGCAACAGCCTGAGAAGCCAACGCATCTTCGAAGCTTCTGCCTCGCTGCACTTAGTCGTCCTTTCACTGCATCATGGCAGCGTGTGTTAGCCCACTGCACAGTCCTTGTGCACTAAACACCACGTGTTCTCCTGCCCTGAGCCCCGCTGGCTGTTCTCCTGCTGGGCAGTTCCCGGCATGCTCCCTGCTGAAGGCTAACCCACAAAGCTCTGTGTGTCCGTCCATTCTGCCCTCACCATAACCCAGACAGAACAGAGAGGTCGGTCAATTGCTCTTTAGCTGTGGTTTATCGGGATCATAGCCAACAATACTCATCCACTAGAAAGGGCATTCAGTCAGTGAGGAATGTCCTATACAGAACAGCCATTACAAAGGTATACTCCTGCCATTGAATGATGGCAGAGACCTCGGCTAACACCTTTATCCTCGTCAGATTCAAGCTGGACGGAGCCAGAGCAGGGGCCCAAGATTGCAAACAACTGGCAGCACAAGGTCACAGCCTACAGAATCCCGACATTGTTCCTCGGTTGGCATCATTAACCTAGTTTCAAAGCCCCTTGCACATAGTTAACCAGATAAGCAGCACACAGTTAACCCACAGAGTGTTTATCCTGGGTCATATTTTCCATGAAACGTTACTCAGCACAAATCCATCTATCACAAACGTTCCAGGACTGTGACATTAAATAATTGTCACATTTTTCTTCTGTAAAGATTAACATTTTTGCTAAGGTTGCAGAGCCCTTATTGAGCTATTAACGCCATCAGAAACGCCACACAATTGCCAAGGGATTAGCATGTCTGTGCAGCAGCCTGTTTTCCCTATTATATTACCCCGATGACAAGCAAAATCCTGCGGAATCAGCTGATAAGTCTCCCGCTCCTGGGAAGCTGGAGGCAGACAGTTGGAAGTTCTGTAATGCGGCTGTGGGAGAGAGTGAAGTTGGGCATCTCCGACTGCTTCGGGGAGCCATTCCTGGACCTGTACACAGAGGATGAAGGCCCTGCCCACACCTAGACCGTAGAGGTGAGGACTGGAGAACAATCCAGAATGTGGTTTTGTGCTATTAACAATACTCAAATCCTCATTCCCCCCCATAGCCCTCTATGGGTGCGTGGAGGAATGTTGGAGGCAGAAGCAGGATCTGTGTGTCATTGTTGCCCCCTAAGGAGAAATCTGGGTGCCTCCCCCCGCCACAACGCAGTGCTCCCCTGCAAGCCGAGAGCAGTTTCTGACTCTACACTGGCAGGGTGCACCTCTGTGCTGCTTCAGGGCGCTCCCTTGACTATGGCACCCCTGAGTGGTCGCCTGGGTGGCCCAGCCCTAAGGCCGGCCCTGCATGGAAATGGTGAGCCCTAGGGTGAACTCCAGCTCTGGGCACATGTGGCTGGGAGATGAACAGCAAAAGGACAGGTTAGTCCATCATTTTCCCACCACCTTCCCTTCCTCTTTGCACACACTAGCCCTGCTGCAGGAAAACTGGATATTCTTCTGGGTCTGCAGGTGCATTTAGCAGAGTTATCTGCTTCCCCATCTATGGCTAATTCAAGGTGATGACATTTATGCAACAGTAGTCCTGGTTTGCCTTTCTGCAACTCTTTTCATCTGAGGATCTCAATGCACTTCGTAAGCATTAGCTAAGCCTCACAACACTCCCAGTAAAGTATTGCTATCCCTATTTTACAGGTGGGCAAACTGAGGCACAGAGAAGTGACTTTCTCCAGGTCGCACACAGAGTTTTGGAAGAGCTGGGAATAGAACTCTGGAGCCTGGATTTAAGTCCCCTGCTCTAAGCCCATACAGCCCACTCCCCTCCCTGAGCAAATAATAAAAGACGAGATTTGTGAACTGTGTCTGGGAGGGGAGGAGCTTGGAAGGAAGATGACAGAGACACCTGAGCACAGGTGGGACTCCAGCTTTCCCCAGTCGGTTGGACTCCACCTGTGCAATGCGCTGCAGACGTGTAAACCGCCCTGCTATCAGTTATCTGAAAGATGGTGACATCGTGCTAACGAGGCGGCCAGGTCCCAGCCTGTGCAGTGGGTCCAGGGAAGAAGCTGAGAAGGGGAAGGAGGAAGGATTTCTGGAGGAGGAGAGAGCACATTGCCCCAGAGTTGGAGAGACAAAGGAGGGGCCAGGATCAGAGAAGCAGCACCAGTGGGTCCTGGGAAGGGAGGCAGGGTACAGGGGAAGTTTTGAAAACCAAGAGGACAAATGGGAACTGATTTTGGAAATGGCTGAGAAACCAGAAATGACAGCAGAACCCACCTGGGGTGCACTGGGATTTCCAGCTAATGGTGCAGTAGAAGGGAAGTTCTGAGTCATTGCAATATGTCTTGAGGGGCCAAGTGCTGAATGCTGGAATGAAATGATTTGGTGGGAGGTAATTGATCATTAGGGCAGGTCCCGATACATGTCAGTCCCTGGCCTGCTGGTACAGAGAGGGTCACCAATCCACATGGCTTAAGAGGGGATGAAAGCCTTTCGGCAAAGCATTTAAACACATGGTTATGTCTGTCTCTATTCAGCAAAGCTTTCAAGCACATACACGCTTTGCTGAATAGGGATCGATTGCTGAGTCAGGATCTTTATCTTACAAAAGTGCAGCGCGAGAGGGCAGAGGCAAAGCCCGGGCCCAGCGTGCTCCTAGTAGGATTGCTACATGGCTGCTTGCTGGCACGGCATTTGCCACATTGGGAAGACGGTATTTTTGTGTCGTTGCCCCTATAGGATTAGGATTTCCTGGTAATTTTTTTCATCAGCTCAGCACATACTCGATCTGATGAATAGGGCAACATAAAGAAAAGACTTCGTCTTCCCAGGGAGTGACAGAGCAGGCAAGAGTGCTGATACAGCGAGCTGCGTGATGTAAGTCACTGGCAATGGGGTATTTGGCTGCTCTCCTCTTGCACCAGAGGAAAATGTTCAATTTTTTTCACCGGGGGCTATAGCTGGGATAGAAAATAAAAGAGTTTTGGTGCAGGTGACCAGGTGGCAGGTGGGAGGGAGGCTCACTTCTAAAAGAGGGTTTCCTGAGACCCTAAAGTCCAGAAGGACAAACATGAAGGAGCCAGTAGGAACAATCGCTGTTAGTTTATCGACACGTAAGGCTCATCTCACTGCAACAGAGCCCGGGCATTCCAATCCAAACCCCCTGATGAAATTAAGGAGATGGGGCAATTCACCCAAAGCCCAAGCGCCATTCGGCCCAAAGAAATGTGAGCTTTGTCTGGCATCCAAAGGCACAAAATGTTTAATTAAATCTGTTCTCTGGCAATTTTGAGTGCCTCTGTTTTTAGGAGCCCGTCTTGAGACACCCGAGCAGGGGGGCTCAGCATTTCCTGAAATTTTGGCCCTTTTTAAAGTGTCTCAAAATTGCCAGTTGCTTTTGGAAATGTAAGTGATGGTGGCACTATTCCCTTCCAGATGCAGGAGGTAGGGACACCAGGTGTCTTTGCTAATTGCTGCAAGGAGCAACAGTTTAGCCTGGAAACCTTCTAGGCCAGAAATATACATTCTGCAGTCTCAACAAGACTTTAATGGGGATTGTGTAGCGGGTAGGCTGTAGATGCACAGGGGCGTTCGACAAAATGGTCCAGTGTGTTTCTCTGGCCCCACTTTCCACAACAGCAGTTCAGACTAAATAATAGAGACTGCATCCAGTGGCTGGGTGTGTTGGCTGAGTATCATGCACGGTACAGCCACCAATCCCATCAGGATTTATTTGAAACAACGTCAGCAGGAGCGAAGCAGATCTGGAAATCACCCTGCACATGAGACACACTGGCTAGGTGTTGTGTTTCTTTCCAAGAAAAAGATCTCAAAGCCTCAGGAACTGTCTAGTGTCTGCTAACAATAAGTGGACCGGATTAATTCAACAGCTATTTATGCCAATCAAAAAATGCCAGTAATATGAACGGTGCCATCCCATGACTCATTTTTCCCTCGTAAAAATGACTGGACACTTTTATTTGTTTCACAAATTACAAGACCTCTTGTTTCCAAGTACACTTCCCACACGCCTTGCATAAGCCTGGCTCTAGTACAGACCTATCTGTGGTGACAGAATGGCAAGAAGGGGAGCAATAAAAGGGATTGAAAGAGGTGAGGACAGCCCCCAGGCAGAACTGGAACTCGGGGACAAGTGGACACAGCTCTTCAGACACAAGGTACAGTGATTTTGGAGAAGCCCGGGGCAGGCAGGGGAATGGGCACTAGGCACCATGCCCAGAGATTCTGGGCCCCTCTCTCAGCACGGAGCCGTGGCTTGGGTCAGGTTCTGAGCATGAATCCAGCCAGCAGGAAATGTGCCCTAAAGAGACATTGGGCTTGTCTACCACGCGACAGCCTTGTCGCTAAACGCTCTTTGTCAGCACTTTTGCCGACAAAATACTTCCAGCCCCGTGAGCGGCGTTAGTTTTGTCGGCAGGACAAAGCCGCGTTCACACTGCCACTTGTGTTGGCAAAACTTTTGTCGTTTGCTGGGGGTGGGGTGTTTAAGTACCCGTGAAAGACAAAAGTTTTGCTGACAACTTCGCAGTATAGACATAAGAGATCCTAAGAGAGTCAATAGGAGAAATCAAGGATTGATGAAGTGGGCTTTTAAGTTAAGAATGAGAAGCATGCGCCCCACCTTTCAGCAGCCCAGAATGCAACTATCTCCCCTCCCCCCATCACTCCCTAGGCGAGTGGGATCCTGATGGGGGAAATGGAGACCACACATTTTCTTCTCTCACTCTATATTTTAAGCTGCCGTTCTCTCCAGTTAACCCCGGGAACTGCCTTATCCATCTTGGTTTTATCTCAACTTGCAGACAGCAAATATTTAGGGGCTTTCTGCAAGGTTCTGACCTCCAAGAATGTTCTTTCATTTTGCCTTTCATAAACAAGATAACAAGCTGGAGCGCAGGCCAGCCAGCTGGGGAGGGATATCTGAACCTCGCTGGGTAAAGCTGGCAGCGTTGCCGGGCAAGCTCCCAGAGCGGGCAGGCCCCTCTGTCCGAGGAGGGATCCAGGAGCTGTAGGTCTCCAGAGGTGTCAGGCTGCAGAAAAGGCATATTTCTGAATGTACAGAGCAGTTCGCAGATTCTAAATCAGGGTTATTTTTCAGCAGCAAGATTGTGAATGTTTCTTTTTACTGCTGCATTATTAATAGGTGAATAGAATAAACGGAATGGAAGCGTTTTCCAGGGTAGCCTCGTGTGTCCAGTGCATGGGCTGCAAGCCCGAATACGTTACAATG
This sequence comes from Malaclemys terrapin pileata, assembly GCF_027887155.1. NCBI lineage: Eukaryota > Metazoa > Chordata > Testudines > Emydidae > Malaclemys > Malaclemys terrapin. The sequence goes on along the minus strand of NC_071526.1, from coordinate 18,832,574 downwards.
CTTGTGAGAGACAGACTGAAAGTGCAATGTTACCGCCTCAGAGGGGCAGTGGTGAAAGCAGCTCAGAAACACGCAAACGGGGAAGGAGTTGGGAAAGCCCAGAGGAGATAGCGAGGCTTGAGAGGCGGGCTAGGGAGATGGTCAGCTTTAGGCCACAAGTCTGGACGCGGCTCCGCTCAGTAGCGACCTGTATCTGCCAGCTGAGCAGGGACTGCGTGAAATAAGTTGGTGGTTTCCACTGATCTCCTAGTGGACACAGGTTCACCTCCAGTACCAGGTTTACAATGGTTCCATGGCGCTCGGCCCACACTCAGAAGGGACCCCGGCTCCCCTGCCCCTCCCGCTTCACCTGTGCTCCCCCCTGAGGCCTCGCTCACCACTCGCTCCTCTCTGCCCCCTTCCCTCCATGTGAGCGGCAGGCAGGCAGGACCTCAGGGTGGAGCAGGATGCAAGGCCACAGTCCAGGCACCAGGCCCCACAAAAGGTTAATCCAGCCCTGCCACATCACAAGACCCTCCATCACACTGCTGGCAATGCCAGCAGAAGCCCAGGCACCTGCGTTACACACGTACTGGTCTCTGAGGGCTGGTTGTCTCTAAAGAGATGTGCTGGAGGGCACCCATAAGCCTGCCTAGTGCTGATCTAAGGCCACCACCCCTGGCAGAAGGATGTGCTGTGCATCAGTAAAAGGGAGCCCATCTTGGGCAAAGAACATGGAGGGTCAGAACATCTTTGGACTATCTGATGCTGAGGCCTGGGGCTAGAACTATCCCACAAGCATCTGTGGGAAGATGCTAACCCTATTGCATGGGCAACAAGGGATGGATCACTTGACAATTACCTGTTCTGTTCATTGCCTCTGGGGCACCTGGCACTGGCCACTGTCGGAAGACAGGACACTGGGCTAGATGGACCTCTGGTCGGACCCAGTATGGTCATTCTTATGTTCTTATATGTCCAAAGAGTTCCGGAGGCTTTTTTAAACCTCATTTGGGAGCTGCCTGGGGCCTGTCCTGGAGAATTTGCTGCAGTTTCAGATTGACACTTGTCTCTGTTTTAATCCTGGGAAAGCAACGGGGCTCACAATGTTTATCCTTTGAGGTAAAACATCAACCTCCTGGAAATTTTGATTAAAAAACAATATGGGACTAGAGCATCTTGTGTTTTCTCCCTGATTCGTTTCACAATATGCCAGACAGCATGGCTTGAGTTAGGGCTTTGGCAGCGGCTTTTATCATGATGGATATAGTGGAGGATGGAAAAGAAATTTGGTTATCAAAGGATGCCAGGACTCAACTTCCTACACATACACTTAATAATGGAAAATTTCTCCTTTAAAGGGCTCCTTAGAGAAAGCCCTGGTCATCACAGAATACACAAGCTAAATTAGATTACCTTTTAATAGTGGAGCACTCAGTCCCCACCCTAGTGCAACAGTGAAAGCATGTTTTCTGTTAGACAAAAGCAGCCCCATTTCCAACCAGAGTTCTCAGTGCTGCAATGCAGAAGGTAAATTAAAACTAAACAATTCTGCAGCTCGGCAGACAGAGGCACTGAAAAATGCTTTCATGCTTGTGGTAGCTTTCTAGCTGCTATTATAGTCACTGGAATATTCTCCCTCCACATCATAAACCAAAAGGCAACCCCGAGGAATCAAATATCTGTGTATTCCCTGGGAATAAAATTTGGACGTAGCTTGCAATGCAATAAATGAAGTTTGTTCAGCATAATCAGGCCCTTCCACAGGGAGAAAAGCTACAAAGCAACAATCGGCTACACTGAGAACACAATCTGCCCTGTCCACGCACTCCTCACACGTTTCCGAACTCCAACGGCACATGCATGGAAACAACAGGCAACGAGTTTTTTAAATTACCGGCGGTGGGTGTGGGTTCAGTGGCACAAAGGGGAGTTAGAGACACAGCTCCTAACTGTGTTTTGTTCCTTCAAATTCCACTCCCCTCCTCGGGAATATTATCCCTGTTTGTCACACGTGTTGTGTAGCAACATGCAGTATAGACAATGCTTGGCACACAGTGCTCACACTCAAGCTCTGCCTTCCGGGTTGGAAGTTTTTACCAGTTTACCCATTACGGCCCAGATCCTTAGCTGACATAAGCTGGGGCTGCTCTGTGCCGAATTACACCAACCGAGGAACGGGACCCAGATGGGTCGGTCATTTCTCTCAAGGTGGTAAAAGCCTTCAAGATGGCTGAGATATTATAAAAGCCATATAAGCAAGCCTGTGGTGTGTGGACACCATTTTAAGTCTGAGCACTGTGCACTGTATTTTATATAAAAGATATTATGTAGGGTTACCATACGTCCGGATTTTCCCGGACATGTCCGGCTTTTGGGGGTTCAAATCCCCGTCCGGGGGGAAATCCCCAAAAGCCGGGCATGTCCGGGAAAATCGGGAGGGAGGGATGGAGGGCTCGGCCGGGGCCGGTGCGGGGCCGGGGGCATGGTGCCGGGCGCGGTGCCGGGCCGGGGTAGCGGGGGGTGCGCCGGACTGCGGGGCCGGGCGGGGAGCCGGTCCGGGGTAGCGGGGGGGGGGGGTGCGCCGGGCTGCGGGGCCGGGCGGGGAGCCGGTCCGGGGTAGCGGGGGGTGCGCCGGGGAGCCGGTCCGGGGTAGCAGGGGGGGGTGCGCGGGGCCGCGGGGCCGGGCGGGGAGCCGGGGGTGCGCGGGGCCGCGGGCCGGTCCGGGGTAGCGGGGGGGGGGGTGCGCGGGGCCGGGCGGGGAGCCGGTCCGGGGTAGCGGGGGGGGGGGTGCGCGGGGCCGCGGGGCCGGGCGGGGAGCCGGGGGTGCGCGGGGCCGCGGGCCGGTCCGGGGTAGCGGGGGGGGTGCGCGGGGCCGTGGGGCCGGGCGGGGAGCCGGTCCGGGGTAGCGGGGGGGGGGGTGCGCCGGGGAGCCGGTCCGGGGTAGCGGGGGGGGGGTGCGCGGGGCCGGGCGGGGCCGGGCGGGGAGCCGGGGGTGCGCGGGGCTGCGGGCCGGTCCGGGGTAGCGGGGGGGTGCACGGGGCCGCGGGGCCGGGCGGGGAGCCGGTCCGGGGTAGCGGGGGGGTGCGCCGGGCCGCGGGGCCGGGCGGGGAGCCGGGGGTGCGCGGGGCCGCGGGCCGGTCCGGGGTAGCGGGGGGGTGCGCGGGGTCGCGGAGCCGGGAGCCGGTCCGGGGTTGTGGGTCCGGGCTGCCGGGGGGGTGCGCTGGGCCGCGGGGCCGGGAGCCAGTCCGGGATAGCTGAGGGGGTGCGCTGGGCCGCAGGGCCCGAGCCGACCCAGGCTGGAGCCGCCGGGGGGGCCAGCCTGGGCCGCGCCTCCTCCCCCCACACACACACCCCCCTTACCTGCTTCAGGCTTCCCGCGAATCAAATGTTCGCGGGAAGCAGGGGAGGGGGCGGAGACTTTGGGGAGTGGGCGGGGCTGGGGGCGGGGCCGGGGCCCGTGGAGTGTCCTCCATTTGGAGGCACAAAATATGGTAACCCTATATTATGTCCCCCCCACCCCATCCTGCCAGTCCTAATGTCGGGCATTCCCCGTGGGATTTTCCAGAGCATCTAATGGCACTAGAAACACAGACCCCATTGAAAGTCAGCAAGATTTGGGCTCCTTATTCCCTTCCATTGCTTGGAAATCCCGCCCTGGAATTCATGTAGGGGGTGCCCCGACATCTTGTGATGTAGCCAATTCATAACAGCACGAATGAGCGCACGGCATGCTGGGAAGAGGAGCTGCGCGGGGCTGGCATCACGGGTAGACCCTGGTGAGGCGGGAGGGGGGAAGGGGATCTGGTTCTGTGATGTATTTCTCAGAGAGCAGGATGCAGAACGAATGCCTTCATTCTTCCAGCCACAACCCCTGTGCTCCACAGGCCTCAACAGTGCCTCTTCCCCGCTGGGGCCTGGCCTGACCTAGCACTGACTCGCTGCAGAGACTGTGTCTCAGCCGGCTCCTTCTGGCCCCGGTGCCACTGCCCAGTTGTTCTTACTGGCTGAGATTTAGTCAAAGCAGTTCCTTTCGTAGCTTCTGGTCATTGCGCCTAAGGCCGGGAATAACCCCATTCCCCTGCTCACACTGTTCTCCTGCAGGCATTTTACCCGGGTATAAATACTTCACACAGTGACACATCTATTTTAAGTAGACCGCGGGTGATAAATGTCACCTCGTGAGACGTGAGGTAGAGGTCCCCCCGCAGTGGTGCTGCCTGGGTTAGCGCCGCCTCTGCCCAGACAGCAGAGCCCAGCATGCCCCGAGCTAACCGGCTGCAGGGCAGGGGCTGCGGACCCCCGTCCACACCAGAGTGCAGCCCCCTCTCTCTTTACCGCCCGAGTCAGGCCTCCTGAGACTGAGGTCACAGACAGGGTCGTTCGCACTAAAGGATGGGATCCCACAGCTGTTTACACTTCCGGCGGAACCGTCATTTGGGGTCTTCGTTATCCATGGTTCCCCACATCTGGGACGTGTTGGGTTGGGAGCACTAATTCCATTCCACTACCCCCAGCCGCTTCAGGGGCTAGAGCTAGTGTGTTTTTTTAATGTTGAAAGAAGTTTCTTTCTTTAATTATTATTACTGTGGTGGCTATTCTCACTGCCCTGGGAAATGACAGCCAGAAATAGTAACGTTGCCGAGAGTGACTGAGAAGAGAATGGGTAAGAATGGAGGCCGTCATGCTACTCGAGTAATGGTTACCAATCCTGCTATGGGACAATACCAGTGCACTCACCAGGGTCTCTCTGGGATCGCAGCCGAATGGGCTGCGTTACTTCGCTTTCCATGGGACAAACTGCTCAGTCTGCTGCATGCCCCCGAGCTTCAGTGGGGTTGCGGAGGAATAAGCAGGAGCAGGATAAGCCTTTGAGGGACCATGAGAGCAGCTCTGATGTTGGCTTCTCTTTCCCCTTCTGATGTTTCATGTGTCTGGAGCAGGGCAGGCTGGGAGGGAGAAAGGAGTTTGTGCCCCCTTTACCGCAATGCCATTGGCACCTTCTGCTTCTGGCTCCGGACAAAGCCAAGAGCACGCTGGCGGTGCAAGCTAACTTTCACAGCAATTCAGACTCATCCGTGTTCTCCACACTCTGCAATGGATGAGCACAGAGCCAGGTTTATATTAACATGGTGTCAGAGTTTCCTTGGTCCTTGGATTGAGCTCTCTGCCCTCCCTTCATGCCACACCCTCACCCTGCAGACAAACCCGTTTGTTTCTGTCAGGAGGATCAGGCCTTGACTCTGGTCCAACCTCCGAGAGGTTTTGGAAATGGTTCAATACTCTACAAGGGATTTGGGGGCATTTTTTCCTGACAGTAATTTATTCTGTGCCTTCCGAGAAGCCAACACGTCTCAGAGAATCGGTGAGGAACCAATGAAAAGAAACGCTTTGAAGGTACCAGCTGGGACATTACAGAGAGGAGAAAGAAGGCAAAACACTTCTGTTAAAAGGCAGAAAAGAGGAGACTAAACGAGGAGGAAGGTGCTCCAGAGGGTTAATTTGCAGAGTCCTTGTCTCTGGGGTTAAATGTGGTCTAAAGTACAGGCTTCATGGTCTCCCCAGCCTAAAATCTGCAGGCCATTTGGCATGCTTGGTAGAACTCCACATAGGCCAGCAGTGGACGAGCCGGGGGGCAGCAGGCTGAAGGTCAGGAGGGAGGCGTGTGAGCAGAGTTGTGTGCGTGGCAGCCGGTGAGGCTGCTGTGGATGGTGCAGGTCAGCACCGAGACGCTGCAGTGAGAGCACTCTTCCAGCGGCACTGTCTGCAGGAAGCTTTATTGGAGGATCACGTTCATGAGTCAAAACCCCGCCCCGAACAGCGATGAAAATAAACTACAAAGGGGGAAAACCCCCACTCGAATGTGCTGAGACGTCAAGAAACCGGAGCCCCGTCGAGGGACGTTTCAGCTCTCCCTTCCAACCAGTTCTTTCATGGTGGGGACCCGCCAAGGACAATGGACTCGTTACGTTTGTTGATCACGGTCCTAACAACGGAAGGGGGTGAAAGAAAAACGCTTCTCTCAGAGGCAGAACGAACAGGAACCGCAAGCCATTTTTAAAAACACTGTAAGTAAGTGCTGGGACCTGAGTGCAGGGGTACAGGAGAAGCAGAGAGATGGAGGGAGACACCTCATGGTCCCCCCCTCCAGACCCTCCCCTTCGGGTTGCTATTTATAAATAGGCCGTTTCAGGGATATCCTAGGAATGGAATTAGCTGCAAGAGGGGCTGCATCAAAACTCATGGCACTAGCAATGCTGCTCCTTCTGCTTCCCCTGTGCATGGAGCTGGTGCCTGGCTCCTCACTGGCAAATGCTTTGTCACTCCATTGGCCTGATTACGAGGACTGCTAACACCCTGATTCTTGCGCCAGCTTCCCTTGCCTGGCCCTTAGCCGGGATGGAAACATGGCATCAGTCCAGCGTTATGTGCCAATAACCCCCATTAACTCGCTGCCTCTCCTGCAAATGGAGCGGCAATGGTAACAAGACTTAACCCTCCAATAGCACTTTATAAACAACCCACTTCCCACTCCTCTGCGGCCAGGGGAATCTATGACCCCACCCTTCACAGATGGCAAAGGAATGTTAAGTGTCTTGCCCAGGGTCACTCTGTGTCAGTGGCACGTGTGTCTGTGACTGAACGGTGCATTGCACAGTAATTAATAACAACGACAACACCACACACACCCCTTCGTACCTAAGAGGATATTGGGTTTCCTTTGCCCAGGAATAACCACAGGCAATTAACAGACTTAAAATCTCCAGCCCCAGTAGCTGGTGCATCAGAGGAAGGAAGAGTTAACAGGTAGCATCACTGTCAGATGTATTGTTCCTCCTCTCTGGTGTCAGGACAGAGAAGGGTTTTGGTCCCAAATCAACTGGCTTGGCGGTCCCCCAAGCTGTCACCATCTGGCCCTCCCTGAGAGAGCATGCTCTCTGGGGAGTGGAGCTGGGGAGGTCCCCAGAGCCAAAGTACTGGTTTGCTTCAAGGAATCTGCAATATCCATCCTGCCGCAATTGGTAACAATATTGGGATTAAATTAGCTTTCCTGAGCTGCAGAGAGGTCAGTGCGCAAGGCCGCAGTTAATCCAGCAGGCCAAAGAGAACAGAAGCCTCTTTGCATTGGGAAAGGAAAACAAAGGGTCTGTTTGCAATACGCAGGGCTAATTCAAACAGTATTCCTCAAACACTGGGAGACAGGCCTTCCGAGCAAATGAAAAACCAGAGTTTCCAAATGCAACCTCAGCCATACAAGAGTCAGCAAGGCCCCGGGCCACATGCAGCACTGAGCCAAGTAGCCAAATGCCTCACAGAGCTGGATGTACCCCAGTGTATGTGCCCCCACAAAAGACACTGCATGTCCTACCCACTACATTGCATCTGAGGTGTAAAGAGCAACATCAGCTTTCCCAGTGCCCACAGACTTGAGCTGCTCCCCTCAGCACTGATTTGCAGCTCTACATCAATACATGGGCATAGAACCTTTCTCAGTGGAAACAAGCCATGCTGTTCTACACAAGGAAAGAGGTATCGCCTCCCCAAATCCAGGTCAGAGCGTCCTCAGGGAGCAGGGGACACACAGACACCAACGGCTTTCTGAAGAGTGGGGGCATTTTAAAATCAATGTGTAACGTCGATGGAGCTACACCAATTTGCACCCGCTGAGGATCTGGCCCTTTGTTTTGCAAAAAAGTCTTTTGTCTGGGGGCAGTTTTTACTAGTCCAAAATCCCACTGTTACTAACAGCTTAGCCCAATAGTCTCAGCAAAAAAAACAGCATATTCCCCATTGACATAGTAGTGCAATGCTCCAAGGCAAAATCCACTTTGAAATTGCAGGCAAGATACATTTCACAGCAAAACCCAATGGGCAACATTCTGCTGCAAAAAAACATATTTGTAGTAACCTGTTTCAGATGCTTAAGGAGCTGGAAAAATAGAAAACTGCCTCTGTGGTTCTGTGGCAGAGATACGAATCTCCTGTCTTCTTTTTCACAGATATTCATGTCTAAAACATCAGCCTGTTTGCCCCCCGTGCATGAGCCTCCACCGCAGCTTGCGCAGGTTGTGTTAAGAATGTGATAGTTATTTCTGCAACTGGAGCCGTTGTTTATGTAATAAGTCAGGCATTCAGGATAACTATATTACTGGGGACCGTGGACCGCAGGTGTTCAGATATATTAAAAACAAATGCCCAGCCTGTCAATCATTCGACATGAGATAATCATTTTGAAAAGGAAACCTTTGTGTTATAAGGCGTGCAAGAAATGCCAGATCCAAGAGTCTAGGTTTCCAACTGAGTCAGCCGTTTTCAAGCGCATCCTTTCAGACCATATTCTTCCTTCCCTTCTGGTCTCCTTTTCTACGGTTATTTTGGCTTATATTTTGAGAGATATTATCAAAGGCGGATGTGGAGCCGGGGATGGGTAATACACCTTTTCTGCCAGTAACGGAGTGCCAGTCAGAGACCTGCAAGCACTACTGCATGCCTGTATGCAACGGGTTGAAATCAAACTACGATATGCTTTATTGGGTGTAGTGTGCAGATGCTGGTGGACCTGTGATAGACCAGATGATCTGGTGGGCCTTTGCCAGCCCTAGCTCTATGACTCTAGTGCAATCAGAAGTTTATTAGGTTCAAGGCAGGAAACTGTGGGTGGAATTCTACAGCCTGTGCTGTGCAGGAGGTCAGACGAGACAGTCCCTTCTGGCCTTGAATTACAGTGAAAGACTTAGGAAGCTCAGTCGAAGAGAAGATGAGGCGCTGATTTGATGACAGTCTATAAGCACCTTCATGGGAGAAGCTTTCTGATAGCACAGGGCTATTCAGAACGATAACCAGTGGCTGGGGGCTGAAGCTAGATAAGGTGCAATTTTTTAACAGGGTGGGGAATTAATCCCTGGGGCAGCTGACTTGGTGACGTGGCGTATTCGCTGTTTGGAGCCTTTAAATCATGATCGGGCACCTCTTTCTAAACAACATGCCCCAGGCTCAACCAGAAGCTACAAGTTTGATGCAGAAATCAGGAGGTGAGATTCTCTGGCCTGTGACGATCATAATGGCCTTAGAATCTATAAATATACGACCAAACAGATAAACTACCTGAGCGACTCATTAACAGCAAGGCCAGGTTTGTGACCGAGGCGATACTTAGCTCCGGCATTCCTAGGGTAAGTCTTCTTTTGGTGTCACTGGAGTGTATCATCGGGAGGAACTCTGCTGAAGCCAACAGAATTACTCCAGGACAGAGCTGATGTAAGGGAGATCAGGATGGGCCCTAAACCCTTCAGTTCAGCACAAAAAAGGGGCGAGCTGATGGGAAACACAGAAAAAACATCTGGACATTTTTATGCTATTTTCTGTTGTCAAAATTTTGTCAAAATTTCAAAATTCAAAGAATTGGGAGCAGCTCCATCAATGGTCAGAACCCAAAAGCCTTTTAATGAGCATTTAGCCCGCAGGGGCAGCTGTTGTTAGTCTGGTGGGTTTTGCTGGCAGGAGTGCCTATTAGTCTGGGGCTTTTTGTCAGTTTTTTGTTTGTCTTGTCAAAATTAAAAACTTTGTCACAATATCGAATTTTGTAATCTGGTGCCCAGCTCCAAAACTGGCTCTGTGTCTTCTCCACTCACACAGTTGAAGGAAAACAAAGCAGCAAATTAGCCGCCTATCAGAGAGAGGAGAAATGTGGGATTTAATTCTAGATTTATAGCGGCCAGAGCTAAGACAGCATTTAGTGCGATGTACTGTCGTGTGCAAGGATATGTCCCATAGCAAGGGGTCTAGGGAGCACCTCTCTGACCTGGCTGGATCTGTTCCACTGCTAATTCCTGGTGTGTCCAGTAGCCCTGTTCCTAGGGCTGGATTGTCAGAGTTTCCATTATCAAGCTCTATCTTCAGGGGTTTATTGCTCAGCCGTAAACATTTGCTCCAGGCTGAAACTTGATCTATAGTTGTCGGCTGGGAACGGCAGTGTTTTCAGAAAAAAAGAAAAGAAAAGAAAGATTTGGCTCTTCTGTGCAAGTGTAAAAAGATTAAACCTTTAAAACAAACAACACCCAAGACATTTTCATGCAACGTAGTGAGTAAGACTTTTAAACATTTCCCATCCCATGGACTAAGTCCTTTGGTCCCAGAGGGGGATTTATGGACATTTAAGAATTTCATATAATAAAATGTTAAATAGGTGAAGAAATAGACAAACGGTCTAACACAGAAAACGATAACAATGAGCATGTGGCATCTTTGCAGTTGTCTTCACGTTACCAAACCCGCCTGTGGGGTAGCTGTTATTACCCTCTTTTACAGCTAAGGAAAGTGAGGCCTAGAGAGGGTAGGTGATGGACTCAAACTCAGGATGAATTTCACCCCTCTGCAGAGGGCCAGCAAAAGGACTTGGATCGGTACCTTTGCGCAGGGGTGATTTTCACCTACAGCCTGTCTACTGCTCAGCCACTCCATTGGATGAGGCTGCCTCTGGAAAAGTGGTTTTGATGTATATCCAAGTGACTATAATGCAAAGGAAAAGCCACACAGAAGTTGACCCTTCTCCCCAAATTCCTCTTGATCAGTCTCCTTGTCTTCATGTCTAAACCCACATGAGCACGGTGGAGAGAGATATTTCAAGACTTTTGTGGGTTTGGATTGACACTTTGATAGGCAGGGTCTGCAAAGGGGCTTTGGAGGTTTCTTCTCCAGCCCTTCCAGGAGCCGGTATTTTAAAGAAAAGATTTTTAGACAGTAGAAAACAACTTTGGAATCAGTAAGCACCCCGCTCTGGTTATTTCTAGTGGCTTGGCTTCAGCCAGCCAGTGGCACACAGTTCAACAACTAGGGGAAGAACTGGGCAGGCAGAAACTCCTCTAATGAAACCCGAAGGCTCCGGGCTTGGGTCCTTGGGCCAGCTTTGCCGCAGCTCACACATTTTTGGCAAACGAAGGCCGTGTTTTGTTGGCTGGGCTTTGGGCGACCTTGGAACCAAGTCCCTCAGCACAAAACTGAGTTTGGGGTGAGTTTTGGCAGCATTTGAGGTGAGCCTGAGGCCAGTTCAGGGTGTCAGTTGTACATAAAAGTTGGCCACCTTGAGCGGAGGTTTGCTCTGGATTGGGGCAGCAGAGGGGTGGGGGGGATTCACGGGAGTCCACAGGTTCCTAAGTTACTGAGCTTCATGAAGGTCTGGCTAGACATCTAGCCCTAGCCCATCCCATGGAGCCTCGCTCTTATAAACCATGTCCTGCAAATCCCTGGTGCTCGCCGGGGAGCAATGCAATGAGCAGAGCGGCTAGGGGACCTTGCACCCCTGGTTCAGAATTTCCCAGCTTGTCCGAGTTTTATCAGGATGGTCGTGTTGGAAAGACATTCCCATTTCACTCCCAGACACTTAGCCCGTCGGTGCCTGTGCATGGGTCAGTTCTCCTCTGGGCCACACCAGAGAGCCATCCCCACTTCTCCCCCACCTCCAGCAGATGATGCACCCACAGGCTCTCACCCTGGAAGCTGTGAGCAGGCCTGAGGGCTGCCCTGCCCATAGACACACATGGGGGTAATGTTGTTTCTTATTTTCCAGCCTCTTTCTCTGAGCGCTCTGTGGTGAGTCACCCTGTTTGGCTCTGATAATATGTCACCGACGCCTGCACCATCCCTAGGAGATGGAGCATTGCTCATTAAAGAAGAATTATGGCCTCTGCTTAAGTGGATCTTATACCTAAAATAAATACTCAAATGTGTCCAAACAGCTTAAAATGTCAACTCGCTTCCCTGGGAAGAGCAGAGCCATCTGGAGTCAACCGTTATTACAGCTAATGGAATGGAGAAGGGGGTCTAATCACCGCCCAGCACCAAAAGGGAAGGGATGCTAACAGTGCATGTGAAAACGCCTCCAACCCACGTGAGTAGCACAGGAGAAAACCCTGGCCAGGCTGGAGGGGATGGGCTGGGAAGTCTACCACGCACTGTCTGACTGACCTCTCGACAAGGGCGACTCTTCTGCTTCAAATTAACCTTGTCCCACAAAAGCAATCTCATCTCCCTACCGCTGTCACTGGGGACCATTTTCCTGAGAACAAGCTGTGCCAGTCCTGAGAGATTCCTTGCCCCCGGTACATGCTTTGGGACCATGACATTTCACCCTGTCCCTGCTGCATCCTGCAAAGGGTCAAAGCCTGGAGCCAGGGTGCTGCACTGCTGCTGCTCTGTGCTTCTCCAACATCTACTGGGTAGCGAAGGGGACTGCATGGAGCAGGGAAGCCCTTTTCCTGCTGCTGAGGCGTGAACACCCATGGCAGGGGGCCAGGGACGGCCCACAACATTTTGGCACCTGAGGCAGGGAGCTCAAATGACACCCTCATGACCCCTCGCTTGGGCTAAAACTTTGAAAGGTCTCAATTCTGCCTTCTTCCTGTTCTACTCCTCTCATGGTACTGCTCTGCTACCTACCCCTAATGGAGAACTAACAACTTAAAATGCCTTGTTCAAAAATTTTAAGTAACACTTAACTTTCAAACGCCTGAACAGCAAATGTAACTTTTCTTGTCTGCATAGTAAACACTGGCATTTTTATCTCTTTGAATAATCAAAGTGGTGCTTTTCGTGCCTTCTTGGTTGCAAAGATTTGAACTGCTTCCTGAAGGTCCACAGTCTGGGCCAGCTCATGCTCTACTGAGATGGTTGCAAGGCCGACTAGCCTCTCCTGTGTCATTGTGGAGCGTAAATGTGTTTTTATTAACTTCAGCTTGGAGAAGCTGCATTCTCCAGTGGCAACCGTTACAGGAGGTGTTAAAAGTATGCGCAGAGCAACAAAAGCATTTGGAAAGAGGGTGGTCATCTTATTTGTGCACATATATTCCAGGACAGCCTTTGGAGTTGATCCTGCTGAAATGTATCTTGAAAGGGCTTTCAGTTCATCACCTAAATCACTTGCATCAATATCGCGCATGTCATCATGTGTCAACACTGCCTCTAGTGCCCTGCATTGCTGGTGTAGGTCTTCTTCAGGTAGAGTGAGGAGTTTTGGAATATCATATAATATCCCACATATACTGCTGTGTCCCTTGAGCTGCATGAAACGTTCTTCAACTGACTGTATTGGACAATCTAGCACCTGGTTAAATAATTCAACTTTGAATTGTTGTTTGGGGTCTTTTATGGGATTATCCCGTGCCTCGTAATCAAAATGTCTTCTTCTTCGGTGACTCTTGTATTCTTGAATGGGTGGGAAAATAGCGTCAGTGTGAAGTTCCTCTGCCAACTTTTGTGCACTCTTCAGAATGTTTTGAAATCCCTCATCTGACCGGTAAGACTGTAGGTATGACTTTGCTTTGTCCAGTTGTTCCATTGCTCCAGATATATCAAGGTCAACACCTTGAAGTCTCTTGCTTACAACATTTATTTCAAATAGTATGTCATGCCACAACACTAAGCCACACAGGAATCTGAAGTTATGTATGTTCCTGGTGATTCCATTTCCCTCTGCCACTGTTCTCCCATGAACAGTTCCTGTCATAGCATTATCCTCCATAATGGCATCATCTATCTTCCCAATTTGGTGTTTGATAGGTTTAATCGCCTCCACTCAACTTTCCCATCATGTGGCACTCAGTGGTTTCAGTGTCAGAGAGGATGTTCCCAGATGTTGCTTCAAAATTTGCCATCGATGAGTTGATGCAGAAAAAAATAATAGATGCTTTGAATTACATTAAAAAATTCAGCAGCCTCACTAGAAGCTGATGCTGCATCACTGACCAAGTTCAATGAATGAGAACTGCATGGGACAAGAAAAGCTCGAAGGTTTAACTGTGTGTCTGCACTCCTCTGTTCTTTCTTCACATGTTGGCACCATTATCGTAGCCCTGACCTCTCGTGTCAGCTATCGCAAGTCCCGTATCTTCCAGCTTTTTAAGAAGCACATTTGTCATACCAGCTCCTGTAGTATCATCAGTGTCAATAAATTCTAGAAAATGCTCTCTGACAGTCACCATTGCAGGGACATTTTCATTAGGTTCTGTTGTTGTTACAAAATGCACCATTAAGGTTATTTGTTCCGTATGGCTGATGTCAGGTGTACAGTCCAGAATAACAGAGTAATATCTTGCTGACTTCAGATCTGCCACAATCTTCTGTTTGACTTTTGTTTCCAGTAACTGTATGATCTCATTTTGAATTGTTTTTTCCAAGGTAGTGGTGTGTGTACATTTCTTGGGTGGTGACTCTTCTTAGATGCTCCTGGAATACAGCATCAAACTCAGCCATCAGCTCCACAATTTTAAGGAAGTTTCCATTATTTGGAACATACAGCTGATCTGAAGTGTCACGCAGTGCTAGGTTTTGGGTAGCAAGCATTCTCACAATGGCAATAAGCCTTTTCAGAACATTTTGCCAGTAAAGAGACTCTGATGCAATCTTCTCTTGATGCTGATCATCTATGGTGGCCTTTAACCGTAGTCTCATCTCAAGCTGTTTCCACCTATGGAATGCTCTCTGGTGATTTGCTGCCTTCTCATGGCATGCCAGATTTCTAGCCAGATTTTTCCAGTCCTTTGTTCCTGTAGAACCCAATGTAGCTGGAACATTAGACTGGAAAAGTTTGCAACAAAAACAGTATGCAGCATTCTGGATTTTTGAGTACATAAGCCATGGCCTCTCCACTTTGCCACCATTGGGGATTTCACTCCAGTAATGTGTTGGATGGAAACTTCTATTTTCATTGTCTTTGGGGAACATGAAGTTTTTCACTTGCTGTGGCCCATGCAGTACAAGGAAGTCCCTCAGGCTACTGCTCAAGTGGGTCCACAGTCCTGGATCATCTAGACTTAAGGAACTAAACCGAGCAGCAGCTGTTTCTTTCGCCTCCACCACACTCTTCTCTGATTACACTTTTCTTCAGGAATGTGCCTGGTTACACCCATTTGAGATGGAGATATGGATGCTGCAGTAGCTGCCAGGTCACCTGCACTCTGACTAACTGGAAGATCAGGCATCTCCTCACCACTCACATCCTCACTGGGGACGGAAGGTTCACCGTGAACATTTGTGTCTATGTATCTCAGGAGAGCTCCTTCCTGCTTAGATAGAAAAGCTTCCATTGCTTGCTTTCTTTTTCTGAATGCTGCCCCAGAGGGGCATTTTCTTTTTTCACTCAGGACTGCTGTTCTGTGCCAGCTAGAGTGGCTCTCAACACTCAATTGAAGGGGACAAATAAGCAGGCTGGTAGCAGGGCCTGAGTGAGGGAAGATACCAGCATCTTAAGGGCCTAACTGGCTCCTCCTACTTCAGTTGACTCCCTGTTCTCCTCAAGTGGGTTCAGGGAAGCAGCAGGAAACAGGAACCTCCCTGAGAAGCTGGTGTGAATCAGCAGCTCCTGCTGCTTTCTGTTATTCCCTCTCACCTTTTCTCCTGCCTGCCTGTGATGTCTCTTGTGCCCTCCTTCCTCCAGCACAGCACTCCACCATCTCTGTGCGTCTCGAGCAGAGAGAATACATATGCACCCGCAGCAGACACAATTTTCAACACTCTGGGTCCTAGTGGCGCCCCCCCCCCCCCCACACACACACAGTCTGGCCCCTGAGGCGGCCCCTCTGTTCGCCTCAGGGTAAGGCCAGCCCTGCGGGGGGTTTCCCCTTCAATGACAAATGTGACTGAATGAATCTAAGACATGGAGGCACAAACTCCTGAGGAAGGGGGTGGATCCCCCATCTATTGGTACCCTCAGATCCAGGCTGGCTGTCTTCTTGGATGATGCTTTAGTCCAGGGGTGGGGAACCTTTTTTCTATCAGGGGCCACTGACCCACAGAAAAAATCAGTCAAGGGCCACACACAGCCCCGTGGGGTGGGGCACAGAGGCTCGGGGCTTCCCCTAGGCTCTGGGGTGGGGCCAGAAATGAGGGGTTCCGGGTGTGGGAGGAGGTGAAGGCTGGGGCTGGGGGTGTGGGCTCTGGTGCGGGGTCTGGGAGGGAGTTAGGGTGCGGGAGGAGGTTCCGACCTGAGGCAGGGGGTTCTGGGTGTGGGAGGAGGTGAAGGCTCGGGGTTGGGGTGGGGGTGGGGCATCTGGGAGGGAGTTAGGGTGTGTGGGGGGTTCCAACCTGGGGCAGGGCATTGGGGTGGGGGTGCGGGATCTGGGAGGGAGTTAGGGTGCGGGAGGGGGTTCCAACCTGGCACATGGAGTTCGGGGTGCGGGCTCCGGCAGGGCAGCGCTTACCTCAGGCGGGGCCTGGTCAGTGGCACAGCGGGGCTAAGGCAGGCTGTCTGCCTGCCAGGGCTCCGCACTGCTCTCAGAAGTGGCCGCCATGTCTGGCCCCTAGGTGTAGGGGCCAGGGAGCTCTGCGTGGGGCGTGCTGCCTGTGGCCACAGGCGCCACCCCCACAGTTCCCATTGGCTGCGGTTCCTGGCCAATGAGAGCTGCGGAGCTGGCGCTGCGGGCAGGGACAGCGCATGGAGTTTCCCACATCGCCCCTGCACCTAGGGGCCGGACATGCCGGTCACTGCCAGGAGCTGCCTGGAGCCGACCGGACTTCTGACAACCTGGCGAGCTGGCACTCATGGCTCCAGCCCCATGGGGAGGCGAGGGGGACACCGAGGCTCGGGGCTATCAGCCCGCAGCGTGGAGACTTGCTGCAGGATGGTTGAAATGAAGTAGCAGGCCGGATCCGGCCCACGGGCCATAGGTTCCCCTCCCTTGCTTTAGTCAGACACAAGTTATTGGGCTCAGTCCCGGGAGCATAGGCGAAGTGTTCTGGCCTGGGCTGTATAGGACTCAGACTGAAGGAACTAAAGGTCCCTTCTGGCTTTAAACTCTATGAATATGAATCTGTGACTCTGATGCTGCTGATACCCAGGGCTGAGGTGCTACCTCCAGGCAGTTCTAGGGAGGAAGTCAGTCACATGGACAAAGGCCTCTGGGAGGCGGCTCCTCCATGGATACCCCGCACTCAAGGCCTCCTTGCAGTCCCATTGGAGAGAACTGAAAAGGGAGCAGCAGATAAAAGGAGGATGGTACAGACACAGCATTAAGTGCCACTCACGTTTACAACAGTTTCTGGACCATTGCGCCTTGCAAGCACCTGTCTTGGAACAGCGATGGTCACAAACAGCATGCAGGGAATCCCTTCTGCCTGGAAACTCAGCTCAACACCAGTGCCTGGTTCCCAGATAGCTGCTCCACCTCAGGAATTGGCTCCAGTTAGAGATCAAGGTAGAACAAATTCTCTAGCTCCTTGCACTGCTCCGGCCTCTGAACTCACCCCCCTCTACACTGAACCAAAAATTAACAGCAACGCGACGTGTCTTCCCAAGTCTGAACATCTGCTCACATGCAAAGGAAAAGAACTTGGAAGAGCATGTGTAACAGCACCCTCTGGTGACCCATCCCTTGCCTTAGAATCTCTGGCTCGTATGGCTCCCATCGCCAGTGTCTTGTCCTCGCAGACCATGGTAGCTGTTATTTATTGCTATTTGTATTGCGGTCAGGGATTGGGGCCCTGCTGTGCTTGGCGCTGCACAAACACATTGAACAGCAGACCCTCCCTGCCCCGAAGAGTGGACAGTTTAATGTAAGGTGAGAAATAGCAGGTGGATACAAGCAAGCGACGGGGTGGGTGGGGCACAAGGTAGCAGTCGGACAGTTTCGCTCAGTGCCGTAAGCAGCGGCTGCAGGACACGCTCTGAGGCTGAAGTGGGACTAAAGTGGTGCCCAGGCCTTAGGCCCTCTGCAAAGGGACGATTCCCACACAAGAGCTTTGCTGTATTGTGTGTCCCTGGAGCGTCATACAGCAGGTGTGGGTCATTGGACGCTGCCCTCTGCTGGAGCAGACTTAGGGCTGCTTCCCCTGGGCCTTGCTCCCTTTTCATGCCATTGACTGCAATGGTGCAACGCAGGCAGAGCGCCCCAGCTCTGCAAAGCCAGGGGAACTGTCCTGCCGGAGGGGTCCCCAGCAGCACACAAAGCAGGCAAGGACGTTTGTGGCTGCGATGTGGGGGACTCTGTTCTCCCAGAGCAGCGCTTCTTGCAGCACTGCAGCTCCTGGAGGTATCGGACTCCACTCCGAATCACTCTCCCTGCCTCATGCTGCTGGCGGGCTCTGTGTGTGCGGGGCAGGGAAGGAAGAATGGAAATGCAGGGGGAGTCCCAGCTCCGCCGGCCATATCACCTCGCTGGTGCCAGGGGAACAAATGAGCACTGGTTCTCGTGTAGAACTTTGTGTAGTTTAGAAATAGCAGCACTGGGTCAGGCTGGGGGTTTTAACCAACTGCCACCAGGGCCAGAGGATCGGGGAGCTACTGCCAGGCTGCACTTCGTCAGCATGAAACAAAGAACCTGTCCAGCTTGTCAGCTCATCAGCTCATGTTAATCTGCTGGCTGGGGGTGGGAGGGGAGGGCTGGTGCTTTATGGCTGCTGGGTTTCTTTTAAAGACTGGGCGGGTCATTTAAGTCATTTTGTATAACACAGAGAGCATCCCCAAATAGGGGACATTGCGCTGGGATGTGACGTTGACATGTCACCGTGACAGTGTGGCGTCAGGACAGCAGTGATGGCAGTAAGAATATCTCTGATCCCAAAGGGTCCTAAAGTGTTCGACAGACATTTTCTAGACAGATGGATCACTTCCCCACTGCTGAAACGCAGCCACTTGTTGGGTGGGAACCCAGCGTCTGTCACAGCGCAGCACCGCAGTGTCGCAGAGGGACCGGAGAAGAATTCTGTATCGAAGGGAAAGGGCACGGAGACGTTAGGGATGCAGAATGCAGTTGCCCGATTTGAAAGTTGGCCTGGGCCCAGGAGATAACATCGAACATGAGAATTTTAATGAGCACAGATTACCAGGGCTTCCAGTGTGTGTGTTCTTGGAGAGCTCCCATTCCTGGGCCAGACAGGCCCAGCCCTGTGGATCTGACGGGCTCACGCAGCCTAGCAGGGTGTGACTGCCAGTCATGCTGTGACACATCATTACTCCATGGCACAACCTTAGGCATGACCTGCTGCCATCAAAGCCAAGGGGACATTTACCATGGGCTACGCTGGGAGCAGACCCATGCGCAATGCAGAAACAGAGGATGGGAAAGCTGATTGTCTGTGATCTCGGGGGGTTCCTCTATCACTTGTGCTTCCTGCGTTTCCTAACAGGTTTGAATTAATTTCTGATGCAAAGTAGAGGTTAGCCATTGACCTTCTCTACATGTCCAAGTTCATGAATGGAAAGGAAAGGGATAAAGCAACTGGGCAGGACTGGAGGAAAGGCAGCGACTGGTGCAGATTAGGATTCAGGGACAGCAGGTATCAGAGCACAGCTCCCAACCATAGCAGGTTGTTTTCCTATGAAAATCTTTATTTAACTTCCGAAGCGTGAATATTTCCTCCTGCAGCACAGTTACAGACTGAAAAATAACTAGGCTTTAACGCTAGTCTGCTTAGTCTCGTCTCCCCTCAAGAGGGTAACAAGCTGCTTTTAATATTTGTTGTGTTTATTAACAGATGCGGTAGTGACTGCTAAAGACTTCATATGCCAGTTACCACTGAAATGTAAGTAATGAATCAGAATTAACGGTCATAAATCAAACAGACTACAAAGAACCCTATGTTATGTCACCCTGCAGGGACTTACTGAGACCCTGTTGGCTCTGGATGTTACATTGGATGGTCCTTCGGTGAGCTCCAGTCCGGGTTTTGCAACAGTCACAATATTTTGGCTGGATATTGTCTTAGGAGGTGGTACTAGTAGGGTGGAATTCCCTCATGCTGGAGTTTGCACTGGATGCTTTTACAAAGCTGGATACTCTGGTAATGATAATAATTTAAAAAAAAACAACAACCCACAACCATATTCCTTGAATGGGGATGGAGTCTGCGGCCTTGCGAGCAGGCGTTATTAATGTGCCAATTGCTCTGATATGATCACATACACAGGGAGCAGTGTGGGCTGATGGAGTAAAAACTAGCCTGGGCAATCTTTACGAGCTGAAATCCTGCACATCCCAGAAGGGTTTGTTTCTCTCCGCAGCGTTTGTGAGGCTATTCGAAATCTGCCTCAAAACCAACCAGCCAAAGAACCCCCAGAAGCCCTGTTGCACCAGACTTCCCCGTGAGCTGGCAGGGATGGTTTTTTGTTTGTTTGTTTTTTTGACAGAAACTTGCGTGTAACTTTCCCTGGAGGAACAGACGATTTTTGTGATTGTTCTTGCGGTATTTTAAAACTGAGAAACTAGTAGAGTCTCTTCAGCCGTCATGAGTGACTGACAACTCGGAGGTAAGGATTTCACAATGCATGTTTGTTTAGATTAAGCTTTCGCAATGCAGGCTGTTAGCTAGGAGTGTGAGCCTTGTCGGCTTCTGACTTGTGGGTTTGCCTCGTGCAATATGGCTAATGAATTAGGACAATGGGAAGCTGTGAAGAATTACAGCAAACTCAGTGGGGATTTCCTCAGTGCCCCAACCACCAAACTGGGAGAAGTGTTACGGGGAAGGTGGGTTATTTCTGTTCTCTGCTTGTATGTTACCTGCCAGATCTTAGTGTAGGACACAAGGAGAGTTACTCAGAAATATGTATTAGGACAGGGGTTCTCAGATTTTTGTATGGGTGACCCCTTTCACACAGCAAGCCTCTGAGTGCCACCCCCCCTTATACACTAAAAACACTTTTTAATATATTTAACACCATTATAAATGCTGGAGGCAAAGTGGAATTTGGGGTGGAGGGTGACAGCTCGCGACCACCCCATGTAATAACCTCGCGACCCCCTGAGGGGTCCCGACCCCCAGTTTGAGAACCCCTGTATTAGGATATTAAAATGAGCTGTTGCTACTGTACCAGCCACAAAACCCCACCAGCTGCAGCGCAGGAGTCTAGTACTTCGTAACTGGCCGTACCACCACTACCAGTTCCACCCTGACTTTCAAAGACAGGAGCAAGCGCTGCGGTTACCTGAACAATCAGGAGGATAGCTAACTAAGTAGGAAACTATTTGCATATTTAAATTGCCAATGATAATTCAGCCTCCTTGCAAACGAAGGGGCCATCTGTGCATAGCAGGTACCTGCACGGCACCCGGTAAGTGTGTTGACTGGCTGTTTCTCACAGGGGTAGCAGTGTGGAAACGATTACAAGTGATGCTGGTAGTAATTAGACATCCGAGTTAACACCCCTTGCTGATGTGCAGGGGGAGTTCACCCGTTGGGAAGTGCTGCTGTCTCCCTGTTTGGCTGTCAAACCGGTGGGATAATGAGGCACTGGGCTCTGCACTAGGGGGTGTTCCCACAACCAAAGGGGCTGGCCGCTGATGTTTGGGTTTGCTTTGTTTAATGAAAGGTCGGAATGTGGAGAAAAAAGCCTGCTCTGTGGGGAGCACCTCAGGGCACAAAGGGTTCTCGGTGCCATCTGCCTAGAGCTGGGAGAGCGCAGAACGCTGGGAGTTTGGGGACTTTCTGTCCCGCAGATTCCTGTTGTCTCCTGCAAAGTCAGGGCTATGGGGTCCTTTGCACTTCCCTCATGATGGAGAGCAGTGCCCTAGGGAGACGCATCACTTGGGAGAGGTAGGCATGTAAAGTACTGTCCTGCCAGCAGAGGAAGGCTCTGCGGGCACTGGGCGTTCTCTCTCTGCCCAGCACTGTTGGGCACAGAGCTGAGCAACGCTAGAAACCTTTGTCTCCTGCCTAGGGATCCATGCACTTAGCGGGACAACTCCCAGGAGTACGTACTGCTCAGGGGTGCCACAACAGGTGCCTCGGGTGGGACTGTTCACAGCTGAGACCCCTGGGAGACAGCCAGCTTGCACTGAGAGATGAAGGTTCCTGGGGGGTTCCGGTTATTTCGGTGAGTCTCAGGTATTTATCTGGGACCTGGCACCATAGCATCTGAGCACGTCGGAATATTTACCGGGTCTATCCTCAGCACCCCGGTGAGGCAGCGCAGGGGAAACGGAGCCACAGAGAGACAGGGATTTGCCCAAAGTCACATCGGATGTCTGCAGCAGAGCAGGGAACTGAACCTGCCTCTTCTCCAGCCTAGGCTAACACCTGAGCATAGGACCATCCTGCCTCCGTGTCAAATACCAGTGCATGTAAAAGGCTGCACAGATTTCCACTCAGACAGACCTCAGCTCCCCCTCCTTCCCCCCTTCCCCCCTACGGGAATGTAAAAGGAACACCAGACAGGGAGAAAGCAGGGATGGGGCAAAGAAAGAGGAAAACCAAACAACAGGGAGCAAAATATGCTCTTGAGAAGGGCAAGGTTCTCCCATGCCAAGTCTGCTCCCAGCTCGACTCCCTGCCCTCAGCCAGGGATCTGGAGATAGCCCTGACCCGGAGAGATGCCCTCCTTTG
This sequence comes from Malaclemys terrapin pileata, assembly GCF_027887155.1. Classification (NCBI taxonomy): domain Eukaryota; kingdom Metazoa; phylum Chordata; order Testudines; family Emydidae; genus Malaclemys; species Malaclemys terrapin. The sequence goes on along the minus strand of NC_071526.1, from coordinate 18,810,287 downwards.
GGGTATGGTTAAGGCGAATCCTGTAGTAGAAACAGACAGGTTTTGCCAAGTATCCCTGGTTCAGACAGTCCCAGCTGACAGCTCCTGGGGATGACACCTTCTGATTTTAGCTTCCCCAAGTTGCTTTTACACGCTGGACTTGGCCTGTGTCTGCTGGAGAAAGCCTCGCATTACAGACCAACCCGGGCAGGTTGTGTGAGCAGCTGAGCAGTGCCAGGTTTTGGGGGCAGCCCGGCGGCACACCCCAGGCTTGTGCTGCTGGAGTCCTCCCTGCATCTCTCCTGTCCCTGACCCAGCCGCAGCCCAGTCCCCTGGGTCCCTCTGTTCAAGTGGCAGCAGTAGAATTCCCCCAAGAAGACAGACTGCAAATTAGTTCACAGCTAAACTTGCTGGAACGCCTTGATCAGGGAGAGCACAAGACCTCCACCCCCCAACCTCCTTGTCCTGTCCCAAACAAAGCTGGGGTCTCTCTTGATTTTTCCAAGTCTTGTTTTTCCATCTGCTTCGGGGGGGGAGTGCAGGACTCTGGGGCTCTGCAGGGTTCAGATTTTGAAGCCAGTGTGACATTTAGACAGGGCGGCAAGAGTGCTGGGAATCCTTTTAGGAATCTTGTGTTTAGCAGATGCTTCCTTTGCATGGGGCTTCCTCCTCTGCACAGACAGCGCTGCATGCTGCCCTGGGACTCTGAGCCCGTGTTTCTGTTCTGCACAGAGCGATTCGCACATCAGCTTTTCACTCACGCTGGCTTCTCTCAGGGCAGATCTATACTGCAAACTTTTGCCAGCCCTGGCAGCTCTGTTGGTCAGAGGCATGAGGAGATGTGAGTTTTAACCAGCACAGCTGTGCTACCAAAAGGCCCTAATGCAGACACAGCTCTAGCAGCAAAGATGCGCTTTTCGTCTATTTTGCCCGGGGGGTGGAAAAAGCTATACCAGCAAAGGGGTATAAGCGGTGTTCACACTAGGAGCACTCTGCCAGCGTAGCATACGGATGTTGCTCTACTGGCAAAATGCTCCGAATGGACGCCTGGCCTAAGCCATGGAGGCTTGGTGTGAATGTAAAGCGATTTAATTAAACGGATGCAAACTGCTGTGTGGATGCTCTTAAACCGAAAGAACAGGGGCTTGCAGCGGCTTAACCAAAGAGGCGCTCGTTCGTGTGTCGACCAGCCTGCAGCCTTCGGCAGTTTGCTCAGAATTATTTAGGGCTTTGCACTAGTTCTCTGAGGGTCACAGAGGAAGAGTGAGGGGTTCTGTCCTCATGCAGCGTGGGCAGGTGCCTCTTCTCTTGTCTCTCTGTCTTTAACTCAGTTAAGTATTTGTGAGGGAGGAAATCCTGACTTTCAGTGACTGAGGTTAGCAGAAATATTCAGAGGGTGCTTCTAAGGGAACAGCCGCACATTTAGCCCCACCTTGGTTTGCTCTGAAAACGCAGCTGGAAACACCTCATCTGAGTCTTCTCTTCCTCATCTGGACCTCTGCTTTTCATCTTTAGTTTGCATTTTGTAAGTACATTACTGAACCCAGGGACAATGCAATGTAAAGTTCTACCTTGCAAAAAAGCCCTGGGGGAAATTAAGGAATGTTTGCATTGGACCTGTCCCAAACAAAATCCCCAGACACACTCCTAATCTGCTCCCAATCCCATTTCATGTAGCAGTGCCTGACATGATGCCTCCTGTGCATTTATAATGATGCCAGAAGGCACACTAAGGTGCAGAAGGAACGCAGGTGTTGTGTCTCTCCCTCACTCACACAAGCACCTGACCTCGTCACCACGCCCAGAACTTCAGGGCTCCCTTTTGGATTCCCATGAGGGTTAACACCTGTTGCACTTGCTGGGTTTGCTCTTGGAGGTGGCCTCTTTCGCTATAGAGTGTCTTTCATAGAAGCAAATTGAGAAGATGATGAGAGTCTTCTATGGGTAGGAAGTTTCCTACCTTAGGTGTCGGTTTATAATGTGTTGCACCACAGGCGATCCTGGAGCATTGGTACGTGTAATAATGACTCTGATTAATATTTTAGTAGTACCTAGAGGCATACTGTGTACTAGGGGCTGTATAGACACCTAGTGAGAGACAGTCTCTGCTCTCAAGAGCTTACAGTCTAAATAGACCAGGCAGACTGAGGGTGAAAGAAATAGAGTATTATCACCCCATTTTCACAGCTAAGAATAAGTGACTTCCCTAGGTCACATGGTGACTCTGTGGCAGAACCAAGGACTGAATCCAGGTGTACTGAGGCCCAGTCTAACACCTTTACCGCAAGGGCATTCTTCCTCGTCAGTCTAACCAGCGCAATGGTATCTCCACCCAGTGCGGATAGGTGGTGACAACATGAGCTGCAGGATACAGCCTTGAGAGAGAATATGGGGCCCAGCTCAGAATGATGGGTGGATGTGAAAGTGACGTGGTAATGTAGCCAAGCAAGGCGGTGGCAAGGGGCAGGTGGGACCTCTGGCAGGCAGGAGTCTGTTCTAGACACAGTCCCTGTTGCTAGGCTCCCAGCAGAGCTGATGTGAGTGCTTTGCAGAAGCCGGCGGAAGGACTCAAACCTCAACAATGCTGTGGAGAATTCTGCTGCCAGGTTTTTTATTTTTTTCAGTGCTTAGCTTGATGGTTTATGGTTTTGGCAGAACTTTGGCTCTGAAATATAATATCAAATAAAGGCCTTCTGGTTAGGACATTTGACTTAACGCCGCTGATTTTTATTGCCTAAGGGATTAAGCAGAACAAAGTGGCTTTGAGTGTGTATGTGGATGGATGCTTGCTGGCCGGAGGCATGCCAGGCACGCTCTGGTGGTTAAGTGATCCAACGATGAACATACGTGGCACTCTTCACTGGAGCATCTCAAAGCACTTCCCTTGCGCGAGTGTTAGCGCTCACCTGGTTCTCCAGATGGGGAAACTGAGGCTCAGAGAGGAAAAGTGACTTGTCCCGGGGGGAACTAGCAATTCAGTGGCAGCTTCAGAGCTAGAAGCCAGATCACCTGCCTCACCCCACCCCTCCAAGCAAACCTTCTAACAGCTACCCCTCACTGTCTCCAAGTAACGTCATTGCACATTTTTAATGGGAGGGAAAGGCAAAGCAAAACGGAGCTGGTGTTATATAAACATAGGCTGAATCACTGCCTGCAAGGCTGGCGTTTTACTTTGTTTAACTTGTGAAGATTTATTTTAATCTGTATTTATGAAGTAGGTTTATTTAACGATGCTGAGGACTAGGCACCGTTGGCAGAAAAAGATTCTCCTGTCCACACCAAATCTCTTCAATGATTAGTTGACCTTCCCGACGAGATTTGTAAGTGTGTAATAGCTGGGCTTTGCTGCTCCTGGTAACTAGCTGGGAGCATCACACAAGCAGCTCCAAGTATGGGTGGGAAGGCCGCCCTGGCTGTGAGATGGAGCAGAAGCGGGAGATGCAGGAGGCCTGACTTCTAGCTCCAGCTCTGCCACCAACTTGCTGGGTGGCCGTCGGTATGTCTCTGTTTCTCCATCCATAAAATGGGGATAATGGAAGCTACCCAGCTTTGTAAAGCACATCAGGGCCTGGGAATGCAATGGGCTACATTTGTGCTAGGCATAGAGTTTAAGGCCAGACGGGACCAGATCAGCTACTCGCACCTCCTGTATGTGTCAGCCTGCACCTGCACACTAAAGCCAACTACTGAAATGAGCCCAAAGTATCACAGCCCTCAGGAGACTGGACTGTTCTGTGCCATGAGGAGAGATGAGGAGGGACCGAAGTGCACCAGGGCGCGAGGCCCCCTCAATGGCAGGGAGACAATTAAGTGAGAGACACCCAGATAATCCTGGCAAGTGACCTGCACCCCAGCTGCAGAGGAAGACAACAACAACAAAATCCACAATATCACCCCAGGTCACTGCCTACGTGACCTGGGGGGAAATTCCTTCCCAGCCCCACATGTGGCAGTGAGTGAGACCCTGAGCATGTGAGCAAGAACCAGTCAGGCAAGCACGGGAGAGGGAGAATGCTCAGTGCCAGCTCTAGCCATGGCCACCCCAATGCATCAGAAAAAGGAGTTAAAAGAAAAACCCAGAATACACTGGGGGAGGGGAGGGGTGGGATATCTCTTCCTGACCCCTGCAGCTGGCTACCTGAAACCCTGAAGCATAAGCTTTTAGAAACATAAGATGTAAACTGTGAGCCCCAGGACCTCTGAGTCCTGGTCCCCACCGTCACAAGCAACCTGTCATACAATCACACACAGACATTTGTCCAGCTCTCTCTTAAAACTAATTGTTGTTTGCCCCCATAACTCCTGCTCGGAGGCTGTTCCAGAACCTCCACCACTCTGGTGGTTAGAAACCTTCTAATTTCCAGCCTGAATTTGTTCATGGCCAGTTTATTCCCATTCGTTCTGTGCCAGCATTGTCCTGTAGCTTCAATAGCTCTTCGCCCTCCCTGGTATTTATCCCCGATGTATTTATAGCAGTCAGATCCCCTCTCAGCCTTCTTTATGTTAGACTAAACAAGCTGAGCTCTTCCAGTCTCCTCTCAAAGACAGGCTCTTCATTCTCCTGATCAGCTTCATAGCCCGTCTCTGCACCAGTTCCAGTCTGAATTCATCTTTCTTGAACCTGCACACAGGACTCCAGCTGAGGTCTCACCAGGGCCTTGTCCAATACATTCTAGGGTCACCTTTGCCTTTGCCACAGACACCTCATTTTAGTGTCTCCCACTCATCCTGTGCTTCACCCACACCCCCAGGTCTCCCTCCTCCTCTGTCGCTTCCAACTGATGAGCTCCCAGCTCGTAGCAGAAATTCTTACTGGGAGACCCTAAGTGCATGACCTCGCCCTTTGAATGTTATCCCATGATTGAAACATTCGAACGAGCGCCACAGTTCAGACCCTTTCCTCGTGGCCCCATGCACAGCACATCTCATCACACTGGGTCTCCTCAGCGGAGCTGCTGCAGACAGATGCAGAATGGACATTTGATGGCGTAATCCCCATACAACATACGAACATGTCAACATTTGAATTGCACCTCGCTCCTTCTCTCCTCTCCTGTGTAGTTGGAGCAGCCCTGTAGGATGAGTTGGGAAAGGCCCATGGGACAATCTGTGGCTCTCGTGTACTGAGGGCTGTCTGCATAACGTTCTCTGGATCTTCCTGCTTGGATGAGCAGCGAAGCAGCCAGCGACGTTAACATTTACACCGTTGTCTTTAGGTTTCTGAACCGAGTGGGACAGGTCCCACTCCTCTGAGCTAGTAAAGCAGGGTCTATGCAGGGTCAAGTGGCCCCGTGTCAGTAAGCCGTCAGGCTCACGTGCCGTCAGTTACTGGAACCTGACAAACACGTGGGTGGGAGCAGAGGAAAATTTCCTAGCAAGCTGAAAGTAGGAGGAGGCACTTTTGAAGATGGGCCAGTTTACACTAATGGAGAATTTGGCCCAGTGTTTCAGGCAGTCTGCAGACTCAGGCAGACACCACCACCTCCTTTGACACTTGGTCCGTGTTTGGAAAGTGTTCTTCACAACCAGGTGCACGGTTCTGTAGCAAGGGGTGGGTGCCAGGGATGGCAGAAGGCCCGGGGCCTCTGAGACAGACAGGCCCTGAGTGGCAGATGCTGCACATCCAGCAGTTAGTTCTCTGTAACCTACTGCAACTACTTTTGCTTCCAAATGAATTCATACCATCTGGAGTGGAGGTCATAAAAAGTCTGGCCCCAGAACAGACGCTAACAGAGCTGTGAAGTTCCCAGAGATGCAGTGTTCTTGTATCATTTCTGGGTTACTGAGATGTCACTTCTAATGCCTGCAGAAGGTGACTGACAGTGGCTGCATCGCAGAGGGTTTGGCGTGCGACATGCAAAGAGGGGCAAGCTCTAGTCTCTGAGCAGAACTGTCAGTGCCTGGGCCACGAGGTGCTGGCTCCGAGGGCCCCGTTCTCCTCTCTTCTACCCCGGCTTCACAGCAGCATTACTCAGTTCCCTGACCACGGGGCTGGGCTAACTGGCTGGAGTTCACTCTATTGCTTGGCTTCTAGGTGGCTGGAAAATCGTGTCGGATAGAACAGGGCTGCTGCTGTAGGTTTGTAGCAGGGGACAGGTGGAGCCAACGTTAGACAACAAGCATCATAAAAAGAAGAACGACAAGCTCTGCTTTCTTGAGTAGGAATGGCTGCGGAGGCAACGCCGCTCTCCCGGTATCCACCCGCACAGCTGGTAGGGGTGCAGGACTCCGCGCAGGCACAGTGTTGCGCTAATCTAGCCCTGAGCTGCAGACCCATCCGCTTCCCAAGTGTTTATATTCTTGATTCTATTATGTGCCAAAAGCTTGTGCAGGACGTTGGCTGGCTGTGGGCAGGGACCAGTGGCTGTTCTGTACCAGGGAGAGCTGCCAGCCTGTCCAAAGATGGCGTGGCTTCATCAGCAAATCCCATGCTACTTCTCGCTTTCCGTGCAGGGTTTGCAGCGCGGGTCTGGATCATGGGATGGGAGCCACGTGTCCCATAATACCCAGGTCTGTCTCATGGGAAAGTGTGTTGTTCTTTGCATTGCAGGTGTGAGGGACTGTCCTTGTGTTGCAATAGCGTAGGACCACCTGCCTCATTATTATTATGTGTATCTGACAGTAGCACGTCCAGGCCCTACTCACAGTTCAGGACCCCATTGTAAAAGTGGCTGTAAAAAGAAACAGAAAATCCAGGGGGCTCACAGTCTGCAGCCTGTCGGGCTAATAGCATGGTCTGAGGCATCCAATCTAAATACTTCACAAGTGGAGACACAGACACTTGTGCTATAGAGGATGGAGGCAAATTTAGGGTGAAAATGATGGGCCAGGCTGTCCCCTGCCTAGCGGCTTGTGTGTCATTCACAGCTGTGCCCAGTGAGTGAGGTACCCCACTGCCAAACCAGGACGACAGCACAAATCCTGCCTGCGCCTGTGCACAAGGCTGGAGCACAGGGCCCTGGGGGTTTGTCCTCTGGGACACTTGTGAGACATGCTGCAGCCTTTTGCCAAGGCTCTGAACTGGGGATTTAACCCAGAATGATGCAGAAAGCTCCATCAGTGTCCGTCTTCGACCTACCTGTCTGGCTGCCCATCGGAACTCATTCCCCCCTGCAGCCCTGATCGAGGTGTGTCAGGCAACGAGCGACAGCTCGTCTGAACATGCTGAAGTGGGTTTGGTCTACTCCAATAGGCTGACCAGCTGTCAGGACCAAGGGGCAGCAATGCAAGCAGGCGTGAGAAGAGTGCAAAGTAAACAGGACCGAGACCGCAAAGTGGAGAGTCCTGTCAGACACATGGCAAAGCAAACACCTCCCAAGGCATTAGCCTGCTACAGCCTGGCCCCAAACAGCAAAGGTCTCAGCTGGTTACTTTGGTGCAAGTTTACGTGTAGAGGAGGTCTTAGGAACATAGGATTCACCATGCAGGCCTCTCTAGTCTGGTGCCTGCCTCTAGCCTTCGCCAATGCAGTGCCTATTGCTTCAGAGGAAGAGCAGAAAAGCCCATCACGCACCTGGCAAACTGTGCAGTGCTAGGGAGGTGGGGAGTAGCGATGGCCAAAGCACATTTGTTTAAAAACAAAAATCAAATGAATACTTGGAGAGGCACCGGCCCTGGGCCCACGCCCCACTTCAAACCCCAAAGCCTGGGGTGCTGTAGAGAGTGAGCAAAGGGGCACTCAGCAGGCTGGTGCCCTAGGTTGGTGTCGGCTCTGTCGTGTGTCCGACATGCGTCGTGCTGGCCCCTCTCTGCATGGGATGAATTTCACACATTGTTTCTAGCAAATAGTCATTTGATTTTCCTGGACTGTGTTCCCTTTCTATAAATATCCCGGCCAGCCGGTGAGCTGTACAGGCAAGAATTTTCACCGGAACAGTGAATTTTAAATCAATGTTGCAAAATATTAGTGGAAAACAAATTCTGAATGTGTAATGGTGAGTATTTACGCTGCAAACCTGACCGTAAGCATTACAGCGGTGCAGACGGGAAAGAGCCATACTGTGTCACCTACACACCCAGTCAAAACAGCTCAGCGTTTGAATTCCTGCAGCAAAGCGGCAGTGAAACCATTTGGGAAATAACTCGGAAGAATGAATAAATTCCAGAAATCTGCCCTTTGTGCAAAGAGCTAACGCGGTGAAATTCATCAGATAAATTGTGCATTACAAATGACAGATTATTCACCCAGCTCCAAGCCCTGATGCCAGCTTCCCCTCCCCCAAACATTCTTATCATGTAGCCAGCAGGCAGGGTTTGTGCTTGCGAGCGGGCAGGACTTCACAGGGGGTCGTACGCCGCTGCCATTGGAATATTATCTCCTTTGTCCTGTCTCCAGTCCTCACACAAGCATCTGGTCCTTCTCTCCCCGACTCAGTAAACCTTCAGGAGATCCCGTTTACATTACGGATAGCTGGATATGTTTAGCAAGGAGCAATATATCAGCAATTTGGTTATTATGGGTTATTTCTGCAATCTTCCAGGCAGATCATGTTGGTCTATCTCACCTCATGTGGAGGAGGCTAATGGTGAATTATCCAGATGGTTTACATTTTTTGGTTTGAATGGGGCTCCCAAGTACCAATTTATCCTGACAGAATTGCAAACAAGAAGGCTTGCTGTCATCTTGGATGCTAGGACAAGTCTCTCCACAAATGAACACAGAGCAATTCAGGTTACCCTAAATTCTCCCCGCCGAAGGGAAAACGGAATAAATCTCTTACCACCCTGCTAATATTTAGACTGGGAATAGTTTGCAGCAACCTGAGCTTGACTGATGTCTTCAATAGCTTGAAGAATCGTATTTCATGGCCCGAGATTGGGAGGAAGAGCTGGGAACAGGTCCTCCTGCCCCATCCATTCACTTTCCCCTTTCTCTGTGTGAAAGATGAAAGCACCTCAGGAGTCTAGGCTGGAGCCTTCGGGGAACACTGGAATCTGTTGTTTCTGATTTCTCCTGTGCATTTGAGATGTAGTTACACAGGAGGTCAGGCTAGCCCCCTTCTAGCTTTAAAATCTCGGGAGTGTCTGCAGAGAAGGCAAATTTTAGCTAAATATCTCAGCATGCCCCACCTCCAGCTAGGACACAAACTCACTTGCTCTGCTGGGCCAGCAGCCACCCCTGGCTTCTGAGGTTTTGTCTGGGGTAGAACATGGAACATGAAAGGAATTTGCTTCGAGTGTGTTGGCACCCTCCGAGGTTGCTTTCCATGTGAAACTCCAAGGCCTTTGCACGGCAGAAGCCCCAACTGGAGGGTTTAAGTGGGATGTAAGTGGTGCACAGACATGATGCTGGCCCAGCCCTCTGCGTGCGGGGAGTTTTCTCTGTGAAAGTTCTAGCAGCTGTGTTTACAGCTGGGAATGTTTGCCTAGACAGCGAATTCTGCAGAAGGACTGGAGACGGTTCTCAGAAGCCAATTTTGAATTCATAATCATGACTATTTGAACCAGAAACCTGCTGTAATCAGCAAAAGGAAAGCTACCATGTGACCAGTGTGTCCAATCAAAAGGAATGGTGCTGGAATTTCAAATACTGAACACATGCAATGAACCAGTGCTTTATTTGCAATGAAATAGGTGCCAGGGCTCAAGCAATTTTTTTACTGTCATAACTGACATGGCAAGCCCAGAGGCTGTGACCTGCCAGGCCCAGAGGTGCCGGGGCTGTGACCTGCCAGGCCCAGAGGTGCCGGGGCTCTGACCTGCCAGGCCCAGAGGTGCTGGGCTCTGACCTGGCACAAATTAACTAACCACTGCAATGAACGGCTTGTGGGCTGAGAATGGTCTGCAGAAATAGTTCGGTGACTGATTTTGCACCAGGAGTTCCTTTGGGAGAATCGGACCCCAACTGCAGGGGGAGAAGAAGGCAGGACATGCCAGATTCATTGTTTGTTGCAACTCCTCCACCCTGCTGTAGTCTGAGGGTGAGTTTTGGAAACTACATTTCACCTTTCTCCTGTATCTCAGAGTCTGTTGGAGCAGCAAGGGAAATGCATCCCAGGGTCCAGCCCTCTCCCCTCTCTGCGAATTCCCTGTCTCTGGCCTGCAGATGTTACCATGAACTCCTCAGCAGCGGAGTGCACGTGGGGAGATTGGTGGGCTTCACATTCAGGTCCCAAGCCACACAAGGCTTTCTAGATCAAAGGCAATGCACAGAATTGCAGCTGGAAGCCAGTGCAGATGTCGAGGAATTGGAGCAAAAATGCTCCCTGCAGTGAATGTCATCTAGCGTTAGTCACAAACACGGGGCGGTTGTAACCGTCAGGCAATATTGTGCTGCTCTTGCCCTATTCACAAGTCAGTGTTGTCTAGTCTGTAATAAGAGCCTGGCTGCCTGTTGCTCCAGTGCAAACCCTGCCGTGTGCGTCCAGAGAAGACTACGTCCCCGCCACCCCCCATAGCCATGCTCCTGGCCTCACTGTGTCGCGGGTGGAGGCTCCCCAGGAGCCGCCTATGGCCGATGGGATCCTGTCCTGGAGCCGCAGACACTTGTTTAGAGGAGAATATTTTTGCTGCCTTTGCTAGCTCTGCCTCCCTCCTACGGTGCCTCAGTGACTCCCTCTGGCGAGAGCAGAGCCCGGAGAGGTGGGGTACTAGGTGGGTCCAAATCCAGGCTAAACTCTGTCTCTCCGATGAGCTCTGTGAACTTGCCTGGGCCCGATGGAGTAAAATGAGAACACTCGGACCAGTCCAAAGCTTTGGGCCTGGGAAGCGCCTGGCTGCAGGTGTTGGGAGCGGCTGGCTGCTGTTCACCCCCAGGCAGCTGAGAAGGTGATTGCAGATGAGGACAAGTGTATAGGACGTGCACTTTGCTGCAGAAGGGCCCAAACTCAGCCACAACCCTCCTCTGCTCCAGAGCGGGATGTCCACGCTGCGCCACGTGACCGTGCACGCCCTCTCTTCGTGTGTGTGTCAGTCCGGGCCAGGGGGAAGGGGATCGCGCCGCCCCCGCACACAGCCCCACGTTGGGAAACACTCCTCGGCCTCACTGAAGCACTTGACAATGTTTATAAAGCAACCGGCAGCAAACAGCCTTCAAAGCACAGCACAAGTTGGTGTTTCCCCGAGTGACTAACTATTTCTTTGAACCCCCTCTGGGTGCTGCTGCAGGATCTAACGACAAGCACATGGGAAGCGCTGTGCTCCTGCCAGGGCAGCTTTCAGGGGGCCACAGCAGGGCCGTGGTGAAGCTCAAAGTCACGAGGCTAGGAGGAGGGCAATGACCCTTTGCCCGGCGTGTGAGAAATAGTTCCCAGGCCTCAGCATTGTGCGGCAACCTCAGCTTTCCATTTGAGCATGAACACCTCAATCGGAGATGTGCTGTCGCAACACATGGGCAAGATAGGGGTCATGTCCCCGTCTAGCGGCTGGTCCATTAGAGGATGATGGTCTATTACCGCCACCAGCTAACGGGACTTACTGCTTCAGCTCAAGTGGTAGAGGCCTGTAGTTTGGTGCTGGGTTCAAATCCTACTGCCAGCCAGTGCTCAGGGTTGTTACGCTGTTAGAGCAGGGGAGGGGCACACTTTCCTGAATCCATCTCCTCTGTTCAGTGCTGGCCCTGCCCTGGCCCTCTGCCAAGGGGGATCTCCCCCGTCCTGGGCATCGCCAGAGACCTCTTTCCTTCCTCTCATGCTGAGTGCCCAGAGCAGCTAGCCCAGAATTCCTCTTGGCCATGGGGCCTGTATTCAGCAGTGGAGTTGAATATTCCCCAGCGCTGGCCCTGAGGCACATTCTCACCCTCAGCTGCTGCTTAAGAGTGTATCTGTTCCTTCCAGCTGGAGGCAGGCTAAGCCACAGGGAGTGAGAGGCGGGTAAAGGACTTCAGCGGGCCCAGAACTGTTCTCAAAGGCCCGGAGGCACTTCCACTGACTGCACTGGGCTTTGGCTCAGGTCTCAAGATCGTGGACGAAAACTTCATTGCCTGGGCTGGGACATTGGACACTAGCTGGGACAAAAGACTAGGCAATGCACTGGGCTGGCCTAGAGGAACTAACAGGGCTGTGGATTCTCTGCCGGCCTGGGGTAACGGGAGCAGGATTGCACAAGAAGTGATACTTTAAAGTAGTGGGTTTAATGCCCAGAGGAGTGCAGTGGAGATACAGTTTCTCTAAGCTCTTGGCTACTGTGGTGATGGGCCGGGAGGCAGTGACAGGAATGACCATCAGAATCCTCTTCGTCAGCCAGTGTGTCTCCAAGCCAAGACAAGTTCCAGGAGAAGTCCCCGGGGTGGGGAACCAGAGCGATGACCCCCTCCTATAGGTAATGCCAGCACAGGTTTGCAAGATCTGCCCAGGCCTCTTCCCCTGGCTGGCTGTCGCTGGTTGGTACCTGCATGCTAGTGGGATTCGAGGCTGGGTTTGCAAGTGCTGGTCTGAAGCCAAAGTCTGAGCGCTGTAAACAGCCCGCTGGCTGCTCCCGGCTGACCCGCGGAGGGAGGGAGAGGCTGCCACGCTGAACTGTAGGAGGCACCGGCAGATTGCTGCATAGCTGAGATTAGCAGCATGGCACGTGGCTTGAACTGTTTGCAGACTCATTTTGGAGGCCTACGGCCAGATCCTCAGCTGGTGCAGATGTCCATGGCTCCACTGAAGGCAATGGAGCTGCTCCACTTTACGCCAACCAAGCACCTGGGCTCCTAGTGTATAAACTCTGCGGAAAGCCCCTTCCCTTCAGCGTGTGAGAGATCCTGGAACCATGGGGGGTGGGGACGCTCTCCGTGCCAAGCTCCTAGCGGTTTAGAATCAGCACATGTGGGGGTCTTACTGCAGCCCCCACTGAGTTCCAGACCCATTTAGGCTGGCCCTGGGAGCATCGGCGATGCAGAGTTATTTTAAAGGGATTAAAATCATTTTCTGTTTCATTTGACCTCACAGCATGAATGTTGTCCCTTTTATTCCCACACAATGGCTGCAGTTGGTGGGGTTTTGCATTGCTAGAAGAGCTGTGTCAGAGTTTTCTATTTAGCCGGGATGTCTCACTTCCTCCCAGACACACAATACACAGAAAACTCACCTCCTCGATCATTTCCAAAGCGAAGCAGCACGTTGTTCCCTTGGCTGCACTGTCTGGGCAGTGCGCTTATGTCTGGAGTCCAGGCCAACACTGCCAGTTCTGCGCGGTTGCTAGGTTTGTTTTCAAACGCTGTCGCTGTTGATCACACCTCAAATCCTGAAGCTTCCCCCTTTTATCCGTCCTTGCTCATTCTGGGAAGTGTCGTGCTAGAGCTGGAAGGAAACGGCTTTTATCATGAAAACATGTTGTTCTTTTTTAACATCTTTTGTTCAAGGTCATCCAGATCTTCAGTTAGACCTTGGAACTCGCTGCCACAGGATGCCACTGAGACTAGAAACGTAACAAGATTCAGTGCGCAATTAGGCATTTACCCGGAGGGCAGGAATGTCCAGAGTCATTATGGTTAGTGCTGAAAGAAGGGTATTGGAAGGGAGATAAAACTCCAGGCTTCAGGGCTTAAACCAATCCCTAACTATTAGGAGTTAGGGACCTTCATGAGGGCCAATTATCCCACACGTGCTACTGCAGGTTTCTTACCCCTTCCTCTGAAGCAGCTGGTGTTGGCCCCTGTCAGAGGCAGGACACAGGCCTAGATGGACCCTGAGTCTGATCCAGTCTGGCAATTCCCATGTTCCTGAGAGTGTTACAAATATGAATGAATTAATCTGCTCTAGGGCACGTCAGTATTACTGGAGTGGAAAAGTGTCTTGTGGTTAAGGCACTGGTCCAGGACCAAGGACATCAGGCATCATTGTCACAGACCCCTGTGTGACCTTGGTCAAGTCACTTAGTCGCTCCGTGCCTCAATTACCGAGCTGCAAAACAGGAATAATAATTCTGCCTTGTCTATTTAGGTTGTAAGGTCTTTGGGGTAGGGGCTGTCTCTTACAATGTGTGTGTGCAGCAGTAGCTCAAGGGGGGCCGGTACTTGGTTGAGCATCACTGTAATACAAGTCGTAATATATTAAGTCCATTTTACAGATAGAAGAAATGGGGCACAAAGAAGTAAGAGATTTGTTCAGAGGTTACACAGCAAATGAGTGGCGGAGGCAGATGAGAACCCAGGGGCCCTGACTTCCAATCCCCTATTACAGACATTGCTGGCACCCTTTTCTCCTATAGGGACATTGTCACACACACAGATAGGCTGACCAGACAGCAAATGTGAAAAATTGGGACGTGGGTGGGGGTAATAGGTACCTATATAAGAAAAAGACCCAAAAATCGGGACTGTCCCTATAAAATGGGGACATCTGGTCACCCTACACACAGACATTTTCTCTCATTTCTCTTTACCCCCCTAGAACAATGGCACAGAACAATTTGCTTTTTGTCGGAGTTGCTCTTGCCCTGATTTATCCATCCGCACATGCCACCATTGCTTCCCGACTGATACATCACTGTTCATTGCAGTGACGTCAGCACAGCTGTGCGAATAGTCTTTGTTAATTAACTTGGGCTTCCTCTGCTGGCTGGATCTACAGTAGCAGCAGAGCGAAGGCAGGAGACAGCCCTAAAATGACAACTCCTGCGCATGGTTTGGTGAATTTATCAAGTATTTCCGATTTGTAAAAGATGGATGATCTAGGACACTTTCCAGGTGATGACAATGTTTTAAGGCTGGGAAAACGTGGGGCCTGTGCCTTGTCCTGGGCAAAGCTGACTGACAGAAGAGTCATTTTGCTATTTCCAGGGGCTTTTTTAAATTTTGTTGTGCAGGACATTTTGGCTTGTGGTTCTGCCCTGGGAAATCGTATCTAGTCTGTACGAGGGAGGATGAGCAGCACTGTCCCTACGCACAGCATGAAATCTCAGTAGCTACAATCACATCAATAGCTACTTAAGTCACCAGACATTCAATGAGGCCACTCGACGGGAGACATCTCTGAAGCTGGCAGCCTACAAGAGCCACGCCTACAGCTGGTCGCCATCAGACGAGCAGTGATCGGGACTGGCAGCACTCTAAGTACATTCTAGCTAGAAATAGGCCAGCCCTTATTCAATGTAAAAACTACACTCAGTCAGGTTAACGTTCTCAAAGGAAATAGGTTGCTATTAGTTTTTAAGCAAACAGGAACTTCCAGATATGTCCGTGAAGTAATTTTACCTGTCAATCTCCTCCCTGCAGATCTGCTGCCTGACACCTCCCCCCCGCCCCTTTCTGCCCTTCCAGGGCTCTGTGATGTTGTTATTCCTCCCGGCCTGCTATTTCATCCTGCACTTGTATATTAATTCTCGCGGAGTCCCGCTGAGCAGTGTATGCACGAGATGTAAAATAACATTGATTATTCCATAAGGTTAATCTGTTCCTTTTCCCTTCCAGTTTGTGTGGGGGTGTTTGGAAGCTACAAGCAGCTAACGCTCACGGCGTGGGAGCCCCCAGATGGGACTAGATCCACGCTCCGGTGCTCCTTATGGGGTTGAAGGTAGACTCATGTTACCTACTACCTAAGTTTTCTGTGGCTGATATTATGGTGTGCGGATATGGTCCTGTACCAGGCATCGTGTACAGACTTTCAGTCCTGATCCAGCCCAAGACACACTAGCAGGAGCAAACCCAGACACCACGCTGTGGAACGGACTCTCGATCACCCTGCAGTCTAGGCACTGGGAAGTTACTATGCAGCTTGGACTGTTTCTGGTGGTGGTTTTTCTAAGCTTGATGGATCTGACAGGCAGCAGCAAGGTGGTGAAGGGCAAGAGGCAAAGACGAAGTATGTATGAAATGCTTTTCTTCTCTGACTCCCTCTCGCGATGCAGAATGTCACTGTCTGTGCGTAACATGCCCCTGTTGTTCGCAGGCACCCAAAGGGCCGGGGAGCAGCAGCTGTTTAGGGAGAAGCTGGCGCAGGGTAAGCAGTGCAGAAGGGGGGGTAGCGTGGGATTGTTACCACGCCCAAGGCATAAGGTAACGGTTTGACATGTGGCTCAGTCCCTGACTGTGTAAGCTCCTCAGGGCAGGGGCTGGGGCTGTTGTGTCTTTCCAGGTCAGTGCCTAACAAATCCCACAAGGAGCCTGGCTGGAAAGATACCCCACTTTCTCTTGCTGTCAGATAGGGAACATTTCTAAGTTTGCTTCCTCTGCACCCAGCTTTTCTCCTGGCTGGACTGATGGTTCCCCCGTCCCTTACTGAGCACGGAGCAGGAACTGGTTGCTCCGACTCCGCAGGAACACGGTGATCTTATGTTCCCCAAAGCTGGCCCCCAGCTCATAGCTCAAGGGAGACCGACTGGGCTCTGGGTTTGTAACAACCGGCAGCCCTGTTCCAGATTTCCATTAAGGAACCTGCAGCTTCTATGCCAGGGAGAAGGAGAGGCAGGTGTGGCCCGTGAGAGCCCGCGGTGGCTACAGAGTGTGTGGACGAGAACAGAGGCAGGTGCATGGAGTAGAATAGCAACAGGGGCTGCAAGTGAATCAGGAAAATTCACTGCGCTGAGGGCTGGCGAGTGCACCCAGGAAACTGAAAAAGAAAGTTTCCGCTCCAGGAATTATGAATGGGCCAAGCCCCGGCCCCCTCTTTAACAAAGCACACAGACTCGGAGCTAGTGACCAAGCTTTCCAAGGACGGGCTGTGCTGGTAACTCAAAGCAATAAGAGCATTTCAGCCTAAACTTCCTGCCTGAGATTGGCAGATCCCGGCGACTGTAGCTCACCCTCAGCCCCTCCTGCAAAAACCCTCTGCTTGTCTCAAGCCCAATGAGCCAGGCTGCACCCTCTTTAGAGCCTGGTGAAAGTCAATTGGGCCCACCTGCCAGCGTGACTCAGCAGTACTTATCCTGCCTCTCAAGGGGGGGTTAATAGCTGAGCCTGCATCTCACAGGGGCTGAGGCCGGCTCTGTACACAAACTTGCATGGAAATAACAAAGGGGGGTGACTTAAACCCCAGTTCGTTATTTTGGTGCAAGTCAGCGTGGCATGAAAGGGGCTGCTGTTTGATTTAGCTGGAGTTGGTTATTGCTTTACAGCCATCTCTCTGCACAGAGTTGCTCCGGTTTAACTAACAGTGCATTTTAAACTGATGTGTGTGGACACTCTCAGATCACTTCAGCAGGATCAGGAAGTGTGCAGGTGCAAGTCAACTGATATCTCCAGTTTTAAACTGATGTAAGAGCATCCACACAGGGGTTTGCACCAGTTTTACTACACTGGCTTTTTAACTGATTTACATTAAACTGGTCCAACTAGTGTGTGTCTGTGAGTCCTAAGGGAGGCCTGCAGCAGTCACTTGCTCCAGGGAAGATGTGCTCTCATGGTTAATGTTATAAATTATGAGTCCCAAATGGGTCTCAATTACAATCTTAGCTAGGGGGCCATCCATCAGCACCACAGCAGGCAATATCTGCCACGGTGTCGAGCTCGCGACTCCCGTGGGCCCTGGGGCAGAGTAAACCTATCGTCCCTGGCATTGCAGTGACACCCTTCCTGTGCCGCTGGAATGAGCCACGCAGTGTCTGCCAGTGGTGCTGGAACTAGGGGACTGGCGGGGGGACTGACACACCCCACCCCCGCCAAACACCAAATACATGGTTTCCATCAGCAGCACTCCCGCTGTAAAAATTGTCCCCCCCAACCCCCGGTGCCTGTACGTAATGCATGAAGCGTGGTGATGGGCAGTGCGTGTAGAGCTGAGGGGGGAAGCCATCTGGCCTGGAGGACTTTACCCCAGAATATATTAATCTCTGGTGCAACTTCAGGGGCATCAGTAGAGTTACAGCAAGGAGGAATTTGGCCCAATGCCCCCTCTTGTCTTCCTCTCTCCTCCCCACCTCCTTTCTCCCTGACTAGCACTCGCTGGCCCCTCCTGCCAATCCATAAAGCACTTGGGAAGCTGCACACCAAAGCTTGCCCTCCTGACCCCTTCCCGTCTGATGGTCGCTGCCAGCCCACCCTGCATCGGGGCAGTGTGTGGATCCTGTTCCTGCTGCGTGTGGACGCGATATGGCAAAAGGCGGTGCTTAGAGAGGTTGCTGCCCTGACGGGGCAGCACTGAGGAAACTGTGGGACACGCTGGAGCACTCCTGAGACGTTAAAGCTGCCAGGAGTGGGAAAGCCAGGGAGCCGTGCACTCCCCTTCTCCGAGAGCTCACCACAGCCCTTCCCATTCTGCCTTGTTAAATACAAACAGCCAGGTTGGGTCAGACCAATGGCCCATCTAACCCAGTGTCCGGTCTTCTGACAGTGGCTGATGGCAGGTGCTTCAGAGGGAATGAGCAGAACAAGCCATCTTATCGAGTGATCCATCCCCTGTCGTCCAGTCCTATCCTCCATGAACTTATGTAGTTCTTTTTTGAACCCAGTTATACTTTTGGCTTCACAACATAACCTTGGCAAGGAGTTCCACAGGTTGACTGTGTATTGCGTGAAGAAGTTTTGAACCAGCTGCCTATTAATTTCAATGGGTGACCCCAGGTTCTTGTATTACTGGAAGGGATAAACAGCACTTCCTTACTGACTTTCTCCACACCATTCCTGATCTATCATATCCCCTCTCCTCCGTAGCCGTCTCTTTTCTAAGCTGAACTGTGCCAGTCTTTTTAATCTTCCCCCATAAGAAAGCTGCTCCACGTCCTTAATCATTTCTGTTGCCCTTTTCCCAATCCCAATATATCCTTTTGGCGATAGGGCAACCAGAACTGCAAGCAGTGTTCAAGGTGTGGACGTACCATGGATTTATATAGAGGCAATATGATATTTTCTGTCTTATTATCGATCCCTTTCCTAATGGTTCCTAACATTCTTTTGGCATTTTTCATTGCTGCTACACATCGAGCAGATGTTTGCAGTGAATTATCCATGATGACTCAAAGATCTCTTTCCTGAGTGGTAACAGCTAATTTAGACCCCATCATTTTATATGTATAGTTGGAATTATGTTTTCCAGTGTTGCATTTATCAGCATTGAATTTTATCTATCATTTTGTTGCCCAGTCCCCCAGTTTTGTGAGATCCCTTTGTAACTCTTTGCAATCAGCTTTTTATTTAACTACCTTGAGTAATTTTGTATCATCTGCAATCTTTGCCACCCTTCTTCCAGATCATTTACAAATATGTTAAATAGCACTGGTCTCAGTACAGAGCCTTGGGGACACCGCTATTTACCTTTCTCCACTGTGAAAACTGACCATTTGTTCCTACCCCTTTGTTTCCTATCTTTAACCAGCTATTTATCCATGAGAGTACTTTCCCTCTTATCCCATGACTGCCTACCTTGTTTAAGCACCTTTGATGAGGGACCTTGTCAAACGCTTTCTGAAAGTCCAAGTAGACTATATCCACTGGTTCACCCTGGTCCATGTTTGTCTGACACCCTCAAAGATTTCTAACAGATCGATGAGGCATAATTTCCATTTGTATAAGCTGTGTTGACTCTTCCACAACATATCATGTTCATCTACATGTCTGATAATTTTGTTCTTTATTATAGTTTCAACCAATTTGTCTGGTACTGAAGTCAGGCTTACTGGCCTGTAATTGCCAGAATTGCTTCTGGACCCTTTTTTAAAAATTGGCGTTACATTAGCTGTCCGCCAGTCATCTGGTCCAGAGACTGATTTAAGTGACAGGTTACATACCACAGTTAGTAGTTCTGCAATTTCATATGTGAGTTCCTTCAGAACTCTTGGGTGAATACCATGTAGTCCTAGTGACTTACTACTGGATCACTTGATGATTATCTGTTCTGTTCATTCCCTCTGGGGCACCTGGCATTGACCACTGTCGGTAGACAGTGAGATAGATAGACTTTGGTCTGACCCAGTAGGGCCGTAATTTATCAATGTGTTCCAAAGCCTCCTCTATTGACACTTCAGTCTGGGACAGTTCCTCAGATCTGTCACCTAAAAAGAATGGATCAGATATGGAATTCTCCCACTCATCCTCTCCAGTGAAGACTGATGCTAAGAATTCATTTAGCTTCTCTGCAACTGCCTTGTTTTCCTTGATTGCTCCTTTAGCACCTCGATTGTTCAGTGGCCCCACTGATTGTCTGGCAGGCTTCCTGATTCTGATGTACTTAAAAATATTTTGCAACTAGTTTTTGTGTCTTTTGCTAGTTGCTCTTCAAATTCTTTCTTGGCCTGGCTAATTATACTTCTACACTTGACTTGCCAGAGTTTAAATTCCTTTTGGTTTTCCTCAGTAGGATCTGACTTCCAGTTTTTCAAAGATGTCTTTTTGTCTCTGACCACCCCTTTTAGGCCCCGTCTACACTTTGTGCTCAGTAAAGCAGCTTTGAGTGCTGTAACTCCCGTGGTTACACACTGCCAAGCCACTTAGCGCGCAGAAACTGCGCAGATGCAGCACTCTAAAAAAACCACCCTGACGAGAGGTGTAGAGCTTTCTGCGCTGGGGCTACAGCCCTGCAGTGCCAGTGCAGACATCATGGCGATTACAGAGCTGCGACTGGCCTCTGGGAGGTGTCCCACAATGCCTGTTCTCACCTCTCTGGCCATCGGTTTGAACTCTACTGCCCTGCCCTCAGGGGACCAAACGGCAGCCCCACCCCGTGCATTCCTTTGCAGATTTGAAAGTCCCCTTCCTGTTTGCTCCGTGACACATGCAGTGGTCTCAACACATCTTTCCAGGTGGCCATGCCTGCTCCACATGCCAGGCGATCTCCCGCTTGGAGCAATGCCGAGCTGCTGGATCTCATCAGCATTTGGGGAGAGGAGGCTGTGCAGTCCCAGCTGTGCTCCAGCCGTAGGAATGATGATACCTACGGACAGATGTTACGATGCATGAGAGAAAGGGGCCATGACCGGGACACACTGCAGTGCAGGGTCAAAGTGAAGGTGCTGCGGAACGCCTACCACAAGGCGTGGGAGGCAAACCGCCACTCTGGTGCTGCGCCCATGAGCTGCCGGTTCTACAAAGAGCTGGACGTGATACTCAGTGGTGACCCCACCTCCACTGCGAAGGTCCCTGTGGATGCTTCGGTGGCTTCGTTGTCAGTCGAGAGTGGACCGAGCCAGGAGGAGGCAATCTTGGATGAGGATGTGAAGCGGGAACCAGACGTAGAGGACATCTCGGCGGCCAGAGATGCATGCAGCCAGCAGCTCTTTTCTACCCCGGAGGAGGCTAGCCAGTCACAGCAGTCGGATCTTGGCAAAGTGCAAACAGGAGAGGAGGCCCCTGGTAAGTGAATCTGATTTTGGGAATCACTGAAGCGAGTTGTTGGGGGCAGGAGGGTTGCAGAAAGCAGGCTGGTCTCCCACCGCATGCCTAGTCTGAGCGGCGGAACAGGCTGTTGATTGACTCCCTCACTTCACGGGAATCTCCCTCAGAGATCTCTGGGAAACTCTCGTGGAGATACTGGGCAATCCGCTCCTGCGGGTTCCTTGGCAAAGCTGCTTTGTTTCTTGCCCCATTAATGGTAACTTTCCTGTGCCACTCTGCCGTCACGGGAGGGGCGGGGGGGACACCATAGCTGCACACAGGCGAGCCACATAGGGGCCAGGGCGGAAGCTGCAGGCTTGAAGAAGCCCCTCCCTTGATTCCCTGCTCACCCTCAGCAGCGAGAGATCTTCCATAATGATCCCCTCCTGTGGAAAGTGTGGGGACGGGATTGATTATCAGACCCACCCTACAGTGCTCCCCAAGTGCCCAAGAGCCACGTGCCCAGTATATAGTGATTTCCCCTGCCCCTGCAGCTACTCACCATTTTGGGGGTCTTGTGGCTCATGTGTGCTTGCCTGGGGTCAGCCAGTTAGTCTCAGGTGTGTGAGTACTCGCTGGGTTTTAAAGCACTGAAACAGTGTTGTCTGTGTTGCAAACAATACTGCTTCTGTAAAATGTTGCATTTAAACTTCACAGAGATGACCTTGGGAGGCCAGCCTCCCTTACTGGCAGCAGAACGGTTGTGAAGAATTAGAAAGCGTCCAAGAAGAACTAAGGAGGACTTTTTGCGTGAGGTTATGATGCACTCCGCTGCCGAGAAAAAGGAATTGAAGGCAGGACAGCGAGAAGAGGGAACGAAAGGAGAACGCGGCACACCAGAAAGAAGCCACAGAGCGGCTCTTAACAGTTATGGAACGACAAGTGGACACGCTCCAGGGGATACTAGCTCTTCAAACCAAGCAGCTCCGCGCCCGCCCTCCCCTGCAGCCGCTGTTACAAAACTCTTTCCCAGGCGCCGTCCTTCCCCCACCAACACACTCTTATCAACCTCCTGGCTCCAGTCTCTACCTGCAGCATTCCACTCCTCCCTCCTCCCAGTCCAGCAGTGTGGCCTCCCACTACCCACTGCACTCAACACCCAGCCCTCTGCAGTCTGGCCCTGCTGAAGTACAGCACCCGCTGCATCATACTCCAAAGGAGAAGGTTGGGTATGATCCCTGGACATACACAAATCTGTAGCCGTCCCGGGACCCCTCCTCCTCTTGAGACCTTCCATTCCCCCATCCCTCTCCCTGCTGATGAATTTTTTCATTTGACTCTCTCCTCTGATTGTTGTCTTTCAATAAAATAATTGTGTTTGCTTGAAAACAATCTTTATTCTATTAACTGAAAGCAAAAAGAGCCCTGCAAAGCAACATACAATTACGTTAAGGCCCCTTCTTGCATCATGTGCACCAATCACCTCCTAGCATTACAAGCACTGCAATCCTGAGCATAGCAACAAATATTAGTGGCTTTCAGCTTCAAATTGCTGCCTCAAGGCATCCCTGATCCTTATGGCCCCGCACTGCGCCCCTCTAATAGCCCTGGACTCCAGCTGTTCAAACTCCACCTCTGCGCGCTGAGCCTCTGCGGTCCAGCCCTGAGTGAAGCTTTCACCCTTCCCTTCCCAAATATTATGGAGCATACAGCACGCAGCTATAAGCACAGGAATATTGTCATCGGCCATGTCCAGCTTCCCATACAGGCATCGCCAGTGGGCTTTTAAATGGCCAAATGCACACTCCACAGTCATTCTGCACTTGCTCAGCCTGTTGTTGAACTGCTCCTTGCTGCTGTCAGGTTGCCCCATGTATGCCTTCATGAGCCATGACATTAAGGGGTAGGCGGGGTCTCCAAGGATCACAATAGGCATTTCGACTTCCCGTACGGTGATCTTCTAGTCCGGGAAGAAAGTCCCTGCTTGCAGCTTCTTGAACAGGCCAGTGTTCCGAAAGATGCGTGCATCATGCACCTTTCCGGACCAGCCTGCGTTAATGTCTGTGAAATGCCCACGGTGATCCACAAGCGCCTGGAGAACCATTGAGAAATAGCTCTTGCGATTAATGTACTCGGTGGCTAGGTGGTCTGGTGCCAGAATTGGAATATGCGTCCCATCTTTTGCCCCTCCGCAGTTAGGGAAACCCATTTGTGCAAAGCCATCCACAATCTCACACACGTTGCCCAAGTCACGGTCTTTCGGAGCAGGATGCGATTAATGGCCCTACACACTTGCATCAACATGAGTCCAATGGTCGACTTTCCCACTACAACCTGGTTAATGACTGATCGGTAGCAGTCTGGAGTAGCCAGCTTCCACAGTGCAATCACCACGCGCTTCTCCAATGGCAGGGCAGCTCTCATTCTCGTGTCCTTGTGCCGCAGGGCTGGGGCAAGCTCATCACATAGTCCCATGAATGTGGCTTTCCTCATGAGAAAGTTCTGCAGCCACTTCTCGTCATCCCAGACATGCATCATGATGTGATCCCACCACTCAGTGCTTGTTTCCCGAGCCCAAAAGGAGCCTTCCACTGTGGTCAGCACCTCCGTGAATGCCACAAGCATTCTCGTGTCATAGCTACTACGTGTGGAGAGATCAATGTCACACTCCTCTTGCCTTTAAGGAATAACTCCACTGCCTCTCGTGACGTGTTGGTCAGTGCGAACAGCATTCTTGTCAACAGCTCGGGATCCATTCCTGCAGCCCGAAGAGGCAGGGCAGGGCGCGCAGTACACAAACCGTTGAAAGATGGCGCCAAATGCGGACGGAAGCACAGGGATTGCTGGGATGCGAAGCAATGCATCACAGGGCATTGGGACAGGACCCAGGATGCCCTGTGACCCCTTCCGCCTTCCCACAAGTCTTAGTGGCAAAAGAGAAAGAGTGCTCTGTGGGATAGCTGGCCAGAGTGCACCACTCTGAATAGCGCCGCAAGTGCTGCAAGTGTGAACGCACTATTGCGCAGGCAGCTGTCAGTGTGAACTCACAACAGCGGTTTTCCTTCGGCGCTCTCTGAGCAGCGCTGTAACTTTGCCAGTGTAGACGTGCCTTCACTCTGTTGTTTAGTCATGGGGGCATTTTTGGGCCCTCTTACTGTTTTTTTTTTTTTATTTGGGGTATACATATAGTTTGAGCCTCTATGATATTGTTTTTTTAATAATTTCCATGCAGCTTGCAGGCATTTTACTCTTGTGATTGTTCCTTTCAATTTCCATTTAATTAGCCTCCTCCTTTTTGTCTAGTTCCCCTTTTTGAAGTTAAATGCTACGTGGTGGGTTTCTGAGTTATTTTCCCCCCCCAAGGGTGTTAAATTTAACTAAATTATGGTCACTATTACTGAGCGGTTCGACTATATTCACCTCTTGGACCAGATCCTGTGCACCACTTAGGACTAAATCAAGAATTGCCTCTCCCCTTGTGGGTTCCAGGACTAGCTGCTCCAAGAAGCAGACGTTAAAGGAGTCCAGAAATTTTATCTCTGCATTCTGTCCTGAGGTGACATGTATCCAGACGATATGGGGATAGCTGAAATCCCCCATTATTAATGGGTTTTTGTAGCCTCTCTAATCTCCCTGAGTGTTTCACAATCACCGTCACCATCCTGGTCAGGTGGTCGATAGTACATTTCTGTTGCTAGACTCTTATTATTCAAGCTTGGAATTACTATCCATAAAGATTCTATGGTAGAGTTTGATTCTTTTTTTTTTTTTTTTTTTACTACAGTTGACTCTATGCTTCCTTCACATATAATGCCGGGCCCCTCCAGCACGACCTACTCTGTCATTCCTGTGTCTTTTATACTTGGGTATTACCATGTCCCATTGATTAGCATCGTTCCACCAAGATTCTGTGATGCCTGTTATATCAACATCCTCATTTAATACCAGACACTCAAATTCACGCGTCTTAGTATTTAGACTTCTTGCATTTGTATCCAAGCAGTTATAAAACGTGTCAATATTTAGTTGTCTGCCTTCATGTGATGTGACTGAACAGGACTCTTTTTCTTTGACTCTTTCTCTTCAGTTCCTACCTGTACTTTATCATCTTCTATTTTCTCCTCTTTACTAGAATATAGAGCATCCCCTTTAATAAACTCTCCCCAAGGGATGTGTCTGTCCGAACCGTGTGCTTCTCCGCATCGGTCATGTTCTGACAGAAGTAGCATTTCCCCCTCCGAGAAGGGAAGGGGCAGGAAAGCGATCTCCCTGTTACAGAGAGCCTGGGACTCGGTATCCCATGGGAGCAGAGCCGGCCCAGGGCACTGCCCCTGGAGCTCCGTGTGCCAGTGCCTCTCTTGCATGAGTGAGATCTGGCTGAATGCAAGCTGTAATCTCTCAGGAAGGGCTCGGCAGGGTCACCATGCTGCCAGCTGATCTGGGAATTAGCTCCCCTTTCAGCCGCTAAGCCAGGCGGCACAGCTGGGGGAACAGACAGGTTGAGCTTCCTGAAGCACCCGCAGTTGGGCAGCGCAGAGGGCGATGCGGCCAGAGAACGGGTGTTGCCATTCAGCCTTCTGGGTCCTATCCTAGAGACTGACCCTCCAGCGCCTGCCCCCAGGGATTCCACCTGCTTCCTCAGGTTGTCCCACGCTCCTGCCTCCTTGGGAGCGCCTCTGAGGAACATGGTGCAGCAGCAGCACCGCTCTGTAGCCATGAAGGACAAGCAGCAAACGAGAGATTTTGCTGTCAGTGGTGTGTTCCCATTCCGTTCCTAACCCAGCACAGACAGAGGGATGGGCTATCCCGACTCATTCACCTCCTCCCTCCAGAAGCTTACCTGGGTCTCTAAGAAACAATTCCGTAAGGCAAGAATGATTCCTGGTTACCTGACAGTCTGACACCTGGTTACCTACAGGCTCCTTCAGCCTGATACCTGGTTACATACAGGCTCCTACAGTTGGATACCTGGTTACATACAGGTTCCTTCAGCCTGATACCTGGTTACATAGGCTCCTTCAGCCTGATACCTGGTTACATACAGTGTCCTACAGCCTGATACCTGGTTACAGAGGCCTTGGATGTATTGCATGTTATAGCAAGGTACTGAAACCCAATGACCAAAAGAGTTAGGGGAAATCACAGGTACAAACCACTCCCCTCTTGAACCCATGCTGAGTTGGGCACTACACCCAAAGCCTTGTCGGGGTGACAGTATACTCCAGAGATGGGAAATCAATTTTTTCCTGGTACACGGCTGCTGATAAGGTGATCCAATGGCTTTAACTGTTAGTGGTTGGTTATTCACTAGTGCAGGATGCACAACCCCTTGTGCAGAAGCCATGCTGGGGCCTGGGATGAGACTGTTTCCACCCTGATGTCATTGCATTTTCACAGTAAAATTCTGTGTTTGAAACCTGGGTGGGACGCTGCAAAACTTGTGGCTCGGAAGGGAGAGTCGGGGAAGGTAGCTCCGGGGATGGGGGCATGACCTTCCGCCCCAAGGTCACCCATTCCAGTCCAGGCCTCGGGCAGCAGCCGCCACCATCTAACCAGTATTTGGTGACCCCTGCAATGAGCTGAGCTCAGTCCTCTGCCTCGCGGGCACATACCATCCTGACAAGGCACGTGGCCAGGCTCAGCACAGAGACTGAGGGTTAAATGGACCTGCTGGGGAACTGGGCAAGTCGCTACCCCTCTGTGCCTCTTCTCCACCCCCGACTCTTTGCCTGTCTAGTCTCAGGGCAGCCTCTGACCGTCCGGGAGCAGCGGCCTAGCACAGCGGGGCCCCAACCTCGGCTCAGGTTTCTAGGTGCTATAATAATAAGTAGCAATAACGGACAAAGAAATGGGATCCCCCTCTTGGCCCCAGAGCTGGTCCCTGGTGGTGAGGTCTGAGGCCCAGTGGAAGTGGGCAGGTGGGCTGGGAAGCTTGCAGTGGTGCTTCCTGCATGGATATAGAAAAGATATCGAATTCTAGCACAACATACCCCAAGCCCTGATTCAAACAGCTCCATTCTCCAGCAGAGCCCCGTGGAACGCCCCCTGGGATGAGATGCCCCAGGCCGTAGCTCTGCATTGAAGCCGTCTGTGTGCGTGGCGTAGGGCTGGTTAATATAAACCATTGTACGATTTCCACTCAGGGAGTGGAGCTGGGTGTCTCTGCTCGGTGGTCATTGAGCAGTCGCTGTGTTCGGGTTGAAACTAGTGGGTGATTCACTGTTCGGGGCGCGAGGCGACTTGGTGACACGTACTGATAGTGAGCATGGCTCTGAGCAAACAAGACTTGGGGAGAAGGAGCCGTTAAAAACCTCATCATCCGGCTACTTCCAAGTGGGCTGAAAAATGAGCACTGCGTGCGGGGACTGGGGGGAGAGGCGCTCGTATGTGCCTGAGGCGGGGGCTGCAGGCTCTCTGGCCGCACTCCGGAGCAGGCTCAGAACATCAAGGCAGAGGGTGGGCTCGTTGCTAAAAGGGTCAAAATGAAGGTAGTTCTCTGCCCGAGTGGGCAATGCAGCTCCACTGCTCTGCTGAGAGGCAGGGAAGCAAGAGGGGAGGTGTCACCCGGCTTAAAGGGAGCCCCTATGCGTCAGCACAGCCACCCCTGTACGGATCAGCGGGGCTGCTCTAACCACAGGGAGAGAGTTTCACAAAACAGTGCAAAATTCCTGTCCTGCCTGAGCAGGAACAATGACAGAATGAGATCGGCTGCATCCCCTCTCTGCAGGTAGGGGCCAGATTCTGCCTCCATGCGCTCCCCCATGGCTCCCTCTCATGCAGTTCAGTGCGAGTCCCTGCACCAATCCAAGGGGGAACTTGTCTCTGAAACGGGGAGGGGCCAAGTCCCAGAGTTAGCAAGAATTCAGTCCTGACCAGTAATTAGAATTTGTTCTGTTGAATCAGGAATCTGCTCCGATTTCTGTTTCATTTTATGTGCTTGGAACAGCCTCCGTAGCCCAAACAAAACAAATGCCATCAGCAGCTGTGTGGTTCTGATAAGTTACTGAAGCGATTTACGGGGTTTGCAAATTGCTCTGGAAGCAAGAGCGAGGTTTTTCTTTTCCTTTGCGAATCCAAGTCCTTGCCGCTCAGTTACTAGCCTGGAATTTAAAGATTCCGTCGTTCCAGTGCTTGCTTTTGAGGTATAATAAATGCAGTATTTAAAATACAAAAAGATGTAGATGTTTTATAAACACAGACAATGCTTACATAATTAACTAATAAAAATAACCTGCATTCTAGCCTGCAAAAAATGTTATTAGTTTCAAAACAAACAGAGTTTTGTATGATAATTAGAAGCAGAAGATGTTCAAACATGAAAGTGGACATTTTTCTTGGCCTGAGGTTAGGGCCTCAGAACGGGTCTCAGTTTGGGGGGTAGTAAAATCTCCCTGTCACCTGATGTAACTGACATATATAGGAGGTTTGGGATCTGAACCAGCTCCAAGCAAAGTGGAGAGGTATTTGGAAGATTTCCCTTTTTCTGGACACATCAGGGTTTCCCCTTTTGGAGTCTGCAGACATGTGAGCCCAGCTTATCTAGGGCAGGACCCTGCTGACCACAGAGGATGGTCCTTGGCTGACCTGGCTACCTCCCTGTATGGTGTATGGCTGCAGGCGGATGAGGGCATGTGACTCTGGGCTGAGTGAGTTGTTCCAGGAGCCAGGCAGTAAGTGGAGCCAGGCCTGTGACCCTCCCCACTTCAGCCCGCTGCAGGCACATACTCCCAGACCAGTTCAGGAGCGTGACCAGGGATCTGCAGAGATGCATTCCCCTGCGGCTGCTCTAGGAGTGGTAGCCAAAGCCAGCCCTGGTGTTATTTCTGAGCGGGAGATGGAGTCGGTGGGCGGGGCTGGTGGAAGCGCTTTGGTGAGGGAGCCAGGGAGATTTTTATTCAGGGTTTATTACAGGTTTTGGACGCTGGGCTAAGTTGCTGTTGTTGTTTTCATGATATTTATCTCCATGCTCAGAGCAACCAAACCAACCAGACCAGGTGTGCGACAGCCCCGCTCCCTCCCCACCCAAGTAGATTTGGGCGCGTGATTCCATCCAGCTATGCATCAGTATGGTCCAAGACAGAGTGCGAGATACCATCTCTTCTGGGTATTAAGCAATCGCACTGGTCCCAGATATTGCTGCAGTTGCATCTGAAATGAGGCTGAGAATAGTGGCTGTGCAATGCCGGGCTGCAAGTTCAAATCACATGCTCCTTGGCCATCTCTTCTAGCCTGCTCAGCCTGGGGGAAGGGGGCAGGGAAGGAGAGAGCCCGTCTCTCTGAATATCTAATCCGGGCATTTATCGAGCACTCAGTAACGTGGTGTCTGGGTGCCTGTTCTGGAGCATCATGGGATAGGCTCTGCTGTGAGCTGTGCATGCAGCCCTCCTGGGTTGGAAGGATGGGCAAGAACGGGGAATCCTTGAGGTCTCTTTCCCTTGTGCTGCAAGTTGGACACAGAGGAGTTTTGCAAACGTTACCGTCTCAAGGCCAAATATGTTTTTCTCACAGTAGCACATATGAAGGCCAGCGCTGCCCAGGGCAGCGGGGCTCCCGAGAATGCTGGGCAGCATTAGCTCAAGGAGTTTGCTCCGTCTTGCTATGTGGACAGATGCTTGTGTCCCATTGAGGAAGATACAGGCCAGGCTTGGAAGGGGCCTCAGGAACAGATGTGCCTTGGCCACAAAGCACAACAGTGCTTGTAATGGCCACAGGAGCAATCAATTATTTATCTGGGTTTGACTCACTTTCTCAGGGCAGCGCTGAAGCTGGGCCATGAGCTCACTCCTTGCATCAAATATTAATGGCGGGTCTCCTGAGAGAGGGATTTTTTTCTATGATGGTGCTGATTGGCCAGCAAAGGATCCGTTCTTACCTAAGAGCCAGGCTAGGGAGCATTTCACCACCGCAATAAACCGTCTCAAAGCTGCAGGAACATTAGTGCCATCTCCCATGGGATGATGCATGAGCTATTAGGCCCAAAGACACAGGGCTGCTTGCTGGCAAGAAACACTCAGCTCTCGTCACAGGGGCTTTTGGAATCGGAGATGTCAAATGTTCTTCTGGAGCCAGCGCGAGCTGGGCCACCTTTCTGGCAGGAAGGATGTCTCGTGACTCTGAGAACGGTCCAGCACAGAACCCGGCAGAGTCAGTCCCAGTTAAAATGGGAGCCTTTGAGGCGAATTTCAAATGAGAAGCTACAACAGGGAGGAGAGCCTGTCCAAGCGTTCCCTGTCCGGCTCTGCTGGTGTACCTCCACCCTGAGCGGCAGCATGGTCTGTGTTCAAACCCATGTCCCCCGCCCCTCCGCCCCAGCTCTGCTCATGCACCAGCAGCCCGATCTGCAGCAGCTCCTGCTAAGCCGAGTCCTGGTTCTCCTCGTCAGTGGAAATGGCCAAATTAGCCAGTAGTTTTGTCCTACAGACACATGAATGTTGCAGCGAGGTGGACCCAGTTTATCTCCTGCTGGGATTTGAATCTGGGTTCTCCAGAGGCATGTACCTAAACCAGTATATCTCCGGGCATGTGTCAGTGCTCACACTCCACCCGATCCCTGACTCAGCAACAGTAACGTCTGCTTAGAAGGAACATCAGGATAGATGGGACAATAGGACTCTGCCTGATTCCCTCATCTCAGGGGGCTTCTCTTGCCTCCCAGAGTGTCCCATCCTCTATTATCCATTGGAAGTTTAGCATTGAATCCTGACCAAATTACTGATGGGCTTGCACTTTGCAGGTTACATTCTCACTGGTATGGGGTTGCATTTGGCCAGGGAGGTGCAGCTCTGGTGAAGGTTGGCTTGGGGTGTCGAAAGGTTGTGGCTTGACAGGCTGATACAAGGCAGGCTTCACCAAACAGAAGACAGATTGGGTTAGCTCAGTGACACGGATAGCGAAGGGTTTTCCTGTAATCTCTCCTTTCTGATAACTCCTGTGTTGGGCAGATTTGTGCCTGCTGACACCCACTGGAACATCCTCCTCTCCCGTCATTTAATCATAATTCTGCTACGTTTC
The DNA here is from genome assembly GCF_027887155.1 of Malaclemys terrapin pileata. Classification (NCBI taxonomy): domain Eukaryota; kingdom Metazoa; phylum Chordata; order Testudines; family Emydidae; genus Malaclemys; species Malaclemys terrapin. The sequence continues at coordinate 18,779,191 of NC_071526.1, read as the reverse complement.
CCCTGTTGTCCACATGTTGGTGCGGCCAAGGCTCCATCCATAGTGCGATGTCACACTTAGGCCTTGGCTACATTGGCGCTGTCCAGCGCTGCACTTGCTGCGCTCAGGGGTGTGAAAACGCCCCCCCCCCCCGAGCGCAGCGAGTGCAGCGCTGTAAAGCGTCAGTGTAATCAGAGCCTGCAGTGCTGCACGCTCGCTCGCAGCACTGCAAGCTATTCCCCTCGGAGAGGTGGAGCACTTGCAGCGCTGCGAGAGAGCTCTCACAGTGCTGGCAGCGCGACTACACTCGCGCTTCACAGCGCTGCCACGGCAGCGCTGGGAACTCCCAAGTGTAGCCATGGCCCTAGTCTGCCGTGTGCTTCACCACAGAGACTGGGCAGATCTCACGCTGGAGCTAGGGAACACTCCCGTTTGAAATGCTCATTCTGGAGCCACACCTGGCCTGCTGAACTGCAAAGAAAAGGGTGACGTGAGGGGGAAATAGGAGACAGAGACAAAGGGGGGCCCGGAAAAGGGGGCTGGGAGGTTAGGCTTTGAGCGACCAGCTTATCTCAGGCCTGAGCCATTTCGTCCATTTTGAAGCCTGATCATTTTTCTTGCAAAGAATTCCGAATCGTTTGTTTGAGAATCGGTTCATTATCAAACCCTGTGCCAGACCCACCCTGCAGGAATTCCACACCAGCCGGGCTGCCCTACTTGTCTTGGGAAGGGGCAGTTTCCCACATGTGCTGCCCCTTGCCAGCTGGAGAGAGGAGTGCTGACCTGGAGGAGGGCTCAGGCTTCTTGCCGATCCAGCCCAGGGACTCTCTGCTGAGGCCGACAAAGGGCCCAGATTCGGGCAGGGGTAGATTGTGTCTTGCAGACACTTGGCCATAAGGGCTGATTTCACTAACCCCGTGAACATGTTTTATAAACCTGAATAGCAGATCGCAGCCAGCGCGAGAGTGGGCCGTGTAACAAGCTGCTGTTGTTGCCACCAGTTCCCCTGGACAATCTTGCTGCTCTGCAATGTGTGTGTTAATCTGCGGGTATCTCTCTTGCCTTTTCAGTCAGTACCGAGGTGAGTCATGGCTGTGCGAAAGGCTGTGACCTGTGCTCTGAGTTCAACGGGTGCCTGAAATGTTCCCCCAAACTCTTCATACTGCTGGAGAGGAATGACATCCGACAGATCGGGATCTGCCTGCCATCCTGTCCGCTGGGGTACTTCGGTGTTCGCAATCCAGACATGAACAAGTGCATCAGTAAGTGCCAGGGCCTGGGAGAGGGAAAGATACAAAACAATGCTCTGCACTTATAGGTCCTCTCATCCAAGGCTTGCAGTGAGTTAACCCTTGCCTGCCCCCAGGAGGTGGATAGGTGGTAATATCCCCATTATATGGATGGGGGAACTAAGGCACAGAGAGCGAAAGTGACTTGCCCAGAGAATACCCACAGAAAGGGATCCCTTTGTGACTTGCTGCTTGCAGCCCTGAGTAAGGCATGAGAGCAGAAGAGAGATTGATCCTGTTTTGCACCTGAGATGGGAATGTCATTCTCTCCCCTGCAGAGGTGGCTGCGTTTCCACCCACAAAAGCAATGTCCCATCGGGGTAGATTTGAAACAGATTAAGAAGCAGCAGCTTGTGCCATAAGTTTCCCAACGCCACCTAATGACTCCTGCCACGCTAGGGTCAGTGGAAGTAGTGAAGTGAGTTTACCTAAGGCTGGAAAGAGCTCACACAGATTGTCCTGCAGAGAGAGAAATCAGTGGACATTGACCTAATGATGGCCTGAAAAGCCTGTCTGGCCTCCGTTAGCTTGGACATCAGCCCCTCCTCTCAACTTCTGACTTGCGTTTTGGCTTCTTTGTCTTTAGTCAGGGTCCCCAGGGACCTAGGTTAGGAGCTGACTGCAGTCATTCTTGTTAGGAACAGGAAAGTGTAGAAATTAGGTGGGAAGTGCAGAAATGTGGCTCGGAGCCACTGCAAGAGAGTGTAAATTGGTGCAACTCTGCTCAAGTCAATGGAGCTCCACCCAGTTACACCAACTGAGCGTTTGGCCCAACGTATGTTGGGAACCAAATGTGCTTAAACCACTGAGAGCCTCAGCCAGTGACAGACAAAATGTCCTCACGGGCCCATCAGCCAGGGTCAGGTTGCTATCATGGGTCTTTATAAGATGGGCATGGGGCAGGCTGGGCGGGGGGAGGTGAACTGTCAAACAGCAAGAATTAGAGACTTCTTGTTTTGTTGTGTGAATGGTCTGGCTTATCCACCGGGTCAAAGTGATGCTAACATACTGGTGCCATAGCTGTCCCCGCAAGGTAACCCAGGTATAGCTGCAGGCGTGGGTACCCACCTGGATTTGGGTGGTGGGCATGCTCTTACTTCCAGGATCTTGTGCGGTATCTGGGGAACCAGTGCCACAGATGCCACCTTTTCCTTCGTCTGCCCATCCATCATGAATTGGGTCTTTGGCCTGGGTCTGTCTGTCTTCTATTGCAAGGGGCTGGGCCAACTGAAAACCAGTGAGTGAGTTGGACCTACGGACAATCCTGGGCTCATTTCATTAGCAGCTTTGTAGAACCTGGCACCACTGCCAGCTTCTGTAGCCCACACCGCAGCTGCGTAAGGAGTGACCGAAACCGGACTCAACTCCTTGTGTTCTTCCATTTTGCCTGATTGTCAAACTGAACATGAGCCCAACCTGATTATGTGATAACTTCAGCAGAGCGGCTCTATCTTGCAAGAAGGGGCCATGGCAGAAGGAAACCAGTTTCCTTCTTGGTAGCACAGCCAGGCCTGGCAGAGTGCTCAGAGACATACACTGGCTGTCTGCAGATTCCAGGGGGCCAGGAGGGTTTTCTAGTGGGGTATCTAGACCTCCCCTTTGCACAGCTCCACTCTTCCTTTCCCCTCTCCAGCAGATGGTGCCCAGTCTCCGCCTTGAAATGTAACTTGACCGCAATACACACTTCCCACTTTCTGTACCTAAAGGCCACAGAAGCCTGCCGGGAGTTGCTTTTCAATCATATCCATGGGTCTGCTGATTTTGGCCCTGGGGGTAGAATTCAAACTCTGTGGCTGTTTTTTTCCTTTTTCCTCCCCAGAATGCAAAATTGAGAACTGTGAGGCCTGTTTCAGCCGAAACTTTTGCACAAAATGTAAGGAAGGTTTGTACTTGCACAAAGGGAGATGTTATTCCACCTGCCCAGAAGGCTACTCTGCTGCCAATGGCACTATGGAGTGCAGCAGTCCTGGTAAGTGGCATTAAAGCTGTTATAGCAATTGATTTGTCTGCCGGGTCTTGCAGCATTCTGCAGGCTCAGATTTGGGCTGCCTGTAGGGTGACCGATGTCCTGATTTTATAGGGACAGTCCCGATTTTTGGGTCTTTTTCTTATATAGGCTCCTATTACCCCCCACCTCCGTCCCGATTTTTCACATTTGCTGTCTGGTCACCCTCGCTGCCTGTCTGTATGCAACAGCATATTAACACTTGCCTGCTCTCACTGCTGCTCCTCCATCACACCTGCTGTATTTCAGTGACGTCCCAGGAACAGCAGTGACATGCTAGGGTGTCAGAGTGGGCAGCGCAGCAAGTATATACCTGAATGTGAATATAGCAATTAGCAGCTTAGCAGGTGCAGTCTAGATGACCTGGAGGTATCTGAAGGGTTCGGCAAGAGCCAAGAAATTCCAGCTGATGTAGTTGAAAAGCTTTTCTCTTTCCTATGAGAGCATCCCAGTAAATCTGGGGGCGCTATAGTCTTTCCTCCCAGGAAACCCAGAGTGTACATGTGACCTTTCCTGCCTGGAGACAGATTTTCCCTGTAAGACATGCACCTGAACTCCCCCACCCGCATCCCTGCTGTGCTGTGCAAAGCCAGGCAAACAAGAATCTGCCTCTTCATTTGTTCTTCAGTGGTTGCATATTTGCATCTGCAAAAAAACAAAAAACAACAACAAACAGTCAGGGGCTTAACTCTGCAGGAAGCTCTCCGCCCTTGGCAATTTAATATTTAGTTGCAAAATGCGTGATCGGTTTTCTGTGTCGGTTGCTTTAAAGCATAGTTGTGGTTTGGAAGATGTCAATAAACCCTGCAGGGGACAAGGCTAGCTACAGCAGCATTCTAATGAGTGAAAGTACAGCCAGATACTCAACCTTCTGGGATCCTACAGCACACTGTCCCGTTTCATTGTTTGTTCATTGCTTCTCCGAAAACACCTGCTGCTGAGACTCATGAGCTAAATGATGGACTCAAGGATATAACAGCCTCAGGAAGGGGCAGGGGGAGCACACCTCTGCCCTGCTAAAGGCCCAGATGTGGGGTGCAGTGGGTGACAAAGTCCCCAAATGAGCACACACAAAAATTATCTGTGCAGGAAACTTAAACTGCGGCAGGCTCCCCTCCCTTCGTGCAAATGGCTCCTCAGTCTCGCCAGTCTTTGTAAAGTAAATAATTTTCGGCAGTGAAAATGAGGGAGCACCGTGTTTGTGTGCAATGCAGGGACATTGGGGGCCAGGCGGGGTGGGGTCCCTCAAAACGAGGGACGTTCGGGAGGTGTGCGGGGTGCGGCAGAATGCAGGCCAGAGCCATGGGGTTATTTGGGTTAGGCAAACATCAAAACGTGCAGATGCGCCCGTTGTTGGCACCCAGCTTCATGTGGGTGAGGTCCGTAGTGACCCACATCCGGGGTTGCCAAAAGGGAAAGGCCACGAGAGTCTAGGAGACGAGCGAGTATAAAAACAGGAAGGGACCATGGTGACTTGTTCTAGGAGAGGCAGATGTGATGCGCTCCGAGAGTCCAGGCTCAGCATGTTCGAAGCGAGGCTTCCCATTCCCCTGCTGGGCTGGTGGAGCAGAGAACTGGCCTGGGGGAGCTGTCCCCTAGGGAGTGATGCACTGAGCCGTCTGGCTGAGACGAGGTGCAGGCAGAGCCTTCTCCTCAGGCACTGACTTGTTACGCAGTCCCTGCCCTTGATTGCCACAGCCCGTTGTGGTGCAGCCCGGAACTGGCGTTTGGACCCCAAGCGTCTCGCAACAGGCCCGGAAAATTCCCTTCACAATAGATTTTTCCCCATTGTTTAAGTGTCTAAATAATGCTGGAGGCTCTGCCCTAGAGCTCTGGCTGGGCTGGGGTGTGTGGGAGTATTGCACCTCGCCGGAGGCAGCTCTGGGGGAGACAGACATCTCTCTGGGATGCTGGGTGGCACGGGGGAGGGGAAGGACTCCAGGGACGTGTTGGGGGCTGAGGAAAGTAGTTTTCTCCTGACTCTCTTGCTGTCTGGCAGCACAATGTGAACTGAGCGAGTGGGGCCCCTGGGGCCCGTGCGCCAAGAAAAGGAAGCTGTGTGGCTTCAAGAAAGGCAACGAAGAGCGATCGCGGAAGGTTCTGCAGGCTCCCTCTGGAGATGTGTCCGTGTGTCCTGCCACGACAGAGCTCCGGAGATGCACCGTGCAGAAGAACCAGTGCCCTGAAGGTGAGCTGATGCCAGGGCATTTCACCCTCTCCCTTTGGGGACACGTTCTGTTTGCTTGGCATTCACATTTCATTTCACTGCAGGGTGTAACAAACAAGGCCCTGTCAGGAACCTGACAAGGGCAGTCGAGACCCAGGGTCAGAGCAGGGGAAAACCTGGGGCTGGGAGTAGCAGAAGAGTTTGTAGTCAGGTTCCAGGCTGGGGTTGATACCAAGGGTCAGAATCCGGTTTCAGGCTCCGAGTCCGAAGGCGAAGTCCAAATCAAACTGAGGGCAAGGCCAGGCACTCAGGAGCCAGGGGCAGCAATGGTGCTGGCAGGAATGGTGCTGTTGCCTGGACTTCCTGGAATGCTCCTTGGGTTTATATAGAGCGGGGAGCCAATCAGGAACCATCAGGCTGCCCCATGTCAGACCCCTTGAGGAGGGACTTCCCCCGGTCTGTATCCTCAGCAGGTCATGGGCAGTGGAGCGCAGACTGGGTGGCATTCTGGAGATGCCCCACTGCCTGGCAGCTCTGTAGGTCCGGGGTTGAGACCGGCTGGGCCTTCCAGCCCCCAAATAGGCCCTGCTTTGTGCTGCACCTCCACAGGACAGACACGTCTGTGCTGCCTGATCCGCCTTGCCACAGCCCGAACCGACAGATGTGAGCAGCTGTGATGTGTCTCATGCAATGTCATGAGGCACTGAGCATCTAGCCTTGCTCTTTACAGCGTGTGTCCAGTTTGCCTTTCATAGGAACGCAGCCCTGCCAAAAGCTTTTTGGGGCCGGAGTGCAACACGACAACTAGAAAGGACACCTGGCTGTAAAAACAGAATGAGCCACTGAGCGGTTAGTTCTAATAGGATCAAGCTTAAAAAGTCATTCCTGGACACAGCTTGCCGTGTCTGCTGTATGTTGGCATTCTTATTCCATTCGCTTCTTCACTGGAAATAGAGAACACGCCAAGACAGACCAGCAAAGGGCTGGAGCTCGTAGCCAACTTACAATGTGATGGTTGGGGTATTCTTCCTCTCTAGTCCCCTTTGCAGATTGTTGTGTTTTCTTTGCTGTTCCCAGTGGAGTCCCTTTCTCTGAACACGAGGCTATTTCCTTCCCATCAATGAAAAATACTGTCCACAGTCACTGGACTTGTGAACTCATGGAGGCTGGTGGCTTGTTCATTCCCCTCCTGATTGCATTAGGACTGCACTTGTGCTGGCTGCTTTGGGGAGCCCAGTTCTGGATAGTGCCTAACCGTGCAGGCAGAAGACAGTAAGGAGCAGAGGGGAAAAGGCAGGCGTTGAGTTTAGTGGCTCTCAAATGCACAAAGTGAATTTTCCAGTCATGCTAAGGAATCTGGCCTGTAACACCAGGAAATGCCGGCTCTGAATGCCTTGCCAGGGATGGAAAATTACAAAACCAAATTCAAATTTCAGTCATCTCACCCCTTCTGTGAACACAAATAATACCGAGCTCATGGGAGGGCACTTCAACCACCCTAATTCCTCAGAGAGCAGGAGAAACACAGGCCTGCAGCATGCCAGCTGGTCACGAGGCAATGTCAGCACTCACTAGCCATTGGGGCCAGCGTGCCAGCCAATGACTAGACAATGGCAGCACTCACTAGCCATTGGGGCCAGCGTGCCAGCCAATGACTAGTCAATGGCAGCATTCACTAGCCATTGGGGCCAGCGTGCCAGCCAATCACTAGTCAATGGCAGCACTCACTAGCCATTGGGGCCAGCGTGCCAGCCAATCACTAGTCAATGGCAGCACTCACTAGCCATTGGGGCCAGCGTGCCAGCCAATCACTAGTCAATGGCAGCACTCACTAGCCATTGGGGCCAGCGTGCCAGCCAATCACTAGTCAATGGCAGCACTCACTAGCCATTGGGGCCAGCATGCCAGCAAATCACTAGTCAATGGCAGCACTCACTAGCCATTGGGGCCAGCGTGCCAGCCAATCACTAGTCAATGGCAGCACTCACTAGCCATTGGGGCCAGTGTGATCAGCCAGCATTCCATTCAATAGTCTCATTTTGCTCCTTTGCTTGGTTTCAGGAAAAAGGAAGAGAAAGGAAGAGCAAGAAAAGCGAGATAACACGAATGGAAACAGAAACCAGAAAGACACCAAAGATGCCAAATCTGGCACCAAGAAAAGGAAAGGCCAGCAGAGAGGGACTGTGGTCCCCATGACTCCTGCTAGCCCTGCTCAATAGCTGCCCCTTTACAGTCACATGATGGCAAGAGTTCATTGCTGCTATGTATATGAAAGCTTTATCGAACCGGAGCACTGCTACACAACGTACACAATCAGAAAGATAGACGGACAGACACAGAAACTACATATACACATAAAGACTGACAGAGATCACACACATACGCAACACAGACTGCAAAGCGCAAACTTCTAAGAAGAGGAGTAAGAAAATATAAGAGATGAAGCTTAAATGCCAAGGACTTTACAATGGGAAGCTGGGGAGAAAGTGTGACCAGAGTGGAGGGCAGTGATGCAGATATTCCTGATTAAATGTCTCAAATAGAAGTCAGCCATGTAAACCCCAGCATAACGCAGCTTCAGCCAGAGACTAGAACTGATTTGCTACTATTCCAAATCAAAGGATCTGGAATCGCGCAAAGGCAGTGGCCTGTTTCTATTCCCCCTTCCTTTATTCTGTGTTTTAAGCTGTAAGAGAATATATGTTAAACCTTTGTGAGAAGAGGTCAGAGATGTCTGCCCTGAAATGGCTTCAAAAATTTATTTCAAATTAAAAAAAAAATCCAACAAAATGACAACCAAATTTCCGAGCGTGTGGTTTATGGCTCAGCCCCCGCAGAGGCTGGTGGCCCGTGGGGCAGGGCCTCGCTTGCAGAAGGAAAACTCATAAGAGTTTTAAGAAAATCTCAGAAAATGTTGCCAGCTGCATCCTAGCCACAAATCAGTTGTCCTTCACTTTCACAATCCCTGTCTGTGCTCAGTAAGCCCTGTCGGGAATTTCCCATCATGCAGCAAGTTGAGAAAATGAGAGGTTACAGCCAACCACAGGTTGTTTGACGCTGCGATTCTGACGACAGTCGCAGCTGAAAGGATTCTGTGCTGAACTGAGGAAGGTGCTGGTCCCTTTGTCCAGACTCCTCCCAAACCTCATGGAGAAAAGCCGTGCACTTCAGTCTCTGCAGGTGGAAAAGGGTGCAGAACCTTTACATCCATTAGAAAACCATTCATCTGCATGTCACCAGTTGGACTGGCTTAGAATTAGCACCAGCACTCTCTAGGTCTCCCCACTTCTTAGCAAAGATTTAATCCCCGGGGTGAAATTCACCACTGTGCAGCACAGGGCTTCCCAGAGACTGAAGCAGCCACACTCTGTGCAGCCGCTGTGTCCAGGGTGGATTTTACCCAAAGCACTGTAATGAGGCTTCATAGTACTCAGTCTTATCCAGCGGTGCAAGTAGGGAGGTCCGGTCCGGTACGCCGTACCAGTAAGCTATTTATAGCCGGTCCGCCGTACTGGAAGGACACAGGAGGAGCAGAACGGCGGCCCCACACCGGCAGCTCCTCCAGCGCGGCTGTACTGCCCCTAGCCCTTCCACACAGCTGCGTCTAGCGTCTCCTGTCTGGGGTCTGTAGGCAGCCCCGCCGGAGGACAGGGCTGGGGGCGGTACAGCCACGCTGGAGGAGCTGCCGGTGTGGGGCCGCCTCACGTTCTGCACCTTTCAGCCCTGCGGTTCCGGAGAGCCCTGCAGTTCAGAAGTCTCCGGTGCAGCGGGAGGAGGACAGAGCGCCCCCCAGGTAACGTGGGATGAAGCATGTGGAGGGGAAAGGGAGAGCGCGGGGCCCCAGGCTGGGGGCAGGGGGTGGTGGTCATGTGAGGAGTCACGTGGGGGGTCACATGGGGAGGTCACATGCCCCCCTTTAGCTGGTGCAGCATACCAGTAAGAAATGAATTCTACTTGCCCCACAGGTCTTATCTTTCAAAGTGTGCATCCCTTGGTGTAGATATTTGCAGACCCTTCTTCATCCCTTTAAGATCCAGCCCAAATCACTGCTCCCGGGGGTTGGGCCCAGGCGAGCTGCCCTGCCCCACAGGGCAGTATCCTGGGAAAACTGCCCACCCTCCCGGGGGTGTCAGGGGCAAGCTGTCCTGCCCCCAAGGGGCATCAGGGTGAGCTGACCTGCCCCCCTCCCCCCCGCTGATCCCTAGCACTCAGCAGGTTTTTGGTTATTACCATTAATATTACACCTCTTTTGTTCCTGCTCTGCTTCCTGGCTGTGGCAGAGTGCGAAAGCAAACTGTGCTTCTCAGGGGTACATGTACTTGGGGAGAACTGCCCCCGACACGTAATATGCTGACGCCTTCCGAGGTCCCACATGGCCACCTGATGCAACTGGCTGCATCTCCTCACACGCTCGTCCTGCCGGCTAGCTGGGAAGAGTGCTCGTTGTATTTCGGAAACACAAGTCCATGCAGTTACAATTCTAGGAAACGCTACTGGAATTCTCTTTTTGGCCCACCTGCTCTAGTGCCGTTTTGGCAGGGTTCAGAATGTGGGAGCTGTATAATTGTCCCAGTTCCAGAACTGCACCAAGCTCTCTGTGCCTGCCGTGCTAACAGCAGGGCCTTTGGGCCCATCATCCACTTTGTATTAAGTAAACAAGCAGCCGTTAGATCTTTTCGAGGGGATTCCATTTCAGCACAATGATAAATGAGCAGCATACCAGGCAGAGAGCGCGAGAGGTTCTCAAAACTCGTCTTTTCAACTGTTTATAGATCATGTTTAGATGAATCCTGGAGGAGACCTCCCCAGTTGAAAGACTGGATCTCGCTTTATTTTCTGTTGTCAGCAAGCTGTGAGATAAGTAGCCTGTCTGTATTGCGGCTTTGTACCTAACATGGACCTTTTTCCCTCCAGCTGCTCATCAGCAATATCCAGTAACCCTTTCGGGAGTCTCACTTTGCTAATTTCCACCCCCATCCCCAGGGCCCCAATCCACTCGTCAGCAAAGACTGAAGAGCAGAGAGAGGGCATTAACGATTAATGATCATTATATTCCTGACGGTTACCATTCAGGATTCCCTACAGTACAGAATATCCAATATTAGCCTCCATATTTAAAAACTCAGCTGCACATCAAGATAAATCAACCAGGCACATGTGGTGCTGCGGCGTCTTTGATTTGCTGTTGTTGTCATGTTTGTTTGTCAGTTACGTGTTATTTCAGAGGAGGAGTGCACAGTCTAGGCAACACTTCAGTTCCACCTCAGCCCTGTTTTGACATCTTAAGTGTGCATGGCCCTTGTGCGAAATCTGTGCCAGGGAGGATTTTCACTCCAAATGTGTTAACTTGCAGTGGGGCCCTCAGTCATTAGCGAGGGCTGTTGGCAAAGGTTTCCAGTCCTCTCTGCTGGGTTGGGTTGGAAACGGCGGCTTTTCCTGTCAAAGCAATACTTCAATAGAGGTGTCTGACCCTCAAAACTTTCGACACAAATGTCACGCGGATCTGTCTGCTCCATAGCTAGTGCAGGGAGGGCGGGGGGGTCACCATTAGTGCCAGGTGCGTCTAGGCAACGTCGCCACCTGAGGTTTGGTTTGGATCCACTTAGAGCTTGTCGAAATTCTTCAATGGCTTTTTTTTTAAACTGAAAATGTTGCAAAAGAAGTTCATTTTGGGTTTTTTTTAGCTTTTTTCCTCTCTCTCTCCCTGTTTCAGCAGCAAAATGGAAAAACACAAAACACAAACATTTAGTTTTGAAATTTTTCAGTAAAAAAAAATGTGTTTTTTTTAAATCCATTCTTTTAGAAAACTTTGACAGGAAATTTTTTTCTACAAGTTTTGAAAATGTTCATGACTTCCCCCCATGTGTTTTGCATGTTCATTGACACCCCCAGAGAGCTGGTTTGTGTTTGGGGATTTAAAAGCATTTTGCCTTTAGCCAACATGTTTCCAAGAAGAGGTGCCTGGGCTCAAACACCTGGGGAATGCTGGGGGGTGCGACTGGTCCCAATTTGGGAATTTTTTAGGAGGGCTTCATTCATCTCAGTTCAGTTGCACGTTAATGCTCTCTCAGTGGTGCTGGAACCATTTGTAGAGTGGGGGGCTAGAGCCATTGAACCAAACTGCAAACCCTGGATATGCTGGAAACCACTTCAAGTCAGGGGGTGCTGCAGCACCCCCAGCTCCCCTAGGTCTGCCACCTATGTGCTTTCTTTCCCTTTGCAATACAAAATCTGCTGTGGTGTTCTCTACATGGCATCTCCATAAAACATGCTTCTTAGCAGGCTGTGGGGCTGGTAATTTTTGTTCACATATCGTTCACAAAAATCAGGGTGTGTCTCAAACAAGTGGTTCAAAAATATTTACAGAAAGGACAAAACATCTCTTATGAAGCAGTTCATTCTCCACAATTCCAGGCAGATTAATGCTTCAGGTATCTGTATGGCTACCTGTAAGGCAACACTATTACCTCTGGATTCTACAGCTGCGTGAATTCATGTCCCACACCTCCACCCAATCTTTTATGGAATTGGAGGAGGGTTCTGTGCTATAGACAGATAGATTAGATTGATTCATGGACGTTGTTGAAAGCTCCTTTGGACAGAGATGTCTTGGTTTAAATTAGTGAGACAAAAACACTTTTACTCACGTCAAGTCAATGGTAGTTTTCTTTTCAAAATCTGCATGCATAGCTTCCAGATATTTTGCTTAGCATTTGGGTAATTTTTCCCAGTTCTGATGGAACTAGAGCAACGGAGAAGGAACAAAATATCACCACTCTACAACCCTCAGTTTTGAAATTGTTTAATTTCTAGCTCATTTGCTGAGATTTAGGCGCCGAGACAGACTCATCTCACCAAACACAGACTGGTTGTAAGTATTATGCTTTCACCCTTCATGTTTAATATAAATCCAGATTTTCACCTGCCACAGTTAGGTTTAAAATGTGCACACACAGAATCCTCAAATAATAATTTACTAACCTTCTACTCCCATAGAAATGGAGGGAATGTATACATGTTTTAGTTCATGTTTACATTAAAATGATTTTTCACTCAGAAGAGGTCCTGGCTTTGATTAAAGGAAGGATATTCGGATGGTGGCCTAGGTGCTCTTTGAGGCTATTATTTGGGTTACGTTGTTGAAGGAGAGCTGAGAGGAGATTTGGCTGATATTGACAGATTTTATTAAATCAATGGACCTCACAGAAAGGGAAGGTAAAACTGAACTCTTTTTTTTTCTAAATCTCCATTTAAATGACAGAAATCCCAACTTTATACAACCAGTCATCCCAAATAAATCATTCTGATGGTATTTATATACAGGATAATACACTGTACCCAGCTGAATACCACACTACAGTTCAGGCCTTACAGCCTGCCAGCACCCCACTGGTATCTGAAGAGCAGCAGAGCCCTGCTGAGAACAAATAGTCGTCTGGGGGTTGTAGGCAGATTATATAGTATTATTTACAACCAGTGCAAAGCAGCTTGGCTAGATTCTTGTGTGTCATCCATCTTGCACATGGACAAATTGTATGCAAAATCACCGGACACAGACTGCTAGAAGCTAAAATGCAGCACATGATATGCACCGCTTTCTGGAGAATAAATCACATTTTATGCCTAATAAATTCAGATCTCAAAATCTCCCTGTCTTACTTTATTTTCAGAGAGAATATTTATGTGTAAATGCTTTATATTCCAGATTCCTAATAAATACTTTATACATATGATAGAGATCATTGGCCTGATTCACAACGCTGCCATAACTCCATGGCCTTCAACGGAATGACGCAGTGGTCAGTCAGGCCCTATCAATCTAAGAGAACTGCAGGGGGTTGAGTCAGACAAGCACCCTGCTCTCAGAGGACTCAATCCTGCAGGTATTGAGCACCCACGGGTGCCATTAAAGTCAATCACTGCTCATTCTCTTCCTTCTCCCTGTTTTCTTACCATCACCTCCTTTTTCCCTCTCTTCTTCCTCCTGCTCTCTTTTCTTTGTTGATTTGAGTTGCAGCTGTGGGAAGGATAAATCAACGGCAGTGAGATCTGGGGTCTTTCTTATTCCTCTGTTAAGGAATCACCAAACCCTGGGCCATGTGCCAAGAAAGTCCTATCTCCCTGTCTCTCTCCACAAGCTTCACCCTAGAGGATGACAACTTCATCAGGGGGACAGTGTCATCAGGAGAGGTTGTGGTGAAGTATCTGAGATCTCTTGTGCCACCTTGGAGGACCTTGAAGACTAATACTGAAACGTAAATCTGCCCTGGTATTCTGTGGGGATCAGTGCAGTGAATGGAGTCTCCGGGCTGGTGTTGCCCTTATCCTAGCAGCATTAAACTAACAACAAATACAGTAGCTCCACACCACTCTGAAAAAGTGCTCTGAATAGAGTCAAGTCTCAGAAAGAGACTTCCTCCTTGATTTGCTCCTTGATCATTGAAAACTTGAAGAAAGATGGAGGTGATCTATTGCAGACGATGCTTGCCAAAAAGAATGACAACTCCAGTTCCTAACAATATGGTAAGAATAACTTAACCAACCCCCTTAGAACATCCTAGAATCATACAAATGTAGGGCTGGAAGGAACCTTGAGAAGTCGCCAAGGTGGTCCCCTGTGCTCAGGCAGGACCAAATAAACCTAGACCATCCCTTATAAACTGTCCAACCTGTACCTAAAAAACCGCCAATGACGGTGACTCCACAGTCTCCCTTGGAAGCTTATTCCAGTGCGTCACTACCCTTACAGTTAGAAAGTTATTTCTAATAGCTAACCAAAAGCTCCTTGCAGCTGATTAAACCATTACTTCTTGTCCTACTTTCAGTGGACATGAAGAAAAATTGATCACTGTCCTCTTTATAACAGCCCTAACATAGTTGAAGACTGTTACCAGGTTCCCCCTCAGTCTTCTTTTCTCAAGAATAAACATGCCCATTTTTTAACCTTTCCTCATAGGCCAGTTTTTCTAAATCTTTTTATCTTTTTTGTTGTTTCCCTCTAGACTCTCTCCAATTTGTCTACATGTGGCACCCAGAACTGGACCCAATACAGCAGCTCAGGCCTCATCAGTGCTGAGTAAAGCAGGACAATTATCTCCTCTGTCTTACATACGACACGCCTGTTAATACACCCCAGAATGATATTAGACTTTTTTCCAACTGCATCACATTTTTGACTCATATTCAATTTTCGATCCACCGTAACACCCAGATCTTTTTCTTCCAAACTGTTTGCAACCCCTCCCAGCTTGGTGTCATCTGCAAATTTTATAAGCATACTCTCCATTCCATTTTCCAAGTCATTGATGAAAATATTGAATAGTATCAGACCCAGAACTGACCACTGTGGAACCCCACTAGCTACACCTACCCAGTTTGACAGTGAACCATTGATAACTACTCTTTGAGTACGGTCTTTCAACCAGTTGTGCACCCACCTTATAGTAATTTAGTCTAGACCACATTTCTCTAGTTTGAACGGCATGTGGGACTGTGTCAAAAAGCCTAACTAAAATCAAGATAAATCATGTCTATTTCTTCTCTCCATCCATTAGGCCAGTAAAGAAGGAAAATAGGTTGGTTTGGCATGATTTGTTCCTGACATATCCATGCTGGCTCTTCCCTACAGTTCTATTGTCCGTTAGGTGCTTACAAACTGATGGTTTAATAATTTGTTCCAGTATCTTTCCAGGTACCAAAGTTAGGCTAATTGGTCTATATCTCCCCAGGTCCTCTTTGTTCCCCTTTTTAAAAACAAGTTCTATATTTGTCTTTCTCCAGTCCTCTGAAACCTCATCTGTCCTCCAGGAGTTCTCAAAGATAATTGCTAATGGTTCCAAAATTGCTTCAGCTACTTCCTTATATACCCTAGGATGAATTTCATCCACCCCTGCCAACTTGAATCCAACTTATCTAAATATTCTTTAACATGTTCCTTCCCTATTTTGGTTTGTGTTCCTTCCTCCATGTTGTTAATATTAATTGTGTTGAGTATCTGG
Source organism: Malaclemys terrapin pileata (assembly GCF_027887155.1). Taxonomy (NCBI): domain Eukaryota; kingdom Metazoa; phylum Chordata; order Testudines; family Emydidae; genus Malaclemys; species Malaclemys terrapin. Next base: position 18,763,753 of record NC_071526.1, on the reverse strand, counting down.
TCACCATTAATCTCCGGTCGTGCCAACCACTGTGCTCCCCCCTTCCGGGGGACCGGCAGTCCTCTGTTCAGCCACTTCCCTTAGTGGCTACTGCAGAAAATTGTCTGGCCACTTCCTTGTAGCCCCAGCATCCTTCCCTCAGGGCCTCAACCTGCAAATCCCAGCAGCCAGCCAGGAGCTGACTCTCACTCCCCCGGTCCCTGCTAGCAGCACTGCTCCATCCAGCGTGCTGGCAATTCTCTCAGCCTTCCAGAGACACAGATCTTCGTCCCTGGACTCCCAGCAAAGAACTCCCCTCCTCTGCTCTGCAGCTCCCTTTTTATATGGGAATGCTTGACCCTGATTGGCTCCTCCCTTCAGTCCTTCTCTGCTTGCCTCCTACGCAGCCTACGTAGGGTTTTATTAATTTCTTAGAGCCCAGTGTGGGGCAGGCGACCAATCACACTGATATTCTTGTTCCTAAATGTATGCATTTATATTTTGCTGTATTAAAATGCATACTGTTCGCTTGCACCCAGCTTACCAAGCAATCCAGATCACTCTGAATCAGTGACCTGTCCTCTTCATTATTTACCACTCCCATAATATTTGTGTCATCTGCAAATTTTATTAGTGATTATTTTATTATTTCTTCCAGATCATTGATAAAAATATTAAATAGTGTAGGGCCAAGAACCGATCCCTGCGGGCGACCCCACTGGAAATAGAACAGCTTGATGACAATTCTCCATTTATAGTTACATTTTGAGACCTATCAGTTAGCCAGTTTATAATCCATTTAATGTGTGCCATGTTAATTTTACATTATTCTAATTTTTTAATCAAAATGTTGTGCGGTCCCAAGTCAAACACCTTACAGAAGTCTACGTTTATGAAATCAACAATTTTGGCTTTATCAACCAAACGTGTAATCTCATAAAAAAAAAATTACATTGGCTTGGCAGGATCTATTTTCCAAAACCCATGCTGATTTGCATTAATGACATTAACTCTTTTAATCCTTTATTAATCGAGTCCCATATCAACCGCTCCATTATGTTGCCCGGGATCAATATCTAGTTGAGAGGCCTATAATTAACCAGGTCTCCCGTTTACCCTTTTTAAAAATTGGCAGAACATTAGCTTCCTTCCAATCTTCTGGAACCTCCCCAAAGCGCTAAGATTTATCAAAAATCAATGTTAATGGCCCAGTGTGCTGCTCAGCCAGATTTTTAAAATTCTTGGATGCAAGTTAAAAATGTCTAAAGATGTTTAAAGATGTTGCACATTGAAGATGAAAGAAGGAACACACATTAATATCAATAAACTCCCTGTATTTCACCCTTTCTGCTCAACGGAAGAATAAATGTGGGCAGCTCACTCAGTACATCTGGATTTGAGTGACAGGACTTCCCATTCTCAAGCCTGGGGAGAGCCTTGTGGCCTGTGTGCCAACTCCTTTGAAAGGCAGAAATGCCCCCCACCATACCACTCCAGATGCCCTCAGGATCCAGCAGGCATTTATATCAGGGGTTCTCCATCACATACGCTACATTTATGAAACTCACTTTTTCTATTCTTTCAAAGAAAGGAACATTAATTTTCTGGAAGCAGTCCAAGATTTTTAGTTAACAATAAAAAGAGTGTTTTCCTAAGGAAAAGGGAGGGAAAGAGGGGGGGGAAAGGAAGGCAAGTATTACTCAACTATTTAGTCTAAGAGTTTGAAAATCAAAAGGATCATTTGACAGATTGATATCAACTCTAATAGAAAACACACCAGCCCTGGGAAAACTCTTCTGCATAAGCCTTCAGTCTGATAGCTTAAACAATTATCCACAATTTGGAATTAATTTTTTTAATTCCCACATCAGTGTGTGTTTTGTAAATGCTTAAGGCACAGATAATTCTGCTAAGAGAAAACCAGAAATTCTAGGCTTATCCAAAACAGACTGAAAATTAGAGGCTATTAACATCATCTTCCAAATCACTTCTGAGCACTTCAAAAAGTAAAAGTACCTCAGACCACAGGGACTATACAATATCAAAAAGCAAAATGCTGCAAGTCATAAAAAACCCCAAACAGTCTCATTTTGAGAGTGCCTTAGCAGCAATTCTAAAACCAATAAAGTACATCAATCTCCTGGTGGCTACTGCAATCAATCCAGGAGATTTTACTAGGTGGTTAAAAGTCCAGTCAGAGGCACAGTGGGGCTAAGGCAGGCTCCCTACCTACTCTGACTCTGCGCGGCTCCTGAAAGCAACTGGCATGTTTGGCTAGGCACAGGGGCGGCCAGGGGGTCTCTGTGTACTGCCCCCGACCTGAGCGCCAGCTCCACAGCTCCCATTGGCTGGGAACCAACGGGAGTTGCAGGGGCGGTGCTTGCAGGCAGGGGCAGCACGCAGAGCTGCCTGGCAGCCCCTGAGCCTAGGAGCTTCCAGGAGCCACACGAGGTAAGTGCCTCTCACCCTCTCTCGCACCCAGCCCTGAGCGTCCTCCCGCACCCAAACCCCCTCCCAGAGCCCACCCGCCCTCCTGCACCCCAACCCAGCCCAGCCCGGAGCCCCCTCCAAAACTCTGAACCCCTCGGTCCCACCCCCCAGCTCAGAGCCCACACCCCCTCCCACTCCCCAACCCCCTGCCCCAGCCTGGTGAAAGTGAGTGAAGTGGGGGAGACCGAATGACAGAGGGAGGGGGGATGGAGTGCGTGGGGTGGGGCCTTGGAGAAGGGGCAGGACAGAAGCTTGGCCTCAGGGAAGGGGTGGGGGGCAAGGGTGTTTGGGTTTCTGCAGTTAGAAAGCTGGCAACCCTAATGGGGGAGTGGATTCTTGGGCTTTCCTTTCCTTTTGCACAGAGAACTATAAACCAGTATACAGTCCTATCCTGAAGTCGCTACTCAAGCACCATTCCCATGACCTTCAATGAGCATTTTTGCCTAAGCAAGGACTGAGTGTGGAATAGGGGCCAGGGCCCTGTTGAATGGTAATGGTCCCAAAATGGAGCCATCCTTTTCTGCAACAGAAATCTTGTGTAGTCAAGTATTTTCACAAATAAATTCCATCATCTAGTGACTCCATCTCCCTTTGAAGTGACTTCACATCTGGGACATCACATGGCTACCCCAAGGAAGAAATCGCAAAATCAGGGTAACAAATTAGGAGTCAGTGCTCATTTTACATTATAGGAAATGCTGTGTTTCAATTGGCTTGGAGGATTGTTTTGTTCCTTTGCTGTGTCTGTTTAGAAAGCAGGTTATTCATAAAAATACTTGGAGGAAAATGCTGACTGCAAGATTTGTTTTGAGATCAGTAAATAAGGATCAGCCATCTAGTAATCTGATTGGCTGTCTGATTCCATGTAGTATAATCAGAAGATTAATGGCTCTGGTAGACATCTACTTTGGAATAAGCAAGAGTAAATGGCTCAGTTGTTTGGAACTAAAAATAGTTAGAAAGTGAAGGTGATAAACCCAGCAAGCTCAGGAGAGTTTGAAAGGAAAGAGAAACAATACACCATATCATTTGGAAAAATGAAAAGATTTGGCTGGATTTCACATCAGCTCTACTCATAATGAAATTAGCCTCTGTTCAAAGAAGGGATGAACTCTCCATGGATTTTTGCAATTGTTTTTTTGATTGGTCTTTACCAATCTCCAGCACTGGACACTCTTTTAACTCCTCTGTCTTTTTGCAATTCAATGTTATTATTAATTAATTATTTAATTATTTTATTTTTATTTTATTATTTATTATTATTATTACTTTAGCACCTAGGAGCCCCAGTCATGGAGCAGGATCCGCTGTGCCAAGCACTGTACAAACACAGAACAAAGTCAATTCAGGGCTCCTGCCTCAAGGACCTTACAATCCAGGAATAAGACAAGAGATGATAGGTAGATATTGAGAGGGGAGTACAACTACAGGTCTGTCTCATCTTACGCTGGGGTTACATTCCGCGGTCAGCGTGTAAAGCGAAAACCGCGTCTAGTCAAAATTACATTGAGTGTAATGGTGGGCGGAATCGCCTGCACTACAGGTACAGTATTTAAATTGTTATTTTTCTCTTTTTTGTTTGCTTTTGCCAACCACGTAAAGCTGAATTCGCACATGTTAAATGCGCGTAAGATGCGACAGACCTGTAATACAAAAAAGAGTGAGAGGACCATAAAATGCCACCATGCCTAAACAACAGAGTAAAAGGCACTTAGAGATGTTGAGAGCAAAGCCATATTTAGGCTGGACAGAAGCCTGCTGTGGATTTTAAGAGTCTGACTGAGTGACCGGGCAAGAAAATGGCAGATGAAATTCAATGTTGATAAATGCAAAGTAATGCACGTTGGAAAAGGTAATCCCAACTCTATATACAAAATTATGAGGGTATAAATTAGCTGTTAGCACTCAAGAAAGAGATCTTGGAGTCATCGTGGATAATTCACTGAAAACATCCGCTCAGGGTGCAGTTAGTCAAAAAAGCTAAGAGAATGTCCGGAACTATTAGGAAAGGGATAGATAATAAAACAGAAAATACCACAATGCTACTATATAAATGCATTGTACGCCCACACTGTGAAAACCGTGTGCAGTTCTGGCTGCCCCATCTCACAAAAGCGTTATTAGGATGGGAAAAGGTACAGGGAAGGGCAAAACAAACGAGTGTATGGACCAGCTTCCATCTGAGAAGAGACTGGGGCCAGGTCTACATGACATGCTTCCTTTGGTATAACTCTGTCGCGCAGGAGTGTGAAACGTCCACACCCCTACGTGACGTAGTTACACCGACCTGAACCCGCCGTGTCGACAGCACTAGCCGCTGGGCTCCCATCTTAGAGCTTCAGCAAAGCCGCACAGCGTCCGTAGTGTAGACCTGCCCTGGGACAGTCATGAAGTCATGACCCCGTGTCACCATGGCCCGTGGTGATGTCATGGCAAGTGTGGCCAGGGCAGGTGGTGATGTCATCACCCCGTGTCACCATGGCCCGTGGTGATGTCATGGCAAGTGTGGCCAGGGCAGGTGGTGATGTCATCACCCCGTGTCACCATGGCCCGTGGTGATGTCATGGCAAGTGTGGCCAGGGCAGGTGGTGATGTCATCACCCCGTGTCACCATGGCCCGTGGTGATGTCACGATGTCAGAGCCAACCCGGGGCCCAGCTGCGGACGCCGCAGGGTTCGGGGGCGGGCGGGGTTGCCAAGGTAACCGGGAGCCGGGGCTGGTCTCGAGAGCCGGCGGAAACACGTCCCGTTCGTCGCCGGAAGTGCTCGTGGAGCTGCTTCCGGGTTTGCCCCAGCGCGTGGGGCCCCTGCGAGAGACGCGAAACCCCCCGGCCCGAGACCCCGCCGCCCCCTCCTCCTCCCCGGGCCGCGACCCGCCGAGCCCGGCCTCAGCATGGTGAAGCCCCGTTACAAGGGCCGGAGCAGCATCAACCCGTCCCGCGCCAGCACCAACCCCGGTACCGAGACCCCCCCGCCCCCACTCCGTGCTGCGACCCCCCCCCGCCAAACCCTCCCCCTGGGCCCCGACCCTCCGCCCCCCACCCCCACTCCGTGCTGCGACCCCCCCCGCCAAACCCTCCCCCTGGGCCCCGACCCTCCGCCCCCCACCCCCACTCCGTGCTGCGACCCCCCCCCCGCCAAACCCTCCCCCTGGGCCGCGCCCCCCCCCCCGCCACCTTCCCTCACCCCCCCCCGCCAAACCCTCCCCCTGGGCCCCGACCCTCCGCCCCCCACCCCCACTCCGTGCTGCGACCCCCCCCCGCCAAACCCTCCCCCTGGGCCGCGCCCCCCCCCCGCTACCTTCCCTCACCCCCCCCCGCCAAACCCCTCCCCCCGGGCCCCGACCCTCCGCCCCCCACCCCCACTCCGTGCTGCGACCCCCCCCCGCCAAACCCTCCCCCTGGGCCCTGACCCTCCGCTCCCCCCCCCCGTGCTGCGACCCCCCCGCCAAACCCTCCCCCTGGGCCCTGACCTTCCGCTCCCCCCCCCCGTGCTGCGACCCCCCCCGCCAAACCCTCCCCCTGGGCCCTGATCCTCCGCTCCCCCCCCCGTGCTGTGACCCTCCCCCGCCACCTTCCCCATCCCCTCCCCGCCAAACCCTCCCTCTGGGCCCTCTCCCTCCGCCCCCCCCCGTGCTGCGACTCTCCTCGCCACCTTCCCCATCCCCCCCCCCCCCACCAAACCCTCCCCCTGGGCCCTGACCCTCTGCGCCCCCCCGTGCTGCGACACCCCCCACCCCGACAAACCCTCCACCTGGGCCCCGATCCTCCGCCGTGCTGCGACTCTCCCCCGCCACCTTCCCCGTCCCCTCCCCGCCAAACCCTCCCCCCCGGACTCCGCCCCTCCGCCCCCCTGTGCTGTGACCGTCCGCTGCCAAACCCTCCCCCTGGGCCCTGACCCTCTGTCGTCCCCCCCTGGTTTTGCGACCCCCCCCGCCACCTTCCCCGTCCCCCCGCCAAACCCTCCCCTGGGACCCCGATCCTCTGTCCCCTATGCTGGGCCATGACCTTCCCCTGCCACCTTCTCTACCTCCCTCCTCCTCCCCCCTCCCCCCTCCCCCCTCCCCCGCAAAACCCTTCCCCTGGGCCACGACCCTGCCCCCCACCCACTGTGCCTCAACCTTCCCGCACCACGTTCCCTCCCCTATTCTGTCCCCTGCCCCGTCCCTTCTCCCCTCCCCCTTAACTCTGCCTTGTTTCCCTAGATCGGGTGCTGGGCGCCGGGGGGCACAATGTGCGGGACCGGGCGACCATCCGGCGGCTGAACATGTACCGGCAGAAGGAGCGCAGGTGAGGCTGGCAGCTGTCGAGGGCCTGAGCATGGGCTGGAGTGGCCCCTCTACAGTGGGCTGTCTCTTGGCTCCTGGGGCCAGCTGAGCACCTCCCCTGGCTTGTAGCTGTGGGTGACCCAGGGCAATGGGAATCCCAGCAGTCCCATGCACTTGGGTCCAGAATAAAAGCTTTGCGTCGACCTTTGGGTGCAGACCTGTGCTGTGAAGGGCCACCACTCTCCTGCACCAGTGGAGCAGGTTTAAGTCTCCTCCAGGTCTTTTAGGTGGTTCCCAAACCACCAACCTATGCTCAGTGTTAAGGGGGTTGGCAGCACTTGTATAGCTTGCCATGCCAATAAAGACTTATTGATGATTCATATTCTTGTCCTCCACCTGGGTGACCCAGATGTCTCCTAATCCGATTATGAGCCAATGGGCAGTTATTGTTTCCAGTTGTTCACCTATAGCCATAGACTTTACGTGGGAGGAAAGGTCTGTGTGTGCGCTTGTTCTATTGGCACTGGCACATACTGCCAAACATAACGGCTCCATCCAAATGTGCCTCGTTCAATAAAACTGATTGCCTAAAGCCTGAGGTCATATTCCTTCTTCAGTAAAGTGAGTCGGTTTAGGCCTGGTCAGTACTTGGATGGCAGACTGAGATCCTGGTCACACAGGGCCCTGTGGTATGTTTGCAAGAATAACCCTGGCATCTTGGCCAAATTCCAGTGTGGGTGAGGATATGCTGGCTGACCTAAATCCTCCTGTTGTCTTAGCTATACAAGTTATTCTGCCCTTCCAAACAGTACTGTTGCTGGTAAAAGTGCCCTTGTGTATACAGTGTTTGTTTGCTTAGGGCCTTTCATTCAGACAAACCACATGGTTTTTGTATTGTCTTGGAAAGAGTGAACTGTGACCCTTGCTGTGTGTCTCTGCTGCTCATGTACTTACACAAGCTCTCATTTTTCTCTTGTAGAAACAATCGTGGTAAAGTGATTAGGCCTCTGCAGTACCAGTCCACCGTGGCACCAGGCACAGTGGCAAGAGTGGAACCAAATATTAAATGGTTTGGTGAGTGTTTCTATCTCGTGACTCAGCAAGGTTAAAATAATGGTCACTCAGATGTTCTAAGGGGATGATGTGCACAGTATGTCGCTGTTCCCTGGAACACAAGATCTGTTGGCCAAACGTTTCTAATGTGGTTATTGATTTTGGGGGGGCCAACTTGAGATGCCTTAAAGATGCCTAGTTTTCAGAGGGTGGGTTCGCAGCTTTTTCTGAAAACCTGGCCCCTTGAAGGTGTATAAAATTGGGACTCCAAAATCACTGATTGCTTTTCCACATCTTGGCCACTGTTATGGTGTAAAGAGAAATTAGCTTTTCCCATTGATGAGGGAAGCACATTCCTTACCGCTGAAAGAACAGAGGCTCTTGCTTCTCATAGGGAAAGCCTTGAGTGTTGTGCATTGCAACATTGGCCTGCCAAGGTTAAGAACCTGAGTTGTCTATACTGATGGAATGGGATGCAGGAAAGTTCACGTCATGCCACTATCTTGGTTTGGTCCCTTTAATGTTTTATGACTTCTAATGTATATTTATGGAAAAGCTACAGTAAAAGCTAGTAGTAAGTATTTATATACTTAGGGCAGGATTTTTAAAGGTATTTAGGTGCCTGAAGATGCAGATAGCTGCCTGGTGGGATTTCAAAGGTACCTAAATTCCTTTATAAATCTGTGCCTTGGTCCTTGCACTGAACTGTCATGCCAAGAGCAACCCCCGTGGCACTGGATTTGTTTTGATGTCCCATTTTCCCATAGGTTCTCTCCTCTTGTGTGTGTGGCCACTGTGCATACGCTGTAAGTGCAGCATTCCATCTGCCTATTGGGATTCCCTGCTGTCCTGAGGCAACATAACGCAATGATGCCTTTAGAGCCCTGGGAATGCTTGTGTGGTCCTGGCTCCATATATTGCTGAAGGGACACATACACTCAATTGGAATATAGAATATGAAAACATATTTGAAACTCGTGAATACCATCTCCCTTACATTTTAGACTCTGATCGGGGAAGCCCCCTGAAGCAGGGAGTTTTCAATTGAGTCTTATTGTTTAAGAAGATTGCCCAAATAGACACCGTTACAATTAGCATGATGCAAAGTTTGCCCCTTTCGCTCTTCTCCGCACATTAATTTAAAGCCTCCCTAATACTAATACAGAAACACAACTGCACAGCAGCACCCTTTTAAGCAGGAGGGCTGCAACAGCTCTAAATCGATGGTTGAAACCAATCTGTAATGGTGGGCTTGTGACCAGGGCAGGATTGTAAGGGTTGTAGGAATTGCCAGACTGGATCAGACATGAGGTCCATTTAGCCAAGTGTCCTGTCTCCAATAGTGGCCAGCACCTGATGCTGCAGAGGAAGATGTGTGCTGTAGGCATATGAATGATAATCCATCTCTTTGTACCATTCATTTCCCCAATAAACAACTGGGTGTGTTGTTGCTAGGGGATGCTTTTTTAAAAGTCTCTCTAAGTGGTGGGAAGGAAAGAATGGAGTGGGCAAGTCAAGGGTTAAGTTTGATTGTGCCTCTATCCAGTGAAACCATCTGTTTTTCTCCCTGGTATTTTCAGCTCCAGACAGAGCTCTAGCGCATCACTTGGTTTGTGTGTGCCCTATGCCCAATGTGGGGACTTGTGAAGGTGCAATGTTTATTTTTCTATACCAGGAAATACTCGTGTGATCAAGCAGTCATCTCTGCAGAAATTCCAAGAGGAAATGGAGACTGTTATGAAGGATCCATACAAAGTGGTCATGAAGCAAAGCAAGCTGCCGATGTCCCTTCTCCATGATCGAATTAGACCTCATGTGAGTATCGCTCGTTTCCTCACACGAAAGACCTGTTAAGATAGTTCTGGGCAGGAGCCTTAGTTCCTAGGTTTCTTTTCTGGAGTCATTTATGAGTGGTCATGTTATATCTGTTCAGTTTGGTGAAGAGTTGTATGGTGTCCTCTAGGGGCAGACTTAATTCCCTCATTCAATGTCACGGTCTTTTCTCTGGCAGAGGAAGGATGGATGCAGTCTCTTGGGTGCCTGCTAGTGGCACTGTGTCAGCCTGAAGGAATCACTGAGTGATCTGAGGTTTCATAGCAGCTTGCTATCCCGGTCTTATAAGCTAAGCAGTGTATCATCCTGTCAGGACTTGGGTGGGAGAGTACAGGGTGCTGCAGACAGTGTTGGTGCTGACTCCCGATATGTCTACGCTTTGAACTGGGAATGTGACGCTTCCCAGGGATACCCAGGCCTGTGAGGCACCTCACTACCACCTGCTCTTAGCATGAGGGAGCCTTGTCTGTGCTTGCCAGGATCAGCTCCCTGACTCTACCAGCCACAGGCAACACAAGCACTTTCCTCTCAGCCTATGCACAGTTTGCCATCTCTTTGCAGGTTAGCGATAGATACACTCCCCCTCTTGAGTCCTTTGGGCATCCCCCTGGAGTTCCCAGCCCCGGATCTACTGAACACTCACAGAATTCCCAGATCCTCTTTTCCCAAAGGAACAGTATTCCCTAGCTTACCAGTTACACTCTGGATCACTGCTCTGCTTAACACACAGCTCTTAATTTTTTTTATAGAGAAAGCAAAATATAAGTTTATTTAACAGAACAGAGATTCAAAGGACAGCAAGCAGAAATATTGGAAACAAAGGATTAATTATAAAATGAAATAATCACACATGTTCTAGAGCCTAAACTTCACTAACAAGATGTACTCTTGTCTAATAAGATATTGGTTACCACAAGTCCTTATCACAACTCTTTTCAGCCAGGATGGTTGAGACCCTCCTTTCATAAGCTTGTCTCCCCAGATGAAGGATGCCAGGGCATCTTTCTGCACCCCTAGCTATATTAGACCACTCCTTTGTTCTTCACCTGTAAACAGGGTCCTTGGATGGGAACAAGTCCTTAGCCACCTACTTTAGGATAATCTGTGTCTTAATTGGTTTTGGTCTCTAAAGGCTTGGATTTTATTGAGGTTGTACAGAGTTAATTGTTTAACTTGCCATGGACCTGTAAGTAACACATCCCGGGTGAGCACTCCCTCCTTGCATTGTGGCTCCAAAATCTTATTCCTTTAACAAATCTGTTTATCAGAGCTGTCTGTGCTGTGACATTTCTACTATTCACGAAACAGCGAAATAGCCTGATATTTGGTAGGACACATTTCCCATGCCTTGCAGAGTAGTTACTAGCAACATTCCCATTAGTAGAAGACTTTTAACCAGACACACAACTCAAACAAGTTCAAAGAACTTTCCACTTAGTACAAAATAGAAATGAAGGCATAGTTATTGCCTCATGTTCAGTCAGCTATAGAGAGTAAATCAATACCCCGTATTCTGTTTTTCAGTACCTCTAAAATGATCCTATTTAAATGTAGCTCTGGAATCCTGCTTATGAGCAGGCAAAGGTGGTTGTAACGTTTGGCTTCTTGGTCTGGTGATTGGTGAGAGTATGGTTCAGTGTTCTGAGTGAGAAGGCCTCACTCTGGGTTTTCATCAGGCTGCTTGTTTGCCCTTGAATATCCTCTGTGGTTCGTAGTTGATGTACTGTGAACTCAGACTGGAGCTAGCAGTACTTTGAGTGGGTTACTGCACTGGAATATTTCCCAGGGATTGGGAAGATGCATTATTTCATTCATATTAATTTTATACAAGTGTATTTGCTGCGTGTAACCAATAAGAAGGTCTGTATTATCCATTGGGACTTAATCTCTTTTGGCAGTAAATTTGCCTTAAAGCAGTTTGTGTTAAAGTGCCAGGATAGGATGGCTGTGGCAGTTTGTTCCCATGCAATCTCTGGTTCCGGTGCTTGTGATGGCACAAGTGACAGCCTGACAATGAGGTCTTGAGGATACTGGTCTCACTCTGCTTGCCTCCTGTTGCGTGATAGATCCTAACTCAAATTAGAGTAAAAAATTCCTGTGCATGTAACCTTCTTTCAGGCACATCAAGTTTTAGTTAGGATCAAGTTTCTCTTATCTAAGCTATTATTTTGGACTCTTGCTAGATGTTTTCATATGAAGACTTTCCATGTGCAACTAATAACATTTCACTTAATTTAGGTAAAAATTTTATCTGAAACTAAAATGCACAGTAAAAAATAAGTGATTCTTTTTATCCATGAAGTAGATTCATTTCCAAGAAAATGTTGGCATTTGTAGCTGGTCTAAAATAAAAACTACGAATTTGAGCATGATTATTCTTGACAAAATCTGTGAATTTGGCGAGATTTGTGCACTTGTTAGAAAAACAAAGGACTGATCAAAGATAACAGTTTAATTTTCATCATTGTAGTCTCAATTATATTTGACTAAGTTTATAATAAAAGAAATGAAACACAGTTCTTTGGCAAGTGTAACATAATTTTGTTTGCTTTCCTTTTTATTAAACAACTATTCTTGTATTTCTCAAAGGGAGTTAAAAAAAACTTGACTCATCCAGATAGTGCATACAACTCTTCTTGTGACAGCTCTTTGTATGTTTTGAGCCATGGTAAAGTTAAAGCATGTTTTTATTACTTTTTACCAACCTATCTTCCCTCAGAATTCCAAAGTCCACATTCTTGACACAGAAACTTTTGAAACAACTTTTGGCCCCAAATCGCAAAGGAAAAGACCAAATCTTTCTGCGAGTGATGTGCAGTCTCTTCTGGAGAACGCTGAGGCCTCCGCAGGGACCTATGACCAGGGCAAGGACCGAGACCTGGTGATGGAAGATACTGGAGTGAGGTAAAAAGCTGGGCGGAGTTAGTTACAGTCAGTGTTTAAACTCCCTAAGAGCAACGCATGTTTTAGTTTTACCTTGGAAAATGTCCACTGTGCTACTCGTACTGTACACCTTTTGCGGGGCCTAGAGAAAATAAGAGGCTGAGGGGAGCTAGACTCTTTAAGGTGTCCAACGTGGTCAATATTTGACTTGGATTTTTTCTCTTGCCGTCTGTGTGCCTGCATAGTTCACCTAGTGGCTGCTTCCATGTGCATGTACCTTCAAGTGTAATTCATGATGCATGACATCTCTGAATATGTACCAAGGGTGTCTTGAGAGTAACAGGAGCCCAGTAGGTGCACAAATACAGGCACATGAAAAGGTATATCTTGTTGGAACCGCTTTATGGGTATTCCTTCTGCATATTCCTAGGCTGATAAGGACTGTAAAACCCAAGTATTTGTCACTTTGGCCTCATCTCCTGTGTGTGCAGATAGTGTCAGAGAATGCATCCTCCAGGTCTTTCAGCTGCTGACATGTGTTTGATAATCCACTTCTTAGGGATGAAGCACGAGAGGAGATCTACAAGAAAGGACAGTCCAAAAGAATCTGGGGTGAGCTTTACAAAGTAAGTGTAATCATGCAGAGGTTGAGAGAGATTCATACATTTGAATTCCCACGACTTGCTCATGGGAGGTGATTTGAAATTGGTGATCCCTCAGCCAAATGCAGCAGCACACCAGCCTGCACAAACTAGTCACTCCATAGAACAGTGATTGGGATGGCTCTGTGAAGACCCTTTGTTGATGGAGCTGGACTGTAAAAACCAAGTGTGGGTGTAGCAGCATTCCCTTCTTCTTCTTAGCATATGTACAACATGCCTCAGGTGGCACGTGACTAGAATTTATCATCAAACTTGGCCCGCAGGTTGGATCATTAACTTCCCCGGTCCGGGCACTCATGGGGAGCATGACATGAACGTTGATCCATATCCCCCAGCATTCCTATGGTTAAAGCTCACTGGAACCATACAATAGGTGATGGTTTCCCTTATAAGGAAGGTGGCAGGTATTTTGCTTGCCTGCCTGCTCTCTCGTCAGCCTGTTCAAGAGTCTAATTTGAAACTTGACCTCTCTTAACCACGAGGTCTGGTACCACCGTGCAACAGCAATTGGAACATGGGAGAAGAAAGGTGTAAAAGGATAGAGATTCCCACAGTCTTCACTCAGACTGACCTTGAACCCCTACCTTAAGGGGACAGAGATCTCATAAGCATACAACCTAGTGGGTGACTGTCAGGGTTAAGGCACAAACCTTCCCCGGGTCTTCATCTGAATGGTTTATCTGTAGTGATGTCAAGGTTGTTTAGGCTAAAACATCAAATTCCGGTATTTTGGCAGGGTTTCCTCTGGAAGGCTCTGACCTTCAGCTCCCTCTGAGTCACATGGACTGCTAGAGGAATGGGAAAGAGCCAAGGTTAGAGCGGTAACAGGACCAGATGTGCATCCTCTTAGTTACTGCTAGACTAACGTGACGTTGCTCGTCTGCTTCTTGCTCTGAGTTTCTGAATGCAGCTTATAACCTGTACAGCCACCTCTCCACTTAGAGACCTTGTAAAAGTGCTGAGAATGATAAGGCAACCTGAACAGATTTCAATTAAATGGGTGCCAAAAATGCAAGAAATAGATAGGGAACAAATTCACTTGGCCCTGAATCAAGCCATATAATGACTGCTCCCTGTTGCAGGTGGTTAGCTGACTGACTGCACGTTCCTCCTTGTTTCTTGCGTGTTAATATTGATTCAAGAAACATTTTTTCATCATGATCACCTATAAAATGGTGGTAGTGATTTTGGAATTGGTCTGCTAGAAGTGCGTTTGTACTCCATTCAAGGTTTTACTAGTGCCTCTCTACTGTTACTCTCACCTTCTTGTCAACTGTCTGTAATGGGTCACTCTCTTATCACTTCAAAAGTTATTTTTCCTCCCTTGGTATCCTGCTGTTAATTGATTTATCTCATTAGACTGACCTCACACTTGGTAAAGCAACCCCCATCCTTTCATGTATTTATACCTGCTCCTGTATTTTTCGCTTCATGCATCTGATGAAGTGGGTTCTAGCCCATAAAAGCTTATGCCCAAATAAATTTGTTAAGTCTCGAAGGTGCCACAAGGACTCTTTGTTGTTTTTGCTGTGAAACGATTGCTCTTCAACTTGATTGATTGCTGGAAACAGTGCCAGTAAAGGAACACGATCAGGTGGCGTAGGCTCCACATTTAGGTGTAGAGTTTTACAAAATCAAAATGACTCTCTACTAGTTTATGCAGAGTCATTTTAATTCCGTCTATTAAGGTGATTAATTAGAGCCTTTCCCTGGAGTGTTTGCAACCAAACTGTCACAGCATCATCCTTGCACACAGGAAGCCAGTGACCGTCTATATACACAGAGTAACTTCACTGTCCGCCACGGCTTCAGTGGGAAAAGTAAACCCCTTGGATGTTAGTTGGTTTGACTAACCAAAGGGATAGTGCGAGTTGCACACGGAGCAGGGGAAAATATAAGTGTTTTTAGCTTGCCCATTTCCCCTTAAAAGTGCTGCATTCGCTTTCAGCCTGAGGGTCCAAACTCTCTCTCCATGGATTTTCAGGTGATTGATTCGTCTGACGTTATTGTGCAAGTTCTTGATGCTAGAGATCCTGTCGGGACTCGTTCCCCACATGTCGAATCTTACCTCAAAAAGGAGAAACCGTGGAAACATCTCATTTTCGTCCTGAACAAATGTGACCTTGTCCCTACTTGGGCCACCGTAAGTACTGTCCTTCCTGCAGTGCTTTGGGTTTTCTTTGGGGGGTATTGTAGCCCATGCTCTGGTGCAAGTGTCAGTCCTCATGCTACAGGGCACAATGTAACTGTGATCAGTGGGAGCTCCTCTAGGAGTTCCTGCCATCAGAGTAGCAGTTACACTGCAAATGCCTCCAAGTTTTGCTTAGCTGATCAACAGTCACCAGCCACAAACTCTCTACTTCCTCTGGCTGGTTGTAACAGTTCAGCTTTTTCTTGCGAGTATGCTAAGTGTTAGTCCTCTTAAGAACTAGCCTGTTTTATATTCTTCAGCTAATTGGGTTTAGCTAGCAATTAACATTTTTGGAGAATTGTCTTGCATGTATAAAATGGAAGACAAAGCATTTACTGTCGGGTTTGAGAAACAATTCAAAGATCTTTGAATTTGCTGTTTCCTTAGCAAATCAATTGTTTGAAACCCAGCCCTGTGATCAGGCTAAGTCGCTGCATGTGTTTTTCTGGGTCTGTAGCATGAACCTCCTCGCTCAGCAGTGTGCTTTCTCTCTAGAAACGCTGGGTTGCAGTCCTCTCCCAGGATTATCCGACACTTGCTTTCCACGCCAGTCTCACAAATCCCTTTGGCAAAGGAGCCTTCATACAGCTGTTACGGCAGTTCGGAAAGGTACATAACAGGTTTTTAGTTTTTTTTTTTTTCTCTTAGTTGCTGGGCTTCAAGGTGGAAAATGTCTTTCTGCAGCAGCCTAGATGCTGGGCTATCCATATCAGTGGCTGACTCCCCCTGTGAAGAGCCCTTCTTTGGGGAGTGATTGGAACGTGTTCCCTGTTTATTGGGAGTTATTGAGAAATGTGCAACACAACTCAGGCAGGCTCAAAACCTCCAGTCTGACCAGCACAGTCTGACCCAGATCCATACTGGCCAGGGGGTGTCGTCTCTAGGCACCCAGGAAACTTCCATTAATACTACCTAGGAATACATAAGCATGTAGAGGGGAAGAATGTACTTGTGCGGCTCCTTTATGCCCTGCAAATTGGTACTATCCCATGAAGATGATGCCTCTTTGAAGTATTCATCTTCTTGAGAGAGACAAGTCAACAGAATAGTTTCCTTTGTAGAGGATTGCTTTCCTCTCGAGTCCAACATCTGTGTCTTTATCTTGTCGACAGATTCCTATTTATATTTGTTTCTCAACCCAAGTGCTTTTTAACTTAAGACATCGATGAGTAATTTCATAACAGCTGAAAACACAAGTGACTCATTTCTGACTCTTCAAACAAAGGTTATGGAATATTTCCTTCAGCACTTGAAATCAGCTCTTTGAAGGCCTGTTAGCTGTAATAAATTTCTCTTATTAGAGCAGGGGTCTCAAACACGCGATGTGGCCCGCGGAGTTAATTCCTGCAGCCTGCCAAGCTCCCCCCGCCCCCGAGCACACCGCATGCCCGCTCCTCCCAGCACTTCCCGCTGCCAAACAGCTGTTTGGCGGCACTTGGGACTTTCCAGGAGGTAGGGGTGAGGAGCGGGGATGCGGCGTGCTCAGGGGAAGAGGCGGGGCCAGGGCAGGGTTTTGGTTAAGGGGTTGGAATAGGGGCAGGGAGGGTGCGGAGTTGGGGTGGGGGCTTTGGGGAAGGAGTTGGAATGGGGACGGGGAAGGGGTGGGAAGAGGTGGGGCAGGGGCGGAGCCTCATGGAAGGGGTGGAATGGGGGCTTTGCAGGCACAAATCAACACAGCTTCCCATCACAACACACATTTGCCCACCCTCACTCATACTTACCATAAACTTGAGTGGCTAAGTGGCAAGTCCTTTGCTAATAAGCATATATTGGGCTACAATGCAATAAGTCAGTAGAAAAATCACTGTAAGATGCTATACAATTTAAGGGTGTAGAAAAAAGGTACACCTCTACCCCGATATAATGCTGTCCTTGGGAGCCAAAAAATCTTACCGCATTATAGGTGAAATCGCGTTATATTGAACTTGCTTTGATCCGCCGGAGTGCGCAGCCCCCCTCGGAGCCCTGCTTTACCGTGTTATATCAGGTCACGTTATATCGGAGTAGAGGTGTATATATTATATGAGAAACAGTATGTGACCCTGTAATTAAAAGATTACGTGATAACATATCGTCTCAAAGGGGCGGAGAAAAAGTTGTGTGTGCAACCCTGATTTTGGCACGTGCTTAACTGTGCAGTCTTAACATTCTCTTAGTGTCGTTTTTTGTATGGAATGTGGTACGATTTGCAAGCAACACTGAGATAGGTTTGATACCCTGAGAGGAAACCAAATATTGATGCTCTGGTTGATGCAAAATGCTGCCAGCTAAGTGGCCAAAAATGAAATGATGTCAAAATTAGCACTGACTTTTCGCATTACAGTTTTTAAAAAGTTAATACATTGACTTTTAATAGCATATTATATTACTCTTCATTTTTTTCATTTTTGACTATATTTTTGTATCGTATGAAAAGGTTTGTGATGCGGCCCTTGGGCCAATGTACTAGTCCTCATGTGGCCCTTGTGGTGATTTGAGTTTGAGATCCCTGTAGAGGGACCCTGTTCCTTGTGATCAGGTTTGCGTTGGGACTGTATTTGCGCTCCATTTCTCTAAGAGGAGAGGAATTGCTGAGAATTCACATTTTGGAATTTTAATAGCAACCGTGCATTTCTCTACAAGGCATTCATAAATGTGTGTAATTTCTTAACAGTTGCACACAGACAAGAAACAGATCAGCGTGGGCTTCATTGGCTATCCAAACGTTGGCAAGAGCTCAGTGATTAATACGTTACGATCCAAGAAGGTCTGCAACGTGGCCCCCATTGCCGGTGAAACAAAGGTAGGTAGGCCATGAAAGAACCTTGGCCTTTGGGCAGGTAAGAGTTCCTAGACACAGAATATAAATGTAATCCCTGGGGAAAACCATGGGCTTGAATTTATGCAAAAATACATGGACATGATGTCACCACCTGGTCCGGTCCTGCTGTCTGGATGGACACCAGTCTTGTGATGGGATCTAGCCTCTGAATTCCACATAGTGCTCAGCTTCCTGGGGTGTGCAGTGGCTGTCACTGTCCTTAGCTCTGGGTCTCTTAGTCCCTCAGGTTCATAAATTGCAGAGCCCGTTTTAAGGGTAGCTTCATACCTTTAAAATGCAGAATCCAAGGCTGCTTGTGAAGAAGGGTAAAGCAGGAGGACTGTTGGTCTCTTGCAGGTCTGGCAGTACATCACCTTGATGCGGCGGATCTTTCTCATTGACTGCCCAGGTGTAGTTTATCCATCGGAGGATACAGAAACTGACATTGTGCTGAAGGGAGTGGTGAGTATCTGCTGAGAATGCTGGAAAGGCCCGTTTTTCTACAGTTGATGCACTTGGTTTGAAGAGATTTTAATACTGACTTCCCTCACCCCAGGGACAACTTGTGATCTGTACATATGACACACTTCAGAATGGGGATGAGGCTGAGGGCAGTAATCATGCTGTTTGGTCTGACCATAGGATGGGGTAGAGTTCCAGGAGCCGAAGCAGTGTGCACACATATGATATCTTAGTTAACGTACAGAGTAAAGGGAAGTTTTACACATTTAAAGTGAACCAGGGCGTCTTGGGGCAGGCGGGGTGGGGTGAGGAGGGTGATGTTTGACCCTTCATTAAAATCTCTGCATTGCTTGGGACTCTGTAGAATTTCTGCAGTATTAGAGCATAACAAAGTGCTGCCTTTCCCTTTACAATCAAGCTAGAAGAGTTTCCATTGTGGTTGGGAGGAGGAAGTTAGAGAGGAATTGTTGAGGCTGAAATCAGTTGCGGCTGTGCTTGCCCAGAGCATCTGAGCCTTTGAATTTTGTCTGACCCACAGTGATGCTCACAGCTGCTGGCTCTCTTTCCCCCTCGTTTTTAGGTCCAAGTTGAAAAAATAAAGAGCCCTGAAGACCATATCAGTGCAGTGCTCGAAAGAGCGAAGCCAGAGTACATCAGCAAGACATACAAAATTGATACCTGGAAAAATGCAGAGGATTTCCTTGAGAAGCTAGCCTTCCGGACTGGAAAACTGTTAAAGGTGAGCCAGATTAAAACACAGTCTGCAGTTTCACAGCTCTCTGTAACCTTGGGTGAGTGGGGAGTGTTTGAGTAAAGTCCCACATTATACATAGGGAATTCATCTCTCCAAGCTCCTTTGAGGTGAGGTGATGGGTACATTTGCCCTTGTGAGTTCAGACACAAATGGTTACTGTCTATTCCAGGGTGGAGAACCTGACATGCAGACTGTGAGCAAAATGGTCCTCAATGACTGGCAGAGGGGCCGTATACCATTCTTCGTTAAACCACCGAATGCAGAGCCAGGCCCTCAGGTGAGAACACTTACTTCCATTCCTGCAGACGTGGTAACCCATTTCCCTTTTGCACACCATTTCTTAGCAGCTTCACTAGCATAGCTGAGAGTGGCTTTCCCTCAGTGTTTCAGGTAATGCTCATTTGAATTCATTAAACAGAGAGAACACACAGCAGGAATGTAGCAATGTCCTGACTGGTTATTTTAGTTGGTTTGTTATTGGCTAACGTGCAGACATTTCAGCAACTTTCACAATATTAACTGGTGGTTAATTTGGGTGGCAAATAAATTTTCTTTTCCAAAGAGATGATTGGAAAGTTGTTTACAGGATTAGAGTTTGTTTTGCAGTAAGTATAACCATTCAGGACAGTGACCCCTCTCTGTGGTCCACCAAGAGCATCCACCCTTAGGCCCTGGCCATCACCTGTCTTAGCTGGAGACCTGCATCTCTCCCTTCTGACCAGGGTATTTCCAGGCTGTACTGTTCCCTACCTACACTGTCAATTCTCCGCGTTTAAGCAGGCTTGCTCTGCTTTTCTCCTCAGAGGCTATAAACAGCATAATTGCCCATAGTTAAGTTACCACACAGCTCTTTCTAAGCAAGCACACTTATTCTTAAGATGAAAGAGAAAACACACAAACTACAGAGAAAACACACAAAAAACAATAAAAGAACCTACTTGCATGCTAATACGCTTACCAGAGATCACGCCAACTCCAGCAAGGGCTCTGGCAGGTGATCAGTCCTTCAAACCCCACACAGGGGTTTTTCTGGGGTCACACGTTCATAATAGGTGTTAGCTTAGAACAGGCATCCCCATGGGTCTGTGAGACACACCTCTATACAGTTTGAGACTTAGATCTGTGAATAAGTAATTCACAGACAATGGGCTCCTTTTTGGGGTAAAGCCTAACCACAGGGGTTACGTGTGCATACGCCTCCCCTTAGAGGTTTCCTGGGAAACCCACTTAACTTTGAAAGTTCACTTTGTTTCAAATGGTGCTTTGAACTCTTATCTGATATGTAGCACATGAATTACTTATTCGGTAGTTCCTGAATTGCAGTGACTCTTGGATTGTTTCCAGCTTTTGCCACTCAGTAGCAACTGTGGATATTTTTACCACTAATTTGTTTTTTAAGGGATTGCATTATGGCCAGTCCCAGTTGATAGCCCTGTGACCCTTGATGGAGTTTCTGGAATTGTGCACTCTTTCAGGATTACTTGTTTTTTGAGAAATGTAAGTGAATGTGAATTGCTGTGGTACGTAAGGGATAGAGGGTCCATTCTGTAATATGCAGTAACTGAAGGCAAATTATTTGAAGATAGAACAGGAGTACTTGTGGCACCTTAGAGACTAACAAATTTATTAGAGCATAAGCTTTTGTGGACTATAGTCCACTTCTTCGGATGCATACCATATTTGAAGATACTAATTGTTTGAGTCAATTTACTGTCTCAACTTCCCTACCTGAGACTATGGCTGGACAAAAGGTCACATGGCTGATTTGGTACAGATTGTTGGTGGTCAAAGTGCATTTGAATGTAATGGGGTAATGGCTGTTTAAGATCTTGCCTGTAGGTGAAATCCCTGGGGTGCAAGTCTCACCTTCCTTTCTCTTGTTTATAGCCCTCATCTTCTTTAGAAGTAGCTGCAGTGCCAAGCCAAGCTGACAGTGATGAGCAGAGCTCAGAGGCTGTAGCTTCGAACACGGAATTGGTAGAGGAAGGGGAGAACAAAGCGAACGCAGAAATGAAGCAACTCATGTCTCACGTCCGGCAGAACTTTGGGAAGATTAATGTGGCAACTCCTTTCTTGGAAGAAGACCTGGTTCCTGTAGATATGTCAGATATTGACAAGATGGA
This sequence comes from Malaclemys terrapin pileata, assembly GCF_027887155.1. Classification (NCBI taxonomy): domain Eukaryota; kingdom Metazoa; phylum Chordata; order Testudines; family Emydidae; genus Malaclemys; species Malaclemys terrapin. Next base: position 18,742,256 of record NC_071526.1, on the reverse strand, counting down.
CAGCGATCCTTCTGGAGGAGAGGAGGAGGAAGAGGAAGAGGAAGAAGAACAGCAGCAAAACTTAGCTGAGGATGACTCCAACTCCCATAGAGAAGCTGCCAGGGAGGGCTCCAAGGCAGTTATTAAGGTTTTGGAGGAAAAGATTGCAAAATACAAAAAATTCCTGGACAAAGCCAAAGCCAAGAGATTCTCAGCAATAAGGTATTGGATTCTGTTCAGTTTTGAGAGTAAAGAATTGCACAGGAGAAAAGACCGGGCTGAATTCAGTCCTGTTACTGGGTTCGCTGAGTCACATTTCATTCAACTGCTTCCCTGTGTGTTAGGATTTCTATTCTGGGTCAATATATTCACCTTAATTGAATAATCTTCTCTCAAAACCAAACATTTACTTAGCTGAACTTCAAATGAGGCTTATTTATCATCTTAAAAACATCTAATGCTCTGACCTTTATGGGAAAACAGCTCCTTTTGCTGTCATGAGTGAGTTAGTATTCTATTTTTGCTAGCCTGGGCTGATTTACTTTGCTCTATGCTCACGTCTTCAGCTCTCAGGAGGGAAATGAGCCGGTGGAAAAGCCATAGTTTGCCTCATTTTGGTGTCCTTAGTCAAAGGCCCTTAGAATCACTGAACTATACCACATAGCTAAGCTAGAACCAGTTACACTCAGATCATGCTTGATCTTTGAAGTAGAGAGGCCAGCGGTTGTAGACATGCATGCATCCCTGAGACCTGTCTGGTGGATACTGCTGGCCCAGTTTGGGCATAACTGGGTTTGCATGGATAGTTGGAGATCTCCCACCAACTTTGTGCAGGATAAAGGGGATGGGGACCAGGCAGGGTTGGCAATTTTCCAGAAAAACTGGTTTAGGACGGACAGCTCTGCTCTGGTTTCAACCCAGTTAAAACCGGGAAACTGGTAAAAATAAAATATACTCATGAAAATTATTGAAAAGAATTTAGCAACTTGATGATAGTTTTGCAATGCATATAATATTGAAAACTGAAATAAGTTGTGACATTTTCCTTGAAGAAAATACTGACCCAAATAGCACAGCCATTCTGATGTTTAGTATTATATTACATCTATTAGTGTTACACCCACTGCAGTTTTACTCTTTATTTGTAAATCCTAAATAAATCTCTGAATCTGCTGCTTTATGTAATCACCATTTCAGTGTGTAACTAAAACAAAGTGTAATCCAGTGTGCAGTAACAAAACAGTTTTTAAACCAGAAAATGTCTTGAACTGGGATTAACTCGTTTTTCATGGGGCAGTAGAAACCACCTCTGGTCCATACCACACCCTCCCTGGTATTATGGATGACTTTCACTCTCCTTGCAAGGAGACGGGCCATGGAGACAAGATTATTTGAGCATCTATTTCCTGAATGTGGCTGAAGCTTATGACTTTGCTGGTGTTTTGGCTACTAGGATCTATGGGGGAGTTGACACAGTTCCCAGAGCTGCTAATACTCTTCGTAGTATCGTAGAAATGTAGGACTGGAAGGGACCTCAGTAGGTCATCTAGTCCAGTCCCCTGCGCTGAGGCAGGATTAAGTCTTATCTAGACCATCCTTGACAGGTGTTTGTCTAAACACTGCTCTTAAAAACCTGACAGAGATTCCACAACCTCCCTAGGTAATTTGTTCCTGTGCTTAACTACCCAACAGTAAGGTTTTCCTAAAGTCTAACCTAAATTTCCCTTGCTGCTATTTAAGCCTGTTATTTGTTGTCCTGGCCTCAGTGGTTAAAGAGAAAAATTTATCACCCTCCTCTTTATAACAACATTTTATGTACTTGAAAACTGTTATGCCCTCCTTAGTCTTCTCCAGACTGAAGAAACCTAATATTTTCAATATTTCCTCGTAGGTCATATTTTCTAGACCTTTAATCATTTTTGTTGCTCTCTCATGCTGCCGTCTTCTCGATTTTCATGCATGCAGAGGAGTTTGGATAAGATAGACTGTCTGGCAATAATGGACTTTCTAGGTCTTAGCCAGAGGGCAGAGGAGAGCCCCCAGCAAAGCCATATGACCGTGTGCACGTTTCGGGTATCTTGCAGACTTATATGAATTGTTAAGAAGACTCTGGTTTTAGAAGTGGCTTTTTGCTGAGCACCATGGGCACTGTTTGTTTAGATGTACCTATAGAAAAGGTGGTATCATGGTGCTATTTAGGGCTAGCACGATCCCATGAGAATGTCTCTCTGCTTTATCTGTTGTAGAATCCCCAGAGGGCTCAGTGAAAAGGTATTCACAACATCGGAGCAGAAGTCTGAAGAAACCAAAGAACCAGAGGCCAGAGGTAACATGAAATGGTCTAGGTATGCCCCAGGTCATAGCGCAGAAACCCTGAGAAATGGGGCCATTTACTGCTAGTCTCTGGGGCCAGTTTCTTCTTTCCCTAAAACTATTTAAAACTTGCTGATGAGCTAATCCAACTTGAGGGCTCCCTGCAAAGCTGCAGGTTGTTCTTGTTTCAGAGGTCTCACCTGTTTGTCCAGGTTGTGACGTGTTCTGCCCCCTCTGGCTGTGCGAATGAGGGCCAAGGGGTGGTGAAAGAGTCCTGGTATGTTTCAGGCGTGGATGGGGTTGATGGATAGCTCGTGTAGCACTCCCTGTACTTGGCAATAGTCCTGGCCCAGCAGTTTCCCTTCCCAGGGAAACATGGTGAGGCTTGATCTGATGGCTTCCAAGATCCTGTTTCCCTTGCAGGTACCACTGAGAGGGCTTGATTTGGGAGTCAAGGTTTGAAATCAGCAGATGGGGATTTGACTCTGACACAATGGGTGTGCAGTGGAGTTGTCCCATTAGATAGAATCTTGCACAGCGCTTTGAAAATCCGCCCTTAATAGCAGCTTTTATATCAAATGTCAAATAGTTCTCTGACAAAACAGGCCACATGTATTACAAATGTGGTTGGTGCAACTCTGGCATTGTTCCATGTGCTGAAACGCAGGATTGGCATGGAGCCAGCTGCCTCGACCTATGCAAACGGAGATCGGTGCTGGAAGGTGTCTCTGACTGTTTAAAATCCTGCTCTTAGGGTGCACCAAAAAGGGAAAGAAAAGGAAAGCACAAGAGGAGGAGGAGGAGGAGGAGGATGCCCTTCAGGGTAAAAAGCCGTGCAAGAAGCTCACATCCAAAGAAGTAAGTGTTACCACCTATACTCCCAGCTGCAGAGGGCAGGGAATGGACGCTTTGGCTCCTTTCAGATACCTCAGCTTCTTGCATGTCAAAGCTTTGGGGATGGTCTTGGGAGGTGTGGGTGATGCACAGTGCCTCTGCTCGGCACTGGCAGAGCAGTTGATCTACATGGCCTTCCCTCTGGCCAACAGTAACAGTCGTGATGTGCTCACAGGTGACCAGGCCTCCTGGGCGTGGATGAGGAGTCTGCATACATGGGTGAGAGGGAGGGAGTTGAAAGGGAGAATTCTCCTCTGGATGTTCTGTCTGCTTTGTGTGTGAAACACACCGATGACAGAACGGGGGTCGGTGCGCTGGGAGTGGGGGGAAGAATTAGGCCCCAAGGAAGCAAGAGTCAATGGATGCTCCATTGTGTGGTCAGCTCCCACCTTCACAACTAAAACGTCTAGTGCTGTTGATCCCTGGGTGCTGCAGTAAAGTCTGAAAGGATCATCCTGGTGTAATATGTGAATCAACCCCATGAATGCAATTCTAGGCCTCAAACACAGTCACTTCAATATGACATGACTGATATAGCAAATCTCCCTTCAGGGCCTTGCCATGGGAGGCAACCTGCTTCAGTTGATAGGGCATGAAACTGGGAGCCAGGTGATCTGGTCCAGGCTCATTTACCTATCTCTGTCATGCACTTTGAGATCTGTACAAGAAGAAATCTATATGCGAAATCTTATTCGTGCCATTTAAAGCTCACGGTGAAGAATTTATTTCTGATCACTTAATTTCAAAGTGAAGAATGTGATAAAAGCCAAACAAAATAAGCTCTGCCGAATGTGTTGGTTTTACTATGTGTGACTGCATCTCTTTGCAGAGGAGAAGAGCTGAGAGGCAGCAGCACACCAAGAAAGTTGGGGTCCGATACTATGAAACTCACAATGTGAAAAATAAGAACCGGAACAAGAAAAAAAGTGACTCGGAGGGACAGAGATCAAAACACAAGAAATTTAAACATAAGCAATAACTGGGGCTTTTATTAAATTTAACATAAACCAGTGCCTCTCACTAGCAGTTTTTTCTTCATGTACAACTTGCATTTCTAAATTCAAAGCCCAGCCATCTGTCTTGATACAGTGATAGATGAACATAAGAACAGCCATACTGGGTCAGACTAAAGTTCCAGCTAGCCCAGGGTCCTGTCTTCTGACAGTGGCCAATGCCAGGTGCCCCAGAGGGAATGAACAGAGCAGGGAATCATCAAGTGATCCATCCTGTCGCCCATTCCCAGCTTCTGACAAACAGAGGCTAGGGACACACCATCCTTGCCCATCCTGGCTAATAGCAATTGATGGACCTATCCTCCATGAACTTATCTAGTACTTTTTTTAACCCTGTTATAGTCTTGGCCTTCACAACATCTTCTGGCAAAGAGTTCCACAGACTGTGTGTTGTGTGAAGAAATACTTCCTTTTGTTTGTTTGAAATCTGCTGCCTATTAATTTCATTTGGTGACGCCTAGTTTTTGTGTTATGAGAGAGTAAACACTTCCTTATTTACTTTCTTCACACCAATCATGATTTTATAGCCCTCTATCATATATCCCCTTAGTCGTCTCTTTTCCATGCTGGAAAGTCCCAGTCTTATTAATCTCTCCTCATACAGAAGCCATTCCATACCCCTAATTATTTTTGTTGCCCTTTTCTGAACCTTTTCCAATTCCAATAGATCTTTTTTGAGATGGGGTGACCACATCTGCATGCAGTATTCAAGATGTGGTTGTACATGGATTTACATAGGTATATCTCCATATATTACCTCTATCACATAGAGCTGGAAGGGACCCCGAAAGTTCATTGAGTCTAGCTCCCTGCCTTCATTAGCGGGACCAAGTACTGATTTTGCCCCAGATCCCTAAGTGACCCCCTCAAGGATTGAACTCACAACCCTGGGTTTAGCAGGCCAATGCTCAAACCACTGAGCTATCCCCCTCCCTATGTCATCACATTTGCTTCATGGTCTCTCTCTGCAAATGAGTACATGGTATTTCCACAACAGCTCTGTGTAAAAGTGCCCTGGCTAACATTAGTCTATGCTGTGATCTAGCACCAAATTAAAACCTAGAAATATATTTACAAAATTGTTTTGGAGAAGGGGTGAACTGAGTTAAGAGCTGCAGTTTGCTGTTTATGCAGGAGTCTCTAAACATCATAGTGTTGGAATAGTGGAAGTGATTGCTTGAATTCATGCCATAGGTTAAGCTTTCTACCTCATTTGAGGTTAGCCGTGTATTCAAGATAAACAGTGCCTCTAACTTCATTAACTGCCACTTACTCTGCTAGCCATGTCTCTATCATGAAACAACCACACAATTAGGCACTCTTCAGCACAACTGCTTGCTAAGAGACCAGGGGAATGGGAAAGGAAGGGCTATGGCAGATGAAGAGACACTGGAAATGTGTCTGAGGCAGGGGTGCATTCACAGGGCTTCCAGCCTACTAGCTGTTTTTAATCAGATGAAATTTTATTAAGGGCCATGTTTGTTGTGGGATTTGAAGTAGGAGCAGCACTTATGTTCTAGTGCCTTTGTCAGAATAAGGTCCTGTTTTCCAGAGTAACAAATTATCATGGCCATGGAAATGGTAGTAATGGGAATCTTTATTGGAAATCAAAGGAATGGCATAAAGTTAAGGAGTGAACCTGGAAATTCTCAGCTCTGCATGTGCAAGGTTATCTTGCTGGGAGTTCTAATCACTGCTAAAACCAAACATTTGTCCACTTCATGGGATATTTAGCCATCCTCAATTCTTGAGCATCTGAATGACACATGCCTTGGAAGCGTTCTTGTGTCTTTGGAGCTACAGAATCACTGGGCCCTGCTCTTACTTAAAATGAATCCCTTGTCTTAATTCCTTGCTTGAGTGAGTAACCACTTTGCAGCTTTTCAGGACCATAGCCCCCAAGAGTGATTCTGGCAAAGGAATGAGCCTGGGATAAATTAAATTTCAGGCTGAAAATGAGCAAGGAGAAACTGAAGCAGTAACAGGAAATACTGGCTAATTAGGTCATTCACAAAATGGAAGTCTCTGCAGGAGACTAAAGTCTCCAGTGTTGGACTTCTGTAGGGTTACCATATTTCAACAAGCAAAAAAGAGGACGGGAGGAGCCCCGCCCTAGCCCCGCCCCTGCCCCTCCCACTTCCCTCCCCCCGTTCCTTGTCCCCTGACTACCCCCTCCTGGGACCCCTGCCCCTAACTGCCCCCCGGGACTCCACTCCCTATCTAAGCCTCCTTGCCTCTTGTCCCCTGACTGCCCCAACCCTTATCCACACCCCCACCCCCAGACAGACCCCTGGGACTCCCACGCCCCATCCAACCACTCCCCACCCCCTGACAGCCCCCCCCAGAACTCCCAACCCATCTAAACCCCTCTGCTCCCTGTCCCCTGACTGCTCCGATCCCTCTCCACACTCCTGCCCCCTGACAGCCCCCCCAGAACTCCTGACCCATCTAAACCCCTCTGCTCCCTGTCCCCTGACTGCTCCGATCCCTTTCCCCACTCCTGCCCCCTGACAGCTCCCCCCCAGAACTCCCAGCCCCCTACCCCCCGCTCCTTGTCCCCTGACTGCCCCCTCCTGGGACCCCTGCTCCTAACTGCCCTCCAGAACCCCACCCCCTACCTAAGACTCCCTGTTCCTTGTCCCCTAACTGCCCCCTCCTAAGACCCCCCCAACTGCCCCCCAGGACCCTACCCCCTACCTGTACCCTGACTGCCCAAAACTTTCTCCACTCCCCTCCAAAAGCCCCCCCCCCCGTTTCTTGACTGCCCCCTCCAGAACCTCCCTGTCCCTTCTCCTGCCCCCCCTTACCCTGCTGCTCAGAACAGGGTGTTGGGCTCTGTGCCAGCCGGACACATGGCTGAGCTCCCCAGCACAACAAAACCCGGTCCCTGGCCCTGCACAGGGCTGCCGGAGCGGGCTGCAGGAGGAGGAGCTGCCGGCCGGCTCAGAATGCAGGGGGGGGGGGGGTGGGAGGAGGAAGCTGCTCTGGAGTCCAGCCCGGGACTTTCCTGCAGCCCTCCCAGCCGCTCGCTCTGCCGGGGGAGGGGGAAATCCCGGACATTGTGAGTGCTTTACAAATTCCCCCCGGACGCTATTTTTAGCACACAAAAGGAGGACATGTCCGGGTAAATCCGGACGAATGGTAACCCTAACTTCTGCCACTATTCAGTAGGAAGCAGTTCAGTAGCAGGGACTAGTGATCACATTGACCTTTCTTAGAATTTGGAGAGTGACTGTGAGAAATGCTTAATGTCAGGTGGCAACTTCAGGGTAGGTTTTTTAACATCCTTTTCAAAAACGTGTACCACCATGGCAGCCATGGGCACGGCAGGATAAAACCACCTCCCTTGAGAGAACTGGAACAAATCTCTGTCCATTGGCTGTGGAAAATTGTGTGTTGCAGTGAAATAGAAAAGGGATACTTTAACTGAGGCTCTTCTTGCAGAACTACACTGAAGGCTGCAGGAGACTCAGACTGACTGGACACAGCTTGCAATAGCTCCTTAGCAAAGTAGAAAATTCAAGTTGATGTAGTGATTATACCAAGGCCTATTGTGAAAATGTTGAAAGGGGGAAGATTTCATTGCTGGAACAAAGGCCCCTAGTCTGTGGGACCATAAACACTAAACCCACCATCCCACGAGCAGGGTAACGTGCCCTTAACTGATCTTCCTGCACCTTTGCTTGAAGGATGGCTTGCATGATTTTTTTCTTTAGAAAACCCTATAAAATCTTAAGTCCCTCAAAATGTCTTCTTTTCTGCATCGTAGAGTCCAAGATAATGGGAAAAAGGATGCCTCCCTCATTTGCAATAACTCCCTACGCTGTGAAAACAGAAGCTGGGAATTATGACTTAAATGACTGTTACCCTATGATCCTTTTCATTCCTCCTCAGCTGAGCAGAGTACAGCTGGTAGTTCCAAAACGTAGGCTGAAACTTGCTTCAGCAGCCACTGTCACAAGGCTCTTCAGCAGCCACTGTCACAAGGCTCGTTAGAAAGTCTTTCTGCAGATTCTGAAAATGAGCTCTTTTTAGAGGATTTGGGGATGGCTAACAGTAGCTTTCTCCTCTGAACTCTAATTTCCTAATTACTTCCCTCTTTAGTTCACAGTAAAACAAAACCCTACACAGCTGCATGGGAAATGCCTTTTTAAGTTTTCTTTAGTGAAAAGTTAGTGTCTAGTATCTGGTTCTGAATGTTACATAGCAAAGAGACCTTTAGTCCTCAAGATCAGTGGTTCTCAAACAGGGATCCAGGGCCCCCTGGGGGGCCAAGAGCAGATTTCAGGGGGTCCGCCAAGCAAGGCTGGCATTAGACTTGCTGAGGCCCAGGGCAGAAAGCCAAAGCCCCACCGCATGGGGCTGAAGTCGAGGACCCCAAGGCCCATCACCCAGGGCTCAAGCTGAAGCCTGAGCAACTTAGCTTCACATGGCCCTGGACAATTGCCCTGTTACCCCTTAATGCTGGCCCTGGCTTTTCTAGGCAGAAAAAACGGTGGTGTGGCTCAGGTGGACCATGGAGTTTGGATAGCATTGGGGGGGGGAGGAGAGGGGAGAGAGAGAAGGCAGAGTCAGAAAGAAAAAGGTTCAGAACCCCTGCTCAAGATGACCCTAAATATTACATAAAGTTAATTGGCTCTCTTAGGTTTGAGAGCAGGGCTGTCCTTATCAAGTAGTACAAAAGCATGTTTCAGCAAACATACTGAAGTTAAAATAAAACTGGTTTTAACCAATATGGGATATAGCCAATGCAGATAAATAAGCTATTGGCAACCTGCAATATTTACGATCAGGTACTACTGGGGCATAAGCTCTGGGGTTTGTACTGAAATGTGGTATACCAGCGAGCACATGTGCATTAAAGATCTGTAGCCGTTATTTGCGTGATGATAGAGCCCAGAAGCCAGGGTGCTATTGGGCAGGGTACTGCCCTGGCAGGCTGAGATGAAGTAGGGGGACTGCTGCTGTGGCTGGTTGGTATTTGTCCAATTGCTGCTTAGTGCACACAGCTCCTTGCTGGCTGTTTCTCCTCTCGTCTACAGAGCTGCATGTCCAGAAGCTGTCACTAGCAGAGTTTCTAGGAAAGAAATGCTATTACAGCGGCTACTGAGAAGAGAGCACCCCCTTGGCTGGACAGCTGGGGATTACAATACCAAAAATAAACAATTGTAGGTGCTCTATTTGTTGAAAGGAACTGAGGACACCAAGTGATCGCACTTTTGGTTGAGTGGGCAATGTGGTAATTGTGCATAGTTAACAGTAGTGATGAACAGTAAAGAGAACTCAGGGCTAGAACCAAGCTGGGCTCTAGGCCATAAGGTTACAAGAGTTAAACCTTCCATCGGGGTAGATGTGGCCCTTGCTAGGAAAGGCAGAAAATGCACCACAACCTGCCCACGATGAAGGGCAAATCTTGGCCTTCCTTAACTAAGATTGGCACTTTTAAATTGTCACCATGCCCCACCAACTGCCTGTTGATCACTTGAGCCAAAGGTATCCAGTTGCATTTTGTCCTGTTTTAGAAATTCTTACACCAGGGAGTACATGTGATGTATGCTAGGGCTCAGCAGGCAGTAAAGCATGTCACAGAAGTGCACTGAAAATAGTCAGATGTGGGATTCATTCCACAACAGCAATGAAGGTGCTGGCCCAGACAAGTGATTGGGATGAGGAAAAGCAGGGAAGCAAGTAGAAAGGATAGCAATGGTACAGCATGCTTGAAAGAACTATTCTTTCCCACACATACAGCTCAGAAGAGCAGAAAGCAGGCTGGCAACTTACCATTCACAGCTAACATTACTGGCAGCTGTACAGCTTAGTGAAAAGCTCATGAGTCTGGACCTGCTCCCATCCCAGAAACAAAATACACTCATTTGAGCAGATTGAGTATTTGAACAGTAACCTCCATTTGAGATTAGTCCAGTGCTTTGTGTATGGTACTTCTGAAAGCTGTACAGCCTCTAACAGATCAACAGAGGCAGAGGTGCTACTGTAAAAAAAGTTTATTAAAAAGAGTATGACCTTAACGGTGATAGGTTAGAGAATCACAGAGGCAAATCCCAGACGTGTTCAGCATACAAAGAGCTGGATGCTGAAAAGTCACTGAAAATGAGGTCACGGTAATTAGCAAAACACTTTAATCTATTAGAATAGGGAAAGGGAGAAGGAATACAATTCCAATGTTTCTAGTTATTTTAAGTGTGGAAATCAGGATCATTATGAATGAGATAGATCTGGGTCACTAACCACAACCTCCTTGCTCAGAGAAAGGTTTCATGAGTTCTTCCTGCAGGGCCCCACAAGGAAATCTACTTCTTTGGTGCAATGATGCCTTCAAGTTGGGCCTGAAAGACAAATAACTCATTAAGTCCAACTAGACTCAATCTACACCCCACCCCCCAGCATTGCTGTAAGGTGACAGTTGTTCATTGTTTCCAGAGCGAGGATGCTAAGAAGTTACTGGAATACTCCAGGGGAACCAGGCCAGGATTTTCCTCCTGGTTATTTCATTCTTTACTCCATGTTTTATAAATTAGTTTGTTTCATTCTTGGTACAGACGTGTTGCATTATGAGAAGAAAACTAAAAGCTGGCCGTGGTTCCATTCAGTGAAAGACCCATTTTATAATGTAAAGCATTGAAAAGGAAATTAAATAAAAGTTGCTGAAAAAGTGGTTTGTTCTCTGATTTCAGGCTGTATTAAGCTTGCTAAATTAAACATTTGGCTGTCGGGGTTTGGAATGCAAGCTCTGACTCAGAGACAAAAGTATCTGGGAACTGCAAATTTTTCAGTCACAGAGACAACTTGACGCCCAAGTCCTGGATAAAAGAACTTGCTACTAATGCACAGGGAGCTTGTACTGTATGAAACTTCCAGCACTTACATCAACAAAATAAGTGGTAGCAAGTGTAAGTGTACAGCTCTTTATAAATACTTCTGGCTCAGGAAAGGAATATGGACTTGGTGGCAACATATTCTTGGCCTAATGGCTACCTCGTTCTGTGGCCTAGGACTCTGCAAGGTGGTCTGAAGCTAAGAGATTATCTGAGGAAGTCTAGAGTGTAAATGTGATGAAGTCAAAGATAAGGAAAGTAGTTCTGAGTGCTAAGTAAAGAGATTTAGATCTGGCCAGGAAGGTTCTTTTAAATAGACATTTTTACCACAAGCATGAGGTAACTTTTCAATAGCAAAGACATGTTATCCTGGGATCAGCTAACACAAACCCTGCTTTCATCAAATTAAATATTTTTGGCCTGGAGAGCCATCTTAATTGCCAAAGCCAGGGTGCTTTGTTTTAGAGTGAGAGTTATTCCTCCTGTCTCAAAGAGAACTACACTGCCATGATCCACATGTATCAACCAGCCACGGGAAGTTATTTTGACATATTCTGGCTCCAGGAGAGAGCACTAGCAGACAACTGGAGAAGTACTACTAGTTACAATACAGTAGTTATGCTTTAATCTGATCCAAGTAAATGCTTCCTGCCTTAGGAACCCAGTTAGTAATGCATCCCTGCCATTTACTATCTGTAATTCTGGTGCAAACAGAGGAGACAGACTGGAAGCTCCCAGAAAATGTAGTGATATTGCCATCAAGTTCCCCTGAGGATTATGATTCCAATGCAGCTGAAGACATGTGATTAGAAAAAACTAAAGGTTCACAGACTCAGCCCATGTGACAGATTCAGATTCCAGTTTCTTCCAAACATTACTTTGCCCTCTAGTGGAAACCCACACATTTAAATTTGTAACAAAAGCACCTATCCAAAAGTTCTTCAACCAAGCCTCTGACCCACAAGCAAGGTGTGAAGGTCAGCAGGTGGATAGGCAGTAAGTAGTTATTGCGGTGATCTAGGTCAGACAGCGCAGCTAGAGCTGTTTACCAGCTGTTTACATTAGGTTAAATAGCTAGCACTCCTGTGACAAGCGCAAGAGCCCATTAGGAAAGGAGAAGGAAACCACTCCCTCCCTCCCCCCGCTACAGAGGTGAGACCAAACAAGAAGTTAGTAGGATCCATTTTGAAGATGTAAGCCACAGACTAATATGAATGGATTTCTGTGCTCTTTTATAAGTTAGCTCCCTAAAGCTAGGAAAGTTTACTATGTGTATCATTATAGAAGGATTTGTTCCTGATAATCTGCATTGTTTATAAACTAAAGAAATAAGGTGGAATGTTGTTTTAAATTTTTAGCTATTAAAAGTCTACTTTCTGGGGTAGTTTCTAATTGCAGGTACACTGCTCACCCCTCATTCCACTCCAGGAGTATATGAATATTTTACAGCCTACTCTTTCAGTGATAGATGAGATCCAATTACCGTTACCTACCGAAAACTCCAGACATGGATAGGAGAAAAGCCCCTACTGCACTGAACCCAAAGGAGTTTTACTGCAATAGTTCATTTTAAACTGTCCCTTGTTGTAAGGGAGAAGATTCTAATGTTTTCAGGCCCACAGCAACAAAGGAATAATTTTGTCTTCCTTACTTTGGGCTTTCTGTTTTGTACTTATGAGGCTTTAAAGATGAAACATTCTCAGATTCTTGGTGTCTTCTGCTGACAGCCAACTGTTCTAGAGTCAGGTCTACACAAAAATGTGGTCCTTGAGCATCAGTCAGGTTTAAAGCACAAACGTATTTTTAAAAAGTCCCTTAAATTCTGAAATCTAAAATGCCGCTGTGTCTAGGAAACAACTGCACTCATGCATTCAATAACTGATCAATTAACCAGCCATAAAAGATTTGGGGTCATTTGAACTAACGGCATTATTCCTCACCCTACAGAGCTGCAGGGAGCTTTGAGAATTTGGAGAATGTGCAACATTAATGCAAGTTAGTGAGGAACTAATACATGCACATATGGCCTTTTCATTAAGAGAACAAAAGACTAAAGGAAAATTTATTTTCAGGTCTCACTATTTAAAAAGCAAATACTTCAGTTGTTTTCCTACTAAGACATTGCAGTCAGGGTTCTTTACTAACCTTCAACTGCTGATTAGTTCGTTTCAAGAACTGCACCTCTTCACCATGTTTCTTCTCCTCTACCTGCCGTCTTTCACTTTCACGTTTTTCAATAGCTTCGCATTTAGCTTTCTGCTCATTCACTTGTCTTTCCAAATCTCGCTTTTCATCTTCTAATTCTGCAATCTTTTAAAGAACATAGATATGCCTGACATTCATTGCTATGTTTTTGAAATACAATGAAGATATAAGTTATGCATTTTACAGTCTTTGAAGAATAAAAATGATAATAGCAGCCAATTTATCCATTAAAAAGCAGCCTTAGGGAATCAGCAAGATGTGTGTTTTGATGATCTTTACTGCCACCCAGTGGAACTAGAAAATTAAAAAAAAAAAAATCTAAGCAGCATATTTTGAACGAGTTTATTGATGAAATCAGAAAATGACTCAAATGTAAGTACTGGAGCTGAGTGAAAAATGGTGAAGATTTTGTTTGTTGATTTTGTTTGCAAAAAATTGTCAATGCTCTAATAGATATGTGAGAAAATATGATCTACTGAGCCAGCATGAGGAAGATAAAAGAGAGACATTTGTGTACCAAATCACAGGTACATTATGAAGTTAACAGCCTCACTTACTCTCTTTTCCATGTCAGATTTGCCCTGCTCAGCCTGTAATGCCTTCCTCATACCAAAGGCAACACTGCTCTCATACAGTGTCTGATAGGCAGCGATGGTCATTCGGATTTCATCTCTGACTCGAAGCAGCAACAGTCCCCGCTCTGCACAATTAATCGTAACCTCACGGATAAGTTCATCTTTAAATAAAAAGGGCATAATAGTAAAGATAGAGGGAAAATGTTTTACATAGGTCTCAAGACAAACATTTTGACATGGGCCAGTGTGCCTAGCAAGGTAATTATGGCCATGACATTTGAGGTGTTCAAGGCCAGGCAGCGTAGACCTGAAGCTTCCTATTGCTAAGAAATTAACGAATCATTTATATTAATAAGAATTCTCTCTAAATCAGTGGCTGGTGTCTTCCTCCAGCCTCCGGGGTTGGTCTGTAGCAGCTGGAGGACTAGCATAGTGTCACCAAGATGTTTAATAATTTAAGATGAATTAATCTAGTTATTGGAGTATGATCTAAGTGTGGTTGGATGAATCTTTCCCTCCCATGCAAATATGCAACAAATCCCAGCTTACTGTTCAATGCCCTATTGCCACAGTAACACCTCCTCAGTGTCTGCTTGTATATAGACATTTTTTTTAAAAATACTGTCTGTATACAAGCTGACACTAAGAGGAAGCACTTCTGCGGCAACCGGGCTTCATCTCTACATGGTAGTGAGAGATGCTAGAGTGACAGACTGGGCAGCCTCAAGAGGGCAAGTGCAGTCTGTTTAATAACAGTGCAAGCTTCCCACATGCACTGTGCCTCAACCCTGCCCTGTAGGGACCCATTAAGGCTGAAAGAGGAAAGTGTGTGTCCATTCTGACTTTGGGTTCCTTTGCTGAGACTTCACACAGGGGTCTACTTGTGTTAATTCTGATGTGGACCTCTGCACCAGGAACTGAACTGAGATCAACAGGTCCTCAAACAGGCATGGGATGGTAATAACTCTCATTCCCTATTGACCAGGGTGGATTGGAACCCATACACCTTAGATGAAAGTCTCTATTTCCCATTCCCTATGTCCTGAGCTATTCAGAAACTTCAGGCATTTTAGTATCATTCAAATAAGCTTTTCGCTATGGTTTCTGAGACCTGGATGTATTCACTAACCAAAGCATTGTGAGTAGAGTTCCCTGCGGACAGGACAAATCCCAGTTTCTCGAGCCTGTCTTTGCTGTAGTTTGAGATCCATCTCTTCCTGCAGATGAACTACATCCATTCGGGTACTGGGAGTGGTGGACACCTGCTGAATCCATAGCTGATTGTCTTCCACCCATTCTCTGCATCACAAAAGCAGCACAGATTAGTTTGTTAGCCATATTCATTGCCTTCATCATAGCTTCACTTCCGATAAAAGCATTGACTATCAGCAACAACCTAGGAGCTGCCCCTGGATAAGGTTTAATCAAGCATATGCTTGAGCACTGATTTCCACCAACAACTGAAAGAATCCCATTTTTTTTTCCACAGCAGTGTGCAATACAAGCATTCTCTCCACCCGCCATAGTCAGTACAATTGAGAGACAATGTCAGCACAGCTTCTGATAATTGTCCTGATCCCTAAACAAATGCTGCCTTTGTATCTTTCATTATCCCCACTGAACTGGCATTTCAACAACAGAGGGAGCGCCTGCATTTTACACATGTATGTAGCAAGGCAGGAATTTTTAGCTACACAACACTTGGATGACAGCAAACATGGCTAACTGCACACTACACGGCCATCAAGCAAGACAGAGGACTTAAAAAGGCTTGGGGACTGCTGCTTTGTGTCTAATACAGCAATGTCAGGAATTTTTTTTTATATTACTTTTAAAACTGATGTATAATTCATCAGGGGCATTTGCTACCTCAGTACATCATTGAGGAAAGCATCTTTGTCAGATTCAGAAAGAGCCAATATTGATACAAATTAGACAACATACTTATTTAACTACCACTCATCACCCAGCACGAATAACCAGCTATTAGATAGGCTACATTCATTGACAGGCACAAACATTTAATTCAGCTAGAAATCCATCCCCCACTCTCCCCAACACCATTTTGTGACATTCACTGAATCCCACCTTCCCTTGCTCTCCACGTTAGAATTTTACATTGCTGACTCTTCCTGGCATCCTAGGACCATGGTGAAAGGGGGAAAGAGCAGTTTCTTACCTTGGTGGCAGGATTGCGTTTAAGATTTCCTCTGCCTGTTTTGTTGGATCTATAGCTGTAGGAGTCGTCTTGGGTTTTGGAGGAGGTGGCACAGGTCCTGTTGACACAGGCTGCTGAGGACTCACTTTCAAAGCACGCGCCTGCAAATGAGAAACATCCTGGGACTATACAGGCAGGGCACCCATTCCAGCAATAGTGTGTGGGGAGGCAGACCCAGAGAGACACTGGGGCAGAGGAGGCCACTGCTCCCACAAGGGAAGCCAACCTCCCCCTCATCCTCCGCTACCCCCACTCTTTCCTGCCCATTCCCCCATTCACACACTCCTCTCCCACATGTTCAGCGGAGCTATGCAAGTCAGGAGAAAAGAGAAAGCCCTTCCCCACAAAGACTCAGCACACGTGGGGAAGGAAAAACAGGCTCTTTATGACTAATGACTTCTCTCACAAACACACACAGGCCCCCTATGTCCCCATTTCATACACATACCTCCAACAGGGTCCCCATCTTAGGCCTTCCACATGCTCCATCCTTTACATCCCTATGCCGTTCACACCCCCTCCCCATGTACCCCCAGTTCAACCCTGACCCCCCCTCCCCACAGCTCTCCCCATGTACCCCCAGCTCAACCTCGACTACCCCCCTCCCCACAGCTCAGCCCTCCCCGCACCCCCTCCCCATGTACCCCCAACTCAACTGATCCCCCTCCCCACAGCTCAGCCCTCCCCGCACCCCCTCCCCATGTACCCCCAGCTCAACCCCGACCCCCCCTCCCCACAGCTCAGCCCTCCCCGCACCCCCTCCCCATGTACCCCCAGCTCAACCCCGACCCCCCCTCCCCACAGCTCAGCCCTCCCCGCACCCCCTCCCCATGTACCCCCAGCTCAACCCCGACCCCCCTACTGCATCCCCTCCCCCCCCCATATCCCGGTTCGCCCTCATACAGCGGCCCCACGCCCGCATCCCGGGCCCGTCCCCCGCAGCGCCTTCACCTTCGGGGAGCGCTTCTCCGGGTTGCGGCTCACCAGCACCGGGGTCTCGTAGCGGAGCAGCGAGTCCGCCGGCGGGATCATGGCGGCTCCGAGGCCCGCACTCTCCCCGTGAGCTGTGTACCGTCACCATGGCAACAACGAGCCGCGCCGCGCCCAAGCGTCATTTCGTCATGACGTCCCCCTCCCCCGAGCGCTTGTATGCAAGAGATCGGACGATGGCTGGACGCGCATGCGCGCGGAAGGTATCCGATGGCGCATGCGCAGAGTGTAAAGAGTCTCGGCCAGCCCCTCAGAAGTGAGCGACAACAAGGCGGGGAACCGCACCTCGGAGCTCACGCGGCCAAGGCAGCCCAGCCCGGCCGATCCCTGAGCGGGCCGCCCAGCAGCCGCCTCCAGGGGCGCTCGCAAGAGAGCCCGGCTCAGGAACGCGCTGCGCGCGGCCGGGGCAGTGTACTAACGTGCTCTCCGTAGTACGGGGCTACTGAGCATGCTCAGTACATCTGCTGAAGCCACTGCCCTGCACCCTGCCCTTTTACCCGTGCGGGGCTGCGGGCCGCTTTTGACAGGGGCTAAGGGGGGCGAATCGGAGCAGGGGTGGAAATGTGCTGCTCGGGGGGGCCGCTCCTCGTGCAAATCACGCGTGACAGGGGCGGACTCCCCGCCCGCCCCCTGCTTGTCCCGCCCGCGGCCACCCGCCGTCAGCCTCCAGCCCCTCGCCCCGCACTCCGCGAGCGCAGCGGGCCCGGCCGCGGCAGAAACGCCATGAGCGGAGCAGCCGCCCGGCAGGAGTGCTTCCGGCTGGCTCGGCGCGCTTGCCCCGGAAGCGGAAGTGGACGTAGACGGAGTCGCGCTTCCCGTTTGCGGGTGAGCGGAGGCCTCGCGCAGCCGCTGCTTCTCCGCCTGCCGGGGACTTGCGGCCGAAACTCGGCGCCTAGGCCCCGGCCGCAGCCATGGAGGAGGCCGAGACCGAGCGGCGGCGGCGGAAGCGGCGGCGGCAGGAACAACAGGAAGGGGCAGAGAAGCGGAGCCCCCGGCGCTCCCGCTCCGCCCGGGGCAGCCAGTCCCCCCCTGC
Organism: Malaclemys terrapin pileata; assembly: GCF_027887155.1. Taxonomy (NCBI): domain Eukaryota; kingdom Metazoa; phylum Chordata; order Testudines; family Emydidae; genus Malaclemys; species Malaclemys terrapin. Next base: position 18,724,203 of record NC_071526.1, on the reverse strand, counting down.
CGAGCGGGAGCAGGGCCCGGCCCGGCCGGGCAGCAGCAGGTACCGGCCGCCAGCGCTTACCCCGCTACACCTGGGCCGGGGGCTCCTAGTGGGGAGACCCCGCTCATCCTCTCGGGCGGTCCCTGCGGCTCCGCTGGACGCCTTGAGCTGGGGGGAGCCCACCAATCCCTCCCCGGCCCCTCCCTCAATGCCCTCCTCATCCCCCCACTTTCTCCTGTAAGGCCACTTCATCTCCCCCACCCCCAAATACACACAGTGGGGAGACCCTCCCACCCTTCACCACCATCCCATCCTCCTACGACACAATACAGTGCAGTAGTAGCTGTAGGTTAAGGTTAAATTACCCTGTGCGTTTTGCACAGACTCTCTTCCTTTCCTTTTTTTCTTGGGGACTGTGGACCCAACAAATCATTTTTTTAATATTTAAAGGTCACCAGCCAAAAGAAAGAACAAGTCCTCTGCTAAAAGAAGCAAGTCTCCTCGAAGTAAAAGAAGTAGAAGCCCTCATCATATTGTAGTCAAAGTAAAGCAGGTAATTTACTGGATATTAAACACTAAGGCCCCAGTCTTGAAAATTACTCCACGGGACTAACCTTGAAATCAGTGGGGGTCTGTGAAACCACAATTGTCTGTCTGCATAGAGTAAATGTGGAAACCGGGTCTAAATGGGGTGATGTGACTAATTTATCACTTGATTACCCCAATATTTTCTTTTATCAGTTATTGTAATTTGTACATTCGGGAACATATTTAACTCTTAAAAACAAACACATTATAACTACCTCTGATTTTGCAGTAAATGGTTGAGTATCCACAGGCATTAGCTGTTAATGATTCAGTAAGAGTCTGGATTTTGTCATGGTACACCTTACTCTGCAAGCTGTTCCATTTGCAGTGTGCTGTTGATTTCAGTGTTGTCACACCCAGGCACAGGATTCTGATCATGTGGAGTAGTATGCTGGCTTGGCCCCTTGGTGACAGCAGCAAGATTCATAGACTTTAAGGCCAAAAGGGACCATCATGATTATTTAGTCTGATCTCCTGACATTATAGGCTCCAGAACCTCACCCATCCACTCCTATACTAGACCCATAACCTCTGGCTGAATTACTGCAAAAACTGAAAATGTGGAATACTGTGCTTCACTTAACTCCTTCCCCTCTTTGGTATCCATTCCTTTGATGTATTTATAGAGAGCAATCATATCTCCCCTCAGCCTTTGTTTTGTCAGGCTAAACAAACCAAGCTCCTTGAGTCTCCTGCCATAAGGGTGGTTAAGCACTGGAATAAATTGCCTAGGGAGGTTGTGGAATTGGGGATTTTTAAGAGCAGGTTAGGCAAATACCTGTCAGGGATGGTCTAGTTAATACCTAGTCCTGCCGTGAGTGCAGGGGACTGGACTAGATGACCTCTTGTTCTATGATTCTATGTAGTCAGCAGCTTTATGCTGACAGAAGAGAGCTCTCCTGTCAACATAATTAAAGCACCCCTAACGAGCATGGTAGCTTTGTCAGCAGGAGAAGCTCTCGGCGAAACTTACGTTGCTCAAGGGGATGGTTTTTTTTCACACCCCTGAGCAACATAAGTTTTGCTGACATAAGTTGTAGTGTAGACAGGGCCTAAATCAATAACATAAAAATTACTGAGTTATAGTCGGGGATTATTTTTCCAACTTTAATATTGAAGAGCGCTAGACAAGAGTGTTACTCACACATGTGGTCCATGGTACCCTTCTTGGGGAAACTGAGAACCAAGATATGGGATGTTGGTAAGTGAGATAAACTATGAGAGGAATCTCTTACAAAGAGGGTTGCATAATGGAATGACTGGAAAACTGGGGCTGTTGAGTTCAGGCAGGGAATAAGCAGGCAAAGCAGAAGAATTCTGAGGGAAGAAAGATTTAGGGTTTATGCAAGTGTTGATAGTAATGATACATGCAGAAAACGGAATAGACAAAATATTAGGAAAATTTATTCTAAACATTGGTCTGTGAAATGTCAGCAGTAGTTTGGAAACTTGGTTTAAGTGGTATTTTTCCATGTGTGGAAGTGACCAAACTGTTAGAGCATAGAAAATATCAAATATTTGAATTTAATTTTTAGATTGTAAACCTTCCAGGCCAAGGATTATCTTCTGTCTGTACAGGACCCAGCATAATCCTCAGTGGGGCTTTTGTGGTGCTACCATAATATACATCTTTATAATAATATATCATTTAAGCTAAGAAGCCAAATACTAGTAAATTATATGTAACTCAAGAACCTCTACTTTTTAGAATAAAGTAACTGAAAACTGATTCTGCTTATATTTATCTTACAAAACATGAGTTCCTGGTCACATATTCCCTGAACAGTCATCTCATCAACCCCTAATTCAGTGCAGGGAATGCAGGTCTGTGTTCTCTTCTGGAGCTAATTTTATTTACTGTAACTCAGAGACCTGAACATGGGTCTTAGCAGGTGAGTGAGGAAGTCATTTTCATCCACATTTTAAAAACCTGTATACTTGATGATTGAGTTTTGTTCTATAGTCTCATATTAAATTCAGATTTTAAAGACCAAACAAAATTCCCTGTGTTTTTTATCTTTAATTCTAAATAGATCACTGTAAGGTTTTCTTTGTTACAGGAGCGAGATGACCATTCCCGGAGAGGACATGAGGAACGACAGCACAGAGATCAGTCAGAGCAAGAACACAGACGAGATAGAAATGGTGACAGAGACAGACACAGAGATCATTCAAAGAGAAGGAAAAATCCCAATGAAAGGCCAGGAGGTCGAGGGTATGAAAGAGAGAGGGATGCCCAAAATCTCCGTGAGCAGCAAGTGGAGAGGGAATTTTATAACGAGAGAAGACGTGAGCATCGCCAGAAGAATGAATCAAGCAGTGGTGATGAGACTCTGGACCTTGGTAAACCTGATGGTGAAAATAAAGACAAAGATCCAACAAATAAGGAGAAACCAAGTTTTGAACTGTCTGGTGCACTCCTAGAGGATTCAAACACCTTCCGAGGTGTTGTGATTAAATATAGCGAGCCCCCAGAAGCTCGGATTCCAAAGAAACGATGGCGTCTCTACCCTTTTAAGAATGATGAAGTTCTCCCAGTCATGTACATTCACAGACAGAGTGCTTACCTGCTGGGCAGGCACCGAAGAATCGCAGATATTCCTATTGACCACCCCTCTTGCTCCAAACAGCATGCTGTGTTTCAGTATCGGTAAGTGTTACTCAGTGTGCCTGCCTAGGAAACCAGATTGTAGTGGAGGCTAGAAGTGACTAGTATGTTGCAAAACCCTCTGCAAACTAGTAAATCTATAAATTTATCTTCTATTTCAGAATTAGCCAGTTTTTATGTACAACAGCTGCATATCCTTTTAGCAGTAATCAAAATTACCTTTGATTCCTCACATCTAACCATAAGCAGCCTTTAAGTAAGGCAAAGAGTACAGCAGTATTCGAAATAGAATCAGACATACATTGGAACCGGAGTAACACTTGCAGTCATGCTTGATAGGTTAAAGGTTAAAAGGAGCATTGCCAGATTGGCCCAACACAATATGGAGCGCTGGCTTTCCTTGGGAGCACCAGGGATTGCCCACCGCTGGAGGCAGAGGAGTTGTTTGTTGACGGAATTAATTATCTCTTGTATATTACTAATCTTGAACTTTTTAATGTTTAAAACGTGGCACAGGCTTTCATTTAACTTCAGCTCATGGTGAGAAATTTTTAGGCAGGCTGAGTGCCTCGCATCTTTTCAGAGACTTAACTTTCTGTATTTAATGAGATTTTTTGGAAATGGAGGTATTAGCTAGCTTGAGGTTATTCTGAAAGATCCATCTCCATTTTTATTAACAGCGTGAAGTGGCTGTTTATACTTCTTTCATTGTGGTTTAAAGGTTGTTTCTGTTTTTGGCAGGCTTGTGGAGTACACCCGTGCCGATGGTACAGTTGGCCGCAGAGTCAAGCCTTACATCATTGACCTTGGCTCTGGCAATGGTACTTTCCTAAATAACCAACGGATTGAACCTCAACGTTACTATGAATTGAAAGAAAAGGATGTGCTGAAGTTTGGGTTCAGCAGCAGGGAGTACGTCCTTCTCCACGAATCTTCAGATACATCTGAGGTGGACAGGAAACCAGAGGAGGAGGAGGAGGAAGAGGAGGAGGAAGAGTCAGACAGTTAACAGACCAGAAAGAGACTTCAAAGATCTTCTTTCAATAGAACTTGAATCTGGATATGAACGTTGGAGCATCACAGCACTGATGCCTCTTATTGCCTTAAAGTCTTTCCTCTGTTGCTGATCAGCTCTCGCTGTAGTTTATTTTGGGAAACTCCTGACTTATTCATCTCCTTTGTAGTTTTGAAACTCATCTGGAAATACAGCCTTTGCTTTAAGAGGATTCTCCCTAATAACAAGAAAAAAAATAGAAGGCACCTGAAAGAGAGAAGTCCAGTGATGGAGCTCTTCATCAGACGTAAAAATAAATATGTAAGGTTGTACTTAAAGGATATGGAACAAAATAGGCATTTTTAAAAAGAACATGGTTTTGCAAACTGTTTTGTTGACAATCCTTTGAAATTGCTCCTTTATTTTTAACTAGAATCTTAGTTACAGTGAACATGATCTAATGTTTTGTAGTGTCCAATTATTTGATGTGATTTGCTGAATTGTACACCCAGAGCAAACCACTCACTAAGGGAAGGAATTGACCAGGTTTGTTTTCATTGAAAAGGAAGATATGCTGCAAATCTTCTTTATATTCATATAATTTGGGTAGCCAGTTTGCATTGAAATGATTTTTCAGGGAAGGACCTTTCACCGGAATACCTTGTAATTTATAGGCAGTGTAGTTTGAAATGAAAGAAAATGCTTCATGGGACCTTAAGTTATGATAGTGTGGCTTGCTGTTGAAGGCTGTGTGCACTCAATATGTTGTAAATGTTTGCTGACATTGCCTCTGGATACTGATTTTTGTCCATATTTGAAGCTAGATTTTTTGTTACTTTGACACCACTCTGCCCCATGAATCTTTTGACATAATTTCTGCATTTAATTATATGTTACCATCAAAAAGAAAAATATCCAATGTTTTAACCATCATTTGCACTATTATTTTTTAATTTTAGTTTGTGGAAAATATTATACTGTCATGTCTGAAATACTCCTTTTCACCTGCATGTAACAGAAAACAGTCAATACTTTATAATTGTGAAAAGTTTGTTTCCGAGAAACATTTTCAAAACTTGGAACTATTTAGATTTGCATATATTCAGACATCTTCCTCCTGAGTTTTACCTTGAAACAAGAAATATAACTTATTTCACTTTGATTACTAATTTTCCCTCGCATTTGTGATTTATGGGCACATACTGCCTTCATGTGTTGTGTGTACACACACACACACACACACACAACTAAAGTTTATTGTGTAAATATTGGGGTATAAATGCAGGTTTTCAAACAGTAGGCATAAGAAGAATGTGCTTTGGATAGCAGACTGTCCTTTATATGTACTCTGGGGTTTTTAAATAAAGAATTTATAAATTTAGCCCTAGCTGCCTTTAGTTGTAATGTTTTTCTAGTGTCCAACTTGGTTTTGCTTTATATTCTCTGAAATAGATACTATATATATTTTTAATAAAAACCCACAAATACAAAAAGATAGGGTGGGGGAAATTCTAAGATTGAGAGTATACATTGCTTAGAATGCTGTGATACATTCAGCAAGGAAAGGCTAGATAGCTGAAACGTAGATAATTCTAGAATTGTATTACAGTTTGGTAATTCATTACTTTTATTTTTTGTTAATACTATAGTACTACTTTATTTCGTCATAAAAAGCAGGAGTACCACTCATAGGATGAAATCTCTCATCTTTACAAATGGCATTAATGTGGTATCATGACTCAGTGGCAGATCTGCGTGTGTACACTTGAAGATTATGTTGTGTGTTTGCTTTAAAATCGGAGTGATCACATGTAATTCAAACCCGCGCTGAGTATACTTCTCGCAGAGCTGAGCAATCTCTCACTTCTACCAGCACCACCCAAGCCATCCTAGTTTTTGGTGTCTGTGTGCCACCTGTGCTGTTGCATGTTTATTTTGTAATCTGCATGTACACCCATCAGGTACTGAGGTCACCAAAGACTCCAGCTAGGTGATTTTATGTTCTACTCTGGCAGATCCTATCTGTACACTCTTAAAAAATGCAGTGAGTTTGTTTTGAAAGTGAGAGAGGGGTGCATATGGCTCAAACCAGAGCTGTGTGCACATCTGCTATTGCTGGGCAATGCCTGAAACCCTTGCGTGGCTGCATGATATCTAACCAAGTTTAGTGTCTGTGATTTCCTGTTGTGTTGTATCTTCTGGAATGTGGACATATATCCATTAAGGAGTGCTGAGATCACCAACCGTATTAGATATATGACCTGACAGGTTCGACCAGTACTATGAAAGATGGGCTAGTTTGCCCTAAATCTTTACTTTTTTCAGAAAGTGTCACCAGCACATTTGGATTATTTTTAAAATTAAAATGTTGGCTGAAACTAGCTCAACAAGTTTAACCTAGTTAGACAAAACAGAATATATAAAGCCTAATAAAGTGCAGTACTTATTTCTTTTTAATAAATGCGACACTGGCCCATTAGAATGGATCTTCCTTCCACAAAGAGAAGACACAGAGCTCAAATACTCATAGCTGTGATGTAAAGGTGGGATGAAAAATATGAGTAGAACACTTTTTTTCAGATTTGTTGACTATTTATACACTTCCTGAATGTTGCTGATTTGTGACCCTATCAGCTCCATCTAAGGAGCGGCATTGATTTGCTTCAGGCTGAAGCCATGTCCAATCATGAAGTATGATGAAATGTCTAGTGACATTCCTAAATAGTGTACGATGTGATAATTTGTGAATTACCCTTTTCAGACTTGATTACACTGTGTACAATAGCACAAAACTATTATTTTGATTTTGTTGTACTGCATCAGTTGGGGTCATTTTTTATGCTAGACCAAACAGGTTTCTTGTGGTGGAATCCAACAACTGTAATACACCAACACTGAGTGGTGGTGTGAAAACCAAAGCAACCCTCTTTCTAAATGCAACATCCAAATTTACGTGCAAATGATTTCTTGCCTTTGTTTTAGTGTAAAATCTGATGACTCCTTGTATCAGGCCATGAAAACCCTTAAGATGCCTGCAGATATGCATGTATGTAAAATTAGGACTATTAATATTATGCAACTGATGTGCTTAAGTGTTTGCCGGATTGGGCCTATAAATTGACCTGCTTGGACAATATAAGAATTTTACTCAGTATTTCTTTCCGTCACTCTGTCCTGCTTTTCCTGGGAACTAGCTTGCCCCAATGTGGGCATGTGCCAGCCCAGTGAGTACCAATGCAATGTAATGTTTTACTGTTGGTGATTGAAGTATTGGTTCAAATATGATGTTTTTAATTTTCCTTAAGATATTTTTAAAAGATGCAGGCTTTTAAATAATTTAAGGCAGTTCAAGCTGCCATTTGCTAAGCATCACAGAGGTTTACATTTTGTGACATCTTTCCATTTGGAACAGAGTTTTACCTATGGGAAAACTTTGTTTTACTACAGTATGTGGAAATATCCCAGTTGTATCTTTTTTGAATGGTTGTGTCTACACTTTGTTATAAATGGCACAGTATTTAGCATACAGTATGTTCAAAAGTACGTTAAGTTTGTATCAAGTCAAATGTATAAAATCCATTTTAAATTAAAATTCTAGAATTTCATCAGACCCTGTTTTAAATGGTATGGGGAATGTGTTTTTTAACAAAGGTGCCAGTGCAAGGATATTACTCTTCTTATTAATACTGCAGTAGCGGAGGGAAAGAGAACACATATCAATATACTGTTTTTCCATTTCTTATATTAAAGCCTTTCTTCATATAGCCTTTAATCTAGCCATCATTAATTGGCTGACTTCTTTGTGTTCTGGGAGAGGTGAGTCTGGAGAAGGATGTGGAGCAGGAAGAGAGTAGTTGCTTCCCCGATCAGTTGGGGGAGAGGGGGGTTTGAGGAAGCTGGGATCAGCTGGGCAGCTGTAAAGGTTACAAAGAGAACAAATGAGAAACATGCTGTTGATTACTGGACCTATTGGATATCTGACTACTGCTGAGAGAGAAACTTTAATAACCCTGATCCATGTTACATGACTAGAGCTCTGAAATAAGTCCGTGGGGGGAGATGCCGGGGGGAGGTGGGTGGAGGGGGTCCCGGGGGGGGGGGCTCGGTGGAGGGGGTCCCGGGGAGGGGGTCCCGAGGGGGGGGCTCGGTGGGGGGAGATGCCGGGGGGAGGTGGGTGGAGGGGGTCCCGGGGGGGGGGGGCTCGGTGGAGGGGGTCCCGGGGGGGGGCTCGGTGGAGGGGGTCCCGGGGGGGTCGGTGCAAGGGGATCCCGGGGGGTGGAAGTGGGCTCCGCGGGTCAGGGCCCATTCGGCCGGCGCGGGCGGGCGGGTCTCAGCGCTGCCCCCGGCGGCCCAGGCCGGCAGCGCAGCCCGGCTGCGGCCCCCTCCTCCCGGCGCGGCTCCCGCCCGCCGCAGGCCGCAGCCCATCATGGCGGCGCTGCACACCAAGGCCGGGGGCCCCCCCCAGATCCCCGACACCCGCCGGGAGCTGGCCGAGCTGGTGAAGCGCAAGCAGGAGCTGGCGGTGAGGGGCAGGGAGCGCGGCGGCCCCCTCCCGCCCCGCGGCCCCCCGGCCGCCCGCGCTACGAGAGGCCGCGGGCCGGGGAGCGGCTAGGCCGCGCTCCCCCCCCCGCCCTCCCGGCAGCGCCCCGGGTCCGGCTGGGTCCCCAGCCCCGCCGTGGGGCGAGGGGACGTCTGGGGGATGGGGGCACCGGCTCGGGGGGGCTAGAGAGCATTGGGGTGCACCGGCTCTGGGGGGTGGTGAGGATTGGGGTGGGGGGATGGGGTACACCGGCTCTGGGGGGTGGTGAGGATTGGGGTGGGGGGATGGGGTGCACTGGCTCTGGGGGGTGGTGAGGATTGGGGTGGGGGGATGGGGTACACCGGCTCTGGGGGGTGGTGAGGATTGGGGTGGGGGGATGGGGTGCACCGGCTCGGGGGGGCGGTGAGGATTGGGGTGGGGGGATGGGGTGCACCGGCTCTGGGGGGCGGTGAGGATTGGGGTGGGGGGATGGGGTGCACCGGCTCGGGGGGGCGGTGAGGATTGGGGTGGGGGGATGGGGTACACCGGCTGTGGGGGGCGGTGAGGATTGGGGTGGGGGGATGGGGTGCACCGGCTCTGGGGGGTGGTGAGGATTGGGGTGGGGGGATGGGGTGCACCGGCTCTGGGGGGTGGTGAGGTTTGGGGTGGGGGATGGGGTGCACCAGCTCTGGGGGGCGGTGAGGTTTGGGGTGGGGGGATGGGGTGCACCGGCTCGGGGGGGCGGTGAGGTTTGGGGTGGGGGGATGGGGTGCACCGGCTCTGGGGGGTGGTGAGGATTGGGGTGGGGGATGGGGTACACCGGCTCAGGGGGGCGGTGAGGTTTGGAGTGTGGGGGATGGGGTGCACCGGCTCGGGGGGGCAGTGAGGATTGGGGTGGGGGATGGGGTGCACCGGCTGTGGGGGGCGGTGAGGATTGGGGTGGGGGATGGGGTGCACCGGCTCTGGGGGGTGGTGAGGATTGGGGTGGGGGGATGGGGTGCACCGGCTCGGGGGGGCGGTGAGGTTTGGAGTGTGGGGGATGGGGTGCACTGGCTCTGGGGGGTGGTGAGGATTGGGGTGGAGGGATGGGGTGCACCGGCTCTGGGGGGTGGTGAGGATTGGGGTGGGGGATGGGGTGCACCGGCTCGGGGGGGCAGTGAGGTTTGGAGTGTGGGGGATGGGGTGCACCGGCTGTGGGGGGCGGTGAGGATTGGGGTGGGGGATGGGGTGCACCGGCTCGGGGGGGCAGTGAGGTTTGGAGTGTGGGGGATGGGGTGCACTGGCTGTGGGGGGCGGTGAGGATTGGGGTGGGGGATGGGGTGCACTGGCTGTGGGGGGCGGTGAGGATTGGGGTGGGGAGATGGGGTGCACCGGCTCTGGGGGGTGGTGAGGATTGGGGTGGGGAGATGGGGTGCACCAGCTCTGGGGGGCGGTGAGGAATGGGGTGGGGGATGGGGTGCACCGGCTCTGGGGGGTGGTGAGGATTGGGGTGGGGGGATGGGGTGCACCGGCTCGGGGGGGCGGTGAGGTTTGGAGTGTGGGGGATGGGGTGCACTGGCTCTGGGGGGTGGTGAGGATTGGGGTGGAGGGATGGGGTGCACCGGCTCTGGGGGGTGGTGAGGATTGGGGTGGGGGATGGGGTGCACCGGCTCGGGGGGGCAGTGAGGTTTGGAGTGTGGGGGATGGGGTGCACCGGCTGTGGGGGGCGGTGAGGATTGGGGTGGGGGATGGGGTGCACCGGCTCGGGGGGGCAGTGAGGTTTGGAGTGTGGGGGATGGGGTGCACTGGCTGTGGGGGGCGGTGAGGATTGGGGTGGGGGATGGGGTGCACTGGCTGTGGGGGGCGGTGAGGATTGGGGTGGGGAGATGGGGTGCACCGGCTCTGGGGGGTGGTGAGGATTGGGGTGGGGAGATGGGGTGCACCGGCTCTGGGGGGCGGTGAGGAATGGGGTGGGGGATGGGGTGCACCGGCTCTGGGGGGCGGTGAGGATTGGGGTGGGGGATGGGGTACACCGGCTCGGGGGGGCGGTGAGGTTTGGGGTGGGGGGATGGGGTGCACCGGCTCGGGGGGGCAGTGAGGTTTGGGGTGGGGGGATGGGGTGCACCGGCTCTGGGGGGTGGTGAGGTTTGGGGTGGGGGATGGGGTGCACTGGCTGTGGGGGGCGGTGAGGATTGGGGTGGGGGATGGGGTGCACCGGCTGTGGGGGGCGGTGAGGATTGGGGTGGGGGATGGGGTGCACCGGCTGTGGGGGGCGGTGAGGATTGGGGTGGGGGATGGGTTGCACCGGCTCTGGGGGGTGGTGAGGATTGGGGTGGGGGGATGGAGTGCACCGGCTCTGGGGGGTGGTGAGGATTGGGGTGGGGGGATGGGGTGCACCGGCTCTGGGGGGTGGTGAGGATTGGGGTGGGGGGATGGGGTGCACCGGCTCGGGGGGGCGGTGAGGTTTGGAGTGTGGGGGATGGGGTGCACTGGCTCTGGGGGGTGGTGAGGATTGGGGTGGGGGATGGGGTGCACTGGCTCGGGGGGGCAGTGAGGTTTGGAGTGTGGGGGATGGGGTGCACTGGCTCTGGGGGGTGGTGAGGATTGGGGTGGGGGATGGGGTGCACTGGCTCTGGCGGGCAGTGAGGATGGGGGAATCTGGGGGGATTGGGAAATGGGGGAGGGATATAGAGGACACATTGGAGAGTAGCAGTATGGGGGGTGTGGTATACCGCTTCCGTGGCAACAGGCACAAATCCGCAGGCATCTCCTGCATCCTCTCCCTTCCCCCTTTTCCAACTGTTCCCATCCCTCCCTGCCTGCTCCCTTGCAGCAGGTGTAAACGGTGAGATCTGGGGGAGTTGACCCACGTCCAGAGCTCACCCAGCCTCTGCAGACTCCTGGGGGTCCCTTGGCTATGGCCAGCTATGGTACCCCTGGGTCATTGACCGGCTCTGGGGATGTGCTGGCATTAGCCTTTTCTTGTTTTGTTCTGTGCTTCTTATACCAGGAGACCCTAGCGAATTTGGAGAGGCAGATCTATGCTTTTGAGGGCAGCTACTTAGAGGACACCCAGATGTACGGCAACATCATCCGTGGCTGGGACCGCTACCTGACAAACCAGAAGTGAGTGGAGAGAGGTGACATTTCTGGGTGCCCTGGTTCAGGGGTTAGTAGTTTCACTCTGGCATGTAACATTTGGGCTTTTCTTTTTGTAATATGTTTCCATCCCAGTCCCGAGGTTCTGGCTTCTAAACAGCTTTGATAAGCAGAACTTAAAAAAAAAAAAAAACAGATTGGGATGGTCCCTGAGGTTAGCTAATACACAGGACGTTGTTTCTCTTAAGATACCTTGTTTGTGGACCAGCTGAAACTACATCAGCCAGTGAAACTTCTCTGTGCACTTGTATCTTGTCTCCCTCTTCCCAGCACTAAAGGGGGCTGTATGGGTATCAGGGACTTGTGGAACTCCCCAAGTCTCCATATGTTTTATGGGGACACAGCATGTAGCAGGCATGATTTCTCTTCAGATAACAGTAAAGACATGGGTGCAGGGCATTCCCTGGGATTAGTGGCTGGTCCATTAGGGACTTTTGTGCAGTGTCTTGGGCTGCAGTGTCTTCCTGCCTTGTCCTAACCTGCAGGCTATGCCTTGCATAGGTAGATAAGGGAACAGAACGCCATCTGACATGGTGACTGAGTATTTGCAATGAGACCGTGCTGTGTATTTCAGAAACTCAAACAGCAAAAACGACCGAAGGAACCGGAAATTTAAAGAAGCGGAACGACTTTTCAGCAAATCTTCGGTCACCTCAGCAGCAGTGAGTATAGTGCTTGTGACCTGGCAGTGTGCAATGCCAACTGAAGTCCTGAGCTTCCTGGGCTGAACTGCCTGGCCTTTGCCCATGAACATCGGGGTGGACAAATCTGAGCTGAACAGATCATATATTGTGCGCTATCCCCTCTGTCATTTCTCACTCTTCTCCTTTCTTCCAGGTTGTGCTGAATTGTTCTTCATGGAGTTTCCGTCAGTTGTTCACTTTGTACCTAACAAAGGGATAATAGCCTGTTTATTCTGCTGTCTTTGGCCTCATTGAGAGGAAACCCTGGGGTGGCTGATCTCTCCCTGTTCTTAGGACTAGTCACCTGGGCATAGTTTGTGCCCTTTCAGTGGCTGTGTTGATCTGTCCACTCACAAGCTTTCTTCCACATTCCCATCCTCCCATAAAATTCACATCTGCCGCAATGCCCAAATGCCTCTGAGAGGAGGGAGTGGGTGACAGACCAATCAAGAAACTTCTGTGCCTCACAATCCTATTCCTGCCCTCATTGTCATTCTCCCGCCTCTTCCTTTTTGGCTTTAATGCCCTCTCCTGTCATGACATGTTGAGTTTAGACTGCAAGTTCTTTGGAGCAGAGAACTCCTCTTGTTCTGTGAGGGGCCTTGCATGTTTTTGAGAGCTTGAAAAAAATAAAAAATGGGAATCTGTCTTTATTAATGCGCCTTCTGATTTTCTAGGCAGTCAGTGCATTGGCCGGTGTTCAGGACCAGCTCATTGAAAAGCGTAAGCTACTTCTTTCCTCTCACCATCTGACTAACTTGGAATGAAGCAAACTGCTTCCTGAGGAATTCGGTCCTGTGTCAGTTCTCTTCACCCCACAGGCACCCGCTTCTAATTTTTCCTGGGGGTGCTCAACTTCCGCGCAGCTCCAGACCCCATCCAAACTCCACCCCTTCCCGCAAAACCCCGCCCCTGCCCCTTCCCCGCCTCTTTCCGCCCCCTCCCCTGAGCACGCCCTATCCCTGCTCTTCCCTCTGCCTCCCAGTGCCTCCTGCCTCCAGGAGGCGCTGGGAGGGGAGAGGGAGGAGTTGATCAGTGTGGACCGCCTGCGGGGAGTGGGGGGAGTTCGGCTGCTGGTGGTTGCTAAGCGCCTGCTAATTTTTTTCCGTGGGTGCTCCAGCCCTGAAGCACCCATGGAGTCAGCGCCTATGCTTCTCCCCTTACCACGTGCGTGGCCGAGGGTAATTATGGTCCTGTAGAGAGTTCCCCTTCCAGCACTGTTTTACTGGTCCTTGTGATTCCCTGTCGGTTAGGCTTTTCACACCCCAGCAATTGTGTTGCTCTAAATAAGGTCACATTGTACTCTTACAAATGTATACATTAAAATTAAAATGTAGACCTCTCTTTTAGCAATGGCATTATCTTTTGGGTCTGCTTGAGCTGCTGTCTGCAAGTGAAGTGGGTTTGGTATTTTTGGGAGATGAGGCTCTGGGGGTTGGAGCTCTGGTACTTTTTCTTTCCTGCCATTAAATGGTAAGTAATTGTCAGTGGATCTGAGTGCTTGCTGCACAGAACCCCTGGCATCTATCACAAGGTTCACACAAGTTTACATCTTCCCTCCTGAGTTAGCACAGCCTCTAATTGTTTGGCTTTGATGCAGAGGTTGAATTTTACATGCACTAACTTTTAATCCACAATAAAATGGATTGTTGCCACAACTAGGTGCAGTGCCGGCTTTCTGCCTTTGGGACTGAGAATTTTTGCTCTTTTGGCTTCCTTTCTTGGGTGCTTAAGGGCATTGTGTGGCATATACTATAGAAATTAGTATGCAGTAAATAATTTTTACCAGGGTTATTCCTGAATCAGGTGTTGATTTAATTGGATTTGATTCTAGCATGCATCAGTTTCTAAGGGGGTAACTTGCCCCACTGAGGAAATGCTGCTTAGTCACGCTTAGTGACCTTTTTCTGTGCTCTAGACTGGAGACTTTAAGCTGCTCTCCATGTGGCTTCCATATGCGGTTTGCTGCTCTACTCGGGATTTGGCTTCAGCACTTCCTTATTGTTAGTGTGAAGGGATTCACCAGGGTCTGTCCTGGAGCTGAAGTGCTGGGAAGTAACAGTTGTGCTCTTCTGGGTTTGTTGTGTTCTAGGCGAGCCGGGTAGTGGGACAGAGAGTGATACTTCTCCAGACTTTCACAATCAGGAGAATGAGCCCAACCAGGAGGACACTGAAGAGCTGGATGGGTCTGTGCAGGGAGTGAAACCTCAGAAAGCCGCTTCTTCCACCTCCTCGGGGAGTCACCACAGCAGCCACAAAAAACGGAAGAACAAAAATCGACACAGGTTAGTGGGGCCAGCGGCACTCACCATGTCCTCTGAACAGCTGGTTGTTGGCAAAATGGCTTTATTGCCTGAAAGTACCCAAATGTATCAGAGCAATGAGCAGTTCAGACCACTGGTTAGTTGGGGTCATTAAGCTCGAATGACAATCTGATTTCCCTCTTCATGTTAACCTTCAAGTTACTGAATCAAATTTATTACATTCATTGGGTGACATCAGACAACCTTTCTGGCCCCCTTTTCTGTGCCATTTCAATTTCTCAGTCTGTAAAGCAGAATAATACTGGCCTCCCTCCCAGGGGGAAGAGGTTACAATCCAGTCCCCTTGGTGCCTGCACCTTGTTCTCTGGAACTGAGTGAGGTAGGGATGTTGGCAGATCTGTTTGGGGAAGAGGATCAGGAAATAAACAAAAATGCTTTGGGAATCCAGTGATTATAAAAGTCCTGGAAATCCTGGATATTTTCACCCAAACTTTGATTCCAAGCCATTTTTGTTGTAATTTGGCTCCAGACTGAGCCTTTGTTCCATGCGGCGTTCTGGAGCTGCCTTGCTTTTCACGTTCATTTGAACGCAGTGGGAAGGAAGCTGGCCTCACAGTCATGTAAGAAGTAGTAAAGATCTCACAGCCTTCACTTGGTTGCCCTTGGGTGGCCAATTCTGAAATAGGTGGCTTTAGAGATAGCCTATTAGAAATCGTACGTGTGAGGTCACACCACGTGGATAATGCCATTTTTCTCTACAAAATGGTGTCCTCCGCACAATGTGATCTTGTACATATGGTGCATGCAAAGTCACTCTGTGCAGAGAATGCCATTTTGTAGAGCAAAATGGTGTCCTCCAGGCTTCGTGACCTCGCATGCGCCATACAAGTGAGGACACACTGCAGAGCAAAATGGCATCTTCCGCACACTAGGGATCGCTGCTGCCGGCGCAACCCCATTTGGGGTCACAACCCACAATTTGGGAACTGCTGGGTTATGGGCAGGTATTTTGCCTGAGTACTACACTGAATACTTTTAACTCACTTTGTGAAGTTGACTGGATTTTGTGATGTCAGTGTCTCTTTAATTCTTAGATCCAGGATTTCCGTCCTGCTATAATCTTAAAATTTAAAAATGTTTGCTCAGTTATATCTCCTTTTTAGTTCCTCATGAGCTAGGAATCATGAAGTAGTTTAGAAAGACTTTTTTGGATTTTCCTGTAGGTAGCTAGAAACAATTTCAGAAGTAACAATAATTTAAGAACATAAGAACGGCCATACTGGATCAGACCCAATGTTCCCATCTAGCCCAGTGTGTTGTCTTCTGACAGTGACCTGGTGCCTGATGCTTCAGAAGGAATGGACAGAACAGGGCAATTATCGAGTAATCCATCCCTGTTGTCCAGTCCCTGCTTATGGCAGGCAGAGATTTAGGGACACCCAGAGCGTAGGGTTGCATTCCTGATCATCTTGGCTAATAGCAATGGATGGACCTATCCTCCATGAACTTATCTATACTTTTGGCTTCACAGAATCCTCTGGCAATGAGTTCCACGTGTTTGTTTTAAACCTGCTGCCTATTAATTTCATTGGGTGACCACTGGTTCTTGTGTTATATGAAGGGGTAAATAACATTATAAGTTTCTCGCAGTATAAGAGAAAAGGGACATCCTGTAAAACTAATAGACAGCACATTTAAAACTGACCGAAGGAACTAGTTTTGAAACAAAGCATACTTAACCTGTGGAACTCACATCTATGAGATATCTTTGAGACCAAGGCTTAGTAGGATTCAAATTGCCCACGTAAATGCTATGAGAAAGTTCACAGTTACATTGATACACTGATAAAAACTTTATAAACCTTCATGCTTCAGAGCATAAGCCAACCACTAGCGACAGGCGTTAGGAAGAAACTCCCCCTCTGGGCCCGTTATTCTGTTACGGGGTTTCTTGTACCTTCCTCTGACGCAGCTGATTCTGACTACTGTTGGAAGCAGGACATTGAACAAGATGGAAGCCTTATCTGATCTGGTATGTCAGTTCCTATGATCCTAGAACGTAAAGCAGAGAGAGAAATCTAAATAATACAAAGTCACTTACAATTAATTGACTGTTGTTCTAAAATGCCTTAGTGTGGCCAGTTACTGAATCTGACAAGTCTAACTGTATTTGATACAGCTCTGTGCCATTAAAACTGACTTTTCTTACTAACTACTTCCTCAAATCCTTCCAGCAAAGGAAAATTTCCAGGCACCATCCAGGAACATGAAGCTAGTCGCCAGAAATTAATGACGTAACGCTAGGTGCTTTGAAATGAAATATAGTGGGAAATGCTCTTCGGAAACAGACACCTGCTTGTTAGCCCATTTCTCCTGACTGTCCTGAGATGAAAGTATTGTTATAAGAAATCTTGAAAGTCTGTCACTGGGGCTGCCCTCTGACTGCAAATCCTAATTCAAGGCTCTCCCAGTTGTGAGCATAAGCTGAGTGGTGACTGAAGCATTGGGGGCCACGGGAATGGGCTGTCTTCAGGCACGGTTGACACTGCTTGCAAAGTAGTCCAAGCTTTCCTACGTTCTACTCACCAGCTCTGCTAGCAGTGCTGTTCCGGCGTGGCTGAATATCCAGCTCTCGTGTCTAGCATTTGTACACTGTGATCCAGGTGAAAGATGTTGGCCATTGCTTGTGAGGGCCCTTAGTTCCACTCTGCTGTGCAAGTGTCAGGGATACCATTACCTACCAAAATGCCCCCTATTCAGCTACTTGCATCAGCTGAGGAATATCTCACATTCACCAGGAATGCTGCTTCCTCTTAGTTCAGTTGTAACGAGGCTACTAAGTTAGGACTTAACATGACATTTCAATGGTATTAACTTCCCTCTTTCTAACCAATACAATTGTTGGCTTCCAGGAGGAGGTCTCTGGAAACAGAGCGCCATGGTGGGTGGGTGTGCATGCGTGTGTGTATGGATGCTAGAGTCCGTTGATGGGAGTGTAACTGTTTGGTAACTAGATTCGAGCAATTCACAATGTTTTCTTTTTAGGTTTATAAGTGAAAAGTAAGCGTGAGTGTGTGTGTGTGCATGTGTGCGCTCGTGTGCATACAACCATATTTGAATGCAAAATTGCTAGATATTTCTATGACAGCCTCTATCTAGCTGCCTGAACCAACTTCTTTGCTTCTGCCCTAATAATCTATTCTAGAGAGAGCCTCTGCTTTCTGAGTGCCCACTTGGTTGTCTTTGCGTGCATAGAAAGTTCTGTCTCTGTCTGGGAGCTAACGTGCAACTCCAAATAGCTGATGGCTTCCTTCTCTGCATATAAAAATACCTTCCATAAACCACTCTTCCTCTGTTTAACATCTCATTTCCCAGCAATCCACTTGGGGAGGGGGGCTCTGCACTGCCGAGTCCGGAGTGCTTTTTTGTGCCAAATTTTGGTAAATAAATAAGTAACATATTCTATATAAAATAAGAACTTTATGGCATTTGGACATTGGCTTTATTTTTTTCAATAATCTCGCTAGGGTGGCTAATCAACCTATTTATTGAATTCATTAGTATATTAATGGCTATTGCTTTCTTCCTTTCAAATGCTGCCCCTCAGCCCGCCTGGCATGTTTGATTATGACTTTGAGTAAGTTTGACTTGAATTAGTACTTGTGCTGTCTTGTTAGTGTGTAGACACCGATGTGCCTTTCTGAGACCTTTCTAACTCATAGTTTATCTGTTTAATTGTAGGTATGTATATTAGGTTAGGCTGGGAAGTTTTTTTAAAAAACAGAAAAACATGACGGAGGTAACATTTTATTTAATAACTTCAGCAAAATTAAATCAACTTTACTCTTCTGCCTCTTTATTTCGTTTTTAAGTAGATAAACTTTATCTTAATAAATAGTTAAAGACTGATTTCTGGCTTTGCTTCCTAAAGAGATTAGTGGCATAAATTTGGATATTTCCCTCTGGAGAAATGTAATAAAGCCAATCCCCTTGATTTTATAATACCTGTTGTCTCAAAATCCTCTCTCTCTCTCTCTCTGTATATTTCAAGTAAGTAACTATTACTACTATGTCTGAATAATTGTCTGTGGCATAGTTACACCTATCTCTAACAAATTAACATAGAGCATGCATTTTAATCCCATTTTTGCACGCTGCATAACTTCCCTGTGATTTTATTATGAACCTTTGATAACTGTTTCTCTGGTTGAGTGGGTGGAATATGCATTTCGGCAAGGTGTAAAGAGTCCACTCTCATTGATGTTGTTGGTCCTTGCCCAGTAATATTGGGACAATGATTCGGCTCGGCCGATTCGGAGAACGTGGATTGAATTAACCAAATAGCCTTTGTTGTAGCCTGTGCCATATGCTGTAGCTGGTTCTTGAACCCCTATTGAAGTGTAATGTATTGAAATGGACATTTCTCTTGTCTTTCCCATCACAGGATTGATCTCAAGTTAAACAAAAAGCCCAGAGCTGTAAGTATCAGTCCTCCTGTGTCATTGTTTTTATTGTTAGTCTGTACTCTGAGGTTGCAGGCTAATCCCCAGCACTTTAGAGTCTGCGTCTGCCATGGTCTATGCTCTCATATTTTCATGGTGGGGGAATAGTTGGTGTGAAATGAGCAATTTCCTTCTGGATTTATCGTAGCTAGATTTCTCTGTTGCTTGTTACCAGATGTTGGTGACAGTTGAGAGCCCCATAGATTTTACTCAAGAAAAATTGTTTCACACCCTTTCTAGCTGTGATTATTAATCTAGTAAATTGAAAACTATTGGTGATTGGTCGACATATCTCTGAGTTGAAGATTTTGAAGTGCAGATGAGGGTGTCAGCTACAGTCAATTTCTCTTCTCTCTGTTTGCCTGAAAAGAACGATGTGTGTGCGTCACACGGCTGCGCGTGAAAGCTGAGTTTCCCAACTCTGAGAGCAGCGTTGTACTTTGGAGGATATTAACGTCCTGCCCTTTCCCCTATCTGCAGGACTACTAGACTCATCGGTGCCGAAGCTTCCCGGATCTAGGCCCCCACATTGAGTCCACACTAAGAAAAACATCAATCGACTGAATGAGCACAATGGGCAGCTCTCCCACCGAGTGTCTGCACACGGGAGTAGTTCTTACTAAAGTGTGTGGGGGGAAATAGTCTTGTTTGGCTACATTGGACCATGTACTCTGTGTCATTTTAAAATCACCTGAAATGCAGGAGGACTAAGCTGTGGTGTCACCAATCTCTGGTTCCTGAGTGCGACATTCTTCCCCCACAGCTGGCAACACTCACCCTGCAATCAGCTGGTTTTGCTGCTGCCATCACCATTGTCTGTAATAACCATTGAGAGATGTCGTTGTTTCATTTTATACTGGAATGGAGGAGTGGCTCCTTGTGTCCCATGCAGGTTGTAAATCTGTTAGGTTATTTTTTTAATACTGATATTTAGTTTGTTTGTTTTTTTAAACCAAACTGTACAGTTGACAAATTGGCTTTTGATTTTCTTTCTTAAATCTGATTAGGCTGTTCATTTTGCAGAACGATCCACTTGAATTCTTACCTTAGTAGAGAAGAAAGTGGCTCACCCCTTTCCTTTATCTTTGATTTTAACATTTCCCCTCCAGTTTGTTTGGGGCACTGAGCTACAGGGAGCGGTTGGAACTCAAAGCCGTCTTGCTCTTAAAGGTTGGGTGGATTCTCTTTTTAATACAAACGTCTGTCATTTGTATATAAAACAATAAAAGTCACGTTTGTCTCTCTTCTCGTGTCTTGCTTTGCAGTTGGAGATGTTTCTATGTTTTGTTTGTTCTAAGCCACTCAAGAATTTCCATCATTCTTTTCCATTTATTCTGTGAGGTTTTCCTGAATTCCTCTACTTTCAGATACTCTGTGTGTTTATGCAGCTCCATGAGCCTCTTAAGAATTGTCTCCTGTACTCCTCCTTGTATACACACAACAGTGGTGACTGTCAAGGGAGCCAGGAACTAGCCTCAGTATGTGCTAACTATTCACGACTCCCAACTAGAGAGATCTTGGGCAGAAGTGACCACTTGCTGATTTGCTGGAATACCTCTTGGTAATGGGTGAGCAGCCCTGACTGTTCTCAGAACCAGTGCACCCACGCACAGGGATGAGTGTCCTAAGCAGGGCAGGAACGTGGTACTGCCCTTTCCTGTGGGCAGAGCTTTGAGTGCCGCTCGCCAGTGTTACCTGGGACCGAGTGGGGTTTTAGCACCTTTGTTCTCATGTTACAGTCTCTGGAAGGGAGTTGTGTCCACTTGCTTAAACCTCTCCAAAGCCCTGGCCTTGAGTTTTTGGCTACTCAGCCTGGTTGGTGTGGAAGACCCACAACAGCTAATTCCCCTTATCCTGGCCCAAAGCAGGGATTGCAGAAAGGCGTGAACTTGGTATAGAATCTTTGGTGAACTTTTTCTGACCTCTGAAAAACTGCTGCCTCTCCCAGCTAGCGTCTGTGGGAAGGATGCGGTGGACATACAAAGAAGGAGAGAGACACTGCAGGGCATCGTGTGCTGGAATGGAAGCTGCGCTGGTAGTGACAGCAGTGTGTACTCATCTGTCCACTCTGTGCTCTGGCTGGGGAATATGTACTGTCTTATATCACTTATAGTTCCGTAGACACTTATGCAGAAGGAGATTTGTACTGAAATGATCATAAAGGGGGGCAAGGTTAATGCAAAGCCATCAGCAAAGAGGTAGAGGTTGGTATTTTGGGGCCTGGGCTTTGAATCTGCGGGGAGGTGATGACTTTCAGCAAATAGTCAACTCTCCCCTTTCCCTGTGCTCCCTGCCACCCCAGCTCCTGAATCTCTTTGTTCCAATGCAAACTGGTGCCCCACTCAGCTCAGCAACAGGGACAGAGAAATCAGACTGGGCCAGGAGCCCTGTGATAGCAGGGGCAGGGCATGGGAGGATAGCTTTGTACCTGTGCAGACACAACTGCAACCCCATGCAATGTGATTTTCATTCTCTTTAACAATAGTGTGCCCAACAGAGATGTGACCATCCATCAGTCCTGGGCCCAACCCTGCCTGGTTGCAGAGACATTTTGGTTTTAGAGCTGAAGCCCTGGTGCCCTTTCTGAGATGTAATGTATAGACTGAAATTACCTCCTGGAGCTGCTCGCTCCTCCCCGGGTTTCTGTGCAGTTGCTGGCGTTTTGACTCACTTTTTATCCCCGTGTGCGTGGGGTGCTGGGGAGCAGGTTCGACAATCTGAGCTGTAGCCGTATCTGTCCCTATAAAGAAAAAAAGGCAAAGCTCCCTCCTCGACGAGCGACGTTTTTTTCCCCAGCCTCTGACATTTCAGGAGTCACCTCAGTGCCTGGAGTGTGCAAATGAAATGGCAAATACTTTGCTCACAGTCAAAGCAAATCTGGTTATATTAATATCCAGCAGCTCCCTTTCAGGCCGTATTGAATTATAGCAGCACTGTAGCCATTTAGACACAGGAGAAATGAAACGACCAGCCCCGCTCATTCCCGAGGGCTTGCTCTGGCAGAGGGGACTCGTTCCCACATCTGATTGTCAGAGTAAGAGCCGACACTGTGACCTTCACTTCCATAGCAGCCTCCCAGCTGTGTATTCAGCATGGAAAGCAGACGAGATGCTATTTAATGTCCATTAACCAAACACCAGTTAATTTCTAGGGTTAGGAAAGGAGTGTTCAGAAACTGACCATGTCCTCCTGAACCTGGAACTTCTGCTCTTCCCTGTGTGCGCTTTCTTTCTGAATGAACAGAAATTATTAAATGTAAACTTTTCAAAGCTGTGGAAGACTAGAACCCAGGTGTGCTGTCCCTAGCCCTGTGCGTTGATTGCATATGCCCACAGGGCTGTGTACGGAGGCAGAGTGTTGTATACATGCTAATGAAGAAGGCATTGAAGAGAAGGACACATCCTTTCCTGGCAGCAGACCCACTCCTCCCCATTGCACAGGGCACGGGCTGGGAGAGGAGACACTCCTCAGAGACACAACAGGGGGAGCAGGGAAAATCCACTAATTCCCTTCACTGCCTTGGTCACCGAGAGGATTAGCTCAGTCCCGAGCAGGTGGCCTAGCAGCAGCCAGGAGCCTGTAAACAGCAGAGAGAAAGCAGCAGATCCAGTCGCCGCCTTCCCCAGCCCATTCAGCACCTCGCAAAGAGCAAGGATCTTCCGTCGAGTGTTTCCCTCCAGGCCCAGCACGTCCCAACTCCTGCAGCTCTGCTGCCCTGAAGGCAGGTAGGGGATGGGGTGGTGCTGGCACCTGCCCTCTTCTGTACACACCATTATAGGCAGGAGCCTCGTTGTCTGGATTAAAGGGCGTCGCAGCCCCTGCAGGGAATAGTTCATGTTTGGCTGTAATTAAAGGATCAGAGAAATGTGGGGCTGGAAGTGACCTCGCGAGGTCATCAGGTCTCGTTCCCTGCGCTCATTGCGGCAGGACCAAGTAAACCCAGACCGTCCCTGACAAGTGTTTGTCCAACCTGGTCTTTAAAACCTCCAGTGACGGGGATTCCACCACTTCCCTTGGAAGCCTGTTCCAGAGCTGAACGTCCTTAGCTATTGGGAAAAGTTTCTACTGATAGCTCCCTTGCTGCAGATTATCCCATTACCTCTTGTCCTCTCTTCAGTGGCCACGGAAAACAATTGATCACTGGCCTCTTTGTAACAGCCCTTAAGATAGTGGAAGACTGTTCTCAGGTCGCCCCTCAGTCTTCTTTTCTCAAGACTAAACGTGCCCATTTTTTTTAACCTTTCCTCACAGGTCAGGTTTTCTAAACCTTTGATCATTTTGGTTGCTCCCCTCTGGACGCGTTGTCCGTGTGTTTCCCAGGCCAGACCCAGGACTCCAGCTGAGGCCCCAGGAGTGCCAAGCAGAGTGGGACAAACCCTCCCGTGTCTTACATGCAGCGCTGCAGTTCACCCCGCCCCAGAATGCCAGTTGCCTTTCTGGAAGCTGCTGGCAGCACATAGTTGAGGGACCAATCAAGCGAATGAGAATGCTCAGGACGTGGCTGGTGGCCGTGAGTGGCCACGTGGGGTATGTGATGGCAGTGCAGGGGCCTGGCCTTGACTCTTCTTCCTGGCTTCTCCTGTTCAGGGACTCGATGAGGAACCCTAGCTCCCCGTCACGGCCCCAGCGGTGGCTGCTTTGCTCGCGAGCCGGGTGCAGGTGGCTCCTGTCTCCTGTAAGGACGTCCCTGTCTGGGCTGCTTGTGCTCTGGAGGCTGATGTGGGTTAGTGTCATCGGAGGCGTGGGGGGGGGAACTGGGCCACACCCGGACACGAGTGGGGACTTCCCGCCCTTCCTAGAAATGAGAGTTTCACAGACACAAATTGAGTGTTGACTTCTGGGTATGAGCGCTTCTCCCTGGGCGGGTAAGGCTGGGAGCACCCCAGGCCAGGCAGGCTGCTGGAATGGGTATTCTTTATGCACGGTATCACACTAACACTAATTTTACCATAAATTCCTGCATTAAATCCAAAGCCGAATGGTATTTATACAATGACTCTAAACATGCCTAAAGACCAAGCAATTGACTACATCTGCACAGCACATGGACTAACCCCAGGGGTGCTGAGACCCACCGTGGTCAGGCAGGTATCAGCAATGAACCCCGTCAAAGGTTACTTTTTTCATCCCCTTTAATGATGATGTGATGTCATTACCAATGATCTGACCTTAGCCACTGCCAGATGAAGGAGTTTCTTAAATAGCCAATTATTTACTGCATCTGGTACCCTATTAACCATGTCCGATTTCTGTTACTTTGCCCAAACCTTAATGAAGGTAACGGGTATTTCGAAGGGTCCCCACAAGTTTGACACGAGTTGTCTTTCTCATGCTTTCATTCTTTTTGGTTCCATGCCTATTGCTCATGCTAACGTCCCAACTCAATGTAAAACCGTGCGTCACCCAGATCTAATGTGGGCCTGTCTTCCTCCCCGGGGCGGGGAATGCGCCTTCTGCAACAACCCCCTCCCCCTGCCATCCCCAGAAGTGGGGCAGGGGCCGGGTTAACAGACTCCAGCTGGGGAAGGTCCCTGGCACTGCTCAGAAGCTGGGGGAGGAAGCGCAGGGATAGCTGGGGGTTCCTGGGGCAGGGAGTGGGTGCTCTCAGCTCTGAGGCCTGGAACACTATGTGTCTCCCACCCCAGCTAAGTGCAGCTCGTGCTGGGAAAGGTGGCAGGACAGCACTGTGGGTGCCATGGAAGGGCTTGGCTAGGTGTCATTCTCCTGGTGGTGGTGCAGCTGGGAAATCCTGCCTCTAGGCTTTCTGCGTTTCACAATAGAGTTTATTCCCCGCCCCAATAACAGCCCAGCTTCATTGGTCCCCACAGGCTCTGAAAGCCATGTGCCCAGGCTGGCGTAACTCCGGCGGACCCAGCACAGGCCAGACACCACAGCCAGAGGTGCTCTGGGAAAGGCTCTGGCAGACAGAGAGGTGCAGGGCTGCCTGCCCTCTGTCCTGGCCAGGGCGCTCTGAGTCTCATGCTGACGCTGTTCTCACCCATCTCTCCTCTTCCTCCCCAGCATGCACTGTTCTGCTACAAGGTTTTCTGGGAGCTCATGTTCCATTTCATGTGTGAGGTAAATGGCCCTTGCAAATGCTGGCCCTGTCCCTTGCCTCCACTGTCAGACCCTCTGCTGTGGTGCTCTCAGCTCTCAGGGTGGTCCTTGTTCCGAACCGTGACCATGCACACGAGTCTCCAGGGCCCAGGGGTACTCAGCAAAGTCAAACGTCTCCACTTCGTTTCTGCCCTCCCATGCACTCGGAGCCAATAGAGCTGGAGGTCAAGATGCGTGGAGCCAGCGCATCCCGAGTGGAGGAAATGTGCTTATAAAACAGGGGCAGGTTGGCTTCCCCCACCCGAACACGGGTCTGGGAGTGTGGGGGCATTAAGCAGATCCCAGACCCATTCATACACATGTACCAGATCCCGGCACTTCCTGGGGAGGGGGACAGACACCTGCCACCTGCTGAGGGCCCTCCATGGTGCCCAGAACGTCTCGCTTGCATCCCGTATATCGCAGACCCAGTGTCACTCCTGCACCCAGTGTGAACGTGTGCGCCCAGTACAGCCCTGTGCCGGTGCTGGTGGGTCAGGCACCAAATGTGCGTGTGGTTGTGTCCCTGCTGAGCCGATTGAGTTAAGGGCATTTCTGGGTTAATTTTCCCGGTGGCTCCTGCTGCGGCGGAGCTGTATCCTCCTTCCTTCCCTGGCTCTGGAAGCAGGAACATCTCAGCCCTGCTCTGACTCCCCCGTCTCTGTGCCGCTGGGAAGGGCTATGGGGGGGTGTCAGTGGGTATGAACCTTCCGGGAGGGTCTGATGTGAGAGCAGCCTGTGGGCCCCCTCCCCCACTACCTGATGCAGCGATGACCTGGGCTGTGTCCCCCTGTGCTGCCTGGTGGCCAAGTCCCCAGGCCGAGGGGAGTGAGTTGGGCTGGGCCGAGCCAGTCTTGGCCATGTCCGTGGATGGGGCTGCGCGTGCTGCCCCAGTGACAGTGCCGGCACTACGGGTCTGATCGGCTTGCAGGTCAGTGCAGCGCTGGGCTCCTGGCTGGAGAGCGGCAGCGAAGCTTGCGAGGGGGATGGCGCGTGCTCGCCTGTTCCGGACCTGGAGCAGCCAGGGGCAGGTGAGTACTGGGAAGTCACAACGCTCCGCCCCGGCTCAGCGGTGTCCTGCAGCGTCCGGGGCGTGCTGGGCTTTCCCCGGCTGGGGTGATGGGCTGATGCAGGCGCTGAGCTGGGCCGAGCAGCCAGGCCGCAATGAGACAGGCCCTGGGTGCTTTCTGGTTCTCTAGTCACTTTGCTCTCCCGGGGCAGTGCAGACGCCCCTGGGGCCCAGGCTCACCCTGCACATATCCAGAGGGGACGTGGGCTGCTCATCCCTCCAGCTGCAGCCATCAGCTGGGTCAGGCCCCGCAGCTGGGAGAAGAGCGAGAGCTCTGTGCCTGAGGCCGGGTCCCGTGGGGGGCATCACTCCTGGCCGGTGGGCAGTCACACAAGCAGGGGGGGGTCTTGCTGTCGCCTAGGCCCTGGGGAGCCGCAGAGGCTGCAGGATGCCAGCACTGCCGTCCTGGAAAGGCTCATGGAGCTGGAGGTGGAGGTCAAGTACATCAGCACTGAGCTGCGTGCAGAGAAGTTACTGTGGAGCAGCAGGTACCTGGAGCTGCTGAGGGAGCAGCAGGAGCTCCGTGAACAGGTAGGCCTCAGGCAAACGCCACAGCGACACTGCTGCCTCCCTAGCATGCCGGGGGGCGGGGGGCTTTGCTCACCTGCTCTCCCCTTCCCAGTTCCAGGAGTGGGGACGGAGCCAGGGGCCCGAGGCCAAGGATATGCCGAGCAAAGCCGAGGCTCCCAGTCTGCATGGAACTGATGGGTGGTACATGGGAGACAGCGGCCTCCAGACGCCGTCAGGTGAGGAAACCGCCTGGGGACTGGGGTGGCGGGAGGTGCAGGGAACGGTGCACCCCAGTGAGTGTGCCCGAAGGGTGGGGGGCAGGACCCCCACAGACTCACCCAGGGTGCTGAGCGCTACCTGGCTCTCTGGGGCAGGTTGGTCACGGGGCGACAGCAGGGGCAGGGGGATCTGCTGGGCCAGCGCCTGAGCAGGACTCTGTGCTCGTCCCAGCCTGTGCAGAGGGGGAGGTGGCCAGTGTGGGCTTGCGGGGAGGGGTTGGGCAGGGGGAATTTGTCGCTGTATGCCCCATGGGGCCCATTGCTGCCTCCCATACCCAGTCCCCTCCCATCTGCTGCCTCGCAGGGGAGCGGGCCCACCCCGGCCAGCCAGACACGAGCCCACGCTGCACGCTCCAGAGCTCTCCTGCTGCCAGCTGCTCAGGCCGGGCGTCCGCTTCTTCGGCTTTCGCAAGCTTCACCCCCAGGCCCAGCTCAGCGCCCGTGGACGTGGGCAGGTGCATCCCTGGCTCCGTCTCGCCTGCACTCTGAGCGCAAGCTGCTGTGGCTGGGGCCTGTGTGTGTGTGTGTGTGGGGGACTCCCGCTGCCAGCCTTGCTGCCCCGGCCTCACCCGCTGAGCTGGGCCCAGCTCCCCCAGAGTGGGCAGTAGGTGGAACTGGGCCTTGCAGGGCCCAGCCCCCAGGATTGTTCCCCGTAGTCTGCGCCCCACAGCAGTGGCCAGTTCACAGCCAAAGGGGCGAAGCAATGAAGCCACCCCATTCTCTCTGCCTTACATGCCCCCCGGTCCCTGTTCCATGGGCTGGGGCTCCTACCCCCTCACATGGTCACCGGGAACGCCATGCCCTAGCCAGAGCACACCGGTGCCACGGGCAAGGGTAGCGTATTATCCCTACTAGAGAGCCTGTGCACGTAATGAGGGGGGATCCAGGCTCTGGGGCAGTAGGGGGGCAGGCCCTTGGCCCTGGTGTGGGGACTGTGGGGGAGACAGGCCCTTGGCCCCAGTGGGGCTGCAGGTCCGTGCCCCGGCTGGGAGGAGGAGGAGACAGGCTCTAGGGTGGGTGCGGGGGGAAGGGACAGGCCGTGGCCCCAGTGTCAGTGGGTGTGGCAGGCCCTGGTGTGTGGGGGGCGGAGGCGGGACAGGGGCTCGGGCCCAGCGCCGGGCTGGAACCGGGGACTGGGAGCGGATGGGCTGGCAACGAGCTGAGGCAGGTGCTGATGGGAGCCGTGTGCTATGGGGAGCTGCCAGCAGGGGGCAGGCGCAGCACATTGGCGCCTCAGCCCGGCTCCCATCTGGGGCTGTGCCGGGCTCCCAGGCCACTAGCCCCCCGGGCTAGTGACTGGTGTGGCCCCCACCTCTAGGGCTACCGCTCCTGCAGCCTCCGGGGAAGGGCCCTGCCAGAGCTGGGCTGGGTGTGATGGGCGAGTGGCTCCCCCCCACTTCAGTGATTGTGCGTCTGAGCCCACCCCAGGGCTGAGCCCAGCGGGGACTCGCTGCAGGGGGCTGCCCCACCAACTGTGTGTCCTTTGCTGTCTCTTGCAGCACCTGGCTGCGCAGGGCCCAGCAGCACCCTGGTTCCCGGGTGTCCGTGCCACGTTCACCACGGGACCTGCGCCTCGGGCACAGAGCCAAGGTCCTGCTGCACTCAGGCGGGATCGGTGTGGGCACCATCCGGTACCTGGGGGTCTTCCCGGACCAGGCCGAGTTCTCCGTGGGAGTGGAGCTAGAGGCCCCGGGTCATGGGGTACATGACAGCATCCTGGTGGGGTACTGCTGCTTCCCCTGGTGGGTCCTTCCCCTCCTGGGCCGGGCGGGGCACGGGCGCTGGGCGCTCATGGGGCTGGTCCCAGGGGTGGGGGCCCTTCCCTTTCACACCGGGATGCTCGTTGGCAGCACACAGAGAAGACGCTCATAGCTTAGGCTCAGCCAAAGGGAGGGGAGCCACAGATCAGGGGAGGAGGGGTTACTTGGCGGGACGCCCCTGGGACGACAGGAGCAGTGTGCAGCCCCGTGCACCAAGGTTGCTGAGTGGGTGCTGGTGTGAGCAGCAGCCAATGGGGGGCGCTGGAGAGCAGTGCTGAGGCACTGTGCCCGGTCCCTTTGCAGTCGCCCCAGCCGGGGACTGGGTGCACACAGAGGTCTCTGCAGCCCTAAATGGCCTGGAATTGCCCAGCCCTGCAGAGGATGAGCCAGCCCTGCGGGGGCCACGCTCTGAGCTGTATGAACGGGAGCCGTGCTCCCCTCAGCCCTAGCAGCAGCTTCACGCGCCGTGTCTCTGTGGTTTGATTGCTGCAGCCAACCCGGCCACGGCGTGCTCGTGCCCTTCCGCAAAGTGCTGATGGTCTGGGACTAGGCCCCCGCCCGCGGCACGGCGCTGAGCGGCAGACAGTCACGGGGTGAGAGGAAATGGCCTTTGTCCAGGGCTGGACCCACGGGGCACAAGAGGGGCCAGGAGGAAGAGCCCAGTATGACTGGAAAGCCGGACGCGCGGCAGGACCCGTTCCACCAGCAGCAAGTCGTCTTGGGACCGCGGGGGCTGTCACTGTCGAATGGGCAACAGCAGGCTAGGGCAGGTTCGGCTTGTGAGCACCGTCTGCAGGGCAGAGGAGCCTGGCGGGGGCCATTGCACGGCGCAGAGCCCGCTGCCCTCCCGCTAGAGCTGAGGGGAGGGCTCGGTCTCCCTGCTAGCCAGGTTACCGCGCAGGGGACCGTCACTGGGCCCCGGGCACGCTGCCTGTGTTCAGCTACTTCCTGGCAGTGGGGGCAGGACGGAGTTACTGGGTCTGGATCCAGCTGAGCCGTCTCCTTGCAAGGGCTTTGCCCAGCCCTGCAGAAGGAAAAGGGGAACGGCACCAGCCTGGGAATGCCGTCCGCGCGGCTGGGAAAGGGGGCTGGGCATGGCCTCTGGCCCAGCCCTCAAGGGCTGCAGCCGGCGCTGGCTTCAGGTCAGCCCCTCGCCCCAGTGCCAAGCCCTGGTCTCTTTGCAGTGAGGCTCCTGTGCGCTGCACGAGCCAGGTCTGTCTATGGCCATCCCCCTGGTTCCACTCTCACTGCATGACCTAGTCACGCCTTTCTCTGCCGGTGTTTGCCTGGGCCTGGGGGACGATGCCTTTGGTGCCCCAGGTTTTGGTGAGACGGGAGGACAAGCTGTGGCTTGCGGGCGGCTGGCTCGAGCAGGCTGGGCTGATTCACGGGAGGGCATGAAGTGTCTTGCCCACCAGCCAGCTGCCGGGAACCCAAACCAGCCACAAACCAGGGGAGCTGGGAAGCAGCGTCTGGGAGCACCTGGCCTAGGGTGAACCAAAATCACAGGCGGGAGGGGAACCAGCGACGTGCCAGGCTGAGCCAAGGGCAGTCCCGCTCCAGGGATGGCGCCTCAGCACTGGCCCCAACTCCCGGCCAGCTGGGTACAGAACGGTGTCAGCAAATGGGGCTGGAGCCACTGGCAGGGAGCGAGGCAAGCAGGCCCGGGCTCCCCCTCCCTGCCAGGAGCCGGGGCAGGCCTGGCCTCTCGCCCAGAGAGCCCAGGGCGGGGACCGGCCCAGCCAGCACTGGGAGTCGGCTCAGCCCCACATGCCGGCCCCGTGGCCAGGCTGTGGCAGCAGGGAGCAGACACCTGCCCCGGGGGCCTTGAGAGCCCTGCAAGAGATTCGGGGGCTCTGGCGGCAGGCGGGACTGTGCTTTATTGGTTTAAAACGGCTCTGATGCCCGAAGTCCCTCCCTGAACCCTGCCCACATCACTCCCCTCCTGGCTCACTGAACCTTGAACCTGGGCCCCTGCTGCGAGTGGTGAGCATCTCCAGCCATGGTCCTGCGGCGCTCTCTGAGCAGGTCCGTTTTATAATTGGGTGGTTTCTCCCTAGCACAGGCTTCTTCCTGTTACCCAGCCCTTTCCCTGTAGTGATCAGGGCTGAGCAAGAAGTCATAAACCGGGGCCTCGCCCAGGGCGGGGGTGGCCCTGGCACGTTGGCTCAGCAGGAGTTACAGAACCCCCGTCACGGTGCTGGCGCGCCAGGCTGCAAGCCCTGGGCAATGGCACCAGGCCCACGTCACGACTGCTGCCTTCATGCTGCCGACGCGGAGGGGAGAGAGCAGCACCTCCCAGGGGCAGGGCACCTCTGCGTCCTTTCCTGCCTGCACAGTGCAGGGTTCGCAGTTAGCTCGGGCGGGGGGCTGCGGCCAGATGCCAGCTCTGCTGCTCCGGGGCCCCTGGACAGACCCACGTCTGGACAGGGGCACAGAAAATGCTGCTTGGGATGGGGAGGCAGCGGAGGTGAGCTCCCCTCCTGCTTATGGGCTCGTGCCACCCCCCACCCCCAACCGCCCCTGAGAGACAGGCCTGTGGGGAGCCATGAACACAATGGAGAAACATCCAGGCTTCTGGCCAGAACCTCAATAGACCCTCCAAACCCTCGTCCTGCTCGCCCGTCCCGGCCACACCCCGACGCTGGCAACGACCGCACAGGGCAGAAAACCTTCTAGGAGACTAACTGCTCCAGCCCCATCCGTAAGTGCCCTTCATCCCTGCCTCTACCCCCCGTCTGCCCCGGCCCTGGCCACAGCATGCATTCCCTTCGCTGTTGCTTGCCAAAGGCAGACCCACCCCAGACCAGCTCTCTCGCAGGCGGTTACCAGCACAGCAGCTGTTCCCGGGGCTAATGCTTGACCAATGACCTAGAAAAGAGGAATAAAAGACAATGCGACAATGGCATAAAAAGGCTGCGTTTGCTCCAGGACACTGGGTGCTGTTGTAAAGGTCACAGCCAAACAGCTGTTCCTGCTCCGTGCTCAGCCGGCTGCCAGCAGCCAGCCTGCCAAACACCCACCCGGGCAGTGAGCTGGGCACACTCGCTGCACACAGAGACGCTGGCACAAAACGGGGGCGATCGGCCAAAGGAGGATGCAATCTGGACAGCCAGGGTCCCTGCCCGGGCACGCTGAGGCTGCCTCCCGGCTGCTGCTGTGCCCAAGGACAGGCGGTCACACCTGGACTACACGCCTGGGCTTCCTGCACTTGGAGACACGGTACCCAGGCTTCAAGCGGGCTACAGCTGCCCCGCGGTAGCCGTGGGGTAAATGCTAGCGCAGAGCCCTAAACACGCCCAGACCTGGCTAGTCTCCAGCTTCCACCACTGGACCCAGCCAAGGTGAATGACAGCGACTGAGGTCACGAGGACCCATTCGGCCTGGGTTCGATGCCTCGGTGTTTGGAGAAGGGTTTCTTGGCCAGAATAACCACAGGGCCGCTGAGGGACACTGGCTCTCCCCTTTGGTTCACTTTGCTTAGACACGATTCCCTCCTGGTCAGCTCTTATTCCCATTGAACGTCCTAGCTACTTAGGGGGCCTTTCTGGCCAGCAGACAGTGACTCGCTCACACGCTCTATCGTCCCTGCTTGGCCCCGTCCTGCTCTCAGCTACAGCAGTGGCGAGCCGGAGGAGCACCACAGCCTCCGAATGAAGCGACCCCCAGAGTTGGGTCTCTGCCTGTAATGTAAGACGGCCTGACAAACCAAACGCCCCCTTTAACGCAGAGTTACACCCCTGTGTGTTTCACC
This sequence comes from Malaclemys terrapin pileata, assembly GCF_027887155.1. Lineage (NCBI taxonomy): Eukaryota > Metazoa > Chordata > Testudines > Emydidae > Malaclemys > Malaclemys terrapin. The sequence continues at coordinate 18,691,461 of NC_071526.1, read as the reverse complement.
AGTCCCTCGGCTTGGCCCAGCCATTGTCGTTATGGGCTGGCACTGGCTGGAATTAATCTAGGCTGCAGGCAAGTCTCTGTCTAGCTCTCAGTTCTGGTTTGCTGCAGGTGTTCTCAGTCGCCATCCTGCAAAGCTCAGGCCCCCCTCCTCCAGCCCAGCCAGCAGAACTGCAGCTGTTTCCAGGAAACAGGGACTAAAGCCTGGCAGGTCTGGGCTGTGAAGGAAAGTGCCGGGCACCTCGACCGAATGTGATCTCTGCTAGCTAAGAGCCGCGAGGCGGCTGCCCAGGGCAAGCGTGGAGAAAGCTGCTCTCTGAGCGCTTTGCTCTCCGGTGCTGCTGTGGCCACGGCCAGGCAATGACGAAGGAAGCCAGATTTTCCTCTCCTGCTCCGTCGCTCGGCAGCCAGTGCACGCACACAAACATTCAGCGAAAGCAGTGAGCACAAGGCTCGGTGGGGGGATGGGCCGACCAGCTAGTCTGCGGATTTCCCAGAGAGATTGGGCAGTAGCTGAGAAGCTGGTGGCTTGCAAGTGGCCCTGATACTGGAGTCTGGGATGCACTGGTTGGTCGAGAGGGTCTGGCCCAGCTTTCAGCTCATTCCCACCACTGAGATGGACAATCCTCTCTGACAACGCAGGTCATAAAGCCCAGCCCAGCCCAGCGGCTGAGGACACTTCCGCCACAGCTCCTGTCAGCTCCATCCTTGGTGCTTCTGGCTGCTCGGTTGGTTCACGTCTCTGGGCCGGTCATGCAGAGGTGGGCTCTGAATCAGCCTGGGAGGCAAACTGGGCGCCAGCAGCTGGAGGGGATGAGCTCCATACGAAGTGGTGTCTTCATGCTGCTTTCAGGCACAGGGGGTTATGTTAACGCATTCTAGGGGGAATGTGGGACACCGAGCCCTGGGCTACCTGGGCAGGCAGGGTCAGTGATCAGTCTATTCTGATGGCCAAAGTGGGATTTAAGAGGTGCTGAGGGCTTGTGCTGGCCTCTCTGCTCTGGGACACCCTGGCGTGCCTGGACATGAGCAGTGTCACGGCCAGCAGGTTCTCGTAAGTCAGACCTGAGGTTAGGGGCATTCAGTGCTGCTCAGGGCCCGGCTGAGATCACTGCCATTAGCACTAGCATAGCTCCTGGAAGCCCTTGTAGACCAGACCCCTGTGCTAGAAACACATGGCCTGTGTCCTAAGGCGCTTACCGCCTTGGCTATTTGATTTGTGCATGTCTCAGAACAGTGCCGAGTGGGTCTTGGCTGGCTTCTCCCATGGGCCCTGTTTGGTCCTAGAGGTGCCCTCCCACCACCAGCGTCTGCTGCAGGCCTGGCTCTTCTGAACTTACAACAGCATTTACAGCTGCTTTGTCTGCAGGTCTCAGGGGGATGATGGTTATAAGCCTCATTTTACAGCCACAGGGAGGGACTTGTGTTGGGCTGCGCAGCTCATCACAAAAAAAAGCTTGGACTCTAACCCAGTCCCCTGCTCTAACCACTAGCCACCAGGGCTTCACACAGTAGGCACGTGGACACCTGCTCTTCAAGGTTTCCCTCGGTGCCAGCTGCAGGGCAGGTCACAACAGATGAGTTCTCCTCCCATGCGTGGTGACTCCAACTCATTAAGAGTCAGAGGAACTTAGAAAGCAAAAGAGAGGCACTGTGATCCTATGTTCACCAGAGGCTAGTGACGTGGGAGTGGCGTCCTGCAAGGGCGGGTGGGGGAGAGGGAAGGTTATTAGAGTGCAAAGCCAGGGGAAGTCCAGAGCAAATCTGCTCAAACCCAGGCAAAGTTGTAAACCAGGGCGGGCTGGTTAAAACCCTTCCTCTTGTCGCTGATCTGCAGGACGCTCAAAGGCAAGTGCTTGGAGCAAAGCTCCCAGGCTGCAAGTCTCGGGGCACAGGGCTCCTGCTGTGCCTCCCACCGACAGGAAGGGCCCAGCAGGCAGGACAGGAGTCAGTGGGTTGATTTGCAGAGTCCCAGAGTGCAGCCCTGAGTCACACTAGCGAGGGCTTGCGCCCACGAGCCCCTCCACTGACTCTGGTGGGACTCTCTCTGTGAGTCAGAGCTCAGCGCCCTGCGCTTGTGGTGCACAGCCTTGCTCTGGATGCGCTGTGTTACTGTTTGCGCACGAACTCAGGGACTGAGTCAGAGGCTGGCAGCCTGTGGTTATCCAGTGAGAAGAGGGCACACAACTTGCAGCCAGTGCCACTAGCCGTCGGCTAGGATAACTGTGCCAGACAGACATCGCTGGCTGTGCGAACCGCGCCTGGGAGCGTTATTCTCTGACCTGCTCACCGCTTTGCTTTTAAACACTTGGGATGTGTAGCTGGCCTGAGAGGTGAATGTGCTGCTGTGGCCTGCCTGGATTTTGAACCAAACATTTTTTACATTTTACAACCACCCTGTTGAAATCAGTGGGACTTTTACAGCATGCAGAGGTAAGCACACAGCTAAGCATTTGCAGGATCAGGGCCAATGACCGAACGCATCCATATTCCACCCGTAGCCGCGACATTGCTGTAGAAAATGTCTGCCTGTGGCAAGGCACCATCTCTAAGTGATACATCAGGCTCAGCTCGGTCCTGTGGCCACTGAACGAATTTCCTGGGTGATGGCGCTGCCCTAAGATGTGCGCACGGCCAGCGCTCTCTTTCCTCTGTCAGGAATCACATCAAGTTGTTTGTTTTTTTAGTTGCAATTTCTTAAGCGTTGTAAGATCCCTGCCCTTGAAAGCTGCCTGCTGAACGAGGCCAGTCACTGTCTATCGCTCTGACCTGCTGGTATTTCTAATGCGTGAGTCGCCCACCATGGCTTTAGAAGAGACAGGGAGGCTACCTGGAGACAGTGTGTACCCGCGGGGTGTGCGGTCGCACAGGGCTGGCCGAGGGCACATCCCGCTCAGGAGTGCCTGCTGCAGTCTTTCACTTCCAGTCCGATTCTCCAGGGAAGCCTCTAATTAGCCCTTGGTGAGGGCAAATCCTCTGTTAGCTGGGCTGAGCGCGCCCAGCGCGTGTAGAGCTCCGCTCGGGCTGCACTTCACAGCCACTTGCACGGGTGTAAACGAGGAGCCTGGGTACAACGCAAAGTCGGATCAGCCCCCGGGGCACCAGCCCTGCTCCCACTGCAATCCAAGGCCACCCACGTCCCGGACAGCAGGGCTGGGCCCAGAACTCCCAGACAAACCAGGACCCAGCCCAGAACTCGCCACAGCCAAACCCGTGAATAACTTTGAAGGAAACCAGTTTCATTAAACAAACGTAGCCAGCACGTGAGCTTCCGAGGAGACTGAGCAACGTGGCCAGGTGGCCGGGGTAGGAACAAGGGGGCTTTGAGCTACAGGGAGCCAATGAACCGTTGGGGACACATCACCCTTTGAAACCAGGGCACACGTCCTGATCTCTCCCACAAGAGCCGTCCGCCAGGGCTGGCTCAGGCGCTGAGCGCACACGCTCCTGGAGCACCTGCCCAGTGTCAGGCCAATGCAGGTTTCCAAACCCCACTTACAGGAGAGGCTAAAACAGAGCTGTGCGTGAAGCTGGCGGCAGCACGCGCAGCTCTGGCGGCGAGGTGGTCAGTGCGCCGTGGTTCAAAGGCTTGGAAATGCTGGCAGCGTTCGTGCGCCTCTCTGGGTCAGTGCCTGGACCCAGCACCACCGTCTAACCCCATCCCAGCCTCCCCCCGCACCCAGCTCCTGCACCATCCACAGCTCAGTCCCACACTCCCACCTCCTGTGCGCTTCTCAGGCCCATCTCCTCCAGGCCAAAGATTTAGTCAGGACATGGCTGCATGGGGCACAGCTAGAGACAGCTTCCTGAATGTTGAGCAATTTCTTGGAAGCCTCCAGGAATTCTCCTGTGAGGGATAAGGCCGGAGCAGCCACTCAATGGCTCCACTGTTGTCTGCCTGGCTGAGTCTCTTTCACAAGCTGGAGAAGCTGTAGCAATGGAAGGGTTGCAAAATGCAGGCGCTGCCCTCGTTAATGCCTGGCTTGGACAGCTAAATCTCCTTTGTTAGCGTCTCAAACACGTGTTGTAACTCTCGCTGGCCCCAGGAGACACGCTGTTTGCGCGCAGAGGAACAAGCCCCCGGCGCTGCTGCCCTTGAAGTGCACATCTATTTGCAGACCGAGCTTCGCTTTCATTTGGGGTAAGAATGAGACATAGAAAAGTGGCAAAAGCCAGCCCTCTGCTCTGGAAGACTGGAGCAGCTGGACTGAGCTCTGTTCCAGCAGTGTCCATGTGCGATACGCTGCACCAACGTGACCTGGCTAATCCCCAGTCACATCATTCCTCCTTAATCACATGGCGCTAACTGCATCTGGGACCCAGAAGCAAACAAGCCACTATCCCTCTGCAGCAGGAAACAGTCACCGGATGGCTCATGCAGGGTATGAAAAGTGGCCTGTAGATGCACACACAGGCATGTGACAGTGAGACATGAGGGTCTGTCCCTCCTGCACACTGACTGGTATAAAACTAAGGGTCATGGATGTGACTCACCCCTCTCCAAAATGCCCAAGGTGCTGCCTCCCTGCCTGGAGGCTTGTAAGGACCTAGACAGAGGGTAGCAGGAACAGACTCACATCATCCTATTAGCAAGGATCATCGTCTCCCTGGCTTGGCTGTCTCCCACCCATTGTTTATTTTCACTGTGAACACTTCTGGGCAGGGCCTGTCTCGCCCTGTGCCAGTGCCGCACCTGGCGCAGTGGGGCCTGATCTCAGCTGCAGCCGCTGGACACTGTTAGAACAATAATGATATTTAAGTTGAGGACAAAGCAAAAGGGGAATTACGGCCATTGTCTCTCCTACTGGAGTAAATTACCCTGATCCTAGTAAGACGCTCAGGTGGGATGGAACTCTTCCCTGGCACCACTGGGCCTAGGGTCTGGATGAGCTGTCCCCAGCCTATGGGGCAATTTGCTTCTGGGCTGTTTGGAATACAGGCAGCAGCACAAACCAATCATCTCAGTGCAAAGGGAAATGGGGCATTTCTGGTGCTGACGAGGGCCGTGTAGCAATGGGCAGGCATGCCAACACGGGCTGTACCGGCGGTGCTGGGAGTGGGCTGGGAATATGGACTGCTGAGGAGTTCGCTGAGATTGTGCAAGTCTGTGAAGCTGTGGATACGTGGGAGCTAATCGTAAGTGTCCTTTTCCCCAAGCCCTGGGGCTGATGCGACAGGCCGGCCGTTTGCTCTGTGATTTTATACCAATGCACATTCGCAGGCAGGCTCCTAGGTGTCTGTTAAGCAAACAGTGGATCGATTCCACCTTTCTGTCAAGGCAGGAAAGCCCGTGCCCCTGGCCAGTTGCCCGGGCAGATCAGCATGTGCTAATCACGGAAATGTTCATTGCAACGCTGCAGACAGGGTTGTGTGGTTCAAAGAGATGACGTGGCAACAGCACCTTGTGTCTTGGAGATAATCCCCATTATGAGGAGTCTGGGCAAACCAGCCTTCGCATGCCGGACGTAGCTCCAACGCCTTTCAGCAGCATCGCGCCTACTCGCTGCTCAGAATCCCAATCTCAGGCCCTGCCCCACAGCCCTTCCCTGCGAGCTTCTGCACAGCTCTGTTCTGCCACTCATCTGCCAGCGACGCCCTTGGCAATAACGGCTTCCCAGGGCAGGGGAGACTGATGGGAAACCCCTGGATTTAGCAATTTCCTTTTTGTGCCAGATACAAAATGACTCTCTGGGAAACGGGCTGTTGGTGATCCCGACATTCAGGCTGGTGACGGGGCCCTGGGCAGCAGCAGCAGCGACCTCTCTCTGCTCACAGCACGGGCAGTATCAGCAGCAGACCAAACCAGCCCTTCTCTGCTCCATCTGTGAGCCTCCGGCCCGGCCTGCAGGGCCCTCCTCTGGGTCTTGAGGCTCGTCTGGCCCATGCCCTCGCTGCAGAGAGCACCCCTCAGTGCCCTTGTGCCATGGACAAGTGCGCCTTAGGAACCAGTCTGACTCCCAAAGCTGCGATGCAACTCACCCCCCGACGGCAGCACTCTCTGCTGTTCCACCTCAGTCGGGACCGGCAGCCCCCGGCCATGCCAGCGCTGCTCCCTGTCCCTTAGCCCTGCTGACCTCTCCTGCCTGACCTGCAGCCCAGCTGTCTCCATTGCTGGGCTCCCACACAGACTCCTGCTCTAGGCGTCTCTTGGGCAGACACTAGGGTTACCATACGTCCGGATTTTCCCGGACATGTCCGGCTTTTGGGGGCTCAAATCCCCGTCCGGGGGGAAATCCCCAAAAGCCGGGCATGTCCGGGAAAATCGGGAGGGCTGGGTGGTGCTCGGCCGGGGCCGGCGGTGCGGGGCCGGGGGCATGGTGCCGGGCCGGGAACCAGGGGCGCAGTGCAGGGCCGGGCGCGGGGCCGGACGGGGAGCTGGGGGCGCGGTGCCGGGCCGGGGTCCGGGCTGGGAGCCGGGTCGGCCGGGCCCGCGGGGAGCTGGGCCGGCGGGGAGCCGGGTCGGCCGGGCCCGTGGGGAGCCGGGCCGGCCGGGCCCGCGGGGAGCCGGGTCGGCCGGGCCGGCGGGGAGCCGGGTCGGCCGGGCCGGCGGGGAGCCGGGCCGGCGGGGAGCCGGGTCGGCCGGGCCCGCGGGGAGCCGGGCCCGCGGGGAGCCGGGGAGCCGGGCCGGGGGTGTGCCGGGCCGCCGGGGGCCGGCAGTGCTGTGCGGGCCGGGGGTGGTGGGCCGGGGCCGGCACCCCAGGGCCCGAGCCGACCCAGGCTGGAGCCGCCGGGGGGGCCAGCCTGGGCTGCGCCTCCTCCCCCCCACACCCCCCTTACCTGCTTCAGGCTTCCCGCGAATCAAATGTTCGCGGGAAGCAGGGGAGGGGGCGGAGACTTTGGGGAGGGGGCGGGGTTGGGGAGGGGGTATGGGCGGGGCTGGGGGCGGGGCCGGGGGCCGTGGAGTGTCCTCCATTTGGAGGTACAGAATATGGTAACCCTAGCAGACACTGCCAACTGCACCAAGCTCTGCGGTGAGGACAGAAGGCCAGCCCCAAACTGCCCCAGAGCTGGGACCTGTCCAAGACGCCTGTTCTCTGAGCACTGAGCTTCCTGCCTGGCTGTGCCGCCCTGGCCAGCACAGACAAACGGCAGAGCCTGGAAGCCATTAGACTGTAATTACTAGGCCTTGAGGCCCCAAAAGAGTGTCTCTGAGCTCTTCATGGACAAAGGTCCCAGCTCAGCACCGTAACCAGCTCACCTGACACAGGCAAGTGGCTTTTCTCTGCTGGCATGCGGGCAAGATCCCAAAACTCCAGTCCCGCTCTCACATGTGCTTGCTTTGGTCTGGTGCTTTTTACCTGGCTTGGCTAATGTTTAAGGTCAGCTAGTGAGATGTGAGGCTTCTTGGTTCCATACCCCAGGCCTCTGGCATGGAGCCGTTGATGGGAATTCCTTTGCACTGGCTTTTACTCTCCGGGAGGCCAAGGTCTGGTGGTGAAACTGAGCAGCAGCACGTATAACTGGCTATGGCAAAGCTGGGTCTGTCCCTCTCACTATCCCCTTGCAAGCACGCAGTTCAAGTGCTAGCACAATCCTTCGCACCACCCTTCCGAGAGCCAGCTCATGTCCCTGGAATCAGGGAACAGGCTAGGAGAGTGTGCAGGGACTGTCTCTCCCAACAGGTCTGTGCAGCGCCCAGCACATTCTGGGCACTGCTGCAACACAGATAATAGAGTCATGACTCACACTGTCTGCACTAGGAGCTAGAGATGGGACAAAACGCTACGTGTCTGAACTACCAGAACTCGGTGTTCAGTAGTGTGAGACCTGGACCTGAGCCCCTGCTGGTCTTGGGTCACATCAAAATCCCAGCCCACAAGGTCTTGCAGAACCCCAATCATGTCTAGATGGCATCCAGACACACCACCCCACCCCAGCACATCTGTGTCCTTGGAGGGTCAGCTCAGACAGCCCCTGGGGCATCCATCTGCACTACTGTACCTGCAGGGGAACATAGGAGCTGTAGATGAGCATGTGGCAAACTCCCCAAAGCAGGAAAAGAATAATAATCCCCCTAATATACCTAATTAACAATACTGTCCCCTTGCCATGTCAGGCACTCAAAGCCCTTTACAACCATTAATGAATTAACTCCCACAAGGTCCCCCACCTTCCCTCCAGTCACCCAACTATTTATGTAACTGCGTTCCTTCTGAGCACGTAGCCCCAGAGCCGCTAGACACTTCTAGAAGCATTTCTTTTTTTAAAAAAGACAAGAACAACAATCCAAAATATACACCACAGTCAGCCCATGCAGGGGCCCGCCCGCAATGCTCAGCAATACTCAGTCAAGATCTCCCCATTTTACAGGTGGCGAAACTGAGGCATCAACAGATGAAATGACTTGTCCAAGGACACAGAGTGAGTAAGTGGCAGAACCGGGAACAGAGCCAGAGGTCCTGACTCTTGGTCCTAGACTAGGGTTGTCAACTTTCTACTCGCACAAAACTGAACACCCTTGCCCCGTCCCCTGCCCTGCCCCTTCTCTGAGGCCCCAACCCTTCTCCAAGGACCCACCCCCACTCCCTCCCTCCTCTGTTGCTCACTCTCCCACCCTCACTCACTCGCTCATTTTCACTAGTCTGGCTCAGGGGGTTAGGGTGAGGGAGGGGGTGAGGGCCCCAGCTGGGGGTGCAGACTCTGCGATGGGGCCAGAAATGAGGAGTTCAGGGTGCAGGAGGGGGCTCTGGGCTGAGGCAGTGGGTTGGGATACAGGAGGGGGTGAGGGCTCTGGCTGGGGGTATGGGCTCTGGGGTGGGACTGGGGGATGAGGGGTTTGGGGTGCAGGAGGGTGCTCTGGGCTGGGATTGAGGGGTTCAGAGGGCGGGAGAGGGATCAGGGCTGGGGCACAGGAGGGAGTCAGGGGTGCAGGTTCTGGGCAGTGCTTACCTCAGGCAGCTCCCGGAAGCAGCGGCATGTCCCCCCTCCGGCTCCTACACGGAAGCACAACCAGGTGGCTCTGCGCACTGCCCCGTCCACAGGCACCACCCCCGCAGCTCCCATTGGCCGCAGTTTCCAGCCAACGGGAGCTGTGGGGGTGGCGCTTGCAGCGGGGGCAGCATGCGGCGCGCCCTGGCTGCCCCTATGCATAGGAGCTGGAGGGAGGACATGCCGCTGCTTCCGGGAACTGTGCGGCACCATGGCAGATAGGGAGCCTGCCTTAGCCCCACTGCGCCCCGACCAGACTTTTAACAGCCCGGTCAACACCGCTGACAAAAACCAGACACCTGGCAACCAACCCTAGACACTCACTAGCCTGTAGCTGGGTCAGTGCTTAGATCCTGCTGTGTTAGGCACTAAGAGGGACGGAAAGCTCTTGGGGGCAGGGACTGTGTTTTCATGTGCATAGACAGCCCCCAGCCCAACGGGGCCCTGAGTCCTCCCTGGGGCCTCTAGACACTACTGCAGAGTCCATCATGAACAGCTCTAGCAGCCAGGTGTGCGGTGGGAGTGCTTGGGATGTCAGACCAACACAGCACATGCAGTCCTGTCCATGCTACAATTCAGCTGATCACACTCAACCAGAGTCACGTTAGAAACAGCCTCCCAGCGCGGGGCGGCACCTGGTTCACTGGCTTGAGTGGAGACCACTTTTAAACTGCAGGATGGAGGCAAACAGCATTGAACTGCGTCTCTTCCCCACTGAATCATGGCAGGCTGGCCCGCTCCCAGCTGCAGCGTACTCACCAGTTATCTCCAAATTGGGCAATAGTTGCTTGGCTGATCCTGTAAGCCTCCCCCTAGGCCAAGTGCCAGGGTGTAAACAACATGCAAATTCTCCTGACAGTGTTGCTCAACAAGACGCTGTATCTCCGTGTTTGTGCAATGCAGGCCTTGGGGGCGCTCTGCACAGCTGGGGAACCTGCCGCTGATTGTTCCTTATCAGCTGATGGCTTGTTACTAGCATTTGATACTGACCTGCCCTCTGCCCCTTTGATCACTGTCTACCCCCCAAGGCTGCGGTGGGGGAAGGTTTAGGGTAGAGGACATGGGGAATTCTACCCGGAGAATGTCTGAGATGGCAAGAAAGTGCCTTTGTCACCTTGCTGTGGTTGCATCTCCGAGGTGGAAAGCATTGGCTAGCACATCTGAGTTCATGAGAGTGACACAGAGCACCCCACAGCTTTCTGCTCAGTGCCGGTGTGTTTAGGGCAGTCCCCACTGCCATGAGACCCAGTAGGGAACTTGTTACACCAGTGCCATTTACATAAAAAAAAACTTGGCTACTATGGTGAGGGGTATTATGGTGGATCATGTATATGGGTTATAGTTAAGGCTGCATGTCTGTCACGGAGGTCACGGATTCTGTGACTTCCGTAGCGGCCGGTGCTGGCTCACGGGCTGCCCACCAACCTGCCTCCCCCCAGACCAGCAGGAATCCGGGCTGCACGCCACTGTTGGCCTACCCTCCACGACCAGTGGGGGTCCCGGGCCACCACCCACAGCGCCCCTGGACTGCTCCCCCAGCGCACCTGCAGCCCCCCAGCCCAAGTTTTAGTTAGGGGTATACAGTACACGTCATGGACAGGTCACGGGCCGTGAATTTTTGTTTACTGCCTGTGACCTGTCCATGACTTTTACTAAAAATACCTGTGACTAAAACGTAGCCTTGGTTATAGTGGATACGAGCCACCAGTGTGCTGCAGCTGTGAAAAAGGCTAATATCATTCTGGGGTGTATTAACAGGAGTGTCGTATGTAAGACACGGGAGGTCATTGTCCAGCTGTACTCGGCCCTGGTGAGGTCTCCGCTGGAGTACTGAGTGTCATGCTTAGGAAAGATACAGACAAATTGGAGAGAGTCCAGAGGGGAGCAACAAAAATGATGAAAGGTTTAGAAAACCTGATGTGTGAGGAAGGGTTAAAAAAACTGGGCACGTTTAGTCTTGAGAAAAGAAGACTGAGGGGCGACCTGAGAACAGTCTTCAAATACACTGAGGGCTGTTACAAAGAGGCCGGTGATCAATTGTTCTCCGTGGCCACTAAAGGTAGGACAAGAAGTAATGGGCTTAATCTGCAGCAAGGGAGCTATCAGTAGAAATTTGTCCTGATACTTAGCTCTAAAAGGCAGTTCAGCTCTGGAACAGGCGTCCAATGGGGGCTGTGGAATCCCTGTCACTGGAGGTTTTTAAGACCAGGTTGGACAAACACCTGTCAGGGATGGTCTCGGTTTACTTGGTCCTGCCACAGAGCAGGACTTGATGACCTTTCGAGGTCCCTTCCAGCCCTACATTTCTATGATTATACAAAACCCATAGATGGATGGAGGGGTGTGCATGGGGACAGCCAGATTTCCTATTCAGTGCTAGATCTTTGTTCTGACCCTTACACACACACCCCATTTCCTCCTTCTTTGGGTGGTTTCCTTCCCTTTTGCTGGACCCAGCCTGGCTTCTGGCTGTTCCTTTGTCTGTGTCCTAGTATCATATTTACTTTTTTGATATATTTGCTTTTGCACTTCCTTCCTCCTTTATTCACTGGATGCCTTCACGCTTCTATCAGATTACAGAAATGGGGAGGTTCAGAGGGTGGGGCCTGGCTGGCTCTCCCAGACCCCCATCAAGCCTTTGGGGTCAAAGCAGGGGCCCTCACTCACCCCTTGCTTAAGACAGAGAATTTCTCCCTTGTTGCATAATATTGTTTAAGGTGACTTAAGCCCTCGGGTTCCAGGCAGAAAGACTCCTACGAAGCAGGGGGGATGACAGCTCAAACAACATGGCTCTCAAGCCCCATCTTCTTTCCCTAGGCCCCAGGAGTCAGGCAGGAATCTCTGTCCAGCACCACTGTGAATTGTTGCTCATTTCTAGCAGGTGCAGCCGCATCTTCCACCCACGTACTAGAGTCAGGAAAGCTAGTTCTAAGCCAGCCACTTCCTGGGTGCTGGGAAATCCCCTTCAGGAACCCGCTGAATTCCCGGGAACATCCTGCACCAAAGAAAGGCCTGGGAAACCGCAACTAATAAAGAACTAAAGGAGGACAGTGTAATTAATCCCACTCAACAGGGGTTTATGGAAAATAGATCCTGCCAAGCTATCTTGCTATCTTTTCTTGATGAGATTACAAGTTTGGTTGATAAGGTATTAGCACTGCTGTAATGTACTTAGACTTCTGTAAGGCCTTTGACTTGGTACCGCCCAACATTTTGATTAAACTAGAAACATTTGAAATGAGCTTCGCACACATTGAGCAGACGGAAAACTGGCTGACAGGTCTCACGTTGTCACTGTAAACATTGAGCAGGTGTGTTTCCAGGGGGCTCCTGCAAGGTGAGGTTCTTGGCTCTACACTATTTCACATTTTTATCAATGTCCTTGCAGAAAACATGAAATCATCACCGGTGAAGTCTGCAGCTGACATAAACCTTGGGGGAGTGGTAATTAATGAAGAGGGCAGGTCAGAGATTCAGACTAATGTGGATCACTTGGTAAGCAGGGCACAAGCAAACACTGTTTTAATATGGCTAAATGTAAACGTACACATCTAGGACCACAGACTGTCGGCCATACCTAAGGCTGAGAGACTCTGTCCGGCGAAGCAGTGATGCTTGAAAAGATGGGGGGGGGGGTCTTGGTGGATAATCAGGTGAACATGAGCTCCCACTATGATGCTGTTGCCAAAAGGGCTAATCAATCCTAGGATGCATAAACTGGGGAATCTCCTTATTTTCACTCTATATTTCGCACTGGTGCACAGGGCCAGATTAACTCTGCTGTGGGCTCGGGGCTACTAGATTGTGTGGGGCCCCTGTCTACAAGTCTTTTTCCTAATTTAAAACAAAATGATCACAATTATGGCACCAAGGCTACTAATGCTATAATAAACTTGCCTTCTAATTAACATAAAGCCGTTCTGTGGTTACATTTCAGTCTTAAAATATGTAGAATATAGTTAAGTTAATTCAAAATAGCCTGCTTCTTCCCTTAGAACAGCTGTTATATTCATTTCTTTCTGGGAGGGAGTGTGGGTGGGGCAGAGTGTTGGGGTGCAGGAGAGGATGAGGGCTGCAGGAAGGGGTACAGGATCTGGGAGGGAGTGTGGGTGGGGCAGAGTGTTGGGGTGCAGGAGAGGATGAGGGCTGCAGGAAGGGGTACAGGATCTGGGAGGGAGTTTGGGTGGGGCAGAGTGTTGGGGTGCAGGAGAGGATGAGGGCTGCAGGAAGGGGTACAGGATCTGGGAAGGAGTGTGGGTGGGGCAGAGTGTTGGGATGCAGGAGAGGATGAGGGCTGCAGGAAGGGGTACAGGATCTGGGAGGGAGTGTGGGTGGGGCAGAGTGTTGGGGTGCAGGAGAGGATGAGGGCTGCAGGATCTGGGAGGGAGTTTGGTGCAGGAGGGAATTCTGATCTGGGACACAGGTGCAGAAGGGGGTTTGGATCTGGGGCAGGGGTGCAGGAGGGGGTGCGAGGTGCAGACTCTGGCCAGGAGGCGCTTACCACAGGTGGCTCCTGGCCGGTGGCACAGCAGGGATCAGGCAGGTTGCCTGCTACCATAGCCCCACGCCCCTTCTAGAAGTGGCCGGCTGCTGGCACGTCTCTGCGTGCCCCTTGGGGGAGGAGGACAGTGTGTCTCCAGGCACTGCCCATGCCCAGGAGCGCCACCCTCACAGCTCCCATTGGCAGAGCAGAGGCTCCGGGATCGACCAGTTGATTGCAATCGATAGGTTGGTGACCACTGAATTGTATATAATTATGGATTTATTTTTGCAGGGGTCTCCTTAGCCTGAGGCCCTCGGCTGCAGCCCCCAAATCCCCTGCGTTAATCCAGCCCTGCTGCTGGAATCCTGGGTCCGGTTTTGGAAATAAGGCATAACTTTGTAACCGCAAGAGTAATTAACCACTGGAACAATTTACCAAGGGTCGTGGTTGATTCTCCATCACTGGCCATTTTTCTAACAGATAAGAATTACTGGGGGGGCTGGGCTGGGCTATGCCGGGGGTCAGACTGGATGACCTCAGTGATCCTTCAGGTCTTGGAATCTTTGCATCTCTGCAGAGGGAAGGCAGGCAGGCCCCTAAAGGAGCAGTCAGTGCTGCGGGGCACCAGGGGTAGGACCAGTGCAGTGCCTCAGTCTCTGTAGCTGGGAAATGGGGATAAAGGCACTTGCCTCCATTGGTGAAGCGCTTTGGGATTTATAGTATCTGAGCTAGGTATCATCATCATCATCATCAGGAGCCCCGCAGCTCAGAACACACAGCAATTGCCAGACTGGAGCAGACAGGGGTCTACTAGCCACTCTCCAAAGAAGGTGGAAGAAACCCTGCAGAAAGCATTACACTTACCCACAAGCAGCTTCCTTCCTAACCCACACAGAAATTGGCTGCTGCCCTAAACCAGGAAGGCTTCCAGCGCTCTTATTTTTTAAACTCTACTGGTTCTTGTTATCCATAAAGAACTCCACTCCTTTCTTGAATCTTGTTGCGCTCTTGGCCTCAGTGATCCCTTGTGACAGTAAGTTCCGTAGCTTAACTGTGCACCATGTGACCAAGTATTGCCTTTATCCATTTTAAAGTAACCATCTTCTACTTAATGGAATGTTCCCTTGCCCCTGTATGTTAGATTATGGGGAATGACCCTGCATGATGCTGTGTACATTTCTCATGGCTCTCATCCATGAACAGTCTCAGTGCTTTTAGTCTCACTAGATATGAGAGTTTGCCCAGATCTTTAATTTTTATCAGCTATCTCTAGCCCCCTCCCTTTCTGCCATACCTTTTCCAAGATGGGAACGTGCAGAACTGAGCCCAGCCATCTTAGTGATTCAAGGGGCCTGTAGGGCTCAGGAGACACAAAAATCCTAAGAACAGTTGTTTGGATCAGATAATGAAGGTCAGGTCAGACTTGTTCTGCAGGGCTCAGAGCTGCTTGAGCAGCTGTCTCTGGCCCCTGCTCACTGAGGTGTTACAGGAGTACCCCTGCTCTTCCACTTCATCATGCTCTGCCGGAGGCTACTGCCCCATGCACCATACCTAGACTTGCCCTGCAACATTACAAGACTTCCCTGGCAGGGGTTGCTTACCCCATGGCCCCTGCTTCCCCACAGCAAGGCAGGAGTTCCCCACATTTTCCCTTGCACTAGAGTAATGGCTGGGACTATCACTCAAACATAGGCTTTAGGGGTTCTGTATTTAGGGGCTGAACATATCCCCTTACTTCCCGAGACATGCCCCAGACTGAGCCAGCAGTGTACCCAGCTGAGGCGCCACACCGTTTTCAGGGTACATGTGCATATGACCTCTTTGTTTTAAAGTAGAGCTGCACAGTGCAAAGGAGGATATAACCTATTTAGAGAGATAAATATGATGCAGATGCAGCGATCACCAATCTCACGCTGGGTTCCAGCTTCACTGAGGTACCCAAGAGGAAGTGGTGAGCCACAGGATGTTTCTCGAAAACTCCACAACAGCAGAATACACTAGAACCAGTGTGGGGCAGAGGACAAAGAGACAGTAGGGCAGGTTTCTTTGATTTGATGGACATGACTGGGTCTGCAGATAACATGAACTAATACAGGTAGTATTCAAATAAATGCTGCCAATTCCTTCTAAACAACTGGAGGAATGACAACTGAATCCAATAGGAAACAGCTGGGCATCATTTCATCAGCAGGCCCCGGCTGAGCGACAGCTCCCAGGGTGTGTCTGGACAGGCTCCAGAGATGCTGGAGAACAGCAGCCATGCCATGTCTAAGGAGCACCAAACGCTCGACTGGTAGCCTGCTGCCGGGGCCAGGGAGTCAGATTAGCCATGCCCAGCTCAGGCACTGTGGGACACTAGGCAAATCACTGCCCCATTCTCCCTGCTGCCTTTGGGCTGTTGAAAAGGGAGGGTTCTATAGTTCAGACCCGACTAAAGTCTTTCCCTATGGAGACAGGTACAGTTACAAAATCTGCTGCAGAAACAGAGGCAAGACCAAGCTCCATCACCATCTGAACAGAACGCCCCCAGCTCCCTTCCCTGTCAATGTAAGTTAACTAACCTGGGAACTTCAGCACTAATTGACTCTGGATTTGTCTACCACCGCGGTTGTAACAGGGCTCTGGTTTTGATTGGATTCCAGTACATGAATGGGAATGGCCTAGAGAGCGAGAGCTTTTATCTATTTAAAGGAGCATTTCATGGAGAGGTGCAGCCTTGAGTTCCTACACTAAGCTTTTTAAAAGTTCTCTTGTGCGAGCAGTTCTGGCCCAAAGTTCAAGCATCGGCTGCATGTGAATTTCAGCATTACCACTCGAGATTCTTTTTCTCACCCTGAGACCATAGTGCAACAAGGTAGATGGACATTTAATTCAGGCCCTGCTCTCAAATGCACTTGCACAGCTTTTGGACTGCTCCGCCTCACCTTTACAAGTCATGGTGATATACTCACTGTACCCACTGGGAGCTTCCAGAAGAAATGTGCCCTGGCTTCCCTTACCCAACCAATAAAAGCCCTTTCACCCCATAGGGCTCAGATGAAAATTGCAGATTCTTATTAGAAAGCTTCACCTTCACCTCGGCCTGTTCATTGGGGTCAGCGGCTGAGACACAGAGCACGTGAGATTGGTGCAATTTTTCCAACCCGGCTGAGCAGGGCTGATGTTTTCAGTTTGAAATCAGAGTTTTCCTTCTCCTAGGTGCACTGCCTGCCCCTGCTGAGGAGCTCACCTGACTGACAGATGGAAGTGACTTGCTCAAGGTCATGCAGCAGCTCAGAGACAAAGCTAGGAACAGAACCCAGGTCTTCCAAGTGCCAGTCCTACCCTTCGCCTGCTGCCACTCTCAGATTCCCATTAGACCACAGATATACCTACCACCTTCAGAGGAGGCCCCTCTTTTCCTTCAGTTTAAGGAAGGGATTTATTTCATATTAGCTGGAAAGAGCGAGCTGACAGTACTAGCTCCAGTGAGCACATTTGAATAAAAGCCCATAAAGTAATTTACAAAGTCAGATAAGAAGATGTTGTACTGAACTCTAGAGGGTGGGGTTGGGAGAGGAAGGATTCCCCTGGAGAAATTTGAATGTTAAGTTTTTACTAGACTTCCTCATAAGCTCCTAAACAAAGGTCCATGAGAGCACAAAGGTGCCAAGAGAGTCTTGCGAACAGAGTGGTGTCATGATTTATAGTCATTTACTCAACAGCTTGCATAAATGATATGGTGCTAGGCACTGCTTAATGTATGCTAGGGCTTGCCAGTTCATAGCCCTGGCACCTCTGGGCTTGCTGCTTCAATTATGAAAGTTAAAAAGAATTGCTTGAGACACGACACCTCTTTCATTACAAATTAAGCACTGGTACTTGTCTGTAACAGATTATATCAGCTCTCTGATGAGCTGTTTACATTAATCTCTTTATGTAGATCACAAAGCTGCTGAGAGCCAATGCCGGTATCTTTGCTTTGAGTGTTGTTTTAATTAGCAAGCAGAACAGAAAACAGTTTTTTGTTTTTAAATTCTGTCCAACAATTGATAGGAGGGGTGAGGAGAAGCAGGCCTCATGAGTTCTACCAAAATAATAAAAACATGGTGTAGCAGCTTTTGTCACTTATGAGAGCTGCCAAACACCACACTACAGCTGACTTTTCCCCCCACACAGCCTGGTTAAAAACCCACATGCCAGCAGAGTGTCACTTCCCTGGACCAACACCCCATTTGTTACCATGGTGTATCCCATCACTTCCAAGGTCCCCAGCCTCACAACCACAAACAAGTACGTATGCCTAGCGCCACAGTGAGTCAGGGAAGTCTCATGCCCATTTCGCAGACGAAGCACAGAGATTAAGTGATTTTCCTCAAGGTCATCCAGAGAGTCTGTGTCAGAGCGGGAAATTGAATCCAGAGATCCTAAGTCTCAGTCCAGTGTCTTAACAGCCCAACCATCTTTCTAGAAGTATATTGTGCTACGCTCCTTAAAAATCCCAGCCAAGCTGTAAAACAGTCTTCCCAAAAGCCATCAAAAAGAGACAACAACCGAGCCATTCAACTTAGGCATTTTTATTTGGGTAATGCAAGTTCTTACTTTGCCATGATATACACAGGGCAGCCTCTTCCATAGGGCTAGCTGACTGTGTGGAATCTAAGTGATACAGCAAGTCTCAATAAATGTCAACTTTAAGTATAAAAGTATCTAAGTATATATTGCTACTAACTTTTCCAGAAAACACCACTAACACATAATGGCTGCGTTAAGTACAGTACTAAGTAAAATAGTATCATCAAGCAAGTTTCTGGACAATACCATTAAAAACCATCTTTCCTGTAATTTACAAATATGCAAAGTTATCAGGTTACATAAGATTAAGAAGCATTTTGCTTACTAACATGAAACATTACAGTTTTGTAATGTATCATAATTAACCAGGTATACAGGGTTTCTGTGTCCTTGTGGTCTCCATGGCACATGGTGCCAATTTGGCTAGGCCATCCACTGGAAATCTGAGCGGTAAGAACCAGCGAACAGAACAGCCTCCAGCACACCACGGAGAAGTGGGGTGTCAGCCTGCTCTGTGCTCAGTTCTCCCGCTCAGGGTTTGCCACTTAGAAGGACCTTGATTTAACCACAAGATGGACATAATTAAAAAAACATCACCACACAGATACAATGTGCATCAACAAGTCAACTGCTTCTGGCCCGCAACTGAAAGGTTCCTTTGTACCCTAAATAAAATGCTGGGACCAGAATCAATTGCTACCGTATTTGTTTTTGTATATCTTAAAATTTTAGTTACAATATCTACAAGTCACCAAAGATATCCTTAACTGAAACAGACTGAAGAGGGTCCATTCGTCAAAGAAAACGACACAGCTTTGGATATCTTGGGAATCTGAAGGGTGCTTGTGGGGGTGGGGAGAGAATATATAGGAGTGAAAGGGCAAAGATGTGGCAAATTCAAAGAGAAAATACTGAACATTGCCAAGAATTTGGAGGACCCATCAAAACTGTAGCGGCAAAAGGGCAGACACAACGTGCAAGTCCAAGTGGGACCTTAGTCACTTTGTTTTACTGATCCTCACAGCTATGGTGGGTTGATGACAAAGGGGGAGGTAACACCACAGGCATTCCAGGCCTCAGCACTATACAGACCCCACGGCGAGGCATAAGGGAAGACCAGGGTTTTAGAAGAGCGGTACAAGCCTGCTCTTCTCTGAATTTTGGTACAGAATGTAGTTTTGGTGGAGAAAGTGCAGGAGACGAGGCTCGAGTCCAGAATGCAGGTTTGGTGCAGTGCCAGGCCCTTCCAGGCAAGCGGAGAGAAGATGAAACGCCTCACTCTTCTGATTAGTGGGAGCCCTGCAGCAGGCGAAATAGCTGCCCTATTCACTGACGAGTGGCCCCACATAAGGCCAACTTATTAGGGGTGGGTAGGGAAGGGAAAGGCCGTAAAAGTGGACTCGAGTCATCTACTGGAATCTGGCTTTTCACATACAGAAATGGAATCTGCCACTTCCTCACAAGGACCAAATGAAGTTACCCGATGGGAGCTCAAGGCAAGCAGCTCAGTTAGGAAGTAGGGAGCAGACTGGACAAGGAGCACAGGCTCCAGCCTTTCCCGACATGTAGTTACACAGACACGTATTGCAAAAGGCACCATCTCAGAGTAACCCCACAGACCCCACTCACTCAGATCTTTCCCATGAAATGCCGTACATTTGACCGTGTGCTACGCTGCTTTGAATGTTGCAGGCTAATGGGAAGAACCAGGGTCCAAAGTGCCCAACTGACAATTGCAGGAGCTCAATGGGCAAGACAGACCCACCTACTCCTACAGGGGAATCCCTGCTCTGTGCTCCTGAGAAAGGCAAAATCCACCTCCTTTCCCCAGATTCCTGCTAATCTAGGGGAGGATGGGAGAGTTTCCTCACAAGCCATTTTGTGAGGTGCATTAGAATTGGCCACACCAGAGTACGCCATTGGCCCACTGAGTCTGGTATCTGGCCTTCATCTTGGACCTGGTGCTTCAGAGGAAGGTGAAAACCCTCACGGAGGCAGACATGCTGAGCGGTCCAGAGGAGAGACATTGCTCCCAGGACTCCCAGCACATCGTCTGCCTCACATCCCTGGGTTCTGAGACTTGTACGTCAGTATTTCAGCAGCTAGTCTTTGGGGATCCAGCAGCTGAGGGAAACGGCTCATCACAGCATCTACTAAATGGGGGTGGAATATGCCACAGAGTTTCACGTGCACATTCGCTCGCTCTTCTGCAAAGCGGTCCGGCAGGGCCCACTGGCAGTGGTCACTGTACGCTGGCCCTGGGGCTCTTGGCAATGGGTGAGGGTCTCTAATGTTGCTAGGTCGTGTTGGTGTGGGAGGCATTTGGTATGGCTCAGACCAGTATTCACGAAGATGATGTGCTGGGGTGTTATACTCATTGGGAATGCTATAATGCCCAGGTCCCGCTGGATGTACAGGCACTCCATAGCCTGGGAAAGACTGAGAAGACCTTGTGTGAGAGTTCTCAGCACTATATGGCAAGTAGCTAGTAACAGAGACCGATTTGCGAGAGCCGTGCTTATAGTGGCCAAGGGTGTCCTGCTCTACACTAGGAGAGTGCTGGTAGACAGGTCTCTGTCTGCTGCAGGTACAGACTGCCATCTGTTCGGGGTGGGAATGCTCACAGTGACTGGTAGATCTGCAAGGCCACATCTCAGACATTTGGTTCTCAAGGGATCCAATGCCTGAGTCAAGATGCTCCTGAGAGATGTAAGGGAGAGAGTCCATATGGGGAGAAGGAGGAGGGTGCTGGTACCAGTCAGACGATCGATAGCTGCCATTGTTAGAGGGGACACTGCCCAAGGCACAACCCCCCTGGATTAGGAGGGGACTGTCGCTAGGTTTTGCTTTTGGGGCTGAGCTTTTCCTCTCCATGGAGACCTTCTGCCCAGAGCCTTTGTCGCTGTCTGCGGACACAGAGCAGAGGAGCTCTGCCTGGGAAGGTCTCCTGCTCTTTTTCTCCTCTTTGGCAGCGCTGGTGGGGCTTCTGGTTGGGGACAGCCTTGCATTGGCCCGTAGTTCATCAGCTACAGAGCGCTGTGGCTGGTTGATCCTTTCAGGGTGATAGAATTTACACTTAATCCCATAAGTGCATTTCTTCCCTGCAAGGAAAAGGCAGAACATAGGGTGACCTGCTGCAATTCACCAAGTGTGTACAGTTTACTCTGTACAGACACCGCTGCCCTCAAGCCTCTGAGGCTAGTCTTACCGTAAGGGCACTGCTGTTTCTTGTGTTCTGGCACCAAAGGTTTCTTTCTCAGGAAGTTCTCCAAGCTGGGGCCATGCCGCCCTAAGGGGTCATCTGGAGGCATAAACCTAAAGGAAGATAATAAGCATCAGTCAGGAGCAACCACTTTCCTGGGCCAAGGTTTCAGTCTCTCAGCTGCACGAGGATTAAAAATTACCCACACCTGCGAACCCCGCCCTGTGCCAGCCAAGAGACAAGCCCTGGCATGGCCACAGGAGTCAGTGATTCAGACAATTCCTCCAGCCCCAACAGGGGGTCGTCCCTTGGAAGAAAAGTTTCCCCTTTAATCCTCTCAGTGACCCATGGCAGACTGACCTGTTCATTGGCCATACAGAGAAGGGCTGCTGCCCATCAGTACTTTGCAAGTAAACTAGAGAAGGATTTGATTGAGATTGTTGCAAGAGGCCTCTTGCCCCAGGAGCAGAGCAGGCTGCCTCCCACGCATTGCTGGTCACGTCAATCCTGTGCTCTGCTGTCGGCACGCAGGGCCAGCTGATCGTTTCCCCGTTCGTAACGCAGAGGAAGCCAATGCTCTGTACCAGTGCCAGGCCCGCTCAGGAATGTCAGCAGGGAGGAGCTTCTGGCTCCAAGCAAGCCAAGTGCAGTCAGAGCCACTCTTAGCCTTTTCTTTGTGCCCTCCCTGTGACTTGCTGCAGACTGGGAGGAGCTGTTCCATCTACGAAGCACTGAGTCACTTCCTCTCAAATACCTTAAGTCATTTGCTTTACTCTGTGTTTGACACTCACCTTTCCAGCCCTCACAGGTCATCTCCTCCTAACACTGAGATGCCACTGACCTTCTATTAAACAATGGTCACTTAAAACTGCTGTATTGTTTTTAAGCGCCTGGGGAACGGGAACGTACTTGTCGTTAACAAAGGAATACATCAGCAAGCGCTCCTCAATGAACTTCTTCCATTCCGGACGCTCATTCTGCAGGTCACGGTAAGTGTCGTTGGAAACCACGATGCCATCAGACTCGTATGCCAGTTTCACAATGAAGCGATCATCATAACAGACAACGCGTTTGCCTCCAACCCGCCTGGAAGGAGTGAAGACCAGAATTTTCTTCTTTTCAAGGTCACGGAGAATGTGCTGGTCTGGAACAAACAACCATGAAAACATGGCATAAACACACACAAGCCCATACAGCCTGGTATCATTTCCAGGCAACAGATGCCAAGAAAGTAAAGTGTAATGTTTACAGGAAAAAAATAACTAGCTAGGAGCATGCAGAGTCCAGCCAGTTCCAAAGGGGCACAGCGTCAGGCTTTGACATTTCAGTTACTCTGTGTCCTGCGCAGACTGCTACTGTTAAAATCTTTCCAATTTTTAGGAAGTTTTTCAATTTCCCCACCCAGCATCCCTCTCATGGGCACTGAACCAAACTAAATTTAACACAGACCAAGACTGTCTTCTGGCTAAGGGGCTGGACTGGGACATCTCAAACCTCAGTTGCTTGGAAACTCAGAACAGCAATTATCACCATCTGGACCCATCTGAATAGATCCCCATCCTGCTATATTCTACCAAGCTCCTTGTCGGTTAACATTTCATACAGGTGTGCTGTATGGCCATTTACAAGAGGAAAAAATGAATTCTGGAAATAAAAGGTAACCCACCAAGTGAGTAAACCTCAGGAATAAGGAAGCATTTTGGAATAAAGTTAATTATGTTCTTTGAACTCAGCTACCTTATCTGAGCAAGAACTTGCTTAGAGGAGAGGTTAGGGACTTGAAATCTCACTGGTCAGAAGCTTGGTGAAGTTTCTAGTGCTCTTATTTTCCATTCACTACCTAGGAGCTTACTGGCCAAAAGGACCTTGGCAGGCTTATTAACATGCGACAATTGGAAGCTTTAGAGATTTAGTTTTGGCTTTAGAGTTCCACACCTGTGATGGGCACATCTGGTCTTGGCTGTTCTTTTCTCCAGGATGGCACAAAGACTGTGATATCTAGGTGTCCTCTGTCCCAAAACCAGTGAACGGCTAGCAGGATACCTCGGCAGGAGAACACTTCTTTATTTCCATGGCTGCATTAAAGAGGATTGAAGAGGACCTTGTTTTCAATATTCAGATACAATGTACTTTTGCATATTCAGACAGCACACGAGTCAGACAGTCCAATACTAAGCAAGTAGAGCCAGTGTTTTGACATCTTTTCAAGGTGGTACTTTTGTAGACCCGGTATCCTGTTACTCTACAGCTGCTGAATTTGTACATTTATTGCAATACATTAAAGAGGCTGAGGGCACTAGTAGTTCTGTCTTAAGCTATTCTAAAGCTGCAATACCCACAAATCACCCACAACTTTCATCAATTTTTAGCACCTCTGAAATCGGGGCCCACTTGTTTACAATTAGGCACTCAAATCTATATTTAGACTCCCAAGTTACATTTCAGTTTTGCTGGCATAGCTATATCAGAGGTGGGAGGGGAGAGAAGAAAGAAGAGGGAAATCACACCCATAGCCAACAGAGCGCTACTGGCAAAACCTCCTAATGTAAATGCAGTTCTGCTGGCAGAAAAACGTCCGTTTGCAGTATAGCTTCATTTTGTTTGGAGAACTGGGGTAAGCAAGCGATACCAACAAAAGGACTCTTGCCACTACAACTTCGTTCAGACTAGAAGGGGTCGCCAATATAGCTATATTGGGCAAACGGTTGTAGTATAGACCAGTCTTCTTTTTCCCTTTGCTTTACTTCATACCAAAAATGTGTTACCCATCTTTACAGATGATCTTTGTTGAAGGACAGAGCCTCTCCTCATTATACAGAGCCCAGTACGTGGAGAGACTACCTGGGACTGCACTGTGTTTGTGGAATGGCAGCTTCAAACCTGAAAGCCCCTAACAAATTCTGTATATCCAGCTGGCCTGTTAAAGACAATCAAGAGAAGGAAAAATTCTACCAGAAGAAAAGGGCTATCACAAGTATCAGAGGTTAGGTGCTAGTACAACACAATCCTTCCTACTGAATGGTCAATTAAGTCAGATCAATAAGTCTCTGGAGAGTTTATATATAACAAATGGCTGGTAATCATTTCTTTGCAGGTTCCAGTATTCACAATGTTATCAGTGCTTATGTTGCACATTAACTAGAAATATTATCAACTGTTTCCAAGTTACTAGTTTCACAGTAGTGACGGATCAGGGCTGTAGGTGGTATTTACTTCAGGGTGACTTTCAGAGACCATGCGTGTTGCACTGAAGAGTATGAAGGGGGAGTCACTCTTCAAGAGAATCAATTTCCACTCACTACCCACTTAAACAAAAATTCATATTACATTTCTAAAAATATTAATATCCACAATGCAAAATAATTAGATTATGGTCCATGCAAACTCAAGAATCCTTCAGACTTCAACGAACTTGCTTTATGTTTAAGCAACCCTCCCTTCAGTAGGTAAAAGATTCTCTGGAAGACTATGTTCAGAGTCAAGTATTTTTGAAACAAATAAGAACTACATTAAAGTGCATTACCAAGGTAACAAAGAAATGCAGCAGCATATTAGCATACAAAGAGCCTTGTCTCCTATCTCTTGGATGATGGACAACTGACTACCCTTGAACCTAGTTCATTTTGTTACACAGACTCATGTATTCTAACTGGCCAGCTTCAATCAGGTCATCTTGTGATCCACTATCATAAATACAGTCCGTGATCTGGGGCTCAGATACCCAAAGAAAACACATGAAAGGCAACTGCTCATGTTGGTGTTTTCTGAAGAGCATTCATGTCATATCACTTTTCACAAGAACAGGGTTGTAACTCTTGTATCCTTGCCAAATTCTAATTTAGGTAATTACATGGTGCCTACTTAAGTTCCCTTGCAGTTTCAGAGAACAAGATTTGTTTCCTGTCCTAAACCATAGTGTAATGTTAACATGTGCCAATAAAGAAATGTCACAGTTCATGTCAGAGGCAGCTGCATTTCACTGATTAAGATATTCCTGGTTCAAAACTGCTTGGGGAGCCTTCATAACAAAAGATGCTATATAAATGTAAGATAACACAAACAGGATTAGTATTATCTGTGAGTATTGCCTACAAGTCTTATCACAATTTTTAAAGGTGAAAGTTCTTATGTGGGAAAAGCAATGGGCGCCTAGTCAGGAAAAATCTGCTTATTTATACCACCACAAGAGGTTCAGAATGGCTTATGACAATACAAAGGTACACAGATCACAAGAACAACGAGGAGTCTGGTGGCACCTTAAAGACTAACAGATTTATTTGGGCATAAGCTTTTGTGGGTAAAAAAAACCACTTCTTCAGATGCATGGAGTGAAAATTAGAGATGCAGGCATAAATATACTGACACATGGAGAAGGGCGTTAGCTTACAAGTGGAGAACCAGTTTTGACAGGGCCAATTCAATCAGGGTGTATGTGGTCCGCTCCCAATAACTGATGAGGAGCTGTCAATACCAAGAGGGGGAAAATTGCTTTTGTAGTGAGCCAAGGCCCATACCATATTAAGTCATTCTGCAGTCTTAGAGACTGATCTGGCAAACTCTTGGCCAACCAGAGTAATGAGTAATCTCATTGTCTCCTCACCTTTAGGCAGCTCTACATAGTCAGTCAGCGTTTGCAGCGTGGAGGCATAAAGCAGGTACAGTATAATTAAATGAAGTCCAAGATAACTGGAAAAAGCTGAAGCACAGACATGAGAGGGGGCATCTTTTTGGGGGCATGTGGGTGTAAAAACATCCCCCATAAAACATACAGAAGTAAATGCTCTGTGGAAAAAGCTCTGAACACAACTGTCCTTATATTAGCCATTGCATGCTATATTCCTGAACCCTGCTCTTGAGTTCTTTGGGGAACGTCGGCAGAAGTGCCTACATTCAAAGAGACTATTTGTTTCTCTGCAAAACAGTTAAATGCCAGAAACCTTTACATCAACGTGAGCAATATATAGGGTGACAAATACCAAAGGCACTAGGGTTTTGGCCTCTGGAGCCTCTTGTTATGGTCTTCTGAAGTAAAAGCAGAGGGCTTGTTATCTAAATTCTTAGCTTTTTTGTGAGTAAAGTGGAAAAAGGCACCTATGTTCTTTTCCCAATAATAGATTTTTAAAAATGGCATGTAGCTCCATAGGGCTCCTATTACAAGCCTAAACATGGTATTTTGTGGTTTTTGCCAGTTTAGTCGCTTTGATGCAGTAAGAGTGATTTTTTTTTTAAGTCCCTATGAATTTGCATGAAAAACCCCAACACATGGAGCAGCCACTTTCTAAATGAAATAACGTAGGCATGTTTTTTTCCCACCCTCCTCTACAGCAACAAAACAACTTCTACTTTACCTTTCAGAATACAGTAGAACACCAGAGTTACAAACTGACCAATCAACCACACACCTCATTTGGAACTGTAAGTATGCAATCAGGCAGCAGAGACGAAAAAAAAAGCAAATACAGTACAGTATTGTGTAAACTATTAAAAAATTAAAGGGAAAGCAGCATTTTTCTTCTACATAGTAAAGTTTCAAAGCTGTATTAAGTCAATGTTCAGTTGTAAACTTTTGAAAGAACCACCCTAATGTTTTATTCAGCGTTATGAACAACCTCTATTTCTGAGGTATTCGTAACTCTGAGGTTCTATTGTAGAAGGGTTTAAAGAAACCCAACACCATCTAAAGTTCACTTCCTCACTGAGCCAAACTCCAGCCTAGAAATAATTTTTTAAAGCTCATGAAACAGAGAATATATTATAATACAACTGAAGACATGCTCAGATACTCCAGTGATGGGAGCCAAATGAATACCTGACCGGGCAGAACTTTCACTGCTGCGGGACCAAGAATTACTACTTTCTCCTTCAGCTCCCAGCTCCAGGGTATTTTACAGATTATAGAACCATCATCATTTGAATTGGTTCTACATGGACACAGATTTGAAATGTTATTTCTATATTATTGTTATATGGAATTCTCTAGTTTAATCAAAATGGGTCCTTCATTCTGTAGGAAATAAAAAGAGAGCCAAGCTAGGGGAGCACCTTCTGTTTGTGTAGCTCGAAAGCTTGCGTTTCTCACTGAGCTCTCCTTCAGGTCTGGGAAAGATACCCAGAGCATCCCAGCTACATACAAGATGGTACAAAAGGTTTAGCATAAGGGGCTAACATATTTAAGAGACTATTCAAGGTGAAGTGAGCAATTAACAGTAGTAGGACAAGGAAGGGTCAGCGGGTTATCGATTGTTATAATGAGCCATAAATCCAGAATCTTTACTGAGTCCATGATTTTTAGTGTCTAGCAGCCTTATGACTTTAAACTCCCAGGCTTGTCTTTTGACGGTGTTGTGCAGGTTTCCTTCGAGGACGAGGGCTGAGAGGTCAGATATGGAGTCATCGTTTTGTGAAGAATGCTCCATCCATGGGTGATGGGGTGTTTTTGTCTTATTTTTCTGAGACATTTCATTCGAGAGAATAGTGATTGTGTGGTTTGACCCACATAGTTATTGGGCCACATGAACAACAAGGAGTCTGGTGGCACCTTAAAGACTAACAGATTTATTTGGGCATAAGCTTTCGTGAGTAAAAACCTCACTTCTTCGGATGCATAGCATGCTATGAGGTTTTTACTCACGAAAGCTTATGCCCAAATAAATCTGTTAGTCTTTAAGGTGCCACCAGACTCCTTGTTGTTTTTGTAGATACAGACTAACACGGCTACCCCCTGATATTGGGCCACATGGTGCACTGGATGAGGTACACCACATGTGATAGGCACCTGTGGGACCCACGGATCTTGAAAGGTATGTTGGGGGAGGGTCCTAGGACTGCAGAAGTGTTAACATTGTAAGAGACCATTCAAATGGGCAGTTAACACCTTATTCTGAACAATCTGTTCCACCTTGTATTTAACTGCAACGCTCTGGGTATGTCTACACTGCAAAGCAAGCACAGGCTTGAGCCTAACCCCCCTTCCGTCTACATACAAATCGTGTTAATCCAGGGCTCAGATCGAGGATCCCAAGGGGTTGGAGGGTGTGAGTCTGAGTTAAGCCAGGACCCAGGGTTCAAGCCCTATTGCAGATGCAGCCCCACTGGGCTCATGTTCTGGGAGTATGCTACATGTATCCCTCAATCCCACAGGCCAACTTTATTTGCCCTCTTCAGAGTCAAGTTTTCCCACATTGCACCACGAACAAAGGGTTTGAGTGTCCACATTTTGGGAGTGTGCAGGATATGGACTCAGACCCATGCAACGCAGCGTAGATGCCGGAGCCCCAGGTTAGGACCCAGGGTTCAGTAATTCCTAACCTGGAGTTACAAATGAGTGTAGATTTTCAAAGTGTAGATTAACAAACCCAGGGTCTGCTAACTCGAGTTCTACTAACCCTAGGCTTACACTGCAGTGTAGACCTACCCTTTGAGTACCTTTCCCACTGAAGAAGAGCTCTATGCAAGCTCAAAGCTTGTCTTGTTCACCAACAGAAGCTGATCCAATAAAAGATTACCTCACCCATGTTTTGTCTCTAATATCCTTGGACCAACATGGCTACAACTACACTGCAAACAGGAAATTAAAAAAAAAAAAAATTAGTTTTACTGCATGTGTAAGATTTAAGCCACAGACCAATTTGAGACTGTTGCAAGGTTTATTTGGATATGAAGATAAACAGGGGGAACTGAACATCTACCTAGGTTTGTTTTGTTTCTCCCTCCCCCCCCCCCCCATTATTCAAAACAAATGCAGACATTTACTGTACCCCAGGGACAGCACTGCTGCCTGGAAGCTATCTTTAAAACTTCCTTGAGAATGTTTTAAAATAGTAAGCTTCCAAAGTTCAATTACCTTACATCAAGGGCCAGAAGAAACATACCCAAAAAGGAATTTTTACAAAATCAATAGGAGTTGAAAGATACCCAGACATTTACCATCACAGTTCCTGAAAGATTAAATGAAAAACATGCATTCAGGTTTCTGGAGTCCCAGCTAACAAGTCAGAGTCCGTAATGAAAATGGCCAAATGGGCTGATCTGATTTGGCAACTACAGAGAAATTCCCTTAGAAGGAAGTAGAAGCTAATTTCCACTGAGATTTGCATATGGGGTTGAGAGCTGTACACAGAGGCCTGCTGCTCATTGTGCAAGTAAATCAGCAGGGAACATCATACACCATGAATACAGGAAGTTTCAGAATGGAATTCCCCTCCTGGTAAACGGCTTTAAAAAAACCCACACCAGTCAACGGATTGCTTTGCAAACATTAAACTTTGTTCCAGCTACAGTATTACTACATCTTTATAGGAATCAGAGGAGAAAGGTTCTTCCTTTAAATGGCCCCTAAAGATCAAGTGTTATAAGTACAGAAAGAGAAACCAAGACATACATTTCCAGAGGGACATATTCTGTCCTGACAAGTTCTCTCAACTATATCATAACAAATATTTAGAAGAACAGCATCAAACAGTATTTGCTTTGGAACCTTTCACCCTAAAGTTTAGTCATAACATGTGGCATGTTTCTAATGGGGGGGGGGGAGGGGGGAAGCAAGCATTGGTTAATGCAACAATGCAGGCATAAACCTGGATATGTAAATCAACTACTCCCCTGAAGAGGAGGCAACTACAGGCATGATACTGGAAAAAAAACAAACCACCAAATCATACTTATGCTGGATGCCTCACCCCCTGCAATGTGTTTCAACTCCTCCTTCCTCAACACAGCACCAGAGGGGTTGGGCCTTTGGCATTAGGGAGGTCAAGAAATCCCACTAACTCTGAAATGGACAAGTGGGCCAATTCTTCTCTGCAGTTATTTCGTGTAATACGATACAAGTGCTGAACAGATCTATTTCGCCACAGTCCCAAATCAAGGAGACTAGTCACCGCACACCTGGTCTGCCCGTGACCACATCTGCCATGCACTCGCCTTTGCCTGAGGTGGCTTGATGGAAGAGCATCCGGGGTAAGAGCCTAATACTTTGTCTGCATGAACTAATAAATTCAGAGTTAAAGGTTTCCCCAATAAAATTAACACTACCCACTAGCACATCTCTTAAAATAAGGTCTTTTCTCCCATTAACACACTATGCTGGGAAATGCAGCTTTGTTGGAGAAACAATTATTAATGGAAAGGGGCCAATCTCTCTCCTACACACACTTCCAGGTTAAGTCCACTGGCTCCAAGTCTGGTAGGTCAGCGTGCACATCAGAGCACAAACACAATATTTCCTGATCATACTGGCCAAGTTGGGCCTTGGCTCTCAGATCTGTTATACGGTCAGGAGATAGGGTGTTCCCCTTCCTTTCTCATACAGTCTTACTCAGCCATAAGACCAATCATTACTTGGGTGGGGGGATGGGGGGGGGGAACCACACCTGTAAGGCAGTCTCCATAAAGGACTTTCTTCTGCCCTGGGTAAATCTTCTAGAGTAGCTCTGTGTGCACTGGCATGTAGTTTCTCATTACCAGAGAGATTAAGACAATCAAATATAAACTGAAGGAAACTTGTATTTGAATTGAAGTGGCAGAATCAGATTTGAAGTCTGAGTGGATTATCCTCTGGCCAACTGGTTCCACAGGACTTGATTTTTTTTTTTTTTTAAATCTAGAGGTAAGTATACTGTATGGTCAAAAAGAGTTCACTAAAGGGGAGCCTTCCTCATATCCTCCCACTTCTCCCCCCAAAAATCCACTTTACCATTCTTAGGGGGCAAAACGAGGCTGAAAACTTTTAATCCAGCCTGGGCCAGAGCTGAATCTGTCCAATACACATGGTACCCCAGATCTCTTGATCAGATTGTCGATAAAAAGAGGGCAAGCTCTCGCAACAGACTGTATGAGAGATCTGCAGATGAGTCATCTTGCCTCCATATTCACAGCTGTCAATGATGCTGCAGAACTGGGGCACCCCTATCATTCTAAACTGGAAATCTATCCCTCTTTTCCTCCACCCAACCTGCAGATCTGCCGTGAGATTTAACCAAAATGTTGTGGAAACTAGACCTGAGATGCCGCTTTACTCAAAGCTACAGCCTCTTCTAATTAACCCTGAAAAAATTATTTGTTGAGCAACTTCCTGATTTTGGAGTTTACGCACAGTAATTAGGTAACAGGACTACACATCAGGGATTTCACTTCTGCTTGCTAGTTTAGACAAGAACTTTAGCGTTTCATATGAACCAAGTCTGAAATTCCCAGTGGGCACAAAAGTCCCCATCATTCACACCCTGGTGGGAAGTCATGGCAGAGAAACCAAGGACTGGATGGGCCATTAAGACAGACTGAACCTCACATTTGTAGATGTTGCCCTTCCAGGTGGGGGAATGAGACATGTTGGTGAGACTGTTCTATCAAAGCCCAACCTGGCCTCACGTTTGTGGAGGACTTGGAGGGCTCCAGAGATTTTAACCTGGTATCTTTCACAAGCACCAAATTCCCCCAAACCAAAAAACCTTAAGAAATGTAAATAAATTAATTTTAGCAAGCTGGCATCAGATTAAATTATAAAGTAAAGACACTTCTCCCACTTAAGGGGACCAACATACCTCATTGCCACATTGCTTCCATCAATAACAATGGGTTTTAAGTTATTGCCTTCCTTCTCCTCCAACGGTGGCACAAGTGCAGGCGTTTTGTTGGTAAGTCCCCCACGAGGTACCAATGGGGCTTCTACGGCCTCCTCTGAGGGGTCGGTAGTCTCTCTGTCAGTAGCTGCAGCACCATGCTTCACAAGCTCCCCAAGGACCGTATTGGTGTCAGCATTTAAGCCCAGTTTTTGGAGGACGATATAGATCTCTTCTGATGAGTAGCCCAGTTTGCGGAAGAAGTCCACTTTCATTTGCATCTCAACACTGTTCATGAGGTCCTGCTCCGAAATCCTGAGCCTTTCCTGTGCTGCCCGGGGTACCACATCCACCATGCTGAGCGGCTCACACTCTGTTGGGTTCTGGCCCTTGCCAGGAAGCACACAGTTCAAGTTGAGGTGACCGTTTTCAGATGTATCTCTGGAGCTCATCCTTTTGTCAACCTGAGTAACTTAATGTTTGTCAACTGAAAGCATCTCACTCCAGCTGGGAAAACCCAGAGCAGAAGGAATACTGTCCAAGTTCATAATTTTCCTCAGGCAAGTTCTGTTTTTCATTCACACCCAGTATCTGTGAATCAATATAGTGATCGTTAACTCCTAAAGACTTGATCTAAAATAAAGGAAATGCGGGAACTGTTTTCACATTAACATGCTTCAAATTCTTCTCTGTGGCTCAGATATTCAAGAACTCTGGAAATCCTTTTATTGATACTTCATGTTTATGTTTCCAAGGCACATCAGAAGAATTGAGAAATCTTTAGAAATCCCACCCCCTACACATTGTTAACGTGCAGACTGTTTGCACTCAATTTAATTCAGTGTTTGTCAAAATAGGGTATCACCTTCCTATAGCACATCAGATAGACTTGTTAAAATGGTCACGTTTCTCATGGCTTTTGTAATAAGGATCCTGGGATGTGCAACCTCACTCTTAGGACATAAATAGCACTTTTCACCTTCAAAGTGCCCTACAAATGTTAACTGATTAAGCCCCACAAACATCCCTGTGAGGCAGGGTCAGTTATTAATCCTTGTACAGATGGGAAAACTGAGACTAAGGCTAAGCAGTTTGTGCAGAGTCATGGAGCAAGAGGGTCAATGACAGATATGGAATTGGGACGCAGATTCCTGGTCCTGTGCTCAGACCATGAACCGCCTTGTCTGTTTCCCACCCTTCAAATGGGGGGCACACCGACAGCCCCTTGGCTACCATGACGTGAGCTAAAACGTAGCCTATGAGTAACAGAGTAGCAGGATAGAGCACCTGTGCTCAACTGTGACCTCAAGCTTTTGTAAAAAGATTTCATTTCCACCTACTCTCAGATTCTTGTTTCAGGTCTGGGCATTCCTACTTCACAGACAGAAATGCAGGAAACAAACACAGGGTACACACCGATCGCCTTCCGGGCGTCTAACAGAAACCCCGTGGGGCTGCCATTCGCCCTGCCAGCCCAGTCCAGCGAACAGGGCACTGGCCCAGGAAACCTGGGTTTTATTCTCCCTCTGCCAGGGACCTGGTGTGACCTTGAGCAAGTCACTTCCCCTCCAGCCTCTGCTGCTCCTCGCACCCTGGGTCTGGGAGGGAAAGAAAAGAGAGCTCCTTCTCGGGCCCCCTTGCCTGCCCCCCAAGCCCAGCAGTGAACGGGGGGAAAAGGGGGAGATAGCCCCTGCTCGGGCCCCCTTACCTGCCCCCCAAGCCCAGCAGTGAACGGGGGGAAAAGGGGGAGATA
Source organism: Malaclemys terrapin pileata (assembly GCF_027887155.1). NCBI lineage: Eukaryota > Metazoa > Chordata > Testudines > Emydidae > Malaclemys > Malaclemys terrapin. The sequence continues at coordinate 18,657,986 of NC_071526.1, read as the reverse complement.
GCCCCTGCTCGGGCCCCCTTACCTGCCCCCCTGGCCCGGCAGTGAACGGGGGGAAAAGGGGGAGAAGAGAGATAGCCCCTGTTCTGGCCCCCTTACCTGCCCCCCTGGCTCGGCAGCGAACGGGGGGGGGGGGGGAAGAAGAAGAGAAGCGAAGAGTTAAAGCCCCCGGCCGGCCGCGAATGGGGGCCGGCCCCCCAACCTGCCCTCCCGGCCGCGAATATGGGGGTTAAAGCCCCCCCCGCGCCGCGAATGGGGGAGTTAAGCCCCGGCCCCCCGGCCGCGCCCCCCAGGTCCCCCCGCCGCTTGGGGGCCCGGGGCCCAGCCCCATGGCCGGCCCGACTCACCGGCCTGTGCGCGGCGCGCCGCGGAGGGTCCATGGGCGGCGGGGCCGGGCGCGCTGGGCCGGGGCCGCCGCTTTATACCTGGGCCGGGCCCGGCAGGTGGCAACGCGGAAGCGGGGCGGGGAGGAGCCGCGGCCATTTCCTCATCCGCCGCGCCCGGCCTCGCAGGGCCCGCCCCGCGCCCGCCCTCCTTCCCCCGGGCCGGGAGCCGCCAGCGCCGCCGGGTGCGGGGCAGGCCCCGGGGCCAGGAGCCCCCGCTCCTCACTCGGGGCCGGGGTGCAGGAGCCCCCCCTCTCCCACACGTTGGGGGACACCTTGGGGTGCAGGAGCCCCCCTTCCCCCACACGTTGGGGGACACCTTGGGGTGCAGGAGCCCCCCTTCTTCCCACACGTTGGGGGACACCTTGGGGCGGGGTGCAGGAGCCCCCCTTCCCCCAGACACAGGGGGGCGGGGTACATGACACCCCTTCCCCAGACACATTGAAATGGGGTGGGGGTGCAGGGACCCGCTTACCCCCCACACTGGGGCAGGCTAAGGGGCTCCTCTCCGCTCCTCCCCTTGTGTTTTAGGGCTGAGCTGTGACCGGCAGCCAGGTGCTGGGTGGCCCCAAAGGGCCCCTCCATGGGCCGCGAGGGGCAGAGGTGCTGGAACTAGGGGGGCTCCTGCACCCCCCGGTGTGAAGTGGTTTCCAGCATACACAGGGTTCACAGTTTGGTTCAATGGCACTCAGCCCCCACTATACAAATTGTCCCAGCCCCCCTGGCGAGGGGGGAACCCTGCTAACCCCACAGCCTTGGCCCAGTCACTCACTGGCTGGCCCCGTTCTCCCCAGAATGGGTCATGGCTCCTTGTACTGACAGCTGCTGTGATTTGATTTATTTCTCTCCCCTATTTGGGGTGTATCTTAAAACCCCTGCCCTAGGGAGATGTGCACCTGAGAGCGCCATTTACATGCGCAAGGGATGTTTCTAGCTCTCTCGATCGCAGAGAAGAGCATGGAAATGTGACCCACGTGCACCTCAAAGGCTCTGACACCAGCAGGCCAAGTAATAGGATAACCCCCCAGCATTAGTACTTTTGAAAGTCTCCGGAGTTTAGGTGAGTCTCATCATTTTTGAATACTTGGAGTTGGTAACACAGAAAATCTCAGGAACTAAAGTGAGTGAAGCTGTGGGGCTCCAGGCCTTGCGAAGGCAGCCGACTACATCAGGTGCCTCATTTTAGGTTGCTACATTTGCTGGAGAGGGGCAGGGAGCAGCATTTTCAAATCAGACAGCTGGATCTTCCTGGTGTTATGTGATCTTCCACAGGTATTTTTCCAGCAACCTGTGCAGATTGAAATCCTAAAGCTACATGGACCCATCTGTTGCTTTGGCATGTTTTCTTCTGCGGCTCCTACATTAGACTTCCTTTTGCTCCATCACAAATTCCTTGTTCTTCATCTATAGTTTAGTGGTCATTACTTCAGGGTATTTGAGTTTTTCAGCCCATTTTCTAGGTGGTGGTGTCTCCACATCTGAGATCGCTCAAATGCTTTACATTTCTCTGCTGCCTCTCCTTTCCAGCCCATTTTTCTACATTTTTGTGGGGTGGTTGTGTTCTTCCTCTCAGACACTTGAGTCTCTTTAAAGTTTTCACGTTTCCATACTATGGCACAGGTTGGTATGGAAGCCACTGACTACAATTTACCCTGCTGAGCTGGTACTATTACTTCTATAGAGTATGATGCAGCCAGCTAAGGAAAACTACAGTTATGACAGAAGCATTTTAGACATGTCCAAGACCAAATGGTTCAGTTCCACAAGAAGTTCATTTAGAAATCACAGCAAATGTGAGAAAGGAGGCAATTCCATGTCCTATATCCATCCTTGATAGTTCATGAAATTCCGTTTTAGTGATAATAAAAAGCCAATGTTTTGCAAAATAAGTGCACAATGTTCTTTAGATTCGTTTGTTGCATTTTAAAATTTGCATTAGTAATTAATTTATTTTTAGATTTTTGATGTGTGCTATACAAGTATGTGATTTTTGGAGGGTGGAAAGAAGGGAGTATGAACTATTGTTTAAGAAAGAGAGTCAGTATCATATTTGCTTGATATTTTCCCCTTTCATTGCCTTGGTCTCTTTCCAAAGGTACTTATTTGTAGAATAATCGCAGTTGATGAAGAAACCGGTCTTTTCTTAAAGCACCTGGTTTTTATGCAAATTATTTTACAATAAGGAAGATTTGACTCAACAACAAGTGTACTCATTAGCCAGAGTAACTCTTCTTCCTGGTGTCCTTTAAGGACAGCCTTTGCTCTAGATCAGGAGTTGGCAACCTTTCAGAAGTGGTGTGCTGAGTCTTCATTTATTCATTCTAATTTAAGGTTTTGCGTGCCAGTAATACATTTTAACGTTTTTAGAAGGTCTCTTTCTATAAGTCTATAATATATAACAAAACTATTGTTGTATGTAAAGTAAATAAGGTTTTAAAAATGTTTAAGAAGCTTCATTTAAAATTAAATTAAAATGCAGAGCCAGGTGGCCAGGACCCGGGCAGTGTGAGTGCCACTGAAAATCAGCTTGATTGCCATAGATTGCCTACCCCTGCTCTAGATTTTGTTGTCCGGATGCTGTTACTGTTTAACTGGATGCTATTGTTAGGTGGGGCTAGAAACAGCAAAAGCCACTGCTGACAATTTAGAAGGGAAATTCGGTAGGGTTGTGTAGCCAATGATTTTAGTACCTGCGGTGGTATAAAACCACATTACAAAATTCCCTTTAAATAAAATAAAAGGTCACAGCTGAGAAAACCCTTTTGTCTGGTAATTCTCAGACATGTGGCCAGTTGGTAACATTCTGAGTTTAATAATTTAGAGATAAATTTTAAGAACTGCTGCAGGCCTGGCCATTTCCCCTCCCTGGTGCAAGTTGCAAATTAGAGCACGTATTATTACTGTTTATCAAAGTACCCAAAAGTTTGCTAGGCACCTCCCAAAATAAAGAGGACATGCCTTTTTTTTCTGGCCTTCTTTATGTATAATAAAAATGAAAAAACATTAAAGTCATTTTTTTCCCCTCTGTGTAGGTAAACGTTAGCGCTTATTGCATAGAACTGGGCCGTGCAGCAGCTGGTTCAGACTGTACCCTAAGGAAACTGGCCAAACAGCACCCCCTGCTGGCAAGCAGGGGGAAGAACAGGCTGAGAGTGCTGTGCATGGTTTGCTTTTCTGTTTTTGTTTTTTTCAACTATATGGATTTCACAAACTTCCCAGAGTTAGATGATAAATAAACAGAGGGAGAGAGAAATTAAAAGAGGGCAAAGCTGTTTCTTTTGTGAGATTTGATACAAGACAGGGTAGATAAAAATCAATGATTTTTTAAAAAAAAAATAAAAAATTGGATTTTTTTAATATTCTTTTTGAGGAAAAAACCTATCTAAAGATAGTTTAATTAAGATACATTATAGCTCAAAGATATCTCATCATGGAATAGGGATTATAAATTCTAGTTCTATAGTATGAGAAAATATATTCATGTAATCTTTAAGAAAAGTATTGTAAATGAGTTCCAATAGTTCATGGATTAGGGACCCAACCTTATGGGGATCAAGGGGCTTTTGAATAGATTATTTAGGTTAATCTTTCTATCTACCCAATGTGACTCATTGCTCAGTCTAGAAGATACCATCAGAGATGCTTAGTTTTGCAGTTCTCAAACTGTGGCTTTGTGTCTCCAGATGTAACATGCTGGTGTAACGATGCTGGCTTTGGTGGGACACTTCTGAGAGTGCCAATTCAGGACAAATTGCTTAGAGCAGGGCAGTTACAGCCGAAGGCTGGAGTTCCTTTACTATTAAGGCACCAAACCAGCCAAACAGAGAGGACTTTGGTCTCACCCTACTGGCTAACCATAAGTCACACAAGCAATTCCCTTAGACACTCCAGTTTCCCAGTATCACCACCAGTGCCACTCGTTATGGGGATGAATGGTTATGAAAACCAATACCCCAGTAAAAGAAAAAAATGGTTCTCCTGATCCGAAAGGACCCAGGTCAATATACAAATCAGATCTTACCCACAAATCATGCTGTTGCCAATCCTTTAGTATCTAAAATCTAAAGGTTTATTCATAAAAGGAAAAAGATAGAGATGAGAGCTAGAATTGGTTAAATGGAATCAATTACATCCAGTAATGGCAAAGTTCTTGGTTCAGGCTTGTATCAGTGATGGAATAAATTGCAGGTTCAAATCAAGTCTCTGGAGTACATCCACAGCTGGAATGGGTCATTCAGTCCTTTGTTTAGAACTTCAGTTTGTAGCAAAGTCCCTCCAGAGGTCTGAAGCAGGATTGAAGACAAGATGGAGGAGCTGCAGCAGTTCACAAGGTGTATCTGCCTTCTCTCAATGGGTCAGTTGTGTAGCTGATGGTCCTTGGTGGGCCATCAAGCAGGCTAGGCAGTGCTGATGCCAAGCTGTCTGGGGTGTCACCCAGAAGCATAGCACAAGTTTGAAATACAGACAATATAGAGCCAATACTTATACCTTTAAATACAAAAATGATACATGCACCCAGAGAGCATAATCATAACCAGCAAACCATAACATTGTCTTAGACACCTTATTTGACCCCCTTTATACAATCACTGCAGGACCTTGGTTGCAACAATGATCTATATGGTCCCAGTTTGTGTCAATAACATCACAGCTTAACCGCAAAAATGTTTTTAAATAAATAGATAATATGTAGAGGTGAGAAATAACAGACCTCAACTCTATTGTCCCTCTGCAAATTTGTGTACACAGAGTCAATCCCTGACCTCTCTCTAAAAGTGCCAAGTTTCTAAAAGTTCAATGAACAGAAGATTGTTGGGGCGGAATAGATCTAGACAAGGAAAAGAAGTCTGGAGATAAATGTGAGAAGTGAGGGACATATGCTTGTTTTGTTAAAATATTATGTTTGCTGTTGAAGAAAAAAATCCAGAATACTTAACGTTGTTATTTTAGTTAAATAAAACAATTTAAATGTCTGTCTGGTGATGTTCTCCTCCTAATACATCATGGCAAGAAAATTCTCCAAATATTAATGATTAACCTGTTGAATTGGAGATAGTTCACCTCCCAATGACTTCATAAATATCTGCTTCAACTCCCTTTGGTAAATGAAATAACCAAACAATCATTCATTTTCTGATACAGTTGTAAAATTAATCTGAAAAGATTTCAAAATAAATCACTGTTTAAAAATGTATAGTGTGTACCTTCTAAAAATGAAACCTACATCGATCTCTGAGTTGTGAAGAATATGTATTAAGGTTATAACAACCAACAAGAATGCACTTTTATGTAGAAAACCATGATTAAATCGAGTCTTCCTGACTAGTGATTTAAATCAAATCCACCCTGATACAAGATAGAGAGGTGATGAGGCAGCAAGACTGCTCCAGAAGACAAGAGCTGCAAGGGAGAACCTGCAATGCTGAGGTTGTGTGGAGGAAGCTAGTATGGGAGGAGGATGAGAGTCCATGAAGTTGGCTGGTCGGTCATGGATGGTTTTCAAGAGTGAAGCCAATCCTGAAATGACTAGGAAGCCATTGAAAAAATACCAATATTTCAGTGGACCATCTGAACTTACGGCGCTTCACTCAGCTTTGTGTACTCGGCAAACTGGAGACACAGTGGGGATCGGAATGAGCTGACCTGAAGCCTATGGCTGGCCTCAGAAGCGTAGAGAGAGTGGACTGCACACCGCAGCTCTCAGCACCTTGAATTGAAAACGTGGTGAGCCTGAAAAAAGCAACAGCCTCTGAGGTCATGTAGGAGGCAAGGCTGTAACTAAGGTCAGATTGTAAACAAATGGGCTCCGTCTGGATTTATAATGTTACTTTTACCCAATGCAGAATTTAGGTTTATGTATTTTTGCTTCCACACTGGAGTTTATGATCTCTGGAAGCGAGTTTCCTAGAAAACAGCCAGTGTAAGAGGTTTCAGTTCACAGAGCCGGCGCTCTTGACAGAACAGTGATGGCAGCATGCATGCACCTGTTTGTTGGTTCCGGACCAAACAAGAAGAGTTCTCATTTTCCTATCCATGTCCTGGACCTTTTGCAGTAGGGCCTTGTATCCCGGGGAGGCAGAATGCACATTGCTTTGCTGCTGAACAGAGGCACTCTCCCCTCTTCCAGGGTGTGTGTGCACCTCCAGTTGTCATTGAATAAATTGCATCCGGGGCAGTTGCAGGTTAATTAGGGCTAGTTTCTAGTTCCTGTCTTTGCATATTTGCATTCACAAGAAAGGATGTATGGAAATCCCCTCTGCAGAATGCACATGTACAGGCCTTTCCTGATAAGGAGCTTCCTGTGAGTGACGGGGGCTGGGTAGACAAAGCTAGACACCAAACCACGCAGTTTATTAAGATGACTCGACTTTGGATGGCAGCTGTAGCCAGCAGCACATTTCATTCTCTTTTTAACCTCTGGCAATAAAGGAGTAGATTCTGCTTTCCACAAGCACTCTGAGTACCACCTTACTCCCTGAGTAGCCTGAGAGCTCCTTCCAGAGTAGGGTCTTGTCTAGTACTTTCACAAAGTGGAGTTATTATTCCAGAATAAAGTCACTTTTATTCAGAATAGATTGTCCACACAGAGAGCTAGGTCAGAATAGCTATAATAGATTCATAGATTCTAGGACTGGAAGGGTCATCGAGTCCAGTCCCCTGCCCGCATGGCAGGACCAAATACCATCTAGACCATCCCTGATAGACATTTATCTAACCTACTCTTAAATATCTCAAGAGATGGAGATTCCACAACCTCCCTAGGCAATTTATTCCAGTGTTTAACCACCCTGACAGGAACTTTTTCCTAATGTCCAACCTAGACCTCCCTTGCTGCAGTTTAAACCCATTGCTTCTGGTTCTATCCTTAGAGGCTAAGGTGAACAAGTTTTCTCCCTCCTCCTTATGACACCCTTTTAAATACCTGAAAACTGCTATCATGTCCCCTCTCAGTCTTCACTTTTCCAAACTAAACAAACCCAATTCTTTCAGCCTTCCTTCATAGGTCATGTTCTCAAGACCTTTAATCATTCTTGTTGCTCTTCTCTGGACCCTTTCCAATTTCTCCACATCTTTTTTAAAATGCGGTGCCCAGAACTGGACACAATACTCCAGCTGAGGCCTAACCAGAGCAGAGTAGAGTGGAAGAATGACTTCTCGTGTCTTGCTCACAACACACCTGTTAATACATCCCAGAATCCTGTTTGCTTTTTTTGCAACAGCATCACACTGTTGACTCATATTTAGCTTGTGGTCCACTATAACCCCTAGATCCCTTTCTGCCGTACTCCTTCCTAGACAGTCTCTTCCCATTCTGTATGTGTGAAACTGATTTTTCCTTCCTAAGTGGAGCACTTTGCATTTGTCTTTGTTAAACTTCATCCTGTTTACCTCAGCCCATTTCTCCAATTTGTCCAGATCATTTTGAATTATGACCCTGTCCTCCAAAGCAGTTGCAATCCCTCCCAGTTTGGTATCATCCGCAAACTTAATAAGCGTACTTTCTATGCCAATATCTAAGTCGTTGATGAAGATATTGAACAGCGCCGGTCCCAAAACAGACCCCTGCGGTACCCCACTCGTTATGCCTTTCCAGCAGGATTGGGAACCATTAATAACTCTCTGAGTACGGTTATCCAGCCAGTTATGCACCCACCTTATAGTAGCCCCATCTAAATTGTATTTGCCTAGTTTATCGATAAGAATATCATGCGAGACCGTATCAAATGCCTTACTAAAGTCTAGGTATACCACATCCACAGCCTCACCCTTATCCACAAGGCTCGTTATCCTATCAAAGAAAGCTATCAGATTGGTTTGACATGATTTGTTCTTCACAAATCCATGCTGGCTGTTCCCTATCACCTTATCACCTTCCAAGTGTTTGCAGATGATTTCCTTAATTACTTGCTCCATTATCTTCCCTGGCACAGAAGTTAAACTAACTGGTCTGTAGTTTCCTGGGTTGTTTTTATTTCCCTTTTTATAGATGGGCACTATATTTGCCCTTTTCCAGTCTTCTGGAATCTCTCCCGTCTCCCATGATTTCCCAAAGATAATAGCTAGAGGCTCAGATACCTCCTCTATTAGCTCCTTGAGTATTCTAGGATGCATTTCATCAGGCCCTGGTGACTTGCAGGCATCTAACTTTTCTAAGTGATTTTTAACTTGTTCTTTTTTTATTTTATCTGCTAAACCTACCCCCTTCCCATTAGCATTCACTATGTTAGGCATTCCTTCAGACTTCTCAGTGAAGACCTAAACAAAGAAGTCATTAAGCATCTCCGCCATTTCCAAGTTTCCTGTTACTGTTTCTCCCTCTTCACTAAGCAGTGGGCCTACCCTGTCTTTGGTCTTCCTCTTGCTTCTAATGTATTGATAAAAAGTCTTCTTGTTTCCCTTTATTCCCGTAGCTAGTTTGAGCTCATTTTGTGCCTTTGCCTTTCTAATCTTGCCCCCGCATTCCTGTGTTGTTTGCCTATATTCATCCTTTGTAATCTGTCCCAGTTTCCATTTTTTATAGGACTCCTTTTTATTTTTTAGATCATGCAAGATCTCATGGTTAAGCCAAGGTGGTCTTTTGCCACATTTTCTATCTTTCCTAACCAGCGGAATAGCTTGCTTTTGGGCCCTTAATAGTGTCCCTTTGAAAAACTGCCAACTCTCCTCAGTTGTTTTTCCCCTCAGTCTTGATTCCCATGGGACCTTACCTATCAGCTCTCTGAGCTTACCAAAATCTGCCTTCCTGAAATCCATTGTCTCTATTTTGCTGTTCTCCCTTCTACCCTTCCTTAGAATTGCAAACTCTATGATTTCATGATCACTTTCACCCAGGCTGCCTTCTACTTTCAAATTCTCAACGAGTTCCTCCCTATTTGTTAAAATCAAGTCTAGAACAGCTTCCCCCCTAGTAGCTTTTTCAACCTTCTGAAATAAAAAGTTGTCTCCAATGCAGTCCAGGAATTTGTTGGATAGTCTGTGCCCCGCTGTGTTATTTTCCCAACATATATCCGGATAGTTGAAGTCCCCCATCACCACCAAATCTTGGGCTTTGGATGATTTTGTTAGTTGCTTAAAAAAAGCCTCATCCACCTCTTCCACCTGGTTAGGTGGCCTGTAGTAGACTCCTAGCATGACATCTCCCTTGTTTTTTACCCCTTTTAGCCTAACCCAGAGACTCTCAGCACTTCCGTCTCCTATGTCCATCTCTACCTCAGTCCAAGTGTGTACATTTTTAATATATAAGGCAACACCTCCTCCCTTTTTCCCCTGTCTGTCCTTCCTGAGCAAGCTGTACCCATCCACACCAACATTCCAATCATGTGTATTATCCCACCAAGTTTCAGTGATGCCAACAATGTCATAGTTGTATTTATTTATTAGCACTTCCAGTTCTTCCTGCTTATTGCCCATACTTCTCGCATTTGTATATAGGCATCTAAGATACTGGTTTGATCTTTCCTCCCAGTTTTGTCCTGACCCTCCTTTCTCTCTGACAATATAGCCCACACTCCCTCTCATTTCTGACCCATCTCCCCGGTCTCCATGTTCCCCACTTACCTGTGGGCTTTGCTCACCTGTCCCCGTCGAACCTAGTTTAAAGCCCTCCTCACTAGGTTAGCTTATTCCACTGTATCTACACCAGTTAGTTTAGTTAGGCTAGGCAAAACCTTAGGTACTACTCAGTATAGCAGGGATTGGCAGCCTGTCAGGGAAATCCGCTGGCGGGATGGGACGGTTTGTTTACCTGCAGTGTCCACAGGAACGGCCAAATCGCAGCTCCCACTGGCTGCAGTTGGCCGTTCCAGGCCAATGGGGGCTGCGGGAAGCGGCGGCCAGCACATCCCTCGGCCTGTGCCGCTTCCCGCAGCCCCCATTGGCCTGGAACAGCGAACCACGCAGGTAAACAAACCGTCTCGGCCCACCAGCGGCTTTCCCTGACAGGCCACGTGCCAAAGGTTGCCGATCCCTGCAGGATAGCAGACTCTGGGCCTGTGAATGACAAGTGTTAAATTGCAAAAGTGCTGACTTACTTCCGCGGAGCAACAGCCCTTTTAGTAACACCCGATGTTATGTCAAGTGCGCTTACTCGAGGAATCAAGCTATCACCTCAAAGGTCTTTTTAACCCTTAGAAATTCATGTTGTTGTTGGAGGTTAACAGGACACAGAATGTAAACCCTTAGGAACAGTCAGACCCTGTTGCATTCGTATTTTGGAGCAGCAGTTTGAGCCTGTGAATTCCAAGCCAATCTACTAGGGATGAGGAGACTGAGCTACCACACCCGGGTTCGGAGGTTAATAACTCGAAGTGTTGTGGAGATGTAAAGCAACGAGTATCGTAACTATTGGTTTAATGTGTTAAACCTCCCCCTGTGCAGCAAGGGGCTCAGAGTGCAGCACAAAGGTCAAAGGCCATAATAGCAACATTAGGGCTGTCAATCCAGCTCCTAAGTCCTCAACTCTACCATACAAATCATGTTTACTAGCCCCTTTATTGAACATCTTGGCTGAGAGTCCACGGACTGAATGGGCCACGGAGACTGAACCCCCTCCCCCTTCTAGCAGGGGTCCTCTTTACGTTCCGAGCTAGCACCTTGGCAGGAGACGGCGTGTGGGGAAAGCTACCCCCGCCCTTGCCAGGCTGTACCCGCTCGGTGGTTAATCAGAGGACTTCAGCATTCAGAGTTGCCAAGTTAGCATTTATTTTGTCTTGTGAACTTGTTTATCAAGTTTTGGGATCTTTTGCTCTCCAAGCAATGACTTTTTCTTCCTGAAGCAGAGAAATCTCCCGGACTCACTGGGTAATCAGCAATACACTGCCGCAGAGTTAAAGAGCAGAAAGCCCATGCAAGCTACACTCTCGGCTAATAATTGGTGGGGGAAAACAAACTGGTTGCACAAGTGTCCCTCTAACACCAGCCACTATATTGTTGTGCTACCTTTTTCCTACATGCTGCACAACTGCTGCAAAATATCAGTTATAGCCTCCTACCAGAGAAATATCCCTGTCGTTTGCTAAGTCCACGTGTTGGTTGGCTGCAGTTTCTAATCATGGATATACTGTATGCCCTGAGATGCCTAGGAGCTGTTAAGTGCAAAGCTAAAGGCATCAGAGAACACAGTTTTTGTTGAACAAATATTTGACTGTTTAAATGAGATCTTTCACTAGATCACAGGATATTTCGGCCCAATCAGCGTAACCAGAAGAGATGAGGATTTGTGCTGGTCCCTGAACACTGGCCTTTAGAAAAAACAAATCCTTCTAGGAAATGGAAACTTTTTGTTCTGCGAAAATGAAACTGCAGCATCCCTGAAATAACTGAACGAAGGGGATAATGATGGAAGAGTTCTGATACCTCTCCGTCAACGCAGAACTCAGAGGAGTTCTGTTAAAAAATGACCAATGGGTCTGTAAAGAAAATCCAACCAGAGGGACATAGGAGAAAGATCTCAGGTGTGGAGACTCTCAGGCAACTTGGTGGGGAAAAGTTTGTTACAGTGTCTCTGATCTGAGCATAGGGAAGTGGGATTGTAACCTAAACAAGGACAGCTAGCGGTGTCCCCAGTTCCTGCTCTGTCACTCACTGGTGAGGTGGAAGCTTGCTCTGCTCCACGTTCTGAGTAGTGGGCAAAGCATTCGGTAGAACTCCTGAGAAGGGGCTGATCCTGCCTCCCTTACACCCTGACTTGAATGGGACTGTTCGCATGAAGAAGGGATGCTGCGTCAGGCTCCAGGTGTGTGCATGGAGTGCGGCGGGAGCAGAGAATGGCTCACTGATAGGAGGGAAAGAAGGAGTGCATTGTGTCTCACCAGAGTTAGTCACTTGCAGGAGTGTTTCTGGGGTGCCTGGACACGTGCCAAGTACCTGAAGTGTAGAATTTTGCCTAAGCGGACGAGCACGCAACCCTACACTGTTTGCTTGCGGTTTGTTATGTTTCATCTCCAGTCCTGAGAACAGGAACTCCTCAGTGCGTGAGTCACTGAGACATGCTTTCACCCGGCAGCTTGTGACACATTCCTTCCTCACTGCCTGGGCCCTGTCACCTAATCCTTGACTCATCCATGCCAGCACATGGAGGGGAGCAGTAGCAGTGGAACCAAGTTGGGAAATACAAAACGCCTACGTCTGAGAATGTCCAGTATGTGGCAGCTTTTGTTTACGGCTCGGCGGCAGGCTTGTCCTCTCGTCATGGGCTGGAGAGCATTACTACACAGAAGAGACAAATAACTTCTGCCAACGCAGGAATCACTGCGTGGAATGTCTGGTCTGTGCTGTGCAGGAGCTCAGACTGGTCCCTGCTGCATGCTGTTAAAAACAAACATGGGGAAGGCAACGCCAGGCACAGAGTCGCTTGGACAGAAGTGCTCTAGTTGGGAAATAGTCTGACACTTCATACGGGACAATAGCAGTAGACTATGTGGATAGCAGAGAGGATCTGTCACTGCCAAAGGGCACGTGGGGAGGCAAAGAGAGAAGCTGAGGAGTAGCAGATGCTCAGTGGGCTGGATTTACTAGAGACAGGACATGTGCGGCATCAACAACCAGGGAGGAGAGCTGAGTCCTGAGACGGCATTTGGAAAAAGGCAGGGTGCTTGCTGTCCCACATGGTGTAAGGGAAAACATCACCTCCTTCCAAATTCCCTGCAGAGGCCAAGGTGCTCCCAGCTCCCGGCCAAACCTGAATTGCAGGGGACAGCCAGCCAGCGGACCTGAATCCCACAGAACATCCCAGCAGAGCTGAACTCTCCTATTGAAACTCATTCTTATGGAAAGAACACCCTCCCGGCCAGCCCCAAACCCGTCCCTCTTGCCCAGAGCTGCGCTGTCAGACGAAGAGGACCTGTGAGTCCAGCTCAGTGTCTGCTGCGATTGGGCCAAGCGGATGTCTGCTTGAGTAATGTTGCTTCTCTGCTGCCCACCTCAGGGCCCTCCCACAAACCGGATGTGTGTCTCCGGGGGCAGAAATGTAAATACGGTAAGCAGATCTCCCCCTTTCTGGGTCCTGATGTCAGAGGCAGCGGAGAGGCAGAGCTAGGCGGGCGGGCAGCACTATCTGACATGACTCAGTCTGTGTCAGCACAACAGTGCATTGAGCTGGCATGTGGGGACCAGGAGCTGAGTGCCTGGCTCCTCACACTGAAGGCGGAACGGTTGCTAAGCAGACCCAGTTCTTTGTGGCTTTGCTCATTTCTAGAGTTTGGCAGGCAGGCAGCAAGATGCTTATCGTCACCCCTGGCTCTGGCGGTAGGGCGCAGAGGCACAGAGAGGGTGATAACACACAGCTTCCCTTCCACAAAGTGGGTCTCTCGCTTCGGCTGGTTTCACATGGCTCTACCTCTGCCAGGCCAGATTTTCTCTTCCTTTTCCCATCGGGGGGTTCCCACAGGGCGGGGGAGTCCCTAACTGGCATAGAGCTGCAGTAGCCAGTTCTTATGCAGCACATTCAGTGTACGGGGTGAGGCTGGAATGCTCCTGTTCTTAGCTGGTAGATGGCCAGGGGGCCTTTAGTATCTGGCACATTCAGCAGCCCCTAGACTAGAACCAGCCATGTAACCAGGGAGCTGTAGCTGGCTTCTTTGTGCCACCTCCCCAACATGACTGCACCCAGCAGCTACTGAGCAGAGCAGCAATTCTGGCCTGATCAGCGCTGTGAACTGACTCCTGGGTTACCGCAGTGTGAGAGGACAACAGGCCCCAAAGAGCCTTTCCCTGGTCTAGGATAACGAGGCAAAAGCCCGGCTGTTGTCGGGTGTCATTCTCAAAGTGTCAAAAAGCCCCCGATGCTTGAGAACTTAAACACGGCAGGGTGGTAACAACCGAATCCCAGCGATGGTCGAATGGCGATAATCTGAGAGTTCTCAGCCATGCTTGGAGCTGTTTCCATTGCTTCACACTAACTCAACAGGCGTTTGAGGCTTCAGAGTGACCCACAGAATGACAGTCCTGAAATCTTGTTAGATAGATGCACCAAACGAGCTATGCATTCATTTCAAAACAGAATGCCTGGGGTAGGACAGGAATGTCAAGAGAGGCCATTACCAGTAGGTAGGAGAAGATAAACTAGGTCATGACCAAATAGGGTGACCCGATGACGTGAACAAAATATTGGGACACATGGGGGGAGGGCAGGTCCAGAGCGCCGCCAAAGCAAAAAAAAAAAAAAAAAAAAGCTGCGAGCCAGAATATCGGGACAAATGGCGTCCCGACCATATATCCGTCGGGACGTGGGACAAACGACTGAATATCGGGATGGTCCCGATTTTATCGGGACGTCCAGTCACCCTACAACCAAAACACCAAGAGCAGCTACATGAGCTCTGCCGTCTATCAGAACTGACTTCAGGGTCAGACCTGGCAAACCTTGGACAGCCCCCTCCTACGCCAGTGATTTAGCTCTGCAGCCAAGCAGTGTGTGTGTGGGGAAACCCGACTGCATTGCGCCCTTTGAGAAGCGTTTGTTTGGCAACATGACTGAAATTGATTGTAAAAGCACAAATGGAACGCGGAAGTCCCTGTGGTGTGCTACCAGGTTTCCAATCCGCGTGGGCGTGTGCGCAGCCTTCCACCTAGTGGACTATACAAGGTGATGCAATTTGCACAAAACTTTCTGATCATTCCACACACACGGCTGTGACTTGTACCTTGGGGTGGAAAATGGTATAATCAACAATCCATTACTGCCAACCTGATGCCCCGTTAATGCCATCTCCCAGCAGCCGTTAAGGTAAGATACATTTTACCACATTATCTTTCTATATCAGAGGTGTGCAGAAAGGAAACCTTCCCTTTGAATTGTCACTTGTGCACCCTTCATATAAAAAACCCAATAGCTTCCACTTGTTCCACAACCTTCTTAAGGCCTGTCCATGTTCCTGTTCAGGTAAATACATCGTCTGTCTCAGTGCTAAGTGGATAGAGGAGTTGTCTTAACCTTTTTTCCTAAACAGATGTGCGACATTTCTGTGAGCTGTGAAAGAGCTGCTACTTTCCATTCCACTGAGGGCTGCATTTTAATAGTGGGAATTAGTATATTAGTTTGTAAATGGGCCTGATTCTGCAGCTACGCTGCACATTGGTCTGCCCTGGAAGTGAGTGGAAATCCCATGTGTGGAGCAGCTGCAGAATCATTGCCTGAGTGTGTTAAAGTACCGGCAGATCCTTTAGGATGAAAGATTCTATAGCAATATAAATCAGCATGGTTATGATTGCTTGCAACAGAGTTGACTGTCACCCACGTGCCCCCTCATAGCCAGAGATTGGCTCTGCAGAGCCCTGCCTCTGTTTCCCCCTTCTTCAGGGCTCCGTTAACCACCCCCACCGTCTCTCATCCAATCACTGCCCTCCTTGGGACTGGCTCCTTTATTCACAAAACTCCAACAGCAAAGACAAAACCAAATCTTCCACTCAGCCTTAAGTGGGGCTGGCCCAGCCCCTCCTCCCCGAGGTTCTGGCTCAGCCTCTGCATTGCTCCTGCTCGTCTGACGGCCAGGCCTCCCCCCTCTCAGCCACAACCCCCCTTTGCAGCTTTCTGCTGCCTCTTGGGCTGGAATCGAGGGATTCCTCTCAGGTGAGATCGTCTGGTGGTCAGGGCTGGCTTAGCCCCAGCTCCGGAGCCAGGTGGGGTCCGTGCTACAATCCAGAGGCCTGATCTCACTCCAGCAAAACGCCATCTGCCTTTGCTGACTGGGTCCTGCTCAGGATGTGCAACCGCCCCGAATCTTCTGCTCAGTGCTCCCTCCCTTACCCCGCTCACTGGTGGGAGCTCAAGGGCTGGTTAAAAGGCCTGATAGGTCGGACACAGCCTGGAGGCTGTAGTTTACCCACCCCTGCCCTGTCCCAGAGTGACAGACTCCGGGGCACCAAAGTAACTTAGTTTTAAGAGTGACTTTTTATGTGGTGGAACCTGCAAAGCTGGCCTCCAGCATTTTGGAGAATTTATTTATCTTGAAAGGCGGGGTGTCATGCTAAAGTTTAAGCAGGAAACAAAGGGCACAGGCTTCGGGGGAGCTAAGGACTTCAAAGGGAAAATGTAAAACACTCAGCCACAGGCAGTGCGGCTGTAGCCGTGTTGATCCCAGGATATTAGAGAGACAAGGTGGATGAGACAATAGCTTTGATTGGACCAACACTCAGCCGGACAGTCCTGAACTGAAGACAATGGCCCAGGAAAGCTGAAGAATACAGACTGCTCTGATAAGCCAAGACTAAGGCCATAGAGAAAGCGAGGTCACTTTGTTCTCACAGTCCTATGCACTGCTGCTCCAGAACCCTACCATCCGCTCCTGATAGGACCCAAAACACAGACAGAGCCCCCACCTCCAAACTGCCAGCCCCTAGGGACAACAGCTCCTCTGGTCTGTTCTCCCAGCCGCCCTGTCACCACCAAGCCTCATGCTTGCCTTGGGGCTAAGAGCCTCAGGCTGGCGCAGCCTCCTTGTGAGGCTCACACGCTTTGTTCAGGAAGCTGCGTTTTATGATGATTTAAACAAGGGAAACAAATAAATGAAACGGACTTAGCAAGTCTCATCTGCGGCCTCTCCGTAGAGACCGGTGTCAGAGGGGAGCCGTGTTAGTCTGTATCAGCAAAAACCACGAGGAGTCCTTGTGGCACCTTACAGACGAACACATTTATTTGGGCATAAGCTTTCGTGGCAATTCTTCAACAAAAAAACTTCAAAAACAGACTCCAATGTGAAGCTGCAGAACTGGAATTAATTTGCAACCTGGATACCATCACCTGAATAAAGACTAACAGGAGTACTTGTGGCACCTTAGAGACTAACAAATTTATTAATAAATTTGTTAGTCTCTAAGGTGCCACAAGTACTCCTGTTCTTCTTTTTTGCGGATACAGACTAACACGGCTGCTACTCTGAAACCTGAATAAACACTGGGGGTGGTTGGGTCATTACAAAACCTAAACTTAATTTCCCTATTACTAATTTCTCCCTACTGTTACTCCCACCTTCTTGTCAACTGTCCATAATGGGCCTCTGTCTTACCACTTCAAAAGTTATTTTTCCTCCCTTGGTATCCTGCTGTTATTTGATTTATCTTGTTAAACTGATCTCAAACCTGGTAAAGCAACCCCCATCCTTTCATGTATTTATACCTGCTCCTGTATTTTCCACTCCATGCATCGGATGAAGTGGTTCTAGCCCACGAAAGCTTATGCCCAAATAAATGTGTTAGTCTCTAAGGTGCCACAAGGACGCCTCACTGTTTGTGACTCTCCACCCCGGGTAGCCATCTGCCCCGGTGCAAAGTGGAGTTAAAATACCCCTGGATCAGAATTCTCCACTCCTCACTCAGCCTGGTGTACCCAGCTGGCACTCAGTCTGTAATGACTCACAAGGGGTCAGGCAGGGGAGAGCCAGGATCTGGTGCCCAAATTTCACCTCACACGGTGCAGGCTGAAATCGGTGCATGGGAGGAAAGCCAGGCTCTAGGAACCAGTGATGCCCCTAGCCAGGCACTGGGTGTCTCTGCTGCTCCACAGACCTGCAGTTGGTTCAGCCTCCCTCTGCCAGTGTAACCACAGCAGGAGAGAGGTTGGGGTGGAAGCAGCCTGGCAAACGAGCTCACTTGGTGTTTAAACAACAGAATTTGGGATGGTCACATGCAATTTATATCCTCTTTATTATGCAGCCCCACTACTAGAATGCTCCCAGTCCCTTTGTGGGATTTAGCCTCCAATCCCCTTTCCTCAGAGGTTCTCTGACACATAAAACAAGCTCTCCTAAGCCACCCCGACCCACGTTGAGCCCTCGTGAACTGCCTCAGGGTGACTTACCACAACGCCACCCTCACACTCCTCAGGCTGGCTGAGTGCAATGTCACCCTGCTGCCTGCCTGAGTATTTCTTCACTCCCTCCCCCGGTCCAGGCATGGGGGCGGCATGTGCAGCAGCCGCCGGACACGTGTACTCACCTACTTCCACTGCACACATCCCCTCCTTCCCAGTGTGCCAAAATTGGCCTGAAAACCTCAGGTATCATTTGTGCCTAGGCTGTGCTGTTGTGTCCTGCAGCACTGGGATCCCTCTGCAGCAACAGATAGTCCAGTCTGTGCAATTAATGTCAGGCAGGAGGTTGTATCTAGTTTATCATTGCAACACCTGTCCTAGGACATTGTTTATAACACTTCTGACTGTCGCCATCAGCCCTTCAGCCCCCATTCCTCTGCACCCTGGCTCCCAGCACTGCAGCCTCTGGTGGGTAGGAGTGGGGCATATTGTACTAGCAAACATTTCCTAGTGCAGACAAGGTCCCAGGAAACAAAAATCTGAGGCAGGGATCTGCATTAGCTTCAGATGCTTTCCAGGCTGGGCAGCCCAGCTGTCTCACCCAGGATAGGCTCCCAGCTGACAGCAGAACCAGACTTTTCCGTGTTCTGCTGTGTGTGGTTGTGTGTCACGCTGTCTAGAGGCACAGAAAATTAGACTAAAGCCCTTAACCCAAGGGCATTACTGAAAATTACTATCCATTTGAATAGCTGATAAGGGTTTAATGGGAGGTCCGGGCAAGATCCTAGTGAGGTGAAGGTGGGAATAGCTTAGAGCTTGTGAAGAGCAGGAACCTTTAAGACCTGAAGCAGCTGCTCCAAATGAATATTGAGGCAGAGTTTAAGGGAAACGCCTCAATTCAACGAAGTCTGAGCACCCAGCCCTCCCCTCTGGGAGACACTAGCACCCCCCTCCATGAGGTCCCAAACATCCCCCATGCTAGAAGTGAAGTGTCACACACTCAATCCACATCAGGCTATTTCTGCAGCTGCTTGCTTTGTTTGGGAAACATACTTTGAAACATCTGCCTCTGATCTGGGAGCCAACAGGAGCTGGGGAGAGAGCGAAGGGAGAGCCTATTGCAACTAGAAGGGTAGACAGGTCTGATTTTTGGCTTCTAAGTCCCCCAATGAGCCTGGAGTGCCACCATTCCCCCGCAAAGGTGTTCAAAACCTGCCTGCCATACCAGCTCCAGCCCCCAAGCTGCTCTGAAAAATCTCTAATCTACCTGGAAAGAACAGCAAAAGCCAGGCTGGAAATCAAAGGCCAAACTCAATCCATCTAGCATGCTCTCTGACTCTCAGGGGAAAGCAGCCCAGAGCTTGTAGCGGATCTTCTCCTCGCTGGCACAGAAATGAAATCAGTGGAATTTGCCTAAATCTGTTGGGTGAGCCCCACTGCTGAGAAACGAGGGGCCTGATTTTCTGCTGCCAGGCGCCTTGTGTTGTCATTTCCACCTGTACATGGTGTGGATAAAACACCTCCTGATCAGGATTGCCTCTCCCCCAGCAGGAGTGTTTCATGCCTACTTTGCACAGGTGGAACGGGTGACGCAAAGTGTGAGGCAGTGATGGATCCTGCCTCCACCTTCCAGGCCATCTAGTCCTGCGTCTGCATGTCGCTCTGTTTCATTAACTGCTTCCCCCTGCCGCATCAGAGGGGGCAGCCACTGTTATCCCCTGGCTCACCAGGTGCACAGCTGCCATTATTCACGTTGTCGTCCTCTTGCATCAGATTGGGCAGGGCAATGCTGTGAAAATAATGTGGTAGCAGCTGTGGCCTCGGAGGTCCAGAGAGCAGCGTGACACCCACCTGCACAGAGAGAAAAATAATCAGGCACTCAGTAGGCCTGGAATCTTCCTATGGAGAGGGAGCCCTGCCCTGCAGGGCCGGCGCAGGGGGTTTGGATCGGGGTGGCTCGTGGTGGAACGTTGGAGCCAGTGCTATTTTCTGGTGACTGCCGTGATGAGCTCCATAGATTCCAAGGCCAGAAGGGACCATTGTGATCATCTAGTCTGGCCCCCTGGCTAATACAGGCCAGAGACCTGCCCCACAATAATCCCCGGAGCAGATCTTTTAGGAAAACATCCCATCTTGATTTAAAAATTGCCAGTGATGGAGAATCCACCACGAACCTGGATAAATTGTTCCAGTAGTTAATTACTCTAATTATTAAAAATGTACACTTTATTTCCAGTCTGGATTTGTCTAACTTCACCTTCCAGCCATTGGATGGTGTTAGACCTTCTGCTGCTAGACGGAAGAGCCCACTATCAAATATTTGTTCCCCGGGTAGATACTTATAGACTGTCATCAAGTCACCCTTTGCCCTTCTCTTTCTTAAGCTAAATAGAGCTCCTTGAGTTTCTCTCAATAAGGCAGGTTTTCGGATCCTTTAATCATTCTCGTGGCTCTTCTCTGAACCTTCTCCCATTGATCAACATCCTTCTTGAATTGTGGACACCAGAAATGGACATGGGATTCCAGCAGTGGTTGCACCAATGCCAAATACAGAGGTAAAATAACCTCCTTGTTTCCTCTGTTTATGCATCCAAGGAGCGCATTAGCCCTTTTGGCCACAGCATCACACTGGGAGCTCAGATTCACCATGAATCCCAAATCTTTTTTAGAGTCGCTTCTTCCCAGGACCCATCCTTTGTTCCCAGATGTACACATTTACATTTAACCATATTAAAATCCAGATTGTTTGCTTGTGCCCAGCTTACCAAGTGATTCAGATTGATCTGTAAAAAGAAGAACAGGAGTTGATCTGTATCAGTCCTCCTCATTATTTACCACTCCCCTGATTTCTGTGTCATCTGCAAACTTTATCAGTGATGATTTTATGTTTTCTTCCAGGTCATTAATAAAAATGTTCAATAGCGTAGGGCCAAGAACCGATCCCTGCAGGACCCCACTGGAAACGCACCCGCTCTGACTGGTCTGTAACATTAGCTTGACACTGACAAGCACCCCGGTATGCCAACCATGGGCCACCTTGAGGAAGAATTTCTGACAAATACACATCGAAACCAATGATATACCTGACACATTTTCATCCTCTGGACAGACGACCTAAACTCCGTCATGGATTTCCACCCCAACTTCAACAACTGCCACCCATCCATCAAACTCTCTCTCAAACACTGCTGCACCAACATCAACTTCCTGGACACCACACTAAGCTTCAGCAATGGAACCTTACAGATAACGATATACAAGAGACCACTGATCACCACACCTACCTTCACAGATCCAGTAACCACCCCAAAGACACCAAGAAATCCCTTATCTACTGCCAGGCACTCAGATACCACAGAATATGCTTCAAGGAGAAAGTCCAGGATATACATCTTAACACACTCAAAACCACCTTTGCCAAACAAAAACACTCCACCAGAGAAGTAGATTGCATCATGGAACAGGCCACCCAAATATCCCAAGAGAATCTGCTTCAATACAGAAATAAAACCCCCTCTGACCGCACACCCCTAATTGTCACCTCCCACCACATGCTGGAACCCATACAGGGCATAATTAAACAACTACAACCTGAACTCGATGGCACCCCATCCTGAAAGAAATCTTTCCCAAACCCCCTCTTCCGGCCTTCAAACAACCCCCCAACCTCTCCAGGCTCACCGTCAGAAACAAGCTCCCTACAGACCAGCACACACCAACTCAAAGTGGCATCAGACCCTACCAGAACAACAGATGCAAAACCTGCAGACATCTCTCCAATGTTACAATGATTAATACCCCCCATAACACACCTACCCGTGCCTAGCACAACACGTGGTATACTTCAGCCAGTAACTAAGTGCCCCAATAGCAACTATGGGAGTGAAACCAGACAATCACTACAGTCTCACATGAACTCACACGGAAAAGTGATAAAAGACGAAAACATCCCTATCTCCTGTGGGTGAACACTTTTCACAAAGTGATCTCTCCATAGCTGACCTCTCAGTCCTTATCCTCAAAGGAAACCTGCACAACACCTTCAGACTAGCTGGGAAGATGAGTTTGTTAGACACTAAAAATCATGGTCTTAATAAAGACACTAGATTTATGGCCATTTATTACAACACTCTGTAACCCATTAACCCTGCTCTTCTTTGTCTTACAACTGCACATATGTTAATTGGCCACTTCACCTTGAATGGTCTCTTAGAATGTGTGTTAACTACTTTGACTAACCAAGCTGTTCCACCTTATAGTTAGCTGTGATGCTCTGAGTACCTTTCCCAGCTCTGTGTAGCTAGAAAGCTTGTCTCTGTCACCAACAGAAGTTGGTCCAATAAAAGATATTCTCTCAGCCTCCTTGTCTCATTGACAAGCATTCACCTTTTCAAATAAGCACTGATACCACCGTGAAGCTTTATCAATGGGATGACATGAGTGTCGCTAAAACCCCTTTGAGCCTAGCTTAGTGCAAAGGAGAGAATATTAATCCATTTAACTTGGATATATAAAAAAAATCCCTGACTAATAACCTGTTGCAGCTTAAGGCATTTAGACAATTTTCAATCTTTCTGTAATTCTTTGTAATAATAATTAAATGACCTTTTAAATGGCAGTGGGTGGAAAAATTCAGCAAAGCTGAATAGCGATTCAGGGGTTACATTAGAATATTGAAAATCAACAGAAAAAGAAAGGTACTCTGATATTAATAAGAAGGAAAAAGAGAGAAAGAAATTAAGCTGTTAAGTGTTGGGTTGGAAGTTTGTTTTACATTTTCACAGGATGATGAGCCACTATGTTTTGGGGCTCTATTTTTCAGACTAAATATTAAAGTTGTCTAACCGTGGAATATTTAATAACATAGGAATCACTAGACTGGCTCCGATCAGGGGTCCATTTAGATCAGTATCCTGTCTCAGATAGTGGCCAGAACCCGCTGCTTCAGAGAAAGGAAATTACCCTTGGCAGTAGTACAGGAGTTCCTTTCGGACCACTGTTCATTAGAAGTTGGTCATACCCTGAAACAGGAGGGTTTAGAACTGTTTTTGTTAATGGGAGTGTGGTTGTTCACCAGATGTGTTTATAGATCGAAGTGTATTGGTGCAGTTCTGGTGTCTGGCTGCAGAAGGTGCTATTAAGTAAGGGGAGTGGATCAGCAGGATGTGCGGGGACTAGATTCAGGCCTCGTGCCCGACTCCCTGGGCCTCTTGGGCCTCCCTTCCTGCGCCGCTTAGCCCCCTTGGGCCCCACACTTTGGGCCCTATGGGCCTTGCTCCTCACTCCCTGGGCCCCACAGCTGGGCTCCCCAGACTTTGACTTGGCTTCTCTGAGCTACGGATGCCGTGGCCCAGAGCTAGGCAGAGTCATTATTTAATCCATCTCTTAGTGTAAAAGCTGCCTCAATCGTGGGAAGGCAGTTGTAGACGGATGTTCAAAAAGCCTCTGTGTTGGTGCCCGATTGGCAGCCCAGTTTTCCCTCCAATATCATCACTCTCCAGAAGTCCAGCGCTGGGTTTGATCCTCCACAGTACATGGATTTATCACGGCTGCTTTCATGTGCCTTTAAAATCCCACCACTTTTTATCTCATTTCTACTGCTTTTTAACAGCACAAAGAGGATTTTAATGAAACGAGACGGCGTCTGTTTCCACGGGCCGGATCGGCACGGGTAATTTCAATATAAAACAAACAAGGCGGCTTTCAAAATTAAAATTTTATGTGTGGCGTTTTCTCATTTAACGGAATGCACAAAGACAGGCAAAACCAATTAACAGGAGGGTGCGACTCAGTGTTTGGCAAAATTAAACAACAGGCCTCTGCAAGAGGAGCGATTTGTTCAAAGAGAGCAGGAGCAAGAGAGGAGCAGAGCGACTGAGGCTGCTATTCCGAGGTGCCAGTCCTGAAACAAACAAACCCACACACCACCTTGCAGATCTTAGAAGTGCTTTTGAATGAGGCAGATTAACTGTTGGGAGGGATGGGGGAGGTGGGCAGGAAAAAATCTTAAATGAGATCATTAGACCCTAAGAGGAAGAGAGAGAAAGAGGCTTCCTGAAAAATAGAACAGGAGTACTTGTGGCACCTTAGAGACTAACAAATTTATTAGAGCATAAGCTTTCGTGGACTACAGCCCACTTCTTCGGATGCATAAGTGGGCTGTAGTCCACGAAAGCTTATGCTCTAATACATTTGTTAGTCTCTAAGGTGCCACAAGGACTCCTGTTCTTTTTGCGGATACAGACTAACACGGCTGCTACTCTGAAACCTGAAAAATAGAAGTGTTTTCCCACGGAACTGCGCTGCAACGGAGCCACTGGAATGGCCACAGCAAAGGATTGCAATTAGCTAGAGCCAGGAGCCCTCAACAAACAGATTAGCGGTTCAACCCTAAAATATTCCCCCCGGCTCTCCCTGGAGCAGCACCACCATTCTTAGCAACCGTGGAGATGCCGGCCTAGCCTGGGTGCCGGTGTTTTCCCTAACCCAGGCAGGTCAATCTGACATGGAGGTAGAAGCACTTGCAGCTACAACTGCCTTGTGCTGCCACCTCTGCTACCGCAGGGATAAAAGGTTTGTGCAGACAAAGCCCTAATGTAAGAGAAAACCTGCTCCCCACGTCTCCCCTGTGTCATAGCCCACTAGGAATACCAGGGTCACGAGAGGGTTTTCTGACAAACAGAAGATTGCATAAGGGGCTGCATGGCAAGGTATATTGTCAGAAACTATATCGCTAAAATCTACTGGGCAGGGCAGGGGACTGGGAGTCGGGACTCCAGGTGCTAGTCTCTGCTCTTCCCCTGATCACGGGCAAGTCTCAGGTTCTCCATCTGCAAAACAGAGCTAGTGATTCTGACTTGCCTCTCAGAGGGGTTGTGAGGTGCTTTGAGATCCTCCGTGAAGGGCAGGTTGTAATTATTGCTCCCAGATGGGAGCAACTTTCTTCTATTGACCCCTGACAAGTGCAGCAGCTCACACACCCACAGCAGGATGGGCTGAAAAGGACGAGCAAATGCTGCTGAGTAATGCAGCGGCAGCTTGGCTCAGTGGCTAGAGGGCTGGCCTGGGGCACCTGGGTTCTACTCCTGCTCTGCCCTTAACTTGATGGTTGAACTTGGGCAATTTTGTCTCACCGCTCCATGCCTCAGTTTCCCCATTGGTGCAATGGGGACAATGCTACTGACCTTCCTTTGAGACCTATGGATGGCAATTGCTGTATACGAATTATTATCATCCAGAACAAGCCTGCAAATGCAGCCAGTGAGAGAGGAGTCACAACATGGGGGCAGCTGCTGCAGTTTGGGGGCTTTACCTCCTCTCCCCTTTAAATCCTGCTTGCAGTGTTCTCAGCTGGGAAATAGTGCACACTTCGACCACGTCTCTCTGAAGAAATGCCCTAATGAGCAGAGAGGGCCAGATTTCAATGGACTTTGGACCAAGCCCCAGGTGAGTGCCTGGCTGGTTGCACAGGACTGGAGATGGGAAAACACAGAATCACTAAAAACCCTTCCAAGCCCCTTTCAATTCCAGAGAGAGGTTCCCACAGGAGAGGGCGTCAGGCTGGCATTGCCTTTTTTGGATCCTTTTTCTGCTTCACCCTCTTTCTACGTTAAACATTTATTCCTCTCCTTAACAGTTGCTATGCTGGCTTTTGATTCGAGTCGCTTTTTTTCTGATTAAAAAATAAAGACGATGGTCCAAAGGACACTAACTTGGAAGCAGTAAAGGGACAGAGATAGAGAGTGGAAAGCGAGGCTGGGTAACAGGGCTGCTGGAAAGTGGAAGGCTGGTGACGGTGTCAGGGTGCCCTGTTCATTGCCATGGAACCGTGGTGCCCTAGCAACTTGGGGAGCAATTGAGGAGCTGTGATTAGATGGTGTATTTAGCATCCCTGTGGGGGATTCTGTCTGAGCCATCCGAAATTAGAGTAAGAGGTGGAATCAAGTCCAATCATTCTTGTTATCCGCCTGGAGGTTGTGCCTGCTGAGCTCAAGATTTATAGCCCCCGAGAGCAAGTCGGAGCTGGGCTCTGATTGCAGCAATCACTGTAAAATGGGGCGAGAATTTATTTGGTTGTTTTGCACATGTGGAGCAAACTACTGAATCTATTAAGGAGGCAAAGCGAGCGACCCTGTCATTTCACTCTCACCCCAGACAGACTCCCAAGGTAGTTTGAGTTATATCTGCCACGCTACAGTAGACATCTCTTAATAACTGAGTGCCTCACAATTTGGATTGTGTATGTCCTCCTGTTACTGCAGGCAAGGTGTGGACAAGGACTTGCCGGATCTGAAGTTGGTGCCATAAAGTGTCATCCCCCTGACTAAGTCAGTCATCCCCCTGACTAAGGCAGTCATCCTGAGTTGGTCTTGTTGGAGGTCACTTCTCCTTGGTCAGAGTTACGTTGACGTGGGTCTTTGCTGTGCGTTGCCTGGCTGAGCTGAGACAGTGTCTGGTGTGGAGTTGATTTCCCCGATGGAGCCGGTAGGGACCATGCCTAGGTGGTCTCTGTTGGAAGTCACCTCCCTGGGGATGAGCTGCCAGGAGATGCACTGAGCTGTTCTCTGCTGGGCTTTGCTCTGTGCAGAGATCAGATCTGGGAGTGGATGGTGCAGAGGAGTGAATGTGGGACTGATTGAATGTGGATCATATGTTCAGAAGGATGCTCTATGTAGTCAGTGCTGCAATCCCCTAGGGTGGCTAGTCGCTGGACAAAGCCACCCAAGCGCTGGATAAATGCGTTAGATACAACATGATTTTGGGACTAACGATTTGGCCTCGGCTGGGCAGGAGCTGAGTGGTGCAGGGGCTGCAGGTCCTGCATTGCTGTGTATTACACAGGAGCGGGTTGTGTAATTAGCTCCGGTATCCATCCCACCGTCTGCTCCTGAGTCCCAGGAGCAGAGCACCGCTGGGAAGGGGATTGTCAGAAAAATCTGGAAGTGAATAATGTACCAAGCCTCCAGCTCTAATTTCCCTGGATTTTCGGGGTCTAACACTGAAATAGCCAGTTCCTCATAAGTGTCACCTGCAGTTCAGCCCCAGGCAGAAATTATTTGTGTGGTTCACACAGCTCCGCTATTTAAAGGGCCAGAACTAGGTTCCTAAGGGAAAGAATTTCTAAAGGTGGTGGCTTGAAATATTTGAGGGACAGGCATATGTGAATGCAGCCTTGGGACAAACGGCGGGGCCAGAATGTTTCACATCCCCTTTCGATGGGTATAAACAAGGGGCAAGGCAGTGGAGAATTGGTCCCCCGGTGCTGTCAGACCCCTGAGTGAGATTAGCATCCTGTGATGGAGAAAGTGGATCTCAGAGGTGCTTTGAGCCTTCGCTAATGAGAGTTTGGGAAGCGCCTTTCTTTTTGAGCCATTCTTATCAGGTAACAAATCTAAGGAACTCTCCCAGACTGAAGTGACAATAGAGGAGGTTTTGGAACAACTTGATAAATTAAACAGCAGTAAGGCACCAGCACGAGGTGGTACTTACCTAACAGTTCTGAGGGAACTCAAATGTGAAATTGCAGAACTACTAACTGTGGTATGTAACCTATCGCTTCAATCAGCCTCTGGACCAGATGACTGGAGGGTAGCTAATGTAATGCCAATTTTTAAAAAAGACTATAGAAGTGATCCTGGCAATTACAGGCCAGAAAGCCTAACTTCAGTACCAGACAAATTGGTTGAAACTTGAGTAAAGAACAGAATTATCAGATACACAGATGAACATGATATGTTGGGGAAGAGTCAATATGGCTTTTGTAAAGGGAAATCAGGCCTCACCAATCTATTGCATTCTTAGAGCGGGGACAAGAGTGATCCAGTGGATATAGTGTACTTAGATTTTCAGAAAGCCTTTGACAAAGTCCATCACCAAAGGCTCTTAAGCAAAGTAGGCAGTCATGGGATAAGAAGGATGTTGCTCTGATGGATCAGTAACTGGTTAAAGATAGGAAACAAAGGGTAGAAATAAATGGTGAGTTTTCACAGTGGATAGAGGTAAACAGCGGGGTCCCCCCGCTGAACTGTACTGGGACCTGTGCGGTTCAACATATTCATCAGTGATCTGGAAAAAGGCATAAACAGTGAGGTGGCAAAGTTTGCAGATGATACAAAATTACTCAAGATAGTTAAGTTCAAAGCCGACTGTGAAGAGTCACAAAACTGGGTGACCGGGCAACAAAATGACAGATGACATTCAATGTTGATAAATGCAAAGTAATGCACATTGGAAAACATAATCCCAACTATACATACTAAATAATGGGGTCTAAATTAGCTGTTACCACTCAAGAAAGAGATCTTGGAGTCATCATGGATAGTTTCTTAAAACATCTTGTCAATGTGCAATGGCAGTCAAAAAGCTAACAGAACGTTAGGAAACGTTAGGGATAGATAATAAAACACAAAATATCATAATGTCTCTATATAAAACCATGGTATACCCACACTTTGAATACTTCATGAAGTTCATAGAATCATAGAAGATTAGGGTTGGAAGAGACCTCAGGAGGTCATCTAGTCCAACCCCCTGCTCAAAGCAGGACCAACACCAACTAAATCAATCTGGTTAATTCATCTAAAAAAGATATATTAGAATTGGAAAAAGTACAGAGAATGGCAACAAAAATGATTAGGGGTATGGAACAGCTTCCATACAAGGGAAGATTTAAAAGATAAGGTCTGTTCATTTTAGAAAAGAGACGATTAAGAAGGGATGTGATAGAGGTCTATAAAACTATGTATGGTGTGGAGAAAGGGAATAGAGAAGTGTTATTTACCCCTTCATAACATAAGAACCAGGAGTCACCCAATGAAATTAATAGGCATCAGTTTTAAAACAAACATAAGGAGGTACTTCTTCACACAACACACAGTCAACCAGTGGAACTCCTTGCCAGGGGATGTTATGAAGGCCAAAAGTGTAACTGAGTTCAAAAAAGAACTAGATAAGTTCATGGGGTATAGATCCATCAATGGCTATTAACCAAGATGGTCAGGAACTCAATCCCATGCTTTGGGTATCTCTAAGCCTCTGCCTGCCACATGCTGGGACTGGGCGACAGGGGATGGATCACTTGATAAATTGGCCTGTTCTGTTCATTCCTTCTGAAGCACCCGGCACTGGGCTAGATGGACCCAGTCTGGCCATTCTTGTTGTTATGGCTTGAGGCGCTCAGGAGCAGTCTAAGTGCAAAGTGTTATTGCTGGGGTGTTGCTGATGGGTTAACTTGTTTAAATGTGAGTTTTAAAGGGTGGAGTCTGAGTCTCTCCTGTAACAATGGCTTGTACTCCCGAGGGCCCTGGGGCCTACTGGATGCCTTCCTGTGCGGCTGTGCGCAGTGACAAGGCCCCAGGGTCAGCGACCGTCCCCAGCCGAATGAAGGTGATTGCAGAAGTTTGCTGTAAGGAGAGGGTTTTCGCTTTGCTGAAAACTTCCTTTGCAAAATTACTATTCAATTGGAGATGAGACGAATTGCAAAGCTCAGACCCAGATTCAAACTGCCTGGAAGCCTGGGATTGTTTCAGGCCCATCACTATTGACCTGCCGTATAACATTTGCCTTTTCAGAAATCTGGAGTTTCCCATCCTGTCCTCATTTAGGTTCAGACCCTGTGAGGTGCTGCGCACCTTTTGGGTGGCAGGACACTGAAGGGGGTGTGAGAAAAGGGTGCAAGATTCCAGAAGGGCTCAGACATTTATGCAGATCACCAGAATTTTTAATCCTTAAAAATAAACAAGAGTTTTGGACAGGATCTAAAACCCTTCCTGCTCTGGGCACAAGCAACTTCCAAGCAACGGGTGTGTCAGGATGAAACGCTTCCCAGAGGCAAGTTATCCCATAACTGCTACTGCAGGGCTCCTTCCTCTGAAACACCTGGTGCTGGCCACTGTCAGGGACTGGAGCTTGTGCTAGATGGATCCTTGCTCTAATCCCTATTGCCCTGTGTCCAGCACCTCACAGGCCCTAATTCCATCTCAGTAAAGGGGCCCGAGGCTGTGTGGCCTGCTCTGTGATGAATCTGCCTCAGAGACAGAAAACCGCTGCTGGCCAGACCCCCATTTATCAGCCAGCTTCAAAGGGAAAGTCCCTGTAGTGACTGCTGGTTGCTAGGGAATTTCCCGGGGTGGGTGGTAGCTGATGGAACTGCATAATGCCCTTTGCATTTACTCGAGGCGGCCAGGGCATCGTAGGCTGCCCCTGCCAGGCTGACAAACATGCTTTGCTGTGCTAAGCACACATGGCAGTGGCATGACTATGAATGCTCGGATGTCCTGCTGAAGACGAATCGTCTCACCGTGCATCCCACCAGAAAGAAAGAAGCAAAGGCGCCAAACCTAGGAATCGGTCTCGGACGTGCCTGTCTCAGGATAATTCATGGCTTCCAATTTACCTTCCACTCAAATCTACAGTAAATCAGCTAGCACTAAGCTGCCCTTTGTGTGATAGGAGGCAAAGCGGAGGTATGGGTTAGCATACCCACCCCATTCATCTTGTTGGTCTCTCACCTCCTGGTTTGACACTTGTCCTGTATAGCTCACAACCAGCCAGCTAGTTTTTGAGGGGGGCGGAAGGGGAGGGAGAACAAAGTGCTCTGGGGGAGGGGCGGGTGGGATTATGAAAGGAGGCATGAAGAATGGGGATTTTTTCAATATTCCTTTCCCTCGCTTTCCTGGAGGCTGCTGAGTCAGTTCCTTCCACGTGGGAATCGCCCAGAGAGAACTATCAATATAAGTTCCCACCTGTAATAAAAAAGTTCTCTAAAGTTTTAATGATTTTTAAAGCTGCTTCCCCCCACCCTTTGGCCTTTCCATCCCCCTCAACTCTGCCAAAACACAGCTGACAGCAGCCCGGCAAGAGCAGATGCTTGGTTACAGATGAAAGTAAAATGCTTGCTACAGAGAAGGATTTGAGCAGCGTGGAAATGAAAGGGGGACAAGAGGGGATTTCTCTGGGTCTGGTGGGTTCATCATCGTCCCCCAGCCCTTCACCCTGTATGGCTGGGGCATCTCTCCCTGGCTTGTAAAGCTGCCTCTGAGATGTAAGGGTCGCCCCAACGGAAGGCACCGGCTCGCAGCAACCAGCACCGTGTTCCGGAGATGGCGTTCTCCTGCACAGGGCCGGGCTCCACCTTGTGCCGCCATTTACATCCATGCAACATGTGTGGCAAATGCTGCCGAGTCAGAAAGGTCAGGCTTTGTGCCCACAGTGGGCCAGGCAGTGCTGCGCTGGGCCCTGAGAGCTCACTCCCTGCAATATGTCAGGCCTGCAGGAGAAAAGGCCTTGGGGTTGGACCCTGGTCCCCACTGCTCCCATCACTTCCCAGGGGCCTCTGCACCATTTCGAAGGAAGCTCTGCTGGGAAGGGACTGTCTGGGGGCTTCTTTCCTGCACTCCCTCGTTTCTGTAGAAACCACGTCCTTAATCTACGTTGAAATCCATGGACTCTTTGGGAGCCAGTCGGACTGTGGGAAGCGAAAGTCTCAAGGCTTTGAGGGCGGGAGGGAGAAATGCAAGGCCCAGGCAGCAGCCCAGAGCTCAGGTGAGAGGTTGTCTGTTGCTGTCAGCGGCAGAGGAAGGCCGTGGAGTGTGGGACTGTGCAGTCGGAGAGCCCTGACTAAGCCTCTGCTGTGCTTCTCAGGTCTGCTGAAGAAATGAAGCTTTTTATGATGGAGGAATAAAGCCCAGGAAGAACTAAGAGCTTGTCTACATGAGACCATTGCACTGGTAGAAGGGGAGGTGTGAAGTTAAGCCAGTGGGGATGCCCATTTCAGGCTGAGTGTCTTGTTTTAGTTTAGGTCTTGTCTTGCCCCTGAGAATGTTGTACCGCTATAACTTTGGTTTATCCAGCAGAAACTGCCTGGTATCCACACAACCATTGTCTGTTTTTGGTTGATCTCATGCCTGAGATCCGGTTCATTCCGCTGCTTTGGAACTGACGTAGTGCTGTTTCAATAGGAATTCTAGAGGTAAAAAATTCTATCACCAAGATAACTATAGCAATTAGTCCTCCCACTGATATCCCACAGTGCATCAGTTCACACCTATATTGGCCTGTCTGGTTAACTGCGCACTCCACTACACTGGGGCCATCTGCACCAGATGTTCCTGCTCTGTTAAAATGCCACTGGCCCATGCACTTGAGCATTGCCCCAGTCAATGGAACTAGTCATGCTTAAACTTAGGCATGTGCTGAAGTACTTTGCTGAGTCAGGTCCAGGGTTATGAGCTAACCCTTGGGGGTACAAACACAGCTTCTGGGATCCTCCTTCTCGGGGGGAAGTTATCCTTAAAAGCTGGAGCTCCAGGAGAATCACCCACCCACCTACTGAGGAAGCCACCCCTCCACTGAGTCCCGTGCAGTGACTGTATTCCTAGGTTCATGCACAGCTACCTTCATGGTGGGACTTGTAGGCTATTAATCAAGGCAGATGGAAGAGCCGTAACAGGGCCCAGTCCTTGGGAGCCAATGCAGGACTGTTCCTTGTTGTGCACGTATTCCTGCTTTATTGGCTCTAGCTGGGAATGGCCCAGCTGAAGGGGCATCAGTCACAAGTTGTTTTTAGTTTGTTTATTTATAGTTCTCACGGTCCCTCATAGCCTGAGCCAGGGTCTGCAATGGGTTTTTCTCCAGAGCAACATCACAGCAGGATCTGCAATCACAGGAGTGTGTGTGTGTGTGTGTGCGCGTGCGCACCCATGCTTGTGCTGGTGATTGTGTGAAGCGATTTTCTGCTCTTTGCATTTTATGATTCCATCTTTAGAACAATGTAGAAAATGACCAGGACACGGAGAAAACCCTGAAGCAAAACAAAAAGGGCCCAGACAAATAGGATCGGTTTCCTTTTCCTTCCTGGGCTGATAAGGAACACCCGTGGGGATTGGAAAGGCTGGGCATGTGTCTGAGGCTGCCCTAGGTGATTCATTGAGCCTGTTGATATGCTGCACATGAGGAGCTGACCCTGCTGGGAGGTGTTATCAGGAGACAGCACAGTTTGGGGGGAGCCAATTGGTTCTGAGTGCCCTCCTGGCCCCTAATCTCTGCATGGCACACACGCTAGATGGAGCCGCTGTGCTGTTATTCAGTGGCCATAAATCCAGCTAAGAGCTTTCAGGGAGGGGAAAATAAGCCACTAGCCCCGAGGCCGATTCGTTACATGGTCATTTGGTAGTTAATCAGAGCAATTAGTGGCCCCAAGCCCCAAAGCTGGGGTAGTTTAGTAGGAGATTGGGGCTGAGGTTCTTTTCATCCCTGCTTTTTTACATCTTGTGCTGGAACCAGGTATCAGTCACAAGCCCTGAGCACGGAGGTGCATGATCAGTCTCTGGCAAGGGTTGGAGTGAGCTGGGGGCTAGTGGGACATCACCCAAAGTTACCATGTCACTGTGACTTACCCCACCTGCAATTATCCTGTGGGCGCAATGCCTGGGAATACGTCGCCCTGGGGGCCACTCAAACGCCGCTGCAGCTTTCCACTGGGAGCGGTTCCAGCGAAACTCATTCTGGGTCCTTATCACCGGATTGCAGCTCTTCTCTTTAACATTAAAACTTAACTCACTTGCAATCTCCCCAGTAAATTGTTAGCAGCCCACTGACGTTCTGCAGCCCAGGCAGTTCAGCGTTTTTAATACACTCTGGACATGAAGTGGCTGATCTCCCTGGGTGCGAAAGCCTAAGATAAGATGCAACAGGAGGAAATTAGCTCTAGTAGAATAACAAGAGGCACTGGCCGTGATCCCTTCCACAGAGCTGCCTCTCCTGGTGCTGAAATCACACTTCCTGCTGCGAGCTCCTGAGGGTTTGAGGCGGATCTTATTTACACCGGCTTTGCACCCGTATCACTCACTCACTCTGGGTGATTAGTCACCAAAGCCACAAGCTTTTGAGGTCGCTGAAATGCTCATGGGAAACTTTTTGCAACATGTCCCCATTTCTTCTGAGCGGACAAACAGGCAGATATGCAGGCCTTGCACTAGCATGCTTGTAAGGGCGTAACTGCCGAGGTGGATGGGTGGGAAGCCCCTTTCCTCTGGGAATCTGTCCTCCACTTCCTTTCCTCTCCCCCTGCAGCCTGGAATGCTCTGCTCTCGTCACAGGGATAACTGGAAACCAACGGTCGATAGACGTGGTGCTGCCTTGTGGCTGGATGTAGCACAGAAGCTCCACACCCCTGTGCGTGAGGCCCGGTGCCAGCAGACAGCAATAAAACATCTGTGTACTTCCAGATGTTTAGAGCAGGGCTGCACCTGGGATTACTATCCGGCTTCCCTGGCCTCGGGCAGTCCTGCCGCTTGCAGCTCATCACTCGTTCCTCCATGCCCGCTGTGGACAATTAGAAGGCGACTCCTGCTCCATTTGCCCCTTCACAAGGCGGAGGAGTTTGCACGGGGAGCACTATGGGTGCCTGAGCTTCCTGTAACACGGTGGGAACGGCACTGTGCCTTGTTTCTGAGCCTGCACAGCCCTCCCTGGCCATGAGTCCACACAGCCCCGTAAGGTGGGGGAACGCCCATGTCCCCCTGTCAGGGTGAGACACAGAAACCCTACAGGGCCTGCCCAGATCAGTGGCAGAGACAATAACTTGGAGTCCTGGTTCCCAGCCCCTTCCTTAGGCCAGTAGACACTTTCCCTCCCATCTAACTTTCCTCTATCACCCCCAGTTATCACAGGTTTGAGGATGTGCTGAAATATGATGTCACACACGACCAGCTCTTGTTGTCAGTGAGTTAATTTTGGAGCAGGCTGAATACAACAGAAAACAACTGATTTCTACCCAAACCCTTGGGCAGAGCCGCAGTGACTGGGGAAGGCTCATGGCCGAACTCCAGGATCCCGTGAAGGGGTTTCAGCAGCACAACGTATTTCAGAGCATTTGCCTAAGGGACCCAGCGCTGCTTGCAAGAGATCAACTATTCCACACGTCCCAAATGGTCCCAGCTTGATTTAGCATGGGGCAGCCCCACAGGTCTGCGCGTCACTCCTACTGCTGCTTTTCAGGTTGCTACGTTTAAATTCTCCATAAGCAAAAATCGAATAGTAGTTTAAAAAAAAAAAAAAAAGAGGAAGACAATGAGGAACTAGCTTTGAAAAATTACCTTGAATTTGTTGACTGCAAATTGTTCAGCCTTCTCAACAGCAAGCAATTTCAGAGAGTTGGTCCTGACAAGGGGAGCTGATTCCAGGGAGCAGAGCACTGATTTGGCAGGACATTTCATATGACCCAGAGCCCAGTCCACATTGCCTCATTCTGCTAACCAAACTCTGGACTAAATAAGTATGTTGATAGATAGATACATAGCGTAGTTAGGTGATAATCTGTAGAGGGCAGCTTCAGGAGGATAATATGTACATACTGGGGCTTCATTCTGCTGTCAGTTACTCCAGTTTGACACCAGTGGTGTCAGTGGAGTTACACTTGCTTGACACTGGTGTGACTGAACTCTTAGTGTGTAGACACAATGCTGCACACCTGCTGCTTTGTAGTTCACATGATTGATGGGCAGATTTATCCATGTGCACAGTGGATTAGAGTCGCCTATACCCGCCAGAGGTGGGGGGGCCGCCCCGTTAGCCCAGGTGCTGGCGGCTCATGCGTTTAGAGCTGCGGGCCTTAGGTTCGTGGCCCAGTGCTGGTGCGGGGGGGGCGTTACGCTACATTGCTGCTGGGGCACTCGCTGTTGATCATGTAAAAAGCATAGAATAAAGATTCCAAGGATCACCCTAAAGTGACATGCGCTCATCAGACAAAGGCCACAGAGTCAGGCTATTCCTGGTGCCCAGCAATCTGAACACACTCCCTGTTCTCAGGTAGGATTGCCAACTTTCTAATGGCACAAAACTGAACACCCCTGCCCCGCCCCTTCTCTGAGGCCCCGCCCCTGCTCGCTCCATCCCCCTCCCTCCGTCACCAGACTGGGGTAGGGGGTTGGGGTGCAGGGCGGGGTGAGGTCTCCAGCTGGGGGTGCGGGCTCTGGGGTGGGGCTGGGGATGAGGGATTTGGGGTGCAGGAGGAGGGCTCCGGGCTGGGGCGGGGGGTTGAGGTGCGGAAGGGGGTCCGGGGTCCCGCTGGTGCTTACCGTGGCTACCAGGAAGTGGCCGCAGGTCCCTGCAGTCCCTAGACACATGGGCAGCCAGGGAGGCTCTGCGTGGTGCCCTCGTGCCCGCAGGTGCCGTCCCCACAGCTCCCATTGGTCACAGTTCCTGGCCAGTGGGAACTGCGGAGCCGGCGCTGAGGCCGGAAGCAGCGTGTGGAGGCTCCCTGACAGCCCATGTGCCTAGGGGCTGCAGGGGCCTGGCAGACACTTCCAGGAGCTGTTCAGAGCTAGACTAGAGCTGCCAGGATCCTTTTTTGACCAGGCATTCTGGTTGAAAACCAGACACCTGGCAACCCTATTCTCAGCTCTGGTAGGGGCTGGAAACCCAGTCCCACCCACTCCACTGCGGTCCAGCTCACACTAGACAAGTATGACCAGGGTTTGCAGACTCAGCCAGTGCCCTGAGCGCCTTTCGGCCTTCCCCTTGGGCTCTCTGGCCCGTCGGGCTGTTTGCCCCTCCCTGGGTGCTGTCCCTGGGTGTCTCTCTAGCAGTTTGCTGACAGAAGTTCCCTCCTCCAGCCTGCTCTCGCCTCTGACAGCACCCTGTGCCTCTGAGCATCTTCCCATGGCCGGCAGTTGCTGTTTTAACCCTTTGGTTGTGGGGCCAGTGTGGGGTACATACACCTCATGACAGGCATAATGTTGCTGTGTGCTGTTAAATGACTGCCACAAGAGGTGGCTGCATTTAGTGGCTGGTGATCTGTCTCCTGGGCATGTTTTTTTTTTCTCTCCGTTTGTAGAGCAGTGCAGGCTTTGGGGATATAGGCAGCTATACAATAGAAGCTGCTGTTGTTATTATTACACAACAGGCATTCATTTCCCCTCCTATCTTTTGGTTTCATGAAGATCAGTTGTAATGTAGTAGCACAAGTACTTTCCAGGTTTGCTGCATTGTGCAAACTTTTATATCAAGTACAAATGTTGACTTTATGTCAAGGCTCAAAGAAAATCACTTTCAATCGAAACCAGCTTCTTCTTCTTGGGGAAAAAACCCAAGACACTTCAGCTCCTTCAAACTATTACAGAAAAACCCTTTCCCGGGGAGATGCTATAGGAGTCGCTGGTGTCACCCCTGACCCTAGAACTAAGAGGATGATTCTGATAAATTCTTCACAGCTGAATGGATGTAGACGACTCCTGGCTTTGAAGCCCCAATAGGCTCACCACATGCACTACGTTATATAAGACAAGTGGTTCCAGAGGATGTGTGTGTCTGTGTGACTGATTGGCTTGGAGTTATGTTATTTGCAATCATTTGCTGGCAATTCCCCCCTCTTTCAAACCCTAATCAACAGGTACCATCCCTTAGGATGTCCCAGAAGCACAGACCAGGC
Organism: Malaclemys terrapin pileata; assembly: GCF_027887155.1. Taxonomy (NCBI): domain Eukaryota; kingdom Metazoa; phylum Chordata; order Testudines; family Emydidae; genus Malaclemys; species Malaclemys terrapin. Next base: position 18,620,431 of record NC_071526.1, on the reverse strand, counting down.
TGGCCTCCATCTCTGTGGAGCTCAGATCTCTCTGATCTCTGGGAGGTACAATCCCAGGCTCAGCTCTCTGTGCAGGGCACGGTGCATATATTATACCAGGTGAAATTTGGTAAAAGTTTCAGCAACTTTCTGGGATGCAGAGCCACCTTGGGGACATTTGGGGTGATTTCCTGCAGGGTGAAATTAATAAATAGTTCTCATCCGCTGAGAAGAGAGGGTGGAGAATGCAACAGGAGGCCTGTAGGACCTACTGGGAAATAAGAAAGCAGAGGGAGTAAGCATAGGGAAAACCATGGCTTGTGTCTGCTGGGATTCCAGCCAGGTCAGCTGATTGTGGTCATAATGCAATTTCTCTCCTTTTGTAAAGAAGCTGGATGCCCCAGTTCTAGAAGACTTGGGAATAATGCTTCAGGACCTTTTGCCTATATTTAGCATGGGATTGTGCAGGGCCAGCATGTAACTTAACACATGCCACTGCATGCTTGATTACCTCAATTCCCAACCCCAAAGCTGTACGAGCAATAGGTAAGGGGCGTTGGGCCCTCAGATTCTTCGTCCCAAGCCCTATCATTGTATTTTGACTCAAAATCAGGGACAGCTGCATCATGCCGGTGTTGCTAGAAGGTCAAGTCCTGTCACACTGAACATTCCTGGCAGGAAAACGTATCTGGTGTGAAATAAAGGGGAGGGACTCTCCTTAACTCTTTAAAACACAGGAGGGTATTAGTTCGGGAAGTCAATGGAAATTTGAAGCCAGTGGAATGACTCAGTTGGTATCAACAACCTTTAGATTAGGCCTAGGGACCAGGATTTTCAAGGGTAACTAGTGATTGGGGCATCTCAGTTTTTTGATGCCCAGTTTGAGGCACCTTAAAAGGGTCTGATTTTTAACGAGTCAGTGCTCAGGTCTTTCTGAAGGGCAGGTTCCTTTAAGGTGTCTCGCCAAAAATCACTCATCACTTTCCAGCGCCTTTTCAATTAAAGATCACAAATTACAAAAGTGGTAGCATTACTCCACTTTACAGGTGGGGAAGATGAGGTAAGGGGCTTGCCAAATCTATCTACCCATCTACCTATCCATCCATCCGTCCATCCATCCTTGTAACAGCTGAGCCTCAGGGAGTCCGGGGCAGAGATGGGAATATAGGGCATGATCCAGCTCCCACTGAAGTCACGGGCAAACACCCATTGGCTACATTGCTAAAAGCTTGAGTCCATAATCCAATGTCTCCTGATTCCCACCCCCATGCTCTAATCGCTAGATGATACAACCTTGCTGCGGTCCTCACAGCTCAAACAGAAATGCTGGGGCCTTGGCAGAGCAGAGTCTCACTGGGAGCCCAGTAAGGGCAGACTCGTGTTTGTGGCTCACAGAGTTGTTAGTCCCAGGTCTCAGGACAGGCCAATCAACATTCAGCACCATGGACAAGGCACAAACAAGGTCCTTGAGACATAAGGGGAGGAGACTGGCGTGATTGAAATGGGTGGGAAGGAAAAGCAATTTCAACCTGGGCAGATGATTGCCGGAGCTTCCTTGAAGCACTCAGGGATGGGAGGTGGAGTTATCCTGCAGAACGCCCCGTCTGAAGCCCGGGAGTGGCCCGGAGCCAGTAACACTGCCTTTCACTGGAGGATTTGCTCTTCTGCTCAATCCTCCCCAAAGCCGTCCTGGATTCGGAGCGTGGCCTGCAGGCCAGACAGCAGGGACCTCAGGACCGGTGGCACATTCCCTGTCTTGTCCTGGCACACAAGGGGTTCAGTTACCTATCAGCAAAATACCCAGTAGCATCCAGGTGTTTTGGAGTGAGGTGTGGTGAGGGAGAGCCAGATGGACTGGTAGACAGACAACTGCCCATATCCACAGCACCAATTATAATGTAAGCTTCGCTGTGGTATTCATAGCAACAAACGTTAACACACCCCGCCTCTGTAACAGTCCCTCCCCCCTCTGCCTGCACCAGATCCCAACCTTGCCATCCCCAGCTCTAGGCTGCTCTCAGTGGCAGGGTCCTTTGAAGAGAGCCAGGTGGCAAGGGTGAAAAAAAATGACACCTGCAACAGCCCTCAGGTGTCTCCCCATCCATGCAAAGCCTGTTCTCTAGGCCTGTTCTCAAGACTCACCCTCCTCAGGGCCCAATCCAGTGTCTCTAGTAGCTAATGGGAGTTCTTCTGTTGATTTCAATGGGTTTTGGACCACGCACATAGCCAGCTTCCATCCCGGCCACAAAATATTTGCATTACTTTAAATAATAATAATGAGCTATAAATGTTTGTCTCCACAACCCACACCCAGACACCCAGTGTCACAGAGGCAGCAGTGCCTGTCTCCCAACATGGAGATGAAGTGACATGGCTTACCCAGCGCTGGGCGTGAAGGGCAAACACGCTGATGAGAATGGTCTAGGAATCAGGTTGGGGCAACATTTTTTAAAATTTTGAAATGTCAATGATTTTTTTTGTCAACATTCCAAATTTTGACACACCCCCAACAAAAAATTCCAAACCAGTCTACCCAGCAAAAAACCCAACCAACCAACAAGCCATTTTACCTGATGTCTTCACTCTGTTTTAATCCTGGTGTTTGATCAGGTCTAGGGCTCGTCAAAATTTGTCAAACTTCAAAATTTTGTTGTGAATTTTCATCACTATTTTGAATTGGGATGAGTGAGTAGGAAAACAGTAAATTTTAATATGATTCTCCCCCCCCCCCCTTGTTTTTCAGCCATCTTTATAAAAATGAGGACAGCTCGAGCTGGCCAGGCAGACAGAGGCACAGGGGATGAGCTGCAGTCATCCTAGCAGGAGAGCAGATGTCTTACTGATGGGTATCCAATGCATAGAATCTCTGGCCCCACAGTCTCCTAACTTCCATCCCATCTATGGTCCATATCTGCCCATAAGCAGAAAGAAGCTCTGCTGTTACATTATTGTTGGTTGCAATGATAGTTAACCCTGATGTTGTAGAGTAAATGTACCCATGACATCAGCACTAGGGCACAGGGTCCAGTGGGAATAGCTTTGGGTCCATTTTAAAGGATGTTTCTGCTTGCAAACCCCAGTGCTTGTCTATCCGTCACTTCTCTTTAGAAGAACATATTATTCAAACATGTTAACATGGGATTTTCATCCTGTGTCCATCTTGTTTAATATGAACCTATATCAGTTCTCCTAATGAGCATCTGCAGGACGGACAACACTCAGAGGCAGAAGCCTGTAATTTCCTCCAATGCTGAAGCTATCCCCTGTTTAATACTGCTTCCTTTCTAGTTAAATCCCTTCTGGAGAACGTTAGTTAGAGAATTCCCAGGACATTGATCTGCATAGCTGAAGGTCAGGAGGATATTTTGTATGGGGGTGAGGGGGAGAAATGAAACCATATCACTTTTCTAATATAAATCCATTTCATTTGCATATCTAAAGCCCACCTTATTTGTGTGTATCTTTTAAGTACCATTTTTCCCTTTCCCCTGACATAGACTCTGTTTTAGAAGGCCCCTGTGCGCAGAATACAGAAGCTGCAGCCAGACGCCAGGGGAGGGGAAGGCACTTTAATACAAGGAAGACGAGATGGGACTAAAATGATAATTTTAAGCAATCAATAGTCTACTGTGTACATTTTATTGTTCTGTTCTGCTGTGTGGTGGGAAATCACCCAGCCTTCACTCCCCATAGGAAGGAAGTAGCTACCAGAACCACTCTGCTCTGATGGGAAGGGACAGGGCTTGTAATTGTTCCAGGGACTTTCTCCCACAGGTGAGGAGAGCATTAACCCTTGAAATGCTGGAATTTACCAAACGGCCCACCAAAGAAGTGCTCAGAAGGCTGTGCGTGTGTTTAGTTTAGCTGGGGAAGAACAGCTCACAAAAGGAACAGTCTCCCAGCTCAGATGCCTCCTTCGAAATGCTGGGTTTCTGCGACCCCTGTGAAGTGCTGTGATACCAGGTTTCACGCCAGGCCTACCTCTGTAGGGTCTGGGGAGAGCCGTCAGCCATTACAGAGACCCCTTGTGGTAATGGGAGCCTGCCCTGGCCTGGGTGCTCATTTCCTTCCCCAGCCCCGGGGAGTGTGCTGGTAAGCCATGCTCCTCCGCAGCTCCCCCTCCACGGCCAGTGCTCTGAGAGCTCCCTTTCCTAGTTCAAGCCACCCTACCCCCGAGGAGAAGAGAGACCCTCTGTTCTGCTTACACTGGCCTTCCATTGCTGGCCTCCAGACAGTTCCAACTAGCGTCTCACTGCCCCCTTGGCTGTGATACCAAGAGTCTCCTCCCTCACAGGGGCCATGGACGTCCCTGAGGATTGGGAGCTGCTCAGAGTGAGGGCACTGGAGTGGTTCTGAGCATTAGTATTGGCCTATCTCCCTGCCCCTGGCACTGAAGGCTTTACTCAGTTACTCTGCACTTCCTCAGGAAGGGTATAAGCTGCTCCACTGTCACTAGGAGGACGCTAAAGCCAACACAGGGTTGTGCTTAAGGCAACAGGCTGGAATTCAAGGGATCTCCGTTCAGTTCCCAGCTCCGCTACAGACTCCCTGTGCCACCACGGGCCACTCACTTATTCCCTCTGTGTCAAATGGGGATAACGTCTCAGAGACTCCAGCTCAGCCAGACGTTCTGGGCTGGATGCAGGAATTGCTGGGGGATGTTCTGTGACCTGCATGCCACAGGAGCTCAGACTAGATGCTCACGGTGATCCCTTCCAGCCTGCCAGTCGGAGAGCCCCGCATTTGGAAAGCGGGCTGAATACTTCCCAGCAAGCAGTGCTCTCTCCCAGCACACGCTGGTCTCCGCTGGAGCAGGGAAGCCGGGAGAGCAGCTTTCCAGGCAGGATTTTGGCACGTCTGCCCTGGCAAGAGCCAGCACTCCCAGAGGCAAGTCAGACTACAAATAAATGCAATAAAATTAGGTGAACTTTTTCAGGGCTTCCCCAAAGTGCCGTGAGCATGTCTGAGCCTGGGACAAAGGCTCGAGTGAGGGGTGTGTTTATTTCACCTGACTTGGTCACCCCAGGCATTATGTGCCCATCGCTTGCTTCTGCTGGCTCTGGATAGTCTCCTGAGGCAGGGGACCAATGGAAGCATTGCATTTGGGTGGGCATGCGCTCACTGGAGGCTGTTAGTTAGTACTATCAGGTGATGCAGGAAGGCAGCTCCTGGCTCTGAGGCCATGTAGAACAGTGTGAAAGGACATCAGTGTGCGTTAAGATTGAGCCCACACCGGGGAAATGAACCCAGCACCTGGAGGGAGATTAGGGCTGGAGTCAGATCTCATTATGGGGCATCAGGAACAGTCACTGCTTTTCACTCTCTGCCATCAATGGCAATCAGCCATTATCCTTCACATTGGGGCGCCCGGAGCCAGAGTGCAGTTTAGAACCAAGCTCTGCAGCACCTGGAATGATTCACGCCCCTCAAGAAGGTGGAGAGTCACAAGCGATGCCTGGCGGGAGCTGAACTCTGGCCTTGCTCTGATGGCTTTCACAGGGCCCCCTGGGACAGGCTGCTTGGAATAAAAGCGGGAATTGCCTTTCTGACCGGCCTTTTCCAGTGAGACTTTTCAGAACCTTCTTGTATCATCACCAGTTCTGTAAACTCCAGGGTCTGGCGGGGCGCACACCTCACCTTCCGCCCCAGACCCACAATGCACCACACACAACCCTCTACCGACCGCAGCCAGCTGATCTCATGGCCTCAGGCCAGCTTCTCAGCCACACTGGGACTGCTTTGCAAGAGCGTTCTGCTCTGCAGCTGCACCTCCTGCTCTCAGGAGCAGCCTTTCTGCGACTCTCTGCATCTTTAGAGGCCAGGCCTTCTTCCCTGGCCTGTACATCTTCCATAATAGCAGGGAGAGTCTGCCAGCTAACTCTGCCGTGTTTAGGGACACAGCGTGTATGAGCGAGACTCTGCATGACACAGCGCGGTGCCTACTGGGTATTGACTGGATAATGCTTGTGAGTTGACAGGTAGCAGGTGCATTGCTTCAGTCTTCGCACATCTGCAAGCTGGTAAATCAACACATTCAATTGTCGTCTGCCAGGATGAAGAGGCAGTTCTGCTGTTGCTGGTTGCAGCCAGAGCTTTGAAATTCAAAGGGAAGGGGGTGGTATAAATCCTGCTGCTCTGATTGTGAACAAAACCCTAACCATGTATTTCCCCCTATTCACTGGCCTTGCAAAGAGCAGGCTGGTGCGTTGAGATATTGGTGCTGCAAAGTGCGGCACTATTTTCAAAACCTCTTCTCAGCCACAGGGGCTTGTACAATCCAGGGGTGTAACAGGGTATTGGCTAGGAGCAACAAGCCAGGCCCCTTTTAGCCCTGTTCCAGAGGAAGAAGAGTATTAGTTGGGCTGGCTGAAGGGCCATGCCCTAATTACCAGAGTGGATCTGCCTGCAGGCCCGGGTAGCCAGCCTGCCCTATAAAGCTGGCTAAGAGAGAGGAAAGGGAGGAGTGTGGGCTCTAGAACCCTGCAGGCTGGGAAGGTAGTAGTAGTAGTCGTCTCCAAGAGGGTTGGTCTCTGTAAATAATAGGTGGTGGGAATGGACACAAACAATACAAGGACACGGGTGCTGCACTTCAGTTGGTCTCTGACTGCGTTTGTGGAGGGGCCGGGGGCAGGCGCCGCTACAAGGGGGAACAAACAGCAACAGAAATATTTATCCCATGGTTTCCTCTGTGGCGTGTTGTTATTGCATGAGGCGGGGTTAAAATGTTATTTATGTGCGAGTCTGCCCGACCCCTCCCGAAGAATCCCTTTATACACGTGCAGCAGCAGCTGGGTGTGTCCTGTGAGCTCAGTCGGCAAAGCGGAGGTGCGGCTATGCTGGGGAGCCTGCCTTTTTCAGTGGTCAGTAAAATCTGCCTAAGTTGTTTGCTAAAAGGAATAGAGTGTCTCATCTTCTGCATGGCTGCCTCTTCAGAACCCTGCTCCCTGGAAAAAATGCAAAAGCAGAGAACATTCAAGAGGCAGCCCGGGGGCTTCTCCGGTTGATCTGCTGCACCTCTGGGAATATCTCAAAGGGCTGGTGAGATCAGTGCCTTACTCACTGGGTGCAAAGCCTACAATTTTATCTGTCACAAACACAGGAAACTGCACTTCCAGAAACATGCCAGGGCATTGCACAGCCTTGGCAGGGCGGAGTTCAGTAGCAAGAGGATGCTGGCAGGGCCAAGGAGCAGGTATTTCTCTGTCTGCAGGGGATGCACACGATAGTAAATCTCACACACACACACACACACACACACACACACACACACACACACACAAATGGCAGGAAGTTCAGAGTTAAAGGCTGTTGTTCCATCCTGAACTCGCCCGGCTGTGCTGCACACCCTCTCTGGCCCGTAGCAGCATGCACACAGCAGTAACTGAGCCCAATGGAGCCAGCTGTAGAGGGGAGTCCCTGGATTTTGCAGAAGTTACAAGCATTTGCAGGTTATAAAAACTCCACTGAAGCTGCCGAGGACTCTGGCTAGATCCTCTGTCCCATCAGTGCCGCTATACCTGGCTTGTGGTGTGTGAACTCCGCAATCTCTACCTTGTAAATAGAGACAGGAATGCCAACCTGTCTGGCAGGGGTGTTAGGAGGATTAATTAGTCAGAGTTTGTAAAGTGTTTTGAAAATATTTAATTCCCGCCGAGGAGTAGGAACAAATACAGCTGGTCTGGAAGCTGTCGCACTAACCTCTGAGAGAGAAGTATTGGGAAACTAGAGGGTCTCAGGGCTAAAGTGTTTGGCAGGAAATGACTGAAATTTGAACACGCTGGCAATGGGGAGAGCTCTGTTCTTTGGGTTCTTCAGGGAGTGGCTGGCGCTTAGGGGAGTGGAGAATTGTGGACTAAAACCCATCGCCTCACACGCGGCACCTTGCAGGGCAAGCTGGTTACAAGGGGAACCATTCTGAAAACATTACCATGAGTTAAAGGGTTCAGCTATGACCCTTCTGGGCTTTCTGGGAGGAACTGGAGCTGCAGCACCAAAAAGAAGGACGAGAGAAGGGGGCTAGGCATTTTTCTTCACTAAACGAGTGGAAATTATTTCTAAACAGACCACTGTCTCTGTTTTCTTCAGAACAAGTGCAGCATTGTAGCTCCATGGGGCTGGAGCTCCGAGCCTGGGGGCACTGGGAGGAGAAGCTGAGAGCAGGACTGCTGACTAGGTACACACCTCACAGAGAAAATGGTAAAATAAATCAGGAGACTTGAAGAACCTGCTCCTCGTTGTCCTCTGGCAATTGAAGGATGGATTTGCTGGGTTCATCGGCTGTTCACCACTTGCCTGGAGGTTGTGGCTATGTTCCTGAAATTCATCACTTCACCATGTAATCTTTGCTGGAGGAAGGATTCCCCTTCATTTGCAGAAATCATCATGCTAAGGATTAGGCTACACATTTCAGAGGACTAGAGACTTTCTGTCCATAAGCCGCAGAGTGTTGTAGGTAGGATGGTAACTCTGGAGGCAGGGGCATTGGTGGGGAAAGGCCATGCCCTGGTCACACAGAAGGCCAGAGGTAGAGCAGGGATTAGAACCCAATTCTTGCTACCCTCACTGCGCCATGCTGCTTCCTTTCCAGAGATCAGCAGGAAGTTGCTTTTCAGAGAAAAGTTTTCAGATCTGAGCTAATTTGCAAAATTTCAAAATCAGCAGATTTCTGTTGATCAGTCCCCTCGCCCCCAACCAGATCATACCTTTGTCTTGGTTTGCTTCCATAGACAGGGCTTTGCTTGTCGCTGAGGTGAAGAGTTTAATAACATACAGGCTAGAGAGGGCAGAGCTCTCCAGACAGCCCCGTTCCTAGCACTGGGTTTGCAGATGCAGATTCCATGAGATGCACATTCAAGAGAGGCTCCGTGGAAACCCTACTGCAGGTCTGAGCAGTTACTTAATCTCTAGGGCTAAGTGTAGCTGATTAGTTTGGCTGAGAGTGCATATCATTAAAAGGTTTGGAAGTCCTGCAAATGGTAACAAAGCGCAATACATGTGCTAATGAGCCAAAGACATTTAACATTCATTTACTTTATGATGAGAGTATTGTTTCTTTTCAGACAGAGTGATTATCTACTTGCTTAATACAATCAATAAACTAATAACTGTTCAATGCAAATGACATTTGTAAACTTGCACAATCATTTGTAAGTCATATTTTTTGTCTTTCCTAATTAGCAATATCAGCCGTGTACAAATCCTGCAGAGTAATGAAAGCAATCAGACTAGCGAGAATGTCGCCTAAACCCACAGGACTGGTCTTGGCCCCCAAATGGAAATGGGGAATTTGAAAGCAAAAGAGGAACTCCTGTGTGGCAAACAGACCAATAAGGAAAAGGGACACACAAACCCAGACCTTGAAGGGAAGTGTCAGCTGAATCCCAACTGGGTCTTAGAGTTTTGAAAACATCTGGGCAACGTTTTTACTCCCATTCCTTGGTCTCTTTGCTAGATCCAGGGTGGGTTGCAACTTGCTCAGTTCTACATGCTAAGCCCAGCAGGCAGCTTCAGCTGGGAATCCTTGCATAGGCTACAAAAAGAATTATTCTAATGTCTTTCTTGCTTTTAGTTTACTTTTTTTAAACTGGTGGGTTTAAAAAAGGAAGAACCCTAGGGACTGGCAAACTGGGTCACCTAGGGGTCCATGTAGTCCTGTCTGCAGGAATGGCCAGTATCAACTGCTTCAGAGGAAGGTGCGAGAAACCCCGCAGAAGGCAGTTATGGGATAACTTGTGCCCAGGATAAGGGTCCTGTATCCATCATATTGCTGTGTAGGTCCAGAAGGACACATCTTCTGAGCTGCGAGAAGCATTGTTGGTGATTCAGTAAAGAGGACTCTTCGCTGTGCGTCATATTGAACAGACGTTGCAGCCTACCGACAGGTAGCACTGTGCTTTGGGAAGTAATTGTCTTTTGGAGGAAATGCAAAACAGGTCTTGACCAGTTGTGTCCATCGCAGGTTCCTTGGCACTTTTCTCAAGGCTAGGGGTGCTAGGGGTGTTCTGGCTAAATTATTCTCTGCCTCTCTAAATTCTCCCGCCAGTCTCAACTGAGCACAGCATTCTTCACTTTGTTACTGTGCTGTCAAACAGTTTCAGAGGCGGCTGCACAAGGGTGAAGGTGATGGGATATAGATGGATATAGTTTGTCAAGTGCTCTAGGGTGCAAATGACTATATCAATGAAGACTATTATTATACAGCAGGGAGAGCTATAAGTACATGAAGAAATGAAAACCCAAGCTGTATTATGAATGGAGGATACACACGAACTCCACTCCAGCAGCCCCAAGGTTAGACTATGTCAGGTCTGCAAGTGAGCCCGAAGGAAAAATAATAGCACACACTGATTGAATTAGAGCATTACATGACAACTGTATCCATTACTGTCATCGTTAACATGATGCAGCTCTGAGTTTGTGACAGTCGTTTGGATGGAAAACACAAATAAACAATTTTTATATCTTGTTTGGACTGTTTACTTAGATTCATAGATTCATAGATTCTAGGACTGGAAGGGACCTCGAGAGGTCATCGAGTCCAGTCCCCTGCCCGCATGGCAGGACCAAATACTACCTAGACCATCCCTGATAGACATTTATCTAACCTACTCTTAAATATCTCCAGAGACGGAGATTCCACAACCTCCCTAGGCAATTTGTTCCAGTGTTTAACCACCCTGACAGTTAGGAACTTTTTCCTAATGTCCAATCTAGACCTCCCTTGCTGCAGTTTAAACCCATTGTTTCTGGTTCTATCCTTAGAGGCTAAGGTGAACAAGTTCTCTCCCTCCTCCTTATGACACCCTTTTATATACCTGAAAACTGCTATCATGTCCCCTCTCAGTCTTCTCTTTTCCAAACTAAACAAACCCAATTCTTTCAGCCTTCCTTCATAGGTCATGTTCTCAAGACCTTTAATCATTCTTGTTGCTCTTCTTTGGACCCTTTCCAGTTTCTCCACATCTTTTTTAAAATGCGGCGCCCAGAACTGGACACAATACTCCAGCTGAGGCCTAACCAGAGCAGAGTAGAGCGGAAGAATGACTTTTCGTGTCTTGCTCACAACACACCTGTTAATACATCCCAGAATCATGTTTGCTTTTTTTGCAACAGCATCACACTGTTGACTCATATTTAGCTTGTGGTCCACTATAACCCCTAGATCCCTTTCTGCCGTACTCCTTCCTAGACAGTCTTTTCCCATTCTGTATGTGTGAAATTGATTTTTCCTTCCTAAGTGGAGCACTTTGCATTTGTCTTTGTTAAACTTCATCCTGTTTAACTCAGACCATTTCTCCAATTTGTCCAGATCATTTTGAATTATGACCCTGTCCTCCAAAGTAGTTGCAATCCCTCCCAGTTTGGTATCATCCGCAAACTTAATAAGCGTACTTTCTATGCCAATATCTAAGTCGTTGATGAAGATATTGAACAGCGCCGGTCCCAAAACAGACCCCTGCGGTACCCCACTCGTTACGCCTTTCCAGCAGGATTGGGAACCATTAACAACAACTCTCTGAGTACGATTATCCAGCCAGTTATGCACCCACCTTATAGTAGCCCCATCTAATTTGTATTTGCCTAGTTTATCGATAAGAATATCATGCGAGACCGTATCAAATGCCTTACTAAAGTCTAGGTATACCACATCCACCGCTTCACCCTTATCCACAAGGCTCGTTATCCTATCAAAGAAAGCTATCAGATTGGTTTGACATGATTTGTTCTTCACAAATCCATGCTGGCTATTCCCTATCACCTTACCACCTTCCAAGTGTTGGCAGACGATTTCCTTAATTACTTGCTCCATTATCTTCCCTGGCACAGAAGTTAAACTAACTGGTCTGTAGTTACCTGGGTTGTTTTTATTTCCCTTTTTATAGATGGGCACTATATTTGCCCTTTTCCAGTCTTCTGGAATCTCTCCCGTCTCCCATGACTTTCCAAAGATAATAGCTAGAGGCTCAGATACCTCCTCTATTAGCTCCTTGAGTATTCTAGGATGCATTTCATCAGGCCCTGGTGACTTGCAGGCATCTAACTTTTCTAAGTGATGTTTAACTTGTTCTTTTTTTATTTTATCCGCTAAACCTACCCCCTTCCCATTAGCATTCACTATGTTAGGCATTCCTTCAGACTTCTCGGTGAAGACCGAAACAAAGAAGTCATTAAGCATCTCCGCCATTTCCAAGTTTCCTGTTACTGTTTCTCCCTCTTCACTAAGCAGTGGGCCTACCCTGTCTTTGGTCTTCCTCTTGCTTCTAATGTATTGATAAAAAGTCTTCTTGTTTCCTTTTATTCCCGTAGCTAGTTTGAGCTCATTTTGTGCCTTTGCCTTTCTAATCTTGCCCCTGCATTCCTACTCCAAAGAAAGAGATTGTATCATTTCCCATCCTTCATCCCCCTAACTGGACTAATGGCCTCCGGCTCTCTAGAGCCACATATTCTAAGCCTCTTCTAAGGGGAACCCAAAAGAAACAGTTTCCTGGGAGACTTGGCCTTGTGCACTTCATCCCGACGTTAATTTGTCATGCACACTGCATATTGTGTGTTATGTTTGTTTTCAACTGTTCAGAAGAGAGAAGAAACAAACTTTTCAGTCTATTGTCTTGGGCTGTTTTGCATCTGTTGCCCCAATGCCTGGAATCCCAGTGCTAGAAGCGCCATATGGCTTGCATTGTTATTAGGAAAAAGCACATGCACAAATAAAGAGCAGCAGGACTGAAAAACTTGGTCCATAATTAAATACTCATACTGCTGCTAACTGCAGATTGAATGACTAAACCAGTGGGAATGGAGATATCACTGCTTTGGTTAGGGAGGTATTTATTCCTCTTTTTGAAAGAGCACTGAAACGTTTCTAAGCTTGCGTCTGATTTAAAAACATGGGGCTCACTTCTACCCCTAATGTATTGTGCAAAGTAAGTTCTATTGTTGCTAATGGGAGATGCACATACATGAAGATTGTAAAATAGGCCCTATAATAATATAGAAAATAGTGACCGGTGGGAGCTGTTTCTGCTAAGTGCTGGCATGGTGGAAATAATTTATACTTATACTTAGAACAAAAAGAGGGCCCCTGCCCCAAGGAGCCTACAATCTATGTTTGTACAGTACCTAACACCATACGGTCCTGATCCATGACTGCGGCTCCTAGATGCTATGGTAATACAAATGAATAATCATCATCATCATCATAGGACTGGAAGGGACTTTGATAGGTCATCTAGTCCAGTCCCCTGCACTTAAGGCAGGACTAAGTATTTCTAGACCATCCCTGACAGGCGTTTGTCTAACCTGCTCTTAAAAACTTCCAATGATGCAGATTCCACAACTTCCCTAGGTAATTTGTTCCAGTGCTTAACTGCCCTGACAGTTAGGAAGTTTTTCCTAATGTCCAACGTAAACTGCCCTTGCTGCAATTTAAGCCCATTACTTCTTGTCCTATCCTCAGCGATTAAGGAGAACAATTTATCACCTTTCTCTTTCTGACAACCTTTTACATACTTGAAGACTGTTATGTTCCCCCTCAGTCTTTTCTTCTCCAGACAAAACAACCCTTTTTTGTGTCAGTCTTTGCTTGTAGGTCATGTTTTCTAGCCCTTTAATCTTTTTTGTTTCTCTCCTCTAGAGTTTCTCCAATTGGTCTGCATCTTTCCCAAAGTGTGATGCCCAGAACTGGCCACAACACTTCAGTTGAGGCCTTATCAGTGCTGAGTAGAGTGGAGCAATTACGTCTCGTGTCTTGCCTACAACACTCTTGCTAATACATCCCAGAATAATGTTTGGGTTTTTTTTGCAGCAGTGTTACACTGTTGACTCATATTTAGCTTGTGATCCACTATGAACCCCAGATCTTTTTCCGCAGTACTCCTTCCTAGGTAATCATTTTCCATTTTGTATGTGTGAACTGATTTTTCTTTCCTAGGTGTAGTACTTTGCATTTGTCCTTATTGAATTTCATCCTATTTATTTCAGACCATTTCTCCAGTTTGTCAAGATCATTTTGAATTTTAATCTTGTCCTCCCCAAAGCACTTGCCACCCCTCCCAGCTCGGTATCATGCACAAACATTATAACTGTACTCTCTGTGCCATTATCCAAAGCATGTATGAACATATTGAATAGAACCAGACCAGGACAGATCCCTGCAGGAACCCACTCAATACGCCATTCCATGTGAACCATTGAGAACTCGCTGAGTGTGGTTTTCCAGACAGTGAATAATAATAATTAATAAGAATAAAAACAGATGTCCAGCTTATGTGCTTTCTCCATGGCCTGGCACATCTTTTTGCACAGCAAAACTTAGGATTCCCTGTGCTGGAGGTAGTTGGCTCTTTGGATCTCTGTCGTGAGTCTCTAGCTATCTGTTTACGTGAGTTCTCAGGAGGCAGGGCTCTGTCATGGCAGCCCTCAGGTGCAGGGCACAGATCTCGGTGGAGTATGGGTCTCCATAACCGTGCTGTGAGAATCTCTGTATTGCTAGTGCCCGGAGACAAATCACCATGCCGCAGGGCTCCATGATGTACAGACCTCTGGCTCTTTGGTGGTGTGAGCCCTTGGGCTGCAGCCAACTTTGCAAGTGGTTATCTATAAGCAAATCTCTGATTCTATGATTCTAAAAGCTCTTTGGTATCTCAGACATGGCCAGACCAAGGAATTTCACCTCTTCTTGCTGTGAGATCTCTGGAACCATGAGGTTTTGGGCTAAATGTAGGTATCCAACCCACCCTCCAAAAGCTCACCCATCACCACACTTTAATGCCAGACACATGCAAGGGGCCAAGGGCTAAATAACTGACATCCCCACCGATAGAGACAAGTGATCCATGCATACTTTGGGCTTTGTGACTACACACAGGACACCCCGAACCCTAACAGTCATAGACTCATCTGTTGACATTCATTGGGTACCGGTCAGGGGGACAAAAGGGGGAAAGAGAGACGGGAACAAAGGAAGAAAATGTTTTTGCATCCAAACCATCCTGTTCTTTTTCATTTAATTCCGTGGCTACCAATAGCGGGTTTTCTATCTCAACAGCAAGGACGCAGACAGCTGGTTGTTGACAAACAGAGCTCAGTATATGCTCATGTAAAAAGAATAAAACCCAGGTCTCTGTTGTGTGAGGTAATTGCATCTCTCTGGCCCAGGCTGTCCAAGATGCTTTGGCTTCATTCACCTCCTTTGTGTGTAGAATACATGTTTCTCTTTCCTCCTGGTTGAATGCTTGAGCAGAGCGGGGTTTGAAGACCAGAAGGCATCAGTTGGAGATGCTTCCTGCTAATGAGATCTCGGAGGGTTTCTACCTTCACCTTTCTCCCTTCTCTTCTCTTATTTATAATGGCAGTTTCCGTGGTACCTCCACAGCTAAGGGTCTATCAGCATTTCCTGCTACCAGGCTGCATGTTCAGCCACTTACAAGGGGAACTTAGCCACAAAACCTGTTTTCAGAGCTGAAATTTGCATAAAAGCCCTGCCCGCACACCCTGAGTTTGATTTTATTATTCAAGTGAGACAATAAAACCTGTGTGGCTGTTTCTAAGCCACTGTATGGTAGCCTACCGAGAGTCAGAGACAGGAAAGCCTCACCTAACGTGCAGATCTCAACTCCTGAGCCCTCGCTCCCCTCCTGAAGATACAGATCTGTCTCTGGTCTTCACTTCATTCACCTTTCCCAGTAACCTATTCCCCTCCCCTTATCCCCCAGCTCCTCACTTCCAGATTATATGCCCATGGCCCACATGTGGCAACATCTCACTGTATTGAACCCTTCTTCCTAAATCTAAAGCACCAGTGTCACCTTGAAACCTGCCCTTCCCCAGTGGGAATGAACCTGTCCCCGACAAATCTCTCCTGGTACTGCAGGAAGCAGAAGGCATCAAAGGAGCCACGAGGGAAACAAATGAGAAAGGCAGAAGTGCTACACAAAAGCAGCATTATGTTCTGTCATAACAACAATTTTCTTTGAGACTAGAACAGTGCAGAGACATTTAAACAATCTCGCTCTGGCTCTCAGAAAAGGGAAGAATTATCTGATTGAAATTCTCCTGGGTAACTACATTTGCATGGTTGTTTGCGACACAAATCTTTGGTGGTACAGCTGCCAATAATGAACGCATACAGCAATGGAAGGTATTTTATTCATGAACTGCTGCGGCACCTTTACTCATTCTTCTCTTCACTCAAAGAGAACATAGATCTCCTTCCTCCCCCATTCTTTCGATAGCAAACAAAAAGAAATTGCTCCTAATTGCACCCAGAGCCATGGGGGGGGGGGTTCCCCCCACCACTTGGCATTTCCCCCCAGTGGGGTAGATCAAAAGGAGGGGCGTTTGCGAATGACCAGTTTCATGGCACTGAAGGCATCTTGAGGTGCGTCTGAAAGGGGCCCTGGCAGTGAACCTACATGCTGCTGTGCCATTGGCGATTTAGTCACATTTACCAGTCCAGACAGCAGCCTGGACATTTGCAAGGAAGTGGGGATTTCACACTCGCAAGCTGGGATCTTCATACAGCCTGAGCTTTACCAGGCCAGTTATTCTCACTCTCACTTTGCTGCCACTGAAGAGTTCTGTGATAATATCTCCTTTCCCTCCCAGCCGAGCATCTCCAGGTGCTGGAGTCTGCCCTGAAGTCAGAACCCCAGCACATCAGAGGGGCACCCCAGTCAGTGGCCCATCTAATCCTTGCCCTCTCTGCTCAGCCTGCCAACAGGGTCTCCAGGCCCGTTGTGAGCACGTGGCAATTTGTCCACCAGCTCATTTCACCTAGTGCCCAAACAAATGACTTTTGTGGCCGAGAGCTCTACGCCCCAGCCTCAGCCCCTGGGAGCTCTCCAGCCTCTCTCTCCACCAGAGACAAACGTTCCCTGGAGAGCTGAAATAGCTTCTTCCTAATTAATGCAAACGGAGAGGGTCTTATCCAGCCTGTGCTCACCTCACATGGTTTCCTGCCTTTGGTTTCTGATACTCCACAGGAAGACCCCCAGCTGTAAGAGGTCCTCATCCAGTCCAGCTTTCAGCCTTGTGACTGCCTCAGTTTCCCCTTCTCAGGTCAGACTCTTCACTGTGGGTGTTTTCTCAATGACCCTTCCCTTTTTGGGAGTCTGGTTTATTAATAAGTTCAAAGGAACCATCTCGCCCCACCCTCAAAACCTTCGTAGCTGGCTCCCAGCCGCTTTGCTGGGTCCTTAGTCCTTCCAGCTATGACAGGCTCCAGCAGCCATCTCACCCTCCCTGCAGGCTCAAAAGCCTTTCCCAGGGCTTCTGATTCCTAAGAGACCCTCTCTCCAGGCTCACAGTCCTTTGCAGCCCTCCTAGGCTCCCCCTGCAGGCACTTGCCCCTTGCAGACCTTCTCCACTGAGGCCTGTCCCTCAACAACTCCCTTCTGCCCCGTCACTCTGGAGAGTCACCATCCACCTGCCCCCTTCTCAGCAGCCTCCCGGAGCTCAGACTGCCCTTTTATTCCCCAGCAGACTTGGCTCCTAGTCACATGCTCTCCTCACGTGACCTCGTACTCTGATTCTCTGCGCCTAGGGAGGCTCTACCTGGCAGGTGAGGCTTAGCCCCGCCCCTCTTAAAGGGCCAGCTCCCCCGTGGCACTTTCAGCAGGTGCCCTGCCAATTATGTCATGCTGTTATTTAGGTGATCAGAAATAACTGGGTCCCAGACACTGCCCCCCAAACCTCTTCCGTAACCATGGGGACGAGAACGTCTGCTTTCAGATCAAACAAGCCACCTGTCGATGGGCAGGTTGGAACCCAATGTCACAGTAAAACACAGCCAGAAATTTTATTTTTATGACCCTCCCTCCTCTCTCGTCCCCATAAATTCCCTCTCCCCAGGGATTGCTAAGGCTGCCCGTCAGTCTGGCCTTTCCGTAAGGGACTCAGTCCCCCCCACTAGCCCCAATCTTCCCCTTTCCTCCCTGAGCAGCAGCAGGATTAGCCACAGCGTGGTCACATTGCTCCGTCTCGTGAGCGTGACTCTTGTCTTTGATCAAACTCCCCATTTTTATATCGTCCCTGTCCCAGAGGTTCTTTAAGAGTAAAGAGAGGAGAATCTGCTCTGGGTGCGCTGGGACTCGGTGGTGAGGAGCTCTTTATGTTCTCTTCTGCAGCATTATTGAAAGCTAACAGAGACTGACAAAGCTCCCACTTGAGTTCAGACTTCTCTTCTCTTCTCTTCCTTTTAACCTCTTTCATGGAGCGACTTTCCAAGTCTCACAGCTATCTTTGATCTCAGCAAATTGGTGTAAATATCGCAAGACATGGCTTCAGACAGAGAAGAAGAGAGAAGCAGTTGATTGGATCTTAACCTGAAGTTCAAGGATCTCAGAAAAACAAACTGATTTTAATGCAAAGTTTCTCAACTCAGGTATAATACATTCTCTTTCAATATAGCTGTCAAGCAAAGAGACATCCTGAAAATTTAGGGCTCGCTCTTCTCCCATGAAGTCAATGGGTGCTTTGCCATTGTCTTCAGTGGAAACAGCATAAGTTCTCAAGCAGTAGTTTTTTACTTCTTAGCGAATTGTCACTTGTAACTAATAAATTAATTGATTATAAGAGCTGGATATAAAAGACTAATAATACCTGATAGGTAACAGGTAACGGACAGCTTAAGGTTGAAAACTGAAATGCTAGAAATCTACAGGCTTAGGCCTGTAAACTATTTAGCTTAGCCAAATTTGGCCTTTGGACCAATTAGCAATATGATCAAGGTAAGTTAGCATAAGTGCATTACTAATCAACTGGCTAAACTTGTGTCTATATTTCTGATATGCCGACGTGAAAAGAACTGCTGAGTTTGGATAATAATGTCTAGGAGAGATCAGTAGACACCACAGGATGACTGTTGGTAGTCAGGGTGAAACGTTGGAGACTTTCTTAAGGTACCTGCCTGTTGCTATGGTGATAAGGTGATGTAAATATTAATGAGGATAAGGGGAACTAACGAGTTAGCCTATCGAAAAAGGGGCATCCCAAAAGTAGGGGGGTGGGGAAGTTCAAATAAGGAAAAGGGTTAAAACCCTTTAGAAATATGTACGACCCCCAGTGGGCAGCAGCAGAACGCTTTGCGAAAGCTGCCTCCAGGCCTGTGTGCCATGGGGGTGGCGGGATGCCAACCACGGCCCATGGGGGTGGCAGTGAGGAGGACAACTCCCACCTGGGGTTTTCCACAGGGGAGGGGGTGGCAGACATGCCGCGTTGTTCTCTCGCTCCTGGCCAGGCGGCAGCATGTGTGGGGTTGTTGGGTCGGCTAATCGAGCAATGACGTATTACAGAAAGCGCACCGTGCAGTCTCTGTTCTACCCTGAGGGGTCTCCCCGCTATTCACAGCCTGCGTGGGGACTGAGCGCTCACAGATTAAAGCCGGTGTGGACCCTCGCCTTGGGATGGGTAATTAGTTAAGTAACCCCCATTCTCTGGTAGCCACAGCTTGCTTTGTGCTGCTTTTGGGGGTGCAGAGGGGCCCCAAACCCAGCATGACTGGCACGAGTGACACAAAGGAGCCAGGACATGTTGGCGAATCGGACTCATTGTTATTTATATGTATTATGGGTGTCTCCTAGAGCGGCCAACCAAAACAGGGCTTTGTTGTGCTAGCTGCTGCCCATACCCACAGCGACAGACAGTCCCTGCCCCAAGGAGTTTACAATCTAAATGGGCAAGACCGCCAAAGGGTGGGAGACAGGCAGAATGGATGTTACAGATTCCTATGCCGGTAGGAAGGGTTGCTGCCATTTACCCGTGGGCCTGGGATAATAATCACTGAATGGAGGGGCACCCCTCTTTCCACGAGCATTAATACAACCCCAGCAGACTCATCACTTTAACAACGCCCTAAGTAACAGCACAGAAATAATCAACCAGCGCCTAGGCCTACAGCTATCGTTATATGCCAGTGGCGTATAGGAATAACTCGGAGTACAGCATCAGCAACTCCAGCCAGAAGAGTTGTCTGGATTTAATTCCAGGGAGATTAACCATCCTGCGAAAGAGAAATTCACCGGCGTTTCTCAGACCTCTGGTTCTTTGGAAAGTGGGGCCTGTTCTAGTGGTAACTGCAGCTCTCCCTTCAGTCTGCACAAGAGCTTCCCCACTAGTGACAGTGAGAGGCACATCCCCCCGGCCCCAAGACAAGGAGAGAGCCCTGCTCTCTAGCTCTGTTCGCCGAGTTCTCTCTGGCTGCAAATCCCTGACGTAGATATACTGAAGTACTGCTACAGAGAAGCCCCATTGCCCCCTCCAAAGGCTGGGAAGCCCACTCTGTTTCTCTAGCTGGAAGAGGGAATTAGTCATTTTAATGTCGAGAGAAGATGGCATTCTTATTAAAATGTCACTTGTGGCTTGAAGTGTAATATATTTAACTCTTCACAGACGAGAATCCAGAGGATGCTCCAGTCACGTTCACATGGGAATAATCAGCTGGCAACGGTTACAGTTTAATTTTAATAGCGCCTAACCAGGAAAGAACCCACTTATGCTCGTCAGGATCAGACAAGCACTGAAATGACTTATCCGAAAAGGCAGGAGATACTCTAAAAAATGGACTAAAGGCTGAATCAGTCTGTGACTGTGTGAATTTCAGAATGCTGCGGAACGCACAGTGCATAGATATGTAGAAATGTGACTGGCGTCCCCGTTACTTAGGGAAGCAGGAAGGTAGCCATATCTGCATGAGGTACCACAAATCCATTTTTTTTAATGAGTTGGCTGAATAATTCCCAGCTTTGGTCGTTGTCCAATGCGGAATATTAACCCAAAGAATGAGAGAACCAGCCAAGACAAGAAGATAGCGAGTGAACACGGGAAAACAGGAACTGCCCAGCTGGATTAGACCAGGGTCCATCTAGTTTAGCATCGCGTGGCCAGCCAGTAGCAGCTGCTGCAGAGGAAAGCATGAGAACCCTGCAGCAGGCAATTATGGAACAATCTGCTCCAAGGGAAAGTTTATTCCTAACCACTCAGAGGTTGGCTAATTCACTGAGCGAAAACTCTGGACATTCTTGTCATCCAACTTCTTTGTTATTGTAAATCTGTGTAAAATACTCTTTGAAAAGAAACGTATCGCTGGTAACTGTATACAATGAATTTACTAGGAAACATAACCTGCCCATGTAGAAGTACCCCCATTTCCAGATTACTACATGGGTTTTCTGACTCTGGGGAGAATGAAAAAGGGAGAGCGACGCTTAGACAAGCTCTTCAGAAGGATGCCATCCTGGGTTTCAGAGACTGGCGACAACCATATTCTTTATGAGAGTTGCTGGCAGCCGTGTGCAGTTGCAAATGAACTCCTCCCATTTCTTTTATTAGTGATTGCTACAGAGTGAGGGGCCTCTCTCGGTGAGCCCAGGAAGCAGGGCTGTCATGTATGAAACATTCCCGGTCTCACCTGATTGGCTGCGTGGCAGCAGAGAGTTCCGACATGTGCTGAACAGTCACTTGAACGGTTAACTTGAAGAGTCACAAAGCCCTAGCAGCAGGGAGAGCTGAAATGGTGGGGTCCTGAGCCCTCTGTCAGGGACCCGAGGCACTACCTCAATCGGAATGATCATAAATAATAACCGAGCCTGCAGGGGAGCGTCTTTGCGCCAGAGAAGGGTCCAGGTGTAACAGTCACTTCAGTTAAGATCAGGGGGGAGGGGGTTGTCATTTTTCAGTTTGCCAGCTAGAGGATTTCCCCTCTTTCCTGACGGCCTTAAAGACTGATTACAAGCAAATTTACTCCTGCAATAGTCATGGGTGCCTGCTTTATTGCCAGTTTCATTGCAGCCTGTTGTAAGTTTTTGGGGTTCCAGCCACTGATGCCTCTGCCTGGGGCTCAGAAGAAGCAGAAACACACTGGCCTGCCCTTGCTGTCTCCTGCTGGCCCAGAGGCATTAGCCACTCAGTCCAAGTTTGCTTTGTCTAAGCATTTTTGATTGTCTTTATACATGAGCGGGAAGGTGTTTGTTGCACTTTTACCTGGTTCCCCAGCTTGTGGCCCTAATAAAACCAGCAGTTAGTACTGTGTTTGCTCCCATAAGCGGCTGAAACCCTCCCCAATTTTCCATTAACACACTGACCAGATCTGAAAGAGCTCAGGAATTTGCCAGGTCCCTTCTTGTCACGTAGGGTATGTCTACACAGCGTTCTGGAGCAGTGGGAGCCAGTCTGGACTGACAGACTTGGGCTAGCGGGGCTCACACGCCTGCTTTAAAAATAGTGGCATAGACAGCGCTTTGAAGCAGGGGCGCGGGAACAATTTGGGTAGTGGGGGTGCTGAGAGCCGCTGAACCAAACTGTGAAGCCTTTGTATCATGGAAACACTGGGGGTGTGTGGCAGCCCCCCTAGTTCCAGCACCTCTGCTTTGAAGTTGCAGCTTGGGCTGGAGTTCAGGTTCTGGTGCCTAGGGAGGGGGGTGGGCTGATGCAAAGCCCCCTGGAGTCAATGGAATGGCTCCCACTGGCTTGGGATCAGGCTCCAAAGGGCCCATGTTAGTCAGTGTCTGAGGATAAGCCATAGGAGTGAGCCAGGGAAGATGCACGTTGGATGTCTCCCACTGAGCTAGGGGGGCAGGAAAGCCAAGGCCCTGGAGGGTTACAGAGAGCAGAGACTTGCCCCAAAGCAGCGAGCCAGCCCAGTTCATTCACCCCTGTACACAAAGGCTAGGCACCACTTTGTGCCCCCTCCTCCCCCAGCCCCAGATGGTCTCTGTATCCCTTAAGTCCTGCTTCAGCCCTATGAGCTTGAGTGGGGTTTGAGCTCTGTAAGTAGGTTACCCATGTGCCTTGCTTCTCCTCGCTGCCTCCTTCCCCAGGTCCCGAGGAGAGAGCGGCAGGGACAAACTGCAGCCTCCTGGCTTTTAAAGTCAAGACTGGGAGTGGCAGTGGTCGTTAGGGCTTTGTTTTGTTTTTGTTTTTAAAGAAAAGAGCAACTGCTTTTCCCCAGCCTCCGCTTTATGTGACTCGGGGCACCGGGTGGCTAATTGCCAGTTGACCATAATTATCCCTCAACCATCACCTGCAACATGTTCACCTGGTCCACTTGCAAATCCCTTGGGCAGCAGGCTTGCCAGTCAACGTGTTCTTAGTCCGAACCCCACACAAAGTGTGGGGAAAAGTCCTTCCCCTTCCAGAATGAACCTTTTGCTTGCCACTCCTGCAGGCTGTGCCCTCTGCGGCGTTCCACTGCCACTGAAAATACGGCAACACAGGCAGTGTGAGGGTCAGATGCTGTATTCCCTTAGGTGTGAAGAAGGTTGCCAGTACAGGTTACAGATTCACCTTTCAAGGTTGGATTGACTTTCTTTGCTCAGCAATGGGGAGTAATAGCAATCATGTGAGTCTCAGCGGCATCTTCAGAAAGGCCACTTCAGCACAAACCCCTCCCTCAAACTTGAAAATCTCCCCACATGTCTCCAAACTGAGCCATGTTCTGCATAAGCCACGTTTCCAAAAAAGCCTCCCAAATCCCAGCCATTGCGCTGGGTCGGCAAGGGATGCTTGTCTGCACAATTAGCCCTTTTGTACATGCCTGGGCAAATTCTGCAAGGGTAGGTTAGGAATCTGTTTTGAAGCTGTGGGTCTTTAAGTTACCAGCTTGACTCTGCACTTGAAGTGAATAGGACTTTTCCTACTGACTTTATGGGGTTCAGGATGAGGTCCCAAATGCTGCCAGGTACGTGAAGTGCCTCCTCATATGCACTGAAACCAGTCTAGAATGGTCCTTGGTGGATTGCTTTCATCCCATTAAAGTCAAAAGCACGTGAGGGTGTGTTCTGACACCCGAGAGATCAATTCTACCTGGCTATACATTCAAAGTTCTGTAGCAAGGCAGGTCATGTCAGCCCGGTCAGACCTGGGACGCGCCATGGTCTGGCAAGCTCCTGCTACCTGGGATGTCCAGCAGTGATGCAGTTATTTGTATCTGGCTAAATCCTAAATGTTCAGAAGCCATCGAAGTTCATAGAATAATTTTACCCAGAGAGGAAATGTTCATTTTTCCAGCTGAAAGGAGACCAAGTGTTGATTTCACCTGCAGGAAATGCATTCAGCCGAACTCCTCACTTTGTTTGATTAGGTGCCAGGGCCCCTCCCGAATCATTCACACCCCATTGTGCAGACCCAGCAGAGGTTTTTAAACACCCCCACCCCCATATCATTCCTGGGTGAAAATGATTTAAGCCATTTATTTAAGAACAACTTTGATCTTCCTGGCAGCACAAAAAAGCAGGAACGAGATGGTCCGGGACTGGAAATGAGCTTGGGGGACTTTCAAGGCGCTTCTGCAGAATGAACAAAGCGTGAATATAAATAACCGGGTCAAAAGAGCCTGAGTGGGACTGAAGCAGCATCCGGGCCTTGTGCGGCTCCCTATGCAGGGGAAATTCTCCCCACCACATGCCGCAGGAAGAGACCCCAGCACTGGGTCAGGTTTATATTTGCCGGCGGGTAGAGGCCGGATTCTGGCTTTCGGCACAGCTCTGAGTAACAGGCAGGGCATGAGCAGCACCGATCAAGGAGGGGATGTTGCTCAGTGACACCTCTCTGAGTCTCAGTCCTGCCCCTTCCTCCTCCTCCTGCCTGGGGGCGAGTGATTGATTGCAGTGCTGGCCTATACCAGTCGCACGTTCCTACCCCTGGTCGCTCCCCGCCCTGGTGTGGGCGTGATCAGGGGAGCGGATCACAGTCCCAGCACCTGTAAGGCTCTGACTCATTCGTACCCAGCTGTATTTTCTTTCCCAAGCTCACGCCGATGCTAATAGCAGGAAACTTCATTCTAACAAAGGCCTTTTGTGGTCTGTTCGAATGAGCTAGTATTTTGTGCACCAACCCGCCCCCAACAACCCATATAGCACAATACAACCAATGCGCGTGTGTTATGTCTGCTGCCTCCCATGAATCTCATGAAGCCCTCTGGTGCAGAACAATAGAATACAGAAGCAGCGTGGTTGCTAAAGTCAAGTGCCAATACAGGAAGGCACATTGGCAAAGCACAGATTTTATTCCAGCTTTTAACTGGGTCTGAGGAGAAATATTGCTGATCTCCCTGGGCCAGACACAGCACAGTGTTGGAGCCAGTCAGGAAAACACATAGTCAGTGTGCAAAAAAGATTGCTTGGGGAATGCATGGACAAATTGCCAAGCAGCCTGCCTCTGTGGATAGAGTTCATGGCATGGAGCAACGGAAGTAAGCAATCCAGCTTTCTATACCTCGGCCTTAGGGAGGCAGCCAAATGCCCACTCAATACAACAGGAGTAATGCTGGGCCGTGCTGACCCTCTGAACGCAGGTGAGGACCTGGACTGTGGAATTCAGGATGAGACACCATCTGGCGCTGCCCGTGATTTGAGAGTCCAGCCAAGAAGCAATGAGGTGGAGAAACTCAGAACAGAAGAATCCAGGCTGGAGTGAGAAACACGAAAGAAAGAAAACTGATTCTGAGGTCATTGCAAACGACCTTTCAGCTAGAACGGCAATCTGGAGTCTCGCCTGGGCAGCTTGATAGGCAGCCTTGTTACTGGGCAGCGTGGAGGAAAACAAGCTACTTAACCCAACCTTCAGGCCTAGCTGCCTTTATACCTAGAGCGTTGTAAATGTAATATATGAGAGTGACTAATGTTCTGCACAGCAAGTCCCAACCCCAGAAGTGCCCAGAGCTCTTCAAGGTCCAGCTCACTGGCAATTGTTCCAGGGAACAGAGCATCCTGTGGTGAGACCACCTCAGCATCTCGAGACAGGTGACGTCATTTACGCTTCAAGGAGACACATCTGAAATGAGAACGTCGGAGCGGCCAGACTGGATCAGCCCACTGTCCTCTTCCTGGCAGAGCTCGGAACTAGCTGCTTCAGAGGAAGGTTACAAGAAATTCAGCAAGGGATAGTTATGGAATAATTTCCCCAGAGGGGAAGATGCTTCCTAATTGCTTGGGACGGCCACATCCACTGGAGAGGCTGATTGTTTAGAGGAGAAAGAAGGTGTTTGGGCTGTTCAGCAGGGAGGTCATGGGCCGGATTCTCAGACGGTCTCAGCTCCCAAATGAAGCACCCAAAATGGCCAGCTGCCAGCAGCTCCCATTGGCGAATTCCCCCCTTCCCCTCCTACCTGGAGCCAGTGGAGGATCCCAGTTCCCTCCCTACCCTCCCATCATCTCAACGGGACTTTTCGGACACTTAGTACTCTGGAAAGTCTCGCTCCACGTCAATGTGTCCACAACACATGGGACCTGGCCACGTGTCACCATTGCGCTCAGAATGTGTTAGCCATGGATAGTTGGTCCACAGCATCCTAGATGCATTTGCAAATTGTCGTGTCCTTTAGGCTCTGGCTGGGACAGGGTGGCAGAGCAGCGAGAGGGGTTATCTGAGAAATACATTCACAAGCAGCAGTGCAGTTTGCACGGCATGGGCGGCAGCTAGCAGTGACCACACCTCGAAAAGGGTCAGTTTGGACAAGAATCCAAAGGGCTCGATGTCTATTCAAAACTGCTCTAAATAATCTGAGCCTATGGCGTTTGCCAAGCAGTGCTGGACATTCACACACACAGGCTCTCTCGTGACATTCCCAGAGATCCCTGCTTAGGGTTGGGATGGGATCGGGCCCCTCCTGTGTCCTGGACTGAAACTACCCAGACAGCTCTGGCAGTTTCATTGTGTGAGTTTGATAGATCAGATCTCTCTGTGCTTTAGCAATAGCACAATAATACAAATCACTTTGAGTTCACACATCTTGTCCTGCACTAAGCGCTACAGGGGGAAAAATATACAGCAGGCCAGGAATAAAATCATGCAGCAGTTCCAGTGTAATGAGCTGAGAGTTTACCACTGAGATGGGATGCTGCTATCATCCCTGCATGGAAATGACTGAGCCTGGATGCCCTGTGATGAATTATGCAGCCTTACAGAGGCGTGGAATGGAAGGAAACTTTTCCAAGGTGACATGTGCCACTGTCACCTAAAAATGGAAGTGATCAAGTGACAAATGGATGGAGCAGCTTTGCACACGGAGCCTCCCTTTTTCTATTGCTTAGGCCTCTTGCAAAGAGCAGCACTCCTCAGGCCAGTGCTTTGGGATTTGGGGCTTTTCTGAGGTCACTTCACAGACCACGCGATGCGCCAGGTGCTGCCGACCCCCCGCATCACTCTGACAGCTCGGGCAATTATGAAGTTAAAATACAGACTCCCAGTGCCTCTGCTGGACAGCTAACGGCAGTCCAAGGGAGCGTGGCCTTACAGGGATATTCCAGCTCCTTGTCTGCTCTTGGGGGTAACACAGTGAGGAATGGCAGGCTTAATTACAGCTGCGGGGACAGTCTAAATTGTATGATGTCTGACTGGTTATGCCAACGTTTGTAATTACCACAGTGCTCTGGAAAGGGGCCAAGAGAGACAGAAGTCAGGAGCGACCTCCAAGGGTCCTGTAGATGGATTAATAATAAAGATGCGCGGACGTGCCGAAGTCACTCCATTTGCCATTTCTTAGGAGGATAGTGCATGCCCTCAGTGGAGGGACATGCACTCCCTGCACTCGGCAGCAGGTGCTGGGGGCAGGTGGGGGCTGGTTGTGCTCAGAGGCAGATGAGAACATGGGGCATTAGCATGTTTTCAGACAGAAAAGTCGACCCTGTCCCATCCAGACCTTTTCAGCACTCTACACCAGCTGGGCCCTGCGCACTGCCTTCCTTCTGGGCTGGCTCCGGCCCTGAGGGATGGCTACACGTATCGGCCACACCAGAGAACAAGCCCTGGGCTGGAGCAGAAGGGTTCCATGCACTGCATTGGGATGCACAAGCTGCTGTGGTCTCCAGCTCTCGTGGGAAGAGCCTCTCCAGGGAGATTTCAGAATACCCCACATCAGCCCCCTTCCTAGCACAGAGCCATCTCCCCCTCTGCCTTGGGCATCTGCCAGGGCCTGCTGGACACTTCAGCCTGTCCATAAGGCAGCACATCCCCGCATTCCTGGTTGAACCCGGAGTCCTGCTCCTGCTCCTTGCAGGATCCCCTGTCATCTGGGACAGTCACACCCCGCAGAGCCATGAGGACTGGGAACATCTAGAGTGAGATCCTTGGGAGCTGGGGCAGAGGCAATGACCCGGAGGGGTCTAGGCTGTGGAAGAACCTACTGGAGGAGGCCAGAAAGTGCTGCAGTCTGGTCTCTGCCTGCTTGGTAAAGTGCTTTCAGATCCATGGATAAGAGTGAGCGTTTGGTTGCGTTCTGACAAACATCATGATCCCCATTTCAGAGCTGGGGAAATGGAGGCACAGGGAGGTGAATTAGCTTGGCAAAAGTTACTCAGCAGGCCAGTGGTGGAGCTGGGAACAGAACCCAGCCCTGTGCTCTGTCCGCTAGGGAACGCTGCCTCTCTTTGCTTGAAAGGAAACGAACTCAGGTTTGAATGACCCAGTCAGTCAAAGGCAAGAGCACTTTGGTTTTAAACATTTGCCAGTCCCCAGTATGGCTCAGGACAGGGGACAGGTGGCTGTCTGTCCATCTGTCACACAGTGCTCCTGGGGTCCCCTCACCCAAACAAAATCCCCACAGCTCCGCGGTTGCTCTGCCAGCGAATGCAAAGAGCAGAATAAGGTTGAACCCAAATTTTCCTGGAGTTCCTCGTGCTGTTGTTTAGATAAGTTTAAATTAGCTGTGATTAAGCTAATTTCAAGATAATTAACTCGGAAAGATATCCTCCACTTTTTAAAATTCTAAGTGGCTGTTCATTAGGAGGAAGCAAACGAGCGAGATGTGTGCCATTTTAGAAAGCTGCGTAATTAAAGCATGAGGAGCTAAATGCGGAACGAACGGCGGAGTCATTAATGAAATATGAATATTCTTTATCTAATTAAATTCCATAATTAATGGGACATTGCTGTGGGGGAGGGGTGCACCGGGGACGGGAGGGGAAGTTGGCTCCCGGGAGCACTGCAGTTTGCCACGCTGCTCTTGTTACCTGTTGGGACTGGCTGGTGCAAACGTCTCTGTGCTGGAGTCGCGGTCCAGGAGACCGAGGTCCTTTGTTTCTGCAGAGTGCAGGCCCAGCACCGGCGGCTGGCATGGAGCTCTCTCCTCCCCAGGCAGAAACACGTCGCAGTAGAAGAGAGAAGATGAAGCTGTCAGAGCAGGGGGTCCATCAAGCCTGGGCTCCCATCTCCAAAAGTTGCCTGAACCAGCTGCTTCAGGGAAGGGTGCAAGAAACGCAGCAGTGGGCAGTTATGAAATTACCTGTCCACAGGGGGGGCTGAAAGGAAAGGGCCCCAGTGCTTGTCCAACGACTAGTGGGGGTTAAAGCAAACTCTCTCATGGCCCAGGTCAGCGGCCAGGGCCGAGGAGACAATGGGGCAGCAGGCAGCTGTGAGCAGCAGACTCTTTTCACCTGTGCACCGGGAGCTCACGCTGGTGGGTACAGCAACGCTTGTGCAACAGCTGCTGTGGCTCCGCTCCCAGCCTGGGTGTGACCATCTCTGCTGTGCAGAACGCCAGCCATGCAGCTGGCGGGCCAGGGAGCGTTGCTCAGGGACATGTGCCGCACACCCCACCATCACTGTCTGCCACTTCACAGATGTCATTTCAGTTTAATCCATGAAGCGCTTGGACATTGAGTGCTCAGTGCCTGGAGAGGGTGCCTTGCAGTGCCAGGCCGATGAGCTGACATAGCTCCAACACAGATCACAGGGAGACCCTGGGCGCTAAGGTCTGGCCAGTGCCCAGACAAGCTGAGAGGTGGCGAAGTCTCCATATCACTGCTTCCAGGGTAGCTCTGCTTACCAATAGCCTGACAGCCCCCTCCCAATGTGAGAGCAGCTGGGACCGATGGGCTGGGCCTTACCCGAATACACCAGAATCCGGGGTGGTACAGAAGGGGAGAGAGACATTTGCTGAGACACAACAGGAGAAAACTACGAAGGGTTCTGTTGTGAAGCCGCAGTGCCACTAGCTGGGAGAGGCAGAATTCCCCCCCGTGCCCCAGAGCTGCAGATTCTCCTCGTGCTATGGGATTAGCCAGGGAATCCCATGGAACTGGGCATTATTTGAAGGGAGACATGGTTAGTTATGGAGCGGTGCTGCCATCAGAACTGTAAGTACCGTTTGGTGACAGGTAGTGGCAGAGGTTGGCAAAGCCCCCCGAGGTCACGTCAGCAGGCCAAGGAATGTGGCGGGTTGGGCAGACAGGTCCCTGCCCTTGAGTGCTGAGTCTGACCTGGCAGCATCATTAATCCTGGCCTAGGCACTCACAAGGTGGGAAATAACAGAATGAACCACGCAGGGCCAGATCCAGGGGTGCGGCTGCAGTGCAAACTCACCCCAGCCACAGGCCTGCCTTGGGGTGGGGGTTGGGGGCGCCCAACACAATCATAACGGGCTCAGAGCTGATTTGACTCTTATTTTTTGCTGATATTAACCCTGAATTTCGCCCATTTTTTCTATTTCTAACAGACTTTAAAAACATTTACAATTACGAACAATAAAGCCTCATGTTTAGAAAGGGCCTTGGTCTGACGCAGAGCCCAGTGAAATCACTGACCACCTTTTCATCAACTCCACTGGGCTTTGGATTAGGTCCAAATAATGCCTAGGAACAGAGGATTGTGCCCCTAATATTGATGGGCTCATTTAGGCCAAGCAATTTTCCATGAGCTAATTGGACTGGTCCGTTCCTACAGGCAGCTAGTCACCTGAGAGCTCGTCTTCACTGCAGAAAAAAGGGTGCTCTAACCTTGCGAGAGCTCACGCGAGAGCGCACTCAATGTAAAAACCTAGCACAGACGAGGCACAGGTGTCCCTCACCTGGCGAGAACTGTCCTCTCCCTAGGGCTGACTTCCCTGAACGACAGCACAGCAAGAACTACGGTGCCTTATTTCCTCCAGGGTGTTACACTGGGGTAAGTATCACGGAGAAAGCGATCTCAGGGCAAAAACCTACCCTTTGGGCAGAGACGAGCCAAGCAGTGCTGTGCGTCTGTTGTCTCTCTGGGAGAAAAGAAAAACACTTGAGTTAACTCAGAGCTATCTGGGTAGCATCTGATTTGAATGCAGTCTGGACAGTTGCTTTCTTTAATATCATGTTCCTTCAAGTGTGAAACCTAAAACAACCGGAGAGGGCCAGGACATATATTTACAATGGCGTTACGAACGTCAGGTTGAAGAACTGATCCCTGCAGCAAAGTCATTTCCCTCTTTTGTGCAAATATAAATACAGCTGAATGCTGATGCTGAGCGAGGGCTGGATTGTACCCGAGCAAAGAGGATGAAGGAATTCCCTGTGTTGGCCTGTTAGCTACCTAGCCTCTCTCCCACCCTGCAGGAGCGTAGTGCCCCCTTGGAACGGCTGCGGGGCTCTGGGAATTCCACCAGCTGCCTCACCGCACACGCCCTGCTGCACATCTGCCCTTGAAATGCCCCAACCGGGGCCACATGAAAATATTTGTGATAATTAAAAATAGATTATTCAGATGCAAAACATTTTCACAAAAATATTGCACTTCTTTTTTGGGGGGGTGGGGACAGCAAAACAAATCAGTCCTCAGGTTTGGAGCTTTTTTTACATTGAAAAAAATGTACATTGTGATTTGGGGGGGGGGTCTCTTTTCCCTTCCTTTCTCTCCCTTTTGTCCCCCCCCCCCCACCCCCCATCTTTCCAACTGGAAAAGTGCTGTTGGGACTAGATCTGTGTGAATGAAATTGTTGCTTCCCCTGTTCTTTGTTGTCCAGCTGGGATGAGCTTTCCCAGGCGTGAAGTTAGGATCATTCTTATTTATTATTATATTATCCTAGGCCAGGGCCCCCCTGTGCCAGATGCTGTATACGCAGGGAAACCATTTATTCCCGCAGTGAATATTTTTCTCCAAACAGCCTAAAGAGCAGAGTAGGGCGAACAATGGATATTTTGGTTCATTGGAAAAAAAGTTGATTTAAAGTCCTAATGAAAAAAAAAAATTTTTCAAATCTTTTGGTGATTGAAAAATTTAAAAAAATCATTTCAGGCTGAATGAAACATTTTCTTTCAATTTCCAGCATATTTTAAAATTATTTTTAAACAAAAGTAAATGAAATTTCTAAATGAAAAGTCATTTTGAATGGAAAAAATTGAAACATTTCATTTCAAAATATCAAAACAAAACATTTTGATGTTTTCAGTTTTCCAACCGAACCAATTGGCACAAATTCGTGAAATGTTTTGGTGTCACTAAATCTGCATTTTTCACCTAAAAAAGTTTTAGTCAAAAAATTCCACCCAGCTCTGCTAAAGAGCTGAGCTGAATTGGTTAAATGTTCAGCCCCTGCCCCAGGGCAGGGTTTCTCCCCGGCAGGGAGACAGCCTGGATCCACCACTAACCCGGCCCAATCTGCCCAGGGAGAGCCTGGGCACGGAGCAGGCGTCTCTAAGTGCCAGCTGCTTCCCGGGCACTGTGTGTGGCTGGCCAGTACATCCCCACTCGCATCCATCTGTACCTGATACCCAAGGCTGCGGGAGGGCCCACGGATAATTGAGGCCCCCAGGAGCATGGGCTTCTCTGCCCAGCACAGAAGGCTGCCCACTGAAGGGGCGAAGCAGGTCAGGAGCTGGGCATTTGGAGACCATGGTGCCCCTTAGCTATCTGGATACCTGCTGTCGATTCAGTGCCACGTACTCCTACGTGCCACCCCCGGAATGTAGAGCTCGCTCTTCCCCCCCGCGCTCAGACGCCGGTCCCTTTCCAGCCCCTCCTGCATTCAATGTGGCAGCGCAGCTGTGTGTATCGCAGTGGCCTGATTTCTTCTAACACCCTTCAGTGACATAATTGAAATTTCACAGCCATCAGCTTCAGAAATTGTTTCTGACATTTCCACTGTACTCTGTGGTTAGGATAATTTATTCATACATGTTCCCCCTGGAGCATGGGGTGCACAAGCCACCGCCCTCGTCAACAACTCAGTCCTCTCATGTTTTAAGTTTGCAACAGATTTTGTTGGTTTGTTTAGGCCCACCGAGAACCTGCCCATCCCCCGCTCTACTCCCTGTTGGTGACATCTAATAAATGCATCATCAAAGCTTTTAAAAGCAGGGCGCCCGCCTCCCTCATCACCTGGCTTGTGACACACGGCAGCTCGCTGGAATGACAGAACTCACAATTCTTCCCAGGGAACTCAGGCATTTTATAATGAGTCTGGATCTCCCTCACGTCTGTTAGAGGCATGGGGGGAGATTTTCAAAGGCAAGAGGAGGTGGTACCTCACTGGCCTTTGACAAGCTCCTTGAGAATTCTTGCTTAGCTGAAAAGGTGCTGGAGGGGAACGTTCACTGTTCTGGGCTCCTCAGCAGATAGACGGGCTTGTGTTATGGCTAGAGGTGTGTGTAACGTGCCAGTTACAACACATGAGAGCCCCTGTCGTGCTCAGAATTCACAGAAACATGTGTGGGACAGCATGGGGATTGGCAGATCGCTCGAAAAGCAGTGAAAAGCCACACTGTTCAACAGTGCTTAGGCGTTGGCCCAGGCCCGATTCTGCACTGCCTGGCACCTCACCTCGTCAGTTCCATCTGTACAAAATGGGCATAGCGTCACACGGCTTTGCAGGAGTGTAAAGTGATGGCACAAGGGAGAGGAGAGTCCAGCCCACGGAGCCTGCGTGACCCTCGCGAGCTGAACACAAGGACATTAGGATCCACCATGCCTGGGGGCTGCAGAGTGCAGAATGTCTTCCCATCAGGACTGAGTCCCTACAGAGCTTTTTCCGCTTTACTTAGTAGAATGATCATTGTTAGCTGCAGAGAAGAAATCCTCCTGAATGTGCTCTGACCCCCCAGCTTAGGACTCACTGGAGACACACGATATGAGCTACATTTAGACCTGAATAAGTGCCCCCTCAGATCATGGTTTTTCCATACGTGCAAGCTCAGCTTACGAGCCCGCATAGTTTGATGCTAATTTAAGGTAATGAGTTGACTTTAAACTGGTAATCTCCAAGCCTACAACTCCCTTGTCTTTGGCATCAGCCACTTATTAAAGGGTCAGTGCAAACGAATGCTTTATGATCAGTAGCGATGACAGCAAACAGAGCCTGATTATTTAATTACACTCAGAAATGCAAAGGGACTTTTCTCCTCGCTGCATCTTTGCCTCCTGGTGGACGAAAGCCCCAGCACAACTGGGAGGGGAAACTAGGGGAAAAAATCCCTGCTCCTGGGACCTGACAGCATGTCCCTGTGGGCCCTTCGCAGCAGCACCTGGCCCGGCAATTACTGACTAAGTCACTGCTTCTGCAGCAGCACCTTCCATCTGAGGCTCTCCTTGTGCTTTAGGGTGTGATTATCCCCCTCCTACACCCAGGGAAAGTGCGGCACAGAGCGGGGACTTGCCGAGCCCCAGATCATGCAGCAAAGGGGTGCTGTAAGTGGGGAGTCCCTCGAATACCTGCTTCTCCAGACTATGCACTGGTGTAGGTGCCTAAAGATGCTATCAGCTCTTCCTGGGGAAACACAGAGCCCTGACCTTAGCTGGGGAGCTCACAGGGCCTGCTTTCTGCCTGGCTTTTGTCCCACAGAATTTGCCTTCTTCCAAAGGATTCTTCAGGGCCCAGAGATCCTGCCTTCCTGGGGCCTAGTCTCATAGACTCAGTTTCCTGCTTGGGATGGGGGCCAGACAAGCCCATTTGCCACTGAAAATCATAGCCACTCAGAGCCACCCTCCATTGCGTGACTGGGGAGAGGCCACCCAGAATCCTCCCTCTGCTCCAGGAGGCCCGGGCTTTCTGAACAAGAAGGTTTGCAGAGCTCAGAATCCAGTTCCCCGCTCTGCTGCAGATTCCCTGCGTGACCTGGGACAAATCCCATCG
This sequence comes from Malaclemys terrapin pileata, assembly GCF_027887155.1. NCBI lineage: Eukaryota > Metazoa > Chordata > Testudines > Emydidae > Malaclemys > Malaclemys terrapin. The sequence continues at coordinate 18,585,648 of NC_071526.1, read as the reverse complement.
TCTCTGCTTGCCTCCGTTTCCCCTCTGTAAAATGGGAATCATAAGCCCTCCTTTCTCCCTCCCTTGGTCTGGCTGGTCTGTTAGAGTGAGAGACAGTCCCTGCCATGAAAAACTCACAGGCAGAGTCTGTGCAGCTCCTGGCACAACCGAGCTCATCAGCTGGCGTCCCGAAGTACTGCAGTGATGTGAATGAAAATGCTGCCTCGGAGAACAGTTGCTCCCCATGGGGTTGGGGCCCCAAGAAGCTGCTCTGTGAATTTCCACCCCCCGCAAGGTGGCGGCTTACAGATGTGCTCCGGAGTTTGCAGCCAGTGGAGAGGGGTTTCTTCTCCTCAGCTACAGCGGCGCCAAGGGAATCCTCCAGCTCTTTTTAACTTCCTCATGAGCTTCTTCTGGCCCCTTCTCCTCCTCCTCCCTCATGTCTGTTTGTTACACAGGATATGGCCGCGGTCAATATCAGCCCCCTTCCTCCACCCCGCCATGTTTCCACTCAGAAGGTGGGGAAGTGAGTCTGATATAGAAAGATACAAACGACAAGGAAGATCTCAGCCCAGCCCAGCCCTTGGTTTCAAAGTGGCTGTATCTCCAGAATCCATCAGCATGATTCTATTTTCGCTGCCTTAGAACAAATGCAGTGAGATTCCTTGGGGGCCGTGGCAGGGAAAACAATAAATCAGATCTACAAATAAACGATACTTCAAAGGAAAACACTCTCTTTCGGGTTATGAAGATTGAATTCTCTTTGATGGAGCCCATCAGCCATGAAGGAGCAATATGGGAGCTGAATGGGTTTGTCAAAGCACAGTATCGGGGGGGGGCTTAAACTTGCATTAATGTCTCTGAGCTGCTACCACTCAGCCCCTGCCCTGGGTACGGCCAGAGACTGGCATGCCGGGCACATCTGGGGCCTCGCCCCGCGGAGCCCTTTCTCTGGAGCGGTGTTACAGAAAGAAGCAAGTCGCTGAATCTCAACGTCCGGGTGGCTGTAGCACAGCTGAGCTCAGCAGGTTTTCATCCTCCCCATCCCCAACCCCCGGAGGCGGCTGTGAGAACTGGCTGCCCTCCCGCCCCGGGCCATGGGCGCGAGATGTAATGGGAGATGGGGGGGGGGGAGGGGAGGGGTGGGATGAGGCAAGGTTTGGGTGCTAACCCAGCTCACTCATGACACAGTCCGACTGGATATTGGAGAGGGGTCTCAGCCAATCAGGCATTGTGCTTTTGTTGACCTTTGGGGGGTGGGGAACTGATTAATTTTTTAAAAGTGCAGGAGCGTTTGCTGTCTCTCAATCCCTGCTAATGACAGGAGCAGACATTTAGGGCGACTATCATAGGCCCTGTCCAAGTTCTACTCAGCACAGGACCTGAAGATTGGGCTGGGGGAGGAAAAAGTTACTGTTCATTCCCCAATCCTGATTCCTCTGTTGCAACACAGAGCAGTCTCGGGGCTGCTATAATGGTGCACAGCGGCAGAAGCCTGAAGGGGCAATTCCAACAGCTGGGGGCTGCCGGAGTGCAGTAGCCATATGAAAGCTCCTCTGCTATGTGGGAGGAGACTTCATCACTCGTCTGGCGTAACGCCAGCAGTGTTAGATCTCCAAAGCAGATGATGCGGAATGGGTGGCAGAGACACTGCTGGGACACCACCACCACATGCTTAAATCTACTTGGTTTCAATGGGACTGAAAGCATGTGCTTTGCTGAATTGGGGTGAAATTACTCCAGTGCTTAATCTGCCCCCCGGGATCATGGCCTTTCTGTAGAGGTGACAAGTTTCAGAGTAACAGCCGTGTTAGTCTGTATCCGCAAAAAGAAGAACAGGAGTACTTGTGGCACCTTAGAGACTAACAAATTTATTAGAGCATAAGCTTTCGTGGACTACAGCCCACTTCTTCGGATGCATATAGAATGGAACATATAATGAGGAGATATATATACACACATACAGAGAGCATAAACAGGTGGGAGTTGTCTTACTAACTCTGAGAGGCCAATTAATTAAGAGAAAAAAAAAAAAAAACTTTTGAAGTGATAATCAAGCTAGCCGAGTACAGACAGTGTGATAAGAAGTGTGAGAGTACTTACAAGGGGAGATAGTCAACGTTTGTAATGGCTCAGCCATTCCCAGTCCTTATTCAAACCGGAGTTAATTGTGTCTAGTTTGCATATGAATTCTAGCTCTGCAGTCTCTCTTTGGAGTCTGTTTTTGAAGTTTTTCTGTTGTAATATAGCCACCCGCAGGTCTGTCACTGAATGACCAGACAGGTTAAAGTGTTCTCCCACTGGTTTTTGAGTATTTTGATTCCTGATGTCAGATTTGTGTCCATTAATTCTTTTGCGTAGAGACTGTCCGGTTTGGCCAATGTACATGGCAGAGGGGCATTGCTGGCACATGATGGCATAGATCACATTGGTAGATGTGCAGGTGAACGAGCCCCTGATGGTATGGCTGATGTGATTAGGTCCTATGATGATGTCACTTGAATAGATATGTGGACAGAGTTGGCATCGGGGTTTGTTACAAGGATAGGTTCCTGGGTTAGTGGTTTTGTTCAGTGATGTGTGGTTGCTGGTGAGTATTTGCTTTAGGTTGGGGGGTTGTCTGTAAGCGAGGACAGGTCTGTGTCCCAAGATCTGTGAGAGTAAAGGATCATCTTTCAGGATAGGTTGTAGATCTCTGATGATGCGCTGGAGAGGTTTTAGTTGGGGGCTGAAGGTGACAGCTAGTGGTGTTCTGTTATTTTCTTTGTTGGGCCTGTCTTGTAGGAGGTGACTTCTGGGTACTTGTTTGGCTCTGTCAATCTGTTTTTTTACTTCAGCAGGTGGGTATTGTAGTTTTAAGAATGCTTGATAGAAATCTTGTAGGTGCTTGTCTATATCCGAGGGATTGGAGCAAATGCGGTTATATCTTAGAGCTTGGCTGTAGACAATGGATCGTGTGGTGTGTCCTGGATGGAAGCTGGAGGCATGTAGGTAAGTGTAGCGGTCAGTAGGTTTCCGGTATAGGGTGGTATTGATGTGACCATCGCTTATTAGCACAGTAGTGTCCAGGAAATGGAGACTGCAGAGCTAGAATTGATATGCAAACTAGACACAATTAACTCCGGTTTGAATAAGGACTGGGAATGGCTGAGCCATTACAAACGTTGACTATCTCCCCTTGTAAGTACTCTCACACTTCTTATCACACTGTCTGTACTCGGCTAGCTTGATTATCACTTCAAAAGTTTTTTTTTTTTTTTTTCTCTTAATTAATTGGCCTCTCAGAGTTAGTAAGACAACTCCCACCTGTTTATGCTCTCTGTATGTGTGTATATATATCTCCTCATTATATGTTCCATTCTATATGCATCCGAAGAAGTGGGCTGTAGTCCACGAAAGCTTATGCTCTAATAAATTTGTTAGTCTCTAAGGTGCCACAAGTACTCCTGTTCTTCTTTCTGTAGAGGTGGGCAGGCAGGGACTTTTTAACACTTTACTTTGTGATGTGCAGAGATCTGGCTCCATGGATCTCGGAGTTAATGCCTCAGCTTATGTATTGAATGTGGTTATACATAACAAGAGAAGTGGCAAGTGACATCTGAGAGCATCTTAATCCAAGGCACACACATAATTCCTGAATGTAAAATATTCATCCTCCTATGTTACAAAATGGGAAAGAGAGAAAAAACTGAAAGCACTGGGAGCTGGAGCGGAATCCCTGGAAAATAATTCAGCAAGTGCTACAAGAATTCAAAAATCGAGAAATGTCTTAAGAGAGCACTTCCCCAACAGCTGAACATTTCCTTTAAGTTTCATCATCTTGTTACAGATTAAAGGCAAACAGGCATTTATCAAAGGGAAATGTGCTCAATTGTTATACCAAATTACCTTTAGAATATTGTCCGAGATTTAACTTGTCATAAAAGGAAGAGAGCTGGCGTCGAGTCAGCCTTTCACTCTGGCTCACATAGCAAAATGCATGTGTTATCTGGGATGGCACTTACCCAGTCTAGAGGAATTCATTAATATAAATACTGGTTTAATCACAGACAGTTTGTAATATATATGACATCCCACTCCAGTGTCACTTGTTATCACTTTCTCTGCCTCCCAATATAGCCTCCACTGGGGACCAGAGCTTCAGCCGATGTAAACTGGCATTCGTTCAGGCTCCAGTGGAGCTGTGTGTATTTGCATCAGCTGGGAATCTGACCCTGGGATACAAAACACTCACCACGTTTCACCTGAATCTGTGGCTAAATAAAACATTCCCTTGCTCACATATGAAATGCAATTGCTAAGCTGCCTGCCTGGCTCAGGGGGATTAGCAATAAAAGGACGGGGTCCTTTCCCACTGGGTCAGTGGGGTAGAAACATTATGGAGAAACAGAGCGGACATTTGCCACAGGACAGTCCTCTGGCTCAGTCTGTGATGGGGCCCTGATAAATCGTGTGAGAGACCCCAGTGCCATGTTGCTGCACGTGCTGGCAAAGGAGCACATGGATTGACTGTGGCATAACATATGGTAGGTGCACTCTGGTATGGGAAAGGCAGAGTTCCCGGCCTGCACTGTCATTCCAAGAGGCCACCCCAATCTTCCAGTGCAACACCTGGTTCTGGGGTAGACGACAGCACGGAAATTCACGTTAAAGAAGAATTTAAAAACCGATGCAGTTCTTTCCTTGCCTTCCAGAGTGACAGCCCAGAGAAAACCGTGCTCAGACTGTCTCACCATGACGTGACATTTCAGAGACAACAGAAACCCAACCGTCGATTTATAGGCCTGCCTCAGCGAAGAGCTAATTCCTCCTTCATGTTCTGTTAACTCCCCATTGCTCTTAGTTCTATCATATTTAATACCCTGCAATGAAATGAATGCTGCCAATGCCCCTAAGAGACAAGAGACAGAGGAGAAGCAGCTAATTGCATTGTGCCTGACAGTTTGGTTTACACTGTGCACATTTGTGTTGCCACAATATTAGACAAGCTGCTTAATTAAAATAAAACCACCAATTATTGTAAAAAAAAATGCACACAAAAAATGGCCTCTGCAGATTAGAACTGATAACTTCTGATAGTCTATTTGTTAGCTAATTATCTCCAGGTTCAGCAGCAGTGGAACAGAGCAAACAGCCCCGTTCTGTTTGCACACTCCTTCACTGTTCAGGGATTGGGAGTGTCACCCGGGTTACAACAGCTGAGGAATTCGAGCTGCTAATTGGCAGGGAGCATTTGCCATGAGAGCTGCAGATGCAAAGACTAACGATGAGGCTCTACGCAGAGACACCAGATTTATGGCTAGGGGCTGGAGAGAAGGGCAAGCAAACCAACCTTAATAAGGAGCTCCTCTGTGAGCCAGTCCCTCCTTGGACTGACATATTCAGTTGAACAATGACTCCTTCTGGCAAGTTAATAAGCAGAATTAAATATTCAATGGGCCTTTCCAGTGGTGAAAAAAAAAACCCCTTAGTCTGAATGGGAATTAGAAATCACTAATAAATCAGAGAAACTCAGCAAGGGGGGAAAAAATACAAACAAAATCCTCTCCTCACCCATTACAGAAAGCCCTCTGTCTGCAGCGAGCAGCAGGGAGCAGGTACTGACTGATTGCTATGGAGACACTGGCAAAGGAAAACCAAACTGTTGGCATGTAAAGAAAGGAAGTGACGCTGCTGGCCCCTTTGGATGCGCCCCTTTGTTTGGCGTCTCCTCTGACTCAACTTTTTTATTCTCACACGTTGTGGCTATTGCGTCTCTGAAGCTCTGTGTAGTAGCAGGATGGGTGTGTGGCCTTAGCCCACCTGCTGCAGACAGTTAGGTGAGGGCCTTGCAAGGAGAAAGGAGTTTTTTTTTACTGCCTCTCTTCTATCCCGGTTCCTATACTGCCCTCATTGCCCTGATGTACCCGAGTGCCTGCCAGGTGTGCATTCAGTAACGGAAAGTGACGTGGAATTCTCTGGACGCTGGATCCTCGCTAGCGGTGACACAAATGACTGGCTCATGTCACTGTCTCTAAAGAGGGGTGGTGCAGCCACATGGCCTTACCCAAAGATGTGCAACACGGAGGTGGCCTCTTGGAATGACAGTGTAGACTGGGAACTCCTCCCTCCACAAAGCCCCGGTGCACCTGCCGTGTGTTGTAATGTTCCCCTCGATCCATGTGCTCCTATGCTAGCACGTGCAGCAACACGGCACAGGTGTCTCTCACAAGATCCCAGCTTTATCAGGGCCCCATCACAGACTGTGTCAGAGGAGTGTCCTGATGCAAATACCTGCTCTGGTTCTCCATAATGGCAGTGCTACATGTTTCCCCGGTCCCAGTGGCACCCATCTGTGCTGGCAGTCGAATACTTGACCAGTGGCTCTGAGGAAAAGAGGTCAGAGGGTGTAACAACATGTGGGAAACCTACTAAAGTGACAGGCTCACATTCATGGGCAGAGTCTTTGGCAGGCAAGAGCAGCAGCCAAATCATCTCAAGCCAAAGCTACCATGTGTGCAGAGGGCAAGATAGAACTGACGCCCGCTGTCTTTGGGTGTCTACATTGCAATTAAATACCTGCAGCTGGCCCTTGTCAGCTGAGTCACGCTCACGGGGCTTGGACTGTTGTAAAATTGTGGTGTAGATGTTCCGAGCCCGGGCCCTGGGACTCTCCCCACTCACTAGGTCTCAGAGCCTGGGCCCCAGCCCAAGCCCCAACGTTTGCAGCCCGGCAGGCTGAGCCCCACGAGCCCGAGTCAGCGGACACGGTCCAGCTGCTGGTGTTTAACCACAGTGTAGACACCCCCTCTGCCGTCTCAGCCACTTTGCTCCAGCAGGTGCAGACTTCACACTTCTGGGACAGTCAGGGTCTGACCCAAACTCCATTGCAGTCAAGGGAAGTTGTACAATTTACTTCCAACGGCTTTCGGATCTGGCCCTTAATTCCTGTTCCGTTACTTAAATATCATTTGATCATCCGGCAGGGATTATTTATGTTGCCACCTGGAAAACTTAGTTTTTAATTACCCGAGCACTAAAAACACTGAAATACATGTTTGCTCCTGTATTTTAACTCGTGAGAAATGTGATGCTATTAATTGCCTTTAAAGAGGAGAGTTACAACCCTTTACTGCTCCTTTTCAGTATATAAAATTCCACCAACTGCCTTGTTAGCCCAAAGAAATAGTGTGTACCTCAGGGATCATAACTTTCCTGTGATCAGCACAGGACCCTACCCGCTGGCTAACGGGACTATGTGTATGCTTAAAGTTAAGCATGTGCTTTGATGGATGGGGTCTGGAATGTTGATCTGCACTTACCGGTCTGTGCTTCAGCTCCCCCTCTGTAAAATGTATCCTTCCCCACGGAAGTGTTGTGAGGCTGAAATAATTAATTCCCGGGAGTGCTCAAATACCATGATGTTAGGGGCCAGATTAGAGCTGTTCAAAATATTTCAGTTGATTTTTTTTTTAGGATTAAAAATGGCTTTTTAATAAAAACGGAAATTTCTGCAGGAAATCGTTTCACTTTTCAGGTGCTGTAAATTGAAAAATATTGGCCAGTTGGGTGAAAACGTTCAGTGAAAGTGAAACCCAAAATTAGGATCCTGCACTTTCAGACCTGAAGAGCTTCCTCTGTATTTCTAAGTGGAGTTCTTTTAACATTGGCTCCTCTGCTCTGTGGAATGCAGCTACTAAATCCTCCAGTCAAATAACTGATGATGGTGTCCCCCCGCCCTCCCCAGCTTTTCACCATTCATGTGGTGGTGCAAATCAATAGTTGTTTTTTAATATTATAAAATAACCAAGAATGATGCACGTGGGCAAGAAATGACAGATGAGCAGAAAGCAACCCTTCAGAATCATAAAAAGGTAAAAGGGGGTACAGAGGAAGATTTTTATTGTGGTTTTGCAGAAAATCAATGAAGAGTTGCTACGAGGCTGTGTTGTAGATAACAAGCAGATTATATCAGTTTTCATGGAACATATTGTTTGGCAGGCAGGATGCACTGGGAGGCTATAATGGCGCATCATAAAATTGACGTTAGTCTTGTGGGCTAGGAGATTTAAATAAGACCTAAATGCTGAAATTTTGGGATGGTTATTATTTATTCAATAGCCTGAGATGGCAACCCTGGCTGTCTTCAGATTGCTAAGCTACTAAAAGTCCAAGTGGAGGCAGATGATCAGTAAGCAGGTGATGGAAAATAATTTCATTGTGTGCCTCAGCAGAATCCCACGATTAATAGTCATTGAGAAACAAGCCCACGAATTTTCAGAGATGCTTTTAGTTTTGACACAGAGGTTTCCAGTTGCAGAACATCTGTGCCAGCCCTTTGCCTTTAGTAATCTCATTGCCATGACAGCCCTTCCCTAGCTCAGTTGTTGGACGTTGGGACCCTGAGATCATTCTGGAGCTTGAAGTAGGAAAATGACCAAAAATACTCAGCCGTTAGCTCTAGTAAACCCTCTAATACTCAGATTGAGGCTCGCCGTCTGCAAGTGGCTTTTAAACACGTCTCCTGCGGCTCTTTGCAGCACATGATATTGTGTGATTTAAAGATTAACCAGTCTAAGTTATTAATCAATCAGGATGCTTTTACTATGTTATTAACCAATTGTAGAATACTTGGTCAGTCATTTTGCTGTGAGAAAAATTATATATATATTGTAAATGAAACAATGAATTCACACTATTGTGGTTCTTTTGGGCACTGTTGATCACTAATTTGGTTTCTGAACCACTGAGGTCTGAATATCACTGCTCTAAAATATGCAAGGAACAAAGTCAAGTCTATTGTTGAACATATTTAATTTATAGGTTCCATTTTTTATTAGTGGTGGAATGATTTGCATTTTCCATACAAATTGGATATTTCCTGGTTCTACTATGATACTTTTCTTCCCAAATTCACGCTGCCCAGACAGGCCAGCATAAGACAAAGGCACCACTTAGGCTCCTGACCTGTTCAGATGCGTTTATAAAAGTGGGACTTAACTCAATGGACAGTCAATGGGCGTTCGGCGCCTGGCTCACTGACATGTTTTTGTAAATTGCTCTGGGCATCTATCTGCGTCGTTAGGCACCTAAATCCCTTTGTGAATCTGGCCCAGAGTCTCAGACTGACCACAGAGTCCCTGGAGGAAGGGATCTGCACCAGAAGCAGGTTTCTGTGGCCGTTGGCTCTGCTGGGTATAGCAGAAGGTGGCTGAAGATGGAGCATTAGGTGACAGCACAGCAAGCCCCTCTCTAGCCCAAGAGCCAGGCCTGGCGGTGAAGTGAGATGCTGCACTTTTGATGTATTAACAATTTCTCTGCCTACTGGGAGCTGGGGCGCTGGAAATGCAAGAATGGATCTAGCAGCACAAGCCTCTATATCTGAACTAAAAGACCCAGCAGGCTCATTGACCTCTCTTTGTGGGCCAGGCACCACTGGAGTGGGTGTGGGTGACACCAGCTTTTCCTGGGGCCAGGGCAGGGAAGCGTTGCCGTTTGTTCACCACTACCTTGGCCTCATACGTGAAGCTCCCCAGGGCACTGTTTGCTTCCAGATGGCCAGGCTTGGTGGGCAGCAGTCAGCATGAAACGAGGCCTCTCCAGCGGGCTCCCAGCTGGTCCCTTTTGAGCGCTGCAGAGTCCATATGGAGCTCCAACCTTTAACTAGATTTGTTATGTACGTCATGGAGTCCTGCAGCAATTAGCCCATTCCATTAGTACTCTACCTGTTTGATTTCCCACAGTTATTATAATCAATGCCATGCCAATGAGAAGAAAAATCAGTTCTTCAGGAAAAGCTAAACTCCTTCCTTAGCTGGTGTGGGAAGCTTGATTGATAGAAGAAATATTATTGGTGCTTAAAGTCAAACTGTATCAATCTACCCAACTGAAACGCTATTTTTTCCCCACGACAGGACACATTTCTAATACGCCTATTGCCTCTTGGATGCAGTCACAGAAAGCTCATTCTCATGCTAATTGCAAAGCTAATTGTTCCTATTGCAATACCCACTATATAGCATATTTATATTGCAGATAATGAGATGTTTGGATTAAATGGCTCACTAAAAGTCAATAAAAAGAAATTTGCTTGATTATTCTTCTAATTTTTTAGATGCAGTGTTAATACACTTTTATTTCTCCCCAATGGCCTGAATTCATTAAACTGCCTAAAGCAGCACAAAAAAATGTATATGCAAAGGGAAAAGGGTTGTAACACCACACACAACACATTGCAGAAATGAATGAGCAGTTGTCCAGCCGCTCGGCCAGAACTGGGGCCCAAGCCAAGCCGAGTTGGAGCCGCTGGGAGCGGGGCTGAGGGTGCTCGACTGCTGGCCAGCGCTGCTCGGCTGGGGCTGGGGACGGTGCCCCAGGGCCCGAGCCGAGCTGGAGTTGCCGGGGCCAGAGCTTCTTGGCCGGGTCCGGCCGCCGGAGGGAGCCGCTCGGCCGGGGGGGCCGGATTGGGCCGCGCCTCCTCGCGTGCCCGCCACCACCACAACTTACCTGCTGCCTGCCTGTTTCAGGCTTCCCGCGAACATTTGATTAGTGGGAAGCAGGGGAGGGGGAGAAGCAGGGGGGGCGGAGCATTCAGGGGAGGGGGCAGAGTTGGGGCGGGGACTTTGGGGAAGGGGTGGAGTTGGGCCGGGGCCCCGTGGAGTGTCCTCTTTTTGTTGTATTAAAATATGGTAACCCTAAGTTAAATATATATCTATATGAGAGGAAAAAAGGAAAGTCTCTCTGTATAACCCTGGAAATACACTGGTGGGGGGGGGCGGGGGCGGGGAGAATGGCTATGGTATGTGGCCTTTTTCATGCAAGTGACACTTTTTTCCACACGTTTTTTTCTCATCCCAGTCCTAAGCCTCAGTTCTATAAACCAGCATCAACCAGGCCTCTTCTGACTCCCGTGCTAGCTAGGTTTCTCCAAACTGCACCTTCATGAATACAAGGACCCCGTAACTTCCGGATACAGTAGGCCTCCCTGACCATGGAAGGCTGGCAGCAATAACACACTAGGGTCCTGTACAGATATTTATCATTAAGAATTGTCCCGTGGAACTCTTTGACACATGATATCTTTGAGGCCAAGAATTTAGAATGATTCAAAAAAGGTTTAAACAGTTCCATGGATAATGATAACAATGAGGATTAAAAAACAATAAACAAGTGTTAGACGGGATATAAAAACTCATGTTAATGGGCATAAATCAACCTCTAACTGTTGTGTGTTAAGGAAGAAGCTTTCCCTGGGGACAGGTTATCCCATGACCACTCCTGCAAGAGGTCTTGTACCTTCCTGGTGAGGGCGACTGTTGGAAGAAGGATACTGGATTAGATGGGACGGCGTTCCAGGAAGGCATAGCAATCCTTTGTTCATCGACTCATACATTTTAAGGCTAGAAGGCACCATTATGACCCTCTAGTCCTGCTCTGGTGGGACATCTGTTGCACCAGTACTGATGTAAATGATGTTGAGATTGGGAGCAAGGGCCTGACTCAAAGCACACGGAGGTCAGTGGGGGTCAGAATTATTGAACGCTTTCCTGTCCACTTCTCAGTGGATATCCAGTGACTGATCCCCAGTACATATTGTAGTCCCCAGTGCAAGCATCTGATCTATGGGTTTCCCAGTTAACAATGGTGATAGAATATGAAACTCACCGTTAGCTGCCTTCTCTGTACATCAGTCCAGTAATAATTCCATCCATCCATTCGCATTAGATTACAATACAAATAGATAATTTAGCCTCCTCTGACAGCAGCAAAGCAACAAAAATACTGTCTTTTCAATAGGTGTAAAATTATCCATCTTTGAGGATAATCTCAGATGAGTGACTGCAGCACCTCAGTAGTCAATCAGAAATAATGCCCATTACCATAATGAAAAGCTGTGATCATTTAATAAAACTGCTGTATTAAAAGCCAAGTGAGGGGAGAAGTAATGTCATTCATTTTAATGCCATGAAATACACACTGTAGATTTACACTTAATTTCTAATTATTTTCTCAGACAACTCCGACACTGAAAGGGCTTTAGCAGAAATAGATGGAAGAGGAGAAGAAAAGGGATTCAAAGACTGGCTGGAGTTATATCAGGTGGCCAATGTGCATCCACGGACTGCACAGCACGTCGGGCGCAGGTCTAAATGCTCTGTGACCATCTGTTACTAGTATTATTTATTAGCTCTATTACAGCAGTGCCTGGGAACTTGCCAAGTGCTACCCACAACACAGTGACGTTGGCGATAATGGTGTTGTAGAGTAGAGTGTGGATCACAGGGAGCAGAGCTGTGACTGGGACAAAGGATAGTAAGTTCTGAAGCTTTTGTAGAAGAATTAAAAATCTCCCTGAATGCTGGGGGTAAAACTGAAAGTCCATTTTATCCTGGGCTGGGCACTAGAATCAGGGCCGGCTCTAGGTTTTTTGCCGCCCCAAGCAAAAAATTTGCTGCCCCAAGCTCCGAGAGCGCAACTGCCCAAGCAAAAAAAAGGATGGCCGGAATGCCGCCCCTGAAATTGTGCCGCCCCAAGCACGTGCTTGCTTTGCTGGTGCCTAGAGCCGGTCCTGGTCACCGGCAGCCAGGTAGGAAATTGGCGCTGGCAAAAGATGCTTCTGTTTATCTGTTGGCAACCTGCACCTGCCCACCCAAGACCAGGAGTTATGATTTATTTGTATGACAGGAGCTGAAATTCAGGCCTCATTGTGCCAGGTGCTGCACGTACGGACAATAACAGAGACCATCTGCCCCAACCAGCTTACAGACACAGGGTGGAGGAAAGGGAGCATTCTTATCACTATTTTCCAAATGGGGAACTGAGGCACAGAGCGATCATGTGACTTGCCAACAGTCACACGAATAGTCTGCGGCAGAGCAAGGAACTGAGCCCAGATCTGCTGCATCTTAAGCCCGTGCCATTGTAACCCACACACCTCCTGGGTGTGGTGCTCTGTTCCCTCCAGTGGCACCGAGACCACACAGAGATTAATGAGTCTGCTACAGCCGTAGTTAACGCCATGTGACTTTTAGCTCATGCAGTAGAGGCTCATGCATTTAGCTCCAGAGGTCCCAGGTTCAATCCCGACGACCAAGGTCTGTAGGTATTACACCATAACCACCAGGCAAGCCAGCCTCTCAGTGCCATGGGGCAATAGGGGAAGATAAACTACATGCAAAGGAACATTTCCTGGCAGAAATGAGACAGAAACACTGAAAGAAAGAGACAAAGAGAGGGAAACAAAACCAGCATCACGCCTCTTGCTGAGGGAAGACCTCACAACATGTGTTGTGCATCGAGAACTCCTCATCCCTGTGCATATAGGGCCTGATCCTAAACCACTGATGCCAATCCAGCTACTCAGTGGGCTTTGAATCAGGTCACAGCATCCCATAATGCTGCCAAGGTCACCACAGCTTCAGGGCACCTCCTGTGCTCTATTCTACACATTCTGCCCACGCAGGCTCTGGCCCCGGGGAAATTGCTTGGTGTTTGAATTATTGTGAGGTTTCTGTTTCGCCAGAAGATTCTGCAAGAGGATATTCCAATCTTATTAGAATTATTTGTCTCATCTCTAATAATATATCATCTTCCAGCCCAAATGCTGATTGAATCAGATTTGTTGCATTCACACTTGGCGTCCTTTATGGATTTCCAGCGTAATTTAAATTCACAGTTAGGGGAGGGAATGGTTCTGATAGTGTCCCCGGGTCGCTTTTTATTGCGTGCGGTTATTGTTCTGTGGCTGGCTGAACAGCTCAGGTGCTGCTTACAGATCACATTGTCCGTGATGACTGCTACCGGTACCAGTTCATTTGGGTTTCCCAACATTTTCTCTGTAATTTCTGAAAGCAGATTGTCAGGACACAACAAAGCGCAGCAGGGACGTTATTAATATGTCTCTTTTGCAAGATTAGACAGAAGAGCTTACAGCAATTTTAAAAAAAGATCCTGAGCATGTGAAGTTTGAATGGGGATGCCCAACTTGACCTGTAATGAAGTATAAAAGATGAATAAATGCCTTTTATACTAAACTTGCTTTGCAAAATAATTCCGTCTAAAATCATTTGCTTCATTGTTGATGCACTCAGAAGGAACGGGGCTCCATGTTTCTACCTGCCATTTTAGCACAAGAAATTATGGTCACTCAGAGAATAATCCACCCAACCAGTGGGATGGATTTGACCTCAGAGGTCTGAAACATTCTGCCGAGACGGCAGTAGGAGGAATGGGGAGTGGCAGAGTTTTGCACTGCAAGGATTTCCCAGGGATAACCAACACGATCTGGTGAATCATGGGGGAATTTTAGCATGAGTGAAAGTTTGGCCTAGTTGCATTCTCGCTCACCATGCCAAGAGATGGGTTCTTGGCTCTCTGCTACACAGCTGCTTCTATTTCATGAATGGAAAAACATTCCTGAGAATTTCTCCTTTAAGCTTGACCAGGGGAGTAGAAGGTTAACGGCAGCATGCAGGGAATAGCCGGGAACCCCAAGCTGTGACCTTGTCAGATGTCTCAAGCTAGGCTGGCTCAGTGCTTGAATGAGAGACTTGGCAGTAGGACAACAGAGCGCTGCAAGATGCGGTGGTGTTGATTCAGTAGGTGCCCGTCTTGCCTCTGAGTCAATACGGAATCAGAGCCCCAAGTGGCACCAACCTGTACTGTGCTTCAGAGTACATGGAAAACCAAGGTCTTAGGTGCTTAGGGTCTTTCTAGGTCCAGTAGCACTTTTCACAGGTATTGAGAGCATTAACCCGGTGCTCTGGCCAAAATCTAACAGAGGCAATGGCATTCTCTGTATATGCCCCTTGCAGGATCAGCTAGATACAGTCCCTCTTTTAAACTGCTGTGCTGTGCTAAACCATTGTGGTGCCTCACCCTAGAGGTGGTTGCATTTCACTGGGGATAAGGTGATCTCTTATACAGCATTCCTGCTCATTTTGTGAAGTGCTTTGGGAGCAGTTTGGATGTATGCTCTGCTTCAAATGCAGGGGACTCCAGAGCAAGATAACGGAGGTACTGAAAGTACCACTTACTGAGTAAGATACCAGACTGGGAGTCAGGAGAGCTGGCTTCCATTCCTGGCTCTGCCACAGATCTGCTGGGTGACCTCTTCTCTCTGTGCCTCTCTTTTATTTAGACCATACGCACTTTAGGGCAAGCTGGTATCTTGCTGTGTGGACAGTGCCTAGCACAATCTCAGTCACTAGCCACTACTGTCCTACAAAGAATGGAGAACATCATTTTTATAAGACAAAAAACAGTTTAATTCATGGGAACAATTTTTAAAAAACCAGAAGCAGATTTCACAATTGGCTGGGGGAAAAGGCAGTTTTTGTTTCCTTTTGCAAAAGCCACGAGTGCTTGGCTGCACTGTAGTGGGGTTGGGGCTGACCCAGGGCCAGACACTCATGTCAGTTACACGAGAGCAGAGCCAAACCCTCTACTGGGTGACTGTCATCCTGGGGACCAGGAGAAAAACACTTCTAAAGAGAATCACTAATCAAACCCAGGAGCTTGTTATGAACCTACTGGCAAAAGAACTTTTTCTAAATAAAACCTGACTTGTTCTCTGACCTCTGTCTAATGACAGGTTTCAGAGTAGCAGCTGTGTTAGTCTGTATCTGCAAAAAGAACAGGAGTACTTGTGGCACCTTAGAGACTAACAAATTTATTTGAGCATAAGCTTTCATGGGCTACAGCCCACTTCATCAGATGCATAGAATTATATGCATCTGGTGAAGTGGGCTGTAGCCCACGCTCAAATAAATTTGTTAGTCTCTAAGGTGCCACAAGTACTCCTGTTCTTTTTGACTTATTAAAGAGTATTTCAAGAGATCAGGTTTGCAGACATAACAGTAAAGATTAGGGAAATGCCCAGGAATATGTGAACCACTACAGCAGTCTGTGGGGTTGCCATGCATGTAACGGGGCGATGTTGGGGGAGATCCTAATACTTGCATCTCCCTCATCTCTGAATCCTTCACGCAGACAGAGTTAGCCTGCGGCATCCCATTAAAACATTGTCTGCACTCCAGTCAGGTGGCACGGGTGTAATGCCAGGAGGGTTGTGTGCTCAGGCACCCATCAGTTTTGCTTGGCAACTTCCTGAAGCTTCCTTTCCTGGGTGATCAGGCTGCATTTCTGCACCACAGACACTTTCCGCACAAACAGCCTCACAGTTACGAGGCAATCGATAGGCGGAGAAGAAGTGAAGACTTGATGGAGGGGTGACGTCTGGCCTAGTTCCTTGCCCGAGTCTGGAGCAGCAGGTTAGCTGTGCTCAAGGCTCAGGGGCCTGTTTCCGCATACATCTGCCATTACGCCCTCTGTCTCCTGACTTTTCTGTGCCCCCCATTGCATTGCACGCAGTGAGACATCATGATGCACCTGGGGCGTTTAGTGCCATGGCAGGTGCATTTTGCAAGGAAGAAGCTCAAATGTTCAGCGAGCACAGCCAGTGGGTTCTACCTAGAAGTACTGGAGCTCCCAGGACAGCTGCTTTGACTGGTGTGCAGCAGCCCCTTAGATATATCATGGGCATGAACTCCTGCGATGTGCCCAAAGTATGAGCGTGGAGGGGGATTGTGACAGTGCTTCCATGTGGCCCACCCCAGGCACTGAGAGCAGAAGCCTCTCTCCACAACTTGAACTTGTGCTGCACCAGAGTGACGTCTGAGCCATTCATTGTGGGACAGAGCATAACACATCTTCTTCCCCAACATGGCACATAACCGAAGCAGGAGAACTTGCCTTTGGCTCTGGTTGTCTTGGTTATGCTGTGAAACAGTCCATTGGAGCCGGAGCTATTAGGATTGGAAGGGGCTTTTCTCCATCTTTCTGCATCCTGGTGGGATAAGGGCTGCGAATGCTGATGAAAAGAGCTGTAGGAATTATGGGTGGGGGTTTAATTCACTGATTCTGCTTCATTATCTGGCACATTTTTAAACATGTTTTTCTAGGGTGTTTTTTTGTTTATTTTTATTATTCTTAAAAAGTCAAGAGGGCAAATAGTGGCTTTTCCCTGGGGCTTTTCCGAGTGTGAATCTGCTGTTACGTTGTGTGAATTGAACTAGCTAATCAATTATCAGCACAGTTAATTTCATTTGTCTCTCTCACTATTCAGAGGGCTCTTTCCTTAGCAACATAAAATAAACCTTCCCAGGGTCATCTCCCCATCCCAGGACCACTTTGCACTAGAGCTAGGCTTACTGTTCTACTGCAGACAGGGAGATATGGGCCCATGGGTGCCTTTGAAAATCATAATGGTAAAATCAGAGCCTGGGAGTCCTTTGTGTCGGCGAATGGAGTATAATGTGCAGCACGCACAGTTTGGCTACTTCAAAGTGTGCAAAACAAAATACACAGGATGACAAGAGAGCATGAAAGACACAAACATGAAATGAGTTCTAATGGGAGTTCAGAGTCATTACCTAGATCAAAGGTAGAGGAGACACAGACACCTTTAGAAAGCAGCAGCAAGGGCAGAGAGTGAGAAAACATCCCTCTTCCCCCTCTAAGTCCTCACCTTTAGGCATGACAAGTAAAGGAACGGTGGAGAAAGAAACCATTAGGCACCAATACAAAAGATCCCTCCCCAGTGCAAAACATCATAATGCCAAGCTAATTCCCTCCGGAGTAGCAGCAGGCAGGGGAGTGAATGCTGATGATAAGCAAGGATTGTCTTTCAGGTCACTGAGATCTGCTCTGAGGGAGACATGGCTGGGTTTTGGTCACCCTCTCCCATCTAGAAAACCACGCCATAACAACTCTGAGAAAAGCCGAGGGCGGTCTATAACCATGGCAATGTGTGCTGGGTACTTCCTGAGCCCCACACACAAACTACCAGGGTGACCAGATGTCCCAATTTTATAGGGACAGTCCCGATATTCGGGGCTTTTTCTTATATGGGCATCTATTACCCCCCACACTCTGTCCTGATTTTTCATACTTGCTGTCTGGTCACCCCACAAACTACCCGCTGATATCTATCTTAGGTAGGTACGTGTCCCCCATCGCCACAGGCTGTGAGCGTCCCTCGCAATCAGTAAGGTCTTCATCCTCACGGTTTCTGTTGCTGTCGAGGACCTGGGGTGGATAAAGAATCCATTGCAGGAAAGCTAAGTTCAAGAAAATAACATGGCACACACCCAATAACCTCAAATAGATGTGACATGGAGAAAACCATCCCAGCTCACAAAGGGGAAGATACAATTAACACTAGCCTGGGATAAAATGGCCCCGGGGGCCTGCTCATTTTGCTCTGATGAGTATTAATTTACAACACAATAGAATTTTGGGCGTGGCAGGCTGTGCTAAGTGGTAGACAACATATGGTACACAACAGTCCCTGCCCCAGAGAGCTTCCAATCCATGGGAACAGCTGGTACTGCAGCTTTGGGATTTGTTCGGACTCAGAATGAGAAGTCCAAATTTTGAAACTGCTCCATGGGAAAAAACTGATTTGGGATTTTGATAATATTGAAACATTGTACTACAACATGACATTTAATATATATAATATTACAAACTCTAATAAGATATTAAAGTTATTTTAATATACTATAAAAGTCAAAATGAAACAAATCAAAATGATACAGTTACTATTAATATTAATTAATTAATATTAATATTAAATGCTTTGATATTATTGAAATGAAATGAAAAAGTCAAAATGATTTGTTTCCACCTTTTCCCATCAAAAATTTAATCAGAATTGACATTGTTATATAAGCAGAGCTGGTCGGAAAATTTTCGACAGAACAGTTTCATTGAAATCGAACCGTTTTATATCACTATTGGTTGGGCTGCTAGCGTTTGAAATCCTATTCACCTGGCCAGCCTGGTCAACGTCGCTCGGTGTGTCTAGCTGTTCCTATTACCCACCCGGCAGTGTCTAGGAGCACTACAAAGAGAGAGCGATTG
Source organism: Malaclemys terrapin pileata (assembly GCF_027887155.1). Taxonomy (NCBI): domain Eukaryota; kingdom Metazoa; phylum Chordata; order Testudines; family Emydidae; genus Malaclemys; species Malaclemys terrapin. Next base: position 18,566,766 of record NC_071526.1, on the reverse strand, counting down.
CTGCTGAAAAGGGCTGTACCCTCTATTAATCTCACGGTGGTGGCTTGCCCCAACTGTCGCCCTGCCTCCTGCAGCTGCCAGGTCTCGATCTTGCACCTTAAATTTGGTAAATTTGATTTCTCTGTTAAGGGGTTCAGCACCAAAGGACATTCCGCCACAGAATGCTCTGCGCCGGGGACTCTAGGTCGCACTGTCCATGAAGAGAGCATGCGGCAGGGAGACAGCAGGGCCCTAGGGGTTAGAGAAGCCAGAAGGTGGAATCCCTGAGCAACATGCCCAGCGTGGCCTGACTGCCAAGAGGACAGGCTGCTGTGAACGGTTTCCTTCCCGGGGGGCCAGCCCAGAGGAGAGGGGGGCAGGAAGCTTTTCCTTGCTGCTGTCACTGGAGGAAGGGGCCAAGCAGAGGGTGCAAAGTCCGACTCATGCACTGGGAAAGGGAATGGGCTGGGTCACCCCAGTAGGTCTGCACCAGCTCTAATGTTTATAGTTCTATTATTCCACCTGCACTTGGCCTCCTTTGCCTCATTTTTGTAGGTGCCAAAGGCAGACAGCTCAATCTGGTGGGTTACTTGACCGGCTAATTGCCTATAAAAATTCAAGCGGTCTGAATTAATAATCCAGCAGAGACGGCCAGAGCCGGGGCCAGGGCCTGCAGGGCAAATGTAACGCTAACAGGTAAAGCATCGTTCTTTTAGTGCTTGAGCTGCCAGCAGACTTCAAACAAGAACAGAAAAGGCCGGCTAGAGCCAAGGTCTGTGCACTTGCAGAGGGCCTGGAGTCTGCACCACCCCGCGTGCTGTGGCACGGATTATGTTTTAAATTCCAGTGGCCTGATTCCTCCTCACCAGCTTCCCTGCATGATGGGACATTGCTGGGCACGTGATTTAGGGAGGGATGGAACGTGCTACTGGTTGGGGTTTTGCCTGGACAGACTCACGTGGTCCATGTTTGACACAGAACGGGGTGAACAGCTAATCGGCTCTGACCTCTCCCTCACCAGGGCATCACAGCACACGCGCCGAGAAGAGCAAGATGTAATCTTTGTGCTCCGTCTGGCCGCTCCTCCCTTCTCCGAGCCTTCAGCATGGTCGGCTGCTACATTTTCCTCACAGCAGCAGCACCGCAGACCTTCCGAATACTTCTACGAGCCAGGCTGGGAAACACGGCAAACCCTCTTCGATCCTTTCAGTGCTCTGTGGAAAACCCTCCCCTCTCGAATAGCTGCAGACCTAAGCTGCTGTGAGAGTTTTTCCGTACAAAGCTCCCTGCCCGCTACTGATGCTATCAGGAGCCATGTTCCGGGGTGCAACTGGCTCTCAGATGGGGGGCTGGCTGGTTGTGAAGATAGGGGCCAGGGTTGTAATCTGTCTGGGGTGGTCCTGTGCATGAGGAGGCCACTGCACTCCACAGGGCTGCCTGCTGTATTCAATCCGCAAACAATTCTTGTGTCCAGCAGACAGTACATTTCTCACTGGACTCATCATGCAGTCCTGAGAGTCAGTGTGGTTGGCTCCCAGGGGCCAGGAAACCCACTTCCCCCCAACCCACTGTTGTACATGTGCAACTCTCTCTCTCTCTCTCTCTCACGCACACAAATAATTTAGCTCCTCTCTCCTGCTCTGCCAACTTTAGAGCTATTCAAGACAGCAGCTAGCACAAAGCATGAGGCTCGTTGTGCTGATTTCTGACCCAGTCCCTTGTATTATTTACATGTTAAAACGAACTTTAATATTTAAACTGAAATAACAGTGTGCTGCAAGACCCTCATTGCAAATGCAGCATGACACAATGGGAGATGGAAAGGCTATTGTGCGCAGCTAAGCTTAGGAATTCCAGGGTTGCTGGAATTAGCAAGTGCAATTTGCAGGCTCAGAACGTAAATTTCACTTCAATTAAAGATTCAAGAAACTACTCTAAAACTCTATGTAATGTGTATGCGCGTGTGTGAGGGAGAGGGAATGGGAGAGAGGGAATGGGGGAGGGGAATTTTGCTCTGAATAAAATTTAAGTCAAGTTCAAGCCTCAGGAACCAAAGTCTTTGTGCACTGAGCCCATTAATTTATACCTGAAATTCTGAAAGGAAATCAGTGTATTCTGCTTCCAATCCTTATTGCTTCTGAAAATCACATGGTGTCAATCACACTACATGTACTGTGCATGGCTCCCCATCATATTTTATATTTTACTTTAGAGTTCCTTCCATTAAAAACACAAAAGAAAAGAAAATGTAGTTTTAATTCCCCAAGGTTATAGTCACGTTCCGGCTCCTACTCCAACTGGGGAAACACAGGGAATGATAAATCACAGGAGAAAGGAAACTGGCAGCAAATAAAGTGCTCTCAGAAGGTGCTCCCTGATTTCAGGCCTGACTGGGAAGCCATCCAATCATTTGCTTCCTCCTGCACTGAGTAAAAGAATACCTGGCCTGCGAGTGAAAGTCACAGACAGAGCAGTGGAATGGAGGAGGGGAATGTGACGTTGCACTCCATATGTTTTATGGAAATATGCTTATGGGTGTAAATATGATGTCACTGGAATATGCTTTATGCAAAAGGTCTCTTGTAAGGTATCATTACAAAGGTTATAACTTACTGAATATATTCCTCCTATTTGTATGCATGTATCATTCTTGTATCTGAAGCTAGAAATATGAAGTATAACTCTGAGGTCCTATTGTAATTATGCAAAGTGTGGGCCATTTATGGTGGTTTAGAATCTTGATGGCTCCCATTGACCCAGACAATTGGTTGTAAATGGTTTATTTACCTGAAAACCTTCCTGTGTACGTGTGGGCCAACCCAGGAAGAATGGAGACTAGTGGTCTTACAGTGACATGTGACCATGTCACATGAAGCTGGAAACCATCTTAATCCTTGTACTTTTCTATTGATGAGGTGGGGATGGGGACAAGCACAGACAAAAGATTCCCGCCTTGTGCCAAATCTATAAAAGAGGGGTGGATTAGGACAAAGGGGGCTGCCAATCATGAGAAAACCCCTGCTTACCACCTGAGATGTTTGCTGCAACTAACAAGGACTGAACCAGGGGAATGGATCGGGCCCAGACTAGGAAAATGCTAGTCTGTGAAAGAAGCTTATTGGAACATCCTGAGGACGAGATATTACTTGTAATCAGTTTCTTAATGTATTAGGCTTAGATTTGCAGGTTTTTGCTTTATTTTGCTTGGTGACTTACTTTGTTCTGTCTCTTATTACTTGAAACCACTTAAATACTACTTATTATACTTAATAAAATCGCTTTTGTTTATTAATAAACCCAGAGTATGTGATTAATACCTGGGGGAGCAAACAGCTGTGCATCTCTCTCTAGCAGTGTTATAGAGGGTGGACAATTTATGAGTTTACCCTGTATGAGCTTTATACAGAGTAAAACGGATTTATTTGGGGGTCTGGCTCCCAGAAAGGCTGACACTGGGCGCTGGGAAAGTCCCTGTTAACTGAGAAGCCCCTGGGCTGAGTGAATCTCAGTTTCAATGAACTGCAGAGGGGCGTGGCCCAACCTCTGGGTCTGTGCTGGAGCTGACTGGAGTGTCTAACTCAGCAAGACAGGAGTGGAAGGCACCTGTTCTGGCAGGAGGGTTGTTCTCAGTGGTATCCCAGCTCATCGAGTGACGGGTTCGGTCACAGAGACTCCCCTTGAGACTGTCACAGGTAAATCCACTGGCAGTTGTTCCAATAGTGTGTGTGTGTGTAGGGGAGAAGACAGGGGGGGGCACATCTGGGACAGCCTCGTGAGCAACATGGGCCTGCAACACAATAAACCAGCCTAGTAAAATGCTTACAACTGAAATGGTGACAGAAGAACAGCTAAGCGCAGGGTTACCTCTGTGTGCATGAGAGAATCCAGGATGGCAGGTGTGAGATCTATAGACATCTAAACTTCCTCTTCCATGGATTATCTAGCAGTAGGTCACATCCCCAGCTGGTGAAAACTGGCCCAGCTTCCTCCAACCCCATGGCCCTACGCTGATTTACACCCGTTCAACCCTTTACAATCACATGAGCCAGCTCCCAGTCTCAAATCCATCACCTTAACTCCTGCTCCCAAGGAGAAGGGGAGAGTTTTACATGAGATGCTCCCATCACTAACTTCCTGATCTCAGTAAACAATCAAATAAATCAGCTTCTCCCCTCCCCCAGCATCTAATGGTTTATATAAATCCTTTCTGGTCCAGAGCTCCATTCACCAGTCAGGTTCTCTTGGCATAAGGCCCAAAGCAGGGGAAAGAAGATTCAGAGACCTGCTGCCTACAGTGCTGGCTCCGGTGCTGCCACACGTTTTTTGTTCATGCCAGGAAGTACTGTACCATCTCTCTTCAGAATAACATCGCTAATGCTGGCAAACACAAGCATAAAGTTAACCCATGGAACTCACTGATGCAGCATACTATGGAGACAAATAATTAAGGATTAGATATGGGGCTTAGAGTCAAGACCCCCTGTTCAAAACACGGACACACTGTATAAGCTTGGCCAAGTAACTTCCCCTCCCTGTGCCCCAGTGTCCACACCTGTAAAAAAAGGAAGAGATGATATTTATTTAATGCATATAAGGGCAAATTTGCTGGCACTGGTGCGGGCACTGAACTGAAATGTGGTGCAGGGAAGCACGTGCTCAGATCTTACAGAAATGGGGGCCGTATAAGAACGTAGACGGAGAGAAACATAAGTAGGTCTCAGAGAGCATTAATCTCCACTGCAGTGCAGGGATGGTGAGTGAACCAGCAACCCTAGAGCCAGGAGACCAGGACACAGAGGAGTGTGTGGCTGGTGGGTCACTGAACCACCCAGGTGTACTGGCTCTGACATCAGCAAGGAAAGTGCACGGCAGGACATCAGCCTTGAGGCTCTTGGCTGCAGAATGGGCCCCCTGACCTGTTCCTGGGCTGGGGGCAGGTTCCTTCCCCGCATCTCAGCACAATCTCCCTGGACACAGATCTTTCACTTGGGCTTTGTGCTGGGCCAGGGATATGGCACTATGGAAAAGAACAATTTTGGGGATGTTCTGTGGCCTGCGTTAGAGAGGCCGTCAGGCAAGGCCGGCTCCAGGCACCAGGCAACCAAGCACGTGCTTGGGGTGGCACCTGGTAAGGGGCGGCCAATCTTGGGGTGGTGGTGGTGATGGGGTTCCAGCAGCGCAGCGCTTGGCGGAGGGTGTTTGGCGGCGCGGTGCTCCACGGGGGGTGGGGGTGTTCGGCAGCGCGGCGCTCGGTGGGGGTTTCGGTGGCGCAGCGCTCCACGGGGGGCGGGGGTGTTCGGCAGTGGGGCGGGGGGTGTGCGGCAATGCGGTGGCTGGGGCAGGGGCTGTTCGGCGGCGCGGCGCTCTGTGGGGGGCGAGGGATGTTCGGCAGCACGGCGCTCAGCGGGGGGCGAGGGATGTTCGGCAGCGTGGTGGGGGGCGGGGGCTGTTCGGCAGTGTGGCGCTCGGCGGGGGGCATTGGGCAGCATGGCGGGGGGCGGGGGCTGTTCGGCGGCGCTCCACGCGGGGGGGTTCAGCAGCGCAGCAGGGGGGCGGGGGCTGTTCGGCGGCGCGGCACTCGGCGGGGAGGGGTTTTGGCAGCGCGGCGCTTGGCGGGGAGGGTGTTATGGGGGGGCGGCGCTTTTTTTTGCTGCTTGGGGCAGCAAAAAAGTTAGAGCCGGCCCTGCCGTCAGGCTACGTGATCACAGGGGCGTCTTCTGGCCTTAGAATCTATTCCTCAAGCTATTACATGAATTGATGCTGTGGGGTGAAGGGGACTTGGCCACTGGAGCAGGATTTCCCCTAGGGGGCATCCGCGTTGTTACTGCCTGTGGGAAGCAGCTTCTCCTGGACATGGGGATGATATGCTACTTTGCAAAACACCGAGTTCTTTTAGAATGAGACAGGCGTAACAGTTATCACAGAGAAAGGAGGTGATGTTTTTTCTTTCCTCTCCGATTGCAGCATAATAAAAAAGACTACAATGAAAAGTAACTCCTCTGAGGACAAGCTGTAATCGGTGAGTTGCATAATGGAGAACAAACTACAGCAGGAAAGAAACAAAAACGAAGGAGCCGGGGAGCTTAGGCTGGTATCACATTCTGGATATTTTGATGTATCACGGCATTAGGAGAAAACAAATGTGTGCGCGTACAAAGGGGGAATCTTGTTTCAGCCAAATAATGGAAAATACTAAGTAAATGCAGCTTTAAAGTTATTTTCAAATTAAATTACAGGATTAGGGAAATGCATGTATTACTTTCAAGCTTTGGATGACAATTTATCATCATACGTTATTATTATTTTTATAAAGCAGTTTCTGAAACATTTTCCTTTATGTGACGCTGATGGCCAGGTGATCAATTGTGGGGACTGCTTTATCAATTCTAGCTCCTAAATTAATGCTCCGTGTGGCTGAAACAATTCTAGGCAGCCCTACCAGCATCAGAATTATCTCCCCTCCCCCCATACAGGTTATCCATTATCTGTATAAAAATCTCCTTTTCTGAATCAGGACCTGCATTGTCACATTGCTACAAAGTTAAAGCACTGGAGAAAGCATGTAATGAATAATTTAATGGCCAGTCCCACCTCAAAACGCTGCAAAGCAGAAAGCTATTCACTCTCACCATGGGGAGCTGCTAGGAAGCAGAGTTTAGGCCCAATCTAAATATCAGAGAGAAATCTAAATGTAGCTTTATTAGAATCTCTCTCTTAGCTGTTCATGCACCACCAGCTTCCAAATACCAGCACAATTTCAAATGACTCCAAAACAGTTTAGCAACAGAGTATGAAACATTTTCTCCAGATATCTTCTGATTCTGGGGGTACATTCATACTCAGGAGAATCTGTTGTTTGTACTGGGTACCTCCATATAGCAGAACTGCCAGACTGGCTCAGATGCAGGGTTTGTCTGGTCCAGCACCCTCTCTCCAACAGTGGCCAGCACCAGCTTCTTCAGAGGAAGGTGCCAGAAACCTTATAGTGAGCAATTCTGGAAGAGCTTGGCCATAGGGGAAAATTCCCCCCTCTCTCTCTGGAGGGTTTAGATCCCTACTAAATGTATTGTTTCTGCTACCTAATGAAACTGTATACATTCTCATTATCTGCATAAAGATCTAATCCTCTTTTGAATCCTGCTACAAGCGCTTGTGGCAAGGAGTTCCACTGGCTAACAGTGCAGTTGTGTAATACAGTGCTTCTTTAAAGCAGTTTTAAATGCGTTGCCTTTCAGTATCACTCAGTGTCCCCTTGTTCTTGTGTTACGAGAAAGGGTTAATAGGTGACCATTCAATATTTTATAAACTTCTGTCCAAAGCCCCTCACCTCTAAATTAAACAGCTTTCATCTTTTTAACCCCTCTTCAGAGGCAGCCCCTCCAAATATTTACATTGCTCTTCTCTGAATCCCCTTTTTATTGGGGTGAGCAGAAGTGAGTCCAGTATCCCACACCAGGCCTTCCTGCCGATTCACACAACAGCAGCGTTAGAATACTGCCGGGATTGTCCGACCCCTCCCTGCACATCCTGTGACTGTGTTTGTTTTTACAGTACTAGCAGGACACAAGGGATAGCAGGGTCAGTGCAAAGTTTGGGGGGTCCTGGAGAACATTGTACATTTCTGGATTATTTTTATTAAAATTGTGTGTTACTTTGTTTACCCACTCACTTCTGTATTGCCAGCTGCTTGGTATCAAGGGGTTAACTTCTTTCCAGAGACGCTCGCTGATAGCTGGGGTATAATTATTGAATGGACTGGTTATGGGTCACATAGAGGTGGCTAGGTTGGTATGAATGAACTATCAAGAACTGTCAGCAAGTGACTGGAGCCACCTTGGAGATACGGTGGAGACCAGCGACTGGACCATTAACTTTAAATGACAGCTGGCCAAGTAGACTTTTTGGAATATGGACAGCCAATTTCCTGCCCCTCCTGCTGGTATCCTTTGCTTTGTGGTGGTGAACCTAGACAGCCCTGTGCACTGGCGGAAGGGATGTGAAGTCAGGTGTGAGGAATCCCAAGAAGGCTCTAAAGAAGGGTTCCAGGATTTAATCCAGATGGTGCTGTTGGACCCAAGTTCCACAGCACTGCTCTGCAGAGCCGCACACCCACAGCCCCGATCTCACAGCCATCCTTGCCCTGGCACCCTAGTTTCCTGGACTCCTCTGTCTGATGCACCATATCGCACAGCACCCTTCCCCCACCTCTGATCTCACAGCACCCTGTGCACTGGGAGAAACCCCAGCTTCCCAACTCCCCAGATCTCACCGCAGTGCTCAGACACTTCTGTTTGTTTCACTTCCAAGGCCTTCCCTTTGATTGCTTGTGTACATCTGTGCAACATGACCTCCAGGTAAAAGTGTTCTGTGTCTCTTTCCTGGACCACTTTATCGCCAAGGTCTCATCTTCTTCCTTAAGACACACAAGTGCTAGGAAGTTGGGACTGGGGTGCCATGTTATTCACTGCAGCCGCGATCATTTATTACGCTGGTCAGTAGATCACAGGCGAGAGTCAGAGAGAAATCTACAGTCATTCCATTAGCTCAAGTCCTGACAAGGGTCATTGGCGCAGAGATCACCGTACAGCATACGATACAAGCAGAGACTTTCAACAGACCCCCACTGGCTGGGGAAGGAAGGCTAGGCAGCCAACAGGGATATGGGGCGAGGGACAGATGATGAGCCATATTGCCTTACATACATAATGAGAGGAATTGGGGACAATATGTTAAATCACTCACCCAGGAAGGTTTTACATGCATGTAAGATAGACACATGGCCAACCCTGCTCAATCTGTGTCACACCTGCTAGCTTGTGCTCTTCTTGTTCTTGTTCACTGTGGTTGTCTTCCTCTTTCCCCGCTAATGAATTCACTGCTGTAGAAAAGAAAAGATGTAAAGCAGATCCCTGTGGTGACGAGAGTGGCCTGGATTCAGCACACAGAGGCCTGACACAATTTAGGGAGGGACACTCTGAGCTCATCAAGGGGGCTGGGAACTTTCTCAGGACCGTATTTCCAAAAGGGCCTGTCCAAACGTGCCCCACGAATGCCACAATCCTATAAACACACGCCCGGGAGGAACCTTACTCCTGCAAGTTGACCAGTTTGAAGTCAATGGCACTAATATCATGAACAACGTTACCTGCACGTGTCTGTGTCTGCTGGGTCAGTCCCCGAGTGCAGCCCGGGGCACAAAACACTCCAGGCTTGCATGAGCCCCTTTACCATATTGCGCTCAAGATCTGGGGTTAAAAACCCTGCACTGCTGCAGAAGGCAGACCAGGTCTTGCTCCTCCGGTTCCTCTGCCGAGGCTGTCATTCCGCTGATTTCAGATTAATTCGCCAAAAGGACATGTTAGAACTTCTCTGCTGGACCAGTGCAAACATTTCCAGCGTGACCGTGTCTCAGCGACATCATCAGACGAGACCGACAGGCAGAGAGCAGCGAGCTCGCTGCCTCTCTAAGGACTTTGCTGAGCTGTGTAGTAGGTTAGAGTTGCTGGCCTAATTATGGAGTGTGAAGTTACACTTAGAGTTAATTAATTAGTTCGTTAGTGACTGAAGTGCTGTGAACAGCTAACGCAAAGTGCTATGCCATTATTACTAATCAATCACCTTGATCAGAGACAATTAGGAACACGTCTTTAAAGTGTTTTGGGAAGTGGCAGTTCTGTCTCCTACCTGGAAAGCTAGGCTCGCCCAGCTCCCTTGGGGTTGTCATCCTCCGGGCCAAGCACAGGGCAAGACCCAGCTTTTGAAGATCCTGTGATTTTTGGCCAGTCTCAGCAGCCCTATACCAACTCCTCATGAGCAAGAAATCTCAGATCCTGCTTTTAGCCACAAGAGTTATCATAGGGTCCCTGGGCACAGCTCTGTTCAGGGCAATCAGGATAAATAGCCACACCCAAGCTGGAGTGGGATCCAACACTCACTGCTCAGCATGAGTTAAAACACCCTATAACATCTGAGACCCTGTTATCAGCACACTCCTTAGTCGCTGGTGAGCTAACAGAACGATTGGCCGATCAATGTGCATTCGTTTGGGTATTGATGGGAATGCATTAATGGCGGCGAATCGAGGGGGCATATTGACAGACACTCTGACTGCAACGTATGTCCTCTGACAAGGCATAAGGTGCAAGCAGGCGCCTGCCGCCTTCCATATAGTTCTTTATTATCTCTGAAATATTTCCCCTGGAAATAGATCACAAAGTCTCTGGCCTTATTTCTGAGGGCATATAGAATGCCCTCTCCTGGGGCCGTTTTCTTTATCACTGTAGTTTCCGAGAGAGCTTGGCCTGGCTTTTTGAGGGAGACTCACACCTGGCCCGTTTAAAGTCAGTTGTAAGCATAGAACAAACCTCATGGTTCCAAAGTGCTGGCAGCGGAAATGGCTCGAGGTTAGGGGGATGCTGGAGGATTTTCTCCACTCAGGGTAGGCAGGTGTTTTATGATCTTGACCCACCGCTGTCAGTTGCATCCAGGGATGCTTTTCTGTGTCATTTTCATCTCCCAGCATTCATGTCACCCGCCTCTACTGCTTTGCCAAGACACAAGCTACTGTTGCATTAAACTAGTCTTCAATTTCATTAAGAGCAGGGCTTGATTGGTAAATATTTAACCAGGGGGAACTCCCTTGCCCTTTTCTGCCCTCATCCTATGTTTATTAAAGCAATTAATATGTTTTAACAAGGGAGCCATGTTTCCCCTCAGCTCCCTCACACTTTTGTGCCCTGATTAAAAAACATAAATCAGTTACTGAGCAGATCTCCTGCTTAACAAGAGAGTCAATTGGGCAGCCTTGAAATCCTAGGGAAACTCAGAACACAAAAGGTTGTGCACTAGTCTGGGGCTGGCACGCTGGAGCTCCTGAGGTGAGAAAAGGAGAAACATGGAGGTGGAGTGGAATATCAAGGATCTTACTCATAGCTCTTCATGCCTCACCAAAAGGTTCTGATTGAAATTTCAGGAGGAACCTTTCTCATTTGCACCAAAAGGGGTCTCAGAAGGATGTTCTCAACCATGTGGGGCTTCTTGCATCAGGATCGTTTGAATAGCAACCTCTTCCCCTTTCCTGTGCCTCCACTCTCCCCGCTCGACAGCACTCCCCTTTAATTCTTCATCCTGAGAGTTAAAGGCACAAGCACCGAGCGTAGCCAGGCAAGCGAGGAAGCCGGAGTTAGCAGGGAAAACCCTGGTACAACAGCCTCTCTGGAACTATCCTGATCAAGACAGTGGACTCCCCACCCAACCCCCAACCACAGAGTCGAGGCAGGGACAATCCTCATGGAGTTCTGCTCCCTTAGTGGCACCTGCCTGAAAGGGGCTGATCCAGACTGATGCCGACATTGGAACGGACGCTCAAGGGCGCTGTCGTAAAAGAAGAGACTGGATAACCCTCCGAGGGCCCAATCCTGCACCGCTGACCTAAGGGCTGCCAGGTCAGAGCCTACTCATCTAGAGAAGTGCCCTGCCTGGGGCTGGGGTCAGACTAGCTGACTCGACCAGTCAGAATAAGGCCATTATAATGCTCTGAGCACCGTTGCTTCCTTTTCCCCAATATTTCAATGATATTGTCTTCTGACAGCCTCTGATCAAATAGTCAGTTTGACACAAACAACCAGTTTGTTTTCAGAAGGCAATGGCCATGAAATTATGAGCCACATTTTGCACTGTTAGACAAGTATAAATCCTGATTAACTCCACAGAGTTGCCCTATAACTCTATTAATTATAACAAATAAACTTCAGAAACAGCAGTCACCTCTGGAGCATTGCATTCTCCTGGTGCAAAGTGACACCATTAATCATGGGAGCAGGAGACCCAGTTCTCATTCTACTTCTCCTCTTCTGGGAAGAGGAATTTTTTTCTAGTGGTTAATACAGAACATCTAACGCCAGGACTCGTAGGTCCCATTTCTAGCTCTGCCACTGACTCTCCATGGTCCCAGTTCCACACTCCATCCATTTTCAGCAAAGCTCTTAAGGAAGTGTTTAACTTTCAGCATGTTCTAAGTCCCATCAACTTCAGCAAGGAAAACAGACAGGAGCCTAACGTGCAAGTCAAGTGATAGGAGCCAGGCCAGGAAAGAATTTCAAGAGCAACTACCTAAAGACACAAAAACTAGTCGCAATTAAAAAAAAAGTACATCAGAAGCAGGAAGCCAAACAATCAGTGGTGTCACTGAATGATCAAGGTGCTAAAGGAGCACTCAGGGAAGACAAGGCCATTGCAGAGAAGCTAAATTAATTCTTTGCAACAGTCTTCACTGCAAAAGATATGGGGGAGATCCCTACACCCCAAAGCCATTCTTTTTAGGTGACCAATCTAAGTAACTGTCCCAGATTGAGGTGTCAATAGAAAAGGTATTGGAATAAATTGATTAATTAAATAGTAATGATGAACCAGGACCAGATGGCATTCACCCACCAGTTCTGAAGGAACTCAGCTATGAAATTGCAGAACTAACTGTGGTATAAACAACGAGTCCTTGTGGCACCTTAGAGACTAACAAATTTATTTGGCAAGCTAAAACTCACTTCTGAAGTGGGTTTTAGCCCTCGAAAGCTTATGCCCAAATAAATTTGTTTGTATCAGCAAAAACAACGAGGAGTCCTTGTGGCACCTTAGAGACTGACTAACACGGCTACCACTCTGATAACCGTGGTGTGTAACCTATCGCTTAAATCAGCTTCTGTACCAGATGACTGGAGGATAGCTAATGTTAAACCTATTTTTAAAAAAGGCCCCAGAGGCACCAGGTAATTACAAACTATAGTAAAGAACAGCACGATCAGACATATAGATAAATATGATATGTTGAGGAAGAGTCAACACGGCTTTTGTAAAGTATAACTGGGGTCAAAAAAGAACTAGATAAGTTCACTGAGGACAGGTCCATCAATGGTTATTAACCAAGATGGTCAAGGATGCCACCCCAGGCTCAGGGTATCCCTAAATCTCTGACTGCCAGATGCTGGGACTGAACAACAGAGGATGGATTACTCGATAATTGCTTTGTTCTGTTCATTCCCTCTGAAGCACCTGGCACTGGCCACATTTGGAAGACGGGATTCGGGACTAGATGGACTATTGGTCTGACCCAGTGTGGCCGCTCTTCTCAGCAACGAACATAAGTGAGTGGGGGAAGTTATTTGGCCTAGCTCTGTCTCAGGAGGTGGCAAGCCATGCAGCTGTTAGTCTCCCAGTCCCGCTAGAAAACAAAAAGTAAGCAGTAATTTATAAAGGTCATTAAAGAGAACTGAGTTTAAGTTCCCCACTAGTAATAAAGTAATGGTATTGATTTAAATAGTTAATGTATTTGCAGACATAAATTCACAGATAAAATACCTCTAACATGAGTAACGAGTGCCTCCAATGATTTCTCAGCCATATAACACTTAGTATTACCAGTGTGCTCCAAACGGCGTAGGTATAATTCTAAGCTATAAAAGCTTGTAAATTCTGAGGGGTACAAATCAATCACTGGCATATTACTTCACTTCTGCTTCCTTCCTTGGGTTTTTTTTCCCCTTTCTTCTTTAGGCTGTCTCATATTTATAGTGCCTATTTCAGCACTCAGAAAGCCTGACAGATATTTTCAGGCCACGCTTACTCAGACACAGTAACACAAACCTGCGGCTGGGTGCGCTTCTTCCAGAGTAGACTTAAATATTGATTGGCACAAAATATATTTAAGAAAAAATCCTTTTAAATTGAAGGGAAAAGCCACCATGCTTGAGAAATAGGCAGGTGGATAGGAGCAAACCCCTGGTGTCACTACTTGTGTCACAGTGGCACCGGGAGAGATCATCCGAGACTATGGTCCATTGGGTGGGGCACTGCACAGATGCATAGGGAGAGACAGTCCGTGCCGTGAAGCGTTTGCCGTCGAAATAGACCCTACCTCTCTTTTAATATGGGAATCTAGTGTGTGGACTGCTGCTTCCCCCACACAACTAGCTTTTGCAAACACCGTTTGTATGTATATAGAGCAGCAATATTAATGAAACAGCAGCGGAGAAGCCAAGTTGTATTTTTTCAGATTTAAGTTCACACAAGACACCTCCGGTTACTCTATAAATTCACTAGGATCACACGTTCCCTAAATTAGAATACTAACGAGAAACAATATGTTTTGGGCATATGTGATGGAGAAGCTGGGAACCTTTCCTATACCTCTGTGATTCTAAAACTGTCTCTAAAGGGAGCCCATATCTTCCCTCACAGCTCACCATCACCATGCTACCAAGCCACATGGAGCTGGCCTGAGATGAGAAAGAACACAGCTGTATTTCTTTTTGCTTAAAATTATGGCACCAAAGTACCCAGCTGTATAGGTGACAATAACTGCACCCTGACTTCTGCTCTTTCCAGAACAGGAAAGCAAAGCATGATGGAAACGATCCTTTGTGTATGCCATTGTCCACATGCAGCTGTGCTTTTCCTGCTCTCATTAGCCCGGATTCTCCCAGTCCTTGGGCTCAAACCCAGTTTGTGGGCACAAATCCGGCCAGCCGCCTGAAAGAAAATCATCAAGTGAGGCTGGTAGCAGGGACTTCATTCCAGAACTTTTAAAGAACAAAAACTTTTAACGGCTGATGCATTCACCAGGCAGCAATGCGGCGAGTATATGGGCAAGCCTAAAATCACCTTTCCAGTGCTCAAGTGTCTCCATTTGTGACACATTGTAAATGAATCATATTATGATCCATGATCCAGGTGACTACAACAGAGATTCTGTGCCTCCCGTCGTACCTGACCCGCATACTAAGGGGGGGGGGGAGGGATTTGAGTTTTCTGAAACCCAATTCATTGTGTATGGCCCACTTCTGGCCACGTGTGTAGCTCCTCACCTGGGAGAGGCACCCTGGACTGTACTCCAGACCTAAGACCCTTCATTCTCAGTTTTTGCCAAAGAATCCTCCCCCACCCCAAAAAAGCTATTTTCCTTTTGAAAACTAATTTTCACTGCAATTTTGGATCACTCCTGTACATGAAAATACTGATTATGTCAAGCAAATTGACTATATGACATTAGGTGGATGTCTTTATGTTAATAATAGGTAAATGTGAGGCTGGCTGTTAAAATAAGGCAATGTAGTGGAAGACACACAAACACACATGTACTGTTAATGTACAGTTCATGGAAATAACCACAGCACTAAACTGCTTTTATAGACTCACAGAAATGCAGGGCAGGACGAGACCTGGAGAAGTCAAGTCCAGCCTCTTGCACTGATGCAGGACAAAATAAGCCTAGACCATCCCTGACAGGTGTTTATTTTTCTCTGTTTGTTGCTTTTTTCTGTCCGCCCATCCCCCAGCACTTACCCAGAAAGCTGTAAAGTTCATGTTTTGCACCAATTTCCACCCGTTTTTGTAATAAACACTGAGAAAGTCTCAGGAAAGTGTATGCAAAACAGAAACTGTAAACAAAGGGCCTTGTCCACACCTTGCGCACTGGTGAAGCGGTCCTTACGAAATGTTAATGTTAAAGAGGTTCATACCAAAACTCACCCACTTTTATTAACACAAATAGTTGAAATCGCTAGTTTCTCTGCATAATCCTCTCCAAATCCCCTTTTCTGCTTGTTACAGAGATTCAGAACTGGTCTCGCTTAGCTGTGTGACTCAGAAAACAGACTCTAGCTCTAGGAATGGTGCAGGCAGGGTAGCTACACTCTCTTCTTTCTCTCGCTGAAAATGTGGAACCCCAGAGCTAAAGAGCAATTTCCTAATGTGCCTCTAAGTCCAGTGTTGAAGAGTGGGGTCCCTCCCTGCTGCAGGTGCAAGTGGCACCAGTGAGTCGCACCTGCAAACCACCTAGCTAGATGCATGACTGCACTGATTTGTGGTTCTAGGGCTTTTGAAGATGCATCCTTAAGAGAACAGGGGCAGATTCTGTGAGGAGCTGATCAGCGGGAGGGGAGGCTGTGCAGCACCTTACGGGAGGTTCTCCGCACTTTGGGGCCAGGTTGATTTGCTGCTTCTCACATTTTGTCTGTCCAAGCCCTGTGCTTTTCACATACAGCTTGATAAAAATGGTTTTCATATTAAATTGCTTATGTAGCCATCTTGTGCACCAAAATAGACCACGCAAGCAGTGAAGGATGGTGGCTCCAAGCACTCTGGACCCAATGAGAGCACGGCCTATAGCAGGACTGTATTTCACTCAGGGGAGAAAGGGACGTTTGGTGCGATTCAGTGTTGGGGCTGGCTCTCAACCTTCCACAGAAATCCACCCCCTCCAAGTACCATTGTCCCCTTCTGTTTCTGAGCACTAACCCCGTGGCACTGAACTCGACAGTGGCAGCAGGAGAGATGGTGGTAACCCTCGCCACTGGAATTGGATAAGGAAGCAGAAGAACATGCAGGCCCCAGATTCTCTGCACTGAAGCAAATGGAGCTGCCTCAGTTTACAGAAGGGGAGAGTTTGATCCATAGAACCTGTAAGACTGGGACTGAGTTAGAGACAGCAACTCTCTCGGACGTCTTTGAAATAGGTTTTAGTGGCAGACCAGCAGCCTTGGGCAGGTAGCTGAGACGTCTGTGAGATACAGCAGAGAACCCCAGTGTGTGTGTGGGGGGGGGGGAAGGGGCTGCAGCCCGTGATGAAGGTGTCTTTGCCTGGGTTGTGTATGCTGAGTCACAAGAGTTCAGGTAGCTTGGTTTTAATTGAATGAACTAAAATCCCTGCCCAATGCACCTAGGCAATGACATTAAGCATCGTATGAAAGAGAAATCTTTAGCTGTGTGCTCCTGCCAGCGGCTGCCTGCGTGGAGGCACTGCAGCAAATGTGTCAATGAGGTATGAAATGAGGAGTCTCTGCCCATCCAGTGCATGGAGCGGATACAGGCATCGTGCAGTCCCTGCAGGGCTGCAGTCCTGAGCTCACCCCAGCGAGAGGGGAAAGAAACCCTTAAAAAGGGGTGTGTTTAAAACCTGTGCTTCTCTCATTTGTCTGAGCAGCTTCCCTCTTCCAATCCCCTGTCCCCCACAGCCAGCCCAAGCCAAATCCCGCCAAAGGCCCCACCATGAAGTGCAGAGTTCAGATCCTCACACAGAGACAGCAGGGAGGGCCTTTCTCCGTCTCCTCGCAGAGCCTGGGTGCTGAAGAGGTCCATGGAGCACGGGCAGCCTCTTGAGGCTGGGTTCCAGGTCTCACACAGGAGCAGGGGCTGCTGCTGGTCTGGACTGAGGGGTGTGGTCGGGGAGGGGAGGGAAGGAAACGAGGAGCGTTAGCCAGAAAACCATTCTGTGGGGGACCCAGTGGGACATTGACTGAGATGGAGCTGGGGTTAAAGGCAGAGCTGGGGAAATAATGGAGGAAATGCAGCACAGTTTTGCATTTCTGCCAAGTTCATGCCTCATTGGGCAAGTCCCTTCCCCACTCTGTGCCTCTGTTTCCCCCTCTGTAAAATGGGTATAATGCTGCTGCCCTCCTTTGTAAAGCACTTTGGGACCTGTGGGTAAAGAGGGCTAGTGAAGGGCTAAGCGTTGTCATTACATGTTCACTTTCCATGAACATCCCTGTGATCAGGTTTCACTCTCAAACTCAGAAGGTGGGTTCCAGAGATGCACACAAGCCCACACACTCATTCCAGAAATGTCTGCCTGGCTTATGCAGTCAGGGAACAGAAGCAATATCATGTGACAAGTCTGCCAATCACAGCTAACCAACACAGCTTAAATATCAAATATCAAAACCCAGATACCCCCAAAGAACAATTTACCATCGATTCCCAGGGTTAAAATGTTTGCGCCATGTTGGCTGGATTATTTCAAACACTGGCTAAATCCAGGGAAATTACAACCTGCTCACGAGCAAAGAACGAGGGGAAATTCATTGGATAAATTCCTTTGTACAATTCGGGGTGCAGAAGTGCAGCAGGGACGCTGCAGATATGCAGTGACTGCTCTGGCCACGGTTGGTGGGGGATGACTGCACAGCACTTGCCCACTGCTCCTCCTTGGGTCCCAGGGCCATTAATTCATGAGTAGTAAATTCACTCGCACAGTGAAACAATTCCCAAACCACCCACTCCAGAAGCCAATATGAAAGTATCATTTTCTTTGCCCTCCATTTCCGGATAGTGCTCTGAGTGCAGGGATCCCACAGCTGGACGCAGTGGGATCTGCAAGTCTCCAAGTGAAATGAGACGAGTGCTGGAAGCAGAAAAGGCCATCGCAGTACGAATGGCTGTGACAGTCACTAAGCAATGGGTCGTGTTGATATTGTCACATTATTACATTATGATGGATGGGCAGATCAGATATTTATATGAACCTTATTCTGATCTTAAACTGCTAATTCATGCCTGAGTTCCCCCCTTCCATTTTGCTTCTACAAATTCAGTCAAGTGCTGATGAGATGAAGATTTAATACCGAGCAGAAAAGTAAAACAGGCTGGAATAAAAGCATTAGTCAGAGTGCAAGATTTACAGGGAACATGCACAAGAAAATGAGTCACTCAGGATATTCAAATGCCCATTGCTTGCATCTGCCCGACTAGGCATGCAAACCCCTCGTGTCCACATACTCCATGGAGCTGATGGGCAACAATGTTACCTGAGGCATTAATAGGCCCCTTCTCCTCCCACCCCCCGCAGATTTATTCTCCCCCCTGCTCTGTCTCCTTGACCTGAATGCAGCCTGGATCAGGGACGTGACTGTCAGCTTTGCAGGTATGGCAGTTCAGGAGCCTCTCACTCCGTTTCTGCTGGCGGCTGCTCCATATAAAGTGGTACTGGCCAATCTTTACGGCATCTTGGTTACTTCATTTCAATGGCGTCAGATCCTGGATTCTCCCCATCTCTTCCCAGTTCAACTCAAAATGTTTCTTTACTCTAGTTATTTTTAGTTTAGTCGCGTGGGTTTTTTTTTTTCTGTGTTGACTTTTCTTCTCTGTTATTTGAATAGTTCAGTCATGCACCTAGAGGCTTGGCAAGGATATGAAAATTTAGTATTTGGCCAACACTAGAAAGTGCCGGAGTTTTTACAGGAAATCTTGTTCGTGTGAGGTTTCCAGATCAAAGACTTTTAAAAAATCCTTTAGAAGCATCCCAGCCACACCCTCCAACCTCTCGCAGTTTTGCCTGTTACCCTCAATGATAATCACAACCATATAGCTAAAGATGTATCCTTTCTTCTTCTTCGGAGCATGGAAATAACTGGACTTTTCTGTGCTGTCTTTCCGTTTCCATGGTAATAAAAGTAGCTTCGGATAAAGGCCATTCTCTTAGTATGGTGAGGTTTGGTAATTTTAGAAATGCTGTACTATATGCCACTTACACTTCAACTCAGGCTCATTGTGGTTTGTGGTTTTAATTGCAGGCTGGACAGAAACAAAGACAAAACCCTTTTTGTGCTTGGCTCTTAACGCTGGGCTGATGCAGGTTAAGCTGTGAATAAATCGTATCTTCTCTCCTCGGGTTAAGGAGGGTAACATTCTAGGTCAAGGAGTCTAGTCTCAATAACAAGTTTAGTTTCCTCTTTTTTAAATTTCACTACTTCTTTCTCAGCGGCTTTCAGGAGTTCTGATCCATCTAAGAATCTTTCCGGCCACTCTTCCCCAGCATGATTAAGAATTTATTATGTCAGAACCTCTTAAGGACACACTTGAAGCAAGCAAAGAAGAAAAGAAAAGAGTGGAAAGGAAAGGATTTTTCTCTGTCCTCATGTTAATTCCAAGCGTCAGGAACGGCCGCCTGTTTTCTGACAATTACAAGTGGCCCCGGCTGTACTTACCAATGAGGCATTTCAAGGGGTATATTTTTGTTGGTATTATTGTTGTTGTTGTTTAACTTTATTCCAAAGGATTCTGCTTGCTCTCCATATGCTGCGAGGCTGCAGACTAGCCACCGTCTGCTCAGCCTTTCTTTGGAGGCAAGCAGCTTCTGAGGCTGGATGAAATCCCCCCTCCGCCTTGCAAACCCCAAGACCTGCCTGAGGTTAGGTAAGAGTTGGGGGTGAAAATGCACGACACATACAAAAAAACCCCTCTTCACAGCCATGCTGGGACCACGAGTCTGAGCACCAGAACAGGGAGAGGAGGCTGCAGTTTGGAAGGTTTTATATTGTCTGTAAATGACAGATACAGGAGAAAGAAGGGAAAGAATGACTAGAATGTACAGTATCAGAGGGGTAGCCGTGTTAATCTGGATCTGTAAAAAGCAACAGAGAGTCCTGTGGCCCCTTTAAGACTAACCGATGTATTGGAGCATAAGCTTTCGTGGATGAATGCCCACTTCGTCGGATGCATGTCGGTCTGTTAGTCTTAAAGGGGCCACAGGACTCTCTGTTGCTTTTTATAGAATGTACAGGTGAGTGGCATTTCCCCGGTACAGAGGAACAGCACAAGACCACTCAATTCCCATATCAATTCTGAGGACCCAAGTGGTGCATAGGCCCGATACTGACACCCTAAAAATTTCACCCTAAAAATCTTCCCTCACAGACGACATGCTGCTGAGACCAATGCTGCATACCCAGGACTAACCCATCTTCCCAGTCCCTCTGCCCAGCTCCTCGGCAGCTTCTCTTGCACCTTTGCTCCAGCCCGTTTCGCAAACACTGAACCAAACGCGTTCACTTTCATTTGCCCAGTGTAAAGAAATCAGTGCTGCCTGTCGGCCTGATCCCGAGAGGGGCTGGGCGGGATTTTCCAGAGCACTCGGCTCTGTCCCCACTGATGTCAAAGGTAAAACTCCCACTTCAGCGGGAGCCGAGCGAGACCCACCTGGAGCATGTCCCTGCTGCGCACTCACAGCTCCCAGGGAGCGGGAAGGAATTCTGGGGCCCGACCCTGCTCCTGGTGCAGGTTAGGGGAGTTCTTGCAGTAACTTCAATGGGGCAGATTCAGGCCAGTCCTGAGTGGTTGCTCAGCACCTGCCCAGATCAGGCCCTGCGGTCTCAGCCGCTCTGCCCACCCCTCTCTCTTCTCCTACATTCAGTTACCTGTGGGAAGATGCTAAACTTTGCCCTCAAGACAGAAAATTCAACAGTCTCACGCCCTCTCATCTGTACCCGTTTCAGACCGTTCCCATCCTCCACGGGGATCTCTGCCGCACCTGGCACTTTGTTGCCTGTCCGTTTGTTTGTTGTGTGCTTGCCTGATGACCGATTTGAGTGTGGTCTGTTGTGGGGGCTGCATGCTGAGCCAAGCAGCCTGATAGGCTTGGCTGAGAGCTTCCTAACAAGGCTCTAGCCTGCCATGCTGTGGTCCCTAATGCCTTTAGGACCCCTTGACAAGGGGTTGGGGCTCACTCAGGGAGAACGGGGGTTTAAAAAACCAGCTCCTAAGTGACCAGAGCAGCTAGCGAACAGAGCGGGTTTGCGAGGGAGTGTGAGAAGAGCAAACACCTAACAAACACACTCTAAACTTAGGCCAGTAACCACCTCCTCCAAAAACAAACCAGCCTCCCTGCAGGAGTCAAATAAGGCATGCAGAAGTCCAGCAGCAGAGTGAGAGCTATCCAGTTTATCGCACTGAATGCAGCATGTATGATTACCTGCTTTGTGGGCAGATAGCATGTGTGCAATCTGTGCAAACAACTCAGGGTCTTCAGAGACGGAGTATGGGCTCTTGAGACCAGAAGGGCTGAACTGGAAGAGCTGAGGGAGACAGAGAGGTACATAGATGAGACTTTCTGGGGCCCAGTAGCGGTCCCACCCACAGTCTGACAGCCTCTGAGCTGTTGAGGAAGATGAAAGTCTCAAGGAAAGAGAATATCAAGCTGGGGTGGAGGGAAACAATCCCATAGTTGAGATCCTCCTTCCAGATGATGTCATGGTATCCTTTCGCACTGAAGATACCCCTCCCGGGGAGGGAACCCCAGTTATTAGGAAGAGACAGGTAATAGTAATTGGGGGATTCGATTATTAGAAATATTGATAGTTGGGTTTGTGATGACTGGGAGAACCTCATGGTGAATTGTCTGCCAGGTGCGAAGGTTGCAGACCTCTTGAGACATCTAGATAAACTTATGTGTAGTGCCAGGCAATACCGTATACTATACTAAAAAAACAAAACTATCAGACACAGAGATGAATATGATATATTGGTGAAGAGCCAACACAGCTTTTGTAAAGGGAAATCACGCCTCACCAATCTATTAGAATTCTTTGAGGAGATCAACAAGCATGTGGACAGGGGTGATTCAGTGGATATAGCGTACTTGGACTTTCAGAAAGCCTTTGACAAGGTCCCTCACCAAGATGGTCAGGGATGCTCTCCATGCTCTGGGTGTCCCTAAACCTCTGACTGCCGGAAGCTGGGACTGGACAACAGGGCATGGATCACTCAAAACTGCCCTGTTCTGTTAATTCACTCTGAAGCCCTTGGCATCGGCCAATGTCAGAAGACAAGACATTGGGCTAGATGGACCACAATGCAGTGTTGCCATTCTTATGTTCATATGTGTCTGCTTTGGTTTGACTTGAGACACTCCAGGAATTTTCCAGACATGGATTCACCCTGTGTCTAATACACAGGACGTATAGTACGTAATGTTTCATTTCTTGAATCTCAGCTGGTTATTTTTTAATTCCATTTTTCCCAGGTTAGTCTATTCATCGACGGTAAAAGTCCTGTTAATGCCCCACCTCTTGGCACCAGATTATGGAGACTCTTTTGGCAACTTTGACGTTCCAGCCTTTTTTTTCAGCCTGGGAAATGAATCGAAACGGGCCCTTTTCCCATCAACGGTTTTGGTTTTGACAAATCAGCATTTTTTGGCAAAGAAAAGTTATCAAAAAATTCCTGACCCACTCTAATCATACAGTCCCGGCAGGGAAATGCAAGGCAGGCTTGGATGACATGTGAGTGGGCAACGAAGAGCTGAGACACTTATTAACATTAAAAAGAAAGAATGCCTCATATTTCCCAAAGCAGGTAATACAACGGTGTAAAAGCAATAGCCAATTAATTGAGCTGGATTTCATCCTACAGTCCGTCTCACTCATAAAAATGACTATTGATTTTGGAGCTTTAAAAGAGGGTTTTCTTGCTCCTGCTGCATGAGAACTAAGCACTGGCTCCTGCGTAAATTGTTAATCGACCATCGGTTTAGAAATCAAAAACAATTAGCTGTGTAGTTCTTGTGGCGGAAGACCCTTTTTAAGCATGTGATTTCTGGCCGGGGCGGGGACAGATTATGCAGAGGGCAGGAGTGAGAGGCAGTGCCTGGTAGAAACGGGGAATATTCTGCGCAGGTTGGTGAACGGGACACCCACAAAAAAGGCGAATTAGTAAAAGACGGCAGCTAATGGCTCAGAATCTGAAAAGTATTGGGGACCTGCCCTCAGCATCACCCATTAGCCCATGACATAGTGCTGTGTGGACAGACCCTTACGAGTGTGGAAGCAGAGAAAAGAACTGACAGAAGGGAACTGCAATGCATGATGGTTGTTAGCAAGAGTCAGGCTTCGTTAGCAAGAGACAGTCTTTGTTAGCAAGAGTCAAGCTAGCTGTGACCCTGATAACCCTGATAACGCGAGATTTGTAGAAGCGAGGATTGTGTGAGGATTGTGTGAGGATTGTGTGAGACGGGTGAGAAAGAGCTGTGTAAGAAGTCATTGTGACCTCAGTATAGATAAGGTGTAGAAGACCTTGTGTAGATAAGGTATAGAAACTAATTGTATGTAGGCAAGAGTCAAAACAAGTAAGGAAATGAGATATCAAGATGGCCTATGTATAAACAAAATGCAGCTGTCCCTCATTATTTCTGTAATGAAAGGTATAAATGCTTGCTGTAATTAGTTACCAGTGAGAGACCTACTTGCTCTCTCCTCTGCACATGTGAGAGTTAATAATAAAGCCTCTGACTTGCTGTACCTAAACAAAATAGTGAGAACTCAGTTTTTCTCCGACAATTTGGGGGCTCGTCCGGGATGGCAACGCCCACTGAGGCAACGGCAGCTGCTACGGATCGTTCCCCTTCGAACCCCATGGCGCCACAATAGAGGTAAGAGACCTTTTGAAATCTCTATTGGGGTGTCGGAGGAGGACTGTCCGTGGGGCCGTCTGCCCCTGTTGGGCTCACGCCATCCGAACTTATTGACTGTGCAGCAAGGTCAGATGCTGAGCGGCGTAATAGGGGAATTGTTTGCCGCCCCCTGTAAGCATATGCTAGGTGCATAGGGTTTGCACCTGTATTGAGGAGTTGTTACTGCCTCAAGAGGGGTTTTTACCGCCTCAAGTGATGCATCAAGGTACTTGGGAATAGTACCTGGAGGTACTCAGGAGTAGTACCTGGTAGAAGGCCTTGGTATGTTGGTGTGTGTGTGTGTGTGTGTGTGTGTGTGTACACAGCGTGAATTGAGTGTTACCGGAAGACGCCCAGAGTACTCTGCGAAGTCTTTTGGCTCGTGACCAGAACTACTCTAACGCAAGCCCGGTAACTAGAGGATCTTTAGGAGATCCGACCCATGTAGGTTGACTCGGCCTGGCATCGTCCGGCGAGGAGGCTACCTGGGTCTAGGAGTGTGTGCACCCATCTTCCCTCCCCTTTTCCTCTCCGTGTGAGCCACTGACAGTCTGACCATCTCACTGGATGCAACAGAGTAAGCGGCGCTTTCTCTCTGAGATTAGCCGACGCTCTTTGCTGAAGGGAGGTGTAGGGGGTCATGGCTATCCTCGTTAGTCACTCCTGTGTGAATACCCTGTAGGGAGAGATCCTTAGTTTATGAGCCGCTAGCGCGGACAGGGCATCCTTCCCCTTTGAGTGTGTGATTGGAAAATGGGTGGGGGACAGTCTAAGTCTTCCCTCTCACCCCCTAAGGGTACCCCAGCTTATTTCATGTACGTACATTATGGCCCGAAAACCTGCAGGTATTTAGATAATTGGAATCTTTACACGCGTGCAAATCCATCTAAACAATGTCCACTAGAAGGTACCTTTGATTTAGACAAACTTAAATACCTTAAAGAAACTCTGGCTTCACCAAAAGCCTCTGATACACAGTGGGAGCAATTTGTCTGTTGGTGGGAGGAAGCAACAAAGAGACTCCACGAGTCTCGAGTGCGGAGTCTAAAGGACTCCCAGGAAAAGTTAAAAGCCCAAGTGCAACATTTACAGCTTAAATGCAAGGCATCCAGCTGTTTAACCCCTAGAGCGATTCCTTCTGCTCCTGTGTATCCTAATCCTGTTCAAGCAATTCCTTCTGCTCCCCTTTATCCCCAATTAGTTAGGTCTGACAGTGAGGAGGAAACTGCTGAGGATATTTTAGATTTCTTCAGTAACATTCAGCAGCAGCAGCCTGTGCTGCCTCCTCCCCCTGCACAGCATGGGTCTGCTAACGAATCTCACCCGGCAGTGCCAGTTTCACCACCGCATGTATCAGCTGCATACATTGCTCTCTCTTCCCCTGGGAGAGAAGCCTCCTCTTCACCACAAAGAGGTGATTCTGAGCCTCCCAGTAGCTCCCCTGATTCTAATCCCTCTGAGGAAAGTACCCGTTATCTTACTAGAAGTGTGGCACATGCACTCCAGGTTCCTTTAAGAGGCCTGGAACTATTTCTCAAATGCGTACTTTTCTTGGCATGACTGGGTACTGTAGACAATGGATTTTAGGCTATGCAACAATGATTAAACCCTTACAGGATCTGACTAAGTCAGGTACCCCTGAGCCTCTTCCTTGGTCTCCAGAGGCTGAACAAGCTTTTGTTGCTATCAAGCAAAGTCTGTCCAGTGCACCAGCCCTGGGACTTCCTGATTATGCTAAACCATTCACTCTTTTCTGTCATGAGCGTAATGGGATTGCTTTGGCTGTATTAACGCAAAGGCACGGAGACAAACACCGTCCCATTGCTTATTACAGTACTGCCCTAGACGCTGTGGCAGCTGGATTTCCCCCTTGCCTGCGTGCTGTAGCTGCAGCAGCTCTTGCTGTTCAGGTATCTGAATCTATTGTCTTAGGATCTCCTTTGATTGTTGCTGTTCCTCATGCTGTGGCTGCTCTCTTGTTAAAATCTAAGACACAGCATCTATCCACTTCTCGTCTTACAAAATATGAGCTTGTCTTGTTGTCTTCATCTCATATTACTTTGGCTCGTTGCCCTGTTCTAAATCCTGCCTCCTTGTTGCCTGGGCCCAAAGACGGAGACCCACATGACTGTGTGTCTGTGACATCGGTTCTCTCTCGTCCAAGAGATGATTTACTAGATGTGCCTTTGCAAAATCCTGATCTTATTTACTTTATAGATGGTTCGTGCTTGCGAGATTCTAAGGGCAAATTGGTTGCTGGTTATGCTGTGTGTTCTGCACATGCTGTTATTGAAAGTGCTTTCCTTCCTTCTGTGTTTTCTGCTCAAGTGGCCGAACTTGTGGCTTTAACTCGAGCCTGCATTCTCGCTCAGGATCAAGCAGTTACAATCTATACAGACTCTCGTTATGCTTTTGGAGTGGTACATGATTATGGGTTGCTCTGGAAGTATAGAGGTTTTCTTACATCCACTGGTTCTCCTATTAAGAACAGTCTGTATGTCTCTGCTCTTTTAGATGCTCTTTTATTGCCCAAAGCTATAGCTGTCGTGAAATGTACAGCTCACCAGACCCCTCGTGATGAAGTTACCCGTGGAAATGCTTTGGCAGACTCTGCAGCCAAAGCAGCGGCCCTTTCTGCACCTCAGGCTGAATATACTTGTGCTTTGATTGAACAGCCTCCACTAGCCTCCCTTGAGGATCTGGCCAAGATCCAGGAAGCTGCATCGGCAGCTGAGAAACGTTTTTGGAGTGCTAATGGCTGTATTCTACACCCTGACCATCTTTGGCGTGCCCCAGCTGGTCGCCTGGTTGCACCGAAGATGCTAATGCCCTATCTTGCTCGTGTATACCACGGAATGGCTCACGTGAGCAAAGGGGGGATGGTTGCTGCAGTTAACCAAGATTGGTGTGCATTCAGGTTCCCAGTCATTGCACATCACTACTGTCAACAATGTGTGATTTGTCAGCAGCATAACATTGGTAAAGCTGTTAAAGTTAGGCAGGCAGCTCCCCCTCCCCCTTGGGGACCTTTTGTAAATATTCAGATTGATTTTATTCAACTGTCTAAATGTTGTGGCTATGAATATGTATTGGTTTTGGTGGATGTATTTTCAAATTGGGTTGAAGCTTTTCCCTGCAGGAAAGCAGATGCCAGGACTGTTGTGAAACTTCTGCTTAAAGATTTTGTACCACGATTTGGCATCCCTGTGAGTATCAACAGTGACCGTGGAACTCATTTTACTGGACAGATTGTAAAGGAGTTATGTGCAGCTTTGCAGACTCAACACAACCTTCACTGTCCCCACCATCCGCAGTCTGCTGGGACAGTGGAACGCCAGAATGGAATTCTGAAAAATAAACTGGCCAAGATTTGTGCTGAAACAAACTTGAAGTGGCCAGATGCCCTTCCTCTGGCACTAATGAGTATGAGGGCCACTCCCAATCGAAAGACTGGACTCAGCCCTCATGAGATTCTGACAGGGCGCCCGATGAGACTACCAACTGCGCCCCCACTGACCCTAGCTCAGATGGACATTCATTTAATGGATGACACAATGCTTAAGTATTGTCAGGCACTAATGAAATGTGTTAAGTCTTTCTATACACAGGTGAAAGAAGCACTACCCAAGGATCCTGTGCAGCCCTGCCACTCGCTGGAACCAGGAGACTGGGTCTACATAAAGGTCCATCAGCGAAAGACTGCCTTGGCTCCACGCTGGAAAGGCCCTTTCCAAGTCCTGTTAACCACTAACACTGCTGTGAAGTGCCAAGGACTGCCCACCTGGACCCATGCTTCGCACTGCAAAAAGACCCCTCCGCCTGGAGAGGATTCTCCAGCTGCTGATCAGCCTATTTCTCCTGCTAACTCTGCTGTGCCTCCTGGACAGCAGGGAAAGAGGACAAGGTGAAGTGCTAGTAACCTCTCCCTTGTCCACTGACAGATCTACTGTGCCTTTGAATTCTTTTACAGGAACCACACCAGTACAGGGTGAAGTGCTAGTAACCTCTCCCCTGCACTGTGGTGAATCACAACTGTTTTTGAAGAAGAAAAGAAGAAACACTCGCTCTGCTGAAACCACCAAAGTCCAGAACTTTCTAACTACAAAAGACATTAAGAACTGGCCCTGGTGGAAGAAACGAAGTATTGTTTATTGGCAAGGAGGGAACTGTGGGGAACGTTCCTGGGAATGTGGGGTCCAGTGGTGGGGTGGATTCTTTCCAGGATCAGGGCTTTGTGCTTATGGACAGATACCTTCAGGATGCACTGCCCTCCCTAATTGGCTTTCAGATGATAAATATCAAAAACGCCTTGCCACCACAAAGACTACACCTACCACTAGTCCCTTGACCCTTGCCACCACCACTGTAACTTATCCAGATACAAACAGTACTACACATTCCAATGAAACTCATTGGCCAAGACTTTCACATCTCAGTGATTTACTGAAATTTTGCTCAGAGAAATTATTCTTTAAAGTTCAAGATAATGTATATGAGCAAACAATTGAATGGAAAACAAATGGATCTGTAGAGATAAAAATACATGATATCACTACTAGTGAACCCCAAGAATTAATAACTGCAATTGATGGGTTCTATAGTGAAATAGATATGATGATTGTTCCTGGAATTTGTACTGTGTTAAATGAAAGAGGCCCTTATTGTTATTTGATCACCCAATTAGTGAACAATCGAACAAGCACTCAAAGAGTTTGTTCTGCCACTGGAAATTTTACCTGCATAGAAATGATTCCAGTGACTGATAATGTGACTTGTACCTTACTGCAATACACTCCATCTTATACCATTAATGTTAATGCCTCCCGGAAATACATAAAGGTGTTTGACCAACAGATGTGGTATAGTACTACACCAAAGAGAGATGTAGTAGGATATCGATGGACTGTGATTAACACCACACTGGGAACTGTTAAATTTTCATTGCCCTTATCCAGTTTCCAGATTACCTCTACATACCCGAACTGTTCACAAGGGGCTGCCATTAGATTAGCACAACAGAGGGCTTGGGTTATTTCTTCTAGAAAGAGAAGAGACTTGACCGGATCCCTGTGGGATGGGGCCAATAGTGCAGCAGCAGTTTGGAATATTTTTAAGAATCAGGAACATGATGAAAAAATTGGGCCAACTAGAGAAGGCCATAGGCCTTGTTTCTGGAGCACAACTAACCCAGGTACAGGCTGGAGTTGGTGAGTTACATGTTATCTCCGCCCTTAGTTCTATGACCCAGAAGTTACTGACAGAGATGGTATTGAATATCACTGAGGCTGGGAAGGCATTGCAGTGGGATCTAGCATGCTCAGAGATTCAGGATTTCTTGAATGACCAGCTAATGGCCATTCGGAATGATCTAGAGCACCAGGCTTGGCCCACTGCCCTTACAGACACGTCAGGAGTGCCATCTGACCTGTGGCCATGGAGACATACTTGGAAACTTTCTGGGTGGAAGTGTGGACGTTCTCAGTGCTCCTTCCAAGCATATGGACCGGTACAGGGGGTGTGGGCTCCCACATACCGTATCCTGCCAGGTCCATGGGGAGGATGCATATGGGATTGGGTAATTCATCGAGACATCTGGGAAATTAGACCACCTGGTATGCCCAATCGATTTTTAGTTAGTGCTCCTAGGATTACACCTGACATTTGGATGGGGTTAGGTAACCTATAGACATTCTGGCCATTAGAACCCCCACAGCTTCAGTGTACACGTAAACTGAAGCCAGGAGAAGTTGTCACTGTCTATGACTACGTTTGCTGGGAGGGTAGGGGACAAGGAACTACCCTGACAGGACACTTACTCTTCCAAGCTAATGATAGCTGTGTGTATGTTAATGACACCATATCACAAGACATAAATTTTAATCTCACTACCACTGCAGGCAATCATATCATTTACTGGCCTGCAGATAGAGTTTTTCAAGTAGCCCTTAGGTTCCAGATACCCTTTAATTGGACTAGTTTACTATCTGATAGATTTCAAAATTTGCTTTCATTGTTACCTGAGATTCAGAAAATCTCTGAGGTACAAGGGCAAATTCACATGCTTCAAAATGTATATCAAGTAGAAAAGTATGCCTTTCACACTGCTTATAGAGTATCTACCTTATGTACTAAATATGATGTATTGTGCTTTATGACAAAGGCTGTACAACAACCCCATTATAGTATTGCTATGGGAATGTTATTGCTTGTATTGTTATTAGTTAGTTTAGGATTATGTTATTGTTGTTGTAAAAGACGTAATAATAGTAATACCTTTCATGTTCATGCTAATCATGCATTATCATTGCATCCAATCAAAACCCCTAAGGTTGAAGCATCTAATTTAGAATCTGAAGTCCAGGACTTGATGCAAATAGAGATTTGAGAATGTTTGTTGTACTAGAAGTACAAAAGGGGGGGGTTGTGGAAGCAGAGAAAAGAACTGACAGAAGGGAACTGCAATGCATGATGGTTGTTAGCAAGAGTCAGGCTTCGTTAGCAAGAGACAGTCTTTGTTAGCAAGAGTCAAGCTAGCTGTGACCCTGATAACCCTGATAACGCGAGATTTGTAGAAGCGAGGATTGTGTGAGGATTGTGTGAGGATTGTGTGAGACGGGTGAGAAAGAGCTGTGTAAGAAGTCATTGTGACCTCAGTATAGATAAGGTGTAGAAGACCTTGTGTAGATAAGGTATAGAAACTAATTGTATGTAGGCAAGAGTCAAAACAAGTAAGGAAATGAGATATCAAGATGGCCTATGTATAAACAAAATGCAGCTGTCCCTCATTATTTCTGTAATGAAAGGTATAAATGCTTGCTGTAATTAGTTACCAGTGAGAGACCTACTTGCTCTCTCCTCTGCACATGTGAGAGTTAATAATAAAGCCTCTGACTTGCTGTACCTAAACAAAATAGTGAGAACTCAGTTTTTCTCCGACACGAGAATGGCAAAGAAAAACCCGCAGCTGGCCTGCACCAGCTGACTTGAACTCACAGGGCTCGGGCTGTGAGGCTGTTTCATTACTATGTCGACTTCTGGGCTCAGGGTCCAGCCTGACCTCTGGGACCCTCTCACCCTGCAGGGTCCTAGTGTCACAATAAAATGGCCCTCCCTGCATTCGGTCCCCTGGGTAAGCACCAGCGTTGTATATTTCTAATGCCTTTATATGCATTGGACAGTATCTTGGGAAGGGTTGAAGGTGTGAGTGTGGAGTGGAAGATTCCGTTGCAGGTTATGAGAGGCCGAAGGGGGAGGAAGGAAGAAAGAAACGGGTTAACTCAAGGATTAATAAAATAAATAAATTAATGGAGATATCCTATCTCCTAGAACTGGAAGGGACCTTGAAAGGTCATTGAGTCCAGCCCCCTGCCTTCACTAGCAGGACCAAGTACTGATTTTTGCCCCAGATCCCTAAGTGGCTCCCTCAAGGGTTGAACTCACAACCCTGGGTTTAGCAGGCCAATGCTCAAACCACTGAGCTAGCCCTCCCCGTCAAGGGCTGGGGCCCCCCCGCAAGAGAGGCGCTAAGAGGATCCAGCTAGGTCCAAAGATAAGGAACGAAACTGCAGCCCCAGGCCAGCGCACACAAACAAGCTCTCTGCTGCCAAACAGCCAGAAGCCTGTAGCTCAACCCCGGCCAGCCGTGAGAAAGGAGAACTGAGCCAGACAGAACTGAAGGGGTGCAAAACTTGTAAAACTGCAAAGGTCAGTGAGTTGAAAAACAACAGTCTCGCGACCCTGAGACCGGTGTGTTTTGGGGAAACTAAGGGAGCCGTGGAAGGCTGGTTTGGACTGGTACCAAGAGCACAGGGGACGAGGGTCCCTGGACGAAAATGCCCCTGGAAGAACCCAGGGCTTAAAACCCTCCCGAGGGCTGAAGCAAGTCGGAGATTTACAGCGGGCCCTAGACGATCTGTGCACCGGGCAGAACTCCGTCTACCCTTCCCCCTCCTCTTCCTACGTTACACCCAGGCTTGGCCAGCCTTGGGCTGTGCAAGTGTAAGTATGAGAGTGGGTTAGGGCTCGGGAACTAAAGCTTTCTTCTTCCCTCTGAGTGACGTGGGGCGCGCCCAGCACTCACCACTGTTATTTGGTTAGTAAAGCTTCAAACTTAGGGGAGGAGATGAAGGAGCAGACCAAGTGACTAACGGTCCTGCGGCCTCTACACAAACGTCTACACAGCAGCGAAACAGCCCCACAGCCTGAGCCCCATTAGCCAAGTCGGCTGGCAGGGGCCAGCGGCGGGTGTCTAGTTGCTGTGTAGACGTACCCTGAGGGTCCTTGCTAGAGCTTCTCTGGGTAGGCGTCTGTGGAAAGTAGTCTCACGTCTCTGATGTATGCAGCTCAGCAGTGTCACTATGCTCTGGTCAGTCAGAGGAGGGTTCAGAACATTTCCCCTGTCGAACACAACATGTGTTTCACTTACAAGTTCCGAATTTTCAAGCAGAAATAGATGGGGGGGGGCCTAGCCCTGATGTCCCAGCCCGCCCTATGAGGAGCTAGCTGTGTAGCTAGATGGGAATTGATGCAGTCTTCAGTGGGTGCAGGAGAATTCACATCACCGCTCTGTGCCAGGCTGTTTCGTTCCTTCATGGCATTCCACAGAGCGTGCCGGGGTCCTCTATTGCAGTGTGGCTTTGAAAGAGACACTGGTGCAGTGGTCAGGAGGAGTCACGCTTGCAAGACATTGGCTCAGCTGGTCAGCTCCAACTGCATCTCCTTTCCCTCCTAGGTTTGCCTTTCAGCTGTGTCTCGTCATTGCTCTCCGTGTGAATACTGCTACTGCAAGCTGGGCTGGTTTGAAACATTTTACAGGGGCAACTGACAGGCTGCTTTTGCACATGCATGACACACACTCTTCCAGGCCGCGATGCTTATGGCACTTCAGTTTGGCTGTGCACTGGCAGAGCGCTTCCCTTGCGCAGGATAGTTTGATTTTGAATCTCCTGGATGTATTTAATTGAATGTCATCCAGATGGATGCTGCCACTCCCCACACACACACACGGTCAATCATGTTACGTCTTGCTGCAGACCCGGTGCTGGCATCCAAGGCACCATCTGTCAACCGCTCGGAGACAATCTAGGCACTGCTAGGGAATGGCAGATGTCCTTACTGGGGGGAGGGGGGTCGCACTGCCCCTCGTAGAACAGGCCATGATCACTGTGGCTTGAGTGAGAGGAGCTGGGAACAGCTGCAGAAGAGTGGAAACATGGGGCTGAGCTTGCAGAAAGGCCTGTAAATGGGCCCCAGGGACTGCTACGGGGAGGTTCCCTGGGGGCGCCTGAGTTGAGCCAGAGCATTCCTGGGTCTGTTTGAAGAGATGCCTCGTGGCAGAGACAGTGCTGATGGGCACTGGGCATCTTTCCCTCTAGCAGCCCTGGAAGCAATGCCTAGAGAGTCACCACACAAACTTGGCCTCCTCCTCCGCCAACAGGCCTCATTCCTGACTGGGGAGGTGATGGCTCCAGGTGTGTGAGTGCGATCAGCCAGGCTCATTCCATCCTTCACCTCCGGAAACACAGGGACAGGTGTGTGCTGGCGGGACAGGGAATGTGGACACGGCGTCGGAGGGGATGGTCTTTTCGACTCACTGAGTTCAAGATTGCAACGGAGGTTCCAGAGGCGACAGGCTTCCTGTTTCCAGTCCCCCGAGCCTTCCTTTCTCCATATCCTTGGGAACCCTCTGACTCCTCTTTCCAGGGGAAGCCAGTAGGGCGAGGAGGAGAACCACAGTCAGACTGCACCGCTGACACAGCCCCGCTGCATGCCGGTGGCAAATCCAGAGACACATGCCCCATGCTCAGTGGTGCAGCCACAGCCTGTATGTAAGAAATGATTTTCCAGGGAGAGGGAGGCTGGTTGCGCATGGAAAGGCCTTTCTTGCCAGAGAGGAGGGTGCAGGGGTTGATAAGGGAGTGGGAAAATCCCCGGTGGCAGGCCCACCATTAACACGACACAACGCCCAACGGTAGCACTGCTCTGAATTTCCTGAGCTAGGAGCACAAGCCAGCTGGGGGTGTTTGTGCTGTTAAATTATGACAGAGCTACAAAGAGGAAAAACAGCTTCTGGCTTGTGGCTGCCTCCTGCAAATAGCTGTGGATGTTCTGAGCTGGCTCGATTCCCCTCATCACCACACGCCGCAGAGAAGCAGGAAAGTGAAATCATTTTTGGGTCGTCTTTTTCAATAGTAGCCTGGGAGACTGTATTTCTTCATCATCTCTGGAGTAATAAGTACTATAATCAAACAGGCTCGAATGCAGAGGAGCTCTGGAAAACGATGGCAATATGACATTATTCCCACAGATGGATTTTGAAGTAACTGAATCACTAAATTGCTAATCCATGATTTACTCGTGTAGCTGCGAGCTGTACACGCCAGACCTCTGCTGGCATTGATAGGCGCTAGCAGGGGGTCTCATTAAATCGTCGCGGCTGTAATCTAGCATCACTGCGTGATTGCGGGGCTTGGCGTGATGGAGAGCATTGGAAATAACTTGTGAATATCCTAGCAGCTTATGTGCCAGAGCTGAGGAGGGAATAGGCCTCTCGAAAAAGGTGCAGTTGCTGAGTGGAAGTATGCTGTGAAAGATGGTTGGTAGCTGAGAAGTGAACACACTACCTGTCTGTCCATCAAAGGCCCAGTCCTACCCCGAGTAAAATTAACAGCAAAACTCCCACTGGGCCAAATTCTGATATCACTTAGGTGTAAATCCAGGGTAACTCCATTGGTGACAATGGGCTAGATCCTCAGCTCAGGTAAATTGGTGTAGCTTACCCGTAGTCAATAGGGCTGTGATGATTTACACCAGCTGAGTAACTGGCCCAGCATGTGACGACTTCCCGTAGCATCGCTCAGGGTTGTAGGGTTGCAATAGACAGTCCATATGGGCCCTTCCTGCATTTAGGATTCTGGTCCTTTGCTCCTGAGTATAATTCTGAGCCCTTTGATGAAGAATTTCCTGTTGCTTTATGTGGAATTTTTATAATTATTTTGTCACAATATTTCTAAATGTTTCATCATAAAAATAAGATTAAAATATCCCACAGGCTGCATGAGAAACCTTTGCTTAAACCTGAAAGGATTTACACACAGTAACACGTCCCCAAGGCAAAATAAATTAGAGGGGAAAATGCTTCAAAACAACCTGTTCCCAATTAAAACTGCACCCAGGGTTCACAGTCCACAAGTGGACTTTTTCTTCAACATGATAGGCATAAAAATGACACACAGGTCACCAGATGAAAGTGATCCCATAAACAAAGTGATCTATTTCCTAAGCTCATTAGGGATGCAGGCTCAAGGTAGGAACCACGCTCTGCTGCTCATATGCATGATTTGCTGTGTTGTATTTACGCACACGAACTCCCGAGAGAGACACATGCAGACACCTCCACACACGTGTGCACACATCCATATATGTGCAAACTCACATATCCACACACAAACACATGCAGACATACACATGCACTCACATACATGTACACATCTGCTCACATATCCACGCACACATCGTTATACATTCAGGTATGCACTCACACTCACACACATTCACCCGGCATCAACCTGTCACTCACTCCTCAAACAGGAGAAAAACCATTACCTGACCACTTTCTTCAGTTCAACAGCGAGGCACTGAAATGTCAATGCTTCATGTCATCTTGCTTGTGTCACTGTGATTAGCTGATTAGCTCAGAGCATGAATTAACCTGGTGCCATTATTAATTATACACTTTTTGTGGCAGGCTTTGTGGCAGGCTCATGCAGCCAGGAGAAAGGCTAATGCAATCCTAGGATGCATCAGGCGAGGTATTTCCAGTAGAGATAGGGAAGTGTTAGTATCATTGTACCAGGCACTGGTGACACCTCATCTGGAATAGTGTGTGCAGTTCTGGACTCCCATGTTTAAGAAAGATGAATTCAAACTGGAACAGGTGCTAGGCTACTAAGATGATCAGAGGAATGAAAAACTGACCTTATGAGAGGAGAATTAGAGGAACTTGGCTTGTTTAGCCTAACAAACGAAGGCTGAGGGGAGTTATGATTGCTCTCTATAAGTACACCAGAGAAATAAATATCATGGAGGGAGAGGAGTTATTTAAGTCCAGCGCCAATGGGAACACAAGAACAAATGGATATAAACTGTCCATCAACAAGTTTAGGCTTGAAATTAGGCGAAGGTTTCTGACCTTCAGCGGAGAAAAATTCCTAAGCACTGCCCGTAGCACTCCAGGAGTGCATGGCCGTTTCCATGGGAGCAGGAGCACACCCCGACATAGGGAATCAAGACAGCTCCAGGCCCAAGGAACAAACAATCTAGGCTATATTTCAAGCTGGTCAAAAAGTTTTTTTCACAGATACTTTTTTTTTTTTAAGGAAATGTACCTTTTTTGAGTGAAGCAAACATCTGTGCAGAAAATTTTCTACTTTTTTGATAAAAAAGAAATTGAAAAATTATGGTGGTTCATTTTTTCCCTCTTTTTGTTCTTTCTTTGTCTTTTTTTCTTCCCACAATTCCAATGGAAAAAAAGGATGCCCGGGTGGAGGGGATGCAGAACACGAGAAAAGAGGGGGTGGGGGGAAGAATTCTGAAAAACTCTGCCAAATTTTTTGACCCAAACAATATTTTTTCATTTTGTTCAAATTGTTTTCATAGGAAAATATGTAGCATTCTTCTCTTGGCTCTAGTTATATGTAACAGTTCATGGCAGAGAGATGACATCGGGCATAGGCGAGAGGATGGCAGGAAAGACTATGTACAATTCCATGGGGCTGCTTCTTTTGTTAGATGCTCAGCAGGTTAGTCCCTTTAAAAACATGTGATAGCGTCTCGGTGGGTTAGTGGTTAGCGCACCTAGTGCCACCTCGCAGTGGGCACGTCTTGCAGTCCAGATGCTCTTTTAATCAGAGGTGTGTGAGATGGACAGTGGCCTTCTACTAGGCTCCAGCCCAGAGCCCCAGGAGGTTCAACAGTGTCTGGCCCCCAAAGATGCCCTTCGAGTTACCCTCCCTGGGTCACTTCCTACCATCTGCTGTTCTCCCCCCGCTTCCAGTCCAAATATCAGGTGAGAAGCAAAAGAAACGGCAATCAAATGGTCAGCCCCAACCCGGCGCTGTGCAGAGTCTTAGCCTCTCAGGGAGGCTTTTCCGGCCTCCTTGCCAGGAGCCTCCAGGGTAGGTCTGTCCTCCTCACCCGCCGCCCTCTTCTGAGCTGGGTTGCTCCCTTTCCAACTCTTCCTACAGCGGGAGCTTGCTCTGCAGGGCTGGAGGGATGGGGTTACATGGACCCAAGTGTGTCCTTAATCCCTTCCAGCTCATGGTCTGTTCACTAAATACATATCTAGAAGGTTGGCACAAGGGAGCGAGCCAACGTCACATGGTTTGGGGGAAAGGTGGGGGCTGAGCTGGGATCTGAAGGTTGAGAGGGAGGTTGCATCGGAAGGGACCGAAAATGATACAAATACTCATATGAATTTGTAAATGAATTAACTTTACCAGTGCAAACGTCTCATTTCTGCATCTGCCTGCTGCCAATATCCTATTAGACAGGTTTTTTGGCAGGATTGTTCTCAGGAAGATGAATTTTAAACTAAATATTCGAGAATCTTCATAGAAACAGCCAATTTTGTATTTGTTCCTGGAGTATTCACCTCAGAAACCGGATCCTAAGAATTACTCTTAGGCAGTCAAGGCTCAGCCACCTACCACGTGACCTGTCAGACCACTCTTGTTTGGCAAATGAGCGAGTCACGAAGAGCAGCTGGGGGATGAAATACAGCCCCAGCCAGGTGGGCAGGGAGGTTTGGTGAATGTTTCTGGAAAGCGCAGAACTTTGAGAAAAGTCACGATCTGTCGGCCGGCAATTTGCAAACAGAAAAAGAGGCTGAATCCAGAGTGAATTATTCGCCTTTCTGCCAGCTGCAGTCAAGGAGGATGTTTTCAGCACAGGGGGTAGGCAGCCTGGGAGACAAAGAGAGAAGAAGGGAGGTGGAAATAGAGGAGGGTAATCACATTTTTAATGCTTTGAGGACTCAGTAATAACAATGCGACTTCTCACCTTCAAACTGTTCAGAAGGCCCAGACTTCAAGAGCTTTATTTCAGATGGAGCCAAGAATTACATATTTCAGCTCATGGGATTCATAGATTTTTAAGGCCAGAAAGGACCGTTTATGGTCATGTCTTCTGACCTCCTGTATAACAGCCTGGAAAAGCTCAGTGTCAAGCCGATAGCTTCTCTTTGAGCCATGGGATAATATGGAATTGTGGCTGCCCTGGCTAAAGCATGGAATGTAGTCCCTTCTTCACAGAATAACCCAGTGTATGGCATTAAACACAGGAGGGGCAGGAAACATTGGCTGATCACTGCAGTTCGGCACATTTCAGTGGAGGTGGCAGGACTCAGGTGCATTTGGCAGGGCTGTGTTGGGACACAGGACTGGTCTAGCAGGGGATGCTGGACAACACCGCTGAAGTACATTGGCAGAGCTGTGTGTGGGGAGGTGCAGGTGAATCCAGGACTGGAAGAGCAGTGGAGCTGTAGCTCAGAATTTAGGTGCATTGGCAGAGCTGCTTGAGGGACGCTTGCACAGAACCTCTCTCGACTATGCCTCGCATGATAACTGCACCAAAATCCACATAATTTCTTCCCCTGCTAAAGCATTCAAAGGAATTCTAGAAAAGAAAACGTGCCGTGCTAACTGTTTCTGATTACTCCTTGTGCAGCCAGGAGAACCTGAAATCTGCTCTCCCCATACCCAAGTATAGCCAGCTGAGGTCTGCATTAGAATAGCTAACTTCCTTCTGTCAGTTTCCACTCCATTATTTCTTTGCATTTTTAATTAATATCAATAAAATATACATTCGAATGGTAGAAATCACGGAAATGTCAAACATGTATTTCTCTCTTTGGGTAAGAACTCTGTTAAGTACCAAATGCAAATGTGCAGCTGGCGTCTGACATTTTGGTTCCTTTGCTGGCACCAGCTAATCAATTTAGTTTCTAATTTTAATTTTATCAGCAGCAAATCTGTTAGATTTTTAAAGGCTCTGCTGTAGGCCAATTATTTTCTAATCAAATTACCTATGATCTGATAGGTCTCCGCCTGCACTTTCTAAAATGGTTGAGGATTCCAATCACAAGTTCACAGAATTACGACCTTGCAATTGGCAGATGGAAGTGACTCTGCTTGGAGAGGTAACTTTAATTAATCTATTACCAGTCATAACACTTAGTGGAACAACGTGCAGTGCACTGGAGAGCTATGATCCGAGCAGCTGAGTATGAAGGCACACTCCTTTTGACACAGGCCCAAGTCCCTCCCTCTCTGCTGTAAGTATCTTCAATCCCTAAAAAATGCTGCCAAGGACTTTGCTGTAAAATGTACCTGTGCATTCAATTCTGCTTATTGGATCATCGCTGCTTTTGCTCATCTTGGACAGAAGCCGTTTATGGTTGTTATCTGGTTCTTATCTCTATTTGTAGTATCTGAACCTAGTCATGCTACAGAATTGTTTTGGCCAGTCTATTTTTCACCCACTCCTCTGTGTTTTTAGCAACTGCAGATATTTTTCATAGGTGCTAAATAAAGATGCCCAGCCTGAGCTGTGCTTATCATCATCAGGGTTTAGGATTCTGCTCAGAGGCCCCAGGACACGGAGTCTCGTAGATCTTTCACTGCAGGTGTCAGAGTGCAGAACTGGGGAGCCCTGGCATCAAGACGACACATTGGAACCAGGCTGCATTTGTACGTCACGTGGGAAAAGGCCGTACAGGCAAGCTGGGCTGCACAACCCCAGAGAGAAGGGAGGGAGAGTACAAAGGGGGTGCGGTACCCACATCAGATAGACACAGCCATATCGCATAGGTGGAAACAGGTATCCCTGTGCCGGCCACTGCAAATGTATCTAGTAACCTTGCAGTTAATGCTGCTTGTTCATTAACACCCTTCTCTGAGAGATGTGTTTTTCTCTAACTCTTGATTGCATTCAGCTATGGTTTGAGGAAGCATTTTGCTTTCACCAGTGGCTGCATCTTACTTTGATGTTTCATGTCAGGATACATCATTCATGTTAAACAATATCACATAAGACTGCCTGGCTAAGATGCTCATGGGAAAACCACCCAAGTTATTAACCAGCTTTCAGTGAGTGTTTACCTTGAAAAGGTGCTTTGTGCCTTGCAGGCAGAGAAAGGGACAGTGGATGTGGGAGGGTGGTGTGGGTTGGGGATGTGTAATATTGATTCATTGTTTTGCTGGCCAGCTGGGGGCCAGAGGGTAGAGTCAATATATACAACTCATTTGCCTACACTTACTGTGTGCGTTCTGCGCATTGTCATAACTGAGACATGAACTTCGGTGGCCAGGGACAGAGTCCACTAAAG
Source organism: Malaclemys terrapin pileata (assembly GCF_027887155.1). Taxonomy (NCBI): domain Eukaryota; kingdom Metazoa; phylum Chordata; order Testudines; family Emydidae; genus Malaclemys; species Malaclemys terrapin. The sequence goes on along the minus strand of NC_071526.1, from coordinate 18,526,411 downwards.
GAGGCTGTATTCTACCTGTGCATATTTGAAATACGTTTTCCTTTCATGCATTTCAAAGCTGAAGGCAAGTTTTGACCTTGACAAAAGTCACAGTCGGAAGTGAAAAATGCTACGCATAATGAAAGGGCTGATACTGCTTATGTTCCCACTGGCATCAACTGGGAGCAACTCCATTTAAATCAGTGTTGTTACCCAAATGTGCCCTGAAATTGTTACCCTGGAAATGGTCACTGAAGTATGGGAAGAATGGGCTTGTGGTTGGGGCAAGGACTAGCGCTCTGGAGACCTGCGTTCAATTTTTGTCTCTGCCAGAAGCTCTCTGTGTGACCATGGGCAAGTTGCATGATCTCTCTGTGCCTCAGTTTCCCAGCTAAAAAATCAGAATCACCCTTCTCTGCCTCACAATGGGGTTGTGAAGATAAATTCACTGATAGTTGTGAGTAGCTCAGAGCCGGCGGGGATGGTGACCTAGATTTGCTGAAAACATGACGAAAAAAAGCTAAAACTAGTGGAGAAATAAGATGCCCAAAAGCAGAGTAACCCCAAAGCTGCAGGGTCTCAACTCTTGGTGGATTTCAAGCCATTAAAATAAATAATTAAGAAATGAATCAATCATTGAAAAGTGCAGCAGCTGTGAACCTTAATGAGAGTTACAAGGTTTTTGTTTACTTTTAAGGAACTCATGTAAATTCATGTACTATTTCGTTGAACAGTGGAAATGATAAAGGAGAATATTTGCTATGCTTAAAAATAAGCAATAGAAACAGATATTGAAAATTCATCTTTATACATTGGGTCTATGCTTTATCTGACGTACGATCCAGTGGACTATTTTGCAATAAACTTACCTAGAGAAGCTAATGTGGCCCATACCTCATCATTACAGTAAAGTCTTTATTTCTTTTTTTTTTTTTAAATATTCCAGGAAGTGTAATAAATACCTGTAGGTCCCCAGCGAGAGACAGATGATTGGCCTCTATTAAACCTACTGTCTCCCATGGAGTCATTTTAGCTTTCTGTAAAGACCATTTCTCTCTCACACTTGGTATGGTTAAGCTATAAGCAGGCCTGATTTTGCCCTAATTTTGTTGGGAGGTTCGTGTACTGCCTGAAATTCACAATGCAAAATGGCCAGTTTAACTCTTTTTTGCACTTACATCTCAAAAACATTAGGCGCAGTAGAATTTTCTTTGTCAGAGTCTCCTTGTCCTCTTGGACACAAGCCATTTATTACTGGTTCTTATCTCCATTTGTAGTATCTGAACCTAGTCATGCTACAGAATTGTAGCATTGAACTCAATTCACCTCTGTGCAGAGACCCAGCACAAGGCTTATGCAGCGCACTGCATACATCCCACTTTATAAATAGTGGCTTCTAAAACACAGAACCCAGTGAGCACCACTAGAAGGCTCGCAGAGTAGTTAAAAGGATACTATCCTGTCCCTGTACATTACAAGTAGTTTGGTAGCTCCTATATGAGCAGTATAGTTCTAAGGCATAACACACATTTCTACTGTAATCCCCTGCTTTCAGCTGATAGCTTTTTTAATTGTTTACTGTTTGGGCTGACATTGTCCAAGCTCGGTTTCTGAGCAACGGTTACGTGTGGGGGTGACGAGGGGCGTAAAAGGGCTTATTTTGTTGAGAATGAAAAGCAATGCACCTTCCCAATTCTTTTTTTTTTTAAACGAAAAGTACCTTTTTTCAAATGGCTCTTCGTCAAGAACAGGTTAAAGGAGACCGTTGAAAATTTGGCTTGGAAATAGCCAGGACTGAGAAGTGCCTTTGTGTATTATGATGAAAACTGTTTTTTGATTCAACAGAGTCATGAACTTTGGCCGCTCAGACTTGGCACACACATGCAATAGAGTCCGGACTACTTGCTGTCACGTTTCCATGTGTTTGGAGCACAAGCAGTGACCTGGGCATGCATCTCGGGTTCACTTATTGGTAACGACACATTCAGCCCCTTTGGCCCAGGAATTGCTGTGAACTTTGAATGGCCCAAATGCTTCTGGTTAATGTGTGAGGATACTTGCCATGACTTTCCCCATGGAACAAATTAGATCTGAAAATGAAGATCAGAGTTCAAAAGTTTCTGATTGTGCAGAATAGCGACGCTTCTTCCACTCTACACTTGACCTCTCCAGACAGATTCTGTCTGTCTACTAAGGACCAAATTAAGGCCTTGTTCCTGCAAATCTCATGTCCGTTCCTAACTTTGCTCATGTGAATGCTCCCATTGACTTCAGTGTGTGTGTGTGAATACTGATGAGGCCGGGGCTTTGTCTGACTGGAGAAATACTGGATACAAAATTCGGAGAAATATTTGTTACGTTTGTTTATAAATGTGGGGAAAATACGGTTCATCTCAATTTCAGCTGATTTTATGTTTATTAGATCTGAGGCTGATTTAAAAAAATGTTAGGAAATGTACAGCAGGAGTTTGAATTTGTTGCTATCATTTTATTTTTGTAAAAGTTATTTTTATTTTTGCCTGTAAGTCTTTTTCACTCAGGGTGCTGCCAGCTTTGCAATTAACCAACACACTCATCAAAGTTGTGCTGTGCAGCATTACATAAATCTCCAAAATTGATTGCTTTCAAATTTGGGCTCGAGATGTATGTTGACATATATATGTATATATTAATAATCACTTGATTGTCAAGTAGGAATGAATTACAACTGACGCTTGATTTTTGCTTCAAATAACTTTAAAAAGAAACATGCTTTTTCAGACATCAAAGTGGATCTCATTCTTCTAGGAAACCAAAATATTTGACTTAAAAATAAAAGAATGATTGTGTGAAAGGAAAGACAGGCTGCTGCCACTGTCTAATCCCTGGGTATTTGGTTTGAGGCTAAATCACCCTTATAAAAGTAACAAGGCCTGGGCTATGTCCTGTGGATAAGGCCTGGGCTCTCTGCAGCAGAATACTCCTGGGTGATTACTAGCAGTTCAGAAGATATTTATAGCAAAACATTTAAGAAGCATTCCAGTGATGTCACTTTGAGTCTTGCAATTTCTGAGTGTGACTGTGATGCGAGTTCCATGCCAGAGGACACATGCAGAGCCCCATTGAAATCCATGGAGCTCTGTGTGGATGCAAAGGTCTGCATCATTCCAAGGAAGGAAATTTGGGGTTTTATTATAAATGACTGTCCCCCCCGTGTCAGAACTTCTATGACTTCATAGAACTGATACAGGGCCTGATCCTGATCAGCAGCAAAGCCCAGAGCTATAGTGCTCCACCTTCCTTTCACTGAAGTCAACGGGAGTTTTGCCATTGACCTCCATGTGAGCAGAAGGGTTTTGTTTAAATGCACAATTTCAGCCAGAAAGAGCAATGCAGTCGCGTCACATCCAGAGCCAGGGCACAAAGGCCCTTTTCTCTGTACATCTCTGGTGCAGGTACTAGTGGGAGGCTGCGTGCAGTTCCTGCATTGACAAACTGCAGAGAGTTCAGAGAAGAGCAGCAAAATGAGGTAGGAGCCAGAGGGATTTACCAACACCTTCACAAAACTGCAGAGTCTGCTCTGTCAGATTTTCTGATCGCTCGGCTTTGGAGAAGACATGACAGAGCTGAGGATCTTTCCCATAGCTTCACACTCCCCATCTGCAGAGCTGGAGTTTTGTTACATGCGGATAAAGTTTTGCTCTTTTACGAAGCAAACATTGAGACGCTGGCTTTGCGCACAGCCACGTGCGCTTGGATCTAGTTAGCCCCAACCACTTTGCTGCTGGGATGTTTATTTCAATTCGAACCTTCAGATTAGAGGCATGGATATTCCTGAAGCCAACGAATCTAGATTAGCCCAGCGCACAGGCCTGGCAGGATGTCCCTGAGACCTTTGTTCACTCAAGCAAAGCAGCAGCTGCTAATAAACAGGAGAAGAATATCAAGGCCCTAACCTTTCCAACAAGGGGCTTCGCTCTTTCTAGACTCCTGTAGGCAATTTACTTAAAATGGAATAGTCGCTGTCAGGGAGCATTTTTGAGTCACATTTTCCTGACAAGTTACAATAGCACAAATAAAACCGTTGTTTGATGTGTTAAAGTCATGATTGTTATCTGCGCTACGTGCTTAGCTGATCTGGTCTCTTACACTAGCAGCACAGGATTGGCTTATTCTGTCGACCAATTTACATTACCTCTCAGTTAACGATTCAAAAATCTCGGGGAGGGTCCTTTCTTGGCCTCATCATTCAGGCACTTGGTGGAGAAGTTGCTGGTTTGGTTCTGAGTGAATGCACCAAAGTTCAGGGAAGTTCTCATTTCCCCTGTCCCCCTTGTTCTGGGATACTGCTGTGCACTGTCCCATCCCCAGAGTGGATGCATTTCAGTGGTAGGCATAGGGAAGCTATCAAATATAGGCCTTCTGGGATTCATCTGGGGTGAACCATAAGTTATAGACTGTAGGGTATTTGTGGAAGCAGTTCACTTCGAATTCACTTTTAGCTTTTTTTATCATTATGGGCCATTTGAATAGCCCCGTTACACGGGTAATAAGGAAAAATACACTCTGTCTATTTCTTGATGGAAAATACCTGCAAACTCTGTTCTTTGCTTTGAGCATATGGCTGTTGCAGCACAATTTGTCTTCTCATTAAAAAGCGAGGAAATGACCCTCATTGACACTGATACAAATCTGGAGTAACTCCGCTAACTTCAATGGATCCACACTGGCATATGTGACTCCCGAGCCTGGCTCGGAATTCACATGATTATTAAGTATTGTACCTGCAACTCTGATCTTTTTTCTCCATTTTGCCTTTAAACAGCCAAATTAATGAGACTGATGGCGCTTAATCCTTGTTGGAGTCAGGTTTTAGCACTTGGTACCAGGCCGTTATTCTGAAATATCACTGTGCTTGGATGACATCGCTAATTGCTGTGAAGATTCCTACGTGATGGTTTTCTCACTGGTGTGCCATATTTTATTGCCTTTTCAATATGGCAACATACAAAGAACAAGACAGAGATAAAATCTACATGCTCACAACCTGTGTCCTCCCCGCACACCCCCTCGCCCCCAAGTCTGGCTCCTGACTGCTGGATTCCAGCACTGGGTTATATATGAGGGAAATAATGGTTTGGTGAGACTTTAAGAGCCATTCATCATCCTCTGGGATGCGGAGAGGCTCTCGTCAGTCAGGGAGAGATGTGATTATCCTCAGGATCAATTTTAGGTGAATTCAGGGGGGCCTTGGTTCTCCCCACCCTCTGCAGTTCTACCGTCTCTGGCTTTGTCGTACGGGTGAAGAAAAATATGAGGGGGAGAAAATTATACTCAGTGGAGGGCATAGCACCGGGGATGCTTCTACTGCTGTGCCAATGAGCTCCGAGAGCCATTCTGAGCCTCTAAGCTTCCCAGGGCAGCCTGGCTCTGTGCCAGCCCTCACCCCCAACTGAGCCTGAGTAGCAGAACTGAGCCCTGAGCTAGTGGGGATGGCTCCGGGAAATGACAGGACAGCCCTTAACCTCGGCATTGGCAGCATTCAAGGCATTTCCTGCAGGGGGTGCCTCCTGCCAGAGATACAGAGCAGCTCGAGAGGAGGTGTTTCTGACGGCAGATAGCCCCTGTATCCCTCCCACAGAATGCATCTCCTAGAGTGGGTATATGGGGAAGTAGAAAGGAATGTGTCTCTTTTCTGTAAAAGTATCAAATGTAGCAGTGCTACCACTATCAAAGCACTGTGTCTTGTCTCAGCCAGTCCTCGGCCAGACTAAGGAGGGGATATAACCCAGTGCTGGAATCCAGCCGTCAGGAGCCAGACTTGGGGGTGTCCGGAGAACTCCTGCTGGCCAGGGTTGAAGCACATTAGTAGAAGCAACAGGTCACGTATAGTGATGCTGCTCTCCCACTGCCTAGGCTTCTCGCTCTGAGGAGAACGACAGCACCCCCATCTTCAGGGCTGCCAACCGGGCGCTTTCATCAGCTCCACATTCAGTTTAAAAGAAAATGGTGGGGGAGTGGGGGTGGGGGGAGACACTGGAGAAAGATTTACAACAATCCAGGCTGTGAAGCAAAAATCAGAGCAGAACACACTAGAAAAGAAGTGTTTGTCCTGATCAGAAGGGACAGCGGCTCTTCTTAGGCAGATTAGCCTTTTAACTGGCTCACTCTAAAAGTCAGTCCAACTCAATTTTGGCTCTCCAGTGAGAGTTTAGCACTGCTAGTCACTTCCGTTCATGCATCCGTTCATCCTGCGTTCTGTGATGTTGACACTTTCAACAATGAGGTGAGACTTTTTCTTTCTTTTTTTACTCTACAAAAGAAATCGACCCAGCATCAGAGCAACTCTCAGTTATATTTATAGAGCTCTACGTGTTCTAAAATTACTGACAAAAATATCATCATGTTCACTTACAAGTCTGCAAAATAACCAGCTGAAGTCAGGAGGGGATGACTAAGGTTTGAGGATATTTAACCTCCCGTGACAGCTTTCGGAGGCCTGCTCAGGCTGGGATCACTTGACTTCGTTGGCACCGATCTTCTTGGGAATGTTTCTTTTCCTCTGAGTGCCAAGTTTTCAAAACCAGGCACTTCAGTTGCACCTGTAACTTTGTGAGTGCATGTGTTAGAGTTCATGCATGAGCAATTTGTGCATCCAAAAGTCCATGTTAATGAATGAACAGATTTTATGGGGCCAGTTTAGGGAGCCATTTATGAACATTTTGCCCTTTTATACCTTTTTCAAAAAATCGCCCTGAAGAGCACCGTGTGGTTATTTTTGGTGGTGGTGATGGGGAGTGTGTGTGTGTATTCAGGAAGTAATTAACAATTTTCAGAGAGAGGATCAGGGGTTGGACTTTTTTGTCTATTTATGTGAAGTCTGTTTCTTTTTAAAATGTTGAATCCCGGTGATTTTATTTTGTATTTTTCTGTCATAAACAAACCTAGGGCCGGTAAAATGGGGCTGGGTCCCCAGAACAAGGGCAGCAGAGGTGGAATCAAGGCTAAGCTTTCCCGCACTGCCTGGCGCTGGAGAGGCCCCCTGCAGGGGGGGAGCAGGGCATCTTTCATGCACACTCCAACCGTGGCTTGGGCTCTGTCAGTGTGGGATCTACAGAGTGAAGTGCGGTGGTGCTTTTGCAACGTGGATCCTGGCCTAAGAAGAACTGGAATGGGCCCACCAAGCCCATCTCATGAATAAGCCGGCAGGAGACTAGTGGAGAGACAGTAACCTTCTTTGTTAGTCTCTAAGGTGCCACAAGTACTCCTGTTCTTTTTGAGTAACCTTCTTGTTACAGGCACAGCTTGGTCCTGTATTATGGATGAAATGCTATCCTCACTGGGCTGCCTTCCAACCCATACTGCCCAACGAATGCTCATCCATTCTCTAGAGCACGCATGCTGCCCCTGCTACAGTGTGACATGAAATCCACTGGAAATGCACTTAATGCAATTCTGTTCCATGCACCTTAATTAAGATACTTGAAAAGCAAAATCTTTATTGTTTCAGGCCCTGAGGAAAACAGATAAGAGCACATCCTACTGCCGAGCCAGGTTTTTATCTGCTCCATTGTTATCTGCGGCCCTGTAGTAATCTTTAATCTTTATACTTTAATTTGTAAGTGAGACAAAGAGCTTTTTCATCCTTCTATGTGCTAAATGACATGCTCAGCTCCCTCCCTCTGGCATCTCCGCTCTGACTCACTCATTAGAAGCTATTTGAAAATGTGCTAATGACAAAATATGTGTTTTGATCTTTACTTTTACGAGTAAATAAAGAAACTTCCCTTCGGGGTATTTTGAAAGCCTTTTCTCTCTCTTTTCTCCTCTGCCACATATTGGTGAGCACCCTGCTGCAAACTGCGACTGCTCTGGGGTTAGCATGGTCCACCAGAGATGCAAGGATGTAATAATGCCACCTTGGTGATGGCAGCAGGCTAGGAAGGACCCTGGGACTTTCAGCACAGAGAATGTTTATTTGATACGAATACAGTGATAGCCTTAAACTTGGGGCAAGTTTCTCCTAGTGATTTCATTTTAGCTGCTACATTTCAAAGTGACACAAGGAGAATCTATGGGTTCTCGACAATGTTGAGGGCTGGGATGTGACAGAGCATGTGGGGCCCTTCCTCCCATCCTCTTCTTCATGACCTCTCCCGTGCCAACCCTGCTGCATGGAATATGAGCATGTGTTATTCCCAATCCGTTTCCAAACACAGGACACCTGCTCTGTAGACTCCACGCTCACTCCTGCCTGGCAGTTGATTTTATTAACAATAATACAAACACAGAACTCAGGTCTACTCCCCAGTCTGGGCAGCTGCTGCTAGGGTTCCTCACTCAGAAATGGTCAGCCTGCACTCTAGATCCTCTCTTTCTCAGAGAGGCCCTTTGACTTCCCTTATAACTCAGGTAGGAAAACAAGCTGCCTGCCTCAGTGAGTCAGCCAAAGCCATGTAACCTGTTACCAGCAGGAATGACACCTGCTGACGGGGTGTTGCAGACAGCATTGCCAACCTGTGCTAGTTCTGCAATTCCATTCCCTTCGGCGCCAGGCTCATTCGCATCCCTGCAACTGACTCAGCTCCATCACAATGGGTGCAAAGAACATTGAAAAACTCAAACACCAAGTTTTTCCTCCCCAGTGTCTCCTGCCTCCGCCTGGTCCATCTCTCAGATTGCAAGCTCTGTGGGGCGGGGCAGCATCAGACTTGCTGCTAGCATGGAGCGCACAGTTGTGGGACCTGGAACATGACTGTTCAGAGGCCTGATGATTTGCAGGGGGCACGTTGCTGGAGAGGGGAATCAGGCTCTTGTATTCCTTCTTCTCTGTTCCTCCCGGGGAAGAGTTTCCTCTCCCTCCTGGCCTGGGTCCCAAGGAGCAAGCCGGGCATGGCCAAGGTGTTGAACAATTTGCACATGGTGTAGGGCACCAAGCAGCTGCTCCTTCGGCTTGTTGTTAAAGGCTGCTGTAACGAATGCAGCTGGAGGAGGCCCCCTCCCAGTACTGAAGGATCCTGGGGGGCTCCCAGTGCCGAGGAGAAGAGCTAGGCGGTGTATGTGGCTGGACAAGGAGGAAGGAGAAGGCTAAGGCTGAACAGGAGGGGTACTCTCCCTCTGGTCGCTCGGAGAATTTGGGAAGTGCTCTCCCTGCCAGAAGGAACAGCGGGTGCAGGTGGCAGTGTGTGTAATCCCACCGAAAGGAGCTATGGCTACCTCATGTGCCTTGTCCCTTACAGCCAGGCGTCCCTGCTGACCACCGCTTTGCAGCATCACCTGCCCGATGGTGAGAGAGGGACCAATCGCTTGCGGCTCTGTCCGAGCAGTCCAGAACCGAACGAGACCTGACCTGCTCTCACTCTGCGGAGAGTCAACAGCCAGAGAACGTCAGTGTGACTGGTCACAAAAGACAGGGCATCACTGGCATCAGGGCTAGGGGAGAGAGACAGAGGAAGATCCAAGCTGCTGATTTCACCAGTATAGAGGGAATTTTAACATCATTTTTATACCCTCTGTGACGGGTTGGATCACAGAAACCCCCTTGGGAGCTGCCACCCAATGTGCAAAGACTACCCCTGCTTCTGCTTTCCCTGCCAGCTCAGGACTCCAGCACCCTGTCTTGCTGAGCCAGACACTCCCGTTTCAGAGTAGCAGCCGTGTTAGTCTGTATCCGCAAAAAGAAGAACAGGAGTACTTGTGGCACCTTAGAGACTAACAAATTTATTAGAGCATAAGCTTTCGTGGACTACAGCCCACTTCTTCGGATGCATAACTCCCGTTTGGCTCCAGCCACAGACCCAGGGCCTGAATCACTCGTCCCAAAGCTGCAAGTTTACCTGAAAACAGCTCACAGTAGTGTGCTTGTCTTTAGCACTCAGATGCCCAACTCCCAGTGGGGTCTAAACCCAGATAAATCCGTTTTACCCTGCATAAGGCTTATGCAGGGCAAACTCATAAATTGTTCGCCCTCTATAACACTGATAGAGAGATATGCACAGCTGTTTGCTCCCCCAGGTATTAATACATACTCTGAGTAAATTACTAAATAAAAAGTGATTTTATTAAATACAGACAGTAGGATTTAAGTGGTTCAAAGTAGTAACAGACAGAACAAAGTAAGTCACCAAGGAAAATAAAATAAAATGCACAAATCTATGTCTAATCAAGCTAAATACAGATAATCTCACCCTCAGAGATGCATCAGTAAGTTTTTCTCAGACTGGACACCTTCCAGACCTGGGCACAATTCTTTCCCCGGTACAGCTCTTGTTGCAGCTCAGGTGGTAGCTAGGGGATTCTTCAGGATGGCTCCTCTCTCCCTTGTTCTCTTCCACCCCTTTATATATCTTTTGCATAAGGCGGGAACCCTTTGTCCCTCTGGGTTTCCACCCCCCCTCACTGGAAAAGCACCAGGTTAAAGATGGATTCCAGTTCAGGTGACAGGATCACATGTCACTGCAAGACTTCATTACTCACTTGCCAGCAGACACATATACAGGAAGACTCACAGGTAAATACAGCCATCTGCAGACAATGGGAGTCATCAAGATTCCAAACCATCCTTAATGGCCCACACTTTACATAATTACAATAGGCCCTCAGAGTTATGTTTTATATTTCTAGTTTTAGATACAAGAGTGGTACATTTCTACAAACAGGATGATCACACTCAGTAGATTATGAGCTTTGTAATGATACCTTACAAGAGACCTTTTGCACGAAGCATATCCCAGTTACATTACATTCACTTATATTTTTATAAAACCATATATACTGCACAACGTCACACCCTCTGCTTCCCTTTCAGCATGTGCACCCGCCCTGTAGGAGAGACTGTACCGGGCAAACTGCCTTCTGCAGCACCCTCCTCCCCCGAACAGTCACCACTAGTCCAGAGCTCAGAATCTGAGGAAAGACTTTCGACTCACGCATCCTAATGCGATGTTGCTGTGCAACCAAGGCAGAGCACCTGGCCTGCCTTGCAGCCGGCGTACCTGTGGGAGGAGAAGTCTCTCTATTGACTCCCAGGAGCCCAGGCAGCCTTGTTCCTCCTTTGCACTCCTTCCTCTCCAGCATGGCAGCTGTTTCTTGAGTGAGCCCCGTGGTTTTTGCTTCATCTACTTATCCTCGTGAGCCTTCCCGGCACTTCTTGTTTTTCTGCCTGACATCTGTTCACAATTTGTTTCTTGTTGGTCAACTTCTCAGCACGCCCCTCCTTGTCTTGCCGCGGCTGCGGGGCTGAGGAGAGCGGCGCACCCTGACCTCATGCACATGCAGTTTAGCATCAGGGCGCTCTTGGACCCCGTTTGATGGAAGTGCTGTTATTTCTCGCTGTGAATTTCACCCAAAGCATGTTGAGAGGCTTGGATAAAAGGGGCTACATATAAATATGCAAAGTGTTATTAACGATGTGATAAGCTGATAACTATAACTTTAGGGTTTTTTTTCACTCCTTATAATAGAGTCCAAATCATTTCTCAATGGCAAACTATGTAATTGGGCTTTGAGCAAGCAAGGAGGACCAAGAGCATCCCTATGTCGTTTCACTAGTGGCCCTGTGGGGTGAGCTCACATGGATAATCTGCGGTAGGATTTATCAAGCCAGAGTGGAGAAACAGTCTTGTCTCTGACACTGCAGCCAGATCTTGGATCATTTCTGCAAGCACCTGGGGAGGGCTCCAGATGCATTAGCAGGAGATAGACAAACCTGCAACTTAATTTGCTCCCTCAGCAGCGGCTTTTGTCTTAAATTCAGAGGGACCTCTAAGGTTTCTGGAGTGGTTCATCAGAAGAGCTGTCTCTCTCTTTCACAAAGAAAACAGCCCAGTTCCCAGTGCCCTCTGTCCTGCCATTCATTCGCTTTGAATTTTCTAAATTAAAATGAATGCTACAAAAATTAAAACCCCCTATAAACCGCAGCGAAGGGCAAGACAGAGAGTAACAGTCAAAGAAGCTGCACGGATAGAAAGGATCAAGAGACTCTTCCAGGCTCTTAACAAGTTCACCTTTCACAGATGATAAAATAATTGGCTCAGCAAAAATTCAGGAAGCCCAATGTCCCAGAGTACATCTAGCTTTTGCTACCTTTAATCATGATAAGAAATCACCAAGAAAGAAAGCTGTGCTCCCTCCCCCACTCATTTGAACTGTCTAAGTTTCTCAGATAGATCATTTGATGAAACTGCCTCTCCTTTAGGGGGGTCAGATCGGATTACTAGGCTTCGTTCTCAGTGGCAATCTATTTGGAAATCTGTAGTCGCTGGCATTAACCCAGGGAAGAGGTTGCACTAATACCTCCAGAAGAGGCCATGGGCTGAGATCCACAGACCCAGGTGTGCAAACACTCACACTGTTTAGTAATCGTGTTGAGGAATGTATGGAGCAGCATTTTCTCTCTTGGGAGGAACTGTCTACCTGGAAAATTGCCAGAGTGGAAATAGATTGATTCAAAAACTAGGAAATAAGCCTAAGTGTCCCAAACGCACGGTCGCACTTTCACAGATTTTCACTCTCACATTCATTTGTGGGGGTGGGGAAACAGGGCATCTTCTACTCCCCTGTAACAGAACCGGGGACACTAGCCAGTTTGGTACCAGCAAAGAGGGGTTTGTGAATGCCTGATCCCCCTCCAAACCAGCACCGGACGATGGGTGCAAAGTTTATTAGTTTTGACAAGGCTATTGATGCTACTTTTGGCAAGTGACACCATGGCCCTGGCATTGAAAGCCATGGAAGTCTGGCCATCAACTTCCGTGGGAGGAGGCTAATATCATGATTTGTGTTGCACGTAACTGGATGGGCTTGTTTTCTTCCCTTGTGTTACCTTTCCTGTGAATGAGCTGGGTCCCTCCTCTCACCCCACACAGCAGAACGGAGGGGAAATTTCCTCCTGTGCAGAGAACCACAGCAAGGCCTGTGCATAACTCAGGCTCTTCTTTCTCCCCGCGACAAGGCTGATGTGTCACTTAGGTCATACATAAGCCTTGTACCACATAAGCTACTGTAAGGTGGGTGCAGAACTGGTTGGAAAACCTTTCCCAGAGAGTCTCAGTGGTTCTCAGTCAAGCTGCAAGGGCATATCAAGTGGGGTCCCGCAGGGATCGGTCCTGGGCCTGGTTCTCAACCAGGGGTCCGGGGCCCCCTAGGGGGCTGCAAGTCGGTTTCAGGGGGGCCGCCAAGCATGGCGGGCATTAGACTCTCCAGGGCCCAGGGCAGAAAGCCAAAGCTCCACTGCAAGGAACTACAGCCCAGGACCCGGAGCCCCACCACCCAAGGCTGAAGCTGAAGCCTGAGCAACTTAGCTCTGTGATGTCCCCTGTGATGTGAAGCCCGAGCAACTGCCCTGCTTCCTGTCCCTTAACATCAGCCCTGACTTTAAATGCAGAAAAACAGTTGGGCTGTGAAGTTTTTATTGCATGTTGCGGGGGACTCAAAGAAAAAGTTTGAGAATCTCCTTATAAGGGCTGTGAACAATACCAAGCTGGGAGGGGTTGAAAGTGTTTTGGAGAATAAGATTAAAATTAATTGTAGGCAATCTCATCATACCTTCCCCTCCATAAATTTATCAAGCTCAGTCTTAGCTAATTAGGTTTTTTGCCTCCCACTGCTCCCCTCGGAAGACTGTTCCAGAACTTCACTCCTTTGATAGCTAGAAACCATCTAATTTCAAGCCTAACCTTGGAGATGGCCAGTTTATATCCATTTGTTCTTGTGTCAATATTGGAGCTTAACATAAATAACTTCTCTTCCTCCCTGGTATTTATCCCTCTGATGTACTTATAGAGAGCAATCCTATCTCCCTGTCCCGTCAGCCTTCTCTTTGTTAGGCTAAACAAGCCAAACTTTTTGAGTCTCCTCTCATAAGGTTGGTTTTCCAAACCTCTGATCATCGCTCTTCTCTGCACCTGTTCCAGTCTGAATTCATCTTTCTTACACATGGGACTGGTGAGACCTAATCTGGAATATTGTGTGCAGTTCTCGTGTCCCATGTATAATGGTACTAACTTTTCCCTGTCTACTGGAAATACCGCACCTGATGCATCCTATGATTGCATTAGCCTTTTTCATGGCTGCATCACACTGGTGGCTCATAGTCATCCTGTGATCAACCAATACACCCAGGTCTTTTTCCTCCTGTGTCACTTCCAACTGAAAAGTCCCCAATTTATAGCAAAAATTCTTGTTAGGCTCTAAATGCATGACCTTGGACTTTGCACTATTAAATTTCATCCTATTTCTATTACTCCAGTTTCCAGGGTCATCCAAATCTTCTTGTGTGATATTCTGGTCCTCCTCTGTATTGGCAATACCTCCCAACTTTGTGTCATTGGCAAATTTTATTAACATACTTCCACTTTTTGTGCCAAGGTCTTTAATAAAAATGTTAAATAAGACTGGTCCCGAGTTCTCTACAGAACCCCACTAATAACCTCCCTTCCACCTGATGGTTCACCTTGCAGCATGACCTGTTGTAGTCTCCCTTTTAACCAGTTCCTTATCCACCTTTCAATTCTCATATTAATCCCCATCTTCTCCCATTTAACTAATAATTTCCCATATGGAACTGTATCAAATGCCTTACTGAAATCCAGGTAGATTAGATCTACTGTATTTCCTTTGTCTGAAAAATCAGTTATCTTCTCAAAGAAGATCAGGTTGGTCTGTCATGATCTACCTTTTGAAAAAACATGTTGTATTTTATCCCAGTTACTGTTTACCGCTATGTCCTTATCTACTTTCTCTTTCAAAATTTGTTCCAAGACCTTGCATACAATCGAGGTCAAATTAATGGGCCTGTTGTTTCCTGGATCACTTTTTCCCCTCTTTCTTAAAAATAGGTACTATATTAGCAATTCTTCAGTCATAGGGTTTGACCCCCGAGTTTACAGATTCATTAAAAATCTAAGCTATTGGGCTTGCAGTTTCATGTGTCAGTTCCTTTAATACTCTTGGATAGAGATTATCTGGGCCCCCTGATTTAGTCCCATTGAGTTTGACTTCCGCCTCGGTTGTGGTAATTTCTACTTCCATATCCTCATTTCCATTAGCTACCCTACCACTAAGCACCTCAATACCCTTATTACAAACCGAGGCAAAGTATTTGTTTAGGTGTTGCGCCACACCTAGATTATCTTTAATGTCCACCCCATCTTCAGTGCTTAGCAGTCTCACTTCTTTCCTTCTTTTCTTTTTATTTATATGGGTATAGAATATTTTACTATTGGTTTTAATTTCCTTTGCAAGATCCAACCCCAGTTGGCTTTTAGCAGTTCTCACTTTCCCACCCTTGCTGATCTCCAAGAGGTAGTGTTCCTTGCTGATCCATCCCATCTTCCATTCCTTGCAGGTTTTCTCTTAATAACCTCTCTGAAATGCTTGCTCATCCAACTTGGTCTTCAACCCTTCTCTATGAATGTTTTCCCTTTGCTTGGGACGCAGCTCCAGATAGGTTCTGCAACTTTGACTTAAAATAATTCAAAGCCTCCTCCACACTCAGATCTTTAAAAAAATTAAGGAAATTAGTTAGGGAAGGGAACTGGACTGAAGAATTCAAAGTTTGCTCCTTTCAAATCAAGGACCCAAGTTGCAGACCTATTTTTATTTATCCTTTCATTCGGATTAAACTGAGTTAGCTCATGATCACTTGAACCAAGGTTGTCCCCTACAACCAGTTCTTCTATGACATCCTCACTACTCACTGATACCAAATCTAAAATGGCATCACCTCTTGTTGGTTCAATGACTGTCTCCCATAATAACACAATTCCCAGTGGAATTTATTTCATTAAAAACAGAGGTCTCTAGCCATATCCAAATCAGATCCTGGGGGTCTGTAGCATCCCCCAAGCACTATCCCAAGGCAACCTTTGGTAGTTTTCCTCCCAAAAGTGAATTTGACCCAAACAGACTTTGGATCACAAAGTAAATATGGGTCAACAGTGTAACAACATTGTGAAAAAGAGGGAACATCATTCTGGGATTTATCAGCAGGAGTGTTGAAAACAAGACACAAGAAATAATTCTTCTGCTCTACTCCATGCTGATAAAGCCTCAACTGGAGTATTGTGTCCGATTTTGGCATCACACTTTGGGAAAGATGTGGACAAATTGGAGAAAGTCCAGAGAAGAGCAACAAAAATTATTAAAGGTCTAGAAAACATGACCTTTGAGGGAAGATTGAAAAAAATGGGGTTTGTTTAGTTTGGAGAAGAGAAGACAGAGGGGACATGATAATAGTTTTCAAGTACATAAAAGATTGTTAAAAGGAGGAGGGTGAGAAACTGTTCTTATCCTCTAAGGATAGGACCAGAACCAATGGGCTTAAATTGCAGCAAGGGAGGTTTAGGTTGGACATTAGGAAAAACTTCCTAACTGTCAGGATGGTTAAGCACTGGAATAAATTGCCTAGGGAGGTTGTGGAATCTCCATCATTGGAGATTTTAAAGAGCAGGTTGGACAAACACCTGTCAGGGATGGTCTAGATAATACTTAGTCCTGCCTTGAGTGCAGGGGACTGGGCTAGATGACCTCTTGAGGTCCCTTCCAGTTCTACACTTCTCTGATTCTATTGACTCCTGTACCCAGGGTTAATTCACCCTGTGGGGAATACCATGGGCACCATACGTGTCTGATCTCTGCAGAATGTGCTTCTCTTTTGAAAAGGCCCCTTCAATTGTTTTATTGCTGTTTCTTTTTTCCACAATGGAAAAAGAATGATGAGGGGGGGCCAGATGAGGCGGGGCAAGGGGGAGCTGGGAGGGGCGGTGAGAAAGAGGGTGGAGAGCACTCTCTGCAAATCAAGATACCAGGGACTCTGTAGGAAAGAAGCCATTTGAGCCAATGTGAAAGGGAAGCTGAGGTGGCATTGCTTCTAGGGAAAGCATCCCCAGAACACAGAGGGAAAGATTTCCAGGAGCTAGAAGAAAGAAAATGCTTTGGCTGGATTAATTGTCATTTCTGGTGACTGTTCAGCAAGCAGCTGGCACTGCATGGCCAGGCGCTGCTGTGATATTTCTGTATGATGTGGCATTTAGACAACTGGATAGACTCTCTCTGCCCCTCCCCCTCCCCCTCTGCTGTGTCCCCCCCCCCCTTCCTGATGAAAAGAAGTTCTTTTCTGATTGAGCTAATTATGCTGATTGAATTTCCTCTCTCTCTCTCTCTGGGAGTGTGAAAGGTTTCTTTAATTTGATGGGGGTAATTGTTATGCACACACTGTCAGATGTTAATGTGATTCCTTGATTGACAGGTAATCAGCACATCAGTTGTACAAAAAGAGTGAATAACTCTGTAATTTTATTTCCCCTGCTTCCACTGTGGGGGATGTCAGGAAAATCTCAATTAGCAATCAGGGAAGAGTGAGCTGTTAACAATTCAATGGAGACTGAAGCTGCAGCAAGTGCAAGGCTTCACTCTGGCCCTGACCAAGGTGCTCCAGAGGCTACCTGTGGCACAGTGTTCATTTCTGATTACCTTATTCTTCCCGTTTGTGGGAGAACCTGAGATGTGCTCTCGGGCTCACCAGCGTCAGGGGCGCGTTCTGCATGCAAAGGGTGAGTGTGCACACATAGCGCTCATCACTTTCATAAGAGCTTCACAAACCAAACATCTGGAATCTCTCCAGCTCTCTCAAGCCAACCTACCAGTGGAATGACATGGCACATCACAGGGGGAGAGGTAGTGATGCTACCCTCAGTGTACACCAACAGAGAGACAGCTAAGTACTCAGCTGCCTTGGGAGGTCTGCAAAAAGATTCATTTTTTGTTAAAAGCAAGCAATTTAAAACCACATGGGTTTCATTAACTAGAAGGGTAAAGACAGTAGTTAAAGAAGAGCATTTCTCTCCCCACAGTCTCAAACCACCTTCCAGGGACATTGCTAATAGCTGGATCCAATTTATACAGGAGGAAGAGGAACAGAGGAGGAGGGAAGAGGGCAAAATAAGCTACAGCTGGATTAAAGAAAGGTCATTGGTGACAAGTGTGGGCCTGAGCGCTCTCCCACGCTTTTGCTCAGCAGTAATTAAGCACAATGGGGAGCCGGTCTGAGTTGTTGTTTCTTGTTGCAATTTAAATTAGGGGTGGGGAAGCTGGTGCAGAGACAAATGGAACAGACCCCAGTCCTTGCCCAAAACTTTCCTAAGATCTGAATTTTTTTTATCCTCAATACATTTCCATTTTCCCAGCCAGGACAAGAAGAGGAAATGTCCAAAAGGTACCAGAAAGGCTCCTCGCTTGGTGTGCCTGCCCCCCTGGCAGCAGGAAGCATTAAACAGAAAAACCACTTTCTGTGAGACTCCTAGGGGACTTGAGGAGCCCGAGGAATCCTATAAGATTCCTGTCAGCAGCTGGACTTGTGGGAGCTTCTCCCAGCTGTTCTCCAGGAGTTCTGAGGATCCTCATTTTAACAAAACTGATGTGATTTCATGCTTTGCCTTTCCCGCTCAGTGTCCTAAAGGGCTTCATTGCTGGAGCTGGGTGAACAGTGAAACCAGTTTTCAAATGTGCCAGCTAACTCTGATGGGACGTTCAATCTAGCACCCAGGTTGGGGTTTGCTCACAGCAGCCGTCATGAGAGAGCTTTTATTTGTGCCCATACTGCTGTGAATGAGCAAATAAGCATATTACCACATAAAGGGCCCCCCTTTGAGCTCCCCAACACTACACATCATGGCGGTGTGTTTGGGGTTGGGGGGTTTAGAATGCAGAGCAAAAAAGACTTTTTGCTACATGCCCAGTAAACAGGCCTATTTTTTTGCTCTCTCTCCCTGAGTCAGGACAGATTGCAGTTATTTTTAAATCTGTGGTTCAGGTACGCAACCAAACAGAATGGTCTTTCCCTGCACAAGGGGGACAGGAAAGGATTCACTATAATCTAGGCCTGTTAACCTCCTGTGTCTTTCCATAACACACTCCCCACCCTCTCCCTGAGAGATTCAACAGCCAAATGCTTTCTTTGGGCACCATTCCTGCTTATGAAGGGCAGGTCACCCAATCAGAGACGAGAAACCACATGGGGTGACTTAGGTGAGCAATCACAGTCTGAATGCTGACTCTCAAACACTCTAAGCACTAGTCACTATGGCCAGTATATGAAAACTCAGAGGCCTACACGTGACTGTAAAAACAATCCAGCAAACCATTACAAATATCAAGTATAATCATAACAATCGCAGTTAGTTCATGGACAATTCGTGAACATAAAAGGAACCCATTTCAGCACATACATTACTGGGAATGAATGGGTCAGCCATCTTGATTTACAATGTATAAGATGTATTTGACAAAGCTAGAATTCCTGGTTTTGGGCTTTCAGTCTTTCTAGGAGGCTCAGGCTTCTATGCAGCCAGTGCAGGAAACAGGCCATTCAGGAATTTTTTCCCCATGCTGCAATCCTGCAAACTTCGCTGGGATTGTGCAGGGTATTAATCGGTGAAAAGCTCTGTCCATAATGGAGATGGAGCAGGAGACTCAAGGAGCTTAGTTATTCTTAGCAAAAGAAACTGGGCTTGAGAAGAGAAGATTAGGATGGGACCTGGTTGTAGAATATAAATCCTGGGGGAAAGGAGAAGCGACGAGGCTGCAAGAGCCACAGTCATGTTTCAGGACTCAGAGGCACGAACTCCAGCTATGGAAAGGTCAGAGGCTGGACGACATTAGGCAGATTTCCTTTACGCAGAGCCTAGTCATATATGAAATAAGCTGCAAAGGGCAGCAGCAGGAGCAGCTAGCAAAAAGCAGATTAAAAAAATAAGACTTAGGTTATCTGAAGGCAAAGAAAATATTTGACAGGAGGCTGCAGCGCTGACTCACTGTCACAGCTGGGAATTGGGCTGCTCAGGGTACCACGTCCAAGGCTGTCTACCGAGACTCCAGACAGACAGAGTACAGTGCACCGGACACACGGCATGCAGAAGGGTAGATAATGGCAGCAGGAGGAGAGGAACGTACCCGGGGGAAAGGAAACTATTTGCACAGAAATGTACAATTTCTCTGTGCAAAGGCCCTGGTCCTGAAATGAGGAATATGTGGGGCGGCCCCTGAGTCCACACAGAGCTCTGCTGACTTCCGCAGAGGTCTCCAAAGGAGCAGGGATGCGTCCACAGGGAGCTCATTGCAGGAATGGAGCCTCAATGATCATATCTCCCTGCAGCTGCCCTAACCTCAGCACAATATTTTGCAAAAAGTTAATCTGGCATATATATTTTAGTTTTTATTACACCGTATAATGAAAGATTAAACACTAATTATACCAAACTGTTCAGTGCATAGAGTGTCCTGCAGGTAATGTCACTACTTTGGAGTGCTAGAGAGAGAGCCACCTAACTTCCCCCTCCCCGTGAAGAAAGTAATTTCCAGTTTAGCAAAGCCATCTCTCTCTCTTTTTTTTTTTTTTTAATGACCTGAATCAGATATTTCCCACTGATCTGTGCCTCATATACTCTGGAATGTTTCTGAATCAACTGGGGTACAGGACACATTAAACAAATTGCCTCTAAACCTCTTTTATTTTATTCTCATCAGAAGCCAACAGTCCTGATCCAGGATGAGGGTTTATATCAGCACAGTCATAATCTGTGGATTTCAGTCTAAAGTTCACGCAGTGGGTGCTCCAGTCAGCTGCCCTCACGATCATAGTGTGGTTAAAATCAGAACAGTTGCTCTTTAAACAAAGGACACTGTGGGGTTCAATATTTATTCTCTCTCATTTCCAATAGAAATTTGTTCAGTTGACAAGTCAAATTCTTTTAAAATCTGTCAATGTCACATGAGCACCTCCCTCTAACACCAGTTTGAAACAATCTAATATTTATCTTTAAAGGGGCATCAACTGAAAAAAAATCACCCCTTGAATGTGAATATTTTTGAACTACTCTTGTTAAAGTAACTCCTAAAATTACTAAAACTACATTTCACAGCACTTTTTGCATAGTGCGTTTTACAGTTTAACATAAGAATGGCCATACTGGGTCAGACCAAAGGTCCATCTAGCCCGGTATCCTGTCTTCCGACAGTGGCCAGTGCCAGGTGCCCTAGAGGGAATGAACAGAGCAGGTTATCATCAAGTGATCCATCCCCTGTCGCCCATTCCCAGCTTCTGGCAAACAGAGGCCAGGGACACCATTCCTGCCTAACCTGGCTAATAGCCATTAGTGGATTTATCCTCCATGAATTTACCTAGTTCTTTTTTGAACCCTGTTATGGTCTTGGCCTTCACAACATCCTCTGGCAAGGAGTTCCACAGGTTGACTGTGTGTTGTGTGAAGAAATACTTCCTTCTGTTTGTTTTAAACCTGCTGCCTATTAATTTTATTTGGTGACCCCTACTTCTTGTGCTATGAGAAGTAGTAAACAACACTTCCTTATCTACTTTCTCTATACCAGACATGATTTTATAGACCTCAATCATAACTCCCCTTAGCCATCTCTTTTCCAAGCTGAAAAGTCCCAGTCTTATTAATCTCTCCTCATACAGAAGCCGTTCCATACCCCTAATCATTTTTGTTGTCCTTTCCGGACCTTTTACAATTTCAATATATCTTTTCTGAGATGGGGCAACCACATCTGCACACACTATTCAAAGCCCTGGCTGGGATGATTTATTTTCCCTTGAAGAGTCTCTGTTTTAGTTTTTCCTGTTTGTGCCAGTTCTTCACACAGCAACAGCAAAAAGTTAACAGATAATTGTGAATGTAAACTCACAAAAACTGGTCTGGCGACTAAGGGACAAGTGTAATACCCCAAATATATATTTCACTTAAACACACACACGCACACGCACACACATGCACACACACACACACACACACACACACACATAACATGTCAAAGTGACTGTCCTTTAAACTTTCAGTACCAAGGATTCTGAGCCTCTAACAACATGCAGGCATATTTCCTCGATTTCATACAATTATAAAACATGACATCTTGTTCTTATTATTACACTTTCAAACAAACCCAGTAAGGAGCTGTTTTGAGTTCTGGTTTTGTATTCACCATTTCTCATGTTGTAAAGCTAAACGTTTTTCTGAACGTTTTACTCTGTAAATTGCACAGTGTCTCCAGCTGCCCCTGTACACAGGGAGGGGAGGGATAGCTCAGTGGTTTGAGCATTAGCCTACTAAACCCAGGGTTGCGAGTTCAATCCTTGAGGGGGCCATTTAGGGCAAAAATCTGTCTGGGGATTGGCCCTGCTTTGAGCAGGGGGTTGGACTAGATGACGTCCCTTCCAACCCTGATATTCTAAGATCTTCTCACGCATCTTAAATATCTTGTCATGGTCTAGGCAACCAGACAAGAACAAACACACTACAGCCATCAGCAAGAATATGCTAGTTTGCCAATACCATAGCAATTTCACAATTTATTTCATAAGTGCCAAGTTAAAGGATTTTAAGCACTCCATTATGTACCAAGGTGCTAATCAAAGTGTCCCAACTAAATTACAATATTAATCTGTCACAAAGTGTTCACATGTGCTGTTCACTTCGGAGAGGTGACTGCATTTCATAGAATCATAGAAGATTAGGGTTGGAAGAGACCTCAGGAGGTCATCTAGTCCAACCCCCTGCTCAAAGAAGGACCAACACCAACTAAATCATCCCAGCCAGGGCTTTGTCAAGCCGGGCATTAAAAACCTCTACGGATGGAGATTCCACCTCCTCCCTACGTAACCCATTCCAATGCTTCACCATCCTCCTAGTGAAATAGTTTTTCCTAATATCCAACCTAGACCTCCCGCACTGCAACGTGAGACCATTACTCCTTGTTCTATTATCTGCTACCACTGAGAACAGCCGAGCTCCATCCTTTTTGGAACCCCCTTTAGGTAGTTGAAGGCTGCTATCAAATCCCCTCTCACTCTTCTCTTCTGCAGACTAAATAACCCCAGTTCCCTCAGCCTCTCCTCGTAAGTCATATGCTCCAGCCCCCTAATAATTTTTGTTGCCCTCTGCTGAATTCTCTCCAATTTGTCCACATCCCTTCTGTAGTGGGGGCCCCAAAACTGGATACAATACTCCCGATGTTGCCTCACCAGTGCCAAATAGAGGGGAATAATCATTTCCCTCGATCTGCTGGCAATGCTCCTACTAATGCAGCCCAATATGACATTACCCTTCTTGGCAACAAGGGCACACTGCTGACTCATATCCAGCTTCTCATCCACTGTAATCCCCAGGTCCCTTTCTGCAGAACTGCTGCCTAGCCATTCGGTACCTAGTCTGTAGCGGTGCATGGGATTCTTCCATCCTAAGTGCAGGACTCTGCACTTGTCCTTGTTGAACCTCATTAGATTTCTTTTAGCCCAATCCTCCAATTTGTCTAGGTCGCTCTGGACCCTATTCCTACCCTCCAGCATATCTACCTCTCCCCCTAGCTTAGTGTCAACCGCGAACTTGCTGAGGGTGCAGTCCACGCCATCCGCCGGATCATTAATGAAGATGTTGAACAAAAACAACTGCCACCTGGGGCACTTCACTTGATACCAGCTGTCAACTAGACATTGAGCCATTGTTCACTACCCATTGAGCTCGACGATCTAGCCAGCTTTCTATCCACCGTATAGTCCATTCATCCAGCCCATACTTCTTTAACTTGCAGGCAAGAATACTGTGGGAGACCATATCAAAAGCTTTGCTAAAGTCAAGGTATATCATGTCCACCGCTTTCCCCATATCCACAGAGCCAGTTATCTCATCATAGAAGGCAATCAGGTTGGTCAGGAATGACTTGCCCTTGGTGAATCCTTCCTGTTCTCCAAGTGCTTCAAAATGGATTCCTTGAGGACCTGCTCCATGATTTTTCCAGGGACTGAGGTGAGGCTGACTGGTCTGTAGTTCCCCGGATTCTCCTTCTTCCCTTTTATAAAGGTGGGCACTACATTTTTCCAATCGTCCGGGACTTCCCCGATCACCACGAGTTTTCAAAGATAATGGCCAATGGCTCTGCAATCACATCAGCCAACTCCCTCAGCATGCTCAGATGCATTGGATCCGGCCCCATGGACTTGTGCATGTCCAGCTTTTCTAAATAGTCCTTAACCTGTTCTTTCACCACTGAGGGCTGCTCACCTCCTCCCCATACTGTGCTGACCAATGCAGCAATCTCGGAGCTGACCTTGTCTGTGAAGACTGAGGCAAAAAAAGCATTGAGTACTTCAGCTTTTTCCACATCATCTGTCACTAGGTTGCCTCCCCCATTCAGTAAGGGGCCCACACTTTCCCTGACCACCTTCTTGTTGCTAACATACCTGTAGCAACCCTTCTTGTTACCCTTCACATCCCTTGCTAGTTGCAACTCCAGTTGTCTTTTGGCCTTCCTGATTACACCCCGCATGCTCAAGCAATATTTTTATACTCCTCCCTAGTCATCTGTCCAATTTTCCACTTCGTGAAAGCTTCCTTTTTGTATTTAAGCTCACCAAAGATTTCACTGTTAAGCCAAGCTGGTTGCCTGCCATATTTGCTATTCTTTCTGCACTTCGGGATGGTTTGTTCCTGAGCCCTCAATAAGGCTTCTTTAAAATACAGCCAGCTCTCCCGGACTCCTTTCCCCCTCATATTAGCCTCCCTGGGGGTCCTGCCCAACAGTTCCCTGAGGGAGTCTAAGTTTGCTTTTCTGAAGTCCAGCGTCCGTATTCTGCTGCTCTCCTTTCTTCCTTTTGTCAGGATCCTGAACTCGACCATCTCATGGTCACTGCTGCCCAGGTTCCCATCCACTTCTACTTCCCCTACCAATTCTTCCCTGTTTGTGAGCAGCAGGTCAAGAGGAGCATGGCCCCTAGTTGGTTCCTATAGCACTTGCACTATGAAGTTGTCCCCAACACTCTCCAAAAACTTCCTGGATTGTCTGTGCACTGCTGTATTGCTCTCCCAGCAGATGTCAGGGTGACTGAAGTCCCCCATGAGAACTGGGGCCAGTGAGTTGGAAATTTCTGTTAGTTGTCCAAAGAAAGCCTCGTCTACCTCATCTTCCTGGTCTGGTGGTCTATAGCAGACGCTCACCATGACATCACCCTTGTTGCTCTCACCTCTAAACTTAATCCAAAGACTGTCAACAGGTTTTTCTCCAGTTTCATATTGGAGCTCTGAGCAATCATACTGCTCTCTTACATATAATGCAACTCCTCCACCTTTTCTCCCCTGCCTGTCCTTCTTGAACAGTTTATACCCATCCATGACAGTGCTTCAGTCATGTGAGTTACCCCACCAAGTCTCTGTTATTCCAATCACATCATAGTTCTTTGATTGTGCCAGGACTTCCAATTCTTCTTGCTTGTTTCCCAGGCTTCTTGCGTTCGTGTACAGGCACCTAAGATAACTAGCCGATTGCCCTGCTTTCTCAGTATGAATCAGGAGGCCTCCCCTGTCGCACCCTCCTCCTTGTGTTTCCTCCCAGTATCCCAGTTCCCCACTTACCTCAGGGCTTAGGTCACCATTCCCTGGTGAACCTAGTTTAAACCCCTGTTCGCTAGGTTAGCAAGCCTGCCTGGGAAGATGCTCTTCCCTCTCTTCGTTAGGTGGAGCCTGTCTCTGCCTAGCAATCCTTCTTTCTAGAACAACACCCCATGGTCGAAGAATCCAAAGTCTTCTCTCCGACACCATCTGAGTAACCACACATTTACCTCCACAATTCGATGGTCCCTACCTGGGCCTTTTCCTTCAACTGGAGGATGGACGAGAACATGCCTTGTGCCTCAAACTCCTTTATCCTTCTTCCCAGAGCCAAGTAGTCCATAGTGACCTGCTCAAGGTTGTTCTTGGCAGTATCATTGGTGCCCACGAGGAGAAGTAGGAAGGGGGTAGCGCTCTGAGGGCTTGATCAGTCTCGGCAGACACTCCATCACATCCTGAATTCTACCGCCAGGCAAGCAGCACACATCTCGAGTCTCCACAGCAGATGGATGACTCCATCCCCCTTAGGAGGGAGTCCCTGACCACCACTACCAGTCTCCTCCTCTTGGGAGTGGTGGTCGTGGAACCCCCGTCCCTCGGATAATGCATCCTAGGCCTTCCGGTTGATGGGGTCCCCTTCTGATCCCTTCCCTCAAATGATTCTTACAAACCATTCTCTAGCGTAATATCTGTGCAGAGAGCCTGAAAACGGTTTCTTACCTCTATCCACACTGAGGATACATGAGTTCTCCTCTTTCTTCTTCTGGAGATCACATGCTACCGATTTTCTTCCCCATTCTGCACTGCCCTCTCTGATTCTTTGGCATGCTGTGTCTGCAGTACCAAACGCTGACTTCTAGTCAGTCATGTAGTGCCCTACGTATAGTCTGTGAACCAGTGTATGGTCCCAATGGGCAACTGGATCCACTCAGACAGACACCTGCATCTGCCCAGAGCACTCATGAGATAACGGGGCTCAACACAAGGGTCCACATGTGCAGCAGAGCCAAGAACAGAATCTGGAGCTAAGTTTTGAAGTGTGTTGATACCCTCCAGGATGGAAGATGCTACAGAAATGCAAGGTGTTACTCCTATACCAACGTTGGTTAAAAGTGCACACAGACAGAACAATAAATATACAAACTTAACTGTTAGCTCCTTCATTCTAATATTTACCCACCTGTAGGATATTCAAAAATTTGGCTTATAAGCTATTAGGTCTTGCTTTATATAAATACATGATGTGTTAAGATAAGTATAATTCTGTATAGAGTTGACATTTGTGAACACATTAAGCAAAGATAAATGATTAAAAATGTAGGATCAAAGTGTACACAAAGCGACTCCCTTTCCTAGGATAGCCAGATCCACTAACAGCTGTTTCAGAAGGGAGTAGTTTGGGTAAACAATACTTGACAAGCAAAAGCACTTCTTTTAAAATACAGGGGAGTCAATATCCTGACTGAACTCTGATATTAGAACATTGGTAACAGGAAAAAATAATAAACTGATTACAAACTGCAACAATAACCCATTGAAAAGCAAGGAAATCATTAAACGGTAAGCTAGATTTTTCCCCTTGAAATCAAAACTTTAAAACTGTAATTTTCAGAAGAAAAAACACAAATCTCAACAATGACAACAATACTATAGGAACACAATTCTGTACTAGACCGAATACTGTAATCTTATCTGACCACTAGTCTGTTTTAACTTAGTAAGATAGATAAATATTCAAGCAGCTGTTAGTGCCTAAGGAAAACTGCTTCTCCATATTCAGGCTAGGTCTACAGAACAACAGTCTAAATCTCAAGTATCAGGGGGTAGCCGTGTTAGTCTGTATCTACAAAAACAACAAGGAGTCTGGTGGCACCTTAAAGTCTAACAGATTTATTTGGGCATAAGCTTTCGTGGGTAAAAACCTCATTTCTAAATCTCCATATCTGAATCTCACCTTCACTTTCAATTTACTAAACACTGCTGAATAATCTTCCCTGGAAGACATGTCTGAAAGCTTCTGAAATGTCACAATCCTTTAATAGGATTTGGAGAGTATTATGCAGTTGTTAAATATTTTAAAAGTTGCTTTTGCATATTCAAGGATTGCTATTCAGATTGATCATTCTCTGCAATCTATTTACAATTTGAAGGAAAAAAACTACCAAATACCAAAAAGTACTACCTATATTTTACTGTTTTCCAAACTAGGATTAATAAATCCCAGCTGTCACTACATTTGCATGAAAAGATTAAATAAATTCTGACAAGGTTTAAATATAGTTTACAAAACAAACTTTTTTAAAATGTTGACTGTATTTGTTAATTTGGAGTAAAAATTGCACTTTATTATAGAGATGTCTCCCTAATTTGGTGTTCTTCCTGTGAAACAAGGAGTATACCTCTGTTCAGTTTTGCCGACATGAAGTAAGGTATAGTGGTCAGATAGATCTATCAATTTAGTCAAATTTTGCAATTGTATTGAAATACTCCCAATATCTGGGGGGAAGGGGTGGTCTTTGGGGTGACTTTTTAAAGCCCCAGCTACTGCATTCATGTGATTATGTGAGAATATCTTCCTTCTTTCCAGCATACTCCGGCACTGGTATTAACTTCCTGGTCATCACGATCAGCTTCAACAATGGAATCTTACAGATAACTATACACAAGAAACCCAGAGATCACCACCCCTACCTTCTCAGATCCGGTAACCACCCCAAACACACCAAGAAATCTTTCAAGATCCACAGGTCCTAGACATGCCTATCACAAGATCTGTGCACTAAATGCCCCAATCACTATTATGTAGGTGAAATCAGCCACTCACTATACTCTCAGATGAAAGCACACAGAAAAATTATAAAAGATAAAAATACCATATCCCCTCTGGGTGCACACTTTTCACAAAGCAATCACTCTATATCTGACCTCTCAGTCCTCATCCTCAAAGGAAACCCGCACAACATCTTCAAAAGATGAGCCTGGGAATTTAAATTCATAACTTTGCTACACACGAAACATCATGGACAGATTAAAGACACTGGATTTATGGTTTATTGCAACAAACTGTAACCCACTAACTCTCCCCCACCCAGTTTCTACCCCCTCGCCCACTATGACTGAAGAGGTGTTAATGAGCCACTTAAAACAGAATATCTGGTTTTGGACTTTGTCCTAGGAGTGAGGTTACAGACAGGGTATCACCTTTTTTTTGGCAACAAAATAACAATTTCCCATCTAGAGAAATTAAATTTATTTTTGCCGGAACTGACACATGGGAGTTTTAAGCTAAACCCACAGACACACAATTTTCTTCCCATGGTGTCAACTTTCCCCAGTGGCTTTCAGTCCTGAGTCCAGGGGCCTGTTGAGTGAGTGTGTTTGATGCAGCTGCAGACATTTACATTCCTGCCATCCTGTTTCCCCTCGAGAATGCCTCTTGGAACCCGCCCACTGCTTGGGCAGCTCAGCTAAGGTTTCATTCTTCTGAATCCAGCATCTCTCCGTCCGTTCTGTCCATCAGTGCAGACTATGAGAGTGATGAAAACCTACATGACTGAGCTAGTGCCCCTGCCTGGCAAAGTATTTTGGCATCTATGACTGTTACATTTCCTGTCAGTGAGGTACAAAAACACATTGTGAGGTAGCATGCAGATATGATGGGCGGGCCAGGTTCCCTCACCCAGGAAGACCCAGGAACAAGGAAGACCTGGGTGGTGCGTGAGGTCTGCGAGAAGCTGAGGGAAGCCAGGACAGACACTGAGGAGTGTGGAACAGGGGGATTATTCTGGTGAGGGAAATACTGTGGAACTTCTCCAGGCACAGATCTCATTGACTGGGACAAGAGAGAGCTACACACTGAGTAAACACTGAGTAAACACAAGACTCAGCCTAGTCAAGTTGTGTCAACTTCCCTAAGCATGTCACTCGTGTTCACTGATAGATTCCTTTGATCTTGGCTCTTGGAACGGATGTCACTACAAATGACATCTCCGCACTGGCGTATTGCTGTCACTGAATCACCAGGGAGTGTGGCCTGCCAAACTGAGTTGCATTAAAGAGCCCCCAGGGCCGCAGAGAAGGTTTGTTTACATCCAGTTGTGCTGACAGATCCCAGATTCAAAGTGCTTACGCTTCTTCAGAACTTCTCTGCAAGCCTCAGCTCGAGACTGGGCTAGTGGAGGTTCACGAGGACAGACTCTGGGAAGTTTCCAGTATTGCTTGCTCCCGGTTGATGGGAATACCATGACAACAGCCTTCCTTGTAGTGTTTCAGTGTTTATTATTATTCATATCAGAGCGGTGCTTAGAGGCCCCAACTGATGTCAGGCCCGGTGCGCTGCGTGCCATATAAACACACAGTGAGAGACTCTCCCTGCCTCAGAGAGCTTACAATCCACATACAAAGGGATATCCCCATTTTACAGATAGGGACGTGAGGCCCAGAATGATTAAGCTGCTTGCCCAACGTCACACAGAGAGTCTGTGGCAGAGCTGGGAATTAAACAGAGGTCTCCTAGCTCCCAGTCCAGTGCACTACAGCCACAGACGCATCCTTTCCTCTGAAATGATTCAGCTTCCTGCCAAGACCGGAAGGGCGGTGTTGCTGGCAGAGAAACTGAAAACAATTTTCTATTTAAAGTTGACAGCAATGTTTTCAAACCTCAGCAAAAGTGAGTTTGGTGGGGTCGGCTGGTTTTTGAGGTGGAGATCCAGACTGAGCCTTATTTATCTGAACGGAGTCCCCCATCCCTCATTCTAAATTCCTCGCAAAGGCCATTTGAAGGGAACGACAATACTAGACCAGTGTGAACAGCACCAATGCGAGAGGCCACTGCTACAGTAGCATGCCTTGCATGTGTTTCTAAGCAAGAACCAGAAGACCCTGTTGCCCAGGTTGTGTTGGGTGAACCTTTAAGGTGAGATTGACGCCTATGAAGTAAGTGGGTTCCTGGGCCTTGTGCCGACCCTGTGTACACAGGAGAATTTCATCCTTAGTGATAAGGGCCAAATTCAGGCCGGCTGCAGGCAAAGTGCATCTCCACTGACGTCAGGCCTGGATTTGTCCTTGAGTCCCAGGCCTGTGGCCATTCTGGGGCTAAGTGAAGGTGCCAGCTGGTCTTTACCAGCACCTGCTGGGCACTCTGAGAGACGGCTGATGCTGGGTGTGGGCCGTGGGGTCTCCGGAGGCTCAGAGCAATACCACAGTTTGGGTTCTGGAATGAATGTCCGTGCACACAAAGCTCAGTGGTGTCACTAATGGGGGTAACAAACGTGCAGCGCCAAATTCTGCCCTCAGTTACAGCTGTGAAACCCCCTCTGGGAGGAAGCTGAGAGACCCTCCAGCTCATATGTAGGCATACTTCAAACAGGGTTTGAACTAAGGCCATGTGCAGCTGTGGAATAAACTAACGTACTCCAGACCTCTGGATTTCACAGGAGTTTTCACTCATAGATTCCGAGGTCAGAAGGGACCACTGCGATCATCTAGTCTGACTTGTCGTGTAACAGGCCAGAGAACTGCCCCCAATGTTATTTCTAGAGCAGATCTTCTAGACAAACTTCCAGTCTTGATTTTAGTGATGGAGAATCCACCATGACCCTGAGCAAACTGGTCCAGTGGTTAATTGCCCTCACTGTTAAAAATGTACCCCTTATTTCCAGTCTGGATTTATCTAGCTTCAACTTCCAGCCATTGGATCCTGTTACATCTTTCTCCGCTAGACCGAAGAGCCCATTGTCAAATATTTGTTCTCCATGTAGGTACTTACAGGCTAATCAAGTCACCCCTTAATCTTCTCTTTGCTCAGCTAAATAGATGGAGCTCCCGGAGTCTATCACTAGAAGGCAGGTTTTCTAATCCTTTAATCATTCTTGTGGCTCTTCTCTGAAAACCCTCTCCAGTTTATCAACAACTTCGCTAAATGATGTGAATTTGTTACAGCTTTTAGCTAAGGGGCTTAGGGCCAGGTTTTTAAAGGTATTTAGTCACCTAAGTCTCACTGAAAGCAGTGGGAGTAAGGCATCCAAATACCTTCAAAAACCCGACCCCTAGTTCTTTAGCTCAGTCTGTGGAAATGCATGAAAAGTCATTCCATGAGCATGAGCTCCAGACAGAGATTCCAGCCTTGCCAATCACATCACAGAAACCCCAGGACTTTTTCTCCCAATGTTTTTTCTTGCAGGGGGACAACTAAAATTGAACCTAAAGGGAAAAGAAATCCTAGCATCTGCCACAGAGCTGGAGCCAGCTGCTAAAGAAAATATTGGATTGAAAAAGCACCTGGGGAAAACCTCCAGCACCGGAGTGAGAAACAGCAGCAAAATGATCAACTGTAATAAAAAGAAATAGAGAGAAAGCAAGGCTAACCAGAGGGTGTTGATATCTGCAGACAGAGAACCAATATTAGCAAGAGAAACCCAGAACTTCCCTGTACTTTTGGGAAGATTCTGGCATAACGAACCCATGCACAGGGCTGACCTTTTAATTTATTAGCAAACAGGCAGACAGCAGATGAAGCCAGCTTGCTGGTGACCCTCACCAACGGCTAAGGGGCCTTTTGTGCTAAGGATACAATAGTAGTTTTATCAGCTGAAAGCCCCTCCACGTGTATGGCACTCAGCTTCTCAGATACAACCCATTCCCCTGGCTATAGACTGAGATATTTCTTCCTTCCCTCTGTCTTATTCTGCTTTCATCCGGGAGTCTCTCAGCAAACCGATTCCAGCCTGAGGGCAGAGATCAGGTCTAACTGCTGCCTGCCCTCTGTGACAAAGGTCCGCCCCCCTCACTAGCAGCCCCCATTTGGGCCTAATGCAGCTCAGCAAAGCAGGGTTGTGGAAGGTAGGTCCCGGCTGGGCCTGGTCAGTCGCTGGGCTGTGGTGGCAGAGGACAGCTGGCTCGCTACCCCTCAGCGATGACTCCTGAGGAGTCAGTGCCCTCAGTGCACAGCAGGAGTTGGCTGGCTGAGAATAACCCTGTGGAGCTACAGATTTCATGGCATTTCTGCGGCTTCATTCTGTGCAGCGCTGAAAACGGGGCACCGTTGTTTCTGACTCCTACGCTGACCCTTCTGCTCATTGGAGTCGCCCTGTGCATTACAAGCAGCCCATTGCGCAGAGCACGTTGGGTTTGGTGTAGGAGGGATGTGAGGCCCTTATCATACAGCAGATTGTCACAATCTGCTACAAATCGACAGGCCCGGTGTGGAATGGGAATGGTGCTGGAGAGGGTTAAGCCCTTTCCCAGCGCTTTAATAGCACCACGACACTTCGATGCGCAGACAAGGGCCCTCAGGCAAGAGTGGAGTGTCCTCCAACCTCTGATTCACTCCGCTCTGAAGCAGCTCTGCCGAGGGGACCCCACTCTGTTCAGCTGCACCCCCCTCTCCTGCAGCCCTGGCGCTGCCCTGGTCTGCGTAACCAGCCTGTGCACTGCAGCCTCTGCCCAGCTCTGCCCTGAGCCCTCTCAGTGCTGGCTCCTCTGGGCTGCTCAGACTCATGCCAAGCAGCTGGGGATGTCCCCCCAGTAACTTGTTGGTTTAAAATATACCTCCCTTGCCTGGAGCGGCTTTACAAAGCAGAGCAGAGCCGGGGATGTGGATGGGACGGGAGGAGAGCGTCCGAATGCTTCAATACTGTCTGTGGAATTGGCTACTTCCATTTGGAACGGGATCGCCAATGTTGATCTGGGGCGAAAGCTCTGTCTGTCTGAGAATCTTACTTTGCAAATCTAATGAACATGGCGGATGCTCAGATCGCCTGGTCACAGGCAGCAAGCTGGCATCCTCAGCCATCCACTGGGGCAGGCTTTCTACTGCGGTAAGGCCGCAGAATGTGACTCTTGATGTGAGCATTAAGCAGAGGCAAGGTGCTATCTAGATAGAAACTGTGACAACCACACAGTCATGGAAAGGTATTTCCCCTGCAGGGGCATCAACTGCAAAGCTGCGTGCATAGCAGAATAGTTGAATAAAGCTCATGGCTTTATATTATGTTCACTTGTTGATCTTTGTTATTTTGTATCTAATTTTATGCTAATCTATTCATGCGGGTTCTATACAGCTACTTTGCATTAGCTTTGTTAAA
The DNA here is from genome assembly GCF_027887155.1 of Malaclemys terrapin pileata. Classification (NCBI taxonomy): domain Eukaryota; kingdom Metazoa; phylum Chordata; order Testudines; family Emydidae; genus Malaclemys; species Malaclemys terrapin. The sequence continues at coordinate 18,492,975 of NC_071526.1, read as the reverse complement.
CTCAGAGATTCGGATTGAAACATACCCAACTATTTATTTTTCCACGGCATTTGAATTCAGCAACTGCTAGGTAAATAGCACTAGGAGAAAAAACAGAATATTAATAAAAAAGAAAAACCAGACCCCAGAACCTGGTAACAAAGTGCAATAATTATATAATACCCTTTCTTATTATGCAGCTAGTGGGGGCACTGTGAGGGAGATCAGCATCGCTCCATTCATGTCAATGGTGCTACGCCAATGGAAGATCTGACTCTGTTTGCAGCGTGTCGGTGGGGAAGGGTCTGTATTTGTGAGTGGGGGATCTAGGAGGGTATCTGAGCATGTAGTTTGTGTTGAGTGTTATGCTCAAATCCCCAAAGATGCTGAGCAGGCACCGGACTCAATATATCTTCATTACACCCAAATCCATCTCAGTACCTGGATTAGGGGGACTCCTCCACCCACAAAAGAAGGGAACAAGGAGTGGGAACAGATTCCTGAGCAGCTAGTGAAATCTCAGCGTGTCCATAAAATGGGCTTCTCTTACTTGTCTCTTTATTGTGGAGGTTTGGCTGCTACAATCAGCGCTGAGGGCAGCTGGCAGCCCACGTAACGGTATCACCAGTGTTGTCTGACAGGTAACCATGTGGGGACCTTTATCCATAGTTGGTGGGAATGTCCCAAAGCCAGGAATAGGGATTAAATATTTAAATCTTCAGAACAGATATAACAAATAAGACTGGTCGAATGTTTTCTATCAGAACTTATTTTTGATGGAAAATTGGGTTTTTGACAAAAAAGAAATGTGGAAACTGTCTACTCTTGTTAAAAAAATTGACAGAAAACCAAAAGTGCCAAAACGGATTTTTTTTGGCAATTTCTTTTTGTTTTGTTGGTGGTTTTCAAGCAACCAATTTTTAGTTTTCAGTAGATGAACATTTTCAGCTCTGAAAATTTGGCTGAGAGTGAAAAATTTTTGGTTTTTTTTTTTCAAAATTTTCCTTGGGAATCAACCCTTTTTGCAAACAGTCCTAATAACAGCAGTGAAGTTACCAATGGAACAATAGGCCATGCTTTTGCTGTGTTCCCAACTCTTGTGATTTTATCCCAAGTCTCATGACACCTGGTGATTTCCTGAAAGCCAGAGTTCCCGAGACCATGTGTATATATCAGAATCTCAGCCTGAACTTTTTTTTAAAGAAGGTTTCTAACGCTCCTGGTTGCGGAGAACAACTTGAAAACATACCCTAAAAGCTGAAAACCCAGAAGCTAAATCAAAAAAACCCAAATTAATATATTTTTAAAATCGCATGACTTTTAAACCAATCTCATAATTTGGGTGGGGTGAGGGGTGACATGATTTGTGAATGCTGTTGAGTCTCTAGATACATCCCCTTGCTTGCATACCTCCCAACAGCACTGTGCTGCCCTCGGGCAGAGGTCTGGAAGATACAACCCAGTTAAGCAGGAGGAGAAGCTAGGATGGGATGGAAAAGCTCCTGGTCCACTTGACACAGGGGGAGACGTGCTTCTGAAACGCAGAAGGGACAAAAGAAACTACGAGAGAGAGCTGCGAAATGTCGACATTCTGTGTTACTGTTGGTCCTTTGCAGGCTGTAGACCCTGCCCTTGGGCCACCGGTGACTAATAGAACTGTGGATTGTTACACCTCTGCTCTTCAGTCAGCAGTTACTGCACTTGGGAGAGTTGCCAGGACCGTTCACTGCATCTGCTCAAAGACTGCAGAATAGTAAAACAAAGTGTGTGGTTTAAAAAGGGGTGATTTCTGGCTCCCTCTATGACCTCAGAGTGCTCGCCCCACAAGAACAAGAAGCGGGTGAGCTCTGAGGAGGGCTATCGGTGCATGACAGAGGCTATCGGCTCTCAAGCATCTAAGGGCCTGGTGTCCAGATATGCTGAGCACCCAAAACGTTGACTCACTTCAGTGGAAGCTGGGAGTGCTCAGCCCTTCTGAGCACCAGCCCCTTCTGCATTCCGATTCCTGGCAGCACTGGGAGGATTGAAATGCTGGAACTCAGACACCCCGGCCCTGCGGTATCCAGAGTGAGGCCCGGAAGAGATGACACAAACAAGGACAATAGCAGGGCTGTAGAGCCGCAGTGAGCGGCAGCAGCTCAGCCAGGCTGTGGTAAACACTGCCATAATGTTCACTGACGGGGAAGGGAAGGAAGGGGACAGAGTATTAACTTTTATTTCAGATCTTTTATAGCCTAGCTTGGAAAGTCAGGGATACTACTAATATTTCAAAGCCTTTGTTTTATTGCATCGTCCTGTTGTTCCGGGCAGAAAATCACAGGCACCAGAAGAGGGGCTGAAGCTTTTTCTCTGGGACAGTTTGGAAGTGCCTTGTGGGATCCAGCACTCTTCTCAGGGATCTGTGGGAGGTTGGGGCCAAGTGCCCACAATTCCCACGGTCGGCTCTTCTAGACCCTTCTTAAAAAATGCTCAAAGTTCCTCATGCTGATTTGCAATCATCCCACCATGCCCTCATGGATGGCAAATAGCTCCCTGGAGTTCTTGTGTCAAGGACCCTGATTCTTCTGTATCTGTGGAACTCCAGCACCTCCTGCAGTAGCTGGGCGTGCCAATGTGAAAATGAGAAAACTGAGGAGGAGTGGATTCGGGAGGCAGGGAATGAAAATCGCTGGGCACTGCAAGCGGTCACTGCTCCGCTCCACATGGCAGAGTTGCCAACGCCCATGATGTTATCCCAAGTCTCATGATAGCTGGTATTTTTCTTAAATCCATGGCTCCTGGACTATGTGAACATCTCATCTTTCATTAAAAAAACAACGACCCCTAAATGCTCAGAAACTAGAAGGCAAGAAAAAGATCCCAACTGTAAGTATTTTTTAAAAATCTCATGATTTTTCAGCCAGTCTCATTAATTTTGGGGCCTGACTTATGATTTTGAGTGTGTGGGGTCAGCAGTACTGAATGCTGCCCCCTCTCCATCTGCCTTTCTGCGGGAAGTTGGTTAAACCAGTTTGGATAAACTAAATCTCCCCTGACTCTCCTCTCAAACGTCAGGCTAAGCCCTAAGAGAACTTTTTTGGGAGGAGTCGAAAAAGTTGGAAAAAAGTTTTTATTCTCAATAATGATATCGCTAGTATCACGGTATAGCCTAGAGGCCCAGACTGAGATTGGGACCCCGTTGTGTGAGGCGCTGTAAGTACCCAAAGCAAGAGACTGTCTTTGGAGTAAAGATCTTCCTCTAACTAGACAGCACAGACAAAGTGATGGAGGAGGAAGGATTATGGTCCCCATGAACTGCTGCACAACTAGAGTGACCTTACATAGGGAGCTGAATGTAGGTCTCTTGTGTCCCTGTCCAGTGCCTTTGCCACAAGACCACCCTTCCTCTCCCCCGGGGGCAGGATGACTTGATTGTTGTGAATGCAAAACGTCAGCATTAATGCTACACTGCCATAATTTTTTACAATTTATTACATGCAGATGGGCTCCAGAAATGTATTTGTTTTAATAACAGTAACATGCTAGACAAGACTGGTTATGCAGGTCAATAAATCACTCAACTACATTGATTAAGCAGGAGTAATGTTTTGAGTAAGCGACTATTTCAAGAATGATCATTGCTTTGCTAAATTATCATTCCCCACTACAGAAATATTGCAAACAAAATTCAATATAGATGTCAAGTCGTAACGGTGACCAGACACTAATTAAAATAAAAGCAACCAGGCTCCCCCACCGCTTTGGAAGGTGAGAGTCATTGACAAGAGCTGCAGGAAGCAAACACAATCCAGCCAATAGTGATCAGCAAACAAACTCAGGTTGGGTTTGAAGTAGAGCTGGTTGTAAATATTCCAACCAACCAGTCTTCTGTTGGAAAAGGCTGATTTGACAGAATTGAAACGTTCCTTGGGAATATATCAAATTTGTCTAAATTTTTCATGAAAAATTATGAAAGTACTTTATTTCTGTAAAGTCAACGCGCTTAATTTCCCCTTTTATATAATATAAAAATAGAATTTTTTAAAACCTATTTACCCTAATATAATATAACCTACATACCCTAATATAATACACACGTTGAAATGATACAGTCAATACAAAGTGTTTCAATAAAGTCATTTTGATATTTCCAAAACAAATTTTTGGGGGAAATTTCATTTTGTGGGAAATTTTGACTTTTCCTTTTGAATCAGGACCAAGGGACATTTCAAAAGGTTGGAGCATCCCACAGCACCAACATTTAAGCCTTTACCAGCTCTAGTTTGCTGGACACCTACAGATTTGTAGCTCAGTAGCTCTGCCTTGTGCTATGGCAAAGCAACAGTTGTGAAAACAAAGGGATGAAAGGAAGGAGGATTAGAGGGAAATATACCAGTGGAAAGCATTGTTGTTGTTGTTATTATTATTTATATTTATTTATTTTAATATGTAATGAATTTCTCTGAAAACAATTCCTGGTACCTTTAGGTACCTTTTCTCTGCATTTACAGCTTCTTCCCAGGTAATTATTACTACATGAAGTAGCTGATAAAAGTCCCTGAAGTAGAAGGCTGTAGCCCTCAGGAAAGAGCACACACTTGTCTTTAAAGGAGAGAAAAGCCCATATTAAAACCACTTACCACAGTAACTCTAATGATGCTTCCTAGTCAGTTATCAGCAAGGAGACGAGAGAATATTATACAAGTGGAAATGTTTCTTGATGAATCATTTTTCATTTTCTTAGCACCCTGAAGCATGTCTCAGAAAACCTGCAGGTACTTTGCGGAAAATGTTAGCAGGCTGTCTCATGCAATCTCTTACCTCTTATTCCCCTTAGGTTCAGAGTTCACATGCTCATTTCTACTTCTCGCCAGACACCAGAAAAATACCTTAATGTGAGCAAGAATCCATGGAATTAACAGAGCTCCCCCAGCCATAAATGGCAGCGGATAATCAAGGCTGCCTACTATTTCTGTATCCTGGATTTTTGAGCTGCTCTGAGGTACCTGAGAGCCATGTGGGCGGGGCAGGGTGTGATCAGGGATTACCAAGCCGTGACACCACAAGCAAGGCAGTAACCAGCTTGTCCATCTTCCTTCCCACCCCCATCCATAGGGGCTGGCTCCTTCCTGTCCAGTTTAGGTTGGACATTAGGAAAAACTTCCTAACTGCAGGGTGGTTAAGCACTGGAATAAATTGCCTAGGGAGGTTGTGGAATCTCCATCATTGGGGATTTTTAAGAACAGGTTGCACAAACACCTGTCAAGGATGGTCTAGATAATACTTAGTCCAGCCATGAGTGCAGGGGACTAGACTAGATAACCTCTCGAGGTCGCTTCCAGTCTTACATTTCTATGATTCCTGACTGACCATACAATTTCCTCCACAGACACTGCTCAAAAAGGCAACATGAGCAGGACAAGGAGTCAGTAATGACTGTGGTGCCACCTGGACTCCTTACTCCAGGAAACAGATTTGTCTATTTCACTCTTGGGAACTGTGTGTTCCCCTTCTTGCTGCTGCCACATCCCATCAAGGTCAGTATTGCGATAAAACAGCGAGAACCCCGTAACACCTCCTGTGTCCTGATGGGTCCAGCCGATTTTGAGAAGTGCCAGGTGCCCTGCGATGCAGATTTCCCATGATCCCCTTCTCAGCCAACTCCAAACAAACTGCACATTCATCAAAAGGTTTCCCTCCTCACAGGGGCTTGTCTTAACAGACAGGGCACTTCCAAAATAGCATTACACAGAGCTACTCCTTTCTCTCCAGACCTGCGTGTCCCGGGCCCTAGCTCTGCTGCCAGATGGCGGTGGCAACAAAGGTCTCTCTCCCTTTGGCAAAGACATTCAGGCCAATGGAACGAGTGTATTACGTGTTCACTTTGTTAGAACACATGAGTAAAGAAACCAGTGGAGAAAGGAGAGAAATTGTCCCTCATCAAATTGCCTCTTCAGGACTTCACTGGGTGGACTGGCATGTGCTTAGATACTAAGGGAGACAGGCAGAGAGCATGCCGCAGAGCTCACAAGCAATACACACAACGCCATCCTTTCTTGGATCTCCGGAAGCAATACATTTGGAGAACTCCAGTCACTGGAGTTCCTTCCTCTTCCTGCACCTTCTCCTACTGGTGCCAGACAAACTCATCATTCCTACCTGGGCTTCCTGGCACGTGTGGCTATGCATGACGTGCGCTGTGCCACTACAGAGTATGTGCTCAGCACTGAACTTGTTCTGTAACCGTAGCTACTTGATTCTGACTACGTAATGAGCACAAGCAGAAAGAAGTTCTGAGCAGCAGGGTGCCCAAAGGGTATTAAATACTCTATAGAGGGCTTCCCCAGCCACTAAATAACAAAGAGCCACAACGATTTCCTCTGATGTTTGCCAGGGTATCATTTAATGTGTACGTGTGTTAGGAGCTGAAGTCTCAGGATAATGCGCTCTCAGAAATGGGTTTTCTTATCATCTGTACCAAATTAATTTTTTAGCACCAGCCAGCTGATGGGGTGTTCAAAGTCAGGAGATCATTTTGAAGAGTTGTAAGCACTTTGGGATGTTTCTGTTATTTATTATTTATTGCTCCAGCTTTCTGAGGGTCTTAACTAATACATGCAATAGTTTGGTAGCTTTTATCTCATTTGGATGCTGCTGCTTATTTCCCAGCAAAGTATGTGTTTTCCAGATCCTTTTTCTTTATGCGGTGGAGTCAGCCACACATCTTCAGGGACAGTCTGACCAACATGTGCTCAGCTCACTAGCTACTGTCTTCAGCATTAGTAACTTGTCTCTCTCCCCCTCCCATCCCTTTGTTCTTCAGTTGCAGGATTTATGTGTGTGTATATCTCTCTTGCGCTCTGTTTTTTTGATATTCCTTCCTCACCCTGGCTCCTGAGAATACTGATGATTAAAAAAACCCATTTACTACAGTGAACAATTTCCCCACAATTTGCCCTCTCTAGAGTGCGTCCACTACAGAATCCTCGTTGTGCACCAGAAGTGGTGAGATCTCACTGGGGATCTACTGGAGAGGCCATGATGTAAAATGGGGGTGGGGGGAGGGGAGAACAACCTTCCATAATTTCACAAACAATTTCAAAATTGTTTTCATTTTGCAGGATTAGAATTGGAACAATTTCTCATTTCTTCACAAATTTTCTTGACATTTTTGGGGGAAAATTTTAAATGTTCATTTCTCCCCTTTTCTCTTCTTTGCCTTTTTCCTCTCGGGAATACGGGTAATAAGCAAGAAAGTAGGATTTTGTTGTGAAAAACTGCTCTTGCGATTGGGAATGTTGTACTTTGCCACGACCCCACAGCACTTGATTAAAGGATTAGAAAACCTGCCTTAGAGTGATAGACTCCAGGAGCGCAATCTATTTAGCTTAACAAAGAGAAGGTCAAGGGGTGACTTGATTACAGTCTATAAATATCTAGATGGGGAACAAATATTTAATAATGAGCTTTTCAGTCTGGCAGACAAAGGTATAGCACGATTAATTGACTGGAAGTTGAAGCTAGATAAATTCAGACTGGAAATAAGACATAAATTTTGGATAGCGAGTGATTAACCAATGGAACAATTTACCCAGGGTCGTGGTGGATTCTCTATCACTGACAGTTTTAAAATCAAGATTGGATGTTTTTCTAAGAGATCTGCTCTAGGAATTATTCTTGGGAAGGTCTCTGGCCTGTGCTAAACAGGATGTCTACTAGATTCCAAGGCCAAAATGGACCATTGTGATCATCTAGCCTATCTCTGAAAACACTGATTTTCACACTTGGAAATTTGCAAAGTATAAATCAGTAGTATTGCAGATGGATTTAGTTTTGTTGCTGCCACTGGGGAAGAGGAGATAATGAACTGTAATCTTGCATCTAATGCATCCTTTAATTCAAGCAGTCCAGGGCTCTGGATACGTGCCATGGGGTTGGGGTTAGCCATGAACATAGATATCTACAAGGGGTATTATCAGAGGAGAGCCTTATTTTGACGGCTGATGTGCGGATACAAGTGTAAGTGTAAATAAAACATTTGGAGTTAATGAAACAATCACAGGTTTGTAAAATAGGAAGTTGGACGGGGGTCAGTGGTTCAGGGTTACACAAGTTTCCACATTTGTATAGAAAAAAAGCAATTTTTCAGAAATCACAGGCAGAGATTTCACTTGAGATACCAGCTCTGCAGATATATTTATCCACAGGAGAGGCTGGCTTAAAATTCCACTGGCATGAGATACTGCAGCTCTAAAAATCTAACTGGCATATTAAATAATTCACAGAATGCATGAGCACTGAATGGCACCCCTCAGAAGGTCTTTCAGCTAGAGAAGGCTACACTTCATAACAGCAGTTCGAGTCCCTTCGAAGAGTCAGCCAGCAGTCAGCACAGTTCCAGCAACAGCAAAATAAATACACTGAGACGTGTCCCCATATTTTTGATTGGCCATGTAATTGAACCTTCTGAGAGTCTGTACTGCCTGGGGTTAGCTATACATTGGAGACAGTTCAGCTATTTGTTATCTAAATCCAAACCCCAAACCATTTTACGGGAGTTTCATTCGCAATGTCCATTATTTCATTTTTGTATTTAATAGATCTTTGCTTGTGTTTCCACGTTGTCCTGTAAATTGACTTGTCTGGGCATATTTCCTGACGATGTTAATCTTTATTAGAAGGGTTGTTTTCTAACCCATCTGTACAGCCAAACCCATGGAGCGTTTTGGCAGAGCTTCAATAGTTAGGAATTGTCATAAAAGCTTGGGAAAATTCGGTGGGTAGCTCGATACAATTTGCCAGGAGTTTTCTGGTGGGAAAGAGTGGGAAAAAGTTACTCATCAGAGTCTGTTTGATAATCACAGCTTGTTTGCACCATATGTCATTTATTTGCATTACATATCAGCTCCAGGCAGACTGTGCAGGGCACTGTACACACGTACAAAGACCATCTCTACCCATCTGAGTTGAAGGAAGGTAGTTATTATCAGGATCAAAGTGTGAAACATGCTTAAATGAGCTTGGAAACATAGATGAGCTTTGTTCCCGCTACAGCTTTCTGAGCTCCAGGCCTTCTGGGCGTGCCGGCAAAGGGACTGTGAATACGTCAGTACTTCAAGAGACAGAGCCACAAACCTCTGAGAGTGGCCAGAGTGTTATAAAAACCAAAGCCCTTCCGTAGCTCAGACTTATTGGTTAAATAAGTGAGGCTTGGAAATCTGTCCAGTCCAATCCGTGCAAGAACAAGTGGCTGAGCTGCAGGGTCACTTGTGATAAGCCATTGGCTGAGCACAGTCGAGAAGCTACTCTCCATAACCATGAAACCCGGTGTTACAGATACCAGTGAGCCAGGGGCATGTTAGACTAGCAGCTCTCAACCTTTCCAGACAACCGTACCTCTTTCAGGAGTCTGACTTGTCTTGCGAACCCCCACGTTTCACCTCATAAACTATTTGTGACATAAATCACAATAAAAATAAATCAGACATAAAAATACAAGTGTCACAGCACTCTATTAGTGAACAATTGCTGACTTTCTCATTTTTACCATATAATTATAAAATAAATCAACTGGAATATAAATACTGTACTTACATTTCAGTGTATCGTATTATAGACAAGTTATTGTCTGTATGAAATTTTAGTTTGTACTGACTTCGTTAGTGCTTTTTATGTGGCTTGTTGTAAAACTAGGCAAATATCTCGATGAGTTGATGTACCCCCTCGAAGACCCCGACGGGTACATGTACCGCTGGTTGAGAACCACTGTGTTAGACAAAACATTAAAAAGATCCTTCTCCCTCAGTCCGATATTTACGGCCCAAAACATGGAACATTAGCAGCTCCGCTAGGCATGACACCTGATCTGGGAGGCACAATGCCCACCTTGTGCTTGTGCAGGGACGACTTTCCACCAGGGTTTAACTCTCTGCCAGGTCTCTCTATGGCAACGTGTGTTCTGGACATAAGGAGCACTGGGTATTGGGGCCCTGTTGGCAGGTGTCAAGGGCCCGCAGAGAGGCATTGGTTTGGATTTATGGTTTGCATGAAGAGTTCCAGCCTCCACCTCCATGCTGGTGACAGCAGGCGGGCAAAGGTGGCAATAATAATAATTAATTAATAACTTTGCCTTTCTCTGGTGTCTCCACCATGAAATTCAAAGCCCTTTACAAATGTAAACTAAGCCTCAGCGTGGTATGTGATTATTATTATTATCCCCAATTTACATGTGGGGAAACTGAGGCATGGGGGGGCTCCATGCCCAGAACCTGAGGATTCTGAGGAGGGGCCAGAGACCCTATGCCTTTGCATTTGCCCCTGTCCTCTTCCAGTGCCTGAGCAGCACGGCTCCAGCGCGTCATTTGCCCTGGCTGTCCCGGGGGTGTTCCACAGCACAGAATGGGGCCTGAAGGGCTGCCTTAGCCCCGGCCTGCAGCCCTCCTGTCTCCCTCGAGCATATGGGTTTCTGACCCCGCTGCAGAGTCCAAGGTGGCAGGGGGAAAGCACGGCCGATGTGACCCTCTCCCCTCCAACTGGGTGGCTGCAGGGAGATTTTTGCATGGAAGGCTCCCTGCCCATAGATCTAGGGGCCTCCATTTGGCCCTATGAACTGTACTCACTAAGGGCACAATCCAGCTCCCACTGAAGTCAATGGCAAAGCTCCCATTGACTCCAAAGGGAGCTGGATCAGTGCACATCCTACTGGAATAATGTGCACATCCTACTAGAACACAATCCCGGGACGGAAGTGAAATGTTGCAGCGGGTGGGTGAGGTGGGGTCGGGGCCATAAACCACGAGAACAGGTTGCACTGCCCTTGCTTCAGAAGATCCAACACAAATGTTACGGGGACATTTCAGACTGGGATCAAAGGCAAGACCTTGGAACAAGCTGAATGAAAGGGGGAATCATTCACCTGGGCTGAGATATGAATAATCAGTCATTCATTACTTGTCAAAGAGAAGAGCGGCAGTGTGCCTTCTCTGGCTCTGTCACTTCTCTGTCTGTCTCCTCCTCCTTCTCCTGCACACACACTCTCTTGCTCCCACAGTTCTTCAACAGTTAAAATCCAGATATTGCCTTTCTGCTCAGTGAACCAAGTGATAGGATTGCAGTTAATGGTAATTTGAACATGTTTGGCCAACTAGAAATACATAACGAGATTGAAACATGAAAATGCCCTATGAATTTATACAACTGATGTATTTGGACTCATTCAACTGTTAACTTCATTGCAAGAAGGGATGGTAGAAATAATTTGCAACAACCTCATATTTGTTTATTGAACCTTTGCAAATAAGAATATTAGATCAACTGCACCTATCCATCTGCCTTAGACCTACATTGAATACCATCTGCCAGAGGTCTGGATATTATCAGGCTTCACCATTCAGGGTCAGTCTTACGTAAAGCAGCATTTCAGTTACAGAAGATCGAGAACCTGTCTGACCTTGCTTGGTAACTCGGGCCTGAAAGCTGGCTCAAGATGTTTACAGATGCATCTGGTCATATCTGCTCGTCTATTTCAATATCTTATTATTAAACATAGACTTGTGGGTGCCAGTGAGCGCCTTGACGGCCATTAGCTTCGCTTCTGTCTTTTAAAGTTGACGCTTCCATCATGTGTCTTCGCAAACACCACCAGTTATAATTCCCCACACGGCACCCAGGTCAGCATGCAGAATACAAGATGCTGAGCATTCTCCTCGCTGGTGCCTGATGTAAGCAGAGTCTGAATGAACTCTCCCCTGACGTCCAGTGATGAGCTGCAGGGCAAAGGCTTCAGGAGCAGACCTTGAGTGCCTAGACATGCCTACTCGGCCCACGCATGCAGCACGATGGCCCTGCTTTCCCCACACTTTTGTCTGGTGTTGGATTGCAAGTCACTTTGTTGTTGGGAATAGGGGTAGTGAAAGGTGATTGTCCTCACTGTGTGTAGGGGGGCAGGGCTGTGGCTGGCCTGCCCTGTTTTGAGGGTGACGCTGAACTGAACTCACTATGCAGGGTGTAAGGATGCCAAATCTCTGTGAAAGAGGAAAAAGAAAGTAGGGACAGGTGTTTGTATCTGGGGGGTGGGCTCTGCCCAACGAGTCCTAAACACCATTTGACCCTCCTCCTCCTCTCCACGGTTTAAAGACATTGCTGCTTAGACTCCATTGAGAGTTTTTTGTTTGGTTACGGATCACTAGAGCTGAAATCACTGATCACTGGCTCTAAGTGCTAAGCCTTTGACTTGCTGTGGGACAGCGTGTCCAGGGAAAGAGACTGACCAGCCAGCACGACCAGTGGGTTCCCCCATGAATTGGTGAAATCACAGAGAGCTGGGTTAAGTGGTGGGACCTCAAGACGTCCCAGAGGTTGCAGGAGAGGGGCCAGGGGCTGCCCAGAAAGTGACAGTGCAGCAGCCAATGACAGCAGAGCGAGCGAGCGGCAGCGTAAACGACGGCGCAGTGGCAGAGGGAATGATGTGCAGTGGCCAATGGCTGCAGTGCAGTGAAAGATGGCGCAGTGGCAGAGGGAATGATGTGCAGTGGCCAATGGCTGCAGTGCAGTGAAAGATGGCGCAGTGGCAGAGGGAATGATGATGCGGCAGCCCACGGTGCAGTGGCCTAGGGCTGCAGCGGAGTGAACGGCGGTGCAGTGGAAGCAGCAGGCAGTGACGCGGAGTGAATGGTGTGGTAGCAGCAGCTGAAGCATTGCTCGACTCCCCTCCCCTGCCCGGGTGGGAGGTGAACTCACGTGAATGCACTTCTGAAGTCTGGGTCTTCGCTGACCAAGGACAACAACTGTGAGCGGGGTGCGGTGCAGCGAGAGGGCAGTGGCGTGTTAAAGGAACATTTGTTTGTCAGAGTTTCACACCACAAGGTGAGAAACTGAGGCAAAGGACACTGCCCAGTGTGTTCTGGGGTGGATGTTTTGCTCATGGTCATATGCTTGTGGCGTTTCCCCAAATGAATGCCGGGGTCCTTTCCCCTTCTTATTAAATGTTTTCTTTTCTGTACACAGTCTCAGTGCTTGTGAGAGGGGAAGTATTGCCTCTTAGAGGTGCCCAGGGGTCGTGTGTAAATTCCCAGATTACTGGGTGTTGTATTGTTAAAAGGACTCCTGAGATATTGAAGCTGGCCCTTGCTGCTGTTCACTCCACCTAGCAGAAGGGTCACACTACCAAAAAGGATCACATTCTGCAAGAACAATTGTTTCTCTAAGAATTGTGTGTTTAAAAATACAAGCCGTGTATGCTCATTCCCCAGATTTGGCCAAGGAGGTGGGAACAGATCTAGATGTGAATGCTTTCTGCGTGAAATTCAGCCCCATACAGACACCTTGATTGACTTAAGAAACTTGATTAGGCACAAGGCATGCTAAGACTTCTGCTTTTCTGCTAAACTCTTTTGTTACATTATTCTCTCAGCTTTCCAACCCACCCCAATCCTCTTTTGTCCTCCTGCTGCACCCTGCCTAACACCTAGACTGGCAACACTCTGAGGCAGGGACAGTCTTCTTGGTTACAATGGGGCCCTGGTCCCTGACTGGAGATCTTAGGCCAGGATAACAATATTATTATTTATTATTAAGTGAATTTCACCCCTTCTGCAGGAGTTACATTTCTGCAGCTGGAACTCTCTCTGTTTCTGCTGTAAAAATAAAAGAGAGAGAGAGAGAGAGAGAGAGAATATTGGAATTATAGCTTTTTTACATGGTACAAAGCATAGAATTTGGCTTTCTTGACAAAATTCTGATATGCTAATATGCTAAGGTAGGAAAGGACTCAGATACCATGCTGATAGGTGTGATAGAAGAACCTGAGCTGCACAGAATTATTCAAGGTTTGCCATTTTCACAGAAGAATTTGTTTTCCATCTGTGAAATTTTTTATTTGTTTCCACAAAGGATTTGAGATGAGTGTCTGAGATTGCTAGAGTGTTTTTGTCATTCAATGTGCTATTATTAATATTTGTATAACTAGTATTGTATTATGAGTATTATTAGTATTTGTTTTAGAGAGATATATTTATTCCCTTTCGAACTTTGTTATGATGAGAGTCACATAAATGCTACTTGATAGATGATCCCAGAATTTAAACAATAATTTCTCCTGGATTATGCTTAAAAACAGCCACCTGGCCACATTTCAACATACTGCTTGCTGGGTTTTTTTCTGGGTTGGAATTAGATTGCTCATCCGTTTGAGAGGTTGGAGCCCAATGAATCGTCAATAAGCTTTCCTTATTTATACATCAATGTTTTCTTTTCTCATCTTGTTAAAGGGGGTAATTTATGTTATGTGTGTCCATTTATCAACCATTATTTCCTTAATGGAAAAGGAGCTCAAACATATTCTCAATTTAAGGCTTCCAAAATAGGCCTGATTAATACATCCAATTGATTGTTCAGCTGTTCCACTTGCTAATCTGCAAAAAACTAATTAGGCAAATGGAAAACCAAAATACTGGGTCATTTCCATATTGTGCTAATGAACATGCTTCAGCTTAGAAAACATTTTATTTCTGTAGTGGAAAAAGAGTAACACTGAAGCTAGATTTGGCTTATGCAGGCAAAGCTGCCCTAGCAGTTGGATCTGTGATTTACAGGACTGGATGAACTGGCCTTGGAAATGTATAGACTGACTTGAAACAAACCCTGTCTCTGGGCCAGACTCCAAAGCTGCTCTAGGGGCTGGCTCAGCTCAAATAATGTTTCTCCTTCTATCTGAGTCCCAGGCAACAGCTACTCTTTCCCCTACACCTTGCTCCAAGTGACACGGTCTCCCTGCCAAAAGGGTCCCTTTCTAGAGTGACCTAGAGAGACTTGGAAGATCTAGAACAGGGGTCGGCAACCTTTCAGAAGTGGTGTGCCGAGTCTTCATTTATTCACTCTGATTTAAGGTTTCCCGTGCCAGTCATACACTTTGGGGACTTCAACAGCAGAGTCAAGGGAAAGGGTAGGGACGGCTTTGTGGCCTGCAGCATGCGGGAGGTCAGACCAGATGATCATAATGGTCCCTTCTGACCTTAAAGTCTATGAGTCTATGTTAACGTTTTTAGAAGGTCTCTTTCTATAAGTCTGTAATATATAATTAAACTATTGTTGTATGTAAAGTAAATAAGGTTTTAAAAATGTTTAAGAAGCTTTATTTAAAATTCAATTAAAATGCAGAGCCCCCCGGACCGGTGGCCAGGACCTGGGCAGTGTGAGTGCCACTGACAATCAGCTTGCGTGCCGCCTTTGACACGCGTGCCATAGGTTGCCTACCCCTGATCTAGAATCATCATAGAATTACTTTATATGGTGAATGGCTGGAATTGTTCCAACCCAGAGATCCTCTCCTGTGATATTGCAATAGAGCAACAAGACAACTATAACTTCCCATTTCCATACTGTTTCAGGGCGAATGGGCTTGGTTCTGGTACTTTTGGTCATACACTAATAACCAAGAGGCTAAGGGAAAGGACTGTATGAATTCCCCATCCCTTCGTATGTCTCGTCTGTTTAGATCTTTAGCGTGCCAGTTCTTTGGGGGCAGGGACTCTTTGTTACTCTGTGTTTGTACAGTGCTCAGTCTACTGGAGCCCCAGGCTTGGTTGGTTCCTAGCCACGACCATAATACACATGATTAATAATGGATAAATTAGTCAACTGAGCTAAATAGACAAAACTACAGGAAAGACCCCAGGAAATGAGGTGAGAGGTCAGGAAAAGATTCTTGACTGGCAGATTTCTCAGTACAGAGGCAAATTAGTGACTTGCAAAAGGAAATGAACTTGCTGCAGAGCTGTGTGGACAACCCTACCTCCTTCCCAAAACCCTACCAAAGGAAACATCTTTGAGCATGGAGGAGAAACTAACATCTCAGTGAACCTGTTAACCCCACTATGGCGTCACCATTTATGGCCTGGTGTTTTATATCAACTAGGAGATTGTACTGTACTGTACTGTTTATAGAGAACTCATTAGCAGTGCTTGGTTTTTCTGTTAGCAGCCGGGTCACACAAATTTTGGGTTTTCACTGGGGAGTTCAGTCATGGTTAGAGAAGCTGCATGGTGTATTCTGGGAACTGTCATCCTGTCACCGTGAAATGTGCAGAGATTTCTTAATAGTTAAATCTCATAATCTTGGCCATTTGCTAAAATACAAGGAGCCTGGTTCTGTGTTGCCCTGCACTTTATGGAAACACTTGATTTGGCATCATCTTGCACTCACCTCACCCTGGTGTCGGTGTCTGCTCAGAAGTGCTGGGCAATGGAGAACCAAAGTGGGAAAGAAACATCATTCTAGCTTGTGGGGTCGGCTCTGGCCCGCATCTCGCCCTCTCTCTCCTTCCATTCTCAGAGGAAACAAGGCCAGAAGACTCCCTGGTCAAGTCTAGGTTAGAAGATGTGGAGAATCTGGGAAACGAATGAGTTTGTTTGCCAGGAGAACTGGACCACTCCCCACAGACTTTTCGACAGAGTCTGTTTCTTTTTATCCCTTCCCCCCAGTCTATGTTTGGAAGTTGCCTTCTCTTGAGAACTTGTCAGCCAAAAAGGCCTCAGCCCAGACTCTCTGTCCACTGGTCAGAGAAAAGAAAGGCCGAGCAGACAAGTTTCTGCTTCAGAGTGGCAGGGCATGGTACTTCACTCATGTTTCCTCTCCTTGCTGCTGTCCGGGGCCACCTCCCTGCAACCCATCCCTGCTGCTTGGCTGAGGATGACATGACTCGGATCTGGCTTATGTTTGGTTTGGAGGTGACAAATATCTGTATCTTGAGCCCTCTTGAATGTGCCGTGTTTGCAACAGAGGAAAATAGCACTGTTAATATAAACTGTCATTAAAGCAGGAAATTATCTGCAATATGAGTTATTATAGAGATATATTACATTAAACTCTTTGCAATTTGCTCAGCCCATACTTATAAATGGAAAGGAAATCCAAATCCAACCTAAACCCCCAACCTCATATTCCACAGTTATTACAGTGTGCTGGACCCATATCCGCCACTATGATGCCTCCTTCTCCCCATGGAGGGAACAGTTCCTGGTTCTAAGGTACCTTTGCCTGCTAATTACCTGCAAGCATTCAGATGGTGCACAGTTGTGACTAAGATACTTCTGCAGCTCTCAGGATCTGATCCAAAGTGACATGTCACAGATGATTTCATAGACCCAACACTCAACACTCATTTGCTCCACTGTGATTTTTTTTATCAGTAATAATTGTGTTCTTTTTCATTCAAGTGGATCACTCGACCTAGCAGCCATTCAGGTCAAAAGCAGCCATTCATTTTGGGGTGTTGCACTTCTGGGTTGTCTGCCTTGTAGTGCCTGCACGTCTTGTGCCTGGTTTTCAGAGATGATGAATATCCACAACCCCAGCTGAAGTTCGTGGGAGCGGCACAAACTCAGCACCCAAAAACAGAAGTACTGCAAACTTGTGGCTGGGTTTGAACATTAGGGCCCAAATGTTACATTGAGCTGACTCGATCTACTGCTCCGGAGCAAGTCACCCTTCCTACCTGTGCATGAGCTGGGGAAACGTAAAAATACCCACAACCTCCAGCATGAAGGTGTCTCCATCTTCTTTGCTTTCTGCACGTGAACCAGGGACCTCCAGAGCTAAGAGCAGGAGCTGCTCCATCTTGAGCTAAAGTGCCAGGACTGAGTAGCGAGGGGCTGTAATAGCTCTTATTGTCTGTGGATGGGCAGGGAGAGAGGGTCTGTCACACACTCACCAGTAGTTTACACATGCACCTAATTCTTTTAGCATTAATGGAAGCTGCAGGCGAACACTGAAGGGAGAAACTACCCCTAAATAACTGCTCTCCAAAATCATCCTAAAGAGAGACACGAAACTAGGCTAAGTGCTGGGAGAAATCCACCTGCAACACAATAACAACGAGGTGCCATCCCAAACTCTGGCAATCAAGCCCTGGCTCTGTTTCATTAGGCCAGGAAACAGTTGTTTGAGGTGCAAATACATGCGCATAGTAAACAACCCCTTTAACTCCAGGTTAAAACTAATTCCTGGAATCATAGGCACAGTGGAGACAATTAAAGTGATTCTTAGCTTGTGCCTTACACGGGATCAGCGCATGAATCACAGCTTCTCTTCCTGTCTAAGGAGCCCTTTCTGGGTAGTTTCATCCTCTCTTGTTTGATTTGGAATCTACATAATGAATATCTAACTCCAATGCACTCAGTATCTGGAACTCCTTAAACTTAAATAACAGATTCCATTAAAACAGCATTAGCCCTGTACTCTGGTAATTAATCTTCTCAAAAGAACTAACAGTTCAAAAGACTTGCATGGAGCAAGGACATTTTACATCACAAAGCTAATTTATCCTAATTGGTTAATTTAAAATAATCTCTAGAGTAGGGTTTTGGAGTGCAGCACTTTTCTGCCCTGCCCATGGGGAAAACAAACAGCTGGCCGAAGTACCAACTAAACCACGTTACCGAGCCCCAGGAGAGTGAAACTGGCAGCATGATGTACATAGAGTCAGAAAATGTTTGAGTGACTTTTAGCAGTGCTGGAGTACTCTGTGTATCCAGATTATCCACAGGGCAATTTCATCTCATTAGCCACCCCATTCTGTCCTGCAGCTCTTCTCCTTTCCCTTGCACTTACGTAGCATTTCAAAGAAGAGTGCGCGTCTGAAATACAAGCCGTATTATCCCTGGCCTCCTGGGGTAATGGTTATTTACTGGCAGACACTGCAGGGATGGGAGCTGGGCTTTGTGCTGCGGTGAGGACAGGGTGCTGTGATAATTGCAGCTTGAGTCATTCTCGCTGTACTACTTTCTCAGGTAATTTGCTCGTTTAAATTTCCTTTCCTGCCATACTAAGCAAGGAGATGCTGCGGCCCCCAAAGCAGAGCGGCATAAGTAGCCTTTGTTGACGCTTAACATGGGAACTTCTTCAGGAGACAGTTTTCCCTCGGGCAGTTCCCACTGTTGGCTGCTGGGACCATACATGTCCTGTGGAATTTGGCAGCCTGGCCCATAGCTGCCTTCTCTGTGTGTCCAGTGTTGCAGCCGACACTGGCTACAGGCCTCAGCAAGAACGTCACCATTTTCATCGGAACATGTGCTTGTGGCACCAGAGACAGAGCGTCTGATTCCAGGCGGGACCTAGTAGGGTGTGACACCAGAGGGTTCAGACCTTCAAGTGGGGGGCATAGTACCAGACAAATGCAGGCCTCTCGGTGTGCTCAACACAGATCTCTTTCCTGTAGCTCTGCATGTCTGCAGCATCAGGGGATGCTAATGGAAAATTCTGTCTTATGTAGCCTCTTTATTTGCAGGCCATATCTGTCTGGTTAAAGAGAGGGTGATTGCAGTTAGCTCTATTGCACCAGTAGGAGCATGTCTGCAAAGCAGCAGGAACACCAACCAGGCTATGCCAATAAATAAATAACTATCTTGATCATTAATTATCCAACTAGGTGTGGCCCTCGGCCTCCTGGCAGCGGGCCAATGAGGGCCCTTGATTGGCAAAGTTTGTGTGTCCCCGGTGCTGATGGAAAAAGAGGGAGAAGAAAAGCGAAGAGTTTGGAAAGGAAAGGGAAACTGGAGGGGCCGGCCTGGCTGATAGCAGACAGGTTAAACAGCACTGACTGGTGCTTTGGGCTCTGCAGAACTCAGGTTCCAAGTGAAAATCCTGCTGGGAGGGTTTAATAACGACAACCTACCAGATCCTGTTACTGCCCAGGGTTCAGCTGGAATGACGGCAGGGAGCCGGGGAGAAGGGATGCTGATCTTACCAGAGTAACCAAGAGGGAGGGATCCATCCCAGGTACAACTCCGTGAATGATGAATTGGGCCTGGTAGGTATAAATGTGACAATTCAGCCTGGCACAAGTCTTGGCACTGAATCCAGAGGCAGCTGGGGGCGGCGTGGGTAGCAGTATATAATCAGGTTACCAGGCAATAATGACCCATCACTAGATATAGATGTACTTTGGCACAGTGTTTTGTTTTCATTTTGCTCCAGTATGTTCTATGTTACCCATCCCAGAGCAAATATCCCCACTACTTCCTCAGCTGCCACACTTTGGAAAGCCTTTAAAGTCTTCATCAGAGGCTGTATCATCTGTTATGCCACCTTTAAAAAGAAATGGAGATAACATAGAACCGATACCCTTGCAAAGGAAATTAAGGCCTTGGATGGTAGACTAGGCTTCTGCCCCCTCCCCAGAGAAACTCAGAACTCACATCAATCTAAGATATGAAATCAAGAAATGTCTGTCCCAAAAGATTGAGTTTGCTTTATTCTGTTTGAAGCAAAACTACTGGGGAACTGGTGAGAGAGTCTGTTGGAATACCGATTTAAGCACAAGGCTAACCGAAGTAGGATTGCTGCTATTCACGATAGTAGCAATACACTATATAGAACACAGATATTAATAATCAATTTCAACAATAGTCAAAACTATATTTAGCTGAAGAGGGAATCAGTAGCGATGCCCTAGGTAACTTTTCTCGAGGACTGTCTCTGCCACAAATCTCTGGCTCTCAGAAGGAACTGTTAGATGCCCCTCTAGAAATCACAGAACTGACTCAGGCTATAAAAGAAAGGATGGTTGGAAAGTCTCCCAGTGCACAATGGTTCCTAACTGAATTTTACAAAAAAAAGTTCTCTGAAACTTTGACACCTAGACCATTGAATATGTTCAATGAGGCCGAGAATGAGCAAACTCTTTCGCCTACTCTAAGAGAAGCTGTAATTTCAGTTATTCCTAAACCTGGGAAAGACCTTGGACTATGTAGTAATTACAGGCCAATTTCTTTAATCAGTTGTGACACTAAGATTTTAGCTAACGCTCTTGCTCTGCGATTGGCCAAAGTTCTTTCCCACATTATACACATCACTCAGATCGGCTTCCTTCCTAATAGACACGGCTCAGATTATTCCTGTCAGCTGACTGATATTATTGCCACTTCAAGACATTGCAAAGAACCCTTAGCTGTCATTTTTTAGATGCCAAAAAGGACCGTCGACCCCGTAGCCTGTGTTAGCAAAATGCAGATTAGGAAAGCCATTTATTGCTTGGGTTAAGCTTTGATACACTAACCCAGCTTCCCGGGCAGCTACCAATGGTGTTAATTCTGCCACATTTCCACTGCAGACAGGACCGACGCAGGGCTGCCCCCTCTCTCCTCCTCGGTTTGATTTAGCTCTAGAACCAGCCCTACATTTCTATGGTCCTAGAATAATGGTGAATTCACAAGTCACATCAGCTGCTGTTGGAATCCTGCCCTGATAAACTGCTGTGTATCTCGCAGGCCTGGCCTGCCTGCTACTGGGCGAAGTTCTGGTTAATTCCTAATGTCATCCTGATGCACGTTTCCAAGGCTTGCTGGAGAAAATGTTTATCAGGACCGCAGAGCTGATTACATCAATTACTTTTCGGAACATGTTTTTGATCCCAATGTTGCTTCACTGGATCAGTAAATAGAAAGTGATCTCAGAGAAAATGTTTTTTTTTTTTTTTAATATATAACTCTGGCAAAATGCTGCTGCTGCTGCTGAGAGAAACCACCCAGAGAGTAAGGTACGGCACATATGATACATAACTAACCAGAAGGATCATCTGCTCAATTGAAAGCCATAATGTTTGCTGTTAAAACTAAATATTAACAGGGTATTTAGTTGCAATAACACTCTTGGGGATGCTTACTTAGCGGGATGCTGCCATCATATTAAAGTAACTTGATTAAATTTTTACAATGGGAATTAAGAAATGAATCGTTTTTCAAAAAGTAATGCCACAGGGAAAAGAAAAGCTATGGAGTCAGTGCCTCCAACCAATTCCTTGCTGCTCACTAGATCCCTGGTTACTTATTTCAGATGGATCCATCTCAGTCCCCAGAAAGATTAGGCTCTTTGGTAAGGGGGGGCAGCCAAGTTAAAAGCAGACCATAAAAACGGAAGGATGATCAGGTTAGACAAATACCTGTCAGCAGGGACAGTTGAGATAGAACTTCATCGTCCTGCCTTGAGTGCAGGAGACTGGACTAATGACACTTCCAGGTCCTTTCCAGTTCTACATGTCGATGGTTCTGTGATAGAGCATCAGACCAGGCTATGGGTCCCAGTTCTAAGCTGACACACTGTTGAAAGTTAAAAGATCTGCTGTTTGGCTCCTTCACACTGCAGCCTATGCAGGGTCTGATTTTCAATTGAATTTTGCTTTAATCTACCTAATGCTGCTCTCTTTTTCAGATGTGCAGCTTTTGATGCTGGTGAGCTGTTATACCTAATACACAAAGGTGGCCTTCCCGCTCTGGTTTGCCAGAGACCCTGCATCTGGTTTTTGATTTTTGGGCTTTGCAGTTTTCCCGCTGTCATATTTCTCGTCTTTTTCACACCTCTTACTGCAAACTGGATGCTGACAACTTTCATAAGCCAGGGCAAGTTTGAGTGGAGCCAAAATGAGTCAATGCTCCCAGGCATTACAGATCCCTAGGGAGAGAGCTGGGCAAGTTGGCACCATTCTCTGTCCCCAGACCTAGGGGAGCAAAGCTCTAAAATCCTCCCCACATTACCTCAGACGTTGCGCTCTCCGGGACCGCTGAGTGGGCTACACAGTCCCACTTGTCCCCTCCACCCCTGCATGGAGCAGACACGTTAGTAACCCCCCTGGGAGCTGATTCTTCTGAGCCCTTCTAATAGAGCTGAAACAACTCCCTTAAATTTTCAAAGCATTTCACAGGGTTTTAGCAGCTTAACTACCATTGATGTTAATGCTTTGAAAACGTCCCCTTCAGTCATTCTATCCCAGTGCCTGATGGCCTTTCTCACAATTACCTTCCTTGCATTTTCCCCTGTCGGGGTCAGAGTGTTCGTCTTCCCCCATCACAGCCCCATACTCTTAACTCGGGGCCGGATCCTTTCCTCAGCCATGGCCATGCCATTCCCTTTGGCCTCAAGGGCAGGGGACTCAGTGTGCCCAGGGGCTGACTTTGGCCCCAGATCGATAGCCTGACTCTTCTGCTGTTTTATTCCATTGTCCGAGCAGCCTCCTGATTGTAGATGTGGAACTAGTCCTCAAAAAGTGATTCATTTCCAAGGACTCTGATATGGTCTTTCTGTCCACAGGCACCAAATAAACACATAGCTCTGAAACAGGGCCAGCAAAACAGCTGTTCTTGCAGGAGGTCTTCCCTCCTGACACATCGGTACCATTCCAGGGTCCACCTCGTCCAGGAGTCTGACTTCAGAAGCTTCAAACGAAGCCCAGATGTCACAGCTGACTTGTCTAGCAGAGAAAAACTCCATTCTTCCTGGGCCCAGCAGGTGATGAGTTTATGCCATGAACCAGGAGGTTTTAGAAACTTTTTGTAAATTCTAAAATCTGGAGCCAACATCTTGAAACAGGTATCTAGAGTCAGACGAGATTCTCAGCTGCCTAAATGAAATGGCCAGCTGTTGACAGGTTTCCAACAGGAAGATGGCAGTACCACAGTAACTATGAACATTGCCTCCTTGCCGAGTGTCAGAAAAGAGGCCAAGCATTAACCGAACATGGAGACTGAACTCTCTTCTCAACCCCTAATGAGGTTCCCCCCAAAACATGTTTGAGGCCTAATGTCATGGCAATCCATGGGGAAAGATGCTGCTGCTGCCTGTGTTACATCTGCAGAGTGTCTCGTTCTAGCACTTTTCACTAGAAGAAACGTTGGTGTGTACTTGAGAAAGTGCCTCATTCCTGCAAGGCCCATATTGGCTGCTTAACGTCACCTTTGGATGTTATTTATGTGACACACCATATTGTTTGTTGGGGTTTTCAGTAGAGCTGGGTGAATAATTGTAGCTGAACTGAAAAAATCTGAAACCCCCCCAGTGTTTTGAACCAATTTTTTTTTTAACCAAAACAAAAACCATTTTTTGTTGTTGGATTGGATAAAACCATTTAATGTCATTTCCAGAATGAAATTTTCAACATGAAATGTTGATTCGAAATGACCTTTTCAAAATGAAATGAAACTGTTCGGACATTTTCAAAATTTCCCTCTCATTCTTAATTCAACTCAAATTCCCAAATTCACAAAGAGGTTTGGTTGTCCCAAAACTGCAATTTTGGAGAATTTACTATTCAACCAAAATCTCTACTCAGCTCTACTTTTTAGCATCATGCAAGCCAGTGTCCAAAATGGTCTTTTACTTTCCAACTGGAATTGTTTTTCTCCATGCATCACACTTTGACTGTGTACTCAGCTGCACTAACAGAGAGAGAGATGAACTCTGAACACAGCTATTTCTTCTCAAAAGCATTGTTGTATCATTGGTGTTATCTGATATGTTTGTATGCCAAGTTCTTGAATAAAATCTCCTTGGTATCAAATGCCTTCACGCCTCCATCAGAGCTATAAATGAAGTGTTATCCTATCTTTCATGGGAGGAATTATGAATCTGGATCGGGTAGTTAATAAAACTGGACACTAACACCATGGGCCCAAAACTTTGCGTGTGAAGCATATCTTCCATAAGTTTGGTAAAGATTAGACAGGGACCTCACAGTGCAGTGAGGTTAAGGAAGCATTTCTTTCACCTAGGGCAGGGGTTAAATTTTGCTTGTGTTTGTGAAAATGAGCTTATTAGACCCCTCTCCCCCTGAAGTTTTGACTCTGCTACAAACCGAACTTTACATCCTGAAAGGGCATAGCACAATTCAGTGGAAGTGAAAGCCTCTCTGCAGGAGAAGCCCAGGGCATTGACCAGCAGGTGTGGTGCTGGCCAGGGCTGAGGTGAATTGGCGGTGATGTTTGTGCGCCTGGACTAGAACAGCAGGAAGTGCTACCCAGCAAGACTGAAGTATGTTCACTCTTGCTGGGGGGAGGGATAGCTCAGTGGTTTGAGCATTGGCCTGCTAAACCCAGGGTTGTGAGTTCAATCCTTGAGGAGGACACTTAGGGACCTAGGGCAAAAATCAGTACTTGGTCCTGCTAGTGAAGGCAGGGGGCTGGACTTGATGACCTTTCAAGGTCCCTTCCAGTTCTAGGAGATAGGATATCTCCATTAATTATTATTTTATAAAATGTTAGCAAAGCTGTGTGGGTGAAACTACCAGAGTCCTGTACCACTCTCTGACTCTAATGAGCAGTTACTCCGAGGAAGAACTCCAAGACGCATATAGATTTGCAAGGAGAGTAAAGGAACATGCAACTCTCCCTTCCTTTCTCTCATAATTAAAAGGAATTTTAAATAAAATAGGATTGTTCATTCTGCTCTGTATCAGAAATCAGATTAAAATGCTACAGACTCTATTACAAACACACTTTCTTTAAAATAGTGCCTGAAAGGAAGGACAGTTTTTAATAGCTTCCCTCAAATGCTACATAATGATTTTCAGTTATTTAATTCTCCGAGAGGTTTGATAGCTTTCCATAAGTCAGGGTTTATTTGCTTTCTCTTGAATGTCACATATAATTCTTGTGGAAATGTTTATTTGCCTAATGCAACTTTTAGTGTCCGGGTTATTTATTCCTTCTATTTGTCAGCTAAAAAGAAAGCTACCTTTAGCCTCCAGCCTGATTACTTAAAGTAATACAGTGGCTCAGGCTCTTTCATCTTCTCAGTGTGACTGAAATGCATTTGCTGCCGAATAGCTTATCATAAAAAAAAAATAAAAAAAAATCTAATTTTAAAAAGTACACTATGTTTTAATACACTTTCTATTGCACGAAAATAATCTGCAAGTTAAAACCTGACCAGAAACATCGATTTTGTTAACTGTGAGGATTAACTAGGAATGAGACTGGGAAATGTAGAATCAGAGAAATAATTTCTTCTTCTTCTTGTTTGTATGACAATGGCCCCCAGCAACCCCTGCCAAGAGCAGGACCCCATTGTGCTAGCCAGTGAATAAACACATAGAAAAGGACAGTTCGAGTCAGCTCACCCTCTAAACAGACAAGACAAAAAGAGCAGCGGGAAAATAGCTGTCCAGAGAGGGGAAGTGACTTGCTCAGGGTCATACATCAGGTCAGTGGGAGCTGAACCCAGATTTCTTGATTCAGGATCACTGTCCTACTCTGTAGACCACGCTGCCCCTTCACATCAGCTACCCACATCTCCTCAAAGCTGAATACATAAATCACAGGATGGAAATCTGGGTGCATGGTTTTCAGAGGTGCTACACACTCTCCCCTCCTGTTGACTCCTCAGCAGTGGGAAGTTCTCAGCTCCTCTGAAAAACTAACACTTTTATTCAGGAGCCTAAAAAAAAAGATGAGGGACCAGATCTGCTACTGCTGAAAGTCAGTGTAGCTCTGTGATGCCCACGGATGGGATGGGAACAAACGTAAAGTGCATTCAGGCCTGTCTGGGTTAGACCCACTTTGTGAAAGGGTACAGTATCCCAGCACCAACTCCCAGTGCCCCCCACTAGCCTGCATATTTATGAATGTGACCCAGGGTGAAAAAAATTAACATCATTTCCATAATTAGACATGTCCTTGGTGGGGCAGGAGGTGAGTGAAACTGGGAAGCTGAGAGTCAAACTGGGAATTGTCCTCAATTTGCACCAGGTGAAAATATTGCAAAGTAACGACTGTCTGCTTGTAATGGTCACTTTTTGTGTACGTAAAAAATGTGAAGCGGAATTAAAAAAAACATAGGCTACTTTGCAGATCCAAGCAATAGAAGGCTGGTTTCTCGGGAGGGCAAATTCCCTAGAGACTGCATCAGCTGAAGAGCTGGACCAGAGATTTTTCCACTGGCATGGCTGGTGGAGAGAATATTTTGCATAGCTCTAGCCAACGTGGCGCTCTGGGATATGACCCAGAGCTCTGTGCCAGAACTACAGTTTTTCTCAGGACGTTGTGGGGATGGGGAGGTGAAACTTTCCAGCAAACCCAACTTGGGTCTGATTCTGTCACCTTTACTCAGTGGAGTAGTACTTGCTGGGTGAGGAGTCCGAGAAAGGCCAATGGAATTTAAACGCCTAGCTGAATCAAGCCCTTTAACAAGACAAGGAGGGGAAGTGTGACCACTTGTGTTGCCTGAGTCTATGAGCAGGAATAAGACTCAGGCTCCGGGTACATTTGAAAGTCATCCTGATCTAACTATGCCAGTTAGGGGTGTGAATTTTTACCAGTCCAAGCCCTAGTGTGGATGCAGTTACAGAGGTATAGCTAAAGACATCTTCGACCAGTGTGAGTGCCCAGGGCGTGGGGTCTGTACTGTGCCAGCGTAGCTGTGACTTTCTAGTGGAGGCCTGGCCTCAGAGGAGCTCACACAGGATGGTGAGGTGTGGTCAGGGGAAGGCAAAGGAGGCTTCAGCCTGGTTTATGCCTGGAAGAGTCTCTAGCTAGAGAAGAAATATGGCTTATGTCACTTAGTGGCCTCCGCGCAGTATGTCCCCCAGCCCTGCTGTCCCACATGGTTCCACCAAGATGAGCCACCTCTCGGAGTGGATTTTGTCTTTAAACTTCCTCCAGCTTCAGACCGTTTGATTCCAAAGTTCAGCTTCTGTTTGGAAACAAGCAGCTTGTGCCTGACAATGCGGCTTCACTGCAAACCTCCCTTTCTGCTCCTCACATTACAGGTGAAAATTGCAACCCGACAGTCTAATAAATCCCCCAGGCTAATCAGTCCCCGATACACAGATTTCAGTACAAAAAAAATCTTGAGAGAAGAAATTACTGAATGTCAGAAATGAAACTTTGCCCCCAGACTTTCTGCTCCCACTGACAGTGAATCATCCATTGGCATTAAACAGCTGCAGCTTTATTATTAGCAATCAATACGGTTAAAATACACCTAGAACTTGGCTAAATGCAATTACAGCACATCAAAGAATATTTTCTACGGCATGCATCTGATGAAGTGGGTTTTAGCCCACGAAAGCTTCATGCCCAAATAAATGTGTTCGTCTCTAAGGTGCCATAAGGACGCCTCGTTCTTTTTTCAAAGAATATTGTTGCTCAAGGCGTTTCCATGGCTGCTTGGTGACAGTCTCAAACCCCAGGTTCGTGCTCTTCGTTTCCAACAGGGGCTGAAGTGGAGACCCAGAGCAGGGCCCCAGAGGAGACCTGGGCTGAGCTCTTGGCAGCAGCTGGGAGCCATGCAGGAGGTTGAGCTGGGAGTGATCATTCTGCAGCGGCATGTGACAGACCTGAATGTGACCCTGGGGACAGCAGGGTTTAGGGGCGGACGTTGCTTTGCTCCGCACTTCCTTCCGGGCTTGATCTCCATCCAACTTCAGCTTGCACGCCGTGGCTGGAGAGCTGCCTAAGCCTGCAGCCTCACCATAATGCAGCATTGGGAAAAGTTTCACATTGTCCCGTGAGCAGTTTGTGGCAGGGACTGTCTCTTACCATGTGTCCGTGCAGAACACGCAAAGAATCCGAAGAACATGGTGCTACCAGGGCGATGATGCATGATGTAAGAACCTGAACAGAAGAGACACTCTGGTGGCAGGTCCCTGGAAGCCCTAAGATTGATAGAATTGCCACAATTAAAACCAAATCTAATCTGTTTGGTGGAATTTACAATTTAGCTGCTGCACAAAGTGGGGGGTCCTGCTGCCTACGGCTGGTCTTTCACTGCACGGCAGCAAAGAAGAGGGCAAATCTCCCTCCAGCTTCATGCAGAAATACCCTTTCATCCCGTTCTCCCATTCGGGTGGCTCAGAAGGGATCAGCCTCTTGGAAATGGGAAGCTAAATTTAGACGTTCCGTGCTGCTGAATTAACTCAGTGCACAATGACAATTATCATAACAATCCTTCCTGCAATTAAGTAAAATGTGGCTCTGTCCAAGAGGAAATTATAGAGTGAGGCCCACTCATTGTTGTCTTTCAATATTGAGCCAATTTGAGGTGTCTACTTTTGTATGGCTTTCCTTTTTGGATGGTTGCTTCCAGAAAATGCATATTCTGGGCATAGGGAGGGATTCTTCTGTCTAGAACCTTATTCTGATGTGTTATTTGCGCATACATTAAAAACACAGCTTTGTGCACCGAGCGAGAATGAATTAGACTTTGCAAGCAAGCTGTCACCTGCTCTGAGAGGTGTGAAAAAATTATGAGCTGCATTGTACTGGAAGCCACAAATAGCGTTTACTCCCTGAAGTAAACACATACGTTTGAGCTATGAAGTTGAAATTAAGTTTTATACAGAATTTAGATTTATTTGGTGGGCTTCAGGGGAGATTGGAAAATTATCCAGTGTCTCCCACGGAAATCAAGCTGCTTGCCTATTATTCATGAAAATAATCCTATCTATAACCCTTCTCCCCTCTACCCCAGGTATTTGTAAAACTAACTCCCCTCACCAGCCCCAGCTGTATGTTCAAATCTGACTGCAAACAGCAAAACTGGGGCACCCCAGGAAGCTCCTGTTTGAGCTGTCCAATCTGCTGAACAGATCCCTGCTGAAGTTCACAAGACCTTGAGTTCAGGGTGCTGGTATTGTCTGGTCTGGAAATGCTTATTTGGGATATTTTATGCATGTTGGGGTATCCTGAACTGTCCTTCAAACAAGTTTGACTCCCCCCATCCCGCTGAGGCGTTTTCAGAGTTACTTGCAGGTTCCTCCCCGCTTTTCTCCTCCACGCACACTGACCCCTAGTCTGCATAGACCTCAGACCCAGCTGCTCCTGATCTTTCCTCTCCCAGGGAGAAAGGAATGTGCCACCGGTGGGAGGCTGGCTTTCTTGGCATGAGGCATGTTTCTGATGGGGGAGAAAGGGTCCTTCCATCAATCCAGCAGGGAGGGTTTCTCCTTACTCACCGGGGCCATCTTACTCACACAGTTTCTTTGATCTGCGCCTGATCCCCAATGCCATCTCCCCCAGACAATTTGCTTAGTGGCTCCCTTTCGTCACTGGAAGATTCTCTCCTTCTCCTCAGCCCAGCTGCTGCAGTTCCTGCTCTCCTCCGAGGACCGGGGAATCCAGACAAGAATTCTCACCGTGTACATGCGTGGCCTTCTCCCTTGGGGATGCGGCACACAGGCCCTGTGCTCCCAAACCCTAATGTTGCCATTCAATCCCCATGGTGCATTATGACAGCAGGGCCAGATTTCTACAAGCACTCAGCACCCCCATTGTTCTCAGTGCTGGGAGTGAGAGTTTCCATGATGGAGCCATTGGCTGCTTAGCGTTGTGGAAAATCTGCCTGCTGCCTCTCTCCCTAGCGGCACTTCCGTGCACTGGGGCTATCCCCCCCTCCCAATTATAGAGAAGAGGTGATACAGTCACGGCTCCCCATTCTCTCCATCCTGGCTTGGAACAGGCTGGCTTGTCAGGCAGGAAGAAAGATGGGAGAAGATGATTATTACCCAGTTTCTTCATAGATCTTCATAGACTTTAAGGTCAGAAGGGACCATTATGATCATCTAGTCTGAACTCCTGCACAACGCAGGCCACAGAATCTCACCCACCCACTCCTGTATCAAACCTGTGTCTGAGCCACTGAAGTCCTCAAATCATGGTTTAAAGACTTCAAGGTGCAAAGAATCCTCCAGCAAGCAACCTGTTCCCCACGCTGCAGAGGAAGGCGAAAAAAACCCAGGGCCTCTGCCAATCTGCCCTGGAGGAAAATTCCTTCCCGACCCCAAATATGGCGATTGGCTAAACCCTGAGGATGTGGGCAAGACTCACCAGCCAGACATCCAGGAAAGAATTATCTGTAGTAACTCAGATCCCACCCCATCTAACATCCCATCACAGGCCATTGGGCATTTTTACCGCTAATAGACAAAGATCAATTAATTGCCAAAATTAGGCTAACCCATTGTACCATCCCCTCCATGTTGTATTTTGTCCCAATTACTATTGACCTCAATGTCCTTGACTACTTTTCCCATAACTCTCACAACGTGCTGGGCACTGCACCAACCCAGAAGGCCTGGACCCTGCTCAGAAGAGGTTAACTTCCTTTGGTGTATTTCTTTCCCTTCCCCATCCTGTGCTTTTCCTTGCATCTCTACCCTTCCTCCTTTCCTCCAGTCTCCTCACCTGCAGCAGCAGCAGACAGAACTGGTTTTATGCCTAGTTTGCTTTCTGTGCTATAACGCAAGCAGAACAGATGGAGAAATGTTACCTATTTTTAGCACATTGTGCTGTATGTAGTGGTTTCCTTTGAATAAATGTGTCATGACGCCCACTTTTCACCATACCACCTGGGACACTGTATTCCGGGGATCACATGGGGCCCTCACGTTCTCCTAGGAATGACCCAGACCTGCCACCACTTGCGGCAGGAGTGAAGACAGTTTTGTTGAACTTTAAGTGGTTCTGCCAGCAAAGTGGCACACTCTCCCCCATCCCCGCCCCCCATTTAAAAAGCAGCAGAATTTTTGGTGGTGCCACCTCCAGTTCCTGGATGTTTTCTGCTGGAGGAAATGCTATTTCCACTGGGGAAACTGGCAAAAGGGGAATGCTTCCACTTTGTGCACGTGTGGGAAAACTGCCACCTCATTCCAGATGGAGGAAAAAACGAACCCTCTTTCTTTGCCAGAGGAAAAAGTAACAATTTAGTCCTGAATTGAATTAAAGAAAATCTGTTTTCACTAGCAGAGAGTGAGTTTTGGAAAGCACTGCCCTCTTCTTTGCTTGCCTTCTGCAGGGTGACGCCTTTGTCCCTGTGAGAAACAAGTGAGCGCTGTGACCCCGCTAAGTCCCTTCACCTTCCCACTCCGTGTATACATCTTTGCAGTTATGTATCAAGCTTCTTGCTGGATTATTGATTATCTATACCAATAGATATATAGGAATATATATATTGGGCAAGAGCAATTTGGGATGTCTATGGAGCCAGAATCTTCTTGTTTCCTCTTAAGTCCCAAGTGTCCTGCAGTGGGGTGCGGGAGAGGCTGAGGGGTGCGGGCTCGGGCTGGGTGGCACTTACCTCGGGTGGCTCCCGGTTGGCGGTGGAGCGGGGCTAAGGCCTGCCAGCCCTGCTCCTGCGCCGCTCTCGGAAGCGGCCAGCATGTCCCTATGGTCCCTAGAGGAGCCCAGGGGCTCCGAGTGCTGCCCCTGTCTGCAGGCACTGCCTCTGCAGCTCCCATTGGCTGCAGTTCCTGGCCAATGGGAGCTGCGGAGTCAGTGCTCGGGGCGGGGGCAGCACGTGGAGCCCTCTGCCCCCGCAGGAACATGCCAGCCGCTTCCAGGAGCAGCACTGAGCCAGGGCAGGTAGGGAGCCTGCCTGAGCCTCGCTGTGCTGCTGGACTTTTAGTGGCCTAAAATCTCCCAGTTTGGCTTCAGTAGCCTCTGAGAGGTAGAGCGCAATTCCGGGAGACTCCCGGCGAAACCGGGAGGGTTGGCAGCTCTAGCCCAAGGTGACGTGATGTGACGCAAGCAGTACGACAGGACACCACCATCTAAATGTGAACGATGCTATCGATTGATGAGGCAGCCATGGGAAGGAGCTTCCGCCCCACACTGGCCCTGCCAGAGCTGAACTGGGCCAAGTGGGCCCAGTCAGCCAGTTACGCTGCAATCCGGGAGAATTAAGCCTGGGAGGAAAGCCCTGATTAGGGGAAACTCAGCTCTGTGGGGACAGGTGTGGGACGTCTATGAAGACAGGAAATGGGAAGCAGAGGTGGCAGGGAAGTGGTCTGCAGTCACTCTCTGGGAGGAGGGAGTTGAGAGGCTGGTGGGCCAGGCGGTGAGGAAGAAAGGCATCAGGGTGCAGGAGGGAACCACACTTGGCTGCTGTTTAGAGGGTCAGTGAGCGGGAACCCGGAGTAGAGGGTGGGCCCAGGTTCCCCGACTAGCCACTGAGGGGGCAGCCTCTGGGAGGACTGATGGAGACTGCTGGTGAGCAGGGACTTTGATGCACATCCCTGGAAGGGGAAAGTACACAGTGAGCTGGCCGGAAGGGCTGAGTCGCAAAGTTTCTAGTGAGAGAGGGGCTGGTTTCTAGTGAGAGAGGGGCTGAAGGGGGAGAAAGAGATGGAGTGCCCCCCCAGGAGGGGGCATCAGCCATGCAGAGTTAATCCCCAGAATGGCCAGGAGGGGACGCCACCTGCAGAGATCTCAGTCAGAGGGAAAAAGAAGGGCTGGGCTTTCTGCAAATGGAGAGCGAAAATTCTGCTCCTCCTAACTCACTTTCCAATGTAGCAGAGAATTTCCGGTAACTTCCTTTACATGTTGGGTTTGTTCCAAACACTGGAGGTAACTACAAGGAGTGAAGTGATTCTACACTATACAGTGAGAGGAAAAAGATTGTTTCTTACCAGCGGTGTAAGAAAGCAAATCCACTCTTTATCTCCCTCATTATTTTGATTTCAAATATTTCTCTGCAGCTGGTCACAAACAAACACTTAACATTATTTTAAAAACCTGAGATGCCTTTTTTTCATTCTTTAAACATGCAATGAATAAATGATTGCAAATGTCCTAGTTTAGCTGTAATAGCAACATTGAGAGACTCAATCAACCAGTGGCAAATGTGTGTATCAAGGAGTGCTTTGAAGGCAGGCAAATGCAAAGCAGTATTATTAAAAAAAAATTATTGCAAAAAAAAAAGCGCCTTGCATCTTACACGTGAAAACTCTCTCTATTAACACACACCATGTTGGC
Source organism: Malaclemys terrapin pileata (assembly GCF_027887155.1). Taxonomy (NCBI): domain Eukaryota; kingdom Metazoa; phylum Chordata; order Testudines; family Emydidae; genus Malaclemys; species Malaclemys terrapin. The sequence goes on along the minus strand of NC_071526.1, from coordinate 18,459,504 downwards.
ATTTGTTAATACTGAGGGGTTTTTGCCTCCTGTCCATAGAAGCCTGGAGCCTAAACTGCTGGGGACTGTATCACTGAGGAAATGTACAGCTAGGATCAGAGCAGAGGCAGCTGCGGGGGAGGAGGGGGAATTGTGTGCTCAGATGCCTTGAAAATCACAAGATAAAAACTAAGCCCCTGAGAGCTCCCAGCCTGTGGGGATTGGTGTGTGAAGACACACTGCTATCCTCATAGCCCACTGCACAAAGATCTGTCTGGAAATAAACTTTCTTACACGCATTTTCCATGTTACATAGGCTTCGCTAGACTCCGTTCATGCAGCGAGAACAAGGGGAAGTTTTGAAGAAGAATGCCAACAAATCCATTCAAACCTGAGAGCTGGGGAACAAAAATGCCACCTTCTTGTCTGTGCTATGTATGGAAAAGTCCTAGGGGCTTTGAGAGAGATTAAACTAATAGGGCTCTGTAGAAACGTAATAGCAATTACTCCAAAAGCCTACCGAATTTGATAGGGTGAGAACCTTTTTGTAGTTTTATTTTATCCTCTAGATTTCTAAAGGAGGGATAGAATTCTTGATTCAGGTCTTTAGGATGGATGTAGATATATAAAAAGTTATTATTCCCTATTCAATTCCATGGGGCTGTTCAAGAAGGTGGGGGTCTCAACCAGAGCTGCTTAAATAGCGTGTGCATTTAGCACTCCCATCTGTACTGGTATTCTTCCACCAACCCACATGAAGCTGTCTGTTTATCAAGCAAATCAAAGCACGTTCTAACCTCCTCTGGAGGACAGGTGCCTGGTTTGCACCGTGTGCATCTTGTGTGCTTTTTCTAGTGACAGCCGGGCAGGCATGTTCCTGAATTTCCTCACATGGAGGGTGTGATGTAGTGAGGAAAATGTAGGATTATTTTATGAATATTGTGCGTGACTCAGTTTCCCTGTTCAGTGGCATATTGCTGCCTGACCCAAAGCATGCAGCTAACTCAAAGGAGGATGTAAAAGGGGTTGCTACAGAGCTGAGCAGGAAAAGTAAAACCATGGCACAGGTGAGACAGCCTCACAAGCTTCAAAGGAGTTAAGATCTCAGTGGCTGGGTCATCAGCTGGGGGGATGCTTTACCCAGCTGACTCTAAGCAGGCTAGGATGGTTTACTCTGCCCAAGGATCAAAAGACCTCAACGGGCTAACAAGGTGCCCTGGGCAAAAAGGGTGGGTGGGGGTGTTGGGGTGTGCTCAGAGAGATGGCCAGGATGCATCAATGAAAAAGCTGACAGGCGGGAGGACATGCTCAGCGACAGCATAGGCTGGTTCTCCCCTCCCAGAGATGGGGAATAAGCCAGACCCAATTGAGGTATAGATAGAGAAGCTGAAGCTAGGTAAGGGCCCATGTGTGCAGGTCTCTTTGGCTGTTCTGAATTCTGTGCACCTGTTGGGCAAAATAAATCGTGTTGTGTTTGGAAGAAACTGCTTCTGCCTCCCTGCAAAAATCCGCTGTCACAGGCTCCTGGGGCGAACTTGCAGATGCCAACCTCACTGGCCTGCAAATAACGTGTCTGGCAAACAGGATGGAAGCCAGAGACCCAGTTGAAGAGTGGCTACAGAGAAGTGGAGGGACAGAGCTGCCATTTGAAAAGGGCACACTTGGAGGCCTGGAAGCGGATCCCAGTGGGGCAGCCTGCTCAGGGACCAGGACGTCGGGTATAGCAGGACTCTGTTCTCAGTCATGGATCATTTGATGGGAACCCTCCAATAAACATACCGATGTCTACGAGAGACAGTTTTGCTGTGTTGTAGGTTTGTTCAGACAGTGGCAGGACATCTCTTCTCAATAACTGAACAGCAAGGGGAAGGGGAGGGTGGGAATTCATGCAGCTATAATCGTTCTGACAGGGTGGAATCCACCTCTGTGTAGAGAGGGGCCATCAGCAGGTCTATGCAACACCTGCAGGCATAAATGAGACCTAGCTGGAGCCGCTGCCTCTCTGTGCAGGGGTTTGCTTCACCCTCAGGAAGTTTAACACGGGTGTCAGAAATGTCCCACAGAGCAGGTAAAAAATACAGATGGATTATTCACCCAGCCACATACCTGGCTCTCCAAAGAGCCACAGAACCAAAACACTGCAGTGTGAGTAACTGGCCTGGATCCCTTGGTGTGGGAGAGTTCTAGATGCCACCCATAACTATTTTAAAACATTAAATTACAAACAAGGGGGGAAAGGAAGCTGCAGATTTGCATAGGGGCTGCTATGTAATTAATCTTTAAACATTAAAAACCACAATTATATCTTCCCTATTGAAAACAGGCACTTAGAAGATCACAGCCCTGAGAATACCTCAGGAGTAATGGCAACTACTTATTAAAGCAGACAAAGGAAGCACTGATTCTAATTTGTCCTGTTAAAGCCTGTAAAGTTAGTTAGAAATGCTAGTAGAGTAATAAGGAAATTAGGGGGACTTTAAATTTAGCTCAAATGATTTTACCTCTGTTGCAAAGGGCTGAGCTAAATATAAACAGAGAAGAAAGGAAAATCTCCTACATTAATTACCTAAAGAATAAGAAATCTTAAAAACAATCTTTGGACTTTATTGTGTAATATTGTTATTAAATAATTCTCTTCTATTGTAACAACTAGGATTTCAGAATCGTTTTTTTCACTCTAGTTTTTGTTTTGCTAAAAATAATGTATTTTAAATGGTGACCTGAATTTTTATACAGCACAATTACTACGGTTCCTAATCAGTGAGATGTAACTGCACCATTTTCCAGCTTTCTGCAAACAACCAATTCATCTTTTAAACATGTCTCCAAAACCACAAATGGCTTCTGATGGTGTTGATAGAAATCAAACCCTCCCACAGTCCACCCCTCTGGTACTTCACTGATTTTGGCACAGAGGGCGAGGCTTCTGCCCATAGCCAGCTGTTTGCATTCAGCAGCAAGATATTTGATGAGCAGAGAAAGCCCTGAAATGTTAGTATTCTGCAGGTGTGTCACCAGGGCAAAGGGAGGTTTTTCAGAAGTAGTATCTCATTGATTAAGCTAACTATTGTATATTGTGCCCAGAATTCTAAATGAGGAAAAGTCCTAATGAACTTCTTCAAATAATGAATACAGGCCGCAAAATATAAAACTGAATAGGAGAAAAAGTGAGAGAAATGAAAGCATCTGGGTAACCTTGAAAGAAGTCTTGCAATCTGGGCAGAAATGCATTTCTCAGGATACAGGTAAGTTTGCAGGCTAGGTACCAATGCCTCAATTCAGTGAAGTTTTTAAACATGTTCTTAACTTTAAGTCCAATTAACTCCAGTGGGACTGCCCATGTGGTGAAAATTAAGCACATACTTAAATGCTTTGCCGGATTGGAGCCCTAGTCCACAGCCTGGGTAGAGGTTCCTGATGAAGCCAATGGCAGTTTGCCATTGAGCACAAACCATTGCCTTGAACCATGAGACTCTAAAAGAAGCTATCGCTTGTTGGTAACTTCTTTGGCTAGGGACTGCAACTTCCCATTAAGGGATGAGGCAGGTCTCAGACCATGACCTCTAGCCATTCATTATCCACTCCACTCCCTGCTACACATCGCAAATCTCAAACCCCAAACAGGATTCATATGTTACAGCTGCCATCCCAACACCCCCCACCCCCATTCCCTCCTTTGTGGTTTCCTATTCAGACATATTGGTTTAGCCAACCATATTATAATTACTTGTTAAAAGATTAACTCTCAGCTACAAAAGAAGATTGATCGTATTGTACTGTCTGTAACTCCATGGCTGAGATTTCTGTGTCAATGTTATTATTTGATCTAAATGCTCCAGTAACTAATCCAATCTAAACTGGGACCCACTTTACAGTCAGTTCAATATAGGGACCATGCATCACTTAAATCTTCCTAAAGCTCTGAAACTAGGGCTTCATTAATCCATGGGGTGGATTTCACCTTTCACTCTTGTGACTCAGATTTAATCTCAAAGCCCTCCCATTTCTAAAGCACACGTCCTCTGCAACATTGGGGAGGATCCTTCATTTCACACCTTTAACTCTATTAGCAATTTTTATTTTTAGGGTTTTCCCTGAAGAGAACTTTAAAGGACACGTAAAGTAAATAACCAAAATGATCCTCATCAAAGGAAATTCTGCGCCACTAAAGAAGGTGCGCAGGAACTGAGCTTCTGACCCATCCAAGGATAAGTGCTTTATCTGCAGGACTTTCATCTCCTGGAGCTCATCTTTGGGCCTGATATAGCTTCACAAATCAAAGAGCGTCTTTCCACGGGCTTCAAAGATCGGGCTCTAATAACCTGCAGGATGCAAAAAGAGCCATAGATTTTAAAGCCAGACAAGCCATTAGATTATCTAGTCCGACCTCCTGCTTATCCCAGCAAAAGAAATCGCAACTAGCACACACCTTTTGTGCACCACCAGCACTCAGTACTAACGTTCCCATTCACAGAGCGCCTTCATTGCAAATGCCAATTAAACGCACTCTGTAGTGCCTACCCCAGGTGAAAGGGGGAAGCAGCATGCTCGGCTTTCAATAGGGGCCTATCATTTTGTTCAGCATCCCCCTTGTGAATAAAGCAATATATTAGCTTTGGAAATCCATAGGTTTAAAAAGGCCTGTATGGATTTTCTATTTCCTTTGCAAGTCGGAATGGAGATTACACACTCATTTCTCAGAAGCTGAAGAGCCGTGCACAAAAGCCTTAACAACAGCTATTGTCAGGGGGAAAAAAAACATTCCCCATCCATCTTCGATCAACTTCATTGGAGCCCTTTGAAATGTGTGATTGCGCTCTTGTGCAGTGAGGAGTGCATGATAATGGGGGACAGAATGAGGGACTGAATCAAGAGCTGAACGTTTCATTAGGAAGAAAATACACGATTTTACCTGTAAATAGCAGAGAGCTATTCTCTGCCCATTGACAACCTCTAGGTCACAAACATTGATCCGTGCTCTGGCCAGGGCCAGACAATTCCTACAAGCAAATCTTTCCCTTGGTTAAGTGAAAACAGTTTAGGGCTACCCGTGTTTTTTAGGGAGGAAGGAGGATCTCGTGGTGAAGTCACTGAATGGGGTTCAGGAGACCTCGATTCTCTTCCCTGCTGCGCGTGTCCTTGGGCAAATCACACAGTCTGTCAGTGCATCTGTAAAGTGGGGAGAACAGCACTTTCCTGTCTCACCAAGGGGCCGTGAAGCTAAATTCTTTACTGCCTGTGAGTTGCTCAGATCCTAGAATGACGGGCGCTTGGCTAGTTAGATAATGCCTAGTTAGACCAAGTCAATCACTCCTGAATCATGCCATAACTTGTGCTTTTATACAGCATATCTGCATCCTCCATGAGTTAAAGGCTATGGGCTGGCTGAAGTTGGGTAGATAAAATGAGAACCGTCTGACTTGGACCTTCATCCATAATTCAGATGGAATCATTTTTGAGGATTGAAAATGTTCAGCAAAATTTATTCCTAGAGAGACTCATGCTGCAAAGTTCAGGTCTGGCTGTGAGCTGTTGTCTCTAACCTGCTTGGAGTGGTGTGGGTGGAGATCTGGAATAAGCCAGCACTTTACTTGTCTATCTTGTAGCTGTGTTAATATTTCAGCAAACCAATTTTTCTAAATTGCCTGCGACACCTACTAAATGCTGTGGCTGTGATCTAGCTCCGGCTGAAATCTCCTCATTGAGTTCAGTGGGAATTGGATGATGCCCTTCTGCAGCAATTACAACATTGCCTGTGGAAAAGAGGCAGAAAGGAGGGTGTGACTTAGAGAAGGATGTGTCAGAAATCCAGAAAGATTGCGGTTTGTGGATATTAGGTGAAAACCTAAAATGATCAGAATCAAAGCATAGGCTGCAGTGTCAAATTAGAAACCGAGGGCCTGCTTTTCATCTCATTGACACTGGTATAACAAGTGATTCCAATGGAGTTACTCCTGCTTTACACTGGAGTAAGTCAGAGCAGATTCGTGGCCACAGCCTCAGCTGGTGCCAATCGGCAGAGTGCCGTTGACTTCTGTGGAGCTACATTGGTTTACACCAGCTGAGGAGCTGACCTCGAATTGGAGCTCTGCAGATTTGCACCCGCTGGAGATCTGGCTCATTCAGGATAAATCGAACATCGGCTGACTCTTAAGGCTCTTGAAAATGCTCTCTTCTACCCTTCAGACGGAAGAGCTCTCAGTTGTGCCTGTCATATTTCTGTTTCCAGATAGTCCCACTAACGTAAAGGTGTTCAATCTATAGCCTCTCTACTAACAGCCCACTCATTAGTTAGTAAGTTACAGTGTGCTTCCTATCCTGCATAAATGGCACATCATATTTGCATTAATGCTGAATTAATTCTTCACTGTTAGTACTGAGAGATTTCATGATTGGTTACTTATTTTAAAATATTTATTTTTATTGTCATTCATATAAAACTAGCAAAATAATGAAGCATCAAGTAATGGGATACTTGGTATTAATAATACAACACCACACATTGGTAATAACAATATAAACAAAGTGTGGGAAGTGATATAATATGTAACAATTTATTTCTGTACTTAAGACAATGACCTTCATGACCCACTCCTGAGCTATGGAATGGGCCCATCCCTTCAAAGGAGTAAATAAATTGTATTGGGTGACTAACTACCGTTCTGCCTTTGCTCTTGTTCTCATGTTATGCTAGAGCACAGGCTAGATTTAAACTTGTGGTAGATGAAGCATAAAAGTGAGGTCCTTCCTGATACCTCCTGGTCAGTAAATACCCTAGGACCCTTTCCAGCTGTGGTCATGGACAAATTCTCACTTGGGTGATTACCATCTGCCTTCCTAGCAATTCTCCACTGTAGACTCAGAGGAGATATCCTTCCCTTCCTAAAAACTCCTTTTGTGTAGAGTTGCTCTACCCAGTCAAGGGTAGCATGAATGACCTGTGTCTATGCTTATTGTGTGTGTGTGTGTGTGTGTGTGTGTGTGATATGCTGGAAATGACTTACTGGATCAGACCAGTGGAGCTGTTTAATCCATTGTTATGTTTCTGACACTGGTGACTTCCAGATATCACATAGGAAGGTGCGAGAAACCCTGGAGTGCACAATTACAGAGTAGCGTGTGTCTCCAAGACTATTATTTATAGAACAGCAGTGTCTATAGGCACCCACCAAGAGTAGGGCCTCATTGTGCTGGAAGTTGCACATGCATGTAGTCAGACACTGTCACAGTCTCCTGATTCCTGGACTAGTGCCTATTTCTTGTTGTTCTTTGCCTGACAGATGGTGGTTGGCCTATGCCTTGGAGCAGGTGTGTTTTATTATTTCTACATTTGTACAAATCCTTCTTATATAATTGTGGATGTTACAAATATTTGCCTAGGTCTCTGCATGTGTACACACACACACACACACACACACACACACACACACAAAGAGGTCTCTAAGGCTAGGTCTACACTATGGGGGTGGGGTCAACCTAAGATACGCAACTTCAGCTACGTGAATAGCGTAGCTGAAGTTGCGTATTTTAGGTCGACTTACCTGGCTGTGAGGACGGCGGCGAGTCGACCGCTGCCGCGCTGCCGTCGACTCCGCTTCCGCCTCTTGCCGCGGTGGATTTCCGGAGTCGACGGCAGAGCCATCGGGGATCGATTTTTATCGCATCTTCACTAGACACGATAAGTCGATCCCCAATAGATCGACTGCTACCCGCCGATCCGGCGGGTAGTGAAGACGTGCCCTAAGTGTGTACATACACACACAGGTCCCAGTTTTCAAAAGCAGGCCCCGCTAATCCTGTGTTTGGATGTGCAAACTGGAATTTAGGCATGTGAAATGACTATTGGTGAAAGGTCCACTAGGCTGTAGATCAGGGGTAGGCAACCTATGGCACGCGTGTCAAAGGCGGCACGCCAGCTGATTGTCAGTGGCACTCACACTGCCCGGGCCCTGGCCATCAGTCCGGGGGCTCTGCATTTTAATTTAATTTTAAATGAAGCTTCTTAAACATTTTTAAAACCTTATTTACTTTACATACAACAATAGTTTAGTTCTATATTATAGACTTATAGAAAGAGACCTTCTAAAAACGTTAAAATGTCTGACTGGCATGCGAAACCTTAAATCAGAGTGAATAAATGAAGACTCGGCACACCACTTCGGAAAGGTTGCCGACCCCTGCTGTAGACTCTGGACAGGTATTCTGGACCTGACTGTTTCCTGTACTGGAAAAGTATAGCCACTAGAGTGGATTATTTAGGCCAGGCAGAAAAGGCATGAGGGTGCAAATCCTCCTTTCAGTTTTGTCTTTAGGTCTTTACCGAGGTTTGATTCACACTTGGGCCTGAAAACAATAGGGCCCTACATTCACATTGCCGAAATTCATCCCCGTGCAAAAGGCCAGAACAAGGTTTAGGTATCACTTTGGTCCTCAGAAAAGCCTGTAAGTGGATCCCATGCACAGCCCATTTACTTGTTCTCCACACAAGGGTGAATTTCACCCATTGTGTGAATACAGGAGTGATTGGCTCCCTTGCAAACACCAAAATCCTCTTTGGTTACCAGTACCACCGCAAAACACAACCGCGTCCAGTCACGACACCATAGAAAGGCAATTCCCTTTTTCCAAGGCCTCCCTGATATTCCAAGCTAGACCTATGGAGGAGAAGCCACTCAACACTTACATTGCATCAAACTTCTCAGACTCAATGACAGGACCAAATTGTTGAAAAATAAAAGTTATGGTTTGGAGTAATCAGAAGTTCTGCTCTAAAAGCCTCTTTAATTGAGTTCATTTCCATAAGTTATACAGCTCAGCAGAACAGGTACCCTAAAGGGTGACAGCAGCTGTTTGTTATTTAACTTTGTCAGAGGAGGAGGAAGAGTGGGTGAGGGTAATTAGCCCGACAGTTTGAGACTGATGAAGTGGATAATGAGAGGTGGAATGACATATTTTTGTAACTTAAAAAAATGCATGTGAAATGAACGCATCTCCAGCCCTACTGGTGGAATCATCTGCTGTGCAGCCTTCAATTTGAGAGCTAAAGGTTACTAGTGTCAGAACTATGCAGCTTTGAAAGAGAAATATGCTGTGTCATGCGCCTCATTTCTAAGACAGGGAACTGGTACAAGTACACCAAACAATAGGTCTAATTCTCCTCATGCTAAGCAGGAGAAATTTAGCTAAAATGTATAGTTCTGATCCCTAGCTGGCAGAAGTCACTGTTGACTTCAGTGGAGCTACATCTGTTACATCAGCTGAAGATCTGGCCCAATGGAATTACATCAGAATAAAAGGAGAAGAGTGTCAGGCCCAGGCCATCCTCTGAGCGCACAACATTTGTTGTTTTGTTTTAAAAAATCCGTATTAGTCCTTCTCAGTAAATGTACTAGAAGTTTGATCTAAGCAAAAAGCAAAATGTTATTAGCAATCTCTTTGGAATATACGTAAGAAGACATTCCTAGAGCTCCCCTCATAGTGGTATCTAGGTATCAGTCACATTGCATTTCTCTAGCCAGTACATGATGTTAATGCAGTAAAGAAATTCCGGCTGGAACTTAATAAGAACCAAAAGCTTTGCTTTGTTACCACCATCCATTTACTCTTACGGGCACAATTCAGCCCAAGTTGTATATTCATCTTTCTGAAAACCAGTTTTGTCTTTGATTACACTGTATCTGGGAAATCTTTGAGAATGTTATTCTTTCAAAACAAGATTACATATTATAGCTCGTTCAGTGGAGCATATTAGCAGCACTTAAGCTATTTGACTAGGACTGCAAGAATACAATTTGGCCAGAGGGCTGTAATATACTAACAAATCTGGAAGATAAGGCCAGATCTGCAGCTGGTGCAAGCTGGAGTGAGTCTGTTGACTTCAGTGGAGCTAAGCGGATATACACCAACTCAGGATATGGCCCAGAAAAGCAATGTCACCAGCCCTTTCCAGGTAGTTAGCTCCAGGATATCTGAGTTTGCTAGGTTCCCAGATTCCTACTCTGTGTCGGATAATAGAATCCAATAACATAGCAAAGGGGAGATTGTAACAAACTGGAACCTATAGGATATAATCACAGACGAGAAAAAAAAATAAAAACTTTTAGATACTAACTTTACATTCCGGAATCAGCATTGCTAATCCAGCTTTGTACACTGCTACAGTGTCACAACCAGACAAGAATGAAAAGACCGGCAGGTGGCAGCACTGTCAGACTGAAGATGGTTTGTAGTTTGCAGCACTATTGATCTAGCAAGCTCTACCTGCCTTGCTCTGTTTAAAATTTCCTGATCTGCTATAACTTTGGTATCCTTAAACTACTTCTCTCTCATTTAATGAGAGAGAATTCCCTGCCAGGAGCCTGACACCCCATAATTTCAGTCAGGAGGATGAGAAAACACTGATCCTTAGGGGGAAAAAATCAGTGAACATGTTGATGGTACCACATTAGAAGCGAAGTTTGTTTTGTGATTAAATGAATTCCAGCAACCAACCCAGCAATTCACTTTTTGTGCACATTCAGGTGGGAGAAATTCTTTTGTTACCCAAGTTCTCAGGACGCCAATGTGAGGCCCAAAGCCCAGGTTTAATTTAATTGCGAAATGAAATTCATTTCCACTGAAAGAAGTGGCAGTCATTTATAAAGGTCAGGACAGCCAACCAGGAAAAAGAAACAATACCATTTGACTCGGGTGACCAATCCCAGAATCCAAATATGGTATTGCAAATATCCAGTAGAGGGAAAGATCTGTGCGTATCCCACTGTCTGAAATGTGTTCCCATAAAATATTCATCAGTTTAATGTGACTGGACAAATGAGTAAAAAGCCATGGAGAATTTGCATAGAGGAAATTTACTAAATTTGCCAAATGAACTGTACATTGCAAATTTTCTGCTCAGTTCCATTTATCTCATATATGCTATTGATTTCATTCTTAGTCGGTTACAATTTATGGGATGGGATGAAAGCATCATATTATTAGAATTAATCACAGATTTTCTTTATTGAAATGTTTCAAAAGTATGGGAGCTAGCAGGCAGGCTGGTGGGGTGGGAGGGAAGGCAAAATAGACAATTCTTACTGGTCCCTTTTGTTCTCAAAACTATTCTGAACAGCAGGATTCTTAGTGAGTTTTCTTCCTTGAGGGGATCATTAATTCATATGGTTACCCACACCACACTTCTATCTAGGTCAAGATTTTCAAAAGTGACAGGTGCAACTGAGTGCTTCAGTATTTGCATGCTAGACTTGAGAAAGTTTAAAGGGGCCTGCATTTCAGAGGGTGAAATTAGCACAGGAATTTTTTCAGAGAAGTTCTGTGGCCTTTGTTATGCAGGAGGTCAGATTAGATGATCATAATTGTTCCTTCTGGCTTTAGACTCTATGAAAAACAGGCCCTTTAAAGGCATCTTGGGTTAGGAACCTAAAATCACTAGTCACTTTCACAAATCTTGGCCATGATATCTAACGTTTGCTTGCCCATTTTACAGAGTTCTCATCCTTTCTATATTCTTCACCCATTTAAAGAGAGATCATCTTCTCTGTAGAGAACTCCAGACTCCCCAAGTCCATATAGGGCCTCCTGAGAATATGAATAACAGGCTTTAGGCCCTCCAGAGAGTGAAAACTCCATCTACCTGAAAATATTTATCTGTTTGGGACCCAGGAGAATTAGGAGAGTGTCATAATTCAAGCTATGGCTCCAGAGACATCCTCCCACTGACAGCTTTCCAGAACTCCCCACATTTCTTCATTTTCGATTCATACTTGACTGTTTGCTCATTCACATTTGGCCTCGGTGATTCAGGTTCTTCCGGTTATGTCACACTGATGATTCTGTTCTTTCTTCAGCCTCCACTGATTTTCTTTTGACAACAATACAGAAACTTTGGAGAGTTTCTCTTTTACAAGAAAACTCTACTGGGTTCTATTCCTCAGAGCATCACTCCAGCACCCACTTATCACCTCCCTTGTGACCATGTATCAGCGCTCTCTAGCTGGGTGTCACCCACAGCTGCTAAATGCGTATGAGAGCAATGGGAAAGGAAAACAAAAACCTTCAGTGTAGGGGAAGGCTGGTGAAATCATTCTCATTAGAAATCTCCTGTCCAAACTGTTCAGCCTCTAATCCCCATAAAATAATAGCTGTCACTGCAGAAATGCTAAACTAATTTGGTGATTCTTCAAGCCTGCGAATAAACTTTGGGGAAAATGAAATATTCTAAATAGGCTGGTAAGACATGGCACAGAGATTCTCCACCAATTGGGAGGGTCTCCAGCCCATTGGAATATGTGCACCCTCAGAGCAGGAGAGCATGTCGTCACTTATAGATGAGACTCAGGAACTGTTAACAACACTGAGAGCACCAGGCTGGCTGGCCCGGCTTCCCTCTGCAATTGGGAGTTGAGAAAACTGTGTCTTCTTTCAACTCTAGCACTGTACAAGGAAATCCAGCCCTAAATGCTATTTTTTCTGCTTCTTTCTTCTGAAAAAATAAATTTTAAAAACAATTCAATCCCCCCACCTGTCCAGCCTCAAATCTGAAAACCTTTGATGAAAACCTATATTGAATGATCTTATATTATGAGGACAGTATAATTATTTTATCGTGGCTATATTATACACCAGTGAGGTAAAAATGCTTTGGAATCCCCCATTCACCCCAATCAGTTACAATAGCATCAGGGTTCTCATTCAGTGCAGTACCCGCTGTATATTACTGCCACGTTGCACTTAGCATGTTCTTTTTTCCCTTTCGCTATAAGAGATGTCATAATAACAGATAACGACTCCCCTTGTTATGACGAGACATGTAGGGCTATTGTGGGTAGCACCTATTTATACTGTGTGATGGAAATATTTCAGGCTGGTTAATTTACAAATATGTTGAGGCACCCTGGGTTCTGCTTGAAGAGAGTCTGTGGAGAAACCCGGCCAAGAGCTACCAGGACTTCTGACACTATCACTTGGCTTCTAAAACTGGCCCCTGCTGGCTGAGAACCGAGACTGGGCTCATCTCTGCTGAATGCCAGTGATCCTCCCAGTTCATTTCGAAATTTCATTTTCAGGCCTTTTGCCTTGTGGCAGCCTCTTAACTGGCAGTGACATTTACAACCCTCCGAGGTTTCATGTCTTCATTATACATGAGTTTATTTTGTTGGTTTCAGCTAATCGTCTCGGGGATTTGTATTTTTCCAACAGAACAGGGAGCCCAGGCGTGGTGCAAAGATGGACAATTTCTCTACTCTAAAGGTTTTCTTCAAATATTTGCTGACCAAATGTCTGAGAAAATGCCTAGCATATTGTGAAAACCAATACATAAAATAATGATAATTCATAATTATCTGTGCCCTTTTGCTCATAACTGCTCCTGAGACGTGCTGAGCACCTGCCTCTTCCACTGACATCAAGAGGACGTGCAGGTGTCATCAAGAGGATGTGCAGGTGCCCAACACCTCTTAGGACAAGGCAGAAGGGGAGAAAGCAGCTGCTTTATCAATGCTACATACGTTCTACTGCTGCGGCTAGTGTTGGCTGCACTGACATGGCAAGCACGTGAGCTGTGAAATGTAACTACCTTGATTTATTGCCTCGCTTCCCAGAGTGTTTTAAAATCATAGTAAACTGATATGAACTACACACAGGATTCAGAACCACTGCCTCAGGCGTGAAACGCAGCAACTGCCCATCTCCATGGAGCAGCACTAGGCAGTTTTTAGAAGGGAAGAGAAGAGGAAGTATCGCCAGACGAGCCATCAGATACAAAGCAGCTTGGAGGATCGGAGCGGAGATCGTGGGCTGGAAGAGGAGTGCTATCCTGAGCGTTGTGAATGACCCAACCTTTGGAGTGGTGCTGAGGAGCTGGGGGAGCCATGTCCCGCTATCCTTGGCTAAAGGGGAGGAAGAGGAGGAAAAGTGGTGAAGCAGGGCATCCTGCAATCCCGCCCGCAAAAGAAATGACTGAGAGAGGAATTGACCAGGTAGCCCCCTGGATTCCGGTAGTTAGTGCATTAAGCTACTTAAAATCTCCCAGAATACTTTGTACCCATGCTAAGCTTTATTGTGGAAATTGACTAGTAGTGAATTTGTTGTAACTTTTGCTCTTTGTCACAAGGACATCAGAATCAAGGCCACTTCAGAAAGTGCGACAAGGACAGCACTGAGAGCAGCACACACTTTGGTGCAGTTAAACCGGATGATCTCGAGAAGTCTGACTCAAATAGATCAGCCTGGCAACACACAACACTCAGAGCTTTCCACGCCTTTGAAGAGGACAGAAATAATCGATTGTTAGCTGCCAGGGAAAAGCATCATACCACTGCTAAAGCTACCAAGACGCTTACCAATGACTCTGTCTGCCCGATCTGCTCATGACATGAGTGTCATGCTTTGGACTTCAGAATCCACAAAAAGAGAGAGCATGAAAACGTCATCGTCGAATTGACGGACTACACGGGAGATAGACAAACTCTGTCAGAAGCAAGATGCGTGTTATTGAGGTTTCCCCAATACGAATAGCATGCTAGGTACAGTAAGTGCAGATATCTCTAGAGTCCACTAATGTCTGGAATGTTATGTACAAAACCTAGATATGAAAAGGTGTGGAATGTATGGAATTTTCTATGTGTCGTAAACAACAGGAAGACAAATATACATAATTTGGAATGGAGTGAAAATGTAATGGCTGCAAGATTGTTTTCAGGTTGATAATGTATTAACCTTAGTATAAGGCTGACTTTACTTTCAATCAATAAAATGACTGAGCCTGGTTTTCTGATGTCTCTACTCACTTACCACTTAACCCTGAAAGCTGACACAGTAAAAATAATAGAATATCATATCCTGCTTTTATACAATGCTTTTCTTCCATAGTTCTCAAAGCACTTTACAAAGGAGGTGAATATCATTATCCCCATTTTACAGATCGAAAAACTCAGGCACGGAGAGGTGAAGGACCCAAGACCACCTAGTGGCAGAATTAGGAATAGAACACAGTTCTCTGGTATGACAGCATCCACTAGGCCACACTGCCTCCCAATGTAATCTATGGGTTTGGGTCTTTGTTCCCTCATAGTGGGTAGATTAAAGATGAGTTTAATGAGGCTCCTGTTGATTGCAGTTAATAGAATTAGTCTTTTAGCCTGAATGATAGAATCTCATGTGCTTAACATACGACTTCCAGGTTCAAGCTGTGCTGTTGACATCAATAGAGGTGGTTAGTCTAATTTGCTGAGTTAAAACTAGTAGAGAAGGTCAACATTTGATTTTTTCTTTTTCTTTTTTAACCAAAAAATGGCCTTTTCATCAAACCTGAAATTTCCATGGGAATTGTCTGTTTTTGACTAAATAATTTAGGTTGTTTGTCAAAAACCAAAATGTTTGTCTGATTCACTGATTTTTTTTCAGTTTTCACTTGCAAAAAACCCCCCAAAATAGGAAATTTTTAACTTTCAGTTGTTTAAAACTGACATTTTTCAATTTTCATTTTTTGATGAAAACCTGCAAACAATGCAGGAAAATGATGAAAATCATTTTCATCAACAATTTTCACAGGTTCCTGAACAGCTCTAAAAGCTCAGGTTAAATTGCCTCTTTTCTCAGTCTTACAAAGCACCTCAGCGGCTTCCATTCATCACCAGTGTCACAATATCTCTGAGTGAGCATTCATCTAGCGTTTATCACTGTGTATTATGGTCAGACTGAGTAACTCCCCCTAATGAAAAGTCTGTGAACATCCAAGGCATTAATTCAGTGGTTTTATTTTATAGAAAATCAACCCCCCCAATTCCTTATTAGAGAAAAAAACACCACAACTTTGGAGAAAATAAACATGTGAAGAAAAGACAGATCTAATAAACCTGACTGGAATTTATGATGTGCTCAGGCATCATTTTGCAAGAGATAATGTCATAGTAATGTTGATTTGCTGGAATGAGAACCATATAATTTATCCTGTCAATGTACATAAAAAATGTTATCTCCATGAGGAATGACTGATGGCCTCATGAAAACTGGCAGGGAAACAAATAAAATAATTTTGTCCTTTAAAAATATATCTAATTATCATGTCCTTGTTTGTGACAAGGTAGAGTGGGGAGATGCACATCTACATTAAAGACTCCTATTTGCTGCTGAAATTTGCAGTTCAGTTTGGCCGTTCTAAGGTTTTATAAATTTAAAAATTAATAATCATAGCTCTTAGCTCTCAGATATGCCACTCTTCAGCAAGATATATTCATAGAGTTGTTGATTTTCAGGCCATACATTTAGCTCATTTAGTCCGACTTGAATAACACAGGCCTTAGAATTTCATCCGGTTATGCCTATAACAAGCCCAGTAACTTGTGACACTTATTCAAAAGCCTAATTTTAAAAGTTAAACTCAATATGTGGGGGAAGCAGGGCTGCTATACGGCTCATCAGCTGATCTGAAAATACTTCACCACTATGGATCATTATCCCTATTTTACAGATGAGGAATTGAGAGAGAGGGAGGGGAAGGAACTCATCCAAAGTCACCCCAGTCAGTGGCAGAGCCAGGAGCAACTCAGGCCTGATTGACTGTCTGGTGCTCAAACTACTTGACCATGATAGAATTAAACAGATGTTTATCACCTTGAGATTCATGGACTGATCTGGCTTTACTCAATCAGGAAAACTTACCAATGAGGTGGGAAACTTGTCTGAGTAAGGAGACCAAGCTCAGGACACCTGTAAAGTTCTGTGGCCCATGGTATGCACGTAGGGCACTTGGATTAATATTACCCGGGCTCCTCAGTGAGTTGGTTTTTGTCATGTTATTACCTTATAACCTTAAGTTACAGAAATCTTCTTCAGTTATTCTACGTTTACATGGACAAAAGTAGAGCTGCTCAGAAAAATGTCAATGGAAGAGCTTTCTGTCAGAAAGTGCAGTTCCATCAAAATCAAAATGCTTCATGAAACCACGTCAATATTGCTGAAATTTCATTTCAAAAGAGGAAAAAATTGGAAAAATGTTTAGACAAATATCGAAACATCCGATTTTGACATTTTTGGAATGGAATGTTTTGATTTTTTTTCCTTTCAAAATGACTTTTTGTTTTGAAATTATTTTAGATTATAATAAACGCAAAACATATAAAAGGAAAGGAAACGTTTTGATTTTGTAGAAATGAAATGTTTTGATTGATCTGATTTTTTAAAAAATTTCCTGTCATGGAAAATTTCACAATTTTCAGGTTTTGTTCTGAATTGGGATGAAAACAAATGATGAAATCTCAAAATGCTCTGTGAAATGGAATTTCTGTTCTCTACCCAGCTGCAGCTAACAGTTAATATACTATTGCAGTAACAAGTCCTGTGTAACTGGAAGTGTTATTGTTATCATTCAAGAGAATTTATGGTGCAAATAAATAATTGTTCATTTAGACATTTCTGCAGCTTTCATCACTGATGTGGTATTTAAGCATTAATGCATCTACATGCAGAGCTGGGATTTGACCCATGTCTTCTGCTCCCCTGTCCTATGCATTACTTCCAGGCTGCTCCTTTAACTTGCCTCACCCACCCCTCTACATGAGAAATTCTATTATTTTGCTGTACATACTGAATATACATAGGGTTTGCATTAGAGGCTGGTGCTGTCTGAGAGAGGTAAGACAAAACTGACATACAAATGTTGTCAGAGGAAATGTACAGCAGTAGGTAAAGATTGTGCTGTCTGTGTCTGACTAAACACAGGCCCAGCACCCCCCACCCCCATTGTCTCCCCAGGAGCCTTTGAAGACAGCATATGTTCTCTTTGCATTATCTCACTTTAGTGATCACAGTACAAAAGCACAGTTTGCCTCTGCAATATGGTCTGTAAAGTAACATTCTTGGTAAGGTTTGCTCCTCTGCACTGAGCTTTCATGGCTGAACAAGAGGCAGGTAAGGAAGACATGACTGTAGCACATGCTGCATGCAGCCGGCCAGATAAGCTGGCTTGTGGCATACTTCTGTTCCTCTCTTATATTGCCACATGTGGGCACAATGCAGCATCATGCTCGTATTTTCTCTTTGCTTGTCATATTGTAAAACTAGTCAAAATTTTCCCGCTCGGTTAAAAAAGTTGGGCTCAGTTAAAAAAAAAACATTTTTCATGGTGAAATTTTAGTTTTGATTAAAGTTTTAGTTTTTTGTCAAAAAATATAATTTTCTCCCAGTTTTGATTTTTGAAAAACTGAAAATTTTTCAAAAATCTGAAATTTTGGATCTCTCCCTTCCCCCCCAGTGTTTCTTTTTGGTTACCAAAGTGCATTAAAATGAATGATGTTGACGTTTCCCCCCCTCAAACAGCATCCAATAGGTAACGTCACACCGGGCACGTCGGATGTATGACATATTCCATATGCATCCAAAGAAGTGGGCTGTAGCCCACGAAAGCTTATGCTCTAATAAATTTGTTAGTCTCTAAGGTGCCACAAGTACTCCTGTTCATATTCCATTATGGCCACTAGTGCCACTTCCGTTTGCACCCAACCCATGTGTGCCTACACGAGCTTGAGCAAACGCCTCATATTCAAGCACTGCCTGTGGATTTCCAGGGAGATACACCCTGTGGAAACCCAGGTTCATTCAAAACCATCTCTGTCTGAAATTCTGGGCTTGCAAACCCATTAGAAAGGGTTTGGCATAAAAATAACTGTGAGTCTATTTTGCACAGTTTACACAAATCCGGCTGGTGTATCATATTCCATTGAAGTATCCAGACTTGTACAACATAGTTGATATTCTCATGTCATGGACAATGACCAACACTAAGTCTAACGAATAGGACTGTCCGGGGCTGAGTACGTCTATTTTCAAAAATGGTCTGAGACAGCGTCATGCAGATGAGGGAGGAAAACCAAAGGAAACAGAAATGGAAATGATTAAAAACTACATGTTGAAGAGAAGAGCCATAAAAATCACTGTTTGGTGAACGCCTGGAACAAGCAATAGAAAACGCATTTAGAGCTTAAATGTGTGTCTCTGCAGCTGAGAGCTTGAAAGGTCACAGACTTTGCATTTGTCTTGCTACTGGAATGTCTGCTAATCGCTATTTAAGCAGAGTTCATCAGTGAAGAATAGTTTCAGTGGCAAAGCTTATTCCTTGCCTGGAACTGGAGAGCTAGGTTAATAACACCTTATTTAGCAGCAAATTCCACTTCACTGGAGCATGTTTGAGAAGAACTTTGATTTGAATGAGGATTGATATCAATCCTGCAAAGCAGAGTGACCAAAACAGCAGCAAAATGAAACATTTACAACCAAAGTGCCGGCTGCATGCAAAATTGTAAACTTACCTGCGAGGCTGATTAGTTTAGCACTAACCAGAAGAAAAGGTTTATACTTGTCTTCCCAGTAAAAGATAGATCGTTAGGCCATAAAGTCTATCTAGGCTTGGAGTTGCATGTGTAGGATAATTGGGATAATTAAATCAGATAGATTACAGAACAGCAGGCATTGCTTAGAACAGAACTCCCTATGTGGCTGAGAGGAGCATCCTTGTATCTGGACAAAAGGCCATTGGGGTTGGAACTACAGTGACCATGGATGAAAAAAGCTTTGCAATTTTCAAAATGCCCTTGAAGGCAGAAGAATCACTACTGAAGTTCAGTTCCTTAAAGAGAGATCCTGCAGCTGGGCCACCAATCATCTCCAGCATATAAACCTCTGACATTGTGAAGCCATTCCCACGGGTTAAAGCAGACACAAGGTTTAGATATTTGGGAGAGGGGTGCTTTAGCAAAACCATAGATAGATAGATAGATAGAGGGGGCATATGGGGATAGATAGCTAGATGGGGGGGGTGCATGGGGATAGATAGATTAGGTTATATTAGATAGATAGGTGACATCACACCCTGAATTCCATGAATGGGAGACTTAGTGCTGTGTGGTTTCAGAGTAGCAGCCATGTTAGTCTGTATCAGCAAAAAGAACAGGAGTACTTGTGGCACCTTAGAGACTAACAAATTTATTTGAGCATAAGCTTTTATGGGCTACAGCCCACTTCTTCAGCTGCACAGAATGGAACACCCAGTGTCTCAGTGGAATTGCCTCGCTATCATGACAGGAGAAGATGCAGCTGGAGCAAGAAACTATTCGGAGACTCCAGCTGCGGTCTGATTTGGCTCGTGTGTGAGAGGAGTTATCACAGAACATCCACAGAGGCTGTTGGCCCTGACTGGGCTTTCTCTGGGGAATGGACAAACGCCTGCACTAGGAAGTAGGAGATACTGGAGCAGGAATGTAAAGCTCCTCCCAAACGGACATGACATTCTCTGAGCCCTCGTTCCTGACTGTGCTCCAGTTCCATGCTGTCCCCCTGCCTCTGCCATTGGACTGGAGAAATGGGTTCCTCTTGCTAAGGCTGGCAGGGACCTGGGGGGCACCCACTGCTCCTGATGTAGCAGCCCCTGGAGCTGCAGTTGCTCAATTTTCTCTGTGAAATCAGGCTTTGAACGTCCTGAGGAGAGAGAGCCCCAGGTAGCCCTGCATCGCGCAGACGTCTCCCCTGGTTAGTATTATTGTCAGTTCTCAAACATCTAATGGAAAAATGATTCAGGGGCTGGTAGGCAGCAATGACCTTACATGGCTCATCCCATTGGAAACCCCCAGGAGCAACAAGGTGAACCATCCCACCAGCTACCCGACAAAGTGCACGTTCATTAGCCAGATAATATTCCCTTGGTTCCATCATGACTGGCTGGCTGGACGTTGTGACACTGGCATCTGGCAGCGGCTTGCCAGTGGAGAAAGAAACAAGCCTCTCCCCTCACCACCTGCATAAAACATGAGGAGAGGAACTGAGTAGGTAGGAGACAAATGAGTACACCTGAGCAACTGAAAGGAGAATCACCGGATCTTCACCTCTTTAGAGTTGTCATGCTCCAGCTACAGAGACCCCCAGTCCTCTGTCCCAGCACAAGGGCATCCCAGAGAGGTGGCAGAGGGTCTGACATTAGGATGAGGGTGGGACCAGCAGCAGGCTCATGTGGACTCCAAGATCGAGCTGGGTGAACAAGTGATTTGTTTGGGTCTGTGGAAAAATCTGCAGAAAATGTACTTCCAGACTGACCCCGAATGACCTCTTTTTTTTGTTTGTTTCTTGTGGAAATGAAAAACAAACAAAACACTGTTTTGAGTTGAACTAGATATTTGGTATCATTTTGGGACATTGCTTAACCCTTTTGTTGGTTTGTTTAAAAATTAATCTAGCTACATTTCTAAATGAAACTCTTCAAAACAAAAAGGCAAAATGTTTTGAGTGTACTGGAATTTTTTCACCATTTTTTTTCCAGCTGAAACTATTCACTGAATTTGACCCAAAAAAGCATTTTTGGCAACTAAACTATTCTTAAATATTAAATAAATAAATAAAAATGGCAGCTCTACTCAAAGAAACAAGAGTCCCGATTTCCTTGCAAACATCCTCCACACTGCACGCCAAAGGATGAGAAAGGCCAAGAAAGTGGCACAAAATAGAATTGTCTCTACACAGAATGTTTTACAGGAGGCGTCGTAAAGATCTTTGTTATTTTTAAAACAGATCATTTGAGTATTTTGTTCTTCAGCAGCTATTTTCTTTCTCTCTTTTCCTTTCAGATCAAAGTGGGAAATGACACAAATGTACTTCACTGTCCTCTCTTAAAAGTTCTGATAAGATCAGAAGTATCAGGTGCATTTTCATAGAATGGCAGGAAGAAAAATAGAAAATAATACGCTTGTACAAGGGTGCAATACATAAAGAGGATTAAATCAGAACAAAGTCAGAAAACATCTGCATGGAGTGTCTTCTTTGCAGATTATGTAAAAAAATACATCTATACCCCTTCAACACGCTGTTAGATTAAATTCAGGTGAATTACTGTATATCTCATCATTATGCATTACAGAAGAGATCCACCTTTTGGCTTTAGGCACATTTTGCTACACAGTCCTGAGAAAAATATTTTTAGTCATAGTCCATTATGTTACTTTACTCATTGTACCTGGGCTAAATAGGAGCTCATTATGGTTCAGAATTTATTAATGATTTAAATATGCCTCTGTGTTCATGTAATGTCACCCCTAGTTGTGTCCTCTACAAGGTTTGAACTTCTGGATCTAACAGTACAAGCCTCTACTGCTTCATTAAAACATCAGTGCTTAAATCCTGTCCCATTTAAGTCAATGGCAAAGCTCCCATTGATTTCAATGGGGCACGTTTGCACCCGATGCCCATTAACTGGAGACAGCAATGGATTCATAATGTACTTTCATGGTGCAGCCAGTAGAGGGTGACAAAGGACCACACTGGTTCTTGTGATTATGCTCTGTCCCTGGCGGGAGCAGCATCCCCAGACCTATTCAAAGGGGAAACTTGGGCTCGTTCAGTGCTTGTTTTTGTGTGAATGAAAAGTTCTGGGAGGAAATCACAGCTGTACCAGGAACTCAGACCTCCTTGGCTCCACCACAAGGCAGAACAGGTTCACGGGAAAGCGTGTTATTGTGCTAGGAAGGTACCTTAGCAGAGACCAGCCCCGTGCTGGTACTCAGTCTCAGAAGGCACCTATCCAGTTCCAACCTGTCCAGTGCTGCCACCACTGGCTTTACTTCCTAGGTGTGACACAAGAGGAGACTAATGCAAGAATTTGCTCAGTGTGTCGGAGACAAACTTTTTTGGATCTTGGCTTCAGTTTTTTTTATCGCCTTAAAAATCCACAATTTGCATTGTCTAAAGGTCTGTTCCTAAGGAGCAGAGCTGGGTGGAAAACAGACGTTTGGGTTCACTGACAATTCCAACAACCTCAAAACAAACAAACAAACAAACAAAAAACCCCATACCAGTTTTGAGTCCAATTGAAAACAATGTTTTAAGAAACTTTCAGTGACTCCAAAAGCTGAAAAAACTCCTGTTGGGTGTAGGTGTAGGGTGTACCATAATGCAAATATACGTGAGTAATAACACCACACCCTCTTCGGTGGAGCTTGCTCACCAGGGCTGCTTGTGGCTATTCCTTCTGAGGAGGCTATGCTGAAAGTGCAGGTGATGAGTCGTAAGGGCTCTAGTTTTGCTTTACTTTACCTTTATACCAGCATAGCCTTGCACTCGGTGTGGTGTTCTGTATCATTTTTATAGTCGCTTATAACAATCTCAGTGGAGTTAGTGATGATTTACTTCTAGGAAAGATGCATTTTTTATTTGAAATACAAGAAAAAATTGCCACTTGTTTAGATTTCTATGGTGTTTGGTTAAAAGATGACTAAAACCAAAATCATTACTTTATTGTTTTATGTAAAAATTGCCTCTATCAGTGCAATAAATAATACTCTGCTTTGAAATGCTTGGACAAAAGCTGCCATTTAAATGCACTTGTTAATGAAATAAGTCCCATAAGTTCTGCTGGGATTCATCCCATTAAATGGAGGATCTACTTGTCGCTGCATGACCCAGCTGGTGGCTGGCCCTTGGCTGTGGAATGGTCTTTCCTGAGGAATTGGAATGGTCACCAGCCCCACGAGGCTGGGAACAGACTGTTGGAGCCATCTCTTTGTAACAGCTTCCCCACAATAACAACACTAAAGACTGAGTCGCAGCACTTCTACAGCCAGTAAATAGTGTGTATAAGGGGCCATTTGGGCAGCGTGTTCCTGCGGGGGCAGCACAGAGCTGCACCCTCCCTGAAGCAAACCAGAGAAAGTGTAAGATTGTAAATTCTTGGGACAGGGAGTGTGTCGGCATGCAAATAATGAAGACAATGACTACTGTGCAATGTCATTAATAATTGGGTTCACCAACTTGACAACCATGGGATCTCTGTGATATAAGGATCACTGGGTGCACTCCGCATCTAGGGGAAGGCACAACCAGTTTGCTAACACAAAATGGAACCGTCTGGTCATGCCACTGATTCAGCCATGGGCCACAAATCCCACCACAGCTAGCCCCACCACAGGAGCTGTTGTTTTATTTATGTTAGAATTGGGTTGCTTGATAAAATGCCCAAAGCATGATGGGGAAAAACACGTACCCAGTGTGTGCAGGGAGTGGGGGGTGGGAATCCGAGTGGGAATTCTAACCCAGAGTTTACTTTTTTCTTCAACTTTCAAATACCCTTTTCTGAGGCTCCTTTTCGCCTTCACTCTCTGTCCATGGTGCTGATTTTCTGGTCCATTCTATAGGCCTTGAACCAGACATCTGAGCCACAATTACTGAGTAGCTGGTGTAAGAGGCAACTGGATTCCATATGGATGGGCAGGTAATGGGTATTTCTAGTCAGGCCTAAGGCCTAGATTCAGCAAAGCATTTGTGCATCCCTATTCCTTAAAACATATCTATCTATCTACATATTGCCTAAAGTTAAGCACATATTTTCCACTTATAATAAAATAATAATTAATGGAGATATCTCATCTCCTAGAACTGGAAGGGACCTTGAAAGGTCATCAAGTCCAGCCCCCTGCCTTCACTAGCAGGACCAAGTACTGATTTTGCCTCAGATCCCTAAGTGGCCTGCTCAAGGATTGAACTCACAACTGTGGGTTTAGCAGGCCAATGCTCAAACCACTGAGCTATCCCTCTCCTCCACTTCATAAACATGTTACTGAAATGTAAACCTATAACTGAAGAGAGGCTCCACACACACACACACACACACACACACACACACACACACACACACACACACACAAAAAACAATTAAAAGATCAATTTGAAGATGGCATATGTCTAAGTTTCATAACTGAAAGCCCCATTTTCTCTGCCTGACCTGGCTACAGGCCCTGACTTGGCTGTGACCACCTGAGGAGAAAGCTAGGGTACATTTTCCTTTTCCCTCTATCTTGTGCTGTCAATCATTCACTCATTAAAGCCAGAGCAATATGTCAAAGGTAGCAGCATATTAGCAGCTCCCTGCTACTAAATTCCATCCCTCATATTTCCCAAGCTACTGCTTCATGTTTGCAAAGGTTCATTTTCAAAGTCACTGGAGCCTGGGATCTCAATAAAGTACAAATGCCGAGCTTTTGCAAGTGATGTTGGGGTGGGGAGAGAAAAAGTTTTCACCCTCATCCCCTCTTTAAAAATTGATAAAAATAAGATTAACAGATGCCGCTGGCTGCGAGACTCCATCACCAGTGAGTCGTGCCTGCGCTCAGCAGATCTCCATGGCAACTTGTTATGTGGCCTGAATAGACGAGATAGGAAATTAGGGTTACTCCTGAACTACCTGGGTATCTTTGGGGGATTTCAAGTCTGACTTAAATCAGGCACTGATGAAATGAAAATCAAAATGTGGCTGCACTAATAGGCTCAACTGTCTAAGAGAATGAGGGGTGGGGGGTTGTGTGTTCTTGAGAACTCTGTCAAACAGCTTTGACTGCAAATGAGAAGCACTCGGCAGATTCATTCAGAATAAAGCTGGATGCTTTAAATACAAAGTGCCCATTTTTTCTTGGCTGGTGTAGAGCTCTGCTGATTTTCACCAGCTGAAGAAAACAGACCCCCTAGATTTTTCTTAAACTCCCCAAATAAACCTGGCTTGAAGATTTGAATCAGTGAAAGTTCAGTGAGAAGAGAACTGGTTCATGGTTACATCTGGGACTAAGGGATCAGCAGCCTCTCTCCACAATTGGAGGCTCAGACTCAGGGTTGAGGTTGGATGCACTGGTTAGAATAATGTAGGCAGGGAATGGAACCTTTGCCTCCATCCAGAAATCACAGAGCAACACAAATATCTGGCTGGTTTTTATTTGCCATTTGCATGCAGCTCATGGTTGCTTGGGTTTTGGTGGAAAAGACTCCACGTTCCCTACTCATCCCTACTTCCTTTCCTCACTCACAGTCCTGCAACTTTTCCCCTACTGTTCCCTGTATCTGGAACAACCTCACAGGTGCACAGTGTGTCTAAGCACCTCACTCTTCTCCAGTCCATCCCCCCTAAACACTTATTTCAATCGGCCTTTTGCCATTACCCATCCTCTCCCACTCCTCTGGCCTTTGAATAATATTGGGAAAAAATTCTAGCACTACAAACACATCATAGCCCTACAATGAAAAATCTCTGCAACAATCACTGCTCCTCTCCTGTTCCACTGGAGATGAAGATCTGCTCTTGGGACCAGGCCTTCCTGAAATTGCTTGTAGCAATTCATCTACGGCTCTATGGCAACAATAATACTCCTGAGAAGAAACAATCTTTCCTCATCAGATTCCAAGTGTACTTCCTAGACGAAAAAGCATGAGATAAAATGTTTGGGTGAAGCATCCAGCAGTTTTCCTCCAAATGACAATCCACACCATTTGGGATTTTTCCAGCACTATTATCCTTTGTTTAACACTCCCCTTTTGGCTAAACTGCCTTAACCCTCCTTTGGAGGCCTTAAATTCTCTCTATTGATACTTTCTGCTCAGTAAACCATGTGCTAATGAGACAGCATTCTTCATTTCATCCATGAAGAGATTAGTTATTGACAATAATCAAAGAGCAGATCTTTAGCTGGGTAAGTTCAGTTAATTCTGTTACACAGAAACACATTGATTTGTTGTCAAAAAGCAACTGTTAGCTAAAAAGGCATCTCCAGGCTGAAAAAAGAAGATGGGGGAAGGGGAGAGAAATGCTGCTGAAGTGTAAAGTCCATGCAAATTGGACAAACATCACGGCTTCGCGTGTCCATGCTCCAGAAACAGTGAAGGCCACAGCCTGTACAGTTGCTGACCTCAGATTATTTTTCTTCCCATTAAATGAGTTGTGGTTCTAACTGCACGTGATCTTGTGGATGCTAGTATTGTTAATGATGGACCAAAATTGAAACATGGAAGCATCTAACAGCAACCCATCATAACTCCTCATTCCTGATCCTGCTGGGTTAGATGTATTGTCTTCTCTAATGTCTCTGAGAAAAACACTACCTGTGTCTATTTAGCTGCGTAGGCTTCATACTGGCCCATCATCCCAGTATCTGGGTACCCTACAGATGGCTATATGGCTGGTACAATTTTTTTTCTAATTTTCAAAATCTTGATGATATTTGATCATGAAGAATTTTCACCGCTCTGTACTCACCAGTATGACATCAAATGGGACAGAAGCTTCTCCTCCTATGCACATTGCCTGGATAGATTGACCAGCTTGCTCTGATGGGAAAGCTAAGCCAGAGTGATGAGAATTCACTAAGTTCTGAGGCTAGTGTGAGGTTGGCATTAAACGATTCACATCACCAGGTGTGATGCCATTCACCAATTTCCCGCTTCTGGCTGCACCTGCGCAGAAGACGCTGCCAATCTCCCATCCTCTCCATAGCCCGACGATGCCCCTGAGTGTGTGAGAAAGGATTTGAAACTTTCTCCCTCCTATGGGAGCTGCTGCACCTGTCACAGACATTGTGAATGGGCCATAGGAAACACTCGGCCCCACCTCTGTCCACAGGAAGGAACCCATGCAAAGCTGAATTTGCAGCTACATAACATCTATGATTTTTTATTGTTCCCGTGCACTGCTGGCCCCCATGGCTGACAACGGGGCGCAGGAAAGTAAGAATGTTTCTGTTTAATTTTGGAACCAACTGAGAATCAGTCTGGGCGAGATTGTGTGGCCTTCACACTCACTGGGGATCACTCACTCACATGAAATCCTTAAGGCTGCCGGTGTAACAGCCACACAAATTGCACCCAGGAATACACCGGCAGTGAAACATGGTTTCCTCTCACATGGGTTGTATGTGCAAAATGTAACCGTGCCACTTCCCAGATTTCCCTGTGAACGGGGGGGCAGTCACTGACAACAGCACAGCAGGCAGCCGGGGGCTGATGATTCTCTCAGGCAGAGCACAGCAAAGCCACAGGCTGACACATCTTTTCTAGGCCTGTTCAGTTGATCTTTTTACCCCTTCCTAACCGGTAAAGCCAAACACTTTTGGAGTGGAGTAATTTGCCCTGGCTTGGCCGAGATTGGAAATTGCCTCCAGGCACCCAATGAGCAATCCAGATGATGAATGATCACAGCTGTGTGGAAACATGCTGTAAGATGGTATCAGCAGCCCTGGGGTTCAATCATGAGACACGGAACCTTCCACTTTAGGTGACTCGTTTCAGGCAAATCATCTTGGGAGTGCCCAGTTGCATAGAAAGGACCTACGTGAACACAATTTTATGGTGTCTGCCCTTCCCTAGTTGTCTTTTTGGTGACTGGATAATGAGCTAGCCAGGGAGTTGCTTTATGACCTTTGATAAGGGAGGCCACTGATGTGACATGATTTATTAGTGCACCTAAAGTCCTGTTTCAAACATCAGTCTATTGTTCAATGATCAAAAGCATATGGAACCAAAACGGCTTCTTTTCAGGTAAAATATTGAGGAGCATGATAATGCCACTACACAGGCCTCTTTGCAAAGCTGCCAGGTCAAAGAAACATTAGCATCCCTTTGTTCCTAATAAAGGGACTCAGAGTCCAACTGCGAGGGTTATGGGCTGTATGGATAATTCCACAGGAAGAGAAGAAAATGTTGTGTCCCAACCAGCACCATATTCCCCTGTGCCATGGGCTTTGCACAGAAGCCAAGTTTGCTTTTAAGTTGCCTTTATTTAAACGTAAAAGCTTTAGCTTAAATTGCAGCAGGTTTTGTGATATTTAATATACAAAGCTAGGAAAGGTCATTTCTGTCGACAGACGAAGTGAAGTTTAAGCTCAGGATTCTGGATGGCAAGTTTTATATGAAAATTTGGTTTAGAAATAGATCTTTAATCCATAAGGTCACCAAAAAGAACATTTTTCTTTCTCAGAGACTTATCCTTTCTATCTCTCAGAGGAACAGAGGAGATTTCAGAGGAGAGAAGACCAGAAATCATATGTCTTCCCTTGTGTTCGTCACTGCAGTTAAATCCTGCTGTTCTTACCCCACAGTTTATCAGTTATACCCTACTTTTCCCTCCAAAAATTTGTCTATTTTTGCTTAAACTATGTCTACTGGGATTGTCTTGCACTTGCCCTTCAACTTATTAACTATTCCCGGGTACAAGACTTTTAGCTACATTATTTTGAAGCTAAGTTATTCTATCTGACACTGTCTGATAGCCTGACGGAATCTCTCCTGCCTATTCTCATCAGAACTCCCTCTCTCTTAATAAGCTCCTCACCTCATCTCCCCTGCAGTGAAAAATACAAAAATCGAGCTGATTGAGAGATGGAATTTTCATCCTGAGGGAAATTTCAACATTTTGAAATTAGTTTCTGGTCCAAATCAGAACAGAAAGTTATTGACTGAAAGGTGTAGCCAATTGTTTGACCGCACTCATGGTTTGTTCCTAATGTTCAAGAGACCAAATAATTGAATTTAGCCAAATTTGTTTTCTAATGACTAAGCAGTACAATATGAAAAGGAGACAATCATACGCTCCTTCCGGGAAGCAATTCTTATCTCGCAGCATGCTCACCTTACACAGAAGCTGTGCTTCAAAGACATGTTCCCAAACCCACTTCTATTTATGCTGTTGTTGTTTTCAAACCAAAAGCCTCCTATTCATTACTTGAAGTTTAAGTTTAACCCACTTGTTTGTGCCAACTGTGTCCTTGGTACTTCCCCGTATCTCATTCTGAATACTACAGTCCAGGTGTTGATGACCGGTGAGGGCACTCACTAACTGTACCTGGGACAAAGTATTCATGCAGCTTTGCTTTGAAAAGTTTCTTATTTTGTAATGCCATAGCTGACATCAGCTTTGCAAAGTGTTGTGGAGAACTTGATATGGGGGAAGAGATGTGTGGGGAGAGCATTATACATTCAGTTAACATAACTGGGGGGTAGGGATAGCTCAGTGGTTTGAGCATTGGCCTGCTAAAGCCAGGATTATGAGTTCAGTCCTTGAGGGGGCTATTTAGGGAACAGGGGTAAAAATCTATCTGGGTATTAGTCCTGCTTTGAGCAGGGGGTTGGACTAGATGACCTCCTGAGGTCCCTTCTAACCCTGATATTCTATGAACTTCCAAACACACAGCTATAAAATGTATATTATATTAATACCGTGCACATAATACCCACTAATGTGGTGTGTACTACACCTAACATATTTATTGGCTAACAAAGTCAAAATATTGGAAAATGTGTGGAGCAAAAAATTCAGAAAAGTTTTGCAAATGTCAAAATGATTTTTTTAAACAAATTAGATGTTATCAAACGGCATTTTTCACTTGAATTAACTTTTCACAATAAAACATGTTGTTAATGTTGACAGGAAACAATTTTTTTGTTTCAGTTCTCCCAATTGGAAAATCAAAAAACGTCATTGAAATGGATATTTCCTGGTAGAAATGTGGCCATTCCTGTAACCAATGGAAGAGGAAAAGTGCCAGGAGCCTTCACTCCCTACTGCACAGGGACACTTAATCCTTGCAATGCCTGGGGCCGGATCCTCAGCGTGTGAAAATCAGTGCAGCCCCATTGAAGTCAGTGAAGCTGTGCTGAGTTACACACTCCTAGGTGCAGTGAAGTGGCTTGGGACGCACAGAGGCAGCAGAGAGGGCGAAAGAGGCAGGAGTGAGTCCCCATCTGGCACAGGGCTGAGGAAGCACACAACACAAAGTTTATGGGTCACCCTGGGCTGGTCCCGGTTCCTGCACTCCCAGAGGCATAGGATTGAATGAAAACCAAAGGCAACATTTGCACAGATCCCTGCAAAGCAACACTGCCGAGTGCCATTTGAGTCTGGTCTGACAGTCTTCGTTTATCCGCTGTTCGCTCACATAGACAAACCAACCCCACACTCCCTTTGCGGAGTGAAGCTGAGTTGACAGCATGGCCCTGATCCCATATTCTACCTTGTGCCCTGGCTCTCACTCATTCTTCTCAGTGTGGCTGCTGAAGATTGACAGCTGTGCATGTAAATATGAATGTGTCTTGTGC
Source organism: Malaclemys terrapin pileata (assembly GCF_027887155.1). Taxonomy (NCBI): domain Eukaryota; kingdom Metazoa; phylum Chordata; order Testudines; family Emydidae; genus Malaclemys; species Malaclemys terrapin. The sequence goes on along the minus strand of NC_071526.1, from coordinate 18,428,640 downwards.
CTAACCTCTTCCCGCCACCTGGATTGCCGCAGGATCTCACATCTGAGCCTTTGGGACACCTCAGGAAGCTTTGAGGACAGTCACAGACCCTTGATTGTGGCATCCCTGAAGGTCAAATCCTGCTGATCTCACACAGGAAAATCTCCCCCTGAAGGCAATGAGATTCTTTCTGGGGTGGGGCCGAGGCGGGCTAGGAAGCCGCTCGGTCTCCAGTGTGGGAATCCTGCCCCAGGCAGCTCCACTCTGGGGACATGTGTCAGGGTCATGATCTTTTGGTGACTCCTGGTTGAATTCACGGTTCATCTATTGACACTACACAACTGAAATCCACCTACCAACGGCAGCTTATGAGTTTCGCATAAACGATTCTTTTCTAAACCCTAAATGCCAGGGAATGGCACATAGGCTGGCTAACACATTGCTGTATAATTTAGCCCTGTGTTATCTGTGTACCTTGTATTTTGAATAATTGTATAGCGTAAGCTGTAGATTACAGCCCCTGGAACACCGTAAGTGAGTTGTATTGTGCATAAATAGCCTTACATTGTTGGCCTTGCATTTGGCTTGAGCAGCCCTGTGTTCTATCATTTACTTGGCCTCTTTTCTATTATATGTATGTAAATCAAATCTATTTTAAGGCAACACAGTTGAGTGAGATGATGTCCAGGGCTCATTTCATTATATGCATCTGATTTATCTTCATGCCACCCATAAGTCTAATGGTGCCTGAAGCCATAACACCCAGAGAGCCAGAGGTCCCCGCGGGGTCCAGTTGAGCTTCATCCGATGCAGGTCAAGGCGGGGGAGATCTCATCTTTGCCCGCCCCTTGGCCTTGGGGGTTCCTGTGATTTTTGCTAGCTGCTTGCAGCACCAAGGCTGAAACTGTACCTGGGACTTGGTGCTGGATAGGGCTTCCCAGCTCACCCCCTCTCTTCTGGTCAGGCGCCTGGGCTGGCAGCAGGGAGTGGGTGTCGGAGTCTCTGTGACAGCTCTATGCCAAGAGTGACCCAATCACTGGAATTTCTGATCTGAGTTAAAAACTGGAAAGACTGACCCTGTTTCTATAAGTGGGTCGGCTCCATGCAACACGCTGAGTCACTAGCAATGTTACCGTTTCTCGGTGTGCACAGCTGCTCCTTCCGAGCATGGGAAAGCACAACAATTTCATTCTGACCCACAAAGCAACACTCCAGAGAAGAGGGTGTTTGGATCAAGTATGTACATTGGCAACAAGTGCTCAAGACCCTTCTTATCTCCATTTTAATAAAATACAATCTTACAATGGTGTTTCTTTGAAAGTGCTATGGAGAGAGGATGGATATTTCATCCAACCATAACTGAACATTTTATTACATCTTTTACAAAGATCCCTCTCATGTTCTTGTTTGACCTTGTTAAGAATCTAAGCGGGCATTTACACCTTTAATCTTGATCTATAAAATTGGAACTACAGATTGAACTGTACCTCAGGAGAGCTGCTCACCCCAGGCAGGATATACCAGAGCATGATCAGGGATCAAGATAGCCAAAAGTGACGAGTGATTTTGGATACACAACTTAAGAAGCCTTTCTTCTGGAGAGTGGGGGCTCAGCACTTTCTGAAAAATCAGACCCCTTGAAGGCATCTCAGGTTGCTAGTCAGTTTTGGAAACCCTGGCTGAAAGGACATTAGCAAGGACTGAAAAATCACTAAAATTGGAAGCAAATTTTATGTTTTAAAAAATGTGATTGTAGCTCTATGAGATTTCATAGCCCAAGGGGAAAACTGGGGAGGTAAGTCCCAGATTCAAATGAGATAGGGAAGAAACAACATCCTCAGGTCAAAATACTTTGCAGGGGGTGATTATTACCAGGGGCGGCTCTATGTATTTTGCCGCCCCAAGCACGACAGTCAGACAGCCGTTGGCGGCATGCCTGCGGGAAGTCCGCCGGTCCCGCGCCTTTGGCATACCCGCTGCCAAATTGCCGCCAAAACCGCGGGACCGGCAGAACTCCCGTAGGCATGCCGCCGAAGGCAGCCTGACTGCCGCCCTCATGGCGACTGGCAGGCTGCCCCCCGCGGCTTGCCGCCCCAGGCACGCGCTTGATGCGCTGGTGCCTGGAGCCGCCCCTGATTATTACCTCACTTGAGCAACAGCAGTTTTGCAGCCAAAACTATCTGTGTTTTGAAGACAGCCAGCAAAAGGTCCAGGCACCTTTATGTCCCACTTCAGCCCCACAAGGTCTATGCACCACTCAAAAGCCAGGGGTAGGATCCAAATGGAATATAGGCCTTGTGCTGGCCAGAGCGCCCCTCTGTACAGGGAAGAATTTCAGCCTGTAGTGAATGCAGAAAGCAGCATTTGGCAATGGAAATGACATTTCACTGCTCAGTGAATGTGTGGATCCTCGTAAAAATATCCATTTTTAAACATGAATATTTGCGAAGTGGAAATGAGCTATTCCAGATGGTTCCAGCCACATGATGTGTCTGAAAAACGAACTGCCAAGTTCAAGTGAAGAGACCATCAAATATAGCTGTGGGGATCTCAGACCATGTCAGGATAACTCAGGGGGAAATAAATTAGTGCAGGAGCAAGAGAGTTGGTGAGGCTCCAATTTGCTCAGACTTTCTTCAGACACAAAGAGAAACATTCCAAATATCAAATCCATAACCAGGGGATAGATAAGTAAAACAAAGCCCTATTCTGAGTCTCGTTGGCTGCTATTTCTATTGTTTGTGCCTGTTTTAGCAGAGAAACGACAGTAGATAACAAGAAGAGTGTCTATTCATGGGACACAGACCACAGGCACAGTCTTGCTCCTTTTAAAAATATATATAAATAGTTTTAATCTGGTTCCCAATATTAAACTGATCATGTGTGTTTGGAATGATGCACTCCTTCTATGCAGCAGCACTGGAGCGGAAGTGTTAAGGATGTAGTTCATAGAATCATAGAAGATTAGGGTTGGAAGAGACCTCAGGAGGTCATCTAGTTGTAGGAGTCTATTCCCAGTTCAGGAATCAGGAGTGGTCACTGGTAATTTTGGGCCAAATTCAGATCTGTTACACTGATGTAAACCAGGAGTAATCCTGTTCAGCTGATGTAGTTGCTCCAGATTTAAACCACTGTAATAGAGAAGAAAAGATGACTCATTAGCTGAATTTGGGGTTAGGCTCCCCCGGATGTAGCCATAACAGAGCAGCCCATGGTGTAGAGTACCAAGTGAAGAGCATCTGAGTTGACAACGACCTTGCAGTGTTGAGCACCCGCTATCCCAGTGCTCAGAGGAGACTCAGCATCTCACAGGTTCAGCCCATCATCACTAGCACCGAGCCAAGCTCTACCAATTTCAAGTGTGGAATTGGTTCAAATACTCACCCAGGGTTGGATTTTTCAAAGGGGAAGTTGAGCACCTAGCTCCCTTAAACTCCTTTGAAAATCCCAGCTGCAGTGTTCATGCAAAGCCTGTCTGCGCCTTTTAGTCTGCAAAACTGGGTTGGAAAGTGCCTGTGAACAGCCTTCCACAGAAAATTCCTAGCATGTCCTTTGGTGACCTTAGCTCCAAATAGCACAAAAACAGCCTTTTCATGCAGAATTTTGCATTTCTGGTCATGGTTGGAAACTGGAAGTGAAAACCCTCATATCTGAACAGTTCAGAACCCTGGGAAGTTTTGGTTCAAGTTTGGTTCACCTAGAAACAGGTGGCTCTCCTTTCAGCAGGGGGCACTGGAGTTGCTTGCCCAACCTGAGTTGTTAACGAGGGCCTGAGAGTCCAGTCACGTTATCTGACTGCACCAGGTTTAATTAGAGATTAAGTCCAGCTGGGAGGGTCTGGGGAGCGATTATAAAGGCAGGAAGGTGAGAGAAAAAAGGGGGATCAGAAAATTTGGATGAACACAAAAAGAGGAAGAAGGTTTGTTGTATTGTCCCTTAGAGCTGAGGATAATGATGACTTACTTCAGGACCCAGATAGGAAACATGCAGAGATTTTGTTTAGAGTGCTAGCTGGCTATTGTGCTTTAAACCGAAATCTTGTTCAAAGAAATAAACACAAAGATGCAGTATGTGCGCTCTGGAAAGCAGAAGAAACAATTGATCTCCTTCGATGGGTATAAATAAAGCAGTAAATGAAGATATCCCATCTCCTAGAACTGGAAGGGACCTTCAAAGGTCATCGAGTCCAGTCCCTGCCTTCACTAGCAGGACCAAGTACTGATTTTGCCCCAGATCCCTAAGTGGCCCCCTCAAGGATTGAACTCACAACCCTGGGTTTAGCAGGCCAATGCTCAAACCACTGATAAAGAAAGGGGAAAGCTGTCAGAGGAATCTGAATTGCTTAAGTCACATGATGTTATTTAGTAAAACTACTAGGGAAATGGGGCCAAGTTGGCAAGGCATTGTTTCCCTGAGAGAGACAGAGCAGAATGAAGGAATACAAGCCTCTAGGTATTTAGGAATTATTGTTGGTGGTGGCTATCGACTATCCAGTCAAGTCTGGTTCACCATGAAAAAGCCGTGTCATTGTAGCCATGTTGGTCCCAGATATCAGAGAGACAGGGTGGGTGAGGTGATATCTCCACTGCTACAATGCTCAACGCCCCCCAGCACACCTGTCAAGGCCCCACACATGCCTATCACAACACATGGGCACCTCATCCACTGCACTGACTGCCCCGATAACAACTATGGGGTGAAACGAGACAATCGCTGCGCTCTCGACTGCACTCACACAGGAAGATGATGAACGACAAAACCACCCCGGCATGTGTGGGTGAGCGATCACTCATCACAGAGCGATCACTCGATAGCTGACTGATCAGTCCTCATCTCCAAAGGAAACCTGCACAACGCCTTCAAAAGACAAGCCTGGGAGCTTAAGTTCATAACTCTACTAGACAATAAAAATCATGGACTGAACAGAGACACTGGATTTATGGCTTATTACAACAAGCTGGACCCCACTAACCCCCCCTTTTGTCCTATGACTGCAGAGGTGTTAACGGGCCACCCTACCTCGAATCAGGTTTCAGAGGGGTAGCCGTGTTAGTCTGTATCTGCAAAAACAACGAGGAGTCCTTGTGGCACCTTAGAGATTAACAAATTTATTTGGGCATGAAGCTTTCATGGGCTAAAACCCACTTCATTAGATTGTGCCACAAGGACTCCTTGTTTCTACCTCGAATGGCCCCTTAGAATATAACTACTTATGCTGAACAGTCCGTTCCCCTTTGCATTTAGCCATGATACGCAAAGTACCTTTCCCAGACCCGAAGAAGAGCTCGAAAGCTCGTCTCTCTCACCTACAGAAATTGGTCCAAGAAAAGATATTCCCTCCCCCACCTTGTCTCATAAAAAAAGCAAAAAGAGAAGAAAAAGGAAAGAGGGGAATGCTGCCGTCACTCCCTGGGACTGGAAAGATTGTGAGGAAAAAAACGAGGGAGAAAGTTGGCCCTGGGAACCTCTCCTGAGGGGGAGAGTATGTCAAGGGACCAGGAGAGCAATAAAGCAGCTGCTGGGAGTGGAGCAGGCCTAGTGGTAAACCCTGATTTTAAAAAGGCAGGATTTGGACTACTAGGGAAACAGCCCTGAGAGGTGTCCAGTGGAGGAACAGAACAGCAGAGTGGGATGAGAGCTCAGCTGCGGAGGGCAGACATTGGTTTGAGTTTGTATACTTCTAGTTTGGGATTTTTGTTAGGGGATCCAGGGAAGAGCTGTGAGAGCCTTGGTCCCTGAGAAAGGGATAAAGACGGTGGGAAGCCCTGAGAGAAGGGTGTGAGGACACGGGGCCCAGAGATTGAGCTGAAGACCCGTTTGCGAAGGCATGAGACTGTTTTAGGCTGGAGTTTCTGTGACTTAGAAGGGAGGACTAAACCATGACCTGGCTGGAGAGCCAAGTCATGGGAAGAGAGACCACAGCATTGCCGGAGTGACCTTCAGCCAGGGGTGCAAAGTGGGAGAGTCACCACACCAAATCTGGCCACCAAGGTGGTGCTCTCGGGGTGAGTGACCTCCTCCAGAGACCCCTGGTCAGGAAAGCACTCAAACCTGTGCTTCATTTTCCGCATGTGTTTAATTTCCATTAAAGTCAAGGCAGTAGGCAAAAAATTAGGTATATACCAGAGTGCTTCCCTGAATCGGGCCCTGGAGGGATGCTGGATAGTTCTGCACACTTTTGGTCAGGGAGGTCTCTTTAATTGCATCCTGCCAACCTGCCTGGTTTCACTTTCTGTTTCATCGGAAACCTGATTATCCTCCCATGGAGACTGTCTTTTCCTGGAAACCTCAGGTTCTTGGGGAGTGAGGGTGGGAGGGTTACACACGCTCCCACGTGGCATTCAGCAGTGCCCAGCTAATCCAAGCAACCTGGGAAAGCATTAAGACAGACATTTGGAGAGGAAATGTGACACCTGGATATTACACAATGTAATGGGATCAGCCAAGTGGTAAATGCATCGTTTAAATAGGTTTTGTGTTCCCCATTAACTTTTCTGATGCTGATTAGTTCTGACGGAGAAAGAAAGGGTTGGTCAGTAACTTTTTCCCTCCAAAGTTCTCCTGGCTCAATGGTGTTGGGATTAGCTCACTGGATTGAATACAGTCTGTGTAGATAAGTAATTACAGTGACAGTGACCCACAAGGACATACTGTATGGGTCGGGAAATGGAATGGGACATGCCTGTGCAATTTCTATGGACTTCTTGCATTACTAAGTAGGTTTGGGAAGAATTGTATTTTTGTTGGTAAATGTCGATTTCACTGAACACACCCCAAACTGACAAAAAATATTTCCATTGCTGATAACAGAAAATTACAGATAGGCGAAGTACGGCAAATGCTGCTTGAGAATTGATTAGACTTTGATTTGAGGATATTTACTTTGTATATTTTGACATGTTTGACAATTTGTGTTTTAACTATTATAACGCTTTAACTTTTTGAATCTCAGCATCTGTCATTAAATAGTTATTATTGTTTGACCTCCCCCATAATTTTCTGCAACTTTGAAAACTTAAATAAACATAGAAAAAAAAGTTTAAAATCCATAATTTTGCACAATTGTGAATTTTTTTTATAAATAAATGCTTAAAAATAAATATCAGTATTATCTGTCAAAACTATAATGAAATAAAAATTGAATTCTACCAAGCCTACTTTTAGGGGCTGAATGTACAAATCCAGATATTGGGTTTCTTGGCAATTCACTATTCTCCTCTTCTCAACGCACTAATTGCCAGGGGGCACCCATCAATCTCTCATCCCGTCTCTCAGTCAAAGAGGGGGGCATGAAGCAGAGGTGTCCAACACACTAGAGGCTAAAATGCAACAAGTTGGGCCCATGTTTCAGAACAGGTGGGGTGAGAAGATGGGAGCTGATAATAGAGAAGCTCCAGAAAATAGGGGAAGTTCTGCCAATATTTTGTAACTCAGTCATCCCTCACAAATGCAAATAATTGAATGCATCCACTGATAAATCTCCAGCACCAAGACTGCATGCCAGCTGTAGAGAGTCAAGCCATGCACTCAGAATACCCAGCCCCGGAGCAAGAATACTATCTAGTTCATTAAGAAAATATTCCCTTTTTTAATGTTTCCAGAGTCCCAAACGGGCTGGGGGTGGGAAGCACTTCAGAGTCTCAGCCAGGGTTTTAGTCGTGTCAGAATGCCGTTCTCCAGCCATCTCTTGGGGGCGTTCCAGTACTATCCTTTATGAGCGATCATTCTAAAAGTGCATTCCAGAACCTATCATTACAGGACTCGTACGTTGCTCACAACCAGTGTGGGGGCAGTTCCGCCTGACAATATCCTTTCATTTGAGAAACCACAATGTTCGGCTCAGAGTCCTCAATGTGGAAATAACTGAGAGGGGTGAGTCAGAGCTTTTCAACACTGAGGAATTTGCTGAGATGGAGCTGAACCCCATTCTCATCACCTTTAGGACACATTGCAAGAGACAGCTTTTCCCATAGGCCTGCAGCTCGGGGACAGTGGAAGCACATTGCATTTTGAAGGCAAGTTTAGATTAGAAGCATCTTCCATCCTGTTGCCTGCATGACTCACACAAACGCCTAAGCTTTGCTCTTGCTGTTGTTACGTAATACTGATTCCAAGACAGAAAATGTGTCTGTTGGGTACCCTGAGCCCATCTGTTCTCCTTTAAAAAATAACTTATTTTTAAACCTTCCGGAAAGATCATTTGCATAATTAATTTCTTCCTAAAGAGAGTTTTTTCCTCGGTGTGCTCTGTATTTCACACTCTAGGCCTCCTACCCGCCCCCAATTCTGGCTGGTGCTGTTCAGTTCCCCAAACTCAAGATGCTGGAGGTAAAGGGAGAGGGATAATATCCAAACCCTCCGCTTCCTATTCTAATATTTGCAACACGTGTGCATTTGTAAAGGTTTATCTGGAGCTGTTACTCCTGTGTTTCCTTTCAGCCAGACAAGGTTTGTGAAAACAAAGATTCATCTTCATTCACAGTCTCCTATTAGAGTCAAAACTCAGTTTCACTCCCTGTGTTACCTTGCTTTTTACTATACGCTTTGCAATATTTCCCAGAGCCTACACAGTTCCTAAGCTACTGAGTTCAATCTTTTCTACTTCCTCCCTCTCCCCTCTTTATTTTCTTCTAGTGGAAAAGGGAAAAATATTTATAAAGTGAGAGAAAGTGGGGGTGGGGAGGATGGGGAGAGAACTTTTCCCACACTTTTAAAGAAGTTTTTTTAACTGAAACATGTGAAAGTTTTTTTAAGAAGTGAGAAAAAATGCTACTTTCTGGCAGAAAACTGACATTTTTCAACCAAAAAACACCGAAGGGAGACTTTTCTCTTGAAATGATTTGCTGGTAACATTTTAGTTTTCTGACCAACTCTAGGCATATGGTCATTACTGTCTGACTGTAGGTTAGATGGTCTCAGACCAGTTCCTAGTGGGTAGTTTCTCTCTCACAGCTTTCATTAATTGTTACCCTTGTTGAAAATCTTTGCAGAGAAGCCACAATCCTATGACTGATTCCCTTGATAACTCCATGTGGGGCCTGCAGACCGGACCAGATACTTGTTTACACAGACTGTTCTAGGTACTGCTACTCCTTCTGCCATAGTTCTTTTGTGGATACAGAGTCCTGTTTCCAGGGCTGTCCATCTCCAACTGCACCAGATTCATGAAGGGTGAGAACACTTCCAGGTGAGTAAGAGCTAGCTACTAGATCTGTGGCACTCCAATGTTCATCAACATCTAGTGCATAGAGTAACTAAAACCTTGATCCATTGTATTTAATTGTCCTAAAAGATCTTTCATGAGCAGTGGTGAGATTTCACAGATACTGTACCCAGAGGTGAAGTCACCACCCACTGTGCCCAGCATAACAATGAGAACTGTTTCCTCCTTTCTGTTTAGGCAACCTAAGGAGAATATTGCTGTGAATGTAACATTGCACCTGAAGTGACCTTGCCTATCTGCGACCTTGCAAGCCTGAAAACTTCCTAGTCAGTCTAATAAAAGGTATAACCTTGAAAAAGTATACTGGGTTCTAATTCCGTCCCGAAGATAATGATAGATCAGAGGACTAATGAGAGTTTTCATTAGCCAGAAAATAGACCTCCATTAGTCCACTTTTAGTGGGTTTCATAAAAACCACAGATGGAGTCCAGCCGAAGTTTCTGAGTGACTTGGACCTGCTATGCTCTTAAGGTCCAGTGACATCAGATTCAGTCTTAAGTGTCTGTCAGGGAGAAAGTAGTTTCTCAACCATACATGCTCCAGGGACTTGAAAAGTTCAGAAAGATATCAAATAGTCCATCAGTTTTATTTTTATTCCATATATAAAATACCTTCTGGAACAGCTCTGGGCATGGGAAAGAGGGTCAAGAAACACACTATGCATTTTAACCCTTGTTTTTATAGAGAACATTAACTGATGGACACCCTGACTGGTTCGTACTCCCCTCATCGCAACTCCACACATTGGGTCCACTTTTCTGTGCATTTGCAGGGGTGAATTTGACACCAGATGGACAGCCCTGGAGACCTCTGTTTATCCTCAGGAGAGGTGCAGCATGAGCAGCAGCAATGAAAAATCTGCCCCTCACCCTTGCCCCAAACTGTTCTGCCAATCTCTCTCAATCTGGGCTAGGAAGGGGAGTTCCGAATTCATAGACCATTCAATCCTCCACCTCTCTGCTGAGATTGCCATCAGAGGAGTAATTAGTGCCAGCGAAGGGGGGTTTATGATGGGGACACTATCTGTGTAAGCACCCATAATTCACCAGTTGTCAAATTTAGGTGTTGTCCAGTCTGTGCACCCTGCCCTTGTTTTATGCCACTTTCTCATATTGACCCATTCTGTTTATCACCCAAGGTAACACTGCCAAGCTTTCTGTCCTCTGGGAACCGGACTGGGACCAACCACATCATTCCACACAAGACACCACCCAGCCATCAGATTGTGATAGTACCGTGCCTCCCAATCTGCACTGGGCTTATTCAGACAACAAAGGTGTGAAATATATCTGTATATGTGTCAGGAGGGTGGAGAGAGCAGTTCTGGAAAATGTCCTCTCCCAGCAGAGCTGGCAGAAGTCCCACTCGTTTGGACTTTTAAAAAATACAAAAGCAACAGAACACATCTTGGTGTGTCTAGGTTTTCATAAGGTTGCCCATCACTGTGGTCTCTGAGCATCTGTTGGGAACAATCCTGCATTGGGAAGAGACTGTACAAGCTGATCTAACTCTGGTAGGTCCATGGTTAACTGCTATGATTCCCATGAATGAATGAGGATTTCCCTGAAGTGGGAACACGCCTACTGCCCATTATCTTCGGACACTGTACAAGTATCAGATGCTGGCAAAGAGCATTGATTTTTTTTCAAATGTTCCAGTTGAACTACTTATTGGATGTTGCCACTTCAGTAGTTGATTGTTAAGTCAAGAATTATTAAGCCAAGTTTATTGCACTGCTAAATATTCTTCTGAACAGAAATGAGGCAGGTTCCTACACGCCCCACCATTGTTTTCATAGCTGACATCAGATGCCCTCTTATCCTTCCTAGAACGATTCATTCTTTGCCATTCCCCAATGTGAAGAGACAGCAAATGGAGCGCATGATGGCAGCATCATGATTATAAAAAGCATATCTAATATCTCAGGGAAAATAGTGCTTTTTCAAAAATGCAGCGTGGTACCCAGCTGAGAGGGGCAAACATTCAAGGCCCGGGAATGGTCACATTATATATATAAAAACAGCCCCATGGCAGACCCATTTGGTCAATGAGGTCTTTATGCTCTAGACCTGTTAATCCACATTCACCAGCATCAAGTTCACTGTAAATTTTACAGTGAATTTGATGCTAGTGAAAGTGAATTAATAGGTCTAGAGCATAAAGACCTCATTGACCACATGGGTCTGCCATGGGACAGTGTCAGTGAAGGCTTTTCATGGAGGATCGATCCATCAATGGCTATTAGCCAAGATGGCCAGGAATGCAACCCCATGCTCAGGGTGTCCCTAAGCCTCTGCCTGCCAGACGCTGGGACGGGATGACCGGAACGGATCACTCAATAATTGCCCTGTTCACTCCTTCAGAAGGATCTGGCACTGGCCTCCATCAGAAGACAGGATCCTGGTCTGGATGGATCATTGGTCTGACCCAGTGTGGCCGTTCTCACCTGCCGGACCCACTTCTGGGGCATGAACAATCTCTTCCTGAGCTGGAAAATTGTCATAGGCCCTGATCCCACATATGTTCAACTTTATAGACATGAGTGTTACCATTGATGTCAATGCTTGCAGGATTGGGCCCTTAGTTAGCTGACCCTAAGAAGAAATTGTCCCAGCAGCCAGGGACATGTGGGTCTTTCCCTTCCTGCAGTTTTGTGTTTTCTGGAGTCTAACCGCTGTTAGCGTCTCCCAGAGCGTGGGGAAATTCTTGACTCACCTCAGAAGCTCGAGGCTGATTGGGAGTGTAACGAACACGACCACTGAGTTCTTATGCAGCACTTTTCATCCACAGATCTCCAACAGCTTGACAAAGGAGTCCCTGTCACCCTCCCCATGTTGTGGTGGTGAAGTGACTTGCTCAAGGTCACTCAGGAGCCCAGTGGCAGAGCTGGGAGTCCCAGTCCAGTTCTCCAGCCACTAGGCCACATAACCAAATACCACACTGTACGTACTGAGCCTGCAATCAGGCCGGAAGGCAGAAATCATATTGAAGTAAAGTCGAAGAAGCCACTGAGAATGAACAAGGTTATAAAATTAACTTCTCCTTTGGGCTGCACTTGAGAACTCACATTATGCCTGTATCCAGGGGGGAAAACTTTACTATCTATTACAATTCTTGTCCTCATTTTCTTATCATCATTATCTCCTTTTACATAAGATTTCAACAAAACATACCATGCAGCAAAGGACAAATATTATTCAAAGGTAGTGGCTCTGTTGGTGGTTTTCTTTTCATGAAAGGCCATTGGAATTAAGGCAAAACATCTTCCAAGTTGACAGGACATTTCACCTTATAGGATGTCTGTCTCTGGGGTCTGAGTCACGATGTTCTTCAGCTGCTAGAGAGGAGACATTATTGGTATCTCTCTGCAATTGCCTAATCAGCCACTCCTGTGAATGCAGTTTCTGATTTTTCTAATATCCACTGAGGATCCCTCCCCTTGAACTGGAAATCCCTGAGCCTTTCTTTGCAGTATCCTAGGACATTTGTTATTGGCCTTTGATAGCTCCCTCCTTATGGCAGTAACCTCAAAGAGGTAAGGAACATGTCTGCCAAGTGTTGCTGGGGTCCTACCTTGGACTTCAATAGCAACTGCCCCTCTAACCACTGCAGACTCCTTTCAGGGTTTGCTCTCCAGCATCAGGAAGCGAATTGTGCCAACACGGCTTGTTAACTAAAACCCTAATTTCTTTCCTTGGTGTGTGAGGCCTGTTAACATAAATGTTCATCCAGCACCAAAATGCATCTATCGCTACTCCAGCACCTCCCCCTCCCTGCACACCCACACGGGGATTGTCACCGTTTAGGGCTGAATGAATCAGGTCAGTCTTTTTTGTACATTCCCTGTTTGAATTTCAGGCTGAACTACATGTTCCCTGTAATCTGCCACTTGATTATACACTAGAGTCTCCATGCTCCAGGTCATTAAACATTCCCCTGTAGCAGTTGTGAATAGGCCTGGCCAGAAAACAACAATTCCATTTCAGGAAAAATTTTGAGATTTCAAATGTTGTTGTTGTTCTGACGAGGAAGGAAAATGAGACCTTTCGAATTCTTTCATGAAAAAACACCAATGCGAGAGCCCCACCCCAGAAGAGCCAGCCACCAGGCTATAAAACCATTCTCTCGCTTGCTCTCAATCTCTCCTTCTGGAGCGGTTCCACTTGCTGCAAATAATTAACTATTCTTTCACTCACCTGGGATTGTGGCAGAGCCAGGTTCTAGTCCTTGCTCCGAACCAGGAAGAGCTGCTCCAGGGTAAAGCTTTGTACAAGAGCAGGTTGGTTGGTTGTTTTTTACCTTCCTCTGAAGCATCACTCAGAGTCAGCTATTAAGGCAATGTGCTAATGACAAATCCTACATTCCTATGGATTCGGGCTGTTTGTGCAAGTCACTGCAAAACCCCAGCCAACTTCCTACGTAGAGACAGTGTTGATGCAAGGGGCACAGTTCTCTAGCCAGCTTGTTTTGTCCCATAGAGCCTCTCCCAGAAACTTTAGACTAATTCTTCCTGCAGCTGTACAGCTAAAATAACTACATCAGAAGCAAGTTTCCTAGGCAGTGCGGTAGCCCAGAAACAATGACATCCAGTGGAACAAAACCAAAATCCTTTTCTACAGACTCCAGCTAAATTGCCTTAAGGCTCTTAAATAATCAATAAAACAACACAGCAGATGTATGTAGGCTGGAACTGTCATTGCCTTGGGAAAAGCACTGGGGCCTGCCATTTCAGGTAATAGCTATTGGGTTGTGCTGCCGGAATCACAGATTTATTTGTTCCACGTCTGTGCTACGTCTTGGGGGGGGTCTGACCTCCCCGTGCGAATTTGGCAATTCACGTTGCCCCTAATTATGCTGAATGGCAACGTGCCCCAGCACCTGGGCCCATCAAGCGGCCCCCCCTGCAGTAGCTTCAGGTGTGGGGAAGTTCTGCGAGGAAGCAGGCAAACCCCAACGAACGCAAGCAATCAATGCAAAAATGCTAAAACATCAGAAGCCCTCACTGAATGATTTACTATTAAGCCTTTTGTCCTGATTACTCGCTCCCTGGGGGAAAAAATGAACGGTGGCCCTTACCAGTATAAGTGTTTGATTTTCTCTCCAGCCTGAAGGTCCAGGCTGCACACAAGCCCATGCAAATATGTCCATGTCAAACAGGGTCCATGGAGGCTGGACTGCATTTTATCTGCTTCTTTGTTTAAAAAGGCTTTCTCCTTCCGTCGCATCGTCTCTTCTCTTTCCTGGACACGCCAAGCTTTCCTGCTGAGGAGATGTTGTCACAGACATGGCATCCCTCCTTAGAAGACTCAAGAGGTTGATGGGGGCTCTCAGCCTGTATGTCTCAGACCTTTGCTGATTGGCAGCCCCTTATTCGAAGTCAAAGCTTCTTGCGACTCCGTTATACATACTATAAATTAAAAGTTCAAAACCTCTGAGCGATGCCAGTGCTAAGCCTGTATCATTTATTTGTGAGTGTATTTTGAGAGATTAACTGCGAATAATCGACTTTGAGGGGTCAGAGTGCATGGTCAGTGGGGAAGCAAGATTTTCTTTGATGTAGATGGTCATAAAATCTTTGATGACTTGCAGATCCCCCCTCCACTGACTGCCTTTCATAACTCCCCTTCCCTCCCACCTTCCCGGTGGGAACCCTTACTCTCAGGTCACGTGAGGCATAGGACAAGTGTAGTTAGATTTACCATCCCTATGGTAAATGAAATATACACAGAATGAAGGCTCTTGATAGCTCCCATTTTTTTAATACATTAGCATAAAGATGCTCAGACCCAACAAGTGGCTTGACTTCCTCAGCTCAATATGAAGCATGGCATGCTGGGATGCGTAGGCCATGCCGCCATATTAAAGATGACGGCAGCTGCAGCCTGCTCCATTGTGTGCATTTTACTGTGGCTCTTTGCAGCTGAGCAATGTTTGGGTACTTGCCGTTATGTATGTACATGGTTCTCCATCACAGTGTCCTTTTTTGAGCTGTCCCCGAGTACAGGAATGATTTACTCCACTCCTGGAGTACGCAGAGCAAAGACGGATGTTCAGTTTGGCCGTAAGTTACTTCAGGACAGTTCCTTCCTCTCCAGAAGGTATTTTCATGCCATTCTGGCACATGCTGATCTGAAATGTCAGCTACAGGAGATGGTGGGTAACATATACCTGACTCTATTATTAAAACAACAAGGAGTCCGGTGGCACCTTAAAGACTAACAGATTTATTTGGGCATAAGCTTTAGTGGGTAAAAAACCTCACTTCTTCAGATGCATGGAGTGAAAGTTACAGATGCAGGCATTTTATAATGACACATGAAGAGAAGGGAGTACCTCACAAGTGGAGAACAGTGTTGACAGGGCTACCGGACTCCTTGTTGTTTTTGTGGATACAGACTAACACGGCTACCCCCTGATACTTGACTCTATTATCGTAGCTAACCTGGAAATGGCTAGCAAAGAGATCCGTTTACTGTTTCACTGTGACATTTATCCGACCTGCGTGAGAGCTTTCCTCTTGCAGGTTTTAATGTTACCATTAAGCATCTACTTATGGAAGGTTATGAAGAACCTGTGCTAGGTGGGGCCTAGTTGTTAAACTTTCTCGCTCTTTCGTGCTTGTGTGTGTGTGCGCGTGCGCTAGTTAATAGGGTGAATTTTGGATTGATTACCATGCCTCAGGCCCAGATACTGCACATAGCAAGGGCCAAGGGGAGAGAGAGAGAGAGAGAGAGAGAGAGAGAGAGAGAGAGAGACTTTGCAAGGTAATAGATGCTCTAAGCATGCCGATGCTCAGACACTACTGATAGATAGATCTGTTCAACAAGAATTTTCTAAAACTTGCTATTCAGGCTCTGTGTTAGCTGTTAAAAGAAATAATAAAGCCAGGAATTGTAATCCCTCCTCCTCTGAGGTGACAGAGGGTAAACCACATGGATCGTAGTCTACCCAGCCAGCAAGATGTCTGACTGAAGAGTCCAACGCTGACCTCAACTTAGACCATATTTTTTCTTCCCAGGGGTGGCAGGGTAGTTAGCTGTCCTTTCCACAGAAACATTAATTTTGGTACTAGAGCTACCTTTTATTAGGCTAATAAAATAATGGTCCTATAAAGTTTCTGGACTTTAAAGGTCATTTAGTCAAGGGTGAGAGACAATGAAATGTAACAAATACACATTCTGCAGTGCAAGTTTCTAGTTGGAGGTCACTTTAAATGTTTAAAACAGCTGTTACATCCAGGAATGTGCTGTATGTTAAATAAACCAAACCTATTCACAAGGCTTAGATTTGATTTTTGTTTTGCTCAAGTGATAAAAATCTGGAAAGGGGATAAATTCAAATAAAAGTTTTATGACATATTTGAAACAGGTGAATGGTCCATGCTCTACGTGATGTAAAAGATATAGTCTTGCCTACAAGATCCTTTTTATTCCTCTGTCTGTTGAACCTTTTAGTATCCTTGCAATAATCCTTTGTGGAGACTTTTGTGACTTTGAGGGGGGGAAATCCTTTGTTCTGAAGATGGAAAGGAAAGAACTTTTGATGTGAAAATTTAGGAACTTCTTTAACAACCTGGTTTAGAGAACAGTGCTTAATATGATCATGTTTTCAGCCCTGAATCTGCATACGTGACTGCCAATAGCATGAAACATGCCTGTAAGGTAAACATGCTGAGTCAGCAGTAGGACCACTTCAGCCATCGCTGGATCTTACGTGGTGCTCTGGGCTTGTGCTGACCAGCTTCAGAGGTAAGAATTTCACTCTCTGAGAACATACACCAGTGGACTGTGATTTTCAAAGCAACCTAGGGGACTTAGAGACACTCAAATTAATTTCACCAGTAGAGAGAAGATGAGCTGAATCACAGAACAATTTGGGTTTGAAGAAACTGCTCACAGGTCATCTAGTGCAGTGTTTCTCAATGACCGGTCCATGGACCAGTGCCAGTCCTCAAGCTCTCCCTGACACAGTTTAAGAAGACAGCAAGCTTGTTCCTGGTATCAAAAAGATTGAGAAACACTGATTCTAGTTCATCCCTCGAACATTTAATTGAGGCAGCAAAAATGTTTAATATCTTTTTCATAAGTGTTAATTCAGCTATGTTAATTTTTTGAACATGAATAATTTGATGTACCTACTTTTTTCATTGTTTGTGATTGCTGGTAATTATGCAGAATGTCTCTATGTTTGATGTGTGTTGATCTTTTTCATGTGAAATTTTATATATATATAAAATCTGATTATCCAGTCATAGTTTATTTTGCTGGGCACACATTTTGTGCTGGGACTCCTGAATACCATGGAGACTGTGCTGACCAAGTGATTCAATTTTATCAGGGAAATAGAGGAGCTCTCTCTCTGTCTCCTAAACCAGAGTGCCAGTTGTATGGGAGTCAGTCATCATTAGGACCAAATTTTAAAACTGGTGTCAGCATACCCATTGCAAATGGTAAAAAGAAGTTTGGGAGTACAGGATTTGGGATGCACAATTTTTTGCCTATGGCAAATATCCATGAACAAAAATGTCAAGCTCCAGTCGCCGGAATGCCAGGACACAGCTGAGTGTTGGAATGTGTAAAAACCTACGCTCACAATTTTGGTTATGAACATTTAGAATCTAGTCATTAGTCATGTTGGGTGTGTTTGTTTAGGGAGACCTGTAACTGTCCTATGGCTATTTCCAAACTAGTTTGACTGGTGAAAGTGAAAGGTTCTTGGAGGGAGAGAGAGGCAGGCAGGCATGGCAGAAAAAAAATTGTGTTAGGGGATGAAAATTTTTCTGTTAACTTTTTTTCCAACAGAAAACTGGGTTATCAACTGAACAAAACTGTTTGTGGAAAGTCTCTATGTCAAAAATGTTGATGATGTTGGTCCAGTAAAAGGTATTACCTCCTTTACTTTGTCTTTAACAACAACTTTTGTTGGTGGAAGGTACAAGTTTTTGACTACACAGAGTTTTTCTTCCGGTCTGAGCTAAATACAGACTGATAGATTATTAAGCAGACGGGGTAGCATGCTGGAGCCAGTCACCTGAAGTGGGAAATTAGGGGTTAGATTGTTATGCATAAAGGGTTTAAAGTGGGCAATTAAAGGTAGCAGGCAATGTGACCTGTACAAGTTGTTGTACTGAGTCATAAACCCAGGTCCCTGTTAAGTCCGTGGCTTTTTATATCTAGCAGAGTTATGAATGTAAGTTTTTAAGGTGTTGTTCAGGTTTTCTTTGAGGACAAGTATTGAAAGATCAGATATGGAGTGATTGCTTTGTGAAAAGTGTTTGCCTATGGGTGAGATGGTGTTTTATGTCTTTTATAATTGTTCTGTGTGAATTCATTTACGAGCGTAGTGATTGTCTGGTTTCACCCACATAGCTGTTATTGGGTATTTGATGCACTGAATGAGGTTCACCACATGCCGTGATAGGCATATGTAGGACCCTTGAATCTGGAAAGGTGTGCTGTGGGGGGTATTGATAATTGGCAATGGAGATGTGTCTTCAGGTTTTGACATGTTTACAGGTTATTGTTGTTTTTCCCCACTGGAAATCTGAAAAGCTGAAAAATGGAAAGTCTCAGCTAAAAGATAAAACATTTTTGGCAGTTTTCAGTCGAGCATTTTTTGGTGATTTTTGACCCAAAATATTGAGTTTGTAGATGAAAAAAAAGTTCAAATTTTTTTTGGTTTTCGGTTTTTGACAAAAAGTCAACATTGTCTGTAGAAAAAAAGCCAATTTTCCAACCAATTCTAGTCTAGACACTTTGGAGCAAAGAACAAAAGAGACCCAGAACATCCCTGAAGAAGCCAGCGCAGGAAGCGCCAGCCAGTCAAATAGGGCTAGAAATCTAGAATAGTTTTAATCATTATTTTTTCCTTCCATAAGATGTCAAATTAACGCAATTAGAAAAGACCTTGCGAGCTTTTTATTGATAGCTTGATTCCTTCCTCTGGAAAGCAAACGGAGTTTCCTCTTAGATATGTTGGGTTTTGTTTATTTTATTTTCTTAATGGCACTGACAACATGTTGGGTTTCTCTTTTCCCAGTCCTGGAATCCTTTAGAGTTGGAAAATGCAATGTTTTCCTGCCTTCCTCCAATCCTGGGTTACATTTAAACCTCTCTTAGCAGTTACATGATTCAGTTGTATTAATTGTTACATTAAATTACATAGTATTGCTCAGAAAGAATGTTAATTTAATTTTCCTGCAACTGTGTTCAACTTAAATTTGAATCAGAACTGACAGCAGCAATTTAAATCAGGTACTGTGTTATATCAGCTCTAAGAGGACCATGTAAGGTATGAATATTAAACTGCTCAAGACAGTTTGCAACACTAATACTATTTAAATATGAACAAGCCACTGTGCTACAGATTTTAATTATTCATGCTCTCCCAGCAAGCCAGACCATGAGGCAAGAACTGTGCTGAGCTCTTACAGTAGGACATGAAAGACTATTCGAATTTTGTGTAATGCTGATGTTCCAGGAGAGAGACCTGGGCCTTCTAAATAGAAAATAGGTTTAAGAGTTGGCCTGTGAGTGAAACCCCAGAAAACTTATGCTCCTTTTAGCAGACTTAGAGCAAAATTAGATTAGAAACCAGGCTTCCATCTTTATAACTTAAACAGTAATGCATGGTGGGAAAAAGAAGGAAACAAAAGCAATTTGCAGAGTCAGAGCAAACATCTCAAATTGGAAGCAAAACTAGGAGTGTTTTCCAAACCACTATAATGTTACTGAACTTTTCCAAATGAAAGATCCCCTTTCAAGCCTCGCCAAGTATCTGCATGGTTTCTGTTTAGCATTTCCTACAGCTGATCTGCACTCATAAATCACTCGTCCAGGAGATAAAGGCCCTGCTAACTAGTGGAGGCTGGCTAATTTGAAAAATAACAAACTGCTGGTGTGTACGCTAGTCACACTGATGGGCTGGTGGAGCAGCTTAGGAGCCAGGGAGCTGCTTGGTACTCCGGCTACATCTACACTTGGAGCTGGAATCTGATTCCCAGCTCATGCAGACATACTCCAACCAGCTCTCATCAAGGTAGCGCACTACAATTAGTAATGTACCCAGGGTAGCATGGGCAGCAGTGAGTGGCCTGTGGGTGCACAGGCTAGCTGCCCAAGTACAAACCCCACTGGACCCTGCGGGTAACCCTAAACCAGTGGTTCTCAAACTGGGGTCGTTGTTTGTGTAGGGAAAGCCCCTGGTGGGCCCGGCCGGTTTGTTTACCTGCCCCGTCCGCAGGTCTGGCCGATCGCGGCTCGCACTGGCCACGGTTCACTGCTCCGGGCCAATGAGAGCGGCTGGAAGCGGCGTGGACTGAGGGACATACTGGCTGCCGCTTCCAGCCGCTCCCATTGGCCTGCAGCGGCGAACTGCAGCCAGTGGGAGCCGCAATCAGCCGAACCTGCGGACGCCACAGGTAAACAAACCAGCCCGGCCCGCCAGGGGCTTTCCCTACACAAACAGCGACCCCAGTTTGAGAAACTGCCCTAAACCTAACTCTACACTACCTCAATGTCAGCAAGTGTGAGTATGTCTGCGTGAGCTGGGAATCACACCCCCAGCTCCAAGTGTAGATGAAGCCTTACACACACACTCATACACCTTTTTGCTCTCCTGAGAACATTGCATTTAGAGTGCATTGATTTGCTGAAAATATTGATTGCCATTTTTGCTAAGGTGAAGGCAATGGGCGTGCATGGAAACTATGTGTGTGTTTCCATCATCCGACAGACATTCCAGCAGCAGACATGAAGTGCTTTATTCCGAAAGTGATGTATGTCTTTGTTTGTCTCTGAAGAGAGATCTACGTAAATTCATAATGGCCACTGTAATCTCTCTTTGCTATGAGAAGATGGCATTAATAAGGAGTGTCACAAGCTATGAATTTTATTGTGGTGATATTTATTATATGTGATATACAGAGGGAGAGGATAATGCAGGATGTACCATGAATGATGTTTGTTACAAAGAGTAGAGCTAAGTGGAAATAAATTATGTGTGCTGTGTTTAGGAGGTTCCACATTCTGTAGTAGGATAAGAAGCTGTTCAGAACTGTAGGTATAGAAGAGGTAAACCTGAAAAGAGAAAAAGAAAAATAGATAAGCTCTTGTTTACTCACACACTCCTTGGCATAGCTCTGTATTTGGGAGGGAGACTTTCTGTTCTAGAGATGGACAGAACAAGGATAATTGCTACCTGTGGCTGCTGTGGGAACCATAACTTCGCAATTCCAGACTTTTATGAGCATAAAGTTTCAGCCAAATATATGGCATTAATGTAGTTTTTGGCCTGTGGTTACAGGAAATCAGCCAATACATGGTTAATGGGAACACATTAGGAAGTGGTAATTTTCTAAAAATAAGGTTTTGTTTGTTTTTCTTAAAGAAAGAATGAAATTTGTTCCCATTCAAAAGCAAAGCCATTAGGGACAGGAATAACCATTTTCTGCCATTGAGAAATGAAAAATCCCCTACCTCTCGCCACTCACTGCAGCTGGACCATTCAGCTAATTTGTCAAGTCCACTGACGGCCCCGTCATTGTGCCAACCCCACCCCGAACCTTGTCAGCCGGAGGATTGCAATAGATAACTCAGCATCCCTCACACCGAGAAGATTCCTCTCTTCTGTCATTCTGCCAGCAGGTGGGATTTGTCTCTGTGTCACAGGGAGGGAGGAGGGGTTCAGCAGCAGTGAAGAGGGGATCTGGGTTACTCAGGTTCTGCTGGTATCAACAAAAGTCACAGGTCAAGTCCCTGCCTGAGCCTTGAACATGTACCCCAAACACACAGACTCTGCAAGCCACGGTTTAAAGAACTTCCCTAAAGTGCAGCTGTCAGGCCAAAGGCCTCCCATGCATTTTTGTTGTTCACCCTCCCTATCATACCAATACATGGCCCACAGGTCCTTTCAGACCATAGACCTGTAGTGTCCATGGGCAGCAGCTGTGTTGGAGGCTGCAGTCCATTCCATGCAGTATATTCCGTTCATCCCTTGGGACCCTGGGAAATTACCAAGGCAGGCCTTGGCTGAGCAGAGTTTGGGTCATCTTGGCTTTGTAAGAAAGGTAGGGCCTGGGCCCCAGCCCAGTGCTAGAAACCAGGAACACAGAGTTCTACTCCCAGCTCCAACAATGGCTCCAGCAGTGGCCTAGGGCGAGTCATTTAACCTTTCTGCCCCAGCTTTCCTGACCTAGCTTGATGATAGCATGGGGGGATGACCGTGAGGATCACGTTGTGTTTGAAGAGCACCTTGAAGCTATGTGCTAAATATAATTATGATAACCAGCCCATCTTGCTGTAAGTTTAACTTGCTTCTCATAAGCAGCTGGCATACCTTTCAATACAGGGAAGTCAAGAAATAAAAGCATGCATCACTGTGTGATGCACATGTAACTGTACTCCTAATAATTACTAATCACTTCAGGCTTTATTATCTTTTATGTAGGAATCACTCATACAATTAAAGTAGTTCCCTTTCAGCATTCAGGCTGCCGGTAACATTGTTCCTGAGCAGCTGAATTTATAAGTAGTGACACGGAACGTAGGAGATAATAAAGGTCAGAATGTTTCCAGTCTTGGCCTGGATTGTGGACACATGACCACTGGACCTTGTTAATCTGTATTTGCAGGTAGATGTAGCCTCTCCATCTCAGCTTTGTCTCTGACAGCCTTTATAACTCCCCTTCAAGAAAATTAATATTCCAGGTCCATAATTTGGATGAGGCATCCTTCTGATGTTATTTAGCTTTGCCAAAAATTGGTTCGTATAGATGTAGGCAGAACAAAAGTATAGGTGGTCCGTTCCTTTGATTTGTGCTTTGTATTACCCTTTTAAAAATTGATAGCATGTTTTCATATTACTACCAGGCTGTTTTTTAAGTGTTGACTGGGCCGGTCGCTCATTACTTACAGGAATATTATGGGAAAGAAGAGCAGAAATGGACCTCCCGCGCCCAAGAGTTCTGTCTACATATAACCAGAGGCAGAAAAATTAAAAGGAAAAAAACACCTTTGTTTTTTGAAAAGTGTTTGTTCTCCTAGTTCCCTAGCCACTTCAACATGATGAGTGTGATAGGGATAAAATGCATTGTACAGTAGTTTAAAGCTACATGACACCTAAACATGATGTGTTCCTATTTCATTCTGAAGGATGAGGAGTTTTTTTTTTCACAGTAATGGAGGCAGATCAATGAAATATGAGTCCAATGTTTTATTTTGTCATCGCCTTATTTTACAAGACACAAATATTATGTCTACATTTTGTAGTTACAAAGTACATTGGTTTCACCTGGTAGATAGTATGGAACAAAGTCACACCTGGTGTAAGTAAGTGTAACTCCATTTGAATTAATGGAGCTGCGTTTCTTTCAACTTGGTCTGGCTTCAGTTTCATGTCCTCACAGCCTAATTACTTGTTTCTGAAGAAGACTTGGAGAGAAACCCTAGTCCCTTTGAAATCAGTGAGAGTTTTGACTTCAATGGATCAGACATCAGTGTTTCCAATGTCCTTGCCCTTCTCCGTTGATGACAAGCCATTGACATTATTGGCACCATTGTTATTATCATCCTGATAGTTGTGGATGTGAAATTCCTTCCGTTCTATTGATTAGTCTATTTTTGTTTTCTTCCAAACATCTTTTGTAAAGATGCATCAGTGACACACCGTGGAGATTTTGGAGTGGATTCGACTCTATGGCAAAGTGTAGTCTAGAATCTTTTCATACAGTATATTAAAGAAACCAAAACCAAGACAGACACAGGGGGCCAGATTCACTGGGTCGCTCTGGCTGCTTAGCTGCCAGTTAGCAAGGTCTCCCGTCCACAACCGGACCTTCCTCTGAAGCTGCTTATGCATGTTTGAGAGGTGGCATAACATTCTCCATTATTCACTTTGCTGTCTCCAGAGAGGAGCAGGCACAGTTCTGTTGGCTTCACAGGAATTGGACCTTCTGGACTAGATTTGGCCTGGTGACCGTCACTGGAGGACTGATCTACAGACATGGCAGTCAATGGAAAGACTCCCATTCACCTTACTGGGCTGGGTCAGGCTCTCAAAGAGCACTAGAAAGTACTTCTCCCTTCCCCCTTTAAACACAGCCTTAATTCTAAGCAGGAGTCGTCCCATTGACAGGAACTACCCATGTTCTTTAAAGTAAGCTCATGGCTAAGCATTTTGCTGCATCAGGGCCTCTGTTCTTAGGTACGATATGTTGGTAAGAATGCAGTGCCCTAAGAGGACATTTCAAACCCACAAAGACTAAAATTGTCTTGAACTTGTTTCTCCATCATTCCAGACCCACAGGTTCTTCTTCAGTGTGAACAGTGTCCAGCTGTGGTTGCTGGCCTGACTCTGGCTCAGAGGAAGCCCGAGTCAAAGTTAAATGGGACCAATATTGACATTTTCAGCCCTGACAGATTTCAGTGTCTAGCAGCCAAAGCCAATAGTCCCTTCGTCTAGAGAGCCTCATTGCAATGGATTCTGAAAAGAGCATTGGACAAAACAGCATCAAAACAGTCTGGGAAGAATAAATGTTGGTTAAAATCTTCCTCCTGGTTGGTTAAAACCTTTAACCAGTGGACTTCCCCGAGACACTTATCACTGCTTGCTTTGCATGGGTTGTTATGAAAAACCAATGCTGAGGAGGACGCTAGCAAAGCTGCCTTCTCTGATGGAGGCAAGGCACAGAAGTAGCCCCCCTAGCATAGAAGCCAGGGGACTACTACACTATTTAGGGCATGATTTTCATTGGTGCTGAGTACCTAGCACTTGTGATGATTGGCAGCTGGGGATGCTCATCATCTCTGAAAATCAGACCCCCCTAGCGTTCTTGAAAAACAACTCCCTCCCCTCGGCAGCCTTTGGGAGAGATACAGGTTGTGATAACAGTGCGGTAAAAGAAGATCATTTGTAAATGGTGCACCATGGAGATTCCCCTTGGAAGGATAGGCGTAAAGTCCTTTTCCGGTGCTACAGTAGCTGACCGGTTGCAATTCACGCACACAAGGTTCTGCTGTGTTCATTGTTAATACTGTATATGTCCGATATGTGTCATTTGCATCTACAGATAGCGCTTCCTCCTCGCCTGGTCATAGATGGAGGCATAATGCTTCCAGACAGTTTTGGCAGCGTGGGCTTTCAGTCCTAGTGCTTTTGATCTCTGGCAGTACAGGTGGAGTTGGCCTCGGACTGGCGCAGAAACAGTTGAATGGCTTCCATCTCACCGGATCTTCAGACCCCAAACCATACGCTTCACAGATAATTTGTTCAGAGCATGCATTGAGCAACTCCGAGGAGCCTCAACAGGCCAAATAAATCCACACACCTACAGCAATTATTTTATTATTGTTTTCATTTAAATGAAAGCTTTCCAGGGTTAAACTACAGTCAAGGGTATGCATTTTTCCCATAATGCACTGCATCTCTTTTCTCCACAACGGACTGTTGACCATCTTTGTATAATAACCTACATAGGTGTCATTTCAAGTTCCAGCTACTGCTTGTCACTACATGTGGAAACCATGTAGACCAGGGGTCAGCAACCTATCAGAAGTGCTGTGCCGAGTCTTCATTTAGTCACTCTGATTTAAGGTTTCGCGTGCCAGTCATACATTTTAATGTTTTTAGAAGGTCTCTTTCTATAAGTCTGTAATATATAACTAAACTATTGTTGTATGTAAAGTAAATAGGTTTTTAAAATGTTTAAGAAGCTTCATTTAAAACTAAATTAAAATCAGAGCCCCCCGGACCGGTGGCCAGGACCCGGTCTGTGTGAGGCTGATGTATGAGTGTAGCCAGTTTGGCTTTGATACAAGCCAACAGGAATTTTCACCCAAACTCTGACTCCCGTGATTCTTTGTGAGGTCAGATCATTTTGCCTTTCATTCGTATTACGGTAGTGCTGCGAAGCCCCAATCGAGACCAGGCCTGAGGATGGTAAATACACCATAGGAAGCCGGTCCCCGCCCCAAAGAGAGAGAAAGCGAGTATTATAATTGACATTTTACAGATGAAAAGCGGAGGCCCAGACAGATTAAGTGACTTGCCCCAGGGCACAAAGGGAAGCTGTAGCAGAGCTGGAGATGGAATCGAGGCCTCCTGAATTGCTGTCAGGTGACTTAACCACAGAACCAGCCTTCTCTTCCCTGGTTTGATAGAAGCTGGAGCAACCTAACTACAATGAGAGAGATTTGGGTTGGACACAGGGTTGACTCTGCTCTGTCACACCAGCACAGAGACACAAGATGGCTTCCCTGAGAGCCTGTCAAGTTCAGCCACCTGAATCTTCCCATGATTTCCCCCGAGTGAGAGTCATAAACCTCCTTGTTGCTTTGAGTGAGAGAGAGAGAGAGAGAGAGAGAAATGAGGTTATTCCCTGCCTGAAGCTAGCTAGCAAGGAGCTGTAAGTCATCTCTGAGCTCTGCCTCAGCCCCATAGTATTTCTCATGTTGTTATCTCTCTCACTTAGATTATAAACTCCTTAGGGAAGGGCCCTTGTCTTCACACTTGTCTGGTAAAGTGCCATACACACCAATGGTGCAATGAACACAAATCTTGATCATAAAGAAGGCAGTAAAGTTCTGCCACAGTTGGGATCTTCCTCTAGTGACATCCTGTACTTATAGGACTACTAATGCCCATTGCTTAGGGTAGTGCACTAGAAGGGTCTGCTACGGGACCAAAAAGAAATGTCTAGGGGTGTGTGACAATCATAAAGGCTGAAATTCACCCCAGGCAGAAATCCAGCAAAAACCCTCTGCATCATGAGCCAACAGGGGTTTAGTAGAAGTTTGGTGCTGCATAGTCCTTGTAGGGATGAAGTGGGAATTATACGTGGCCTGCATCTCCTGCTGACCCTCCATTCTGGGATGGATTTCATATTGGGCTGGCTGAATCATAGTAATGAATTGTTTATTCAATTAGTTTTGTCTATCAACTGAGAGAAAAATTCATTTGTAAATCTATTTTTCCACTGTCCATCAATAGAGTTGTATGAATCAAAGAACATTTGTCAAATAAATTATTCATGTTGTTTTTTTCTTTCATTTGTAAATAATTCATTCACAAATAACTGTATCCACTACCTGAGCAGTTAGCTCGATAAATTCTGCTCGGCTTTGGGGCGGCTTTTGCTGTTTTGCACAATTTCGTGCCTCCACATTTTTCACTTGCCACAGATGTTTTCCAGAATTGCTCTTGCCATATAGAAAGCATGTGAAAAATGTTGGGTGTTTTGTTGTTGTTGTTGGGGTTTTTTGGGCGGGGGGAGAGGGGTTTGGCCTACTTTCCACTGCAAATTCATTTCACTTGAAAATGGGCCGTTTTTCACTGAAAATATTTCCAGGCATGGCTGTTTTGCTATTTGAAGGCTGGTAACACTCACATAAAAAAAAAAAAGGGGGGGGGAGGGGAGTCACATCTCAGTGAGCTTTGACATGTAGTAGGGCTATTTGCATGTGCCCACACCACTACACTGACGTTGTTTAATCACTGCTTTATTATAACATTTGTTTTGGAGAAAAGAAAGCCCATTCTTTGAGGGTGGCCTCAATAATGTTGTGGCTTTCTGACCCTGATTATAGTTATGGTGACCGCTCCAGGCCCCAGCCAGGGTCAGAGCCCCATTGCGCTGGGTGCTGTACAGACTGATAGCGGCAGCCCTGCCTGAAAGAACTGAAGGGCAGGTCTTCACTACGGGGGGGGGGGGGAGTCGATTTAAGATACGCAAATTCAGCTACGCGAATAGTGTAGCTGAATTCGACCTATCGGAGCCGACTTACCCCACTGTGAGGATGGCGGCAAAATTGACCTCCGCGGCTCCCCGTCGACGGCGCTTACTCCCATCTCCGCTGGTGGAGTAAGAGCATCGATTCGGGGATCGATTGTCGCGTCCCAACGAGACGCGATAATTTGATCCCCGAGAGATCGATTTCTACCCGCTGATTCAGGCGGGTAGTGTAGACCTAGCCTAATACACAGGACAGACAAAGTGGGAAACAAGCTATTCTCAAACATGCAGCACGTTCCCTCGTTGTAGTTATTGTTAGCTGCACTTTATACATACATTGTATTCCTAGTGGGTTCCAAGCACCCGACACTCATTAAATATGCAGCTTGGAGTGATAAAAGACCTTGAGTATTTGAAGTGCACAAGGTTCTTCGTTGTC
Organism: Malaclemys terrapin pileata; assembly: GCF_027887155.1. Classification (NCBI taxonomy): domain Eukaryota; kingdom Metazoa; phylum Chordata; order Testudines; family Emydidae; genus Malaclemys; species Malaclemys terrapin. The sequence goes on along the minus strand of NC_071526.1, from coordinate 18,400,272 downwards.
TGTTCTCCTTTCAGACCCTTCGAACAGCCATCAGAATGACTGCTTTTTGCATGTGCATCTAAACATGCTACAAAGGTTTGCTTTACTTACACCGGTCTGACAACTTTAATAACTCAGTTTAACTGTAACATTAAAGGGCCTTAGGATATTAGATTCAGAAAAACATTCTCCCCTTACTGTTAGCAAAAATGGCTTGAGGCAAAGCCTCCAGAAGACATCTGTGAGAAGCTGCAATTTCCAACAAAACCCTCTGTAGCTCACCAGCAACACTGGGGCCGGGGCTGCCTGGAACTCTCTGTTTGGGACTGTTATGAGGCTAATGTCAACAGCAGCAGCAGTTTGCAAACTGTTTACAGGCAGGGTTGGGCCCAGAGGCAGTTTTTAGGAACTGAATTATTCAGCGATTCTATTAGTGACAAACTTTCAGAAAATGTCAGGAAAGTGATGCTGGGAATGTTAACTGTTCCCAAACCGCAGAACCTCACTGGCATGACCCCCAGGGCCCAGAGCTCACATCAGTGCCCTACCAGCAATCGCTAGTGCTTCTTTAATCGTCTGTGCCCTGTAATCACAGCACCTCCCAGCCTATGCCCAGGAAATGCCATGCCAGCCTCTGGCTCAGGGCTCTAGATCAACCCCTGAGTTAGTCAAAGTTATGCAGGGGCCAGAGCTCAGCTGGTGTAAATCAGCAGAGCTCCATTGAAGTCAATATACACACATGGCACCAAAGTCGATTGGCAACATTGATTTACAGTGGGTGAGGATCTGGCCCACTGAGGGTGAAATCTGATTGGTTTACATGATTCAGAGTGGAGTAGGAGGAGAGACCTGAATCTAATGAGCAAAACGCATGAAAACCAGATGGATGTATTGGCCCAGTTCATTCTCTTAGCTCCTCCTCCCCCACGCCTGAATGCAGGATCTTCTTTCAAATCAGTGGCTCACTTAATCTTAATTACAGAAAATGTCCGGAGAGATTTGCTCAACAAAGGACGGCAGAGTCTGGCCCAGACTAACTGTCGGTGGTGCTCAGTGGGCAGGACTCGTGACTCTGTATATCTGGAGTAGATACTTATGTAGCTCCCATTACTGGATTGTCTCAGCACCTCCCATTTTTAATGTCATTATCCTCACAACACTCCGGTGAAGTAGGGAAGGGCCGTTATTCCTTGGTACAGAACGGCGGCACAAAGAGGCTAAGTGACTTGCCCAAGGTCACACAAAGTCTGAAGCAGAGCAGGGACCTGCACTTTGGTGTCCCAAGGAAGTGCCCAAACCAGAAGACTGTCCTTCCTCTCAGGTTTCCTCGGCTCCCTGGCCATGAGATCATGCTCTGAATATGGGGCTTCTTAACGCCCTAGCGTCTCCTTTGCAGTTCCTTGGCGGGATCCCTTCCCCTTAGAGAGTCTGGGTCACAGCTCAGGTTCTCACCTGACCCCCCCCACCCGACTCTCACATCTTCACCCATTTGAAACAAACACAGAAATTAAAAAAACCCAAACCAATCTGATTGTCACTTGACTGGGGCCACTAGAAAAGTGCACAGTCTGCACTGAACAGTTGTCAGATGGCCAGGACTAATTCCCATCAGTGGCTTAGGGAGCTGGGGGCTGTGATTCCCACCTTGCATAGACGTACCCGCACTAGCTGGGCGCAAGCTCGCACCTAAAACAGACGCGTCGCCATGGCTGCTCAGGTTAGCTGCCCTGAGTACTATCCTGCCCGACTCCTTGGGCACATCTGTGGGTAGCTGGCCTGAGCCATTGCCCCTGCTGCTGTAGACACACTGCTAATTTAAGGGCTCGGCCAAGCACAGCTGGAGTGGGCATGTCTACATGGGCAGGGAATCACATCTCCCAGCTCAAATGCAGACAGACTATGGACCACTTCACCTCCAAGAATATATTTCTAATGGCCTGAGCCACTCAGACCTTCACAATATGAGCAACATTTCATTTTCTCCTCTGTCCAAGGGGATCTCTGCTACACGGCTGGTGCCCTCTAACATGACAGCTTGCGAGTCCCACCGTTTGTAAAGGATCTACTTCCAAAGAAATCCATGAAGGTTAAACCGAGTGTCGCTATGCAGCGATATGCAAAGCTTCCCATGTGGCGGTTTGTAAGTAACGCTTTAGTCTAATAGATTATGGAGAGGTTGGTGAGGACAGACTAATGAAGTCATTTACAACGATCACTTGACAGACACTGAAATGTCTCAGTAATATAGACTGAACGTCTCCTGACCCAAGACCTTTCTTCTTGTCACTAAAAGAAGAAAGGAAAAAAATGTATATAACAGTTGAATAAATATCTCAAGATGGCAATAAATTAAGCCGTTCATTACTTAAGTGGCTGCTTGAATCTCCCTAAATGTTCATACTTAAACAAATAAATGGCCATGAAAGCCTCTGACATTACACAGATATCTGGAGCAGGTCCTCATCCAGTGTAAATAAGCATAGCTTGATTAACCTCAGTGAAGCCACACCAGTTCACACGCAGGGCATACATGGATGGATTATTTGTATCACGACTCCATTATGCTGGGTGCTATACACGTACCTCGTGAGAGACAGTCCCTGCCCCAAAGAGTTTATAATCGGCATCATCAAAACAGATTTATTATCCCCAGTTTACAGATGGGGGGACTGAGACACAGAGAGATTCAGGCTCAAAGCCGAAGAGGGAGTCTGTGCCAGAGGCAGGAATTAGATCCCAGTTTCCCAAATCCCAGTCAGGTGCTTTAACCACATGGAGACTCTTCCTTTTGTGCATATAGCCACAGCTACAATTATCCCTAGATAAAAATCTCATGTGTCTGTGTGGGCAGAAGAATCCTGGACAAAAGTTTCCATTCCTCTGTGAATTTTAGACTGCATGGACGGAGCAAGCTTGGGTGTTGGCTTTTCAATGAAGAGCCAGATGAATATTATATACTAAATGGGAGCATTTTACAAAATGGCTTTTTCCCGCCTCCTCCTGGGGAATTATTGACAAATACTGTATGGCCTCTATTGTTCTGCGTCAGTGCAGTGAGTGGTAGTGAATTAGACTCCTGGATTCTCTCTCTGACAACCAAGCCGGGTGCGCCGAGTGGTGCAATATGCAGGCAGAAAACAATGTTGACCTGAGATCTAATTCTACAAAGCACAGGGACATTTTGTCAGCTGAGCTATGCCCCTATCCTCCGGCAGACAAGGCATCCGTTTGCAGAGCCATAGCACCGCAATGAAAGGAAACAACAAATACACAATACATTAGAGAGGCTGCCGTTGGCTGAACTCATCAGTGCAAGTCCCTATGCTGGCAGAACGGCCTGCTTCATTTTACGGCAGGAATTATGTTAATGTGGCAGCAATTTTTTGCTATTAGCTTCATTCTGTAAATGTCATTTCAACTGCCCATCATCCTTATTGGGATTTCTGAGACTCCACCAGAGCTGACCTGCAGTATAGAGTGCTCACCTTGTAATGCTGTTTATCATTCTATACCTACTTCTATGTGGCTCGATAAAGGTTTGGGGCTACAAGAGGCCAAGGGTTAAGAAGAAACTTCCGTGCGACAAGGCCATCCCACAACTGCCTTCCATGGGCTTTCTTGCACCTTCCTGGAAAGCAGTTGCCTTTAGCCACTGTCAGAAACCAGAGCTTGTGCTAGATGGATCCCTGGTTTGACCACCCTGGGAGTAACCATATTCTGAGGCATCTGATGCTCATCCAAACTTCGGTGTTCCCTAATCTTCTCTCTCTGTTCCTCTCCAGTATTCCCCTCTAGTCAGCTCCCATGTAACATTCCAAGAGACCCCGACAGCGGGTCTTAGGGAGTGAAAGGGTATGGATGGATGCCTACTGGAAGGAGCAGGAGAAGGGTGTTAATCACATGCCGTTGCCTATTTTCTACCTTGTCTAATTAACTGGGCATAGGAACCTCCCTGCCATCTGGATGCAAAGGAAAAGGAACCTTTCCTAACACTTGCACCTACTCCTGGATCCCAGCCCAGGATGGAATGAAATTGATGCAAGGTAGAAAGAACAGACCAAAGGGGCTGTAACACCTGATTCGTCTCTTAGAGGGTTTACCTGCTTCCCATTTTCAGTCAATTTGGCCAGGTGCATGTGCTGGGCTGGGCTACTCCCCTCCCTTAATCACAGGGGACATCTTTCCTTTTGCACGTATTTTTCCACTCTGAAAAGTGGGCTATTGTTCTGGCCCATTGCAGGTACCTTATAACACACTCCTCCCCATCCCCCGAATCATGTCCAGTCAGCATGGGTGCCATGTGGCATCCTAGCACATTTCTAGTGAAGCCAAAATCTCAGATCTAGGCCATTGGTTTCTCTTTCTTTTAACACCTCAACACAGGCTGCACTTCACCTGCTCCTAAAAAGCTGCATCTGCCAATGTCTCATACAGAGGAGGGAGTTGTTAGTTGCACCAGTAACAGAGGCAGCCTTCTCATTCGGGCTGCTGGGGTCACTCCATACCTCCAGGCAATGGAACGTGAGCATATGGGCCTACATGCTGGGTCTTCCAGGACCAACACGAGAAGGAACAATTGAAATTCCCAGAAGCTGGTGACTTCTGCTAGTTGGTGTCAGTTGATGCCATTAGTTGCCCTACAGCAATGGAGTTAGATGATGCAAAAGAACCAGATGGGCTAGCCTGTGCGTTTTATACCGCACGTTTCATTCTCTGTGTCTCCCAAAGTGCTTCGCATAGCAATGAGTCCGATCTCTGGATGGGAAAAACTATGGAGGTAAACGGCGAAGCTGTTTTGTGCTCAGCAATATACACAGCCTTGCACGTTAGCAAACTGCCTTACTGGGAGAGACACCCGCTTTCCTCACCCTTTTCTGAAGAGTGCTGTGAGATTCTTAATTACCTGGAGAGTCCGACAGGTCAGTCAGAAGGGACCTCAATTTGAAATCTCAACCTAAGGCCTGCATTGACTTGGCACTGATCCCAGCTGGGGATGCTGAAAGCCAAAATTATAGTATTATGGTATTTAGGGTGACCGGACAGCAAGTGTGAAAAATCAGGACACGGGGTGGGGGGGGGTAATAGGAGCCTATATAAGAAAAAGACCCAAAAATCGGGAGTGTCCCTATAAAATTGGGACATCTGGTCACCCTAATGGTATCGTCAAGTGGCTCCAGCCATAATCAGTGCCCATTGCGCTAGGCGCTGCATAGACACATAGTGAGAGACAGGCCCTGACTCAAAGACCTTTCAATCTAAATAGCCAGACCAGGGAAGGGTCATTATCTCCTTTTTACAGTGGGACATTGATTGATTTGCCCATTGTCACACAGGAAGTCTGTGAAGGAGCTGGAAATAGACCCCAGCCCTTTTCTATCTCAGTGCCGTGTCTTCCCCACCATGCTTCCCTCTCAACTCAAGCCTTGTTGCCCTCTGACAAAGAGAGGCCTCTCGAATCCTGCAGCATGCACTGTGTTCTGCACTTCTGCTGCACTCTGCATCCCGTTGTATTAGCAGAGAGGACTGGGAGGAAGGTCTCATGCTGGGAAAGAAGGACCACCAGGAAATGGGGAGGAGAAATTCTGCTGCTGTTTTAGTTTATTATATTGCCCCTGACCACCAGTCAGGGGCAGATTCCAAACAGATGGACAGACGGGATAGATAGACCCAATACTTGCCTTTCCAGAGGGCGGACATTTTGTACGATTCGGATCTATTTTACAGGTAACCGAAGAAATGTATTGAACCTTTTTATCAATGATGTGGAAAAAGAGATAAAATCATCCCTGATAAAGTTTGCGGATGACACAAAGACTGGGGGGAGTAGTAAACAATGAAGAGAACAGGTCACGGATAAAGAACAGCCTGTATCATTTGGTAAGCAGGGTGCAGGAAAACAATATGAGTTTCAGTACAGCCAAATGTAAGCTTATGCATCTAGGAACAAAGCATGTAGGCTGGGATGGGGGACCCTTAATCCTGGACAGCAGTGTCTCTGAAAAAGACTTGGGGGTCGTGGTGCATAATCAGCAGAACACGAGCTCCCCATGGAGCAGGAGTTAATTCAGGGAAGGTCTCTGGCCTGGACTATGCCGAAGGGCAGAGGAGATGATCCCCGTGGACCCTGTTGGCCTTAAAATCTATAAATCTATGAAAAATCTGTGTTGCGCAATATAGAGAAGCCTTGGTAGTGAGAAGTTGCTCCGGGCCCTCTCTCTGCACAATGTCTGGGACTGGAGTGCAGCTCACGGGCGGGTGGTCTGAGGCATTGCAAAGCTCGCACTTGCGTTCTCCTGCTTGTGCTGCTCTCAGGGGCGAGTCCTTTCAGAAAACAGAGTGACATTTAATACTGTGTTATGTTAGTGGCTCATGTGTGCAGCCAACTTGTGGAAGTGCATGATTTACCAAGTGGCTTATTAGATTTTCCAGAAACTGCTGCCAAAATAGATGTTGCGAATTATCTGCAGACATAGCTGACACATGAAATAAACATCGGCAAAAGGGCCTATCGAGAAAAAAAATCCTCATCTCCTTGAAAGAATTCAGTCGTGAGAATTTCCAACAAGAGCAATGAATCCAGGGAGGGGCTGCAGAGGAGCAGAACGAAGGCTGGCAGAAGCACTTTAAGAGCAGGCTGTAATTCATAGGTGCTCCCACAAACTTTGCCTCTGCGCAGCAATCACACCTGGTGAGAATCAGCAGAGGAATCTTATGGCAAACAAAGGGTGTCTTTGCTATTATGCTGTTGAATGAAAAACGGCTTCATCTTTCCACTCACCCCACTTGACCCGGAAGCCCTCTAGTTTAGGATTCAAAGGCACTTCCCAAAATAAGTGGGACATGGTCCTGACCTTCTGCACAGAGAAGAATTTCACCCCATAACCTCCCAGCTTACCAACCCACATCCCTTAATTCACCTTAGCGCCCACAATTATGGGCTCTGAAGCATTAAGCCCAAGAGTGAAGGATTTATACCCCCACCCCACCCCCACAGAACATACTGGACCGGATCGTGCTTTGCAGACCCAATTCTGCCTCGGGAGTGGCACATAGCTTCCTCAGCGGGTGTCTGCCCTCTGCTTTGTCATGCAGATGCATAGTCTGCTCCTTCCATGTGTCCCTCATGGCCGAATATCACCCCAAATGTGGCTCGGCCACTTTCCCCACCTTGTCTCCTTGATGCTGACCCATGGGAGGGCCATTTTGGTGGGCTGAAAGATGCATCCTTCCTTCCCTAGTCCTTGGAGGAGCTGCGACTCTCTGTTGCCCCACTCCTGCCTGGGTCTCTCTGGCATACCCTAGGCCTATATAGATATAGATCCACTGAAGAAAGTCCCTGGGTGTCAGAGCTGGGAGAGTAAGAAGAGGTAAAGAAACTGCTTGTCTCACTGTAATGGGCATTAGCCGTTTCTTGCTTATGTAAAGGTGTTCAAATTCCTCCTCCCTAAAATTATTGCCTGGCTCTTCTCATCTTGCTGAAGGTGTCTTATCCTGTCTTCCTCTGCTCCTTGCAATGTCTCTCCTCTGGAATACACCAGCTGAACATTTTTGCCTTAGGTCTTTAATAAGAGGAATTTTGCCATAGCTTATTATTGCTAAAATTAAATGTCACCTTGGGTTTTCCTCGCTCGCTTTAGCACACTCTGCTGCTGTCTTCCACAGCTATAAAAGGGAACTTTATGACTCTCTGCTCTCCTTTTCTTAACTATTGCATGCAAAGGGGAAATACTCTTTATTTTATTTTTTTAAGCTGAGCAGGAATGGAGATGTTGCTGCATGCTCGGTGCACAGGGACCCTCTGGGAAAACTGCACACGCCTTTATGATTGATCCAGACTAGGTCTCTGAAATTCTAAAAAAAGGGGGGAAAATACAGATGCCTTATTGATTTGCAAGCCTCTGGGATTTTTCTCCACTTGTTCATAAATGAAGATACTATTAACCTACAAAGCATTTCAAGCTGTCCTGCTTTTACTGCCTAAATCCTAAAACCAAGAAGTGTTTATTCATGGAAATAAGGCAATAGTGGGTAGTTTCTAACTTTGAAAGAAGTTGGTTGGTGGGAGAGAGAGTAAATTCATAGATACCCTGATGTCTAGGATAATGGACAGCATGTGGGCAAGTATCCCAGAGTCTAAAAGCTTCATCCAAACTTATTTAAACTCTTCTCACCAGAAATCCAATGAGAATAGGGCTCGCCCATGAGAGATTTCCTGGATTAGCCTGGTTGAAAATAATTTCCATTGGGCTGGCCTTCCTCTGCAGTGGAGCGCCACTCAAATCCATGAGCCCTGCTGAAGTCAAAGGGTCCCCCCGAGTTGGCCGGTGGTTCAGGACATTGCCATTTTGACTTGGAAAAATGCAGAGAATGAAAATAAATAAACGAACACCGAAGTTACTTGCCATTTTCAACCCCCTCAAGAGCTCTGGGTCTGGACGGCATGATGTGGGCTTCCCCTGCTCAGGACCACCTGGATTCACGTCCTACATTACAGCCAGTTTGTCTAACTCCCTTCGGCAACAAAGCCAGCCCCCGTCCTCCATCCCCAGTGCAGAGCCTCGCCACGGCAACCCCTTTGTCAGGTGGAGAAGATTACTGCTTAGTGCCACAGGCTTTCTCTTCTCTCTCATAAGTGTAGGCATGAGGCCTACGCGGCCATGCCAGCTCCTGATAGCCCAGGGAACGAGACACACACATGGGGGGAAATTCCATGGCCGGTGTTGCACAGGAGGTCAGACTAGATAATCTCTGAGTCCACGACTGGGAGGCTAACTTGGGTTTCTGAGTGACACTGCAGACTGGGTCTGCCTTGTATTATTTCACAAGATTCCCTCTTGCTGGAAGGCGCAATGGTATGTATGTATTACAACCTGTGTTCTTTCCTTTTTGCTGATAGCTGTTCACTCTCTTTGCTTTGGGCCGTGTGAGTTTTGGTGCTGCGCTTATGGGTTATTTACAGGTTTTTGGAAAATCCGAACTCAGATCTCTTTTGATGTTTCATTTTATGGAGGATTCTTCAAGCCTCATTCCCTCCCTGAGAGAATGTGGCTCCTTTCCCCCAAAACAAATGATTTGGATTCTTTTGAAGATGCCTTGCCAGCATCAAGATCAAGCTGGGTTCATTTTTAATGGCATATTTATGTTCCCTGTTACACAGCTGCATATGGAGTGTTTTGATACTTCAAGAAGACCTGACTTACTAAGTCAAAATAAGCCACTGGAAATTAAATCAAAACTACCCTGACTAAAGCAGTTATTTTATGTTTTCATTAATATGTTCTGTAGGATTAGATCTGGATTGACTTCCCAATTAGCTACCAATGTCTTCAGTTGGAGCCAAGTTACTGTACAAGCCACTATACTTTTTAATTAACCAGAAGCGTTGTTTCATCAGCTGTTGTAGCTGCTAAGTGGTTTTCTTTACAAAAGCTATTGAGTGTTTGCATGAAGCTAAGGGGCATGGAGGCAAAGGCATATCAGAGTGTTATCATGGATCGTGAAAAGAGTTCACCCTGGTCCTAGATTTACATTACAATAGTGCACAGAATTACCTGCTAATTTCTCACGAAGGCAACGGCTACCCTTGGAGCTGGGGGTAGGATTCCCGGCTCACCTAGGCATACCCTTCCTAGCTCTCTAAAAGTAGCAGCGTCGCTGTGGTGGCATGGGCAGTGGCAAAGAGCGGCCTGGGTGAGCTGCCCACAGGGTCCAGGCAGGTATGTACTCGGGGAGGCAGCCCATGCCACCACTTGTTGCTGCACGCTCTACCCCAGCTCACTACCGTGGTCAGCACTCTCTCTCGATGAGTGCTTGTGCGAGGATGTGAGTGTGAGCTGGGAATCACACCCTCAGCTCCGAGCGTAGCTGTAGCTTTACAGGCAATTCCCCCGCAGATCACTTAATGGCACAAGGCCTAGGCACCATGAAACTCCCACTTACCCGGTACTTGGAGCCTGGAAGTGGTGCCCAGCCCTTGTGCTGGCTCCCTGTGCAGGGGGGAATTTGATCCTGGAGGTTTCTGGGGTTTGCCGCTGTCTAATAGGAAAACAAACACTCCTTGCTAGGATTTACCCTGCATTCTGAGTCGATAAGATTTACACCATAAGGTGCTGGGGTTCTCATACAAACACGCGTGTCTCATCTTACGCCACTGGGGGCCAGCTCTGTCTGCAAGGAGAGCAGACGAATCTGGACTGGAACCCGAGAGAGCTGGGTTCAATTCCTGACTCCACTACAGACTCCTGATAAATCTCCTGGGATTAAGGATGGCCCCAGCATTAGGGCACCAGTTGGGGACTTGAGAGACCTGAGTTGAATGCCCTGTTCTGTGCAGGCTCCCTCTCACCTAATCTCCGTCTCTCTCAGCTCCCCTGCTGTAAAATAAGGCTAATATCTCCTTTCCCCATACTGCCTGCCTTGCCTATTTGGACTCTAAACCCTTCGGGGCAGGGACTGTCTCTTTACAGTGTGTCTGCAAAGCATGTAGCACATTGGCGTCTCTGGGCGCTCTTGTAACTTGTAGTAATTATAATAATAAAGAGGAACGGGGAACTAGAGCCAGTCAGATGCTAGTAGATGACCACGTTATTCAGCAAATAGACGTTTTGCACTGAATAATTTAGTTAATGAATATTTCAGCAGCTCTCTTCTTTACAGATAGAACCTTATTTAAGGAGGGGTGGCTAACATTTTGCTGGAGTGCGGTATTGGAGAATGCAGCACATAATTTCATTCCCCTATTACCTTCTCGTTCATCGAGAACACAGTTTCACCTCCAAGCAGGGAATGGAATGTGTGTGCACATGCATTAATAGGTAAAGGATGGCTTAAGGACCGACCCTGTAGATTATTCTAATAAAGGTTCTGAGCCTGGTTAACCCGGGAGAGATATATGACAGATAGGAGAAGTCTGCACAAAAGCACAGAATTGCACCGCCAAGCTTTTTTAAAGACCTCTTTCTAGATAAATGTTCTTGAATGCAGCAGATCTTTTTAAAAGGACGTTAGCCAAATTGAAAGGAAACAGAGCGACAGGTCTGGAGAGAGATGTCCTTCATTTATCAGCGGGACAGCTACAGCACTGGGCAGCAGCTGTGTAGGATTCCCCAATTAATGTGCCTTCACACTGCCCTGAGGGGGATGAGAAAGGAGCTCAGATTCCTTGGCAAATTTAATCTTTAGCTGCTCTGCTAAAACTCCTAGTAAGGTGCCATGGATAGTTATGTGGACGGCTGTCTACTAAGAACGGAACAAAGGCCCCCATCTCATGTCACATAGGATCACCAAATAGTCAGATAGTTATCACTTTGGGTGACTCCACCTGCGATTTTAAGGTGGAAATATCTGCATAGCCATCACATCTCCCCAAAGCTAAGCCAGTTTTCCTTATGCTACTCCCCGCCTTTCCTGAAATGCATATGAATTAGTTCTCTGGGGGCTTTGCACAATTTTTATTTTGCTAAACAGGATTTTCTTTTCCAGCAACTGTATTTTGATGTACGTCTTGTAAACAGGGGACTGGTTTGTTCGAATGCTAAACCCAAAAGCCCTTCCACAGAAGTGATCAAAAGTCTACAGTAAGCTTAATAAACAAGATTGCCTGACAATTCGATTAGGGAAGTCTGAGTGGATTCGTGGGGAGGGGGGAATAGATCTAAGGGCTTTATTAATTGCCTGGCAGTACATGGAAGGAGAGATGCAAAGTAGTTAGGGAAGGAAAAAATAATCAAACTTCTCTTCTATTCATCTGGATGCCCTGTGTGTCAAATGTTCATTGGAAAGCTCTACAAATGCAATACAGCCCAGAATCTGCAGTACAAATGCTAAGTGCCAAGGCAAATGGAAAATTTAGACCTCTAGAAGAATTGTTCAATATTTAAAGTCTTTTCCTTGCAATCAGGTGTACGCATTTTGATTCCTTTTCAATTTGCACACCCTTTCTCAAATGACTACTAGGGGATAATTACAGTGCTTTTCACAAATGAAGTATGGAGGATACAAGAAAAGAAACCAAGCTGCCAATATCACTGCAACAATACACAGATATTGTCTCACTTTGACACAAAAAGCATTGATCTTCCCTTCTCTGTGCCTGAGCATATGGAAGAAAAGTAATGGAGGGGGACAAGACTGTACAAAAATAACCTGCTTGTTCTAGGGAAAGGCTGGGTTTTCAGATGCAAAGACAAACAGCCGGGAGAAGTTTTTGAGTCTAAACTTGGTTGCTCCTGAAAGTTACTGTTTGCTTATTTTTAACTTTGAATGTACTGTACAAGTAATTTGATTTTATTTAGGGAAAAAGAAACAACTGCTGCACATTATCACTTGCTACCCTGATCTCTAATGTTGGACCCACTCATCATTCATATTAACTAGTCTCATCCCGTCTCAAGCCCTTGCAGTAAATGATGTTGTCCATCAGCATGATGGATGGACCTAAACTACGCTTGGTCAGTGGAAACTGATGAGATTACAGCCCTGCTCCACAACCAAGTTACTGCCACAATTGTATCTATTGGAGATTAGCCACATTAGTCAAGTTTGTTGTCACAGACCAGGCCTTGCCTTTTCCTTGCTGTTCCTGTCCTGATCCACCATCACCAGTCATGCCAGACTGAATGGTGGTCCCTGATGTTGATCAGTTCATCAAATTTATTTCACTTTAACCTGTGCAGTGAGTTTTATCTTGGAATAAAGTCTCTGCTCAAAAGGGGAGTCTAATACATTAATCCCTCCACCACTTAGCCCCTGGGTATCCTTTATTTTAATGGCAATTGGAACAGTTAAGAAGAGAAAAGGAAACAGATCCCTTTTCCTCTTAATTATTCCTAGCAGGGACAGGTCACAAAAGGGTATGGAATATGTCCCCAATAAGTAAGGCCCTTAGGTCCTTCGTTTGAATGTATCTGCATTATCAGAAAAATAAACAATGCTGCCTTTGGTGAATTTTGCCATTGGTTTCAATGGAACCAAGATTTGTCTCTTTAGATTCAGTGTCCATTATGCTATAATTCATAGAGAATAAAATACTGAGTTAATTCCTCTCTATGGTATTTATCTGGCCCCCACTGCCAGAGTGCCTGAGCACCTCACAAACTGCTGTCATGTGTTTACCCTAGTCTAAAGATACTGACACAAGCTTGTGTCCCCTCCCAAAAAACAGAATAAAAAGGGTCCAAGTTAAAGTGTAGCTGCTCTGCAATTTAAACTCACCAGTCCCGCGTGGAGGCGTAAGGTGTGGGAATGACCAGCCTGGGTCTTTAAAAAATAGGTTTGTAACACACTGGCCAAGCATATCATGCACCCTGCTATTGGCTGGTCCTCATAGAAAGATCAGAGCCTACTATTGCTTCTAGCTGAGGGAGTTACTCCTTTAGATCAAATGGTCAAGGCCAGCACTTCAGAGCTAGAGAATCAGAATTCTGTCTCCACTGATGAGCTGGCTGGGGTTGTTATATATATATTGCCATTTAAGACCCTTCAACATCCTCAGAGTGGAAAATTCACCCAGCCTGGACAGAGGGGGCTGAGTGTGATGGGGTTGCACTCCGAGCCCCTGCGTTCTTTCCTTGCCTTCCGGCGGCAGAGCTAAGCGCTGCCAGGAGAGGAGCATGGCAGGGAGCAGGGAGCTCAGTGCCCCATGCCAGGGACAGCAACCAGCACGTGCAGCACTCAGCAGCTTCCCAGCTTGCTCTCGCCATCTTTGTAGTTTTTCTCTTCCTCTATTTCAAGAGCCACCTCAGCTGCCGCTGGAGGGAGATGGGGGCATGAGGGCCCCATCCCAGCATCCCCCAGCTGTCTCTGCGATTGTTGAGGAGGGAGAGGAACAAAACTAAAAGCTTGGCTGTGGAATCTCCCTTCCCGATTGCTCTCTGACTGGCACCTGTTTGTGGATCAATAGAGGTCACTCAGGTACCTTCACCAGCACGGAAACTCACCAGATACACCTCTACCCCGATATAACGCGACCCGATAGAACACGAATTTGGATATAACGTGGTAAAGCAGCACTCCGGGGGGGGCGGGGCTGCGCACTCCGGCGGATCAAAGCAAGTTCGATATAACACGGTTTCACCTATAACGCGGTAAGATTTTTTGGCTCCCGAGGACAGCGTTCTATCGGGGTAGAGGTGTATCAAGCAAAAAGTGCCAAGGCAAATGCTGTCTGAGGCCTGGAGCCACATGCCTCATCGTGTATGTTATAAACACAACAGCACTGGGCTGCTCTTACGCTTTGCAATGGGCAGCTTTTGACATTCGATATCAGCCCCTAAGCAGCAAAAGGTGATTTTTTTTTGAAAGTCTGAGTAAATCACGCAGCACAATCGTTATCATTTAATAGCCACTGTACATCCATCCCCAAAGAGACCTGTGGAACTTGAGTCAGCAAATCCCACTAATCTGCTAATGTCAGATTGAGAACAAGATACGATAACTGCCTGAGCATCCCTTGCTGATTCCTAAAGTCAGAAAAATTAAGCCTGAAAACATAGGTGCGCTTGTCTTTGCTCCCACTTCCTTGGCTCATCTTGAGCATCTGACATCTTTAATTTTTCTTTGTATCTATAGAAGCAACCCCCACTCCTCCAGGTGCTTTTCTGCTTTCATTGTCACTCGAATGTCACTGTCAGCTGAGAAACAAACAAGGACATTGTGCTTTCATAATTGCCCCAGTGCTCGGCAATGGAACGTTCAAGGACCATTTCTGTCAGGAGCAAGTTAATCTGTTTAGCTTGAATTATTTAGCCTTATGATATACCTAAACCTGGCCAGTCTGCAGCAGCTCCAGGCCTTGAAATGTTTGGGAATAATTTTGATACCGCAATTATTTTGCAATTTTGAATCTTTACTGGTAACTTAACGTGAGGCTCTGAATAACAAAAGCCAGGCATACAACAGTGCTTTAAACAAACCTCTCCTCTGAGGGGCTGAAGAGCATGAAAACAGGGATGAGCTGCAATTATGGTTTTACCTTATTGTCTGCGTGACTTAGCCCTAGAGCCCCATAGTGCTGGGTGCTGGACAGACACAAAATGAGAAACAGTCCCTCCCTGCCTCAGAGAGCTTTCAATCTAAACAGACCAGACAGCAGGTGTGAGCAAGGAAGGATTCTTATTCCACTTTGCAATTGGAGAAGTGAGACACAGAGGTTAAGTGACGTGACCAAGGTCACGCAGAGAGTGTGTGGCAGAGTGAGGAATTGAATCCTGAGTCACAGCTCCGTGTCTTAACCACATGCTCTCCTGCAAAGTGCCTACACGCCGTGCAGCTGTCTCCCCTCAGGTCTGTTCCTCCCTGCTACCATCATGTGACCTTCCCCTCTGAGCACCGAGGGGCACTGTGTGTGGGAGCAGCCACTTGCTCCCAAGGCTGCTGCCGGAGAGTAGTGGAGAGCTGCATGGGACCAGGCTGGCGTTAAGCTGCACCCACTCTCAGGCCAGCTAGGTGACTTGCATAGCGAAGCGATTGCAGTCTGCAATGGCCTAGTCCCAGAAACTGTCTTCTGCCTAAACTGCCACAGAAGTTCTCATTCCATCTGCTGGCAGGGACTGGTCACGGTGTCTCTTTCATACAAGCCTTCTTGATACCGGCAGTTTTCTATCAGCTAGGACAGCAGACTACGTGATAAAAACCCAGATAGATGCTACCAACTTTAAAATGGCAGAAGGAATAAACTGTGCTGAACAACAAACTTATTCCATTCCGAAGGCAGGTCCAGGCGTGTTTTCGAAGTAGGGAAGCCAATGGAAATTAAGCAGCTAAAACTCCATTCAATCCTTTTGAAAATGTAGGGGATAATGTTTGATCTCCTGCCATTAATATTTGATGGGAAAACCCCTGAAGTCATAGTGAAGGAAGTGGGGATTTCATATTCCATTATTGCTCTTCAGATCCCCCGCCCCGGGTATCACTAGCTGGTCTGCTTTATGCAGATGTATATCTCCAAATTCATAATCCTTTTTACTCTGTAATCCACTTTCCAGAGGCCTTTCTTCTTAGCTTAGACAAATAGACTGCTGTGCTTCTGTGACTTGCCATAGCCCCTCTATTGCTAAGGGTTATTCCAAATACAGCATTTATCATCAGATAAAAATAGCTCCCTCAAATTGTTGAAACAAGAACATTATGACTGATGCCCTCTGGTTTCCCTTAACTGTGGCCAAACCAGTCTTCAGGCAATGCCGGGGGCAGCAGAATGTCTGGTTTAACATCCTGCTTCCAGGATGCAGATAAACAATTTATAAGGCTAAAACAAACATTTTAAAAGTGAGGCTAAAATCATTGCACTGGTTAGTCTTTGTGTGGAGGGGTTTTAGTTTATCTGAGGGCAGGTCTTCACTACAGGGAAGGGTCGATTTAAGATACGCAAATTCAGCTACGCGAATAGCGTAGCTGAATCCGACCTATCGGAGCCGACTTACCCCGCTGTGAGGAAGGCGGCAAAATCGACCTCCGTGGCTCCCCATCGACGGCGCTTACTCCCATCTCCACTGGCGGAGTAAGAATGTCGATTCGGGGATCGATTGTCGTGTCCCAACGAGACGCGATAAATCGATCCCCGAGAGGTCGATTTCTACCCGGCGATTCAGGCGGGTAGTGTAGACCTAGCCTGAGTCATGGTCTCAGATAAACTAAGCAATTGCAATAGGTTTAAGGTAGGAGCCACCAAACAGACTGGATGGAATCAGGGCCGGCTCCAGGCACCAGCCTGGCAAGCAGGTGCTTGGGGCGGCCACTCCGGAGAGGGGCGGCACGTCCAGGTATTCGGCAGCAATTTGGCCGACGGTCCCTCACTCCCGCTGGGAGCAAAGGACCTCCCGCCGAATTGCCACCGCAGATCGCGATCGCGGCTTTTTTTTTTTTTTGGCTGCTTGGGGTGGCCAAAACCCTGGAGCCGGCCCCGGATGGAATAGAAGTGTTCACCCTACCAATGTCCAGACACAGTCAGAAGTGGAAGAGTTGTGGTGTGCAATGCCCAGCCCAACTAGAGATCAACCAAAATTTGGTAAAATTTTAAAAATTTAAAAAGGTTTTGCAAAAAATTCTCATGAAACTGCTTTGTGCCTTTTGCTACTTTGCAGAGTCATCAATATCTTTCACTAAATTCTAAATTTTTAAAAAGACGTTTAAAAAAGTTTCGAAATTCTTGTGCAATTTTTGTGTGTGGCATTCTTTAACCAGCTCTGATTACAAGTGACGGATCCTGATTTTGGATCAAGATTTTCAAACCTGGTGCTGAATGTTCGATGTCTAAATAAGTGGCCTGTTTTTAAGAAGTGCTGAGCACGTGAATGAACATGAGCACTCAGTGACTTCAACAGGAGCTGTAGACACTCTCTGAAAAATCTTTTTGTGTGTGGCCCAAATATGGATTCAGGGACATCAAATTGGGCAGACAAGTTTGAAAACGTTTGCCTGTGGTTTTAATTATTTACTAGGGATTCTAGAGCTAGGACTGGTGGGTTTTATGTCTTGTATGTGTTTACACTCAAATAAATAAATTCATCAGATCTTTAAGGCCAAATTCTGCTGATTTACAACAGTACAAATCCAGAATAACTGGACTGAAGTCAGTGGAGTTACCCTAGATTTACACCAGTGTAAGTCAATGGAGAATTGGTCCTTAGTTTTCGTCTTTGAAATGGCCATCGACAGCTCTTTTTAGGTCAGTCAAATCTGAGTACACAGCACAATGCTGGGCAAGCCGGGTTCCAGGTGATATTTAAAAAAACATTCAAATGTTCCTTGCAAGGCTTTATCTTGTGTTCAGAGATGGGGAGTGGGAGGGTGACACTTGGGAGACTTGGGATTCTTCTGTCCGCTCAAAGACCAACCTGGCATCCACGGCTAGAGGTGCAGAAGAGCTGTTTCTCCTTCGTCTGTTAATTTCTCCATTGCTCTGGAAGGCAAGAGGTAACTTCTCAGGAAAAAGCTGGTCAGTACCTGGTCACTGATTGTGTTCAGCAGACGTTTCCTTTACACCCATTCCTCTTTAGCGGTTCCTATTAGTGGTTATCACACCCTGATTGGGCCTTTTATTCTCCTTCTTGACCTCTCCGGGTTACATTTGGCCTCTTGGATCTGGCTTCTCTTCCAGAGCCTTATTCAGAGAACATTGGCTACTTACAGCACAACACACCATCTTCTCTTCCAAACAGTAACGAGTAAGTCTCCACCTGTCAATGCCTGACTTGATGCCTTCATCATCCATGTGCTCTGTGTAGCTACAAAGTCCGTACCTGGTTCCAAGTTGAGACTCAATTCAAGATCGGGGTCCAAACTTCTACAAAAGTCTGGGAGAATCCATGATCAGACACTGGGTCCCACCTAATTAGTGCTTTCTGATCTGACAGGCTGACATGTCCTTCTGTACTGCAGCTCAGCCAGGTGAGTTCAATCCCGCATGCAGGATCACTGCTGGGGACCACACATGATCCATATGGAGGAATACCTAAGGCATGTAATGCCGCAGATAATGCATCCGTTCATCCCTCCTGCAGAGACGCTGCTGGGCCTGACTGTTCTCACCCGCATTGGCACTGCTGGGACTCCACTGATGTCACTCTGGACTTACAGTCAGGGTCTGATCCAAAGTCCGCTGAAGTGATGGGGAGTCTTTCCACTGACTCCAGTAGGCTTTGGACGAGGACCCGAGCAGGCTTCTGTAGCAGATTGAAAAAAGCATTAGGCATGTTAACGTCCATCCTACCGATCCATTTCATGGACAGAGATTGTGCAGATGATGGGTTGAAACCATTCTGGAAAATGACCTGTGCCTGACTTTGACAGACTTCTATTACAAAACCTTAGTGAGATCATTTACACCTAACTAGCAACAGTAACTCAGCAGGGTCATTCTGCGGGGTGTGAAAATCAGCTTCTCTCTATCCACAGCCAATGTCCAGAAGTATCCCAAACAGAAATCAGATCACACTAGCGTGCAGGAATAGTTCAGTAACTCTTGCTCCTTCTTGTCAGCCACCCCTTTTTTAACAGAGGCACTCGAAATTGAAAGTGAACCAGTTTAATTTAGAATAATGTGAAATGAATCCCCATAGAATCTCTCACCCATGAAGGGTGATTACATTTCTTTCACATGTAAGAAAGACCTTAAATAATGATGGGTCTTACGGGCTTCTCATTTGGGGGTGGGTGGGGACATAAATGTGTCCCCTTCATGGGTGAGGTGTTGTATATTTGTTATTATCTGGCAGTGGAAGGAAGCAAACAAATAGATATGTTTAGAAGGGAGGCACGTGAAATGACTTGGATACAAATGGAAGCAATAACAGTCTTATTAGAACACAGGCATTTGTCTGGATGCAAAGCAGAGGGAAATCTCCATCTAATTCAAAAACTTTGGAGTTTAAAGCTGGGTTTGATTCTTTCAGCGTGAAGTTTCTCCCTGTTCTCAGGACCAGAACAAGGATTATAAACAACTTAAGTCCCACCCCATCTAAGTTCTCAAAACAGGGCTTAGGGGTGCATCAGTGCAGCCCGCATCTGTGAAGGGGGGGATGTCATCCCAGAGTACCCGACATCTTAACAATTCTTTCCAGTCCATGACGCATGAGGTCCTAAGCACACCCACCGTCAGGACTTTAAGACAATCCCGGAGCGTAAGGATGAGCATCATTTCTCTACGTTTTAATTTTAAAGTGAATAAGCCTCTCCTCCCCCGGCGCCCCGGGAATCTAGCCAAAACATTTCCCCCGGCGCTGCCACTGGCTCAGGTGTGTGCACGGGGAGAGGGGGGAGCTCTGGAGCACACAGGTGTGCTGCCGCTGGAATGGTTTCTGCCATCATGGTAGTGAAACCTGCTGTAGATGAGGTCTAACAAAAAACAGAAATTACAAAACTAAATCAATAGCCGCAGCAATTTTCTTCTCCAAATCAGAGATGCCTCACATAATGGAAGGCTCAGTGCTATGAGCCTCTCACTGACCACATGGGTACGTCTACACTGCATCTGGGAAGTGTGATTACAGCATGGACACTGGAGCACACCCAGGGTTCTGGCTGGGCGGGGCTAGCCCACGCCACTGCCCACGCTAGATAGATCAAAACTAGCTTAGGTATTCTCCAGGTGCCGCGGTCACCCCCACTCCTCGACGGCTGCACAGACATTCCCAGGGATGCAGGGTTTGTCTGCATGGAAAACGCTGCAGCTCTGCTGCTGTACCGCTTCAGTGTAGACACTACCTCCCCAGATGGGAAGGGTTCTCTTGTTGGCAAAGGGACTCCCCCTCCCCGAGAGGAGGTAGCACGGTCGAAGAGAGATTTCTCCCATCAACTTAGCGCCGCCTGCCCTGGGGGTTGGGTCGACTTAACTGCGTCACTCGAGGGGTGGATTTTTCACCTAATTTCCTAGTGCAGACCCGGCCTGCGCCAAACTCAGGCAGGCCATCTGTGGCAGAGCACGGCATTGAACCTGGGACCATCCTTCTTCCTTCCTTCAGCCCTGTGCTGAAGAGTTTGCCAGTGGTGAGCTGCTGCCGGACATGACACCTGCTGGGCAGGAAGGCATCTTCCCAGGCTTGCTGGAGATCAGCGGGAGGAGGCAGAGCTGGGATGGAGCTGAGGGGTGGGACCACAGAGGCAGGAGCTGAGGTTCGAAGGGATATGGAGGTGGAGCTTCGGCACAGGATGTATTGCTTTGTTTTGAACTATCCTGTTTGGCTTGGTTCTGCTGTGGGAGCTAATCCCCAAATGCTCTTCAGTCACTTATCCACCAAGTCCCCCACCCTGAGATTTGCCTCATGCTGCAAACGGTTCTTTAATGCAAATAAGGCTGCAGTCCAGAGACGAATCAGCCTCAGGTGGTGCTTACGTGAGTACCATAGCAACCAAGTGGAGGGAGTTATCCTCATGAATTCTGCACCTGTGGTCAGTCACAGCTCTCTGAGCAGGATAAATTATGGGGTACCAGGGAGGAGGATTTACCAGATGACAGGAGTTGCGCCCATGTGTTTCGGTTCCTTGGGCCAGGCTCTTTCAGTGAGACAGGGAAAGAGGGTTTAAGGGTTTTGGAGGAAATTGATCAGGCCCAACATTCAAACTCAGCTTCCTAAAGCCAGGCCCCAAAGTCCATCGTCAGGCAGTGAAAGAAGCATCCTGGTTTTCAGAGATGTTGAGCAGTGACAGATTCCACGAGGTCAGTGGGAACTGCTGATGCTCAGTACCTCTGAAAATCCGGTCACTTTGGAGCCTAAATAAGGCCTTAGGAACCTAACCCTCCATCCGGCCAGAGTTCGAAGTGTGGAGCTAGCCCAGCACACTGCAAAGATTCCTGGATAACACGCTCATTTCAGAGGGCGGTGGCATAGTGAGTGTGATAGAAGTCCATCATTTCATTGACGAGGTGTGGGGAAGCTGGTGATGGAACTTCCTGCAGCTCTGCCCAAAATAGGTAAAGCTGCCCCTATAAAATTCAAACTGAGGCTTGGATTCTCCTTTGCTCTCTAGTGTGTCTGCAAAGGAGCTCAACTTCACAGACTATGTTCACCTCCTGGCATAAAGACTCAAGTTTTCATTTCAACTTTCATTCCTCATAACCTCCAGCGAGGGGGGAGAGAGAGGGAGTGAAGAGGGAAAAAAAAGCATTAATAAACCCTACCTAAATTAAAATCAGATCTCAAATTCCACTGGAAGTTGTTCAAAAGGAAACAGAATCAATTGCAGTCTGTTCCCAGTTCTATAGAGCAGCTTTATTGATTTTGTTATGTTAGAAACAATATAAGAAATGCTTCTTATTGTTCATTTTTAAGCTCAATACCAACAGTGCAATCTGACTGACAATTATGAGTGATCAGTTATCTCATCCAGCCAATCTCCTGCTACCCAGCCTGCCAGAGCCTGCAATCATGTATTATTGCTTGCAGGTACATTTTTAAATATTGGCTTGCTTTCCACTTTTCCACAATGATCGGTCAGAAATAAACTGAATTTGCTGATCAATTTCGTCGACTGAATGCAACAGTTATTAATGCCTTCAGTTTGAAATTGGCTTCTAAACTTTTCTGATCCATTAGCTATGAGCCCCATTGATCAAAAAATCCATCCTTGTGGTATTGTGTATTCAAGGGAACACACGGCACTTTTCAGAACTCCTGTCATCAGGAGGGAAGACTTGATTTTTAGAACACCAAGAGATGATAATGTAATTCCAACACAATAACATCCTATTGTGGGTAATGGGGACAAAACTGTCTTTTAAGTGCTTCTTTAAATATGATTTGATTTTTTTCAAATCATGAAATCCTCTCTTTCAGCCTTTGTTTGCATTGTGCCAGCTCTTTTCCTTCCATGCCTTAGAGAAATACAGAAAATACAAGGCGTTTCTCAACTAGCTCTGAATCTCACGGACATCCTATCAGACTCTTTCAGGTCACTGCGGTACCAGAAGCCTTTTGGCCTTTCTCCTGCCCATGGCATTGGAAAAGCATGGCTGGCATCTCACTTTGGGACCTTAGGAATATCACTGATCCAAACCCAGTAAAGTCAATGGAAAGATTTCCACTGTCTTCAGTGGGCTCCGGATAATCTCCCTGTGCCTTAGTTCTGCAACTGTCGAATGGGTATAATACTTCCTTTCTCAAACATGCATGAGAATACAAAACCTTAACAAGTGACCTCCACAGTGTTCAGGCAGAATAACTTCTCAAAGCCACAGGTAGCACAGATGTGTTGATATAAAAACCATATTGGGTCACTGGTAAGGTTTTGTGCTAGAGTAGACCCTTGCTGAAGCTGGGGTACATTTGGCTTATGGGTATGTTCAAGAGATGGAAGCGAAAGCCTTTGGAGCACTGGAGTGGGTTTTCAAGAGCGCTCTAGGCAGGAGGAAGGTGAAAACAAAGGCACAAGTTTCCCCCCTTAATGTATTTCCTTGCTTTTAATGTTTTGAACGGATGGGATGTGTCCTGCAGCAACCTTAAAATACCACTAAATGTAGTTTGCTTGCTAATAATAAATGCTATTTCTTATGAAATACAAATCTGTTACATAACACAGTCGCTTAACAGGAATGACCCTAACAAAGCACGCTTTTGCCTTCACGTTGAAATGATTAAAGATGATACTGAATTAAGAGGAGCGTCAACCATTTTCGAGTTTAATCACTGCTTCCTAGTACTGCAGATCGGACCAGATAAAACTGACAACATGCATTTCTGTTCTCAAACAGATTTTATTTTTATTTTAGTTGGTAAATCTGATGTAATAAACATCCTTCTCTTAGAACATGACAGACTGGATTATAACCATTCTGTCAGTATTAAACAAGGTTTTCCCTCAGAGTTTGTCTTATATTTACACAGTCTTGGGTGTTTAAGGGGAAGTTAAAGACTAATGAAATGAAATGAAATGAAATGTATATACATTTTAGGGCAGCAAGCAACTACTAGGTGCAGGAATCACTGGGGGAGGGTTTCTGTCCTGTGTGATGCAGGAGATCAGAGTAGATGACTGGAGATTTTAAAGAGCAGGTTGGACAAACACCTGTCAGGGATGGTCTAGATAATACTTAGTCCTGCCTTGAGTGCAGGGGACTGGGCTAGAGACCACTCGAGGTCCCTTCCAGTCCTATGATTCTATGATCAGAATGATTCTGTTGGGCTTAAAATCGCTGGGAAAAAATGAATCAAAGAAAATCAACCGTGAAAAATACCTAATTTGAAAAATGGACTATCTGGTCTTCCTCTTCCACACTGTAGTCTCACTGCAATCAATGTGAAAGTTAAACACATGCATAAGCGTCTTGCTGGCTCAAGTCCAGCGGGCTCATCTTGCAGGACTGCACCCCATAAAAGGGCTCGGTTTTGTCAGAGTTACTCCCCTAGATGTTAATGGGAGCTATATGAACGTGTAGTGCGAATAGTACGTCCGTGCCCACAATCCCTCTGAACACACTACACAAAGCTCACTATGGCCTAATTCAAAACCAATTTCTAAACCTCCAAATTACAAACAGCCATTTCCAGTGCAATTTACCAATATTTAATGTGGTCGTTATGTATCACCTGGCGAAAGGAGAAAAAGAAAAAAAAAATCAGTGTAATTCTCATTTAGTTAAATTTCCTGCAGTGCATATCTAAGCACTGCAGGGAATTACGCTTTGAGCAGTCTAGCATTTTAGTTATTTTCCCTCTTGGGTTTGAGACATCCCTAAATATTTCTTATTGTTACCCAAATCATGGGATCATTCATTATTCCCTAAAGGGTGAGTGGAAAGGATGAATTTGCTGATGAAAATGTGGTCAGAATTAAGTGATGTGTGCTCCTGCATCTCTCTCTGACCACCACTGCCCTATTCAGAGGTGTTGGCGGGCTCCTTTATGGCTTTCTCAGTCCCCTTAAAGGTGAGCTAGTGGGCTTTTCAGCAGTACAAAGTCTGACCACTTAGGGCCACCTTTACTCACATTGAGTAGGACCTTATTGTGCAAGGAGCCCTGCTGGACTTTTCCGCAAAGCAAGGTACCACTCTTTGTTGGAATTTGGTTCCCCTGGCCCTTGAAGAGGGACTGCTGTCAGGTAAATGGCATGAACTGATTTAACTCCGTGGATGTGATTTGTAATTTCAGATAATTGGCTGGGTGCTCAGAGCTTGTGCAAGGCTCTTGTTGTTTATAAATCGAAAGGAAATCAAAGGAATAAATACTCTCCCTGAGACAGAGAGGCAGAATCTGGCCCTTCAAGCTTTGCCATCATGGGCACCCAACTCTTCTACCAACAAAACCAAGAGGGAAACACAAGAGAGACTGAGACAGAGAAACACTTGCCACTGCAATGTGCCAAATACAAAGGAGAGGAAGAAAGCGATTTCCTCAAATAACCAGGAAACATCAAAGACACCTCCCCAAGATGGGACAAGGAAAAGCCAGGCCTGACCCTGGGAGATGGAAAGAGACTGCGTCACGCTAGGAAGCAGCAGCCTGACATCTGCCCAGGAATGGTCAGGAAGGACAAATTGTCACAAGGGATCAAACCCCAAACAGAGTGTGTAACCCTGGCCAGCTGGGTCATAACCCCCTCTGACAGAAACCCACCCGAGGAGTCAGTCTTTTTCTGCGTCAGCATTTGCTCTTTTTGTCCGGACAATAAAATCTCATTGAGTTGAATTGACATTGAGTCCTTTTAAGGAAGCAGGATCCTTGACATTCCTCTTCAGTAGTGCCCTGTGAGCCGGTACATCTAATGGTAAGCAGGGTAGGGACTTGAGAGTTTCCTTGAAGTCATCTATGCTATTGTGAGCAGCTCTGGGGATTGACCTATCGGATGAGCCTAGGATGGAGTAGAAAGAGGATGACACATTCTCACCGAGGTTATTACAAATGCTATTTTACTAGAAATCAGTGCATTGACCTGGTGAATTATGGCTTCAGTTTTCCCCTTAAAATTTGGATCAAGCAATGCTGATAACATGAGCTTCTTAGCCATTGAAAGATTTCACTTGTCCTGTGCACTGGTCCGGAGCTTTGTTCTGGGAGCATATTACAGAGATACCTGATTTGTGTCTGCGTCTCACTCTGGACACATTCAGTGCAGTGTTGGACCGGTGGGCACAAGAAGCCCAAGTACCCGGTGTGAAATGGGAGAGGATAGTTAATGAAAAGTCCTAGCAGCCAGGAGAGCTGCATTCAGTTCCCTGGGAGTAACCTGAATATTGCTGTGATTTTTGGTATGAGACACCACTCATCACAAAGGCAGGCTTCCCGGGGTGGCGAGACAGACTGGCGTGCTCCAGGGGACTGTCCGTGGCTTCATGTTAAGGCTGTTAGAGCGCTGAGGGGTTCACACTTGATGCTTGTTGGTGAAATCTAATTACAGAACCAGGGCCGGCTCCAGCATTTCTGCCACCCCAAGCAAAAAAAAAAAATAAAAAGCCGCGATGGGCGGCGGCAGTTCAGCGGCAGGTCCTTCACTCCTAGAGGGAGTGAGGGACCTGCCGCCCCCGAATTGCCGCAGGTGCCGCCCCTCTCCCTTGGCCGTCCCAAGCACCTGCTTGTTAAGCTGGTGCCTGGAGCCGGCCCTGTACAGAACACACAACCAGTTTGGGGTTTGTGCCCTGAGGCTGGCACCCACGTTCGTGAGTTGCTGCAGACAGCTTGACAGGGTTAGTCAGGGTTGCACTGGTGGAATTGAGTCCAAAATCTGGCCCTCTTTTTAAAGCTCTTTCTAACAGCCCTCCACTCACACACAAACACACAGTGAGTTTGCCGGAGCCCTTGTGATTTCTCCTTTCTTATGAGTAAATTTGCGCCTGCAGCTTATTCCCTACGTACAAGCTAAATCATAATCTTCTGCTTGGGACAGTCTAATATTTTCCGTAGCTAGGGACAGTGACATAAACAGCGGATCCTGTTCTGACACGAGGCGACAAGTAAGAGAGGCAGGAGCCAAGAAACCCTTCACAATGGACGAGGGTCTCCAGGCAGATAGATGCCTTTTGCCATAGCGGAAAATAGAACATGTACTTGATCAGCAGAACCCTTCCCCACGTGGAATGATTCTTATAGGCACTAATGCCGCAAGAGTTACTTTAACCCCAAACTAGTACATTGCAGAAAATATGATGAAAATTTGCAGGATGGCCTTTTCCAAATTGGCCCAGTGCCTTCAACATATTTAGAATTAGCCTCTCCGAGAGGAAAGGGGCAACACTTTGTTCTAAGTGGCTCATCACAATGGTGAATTACTTTGGCATTCGTGAGACTAGCATTCACTCTAATGACATCACTTTGAAATGTACACTTAACTGAAAGCCTCCCAGTCTAGAGTTCAGCTGTAATTCGTACATGTAAATGGGCATGGAGAACAAAGGTACAATAACCCAAGACAGATTTACCCTCTCGGTGACACGGGGCTGCACTGACTCAGCTCCAAAGAAATGGGGGAACCACCAGGAGTTTAAGACTTAAGAGGTAAATGCTCTTCCTGCTTGGTACTTCTCTGCTTGCAAATGTTGATATAATTACTAGGGGTGAATTCCTGCTCTCATGACTCAGGGAAAATGCAAGGAAAGGCGGTTTCCTGGCAGCAAACTCCCGATTTTCTGCACCCATGAGAGTTGAGTTCCGGGCTGGTTGCACAGACAGCACTTGTTAGTAAAGTGGTCAAGGTAGCGCAGTGAGCCAGCAGTTTCTTCACTTGCAGACCAGTGGCATCGCATGTGTTGTTCACCATTACTGTTTGCACTAACCGGATGGGGTTTTCAAAAGAGCCCAAAGGATTTAGGAGCACACGTCTCCAATCTCCCACATAGTGCCTAGAGGCCCTGACTCAGCTTGAGGCTCCATTGTGCTGGGCATTCTACAAACATGTAGTGAGAGATGGTTCCTGCCCCAGGAGCTCACAAAATCTAAATGAAACAAGACAGACAAAGGGTGGGACAGAGGAAAGGTGATTATTAAGGCTATGATTTTTTCACAGAGGTCACAGAAGTCACGGAATCCATGACCTCCAGCGACCTCTGTGACTTCATCCCACAGTGGCAGGAATCTGCAGGGTCCCCCCACCACCCAGGGGGGCTGGGAGCTACAGGGTACCCCCTGCCACCTGCTAATATCTTCTGTCAATAAGCACTGGGCTGCTGTGGTGCTCGCAGCTCAATAAGCAAACAGTGAAGGTATTTCTGAGTAAGGGTCCACAGCGTATTTCTGGTGACTCCTGATGTGACTCACTGATCCTGAGAAATGTTGTGGTCCCTGACAGAAGATATTAGCAATATTTATGGTTTGCATTGCAGTTGCACTTAGAGGGATCAAAATCTCACTGTGGTAGGTGCTGCACATACGTACCACGGAAGCACAGTGCCTGCCCTAAAGAGCTCACAGTCTCAAATAAAGAACTTAAATCTAAAAGGTTTGGCATTGCTGCCTGAAGCAACCCAGACACCTACAACAGCTTTGTCGCCCTGGTTCCAGTTCCCCCGTTAGTCCATTGTACACACCTGCTGTCTCTCATCTTATCCTCAGAGGGCAAGCTCTGGGAGGTGTTATATACACATTCAGCACCTAGCACAGTGGGGCTGTGGTCGGGCCCCACAAACGTTACTGCAATACAAATCACCAGACAGAGTTTTCTCCTGACGTCTAACATCCTGTGGCACATTCTTTCTTCACGCTGGAGACCTCAGCTTAGATACAACACATCCTGTAAGCTCCCTCCCTTCCAGCAGATATGACGGAGCCACAGCAGACTCACAAGTGATTAAGACAAGATTCGAACGAGACTCTTCTTATTGCCAGTCCTTTGCTGTAACCATTAGACCACATTGGCTGCGGGCTCTGACTCGCTTTTGATCAGCGGTGCAGTGTTCATGGGTGGGCTGCTCTCTCTTCGCTTGCTCTTCATTTAGCTTCTGAATTGTAAAATACTATTAAACTTGGCCTTAGCAGTTTCACAGTGGCAGATGAGACTGTCACACTTTGCCAGCGGTTGATTTATTAGTCAGTTCTGTAAGGCTTTAATCTACTCAGAGGATTTTTTTTTAAATACATAAATGAGTATCTTTATGTTTAATCTCTAGTCAAACTGCTCCTTACTTGGTCTTTAAACTGTTAAACATGAGCCTCTGTAATTGTGTCTCCTCCATAGTCACATCATTCGGTGCTGTGCACAGACTAAATGGAATAGGTTTTGGTGAGATAGTGATAACATTTCTCTCTCTCTCTTCTCATTTCCATACTGTCTCTTTCTGAAACATGTGCAAGGCTATTGCATTAGCATTGGAATAACTGTCGGGACTAAGTACATGTCCACTTCCCATCAAAACCAAAAGCCACTTGACCCCACCACTGTTACATAGAACTTGTAGCTGGAGGTTAACGGATTGACTTTATGAGCTCTTAGGTTTTTGCTAATAAAAGCAATAATACAACAGCATGTACAGCAGCAGCCAATGGCCACACATACTGGGAACAATATAGGTGTGAACAGAGGTAGTTAAATATTATTTTTTACTGAAATACTTTGACAAAAAATGGCTTTTTAACCAAAATGAAAGTTTGTCAGAAAATTTTCATTTGTCAGAAACGTTTCATTTTGGTAGATTTTTCAGGTATTTTTTTTAAATACAAAAAGTAGGAAACTACATTTTTCAGTAAAAACATTCAGTGGTCAGTGGGGAAAAAATCAATCAGTTTCACCTGAAAAAGTTTGGTTTTATTTTTCAAAAACATTTACCTAAAACTGAAAGGGTTTACCAAAAACAGTTTTCTGATTGGTTTTTCATCAAACAAAACCCGCATTTTTTTCATGGTACATTAGTAAAAACCCAACTTTTAAAAAAATTCCCCTTAAAAATAATTGGCATTTTCTAGCTAGCTTTAAGGAATTAGCATGTTGGCTGATTCCCCAGCACAATACACACACTAAATCCACATTAGGTATCTGGTGCTTTGACCTATTTTCAGCCAGAATTTTTGTGCCCCAGCTCAAAGCTTAAAGTGTTATGGGCAAATAGCAGAAATGGGGCCAGATCCAAATTTAAACCTAAACTTCCCCCCAGTAAGGCATATGAGTTTGAGCCTCTCTCTATGTCTAACTGAAAAGGTAAATAGCTAAGGCGGAAGTCATCTTTTTCTCTACAAGCCACTACTTGAGCAGCTGGGGTCCAGCCTGAGATGGGAACAGGTGTCCAGGAAATCAAACAAGTTGAAAATTCACAAAAGACTTCATGACCTTTTCTCCTGTACCATTTTCATTTTTGGAGTTCTATTAGCTCAACTAGTTACAAAAATACATAATCACCCACAAAAATATCTATGCAGTTTCCCATCTGCTCTGTTGAATGGGATCTGTCCTGGGGATTCCAGGAAATAAAGCAGATGGGGTTTTATCTGGATTTTCCCCCCCACAGGCATTAGGTATAAGAAAGGGACTTGGATCAAAAATGTAAATGTATTCAAAGGAGTCAGTTGCCCTTATGTTTGTTCAGTAGATGCTGGGGGAGGGAGGAGGGGACTCTCTCCACCTGCAAAGGAAGCATGAGTTACAGTTGACTGTCTGCTTTCATTCACAGTTTATTAATTACTATTAATTTTTTGTTTGTTTGTGATGTGGACACTTTTCCACCTGGCAATTGCATGGAGACCCAACAATTAATTCATTTCAACGGGCCACTGAATCCGTCTGCTAAGCCAGGCATTCCCCCCAGTTGGTGTCACTTTATAAAATTGCATATTGCAAAGATTTCAAAGCCTTGGCCACATCCCACACTGCTTACACTTCAGACCCTAACCAACCTCTATCTGAGTGGATTGAAAATGCACTTCCCTATAGGCAGGTGATTCCATAACTGCCTAATTCATTATTTCTTGTACCTTTGTGACAGATTTATGTTACCAATATGCGTGAGGTGTCAGGTGATCAGGCTGAGGCCGCAGGATCGTTAGGGGAGGAGATGAAGGAACACACCAAGTGACTAAATTTTAAAGCTTTATTAATAAAATAACAGTGATGAGTGCTGGGTGCTCCCCACATCACTCAGAAGAAGAAAGAAAGCGTTAACTCCCGCGCCCTAACCCACTTTCATACTCACACACGCACGACCCAAGGCTGGCCAAGACGAAGAAGACGAGGGGGAAGAGTGGACGAGAGTTATGTCCTGTGCACAGACCGTCCAGGGTCCGCTGCTGATCTCCAATTTGATTCAGCTCTCAGGAGAGTTTTAAGTCCTGGGGTCTTTTGGGGGCGTTTCGTTCAGGGACCTCTGTCCCCCATGCTCTTTGTACCAGTCCAAACCGGCCTTCCGTGGCTTCCTCAGCTTTCCCAAAACACACCGGCTTCAGGGACGCAAAACTGTTGTTTTCCGCCTTACTGGCCTTCACTGTCTCACTATTTTTCGCAGCCCCTGCAGTTCTGTTCAGCTAAATCCTCCTTTCTCACGGCTGGTCGGGGTTGGAATCCAGGCCCCCATCTTTCTTGGCAGGCAGCTGAGAGTCGGTTGTATGCTGTGGCCTTGGGCTGGAGTCAGGGTTTTATCTTCGGACCCAGCTGGAGCATCGAGTTAACCTGTTCCCTTCTCCCTTCCTCCCCCTTTGGCCTCTTGCAACCTGCAAAGGAATCTTTCACTCCACACTCACACCTTCAACCCTTCCCACAATACACTTCACTACATATACAAGCGCTAGCAACTTCCAATGCTAAACTGCTTACCCTGGGGGACCCCATGGGGGGCAATTTTCAGTGATTGTGACTCCTTCTCCTAAAACAGCTGGTGAGAGACAGGGTCCTATACGAGATGGGAGTCTTGTCTGATTTGTGCATGGCAAGTCCTGTTACTAGGCCCATTGGAGTATTCACAAGAATTAGGGAGACAGGATATATGTTCAGCTTCAAAAATAATTATTTTTCTCGCTGTTAAAATTTCACTTCCAACTTTTCCTTTTAGCACTTTTGAAATATCAAATAAAACCAGATTAAAAATATGTCAATTAACCAAGAAAAGAAAAGAAAAGTCTCCCTGTCTCCCTGTGCAATGGAATTGCAATACATGCATGCAGCCTCCCTCCCACACCTCGCCTTTCAATCTATGAACACTACATGCCATATGATTCTTTTTCAACAGGATAAAACATCAAATTGTTTATTGCTCGCTAAGCTGAAAAGCACTCAAATTAACCTTGTGCCCCGGCACTGATAGGTATGAATAACAAGTATTTAAGTGGTGCAATGCTCTGGTTAGCACCAGCTTAAAAAGGAATACTAGATCAAGTCAGAATAAAACAACGTGAAATCTTTAGCTAAGAGGCTTGGTGTAGATGAATCTCCTTGCCGCTAGACTTGCAAAACAAGTGATACCAACAGAAACTGCCACAAGAAATGTCCCTCTCGGATTGTATGTATGTGTGTGTTCAGATTTCCAGGCAGGGTGGTCAGATTTTCAGGGGGACTGAGCACCCAGGTTTGACTGAATCAAGGAGTAGCCGGATGCTCAGTACTTTTGAAAATCAGGCCGACTTTTTATAGCAGTGATATCCATCATTCTAGATAATTCCAGGTCTCACTCCCGTCACCAGAGTATTTAAGAGCCAGGTACCCTGGTACCCAGAAAGAGACATACCTCACGCAGAGTAGGAAGAGCAGCTGGTTTTTCAGACCCCACAACAACAAGGGGAGGGGTGTGATAAGAACAATGTATGTATTTGTAAAATTATCTTAATCCATTACCTAGGAAAAGAGTGAAAACCAGGCTCTGCTGAAATATTTCTACGGGGAACATTTCATTTTTCAGACTGGTTTCACCCTAGCCTCGGCTTTTGACAAGGAGGATGTACGGGTGTCTTGGGGGAGGGAAGATGTGTGCCAGTGGGAATACTGCATGTAGTTCACTGAAAGATCTTTTTTAATGCCACTGTATCAGTTGTGCTGTTGTATTGTTATTTTATTGTGGTAGCAGCCAGAAGCCTCAGTCAGGATTGGGAGCCCGTTTGTGTTCGATAAAATACAGAGTAAGAGACAGTCCCGGGCTCCAAGAACTTCTTTTCTAAAGCACAATTTTAGGCATGTGCCCTGTAAACACGCACACACCTTTACTCATGTAACTTTACTTATGTAGCACAATCAGATTTCTTCTGTGAGTAAAGTACATCCATCCCATAAATATTTGTAGGATTAGCATCTAAGTTTTCACCCTGGTATTTTTGAGTCCATCTCTCTCCACTGGTTTAATACACTTGTGGGAATTCCCTCCCCGCCCCCTACATTTTGGTAATTCCTGACTGGCTGACTTTGGGACCCTTCCAGCCCTAACTTCAGCCCAAAGTCATTTTCCGCAGGGCCCAGTCGCTCTCACTGGACCTCATAGAAAAAGTATTAAGTTTGCTGCCTCTCCAGAGACAGTGAAACACTCCGACCAGCCAGCCTACTAGACACACGCATTGCACTGAACTTACCCAGCACTGAGGATGTATAATGAAAGCAAAACAAGTTTTTTAATAAAAGAGCCTGGATTAAGTGATAACAAGTGAAAAAGATAGGGAGGGATAGTGACAAGCAAATAAGAGTGAAAACACACATCTACCAGTCTAAGGCTATGTCTACACTGGCACATTCGTTGTTAAAACGTTGATTGTTCAGGGGGTGATAAAGAGCAGCTACATGGTGCACCTTACAATGGCATGGCTGGAGCGGCACAACTGCGCTGTTGTGAGGTGCGCAGTGTAGATATAGCCTAAAACTTTGTGTGGCAAAACACTGTCTTTGTTCAAAATGGTTTTTCTCTCACCCACAGTCTCCTTTCCAGCTTTTCGCTGGCTGGCCTGGCCAGGATCCATCCAGAGATCAAATCACTGGGTTTCTTAGTCTCCTTAAAGTGAAGGATACCTTAGGAGTTTGCTCCCCCTCTCTTTCTAGTTCAGTGAACCTTGGAAATGGATTCTTCTGAAGGGTGCCCCCGTTTGTGCTGAGTAGAGGAGCCAGGAAATCTGCAAATTAAGGCTCCATACTGGTTCCTCCCGACCCCTACCTGGCAGTAGGTGCTACAATGCAAATGATCATTTCCTGCTGCAACCCCTGGATACATAACGAATCGCCCGTTGAATGTGGGCCACACCTGCTGTGAGAAGTCCACATCTTTCCTTTGTCTGGAGAAAACCTCCCATGCCATGCCTGGTTTAAACACCTTTTAGTCACAGTCGGCAAAGCATGACATGAGTGAGTATCCCTGATTTCACAGACAGCGTTTTGTCACATATTTTACAGTGATATTATTGACCAGTGTGTCATTAGTTTTCAG
The DNA here is from genome assembly GCF_027887155.1 of Malaclemys terrapin pileata. Taxonomy (NCBI): domain Eukaryota; kingdom Metazoa; phylum Chordata; order Testudines; family Emydidae; genus Malaclemys; species Malaclemys terrapin. The sequence continues at coordinate 18,366,554 of NC_071526.1, read as the reverse complement.
ATGATACCTTGCAAAGTACAGTTTGTACAGAAATCATCACAAAGCATGTAGGGTGTGAATACCGGGTTGCCTCGGGTCCCACGGTCCAAGCCTTTTTGTGTAACAATTATGCAGAACAGCCATTGTCACATCCTCCCCACATAACATTATATTATACCCTCTCTGCAAGGGGCTGGTCCCACACCAGTCAGATCAATGGGGGATTTACCCATAAATGGAAGTAGGGCTGAGTTTGAGAGGTGATATAAAAGAACCATAAGATGAAGCTGACCAAATTAATCTGTGGTATAATTCCACTGAAGTCTGAGTTTAACAAGCATCTGAAATAACGTGCTCTTTGCTTGCCCTTTGTGTGTGGACAAAAATAGGTATGAAAGACTCATGCCAAGTCTTTGCATGGGTAATTAGCCATGTGGGTAGTAAATTGCCCTGTGTATCTACAGGTTGGCAGGTGCCCAACCTTCTGCTCAGCCATTTGGTGCATTTCTCCAGGAATAAGAACTCCCTTTCTGGGTTTCACACAATGGATCATGCTTTGTAGCTGATGGGAGAAAACAAAGGACTTGAGAGGTTATCAAAAAGCCAAGAAGCAGCCCAAATATTTTTGTAAACTGGTTCCATGTAAAGACAATTGCAAGCAGAGTCTAATTCCATAGCCTCTAATTTTCTTGCCTGACAATGCAGGCAAAGTTTACCCATCAGCTGCAAACAGCTTATCCCACCAATCCCAAGGGTGGAAGTGGCTTGAATTTTTTTTTTTAAAAGGAAGAAAGATGGCTTCCTATCGCGGCAGAAAGGGAGTGACTATGTTTGTAAAGCCTGTGTGACTCCACTCCTCGTTCCCCTCCCTGTCAAGCTCAAAAGATTATAGCGTAGCACAGGAAAGGGAACACAGGATGGAACTGATTGGCCAAAATGGTTTCACTTGTCAGATGACAAACATGTGCTGTGATAAAGATAATAATTTAAGCTGGCCTTACTTACTCATTTGCTCCCTGTTGCCCTTTTCAGAGTACAAGACATGCTACAATTTTACAAGTTCGCCTGCTGTTGTATACCATTGATTAGCTGACACATGGCACACAACCGACCTGTTTTGCATACGAAGCCTGACACTTTGACTCTCTGGGTGCTAAGATTATCTACTTTTGTTCCTTGCTTGTTAGCGATGTACATCCATATCAGATAAAAGGACGGACAAATTCCAGCCAATGTGTGCAAATGCTGGGACAAATTCTCTGCTGGTATAAACTGGTGCAACTCTGGGCACTTTGGTGGAGTTGCATGACTTTACACTAGTGGAGAGAATGGCCCATTTTCTCAAACCTGGACCTGCCAATACTTTCACCTTGAAGAACTAAGTTTAAACCCAGATCGCCCCAAGGTAGTTCAGTGAACCTTGGAAATGGATTCTTCTGAAGGGTACCCCAGCTCCACTTCACTACTTTATGCTGAGTAGAGGACCCACGAGGTCTGCAAGATAAGGCTTCACGTACCAAAGGTTTCAGAGGGGTAGCCGTGTTAGTCTGTATCAGCAAAAACAATGAGTCATCCTTGTGGCACCTTAGAAAATAATAAATTTATTTGGGCATAAGCTTTTGTGGGCTAAAACCCACTTCATCAGATGCATGGAGTGAAAATACATTAAGCAGTATATATATTACAGCACATGAAAAGATGGGAGTTGTCTTATGAAGTCAGGGGTCAGTGCTAACGAGGCCAATTCAATTAAGGTGGCCTATTCTCAACAGTTGACAAGAGGGAAAATTACTTTTGTAGTGCTAACGAGGCCAATGCAATCAAGGGGGACATCACCCATTTCTAACAGTTGACAAGAAAGTATGAGTATCAGCAGAGGGGAAATTACTTTTTGTCGTGACCCATCCATTCCCAGTCTTTATTCAGGCCTAATTTGATGGTGTCCAGTTTGCACACCAATTCCAATTCTGCAGTTTCTCATTGAAGTCTGGTTTTGAAGTTTTTTTGTTGAAGAATTGCCACTTTTAAGTCTATTATTGAGTATCCAGGGAGGCTGAAGTGTTCTTCTACTGGTTTTTGAATGTTACAATTCTTGATGTCTGATTTGTGTCCATTTATTCTTTTGCGTAGAGACTGTCTGGTTTGGCCAATGTACATGGCAGAGGGGCAGCCACACCATCAGGGGCTCATCTACCAATGTGATCTATGCCATAATATGCCAGCAATTTTCCCTCTGCTGATATTCACACCTTCTTGTCAACTGTTGGAAATGGGCGACATCCACCTTGATTGCATTGGCCTCGTTAGCATTACAAAAGTAATTTTCCCTCTGTTGACATTCACCCCTTCTTGTCAACTTTTGAGAATAGGCCACTTCCACCTTAATTGAATTGGCCTCGTTAGCACTGACCCCCCACTTGGTAAGGCAACTCCCGTCTTTTCATGTGCTGTATATTTATACCTGGTTACTGTATTTTTCACTCCCTGCGTCTGATGAAGTGGGTTTTAGCCCATGAAAGCTTATGCCCAAATAAATTTGTTAGTTTCTAAGGTGCACAAAGACTCCTCGTTGTTTTTGCATGTACCAAAGGGATTGCTAATGGGGTCAGCCTTTCACCTCCACGTAGCTGCTCCCATTCCAGTTCAGAGCAGGAATAGTAGAAAGCAGTTGGCACCTAATTGCTGGTTAGTAGCTTATTTAAAAACAGTTAGTGGCTTCAGTCTACTTTATAGAGGACAGATACCATGGTGATGGGTTTGATATAAGAACCAGAGTGGAACAGGGACTAGGTGTTCCCAGCTCAAGAAATTGCAGTTTATGCAGAGTGGCCAAGGACTGAATGATTATAGTAATCATCATGACACTCTGCTCTTTCTGCGTGCCCAGTGGTGTAGCAGAGGGTTTATAAGGGATGGCTTTTCCGAGGCTGGAGTAGATCCACTTTCCAGCATTTTAAATATTGACGGGGCGGGGCAATGTTTAATGACAGTTTCTGTCTCCCACGTTTTGTGAGTGGCAGCTGGAAGAGGTGAGCACAAAGAACACAGTCATACCCTAAAATAAGCTGTGATTCACTCTCCGGTGGGTCATGACTCCAATGCACGCATCGTAACAGTTATGTGGCAGAACCGCTTCCGAAATTAGCTCTGCATCACTGCTCTGCTTCCTACACCCTGCCTCTCTTCCCAAAAGCTGCACCTATTGAATATCTAGGGGGCTGCCTGCCTGCCTCACGGGCTCAAACAAAGGGATCCCTGCATGCCAGATATTCACAGGTGAACATGTGCGGCTGCCGCTCCATCAGCCCAGCATGCCACCTGCCAGTTGTTTCACACTAGGCATGAGTTTGGAAAGGGATCCGCGGGAGAGGCAAGCTGTGGCATAATTAATAAACAAACAAACAAAAAAGACATTTTTCCTTGTTGCCCTAATTATTTCCTCACTCTAAAATTCTTCATTGGCTTTAATTAAGCCAGCCCCAGGCGTGAAAGTCTGGCAAAGTTTCCTAATGTGATCATCGCTTGTCATTTGGGTTTTTGCAGCTTTGGGTGCAGCAGGTGTCTCTAGCTCTGTTCCCAGATGGCCCATGGTGCGGGGTTGGGGAACCAGCAGGATGGTAGCAGAGGATGTGTCTTAAAACGAATGACACCAAGATGAGGACCCGGTTCCTAGGATTCTGCCAGCCTCAGTCAAAATGCTCTGGGCCAGACTCTCAATTCACTCACCCTGGGTTTGCATTGCTGCAAAGCCACTGGCTGCACTGGAATTCCCCCCAATCTGCTCTGGTGTAAAGTGAGATCACGCAGGCTCCCTGACTTTCAATTCCTGCCACAACTGCCTTAGTCAAATCAACAGCATGTTGCTAGAAGATAGTTCTCACAAAGGCAGATGGTGCAAACTGTTCCATGGAATGAAAGGGGAGATGCTTTTTGATCCATTTAGACACATGGGCCACACACAAGGCTCTGATAAGAGTTCTTCCCTGGTAGCATTGCCACCCCGCCCACAGAAATATTCATGTAAAATGAACGGGAGTACAGCAGGAGGTATGAACATCCTTCAAGTCTTCACAACCTTCACAGAGGGAGTTCGCTCTCCCGTTTGACAGCAACTTCCATTCTTTCCATGTGTTTGCCTTATTTTCGCAATAATGCATTCCACAGAAGTGGATACATTTCAGACTCATTACATTACAGTATCTACAGACAGAAATGTACACCGGGTAGTGTAGCAACATTTCTTCTAGTAGTTTATCCCGGACTACTGTAAAACAGATTGCAGTAAAATCATATTTCGCCTCTCACTTTAGTGTCTAGTCTATTTGTCTATCTAGCTGCACAGTCATGACTTTATACAGTAGGTTTAGCTGCAAAACATGCTTTCCTGGCAAATCTACAGGAATGTGTCTAGTGAGAATAAACTTGACAAAAATCTAAGATGCAGGGAAGTCTCCTTTTGACTTTCAAATGATACTGCCTATGTGATTTTCTAATGGAGCTGGCAGTACATTCACTATCTTGCAACCCTTCACAAATATATGAGAGGTTTATGGCATTTCCAGAAGTCTTTAACTCTGTTGTCTGTGTGTGGGGGGGGGGAAGGAATCCTTTGTAAGATGTACTAGCTGATGAAAGCACTCACTGCTCTGAGTCTTGTGGTGTATACAGTATCACTATGGTTTATAAGAGACAGTCAAATAAACTCCTGTTCAGGCTCGTAGTGATGCATGAAAAAAAATGTTTTTCCCATTATAGATGTGTTGAGACATGAGTGGATTTTTTCCCCCTCTGTCCTTTTCTCTCTCTGAATCAACAACATACAATGCAGAACAAATCTAGATTGTAAGCTCTTTCTCTTATGTGTTCTTACAGTGCCCCGACCTCAGTTGATTCGGTCTGTCTTCTAAATGCTACCATAACATAAATGTTAAAATACTCTATTATTCGTATTAAAGTTCTTTGGGGCAAGGACTCTCAGAGGTTTGCAGAGTGTCTACCATAATGGAGCCCTCCTGATACTAATCAATGCAATAACAATTCCCAGATTACAGAGGGTCCTGTATCAGAGTAGCAGCCGTGTTAGTCTGTATCCGCAAAAAGAACAGGAGTACTTGTGGCACCTTAGAGACTAACAAATTTATTAGAGCATAAGCTTTCGTGAATCCGAAGAAGTGGGCTGTAGTCCACGAAAGCTTATGCTCTAATAAATTTGTTAGTCTCTAAGGTGCCACAAGTACTCCTGTTCTTTTTTTAGAGGGTCCTGTGGCACCTTTGAGACTAACAGAAGTATTGGGAGCATAAGCTTTCGTGGGTAAGAACCTCATTTCTTCAGATGCAAGTGAAGTGACTTGCATCTGAAGAAGTGAGGTCATACCCACGAAAGCTTATGCTCCCAATACTTCTGTTAGTCTCAAAGGTGCCACAGGACCCTCTGTTGCCTTTTACAGATTCAGACTAACATGGCTACCCCTCTGATACTTAATTCCCAGATTGTCTCCAAACCCACACTCCCTCCCCCTGGCCAAAGGGCTCTCTCCACCGCCTGTATTGTGGCATATAGGAAGCTGGAGGAGAGGTTAGAATGGAAAACAGACAGGGTAAAAAAAAAAGTGTTTAATTGGGGTGTGAGAAAGGAAAGAAGAATCTTCCATAACGGGTGAACCTGTGAACCATTAAAGTGAATTTAATTTACCAAACCTATCAATCAAGCTGCTAACTGTCAAACTTAAAGGATAGCTGAAAATATTTCAGTAGAGGGCACTCAAGACCTAGGAATCTGTACTTGCCAAATCCTGCATATTTACTCTGTAGTATTTTATAAGACTTTAGCACATGAATCTCAGTAATGTGAGCACTGGGCCTCATATCTCACATTGATTGTGGTTATATTATACCCAATACATATAAATCTAAACAAAATTCACGTGCACGTGGCTAATTCAAATGAACCAGTTTAAACAACCATTGTTTTGGGGTCTGTTTGTTTTTTTAAATGGTCTTTTTTTCCCTTCTACAGTATAGAAAAAATGTCCTGAAGGTAGAAGTGCTTATATCATGTCTCTTTGTGTGAGTTTCATCCTTCTTAGGTTGTCTGAAACATTAATCTTATTTGAAAGTGTCCTTCACTGATCAGCAGTTTTTTTCTAGATATTAATAAAATGTTTCAACATTTTGTCCTCTTTTGTAAGCAGTTCCTTTTATACTTGAAGAGAAAAAGCTTTGCATTAAAATTAATGGCATTTAGAACTTCCATAAATCTTCTGGCTTGCCTGTGGGTGAGAGAACATTAAGGTTCTTACGTATACAATCAATGTAACATGTTCATGAGTGTCATAGTCCTATCAGTATAACAAATACAGCATGAACTACTATGTGTAACCACTGCAAAAACATGTAGTAAAAAAGAGTCTAAAAAAATGCCATGACACCTTAAGCTACTTGTGAGCACACAACTTCCTAATTCATACAAATAAAAAGTATTCTATGTTTATGCACTGTAAATACAGTATATAATTTGCATTAATTAGTTATGTGATATACTGTGAAATAATGAATTACGGCCATAAAACTATTTTCACTATATTTGTGCATTATGCAAATAGATTTTACCACAATCAATGGAAACCACATAAGAATTGTAAAACAACAATGTTATGCTATTCTAGTGAAGGACAATGGAACAATCAGATTTCTGTAAGGTGTTCTAACAACTTGTGATGATACCACTTCATTCTCTTTTGAGTCTCCCAGGTCAATTTGTATTGTGGGCTTAGACAGACAGTAAGGTCTTCAAGACAAGGAATGAGTTGTTTTGGATTTTTTTTTTTATTTTGTACAGCACCTTACATGCACTGTGTAAATAATTATGTTTTGTTGAAATTCAGTTTACTGGGATGTGCAACATTAATTCTGCATTTCACAGAGCAGTTTTCATAATGTTTACAATTGTTATGTTATTGCCACAGCTATAGAATAATTCATCGTTGGTGTATCTCCACTGCAGTCAATGTATGAATCTGGCCCATTATCAGTAGGTCATTCCACACAGGTGTGTTAAATACATCTGCTGCAGCATGTTTCAGGGGGAATTTGTATGTAAAAAGACATATGTAGAGTTACCTGCTCTCTTCCTAAAAACATTCCGATGTGATTAGGACAAGGACTCTGAGCTGGGGTTTCAAACTGTTTTGTTATCGATCATGACATAGAACAATCCCAGGCTGACATTTGGCGTGAGAGTGGAATTTTCTCTGGTGGGAGCATAGGCCAGAAAAAAACGATGCTATTAAGTTGCCTATGCAAGAGAGAAGGGTGCGGAGAGTAGGCCAACCAGTGAGAGAGCCAGGGTGGGGCTTCAGGAATAAAAGGGAGGATGGGAAGGGAACTAGATCAAGGAATGGCCACCCTGTTCAATTTTTTACCTTGCAAGACTCTCAGCTTCTATATGGATGGGCAGAAGATATGAACCCAGAAAGCCCCTATATACCACATTTTCGGCTGCTAGACATTGCAGGCATTTTTGTTTGCCTGGGTTACATTTTTGTTGTTGTTTCCAGCTCTCTCTCTCTCTCCCCTCTCTGCCTCAACTAATAATGCAGAGCTCTCTCCATGAAAGCTTGCACCATCCATGGCCACTGCATACCATCCAACCCTAGGGTGACCAGATGTCCCAATTTTATAGGGACAGACCCCATATTTGGGGCTTTTTCTTATATAGCCCCTTATTATCCCCCTCCCATCCTGATTTTTCACACTTGCTAGCTGGTCACCCTATCCAACTCCAATCAAACAGCAAAAGATGAACTGCACGCATGCTCTGTGATTAATATTTATATTACACTGCACCTATCCATAGGTTCCACTCAGGATCAGGGGCCCATACTCTGGGTACGTGCAGCACCCAGCACCAAGAGACAATCCTTACCCACTAACAAACTAACCCAACACATCCACCTGCAACTGGCTTTTACACCTAAGATAGAGGCACAACCCACTGGCCTGACTTAAATAAAATCAACCCCCCCTTCTCTACAACCTGCCCAGAGTGACAGCAACACGGACTAGCTGCCTCTCTTCCTTCCCCCAAACACATCTGTCTTGTGTTTCAGTACAAGTAGCCCCCAGCTCATGCCCTTTATAAAGAGCTACAGTTGTCCCTCATATCAGCCATTAGCAGGGAGACTTTTCCTCCATGCCCTTTCCCTGAATCTTTAACCGTCTAGGTACCATCAAAGCACTGTCAGGAGATGATCGAAATGGTCTTTGCTTGAAACACCTACATGTATACCCCCAATGTAGGTAATGAAATCCCCCAGGAGCTCAGAGCCTCTGCCTACCCACAGTGCTATCAGCTATTAGCATTTCTCTAGGATTTAACACCTGTGCAAATGACAGTTGGAGAGCCCTGCCCCCACTGCTTAGTAATTGACCTAATCACTCAATGGGGCCAGACTGAGAAAAAGTCACTTCCCTTGTGAAATTAGGCCCAAAGCCTATGTCATAATTTTGGTAATTTGTCTGTAGCCTAAGCAATATATTCTAGCTGCTGTCCCCACCAGTTACTAATTCTATAGTCTAGAGACACATACAGGTGATCAGATACCCCGGTGGTGGGCACATATGGATACCGGGCTAACCTGCTGTGCTACACAGATGTGCTCACTAATTGCTGCAAAACATAAAAATCAGAAGCTTTCCTTCTGTACTTAAGGCTGACAGGGTTGGGGGTGGCTTTTCCTCACTTTCTTTAAGGATATGAATGATAAATGGAGGTTCACGAGGGCTAGTACTGTGTTAATTGCTCAGCGATAGGCCAGAGATATTAGCATTCCCTACAATGCTAGGGGGTTGTGAGCCTACCACTGAGGAACTGAAGAGACAAGGAAAATGAAAAGGATGAATAGTTACAGACTATTAGTACGTTTGTAAGAAAATTAAAGATTTGCTCCTCAGATGTGCCAGGCAATGCAGTTGCAGACAGTTGGCAAATGAGAGCGATTGGGGATGATGGACTAGATCAAACTATTTAAAAGAGAGAAATAAACGCCCGCTTATCTAGTGAATTTCCAGCCCTTTGTGTCTGTCACGGAGGTCATTAAACTCCTCTAACTGCAGAACTCCGGGCTGCTTCGCAGCGCCTCTCCCTGCAGCTCTGGGATTCCTGTCACCTCCCACCAGATGAGCTTATTTTGTAGTTAGTATTATGGTCCTCAGCCCCATCCCTTTTACCTGCCAGCTCCTCCCTGCCAATAAACTCAGGCTGCCCAGTCTCTGCCCTTTCCCTTACCTCTAGCCTCATGCAATGCCCTAAGCAAGAGGCGAGCCAGCCCAGTAGCCAGGAGGCGCTGCCCAGACGGGTCTCCCTGTTCCAGGCTGAAGTGATGCTGCGAGGCGGAGAGAGGCTGCACCCCCCGCCCCCTCCCTGCAAGGCAGCTCCATCCCGGCCCGGAGCGAGCTCCCGGTCCCCTGGAGAAGTTTCCCACGGTCACTGTCCGGGCTGCCTGAGGGGGGCTCCCTCTCCCGCCTGTGCCCCCACCCAGCCCTCCTGCAGGGACACCCCTCCCCGGGCACCCCACTGCTGCGCCCCCCCCCCAACTCAGCCCAGGGCTCGAGGGAGGGTGACAGGCGCGCACGCGGCCGGGAGCAGCTCCCCAGGCTCGCGCCCCCTCCCGCGGGTCCCAGGCTGTGCGGGCTCCGCAGCCGCGGAATAGCCCCCCCTCCCCAGCGCGTACCGCTGCGCCCGGGCGCAGGGCTGCGCGTGTCCCGGTACCTGAGCGGGCAGGGACGAGTCCTGCGCCCCCCCCGACGGGCAGCTCCCCGGGGCCTGAGCAATTGCCTCTGATTGTCCCCCGAGAAGCTGAGACGCCCGCCTGCCCCTTCCCAGCCCGCCTCCCCTGGGGGCTGCGCTTTGGGGTTTTCATTCCCCTCCAAACTCTGCCCCCCTCCCCCGTGTGTGTGTGTGTGTGTGTGTGTGTGCGTGTGCAAGACTCCACTCCAGGGCTTTGTGCTCACCAGCGATAGCATCAGTGGTAGGAGGGGACAGAGAGACTCCGGCAGGCTGAGACGGAGCAGACAGAGCTTTTCTGCAGGTGAAGCCCCGCTCGGCCCAGGCACCAGCCCGCGGGCTTCTGGGGGACTTACAGCCCAGGCTGCGGAGTCCAGTAAGATGTGCCATGGGCAGCCTCCCCTCGCCCCGGCCTGCCAGCTCCGCCTAGACCCCGGGCACCGCCAGGACACCCAGCTCGCCCTCAAGTCGTAGGGTCGCGAGGGGACCCCCCACGCTCCACTTGCCGGGAGGCGTTTTCCCCCAACGATGCCCCATTTCTGGCTCGCTCTGCGGAGTGTGCTTGTGGAATACTGGGTCGGGCTCCTGGTGGGCAGTTTTTGGATGCAGTCTTCGCATGGGATGCCCCATGTCATCCGGATAGGTAAGGGCGGCGGGTGCTGCGTTCGCCCCCCGGCTCCTCTTTGGGGAGAGGGGCTGCTTGGGTGGACGGGGCTTGCCCCGGCTTTGCTGGGGTTTCGGCGTCTCCCTGGCGAGCCAAGTGCACTTTCCAGGAGGAAGTGCCGAGCCGAGCCGAGCCAGAGGACAGGCGGCTGCGGGGCCGGTTCGGTGGGGAGGGTCCGAGACGCACAGACTGGTTGGGCTGCTCCAGGAGGCGGGGGGCGCTGGGCTGCTGCGGGCGCACGAGGCGATGTGTCCCGGGGGTCTCTCTGCCCGCAGCGATGGGGCGGGGAGCGCGCAGGGGCTGCAGGACACTTCAGGTATCGAAGGCGCAGGGCGAGACACCAGCTGCGGGCTTGTCGGGGACTGTGGCGAGGAGGCAGAGCTGCCCCCAGTGCCCCCTCTCTCTGCGAAGGGGGGTCCCAGGGCCCAGCGGGGGTCCCAGGCAGCGGCCCGGCCCGGGAAGGGGCTTTGCCGAAGGGAAAGTTTGGGCGGCGGCTTCTCCTCGGCTCGGTGTTTTGGAGGCGGGGTGCTGGCCTGGGGGGCCCCAGAGCAGGAGAGGGGCTGTGTGCACGCGGGGGGGGGGTTAAGCTATAGGAAGAGGAGGGGGCGCTCGCGGGGTCCTGGGTTCACGCCCTTGGCTCTGGCGGGTCCCAAGCGCTCAGCGGGGCGTGGTGGGGAGCTGGGGGGTGCAGCAGCGCCCCGGGGCACTGGATTGAATGGAGCTGCTCGTAGTTTGATTTTCTGGAGGCTGAGGTGTGAAGGGGGGCGGGGGGGCTACAGCCCTAAAAGGCGAGGGATCAAATGCCGCGACTCCCGCTGACTCTCCGCCCTTGGCAGCTAACGCCAGACAGCGGTTCCTGGCTGCCAAGTTTGGTCTGTGGAATAACTGAGGTTACCGGGAGGTTTAATAATGTTACCTAAAGTGATGGCACAGCTGGGCATGCAGGAGCGAGTCCCAAGCGCTCTTTACTTACTGAAGTCTCTGGTTTAGGGAAGGGCTCGAGGCCAGATACAGGCAGCCCCTGCGGTTTTTGGTTGTGTGTTTTTGGTGCACAAAGCCAGGGATTTGCTCTCGGCCACGTGACACAACTGTCCTTGGAGTTTTACAAAGGGACCCTCTGGGCTGTGGCTGAATCGTTGTCAATGGCAGGGCTGTGGGGAGGGAAACAGAGCAGAACAGGGCCTTAGTTACCCAAATGCAACTTGCCAGCAGCCCGCACCAATGTCTGTCAGCGGAAAGCAACGGAGCTGGACCACAAATAAAATCCTGCCGTTGTCACCAGAGGCAGTTACTTCCCCAGGTGCAATCTCTCCCCCCATGGAATGACCTAGCCTGCCCTGGGGACTGATGGCCTGAGGCAGGGAGGCGGAGCGCCTGCTGGGTCTGGGAATAGGAGACTGTGGCCCTGAGGCCTGATGCTGCAGTTGTCTCCACAGAGGCCGGCTCCTGTGCAGACCATCATGGATGGAGGGGGAAGGCTCAGGAGACGCCTGCATGGATCCAGCGGCAGGGCCAGCTTCCTAAATCCAGATCCCCGGCTCTGAAATGCCCCTCTTCTACCAGGGTGGTGGAAACTCTGTAGCACGGGGAGGGTGCAGACCCCTGCCTGGGCTCCATGATTCTGCGCGTCTCCGTCAGCTCTGTGGAGCAGAACCCCACTGTAGCTCGCCCGACAGTCCTTACTCAGGCTAAATTCCCACCGAAGTCCACGGAAGTTTCATCTGAAAGGGGACAGGCGTCTCGGGTTCCAGTCCTGCCGCTGGATGGGCATTGGGAGTTGCAACTTGTGATCCAACTTTCTCCACTACCAGGCACTTGGTGCAGCCATGTCGTGCTGAACAAAGGGGCTGTCAGATGCTGCCATTCTGACTTGGTAGCGATTTAAGGACTGCACAAGGTGTAGGGCAGTGGAGAATCAGGCTCGGTCACTTGACCCACAATGCTTTGCACTGTCATCTGCCTCGCTCATCAGAGCTGCAAGCTGCCCCCTGATTTGCCCGGCCTTCTGAGATACTCAAGCAGACACTTGCAGGGGAGCTTATTGGAGTCACTGGGAGGGGAGGGTGCTCAGCGCCACAGAGGATTAGGCCCATCTTCTTGGGACCTTGCTGTTGCTCAATGGAATCATTCAGCAATAGACTCCAAGGCCGAGCGGCCTCAACCACCCAAGAAAAGTATTTTCTGCTGGAGCTTGAAAAGGCTCCAGGCACTTGCTACAAGAGCAGAGAAGAAAGGGACATTTCACATTCAGGTGCTACTAAAAAAAATCATCATGAACCTTCCCCCTGGATCAGTCTCACTGGCGGAGACACTGTAGGTCTGATTTGCCGTTGCCTTGCCCTCCCCTATACCAGTGCCGAATGCTGCCATTCAGACGGGCAGGGCTTTACTCTCATACTAGCCTGGCATAAATGATGCCACAGTGGGCAGTCTGGCCTTCCTTCCCTGCAAGCACCCCTGCCCACAGCTCCCATCAGTGTTGGTAAGGGTTGATCGGAAAGGGCTGCTTTTAATTTCTAAACTTAAAAAAGCCAAACGCCTGCCTCTGGCAGAGCATAACTTGGTTTTGGTCAATGAAATAAGAAAGGTCAAATGCAGACAGGTGACTGAGGGTGTAAGGAAAGCTACAAATGCCGTAGAGCCATTTGTTTAAAATTGGCATCATATTTTCCTCCCCGTGGGTTCAGTTGAAAAATGCAGATTTTTCTCTCTGCATTAATTTGCCTGCCAGTTTGTCCACAGCTACACCCATTCCAAATCCCGCTTTTAATGAATAGAGTACACTGGGACATGGAAACCTGAAGAGGTAGCCTTTGTGCTTTAAAAACAGTCAAGTTTTAAAGGCTAGTTTGGTTTCAAACAAAACTGACAATTGAATATGTGCCATTTGAATTCTAGGGAAGGCATCCAGGACAAGGAAGGGAAGAGCCAGAAAGTGCATTCTCTCTCTCTCAGATCCTCATAATGGGGGAAAGGAGGGAGGGAAGAGATCGGTAATGCAGAAAATACATGCCTTTTTAAAATTATTAAATGGGAGTTTTCCCCAGCATTTTCAATATCTATTTGAATTTTATGTGATCCATCAAATATTTTCAAATATTACACAGAAACCTCGGAATAGATCTTCTATACAGTCAAGTGGCTGGATTCAGCTCCCAGTCATACTGGGGTAAATGCAGAGTAACTCCACTGACTTAAGTGGAATTACTCCAGATTTACACCCATGCAACTGAAGAGAATTTAGCCCTCAGTGGTTTGTGATAGTCAGACGCTGGATGTGAATGTAATCAATGGAACTACTCCTGGTAGTAAGTGCTGCACTTGATAATAAGTATTTGCAGCGTCATGCCCAATATGTAGTAAAAGCTGCTGCTCTGAATGTGTATAATATGATTAAGCTATTTTAAACAGCGTATTTATTTGGCCTTTCTTTTAGATTAAAAAAGCAGCAGCAGCACTCTTCATGAGTGATACACGAGAGCTTGATGCCATCTTGTAATGTCTGAAGTTACTAACCGTAACGATGCGAAGTGTCATTACTGGAGATGACGTCACACTTAAGATTTCAAGAATGTACTGTTTTTAACAAATGAATTTTAGTTGCTTCAGAAACTACTCAGAATTATGTCAATGCAAGACCAGAAAGCAAAACCTACGTAGATATGAACCAGCCAATATGAACACAAGACTAATAATAAATAATAATATACAAGAGGAGAGTGAGTGGTAGAATTTAATCCACTATTTTAATGTTTGCAATTTTTGGTTGTCTGGTCTTTTGTTATTATGTAGCACCTGCACTATACATGTCCTGATCCCAATCCAACTGCCTTAATGTAGATGGGTTATCCTGCCGGCTTTAGTGGATTACTGCAGTGAATAAGGGCTGCAGGACTATACCTTTTTCTGAAGTGCTCAGTGATATGTAGGTGCAAATTACTTGAACTTGTGTTTTCATTTCTTATATTGTCACCAGAACCCTCAGTACATACATACCACATCCTCCTCTCTGCATACAAGGGAGCTATTGTCTGGAGCGAATTTCATTGTGTTTTCTGAATATTTGAAAGGATTCACTTTCCCCTTCATTTTTCTTCAGCTTTACATTTTTTTGTTGTTACTAAGATTACAGTTTTCTTTTTATTTATTTCCATAGATTGTTATATTTCAAGCGTGATAGAAGGGCCCCATCCTGTGTCACTGAAGTCAATGGGAATTTTGTCATCTACGTCACTAATAACAGGATTGGGCCCTGACCGAACTTTTAAAGAAACGATCTTAGATAGCTGAATTATAGGGCTTTGTCTCTTATTTTCTCTTTTTAAATTGTGTCGGGTAAGGGAAGAGGTCAGGGCATCGATTGTTTGGGTGATTTGCAAGTAATGCAGGAGAGAGAGACAATTGGATTGTAGTCAGCAGGGGAAAATGATCATTGATTATTTTATACAAATACGTAGAAAATAAATTTGGAGAATAATTATCCTTCCCTGTGAGATCAGCTTTTTCAGGGCTTATTACTGTGTGTCTGGGATATTTTTAAAACCAGATTTCTAGTTTCAGCAAAGGAAGTTTTATTTTTTAAAAACCCAGATTTCCCGAGGCGAGAGAGATGTCTTCCAGCAGGGATCTGCACTGAATGCTATGGGATTTGTGAAGGCTGCAGGAGGTAATTCTCAGAAAGGCTGGTCAAGTATTATTCTATTCAGCTCAGGCTTGATTAATAGTTTGGAGAAATTCTTGTTTCAGTGAGAGAGTGAGGGAAGGGTTGGACTGAATTATTGCAGGGCTGTAGAACAGGAGTTCACAGGTGTGAGGGGTTGCTAAGTTTTGCCTGCCTTTTGGTAAATGGTGTAGCTGCTGGCCCCAAGCCAGTAGGTAACGGTTTAATGGTTTGTGTTCAGGGGAGTTCTTTGTCCTTAATCCAGGGTGTATATGGGATAGAGACCAATCCTATTCATCCTTCTATTATGAAAACATCTTATTTACATAGTTATTTTGTATAAGCCTCTCCTAATCCTACACACACAGACAGAGGGCCAGACTCCAATTAACTCCAGTTTTCTGCCAGTGGAGCCCCGCTGGCTTCAGTGGTGCCGGATTTACACTGGTGTGAGTGAGATCAGACTCAATGCCACGCAGTTTGCAGCAACTCTCCCGAGTCCGTTGTGTGTCACTACAGCCGAATGGGCCTAACACTTGTCTTTGAATTTGGGAATCATTGACTGTAAAACAATGAGAAATTTCTTTCAGTGACTGGTGATGCGATGAAACATTGGTGTGTAGGAGCAGACACAAGCTGAATGAAGATCAATATGTCCCCCCCCCCCCCCCCCCCGGAAGCAAATAGCTTTAGACAAGTGGCTTCCTGCCACCTGGGATCATCATACAGACTTAGAAAACATTAACTTGAGGAATCTTCCCTTCCAGCCAAGCTGACTGCACAAATTCCAGCCATTTTATTCTTTAACGGGAGGTGTAAACAGAAAGAACTGAAACTTGAATTCCACTGGGCTGAGTTAGCATGAGTTAGTGTCAATGCCAGCCTGACTGCAAAATGCACCTTGGCCCAGATTCTGACCCATTTACACAACTGGTGTAAATCTGGAGTGACTCTTTAGAAGTCAGTGGAGTTACTTCCAATTTACAAAGGGGTAAATGAGATCAGAATCTGGTCCCCTCTTGTATCAATGGGAGACACAAGCCCCCACAGGGAAATTGATTTCCTTGGGAGTCTCTGCTTGTTTGCATGTTGCATTTTTGCAAGTTAAAACTTCTTTTGTTTTTTAAAATCACTTTTCTGCTTTTGTGGCTCTTTCTGTATTTCCAACACCATGCACCCATTGCTCCAGCTTTTATAACTGAAAATGTTATTTCAGGTCACAAGATCCTTTGTGTCAGATAGCATATTTTAGTGATTTCAGCAGACTGTACAGGTAGCAGAATAAAGTGTGAAAACTGAGCCCAGTTAAACACAGGAATAGGAATACAACTGAAATAAATATAACCGCTTGTGTGCAGCAGCTGCTGCTGTTTCCTTGAATGAAACAGACACTTTCTCAAGACTGTGTGCACTGATCCATAGACACCTTTGCACAAAGTGAAATTCAGTCGGTTTATGTAGAACTGAAATGATGCAAAGGCCTTGGATGGACTCTGCATGGGGTGAGTTTCACCACTCAATCCTTAATGGTAATGGGGCCATTAACTCTGGTACCAGGTTCCATATGGTCCGTCATGAATGCCCTGTAATAAAGGCTGGATTGTTAATTTCGGGCCTTGCCACCTACTGTTTTCTACCTGCTGTGCAAACCCCTCCTTCTTATCTTGATTTCTCCTTCTCTGGACCCTTTCTGTTTAAAGAGCTAAACGAGGATTGATTTTTAAACCTTCAGCCTGCTTCTGAGAAGACTTTCAAAAGCCTTTTTGATTCTATAATGCACAGAGCAATAGTAAAACCCAACCAATCTACAGCAAAGCTGTCTCTCTCTTCTTTTTGTAAACTGAGCACTTCTTTAATATGGATAAGGAATTGCATTAAATTAACCATGCTAAATAAAATGTGGGCTTGCCCCATGATAATCTGTTGTTGCAATATTGCCAAGAAACTGAAAAGCCGGCATTTAAAGAGAGCTAATGTTTGTGGAGTGCTTATTCTCTCATTTCAGCAGAGGGCAGTGTTTTTCATTTACAATTCAAGTGCTTTGTAGGTATAGGGAAAATCATATTTTTAGCCACTTCTCTCCTTCTAGCTGTTGAATGTAGCTCCTTCATATTAGCCATCATAGCTATTTTACAACCATTTGCAAGGAAGGGGTTTGCCAACCTAGCTAAACTACTAGTGTCTCTGATGGAAACATAATAGGAAATAAACCCCCAGATTGCACAGATCGTTGGTTGTGAGTGTTAAGTCTACTAATCCAATGCACTGCATTTCCCCTCTCCTATAATGCTGTACATTCTTCTCGCTCTCTCTTCTTGGCTAACGGTTTAATGTAATGCAGTCTAGACAGCTTTTTTTCTTTGCATTCTCAGAACATGGACTGGTCAGAATTTCTGTGCAACACAGATAACAGCTAGAAAGCATCAGAGCCTACTTTAAAAAAACAGACAAACCCAGGAGGAATTCAGCAGCTGAAAACAAGGTTAAAAATTTGTGCTACTGGCAGTGTTGCCAAATGGAATAAATGTGGAGTCAGGAATAAGGGATTTTTGCTGAAGCAGATAGGCTGAGTTTGGTCCTAAAGCTATTTGTATCTAAGTTCGCCGAGACTCTGCGGATACATCTGCTTGTGCTGCCTTTGAGGGATTTTGGGGTGCTCTCTGTCTTAAAACACACAAGAGTGTTAGCTCTTTGAGCAAGGACTGCCTTTTATAATGTTTGTGCAGCACGTGCCACAATAGAGCCCTGGCCTGATGGGACTGCAATGTTTAGTAATAACAATGAGAGGGTATTTGTTAGTCTGAACATTAAATCAAATCCAAAAGTGACATTACAGTCAGGAGAGCTTTAAGCATGGGGTAGGCCCAGTTCTGTACTGCATCTTTATTCTGATGACAGCATTCTGCATTCATTCTACTTGGGATGTTCTGTTCTAACCCACTTTCCAAACCCTCTGTCCTCCCTATTTATGTGCAACAGTCACCACTTAAGTCACATGTCAGCACCGTCAGCACACTACACCGTGAAGCTAGGAACTATTCTCCTTTACATTACAATTTTCTTTCTTTAGCTTTCATTGCAGACAGGGAAGTTTCACATGCCAAGTATAACCTGAGATGTTTAATCATCTCTGGTGCATTGAAATTCTCAGGCCCAGGGAGACACTATATATTCTGCTACAACTTGATAATTTTACGGCACGAATATATTGCCATGGACAGAGCTGGTTTGTTCCGACAAGGCGAGAAGGTGGCTGTGATAAATAAAATGCAGGATTTTCACACATTGCCTAATAGAGCTGTGACATGAATAATTCCATGACTCAGCTCAGATTTTCTCTACAGATATGCCCAATTGTTCTTCCTTTGAAATATAATTTAAAGAGCTACTAAAGCAAACAGCAATTAGCAGTGATAAAAGGCTACACCACCATATCGTTATTAAACACGTCTATTACACTAGCACTCATATGCCCCAGTCAGGATCAGGGTCCTATAGTGCTAAGCACTGTACACACATAAAGATACGCTCACTGCCCCAAAGAGCTTACAGTCACAAGTCTCTTTTCTAGTGCTTCCAAAGGCTAGAGTGCCAACCAAGCATGAGTGACAAAGATAGCGACAAGTTTTGGAAGTGCCATAAACTCTCCTGCTTCAGAGTATGAGCCAACTTTTAACTAAGGGGATCAGGACGGCACTCCTCTGAGGAGCAGATTATCCCATAACAGCTACGGTGGGGTTTCAGCTTCCTGTGCCTTCCTCTGTAGCAGCTGGTGTTGGCCACCGTCAAAGACAGGATCCTGCATGAGATGGAGGCCTGTGTCGGTCCCGTCAGGCGACTCCCGTGTTCCTGTGTTTAGTGATGCAGAACCTGTCTGGGATCTGAATGCCATGCGAAGACAGAGTCTTCTTTAGTTCATATCACATATGGAGGGAAGAACAGGCCCTGAGGCACAGCACACGGCACAGAGAACAACCCTCCCCCTTTGTTCTTTAGTTCACGGTGACATTCAAATGCAGCCACTGCAGCACAAGGCTGTTAGACTTCCCTCCAGCAGTTCCTTTCCAGTCTGTGCCATTTATCCAGTGGCATTTATCTACTTCCCTTTGACTGACCACCTCCATGCGCCTGCTCTGAGCATTGTCCTCTCGCTCCTTTTGCCTGACCCCGTGAACGGCAGCACAGATGGAATGCACCATTTACTTGTGATGCAAAGCCGCACAGGAATACCTTGAGCTTCTTGCTGGCCTGAAGTTTCCTCATTCTCTATCTCCTGGCTGGTATTGCTGGGAAAATAAAGTTGGTAAAGGGATCTTACTCCTCCTGGATGGGTGCCAGCATAAGGCTTCAAACACCAGCTAGTTCCCCCTGCAGTCTTGAGGGCTGAAGTCGTGCCTAGATCTTGTGCCTGGGGTGAATAATTTCACCCCATATCCATTCTGCTAGCGGCAAGAATGAGACCCGTGTGTTCGTGCTGGGTTAAAGTGTTTGTGTTTTAGTTGCAAAGGGCTTGTGAACATTTATTCCAGTCTTCCTGGGTAACTGGACCTTTCTACTCCACTCACAGGCCCCCACCACTCTAAAGAAAATATGCCTCTGAATCCCTGAAATTACATCAGAATCTGGAGTTACAAAGGGGGAAAGCAAAGTTTTTCGGTAGTTGCTTAAGGCTTTGTTCATTTGATTTTGAACATTCAGGGAGGCAGCGTTGCGCAATGGATAGGGCACTAGACTTTAGCTCAGGAGACCTGCATTCAATACTTGGCTTTGCCACTGAGTGACCTTGGGCAAGTTGCTTCATGGCTCTGTGACTCAGTTTCCCCATCTGTAAAACAGGGATAATGATACTGACCTCCTTTATAAAGTGCTTTGAGATCTGCAGTGGGAAAATGCTATGATCTACAATATTAGTCATACACTACTATATATATTATGCTGTAGGCCATCGTCACAGAATACTTCTGAGAGTCACATTACAGATGAATTATTACGCATTAAGGATGCACAGTTCACATCTGAGTGCTTTCTGATTTTAAATGGAAAATTGGGATTATGTTAATTCACCTGGAATCTTTTATCTGGTGCCTGATGCTGGAAGCCTGTCAGTTACTGAACTTTATTGAATTGCTTTCTACCATCACATGGGAATCAGGGCACCTGGCAGGAGGGTGCTCAGCTGAGCGGAGGGAGGTAGGGGGGAATAAAACTTGCTGAGAATGCTAAAAAAACACAAAGGGGTGGGGGTGGGGGAGAGTCATTCTGAAAGGGCTGGGGAGACTCTGAGCACAGGGCAGATGAGAGGTTTATGCAGTTCTGTTCAGAGAACTGTCAGGTAATGAGGCTATGGGCAAAAGCATGGGAAGAGAATGTCCCCCTGGTGATCATACAGTTTAAAATAATGAGCTGGAGAGGGCTCCTGTGGGAGTGGTAGATGAAATTCTGAAGCCGTTGGCACAATGCTTAATCGAGCTAAAGTAAAAGAAAAGGAGGAAGATACAAGATGCCTGGCTGCCTGAATAGAGGTTCCCAATGAGTGGGAGGCGATGTCGTCTGGCATTATAAAAGAGCCGACTATAAAGTGACTGCAGAGTTGAAAAGACCACGCGAGCGAAGGTGAAGGGGCAGCACAATTGAGAAAAGCTGCAACAATCTTTGTTACACAGAAAAGCTGGAGAAACCTGGACTCTGGTTCCCAGTTATGATTCGTTCCCTTTACTCCAGGAGCATCAAGGGGGCAGATGGCTGGCAGGAATAGCCCTGGGGAATGCTCCCCCAGCCAGTGTAATGATGGTGTGAATGGCTCTATGTTAGCCCCCAGGGGAAGCGTGTGGCTGGGGACAGGAGGTGGGTAGTTGGAACTGAGAGGGGGTAGAGCCATGTAAGGTTGCCAACTCTGACTGAAGCTATTCTGGGAGATTTTTTTTCCCCAACATGACATGTCATTTTCTTAAAATATCCTATTAAAATCTCCCAGAGTGCTTTCAATAGTCACTGGGAGATCGATGCTGATTCCGGGAGACTCCAGGCCAATCCTGGAGGGCTGGCAACCCTACAGCCAGGGTGCTTTGCACTTTGGCTATTCTGGTTGTCTAAAGCAGGTGTAAAGGACAGCAACCCCGGGGGCTCCGTCCACCCCCGTCCACCAGGCCCAGAGGTGGTTAAAGTTCCTTTAGCCCCCAACTCTGCTGGGCCGTGTCTCCTGAGCGCCACCGCTCAGAATCTAGTCCCTGCTCTTGTCCCCACTGATTTAGACAGTGGCAGGCCCTCAGTCTACTTTTTTCACTTTGAGATCTAGATGGGGAGGATTTATCGGCGATTCACTGAGGAATCTAACCCACAGATTCATAAGGCTCCAGTCACCTGGTTATCTAAATAACAATATACAGGTCTGAAGGAAACTCAGTGGGGCAGATGCTGGACCCAGCACAGGGCTAAAAAATGGAGACTGAAGAATATTCCTAGACTGTGAGCATTTTAGAGCAGGGACCATGTTTTCCAATGTGCTCCTACAGCCCCTAGAACAATGGGGCCCTGATCCCACCTGGGGCATCTGGGCACAGCTGTGATATCACTAGTTCAGAATAACTTGCTTGAAGAAATGTTATGTGAAATTAGAGAGGGCAAAGCCAAATGGGCTTCACACAGCCTCTCCTTGTTTGTATTCCTAGTGGTTTGAGGATCATCGTCATGTAACTCCTTTATGGGGGAAAGAAGATGTCACTGTCTGGCAGCAGTGCAGTACACGCTAGCTCATTAGAGCAGGAAAAGAATCTAGGCCATTACCTATTACAAACTTGTGTCTTTTTTTTATGGTCTAACAAACAGGAAGGTTTGTCAAACCAGCGGTTATATCAGCTCCAAAGAGGCGTATGCTTTTCTCTTGAGATGCATTAATTCAATTTTATCTCTGCTGTGATGATTTGGTATCACAATGAACACTTGAAACAAAAACCAACCAACCACCGAACAACCCCCCCAAAATAAAAATAGGCCCCTTTAAAAAGTTTTGTGGGTAGAGGCTGTCTCCTGCCTGCCTGCGCCAGACTGATTCACCCCAGCACCAAACACGGGATATTTGCATCTTGGATTAGGTGGGCGTGAAAAATATTTGTAGAAGTTAATTTATTGCTAGTGAAAAGTGCCTGGTTATTGACCCTGGAGACAGAGGCCCTCTGCGCACTCTCAGAACAGGTCCAGCTCCCGCAGAGGGGGATGGCGTGGTGTCTCTGCCTGCGGGCAACATACTTTAGCTTTTGGAGATATCCCATCTCCTAGAACTGGAAGGGACCTTGAAAGGTCATTGAGTCCAGCCCCCTGCCTTCACTAGCAGGACCAAGTACTGATTTTTGCCCCAGATCCCTAAGTGTCCCCCTCAAGGATTGAACTCACAAGCCTGGGTTTAGCAGGCCAATGCTCAAACCACTGAGCTATCCCTCCCCCCCTTTATTTGCTTCTCTTCTCTTCTCTTCTCTTCTCTTCTCTTCTCTTCTATGCATCCGAAGAAGTGGGATGTAGCCCACGAAAGCTTATGCTCCAATAAATTTGTTACTCTAAGGTGCCACAAGTACTCCTGTTCTTTTTGCGGATACAGACTAACACGGCTGCTACTCTGAAATCTTCTCTTCTAGTTATTTAAGTTCTGATTCAGGAAAACATCCCCATTTTAACACATGCTCAACTCACCGGAAATCAATGGAACTTATGTACTTATCTAATTTCAAGCATTTGCTTATGTGCTTTCCTGAATCTGGGATGTATATTCCACTCAGCGCTATGGGATCTAACTACCGAGCATGCCTGGATGAACCCTTTAGGGCTGTCCAGTCTCCTGATGTACAGTGGTGCCAGGCATATCGCAAATGCTGGTGGAGACTGATCAGCCGGAATGAGCCTTCAGTCCTGGATAACCGCTCAGCCTGAATATAAGAATGTCAATTCATGCTATGATGGTGGTTTGTGATGTCCAATAAGAACTGGATTCAGACTGTATTGGGGTATTGGTTGGTCCTTGGGTGGTAATGACATTTGCTCACTACAGCATGGCCTGTACCAAACATGAGACTTAGGGTACGTCTATACTTACCTCCGGGTTCGGCAG
The DNA here is from genome assembly GCF_027887155.1 of Malaclemys terrapin pileata. Lineage (NCBI taxonomy): Eukaryota > Metazoa > Chordata > Testudines > Emydidae > Malaclemys > Malaclemys terrapin. The sequence continues at coordinate 18,343,369 of NC_071526.1, read as the reverse complement.
TAAGCAATCGATCTTCTGGGATCTTGTCTAGACGCGATAAATCGATCCCGGAAATGCTCGCCGTCAACACCGGTACTCCTGCTCTGCGAGAGGAGTACGCGGAGTCGACGGGGGAGCCTGCCTGCTGCGTGTGGACCCGTGGTAAGTACCTCGTAGTTCGAACTAAGATACTTCGACTTCAGCTACATTCTTCACATAGCTGAAGTTGCGTATCTTAGTTCGAACTGGGGGGTTAGTGTGGACCAGCCCTTAGAGATGAAAGGCCCAGCCCTCTGAGCCAGCCAGTACTGAGATACACAGGAATGTGTCATTCTAAAAACGCCAGTTGTAGAACAAAACCCAAACATTTTTAAAGCCCCAGGAGTGCAGCAGGATGAGAGAACAAACGTCTGTTGCAAGTTGTTAAATGACCGTCATTTCTTACATGTCTCTTACAATGAAACAGTAAGTAAAATATGGAACAACCCACAAATTTAGCTGAGTTATAGTGTCTGTTGGGATTGAGCGTTATACTTGTCGGTTACTTTTTGCAGTAAATTCAGAACACTCAGAAGTAAGTCAGAGTAGTAGTTTTAAAATCCGCCATCTGGTTGTGAAATAGAAACTTCCCCTGCTAGAAACTACAGCTGTTTGGGTACGGATCTTATGTCATTTTTCCAATGGCTGTAACAGAAGTAGCATGTTATAAACTGGGCTGATTTGCTGATGAATGGAAGGAATGCTCCCAGCACATGTTCAGCAAAGGATTTCAGAGTCGATTTTCAAAAAGGCTGAGGCCCAGCCTCTCTTTCTGCAAGTGCATGTTGCACATGGAAAATCTGCACCTGCATTTTTGCATTTGCAAAATGAATCTCAGGTGCAAAACAGAGTAACTTTCCGCTCTAGCTGACTGATTTCTCTCCATTGCTGGTGTAAAACTGTCCTTGCAAAAGGGAAACTGGCCTTTTGAAAATTTGGCTTTTAACTCAGCCAGACAAGGGCAACATGTGCCTCTCTCTGTGGTATTTGAAAGGGGAGATGTAAGTCTCCCCACTGCCAGAAAAAGCTTCTCTTGTAAGTTGCACAGGTGCTACTGTGAAATTGGAATGTCTTTGGTTCAAGTCTCATGTGGGGGTAAATTATTCACCCCTTATATGCCCTGTAGAAAGCCAGGCTGGTAACTCCTCCAATGAATATTAAACCAGAAGAAATCTATTCTTGTTTCTAGAACTATCTGTGTCTAGTATGTAACTTGAGAGCATTTTGGAAAATGCAGCAAGACACTGAAGGAAGTTTTTTGGTTAATATTCTAATATGTGTGCAGGTGAAAGGTTCCATATTCTCTGCTGTGGAGAACATAAGAATGGCCATATTGGGTCAAATCAAAGATCCATCTAGCCCAGTATCCTGTCTTCTGACAATGGCCAGTGCCAGGTGCCCCAGAGGGAATGAACAGAACAGGAATCATCAAGTGATCCATCCCCTGTCGCCCATTCCCAGCTTCTGGCAAACAGAGGCTAGGGACACCATCCCTGCTCATCCTGGCTAGTAGTAATTGATGGACCTATCCTCCATGAATTTATCTAGTTCTTTTTTGAACTCTGTTATAGTCTTGGCCTTCACAACATCCTCTGGCAAGGAGTTCCACAGGAGAATGAAGGAATAATTGCCCCCCATGACAGTACAGCCTCAGTCAGTCTCTTATAGGCTCACCCCATACCTTCACCCCCTTCCAGTATGTACAGCATGACCTGTAGAATCATAGAATATCAGGGTTGGAAGAGACCTCAGGAGGTCATCTAGTCCAACCCCCTGCTCAAAGCAGGACCAACCCCAACTAAATCATCCCAGCCAGAGCTTTGTCAAGCCGGGCCTTAAAAACCTCGAAGGAAGGAGATTCCACCACCTCCCTAGGTAACTCATTCCAGTGCTTCACCACCCTCCTAATGAAATAGTGTTTCCTAATATCCAACCTAGACCTCCCGCACTGCAACTTGAGACCATTGCTCCTTATTCTGTCATCTGCCACCACTGAGAACAGCCGAGCTCCATCCTCTTTGGAACCCCCCTTCAGGTAGTTGAAGGCTGCTATCAAATCCCCCCTCATTCTTCTCTTCTGCAGATTAAATAACCCCAGTTCCCTCACCCTCTCTTCATAAGTCATGTGCTCCAACCCGCTAATCATTTTTTTTGCCCTCCGCTGAACTCTATCCAATTTGTCCATATCCTTTCTGTAGTGGGGGGACCAAAACTGGACACAATACTCCAGGTGTGGCCTCACCAGGGGACCACCCTGGGAATAAAAGAGTTTAGTGTCCATGGCCATTGTGTCCTTCATCTATTCTTCCCTCTGCTGTTCTGCTGAGGCTTCAAACAAGGCAGTTAGTTGGGACAGTGACAGCCTTGAAGAACTGGGCTGAGGTGACCACAGTCTCATTTCACACAGAGCACCAGAGCAGACAACACATGGCAATTGTTTTCAGTCACAGCGAAAATGGGTAGAACTGGGCCAATTCCTGGGCTGGGCCTGAAGTCAACAGAGATTCTTCCCTTGGCTTGAAGGGGGATGGGATGTGACCTGGAGACTTGAGCGGTAGCCAAGTGCTGTAGTTCCTGGTACCGATTTGCTGAGCCTTTTTTCGCTGCTGCTCTTGCTGTTCTCTACCCTGCCCCCATTCCTTGTTGCAGGGCTATGTGCCCCTGGGTGGGCTGTCATTCGGGGCTCATCGGTGCCCAGGCCAAGTACATTCTCCTAGCTGAGTCCTGTGAGAGCCTGGGGCATCCAGGGCTCTCCATTGGCTTCAATGGGCTGCGGATCAGGCCCTCTGCAGTGTCACAGTTGCTGCGGGAAGCAGGATAGACCTGGGGCCACGCAGCTTTGGGTGTCCTCGGTGCTCTTCTCTGACCTCCCTGGGCTGGACCAGGCCTCTGAGGCTGGGAAGTGCTGCAGCACGGAGTCCTGACTAGAGACCCCGGATTCCAGCCTCCGTGACTCTGATGCCCTTCCTGTGCAATGACAGAGCAGCATCTGTGTAACCAGGCATCTGCCACACAGGTGCCTGAAATGCCTCCGCTGGCCACACAGCTTCAGGAAGGTGACTTGACACTGCAGAGCTCCAAGGTGGTATTCATCCATTGGACACGTAGCAAACGATACAAAACGATTAACCTTATAAGCTGAGGCTTTTCCTTGCCTGCCTAAGACAGTGACTTCCTTCCCCCGATCTGAAGGAGAGCTCTGTGTAGCTCAAAAACGTGTACCTTCCATTAACAGAAGTTGGTCCCATAAAAGATATTGCCTCACCTACCTTGTCTCTCTTATATCCTGGGACCAACACAGCTCCAACAGCACAGAGGATGGCCCAGCTATGTCACTCAGGGAAGCGGCGTAGTTAAGCCGACCTAATGCCTGGTGTAGACAATGCAAGGTCAACGGAGGAATTCTTTCACTGACCTTGAGGAGGTAATTCCCGAGGCTGATTGGAGAACACACTGCAGCCGTGCTGCTGTAGCATTTCAAGTGTAGACAAGCCCCAGGACAGATTTGTAATATTTTTCTCCTTCTCTTTTTTTAAAAAAACTCACTGGATTCTTAGTGTAGACAATGATTTATTGAATAATCAATTTCCTTATCTACCTAATACTTTGAAGAAATCCATCAATGCCAGATAATCAATCTAGCCTGTGAGTGTGTGTGTGTGTGTTTGTCCTGTGTGTCTTGGTGTATCTTTGTCAGGGCAAATGAAGTTTTCATTTTCATGTTATTCCTTTTTTCCCCCTATGGGTTTTGTTTATGGTGCATAAAGGAACATCATGATGTTATATTACGCCTTACAAGTTTTACAGGGCAGGAGAGGTTTATGCAGTATGAATATAAAGGGCAATGCTATAATGCAAAGGGCAGCGAGACATTCTTAAACACAGAAGGGTACACAGGAAGGTACGGAGATAAATCTAGGCAGATTACCATCCCCAGGTGTCATTCCTGTTTATGTAGAGAGAAGATATTTGGTCTAACTCATGCTCCAGGTCACTCAGCTGCACTCTCTGAATCTGCTTTGCATTCTGGGCCAGTTACATTTTTCTTTGCCTGACTGGTGTCCTCTGCCCTGGCATCTTATCCTGTTCTCCAGCAGGTCTGCTATGCCATGTGCTCAGAGTGCGTAGAATTCACCCTGTGCAGAAGGGCTACCACAATTCCACACCACTTAGGGGTGACTAGGTCTTGCCTAAGCCTGTGATTGCAGTCAGTGGACAGGAACTGACCTGCTTCTTTAGCAGGAGAGGCCTCCTAGGACTTTTATGGATAAAGACAGCCTGGTTCCCTGTGTCTAAAGAAAGGGGGAATCAAGAGAATGAACCACGGGAAGAGGCAAAAAGAGTGAAGCTTGCAAAGAAAGAGGGGAAGGGAAGAACCGAGGGGTGGGTTTGATCAGAATGGAGGTAGGATGCAAATGCTCCTCAAGTTCAAGCTTGTCTGCAGCTGGGATTCTAGTTCATGCTCGTTAGAAAACCCTCTGGAGCCTGGGTTTCATCTATGCTGCTTCATTGCTGGAGGCCACACTTATTTCTTCCTGCTTTGAGAGCTGGCTGAACAGCAATGGCTTTGTAGTTGCATACGTTCATTTGTACCAGATTCCATGCAGTGTGAGGGGACCAGGTCGTTTGCATGGCTGAGCGCAGAGACAGCATGTTCTAGTGCAGTGAACTGAACACTGGCCCACACGTACGGATTTCTCGTTTCTAATCCCACCTCTGTCACTCACCTGGTAGGTGTCCTTGGGCAAGGCACTTAACCTCCCTTGTGTCTCCATTTTCCTACTAACAAAACAGGGACTCTACCTCCCAAGAGGGCTTGATTGTTTATTTGCACAACTGTGGGGATTTGAGGCACCATTGTGCTGGGCGTAGTAAGAGAGTCCTTGCCCCGAAAGAACTTACAGTCTAAATAGGCAAGCCAGAGGAAAGGACTTGTCCAAGGTCCCACAGCGGGTCAGAGCCAGGAATAGAACAACCCAGGTCTGCTGACTACCAAGCCAGCACCCACTGCACTAAGCCACACAGCCTCTCGCGTTCCGCTCCTTTGGGGATGAACTCAGATTCATAGAGTGCCTTGAAAAATGCAAAGCACTATATAAATGCTAAGAATTACTGGCACGGTCTAGTATTTATTTTTGCCAAATGCAATTGGAAACATTCTTCTTTCTCGTCAGAACCTGATTAAAACTTAAAAGTAGATGCTCTCCGTAGAGCGAAACTCCCTGCAGCAGATTGGACCCATCCACTGGATGTGTATTTTGTTCTCTTTTGCACCTTTTTTTAATTTGAAAACCCAGCAGAATTGCCACTTTTTAATTTTCCAACATCCTCAGGCAGAGGGACAAACAAATATTCATTTTTCACACCCATAATTAAAAGCATCACCCAGGAGAATGCACTCTGCTTAGAGGGGACAAGTGAAGTAGAAGTCTGTGTATTCCAAGAGAATAGCGCACTCTGAGCCTAGGTCGAGTTTTCAGGTGAAATCTTGACCAATTGACAAAACTCCCATTGGCTTCAACAGGGGCAGGATACCATCTACCTTAGGGATTCAAAAGGCCTTCAGAACTATAGTAACCGAACACCTCATGTTTATCCTCACCACCTCCTCTGAAGCAGGGCAATGTTGCTATCCCATTGTACAGATGGGGAATTGAAGCACTGAGAGACTATGGGACAGATTTTCAAAGGTATTTAGGCACCTAAAGATTGAACTCAATGGGAGTTAGGTGCTTAACCTACTTAGGTGCTTGTGTAATCCCACTGGGCACCTATCTGCATCTTTAGGCTCCAAAATACCTTTGTAAATCTTGCCTTACGGGACTTGCCCAGGATCCCCCAGGAAGTCTGTGGCAGAGCAGGGAATTTAACCCAGGGCTGCTGCGGCCCAGGCTAGCTCTCTAACCACTGGACCATTATTCCTCTCTTCCATCCTTAGTGCTTCAGATGGGTTGGATGATTTGTTAAACCCTGAGCCTTCCAGTGCTGGATGGCCTGAGGGTGGCAAGGTAATTTCAGGGGTGTAGTTCAGGACCCATTAGCTCAGGAGTGTTAATGACAAAGATTCATTTCTGAAAAGGGTACGTACATGCAATAGAGGATGCCAGTCCATGAATCCCATTTTATGTCTTTTAAGAGGGGAAAATACTATATATGCTATTTCCTGAGTATCTCCCCAACTCTTGTGCAAACACACACAGGACATAACCCCTTCCAGCAAAGCGAGATGAATGCATCAGGGACTCAGGTAGAAAATGAGTCTCCTGGAACCCTGCAGGCCAGCACAGATGTGTAGAGCATGAAGATTTCTGAAGCTGTGTGTTCATTGCTCTAATGCCCCCAAACTCTCAGTCCTGTCTGGGCAGCAGGACACTATATTATTGCCCAATGTAATCAGTGTGGGAACTGTGGCCAGCCCAATGCTTGGTAAAGGCTTGAGTGCTTCTCCTTGTATATTCCCTGTATATTTCTATAGGCTTCAAAGAAACAAGCCCACTGATGGAAAGGGCAAGATGGCCAGTTCTAAATCCAAGCAGGAGGAGGAGACACTGTGGAAGCAGTACATGAGGACACAAAAGTGACTGACGTCAGCTGGGCTTGGGGTTGGAGTTGGTTTAGAAACACTTGCAAGAATATTGCCCTCTTGGGGGACCTGAATGAATTCTGCTTTCAAGTGCTTGCAATCAAGCTAGGTGAATTTAATGAGCCCAAGTGGACAAGGCCTCAAATTTATGTTTAATCCAAAGGACTTCACCATGTACAGAGCCCCTTAGCACCTGGCTAAGACACTGCTTCAATTGTATGGTGAACGGGGAGGAGAGAACAACATCTCCATAGTCACCAACAGCACTTCCTGCAGCTCCTTGGTGGGCTCCAGCCAGCTGGTATCATGTAAGCTCATTGGGGCAGGGACCATCTCTGTGTTCGGTGTCTGTAGAACACCTAGATCAAGTTGTCATTGTGCTATGCCTGGAGCTCCTAGGAACTACCATAATACAAATCACAATAATTATTCAAAACCCTCTCCTCCTGCCATGAGAGTCCCTTTAAAGGCACGGTAGGGCTGTAGTATATTTAAATGCAAGTGAAATCTTGCTCTCTATGGGCAGCAACGTTTCATTCTTCATATTAATTCTTCAAATCTGTTAAAGATGTTCCCTGTTCTTAGAAACTTTGAAGCTTTATGAATTATGTGTTGGCTGTATATGATATCCCCCAGTCTCCCTTGCATGCACACACATCCTGCTAGCGGCACTACATATCCTCAAAAACCCATTTGTGCCTCATAGGGAAAGTAGAGGCTAGTTTAATTCCCTCCACCATATTTTCTGTATTCCCCTTCCAACATAATTTATTTCTATAAGACTAAATCCTGCAGGGCTTAGTTTGACAAAACTCCAGATGAGATCAGTGGGCATTTTGCTTGAGGAAGGTTCCAAGATTTAGCCCATAAATATTTGAATGGAAATAGGATGTTTTGTTTCTTTTAGTATTCCGGTGCTTATCCCGCACCTGAAGCTGAATCCTCTGCTTGTGACATCATAGTTCATTGCAATGGAAAGGACCATAATGTCTCAGAAAGGTAAAATTCACCCCTGGGCAGGGGGCCAGAACCAAACCTATGAACCTCTTTAATACCATGTAAACTCTCAAATTATGATTTTTGCTGACCCTCTGCTTGGGATGAATGTCATCCAAACAGGGGATTAGGATCTCAGATGAAGATGTAGTTGATGAACTGTCAGATCTCACTTGCCCTTTAAATTAAGGGGAATTATAAATAAAAATCCCAAACAGAATCTCTCTTCTCAGCATTCCTCTGTCCTCCGTGGAATTCTTTCCCAATGATGTTTCTCATTAGGCAACATTGGTTTTGTACACATGCCCACTAATTTATATACTGTTTGGTTGATGATTAGTTAAAATAAGCTCAATATTTTACTTTTTAAATATGAATGTAATGTTGGTTATTTGAGTTTGGAGTGGAGGAACTTGAAATACTTTCTTTTCTGCGATACTATTTTACATTTTGACTGCTGAGGCTTCTGGGGCTGGATCTATTTCTCCCAATTAGAGGGAGAGCAATAGCCTAGTAAAATCTCTAACCCAACCCGATTTGCATATCATTATCCATAATGCTTTACATTATGAATTCACATTTAATTTTAGTACTTTTTGGAGGCAATTCTAACCTAATTAAATTTCTCTCTCTTTTTCTCCAAGAATCTGACACTTTTTCCCTTCCTGCTTGAGACAACAGCTGAGCCACAGGAAAGCCACATGACAGTTGTTGGGATTTAAGTCTTGGCAGATGTGGTTTGCCATTTAGTCTTGCTTAAATATTAGCCTCACTTTGCTTCCACTATAATTCCCCAAATGCCATCCACTCAAATCCTCATTTTGCAAATTACCCAAACTCTATTTGTCAACCTCACGCCTCAAAAGTAGAGAGAAGAAATTAATATAGCTTAAGTCTCGGGCAATCTCTCCTTTTTCCTGTTGAAAGAATAAATTGGATCCATTTGCTTTCTTAGCAGCTGGTCAAGATTTTTGTTCATAGATGCAGGCCAAGTAGAATAGGCTTAAAAGTAGCCGTGTTGATACAGTATTACTGTTTTCTCAAAAGACAAGCAACTAACATGGGCAAGAACTGGGCTAATTATTGCAATGTCAGTTATCAATGCTGTGAGTGCAAAGAATGGAGATGACAATGCATGATATATGAGATCATATTTCTTCAGGAGATCACTAATACAAAGCAATGTCTCTAATCACTCTACCAGCCTGTACAATAGAGCACTGGTTTTGATAAGCAGTAGGACTGGTCAGCACCATGGACAGTAGTAAATGACAATCCTCCAGTATCCCTCGCTATGATCTTCAGTTTTCATGAGCTCTGATGCTAGGGGCTGTCACTGTGCATGGCCCTGGTTTCAGGGGCTGGGGTGGGGCGGGAACAGCCAGCCCTTTTACCCAAGTGAATTATCTGGCATGATGCTTGATGGGAATCCGCAGGAAAAAGGACTTATCTGCAGTTCCTCCTTTGTTGGAGCTACACCAATCCAAACACCTAATGTGGATGTGCTGTAGTAGTGCAAAATCAATAATTTACTAGAGTGTGTTGCACTAATGCAAAGTGGGTAACTTAACAGAGTGTACTGCACCAGTGCAGAAAGGGTAATTAATAAGGGTTTTGTATAAATCCACATGCATCTGCATGAATGGTTTGTGGCCATATAATGCATCAGTATAAGTACATCAATGAAAAGTTCCCTAATGTAGACCACTCTAAAAGGGGCACCATGTATCCATTTCGGCCCCATTCTGTACATGTATTAAATTATCTGTCAATTTATCTATCCTTGGCACTGAAGTAAGTGCCTGTTATTCTGGCATCTAAACATATAACATGTTTAATGTTGAGACATAGTTCCTGGGGCACAGCATATATGGGAGAAAACTGGGCTTTTTAGAAATTGCAGGAAAAAGTTTCACAAAAAATGTATTGAAATTTTAAATTAAAAAAAAAAAAAAAAAGCCCTTGACTGCTCTAGATGGTTGAAAAACAGCAGAGACATTTTTGTGAACAGTTTCCAAAATAATTCACAAAATTTTTCAACTAGCTCTAAGTAGGATAAATCTCACTCTTAGAAATAGAGATGGGTGAGAAAAATCCATTAATTATTACCAGACATATTTAGCAAGTAGGCTGACTGAAATCCTGCACTGCCCATGCAGAGGAAACGCACATATCGTCAGTGGGAGTGTTATCTGTGGGAACCCTCCAGGGCTCTGGCCCCAAGGTAAAGAACAGGAATTAGACAAGCTGTTCTACAACAGACAGGAGGGACTCAGTGGGGCTGAAAGGCAGGCTGATGGGCTGTGCTAGCACTATAACACAGGTTTATTTGTCCAGCTTTCAGTTGTAAAATTCCTCGCAAATACGCCTTTCATTTTGGCCTTGATGTGAGTTTCAAGAGGCCAGTGTTGTTTTTTGAGAGGCTGCAGCCCTTTGCACACATGCATGGCAGAGTTGCTATCATGCCTGAAATGGCCAGAGATCTTTGCTATTTTTAAACAAATTAATTCTCACCAAAACCACTAAAATGTCTGACCTCAAGTGCCTCCTTCCCTCTGGCTTTTCTGTGCATCGCTCCCCTGTAGCTGGTGTTGGGAAGCAAAGCAGTTAGTAGGTTTCCTTGTATTTTAAATAACTCAGAAGGTCACTTCAGTTTGGACGAGACTAGTAATCATTTTAAAACAATGCCATGTTGGCTACACAGCATAAAATACACCTACCTGCCTCTCAAATAGATTTGGCTTGGGTTATTTCCCCCCTCCCCCCAAACAGTTTGACCATCTATATTTAGTGTTTGCCCACTGGTTTGATATATATTTTTTGACTGCATTATTATTAAGGTCACTTTGTGTGGCTAGATGGCTTTTTGTGCCTTGTGAGTGTTGGTGGGAAACCTATTTCCATATGAATAATGAATGTTTATGCCAATAGGACTGTAATTCATAAATTGTTACGACAGCTGCATTTTGAAAGGAAACACAGAGAAACCAGGGTAATAAACCTTGCCATCAAGGGAGTGGACTTGTGAGTCTTGGAAAAATTTCTTGCCCAAGGATTATTTATGATTATTACCCAACAAAATGTGGTTTTGCATTTTTATTGGTTGCAAATTACTTGTAAACTCACTAAGGAACTAACGATTTTTCCTCTGCAGCCCATGCTATTTGAGAGTTTTTTTCACATTTTTATGGCTGATATATACCATTATATTCAATTTATAATAGCAATAATTACTTCTAAATCAGTCATTATTATGGAGAACAATCAGTATGTTAAAGGGTTAACTGCTCTGGGCTTTCAATTGACAAAAACTGGACATTAGCAATGACTCATTTCAAAGGGATGATAGCTGGGAGCGTGTGTGCAGTTTTTCCTTAAGCAGCAATAACTGCTGCTTACTGACTCTAATGGAGAACACTGATTATTCATGTTCCTAAACACTTTCTCATTAATTTTACAGCATTACTGGATGCTGCAGAGTCAGATTTCTGAGTTTCTTTACTAGCATTACTTGCCAAATAATGCCGCTGAGCAGATTCTCTGGGCTGATTAATTTTTTTAATGAAGGGATAGAAGGAACTTTGGAAAGTCCAGCAGTGTGTTTTTTTCTCCGGCTGGCTTTTGAATGCGGTCATCAGACTTGGTGCTGTTTTCTTGTTAGCTCAAGATGGAACCTAAAAGTCTCACGTTTCTGCACTTCTCTGTTGGATGATGCATTTGGGTGCATGGCTGGGCCGTGGCACTTTGGATTGGGCCCTTGGAGGTGCTGAGAACCCGAAGCAGGGCAAGGAAATCATGACCTATGAATAGAAGAGAGCAATGACAGGAGGAGGGTCAGGCACAAGGTCAATACGCTAGACTGGGGCTCAGGTGATCTCGTTCAAGTCCCAGGTCTACATCTGAATCCCCACGTGGCCCTGAGAAAATCCCTTAGTCTGTCTTTGTCCATCCATACTGCAGGCATAACAACCTTATATTCTTCCCACCCTTCGTATTTCTGATCTACTTAGACTAAGAGGCCGGGGCAGGGACGGTCTCTTACTATGTGACTGAACAGTGCCTAGCACGAGGGCTCAAGATGCTGCTGTAATACAAATAAATAATAATTAGGAAAGTCAAGAATGGAGTCAACTTATCTGGTGAGAACACAGGCTCGGCGTCCAGGGCGGAGACAAAGCATTGGAAGAGTTTGTGGGAGCCGACAGACTAAAGCGATGGGAATTGGAATCTAATGAGACTAGACCAGGATGTGTCCTGAAGTGGAGCCCGTGGGTTGGGACCGTGTCTCGCCTGCTTTACGTTGCTTCTGGTTACATACAAGAGTGTTTGGAGGGCCTGACCCTTCCTCACGGGCCTTCACTCTGCTGGGGCCTGCCACGCTAAGAGCTGTCCCCAGAAACCTGCAGCTCTTGCTGCCAGCTTGCATACGATTTTGCAAAGAACAGAAAGCGTGTGAAAAGGCTGCCCGAAGCAGCCCTGGATTCTAAGCTCAGCTGGCTTCCCTAATCTTCCCCTTTCGGCTGAACGGCTCAGGCGCTCCCTTCTCAGCCATGATGGGAGCAAGCCTGGCAAGCAAAATAGCTCAGGGTGAGCTCCCCCCGAAATGTCACATTTACTGTATTTCTGCAAATTGAATTTTCCATTAAATTGTTTGTAGAGGTGCGACATGGTGGCAGTCTCCCAGACATAATTATGCATGTCACAGACAAATATAAGTTAATAATAGAATGCCCTTTGAAATTACCTGTGGATCCTTTCATACAGAAGAGAGCGCATGCAAATGATGGGCAGTACCATTTAGGAGGAGTCAGAGAGATGCATGTGCTAGAATTTAAAGGCTTTTAGTCTCTGCTTTCCCTCCCAGCAGAAACTGAAAACTATTTGCATTTTTTCCCTTGAATTGCCTGGATTCTTGGAATGGATTATTCCAGTCACAGGGCGTCAGTTCTACACAGGCCCAGCTCAGAAGGCTCTATCAGTGCTTGATAGTGTGACTGTAGCCCACTGGTCAGTGTGCGCGTTATGCCACCTGTCTGTGCTTGTTCCAGCCCCAGCAACGCAACCCAGCTCATGCTATACAAACCAGGCTTTACAGATACAAGCTTTTAGCTGCCAGTGCTCCTGGTTCAATTCCTGCTGTCACATAAATGCATCCTCTGTTGAATGTAACATGCATTGAGTATCAGGTTACATGCACTATGCTGCCCAGCCCTGGAAGATGGTGTGTGAATTGCATCAAGTGATGGGCGGGGAGGACTTGGGAGCCTTGGGAGAGCTTTCCCTTTCTCACAGCTCTGCTTGCAACCTGTCACAGATGCCTCCGCCCTCCTGTCTGATTGGGAATCTCCATCCAGACTTCCTCTAGCGCATGCATGCACACATCGATTGCAGCTCGCATGGCATAGGAGAAGGGGTGGGTGGATTGGGAGAGAATCTTGGGTACCCCCTGTTCCATGACTAGGGATCAGCCCTAGTTCTGTAATCTCTGCAAACTGCCCCTCCCTGCCAATGATTTTCACCTAGCACAATTCCTACCCTATTCCAGCTGTAATGAGAGAGTGTAATTTGGACCCCTTCCTTGGTGTATTTTGTGGGACTCCATCCTGAACAGGACAAGGGGGCACGTGCCCATTTGAGCCGAATGAGCTGTCATGCACATGCTCTTTCCTTCATGGACTGTGAGCAGCTGGACTAGAAAGGGCATGTATCAAAATCTTCCCCATTGGCTTGCCCCTGCCTTTGCAGAGCCCTCTCATTGTTTTCCTCTCTGAACTGGGCCCATCGTTGCTGGAGTCATAGGTCTCTGGGGAGCAAATGCAGCCAGCCTTACCCCATCAGTGGGGGTGGGGGATTTCCAGGGCAGGACGATCACTCTGAAATAAGTCCATGGTTTCAGTAAACAGCAGGCAGCTCAGATCAACCTTAACAGAAAGGTTAAGTGGTTCCTAAATTATTCATTGTCATGGTTACCAGCATCCATCCGGCTTGTTGTTCTCCAAGTGCCACCTTGCAAAACCCCTCCCAGCTGAGATGCAGGCGAGAGCTGCCTTTCTGGAGGTCCAGAACTTGATGCAGCTCAGCTAATCCCACCCCTTCCTGGGGTCATGGGCTCCTTTCTTGTGGTTTGCTGAATGCAAGAGACAAATGCTTCTAAGTGTTCATTAAATTTGGGAGGAATTCTGGGCCACTGGTGTATCAATAGCTAGTGCCTTAGCTAGAACCAACAGAGGATTAATTAGTCAATGGAGTTTTCTGTCAGAGTAATGTTACAATTTGTTCCTGCTGTCTCTGCTTTGAATGTCCCTCTTTCCTTCTAAACCGTGACTTTATTTAAAAGTACTTTCCGACCTTTCCTGGACTCCATTCGCAGCTCTGCCACAGATTCCCTGGGATCTTGGGCAAGTCACTTAGTCTCTCTCAGTGCATCTACACAGCATGTGGCACCCTGCAGCAGCCAGCCTGCCAGCCCAGGTCGACAGACTTGGGCTCATGCTACTGTGCTAAAAACAGCTGTGTAGACAGTGCTTTTAAGCTGTGGCAAGGGCCAGAGCTGGGGCTCTGATGTGCACCCCTCTCTAGGATTCAGCCCTGAGCTCCAGCCCTTGCTGCCTCATGCGCCCTGCAAGCTCGAGTCTGTGGACTTGAGCTGAGAGGCTCGCCGCTGTGGGCTGTGTAGACATACCCTCAGTGCTTTACTTCCCTGTCTGTGTAATGGGGATAATGGCAGTGTCCTACTGGATGGGGTGGTGTGAGAACAAATACAGTAAACATATTGAGGGGCTCAGATCCTACAGTGGTAGAGGCCATACAACTACCTTCGGTAGCCACCTGTTAAACCAGGGAGACATTGAGTTTACACCCCAAGATGCTTTGGCTACAGGCATTTTGAGACTCAAGTGCCTTAAATATACTTAACTGCATATTTAATTTCGATTTTCAGGGGTATTTACTGAGATTGAACAACTGCGTACGAGACGCAGGGCTATAAAACCTTAAAAATATGCTCTTAATAATCCCTTGGTATTTAACTAACAAACAATAGTGTCTTTATTATATCCCAATTAAATCCCTATTTGAGACACTTAATTAAAAAGGTGACTATAATAAGCTGCAGAGCATTTACCTTCCTAGTCAAATCCCCCTGATCTATCTTTACCGCGCTGCACGTTTGTTACTATCATACCAAGGCAGCATATATCTAATATATTACTACATTACGGCTTGGTTTTTAATCAGGGCTTTGGGCTTTTGTGCTGTGATATTACAGGGAGATTTTCTTCCAGTCAACACAACTCTGGCGTATCTGATGAGAATGTGTGCTCGCATTGTCCTCAGCAGGGAGCTACTCAGGCCCAGTGTTTGGTTCTGGGAGAGCTGAACTCAGATGAGGAACTGGGGATGGAGTGGGTGGCCAGGTGTGCTTCCTGCTACTTGACACCTTCCAAATTCTAGAGGTCCCCAGGTGGGGCGCAGACTCCGGTGCTTGTCTGGGTCAGCGCCCTGGGCGTGCTGCTGTGCTTAGGCTCTGATCGGAGGGTGGGTAAGGCCATTTCCCAAAGGGGTTCTCGCACAGCTGTGCAGCCCTTTGTGCCAGTAGTAATGGGTGCAAAGGGGCCACAGAGGAGGTTGGAATCAGGGCCAAAATCCTGCATGTCAAATGGGGGAGACTTGAGACTACTGAACCCGCATCACCATCTCCAGTCCCGGCTGCTGTGCAGCACTCTACACAGGTCGCTCCTTCAGTTAATGATTATACCAATGGGACCTTGGCATGATTACTGTGTCTTCTGCCAGCCTTCCGCCGACAGGCTGAATGGGACCCTTGGGGGCACGTGTGTGCGGCCAGCTGCTCCCGGGGACTTTTCCTCTTTAAACTTCAATTTAATGTAAGCACGTTTTAAAATGGCAAAAGCTTTCACATCAGGCTCTTAATCTCACAATGCGCCAGAGTTTTTAATTCATGTTAGTGAAGCGTCTTCATTGATTTTCAGCATGAGATTCAAAATTCAGGCACCGGGGGGAGAGTCGGGGGAGAGAGAGACTCCTTGACAGACATTCCAAGAAGTTTATTTGCATGTTTAAAATACAGCCATTTGTTTATATAAATACTTTTGGAGGGAAAAGTGAGAGGGTTAAAGCATTGGGCTGGGATCCAGGAGATCTGAGTTCACTTCTCAGCTCTGAAACAGACTCCCTGTGTGACCATGGGCCTGGCACTTCGGGAGAATTCCTATTCCCATGTTACAGCTGGGGGAACGGGTGCATGGAGAGGTTAAAGAGTCTTATCCAAAGCCCATTGAATTGAATGGAAAGACTCCCACTGACTTCAGCGGCCATTGGATCTCTCTGAGCATCAGTCCTTCCAGCTGTAAAATGGGGCTAACAATACTCCCTTTCTCCCCATTGTTAGTCTGTCCCATTTATTTAGGTTACACACTCTACCAGGCAGAGACTCTCTTACGTTGTGTACGTGCAGCACCTGGCACAATGGAGCCTGGACCTTGGCTGGGGCCTCTCGGCAATACTGTAATAATAACAAACCACAACAAGGTGGGAAAAGTGACATTTTTAACCTGATTTTTTGTCTAATGAGCTATTCATCACGCTCCACAAAACTGTTCTGGGGAGCAAAGGAACTTGCCAGGGCAAATAAAACATATGCCCACCCCCCCAGGGTAACCCCTCTGAAGTCACTGCATTGCAGTGGCACTGGTGTAACTGAGGGGAACTTTGCTGCAGAGAGGAAAGGACTTACTTGGACTGCAGCAACCTGTCTCAGAAGTGATCCCCTAAACAGGGCCCTGTGACATGGTCTATGTGCCATTCCCAGGTCTAACACGGCACAGACTGCTTTCCCAAGTCAGTATCTGGATACCTCTGTTTTCGATTTGTTGCAGTTGCTCAGTGGTAGTGAATTGCAGAACAAACCAAATGGATTTACAAATGCAGTGTCAGTTTTCCAAAAGGCAATGGATGTCCTTCTTTCCTTTGGTAGGCAAATAAAAATAAGGACAGCTCTGTGATGTAGCAGCTCCTTGGATTTTGCAGAGGATTGTACGGCAAGCAGTGGTTTCTGAGCAGCCCATTACCATAATGCATACAGTATCTTATAAAAATCCTGTTTTCCCCATTTCAGCGCTACAGTTACATTTCATTTACAGTCTAAATCTGATCAGAGGTTCAGTGTAGATCTTGGCAGAAGAGCCTTTTCTAGTCCTGGGAGTGGGGAGTCAAAACGGCTGCACTCCTTTAGCCCAGCAAAGTGAGGGCTGCAGAGATTTGAGAGAGAAACAAGGCAAAACGTTAGCTTCAATTACAAAACCACTTTCCCAAAGTGATGTAGCTGAGTGCCGGATTGTCTGAGCTAAGACATCCATTGGCTGGAGAATAGCACCTTGTTTAGGGGAGAAGAGTAAAAGATGGGGGGAAAGTGCTTTGAAGGGAAAAAAATGGAAACACTTTACTCCAGCCCCCATAAAACACAGCTGCCATTTCATTGTTTAGATTTCATGTGCTGCTAATTATGCACAGTTGTGTTTTCTGTTATTTAATGCTGGCTAGTGATGGATGCTCCGTAATCTTATGTAAGAGAGAGCACATTTGTTTGCTAAGGCTAACTGCACACAATCTGTTATTGTGTGGCACCGAACACTTTGAGGGCTGGTGCCTTTCAATGTTATCCGTGAAAGCCAGGCTGCCCCAACAATAACCTTCATTAATCAGCCCTCTCTAGTTTGTGAGCATCTGGGACCATGATGTCTTCTTTGGGTGCCAAAGCTTGCTAGGAATTCCACTTTGAAAATCCTTCAGTTGAGCCCCCATTCTTTGAATTGTATTTGTTTTGTTTAAAGTACCTCCTGGTACTGCAATCTTTTAGGTTGTGTCACCGCTGTGTTTGCATTGAGCTGAAACTTGGTGTGAAAGGGCTCCACTTAAAGGGGATTGAACTTCATTTATTTCTAATTCTAGGGCTGAGATTTTCAAAATTAGGATCCTAAATTAGCCTTCTTTGTAACTGAAAAGAGCAGCCCACTCTGGGTAAAATTTCCAAAAGTGCCTGAGTCACTTTCAATGAGGTTCCTGTGTCACTTGGATGTTTTAGAAAACGTTCCCCTTTTTGACTGAAATAGACCTGCTGGGCACTCAGTCGTTTTAAAAATCAGGCCATTTATTCAGAAGCCTAACATATGAATTTAGGGGGGAGATTTTCAAAGGTGCCTAATGGGTTTAGAAGCACAAATTCTGCTTTTAAGTCCCTTGGGTTCTTGGGGTTGATTCTCAGAAGTGCCCTAACTTTAGGATCCTAACGTCAAGTTCTTCATCCATCTACTGGCACCTAAACGAAAGTGGCTGGATTTCAGAGATGCTCGACACCCAGAGATCACACAGACTTTGAGGGGAGCTCCAGGTGCACAGAGTCTTTGAAACCCAAGGACCACTTTTATTTAGGTACCTAAAGATGGCATTAGGAACCTAATTTTGGGCATGCAGGTTTGGAAATGCATCTTAAATAACAGAGTTTGCTATTTTGAAGTATATAAGAGCATAGAAACTACCCCAGGACTTGTCTGCTATTGATTTTAGAGAGGGTTGGCAGAATTCAATTTTTTTAAATAATTTTGTCAACTATTGATGTTTATTTTTAAGCTTTTTAAATTTTTACTGGTGTAATTTTTCACAGTTGTGGGAATTATAGGTGGCGTCAGATAGTTATTAAATAGTAGACATTGAGGTTCAAAAAGTTAAAGCTTTATAAACCATTAAAATACAAATTGTCAACATCACATTTCAGAATATAGAAAGTAAATATCCTTAAATCAAATCTTACTTATTTTCGCTATTCATTCGCTAGCTCATTTGTAACAAGCCTAATTCTAAAGCTTAGATCACTGGATTTTTTTCTCTAATAAATTCTCAGGCAGCATTTTTCTTACGTTGCCTATCTGTAAATTTTGATTATTGTCAATGGAAATATTTTTTCATTGGTGTGTGTGTGTGTGTGTATCATGAAATTGATGTTTACAACATTTACAGATAATCTAATCCACCAAGCCTACTTTTAGAATGTTTTCTATTGTATCTTTATTGTCACGGCTCTAATTTGTATTCAGATAGTCATGTAAATACAGACTGATAGAGCACTCCAGGTCCTAAATCATGGGATGATCTCTCAAGACAACAAACGGCATTTTTACAATCCTGAGTCATCATTCATGTGATCTGAGAAACAGCTTGTTCGGGGTGCGGTACTGGCTTCATCGTCCACCAGGACCAAAGTGACTAGCATGCATGTAGTGTAACTTCTGCTCAGAATAGCCTTGCATTCTTCCTGTGGCATCTCTAGAAGCGTGATTAAAGCCCCAGCTGTGAACAATCAGTTCCTTAAAGACTAGCCTATCAAGGACATGGACATAGACACCCATTTTGAAGGAGCCTTGATAACCTGGTTAAAGCCACAAAAGGCTTAAATGAGGCAGGGAAATAAAGGCTGCATAGTGCTGAGTTCTTGCAGAGCTTCCTGAAGTTATTTTTAAACATGGTATCACAGGAGAGGTAAAGCTTCCTTCAGTGCAAAGGCTCAGAGAAGGATGGAGTACCTTGACTCAGAGACAAAATGTGCAAAGAGGGTGAGTCTCAGAGAGCCAAAGGGCCCTCACGCATGCAGAATAGCACCTCACTGCATGAGTAATCCCATTAACATGAATAGAACCAGCCGTGGAGTAAAGTGGTACCCAGCATTACATACTCACAAGCTGGTTGATGTACATACTCTAAGGGAGTCTCTAAGAAGATGGGGGACAGTGCGGTCTAGGGGATAGGTATTGGGCGGGGAGACGGAAGTTCTATCCCCAGATGATCTTCAGCAAGTCAATTTACCCTGGTTGTGCTTCCCGCTCATTTTGATGGTAAACTCTCAGGGACTCTCGCTTCCTGTGCATGTGCACAGTGGACCCTGCACATAGCTGTGTCCTCTAGGTGCCACTGTGATACAAATAATAATTCTAGGTGCAGCGTGTGTCTGGGAGTGGGGAGGTGACTCCGGATTAGATTCTCGTCCACATCCTCTGACTCAGACTTCTTAGGCCAGAGATGACACATGTGCAGTTGACAGGCTTTGGGAATATAGTGCACTGGTAACTATTACCAAGCTGGAAGCCCATCAGTCATGCTTGTGGTGGGTGAGTTTATTCTTTAACAAGGGCTTCACTTGTCTCAGTGATAATGAAGCAATTAAAAATAACCCTCTGATTTCAGTTGAATACTCTGAGCCGTCTCGCCTGGAGCCCATTTAAGCACTACTTTTCTCCTGTAAGTTAGTCTCCAAGAGACTTCTAAAGGCAACTTCTAAGCACAGGCATAACTCTTCAGCTGGTCACCAAAATAAGAGCAATTATTAGACTGCGTCTCTGCCACTCAGAAAGCCACTGGTAACAATCCTCGAATGCCATTACAGTCAGTATCACTTTAGCTTTAATTGCTAAATGTTGCTCTAGAATAGTTTCTTGCTACTCTGTGTCTGCATGTGTTTGTGTGCAGGCGCTTGTCTAGGTTTCAGAATGTAAGGAAAGTTGGTGGGGGGTTTTCTGTACATTTCAAATGCTTCATTGTCAAACTGGCTAAAAGCCCTTATTTATAAAATGCGTGCATCCCTTTCAGTTCAACTGAAAAGGCATTAAAATAACTGCAGCTGTGGAAGGAATAATTACAGCTAGATTTTGTCAAGGACTCTCTTGTCTGATGTTGCCATCTGTGACATAGTGAATGCAAAGATCATTTTAAACATAGGCAGTTAATGTAGGGAATAATTCAAGAGCTTTAGATATTTATGGTAAATTATTTAACTTTATAGTTGGGTTTTATTGCCACATTATTCCATGTGCAGAGGATCTCTGCATTTTCTGTTGCCCTGCATTTTATTGAGTTTCACTTTGTAGCAGAAAAGTGCATTGCAATAAAAGCAATACTTCAAACACTTCAGAAATGTTTCTATGCCTATATCTACCTACCTACCTGTCTAGTGTTCCTCCGCAGAACTAGATCCTTTATCAAACAGATTCTTAGAACATTGTCACTGATGCTTTTTAAAAAAACGATCTTTTGAAAAAGTTGATCAAGTATTAATAGTCACTACTTCAAGCTTGGGTTCTGGTAACCTGCCATAGATGCTGCTTTCTCACCATTAATTTGCCACTTTCTCTTAGGAGAACGTTTTACGGTATCCTCCTAGGAGAATGTTGCTGTATTATTCCCCCCCCCCGCCCCCGAATTAAAACCACCTGCCATCTTGGAAATGAATAAATGGCTGCCAAAATCAAAGAGAGGGGGCTTGTCCTGGCTTTAATGATATTCACTGCTCTGTAAAAGGGGCTCATGTTGCTGTGAAGTCAGTGACACTATCAATCAAATCAGGGTAGAAACAGCCAAGTGGGCACTGGTTGCTGGAAGGATCTGAATGCTCTGTGCCCGATACTCACACAGTCTAAGGGTGTTTATATTTTCTGTTGCTGCTGGCAATTAGCATATGGCCCACCCCTCACCCCGAGGTGTTGCATCTGAGAAGATGGCAGGCCTCTGCCAGCGTGCAGGACTATGACAAAGTGGACTTTCTAAGGGAACAGCTACTGCCTCCAACTGGCCTTGCCTCCTGGATTCTTCACAGCATTTCTGCAGCTCCGAGGCAGGAGATTGGACGTTTCACCCAAATGGGACTTCGCCATGGGATTCCGCTGCTACTTTTGACCATATAAGGCCACCGTATAGCTGCATGGCTGGAATCCTTGTTTGGATATGCATCCCAATTCAAAGAGGAAAGCAGGAGAAACTCTCAGCACGAGGCCTCTTCCTCTTCTAATGTATGCCTGCTGCTACTTCTCCAACGGTGCCTATGGAAAGGAGAAATGAGATCCACATCTGCTGCTGCACACATCTGGGGTTAAAATGGAGTGGGACTGGCAAATGGCATAGACAGTCAGATGTGGGGCATGAGTTCTCCTGCAGACCTCCGCCAACCTGCTAGAGTGCAGAGGCTCCTTGATTCAGAGCAGTCACCGAATAACCACGAGCTTTTTTTCAGGAGCAGGGACAAGGAAAGTCCATAATTGCCTCCCAGTCTTTCCCAGGCCCCCAGCTGCTTTCACTAATTCTGAATTACTAGATCGATTAAATAGAAACAAGGGCTCTAGACTCTTACTTTATGTCTTAGGGTACGTCTATACTTACCCGCTGGTTCGGCGGCCAGCAATCGATCTTCTGGGATCGATTTATCGCGTCTTGTCTAGACGCAATAAATTGATCCCGGAAATGCTTGCCGTCGATGCCGGTAATCCTGCTCCACGAGAGGAGTAGGTGGAGTCGACGGGGGAGCCTGCCTGCCGCGTGTGGACCCGCGGTAAGTACCTTTAAGTTCGAACTAAGATACTTCGACTTCAGCTACATTATTCATGTAGCTGAAGTTGCGTATCTTAGTTCGAACTGGGGGCTTAGTGTGGATCAGGCCCTAGTTTCATCAGTGGAAGTTGCCAGCTGTACATGCCCTTCATGTATGTTCTCTAAGATTCCTGCTTTTTATCCCACATACTCTATGGTTTTCTTCACCTGGACATAGTGTCTTTGAGCTGTTTGTCACGGAGTCCCCGGGCGATGCTCTGGAACTGCTCCCCACAAAGCCAGTCAGGACTTTGGGGAGCCTCCTCTCCCATGGAGCAGACTGTCTTCAAGGCAAGACACTCACTCGGCTTCACCTCCTGGGTCTCTCCTGGGAGCATTCAGCATATGCCCCTCCGTGTGCTTCCCACAGCGAGTCCGCCCCAGCGGGGTCCTGGGGAAGCCAGAGGTTCCTGCACGCACCCCCACTTTGCAGTCAGACGTGACTCTCAGCCAGCCAGTAACACAGAGGTTTATTAGATGACAGGAACATGGTCTACAACAGAGTTTGTAGGTACAGAGAACCGGATCCCTCAGCCTAGGGTTACCATATTCTGTGCCTCCAAATGGAGGACACTCCACGGCCCACGGCCCCGCCCCCAGCCCCGCCCCCTCCCCAAAGTCTCCGCCCCCTCCCCTGCTTCCCACGAACATTTGAAGGGCCCCGGCCATCTGTTGCCAGGAGACAGAGTGTCAGTGATTTATGCACACTGGCCTTTATCCCACCACCTAGAGACTTAAGAAATGCATAGGGGAAACTGAGGCACCCACACAGTATTCAGAGGAAACATTAAGAACAGTCCCACTTCGTCATGCTGTTATCTCTTCCATTGTAGCTTGATTCAGCACGAAGATATAGGGCCAACACGAGACACACTTTCCTTTGTGGAAGCTGCAAATCTCCTCAGTTTTGGCTGGGCTGTAGTTAGCCCCTCTAACTCCTTATTTTGCTAGACGAACCCTTGCTCTCTGAATGCAGCCTGGCTACTGGTTTTGTTACAGTCGCAACACAGATCATTTGCTTTGTACATTACGTACTGTATCTCTCTCCAGGGCAAAGGAAGCTGAGTCGGCAATAAAGGTCACAAAGCGACGTTTTGGGGAGCTGTGGTAATCATAATTAAGAAAAGATGAAAACAGATTTCCTTCTACCTTTCTGTACACAAGGGAAGCTTTCTCAATTACCACGTTTACATTTTGCCACTTATTTTCATCTTCAGCAACATTTCATTGCTGGTGCAATATTTTTTCTTTAAACGATACTCTTTTCACCAATTTCACATTGAAATAAAAACAGTCGTATGACCCCCTATTGTAACGTAGCATATTCTCACATTTTTGTCAACATTTCAACTTTCAGATAGTGTGACATTCTGTCTTGGATCAGTCCTGTACACACTCGTGAAAAGTATTCATGTTGTCTGGCAGATTCTTCTATCTAATCTAATTCAATCTATCCATTGGTTGATGACTCCCATCACTATGGGAACTGAGTGCCTCCAAAGAATTTAAAAATAGAAATAGTAATCTCGCTTTCTTCCTTTGCAGCCGGAAGCTGTTAGTTGTGTGTGCGTGTGTAAAAAATTATTGAAGCTAGGGTGAAAAAATGAGTTTTGAAGTTAGTTCTGTAAGATCCATGGTTGTTCTCTCTTGTGGCAGTAAGTCCAGGCCTATTTCTTATAAAAGTTTTGTGTCATGAGCCTCAAAAAACTTTGACCTCCAAAATGCTTTGATTTGGGTATTGGGTTAAGGAGGTTCATAATGGATCTTTCTTCATTCAAAGAGATTTGTACATCCTCAGTAGGAATCAGATCTGAACACTCACCTTAAGTCTCCTCGTTTGTTTTGGTTTGTTTTTTAAGGCTGACTGTTGTAGTGAAGGAAATGCAGAGGCTGCAAAAATAGCTCCGTGCAGTGAAGTGTAGTATAAAGAGATTTGTATTTCTCTTGCTCACAATCTTTCAATTGACTCAAAAGACTCCACTTTTGTCAGGTGAGAGCCTCATTTTATATTTTAGCGGAGTGACCAGTACTTATGTCGATAGATGGACAGAGAAGTCAGGAGCTAACACATAATTCCTGAACCTGACAGGCTACCTTCTGCAGCTCATAACTTTTATATGTAAAGAGAAAAGATGATAAAAGTGTTTGCTTTGGACCTATAGAGGCTGGATTGAGAGTCCCTGATGATTAATTACAGTAATGGTTAAAGAACATGGAACAATGTGCAGACATGGCTTCTCTACCTGCTCTTTTTGTTTGTGTTTGTTACTGACACACATTGTGCCAAGATCTGTTTACAGACCGTATCAGAGCCTGTGGAGTGCCTGTATCTATGGCTCTTTGACTTGGGGTGTTCAACACCATTGGAATCTCCTGCCTTATAGAAACGCCACTTTATAAAGCTCAGAGCTGTTTGCCTGGATAGGATCGTGTCAGTCGCATAGCCAGACCTTGTCCAAATGTTCTTGTGTGTGTGTGTGTGTGTGTGTGTGTGTGTGTGTGTGTGTGTGTGTGTGTGTGTGTGTGTGTGAGAGAGAGAGAGAAATACAGTCCCTAAAGCTGAGCTCCCCAAAGTTTGAGGGCGGGTGGGTATATGCATGTGAAGCTGGAGCTGAATTTTGTGGCCTTCTGCATGTCTGTAGTATGGACTAATGAGAACTCCAGACTCAGACATCACCAGACCTTTGGTGAGGACCTGGATACAAACTTCCCAGCTCAGCCCCACCTCTAGTGTCTATGTTACAGAGCGACATGGCACTTTACAGAACACAGAAGACGAGGTCTTTGCCCTAGAGCGCTTGTAATCTTCACAGGAAAATATGTCACACAGAACAATCATTAAAGCTTGAGGATGCGGGGTGATTGTGCCAGTGAAGAAATCCGCTTACAAACGCATGGATTTATGTGAAATGTGAAAGTCCAAAACTCATGTAGCCTTTTGTCAGTAGGCCGTGATCTCAGCACCTTCTGTGAATGGCATCCTGTCATTATGGGCATTATTATTGTACTTGGGGACCCTCGGAGGAAGTGTGCAATATAAACGTAACGTTATTTACAAATTAATGAAGCCCCAGCACCTAGGTGGGAATGGCGAATCACTTCATCCACCATTGAAATTTAGCCACTTCTGGGGTGAAATTCAGCTGCTTCTTAACAAAGCATAGAATCCTAGGACTGGAAGGGGTCACTTCTAGTCCAGTCCCCTGCACTCAAGGCCGGATTAAGTTATCTAGTATAACAATGCTTCACAGCCGTTTAGGTCAGGAGGCAAAGAATGCCGTAGGTCAGGGTGCACCCATGTTTTTACAGTGCAGAGCACATCTTAAGAGAGATTGTCACGGGCAGCCTCGCCTCTCTCCTTTGTGATTTTATAATACATCCCCATGGCTACAAAGAGCAATTGCTTCCAGGGCACAATTAAGTATTTGAAGCACTTTTAGCTTCCTTTAATGTGATTTGGCAGCTGGGAACAAGGAAGAGGAGCAAGCCTCCCATGACCAGATATAGACATCAGCAAGTGCTGAGCTTACCACGGCTAGTCCTCTGGCCCCAGCATGCGAGCTGCTGCCAGGAGAGCGGGAACTGCGAGGGAAATACAGGCTGGCAGGATGTACACTTACTGGAGTTGGAATTTGGCCAGAAGACTGAGTCCCACTCTAGTGCGTGTGTGCAAAGAGCAATGGGCTGTGTGAGAAGCATTTCCAGCACTAATGTAGCGCTAGGGCATGGGATCCTTAGTGAGGGGCCAGCAACTGATTCAGCATCGCTGTTTTGAACAGCTCATGCTTTCCAAAGATTGGGCCGAATTCTCCGCTGGAGTCACAGGATTTATATCAACTGAGAATTTGGCCCATAAGGCCAGTTATGGGAAGAAACAGGCATGAAAAGGCCCAGTGTTTGCTGGAAACCTTCCTGTTCTCCAGTGTCTTCACCTCTAGCTATTGTGCTTGTTAACTTGAATTAAACATTCATAATTCAGAACTCATTGAAACAAGCCTTCCAGACTCCCAGACATATCTGCCATGGCCAGGATTAATCACAAGTGATAATTATTTCATTTAATACTCTAATTATAACTATGGCTCTAATAAGCAAATTCATGCATGCTAACGTCCAAGAAAAGGAAAATATAGACCAGACAAGCTCTGAGGGATGACTTGGATGCATCTATTGGTCTCCTTGTGATGGGGTGTGCAAACCCCACACAAGTCAGGAAATGGTTGGTGGGCTATTGGGGGCCAATCAGCCCCACCCAGGGATACTGGAAGCAGGTGTCAGACTTTGAGGGGGAGCTCAAAGAGGAGAGCCCTGCTCAGCTGGTGGCAGGCTGAGGTCAGGAACCGAGGAAGCCTGCTGCCAGTCAGAGCCTCCCTGAGGGCAGGTTGGCCTGGCCTGACCTGGCCTGGCCTGGTTTGGTTGCTGCTGACGGACAACTTCAGATAAGCCCAGACAGGGTGGAAGAGTTTTCTTGGCATGTTGAGAAGCCTGGAAGGGGCAGAGAGTCTGCCAAGGACTGTGCCCTGGACAGGAGGAGGAGTTTATGTCTCTTGGTATTTATGTTGGACTTTGGGCACCCTGTGAGGGCAGGAACTCTGGTATGACCTAGCCAGTGGCAAGTCACTTCACCCAGGAAAGTGTTGGAGGCTGGATGGATTCACGGAAGACCAAGAGGGAAACAGAAGCAGAGCCACACCACATCACAAGAGAGCACCTGGGAAGACACCCAGTTGCACTCCTGCATCTTTCTATAAAAAATCTGCAACAATGGGTGTTGGGAAAACCCACCGTAGTTTGAACGTTTGGGAAGGCCCCAGGAGAGATGGGTGGCAGAGCTGCAAGAAGCTGAGGGGTACGCAGTGGAGAGAGCTGGTTGTGAATCTTTCGATGAAAAGTTTTTGCTGAAAAAACTCCCACATTGTTCACGGAAGACCCAGCTCAAAACAATGTAGTAAAAAAGTTCTAAAAAGGGTAAAAAAAGTTTCGGGATTGTTGAAATAGAAGCTTGGTTGAAAAAGTCAGCACATTTTGTTTGGAAATTTTAGGAAATTTACAATGAAAAAGATTACATGGGGAAGGAGAGGGAAGAGCTCAAAATCAAAATGAAACATTGATCTGAACCTTTTTATTTTCAGTTTATAAAAATCTGACATTTTGACTTTTTGTCCTGATTTGAGATGGGAAAAGTTTTTGAAGTGTTGAAAATTTGCTCATGACGGGGAAACCATTTTTCCCACCCGTCCTAGTGGTGGGCCACAGGAGGGGCACTTGATTGATTATTTATTGTACTGCAGTAATGCTGAAGCATCCATCAGAGATCACGTACCCTCAAATCTGCCATCTCTGTCTCTGGAAGCATTTATTTGTTTTAACATAACTGGCAAAATGTGCTTTGAGGTACCTCACTTCACGTTTCCCCATCCCCAATGTTTGTGATGCTTAAAATGTGCCACTTCAGTACTGAATTGACAGTCTTCCCCTCTGTGTTGGTCACCAACTTCGATTCCTGAGTGCCCAGTGCTATGATGGTACCATGGTCCAGCCCTGGGCATAACCTCCTTTGAGACATTGGCATTTTCCTTTGCTTCAGGGGTGGGCTTTTTTGTTTTTATATGTTTCAGAATAGCAGCCGTGTTAGTCTCTAAGGTGCCACAAGGACTCCTGTTCTTTTTGTGGATACAGACTAACAAATGTATTAGAGCATAAGCTTTCGTGGGCTACAGCCCACTTCTTGCTTATGCTAAAATAAATTTGTTAGTCTCTAAGGTGCCACAAGTACTTTTGTTTTTATATGTTTGCCACATGCCCAGTGCCCTGTGTTCAGCCAGGCCTGTGGAGAAGAGCAAGTGTAGCGAACAGATCCGCGGGAAAAGGCCCAGCTTTGTGACTGTCAAAGTTTTCCTGGGGGCTGAGTGGCTCACTGCAGCTCTAATGTATGCATATATTCTTTTCTATATTCTGCACCATGCTACAGGGGAATAAATGGATTCAATGAAGTATTGTGCAGCTGCAAATGTTTAAAAATATCTAACTGTATGTAAATTTATGTAAACTACAAGCGAGTATATCTGTGTGTAGCTGTGAGGTGTTGTGAGTCTGTGCACAGACACAGGTACACTCCTCATGAAATCTGCCTAGTATATTTAAACATTTGTAGGTATTTAGGATGTGGCGAATCTTCCCCTTAGAGACGATTTACTAACAATCCACTCAAATTCAAAATATTTGGATTCAGCCATTCTTTGTCCCTAACCAAAAATATTAATTCTCGATAATTAACCAGTTTTCAATCTCATTATCCAACTACATATGGTATAACAAAAATCATATGAACACCAAGCACCTCCTAAAACAAACGATAAAATAGATGGTCCCTTTTTATAGCTGGAAGCTATCCTGGTGTTTTGTGTAAGGAATCTCATTAGTCTGAGCTATTGATATTCTCTATAGCATAGTTAAGATGGTTCTCTGGGCTTATAGCCTATATCCAGTGGGAGATAACAGCTAAGACTTGGTATCATCCAATTCCATAAAGGTGATTTGTCATGTATTGCGCGGGTGTGTTTGTGTGTATTCATATAGATACACAATACCCTTCGTATGGTACACTATGCTACACATTCACAATGAAGTCCCCTATGACAATGCTTACTGTACTTTGCGTGTCGATATCTGTCTTGTTTCCTGTGTATGAAGAATATACTGTGCTGCTTTAGTTTCCAGACTACTTCATAATATCAAATGATAAAAAAAATCTGCATAACTCTAACAATGCAGTCAAAATCCAGTTGCAAATATTATGTTGTTTATTGATAGCTCCATAATATGGTGAGGTAGATTGCCAGACAGCTGCATTTCCTGGCATTTAAAAAGAATTCACTGTAATGTATTGTAATGCATTAGCATAATAATTGGTAAGCATTCGCAGATGAATAGTTTACTGACTGATAGATTTTGTACAGAAACTGTGAAGGTTACATGGAGGGTGAAAACATTTCATTGTGTCAATGAACATACTTAATTTTTCTGGAAGTGCTATTTAAATTGTGCAGTGGTATGACATTAACATAACAAAGACATAATGCATTAGTTTATGCTATAATAGGGAACACTGCCATACAGTCGCTTAATCAGGTGACCCGTAAAGGATAGAGGGCTAGAGAGTTCTCCCATCCCCATGGATAGTTCTCTGAAAACTTCAGCTCAGTGCGTAGCTGAGTCCAAAAGACAAACAGAATGTTGGAACTTAGGAAAGGGATAGAAAATAAGACAGAAAATATCACTACGTAAATCCTTGGTGCTCCTGCAGCTTGACTACCGTGTCTAGTTTTGATCACCCCATCTCAAAAAGGATATAGTAGAACTGGAAAAGGTTCAGAGAAGGGCAACAAATATGTTCAAGGGTATGGAACTGCTTCCATACAAGGAGAGACTAAAAAGATTAGGGTTGTTCAGCTTAGAAAAGAGACAGTTAAGGATGGGATATTACAAAGGTCTATAAAATCATGAATGGCATGGAAAAGTTACTTGAGAAGTGTTATTTACCCTTTCCCACACAATAAAAACCAGGGGTCACCTGATGAAATTAATAGGCAGCAGGTGTAATAGAAACAAGAGGAAGTACTTTTCCACATGACACACAACTAATCTGTGGAACTCATTGCCAGAGGATGTTATGAAGGCCAAAATATAACTGGTTTTAAAAAAGAACAAGATAAGTTCATGGGAGGACAGGTCCATCAGTGACTATTAGCCAAGATGATCAGGGAGGCAACCTCATGCTCAGGGTGACCCTAAATTTCTGACTGCCGGAAACCGGGAGGGGAAGATAGGGGTGGATCACTCCAAGTGCCCTGTTCTGTATTCTCCCCCTCAAGCTCTGGGACTAGCCACTGTCAGAGGCAGGGCACTCAGCTAAATGGACCATTGGTCTGACCCAGTATCATCGTTTTCATTTTCCTAGCTGCTGCAATGTGGAGCGATTAATCTCAAACTGCCTTTCTGTGTCTCACCCTCACCTCTGTGCTGCCTTCCCCTCACTTTCCAAGATGGGCTATTTGATCTGTTAGTTGTTTTGCTTTACTAAATTATCAGTCTATCAGGATCGAAAAATGCTTTGAATCCTTTCCATTAGACATTTCTGTGACTTGCTCACTAAGAACGGCTTAGTCAGTTAACGCGTGGCCCAAAGAACAGCTCATCTCTCCAGCTGGGAGTGGTGTAGTGTAGGAGTGTGAGGTACAAGAGTTGGGTTCTAATCCCAGCTCTGCCAGTGATCTCCTGTGGGACCCAGGAGAGCTGGTAGGTTTGAAGCTGTTTGGAGGGCAGAGATTGTCTCTTGCTGTTTGTATAAAGAATAGCAAAGTGGGGTGCTCCTGTAGTGATAACTGAACCCAAACCCCAATTATTGGGTTTGAAACCATTTGATTAATTAGCTTCTCCCTCTTCCTCCTGCATCACTCATTCATCTCTGCTGAATTTTGTCTTGGGAACTAGCCACTGCTGCCTTCAGACTTCACAACTCTCTGCTGGGTCAGAGTAGGTTAGATTCCAACAGAGCAGATGGCCAGAACCGAGGAGAGAGAGGACGGGGCCTGACGTATCCTGGTACGGTGTCGGCAGGCCCTGTTGGGAGTCGGGAGGTGTGCGGGAAATGGATTTGGGGAGGGTCTGTGGGAAGGGAAGGGACTAAGTGAAACAGTGGGTGTGGGGAGGGGAGGAAGATCCCCTGGGATTGGGAGAAGGGTGAGCGAGAGACGGAAGGGGAACATTGGAACCATTTCTGAGCTGGCCCTGATTGCTAGAATGCTATGGTAGATTATGAACATGCAGGCTGGGGCCGGAACGAGGAGGGATCTGGAGTTAAGAGGATGTGACCAGGATTTGTGAGAATTAGGCTGGGTTTGAATTTACTCCAAAGTTTTCTCTGGGTCCCAAGTTCTTGGATGTTAACAGCTGTCTCCTGGGTTCCCTATAGACATGTGCAGCATCCCGAATAATTTACATGCTTTGGCTTCTGCCTCATTCTTTTCTTTCTTCGTTTTTACAACACTGCCAGGCTAACAACTTCACAATTAACTTAGAGAAAACTGAAAAGCTAATTGAAAGGGACAGAGCTGAATCTCTTGAAAAGGACGGTTGAAAGCATTCTGAGTCATTCTGTACGCTAATTCCATTATTGCTCTGCTCTAATTGGGGGAAACAGATGTGAGAGGGAATAAAAAATTCCTGCCTTAGAGAAAAAAAGTTCTAGCTCCATCGTGACCCAAATGAGAACCGAATAGGATCGATCGTACACATGCACCTTTCCTGCTGAAGATCCCAAAGCATTTCAAATGCGTTGCTGACATCCAGCAGCACTGAAAAGCCTCCACCTCTGCATCAGGAACAGCAGTCAGCAGGCTAAAGAACAGAGAAGGGAGGAAACTTGTCCGGGGAACAGGGACTAAAGCAGAGTCTCCCAAACAGGGCTACCAGCCCTGCCGTTTCTGTGAGGAATTCACAGGCCTTTGGCATTTTAAGACCTCATTTGAAAGCCTCCTTTACAGCAAACTGTGTGCCTGGAGTTCACTTTATTCACATCCGGAATGATGGAAGGACGAGTCAACTTAATTACAATGCACTTTTCCTCATCCTGGTGTTTGGCATTTGCTATTCCTTTTTGGAAAATTGCTATGGAGTGGATAAGAAGGAAACCAACGAGACTTACATCAGCCAGAGTATGATGTCCTTTGTATGGAATTTTTAAGCCATCCTGTCATGCGTATCCATCCCCCCCCACCTTTTGCAGAGCATTATATCCTCTTTATAGAAGTCTGTAGATTTGTTTTAAAAACCCTATAGAAAAGTTATGGGGTTTCTATTAGATTTCCCATAAGTGATTTTCTGCCCACTAAAAACAAAAGCAAACCTTAAATCCACTCCGCAAAATGGGCCCAGAATTTCTCTGTGTGCAACCGCCCTGCCTGGACAGGGATTGCAGGGAGTGCGGCTACCCAGCATTTGGTCGACGGATTTTCCTCCTGTGCCCCTGAAGCTGTACATAAGGGCACCCCAAAGTGTCCTCCAACTTGCTGGGTACCATTCCATGCCACCTGAAAGCCCACCTCTCTGTTAAGCAACCACCGAGTGCGTCTTCCTGGAATAGTCGCTCAAGACAAGATTCGCTGTGTGTATGGAGGAACTAAGCCAGAAATAGGACTGAGATACGTTGGCCATTTCTGAGTGGCTGATAAAGATTCCGGGGGAGGCAGGGTGAGTATCTGGCATGCTTAGGAGAAAGTCCTGTTATGCCAGGCACATGTACTTCTCGAGGCACTGAAGAGCTCAAAGCTCACGCAGCAGGATTGTGTGTCTGTGTGTGTGTCCGTGTGTGTGTCCATCTTACTCCTTGCTGAGTGTTAACCCTCACTGGTGAGTAATGAAAAGGCATTTGACACCAACACGGGTCTTCGTATTGTGGCAACCAGCCTTCTCCACTTTCTTCATTCTCAAATAAGAGTCCTAATCTCCAAAGGAAGGTGCACACTCTTCTCTAGCTGGGTACAGCAGCGACAGAGACAGCACTTGACACTCCATGTTCACCAAGGAAACCTTCAGCGGACCAGGAAACCTTTGTATTAGCCAACACATACGCACCTATATGTTTCCTAGTCAAAACAGTGAAGGAAATGATTAAACAGCTCTCTCTCACAAATATTATTTTAACAATAAAAGTGCTTTTATGAAAAGCTATTCACAAATGCCCCAGCATGTTTGACTTTCTTATTCTGACTGGCAATAAGGAATTTGAAATGTAATTTATGGTAACAGATTTCTTTCTATGTTCCCTTGCAATATGTGTAACTTTAACAATGCTCCAGTGATCTGCAATATCAGGGCCCTATGTGCTTCTACTAATAAGAGGCACAATTACCTGATGCTGTCACTGTGCTCTATATCTTGTTTCAGGGGGTAGCCGTGTTAGTCTGTATCTACAAAAACAACAAGGAGTCTGGTGGCATCTTAAAGACTAACAGATTTATTTGGGCATAAGCTTTCGTGGGTAAAACCCTCACGTCTTTGGATGCATAGCTATGCATCCGAAGAAGTGAGGTTTTTACCCACGAAAGCTTATGCCCAAATAAATCTGTTAGTCTTTAAGGTGCCACCAGACTCCTTGTTGTTTTTATATCTTGTTAACACCTTGTGATACAGTACAACACTAACACCATCCATTACAATAGGGAGATGGTTAATTACTGACATCCTTGGCTTCTTACAAGTGATAGACGATACAGGAGCTTTTATACATATCCTGAATGATCTTCGTTTACAAAACAGAAAGTAGCACCAAAGTCCTGAGAACAAACCCCTTCACCCCACTTTGTGCCCTGAGCATTGGTTCAGAAGATTATTCTCTTTCCCCCTCCACTGAGGCAAATTAGCAACATTTTCAGACATTTGTCACTCATCATTTTGCCAAGAAAACACCCTTTTTTACCTTCTTCTACTATAGTGGCCATTGTTTTCTGTAGCTGCGCATGACGTAACATCCTGTAACTCTGCTGTTGGGTCACTTATGCTGTACAATGCGCTTTTACATTTTAAGTCTAGAGTAAGTTTGTTTTGAGCTATTTTCTAGAGACAGGATTGTCTGGTGGGTCAGGGGCTGGACACTAAACTCAGGAGATGTTGGCTTCAATTCCCAGCTCTCCCAGAGACTCCTTGGACAAGTCTCACATGTTCTCTGTACTTCTATTTCCCCACCTGTAAAACAGGGATGATACTTCCCTGCATGAGGATAAAGCCCTAAATCATTTAGAACCACTTTGAGGGCAGGGATGGGAACCATGCAAATACCTGGGTAGAAGCTTGGTACATGCGTATGGGATGTTGTTTTGTAGCTTCAGAAGTGAGTTAGGTACTGCACAGAAAACTTAAAAATACCGGATCCGTGCATTTAAAAGTTTACAATCTAAATGGGATTAGCTAGTAACATCCATTGGTTTCCCTGTGCAGTTTATTCACCAGCAGAGCACTTGGTATTATGGGTCCAATCCATGTATTTTATCCTCTATTCCATTTACTCCTAAAGATGCTTTTTCAGCAGTACAATCCAGTGAAGGTGGGGACTCACTTTACAAAAGAGGTGGCAGGATGAAAATAATTTGGAATTTTCCAATCACAGTTTGCTGGGGCATTGGTTGAATAAATCTTAGAGGCAACTGAAATTCTCCAAGATCAATTAAATGAATCCCAGCCAACCCTGACAGTTCTCTTGATCCAGGCATTAGAAATTACTCCGCTGTGCTAGACGACCCACACAGCTGTACGTATCCGGCACATGATGTTTCATCTTCATCAGAGAGGGGAGTGGGAGTTGCTTAGCTGTAGAGTAGAAATGGGAAGAGACTAGAGCCCAAAGGGCATGGCCGGGCCAGACTGCTATTGGGGAGGGAGCTTTGTTGTGATCTCGCAATGTGAAACCTGTCATTCATCAGGCCAGATTCAACCCTAGTGAAATCAATGGAGTTTCACCGAACCATGGGGGAATTTGTCCCATTGTGCCTAGGAGAGCTGGGGAACGTACTTTGCAGGCAACCAGAGAACAGAAAATGTTGGGTATTTGCTGAGCCTGTGTTTGCAGACCATGGGCCAAATGGAATTACACCAGTGATGTATTTGGTCCAAACAAAAGACAATAAAACTTGCTGCAGAGGACAAGTTGCAAGTAGTCTGGCAAATTCTACTTACTGTAGCATGTTTCTGCATAGTCCTGAATCTTTCCCTCATCCCCAGTGGGGCTCATGTTTGCTACTAGGAGTGCAGAGTAATTGAATAGGCAAGACAGGACCTAAGCAATGGGACTGACCTAAAACTGGCTGATGAGATGGGTTCTCTGAAAGCAGACCAGTGTCCTTTATTTTGCTTGCAAATAAAGAAATCCGAATGTATTTATGTAGCTGGTGGTCTTGGTTACCAATCTGAGAGAGAAAAGGGAACTAACGCAAGAACCGGGACGGCTCTCAGGGACCCGGTTGCAGGGACAATGGTTTTGCAAGCAAAAGAGCCTGCTAATTCCAAACCTCTGGTATTCCACTCTCCTGGCAGCGGCTGGATACCCTGGTATCTGAATTCATCCAGCCCATTACTATTGGCAAGTGCGTTGTGAGCCCTGGAGTTACAGTGAACTCAGCAGTCTGTACATATTTCATCCATTCCATAAATAGCTCCGAATCAGCATGCAGAGCACATGGGCCTGGTTATGCCAAAGACAGAAAAGAAGCTGTTTAACTCAGGATACATTAGGATTATTGCAACTACAAAAGAAATTGCTGGTGTCCACTGAGCTATCGTTCCTGCTTTTTTAAATTCAGTAATTTATTCCCATTCTGATAGATTTAGCAATTAGCATGAAAGGGGAAAGCTAACAGCAGATGGGACTAGTCCTGAGGAGAATTTCAGTGTTGAATGTATCATATCGTTGTATGTACGCAGGTGTGTGTCCTGCGCTTGAGATACAACATGCAGTTTTCTCTGAGAGTTTTCAAATGCCATGTATATTATTCACCTAATAGGAATAACAAATTGTGCTTTATTTCCTGGGGCCTGGCCAACTGTTCAAATGGAATCGCATGGTTTCAGAGCTCTCTGTAAAGTGGGGCCCACAATATTTGGTGTTTTTCTTAAAGCCTTAGCTCCCAGAGTCCTGTGGTTACTTGAGAATTTCAACTTTTTTTTTTTTTGGTATGTTTCTAGCCACTGTGTTTACAGAGAGAATCGGAAAACACAACCCCCTCATAAGGTCTAATGAGAATAGCCTGAAATGTATTAGTTTAAATACTCATGATTTTTAAGCCAACCTTGTGATATCTGGGGAGCCTGACTCACAATTTTTAAATATTTAGGGTTGGCAATGGTGTCCGAAGACCAAGCATGGTCCAAAATACATTGAACCTGCTCCTTAATCCATGAATGGCCCCCAAGTGGATGAGGTTTGGAGACTCTCTGATGTCCTG
Organism: Malaclemys terrapin pileata; assembly: GCF_027887155.1. NCBI lineage: Eukaryota > Metazoa > Chordata > Testudines > Emydidae > Malaclemys > Malaclemys terrapin. The sequence goes on along the minus strand of NC_071526.1, from coordinate 18,307,348 downwards.
AGATCATAGGAGGGAGTCTGGCTAAAGCAGAAGGCTCTTGCTGGTCAGGGAGAGGAAGTTTACTGGGGGTAGGGAGAGTCAAAGGCCAAAAATGGACATTGCTGCTCTCAGCTTTAGCCAGTTAAAAAGAACAAGATTTGGGAGTCGGCTGAGATTCCCGATAGTTCTTATTCCTTCCAAACATGGCTTCCGATCTAGGCAGTGGCCAACTGCTGGAGCTTCAGAAGTAAACTCAATAAAGAAAGAGGAGAGGCTGCTTTGGCTTAACAAAAGGAAGAGCGCGCAATCCATCTGTAGTGATAAAACTTCCCACCTCCAGGCCATCGCTCACCTTGGAAACGTCACTGTCTTCCACTCCCTTCATTACACCAGAATATAGGTGAACGATCCTGCACTTGGGGGAAAGGAAATGTTAGAGAATTAAACTGGAAAAGAACTGCAGAAAGTTACTCTGCTTCGTGCATGCTCTTTTGAAAGTGTTTTGTGTGTGCATGGAACATGAATCGGGAGTGATGAAGAAATTCCCAGCGATAATTACGATTTTACAAAGAGAAAGGGTGACATTTGTGGTGATATTAATCTCGCTAGCTTTTCAAGAGCAAGCGGGGCATGTGAACAGTGTCTGACTTCAGCATGGAATAATAGACTAGTAAACTCAATTAGCTGCTGTCCCAAGGGGAGGAAATTGAAAAGTCTCAGCCTTGCTGTTGGGACTTGGGATGAATCACTCTATTTGCTCAAATCGTTGACTGTCAAACCATAATCAGAAAATGATCATGTGCCTTCTTGGCAGCAGCCCCGCCAAGACAATTGCATCAGTTCCTGGGACACACACTGCTGGCTCTTCGCTCTCTGGGATGCTCTCCCCTATAGTTAGAAAACTGGGACCACCGAAGTTGTCTGCCAGATCAGTATGTCCAAAGCCAGGCTAAGCTTGTTACAGAGGACACACCTTGCTCTTCAAACATACCTTTCTGCCACAACGCTGACAGCCTCTGCTGCCAAAAAAAAAAAAGAATAAAACCCCCAGAAACAAATCAACCCCAAACAAACAAATAAAAATAAGATCTTAAAAATCAGACCCCCCCCCAACCCTTCCCACAAGCAGAGTTTTTACTCTGAAAAGGGAGACAAGCCAGAGTCTCTAAGGTGCCACAAGTACTCCTCGTTCTTTTGACTATATGAAGTCTATTAGGGACTTTGATTCTCATATCTATCTGTGGGTTTTATACTGGGCCCATCTTTGTAACACCTGGGCACCCTCCATGCAAAATCTATAGCACTAGCAAAGAATCAGACCCCTTTCCCCCACCCGAATCGTTGAGATACTGATAGGGTTTCAGCCACAAGTTTACATTCGAGTCACAAGAAGGGGATTGGTCAGAACTCTCAGATACGTTGATCTCCCTTAATCTCCTTCTGGCTGAAGTGGGTGTCAGTAATCTGCATTGTCACACCCACTGGGTTTATTCTAATTTACAAAGCGATTCTCAGATGACCTATGGTTGTCACTATTAAAAAAAGGCAATATTTACCAAGGGTTACCACGCACCTACGTTGACCTTTTGCTGGAAAACATTGCAAGAGGCATTATAAAATGATGATGGACGGAGCAGACAGTGACAGTAGAGAGCCTGTATAATATTCACACATGTAACCAGGGACTGAAACTGGCCCAAAACTTCACCCCAAATTTGAACCCTGCATGGACATTTCTCTGAGGTTCCAAAGGCTTGTTTGATTTCAGTTTTCTTGCTGAGCCCATAGCTCATGGTTTTCAGGTAGAGCCAGAAACCAAAGCCTGAATTTCCTGTGGCGGAATCGTTCTCAGAGTATTTTCCACCTTTTTTGAAACCAGGCAGGAAAGCCTGGGAAATTTCCTATGGCAACTTCATTGTATTGGGTTGGCAGCACAATCACCAAAAGCGACTTCTGGAGGTGTCGCCAAATAAAACCAAGGATGCAGAAAGCTGCAGAACCTTCACTCAGTGCTTGAAGTGGACCCTTTTATTAAAGATCAACATTGGATTATTACCCCCTCCACACACACTCACGCTTTCATTTCCCTTCGCACTGCATGATCCCAGGTTAGTCAGGGAACAGAAGCACCCAAATTCTGTGAGAATGCTCATTTTGGTGCCCAACCAGGAGCAAGAAGTACCCACATCTCAGATTGTAAAATGGGCTAATTGACCTGAAGATGAAATATAGTGAAAATAAATAAATTCTTGGGACTTAATTGTTGCAAGCTGGAGTGGGGAGGCAGATGGAGGAGATGCTGTGCCTGGCAGAGCTGCACCATGCCCACTAAGTTAAACTCAGGACTGTAGCTGAATCCAGTGCAAATAGAGCTGGTCGTCATTTTTTTAACAAAAAAAAAGAAATGTGTCCACATTGGCCATCTTGTTTCCTGCTTTAGAAACTTTTTTTTTTATTTTTCTGAATGGCTGTTTTTGATTTGGTCAATTCAAGTCAATGGTGTGTTTTTTCAAAACGGAAGTTTGGTTTTCAAAAACATTTGATTCATTCAGCAAAAATGGCAGAAAATGACATTTCAGACCACTGCGAAACACAGTGAGATAAAAGCTACTTTTGAATTTGTCCAAATTCCTGCAAATGTTTGTGTCTATTTTTTACCATCTCTATTTTCAATCAATATAAATGATTAAAATTAAGTTAGATTAGTAAAAGCTGAAAATTATTAAAAATTGAAATGATCAGTAATGCATGTAAAGACTATTTTAAAAAAATGAATTTTCATTTAACAGTATCTCTTTAAGGCCCCACGAGCTACTCTGCAAATTGAGATTGTGTCAATATATAATTCTAGTGAGGGCTTTGTCATTGGTTTACTGACCTCTTGAAATCTGAAGGATACTTCTTGTGTTGTAGGCATTTATCATATTGTATTCTGTGTGGGAAAGAGGGACTCATTCAGCGTATAACATCCACTTTTAAAAAAATCAGATGTAATACTGCCTCAGCAAATACAAACTTGTAATAGTCAGCTCTCTCAGAGAAGAGTCTTCACATTTCTAGTATCCAGGAAAGGAAGTAAAAGGATAAAAGGGCAAAGAAATACAAAACAAAGACGTTTGGAGGATGTCTCCTTGTAATTCAGTAATTACCAGCGTTGCTGACACCACAGGGAAACAGATTTTGAGCCTGCTGAGAAATGGGTAGAATGTTAATAAATTTGGGGTTGCTGCCATTAACTTTATGGTTTCTGTGGCGATTTAGATGCCTTATTTCCATCAGGGCTGCCTCTGTCTGTGGATACTTTCATGAGAACGTGAAGTTGGTTGAGTGAACACAGAGTGGTCATGGTGTTCAGAAGAATATAAGATGCTAATGGAATAGAGAGAGAGGAGCAATGAATACATCTGAGGTTACATAGTCAAGGAATTTTAATGAGACTTGGGTTTCATTTGAGAAATGTAAATAGAAAAGGGAGAACATTAATATCATTTCAAAACCTCTATTCCAGTCTATGTTCCGGACTCGGTATCTTTCCTGATCTCAGGAAGTGCCACGAGTATACAGGTCTGTCGCATCCTACGCGCATTTAACATGTGCGATTTCAACTTTATGCGGTCAGCAAAAACAAAAACAAAATAAAAAAAAAAGAGAAAAATAACAATTTTAATACTATACCTGTAGTGTAGGCGATTTCGCCCGCCATTGAACTCAATGGAATTTTGGCTATCCGCAGTTTTCGCTTTACGCACTAACCGCGGAACGGATCCCCGCGTAAGATGAGACAGACCTGTATTGAACTCCCTTGTTTACTTCCTGCCTGACCCCAGACTTGGAAAGCAGTTGGTGGGGGGGAGAGAGGCTCTATGTTTAACTAACCAAGGCCAGATTTACAAAGGTATTTCAGTGTTTATAGGCACCTACTGGATTACAATAGCACCTAAACTGGTTAGACACCCAATTGACATTGATTTCAGGAAACCAGGGGCCTGACTCACTCAGGTGCTTTTCTAATCCCAGCAAGTGCCTATTTATTGATCTATTTAGGCACCTAAATACCTTTATAAATCTGGACCCTAATCCTGTTTAAAGCCCAAGATCCCACTAATATCCAAGCAGCTGTCCTTTCCAGCAATGCATTGGAAACTTCCGCTCGGCTTCCAGAGATCTCACTCCCCTGATTTGAGGTTTATTCCAGTCTGCTCCTCTTTCCATGTTATGTACTTTGACAAGTGTGTGTGTGTGTTTAAATAATAACTTCCTGAGGGTCATTCCCATATGGATCCTCTGTGAAGTGTGCCTCCCTCCTGGATCTGCCTTCTCGTGCTCCCAGATGGGCTGTGGATTTAGCACAGAGAATCTGGGGGTGGGGCAGCACAGGTCCCCAAGCGGGCAGGGAATGTGGGGTCAGCTATCCAGACAGTGGGAGCAGAGGCCAGGAAATCAGGTTCTGCTGGCTCTACAGAGCAGACGGCTCTTGGCCAGGGTCCATCGGGGGAAAGAGGTATCCAACTCCCAAGGAGTCAGTGAGACTTCAAGAGCACTGGGGAGCCAGAAGTGGTTCTGGGCTCCGTATGAAAGAAGAAGATGTCACAGAACAGTGACAAAGTGACCAGCACGTCAGGTTGGAGCTAATGCGGTCTTCCAGTGCAGTGTCCTTTTTCAGAAGCACATGAACCCCTCCTGTCACTTCGCCTTCGCTGCAGGCTGCAGGGGGCCAGCGGGGAAGGAGTTAGTGCACTCCTTGCCGAGGACAGCCTAGACATTAATAGTTCAGTGGTATGCTGTCAAGTTGTATCCTGGTATTAGAATGGTTTGTCTGCACAGCCCACTACGCTACCCCCATATATGTTGGATAATAGATGCCCCTTTGGCAGGAGCAGAAAGTATTTCATTGCAAAAGTAAAAAAATACTAAGGGGAGGGGAAAAGTGCTATCTCAGCTGGTTGCATAAACAGCTAAAATAAGCAATATGCAGGCATCTCGTTAGGAACACAGAATAATAATTTCTGTTCTGAGTAGCGATAGCCGTGTTTAATTTATTGTGGCAATGGTATTATGGCCCCAAACTTTATTGTCCTTTAAATTATAGTGCAGTCTATACAGAAAGTAGACAGGGTCCTAAATCATGCATTATCACCTGTAAATTTGAAATGAATTGTGTTTTTCCCCTATAAATTGCTAACTTCACAGCTTTTGTAAAATAAAAATAAGAGTCATGACATTTATTTTATTTTAATTAGTGAGGAATTTCCTCCTCTGGAGTCCTTTCATTTCCCTCTTCCCCTTCTCCTAACTCCTTCCTACTCCCTGCAGGCCTCACAGATCTTACCTTACCATGGTCAAAAAAAGCTGGGTGTGATAATTTCGGAGTCCAAAGCTTACCATGGGGTGGGGAATGAGGGAATTCGCCTCTCTCGGATTCCTGCAAAAGGAGAGTGCTCTTCATCTCACCCCAGACTCTGTGTGCTACCCCAGGCCCAAACTCAGAGCATTGGCTTGGCTCAATATATTGCATTCAGTCTGGGCTTATTTTCCTTCCAAAGGCAGCATGGAAGCAACTCCGATGACGCCATCCCCACTTGTGCATTAATTTTTCCTTTGTATAATGGCAACAATGCATGTGTTGATCACACCATGGAGCTACTGACTCCATTGCTTTGGGGACAGTCCTATGTCTGCATAAAGCCAACTGCATCAAGGCAGAAAAGTCCGTATTTGACAGGGTGACATTGGTGTAAAGCAATGTAGCTTATTCTCTCCCACCCTCCTTGAAATAGGAGAACAATCAATAATACCACGGGAGTTGATTTGTGTTCAGAGAGCCTGCCAGTTTAGTCTTTATCCCTCACCTTTTCTGAGTAAAGGGACAGCTGGTCTCTTTATATTACAGGGCCTGTGACTCTTCCGCTGTCTTTGTGAGATCCACTTTTCAGCAGGTAATTGAAATGATAAGAGAAGGATGATTCTTCCCGTCAGCTCTGCTAGCCTGGCTACTGAATTGTAATTCATTTACAGGCACTGGGGGGCTGCTCATGTTTTGTCATCTTAGACCTGAATCTCTGGATCCGAGGCTTAATAATTTTTTGCCTTGCCCTTTATAGTCTTCAGGTTTAGCTACTCCAGTCTCGTTTCAGATTCCATTTGCTACGTACACCAGGTGCTGCGGCTTGCGGCATTCTCCTATGGGAATGTCACCGATGCAAAGCAAAGATGGGATACTTCAGGGAAGGGAGATGAGGGAGCAGCTATACAATGGGGCTGCTCACCTGTACCTGCACTGCTCAGGGAAATGCTCCTTAGCCAGTGACACTGGATTATCATTACAGTACTACACTAAAGGCTCAACCAGCATTAGGGAGGGTACAAACGTGTGGCAAAGGATGGTCTCTGCTATAAAGGGCCCATGGTCTAGATAGACGAGATAGGCAGTGGGTGGGAGGAAGGAAGAATTATTATTCCCATTTTGCAGATGGCCCATTGAGGCTGAGAATGACCAAGGGATTTGACCAAGATCACACAAGTCGCCTGTGTTGGAACTGGGAATTGAACGCAGGTCTCGTGAGGCCCCAAGCCCATGATTCCTCTCGCTCTTTTACTTTTAACATACTAAGTCCATTCCAGCTATCCCCTTAGACATGAAAGGGGCTGCTCCTGGTCACAGGTTCATGGAGCCAAACATTCCCAGGCCAGAGGGACCATTGTGATTGTCTAGTCCGACCTCCTGTACAACACACGCCATAAGACTTCCCTGAATTAATTCCTGTTTCAAATCAATAGCTGTATTTGAACTGGAGCAGATCTGAAACAGTCAATCTCAAGTCAGTATCCTCCCTATTAAAAAATGTGCCCCTTATTTCTAGTCTGACTTTGTTTGGCTTCAACTTTTAGCCACTCAATCTTGTTCTACCTTTCTCTGCTAGATTGAAGAACCCTTTATTATCCAATTTCTGTGCCCCATGTCGGTACTTATAGACTGTGACCTTGTCACCCCTTAACCTTTCCTTTGATAAAACAAATAGATTGGGCTCCTTGAGTTATCGCTACAAGGCATGGTTCTCAATCCTTTAATCAGTCTCCTGGCTCTTCTTTGAACCCTCTCCATTTTATCAACGTCCTTCTTGAACTGTGGACGCCAGAACTGGGCACAGGATTCCAGTAGCAGCCACACCAGTGCCAAGTACAGAGGGAATAGACCCTCCCATCCTACACGAGATTCCCCGGCAGTGACCAGGGTTCTCTTGTACATTCATCCATCTCATCCTATAATAGAACATTGCAGTACATCGGCCTGTGGTTGCTAAGTCACTTTGCAGCTCTAATGATGCAAGTAGGTTGGCCTTCCCCCAGGCAAGAAGGAAAATGCATCAGGTGAAATGTTTGTATGTTCGTACACCTAGAACAAGTCGTTCTGCAGTTGCGGCCAAGGGGGAATCTTGATAACCATAGAAAATGCAGTCAAATGAAATTCTCTCCTGTAGTGCCCAGGAAATGCCATTGGGCCTGCTGGATTTAAACAGACAGCTTGTGAATGTGCTGTACCACTGCCCTAGTGCTCTTGAGGTCGCATGCTCAGCTAAAGGGGGAGGGAAATGCCCCATGTTGCTAGGCTGAAGCGCGCTAGAGGAAGCAGAGCTCAGCCTTCCTCCCCTGGAAGGGGTGTGTGTGGTCACTGAGGAAAATGGAAGGAGGCCAGGCAGCACTTCCCCCAGAAGAGTACAGCCACGCGAGCACATCTTTCTGCAGAAGAGAGCATGCCAAGGTGTGCCCAGGCTGTCTCGGAGACTGCCGAATGAATGCTTCACTAGAACAAGGGAAAAGGGCTGACTCACTTCTCATGTACCCCAGTATTTCACTGGTGTAATGCCACTAACTGCAGCAGCTACTCCTGCTTGACCCCAGCGTAAGAGAGAGGCGACTCAGCCCCCCAGCCTCCACCAGTCAGACATCACTCCCATGCACTGCCCAGCGTCTCTTCGCTGGGTCCATTCCCTAGAACTTGTGTGACAGGCTCCTCTCCTTCACTTGTACACTCCTGGCCATCCAGGAAGGCTTTGTTGTCTTGCAGCAGGTTTCAAAGATGAAGAATGATACAGGGAGGCAGCCGGGGAATTGATACAGGAGGCAGCTTAAGTCAGACCCAAGTTCATTGCTTGTTCCAGGCTATTCATAATACCATGAAGCAAAAGGCCCCTCCCAAGCTGCAGAGACCGGGTAGGAGGGTGGGAAGAACAAATCAGTGAGCTGAGGAGAAGCTTGTGGGCACAGTGGTTTGTTTGCCGACTGTCTGTCCTAGGCCATATTGTGTATCCGATATCTGTTCTGTGAATGAATCAATACTGGGTTTGCCAGAGATCTCTTGGCAGAACTTTCAGACAGAGCCCTGCCAAACAGCGCCTTGGCACACAATGATAATTAGATTTTGGTGATAAAATAAGTGTAGGAATTCCTGGTGTGGAGTGAGGCTAGCACTCGATATCCTGGGCCCGATCCGCTGTTCGCCTCCGGTGGTGTAAATCAGGAGCAATTCCCTTGAGGTCAGCAGAGTTACACTGGTGCAAAGTGCAGGGAGTGGAGAATCAATCTTTTGCATTACCCACTTTCTTTTGCTGTGTCCTTTTTTTACTGCAGAGTTTTTTTTTAGCCCTGCTGTCACCCACTCCAGGAGAGTAAAACTCAAAAGGCTACATACAAATAATAACAGCACAAGTGAGAAAAAGCTTATTCTGCCCATGAAAGTGAGAATAATACCCCCTGTGCCTTTCCTAAAGGGGAAAAAAACTGAATTACGTGTAGCATAACATGTGCTTTGATTGGAACAAGTTGGGTGAAATATGGATCATTAACTTTTGCTGCCTCTCGGACACATGGTGCCCATTCAGAAGAGATACCACTGGACATAATATTGTACATCTATACAGCACCTGTTGTCCCAAAGCAGCTCATAAATTACATCAATACAGCACCACTGGTATGCAGTTTTCGGGGGGTGGAGGGAGGGAGGGGGAAGGCAGTAGCCACACTCTGTACTAATGGGATGGGGGGAGGGTGATTTACTTTTTGAAATTACCCCCTACTTCCCTATATAACTCAAACCCAAAGGTGATTCAGTTTTAAACAACTACGCGTTTTCTAGCTTATTCTCAGCCTTAATATAGGAGAAGGACTCCAAGCATGAGTAGCGCCATAAATACAGGATAGAGACTGTGGGGTTGATTCTGCCCTGCCTTGAACTTCGGCTGGCGATTTACACGTGGGCAGACAGTCTTCAAAGTGGATGCAACATTTTTCCATTCTGAGGGGAGAATAGTTCACCTCCTTTCATACAGATGTATGCGGCGACGACACCAGGCAATAAGCAGGCTCCGTATTTCCCCTTTCGTTAGGATCTCTCCCCCACCCTCTCTCTGCCCCTCTATTCTCAGACCCTCGCAGCTGGGACACAAATTCAATAGTGGATTAAGTCAATCTTTTGAACCCCTGAAATGTGAGTGGGTTTGAAATGTAGGAAACATGAATTTGCTTTTCTCTAGTGTATTCTATAAAAAGCAAAGTGAAAAGTCCCCCAACAGCGTATCAGCATCAGAATATCACCAATCGGAAAGCGATTTCTCTCTCGCTTCTATTTTTAAACAACCTCCCAGAGTCCACTCTGCCCATCTTCTAGGGAAAGTGTTCCAAAGCTTAACTGGTTTGACATGTTCATTTCTGTTTTCCTCAACGTCTCCGGCATCCTCTGATTGAGCATTAAGGCTTGTTTGCATTCTCCAGCCTGCAAATGTATTTCCAAAGCCTGATGCCCCAAACACACATGAGACAGTGGGGCTGTCTGTGACACAGGCATTCTGCTTAAGTGAATGATTGTAGATTAGCTGCTGCCGGCCTCCGTGTCTGCGAGCCGCGCTCTGGTCACATCCCTTCCTGCGGATGATTTGCTTTCTGGATAATAGCTTCTGGCATGTAGCGCAAGAGGCACTTTTTTATTTTATGAGCACAGTGGAGGCTGCGTTGCCCAGATTTTTCTGTTCCATTTTGCTGCTAACACAACTTTGCACTTCTCCTCCATCAGCTGCTCCGATAAGAGCATTATAGGGCCTGGCAGTGCCATTTAATGCTGCCCCTCCGTGCAGCCACTCATCTGGTACAATCCATTTGGAGAGCCTTGCCCTTGATTGTATAACAGAGCAGTGCTGCGCTGCTGGGTCAGTAGATGGAGCTCATTTCAACCAGTCTAACTGCTGGGAGCTGTCCAGATAAAGAGCGGCTGTTGGAAATGCCAGCCTGTTCATAATACTTAGCACGTACCTAGGGCGCAGCATATCCAGACGTTAGCTACTTAATCCTTCCAGCGCTCTCCAGTTCATGTCCCAGATCCCTGCAGCATCGCCTCCTGCAACACCAGGCCTCTTGCTGTGCACAGAATCTGTGTGGCCAGGCACAGTTGTGGAGGGGGAGCCCTGCTGCCTCCAGCAGCTCGAATGCTGTGCCCTGCCCACAGGCTAGGCTGCACAGCTAAGGGGTTCCTGTCATAAACAACCCGTTACAGGTAAAGGAGGGATTTTATGCTACCCTTAGCTGTATAAGAAGCTCAAATAACCTGGCTGGCACCTGATCAAGAGGGCCAATAAGAAAAGATACTTTCAAATCGGGAGTGAGGGGGGGAGGTTTGTTTGTGCTCTCTTTGTTTGTTCTCTCTCTGGATGAGAGAGGGACCAGGCAGGAGAAAACATCTCCTAAAAACCTACCTGAAATGAGCATCTAAGATTACAAAAATTGTAAGTAATGGCAAGGAAATACACTAGATTATCTTTTGTTTTAGCTTGTGAATTTTCCCTGTGCTAAGAAGGAGTTTTATTCTTGTTTTTTGTAACTTTGAAGCTAAGCCTAGAGGGGAATCCTCTGTGTTTTAAATCTTTTTATTTACCCTGTAAAGTTACATTCCATCCTGATTTTGCAGGTGTGATTCTTTTATTTTACTTTTTTTTTTTTTTTTTTTGAAAATTCTTCTTTTAAGAACCTGATTGGTTTTCAGTGTCCTAAAAACCCAGGGGTTTGGTCTGTGCTCACATTGTACCAATTTGTGAGGATATTATTATCAAGCCTCCCCAGAAAAGGGTGTGAAAGATCTTGGGGGAATATTTTGGGGAAACAGGGACTCCAAGTGGCCCTTTTTCCTGGATGTTTGTCTAAATCACTTGGTGGTGGCAGCAATACCGTCCAAGGAGAAGGAAAGGATTTGTGCCTTGGGGAGTTTTAACCTAAGCTGGTAGAAATAAGCTTAGGGGGTCTTTCATGCAGGTCTCTACATCGTACCCCAGAGTTCAGAGTGGGGAGAGAACCCTGACAGTTCCCTTGACACCTTCCTGTCTCCCTGGCCTCCCCCTTGGCCCTGTGGAACCAGATCCCATTGCAGTGGCCAAAGAGATGGAGAGAGGCAGCTGAGTGTGGGGAGCAAATGCTACTGGTACCGTTTAGCTGGATTCCCAGCCATACAACCCTTTCCAACCCTCCTCCAGGAGCTATGGGCCTTTCAGTTCCCCCCCCAGGGCCGGTGCAAGGAAGTTTTGCGCCCTAGGTGAAACTTCCACCTTGCACTCCCCCCCCCCCTCCAGTCCTGCGGCAGCTCCCCGCCTCCCCCCCCGCCCTGAGGCGCCCCCCCCCGTGGCGCCTCCTCCCCTGCGGCGCCTCCCTCCCCCCAGGGAGATGTGCGGCAACACCCCAGCTCACCTCTGCTCCGCCTCCTCCCCGAGCATGCCACCCCCGCTCTAATTCTCCTCCCCTCCCAGGCTTGTGGCGCCAAACAGCTGATTGGTGCCGCAAGCCTGGGAGGTGGGAGAAGTGGAGCAGCGACGGCGTGCTCGGGGAGGGGGCGTAGCAGAGGTGAGCTGGGGTGGGGAGCCCTGCGGCAGCTCCCCCCCCTGCCCTGAGGCACCCCTGTGGCAGCTCCCCACCCCCCCCGCCCGGGGAGCCGTGTGGCACCTCCCCACCCCAGCTCACCTCTGCTCCGCCTCCTCCCCAAACACGCCACCCCTGCTCTAATTCTCCCGCCTCCCAGGCTTGCAGCACTAAACAGCTGATTGGCGCTGCAAGCCTGGCAGGCAGGAGAAGTGGAGCGGCAACCGCGAGCTCGGGGAGGAATGCTGTAAAAACAAAATTGGGGACACCGCTTTTTGGCACCCCCAAATCTTGGTGCCCTAGGCAACCGCCTAGTTCGCCTTAATGGTAGCACCAGCCCTGTCCCCACCCCAATGGATATGATAAAGGGAACATAGGCTGTGCTAGGATTAACAGCAACACCCACTGTTACAGTCGCTGGGATACAATTGCAGAGATTACAACCCTCCTGTTGAAGGCCATGAGCTTATCGCTAGCTGGGGTCAGCCAGAACGTCCGCCACTGAGAGATGGGATAGCTCAGCTCAGGGTAACATACAAACCTCAAACACACATATCTCCTGACACATCCTGCATTAGCCACTGGGAAAGCCAGAATGTCAGACCAGACAGGTCCATGGTCTGTCCTGAAGTCCTGTTGCTGTGTAGACCTTTCTGTCTGTACGTCCCTTGGAAGATGAAATGTGTTATGTAGGTTTTAATAATAATGCATAATCCCATACAGCGAGTTCCCACTATGTATTGCACTAAAGAGTTGGCCAAACCCGCCCCTCTGACTGAACTGTGGTGGAGGCCTTTTGTGTAGGTTACTGGGACCTCGTAACTGACTTTGGAACCACTCTGGAGTAGGTCAGATCTGAATACTGGCCCTCGAGCCTGTCTACGAAGTGCATCCCTGCGATTAGCAATTGCAGCTCACTTGCAGCTGTGGCCAGTACCACCTCTGCAGTTACCTCTTTCCTTAGCCAGTGGCACCAAGAGAGTCATATTTTGATTGGCATTGTGGCAGGGCCTGGGAGTCCCAGTCATGGGCCAGGGGGCCATAGAGCTGGGCCCTGAACAAACACAGAATAAAAAGATTGCTCCGTCCTGCTGGTGGTGGTGATTCCACAGGTAAAGGTGAAGCCTGATCCAGCCGTCCTGGCTCAGTTGCCACTCAGGCATGACTTCCATTCAATCAATCGGAGTTTTCTCTTGATGGCTGAGCCCGGACTGCAAGAATTGAACTATCGCATTAGGGAAATACCCTGGGCAGGCAGCTTGATAACTCTATACTCGCCCAGCCCCTGGGTCCAGAGCTGGAACCATCTGGCCAGTTAGTGAATAATCCAGTGTCTGAGCTCCACCTTCCCTCTTCTGACTGGGCAACATAAATCCCTGTGGCCCATAGCCCCCATTATCCTGCTGCCTCTATGACTTCCCTGAATCCTGTACAACCAGAGTGAGTGGCACAATTCCCTCTTATTCAAAGAGCTTTTCCCAGCCCCATCAGCTTTTCTGAGTGTTAATGTATTGGACAGTATGTGAACTTTTTGTTCCTTTCCACCCAATAGCAATTAATCCCAGCACAATTAATATGACGACTCAACACTTCAGTGCTGTGGATTTTTGTTCCCCTGAAGTGACAACACTGCAGAAAAATGACAGACCACAGTATAACATGTCTCCAGGGACCTGCCAGTGACCCTTTCACAGGACATATGTTCTATGCGGTAACACATTTAAGGGTTTCACTCACGTCTTGTTCTATTTGCTGAAATCTCTACAGCTTTTCATCTCATTCATAAGGATTCAGTACTCGCTACTGAACCAGATTTTGCCTAGATTACATGCAGTGTATTCTGAAGGCGTGTGCTCTATATCTGGATAAGTATAGCTGGAGATGGTACCTATATAGTTATAGTCACTTTTTCTTTCCTCCACTTGGGAGGGCCAAAGCAGAGCTGGAGTCACGGGATCCCAAGCAATTCAATTGTCCAGAATCATCTTTGGGAGCAAGATTATAGTTAGAACTGAAAATTGCACAAAATACCTCCTCCGTGACAAAGATTGCAGGGAGGCTGGGGAAATTACCTTGGCTCAGTATGTTTTTAAAAGATTGCAGTCTCGGGCTGTGCCTTAGATGCTCAGAAGTGGCTGAAGACATGTAACTCAAACAGCACCATTGGAGTGGACTTGTGGGAGAGCAGAGAAAGCAGGGGCTTCTCTCAGGAAGATGCTGAAAGGTACACATGGTGGCTGGCCTTTGTATCCTTCAAACCCCCAGAACCCCGGCGCGGTCACAGGTGCTGTGAATGCACCTTGGCTGACTGGTGAACTGCTCCCCACAGCTCACAATAATCCACAGCAAATATCGCTGGGGTCTTTGTGGAAGTTTAGAAGAGAGGAACGGGGGATGTCTCTGAGCATATTATGGAGACTCATTGGATGCACCATGTCTAGATTTAGATTTCTGAGCTGCTTCTGTTGACTCAGGACCAGATCTTGAAGACCCTATTCAAGATAATGCAAGGGTTCGGCATCGCTCAGGTTCACACTTTCCATGCCCAGAGCCCATTGTGAAAAGCAGCAGTCCTGATAGAATTGCCCAGTGGGGACACATCACTCTTGTGAGCACACTGCCATCTGGTCAGCAAGCAACACCACTGAGTCCATGTCCAGGAGACGCCAGGAAGTGGAAACGGTTCCTGCGCTGGTGCTGTAAGTGGATCTCTGTCTGGCCTTAGCTCTGAATGTGCCCCTTGGTCCTGTATAGAGGCTCACAGGTTGTTAAATAAAGTGCTGCTGCTGGCTTCAGATGTGCTGACATGAACACTATATATTCTGAGGCCTGGTCTACACCTAAAATTTAGGTTGACTTTTCTATTTCTCTCAGCAATAAGAAAAAATCACACCCCTAAGAGACATAGTTAAGAACATAAGAATGGCCACACTGGGTCAGACCAAAGGTCCATCTAGCCCAGTGTCCTGTCTTCCGACAATGGCCAATGCCAGGTGCCCCAGAGGGAATGAACAGAACAGGGAATCATCAAGTGATCCATCCCCTGTCGCCCATTCCCAGCTTCCGGCAAGCAGAGGCTAGGGACACCATTCCTGCCCATGCTGGCTAATAGCCATTGATGGATCTTTCCTCCATCAGTTAAGCCAACCTAAGTCCAGTGTCAGCACCACTGGGCGGAGGGAAGAATTCTTCCGTCCACCTCGCTCCTGGCTCTCAGAGAGCCAGATTAACCAGACCGATGGAGAAAGCCCGTCTGTGGCTTTAGCAAGTGTCTACACTTTGGCACTACAATGGCACAGCAGCAGTGCCATGGCTGGGCTGCGATAGCAGAGACATAGCCTGAGACTGTGAAGCTGCAGCCTCCCACATAGATCCTGCCTCAGGATCCTGAGAACAGCACAGAGAGGTGAAATGACTTCCCCCTAGTCACCCTGCACTCAACAGCTCAGTCCCCTGTTCCTAGGCTCTCGGCTGCCGCCGCCGTGTGCTCCTTGATGATGGCAGGAGCTCTCTCAGTGCTGGAATGGGTGGGAGCAGGCTTCTCTCTGGCTCGATTTCACCTCCTGGGCACTGCAGACGGCCCTGTGGTTTTAGTAATTTCCATCAGCAAGGAGCAGCTTTATACCAACTGGCGGGAAGGCGTCTGAGTGCTGTGGCTGCCAACCGGTGCTCCCCACTCCAGCCTGGTCACCAGGCGCAAGAGTCATATAACAGTTGTGCTAGTTTCCCACTCCCTGATTTAGAACAAGCCTCTGCGCTCCAGTCCTGGGGTGCTGCAGTGCCCCACTCCCTGAGATAAATGTAACGTGTGAGCATTATCGTAGGCAAGACCGGGATTTGGCGCCTTGCTGCTTAGAGAACCCACGAGAGCTGGAGTTAGCTGGCTCAGCTGAGGACTTAGCCTGGTAATGGAATAGTTCCCTCAAAAGGTTGGAAAGCCACTGGATCAAGTTCCCTTTAGATTTACACGTTACCAAGGGAACGTCCGTCTCTAGGTGCATTACCCCATCCCCAAGCTGCCCTGGGTCTGTGGAGTTAAGGAGAGTGAATTGCCTCTTTTGTCAAAGATCAGTCCCAGGAGGAGTGAAATCACTTCATTGAAGTGCAGCATTTGGGAGTCTGTCCATTTAAAATGTAGTTGTTTCACAACTGAGACTCTAAGTCATTTAAATTAGTGTGGCTGAGATGCTGGACATTGAGTCATTTAATCTCTCTAAGTAACTTTCCTGTTCTGGGCCTCTGCTTACACAGCATTGGCATCAACGCTGAATCTAAGAACAGGATGCTCTCATATATCTCTGGCTGGCAGACTGAGGACTGTCCCAACCAGTGATATATATACATACATACATAAAATACACACTTGGTGCCTCGGAAAGTCTAATTTCCCAAAGCTGAGGAAAATTATGAGTGACATTGACCGGGGTGAAAAATTAAGACAGAAGAATGTGAATGAAAATTGGGAGTTCAAGAAGAGTTTATTAGATGGCCAAACAGCCACAATTCCACAATCAAGAAAGGGGACAACTTTGGGTAAAAGCCCATCCTGGCTCAGTGGGAAAGCAAAAGCAGTAATTAGAGTATATTTTATATATAAGATGGAAAAAGGGGAAATAGGAAGTAATGCATATAAATCAGAAGTTATGAAATATAGAAAAATGATAAGGGAAGCGAAAGACTTCAGGGGAAAATCCATAGCTGTCAGGACAATGAACAACACAAGAGGTTTTTCAGTATATTAGGAACAAAAGAAATTCCTATAATGATATAGGCCCATTACCAGAGGGAGGGGGTAGAACTGTTAATAATGAGGTAGAAAAGGCAGACGTATTCCATAAATATTTCTGTTCTGAATTTGGAAAGAAGCAGAATTATGTACTTGAGGATGATGAAGTACTTTCTAGTCCATTAATAACCCAGGAGGGGGTTTTACAATATCTACTAGGGATAAACATTTTGAAATCAGCAGCCCCAGATAACTTGCACCCATGAATCCTAAAACGAGGTAGCTGGGGAGATCTCTGGCTCACTGATGTTGATTTTTAATAAATCTTGGAATACTGGGGAAATTCCAGGGGACTGGAAGAGTGCTAATGTGCCAATGTTCAGAAAGGGCAAGCGGGATGACCGGGGTTACTATACACCAGTGGAGCCAGACATCAGTCCTGGCAAAAGAATGAAAAGCTGATACTGGATTTAATTACTAAAGAATAAAATGAAAGGAATATAGTCAATGTTAGTCAGCATGGGTTTTATTGGAACTAGGTCTTGTCAGACAACCTGATTTCATTCTGTGATGAGATGACACGTTTGGTTGATAAAGGTCAGTGCATAGACATAATATACTTAGAGTTTTGCATGGCATGGGACTTAGTACCACAAAACATTCTGATTAAAACAGTAGCACTATATAATATCAATAGAGCACATACTAAATGGATTAAGAACTGACTAACTGACAGATCACAAAAGACATCATTAATGGGGAATTGTCATCAAATGTCAGTGTTTCCAATGTCGTTCCGCAGGGTGTTCCCTGGGCCCAACGCTCTTCAACAATTTAAAGTGATCTGGAAGCAGATGTAAAATCACTGCTGACACATAGATTGGCAGAATGGTAAATAAGGATGAGGATAGATCAGTCATATGGAGTGATTGGGACTGGATTGCTTTGGGCCCATTCAAATAAAGTGCATTTAAACGCAGACAAATGCAGAGTTATAGCTGTGGGGACAAGGAATGCCGGCCATACCTACAGAACAGGGGGTTGGATCCTGCAAAGCACACACACGTAATTTGAGTGGAAAAGTCTCCTAACTTTGATATTAAATACTTTTTAAAATCCTTGGCCAGTGAATTTATGAGCATAAGAATTGCATTCTTGGTACAAAGCAATGGTATGAATGGTTATTTTTTCGACTGTAGTTAGTTTGCTTTGTTCTTTCTTTCTTCCCCTCTCTCTTTCTCTCCCCATTGTGTCTTTTAATGTGTTTAAATCTTCAGTAGAAATGAACACGTTCTGTATGTTCTTGAATGAAAAGCAATAGGGACTTGCCAGCTCTAACTGCAAAAAAACAGAACACTGCACATTTTGGAAGCAGTTAATTATTCCGCTATAAACAGAAGTTTGTATAAATGTGTAAGTGTACAGCAGAGCCACTTAGGTTATCTCTTGTATTGTACACTACCTCCTTCCTGCACGCCAATCAATTGTCTGTGTCATTTTTATCTTCTAGTGGATCTTCTATCTTCTAGCTGTATAATTGTCAGACACAAAATAATTTTATTAGGGAATGTGAGGAAAGATGCATCCTGGTTTTGAAAGTATTATTTCCAGTTGGATCAGCCACATGAATTCTCTTTGTAGGGACACTCAATAAAGGTTATTTTGCTTTACGTGCTTTTCCACAACGTAAATCTAGTAGGTGACTCCCAAACTTTAGTCTCCATTGAGTTTGTATTGACAAGGGAGATTTGCTGGCTACCAAAAGCAACAAAAGGTTGCAATGTCACTACTGATTTATTTCTGCTTGGGGAAGCCAGAGATATTCCGCTTTGTGGTGCCTGTTCCCCAACTCTAACAGTTAATAACTTTCCAGCCTGAGAATGAATTTAGTCCCTCTTGCACGTTCTATGGGCAAAATTCACCCCTGTGCTCAAGGACAGCACCAGGTCTGTGCATCACTTAAGGCCTCAGATTAGGCCTTGTGCTGGGGCAGTTCCAACCTGCATTTCTGCAGTTTGCAATAGCATTAGAAAAATGCAACATCATCAGAGATGGTTAACCTTTTCCATTGAAAAATGCAGTTTTGTCAAATTCACAAATGCTTTGGGTAAAAAAAGTTTGATTTTTCTGAAAAAGTTTGGATTTTCAGTTGAAAGAATTTCTAAACAAAAAAAAAAATAAATAAATAATGGAGATATCCCATCTCCTAGAACTGGAAGGGACCTTGAAAGGTCATCAAGTCCAGTCCTCTGCCTTCACTAGCAGGACCAAGTACTGATTTTGCCCCAGATTCCCAAGTGGCCCCCTCAAGGATTGAACTCACAACCCTGGGTTTAGCAGGCCAATGCTCAAACCACTGAGCTATCCCTCCCCCCTAAGTTTGTTTCATTTAGAATTGTTTTGTGGAATTGTTTGAAATGTCACTGCAATAAATGGGGATTTTTCAACCAGTTCTAATTATGATTTTTTGAGACCATCGTGTAGCTTTCAGACACTAGAACCAAATATCTGAACTGAGATACAGTATTGTTCTGGCTAGGCTGGAGAATAATAGCATGGATACATTTAAAAGAAGCCTCGTTAAAATTAGATTATGATGAAGCACCTGCTTTGAAGCCTCACAGGGTAGTGATCCCATCCTTGTTGCCATATGCTGTGTCTTTTGCTCGTTTATTTAACAATATGAAGACAACATTGCATTGGAGACAACTTTTTATTTCAGAAGGTTGAAAAAGCTACTAGGGGGGAAGCTGTTCTAGACTTGATTTTAACAAATAGGGAGGAACTCGTTGAGAATGTGAAAGTAGAAGGCAGCCTGGGTGAAAGTGATCATGAAATCATAGACTTTGCAATTCTAAGGAAGGGTAGAAGGGAGAACAGCAAAATAGAGACAATGGATTTCAGGAAGGCAGATTTTGGGAAGCTCAGAGAGCTGATAGGTAAGGTCCCATGGGAATCAAGACTGAGGGGAAAAACAACTGAGGAGAGTTGGCAGTTTTTCAAAGGGACACTATTAAGGGCCCAAAAGCAAGCTATTCCGCTGGTTAGGAAAGATAGAAAATGTGGCAAAAGACCACCTTGGCTTAACCACGAGATCTTGCATGATCTAAAAAATAAAAAGGAGTCATATAAAAAATGGAAACTAGGACAGATTACAAAGGATGAATATAGGCAAACAACACAGGAATGCAGGGGCAAGATTAGAAAGGCAAAGGCACAAAATGAGCTCAAACTAGCTACGGGAATAAAAGGAAACAAGAAGACTTTTTATCAATACATTAGAAGCAAGAGGAAGACCAAAGACAGGGTAGGCCCACTGCTTAGTGAAGAGGGAGAAACAGTAACAGGAAACTTGGAAATGGCAGAGATGCTTAATGACTTCTTTGTTTCGGTCTTCACCGAGAAGTCTGAAGGAATGCCTAACATAGTGAATGCTAATGGGAAGGGGGTAGGTTTAGCGGATAAAATAAAAAAAGAACAAGTTAAACATCACTTAGAAAAGTTAGATGCCTGCAAGTCACCCGGGCCTGATGAAATGCATCCTAGAATACTCAAGGAGCTAATAGAGGAGGTATCTGAGCCTCTAGCTATTATCTTTGGAAAGTCATGGGAGACGGGAGAGATTCCAGAAGACTGGAAAAGGGCAAATATAGTGCCCATCTATAAAAAGGGAAATAAAAACAACACAGGTAACTACAGACCAGTTAGTTTAACTTCTGTGCCAGGGAAGATAATGGAGCAAGTAATTAAGGAAATCGTCTGCCAACACTTGGAAGGTGGTAAGGTGATAGGGAATAGCCAGCATGGATTTGTGAAGAACAAATCATGTCAAACCAATCTGATAGCTTTCTTTGATAGGATAACGAGCCTTGTGGATAAGGGTGAAGCGGTGGATGTGGTATACCTAGACTTTAGTAAGGCATTTGATACGGTCTCGCATGATATTCTTATCGATAAACTAGGCAAATACAAATTAGATGGGGCTACTATAAGGTGGGTGCATAACTGGCTGGATAATCGTACTCAGAGAGTTGTTATTAATGGTTCCCAATCCTGCTGGAAAGGCGTAACGAGTGGGGTACCGCAGGGGTCTGTTTTGGGACCGGCTCTGTTCAATATCTTCATCAACGACTTAGATATTGGCATAGAAAGTACGCTTATTAAGTTTGCGGATGATACCAAACTGGGAGGGATTGCAACTACTTTGGAGGACAGGGTCATAATTCAAAATGATCTGGACAAATTGGAGAAATGGTCTGAGTTAAACAGGATGAAGTTTAACAAAGACAAATGCAAAGTGCTCCACTTAGGAAGGAAAAATCAATTTCACACATACAGAATGGGAAAAGACTGTCTAGGAAGGAGTACGGCAGAAAGGGATCTAGGGGTTATAGTGGACCACAAGCTAAATATGAGTCAACAGTGTGATGCTGTTGCAAAAAAAGCAAACATGATTCTGGGATGCATTAACAGGTGTGTTGTGAGCAAGACACGAGAAGTCATTCTTCCGCTCTACTCTGCTCTGGTTAGGCCTCAGCTGGAGTATTGTGTCCAGTTCTGGGCGCCGCATTTTAAAAAAGATGTGGAGAAACTGGAAAGGGTCCAAAGAAGAGCAACAAGAATGATTAAAGGTCTTGAGAACATGACCTATGAAGGAAGGCTGAAAGAATTGGGTTTGTTTAGTTTGGAAAAGAGAAGACTGAGAGGGGACATGATAGCAGTTTTCAGGTATATAAAAGGGTGTCATAAGGAGGAGGGAGAGAACTTGTTCACCTTAGCCTCTAAGGATAGAACCAGAAACAATGGGTTTAAACTGCAGCAAGGGAGGTCTAGATTGGACATTAGGAAAAAGTTCCTAACTGTCAGGGTGGTTAAACACTGGAACAAATTGCCTAGGGAGGTTGTGGAATCTCCGTCTCTGGAGATATTTAAGAGTAGGTTAGATAAATGTCTATTAGGGATGGTCTAGGCAGTATTTGGTCCTGCCATGCGGGCAGGGGACTGGACTCGATGACCTCTCGAGGTCCCTTCCAGTCCTAGAATCTATGAATCTATGAATCACCCAGGAGACCACTTCATCCATCCAAGATTTTCTTTTTCTGCTTTGTGTTCTTCTGCCGTCAGCTTTTGCCTCCAGTACCCATAGACATGCATTGCCTTCTGAGCCTCATAGAATGTGCCCTGCAAACCAAAGGTCTCTTTTGGTAAGATTTTTAATGAGTATTTGCTGAGCTCTAATCATCTTCAATACATTTTTGTTGCTCACACAATCTAGCCATGATATAGAAGAGTTCTTCTATAACACCATCATTTGAAGGATTGTACTTTCCTTATTATCAATTGTTTGAATGTCCATGTTTGACAGCCATAATTTAACACAGGCCAAATACACATTTTTAAGAATCGGGATTTAGTCTTCAGATTTATGTTCTTTCTCATCAGAAGTTTATTCTTACAGAATATCTCTTTCGTTCTGGCTATTCTGATGCTGACTTCAGTATCTGATCTTCCATCTTCCATAATAATGCTTCCTAAGTAGCAATAATTTCTCACTTACTGTACAGCTGCGTTGTTCACTGGAATCTTAAATGTTTCCCCAGGATCCTTGCGTACCATAGTTTTTGTCTTTTCCACATTCAACTCTAGAGCATACTCTTTGCCATATTTATAAATAATCTCCGATAACTTCATGACACCTTCTAAAGCAGCCAATAGCACTGTGTCATCTGCATAGCAAATGTTATTCACCTATTTTCCACACATCTTAATACCGTATTCAGTTTCTTTAATTAACTTCAGACAAACATTTGCTATAAATGTTGAATAAAGTCAGTAACATTACACAACCTTCTCTCTTGCTTCTCAATCTCTATTAGATTTTCATTTTCATTTCTCCTTAGGTGATCTAAAACATCCTGCAGGTGACCAGCTGCCAGTGTGAGCACCCACATGCAGAACTGGGGTCCCAAATGCAAGTGCCCAAGTTTGAAAGTCAAGCACAGAGTCTGCTAAATTTTTATAACAACAACAAGGGTTCAGAAAAGTGACCTTCACCAAGGCTCATCTTGGACACAGGAGACGACCATGGGGAGCAGAAATAGGTCATATTTAAAACAAATGGACCTTGCAATACTCCCTGCCAGTTAAAGGGGAGGAGACAAAGAGGGGCTGAGAGTTGTTGCCGTGTGACTTCCTGAAGGCCGGAGCTCATGCTCAGATACAGAATGACGTAGCAGCCTGCCCTGACTTGAAGGGTGTCTGCAAAATACAAGATCAGCGGTAGCCTCCTGTAGAGCAGACCTTAGGCAACACTGCTGCAATTTTTACGGACACAGATGATAGAGTGAACTTTCTGACTGCTCCAGAGTTTGACAGAAAGCAGGAGCCCAGGCATAGAGTTATAGGGAAGGCTTGGAACTCCAGACAGCATTTACATTTGAGATGCACACAGGGTACCTGAGTCACCTCAGATTCTTGTCTTGAGCCCCACTGTCCTGATCTATGCCCCATCCACCCCTGCTCCATTCCTCCCTGGTTTATCACGTCTGAATTCCAGAGTGTAAGCTCTGTAGGGCATGATCTTGTCAGATTTTGCCCTATGAGTATCTTGGGCACAGTTCAAAATGATGAATACTAATCAGGTGGGAAAAGGGAAAATAAATATATTGAATGTAGCTGAAAAGCTATGGGCAGATCCTTAGCTGGGGTAAATGAACATAGCTCCATTGAAATCACATTTACAAAGACTTGTGCCATCAGAAACCAGCAGCAAAATTGATGTGTTATGGACTTACAATTAGATTCAGGCTATGCATGTGGGATGTGTGAACAAAGAATATACCAAACCATCACTTGTGGTATATGAGATCGCATTCTATTGAACCCTGCTTCTCTGGATATTCTAAATGGTGAGCTAGCACTTGTCTGGAGCTAGCACTCTAAAGCGGTTTTATTCTTGCTCCTGTGAACTACTCACCCAGGCCTGTCGGTGCCCTCTAGACTTTCCGCTTGGTACATAAGGCTAGAGCCCATGCTATTAGATCTTCACAGGGCAAAGAGCTCATCTCCTGCATGTTCTATACTTTGCTGTGTTCATTGCCGTCTCTGCGTTCAACAAAATAAAGGTAGTGTCTTGAAATGTTAAGTGGAGAAGCGCACAGATGAGTAGACGCGAAAAGCTTCTTTGTTGTGTTTTTAAGCTTTCTGAGGACAGTGCATTTGAGGTTTGCTTCTCTGCCAACCCTGCACACTGATGAAATATGCTGACATGCAATCGTCCACTTGGTAGAGTCTGGTGTTAAGTGAAAATGAGTGGTACTGTTGTGATTCGGCCTGAGTGCCATCAGTGAGGTGCAAGGGCCTTTTCCTCTGAAGAAATCAGGAGAGGCCGGTGGTCAGGATGTTCAGAATCTTTGCTGTGTTTGTGACAGACTGGAAAATGCATTTAGAAAAGGAATAATCCCAGATTTTGTGCCATCTACACAGTTTATGGTGCATGTTAATATTTCTTTTATCTGCCTTGTCTATTTAGATTGTAAGCTCTTTGGTGCAGGGACTGTCTCTTAATACATGTACGTACAGCTCCTAGGCTGCTGGGGCCCAGATTTCAGTTGCAGCATCTAGGCTCCATCGTAATACACATAATAAATTATCGCTCAGTACCCCCCCTCAGAAAATCAGCATCTCTAAGGTGTACCAAACAGGGCATCCAAACACAGGGGCACCCAAACTTACTGGCCAGTGTTGAAAATCTAGACCCAGAGTAATAAATAATTGTTGCCTCTTCTGGAGTGTCCTTGGAGAACTGAAGTGTCTTGGATATTCACAGCCCAGCTGGCTGAATGCACATGTCGACTTTTTACTAGAACACCGTTGTTCTGTTTAGGACACTCTGGAAAAAAATAATCTTGAGAGGTAGGATTTAGTCTCAGTCTCACTCAGGATCAGCACTGGATTAGAGCGGACAGGGTCTATGTGGGGGTAGGCAGTGACTGGAGAGCCTCTCAGGCCTGAAAGCTTTAATCAACAGCCCCAAAGCAACTATGAAAGAGACAGTCGCCTCTCCGGCATGTGACTGAAAAGGTGACAGGTACAGTCATGTACAGTACTTGGGCAATTCTATTTCAAAAACTACCATCGCTGACCCTTTCTGACAGCTTCTCAGAATGATACAGAAAGCTGAGCACATCAAAGCTCAGACTCTTGAAAGCCTACAAGAAAATGTTGCGCGGAACAACCAATCCTTAAAACCAGAAGGGTGCAGCATTGGCACCAGCAGGGCCCTGCACCCAGGAGTCCCCATCTCGAATCAGCTTTGGTTGCAAATCTGAAACTCAGGCCAAATTTGCAGAAAGGTTCTCTGAGTTTTGGATGATTCCAGGCTGGGTTTTGACTGGTCCAGGGACCATGTATTTAGCATACGTAACACTAGATAATACGTCAGACTTAAAGTGTCAAGTGGAAGTCAGAAGTTTTGTATTGTTTTGCCTTAAAAAGAGCAAAACGTGTTGGTTTGGGCTGAGTTTTGCCTTGAGTTTTTGGGGTGCATTCAAAGCTGAGACTTTTAATGATAAGGGGTGCAAGAGGAAAAATTGCTCATATGTATCCATGGGAACAAAAACTGCTGAGTAATGCACAGCTCCCCCAAACCTAACACTTCTCTAAGCTCATGAAACAGAGCAGGAATAGGATTTTAAGATTTCATACGATGAGCAGCCAAAAGCCATTCCTCTTTGATGTGTCGCCTGCACAAAGTACACTGTGTATACTGGTTTGGATTTTTAAATGAATCTACTCAGCCCTTTTGTGTGTTCACGTCCTGCAAATACATAAAGACTGAAGGAGTTTTATTGCTATGAATTTTTGAAGCTAATTTCACTCTCATCAGCACCTATATTCGACAGAAACTGACTTTTGAGCACCGCCATGTAAGCATTGGTGCCAGAAGTGCTCATCCAGTCTCTTCCAATGCGGTGAGGCTCCGAGTGCCCACACTCCCGACGGAGTTCCTGGCTCTGCACACCTCACGTGACAAAGCCATTAGGGATTAACAGTGGGCAGGACCTCATCATGTTTTATGTCTTGTCCAAAAGATTGAGAGCAGATGATATGAGCCTGGGGTCAGCTCCAATGTAGCAAATCTTGAGTTATTCCTTCCTATAAAAGCTTCAGTCAATTCAGCTTCCAAGGTAGAAGCCGGTGATAGATTTTTTTCTTCGCATCCAGCCCAGGGCTGGATTATTTTTTTAATGGAGTGTATAAACAAAGGTCTTCTCAACTTGGCAAGCTACTAGATAGACTGTATCTTCCTTTGTAGACTGCTTGGAAGACATGAGATGTTGAAGGGAGTCATGTTAGAGAGGAAATGATAGCTCAGATACAACTGTCAGGCATTTTTCTTAGTGTGCACGTTAAGAATTAAGATACAAGACAGTACCTCCCAATCCAAATAGCACGTACTGTATACATGTCAGTGGATTGAGTGAACAAGCTTAGCAAACAATGGAGCATCTGTTTGCAAAAAGCAGACAAAGAGCCAATAATCAGGTCTATGCTTATTTTTTATATCATAATTCACTGCTGGAGTGTGGAAAGTCTGTGGCTCGACTCCTGATAAGCAGCAGACAGATAAAAACATGGTTACCAGCTGTTGCTGCTGGCACCATCGTCTGCATTGCAGCATGATCAGAGCTGTTCTGGAACTGGAGTGTGGAAGAAGTGCTTTATAAAAACATAGCAATTCAATTTCAAATGAAGGGAAGGAGCGAACAGCTGAATCCTGTTTTCTCTTTCTCCACCTACTTCCCTATCAACCTCAAAGACTCCTGGCACCAGAGTGGAGAATGTGGGACCTGGCTGGGGGGCTAATAGGATACACACCTTTTCACCCAAGGCCACTGCTTCAAACCCAGCCCAGCTGGGCAGTGACAGAGCAGGTGGGCATGTCCACCCTCACAAGTTAACTCCCTTGTTGGCAGTCCTGGCTGTTCAAACACAGCATGGCAGTGAGGAGACATATCTTCATCCACCCCCATTCCCACCCTTGTGACAAACAGAGGACTCCAGGCTCGCTAGACCAGTGTCTTTGACAAGCACCAGGATGATCAGGGCTAAACTGAGCATGGACCTACCAATTGTGTCCTCTCACTTCTATCCCCATCACCAGACTTGCTTTTCTTCCCAGCCCCACTGGATAACTCCTGTCTCATTCCCACTGCTGAATCCTTTACCCATCTCCCAGGCTAGATAGTCCACTAGCCCTTCCAGCCCCAGCTGGTCATGCTCTGTGCCTTATGGCTGAATCTGAGCCCCGGGCTGCCTACATTATTAGTTAGAGTGCATGTCTACATGGACGGGAGGCTGTGATGCCATTAGCTAGAAGGTGCCTAGGTTCCTAGAGGCGCCTTGAAACACTTGGCGTTGGTGCATCATTGCAGCTAATGTTCTAGCCCGCATCTGTGTCTAAGTCTGTAGTCATTGCTGTGCAGAGAAATATGTCAGAGAGAGCTACTTCCTAACTGCTAAGCAGCTACTGCTTGCTCTCTCTGACACCCCTTGGCCCTGTTTCTCTGACTTGCATAAAACCAAAGCATGTTTTTTTAAGGAAATCCAGGTGGGGGCTGCTGTGTCTACAGGACACAAGGGCAGTGGCAGTTGGCCACATCTGTGCTGAGCCCCCATGGTGCTGAGTGTCCAGGCTCCCACAACTTCAGTGTAAAAACTTGGCATCAGGAAGGAAATTAAAGATTTGAAGCCAGAAGGGTAACATGTTGGCACAGAGCTGAAGTGACAAGCAGCGTCCAACCTGGAAACAGTGCATCTCCGAACTCTGCACTGAAATGAGTCAAGAAAATGTCCAATGCAACTTGAAGAACTTTATCAAATTCCCACGGGGAGCTCCAGACGGCCTGTGCTGCTCGCCTGGCTTTTGTTGTTCATGTAAAGGCTGCCCAGTGTGTTTCAATGGCATTTGTGATAATAATGGTGTTTGCTTTTTCCTTTCCCCTTCACCATGGATGCATGAATTTTATTTTATTTTCCATTGAAGCACTTTTCTGCCAGGTAGGGACTTCCTCTCTCTCTGGCATCTGTATGGCTCATTTGAGAGAGGAAGGTCTGGGAATACACCAGCCAGCAATTCCCCCATGAGATTAGTTATGCTGTCAAGTCTCTATGGGCAGAGGTAACATCCCAAATCTTACGTCATGTCATAGCTTCTCTGGCAGGAGCTACTGCTCGAGCAAGCCTCCATCCTGTGTCCAATATTGTCTCCAACACATTACTATTAGACTTTGTAGGTTTAAAATCATAGGCACGTAGCTATAAATCCTAACTGAGGATGTGTGTACAGCATGGATAGTTGACATGCACACGAAGATGTGTGTATGCATTCAGAGTATGTGGAGAAAGCAACCCAGATAACCAAGAACAGACCTGTGGTCAGAAAGGTTGCAAGCAGGTGTCATGAGGGTTGCAAGCAGGTGTCATGACCACCCCGCCCTTCCCATACTGGTGAATAGAGGGCAGGGGGTTTCTAGGTACATCCTGGCTAGGGTTCTGATCCAAATCAGAACTTAAGCACATGCTTAGCTTTAAGCACCTGAGAAGTTCCATAGGACTTCCATGGCTGGAGGGACCTGGTATGGAAAAAGAATTACTGCAGTAGATACATGACAACCACTATGTAACATCTAGTTTTGGTTCAAAATGTGTGTGTGGGGAGAGGGGTTGAGAATTTTCCCCATCAAAATAGATATTTTCAGAGGAAATATTTGTTTAGTTTTCATCAAAACAAAACAAAAACACACCCCATGTTTGGAGAAAAAAAATTAAAACAAAAACTCCTTGGTTTTCATTGAAACTTCACGGGAACAAAAGGTGTTTCCCAAGCAGTTGTAATAACTACCACCAACTATTTAATGCTCAAGTGAAAGCAAACTCGCTTTCTGCCCTGATGCAAACATCCTTCAGATCACTCTTTTTTAAATATTCCAAGTAACATGCTCTCTTGAATGCAGCCTGCACAGAACAAATACTGAGTTCTGTTCTATGTGGCACATTAGTCTCTGGAAATGGGTCATTCTGTGTCTCCACGCAACAGGGATGACACTAGCAAAACCCCGTGCTCTGCAACTGTACATGCCATGAGCATCAGCTTTGACCTGGAGAGCCTGGGCCAGCCCCTCCACGTGGGTCAGATGGCCTCACTCCACTGGAGTCAACAGAGCTACACCAACCAGCTGAGGATCTGACATGCAGATGTTAAAGGGCAAGAGATATAGTTAAGTCATTGCTCATTCAGTCCTTCTTTTTGATTCTTCCCTGGCATTTTCCAACTGCCTTTCTCCTTTCAGCTGTCCTTTTCTCCCTCCATGTCTCACTGTAGGTATTGGTTTTTCAGGTGTGCATGTTTAATTAGGGTATAAATTCCACTCGGTTGTGTTCCAGAATGTTAGGTTTTGTATTTTTCTGTAGAACTGTATTTTCTTTTAATGGGTTAGAGATTTATTAGCTCATTTTCAGTTTTATGTTTCCCTTTTAGTGTGTAGTTTTGGCTGTTTCCTGGTTAGTTACCCAGAAGTCCCCCATTTTCCAATCTTCTGTTTGAATTTGCTCGGGTCTCCTTTCTCTTCAGCAAATCAAGGTTTATTTTCCTCTCCTATTCTCTTTGGGACTTATCTTGGGAGCCATTCTTAGAGCTGCAATTCCGCTTTATGTGTAGCTTGCAGGTGTCTTTGTGGTTTCCATAATTAGACAATACCTTGTCATTGAGTTGTGTGATGTGATGATGTTTTTATATCTGGATTTATCCCTCTGAACAATGTCTTTTGCACCACAGAAATACAGAAGGAGGGACCATGTGCTTCTTATACTACACTAGCACACAACGTGATCACCTCTGCCCTTCGTTCCAGTCAGTAGATGAAGCTCCTGCAGATTATTAGAGAAACCATTAGAACTCTGCATTGTTGCGTGGTGTTGTATCTATGTTTGGGAAATGGGAGGAGGGTGGAAATAAAGTCAATTTAGACTTAAAGAACTTGTAACGTGGAGATTAAGCAGGTCCCTAATGCTGTGCCCGAAAACACCTCTCATTAATCTGTGTGAGAGGCACATATGCAGCCATGGCATAAGTAGGACAAAAGCGATGCTGAAGTGGAGCTAAGGGTGTCTTGGTTTGTGACACACTGTCCAGGTCCACTCTGGGGTATATTAGCCATCCAGATGGTGGAAGGAACCTTGAAGTTTTGCTAGTTTACTTTGTACAGCTGGTTAACTGACATCTGAAAAAATGCCATTAAGTAGAACTTTGCACTGTTCTACAAACTTTGAAACAAAGAAATAGAGATTTGTTTCCGTTTGGAGAGTATCTCTGTATTAACCCCCCAAACTTGTTATTTATTCTTTGTATTGTGGTAACACCATGGATCTGTCTACAAAGTAACTAGACTCCCGTGACTGGCCCCTGCCAGCCGGCTTGGGCTGTGGGGCTGTTTCACTGCTGTGTAGACATCTGGGCTTGGGCTGGGAACACAGAGAGATTGACTTACCCACGGTCACAGGCGATAGCAGAGCTGAGGGTGGAACCCAGATTTCCTGAGGGACAGGTCATTGCTATAACCACAGAAACATCCCTTCTTCCTCAGCATCTCTCAGCACCCCGTAGGGTCTGGGATTTAGTAAATAGCTGGAGGTGAAAAGTGGGAAACACTCAGAAGTTGCTCTTATTTGCACAAGACCCTGAAAGGAATTTGATGCATGTGTGGAAGTCTGAACCCAAATCTTTCAATCTTTTCCCAGAGCTAGTACACCCAGCACTGCTGTGCAATATCGGCCACCTGGCAAAGCATCCTGGGTAATCATATTTTAGTAGATATCAGGCCTAGATACCGTGGTGATGGACATTTTATAAATGCATTAGTTAGATAGACAGACAAACCATCCCACTTAGGAACAGCAGCACTCCCACAACAAATAGCATCAAAGGGGGAAGAATGTTTATCGCAGCAGAGCTGGTGTCTGAGCAGGGGATGCAAACTGAAAAGACTCATGCACACCAACGGGGCAAAGCACTTGTCCCAGGCATTCCCGCAGGCACCTTGAACTCTTCAGCCCTCGAGCCCTGATTATTTTTAAAAAGGGGCCTTTAATCTGACCTCCCCTGTTTGCACTTGCAGATAATTATAGGGGGTGATTTGTCAGCTGCCTGTTTTATATATATATATGGTTGGGTACGTGTCCTTGTTTCCTCTTCCAAAAGGAATACGCCCACAGCCACATGCAGGGACACAGGGTTTTAAATATCAGGCTCTTAGTGGCTGGTACTTGACTTTCAATGTCCTGACCTTTCCACACGCAGTTACCGTGTTTGTTTTCAGAAAGCCCTTTTTGTTATTGCACTGAAGGAAGCTCCGTCCTTCAATATTGTTTTAGCCAATTTATACAAATTGTGTCTCAGCACAGACTGCAAAGGTCACCAGAAAACCTGGAGAGTTATTTGGTGCTTTAAGTAGATTCTAATGCATCTTTTGACACAGGGAAGAGATGACCTGAATGCCACATTATTAACTCAGAAAGAGGCTTTGCTTAATTAGCATCTGAGTACTTCTCCAAAAATTAGAAATCAGATTGGATATCTATACATATGCATACATATATATTGGCGGGGGGGGGTGTATATATACTCAGGCCCTCATTTATATGTCTAAGATTTTGAAAGATCTATTCTAAAATATTACATTTTACTGTCAGGGAATAAATAATTCACGTAAAATAGGCCTAACACTCTGGTTTGATTTTTCACAGTGCTTGTATATTAACTGTTCACAGAACAAAGAGAAAAGGAGAAATGTGGGCCGGTTTCCACAGAAAGCTGTTCTCACAGCGACACCACTTTTCCATCAGACAAGCATTCTGACTCCTTTAGTTACTGTGAAACAAGCAACTTTCCTTTCCTTTAGCCCACTAGACAGACATTCTTGTGACTCCTTGGGCGTGGCAGCCCCGCACTGAAACAGATCCAGAAAGCAGGAGTCCAGTACATAGAAGGGGAAAGGTTCTTCTCTTTGTTGGCTTATTAAGAAAACATTATTTCCATTAACGATCGGTGAGCATCAAGAGGAAGAAAGGGTCCGTTAGAAGAAGCATCCAAAAGTTCAGACCATCTGAATACAGTCCTCTCCCTTTTATCTGCCCCCTCAGCTCCTTATACAGTCCTCATATTGGCTTCCCGTGTTCCTCTAACTCCCATTTCTCCTGCTGGCGTCGCGGTTTGTACTGTCTTTGCTTTTGACTCACCCATTCACCAAGGTCCTTTGAAGAGCTCTTGAACCATGGCTTCTTTTGGTGTTGAGGAGACAACAAGTTTGCTGCATGCATACAGAGCATGCTCGCCCTAATGTGGGTTTATTACTGACTTGCTAGTGAGATACATTAAAAAAAGGATAAAATACCTATTTGCTTGAAATCTTGAGCCTATGCAATGGGAGCCAAGATTGAATGAGCTTTGAGCATGGGAGAGACAAGCAATGTGTTGTATGTACACACACACACACACACACACACACAGCCTCATGTGTCTTTCTGTAGGATGGCCTTAGAACTTCACACACACCACCACAAATGTATCTTCACTAACAAAACTGTGAGCAAAAAATCCCCATTTACAAGCAGTTTTCATGCAAGTGCTGGAGCAAGGGGAAGTAGCAAAAAAAAAAAAAAGCTGGTTTTGAAAAAGGAAAATTGTTTTGGTGAGAAAAGCTGATTCCACATCTAGTATAGCGAATTTTCACAAGGAACAAATTCACAACGCGGTTGGTAGAACCCCTCTTCACACAAAGCCATCTTCACTAGTAGAAATGGTGAGATTTCATTCAGGATGAAATTCGTGAATTCGCATGATTTGCTCCTAAATGCTGGTGGATGGAATCTGGCACCTTGACATCCAACTCTTGCCAAGAGTGGATCAATCCACCCTTTTAAAAGATACTTATTATTAATTACGTGTATTACTGTAGCAGCTAGAAGCTCAAATCATGGACCGAGACCTCACTGTGCTAGCTACAAACACATAACAAAGATAGTTCTTGCACCAAAAATCTTGCAATCATTGTCTATGACTCAGTGGATACAGATAGACAGACAGACAGAAGGGGCAGCATAAAGAAACAATGACACAAAACAATTGGTGAACATGAGAGGCAGTAGTATCAGCACATGAGCTGCCTAATTGTTGTCAAGGTTTGTGAAGGATATTGTCTAAGCACAAAGCACTTCTGCTTCTGAAAAGTCATGTGACTGGCCCTCGTCGACACTCACCTACATTCATTTCCTCGGGTTGAGTTGGTTCTGAATTAGGCGCGTGGGGTTTGGGAATGTCTTTATTTAATTCCATTTCACTCTTGTCCTGGCTTCCAGTGCACTCGCTGCATTGGGAAGTGCATCCATGGCAAGAAGGGTTTTTTAGCCGCAGGACTACAGAGCAAGGGTGGCCATTAATCCAAAGACATGCTGTCATAAACTTACAGCTAAGGGTAGCATAAAATCCCTCCTTTACCTATAAGGGGTTAAGAAGCTCAAATAACTTGGTTGGCACCTGTCCTAAAGGACCAATAAGGGAAGAAGATATTTTCAAATCTGGGGTGGGGGGAGGTTTTTGTTTGTGCTCTCTTTGTTGTTCAATCCCGGCCAGAGAGGGACCAGGGCAGGAAAAAAACATCTCCTAAACCCCTACCTGAAATGAGCGTCTAAGATTACAAAAATTGTAATTAAGCAAGCAAGCAATTGCGTTAGATTATCTTTTGTTTTAGCTTGTGAAATTTTCCCTATGCTAAGAGGGAGGTTTATTCCTATTTTTTTGTAACTTTAAAGTTTTGCCTAGAGGAGAATCCTCTGTGTTTTAAATCTTATTACCCTGTAAAATTACCTTCCATCCTGATTTTACAGAGGTGCTTCTTTTACTTTTTTCTTTATAATAAAGTTCTGCTCTTAAGAACCTGATTGGTTTTTAGGGTCCTAAAAACCCAAGTGTCTGGTCTGTGCTCACCTTGTTTACTTATTTGGTTAGTATATTATTCTCAAGCCTCCCCAGGAAAGGGGGTGAAGTAGCTTGGGGAGATATTTTGGGGAAACAGGAACTCCAAGTGGTCCTTTTCCTGAATCTTTGTCTAGCTCACTTGGTGGTGGCAGCGATACCATCCAAGGACAAGGAAGAATTTGTGTCTTGGGAAAGTTTTTAACCTAAACTGGTAGAAATAAGCTTAGGGGGTCTTTCATGTGGGTCCCCACATGTGGACCCCAGAGTTCAGAGTGGGGAGGGAACCCTGACACATACTGTTGTCAGTGGTGCTGCTACAATGTCTCTCTTTATATTCCTCTTGTATCTCACAAGGAGACAGTGGTGAAGGGGGTGATGATGTGGGGAATCTGTCTACACAACTTATGAGTTTTCTGTGAGATGATGAACTCTCTGTGTGTATCTCTACCAAGCTGTTGTGCTTTCATCTTCACGTTGGACTGACATTCCATGGGGGACTGATACAAGGCTGACAATAGAGCTTTGTTAACTTGGGATGGTCCTCCATTCTAATAGAAACACCCTAGATGATAGACTGGCTCTCCCCTCCAAGAAAACTGGTTTGTAAGCAGAGAGGTCACCTGATAGGAGTCTGGGATCACCAGATGAGGCCAACAGAGGGACTGGAAAGTTATAAAATGGCAGGAACTGATCTATTCATTGTCTTTGGCCAGGAGTCTGATAAGGCAGCAGAGAAACCCTGCCTACCTGAACACAGATGGTCCCCCATGGACTCCCAAGGGACGGGTAAACTAAAGTGAGGGGCACTGCATTCAGGCTATTTGTTGTTTTCCACTCTGCGTAGCTCTCTCTGCATTTCTCATGATTGAGTAAAGAGCAATGGTATTTTAGTATCCTCTGTAAAGTAACTGTATGTGTGATATATGTGACCCCTGCCATATGTCCCTTAAAGAGAAACTGTGGGCCCAGAATACCCCCACGGCTGGAGTTCTGGGAGACGGCCTGTTTAAGCTCTGGGAGGAGTCTGCGGGGCCGGGGCTGGGGAATGGCTCATGTGGTCGCAGGTCTCAATGCGGAAGGTGCCGGACAGAGGATCTGCACCCTGAGAGTGTGCCTAGGGACCCCCAAGGCAGTGGCAATGCCTGGACTCTGTTCAGGGTCGGAAGGCTTAAAACAAGTTCCAGCTGCTGGATCCCTTCCCAGCAATCTGGTGAGTGTCCCACAAGCGTCCCACAGGGCTTCTCCAGACCTGTGACAAAAGGCATCATCCCCTCTTCAAAGCTGAGCTGGACGTCTGGTGAGCAGAACTGTAGCTGGCCTTAGCGTGGGACTCACCTGCATGAAGCAATTATTTTAAATGACCCCTCCCCCCCGTCCCCATTTGAGATAGCTCAGTTGGAAAGAAGGTTCTGGCTAACTTCCTCACCTACTGACACTTTTTGATGAGGTGTCCATCTGCTGCACAGAGCTGCACCTGATAGCTCATGTCTTGGTGTTGGGGGAAGCAGAGCTGGTTGCACAGATGGTGCAGCATTCATCTTGCAATTTGCTAGAATAAATAGTCATTATTGACTGTATTGTGCTTTATTTATGTCTTTGCACTGGCATTCCTGAATGGAGCAGCCTAAATCAAATGGTGAATTCAGGGTGCGAGCGATGCCCGGCCTTAACTCCTCGGGGGAGCCAGCAGCGTGAATGGTACCTGAGCCGGGCTGCCCACACGAGACAGGCAGGGGCCTGGCAGGTGAGGGTGGGGGAATCTCAGAGTGGAGTGCACCTTACTGAGACTCAAAAGAGGTGCAGCAGGCACTCTCCTAATGCAGTGTAGGCTGCAGTGTAGGCGCAGGGATATGGGCCTCCCCTGCCGCAGGGCTGTGGCGGATTAGCCAGTTACAGCAGGTCTAGGATGGCGTCATGCTCTGCAGCTGCTGTGCCAATGTGCTGGGGAACGAGGGCCTTGGGGTGGGGGAAGGATTCATGCCCCTTCATGCACTGCAGAACTCAGATGTCCCGGGCAGGGCTGGGTCACTCGCTGCTGCAGCTGTAACCGAGGGCTGTATCCCTGTACCCCAGGTGACTGCTGGGCGTCCCATTGGCAGACTGGCTCCTTGACAATATGATGCAGGCAGCACGGACTGTTTCAGACAACCATGCGTTCGGTTCCCAACACAAACCGTCTTTCTTTGGTGGTGCCCGATTCCCTTTGGAGTCCCTCCCTAGCCCCGCCGGGGTGGAGAAAGGCAGGTGCGTGGGTAGGGCCTGGCCCTGGGAGCTGGAACATCCGGGCTCTCTCTGATCTACAAACTCCCTCTGTGGCCCGGGGAAGTTTCTGTGAGTCATCTGGAATGTTCTTTCTTAGCCTGCTGCGGATACCGGGCTGTGGGCAGCAGAGAGTGGCTAGTAGGGGGGGGCGGGTGGGCTTGCAGCAGGGATCATGACCCTCGCTCCGCTCCATGGCCCACAGTGAGCCGGGCTGTCTCAGTACATCTGGCCAGCCCATATCCTACACAGCCTCCTGCAGAAACCCGGCCACTGCTTTAACACTGCTCTCATGTGGCAGCACCCGTGGGGGGTGGAGGTGGGAGTTACAACCCTGATATCCTGCATGGGGAGAAGGGGTGTGGGTACAAATTCCCTGTGGGAGCAGAACTGACCAGTCTTCATGCCCCCCTGCTCCAGCGGGGTGAATCTGGCTGATAGGACTAGACAATTCATGTTGATTGGTGTTTCTTTGCCGCCCATCACTGCAATGTGGACCATGGTCCAGGATTCAGTTTCACCAGAGCCCACCCAGTGCAGCATGGCATGTCACCACCTGGTGGCCCTGCTTTTACGCAACCTCGCATGCCCTACTGACAGACAGCTATGGGGGTGTGAGGCACATTGCAGGTTTAAAACGGAAACCGTCCCTGTCCACCAGAGCCAAATGGGAGGGGTCCCCTGGATGAGCCAGCAGGAGAAGGGTGGGAGACAGCGAGAAGCCTGCCCCATGTGGAGCCCCTTTTTAGCATATGTTGCATTCTGCACTGAAATCCTCTTTGCTGCCTGCCCAGGTAGCTAAGGGTCATTATGCTGGTGTTTATTTTGAAATCGAGTGAGTCCATTAAAGTTGCCACATCAAGAGAAATTTGCCCCTTTGAAATCTGTGAATTAGAGAGAGGCCCTTCAATACTTTGATTAAAACCAAGTTATAATAGCAACACGTTCTTCTGTGGCATGGATTGCTAGCCATTATGGGCCATTTGCTTAATGATGAATGAACAATGCCTCCTATTGGCTGGACCCTCGGAGCTCTGGGCTTGTTACATACACCAATGCGTGCCGCCAATATGTTCATACTCTTCCTGTTACAAAAGTATGGATGCAGAGCTATTATCTCCCTACTAGAATGCAGAGCGGGAAGTGTTGGCACTTTCTGCCATCGGTTCCCATACAAGAGATTAGCCATTTCATAGATTCCAGTGTGCCCTCCTGGATAACACAGACCAGAAAAGTCCCCTGCAATGATACTTGGAACTAGAGCCAAGCTTTTCGAAAAACAACAGTTGCGCACGCCAGGAGCAAAGTGCCCCCACATGTGCACAGGTGTACAAAGCGAATGCTGTAACTCTAGTGGTGGAGGGGAGTGCTGATGCTAACACCGGTGAGGAGAGTTAAAGACTGCTGGTTAGCAGAAGGAGGGTCTGGTGACTAAGGCACCAGATTGGACTCAGGAGATCTGGGTTCCAATCCTGCCTCTGCCATAGACTCGCTGTGAAATAACCTCTCTACTCCTGCTCGAGATTCCCGTATACCCATCCCAGAATCCTATTCACTGTTTTGGCCACAGCGTCACACAGAGAGCTCACATTCAGCTGATTATCCACCACAACCCCCAAATCCTTTCCAGAGTCCCTGCTTCCCAAGACAGAGTCCCTCGTCCTGTATGTATAGCCTACGTTCTTTGTTCCTAGATACATACATTTACACTGAGCCATATTAAAATGCATAGTGTTTGCTTGCGCCCAGTTCACCAAACCATCCAGATCACTCAGAATCAGTGACCTGATTCCTTTTCACTACTTACCACTCCCCCAACTTTAACAGGTGTTGACCGGGGCCAAGTCACAATCTCTCTGCACCTCAGTTTGCCATCTGTAAAATGGGGCTAGCAATCCTACATTTCTCCTAGCCTTTTTTGTGTTGTCTGTTCACACTGTAAGCTCTTCGGGGCAGGGACTGACATGTATTTGTACAGCACCTTGCACAACGGGGCCTTTGATCTTGGCTGTGATCTCTAGGCACTACTGTAATGCAGAAAGGTGATCATAGTGAGATGCCAAAACTGCCTGTGGGTAAGTTGGGTAAAAAGATCACTTGGTGATTTCTGCCGCCCGAGTGGAATATTAGTGGAGGGGCTCTCAGTGCTGAGGAAAGACAACCTGACCAAGAGATCCAGAAAAGTGAGTGACACTTGCAGCTGTACCAGCAGCAACATTACCCAGCAACCTTCTCAAGCCAGCTGAGTGGGAAATTGCTGATTGGACGCTGGAATCTCCCCGGCTGCAGCATCTGTTTAAGATTCCAAGGGGGTGTCAGTGAATCCCCCAGTATGTTCCCCCGCTCTGTGACCTCAGCCGCTGTTTGTGTTCCTGCTCCAGCAGCTGCAGACACAAGGCTGGAACTCTGCATAATTAGTTCTCCCCCGTCTAGCTGTCCAGAGACAAACAGTCAGGTGTTCGGAGGGAAAAAACCCAAGCCCCCATTTTGGCTAAGCTCTGTGCACGTGCTTTGATGGTGCATTAACGACTAAAGTTCAGCCACACCACTGTGAGCTCAGATAACCTCAGCAGGAATAAGCAGTTGAATGAGAGTTCAGCGTGCTAATCCCGTTTAGGTTCCATATTCATCTCTGATAGGATATTGCAATATCCTAATTGCATTAAGGCTCAGCTACACAATGCAGGCCGGGTAGCGGTTGGACCAGTGGAGCTTTTTGGTCTGACTGAGCCTGTTGTCTAGATAACGCCTCATCTTCATTTCCATTAGGCAGGAGTTCCTTTAGATTTGAGAGCATTAATAAAGACGCGTTAGTTCAACATGAATGCTTTAGGAAGTGCCTCCCAAATCTGAATACTCAACGTAGGGCTTGCACACGGCCACATGAATTCATGTTTATTATGGAAATAAGAACATTTTTATTGCATCGCTGAAAGGGATTATGGCAATTAAAAGCCTTTGAAGGGAGCGTGAAAGCCTAGGGTCATGGATACTGAATGCTTTTCGCGGGGGGGTTGTGAGTTATTTATTGCATCCAGGTCTGGGGTAGGAAGAGGAGGGAGGAAAGCTGGAGCCGTCATGCATTAGGATTCCAGCTGCGGCATTCAGCTCTGCAAATGCTTGGCAGATGCATCAAGTAATGACCAGCTACGAGTGAGAGCCATGGGGTGGGGATGGGAGCTGCTCGACAGAGCGCAGGCTCTGGGTGAGGAGAGCAGACCTGTACTACATGAACATAGGAAATTGCATCATGGGATTGCATGGCACTAGACTGCAGTCCTGGCTCTGCTTTAACTGATACCTGCTCCTAGCTCCTCGCCAGGTAGGTTACATCAACATAGACTAGCGTGCACATGGCTAGAGAGGTGACAGAAGGCCTAAGGGAATCAGTGAGTGCAAGGGGGTCTAAACTTGCACAGCCTTGTGCATCTCCTCTGGATCTCCGACTCCGGATTTCAGTTTGGATGAGCCTCCAAATACGAAATCTGACGCTTTTTCTGAAGCTGGTGATGGAAACCAGACACCTTTCTACTTACCCCTGGAGCCTGGCAGCGTGCTTATACCACCATCACGTTGGCATTGCAAAAGCATCTATCAGCACATTATCTAGGTGCTGTAGAATATATCTCCCAATTCACCAGACCACCAGCCTTGCTTCATCCCAATCCCTGTTAGCGCCCCATCTTCAGCAATACCCTTCAGAAGTGCATCCCATCCACAGAGACCCCCCTGCCCCCGGGATTTTCCAGTGCACTCAGTGTTTTAGCCCCTGTCTGACAATAAACACATCAGCGCATTAAGTCTTTATGTGCTGTAAGCTCCCAGCATGCGGCCAGGGCTCTTTGCCCTGTTTATTTATTAAATGTCACAAGGTGATGGCAGGATTCGCAGGGCTGCATCTGGTTCCAGGCCATGGACCACACAAGTGTTTGGAAACTGTCTATTAAAAGAAAGTGAACTTTTCCAAGCCTCCAAACCAGTCTGCTGTGAGACCGAGCGAGCGAGCGCAGGTGTGCATGGGGATGGGTGCGCGGGCCCACCCAGTGAAGGTTCTGTCTGCTCTTTGCTTTACACAGATGGTCTCCCTTCTCGCTCATAAGCTCAGGTGCCTTCTAACTGCATCTCCACCCCAAATGCCATCTCTGCTGCACTGCTCACATGAAGCACAGCCTTCCCCTCCCCCACCATTGGGCCTCAAAAGTAAGACATGTCTGCAGAGCACTGAACCATTGGAAGAAACGGCCAGCTAAAAATAACTGTGTTGGAGTGAGGCAGGCTTGCAGATTCTCCCTTGGCCAGGGCTGTCCTCAGGGGGCTGAGACCTGAAAAGCTTTTCCCACACAGCCAGGGGAAAGGCCCCTGCAATGTCTTGCTCTGTACTCTGAGTGTGGAGAGATCCCCCCCACCCCCCGCTGAATCTGTTAACACGGCACCAATTTTGTTCCCAGATTCCATTGCTGTTTTATCTGAGAAAAGCAATTATAGCTGAGAATCTCTCCACTTCGCTGCTCTTGTCATCCTGGAGAACACTTCCACTACATCTCTCCCCTGATCAAACAGCTGCAATCTGCTAACGAAGGTGCCACATCCCCTTGTGAGGAACTGCAGCGAGCACATCTCTGGGCAGAGCAGCTCCGGCGAGCAAACCTCTCCTAAAGCAGCTGGAGGGAACTCACACACGCTCTAGGGTGTTACGCAGGCAGGCTCACAGGAAAGGTGTTCAGATAATGCCGCGAGGAGAACCATGTAATTACTCAGGTGGATGGGACTAGCTTTCACAGTGGGAGAACAGGGCTGTGCGTGTCAGAAGCTCCTGCCCATATTCAGGAGTCGTGTGTAAAATTCAGAAACCCCAAAGAGTAAATTTGTGACTTTGCTCCCCCACATTTTCACAAGTCAAGCGACTCCCTGGGGTGGTGAAATGCCGGTTCCAGGTGTGTCCAGGCCCTCTCACAAGACTTTTCCTCAGAGCCCCTCTCTGGTGAAAGAACAATCGATCTTCCAGCCCTTTCCTGGGTAGCAAAGGGCCACACATGTGATCATCATTCCTTTTAAGGTCAAAAGGGACCACTCGGGCCATCTAATCTGACCCCCTGCGTAATCCGTGTCTGTATCTGTATTAGCTGCTCTGCCAGCTTTTCAGGGGTGGTTTCACCATATCATTTCTTTTCTTTTTGAAATGTAAAATGAGGATTCCCCTCCCCCCCATATTGATGAAGTGGGAGTTTTTTGTTCTGGGAAGTATCCCCAAACCTGCCTCTTCTCAGCCTGGGGGGAAATGGCACAATGGAAGCTGGTGGGGCCGAGGCAGAAAGCCTTGCTAGTCTCACTGTGCGTCCGGCAGAGCCCTGTCTGCAACCTCACTAATTACCAGGGAGCTCTCCGCTGTGCTGATGCACAGGATGAAAACGAGCGGAGCAGGCTGCCTTCTCGGAGCAGGAATCAGAGGGATCCTGCACATCAACGCATCTGCAGCTGGCAATGGCAGTTGGGGGCGGGTTCGGTGATACAGACGCTGACTGCGATGAACTGCAGG
This sequence comes from Malaclemys terrapin pileata, assembly GCF_027887155.1. NCBI lineage: Eukaryota > Metazoa > Chordata > Testudines > Emydidae > Malaclemys > Malaclemys terrapin. The sequence continues at coordinate 18,265,921 of NC_071526.1, read as the reverse complement.
TGCTGCCTGCGGGTATCGCAGATCTAACGGGAAGATGATGCTGGTTCTGATGGCTCATTAGCACAGGGGGAGAGAGAGGAGAGATCAGATCCAGATCAGGGAGGAGAGGATGCAGCAGAGAACTTGAGACACAATAGGAAGTACCTTCCCCTACTCCCTCACAGCCAGTGCTGCACATACACCCAGGGCCCACAGGGTATGGCCAGTGCTTGGAGACATGCTTAGGACAGCGCCTTTTATGCTGGAAGACATGAAGTGCCAGCAATGGAGGAGTCTGGGAGTAGGCACAGGGTGAGGGTGACAAGGCCGCAGGGCGACCCAGCTTGGCAAGCAGCTAAAACAGGAAGCATCCACACTTCACAGGTCAGTTCACAAGGCAGGCGGTGAGAGAGCACACCACAAAAGGAGACCTAAAAGAGAAGCTGGTGGTAAGAGATGGAGCATAGGACGGGGTTTATGTAGGGTTACCATTCGTCCGGATTTACCCGGACATGTCCTCCTTTTTGTACTAAAAATAGCGTCCGGGGGGAATTTGTAAAGCACTCAAAATGTCCGGGATTTCCCCCCTCCCCCGGCAGAGCAGAGCGAGCGGCTGGGAGGGCTGCAGGAAAGTCCCGGGCTGGATTCCGGAGCAGCTGGAGAGGAGCCGGATCTGCCCTGCATTCTGAGCAAGTGTATCAGCACAAAGTGCAGCCCTCCCCTTTTGCAACTGGGAGCGGTTTCTGCCATGCAGTGTAGCAAAACGGGAGCGAGAGCACTTTGTGCTGATACAAGGGCAGCTCTCCCCTGCAGCCCGGTCCGGGCCAGGGACCGGGTTTTGTTGTGCTGGGGAGCTCAGCCACGTGTCCGGCTCGCACAGAGCCCAACACCCTGTTCTGAGCAGCAGGATAAGGGGGCCAGGGGGCAGGAAGGTTCTGGAGGTGGCAGTCAAGAAACGGGGGGGGGGGCTTTTTGGGGGGAGTGGAGAAAGTTTTGGGCAGTCAGGGTACAGGTAGGGGGTAGGGTCCTGGAGGACAGTTGGGGGAGGTCTTAGGAGGGGGCAGTTAGGGGACAAGGAACAGGGAGTCTTAGGTAGGGGGTGGGGTTCTGGAGGGCAGTTAGGAGCAGGGGTCCCAGGAGGGGGCAGTCAGGGGACAAGGAGCGGGGGGGGTGGGGGGCTGGGAGTTCTGGGGGGGAGCTGTCAGGGGGCAGGAGTGGGGAGAGGGATCGGAGCAGTCAGGGGACAGGGAGCAGAGGGGTTTAGATGGGTTGGGAGTTCTGGGGGGGGCTGGCAGGGGGTGGGGAGTGGTTGGATGGGGCGTGGGAGTCCCAGGGGTCTGTCTGGGGGTGGGGGTGTGGATAAGGGTTGGGGCAGTCAGGGGACAAGAGGCAGGGAGGCTTAGATAGGGAGTGGAGTCCTGGGGGGCAGTTAGGGGCAGGGGTCCCAGGAGGGGGCAGTCAGGGGACAAGGAATGGGGGGAGGGTTGGGGGTTCTGGGGGGGTGGGAAGTGGGAGGGGCAGGGGTGGGGCTCCTCCCGTCCTCTTTTTTGCTTGCTGAAATATGGTAACCCTAGGTTTATGGGCCTAACACTGCCTAGAACTCCCAGGGACTTCTGCAGGAATGTGGAGGCTGCAGCTCCTGCAGAACTCCATTAGATTGCTAGGCTTTTCCTGTGCAGTGCCGTTGTAGCCGTGTCTTTTCCTGTCCAGCACGGGATCGTTCTCTGCAGAACATCTCTGAAACCCCCCTCGGCAGCGCGCCAGCCCCAGGGATGAGCCGTGCAGAGGCCTGGGGCTGGGTCTCTGCATCGGAGCACGTTTCATTCCAGCGATGGGGAATTCCACCACTTCCCTTTGGAGGCTGCTGTCCCCGCCGAATCGCCCTTGTGGCTGATGAGCTTTCCCATCCTACACCGACACAAACAGGAGCTGATGCCTTCCAAATAGTGGGAGACGATTGTCATAGCCATCTCGGAGCTGATCTCCGGTTTTATCTCCCTCATGGGCTGAAGGGGCCCGGGTAAGCCTCAGCACACCTGCCACATGCTGTGGTGCGTAGAACACGTCTGGCATTCCACATCATGGCCATTTGAAACAGCCGCTGTGGAGAGTGGGGAGGCCAGAGGCAGCGCGGTGCAGGGACCCTGCAACCAGGGCAGGCAGATGCAGTTACCTGATGACTGGATACGCTACCCTGGAAGGAGAGAGCCTGATTCTCACACTGCCTTGCAACTTGTGTTCACATTTACAGCTGGCAGCGTGGGTGGGAACAGTGCCCAGGTCAGGATGGCAGCGTGTGACGCCAGCTCGCACAGGGGGAAGTGTAGGTGCATGCAGAGTGCTTGCTGTGCTGAGTGTCAAGGTCTCAGCCTTTGCTCTGGGCAGGTGCTAGGAAGGACGGTTCAGAGAGAAGATGGTCATGTGGTTAAAGTACTGAACCGGCTTGGGAGATTTGGATTCAATTCCCAGCTCTGCCACAGACTCCCTAGGTGACCTGGGGCAAGTCCCTTCATCATTCTTGCCCCCAATTTCCCTGTCTGTCAGAGAGAGATGATAATTTCCCGTTCCTTCCCCCCTTTGTCTGTCTCGTCTATTTACATGGTTAACTCTTCAGGGCAGGTGGTGTGTCCATGTCCATGTACGTACGTACACACAGTGCCTGGCACTACGGGGCCCTGGTCTCTGTTGGGGTCTCTAGGAGGGCCATAAAGCAAATAAAAATAGTTCCCCACTCTGCTTCCTCTTTATGTACTCAGGCTGAATGGTTCCTATCAGCTGCACCCCATCTGGTGGCCATTTTCATGGTCTGACAGCAAGGGGCCAGCAGACATTGATTTAGAAGGCCTGTGGCTGACCCCAAGCGTTCGCTTAGCAGGAGTGATTGTTTCTAAAGACCGGGCTTTTCGCTACAGCCTCAGAGCTACGAGGGGAGCTGCCCAAAATTAGATACTGGGGGCCGGGGCGGGGGGGAGGGGGGGAGATGACGTCTTTTTCCGTAAGCCTGGGTCTGCCAATGTGCATGAAATATTGGTTAAATACTAATTAGATAACAATATATTCGTTATGCTGAAGAGGGCATGTCTCTTCAGTGGAAGTTAATCTACCATGGGTGTAATGATGAGCAATAGGCTTACTTAAACAGGGTTATGTATATTCATTGTCTTAATAAGGGATTTGGAAAATATGAGCCCAGGAGCAATCTGGAGAGTTGTAATTGAGGTCATTCCAGGCAGTGTTTTTATAAGTGATATTTTAAAAGTGAAATCATGACAGGAGCCACTTTTCCTGCAAGTTACTGCTTGAGATAGGCCCAGACCAAAGCCCATAGGCCTAAATACAGCCAGACTGGGGGAAGCTGAGATCCGGATCCAAATGTTGAGGCTCTGAACCCATCTCTAGTGGCTGCCTCCCTATTCTCCTGCAGAGATTAGCCACTCCCAATAAGGCACCAGCGGCAAAGGCGAGGAAAGAGCAACCCCTGATCTTCCAGTGGCATGGGAGAGTGTGACTGAAAATGGGGGGAACCCGCACAGAGAAATCTTAGAGCTCACTTTATTTCTTGGGAGGTTTTTCACTCCAGTCTGGAGAAAATCGGTTTCATCAAAGTAGGAAGGTGCTCGCGGTAGAAGCAGGCCCCTCTCTGGAATAAACAGCAGCCCCGACATGCTAGCCCTGGAAAGTCATCCCTTAGGAAGCAGGCAGCAAATTTAAGATGGTATAATGCAGTCAGGCCAAGCAATGAATGAGACGCACTACACAGTGGGGGGTAAGCAGCCTACATGTTACTAAGGAGCAGGGACAGCACTGGACTGAGACGAGTCTACACAGATCGAACGGGTCTGGCCAAACAGATCCACACTTTCATCACAGGAAGGATAAAGAAACAGCTCTAACAAACTCATTCTACATGGGTGGTGGCGGGGGGGGAGGGGATTAAACAATTTTCAGGTGATTTTTTTAATTAACCCCCCAATCACATATTTACTCTTGGGATAGAATACCAGGATATAGTAACAGAAAGGAGTTTAAGTTCTATCACATTTGGAGTGCGGTGGCTTATAAAGAAGAGGCAGACAGTGGGTTTTCTGGCATGTGCTTGGGGATCTGGCCAGTTCAGATGTGCACATTAGCTGTGAAATATCACCCGGAATGGCAACTTCTTCCCATAATCCGTTCCCAGCGTGCAGCAAAGGATTTAGACTTTATAATTAACTCTTGTAACTTCACTGTAAAGTTGACTTAAAATCTCTTATGCAGCTGGGGATAGATTCCATGCCGAGCCTTTGGTGCTGTGCTGCGGCTGCACGGAAATCGCAACGCTCACAGTGTAACCAGAAGGAATTCTTATTGATTTTCAACACCAAAGTCATATATTTTAATTATTATGGCCCTTAGATATTTGTATGAATTAGCGACTTTTTAATTAAATCAATTCATTGCAGCACACAGTACATTCGCTGCTTGGAGTGCAGCTGAGTTTAATGCTAGTTTCCAAAGACATGCTAGAATTATTTTCAAAGGGAAGCTGGCAACTGTCGTCTGCTAATGCATTCCTGGGCTTCCACACAAATCTGCCTCAGTCTTGAGCCACAGTCCTGTCCAGTCCTGGAGCCCCACATGCAAGTCTGGCCCTGGAGAACATGTGCAGAAGAGAAGGTCACAAGGAGCAAGCTAAGCATACAAATTGCTCCCTCTTATTTCTCCATGGGACACACACCACCCAGATGGGAGTGCAGAGGAGTTGGGACCATAGCCCTGTGCTCCTCCTGGACTGGCCTGCTAGCTAGCCAGCCAGCCCAGCAGCGGCGATCATACTGCAAAAGCCATACTTCCTGCAGCTCCAGGAATGGAGGAACCTCCTGGAGTCACCACCATTCCCAGAGCTCTCCCAGGCCCTGCGTCTCCATGCAGCCCCCCAAGCAAGTGCTTCTGATGCACAACGGGGCCCAGCATCGCTAAGACTACGTTATGACACACAGCCATATCGGTGCATCTGGCAAGGGGCACTTGCATCGGTGACTCTAAGACAGCATCGATCCTCTTATCAATCCATCCCAACCTTAGAGTATAACTGTTTGGCTTGGTTTGTTGTTTTACAAATCACTCCACAGTTCTAGAGCTGGATCAGACCTCCTCCCGCAATCTCAGTCCCCCAGACCTGTTGTTCTTGGCCAGGAATAACGCATATTCAAAAGGTGTCTGGTGCATTCGATGCCACATTCTGAATGGCTGTAATTCACATTCTCCGTCGTTGGCTGCTCCACGGCTATTATCCAGTAGAGATTCCCAATGAGCACCAATCGGAGATGCCAACAACGCCTTTCATAAGTAGCCTTGAAATATATTGAACTGTTATTACTAGTGTTGAGGACAAAGCAATGCATAAACCAGATGCTTGGAGTGATATCAGTCTGTATTTCTGTAATATTCTCTACAGTTCGCTTTCAGAGGAGCTGTTCCTGCATCTAGTGATTTCTCGCATGCCTCTTTGTAGCTGAAGGCATTGCTAGAATTCACCTCTAATAAACCTGCCCTCTCTCTTAACTCAGAAGATGACTTGGACCTATTGTCCTCAGATGCAGAGCTGTGATCTTTACCCCATTGTTAAATCAGCTGTGACTTTTGCCTGATCTACTAACTGAGGAATTACCTCTGCAGGACTTACCAGGGAGGAAGGCCTTCTGTGTAAGGCAGTGGGCTGGGGTCAGTTTTCAGTTTTACCACAGACTTTCTTGAGAAAAATCATTTCCTCTCTCTGTGCCCCAGTCCCCACATCTGTTAAATGCCGAGAATAGCACTTGTCTGTCTTGCACATGATCACTTGGGTGGAAACTGTCTTAGCATCCGTACATAAAGCCCCCCCGCATAATGCAGCCTTGATCTCAGTAGGGCCACCCGGAGCATCTCCGGGTTCTCCCTGTGGTCTGTGGACTTTTCTCTATATCCTCATGAATATGTGATCAATGAGGGTGAAATTCACAATTGTATATTAAGAGCCATGTAGGCCCCACCCCCCATTTGGAGGTACTACATGATAGACCTAGAACCCACAAGAGCTGTGCAGAGCCCAGCAGCACCTATTCTAGCCAGGCACCGCAGTATTAGCCACTGAAGAGCAACCCAATATCCTGCCCATGGATTAGGGGAAAGGGTTCTGCCCCATAACCTGGTCTGATTACTCACACCCAACCCATTTGCTCAGGCTCTCTGTGTGCGTCACAAAGAGGAGGGTGATTTTCAACCCCAGATTCCTGGATTTACAAGGAAGATGGTAAAGAGATCACTCTATCCATGAGGTTTTCCCCCTTTTTCGTCCTAGCCAGAGCCTGGGATTCTAGGTGGAGAAAAGTGGATGCAGCGGTGTTCACAGCCCCTTTCATGACCACTAACCACAAGTACTCCACCAACTGAGCCTCGCTAGTACAAGTAGTTGTGGTAGGTGTATGTTTAGCTGCACTTTACATGAGGGAGAGTTTCAAATGGTTTGTTGGATGGCAACATTGTCTGTTTGTCACTCCCACTTCACCCCATATTGTGTAGCTATCACACCGTGGGTACAGACAACGATGCCAAGTGCAAAGGGAATCAGGAGTCCATTAAAAAAAAGAAGAAGAAAATAAGGGACTAAACTGAAGATCCCAGAAGAAACAGATTTTCCAAAATCCGGGTAGCAGCTCCTGAAACAATGAACAATCCTGTTTAAACACGACTCATTATGGTAAATAAGTTTCTGTCTGAAGCCCACCAGCGCTAGGTCATACTTTGGGCTGAATTCTTAACCCGTGATGCGCCTCTGAAACTGGCATAGGCTCCCATTGCTGACACTAGCATAAGCTCCTGAACAGAATTAAATTCCAATCTACAGCAAGTTTCTGAGCTGTGCCACATTCCCAGCCAGAAATATACTGCTGAGCTGAGCTAACCCCACCCCACAAACCGGTGTCTCAGAGTTGGAGCAGATTTCCATCTACACTGAGCTCCCAAAGCAGAATAGGAAATGGGGGCCTAGAGGCCAGTTTTATAGTCCCCTAGCACCACCCCTAATAGCTTCTGGCCACTCAGCCCCCTCCACCTGATCCTAAGTGGACTCTCTCAGCCAGCCACAAATAGTGCAGCACCTCCCAGCCCAGCCGTTGGGAGGAGGAAAAGAGAAACCAGCTCTGCCGCAATGGGGTTTTACCTTCTAATCTCTCCTGGGGGGTCAGAATTTTGACGTTTCCTCAGGTTTCCCTGTGCGAGGGATAGGAGTTCAGTTCATTGCTGGAGGTAAGATTCCTGCATCTAAATCCTAAGTGATTGAGAGATGTATCACCCTGTAGAACCACTTCCATTGGATTGGAACCGATTAATAAGTTTCCCCTCTCGGTCCCCCCTGTAATTGGAATGGTGCTAGAGATTTCCAACTCTTTGAGTTGCCAAACTAGTAATTTACCCACTTTATTTCCTGACTGGTACTTGGTTTGCTTTACTCACAATAGAATGAATGTGCAGCTTCATTAGCATGTATTGGGTTCAATTCATATTTAAATGTAGTCAGTTTCATTAGCTTTACATTAGCGATCGCTCCTCAGAAAAGGAGGCGTTTTTCTTTAAAGCCCCGTGTAGTCGTGGTTAGTCACTCACTCACCTCACTTCCAAAAGGGGGTAGCAGGGTTGATATGGGGATGCTGCCCTCTAACATACCTTTTACCTGCCTCTGACACAGACGTGTGCAGAGCAACTGGCTGCTCAGACAACTCGGAGGATGTTTTCTGTCCCTGTTTCAGTTCTCCAGGGCTTCCTGCCCCACTGCAAGCCCTGCTGTAGAGTTGACTGTTGCATAGTAAACTAGAAATCGGTTTCTCAGACTTTAGGAAGGGGTAGGTGCCCAGGTCCCTTTCTGGTGTCGGCTCAGCTCTTCACTCCATTAACAAATTCTGGACTCTTCACTAGAGCCACATGCAATTTCCAACCCCTTTGTTTCTCCCCCTCTCTTGCACTGTCCTTATAGGATTCATTCATTCCCCGTGAAAGCCTCCCTGTGCACTGGGCCAGCAAAGGGTTAGGTCACACTGATGGGCCACGTGAGCCTCCTTTGAAGGCGATCAGTGATGCACTGGCCTCCTATGCTGGGATGGATTTCACCCTGAGCGAATAGTCAGTCTTACAGATAACTGTCTCCCTTGTGGTATTACCCAGCTAAAGTCTCTCTTGACCCAATAGAGAGCGAGAGCCTGATCCAAACTCACAGTGACCTCAGGGAGTGTCTTTCTACTCACAAACAACATGGGCCAAATCCCAGCTTTGTTTACATATGTGCAAGTCCCTGTGCAGGGTTGCTCGGGTGTGAATGAGGGCACACTAAGGCCTCGTGCCCATTTAGTAGTCCTAAAATCGGGACTCCTTGCAGCCAAAAATCAAGCCTACAGCTGTGGCAAACCATCAACTGTCCACTGCAGCTGCCTCCTTGCATCCAGTTTTCATTTTCCCCTCCCTCCAGGCCTGGAAGGCTCCTTGTGTGAGCTGTGCTAGGGGCATGAAATGGGGCCAGCAGGGAGGCAGACTGGACTAGCAGGTCTGCAAAGCACCTGAAGGAATGATTCATGACCTGGGTAAATTGTTCATCAGTGTGAATAAGACCCTGTATCACTGCCAAGGTCACTAAGACCCACGGAGACTTGTGCATTGTGCCAGTTGCACAGTCTACAGCTCCCTGTGAGTTGCTCTCTCAAGTGTCACATTTGTACAAGAGATCAGAACGTTTTTGAAGGAAGAACTTGCTCATCTGGGTCAACTCCTCTTTTAGTTTTAGGCTGCAGTTGCTTTGAACATGAGTTTCTTCCAGTGCTGTCCTGCCTGCTCCTTTCTCTGGGTTTAGCAGAGTCCCACCTCCATAGGCTTGAACATGAAGATGGTGGAAAAACAGAAAAAGGGTCCTGGGAATTTTGGCTTCTTACCCCAATTTGTCATTTATTCCAAATTTTCTGCCTTTTTAAAAAATGGTCACTTTTAGGGTGGGGGAAGCCCCCCCGGGTGTAACTATGCTGAACAGTCCATATGAGCAATGGGGGTGGGGGGGAGAAGAGGGAAGAGTATAAAGGCTAAAGAAAAAAAAATTCCTTACCAGTTTCCACTGAAAACTTTTGAAAACAGGCCGGATTCTCTAGTGCCTAGCCAGACTCTCAGCGAGACGGGTTGGCAAAAACATAAAAAAGAAGTTTTATAAAAAAAAAAGACATTTTGATGAAAAATGGTGTTCATTGAAAAAGTCAAGCCCCTTTTCTCGTCCTCAGCCACACAGGCAGGAGGAGGCTTCCCCTGTTGCTTTGGCTGTGATGGGGAGAGCAGGGGCCGCTCACCCTGTATTGCTGCTGCCAGGGAATTGCAATGGAGGGGCAGGTTTCCTGGCCAGAGGGGAAAGTGAACTGTGCTAGGAACGGGCTGAACTAACTTCCTCCCTGCCCAGGGCAGGCGGCAAGCATGACTGTCTGAGCAGCAACTCATTTTCTGGCCGCTCCAGGCGCAAAGTGGCTCTCACACACTCAGGGCAGATTGCAGCCTAGCCCCATAAACGTTTGTCTCCTCGTGGCATTCACAGCACGTTCTCCCCCTTTGTGCGCTTGGCATGGCTTCCTCCTTCAGCTGGGCACAGGTACCCACACTCCAGATTCTAGGTTGGCCCCGCCCCCTTTTAGCTCCAGGAGAATGGAAGATAAGGAGGCTAAAGTAGGTCTCTAAATTTCCCAATTATGTCTTTCACCTGCCCCTTAGCAGCAGCACAGAGCAATTTAATCACTCACCCAGCACCAGGCATTGGAGTCTACACCACATGGCCCTTTGAAACCTCTTGAAATCTATTACAGACCTTTGATCTTTTCCTACATAAAGGGCATTCTGGAGAGAGTGGATAGCATTAAACAGAAACAATTTTTCCATGGGGCTTTCTTTTCTCTCTCTCTTTCTTTCCTTTTTAAAGAAACCTTCATGTGACAAGAAGAACACTTATAAAAAAAGGCCCAACCAGGCTGAGTTTTGGGGTCATTAGCTCTTGAGTGGAATTCATTGTATTCATTTTATAAATGGTGAAACAGAGTCAGCTTGAAAATTCAGCATCTATTAAGAGCAAATTCAAAGCATGTGGCATCAAAATCACATAAAGCTGAACTGTTAAATATTTAGGGCAGATGATGAACAGCATGTCATAATATTTGTTGAATTGCATTTGCTATTTGATGCATCGTCTCACTTAAAGCCCTGACTTTTGCAGGCAGCAACAGAAGAATAAAAAACAAATCAGTTGACTGCCAGTATTTGGTTATGAGTGTGTGATTTAATTTAGACTTCATAAAACTAATATTGCATGCTAAATACCAGGTGGATATTAATTTTAATTAACAGAGGTTTAGCAATGCATAATTAATAGGCATTCAATTCACATACAATAATTCTAATTTAATGTAGGTAGAATCCTTATTTGCACTCCATTTGAATTTTCATATATGGCATCTTTTTATTTCATTGCCATTCAGGGTCAGACCTGGAAAGTAGTTCTCTTTGGCATTTGAGTGCTTGTGAATGGTATGGGAGACTGCAAGTTTTTGTTCATGTAGGAAAAATTCACCCATGTGCAGAAGGCTGGCATAAGGCCACTAGACTTACGTTATGTCTATACCTCTGGCAGAGCGTGGAGTACATAAAATGCATCTCCACCCCCCACCCCCCCAGCTCAGGTATAAATAGCAGTTTAGATAGTGAGACACTGCTTAGGCGAGAGGAGTAAAGACATGTCAGAACCTTAAGGTATACACCCTGCAGGGTCTCTGCACAGCCAAGCACTGCCTCCCACGTCTACACGGCTATTTTTAGCACAGCAGTCTCCTGCTGCCTGAGTTGTTCTTCACCACAGTGAAAGGCTCCAACACCCGGGAGCTGCTGAAGCTTTTCCCGGCTGCTTTCGCACTGCCAGAGCCTTTCAAAGCCATGTGCAGCGAGCCAGACCCTGCACACCGTTGCCAGTGAATACCAGGGTTGAGTCACAAAAAGGTCTGGTACAAAGCCCATTGAAGTCCATGGAAAGGCTCTGCTCCAAATGGCTTAAATGGGGTTAAGTAACACACAGCCCGTGTGCTGGCTCCACTCCTGGAGAGCAGGGAGAGAAGAGGCAGTGGCAGTAGAAGGTTCTCCGATACATCGTCCCTTTGCTAATCTGTCTCCATCCAAACGGGGGTGGGGTGGCACCGTCTCTAAAGATGAGAGAACTGGTCATTCCCAATGCCCCTTCAGACCTTGCCTTCTCTGCCCATGCTACTAACAAGGGTGTTGGTTACTGACAGTTGCTGGGGATACAGGCACTCGATAGGACTGGACTGGGATGATATCATCCTGGCATCACAGGCTCACACAAACAACGACCAGAGGTTTACAACCTTTGGCCTTTTCCATTCCAGGCTGGATCTGAGCGCGTGAAACGCTATCTATCCCTCCTAGACAGCGTTCAGTTCCCCGGCAGGGCTTTCTTCCCCCACCCTGACTCCGGACATGATCAAGAAGGAGGATAGGGATATTCTGCAGGGAGACTTGAATGAGCTTGTGAATTGGAGTATCAGAAATAAGATGAAATTTAATAGTGAAAAGTGTAAGGTGATGCACTTGGGGATGTCTAATAACAATTTTAGTTACAAGATGGGGACGCATTGGTTAGAAGTAACGGAAGAGGAGAAGGACCGAGGGGTCCTTGTAGACCGCAGGATGACTATGAGTCGACAATGTGACGTGGCGGTGAAAAAAGCCAATGCGGTCTTGGGATGTATTAGGCGAGGTATATCTAGTAGGGATAAGGAGGTCCTGCTTCCGTTATATAAGGCGCTGGTGAGACCTCATTTGGAGTACTGTGTGCAGTTCTGGTCTCCCATGTTTAAAAAAGATGAACTCAAATTGGAACGGGTGCAAAGAAGGGCAACTAGGATGATCAGAGGAATGGAAAACCTGTCGTATGAAAAGAGATTAGAGGAGCTTGGGTTGTTTAGTCTGACAAAACGAAGGCTGAGGGGGGATATGATTGCTATCTTTAAATATATCAGAGGGATAAATACAAGGGAGGGAGAGGAATTATTCCAGCTTAGTACTAATGTGGACACGAGAACGAATGGATATAAACTGGCCGTGGGGAAGTTCAGGCTTGAAATTAGACGAAGGTTTCTGACCGTCAGAGGGGTGAAATATTGGAACGGCCTTCCGAGGGAAACGGTGGGGGCGACGGACCTGTCTGGTTTTAAGATTAAGTTAGATAAGTTTATGGAGGGAATGGTTTAATGGTAAAACATAGTAGCCAAGGAAAACCAAGCAATGGTACGTAAATAGCATAATGGCCAACAAGGGTCAGGCTAGAGACTCTTGCCTACATGCTCGGGGTATTACTGATCGCCATTTGGGGTTGGGAAGGAATTTTCCTCCAGGGTAGATTGGCTGAGCCTCTGGAGGTTTTTCGCCTTCCTCCGCAGCATGGGGCAGGGATCACTAGCAGGAGGGTCTCTGCCGATTGAGGTCACTAAAATACAGGATTGGGGACTTCAATGGCAGAGTCCAGGGAAGGGTCATGTGGCCTGCAGCATGCAGGGGGTCAGACCAGATGATCATAATGGTCCCTTCTGACCTTAAAGTCTATGAGTCTAAGAAGAGAAAAACAACTTTCACCAACAATGCTCGATCTCAAAGGATTCCTGATTGATCCATTTCTTTTCAAAATTTGTACTGAGAACTTTCTTAAAAGTGTACAGAAAATGTTTGTTGACTGAACACCTGTCTTTTGGCAAACAAACAAGGAAACAAAAATGTTTAATAACTATTTTCACAACATTTGGTGTTTTCAATACACATTTTGACTTAAATGAATAAAATTTTTTCTAAATAAGTCAATTTTTTATAGAAAAGAGAGCTGTGAAACTTTTTCAAACTCTTTTCAGTGCATGCTACCTACTGGATACAACTGCAGTGAAGCCGGTAACTCTGAAGCCAGCATCTGAAGGATCAGCAGTTGCTGAGAGTAAAACAAGTGGGCTTTTCATAATGTCTTTTTATTTACACTGATTTTATCTACATTTCCTATTTACGCTTTTTTAAAGAAAGTCCCATGACTTTCCTTCTTCCACCTGTTTAGTGTGCTGAATTCGGTCCGTCTATGGTATTTATATGGCCCCACCACTATAGTATTTGAGCACTTCACAGTCATTGACATAATTATCCTCACAATACCCCTGTGAGGTCAGGCAGTGCATTCTACAGATGCGGAACTGAGGCAGAGAGGGGCTAAGGGACTTGCCCAGAGTCACACAGGAAATCGATGGCAGAGCAGGGAATTGGATTTAGGATTCCCTTGTCCCAGGCCAGCACCCTAACCACTGGGCCATCCTAAGTCTCTGCAAAAGATGTTCATGATTTTTAACCACCTCTTATTCTTCCAATGGATTTCTACTAGTGTAACTTCATTGACTTAAACAAAGTCCCACCTGATTTACATGGGCAGAAGTGAGAGGAGAGTCAGATCTCCTGTAATGGAGAGGGGCTGGTGGCCAGAGTGCAATGGCCTGTGCTTAAAACCATTGCAGGTGTGCAGTTTAATGGCCATGTTAATCGGATAGCAGCAGGTGTACTGGGAAATCTAGTGCTAATATTGAGCTTTGTAACCCATAATAAAGACAAATACAAAGTACTTTTACTATGCTGCAGTCTTTGTTACAAGCCCAGTCAATCACACACACGAGCCTGGATTTATTTCAGTTGTTGCATTGTTTTTCTGCTCCAGATTTTGGATGGACTGTGCACCAGCTGGACAACACATATAATACAAGACTTCAGCCCAGACAAATATATTTTTAGTATGTTTTATTGATGCCCATGTTGCCTAAAAACGGTATTGTAGATCCTTAAGAATTTCAAGCTTTCAGACATTTTTTTTTCTACCGTGCATTACAGTTTAAAGCATGTGTATGGTCCAAAGAATGGCTATAACAATGACACGTCTGTGTGCCTGATTTATTCTCCCATCAGTGAATTTCCAGGGTAAATATGCTGAATTTACACAAGTCAAAATACTTTTTTTTTTTGAGTTTTTCACTGCCTGTGCTGCCAGATCAGCCTCATGTGTGGATATGAAATTGAGCTCATTCTAATATGTGTGGGTCCCACCAGCACCACAGGTTCTGGAATCAGAACCTATCTGGCTGGATGAATACAATTAAACCCAGCTCACACTCCAGCAGCATGAGCTAAAGGGGAGACGGACAAATAGTGTGTTCCAATGCCACTCCGATGGAAGTCAGTGTAAGAAAAAACTTGGGTTTGTAATTAAACCAACCAGAGTAAGCTCAAGAGAACCTCTAGTTAGTTACCACTCACACTGGAGTTACTCAAAGCTTTAAAGATGTTTTGTTTTAAACAAGTAGGCCAGAGTTTTCAAAGTAATTTTGAGAATCTCAGTTTCTGGGAACCCCTCTTGACCCACGTGAGTGCACTGGACTTTCTCAAAACTAGATCCCTTTAAGGTGTCTGAACAACCAGTAATAGACACTTCCAACCCCCCTGATCAGTTTTGGAAATCTTGACTGTTCTAAAGTCTGCTTATCTGGTAAATTAAAAGTTTCTTGGCATTTTCATTGCCCTTATCTTGATAGTGCCCTATTCCCAGGAGCTTGTGGCTCTTTTTGTAATTAATAGAGCATGCTAAAAAAAAAAAAAAGCCTGTTTCATTTTAATCATGTTTTATGCAAATTAGAAATGTAAATATCATGAAGAAATCTGTTGCTAACTTAATTTGTTTCTGCTGTAGCACTGTTGAAGGCCTTTGATCTCAAATTAGTGCTTTGATCTGCTCCCTTGATCAGGGTTATGCACATGCTGTTTGTAGTAGATGCTCTTTCTTAGATGTAAAACAAAATAATATCCGAATGGATCGTTCAAAGAAATATCACAATAAACATTGCCAATTAGACTGCACAAACATGAGGTGCAAACGACTGAAAGTTAACTGCCGCAAGAGATTCCCAGCTGATATAAATTGGTACACCTCCATTGAAGTCTTTGGAGCCAGGCCAGTTTATGCCCAGTTGAGGACTGGGCCAATAGTCTTAAATTAAAAGAACGAGGAATCCTTGTGGCACCGTAAAGACTAACAAATTTATTTGAGCATAAGCTTTCGTGGTTTGTTAGTCTCTAAGGTGCCACAAGGACTCCTGGTTCTTTTTGCTGATACAGACTAACACAGCTTCCCCGCTGAAACCAGTCTGAAGTTAGTGACTTACAAGATTCTAACATTTGGGTGAGGAGGGGAGGAAGTAATGCTCTCCAATACGCACTGTTCACTTCCCAGCTCTGGCCCTGTGTTTGGGGCTGCCTCTTCCCCAACTCTCCCCCTCACCCACTGCTACTCGATCGCTGCTCTCAGCTGGCAAGGTCAGAGGTTATTAATCCGATTAGCACAACGGGCCAGAGCTAGGGAGGGAGCAGGAGAGACCAGCTGAGGAACATGCATTTTCCCCTCTGTCAAGTGGCGCTGATGGGCCTTATGGCATGTCCCTGTGTCCCCGGGGAATCTGTCCGGTGTGTGGGAGTGGCACTCAACGAACATGCATCTGTGTGCCAGGCCAGCGTAGCTGCTGCAGAGCTGAATAGCTGGTGGAAGAGAGATGGGAAGGAGAGTTAAGAACCACCGGCTTCATGCCTGGATGCCCGCCATAAGGCTGGGTCAGGAAAACGCAGCGAGAGCGGAGAGATTTGGCCGGTTTGTTTGTTTCTGTGCAGCACCTGGATTTACTGCAGCACCTGGATTTAATCCCCGACAAAGCCTGATCTTTATCGAGGGCTGCTGGTTAGTTTAGCAGGACATAAAATGCAGCCAAGTGGCTTTGTAGAAAAGCAGTTCGAGCAGTTGGGTGGCAAGCCTTGTAGGGCAGCTGGCAAAGTGCTGGGGAAAAAGCCTTTGGCCTGATTCTCCTCCTGTCACAATGCACATCAGAAGTAACGCCCATGAGTTAAGGTGAGGGCTCAGATCAGACTTTCATAGGGGTTAGATTATCCCACATGTGCCTTGGGGGTTTCATGTACTTTCCTCTGCTGTGTTTGGTGCTGTCCATTGACATAAACAGGTATTCAACTGGATGGACCATGGGTGTGATCCAGTCTGTGAATATCTATGTTACTATCTCACGCAATGGAACCGCACTGATGGTAAATCAGGAGTAACTGCACTGAAATCCACGGAAAAGTTTAATGATTGACTCCAAGGAGGGGCCGGTGTCTGTTCTCACTTACACCAGTATTATACCAGCCTAACACCCGGTAATTGGGAAGTTACTGGTGACTGGCCCTCTCTGTTAGGCAGGGGGCAGCAGATCCCCAGGGAGACGGTGACCTTGCTGGGAAGGGACCAGAGCCAGGCAGTGCATCCAGGAAACCATAGGAAAGCCACAGGGACATGCCAGCCAGTCAGCAGGGAGCACAGATCTTCTGGTCTTAAGTAAGTTTATACACTAAGGTGACAGCTGGCTTCTCCTGGAGATGGCTGCAGCTTCCCCCTAGGCTAGGTAGTTCTCCAGGGGGATGACAGCTCGACCTCGCCAGACTCAGTGGGTATCCAGGGCACTATGGAGGCAGTAACTTGCCCAGTCCCCAAGGGCGGTGATGGAGCGCTGGCCACTGGGTGCCTGAGTTACATGCCACTGGGTCTGACTGACAGCACTGGCCCATCGTCCCATCAGTGTCATTCCCAGGACTCGAGTGCCCTGAAGCATTCCTGGAGCATTTGATGTGACTTCTGTTTCCAGTTGCCAACCTAACTTTACATACAGCATTTGGTGCTTAGGTGCCAGTGATCAGTGCCCTGTACGTATGCCAGACCGAAAGGGAGGGTGGGGAAACACAGAATCCTGAACTCCGCTCCTGGCAGGTAAGAAGAAGAGCAGGAATTCACCATGAGGGAACAGTATGAGTTAAAATGTCAAAACATTTCCAATATTTACATCTGCCCAGAGATTCTGTTACTGATTTGGGATCTTAAAGATCTAAAGATGCATATTATACATTTATGTACCACACAGATGTAACAAAGTGGGCTTTTCCTCCTCATTATGTTGTACACGAGCCTATGGGAGTCTTACTGTTTTGCATGAATACTGTGTGGGCCTCAATTTCCCTGTATTGCACAATGCCTATGTCGTGGGAATTGGGTGTGTGACTTTTGATGAGACCCTCGAGGACAGGTGAGGCGGCACCAGCTCCCAGGAGGGGGATGCGCCCAGGTGACACTTTGCCCAGGAAGTGAGACAAAGACCAGGAGGCGGGCCCAGAGGCATGTTGGAGGTCGGGTTGCTGGACGCTGGGCAGTCTGCTGTTGGGGACGCGGAGACGGGGGAGTCCAGGGCGTCTGGCCCAGGGTCCCCCTAAGTTGGACTTTGCTGAAAGTCACTGATTTCTGTGCTAACAAGTTCTGTTCTACGCTGTGTTCTTGTCAACTAATAACCCTTCTGTGTCACACGCTGGCTGAGAGTCAGGGCTGCCTGCAGAGTTGGGGTGCAGGTCCCCCTGGCTTCCCCAGGGGTCCCGTCCAGGTGGACTCACCAACGGGAAGTGCACGTTGAGCACAGGAGTGCTGAATGCTCTGAGGTCAGTCCCAGGAAGGCCATAGCCAAGGAGGCTTGGTGCCCTGAGGGGAGTCACGCTACCCAGAGTCCTGGCTGGCTTCATACCAAGCAGTTCCAGAGCATCGGGCCTGTGATAACAAGCGTTGCTGTTTGGTTGTAATGTCTGGGAGGAGACATCCAGAGATGAACGATGGTCTTGTGGTTAAGGCTGAGACAGGGACTTTGGCTCTGTAGCTCTGGCTCTCCTGTGTGACCATAGACAAGTCACTTCGTCTATCTGTGCCCCAGTTCCCCAGCTGTGGAACGGGGACAATAACCTTTCCTTTCTCTGGTCTATTTAAGTTGCAAGCTTTTTCAGGGCAGAGATTGGCTCTTACTACGTGTGTACAGCACCTTCGCTGGTACTGCGATACATAGAATGGTGTCAGTCCATCTTTCTAGTGCCAGGGAGATGAGCTGGATCTATTGGGCCATTCCTGTCTCTGACCTCGGAGATTCTGTTGCGTCCGGAGGTTGGTCGGGGTGTTGGGAGTATGTCCCAGCTCTTACCTGCCTTACCCCTGCTGCTAAAGCCGCCTGACGCACCATGTCCTGACCGAGCTGCTCTTGGGGGAAGGTAGCAAGCTAACGCTGGGAAGAAGCTTAATAATTACTTCTCTCCACACGAGGAGTCACATCCGTGGCTGAATGCTGAGCACATGTGGGGGGGCACAGCTCTGGGGTCTGCGATATGCCTGTTACAAACACTATGCTGCCCGGAGCAGCCCCTGAGCATGGCAAACATATAGGTACAGACCAGAGACAATCACAGTGATGGCAAGACAAGCCCAGAGCTCATGCCTTCCCCTACATCGTCCTTATGCCGCTCAGCATATGGTCTGACCCATAGTTATGAGATGTTCTAGGTGCTCATTCTGCACTCATCAGCATGGCATCTTGGCCGCTGAGATGGTATGTACGGTGGCACATGAGAAACAGCATATCGCTAAAGGCTCAGAGGATTATAGAGACGGTACCGGCTGGGAGGTCACCGTAGAGCAAGTGTCTTTCGTAGGTGACCTTGACCCCAAATGCATGTGCTGTTGAATCAAGCCTGCAATCCCAAACAACTACCAACCTGAAAGCAAGTCCCCTACCCTTTGCCAGGCAAAGCCCAATAGAACTAGGCAGCATCACTTCAAAGCAACCTCCAGGAAACGTAGGCAGGAAACCAAAGACCGTAATGAGCGCAGAAGACTCTGAGAATCCTCCAATCCATTATCAACCCCCCACCTTCTTATCTGATGGGTTCTACTATCCATAACATGCAATTTCCATTAAAGGTGGCTCACCTTTTCAGACTCTCCCTATCTGTTTTTCATTAAAAAACAAGCCACCATATTCCATTAGTTTCTCATTTCGTGTGTGTAAAACGCTGATACGTACATTTTACCCAGGGTGTTTTTAATCAGTTAATTTAACCAGAAACATTAATAATGTATTTCCTTGCCCCTTGACTGCTCATCTGTTAAACAGCTTATACATGGGAGAATAATGTCACCCCCTGTGACATGAAGTATCTAATACAGTGCGAATGGAATAAGATTTTGCATGTTTAATGCCAAAATGAACAAAGAGGAAGATACTGTCTCCTGGGAACGGGTATTACGGGATGAATAAAACCACTGCAAAGGACTTGTCTTTCCTAGCAGCCAAGCAAATCCTTCCAGAAAGGACACACATTTTCTGTTCTTCATTTTCCGCTTGGATTCAGTTTCTTGGCATTTCTCAGCACATTTTTGTTATGTTGCAAGACATGGTTAAGTCTGGGTCTCCGTGAGGTGAACTTCCCAGCTTCAGCTCCATCCATGAAGCCTCACCAAGGTATAATGGGAGGTGCTGGAAGCCGGAGAGCACTGAGACCAGTTGAGAACTGAGCTGCACTCAATGGGTGAAATTCATGCTGTGCAGAAGGCCAGCAAGAGAGGCCTGTGTACCAACTGAGTTCCTCATCGAGCCTCAAAATCGGGCTGATGCAGGACTTTAGTGGCACATGGTCCTCATGCCTATATGGAGCAGTAACTTCCTTCTCAGCGCTTCTCATTCATTTTTAGCTGGTGAATTCAGCAACATCCGTTGGGCTGATTTTTTTAAAGTCAGGCACCTTAAATGCAGACGTGGGCAGGAGACCCGAGTTGCAGAGGAGCAGAGCCTACTGAAGTCAATGGGGAGCTGCCGTTGCTCAGTGCCTCTGGAAATCAGCCCACTTATTTCTGTGCCCAAATTGGGAGTTAAGTCCCCGTTTTAGCCACCCGCATTTGCAAGTTGTGGTAGTTTGTACTGAAGCCTAGCAGGGAGCTGTTGTCCTGGCCTCTCCCGGCTCTGCCCCAGGGAGTCTGAGCACAGAACGGGAGCCTGGGGCTGGGAATGCCTGGGATTTTGTAGTTTGCGATCACAATCTTAACTTTCCATTCAGCATCTTTTCACTGCATCCCTGGAGCTACAGGCAGCAGCGATGAGATGCATCCCACTGTGCAACAGCCTTGATGTCACCCCCTGGCCCGGGAAGGGAAAACGCTGCACCCCCTGAGGGACGAGATTTCTCCTTCCTCCAGTCGGCCTTGTGTGGAAGCAAAGCAGCACCTGATAAATGGAGACTTTCCCCCCAGGATGGCGGGATCCACAGTAACTCTGCCTGACCCTCTTAGTCATGCTGCTAACACCTCTCTGGCCAGCCGGATCTTCAGTGTTGTGCTGAACTTTACTCTTACATGGAAAGGCTTTTAAAAATGCACCCACCGCGAGGATACTTGGCGATATTATGCTCTGAGCCGAGGAGAGGGTTTCCAGCAACAAGCACTTCACTTCTTCTTGGAGGGAGATGGTTTGTTAGCATTAAAGATTTGGTTTTCAGTCTGACACTTCTAAGTGCACTTGGGATTGGAGCCCAGACACAATCTCGTGTTTTCCCCACAGTTACAAGGTCGGAGGACAAGCTGAACAGAAGTGAAACGAATCGTTCATCGTGCTAACTAGAGAGAGGCGGAAGCTGGCTGGGCATGTCCTATCCCACGATGCTTCCCCGACCTTTCGGTCACAATGGCCAGCATGATTTGAGACAGGCTCTCGTGCTCTGGCTTTCGACTTGCATTCTGGATAAACCAACTGGTGTAAGGGACCCGAGCCCAGTGACATGCTGGGTGTGAAATACCGATGCTGCTGGTGCAGATGGTTCCCACGGCGTTTCCTCTCCAACCCCCCTCCCAGACTAGAGAAATCTGCCTTGGCAATAAAATGCTACAAAAATCCTCCATTCAGGAAGGTTTAGAGAAGAAGAATGGTCCAGAGGGTAGGGCGCTAGCCTGGAAGCTTGAGACACCTGGGTTTATTTCCGAGCTCCCTCACAGACACTTCGTGTGGACTTGTGCAGGTTATTTTATGTCTCAGAGCCTCAGTTCACCGTCGATTGATATGCTCAGAGGTGAGGAGGGCTTGCCAAGTGCCTGAGACAGACAGGAAACCAGCGCATGCTAACAGGCCTGATTAGGATCTAAAACTGGGAAGTGACTCCACTGAAGACCACTTCATCACTGTAGCACTGTAGATCTAAACTGTATTGTTACATTTATTCACCTAAATTTGGGTTATTGCTGATTATGTATCTTTTAAAGCAAACTTTGTATTTGTGGATAATCTAAGCACTATAGCCAGGTGGACAGACACTCTTTTCTCAGCCTGTTTATTATATAATTTTTTTTAACATTAGCTTTAATAAAATGTTTAACTCGAAGTGCTTCACAGAGCACGGTTTATTTCACACTCAGAACCCCCACTCTGAGGTTTTAGCCTCAGATGGTGAACCAAGAGGAGAAAAAGAGATGAGGTGATTTGCCCAAAGTTTCAAAGACAGTCTGTGGCAGAGCCAGACTCTGAACCCTGCCTCCTGAGTCCCAGTCCGCTGCCTTAACCACAAGGCCAGCCCACCTCTCTGCCTCAGGGGCGTCGCACCAGTTTCACAAAGCTGTGAGGAGACACAGGCCACGTCTGTTTGCCTCTGCTGTACCCATCTGCACACCAAACCTGAACCCATATTACAGAGCTTAGCATCTGAGGGCTTCCTCCAGCCCCAGGCAGAGGGGTTTAAGGTTTCTCCCTCCTGAACAGCCCAGACTGGAGATTACTTCCAGGAGCCTGCGTCCAGGATTTACAACGAGGGGTTGGTTTTTGGTGAGCAGCGCTGGTCCTCTGTAGTTTCCCCAAGCAGCCTATTTACTCCTCCTCGGCTACTGTTCATGTAATCCAGGATAAAGCCGGTCTGCTAGGTTCCCAGTTCGAGGCACTGGTTGTATATTGATGGTTAGGACGTGATAGCCCCGTATGCTGATGTGTATTTATAGAGCCCGTTCAGCTTGGGAGCTGTGGTACGGTACGTGGAATGCTGGAGAACCCGAGCAGTTTCCTTGGACCTGAAGGTTTCCCATTCCAATCCCATGAGCCTGCCGCTGCTTTTCAACACATGGTTTCATGAGGCTAGGGCCCAGGGACCCATGATGGGTAGGTGAGATGTACGGCAAGCTGTCGAGTCTGTCCCTGGACTCGCTCCCTCCAGGTCTCCAGTAGATTTTCCAGGCACTCTCTGCCACACATGCTTGCCAAGCAGTAGGACACTAGTCAGCACAGCTCTTTTCAAGCCAGGCTATTGGGGAAAGAGAAATAAAGCAGTCAGGTCTGTCCCTTAGCTCCAGCTGAGTTGAGCTCAGCAGTAGGATGCGAGCTGAGGAGGGAGGAGATTTACTCCGTACTTGGGGGCTGTCCAGGAGCCTCAGGGCTGCTCCCAAATACACCCAGTTGCTCATGGCCCCACACAGCCTTTCCAGCAGCCAGGGGTAACTGGAGCTGTGCGGGGCTGCAGTGGGGTGATGGCTGGGTCTATGTCATTTAAGGATTCTCCTTGTGCAGGGGAAAGTCCAAGGTGGCCAGACCTGCTGCGTTCCTCCCTGGCTTCCTTGATGTGGCACGAAGGGGTCGTAATGGAAAGAAGCCCTTGTCCCTTAGAAAATGCAGGTAAAGGTGACAGAAGACACCCCTCTGAGAGAAGAATGTAGGGCTGCCCCAGGAAAGGCCCAAGTCCCATCTTTTTTCCTTTAGAAAAGAAAGGAAACACTGACTAGAACTGTGCCGATGATGTTACAGTCGTGACACAGCCCTGCAAAGCCAGTCTCTGACGCAGGGGCTGTTTGGGAGCCGTTAATATTCACACGGAGAATCCCCTTCGGAGAGCTCAGTCCTGTAAGTAACAGGCAGCTGATTCCCCAGGTTTCTGTTTCATTCAGTCCATGCCTTTGTAGCCTCAAATTGCATCAGCTACATGACCACGTTGCATCACATTAGGCTCTGCCAAGCTGACGTGACAGGGCCAATGCATCATCACTGAAAGTGTACAGGGGGCAGGAATTCAGTTCCTTTGCTGTTCTGTCAGAGCAAGAAACCAATCTATGCCCTTAAGAATCATTTCCAATTTCTGCTGTGGAGGAATTAAAACGTGCAAGTTCCAGTTATTGCCTATAGAAAAGCCTGGATCTTCGCTGCTGCTGAGCAGATCTCTGCCGCTGCCCCAGGAAGTAAAGTCTGGGTTAGTTTTACTGCAGGGGTCTTACTTCTATCCTATCTGTTGGTGCAGGAGGTGTGAGCTATGGGGCTGAGCGTGAGGGGCAGGGAAAGGATCCCTTTGTGTATCTTCTGCGTCCTTATAATTCCCACACAGCACAAAGGACTCCTCAGTAAAAGGTGAATTGTAGGATGGAGTTTCCAGCTTCTTCTGGACTTTATCTTCCCCTCTTGCTTCATAAAGAGTCTTCCACAGAATCGCTCGGTGTGACTTTTGGAAGACACCCGATTGCGCTGCCATGAGGGTGCAGGGACTGGTGAGCTCCAGCTCACCTGGCACTTAAGCCCAGGGCCCCGTTATACACTAATGGCTGTTTGGAGCACAGAGATGGGAGAGAAGGCCATTCTTGAGTAGATCAGTCACTGTGCCTCTTTCTCTCTTACCTGTGTATTCATTCCCTTTTGGATGGGGTTGATGTCACTGCATTTATTTCATATTTTCACTTCCAAGATAATGCTGTTGTTTCTACTCTCAGGGAACGACTTGTGGACCACAGGGATTTTCTTTCTGCTGAGTCACTCAGTCGGTTTGCAGGTGTGAATCTTCAAAACCGTCCCTGAGAGTGGACACAACAGCATTATCTTCCTTTCCCAGGGGCCATACAGAGCACTGCCTCGGTCTGAGCACTGCCGCACCCATCCCTGCCTTGCTGCCTTCTGAGCACTGAGGGGTGGGGAGTCAAAGCCTCTGGTGGCTTCACTTGGTTTCCCAGTTGGCTGCAGCTCTGTGACTCTCTGGCAGCCATTCTGGAGGAAGGGATTCGGAGAAATTAAATTCTGGAGACTCGTTTTGCCAGTTTGTCATATAGAGCAGTGATTCTCAACCAGGGGTCCGGGGCACCCTTTGGGGCCACGGGCAGGTTTCAGGGGGGCCGCCAAGCAGGGCCAGCATTAGACTCGCTGGGGCCCAGGGCAGAAAGCCGAAGGCCCCCCCCCCGCATGGGGCTGATGTCCAAGGCCCTGAGCTCGGCCACCTGAGGCTGAAGCCGAAGCCTGAGCAATGTAGCTTCACAGGGCCCCATGTGGCGTGGGACCCCAGGTAATTGCCCGGCTTGCTACCCCCTAACACCAGCCCTGGCTTTTATATGCAGAAAACCAGTTATTGTGGCACAGGGGGGGCGTGGAGTTTTTATAGCATGTTGGGGAGGGGGGGGGGGGGGGATGAGACGGGCTCAGAAAGAAAAAGGTTGAGAACCCCTGACATAGAAAACAGACATTTTCCCCACTCAATCTCATCAGAATGTTGTCCCAGGGCCAATTTTTTGCCAGTTTCACCACAAAAATAGAACCAAGCTGAAAAGGACAAAACAAGCAGCCCTGCACTCAGAAGGAAAGAAAACAATTGCAAGGGAAGGAAATCCCACGGGCCCTACGTTTGAGAGAACACACACAGTCTGGGGCTGAAGGGTAGATGGGAGGTGTAGGAAATGCTTCAGGGTGCATCCCATGTTGTCTCTGCAGAAAGTAATGCTCTCTGCATCCTCAGGAAGATCTTTTTCAAAACAAGGGCTTGTTCCAGAATGCCATCAATGGAGGGGACTGTCAGGACACTGTCTAAGTGTGTTAGCAACACTGTCAGCAGGGGAGGGGAAAGTGTGATCAAATGTAGCTGTTTCTCAAAGCTAAATAACACCGTGATTTTATAAAGAGAAAAAGGTATGTGATTACACGACAGACTAAGGGCTGCTGAAATTCCCTTTCCTAGAACGAAGCTGGTTTGTTTTGTTAAATTGGAAAACACCTGAAACGCTTTGACTTTCTTGTACATTTAGCTGCTGTGAAGCTAAAAATAACCAGCCGTTTAAGGAAAATGGCTTTGGGCCAGAAAACTTGTCTGCCAGATTTTGACTAGACAAGAATTAAACTGGTGGGATAGAAAGCACAGAAAACGAGTTTTAACCTGGGAAACATAAAGCAGCTCACACCTATATGGTTAACAGGGTCCTGTCCTGAGACATCCATATAAGAGAAATTATATGTATAAGGCACGTCGGTGTAATCAATGGTGTAGAGAGACATTCTGTAGAGCACTGTAAGCTGCTAACAAGATCTTTTTGCTTTGTATTAGTGTATGGCCTTTGTCAATGGGAGTTGGGTACTTAATTCACTTGGGCCTTCTTAAATCCTATCTGGGTTGTCCATAGCCACATTCTGACTGGACGCTTGGTCTGTTTTGAGGTTGTGTGGGTCTTGTCATGAGCCAGAGAATGGGGGGAATGGAATGGGTCATGCCAATTGTGTCTGGGCCCAATACTGCCCTTTTTGATGCAGCGGGACTTTGCTGTTTCATGGGATCTGGATTTTGCTCTGAAAGGAGGGACAGATTTTCAGGGGATGGGATAGCTCAGTGGTTTGAGCATTGGCCTGCTAAACCCAGGGTTGAGAGTTCAATCCTGGAGGGGGCCATTTAGGGGTCTGGGGATTGGTCCTGCTTTGAGCAGGGGGTTGGACTAGATGACCTCCTGGGGTCCCTTCCAACCCTGAGATTCTATAACTTAGCTAGAGCTACAGCCCGCCAATTCCTTGCATCCAAACCTCCCTGTGTGTCTAATGCCAGCTCCCTGTCCCTGTGAAATGCCTGCTCCATCCATCCCTTTTGAGCCAAGATTTTAAACAGGAGTTTTAAATATTAATTTTTGTATCTCATTTTCAGTTTTTTCACCTTTGAAACTTCCCAATTCCACCAACACTTTCAATAGTCAGAAAATAAGACAAATAAAAAAGAAGGGAAGTTGAGTTTGAATTTTCTCATTTGCAGATTGACACGCTCTGGAGAGCAATTAGCCTGCTTTTAAAGCACAAAAAAAAAAAACCCAAAAAAACAACCCTACAAACTGATTAAGTATTTGACCTGCCTGGTGATTGATATTTAAAATACACAAAGACAGATGTAATAAGGCACAAAATACATTGTTTCCCATCGTTAATATTTGATGATCTAGATTCTCCTTCCTCCCAACCACATATTTTAGCAAATGCAGTTGCTTTTATGCCTTGACATTTCTGTTTGAAGAACACTGAGCGGATCATATCCAGCAGTGACTTGGAGGAAAACTGTTGCCGCTATTGGCACAATTATTCATCAGGTAACACTGGAGTCTCGATATTTCCCTAAGTTTGGTAACGAGTATGAATTCGAACAGTCTCACACGTCATAGACTTACCATCCAAATAACAGATTCTCTCCAGTTGCCTAGTGGAATTAACTAGGAATATGATGATTTGCTTACTAGCTGTTGACACGGAGTAGTGAGGCATACTTTTTTGGTATGGGATACAGGATGCATGATTGTGCACTGGAAGACATTAAATGCATGGCCTTCTGAGTACTGTAAAGTCATTTTCTCCAACGTGCAATATCCTTTTGGGGGACAACTTTGACTATATTCATTTGTGTTTAGAAACATCAGCAGTTCAGCCGCAGGCTGTTGAATCCTTAGGCAGCAGCAGCCTGTTCTAATAGGTGGCGCGTGGCTATCTGAAGTTCCTAAATACAATGAGATACTTCAGCTTTCCGGAATAACAATGTGCAGTAGTTGTCTGCCTGCATACTTGCAGTCTGCCTGGCCATATGTAGTATGCAGTAGAGATAAGGAGGTGTTTGTACCGTTATACAAGGCGCTGGTGAGACCTCATCTGGAATACTGCGTGCAGTTCTGGACTCCCATGTTTAAAAAGGATGAATTCAGACTGGAACAGGTACAGAGAAGGGCTACTAGGATGATCCGAGGAATTGAAAACCTGTCTTATGAAAGGAGACTCAAAGAGCTTGGCTTGTTTATTCTAACCAAAAGAAGGCTGAGGGGGGATATGATTGCTCTCTATAAATATATCAGAGGGATAAATACCAGGGAGGGAGAGGAATTATTTAAGCTCAGTACCAATGTGGACACAAGAACAAATGGATATAAACTGGCCATCAGGAAGTTTAGACTTGAAATTAGACAAAGGTTTCTAAACATCAGAGGAGTGAAGTTCTGGAACAGCCTTCCAAGGGGAGCAGTGGGGGCAAAAGACATATCTGGCTTCAAGACTAAGCTTGATAAGTTTATGGAGGGGATGGTATGATGGGATAGCCTAATTTTGGCAATTAATTGATCTTTCTCTATTAGCTGTAAAAATGCCCAATGGCCTGTGATGGGATGTTAGATGGGGTGGGATCTGAGTTACTACAGAGAATTCTTTCCTGGGTGTCTGGCTGGTGAGTCTTGCCCACATGCTCAGGATTTAGCTGATCGCCCTATTTGGGATCGGGAAGGAATTTTCCTCCAGGGCAGATTGGCAGAGGCCCAGGGTTTTTTTCGCCTTCCTCTGCAGCGTGGGGAACAGGTCGCTTGCTGGAGGATTCTTTGCACCTTGAAGTCTTTAAACCACGATTTGAGGACTTCAATGGCTCAGACACAGGTTTGATACAGGAGTGGGTGGGTGAGATTCTGTGGCCTGCGTTGTGCAGGAGGTCAGAGTAGACGATCATAATGGTCCCTTCTCACCTTAAAGTCTATGAGTCTATGACCCTATGCAGTTGTGCATGAGTGAGGCTTCTTGCTTATGGTGTGGTTTTACAGCTGTGGTTCGGGTGTCAGAAACAGGAGATCAAGGCCCCTGCTGTCAACGGAAGGTGAATGAAGGAGACGGGGTAGGCAGGGATCTGGGGCTGTTGCCTCCTCCTTGGACTTTGAGAGTGTGGGTGAAATGAACCCCAGAGCTAAAACATGCCTGGCTACAGTTTGGCAAAAGAACTAAATCCATCCTCTCTTGGCTTAAAATTGTTTGTTCCTTTGAAATTGAGATGAAGCAGAACTGGAGCTGGTGTTGGTCACAGGACATGGACCATTCCTCTCTCTAGAGCTTTGCATTCAAATCACCCAGAGCCTCTGCTTTAGGAAAGGAAAAACTGATCTGATTGTTTTTCAAAGCCAAAACCACCTACCCTTTATTCACCCCTGCTGCAAATACACCCCCCCGTCCTTACCCTGGCTAGCCTAACTCTGGGCCTTTCTTGGGCAGAGACCGGTGTAGGTTTGGTGATCAGAACAAGTGTCCGGGCCGCAAAGCCTGGTGTGATTTTACTGAATGTTCACTGGCAATGGGATTTGAGCCAGGGTCACCAGGGTGGAAAAGCGTGTTCAGCACTGTACTGTGCCTCAGAAGAGAGTTGTTATTACTATTATTATCTGCAGTCTTGTGATGCCCAGGAGTTCCAGCCAGAATAGGGTTACCATATGTCCTCTTTTTCCCAGACATGTTCGGCTTTTCGGCACTCAAACCCCTGTCTGGAGGGAATTGCCAAAAAGCCGAATATGTCCGGGAAAATGCCGGCCAGGCATTTCCCCTCCCACGGCGGCTCTGCTCCTCCCCTGACTCTTCGGCTCCGTTTAAGAGCTGGGCTGCCCGAGCGCTACCGGCTTCGGGCAGCTCCCATGCCTCCGGACCCTGCGCCCCCGGCCAGGCACTTCCCCTCCCGGGCTCCAGCTGCGCTGGGGAAGCGCCGGCCGGGGGCCCAGGGTCTGGGGGCTGCCCGGCAAACCGTGAAGCCGGTAGCGCTCGGGCAGCCCTTTCCACGTGGTTGGGAGTGGGAGGAAGGAGGGGGCAGAGTTAGGGCGGGGAAGGGGCGGAGTTGGGGTGGGGCCGGGGCCCGTGGAGTGTCCTCTTTTTTTATTTGTTAGATATGGTAACCCTAAGCCAGAACCTCCGTGTGCTAAGCGCAGTACAAACAGAACTAAAAGAGGGCCCCTACCTCAAAATTGCTTACAAGTAGAATTGCAAACACTCTGTGCCTGTGGCCGTTCAACTTTCATAAATGTGAACCAATCCATTGCATTGCGGCGTGAGATCTGTGAGCATCACTGACCACCCAGGGCAATGGCATGGTCCCTTCTGGGATCAGGTAGGCAGCCAATACTGTCATGCTTATCAGGAAGATGTTGCAAAGCATCCCTGTAAGCCTGAAATCGAGCTGAGTGGGTGAGAGACCTCAGCACAGCCATCTTTTATCTGCCTGCAAAGCCATAGGAGGCAAAGGAAGGGGGAAGATGAGCAGCTGTGATCTGAATAGACAAGGAGGTAACACTGTGAAAAGGCTGTTAGCAGTAAATCAAGTGAACAGTAACTCAATTAATCTCCAAGACATCTCAAACACTTTTTAAAATAGGGTGGCGGTGGGAAATGCTGTAGAGAAATACATCACCACTAAAGGACCCTTAGTTTTGGTGTTTCATATGACGTGTATTTATAGTCAATCCATAAAAGTGGATACCTTTTTATTGCTGATTCTTTTACAGTCCATTGACTTCAATTTTTTTTTCATCTGAGCAAAGTCAGGGTGAAGTTCTTGTCAAAAGACCAGGAAGGACACCCACGTGAAACCTAGGGGAAACACAGACAGCTGACTTTCACTCATTGTCTGTGTTACTACTTATATCACTAGCAACTTGAGGCAGAATCTGTTTCTTACTATGTGTCTGTGAACTTCTTTCACCATGGGGCCCTGATCTCAACTGAAGCCTATAGGTACTACTGGAGTACACATACATAATAATAAAGCAAATTGTGTTGCACTAGCTATTACAGAGATCAGGATTTAGACCACGTCGAGAGCTAGGTCTGGCCAATGCAATTAACGCTAGCACCACGTGAACATGCTAATTAACTCTCCTAGAGTATTCACGTGCACAAGCTGATATTTTCATGTGCAAATGTGCATCTCACAAGCAGCATTTCACCATTTTTACTGACTTTTGAGTAAAAATGCCAAATTTGTCCTCCATGTGTTAGTGTTATTTACTGCAAAATTGGCAAATATCCATCTTCAGGGAAAGAAAAACCGGTGCGTACCTCCTTCCTTTCCCCCACCCCCACCAGCCTTGTTTGTTTACTTTTAAAAATAAAATCACAGCGAGGTCAGGAATGAAAACTGTTTGGCTTTTCTGGGCACTTGTGAGAGCCTCACTGCTTCACTGGTAGTGAGAAGGATTGTTTCACACAACGTGAACAAGGGGGAAAACTCTGCTTTGAAATATTAACGAGTGTTTGTTCTGAGGGTGGCTGAGCTGAGACTGACCTCACTGTGGTTTGTTACTCAGGGGAACGGTGAGCGGAGGTTGGTTTTCAGGATATTTTCCTAAGGTTATTTCTTTTCTGATGCTAGTTTTTCTTATTGCAACCCTGAAAGATTGTCTTTGCCCCGACTCGCCTCATGTGCCAGGTGTACATGGAACAAACCCTGGGCTCCACACGCTATTACTGTATCCCCACTTCTCTCAATAGTGCAAGCCCATTTCCCCATTTTATTAAAATGGAAAAGCTGTGACAATTATTTTCATAATTAGCTGGCTCTCCAAATTAATGCCAATTACACTGTGTAATCACGATGAAGATTATACATTAATCAACCCTTCCCAAGCTAGTTATTAGGCTCTGTAAGTAATGATTGTGAAGAACGTATGTGAAGAAAAGACACAGGAGCTAAGAGAGGAAACCACGCCAATCCAGGGGAAAAGGCAACAGGGAATTTCCAAAGGGATGTACAGTAGTTGTTCTTTTCAGCACATTTGATTAGACTGAAGAGATTTGTCGCCAGTTGTTCACCCCTCCCTCCCGCCCCAGGTCTCTGTGTAAAAGATTATTCTGTCATATATTGCTACCTGTTGGCTCTCTCTAACACCTTAGCAAATGCAGGTATATTTCACATTGCCTCTGTCCCAATGCGTTCTTCAGCCAGCACTGTAATCAGAAATATATTAGCTGTGCCTGTCTCCTTTCTCATCGCCTGGCACTAAATTCAAGTTGCTGGGTGGTTGCACAGAGAATCCTTTCTTGAAGTAAAGCCTCTTCTATCCAAATGGATGTCTGGAGTGTTAATTTATTTGGGATCAAACACTGATAATCCGCATACCGAATCCTACTGTATTCTATCACACTAAGACACACTCAAAACCAACTCTGAAAGCTCTGAGCTGGGCGAAAACACAATGTCAGCCATTTGCTAATCAATGCAACATGAAGCCAGTTCAGTTCAGCATAATGCTAGAGAACAAAATCCTGCTGCTGAAATGTGCTGGGTTGAAAACCTTTGTGCAAAGGGGAAGGGATGAGCCTCACCAATGGGTTTTATTTTTATTATTGTTCATTATTTCTACAGTAATATCTGTGCTTTTGGAGCAGTGCAGACTTGTTCAAAGGAAAGTCCTTGCCTTCAGAAGCACAAATTAAGGCCCCAATCCTGCAAATGCTTATGCCTGGGAGTAACTTTGCATACTCGAATGATCCACTCGTGTACAAACAGTTTCTGGGATCCTCCTATATGTACATACAAAGTGTTACTATCCCCGTGTGCAACATGGGGAAACTGAGGCATGAAGAGGGCCAAGAAAATGAGCTGCCCAAGAGCAGAGAGTGAGTGAGTGACAAAGCCATTGGTGAGCCTCATCCCTTCCCCTCTGCACATTTGCTGTTCTCTGCTGTTTGTAATGGCATAAATAACTAAGCATCAATGTCCCCCCTGCCCTTCCACCATGCACCTCTCCTGCCCCTGCTGCCCCACCCCAGTATCTGGCCCCTGGCTGCCCCTTCATTCAGAGCGCTCATTGTTTACTTGGTCAGATCAGCGCCCTGACAAGCTGTTCCCCGTTTGACTTCCAAGCTGCTGTGGCGGTGCGAGGCTGAGCTGGTCTCACTAGTTTGTTTGGCCTGGCTGGCTGGGCCAAGGGAGCAGATGGGATGCCATCTCGCAGAGTGAAGGGTTTTCGTAGCTGGGTATTTTTAATGTGATGTTTGAATGAGAGAGATGCTCCTGACGATAGATACTGAATAATTAATGTCAATGAGGTGGAGTTTTGCTTTTGCTGGGATGGAGAATGGCTCCGTGGCCCTATAAATATTTCACAGGATAAAAAGGGAACGAGAGGGAGAACTCCAAGCGGCAGTATGGCGTGTAGGCTCACAGGAGCCTCCCTTGGGTTGGGGAAGGGACACCCTTTGCTGGCTGAGCAGAGCAGTACATTAAAACGGCCACATGCTGCTAATATTCCTGTCTGAGATACAAGAGGAGCAAGCACTGCTAGAGGACAAGGATCTAGGGGTCAGGAAATTCAGAATAAGGGGACCGTACAGCATTGAGGACTGTGGATAGCGTTTCCAAGATCACTTGGTTGCACCTGTCCCCAGTTGGCAGTGACCAGAAGTTATTGCCAGAGGGTTGTGCTTCTATTTCACAGGGAAATGTCCCAGAGCAGGCCCTAATGACCATGTATTCACAATCATCATCACCATGATGTCAACAGAAGCAAAGGACTGAATTAGCCAGGGAAACTGAACACCCCTAGAGATGGGCTGTTGATGTTTGGGGGTGGTAGGAACATTCATAGATTGATAGATTTCAAGGCCAGAAAGGTCCATTGTGATCATCTAGACTGACCTCCTACATAGCACAGGCCAGAGAACATCTCCGACATAATTCCTAGAGCAAAGCTCTTAGAAAAACATCCCATCTTGATTTTAAAAATTGCCAGTGATGGAGAATCCCCCACAGCCCTTGGCAAATGGTTTTAATGGTTAATTACCCTCATTGTTAAAAACTTATGCCTTATTTCCAGTCTGAATTTGTCTAGCTTCAACTTCTAGCCATGGGATCATGTTATTTCTTTCTCTGCTTAGACTGAAGAGCTGTGTAATCGAGTCACCCCTTAGTCTTCTCTTTGTTAAGCTAAGTAGATTGAACTTTTTCAGTCTATCACTATAAGGCAGGTTTTCTAATACTTTAATCATTCTCGTGACTCTTCTCTGAACCCTCTCCCATTGATCAACATCCTTCTTGAATTGGGGGCTCCAGAACTGGACACAGGATTCCAGCAGTGGTCGCACCAGTGTCATATATGGAGGTAAAATAACCTCTCTACTGCTACTCTATGTTCCCCTGTTTTCTGCATCCCAAGATGGCATTAGCTCTTTTGGCCACAGTGTCACATTGGGAGCTTGTATTCAGCTGATTATCTACCACAATGCCCAGATCTTTTTCAGAGTCTCAGCTTTCCAGGATAGAGTCCCCCATTCTGTAAGCACGGCCTGCATTCTGTGTTCCTAGATGAGTACATTACATTTAGCTGTATTAAAAGGCATATTGTTGGCTTGCGCCCAGTTTACCAAGCGATCCAGATAGTTCTGAATTGGTGACTAGTCCTCTTCATTGTTGACCACTACCCCAATTTTTATGGTACCTTAAAGACTAACAGATTTATTTGGGCATAAGCTTTCGTGGGTAAAAAAAACTACTTCTTCAGATGCATGGAGTCGAAGTGGGGTTTTTATCCGCGAAAGCTTATGCCCAAATAAATCTGTTAGTCAGTATCCACAAAAACAACGAGGAATCTGGTGGCACCTTAAAGACTAACACGGCTACCCCTCTGATACTTGGTACCAATTTTTATGTCTTCTGTAAAACATAAGAATTATCTGCCCTAAACTCAATAAAATCATGTGTCCACCTAGTTCAGTGTCCTGTCTCTAGCAGCTAGTGCTGGCCACTGTCAAAGAGGAGGGTATAAGAAACTGATAACCTGCCCTTAGAGTAATTTCCTTCCTGTCCCCCAATCTTTAGAAGCTGGTTATACCCTGAAGCAGGAGAGTTAAGAGCCCTTCCAAAACTGGTGGAAGTGTGTGTTTGTTTTTTGAATCCTTGCTATATCAACTCTGGACATTATTGCTATTCATATAAATGCTCCATTTTTTTTTTTTTTTTTTGCATCCCACTAAGCTCTTAGCCTCAGTGACATCTTGTGGCCATGACATTCGCAAGCTGAATGTATTGTGACAAAGTTCCTCCTCTATCTTGGTGGGTCCTGAACTTATTGGCAGATTTTCTTGCCTCACCATCTGATTCACCATGTGGGTTGGGGAACAGCCCAGAGACCTTCCCCTCTGGGAGGGCCCACAGTCCAGGTCAATTGGGAGGTTTGGGGGGAACCCAGGCCCACCCTCTACTCCAGGTTCCAGCCCAGGGCCCTGTGGACTGCAGCTGTCTATAGTGCCTCCTGTAACAGCTGCATGACAGCTACAACTCCCTGGGCTACTTCCCCATGGCCTCCTCCAAAGACCTTCCTTAGTCTCACCACAGGACCTTCCTCCTGGTGTCTGATAACGCTTGTGCTCCTCAGCCCTCCAGCAGCACACCCTCTCACTCTCAGCTCCTTGCACCTCTTGCTCCCAGCTCCTCACACTCGCATCACAAACTGAAGTGAGCTCCTTTTTTAAAACCCAGGTGCCCTGATTAGCCTGCCTTAATTGATTCTAGCAGCTTCTTCTTAATTGGCTCCATGTGTCCTAATTAGCCTGCCTGCCTTAACTGGTTCTAGGAGGTTCCTGATTACTCTAGTGCAGCCCCTGCTCTGGTCACTCAGGGAACAGAAAACTACTCATCCAGTGACCAGTATATTTGCCTCTACCAGACTCCTGTACCCCACTGGTCTGGGTCTGTCACTGTATATTGTGCAGAAAAATCTTTCCCTTGATCCATTTTAAACATGGTGTGGGGGAAGTTTGACCTGTTAAGTTACCGGCCTGTGGATGAATTAGGGAATGTCTACACTGCAATTAAACACCCGGGGCTGGCCTGTGTCTGCTGACTCAGGCTAAGGGGCTGTTTACTTGCTGTATATACATCCTCCTAGGGGCTTCAGTCCCAGCTGCCATCAGCCTGGCACTCTTGACCAGCACCAAATTAATATAAACATGTATAGACAGTGTGGTTTGGACCTGGAAGGAGGAGGCATGTAGTTTCTTAAATACCAATAGAGCTGATAAGGTGTCTGCCATCTATAACGAAACATTGTAAAGGCTTTCCTAAATCAAAGAGGAAGGCTTGCTTCCAGCTATTGAACCTGGAGACCATCTGTTACCAGCTGCATTTGCGGAGCTCATTCATTCATTAAGTGTTTTGATTTGCGTGTTATCACACAGAGTCAGGTTTGTGTGTCTTACCAGGGCTCTTTAGGGGCAAAAGATTGTTCCTACATTGCCGAGACAAGGATATACAATTACATAATTTACGCCCTCACTCAGTCACTTCAATTAGAGAGGCTGCCAGTGGGGAATTGAGGACAAGACTTACAAATGCAGAGCCAAGAAAGCAAGCGATACCATGACATGAGCTCGCTGCCGTTGGGGAAATGTAATGGCATTAACAATTTCCAAACATGGAAGAGCATGCGTTCAAGCCGTGCATTATTGAGCAGTGCAGGCTGTAGTTGTAGGCAAACTCAGAAGTTTCTGCTTGTCTGAACTAAGGACTTGGAGAGCCAAATTCAATGAGGACAAAAAAAGATGGGGCAGAGGAAACTAAAAATAAGGAATGACAAAGAGGGAACTTAAGGATGAGCAGAAAGCAGCTGGAGATTTCACTCCCAATTCTTATATTAATTATAATTCTGCATTATTCACACAGCACAATAACGGTGTATGGTAAAAGTCAACACACTGATTGCTTCATTGGTGGAGAATCTAAGACATAAGATATCACAGCATGGCAGGAGATCGGGCCCAGAAGGGGAAGCCAAGGCGGCAATTCCTGGTCACTGTCAACTTGGACCATGTTCAACTTGGTGACTTAGAATTTAAAGGCTCCAGACTTTGTTCCCAGAACTCTGCACTAGAGCAGGGTGGGAAACGATTTAACTGCTTCAGGAGAAAAAAAAAAATCTGTTCCAAATGGGGACAAAAATTCAAAATCTTAAAAGAAAAAAAATTGTGAACCAATAAGGTGAACAAAATTTCATTTTGGTTTAATTTTGACCATTTAAAAAAAAGTTTACTCTTGTTTAGTATAAATTAGCTAAAATTTCAAAACAAAATGTTGTTTCAAAACAACTTGAAAAGCAAAAAATTATTTTTTAAAATGTCAAAATTTCCCATTTTGATGACTTTGACACTTTGTTTTTCTTTTTCTTTTTTTTTTTTTTTTCAAATTTGGAGATTCACTGAAACTGACCCTTTCCTTTGAACAGTTTTGGTTTTGACAAATTGGTGTTTTCCAGCAGAAAAAAATGTTGTTGGAAAATTCCTGACCAGCTCTCCTTATGCTCCACACCCACTTTATTCTTATCCTCCTAGCAACAGCTGGTTGGAAAATATCAATTCTGTTTGATGGGACGGTTTCTTAAATGTGTTTTTCTTAATTTCATTTGAAAATGTTTCAATTTTCAGCAGATTTTGAAAACCAAAATCACAAACAAAAAATGTATTAAAATTGTAATTGTTTGATTGTGAAAACCAAACATTTAAATCAAAAACTGAAAAAAAATTACTGAAAATGTTGCAGTTTCCAGTTTTTCATGAAAAAACAAATATTTTGACCAAAACAAAAATGTCCAACAAAAATATTTATAGTAGTCAAAATGCCTTTTGTTTAAATGGAAAAAAAAATTCAACCTGGTCTATCCTGGCCTCTGTATCCTTTCTCTCTGATGTTGATTGAGGCTCAGTCACCTCTAATCTCAGCTAGTCAGGGGAAGGGGAAGGGGAAGGAAAGTGGGGGATGGCAAAACAGGGCGGGATAGGGAGAGAGAAACTTATGACAAAATATTTCCGGAATTGTTACTATCTCTGAGCATCCCTGGTTTCAGCCCCAACATAAGCCACCAGCATCTCCCCAGCAGTAAAAGGGGAACCATGGAAACCCTCCTTCTCAGAGAGGCCCCGTTTCTTGTTTTTAGGTGTCACCATAATCTGACTTGGCTTCCCTGCCTGCCATCTCTGGGCTGGGTGCTCAAGTCAAAACAGAATGTGCACAATCATGTACACAGCAGTGAGCGGCTGGGCTCCCAAACTCCCCTGAGCTTCCTAGGGAAATTGAGAGAGGCCCCGCCATGCAGTTTGGAAGATATGGAAGTTCCCACTCGCTGATAAATCCAGGGGAGACATGGCTGTAGCCAGTAGTGTAGTGAGCATAAATGCGGGTAAAGGGAGATTAGTTTACCTATTTCTTTTTTTACCACTGGCGGTAGCCCTAATGTAGCTTTGAAATGTGTCGGCTTTTCCCAGGAGTTTGTCTCTGGACACGCTGAAGAGG
Organism: Malaclemys terrapin pileata; assembly: GCF_027887155.1. Lineage (NCBI taxonomy): Eukaryota > Metazoa > Chordata > Testudines > Emydidae > Malaclemys > Malaclemys terrapin. The sequence goes on along the minus strand of NC_071526.1, from coordinate 18,228,625 downwards.
GTGCTCCTGAACCTTCATGTTGTTGGTAACTATTTTGGTCCTGTCTTGCAGGAGGAATTTTCGAGTATGCAGATGGCCCCAACGCCCAGGTTATGAGTGCCGAGGAGCAAGCCTTTAGATTTTCTGCCAATATTATCAATAGAAATAGAACTTTGTTGCCTAACACAACATTAACCTATGACATTCAGAGGATACACTTCCATGACAGCTTTGAAGCCACTAAGAAAGGTAAGTAGATAGCATGTTTCTCCATCTGGTGAAGAATTGGCTGGAGCAGAGGCCGACTGCTCTCTGCTCACCTGTTGAACATGTAGCCAGGAGCTTGAAGGTCTTTAATGGCTTTATTTAATTATTTATTTTAAAAATGTCATCTCTTCTACCCATTTTCATTTTACTCCATGTCAGCTGAAGCTGCTAAGGTTCAGATCACCTACAAGTGACTGATATATGCATGTAGCAAAAATAAATATCTTACGAGTACTGCGATCAGCGATGGTAACAAGGCACTGCTGGAGACATCATGCATATACCCACTTGGATGCCACCTTTGGCAGCATCCTTCCTGGAAGTACATGACCTGGTGTGCATGGCAGGGAGGGAGATTAGAACCTACCTGGAATGCTATAACAGTGTGCCAAAGGTTAACAACACCGGGCTCCACTGATACAGGTAGACCCCATAAAATCTTGGCCCTGCATCTCCCAGAGGAATCTGAGTAATCACTGCATTCAGAGCTGCTCACATTGCTTTCTCTGAATTGGGGTTTACACACAGGTCCATATTTTTGAAATAACCTGACCACAGTGAGAAAAGGTGGACAGTTTCAGGAGCCTCAAGCCAGCCAGACTCGAGCTTCCTTGTCTTCTGTAGCCTGTGCACTAGTTTCTTTATTAAAACAAACACACAAAGGAACAGGTGTTGAAGCCCACTGTATTTTTCATGCAGATGTTTCCATGTACTTGAACTTCCTGCAATAGGAAATTCCAAGATGCCACCAAAGGTGTTGATGGCAGAAACTAAAATAATCCTGACTCTCACTCGTCGGGATTCTCCCACTTCAGGTGGAAAGTGGCCACCACTTTACTGGATTTTATGAATATCTTTTCCTAGAATCCTCAGGACCATTGTAGCACCCAGTCTGTGCAGGTTCATTGCCTGTTTCTACAGCTGAGTTGACTGAGGCACCAAGTGGTCAAGTGAATTCCAGATCAAAAGCCTTGTAAATCAGACGCTCAGCCATGCATCTCCCGGCTCCTTATTCTAGGCCGGTCACTAGACTGTACAACTCCTCCACCCGCTAACCCTAGGCAGCTAACCTATTTCTCTTCCAACTCGAAAGTTTGCAAGGCTCTTGAGCAGCTCCACTTAGACGTGATATTAATGGACTATGACAAGTAACTAAAGTTATGTTTTTAAGCCTCTCCTTCATGTTTAATTAATATGCCACTTCCTGGTGCCTTTGCATTGCTAGGTAAAGACTGAGAACTCTATTCAATGAAACAGAGTCCCCCTATCCTCCCACCCCCACACACACACACATGAAAAGAAGGGTAAAACATGAGCATTGAAATGATGGGTTGTGCCGTTATTAAATGCTGCTTGCCTGTTGTGGTTTGTATGGATGTGCTATAATGTTGGAGGTGACGGTTTGGTGAACTTTTTAAAAGCACAGAAGTGTGGAATAGTAATGGTGGACCCTAAAAGCTTAGAAATTGGATCAACATGGAAGAGTTGGTCTGCCCACCACCTATTTCTAGTATAGCGGGATTGCACCTCCCTTCGCCCCACCGCCGCAAGTCGTTCTGGTTATTGGATGCCAGTTGCTTTGAGCTGCGAGGGAGTGAGGTCCGGAGGGCGGGAGGGAGAAACTGAATGGCACAGCAAGTGCTCTGGTTGTGTTTGACCTGTCAGCTTGTGAAGGTGATGGATTAGCTTCAGCTGGGGGGGCGGGGTGTGTGGGGGGAAACCTGCTCAGCAAAAGTATGACTCTGTCCGAATTCACAGACCAGAGCGGCATCAATAGACAAAGCTGGTAACTGATTGTCACAGAGTCTACCAGGAATCAAGGCTGATATTTGCTTTTTTCAGGGGGTTTTATCTTGGAAGTTCCCCTAGGTTTTGTGACCCCTGCACTGTGCTAGGCTGAAGTGTAAGTATCATGTTTATCTTCACTGAAGCATTAATTTTTTGCTGGATGTTAAACCACACAGGAACCAACGAAGGGGCACTTGTGCGCGTGCATACGTGAGTGTGCAAGTGACCATGTTTGTGCGCACACTCCCTACCTGGCAGGAAGCAGTGTGGTTTCTGCCTTACCAAATGGAATGTAGCTTGTACACCACAAGATGCAAGCTTCTGCACAGTGTCGGTGCGATGTTTATAACACAGGTGATGACGTTCAGTTCATTAGCACCCCAATCCTGCTCTCATTACACCAGAGAGAACTTCCACTGACTTCCGAGAGCCTTTTGTCTGAGATGCTCGTACTAGACCAGGCCCATAAAGGTCAGCTTATTTCATCTGGTAATTTATCTAGTGGTTTCCCTACACAGAGGATAAGAACCTAGTACTGCCAACGGCTAGCAGACCTAGTCCTTTGAGCCTTATGCTTTTTGTACTGAAGATTTGGAGTTCTGTCCCCTCTGGTGACCCCTGGTGTCACTTCCATACCAAATATGATTGAATTTCTGGCCCCATTGTGGCAAAACTTTCTGGCTTCAGTGGGGTCAGGATGTCACCATATATCTGATAACTCTCGGAGCAGAGCAGCATGGAGGAGTACAATACCTTGCTATGGGTCTCAATCCTCAATCCAGTCCCCATGCAGCAAAGCATGCAAGCAAGGGCCTGATATTCCGGCGGGGTGACTGGCCTCGCTGAGCTCTGTGTCAGCTGGCATCCCAATAGAAAGGGGCTGTTCACGTGTGTAAGGGCTAGAGGGTTAATCCTGTAAGTGTTAGTAAGTCTCTCAGTCTAAACCATGGTCATTGCTGAGCTTGACACAGATAAATATATTTTATTTTTAAAAAGTAATTGCTGTATGCATTTCAGAATGAAATAATTTGCGTGTTATTTAATGTAACGATGGAGTCAAAGCCCCAGTCTATGCTAAGCATCTGCAAAATATCTGGGTTTTAAGCTTAAACCATGCATTCACAGTAAACTAAATGAAACCTACAAACCAAAATCCAAAAATCTCACCAGCCATCCACCCCTGTTTTCTGGCCACTGAAAATATATTGAATAAATCACAGATCATTTTTGTATGGAAAGAGAGGTGTGGGGGAGATGCTTCCAGACCGCCAATGGCTATGGTAAGTTTCAGTCGCATGGGATTCAAACCAGTAGGGAGCCCAGAAAAACGGGCATTGTTTATCATGCAAATAGGAATCAATCCTTTTTCATATTGAGCTGATTGGGAAATAAGTGGTTTCTTTTTCGGTGAAAATTTCAGGTTTTTCTTTAAAAATCCCAAACCCCAAACTCCCATATCTTAGGTTTTCATTTTTTTTTAATGCAAAATTTAGAAGAAAATTGAAGTTTTTAATGAAAATTTCAGTTTTGTCAAAAAGCCAATTTTCATTTTCAAGACAATTCAGTGGGAATTTTTTGCCCAGCTCTATATTTATACCAGTCGCTGCCCAAGTGACCATCACTGCAGGGCCTAATTCTGTTCTCAATCGCCTTAAGTAGCAATTACTCCTGCAAGTAATTCTGCAAAGATCAATGGAGCTACTTGCTAAGGGCTGCTTGGAGTAGGTGAAGATGGCAGTCAGGCCTCGGAGAATGTCTCATCGCTGGAGCTTGGCTTTATGGTCACTCTTTATGAGATAGGAGAGGGCTCTGTGACCCAGCGCTGTTGATAGGATAGTGCCATTAACTAAAGACCAGTCAATGTTATTACCGTGCAGAGCTGGGATTAAAAAATGAAAGATTTGTGCGTAAGGAAAAAATCCCGAAAATCTCAAGACTTGCCTTCTATGATGAGATAACTGGCTCTGTGGATGAGGGGAAAGCAGTGGATGTGTTATTTCTTGACTTTAGCAAAGCTTTTGATACTGTCTCCCACAGTATTCTTGCCACCAAGTTAAAGAAGTATGGGCTGGATGAATGGACTGTAAGGTGGATAGAAAGCTGGCTAGATCATCGGGCTCAACGGGTAGTGATCAATGGCTCCATGTCTAGTTGGCAGCCGGTTTCAAGTGGAGTGCCCCAAGGGTCGGTCCTGGGGCCGGTTTTGTTTAATATCTTTATTAATGATCTGGAGGATGGTGTGGACTGCACTCTCAGCAAGTTTGCAGATGACACTAAACTAGGAGGCGTGGTAGATACATTAGAGGGTAGGGATCGGATACAGAGGGACCTAGACAAATTAGAGGATTGGGCAGAAAAAAACCTGATGAGGTTCAACAAGGACAAGTGCAGAGTCCTGCACTTAGGACGGAAGAATCCCATGCACTGCTACAGACTAGGGACCGAGTGGCTAGGCAGCAGTTCTGCTGAAAAGGACCTAGGGGTCACAGTGGACGAGAAGCTGGATATGAGTCAACAGTGTGCTCTTGTTGCCAAGAAGGCTAACGGCATTTTGGGCTGTATAAGTAGGGGCATTGCCAGCAGATCGAGGAACGTGATCGTTCCCCTTTATTCGACATTGGTGAGGCCTCATCTGGAATACTGTGTCCAGTTTTGGTCCCCACACTACAAGAAGGATGTGGAAAAATTGGAAAGAGTCCAGCGGAGGGCAACAAAAATGATTAGGGGTCTGGAGCACATGACTTATGAGGAGAGGCTGAGAGAACTGGGATTGTTTAGTCTCCAGAAGAGAAGAATGAGGGGGGATTTGATAGCAGCCTTCAACTACCTGAAGGGGGGTTCCAAAGAGGATGGAGCTCGGCTGTTCTCAGTGGTGGCAGATGACAGAACAAGGAGCAATGGTCTCAAGTTGCAGTGGGGGAGGTCCAGGTTGGATATCAGGAAAAACTATTTCACTAGGAGGGTGGTGAAACACTGGAATGCGTTACCTAGGGAGGTGGTGGAGTCTCCTTCCTTGGAGGTTTTTAAGGCCCGGCTTGACAAAGCCCTGGCTGGGATGATTTAGCTGGGAATTGGTCCTGCTTTGAGCAGGGGGTTGGACTAGATGACCTCTTGAGGTCCCTTCCAACTCTGCTATTCTATGATTCTATGATTCTATGACTTTGTACATTCCCTCAGCTGTATCAGGCTTGGATAATCATTCCTTGATCTAGAACCTGACCTGTCATCTCTCGTCTGTCTATGGAACCTTACCTGCCTCTCTGCCTCTCCTCTCTGTTCCTTTCTTTTTTAATATTTATATTTTGGTTGGTACCCAGAGGCTTCTGTCTGTCTGTCCATCCATCCCCATACATGCCGCTCTATCTCTCTCCATGTGCCAAGACAAAGCACCAGAGCTTTGCTGTTTGTGATAGGACTGAATTAGTGACACGCTCTGCGTGGGCTTGCCTCCCCCAGTGTTAATCAGTCCCAGGAGGGATATTGTCTGGTGTATTGACAGCCTCGATCCCTTTCTATTCCAGCCTGTGACCAGCTCGCCCTGGGGGTTGTAGCAATATTCGGGCCTTCTCAAGGCTCCTGCACCAATGCTGTTCAGTCTATTTGCAATGCACTGGAAGTCCCCCATATACAACTTCGGTGGAAGCATCACCCTTTGGATAACAAGGACACTTTCTATGTCAACCTTTACCCCGACTATGCTTCTCTCAGCCAGGCCATTCTGGACCTTGTACAGTATTTGAAATGGAGGTCAGCTACCGTTGTTTATGATGACAGTACAGGTAGGTGAAGGGGGAGCGAAGCAGCTCATTTATTGTGGGTTCCGTTTCGGGACTTTTCCCATGTGCCCTGGTGGAGTAAAATCGTGTTATGTGCAGTGAGACGAGTCCTCACGGACAGATCCGAATTCCTCATGAACTCACAGCAGAAGCGCACAGGGTTATTTGGAATATGTCTAAAGCTTTTACAGACTTGTCAATGGGGCTAGCCTTCATCACCACGGCTGCTGACAAGGGCCAGATGAAGGATGAAGTTCTCTGCCAGTGTAACTGGTGCCACTTCACTGAAGGCAGCGGCGCAGTGTCAATTTACATGAGCAGAGAATTTGGCAGGTACAAAGCTGAGGGCACAAAGCTCCCGCTAATGGCATAACTGAGCCTACAAAGCCTTGGTTGTCTGGCTCATACCATAGAATGCACCTTACAGACGTTTGCAGGTAGAGGGAGCTGATGATAGGGGAACAAAGCCCAGCAAAGCACCTGCTCTAAAGATAAAATCATGTTGGGTCGCTTGTTCAAGACAATTTCACGAAACCAGCTAGTTTCCTTAGGGGAAGTGCTGAGAAGAATGCCGTGTGACATTGCTGTTGACTAATGTGGCTCCCTGTATATTCCCCTCCGTGACATGTTCAAATGCACGTCTTCCATTTTGCACGAGGACACTTGTCATTGTCTCTCCCTCCTTTGCAACGGCCTTCTATTGGGTTTCTTCTTGCACCGCTAGATCACACTAACTTTAACCAGCTGTGGCCCGCACGGCACTGTGCTTTCTCCAGAGGAAAGAAATGAGTGCATGGGTAGAAAGAAAGTCTCCGATTATTTTCTTTTTCTGCCCACAGTTATGGCCGTAATATAATATGATAGAGACGAGATTCTTCTCTTCAGATTGGAATTAATTACCCCTAAAGACTCGGCTTGACCCAAGTCTCAGTTAATTGGACTTTTTTTTCTTTTTTAATCTATACACAGTAAATGAAACAGATTTTGGAGTTGTTGGCTGGCTGGTTGTCAAGCTCTCTCTTTTCCCTGGAACACAGGCTCTTAATTTGCAGGGGCATGACCCCAAAGCTGTAGGGGGTCATGACTGTCCTGCTAATGCCACATGGCCAAATAGTAGGGGGAAGGGCGCATCCTGGTTAGATCTCAGCTAGATGGAAGGTGGGTTATTAGGAATGGGGTTTCTGATACAGTAAAAGTTGGAAAACAATTGCCGTAGATGTGGTTGAAATTTAAAACCGCGGCCCAGCTGCATCCTTTATTTCGGTAGACATTTAAAAAATGCTAAATATTGGGGGGTGGAGGGGGGAAGGGAAATTATTTTGTGAAATCAAATTGTGAATGAAAATTAACAGTTGCCCAGTAAGAGTGTGTGGAGGAACCCGGAGCCCAGTGGATGTGGAAGGGACCCGCTGCTGGCAAGAGCAGCCCGCCCTGATAATGCTGTGGGTTTTGTCTTTTTGAAATGCTGCTCTCTAAGGCCTGATACGGCTGCAGGAGCTTATCATGGCCCCATCAAGGTACAACATCCGGCTGAAGATCCGCCAGCTGCCCATCGACACGGAGGATGCCAGGCCCCTGCTGAAGGAGATGAAGAGAGGCCGGGAATTCCGCATCATCTTCGACTGCAACCACCTGATGGCAGCTCAGATTCTCAAACAGGTGAGCTCCGGAGGGGCTGCCGCAGGAGGGGTCCTTTGGAAGGTGGGAAGCCTCTGGGAATTCATGCTCATGCAAGGATGATAATCCAGCTGAGACACCTGTGGTGTGCCCCTGCAGGTAACGTCCTTTACAATAAATATGGGACTTTTGCAGTGGCAAATGCTTTGCTTAGGCTCTTTTGGGCAATGTTCTGAGGCTATAGTTAAAGCGACTTCCCCTACACATGGTTTTTACATCTGAAAATCACAGGTTTTGTACAAAGAACTATGCTACAAGGGTCAGGTTGCAGTGCAGAGCACACAGAGAACACCAAAGTTAGGGCTCCATTGGTAACCCCAACTCGGCTCCCTTGTGCATCGGTATTAAAATTAAGGCTGGCCACACCATTGCTGTCAACACTTTTTTGTTGCAAAATTAGTTTTTTGACTAAATGAAAATTTTCAGGAAAGTGTCTGATTTCTGCAGGAAATTTCAACTTTTCTTTGGGAAAAAAACCCCCAAATAATGAAAAGTAAAAGTTATCCACTTCAGGGAGGGAAAAAAATCCAACCAGCTCTAGTTAGGATACAAGGCCAGAGCCTCAGCTGGTAATAGTGGGTGCAGCTGCATTGGCTTCAGTCTTTAACTATATGATCATATACCATTTCCTCTGTGCCACGCAAGCGGCTCTCCAGCCCTCAGTGCGTGAGTGCAGCACTTGTTTCTCCCTTTGTCAGCCAATGTATCAAATCAAATTCTGCTCTTGGCCACTTCTGTCACTGTTCATTTAGCCCCGTCCCTGCACGAATGTTGTATTACTTCCTGGTTTCATGTCATCTCTCCCATCTGTCCTGCCGCAGGCCCCGTGAGCACGCACACACGGGGACATTACACGAGATGCTACATTTTGGTAGGAACTGCTGCGAGGTACGCGTGTACACACACAGCTAAGAACATTCTGTAGAAAGCTACATTTTGGATAAGATCTGTGATGTACGCGTGTGCGCATGCACACACACACACACACACACAAGAAACCACAAATTTGGTCACAATGGAAAGTCCAAGATTGCCACATTTCTGGGTCCTTTTATTGCTATGTTGGGTAATTCTCCGAGTGTGAGCCTAGATGTCAGTGATTTCCCATTGACCAGCTTTTTTTCTGCTTCTTGATTTGTGTCTCTCACATGCCAGCAGGCCTGGATTTCACCCCTTCCTCTCCCCCTTAGGTACATGCCATTAGGGTAAGAAATGTCTGCTCTAGGAGAGTTAAATCACACTTGCATTTGCTGATTTTTTTTATCCCAGCCCAGGGAGACCCAACATATTGTTTAAATAAACGTTCTGCCCTTGAAGGACTAAGCAGCCCAGCACACCGAAGAGGGAATTCTGTGCTACTGCAAAATGAGGGGAAGTGTCCAGAGATCAGAAAGCCAGGGAGGGATTATTTAACGAAGTAATGAAAGGAATCCTCATCTCCTGTCTATTATCTTAACAGGCTGGCTGTATTTGGTGCTGTTCACTTATTATGCAATTTTTGATAGTTTATTGTGCCATCTGCTCTGCTCATCAGTGTGGGTAAAGAATAATGGGAGCTTGGGGGACGAGGGCATGAAAGGTTTCTTGTATGTGGGTTTTTTTAGGAAACAAAAACCAGGGGTATTTACTTATAATCCATAGACCAGTGGTTCTCAACCTATTTACCATTGTGGGCTGCATATGCAGCTCTCTATGTGTTATGGGGGTTGCATCCGCATAATAATATATATTACCTGTGTGGCCCTGAGGATGTCACATGGGCTGCAGCTGTGTGCTGATTGGCCTTGAGAAACACTGCCAACGAGAATTGCTGGTTGTCCAGGATCGAGCACCAAATGACCTTAAGAGCTCTGGAGAAATGTTACAACCCCGCTCCACCCGCACCTCAATTGGCGTCTGTGTGTTTTTGCAGAGGCACTTATTTAATACTGGCAAAGCCCCCTGCTGTGTACCAAGCTCTCCCCATGGCATCTGCCACAGTCAGTGCTCATATCTGGGGGGCAGGGGGGTGGATTGAGGAGTGGTGATAGTTCCAATTTTTTCCTGCATCTTTTCTGACTGGCAGCAAGTATGAATCTGGCATGATACTGGTGAAATGGAGCCTTGCTCTCTGCAGGAAGGGTTATGGAGACCGTGAGTCCAATCTGCTCATCCCCTGCAACTTCTGCAGGCCTTTACACCAGTGCAAAGTGACTGTCAATTTCCACCAGATTAGAATGGTAGGGTTCTGTTCCCACTTTGAATTAGTGGGGCGGGAGGGGAAGAAGACTGCGCAAGATACAGGAACAGCGCATCACGCGTCACACGTTTGTGCAAAAGGGTTATGATTCAGAACCAGACACTTTCTGTTAAACAATAGCAACTTTTCTGTATTATTCCCTTCTGGGAGACTTTAGCAAACATGCCAATTAAACCACACGCAAGCCTGGCCTACAGCTTTTGCTCTGAGTTCACCTATTGCACTGGACACATTTGGCATGCAAAGCAGGAGAGGAATCCTGCCAAGCTGCCCCATTAAATAACATAGATATAGGACACGTTTTCCAAAAGTGACTCCTGATTTTTGGGTGTGCAGTGTGAGATGCCTTAACACCGTCTGATTTTCAGAAAGTGCTCTCTTCAACTCAGGCCCCTCGGAGGTGGCCCAAGTTGGGCACCCTGGATTATGAGTCACATTTGAAAATCTGGGTCCCGGTCTATTTAACACAGTCATTAAAAATGTCCCCATAGCGATTATGGCTTCAAGGCAACTCATAGTCACCCTGGGCAATCCTTTTAAACCCCACTAACCCACGAAGGACTATCCCAACAGCTTCAATAACACAGATAGCACATATAAGACTATCCCATTCCCAGGAAGCAGATGTGGAGTTTCTTGGGATAGCACCAGGGAGTTAAAGTATTTGCTGTTTTATCCTCTTGCACTATAATTTCACTTGAGAAAAGGCTTTGTTGCCAGGTATGTCTGGTCTCAGTCTTTCTGGTCACGAGTTTACAATCACATCTGTTCTCTGAACTCCCAACTTTCTCTCTCCTCCTCCTTGGCCGCTGTCTGTGAATGGATTGCGGAACTCCTATTCTGCACAGTTCTACTTTTACTACAGCTCCCACTCTCTCTCCTCCTGGTGTTTGTTGATAGCCTCTCTACCGTTCTGCGGGTTGTTTTTTGCTTTATTTCTTTATAAAAGCAGAGGCATTTTCTGCCTTCAGACTCATGCCTCACACCAGCATGTGATGGCAGGATTGGGCCCCGGCACATTAACATTTACCATCATGGATGACTCAGAGAATTACAGCCTCATTGCTCTGGGTCGAAATCTTCTGCTGATACCAGAGACCTGGTTATTTTTGCATTAATAGCATCATGTTTTTTAAAGACATCCAGGTCAAGGAATGGAATTAAGGGAAAACTTTGGATTCTGGGTTTCTAGGCCCTGCGATCTGGATTGGCCCATCCTCTCCATGTTTCCTAACCCCCTGCTTCTTTTCAAACTGTCCTTCTCTTCCTCTGAGCTAAACTCTGCCCTAGTAATTGTAGCAGAACCAAACAGAAAGCAGAGAGAAGCAAACATCCCCCAAGGTCAAAAACCCAAACCTCCCTTCTGTTTGAAAACATTTCCAGGAGGATTCCTTTCCTAGATACACTAGGGCTGTGCCCTGTTGCAAGGGGACTGGATTTGGTGATTTACTCCAGGCTCTTTCTGGTCCAAAAGATTCAGTGATATGTATCGTAGAATTATTCATTCAGTCTAGTTTTATTAATATCCATCACGGCAATGATGTGTGCGAGTCATCGTTTATATGGACTCCTGCTTCTTGGTCTGCCCTGATCCCTTTTGCATCTCAAAGATTAGCTGTAGAAGGAAACACTAAAATATTGCATCTATTAACTGATCACTGCTTTACACCCTGTGCTTCAAAGATGCTGACATGCGATTTCCTCCAGACTAAAGGAGCTAAGGCAGCTATGAAAAAAAATAGCTATTTGTTTCTCTGGACATCTGCAGCTCCTGCTTCCTGCCAGAAACTGTCTCGCCCTTCATTCCAGCCAACTATTAAGATCTACTGCAATGCTTCTTGGAAATAGTAAACATTGCCCTGGGTGCCAGATTTTGCTCCATTTCTGGAGCAGTCCTTTCAGCCCATCAAGCAGTTTTAAATGTATACTAATTGATTTGACTTCATTGAGAGAATAATACTGAACGGCTGAGTGGCTTCCCTCCATTCTCCTCCCCCCCTGGACTTTTTCTGACCCCCAAAATATTTCTAATTAGAGTCCCAAATGCTAATTATAATCCTCCGTTGATTATGTTCAGAAAAAAGGGGAACAGCCGTTTTTAAAAAATGAGTTGTATGAATGTGGTAGGCACCAAAGACCCACACTAGCCGCGACAGATGGAAATACACAGCAATGCCAATACAAATGTAAGGAATAAAAAGCTTTACACTTCACCTTTTAAGATCAACACAAGGCAGCAGTACTCTGGTGGTGGGCTGTTTGTCTGCCTAGGTTCCTATAATGTTGCCCATCACCATGGTATCCGGACGACCTTCCTCAAGAAGTAAGCACAGCCATATCTTTCTCCCTCTGTCCCAGCCAGGCCAGCAGCGGCCAGCTGATTGTCAGTGTTAGGATTTCACTGGTATAGGACATGTGGAGATGCCCAGCAGCGGCGTAGCGAGCGCCCTCCGTACCCTCCGACCGGAGGGGCCCCGCAAGGAAGGGGGCCCCTAAAAGTGGCAAAATAAATACCGCATTCCAGTTTCTGCATTGTAAGGGGCCACACCCGGACATATGTTCGGAGGGGGCCACCGTTCGGAGGGGGCCACGTTCTTTGTTGCTACGGCCCTGATGCCCAGGTGTTGTAGTAAAATCTCTGGATTTTTCTCACTGCTGGAGCGCCATGCCCCACTGAAGTCAATGGGATCTGAATGTGCTCAGTACCTGTTTAAAACAGGCCACAGGGGTTGTAGGCCTTGATTCAGCAAAGCATGTAAGCATATGCTTATGTCCCAGGAACTTAAAGTTAAGCGCATGCTTAAGCACTTTGCAGAATCAGTCCAGCATCCAAATGTGTTTCCTGTTTCATCTCTCTGCATGTATCAGCCCTTCAGGTGTTTTTCTTTCACTGTTTCTTCTAGACAGTTTTACCAGACATCTGGCTAACCCTCTTTTCCCCCCACTCTTCTTAAGGCTATGGCAATGGGAATGATGACGGAATACTACCACTTCATCTTCACTACTCTGGTAAAGTATCAAATCAATGCAACTCCTTTTCCTGTCCCCATGCACCGGGAATGAAATGTGAGCAGGTGCTGCATGTAGTCAGCGAGCCGTACGGAATGCTTTTTTCTGGGTGTGTCATACAGCTCCTGGACCCTGGAGGGGCAGGGTGGACCTGTATTAACAGAACAGTGACTAGGAGGTTTTACTTAGCTTTGGTCTAAAATCATTTATTTTTTCATTTAAACCGGCCTTCACATTGAAGCATCACGTAACCGTTCATGTTAACAGACACGCTGGTTCCCCTCTCACGCACGCTGCTTTTCATCAGTGTAACTGCATTTACTTGTCTGGAGTTACTCCACATATACACAAGTGGCGGCAAGAAGAGAATCAGTCCCGCACTATTTATTCAACTTCTTTTCCTCCCATCATTTTGGTCTCGGTGCGACGTCCACATGCTTAGCTTTCAGCGTGTGAGCAAAGGGCCTTAGCCATTGTGGATGGGATTTGTGGGTGCTGAAATTCAACAGATGTTGGGAACCTCTCTGCTGAGGCTCTTTTGAGAACCGCATCCTAACCCTCCTTGCTCTGGTAGATATTTCGACACGGCAGGTTTATTTTGCATGAGAAGAATTCAGCTTGAAATTATCTTCAGTCTCGTTAAACATGGGCTAGTTCCCCTCTGACTCCAGGAGGCATTTTTCTTGGCATGTGTTTTGTTTTTGTTTTTGTTTTAATTTAGGGTGTTATTGTCTGGGACTCTCCTGAATTTGGCATGATGCTAAAAAAACTCATGTATCTTTCCCATTTAGGAAAGAAACATAATAAACTAACCCTTAAAATTTGCAAAACTTATTTTTCAAATACAAAAGACATTTTAATTACTCCTACTGCCATTATCTATTCCAGGCAGCTTTAAGCAGTTCCCAGATAACCTCCTATTAATCAGTCCCAGCTGAGCTCATAGTACATCTCATGTGTAGGTAAAGCCTGGGGAGGGGGAAATGATAATAAATTAATAGATAAGCAATCGCAATTAATGCCACTTTCCTGAAATAACAGTTATACCATGGGAGAAACGTTTTAATCTATTATTCCTGAAGGCAGTGTTTTCCTAGCTTACAATGCGCATTCTCCAGCTTCGACCGTACTAGACCCATGGGGCGCTAATGAATTAGTCTATTATGTTACAGGGAATGTTTCTGAAAGGTCCCTAATCAGTGCTGAATACACTGGATCACCATTTAGCATGGAAAGTTTCACCACTGTGACTAACAGCAAACCTGAGTTCAATATGTCGGGCCCCCTCTTGATCTTCCGTCTAACAGAGATGGGAGCCGGGAGCCGGCAAGATGCCCCGCGAGGCCGTTGTCTGGTGTCAAGCATAGCCCCTGCTTCCATATGAGTTAGGGTTTGATCCTGCACGGGGCTCAGCACCCTCAGCTCCCATTGGGCACCTCTAGAAATGGCTCCGCAGCTTGTAGGATTGTGCGGCGCCCGTACAAAGAGACGTCTCCCTAATGCAGCTGTTTGAGGGTAGTTCAGGAAAGCTGGGGACTCAAGCTACGGAGTGTCCTTAGAACCTGTGCACCAAGCTCAGAGTGAAAGAACGTGCGCAGGGCAGCGTCTCAGGTAGGCGCATGCACCAATAGAGGAGCTAGAATAAAGGGGGAAGAGGGCTGACGTTCTGCTGCGTACTCCACTCATCCAGCCGAGCTCAAGATCTCCGCTGCACATTGCACGGCTCTGAAGAGGGCTAAGGCTTAACGCTGATGCAATCTGTAGCCGTGTGTACTGCGAAGGGTGAGTTCAGTACCTGGAGGACTCTTACTCTGAGCCTGAGTGGGAAATTGCACAGCGGAAGACTTGGGGCAGACCTGATTATTAGGCATTTAAATTAAACTGGACTGGCTTTCAGCTCACCCTACTCCTGTGAAACTCAGCACATCAGGGAGGCAGGTCACGTCGATAAAAAGAACAGGAGTCCTTGTGGCACCTTAAAGACTAACACATTTATTTGGGCATGAAGCTTTCATGGGCTAATGCTCAAATAAATGTGTTAGTCTCTAAGGTGCCACAAGGACTCCTGTTCTTTTTGCGGATACAGACTAACACGGCTGCTACTCTGAAATCAGTTAGTTGTGTTGAAACAGGGAATCAGGTGCCTGACTTTCTTATTATTACAGTAGCATCTGGAGGCCTAAGCCAAGATCAGGGCCCCGTGGTGCTAGGTGACATCCAAAGCCAAAGAGCTCTGCTGAAGTCAAATGGGGGTTGTCAGTGCAGTTGTTGCTGGATTTGGACCATAGCAAGTCCCCGCCCCTTTCTGTGTGTCTGCAGAGCTGCTAACACAATAGATCCCTGATCTCTGCTGGTGTAGACTCTCAAGAAGCAATGTCTGTCATGGAAGGTGGAGCTTCCGCTAGGAACTTTTAGCTGGGAAATGTCAGGGGTGTAAAAGCAGCTCAGTAACTCTGAAAAGCAATGTTCCCGAGAAGGGGGGCGGGGATGAATCTGAAGCACCAGAGTCTGTGACGGAAGGAAAAGGGAGATGAACTGGAAAATGGAAACAGATGCTCCAAGTTGCAGATATAGGAGAGGCAGGAGCAGAAGGTCTGGGAGGGACTAATACGGTGATTTTTTTTCCCTTGCAATTTTTGCAACTCAGTTTGAATTCTTAATTGTCCTTTTATCTCTAGAAGCTGGAGAGTCAGATTTCAGCTGAGATTTCAAATGGGCTGGAGGAGAGTGGAAAGACTCAAGTTAGCTTCCATGGTTGCGAAATCAGGCCCTTGGGGAAGTGAAGGGCTACAAGAGACGCAGAACAGGAGATAGTCACACCCAGAGTATGGGCAGGGTGAGAACGGAGGCCAGTGCTGGAGGCATGGCAGAGAGGGGAATAGAGAGATAGGAGGTCATGGAGGTCAGTTGGAGCTAGCTGGATGGACTTTGTCATGTACAATTAAAGCTGTGGAAGTGAATCTGCTGCCTCAGAAATGAATTCATCACCTTTTCCCGAAGCACTAACAGATACTCTATGCCTAAAAATTCTGATTGCTGGAAGAATGAGGAATACGAAAACTGTTCCCCTGGGGTCGAGCAATAGACTAATAAACCCATAGTCTGAGATAAAGATGATCTTAACCATCCAAACCCTGCTGCGATTAAACATCCGCACTCTGAGTTCAGTCACCTGGCATCATTTACGAGATGACACTCAAGTCTGATTTTCAGCCTGCTCTTTAACTAGATCTCTGGTTTTCTACCTAAAATGTTGCAGGTGAAAAATGGGCAATGCAATTCTTTGTGGGTGTGATTGGTGACTGGACCTGCAAACATCTACATGGCATCAGCTGTGCACTTTGAGGGTGCAAAATAGGAGGCCAGCTTTTAAAAATAAAAGCAGGCCCTAAAGGCTTATTAAGGCCCAATAGCTGCAACGATTCCCAGTTCTTCTACTGAGCGTGCAGTCATAGAGGTCTGGAATGTGCTGGTTTTATCACACTCTGATTACGGTTCTGCATTTGGGGCCAATGCTCTGTCAGCTGTTCCATAAATTACAAATTCTGCAAGCAGGAGAGTGCGCCATCAGGGTCATTACACAGGGTCAGCCTGTGACCAGGGTCGGCGCTTCCATTTAGGCGACCTAGGCAGTCGCCTAGGGCATCAGGATTTGGAGGGTGGCAATTCTGCGGCGGGGGGGTCCTTCAGCGCTCTGGGTCTTCGGCAGCAATTCTGTGGCGGGTCCTTCACTCGCTCCGGGACCCGCCGCCGAAGTGTCCCAAAGACCGGGAGCGCGGAAGGACCCCCCCGCCGCAGAATTGCCGCCGAAGACTGGGAGCGCGGAAGGACCCCCCCGCCGCAGAATTGCCGCCGAAGACCGGGAGCACGGAAGGACCCCCCGCCTAGGGCAGCAAAAACCCTTGCGCTGCTCCTGCCTGTGACTTCACCAAAAACCACATTTGCATAGCTAAGCTGGTTCCTGTTGGGTGTCAGGAGAGATCAGTGTCCCGCCAGTAAGATGCACAAAGATCTCCAGTCCTTGCTTCCTCACTGAGAGATTCCCTGTTGTCTCCTGGATGAATCCCCTTAAGGAGTTGCCAAGCCTATTCCTAAACTCGATACCTGCTTGGGCAAAGCTTCCGTACCAGACAGCGCTCTGGCCTCGCTAACTCTTCCCAGTGCTGCTCTTGAACAGCTAACAAAATCCAGCAAATTGCTACGCGTGCTGTTAACATCGCCCAGTAATCTCCCAAACTGCGTCTGTGTGTTTGCAGTATGCTGCCTATACCGGCACACTGGCCAATGCAGGAAACATGATGGTCTGTTCTTTAACTCACCCTTGGGCAGAATGGAATTGTGTGGCTGAAGTGGTATATTGTATGGACCATCTCTCTCCTGTATTGAGACGTGCACCCAGTGATCCCTGCCTCATTGCACAAGCAATCTGGGCCAGATGACTCACACAGGGACTGCCAGAGACTATCAGACAGAAAAACGAGACTTCACCAGCAGGGGATCAATTAACGGTTAAAATATAACCCAACTTTTCAAAATCCCTTCTGGGAACAATAAACGTATACCCATCCTTATCGCTTCAGCCCCTTTGAGCCATAGCAGGGAGACCTCATTACTACCCACAATAACAAAGCTTTGCCAGAAAACAAAGCACTGGCCCGTGTGGGTGGACACTGAGGCTGGGATTAATAGGGTGGAAATTCCCCCATGAACAGCCATTCACTCCACATTCCAGAAATGCTCTCTCCTTAGACAGCCCCTGTCACCACAGCGATAAGAGAGGGTTTACGAGGAGAAATGACAACAACAGTCTCTCCCTTTCTCCCTTCCCAGCTGGAAAGAGAAATGGCTTGCTGAGTTCCTAGGGCTCCCTGTGTTTGCATGTGTGAGTTGTGTACGTGTGCAGGGGACAGTGTACGTGCAGAAACTGTTGAAGTTGAAGAACTGAGTCTTGTCTCTAGGCCTGAGAGTGGCTGGATCCCAGGTTCTTTCTCAGGGCGGTGAGCTCCATAGCCTGGGAACATCTGGTCCCCTGCACCCATGGGTCTCCCCCATTGGTGTAGAGCTGCACCGTTGTGCGGGATTATAGCTGTCATGGACGGAGAGGCAACCACAGGCAGCTAGAGCGCTTCCCATGGAGGTCTTTGTAGGTCAGGCGACACACCCTCAACTGTACTATGGACTCAGCAGGGAGCTCTCTAAGCGGCTTATGTGAACCCCCTGCTGCAGTAGCAGCTGGCCCTGAAGCAGGTCGGACCACGTGCTTGTGGGAAGCAGCGGGCGCTGCTCTGCTAGGACACAGAGCAAGATTTAATCTGTGACTTGGCTACTTCCTTTGACAAACTCCTCCATTCGATCTGGGCACAGAAGGGGGTACAGTACGCTAGGTGGGATAAAGGTGCGTGGAGTTTTCGTCGAGCAGGCATTTGAAAATTGCCATCTTCCCTAAATACTGTAGTGGGCTTTGCACGTGAATACGGTGTGAATAACGCGGCAGAGAATGACTGAATGTGATGGAGATGAACATACTTCCCAAATTACAGCCTAGTATCAAACTCATCCCCAATTTGCACTTTGGGTTTTTGACACTGAACGAAGAACCAGACACCTGTTGGGTTAGCTTTGGGGGTCAGCCAGGCTGTTCATCTAATCTTGTAGGGTTTTGTAAATCCCTAAATCAACACACCTCGCACATGTCCCGTAGATCTAGGGACTTCACCTCATGTCATTGCAAAGTTCCCTGCCTTCCACACAACTTGGGGGTCCCCTCACTTGTACTGTTAAAGACTATTTACATAGGGTGACCAGACAGCAAGTGTGAAAAATCGGGGCAGGCGTGGGGGGTAATAGGTGCCTATATAATACAAAGCCCCAAATATCAGGACTGTCCCTATAAGATCAGGACATCTGGTCACCCTATATTTACATCAGTGTAGCTGACCCCTCTCAAGGCCAGGGGTCATTTTGCATGCGGCCTGCCCCTGTTAGCCTTCTCTTGCAGGCCCTTTGAGAACTCCAGTGCAGTCAGTCTTGTGGCTAACAGCACCCCCACCCGGGGACGGTTTAATAACAGAAATGATTCAAACAAGCCTGAGGATTCTTAATAACCAAAATGGTTCAAACAATCCCCCGAGAGACCCCAGAAGGAACCCCGTACCCGTAACACAAAAGTTCATACCCAGCCTGGTTTAGTTGGCCGCACACCGAGCTCTTCCTCTGTCCCAGTGCGCTGCTTCACCCTACTGCTCTCTACCAGGAGGCCTCGGGCCCCACCCAGGCGTGCCTCGTCAGTAGGCAGGGTTGGCTGGCCTCAGCCCTGCAGCCCTCAGGGACGAGCTGCCCTGGTGCAGTCAGTAATAAAGAATCATGGGGCTGAGGTTCCAGAAAGTGTCATTTTCCATAAAGGAAGGAACCCCGTGGCATTTTAACTTCCCAGCATGGACCCTTTTCACAGCTCACATTTCACCCCAGGTCTGGTCCCTGACAGGTCAAGCGGTGTGGCACACTGTGGTAGTTAAACACTGACTTTGAGACAATATCAGGGTAAAATCGAATCCGGCAGGGAAGCCAATGGATATGTATTGCAGTAGCACCTAGGAGGCCGAGTCCTGTCCCAGGACCCT
The DNA here is from genome assembly GCF_027887155.1 of Malaclemys terrapin pileata. Lineage (NCBI taxonomy): Eukaryota > Metazoa > Chordata > Testudines > Emydidae > Malaclemys > Malaclemys terrapin. The sequence continues at coordinate 18,209,270 of NC_071526.1, read as the reverse complement.
GTTGTGCAAAGCACTGTACAAACACAGAACAAAGAGACAAGTCCCAACCCCAAAGAGTGTACAATTCATGACTGGGACAAAATAAACCATTTTGTTTCATTTTGGGGTGTTTTTCATCACGTTTTGTGGTGTTTTTAGTTAATCTAGTTTAATTTCTAAACAATGTCATTTTGAAACAAAAAGTCAAAACAGAAACTCAGCACTTCCTAGAATTTGGCCCAGGAGAATGTGTTGCATGCAAACTACTTTTTTATTGCCTCTCATCTGTTTTAGAGAATGAATCAACAGAGAGATGGTAGGAATGGGATGATCTGGGATTACAAAATCAATAACAGTTGCAGAAACGGTTCAAAATAAAATATGGTTAAAGCGACTCATTAAGCAGATTATTCCAGGACCGAAGCCCCCTCCTGATTGCCATTCTCTGCCGCGCTCATTCACGGTTCCCTCATTTGTGAACTCCCAGGAAACCTTGTTCAGCTTCATCATCCAGGCAGCTTCCAGTTCCCTTGGGTGAGCTGTTCTTGTTTTTTGCCGAGCTGAACAGCTGTGGTGTGTGCCTGGTGTGTCTCGGATCCAAAACCCATTCCGATTTGTTTCTGAGGTTTGAGCTACAGACCTCCCTGTACTGAAGTTAATATTCAGATGTGGCAGAGCCAAGAGATGCATTAAGGAAGTGCGCTAACGAAGGACTGCAAATACCCCCTCTTCCTGCCTGCCAAGTGACAGCTTTGGGCGGGTTGCCAGTGGAGCTAAAGGCTGCCTGGCTTCTCTGCCTCTCTCTTTTTTTATTGTATAAAGGGCACACTCATTCATTTGCAGACTGTGTAGACTGGTCCTAATGTCAAGAAATTCATCTTAGCTCCTCTTCTATAGTGATCTGCAAATTGACATTCCAAATTTGGAGTTATTCTGTCATCCACGGCACCGTCCAGGACTCAGCACTCAAAGCAAATTCTCCAGGAAAAACCGTAGGGAACTTTTATAGGATTAAACTCAAATGCAGAAACAATGCCTTTTAAGACCTCGTTCTGCAGGGTGTAGTGGCCAGGTGCCAGTCTCAGGGCGAGGGTTGGATGAAATTTTTCAGTCAACGTTTTTCACTGAAAAGTTCAGATTTGGGTCAACCAAACCATTTTGCAAATTCTTATTGAATTTGCCAAATAACAAAAATCATAACAAAATGGAAATGTTTCATTTCAATATTTTGAAAAAAAAAGATTTTTCAATTCAAAACGATTTTGTCTTTTGAGTTAAAAAAAAATGTGAAAATTAGACATTTCATTTTGGGTTGAACAAAACATGTTGTTGTTGTTTTTCGTTGTTTGTCTTGTGTGTTTAGATTGTGACATCTTTAGAAAGGAGATTGGCTTTTCCTAGATGTATGTAGCACCATGGGGCCCTGATTCCATTGGGTACTATCCTAATATGATATGGACAGAGCTCTATACCCTCCATTCAGTACGGCAGCATCCTGTATCCCACTTTCTGTGAACCCTGAACTCTCCAGCTTAGCACAAAGACACCACATTAAACAGAGGAAATGAGACAAAGAAAAGAAAGTCACAAAATGTTAAAACCGATTTCTCTCTTTTAAGGATCTTTATGCACTAGACCTAGAGCCATACCGCTACTCTGGAGTGAACCTGACTGGCTTCCGGATCCTCAACGTGGAGAACCCTCACGTGTCTGCCATCACTGAGAAATGGTCCATGGAGCGGCTGCAGGCCGCGCCCAGGGCGGAGTCGGGCCTGCTCGATGGGGTCATGATGGTACGATGGTCACTTTAAAATCCCTTTGACATGGGGTGTGTTGTCCCTGCCCTGACACAAACGCCACTCCCGTTATATCTGCTCTGGCTTCTGCATGGGCTCTGGGGAGGGAGGGATTTCTCTAGGACTTTACTGAATAATTGGCATTTATTTCCTGCTGATTATTTCTCTGCTTTTGAAACTTAATGAAGGATCATAGCTGGGCATCCCTGTCATAGATGCATCGGGCCATATTCACCCTGGAGAATCAGCATGTATATCAATCGCAGGGGAGCTACATCTCCTTGGCCCATCATCCATAAAAGGCTGATGTGTGAAGATAGCTGCTGATCTTCGTAAATACAGCAGTTGAGTGCTGATTGCTGGAGCGTTTAATTAAAATCCAAAAGCGGATGGATAGGTGATCCATTGGGGAAAAAAACTCTTTTTAGGTTTCATACAACTTTAAAAATCAAAAAAGCCTCCATGCACTTTCATTTTGCTAAACGTGGTCTCCCCTGCAGGAGCTAGATCTGAAGGTAGTTATTGGCCAGCGGGTGTGTGAGCAGTGCAAAGCTACCACAGACAAGGATTTGAGTACAAGAGAAATGCACATTTGGTGTCTTGAGGGTTTTGCAGCTGCCCCTGCTGCAGATAAGTCCCCTGGAAGCCTATGCTGAACATGCAGAAGTCCATTAATGGCTCTGAGCATTATTTATTAGTATTGGAGCCAGTCAGGAAAACCCCCACAAACATTTGTGTCAATATTTTCAAATTGTAAAAATTTCCACCAGCCCTATAATTTGGAGAAAAAACTGGAAGAAAACTGTGGAAATGTCAAGAAAATTGTTCCTTTTTTGTTTTTAATTCTGAAATTTGGAAACATTTTGACCAGCTCTAATTGTTCTTATTGTTCTTGTGATTATTTCTTATGAATAACAGTAATTCTTTGCCTTTCTCTAGCACCCAGAGGCTCCAGTGGGTGCTGTACAAACATACAATAAAAGACTCATTGGTTCACATCTCAGCCAACTTGTCCCAAGACACCTCATCCCAGGGATCCTTCCTCCTGTACTTAGTTGCCCTCTCTTGAAATTGCCTCTTAAATACAACAAAGCTCCCATGGTTTAACCTCTTCAGTCCCAGTACGGTACCACTCTTATTACAGTCCCTCTGTGTTGGCCAGTATGCCCGGGGGCCACAGCTTCCATGCAGCTATTTGACTTGTCTTAATGGTGCAACCCCCGTGTCATGTCTCCTCCACAAAATCTGGATGCACATCGACTGATTAGACGATGTTAGTTCAGGCTGCCGCATGGCTGGGCCATGCAGTGACCACGACTAGGTGCAGTGTAAACCCCACACAGTATGTGCTGGGAACGAGAGGCAAAGGAAGGTAGTTGTTTCTTTAATGCGATCGATACTGTATTCCTTGTTGGAACACGCCTGGATTTCTCTGCGCCGGCCCGATGCACAGTGCTCGCTGAACTGGAAAGGTACATGATGCATGTGCTACAAACCCTGGCGCTCCCAGGCTGAGGAGGGAACTCTCTCCTCATTGCTCTGCACAAGCTGTGTTTCAGGGTGGGGCAGGCGGGCGCCTGCTCCTGAGAACAGGCACTGGGAATTCGGAATGCTCGTGCCGTTCAGTGTGAGCCACGTCACCAGGGACGTGCCTGTCGCTGTGACAAGCTCTTGCACGGAACTCCCCAGAGGGTTGGACTGGATTCAGGACAGTGGTTTGATATTTCACAGGACACAATCCTGCAAGATGTGTTGTGCAGGAGGTCAGACTAGATGATCAGAATGGTCCCTTCTGACCTTACAGTCTAGGAGTCTTTCAGTCTATAAGATGCTGAATGCCTCCTGGGAGGTTCACCAGCACCCCTGCCTTCCACAGACTTCCCTGGGAGCTCAGTACCTGGCAGGATAAGGCCTGCAGTTTGGAGTGAGTGATCTGGAGAATGGGAGCAGAGTTGACATGCTTGTGTCGGGAGCCAGGGTTCCCTGCAGCTCCGTTCCCAATAGTTACTACTGGGAGGATGCCTCACCCCACATAAGTGCTGCCTGGCTTCCTTCTGGCCTGCCTCTTCACGCCTACCAGGATCTTTTCACCAGTGCACTAGTATCCTTTCCTCCTTGAAGTGCCTCCCGCCTGTCACTGAGGGTTTCTTCTGAGTGGAGGCTTCCACCATTCTCCTTCGGCCTCTAGCAAGCAACATCCCCAACTGGACACATTCTGGGCTTCCAATTTCTCTGGGGCCCCAAGACGCCAGAGGGACTAGAAGGTGCCTTATTCACAGTGTGCATTTCAGGATGGTGCTGCTCGTTAGGGATGGGCAAACAGAGGAGGAAGTGCTCCAGTGTTCTGAGGGGCACCCAGAGACGGCTCGTTTCATAGCTTGGGTCGTATTACTCAGCGTGTGCATCAAGGAAGGGTGAGAAAAACGGAGAGACGCCGATTTCTGCATATGGAGCCCTCCAGGGGAGTGACAGTGAGAAAAAGGCAGTGTGAGAAATCCCCCCCGGAGCGCCCTGTCCATGTCTGCTCAGGGTGTCAGAGAGAAATAGCCAGCAAGGGTGGATCAGATGTCTGGTGGCTGGTTTGGAGGATTTCCCAACACTCGAGGGAAGGATGCATTAGGACCAGGCCTTAATTTCTGACCAGAAGGAGTCTGCTTCCTTAGCCCCATCTCCTCGTGAGACACATCAGGAGCCAAGCATCTGGGGCAACGGTGGAGCCCGCGGCCTGGCAGCTGGCAGAAATGAGGACAGCAGCAGCACTTCTACCGTTGCAGCAAGACAGTTGGAAATAACCAGAGGCACTGGCATGACCTTCCCCCTCCCCAATATGGCTTGTTAATCTCCTGCTCTGCCTGTCACATATGGGGCATTATGATAAAATGCTACTCTGCAGTGATGCCTGCACGCTGGCTGTGATTTCCAGCCTCTCTCCTCGCCAGCAAGGACTGAGCCAGCATGCTGTGTGCTTTCTAATAAATTTTTTAGAAAGCCTCCTTCCAGCAGAGCTGAAAGTTTCTCTCTGCAGCTAAGAGCAGCATCCTTCTAACATCAGACATCTCTGCCCAAGACATCGGAACCCTCTGTGACAGGGTTGGGACTCACCACCTGGCACCTCCTACTGGTTGTCTCGGGAATTAGCTCTGTCCAGTGGAGCGCCCCCTCCTGGTGGTGTCCCGTCCGTCGTCTCGCCCTCGGTTGGTGTGTCCGGACCCGCGTTGCTCCCACAATCGCGGCGTCCTCTTCGAGCCACTGCCCTCCGGCAGTGCCCCTTTGACCCCCCGCGGAAGGGGGAGAGGATGGACTATCAGCTGCCTCTCTGCGTCCTGGCCGATGTGGCCAACTGCACCCTCAAAGTCACTCCCCTCTTGGCAGGGGGTTGGTGCAGCTCTAGATGGCCGCTCCGTCGGCCGGGTGTAAGGCAAGGGGGAAAGGGGGGGAACCAGGCCTGCCCACTACTCTGGGTCCCAACCCAGGGACCCTCTAGTGGTAGCCGTCCTGCCCTCCTTCTCTCTCTCCATCTGTCCACGTCCCTGGGCCACTTCCCCTTCGGCCCCTAGCACCGGCTAGACCCTTCCCTTCAGGGTCTGCAGCCTGACAGACTCCAGGCTGGAGTTACCCTCTGCTCCCCCGGGCCTGCCCAGCACTGCACTGTCCCGGGTGCTAGTCTCCCATCCTGGAGACAGACCTTCCCCTGTTGAAGGCCTGGGACAGACTGACTGCTCCTTTCCTGAGCAGCCTTCTTATAGGGCTGAGCCTGGCCCTGATTGGCTCCCTATAAGGCCTTCCCTGATTGGCTCCCTGTCTGCGCAGGCCCACTGGCCTGCTGCAGTCCAAATTCAGGGAGTGGGGCAGCCGCCCCACCACACCCTCCCTTCCCCCACCTCCTGCATCGTTAGCACTTACTAAACCGAGAAATATCTTCTAAATTATTTTGTTTTTATATACGGCACGAACACCTAGCTTCGCATGACCCCGGAGAGAGACTATTGCCCTGAATGTAGGACAAGACCTCAGTTAGTAGAACCCTTTGTTATGTGGGCACTAAGATTTGGTTGTTTGCCATCTCTTCTCCATAACAAGGTCACAAAGCTCTCTGACCTCCGGTTTTAGGGTCCTTCCTCCCTACCAAATATGACCCTCCAGAATACTAGCATTGGGGATTTAAGAGCTTCCTCTTTGTTTTAAACAATCTTTAGATTATGCAATGGATGCACTATCTTCCATAGCTACCTGAGCATACTGGGGCATGCTGCACTCTACTCAAATGCACACTGCGTCTCTGCAATATCTGCCGTAGTGGTGGATGATAAGAACAGAAGCCATTTTAGGAGCATGCAGAGGCCACGGGGTTTAACGAGCCAGCCCTGTCTGCACTGCTGTTCACCCGACCTTCATGCTTCAGAATCATGTCCTTCCAGCCTCTCCTCCAGCAGCTAAGTCAGGTGTCTTTCAAACTCGGTCCCATCTCTGGTAGCTTATTGCAGGCTACGTGCTGCCTGATTTCCTTATACTCCCACATACAGTTTGGATGGTGGGTCTGGTTTTCAGCTACGCCTTAATTTGCTCACTGAGTTTGCATCATCACAGGCACATGAGGTAGCATCCAGATGCTGAACTCCCAGCCCCGGATTTGTGGGTATAACCCATCACAGGCATGAAACTCTGAGTGCAGGCGCTATTCGCAGGTGGAAAACCATGACTGCAAAATCCGAGGCTAGCACCGAACCTGCCGTTCTGGCCCTTTGCTTTCGAAACACCCTTCAGCTTTGCGGGGAGTTTATCCCCAGCCACCCTGGCTCTGCCTTTGTAATTTTGGAAACCTCTACCACGGCACCTGGAGGCTCACTCCTCTCCTATGAGAACAAAGCCCAGATCCTTTAATCCTTTCTTGGAATGTAGGTTCTTTACCGCTGGTGACCTTTGGGTTGGCTTACACTGCGCTCTCCATGCTAGTATGGTTTGGTGACTGGACTGCCCTAGAGGGCTCCACATGAGAATTCATGACTAATGCACATTAGCTGTAGGTATCTGTGAACTTGCCCTGCTCGTTCGGAGTAGAATATTGTGCTGTCTCCTACTCCTCTCCAGTATTCCAGGACAATGCGATAGAACAGAAAGGCAGCCTGGCCCAGTGGAGAGAGCACCAGCTTTCTTCCCAGCTCTGCCAGGGACCTACAGTGGGAGCTTGGGCAAGTCTCTTTCCTGATCTGTGGCTGTTTCTCTCCTGCCCTATGCCTCTCTTGTCTGTTTTGCTCTTGGAGATAGGGCCTGTCTCTCCCTATATGTTTGTAGAGTGTCTAACACAATGGACTCTCAGCGGGGGCCCGAACAGGCCACCATAAAACAAATAACAATTATACACCATCTGTGTGCTTAAACGTGTTCCATTGTCCCCCAGACTTACAAGACCCAGTATCCTGTCCCTTAGTGCTGTCAAATTACGCTAGCAGGATGTAGGCCAGGCTCCTGCTCGTCACGCTTGGGAGGAATAAGGTCATGGGAGTGATTGCCAAGCTGGGGCAGAGCATTTTCTCCACTGTTAGATTTGCTCTGTAGTTTGCTACGTTGTTTGATTTTTTACAAATGTGGCTGCTATTCTTGGGTCTTTGGCATCTACTTTTGTGAAACCAGCGAGGAACGTGTTTTTCACTAGTGGGATTTTCCCCCATCCCTCTTTTAGAAGTGAAAAAAAAATGCCACTTTGTCAGTGTCTGGAGGTGGGGTGCAGTGTCACAAAGCCATTCCAAACCACACCCCCACCCCCACTCGCAGTCACTTTGTACAGAAATAGCCCCCTGACCCCCACTGCCTGAAATTTCCCAGTTTCATCATGGATATTTCATGGAAGCAGGACTGTCAGGCATCGCCACATGGGTGAAGATTTCACGGCACCAGTGCCCAAGAAAACCTACCGGGGTGGTGGGGGGATTTTTACTCAGAGTCCAACTCCTCACCTTGAAATTTCATCTTGAAATGGGGATGCTTTGCTTTTGTTTTCTCATGAGGGCAGCTCTGACTTCTCTGTGTTGATTAGTGGTTCTAACAGGGACTAAGAGTCAGGAGAACAGAGTTCTGCACTTGACTTGCTGCATGACCTTGGTCACTTAACTTTTCTGTTCCTCATTTTACCCATCTATAAAATAGAGATACACCTCTACCCCAATATAACGCGACTCAATATAACACGAATTCGGATATAACGTGGTAAAGCGGCGCTCCGGGGGGGCGGGGCTGCACGCTCTGGCGGATCAAAGCAAGTTCAATATAACGTGGTTTCACTTATAACGTGGTAAGATTTTTCGGTTCCTGAGGACAGCATTATATTGGGGTAGAGGTGTACCACTATTTTTCGGTGCTAGTGCTTTGAGATCCTCAAAGAAAACGGGCTACAGTCAAAAAAAACCTTTTTATATCCCCTATTTGTCTGACATTTCATTAAAAAGGACTAGCAATCTTTTCTGTGTGACATGTAGACAGTACACTGGTAGATGCATTAGAGATACCTAAAAAAGACGTAGATAGAGAGATGGCATTCTTGTAGTCTGTGATTTACAGAGATGACTATGGCCTTTTAATGTAACCTAACACATATTGGAAAAAACCTCCTGTTCTGAAGAATTTCTTTGTTGTGTACATAACAATTACCCATTTAGAAAACGAAAAGAACAAAAACACAAGTTCTGCCCAAAAAGCAAACCTATTTGCTGTTCTGTAGCTGTAGCTATTTCAAAGTTCTGTTGAAGTCTGAAATTTCAGCCAAAGACATATTTTCTGTCCTGATGGACAAGGGTTAGGAGTGGTTGAAATTTTTTCTGCCTTTTTTAAAGGGGTTTCACAAAAAATGATTTTAAACCAAAGTTTTTAATTTTTGACAACTTTTTTTAGTTTTTAAATTAGGGGGGAAATTCGCCTCACCACCAGTTATGATTACTCTTTTTTTTTTTAACCCTGGTGGAGGGAAGAATAAAAAAGTGTGAGAAGGTGGGTTTTCTTCCACAATTTTGAAACAAAAACATACAAATGTGGAGTGGGATTTTCCCCCACCAAAATGAAATGAAAAATTTCAAAACAAAAAATGTTATCCAAAACCTTTTTGTCCAAATCCAGAAATAATTCAGGAATAATTCCAAATGAAACAAAAAATCTCCCTCCTTCTCTGACCCTCCCTCCGCACAGAGTCATGAAACATTATTACTTTTTTTAGATCAGCTCGTTTGGATAAAGAATGGACTGTTCCAAATCTACCCTCCAGAGGGGAATTGAGGGCCTGTTTGTCTGGTTATAATGCAGGGTTTTTCCAAGATACGCTATAGCTCAAACAGACGTTATGGGCTCCATGCAGGACTCATGGAGCAAGGTTTCCCATGGCCTGTGTCATACAGGAGGTCAGCCTAGGTGATCTGACCTTGAAACCTATGACTCTCTAGAAGTTCGTTGAGCTCACCATTGTAACGATGTAGAGAATATGGCTACGTTCTGCTCCCTTTCAGTCCATGGGAATTTTACAGTTGACTTCAATGGGAGCCGGATATGAGGCCTTTGATTACACTCATCTAGGGCTGAACGATTAGATCCCTCAATAGCCAGGAGTCATTGTGACTGTAAGTGTCCTTGCAGTGGTCAGCTGGTTCTTGCATTGGGCTTTGCTTTTTATTTATCCAGCCCCTTCCTCCCCCCGTTTTACCAGTGGTGCCAACTGTCCCATCAATCTGCTCTCCAATGAAACCATTGTACCCAGGCCTTCCTCATAAACGCTCTCAGCCCCCTGCTGCTGGCAACTGTGCGTGTGCTGGAGGGTGCCTGGCCCGCAGCTCCCAAACTGATCAGCAGCATCGGGCTGATCCGCCGGCAGGATGCAACCCCTCAGTGCCGAAAGCCCTGCCCCCAGGGAAGCCGTGTGCAATTGTGTTTCAGACGCCAGGGAGGAAAGATGTCAGGATGCAGATGAGAAGACAGAGGCGACCGGGGGACAATTTAGAAAAGCTGTTGCAGCTTTGCGTGAGATGGATCATGGGTTTTCCAAATGGAACCAGCACCAAATCACTCTGCTGCATTAAGTATCAGAGGGGAAGCCGTGTTAGTCTGGATCTGTAAAAGCAGCAAAGAGTCCTGTGGCACCTTATAGACTAACAGACGTATTGGAGCATGAGCTTCTGTTAGTCTATAAGGTGCCACAGGACTCTTTGCTGCCTCTGCTGCATGAGTGCCTTTTTGCTTTGGAACTGTTATCAACCCAAATGCTGTTCCCCTTTATTTTAGACAGATGCTGCCCTGTTGTACGACGCAGTTCACATCGTCTCAGTGTGCTACCAGCGAGCCCCACAGATGACTGTTAACTCCCTGCAGTGCCATCGACACAAAGCCTGGAGGTTCGGGGGCCGCTTTATGAATTTTATAAAAGAGGTAAAAGCTTCCTTCCTATTGATGCAAACCTTCCGTCGGCGACGTGGGGGTGGGGAGCAGCTGTTCAGAGCCCAGAATTAGGAGCTGCACAGTGGCTAGACAACGCACTTACGAGCACTACAGACAACCCTTGCAGAGATGGATGGGAGCAAGGATCCAGGAGTCAGATTGTTCGTAGCTTTCATCTGATAAAGGCCAATAACCAGAGTCTTTACATTGCTGGGCTAACCTGAATCCTGGTGAAACACCCTGACTTTGGTGGAGAGAGAGCAGGGCTAAACCTGACCAGTCACAGTGGTCCAGTAGATAGGATCCTGGACTGGGAAGCGAGAACCCCAACTTCTCTTCCTAGCTCAGGTGTGACCCTGCGCTTGTACCCTTTGCCTGTCTTGTCTCCAGCCACTGCTGTCACTGTTTGAATGTCCTCACACACGTTGTCGGTCCCATTTGAAGCTGGAGATGCCTGGTGCCCCATCCATCGGTGGGCTGCTTTGATCTGTGCATGTTGAGGCCTGGTATAAAAAAAAATCCCTGATGTAGCTGAATAGAGTGTGAAAACTCCACTCCTAACAGGAGCACAGCCGGAGCTCTTGGGTGCACTGGAATATTTTTACAGGAGGCATTTTAGAGCATTACCCCAAGTGTGTCCGTGAATGAGAGTCCAGGCCTGGATTGGGGCCTCTCAGTAGCCAATTGTAAAAGTGCATTTGTTGATCTAAAAACAGATACTGTAAACCACGGTGAGTTACAATTCTTGTTAAATGTTTGCAGTTGGTTGATCTTCACCCCTGTGCAAAAGGCTTGCATGAGGCTTATGCACCACTTACATCTCACTTACATCCTCAGAATAGTTTCAGTGGGGTCACAGCAAGACATGAGAAATGAGCTAAAATCTCCAGTGCTGTTACAGACGCTCACCTGTGCCTGCTCTGGGCTGCTCTCCTTACAAGGCGGTTGCCTAGCAGAGCGAGAGCTGTTTGCCTTTTGCAGGAACAGTTGGTTGGTGTCCACAAAAAGCACTTGACACAGGTCTGGTGGCAAAACTGGCAGCGTCTTGCATTTCTGCCCATGTGCTGATTGCCCAGTTTTGGCAGAGCCATGGATTTAGTAACATGGGAGTCCGGGAAGTGAAGTGGGAACTTCATTTCCTCTGTTTTGTGTAATTATAAATTCCCTGGGTTCAGCCCAGCCTTGGCTTACGCATGCAAACAGCAGCAGAACATTGGTGATTGCGAGCAGCAAGTTTACCAAATCACAGCCCTGCGGGGAGGCTGGAACGAGACGTGGCCAGGAGCGCACCTGTGAGAGCAGCCGCGCAGGGCATGTTTCAGGGAGCTACTTTCTTACCAGGCCTGTCCTCTGCTTACTTGCTGTGTTTCGGCTCCTGCCAGTGTAACGTAGCTCACCTCCCTGGGAGACGATCCTAGCCTGAAAACACTAACGAAGAGTGAGGGGTGAGCGGCAGTTCCCTAGTGCTGTGCAAAGGGCACATTGGGGGGCTGGGATGTGCTCCTGCCAGTAGATAGGTGCAAGCATCTTTGGGATTAAGGGCTGGATTCTCACTTACACAAAGGCCCCTTTACACTGCTCTAGCTGCGCCTTTTAACATGGGACTAGTATAATCAGGCCACAGTATTTTATGCTATTATTGGAGCTGTGGAAATAATTCTCTCTCTTCTTCCCAGGCTTTGCAATGGTTAAACTAAATTCTCTTGTTTCTGTGGCAGAAAAGTCAATTAAAAGATCATTATTTATTGTGTATTTCTTATTTGTATAGTGGTAGTGCCTACGGGCCCATCGGGGTCCCCCTGTGCTAGGGCCTGTACATACACAGAGTGGGAGAAAGTCCCTGCCCCGACGCGTTTACAATCTAAATAGACAAGACAGACCAAGGGCGGGAGAAAGGAAAGATTATCCCCATTTTACTGGGACATTGAACTGCCAGTTCGCAGGCTCTGAAAATCTCCTCTTCTCTCTCTCGGTTTGTTCCCTTCTGCAAGGAGCTGCTCCTGCCGGCTGCCAGAAGAGAGTATTGAATAATTTCATTTGTTGCCTCCTTTTGCAAACTACTCCGAGCCCTCCACTCCAGTGCCCGCCTGTTGTTCCCCTTCCTGGCACTCTGTCAGCTAGTTGCAGGGATAAGCTTCCTCCGCTGCAGCCAAAACACATAATAACTGTGCTCTCTGAGGACAAAACAGCAAATGCAGAGGGATGTCCGCTGCAGAGACCAGGCCCCTTAGCCCCGTGTTGCTCACGTAGAGAATTGTGCCAATGTTTGTTTGTGCCACACTGGCAAACACACACTCAGGCCTTGTCTTCAGCAGGATTTTTTCAGAGCTGTGATTCGCCAGGGGCACCGCCTGGCTTGTTATCACTCGTCAAGGGCATCCCGTTCTGCGTGGGAACTGCCGCCCTGAGAATGGTTTGGGCATGGTTTGGGCACCTCTCACTGCAGCAGCAGCCGAACAGGACACGGGGATGAGACTGGGCAGTTCAGCATCCTGCTGACGTATCAGAGGAAGCCAGGCGGGTCGCCTCGTTGGCTAGCAGGCTGCTATCACCTACCAGAGTCTCGTAGGGGAGCAGGAAGCCAGGACCAATGGGCAAGGCAGAAGGAGGTGAGACCGATATTCCCTTGGCCTCCCTTCTCCGTGCCACCCCATTGGACCCCCTCTACGGCTCCAGAAATGGGAGGGCCTCCCAAGCACAGGGCATCCTGAGGCCAGCACCAGCGGGAGATTTAACGCGAATGAGCTTCAGAACAACCTGCCCTGCAGAGGGTAGGAGAACCCGGTCGGCGCTCTGGGGAGGGGAGGTGAGGGAAGCGGCTGAGCCGACCCTTCCTTGTCCCAGTTTATTTTGGAAATGAGAAAGCAAAGGGGAGACAGACCCTCCTGGGTGACAGGCAGGTGCCGTGTCTCTGGGCTCAGGGGTAAAGCAGACTGAGGAAGAGGGGGCGATGTGGGGGAGCGCTGCCTACGGCTGCCAGGGAAAGGAGGGGAGCTCTCCTTGGCACTAGCTGCCCCTGCCTGCGCTCCGTTTTCCTCATGCCATTGCATTAATGCGACGCCTCCCTGCTCTGCCAGCTCCATCAACTGCCGGCGTTGGGCGAAGTGGGAGAGTTAGAGCCTCAGCGAGGAGGTGACGCGTTCAATACACATCTGTGTTTGTTTCCGACTCAGTACTTCGAACACCGTGTGTGTTCACTGGGTCCCAGAGAATGTCCCAGCTGTAGTTCCCACCTGCATGCTCAACTCGGCAAATTGAGTGCAGCCGGCCCCGAACACACAAGGCAATAGGCCTGGGAGGTGGGGAGCAGCATTCCTTCAGGAATTAACCAGGCGTGTCCCCGGGGAGAGTGGAAGGGGTTTGATCTGGGAAACATGCCAGTCATCCCCCCAGCTTGTGCCACCTTCATCATCGGGGCTATTTCTGGCTCATCCCCCCAGGGACATACACTTGTTAGGGAAGAGCATGCTGCAGATGAACTCCGCAAGTGGAATGAGTCAAACCAGTAAAGCATGCGAACAATCTGGCATTTCGGAAAGGGAACAGGGAAATACCAGCCTAAAGTTCAGAGCGTGGCAAGCATACTTCACTGGGCGTGTATGGGAGGATGGTATCCGGGTGTCCTGCATTCAGGGAAATGTCACAAGAAACAGCAGAAGAATTGCCCCTTACTGTCCCTAGACGTTCCAGGGCCAGCACTGCACACTGCGGTGACATTAATCACCACTTAGCCTATAGGAGCAGCAGCCATTCTTCAGACCCTGCCCCTTAAACCAGGGAGGTTAATTTCTGTGCTGTTGTTTATTAAAACACCAGGAGAGTCACTCTGAGACAGAAAGGCAGTGACAATAGCATTGCACTTTTCATCAAAGTGGGATTGGCTCCATATCCATTTGCAGATCTCCCTGCCCCACTATGCCGGGCTATCCCTCCGCCCCAGAAGGGGGCTGCAGTTCAAGACAGCTGAGTGCCCAGGGGGCCAGTGCACTGCAAACCCTTATGCGTGTGCTCACGTGCTTTGCTGAACGGGGATGGACTTCTGAGCTGGGGCCGAGAAGTTCAGTGACTGACTTCCCAAGTCCAAAGAATCTGAAGTTATTTATGTTTATTTTTTAAAAGAAGAAATAAGCAGTTTGTGGGAAGCAGTGAGAGGGTTCTGTTGTTGCTGGGTTTTGTAATGGTGTTATTTAATGATGCATTTGGCTGGTGCTACCATCAACAGGCCTCAGAGAAAAATATATTCAAATGGTCTGAGCACAGGATTGGAAGCCAGGAGGAACTGAGGTCTAATTAGAGTGACCAGACAGCAAATGTGAAACATCGGGACGGGGGTGGAGGGTTATAGGAGCCTATATAAGAAAAAGATCCCAAAATCCATCTGAAGGGGGAAAAAGATTTAAACGGGGATCTGCCTCCTCTCAGGTGAGAGCTGTGAGATATTCTGATGAGGGGAGTCCTGCAGTCTCTCCTGTTGAAGATGTTGCACTGTGGATAAGTAATGAGCTATTGAAGCAGAGGGACTGGATCCTAGATCTCCCCATCTGGGCGAGTGCTCAAATCCCCAGGCTCTGCAGCCATTCACTGGCCCAAGGGAGGGAGAGACGTGCTTCCGGAATTTTTACTGCAGAAACTGAAGCATGGAGCGCGTTGAGATGCCTGCCCGGTTTCAGCTGGAGTTTTATGCATTGCAGTGGCCCCAGCCCTGGACATAGGTGCCCAACTCCTTCTGAGCATTCAGCCCCAAACTTCCAAGCATCGAGCAGGTCTTCGCCTCTTTGCGCTTCACTTTCCCCATCTGAAAAACAGAGGCGAAAATACTTAGCCCTTTTCAACTCCAAAGCACCTTGCAAAGGGTAAATAAACATTGCGCTACCCTGGCATGGAGGCAGGTGAGGGAGATTTGTTCATGTGTTCCAGTGGCATTGTCCAATGCTGAAAGACGCCCCCCCACCCTCCCCCAGACGTTGTCAGAGCTGCAAAGACACGAGCAGAAACACAGCTAGTTTTGCACCAACCTAGCGTGCCAGGGACACGTCCTGAGATCGATGTTGTGCACAAAAGGTGCAAATGTAAATCAGGGCAAGGAGTATAATAGAATTTATGGAATGCTCCAGCCCGCGCTGCAGCATGAGCAATGATGGAGGTGATTATTAATTAATCATGCTCGTCGGGGAGAGAGTATCAGTGTAAGGAGTAATTAAAATGAAGCACTGTACAGCAGTAGCAAATGATGATTTATGAAGCCCGGTAACGGCTGTGCTGACTTCTCTCCCTTCCACAGGCCCAATGGGAAGGATTAACTGGGCGTATTGTCTTCAACAAAACCAGTGGATTAAGGACAGATTTTGACTTGGACATCATCAGCCTCAAAGAAGATGGTCTCGAAAAGGTCAGTAAAGTTTGTCCTTCCTGCTAGCTAAAGAGTTTATGAAACCTTCAAAAGATCCACTCAGGCCCCCTGGAAAACGGTGCATCAGCCTCATAGCTCCTATATTTGCCTCTGTGTTCGACGTAAGGATATTTGCTGCCTTGGAATTGTTCTGCTCCTGTTTCCTGATGTACACACACACACACACTCATTCGCACACCTGAACCCGCAGCCCAACTTGTCACAATTAGTTGCCATGTAAGATTGTTGTGGTAACACACATGGGAAATGGTGGAGCTGCAGAAGCAGAAGAAACTTCCTGAGCAGTCAGGGGTCTGTTTTTTGTTTCCATGGCAATGACGGGAGGGATAAAAGCCCAACCCAAGTGCTGCCTACATGCTACAGTTTGTTTATGAAGTGTTTTCCCGGAGGCGACAGCAGCTCTTTAAAAGCCCCCCTCTCGGTGTGATCTCCTGCTATGAAAATTGCCTAAGGCCTGGAAATATCCCACGTTTGTTACAGCCCTGATTGGCCCACTTGCAGCCTGAGTTTTGGAGGAGATGATAATGTATGGGTTTTGTTGGTTTTTGATATCTGAGAGAGGGTACGAAAAAAATGAGGACAGGTTAGTTTCCTGGCCTGATTGGAAATTTCCCATTTGGATGTGGAGTGTTTGTAGCAGCAACCCTGCTGCTGGGGACGCAAGGTAGCTGCACAAACACAACCGTGTAGAATTCTTGTAATTAGCACAGATCCCTGCTGGATACAAGGATATAATGCCACTGAAGTGCAGGTCTGATTCTCAGGTGCTCATGGGGATTTCATTCCTGTTTCATGGACCGCTTAAAAAAACAAAGAATACGCAAAGCATTAAAACTCCTAGAACATCATTTTCAAGGGGAGAGCAGTTCATTCAGTGGACAAAACAGAGCAGCAAGTTGCCTGAATAGAACAAAGATCTGCACGGTGGACAATGCATACCAAGAGTCACCTATTCGCATGGGCTGTGCTCAAAGCAGGCTGCAGATAGTGCCGTGAGCTAGCTATCCACGGTTAGAGAGCCTTCAAACTTAGGGATGGGAGAAACCTTGGGGACTGATTCATTGCAAGGTGTCAGTCGGCAACCCCCTAAGGGGAAAGCAGCAAAGTGGGTTGCTAGGATTGGTGCCATCAGCCCACCCAGCTCCCTGTGCCAGTGGACTGCTTACCAGTAATGATCCCGGTAGAGTAATAGGCAAAAATGACAGACATTTTGGATACCATGTGAATCTGAACCTTAAAGTACTGCCAAAATATCTCTCAGTCAACGTAGTACTCCTCAGCTTTATGATAGAATTGCTGACCCTAGTGGTATTTATTACTATTGTGTGGCACATAATGCTCACAGGAAACTGCCAAACCCTGAAGCATATTCCTCAAGGATGTTCAGCTTTTATGTTTAATCTCCATCTAGTCACGAGATTTTGTAGCTCTCGGCTTTTTTTTTTTTAAAAAGCTTTTTGTCTTCTCTGGAAAGGTTTTAAAGTATCGATGTCAAATCTCTGTGGACACTAAGATTCTGTTAATAGCTAATCTGAAATAATGAAATGCCAAACGGAGTGAATCCCAATATGTACTTTGCATTATGTATAATAGCTTATATTTGTTGAGCTTTAGGATTGTGCTTCTGATCCTGCTACCTCCTGGATGTTCTGAGGATTAAAGCAGTATTACCCAAACATAATTACATGTTGTTTGACTATCCGACTTGCACAGTTCTCTTAATGGAATATTTGCAATTTTTTCTTTATTTTAATTTTTAAATTAATTAATGCAGACTTGAGTTCCCCATATTTCATTTTTCTTAAGGAAAACTTAGCAAGGGATTCTTAGCTGAGTAGTTAGCACTGCCAAAGGCTCTTTATATTATTGCTTCTCTTCCCTATAACAGTAATAATCTTCTGACATTTTAACTGCGGCGTGATTGGAAGGAAGGATGGAGGAATGCCTGGCTTTTGTAAAATATTTAGGGATTCTCAGAAAGTTCACGGAAACTCTTTTAAAATTTATACTGTTCATGCCAAACAGCATTCATTGTTCAAAAACCCTTTCTGTGAATGCAGTAAAACCAGGTTCTCGCCAGAGGTTGCTGGAGAGATTGAATTATTTAAAAAAAAATAGAAAAGAAAAGAAAAACAATCAAGGAAACAAAAACATAACTAAATAATCTGAAGCTCCTAGCCCTGCAATGGGATTGGTCTGTGGACTTTCTGTTTCCAAGTTTCCATCACTCATGTGGCCTCGTAGATGGATCGACCTGTATATTCTGCGGTTCCTATTTGGTGTGTCTCTGTCTCTGTCTATTTGGGGGCAGAACAAGCCTCAAAGGGGCAGCATTAGACAACCAGCCACAAGGTTTGAATATGCCAGGAGGTTTTAAACCTGCATTCTCGAGGTCTGGGAGAGAGTGCGGAGTAGCAGTTGCAGCCGGACGACGAGGGGCCACATCATCTTTAGATGTGAATGTGCGCAGCACAATGGCGTCACTGGAGCGGTTCTTTATGCCAGGTAGGCCCAGGAGTCAAACTCTTCCGGGGGCACGCTGCGTGGCTATCACCAGCCTTTTCCCCTCCCAGAGTTTCAGCTTGCCCAGTGGTAAAATGCTGTCTCACCGGACAATGGTTAGCGTTGGTCAAGTGGTGTGAGATCCCTCCCAGTATAAAAGACTCTACAAAAGATCAGTCAGGTCTAAAATCGGGAGGCAGTGTGGTAGAGTGGATAGGGCACTGGATCAGGATCCAGGAAATTTGGAGTCTAGTCCCAGCTGTGCTGTTAAGCTTCTCTGTGATGATGGGTAATTCACGGCCTTGGCTTCCCCTCCCACCTTTGTCTGTGTTTTTTTTTTTTTTTTTTTTTTGGACTGTGAGCTCCTCAGGTAAGAGGCTGTCTCGCACTTTGTTTCCAGAACGCCTAGTGCTACAGGGCTGCTACACGCCACTGTAATATAAATAATAATACGGCAAACAAGTTGTTACCTAGTTATATCCAGGAAGGTGGAGGAACGTGCGTTCAGATGTTAAACATAGCGCTTTACTGAAAGCGTTTCCTTGCCAATAAGGCTCTTTGCCTTATTTTTTCGCATTTGCAGTCGGGCTGTTAAAAGGCTTTTAACAACAGTAAAATATAGATAGTAGCTGGACAGAAAGGGGAGCTGAATTGTATCACCCCATGCCGCATCTATTCCTGCAGCTGGAGGGCAGGCAGGCCATGTGTGTTTGCATTGGTTTAAAAGGGGATTGGACCAAATATCGGTGATGACGCTGGACCAGTTCCACAGCTGGTGTAAATCGTCCTAGTTCCCCTGGTTTTAAAGAGATGGTGACATTTTACCCCAGCTAAAGATCTGGCCCTCTATCTCTCAGCAGAAGAGAACTGGTTAAATGAACACTTGGCCCCTGTTTGTGACGCTTTATAAAGGAACGTAGGAATTCCCAGATTGGATCAGACGCATGGTCTGTGTACTCCAGGATCCTGTCTCTGACAGTGACCAGCACCAGCTGCTCCAGAGGAAGGTGCAAGAACTCCCTGATGGGCAGTTGTAGGGTAATCGTCCCCCGTTAGAAGTGGATAGCCGGGAGTTCCTGGCTGGTTGCTTTGTGTCCAGCTCATATTCATTCCCAATGTTACTAGTTTTCAAGTTGGTGCAAAATGGAGCTAAATTAAATGCAGATGGGCTTGGTCTCCACTCCATGACACTAATGTTATGCCCTTTGTCTGGACCTCCAGGGACTTCGATGCAGTTGCCCTGAGTGGAACTGGTGGAATGTGGAATCTGCCCACATCCAGGGTATTACAGGAGTTCATATTTCTGAACTCTCTCTCTAATACCAGTACCTCTCAGCACTTCTCTCTGCAAGGCTACTGTGATCTCCCAGGGAAATCAAACCCTCTCACTTAGGACAAAATTATTTGAATGGAGAAATCTTAATTAATTACCGGAGTAAATACCTCCTCTCACATTCATGTTGTGCGCTAGATCCAGGGACAATATTCTCTCCATTGGCGGAAATGAGTGCTCCATCCATGGGGGAATTGACTAATGATAGCAACCCTGCCATGCAAACCAGACAGGAGATTTCATAAAGTTATAGTTTCCCTATTAGTGTGTATGGTAGAGCCCGACTTCACCAGACACATTTTTCACACCATAACAGATAGGAAATACATAGGATACACTATGAATTGTGATGCAAGTCACAGATATTCCATGTCCCTCTAAGTCTCATCAGGGGTGCTGGAACATCCCCGGTACCCCTATTTCCTGCACCTATGAGTCCAGTGCTGCAGAGAAGGTGCCAGATTGAAAGCCTAGGAGATGCTGCCCACAAAATAAGTACAACCAGGGCAGTGGCACTGCAAACTTCGATCCCATTTGGCTGTGTTTTTTATTTTTTTAAAGAAACACAAGTTTTCATGGAAATTCTTTATTTCTTTTGAAACTTGCTGTTTTTTCAATGAAAACACTTTTAGACTTTTGAAAACGGAAACCAACCAACGTTATTATGTTTCTCCGTTTTGTTAAAACCCCCCAAATTCCAGCAACTACCCCCAAAATGTTTTCTTTTTTTTTAAAGTTTCATCAGAAATACTATTTTCCAGCCAGCTGTGTTCTCAACCTTTTCCATACCAGAATTTTCCTCCCACCTAGCTGCAATGCCCTCCCATTTAATATGGGAAGGATCGAGTGATCGAGACTGCAGCCCCTGTCCTCTAGTCTATACGACCCACAAGACTCCTTCCAACACAAATGACTCTAAATACTGTCTGAACACATCCCTTGTGTGCAGCCAAAGCCTGCATGTTGTTTGAACACATCCCATGACCTCTTTTTGGTTCCTATAGGAGATGGGCCCAAGCTGCAAAATTATGATCTAAATTTTTAACTCTTCATAAGTTTGGAAGTGTTAGAATCTGGGGTTTCTGCTGTTCTCCAAAGCTTAAGACACTTGCATTGGGGAATCTTTGATTCAGGAATATCTCTAATCACTGTGAGGTTTGGCCAAAGTTCACTGTTCAGTGTATTCTGAGCTCCTGTACTGCATGGCGCTATTGTCCACTGTTGAATGAATTCCTGAATTCTAGACATCATGGACCTCCATATTTGTCCACAGGTATCAGTGCCCCCATTTAGAGGGCAGCAAAAAGGAAAGGCATTAGGTATTTGTAATGTCTGCTCTGCATGGGTGACTGTTGGAGTGGTCTGCAAGTGCAGAATTAGTGTCACTTTCTTTTCTGTTTAGGTTGGCCAACACGGTCTGTTCAGCTTCGCTTGCCTGTGCGGCAGAAGACAGAACTAGCTCCCTTCAGCCAGGCCTGTGGGATCCTGGAAGAGACTGAACAACACGTCAAGTGTCTAGTAATTTGTTTCTTTGCTTCATTTCAGGTTGGAGTGTGGAACCCTTCTGATGGTTTGAACATCACGGAAATTTCCAAGGGGCGAGGACCCAACGTCACAGACTCACTAACCAACAGATCTCTTATTGTCACCACTGTCCTGGTAGGAGGCTGCAGGCTTGTATTTCTCATCCGTATATAAATGGCTGGAAATGTGTGACTTCTCTGGTGCTTTACAATGCCGCAGTAGTTTTGCCAGTCCCTTTGCTTTTGGCCTTATGTTTCGGGGCTCTCTCCTAGCTCCCTGTGCTATTGGCGAGGTCAGAAATCTGCGCTGGTCACCAACAAGGCACCAACAGTTGCCACACAGCAGTACCTGAGACACCACAGCTCTTCTCTTTACTTAAGATAACGAGAGAAAAGAGACACTGAGATTTCAGTGCCCTAGGTACTGTCATGTGCACACGGTTGGCAAATATTGGCTCATTCATGGTGACCAATTAACCTCTACTAGTTAGCAACATTTTACCTCCCGTGGATGCCCCATGAGAAGGTGTGATGGCCCCCAGGCACCTGCTAGCACATGGCTGATCTGGGTGGGGTTATAAAAGGGAAGGGAAGCTAGTGCAGAGGAGGCTACCATGGAGAAAAGGTGTGTTCGCTCTCCTCCCACCTGGCTGGAGCTGGATAGACCACGGGTGCTTTGTAGCCAGTAGTTTGAGCTGGTTTGTCTGGGGTTGGAGTTTTGGAAATCAAGCCTTGAGGAATGTGCTGGGGCGATCATTTAATACATCTGGTAACCGATGTATTCCTCCCTGCAAGCTGGGATTGCTGCTCTGGGCACGTTAGCCACCTGAAGAGAAGCCAAGGCTGGTGGCTATACTGAGCAATGGCTCTGAGGCCTCAGAGTCCACTATAAAGGGTGACTATCCTGCAATATTTTCATCGGTGTTAGAATTCACCGCTGGGGGTGGGGTTTGCATTAGTGGTCAAAATAAAAGATATTGAGTCAATCTGGTCGGTATAAAATGGCACCATTGACATCAATGCAGCAGCATGATTTAGACCAAGAGAAAATCTGGCCCACTGAATGCTTACTCAGACAACCAGGCACACAGCAGACCTGGTGGAGATACCTGCTTTCATTGCCTGGCAGGCAGGCCTGGGTTTATGGCACCATTGTCACTCCACAACTTCGGCACTTCCTTGCTGTCGTGACTGAACAGAGCACTTGTGGGAGCTAGCTGGTACTGTCTAGAAATGATGTACACGGTGCGTAATGAATGCCTATTCAGTCTGCACCCAGAGGCATTTCAATACCTGTGTATCTAGGCAATGGAACTCAAAGGAAGAGGAAGACGAGGAGGAGAGGGAATTTGGTGCCCAGGGAGAGCACGAGCGTGCTGGCTGGGCTGAGACAGGGCGCAAGCAGGTGCTGCACAAACTCCCACATACAGCTCTGCCAATGCACATGTAAGGTGCTAAGCTGCAGCATCTCCTGCTGTTCCCACACTCCCGAGAAACAGCTGCTCCTTGTCCACACGTGCCAAACAACTAAGTGATTCAGTGTGTTGCTGGCTAGACGCCACCACACTTCCAGTAGCCACGAGGCTGCTTCTTGTTCCTGCTGCACATTTCTTAACCTCCACGTCAACTCTTGTGCTGAATCTCAGGTATGTTCTCTGACCCGGTGCGTGCTGAAGGCCCAGCGAGGGGCTGCATGCACTGGGCGCAAGAAAGGCTCTTAACTAGCATACCGCACAGGCTGTGCAAGGGCCTGACTGACTAGCAGGAGAGGCAGTGGAGAGGGGCGGGTGTCTGCTTCAGATGTAACTATTCTCGTTACAGCAAAAAAATAAGAGCAAACACATGCCTCAGTATCCTCCCTTCTGGGGCCTTGGTGGCTCGGGGGATTAAGAAGGGGCTAGAGGGTCTCTTCCTCTCTCTGTCACTGATCTAAGGAGGGGCACATTCTGTTGCACATTGCCCTTAGCATCAGGTGGCTACTCAGTGGCCCTCTATGAAGTGACTTGTCAGTCTCAGCAGATTGTCTATTGGACAGATGCCCTCATAACTCCAAAGGCACAAAAGCCCCAAATTAGCCACCCTGCTGGCAATCTTAGCAGAGAGACCAGTGGCTTCATGGGCCTTAGAGGCTGAACCCTCCTCTTGCTTCTTGATGAGGCCCTTCAAGGTCAGAGTTGAAGCTCCGTGCCAGGAGGTGGGGTGGGTACCACCGGGGTCCTTGTCCCGCCACTGCCTGTGTTGTACCCGCTCTGCGGGTACTTCCTGCTCCAGCGCTGCCGATCTGTCACTTCTCACTATCCCAGAATTCATTTATACACACGGGTTATAACGGCAGTGCTTGTGTTTCTTTCCCCTCATAACTACGTATGTGACAACCTAGCCAAAAGTAATTGAGTTATCCAGCAAACCATGGATACTTAAC
Organism: Malaclemys terrapin pileata; assembly: GCF_027887155.1. Lineage (NCBI taxonomy): Eukaryota > Metazoa > Chordata > Testudines > Emydidae > Malaclemys > Malaclemys terrapin. The sequence goes on along the minus strand of NC_071526.1, from coordinate 18,185,893 downwards.
CGATCTTCTCTGTCTCCAACTGTCACACTGTATTTAATTCTCGCCTTCACTATTGGATTTGATAGCAGCCATCAGATCAGAATGAATTTTTATTTAACCTCTAATGAATGATGACTAGTCGCATTGGTTTGTATTTGGCTGTGTTACACAAGGCTGGGTCATGCCGTGCCAATCGGCAGCAACAGGAAATAACGCAGTACCTAGAACAAATAAACTATAACGAAACTTGGGCAGGTTGCGTAGATCAGGTTTGAAATTCTGTTTATGCCAATAATTTTTCCTGGCCAATTTCCATGCAGTGCCTTTAAGGAGCCCCTTCTGTCAAAGAATCATGGATGTTAGAGATGGGAAAGAACTGCTAGGTCATGTAGGGTTTAGCAAGTATCGTCTTTTACGACATATTGTCTAGGGTTCCTAAAAGAATGTGTGCATGTGAACTGGGTATTCATAAAAGAGAAGGACAAGTGTTTGTCCCAGTGCCATGTTACAAGCAGTGTGAAATATATCCTCTGCCCATCTCTTTGTTCATGCACCTTGAGCCTCACCTGAAGAACCCCTTCCCATTCCAGGTCTAGCTCACACACAGCTCTGCCAATGCACCTCACTCCCAGCCTGCAGCTCCTACTATTCCAGTCCCTGAAACATCATTCTCACCAAGGCACAACAGATCATTTGGAGTTCTTCATGTTTGACTTTTGCTCTGCTTGGGGGATAGCCCTCTCCTTCCAAGAGTGATAAAAACGAAGGAAGGTAGTCATTAAAAAACATTTGTTCCATCGTTATCTTGCAAATGATGCACTCGTGCTGTGACACTGCTATCCAGTAACACCCCTGTGTAATCACATCTCCCGACAGGCTGGACAAGGTAGCTCTGTAACCTGATCCAGTGCAGCAGAAAGGATGGGAGATACTGGACTTGACAGAGCAATGGTCTGGTCTGGCATGTTAAGAGGCTGGGTAATGGAATTAGATGGACCACTTGGGTAATGAGGCCTGACTTCCTAAAATGAAACCACCACCCAGCATCAAAATAACCCACACCTGACACACAGCGGCTCCATCTTCCCTGTGCTCGTTGGCACAACACGTTTTCTCAGATGAGTGGCTCTGCTCAAACGCCCGGGTGTGAATGTGCTGCAGGAGCCTCTGGTTGTCTTATTTTAACCCAATACCTTGCTGTTTTCATGCCTGGCTTTGCAAGGAAGACTGCTGAGTAAAAATAGATGGTCATTTTCTCCTCTTATCCCCCCTCCACCTCCCCACGCTGTTCGGAAGTGTCATACTGTACTGATCCCAGGAGGTGCGCGCGCGCACACACACACACACACACATTCCCCTCCCCCCCGCAGAGATATCTCTGCACAGATAAAGCACCCTGGTGCCATTTGCATCAGCATCAGGAGCAACAACAACGGATCCCACTGGCTACAGTTGTTCAAAAGCATGGTCCCATCAGAAGCTACTGCAGAGCCCTTAGGGCAGTAGTGGGCAACCTGCAGCCCCTCAGGGGAATCCGCTGCCGGGCCGCGAGACAGTGTTTACATTGGGGGCCCGCAGGCATGGCCGCCCGCAACCCCATTGGCCAGGAACGGCGAACCATGGCCACTGGGAGCTGCGGGCAGCCGTGCCAGTATAAACCATGTCTGGCAGCCCGCCAGTGGATTCCCCTGACGGGCTGCAGGTTGCCCACCACTGCCTTAGGGGAAATGCTGGAACAAAAGGCACTTTGGCAGTTCCCGCTCACTCAGGCTCCTGGAGCAGGGTCAGTTTTTGCACAATGTAACAGGGTGGCTTTGGCCTTATGGGCTGGAGGCCTCAGGCAGAAAAGCCCCATTACTGCCGGAATGGCTCTGGCCCACCCGTGCCACGAGACTCGACGGGGTCTGATGGAGCACGGCTCATTCCCCTATAAAGGGCTGCAGGAAGCTGTAGGGAGGAGGGAAATTCAGGGGTGAAAAAAGCTCCTGCAGGGAAGAATCTGACAGAGGGGAATTGAGAAGTCAGAGCCAGGAGGCTGAATTCCAGCCCGGGCAAGCCTGGGAGTGACTTGACCTGGACCCAGCTCAGGGAAGAAGGACGGGGGAGAGAGACACTGAACTCGTGTGTTGAACTCAGGCCTGAATAAACTGGACCCTAGAAGGGGTATGTCTGAAATGCTATGAACCGTGTAGTTTTTCAGGAGAGGTAGAGGCAGGGTGCTGCAGGGATACCTCCGGCCATCGGGTGGGCGGGGGGCATCTGTTTTGTTTTATTTTTATTCTTTTGAATTTACATTATTATTTTTTTTGCTTGTTCTGAAAATTTTGGTCTGAGGAATTTGAATCAGGCCCAGCAGAAAGACTGCAAGGTTATGTGAGCTGGAGCCAGTCCCTGTAAGTGGGAGATAGAGCTGGGTGAATAATACAAAATAAATACCATGCACAGTGATATGAACCCTAGGTGGAGGCCAGGGGTCAGTGGTGGGGGAATTACTCGAGGTTATTTCAACTCTCAAGAGATTGAGCAGAGACTCATTCCCGCCCTGCCCTCGTCCATCTGTATCTAATTAAAATGTAACGCAGTGCCACTAGGGGAAATTATTGGATGGGGGTAGCCGGTATTACTGAAGTGATGCACCAGCCCAGGTGTGTGAGGCTGAAGGCTGGAGCAGCAGTGAGAGCTGCAGGGCCAGGACTGAGGAATGCTGGAGGAGGAGATACGTCAGCTCAGAAGCGAGACATATTGGTAGAGCTGAGCCGGGGTCTGGATCTGGAATATCTCAAACCTTTGTACTGGTGACCCCTTTCACACAGCAAGCCTCTGAGTGCGACCCCCCTTATAAATTAAAAACACTTCTTTATATATTTAACACCATTAGAAATGCTGGATGCAAAGCGGGGCTTGGGATTGAGGCTGACAGCGCACGCCCTGCCCCCCCATGTAATAACCTCATGACCCCCTGCGGGGTCCTGACCCCCAGTTTGAACCCCTGCTGTAGTGGGAGTGGCGCAAGGCAGGAGTGAGGTGCATCCGCAGAGCGAGGAAGCCGGTTTCTAGCCAGCACTTGAATCTCTCCGCTCTAGCAGTTCTACTGCCGCGAAGATCCCGAAGCTTTCTGCTCACATTCCAGTTCGAAAGTGTCAATAGAGCAAATCACCACCCTCTAATTGCTCGTCTCTGTGTGCTGGAAGGGCGCGTGCATGCCTAATGCAAAGCCACCTGCAGCCTTGTGACCCATGGCGTGAGGGACACGATGGGATTGGCACACTGAGTTGTGCAATAAATGCATTTTTCATAAATTGGCTCCTAAGAAGTAAAATACAACCCTGAACTTTATTGACGTTTGCTGCTGCCCTTTGTGTCTTCTCCGTAGGTGTAAATGACAGTAGAAAAGCCAGAGGAGGGATCTTTAAAAGGAAAAGCAGGAAAGGTTGTTCACCCCTCTCCTCCCCATCCCTCCCGCTGCCTTTTGCTCATATTGCGGTGACTTGTTGGAAGAGAAATATTACCCCAGCAGCCAGCGCCACTCTCCCTGAGCAATACAAGAACTGTGAAGTTATGAAATTGAGGGCACCTTCACTGAGAAATCGATTAGCAAGCCGAGGGAGCTTGTGAATTGGATGTCTGGCCATTTTCAGTAATAAATTGTGAAATAGTCTGTGAATAAGTGGTTCATAGAGATCAGAATTACCCCCTAGGAAACGTTTGAGACCAGGAGATACATTACGGAGCGAGTGGCATCCTAATGTTCAGCGCTTTGGCTGTTAAATATGTATGTTATCCCTATAGCGCTTCCCAAAATTAATAGCATTTTATGGCTGCTTTGGAACTGGTGTATTTATACCAAGATCCGTAGACTCAGCTGGTTCACAAACAAAGCACTAATTCCAGAGGAAAGGGCTGCCGAGGAGACTGGAGAGAGAGGGAGTTTAATGGGCTTGCATGCACCACACTAACGCCATAGGCATGACGTTGTCAGCCTTGGTTTCTCATCCAGCAGACCCAGACCCAGGTGCTCTCTCTCATCCACTCCCCACCAACACCCAGAGCAGGACGAACTGCCTTCTGCACAGCCATACGCGAATGGCCTAGGTTTGTCCACGGTGGGTGCTGGATGAGCGTGCATCCCTCAAGGCAGGAGGCACGGGCAGGGATGTTGCTGGAATTCCAGCAAAGCCTCCATGCACTAGGGCGAGGTCTGGGGCACCTCCAAGCTAGGACTGTAGCCTTGTGCGTAACGTTATCCAATGGTTCAGTCTAATAAATAGTCTTTGCCTCAGGTCCGTCTCCTGTCCCGCCCTTGTCTCCTAGCGCTCACCTGTTGGATAGTGTCCCTTGAGTTTCTCAGCACTCCCCTTACGTATCTCCTCTCTCCAGCCATTCCCACATCTTCCTGGTCCCTTTCTGTTGCCATGACTGGCAGCCCAAACGTGGTGCTTTGTGAAAGGCTATGATTTTTATTGTACACTTTATTGTCTTCACTGGCATATGATGACCTCATTCATCACAAGAGATGAGAAGAAAGATGGAACGTTCCTGTGTAGAAGCCTGTTATAGGGCTGCTAATATTAGTACATTATTATTTGAATTGTGGTAGTACCTGGAGGCCTGTTTCAAGGCCTCATTGTGCTGGGCATTGTACCCACATATAATGAAAAGAGGGTCCTGGCCCCAAAACTCACTGTCTAAGAGTAGGATGAGAGATACTAGTTGGAGCAAAGAAAGGGAGAACAAGGTAACAATGAGACAATTTGATTATTGTAATAAACAGTGGTTCTGGAATCTCCTGGTGTGCCATATATCTTGGGCATTAATCAATGCTTCAGTGTGGAATGGAATAATAATAATCGATTAAAAAACCATAGTTTGCTTTCTGCATCTGGACATGATTTTCTCAGAAAAGTAATGGCCCGTTCTGGATTCAGGAGCTGGGTTATCAGCCTGATATCTCTGAACCTTTCAAGGCATCCAAGCTGGACATCTTTAAACTAAAAAGAATGGCTATTTTTGAGCATTAGCGGAAGTGCAATCATTTGGACTCAGAGGAGAGCAGCCCTCTGAGTGTTTCAGAAAGTTCACCGTGGAACATTCCTTTTAGATGTGCTATAACTTACAATGCTTCCTGGCGCTGCCTGCAGTCTGCTAGCTAATAAGGCAGCACTTTGCTGCAGCTTGTTAAATTTTCAGAGGCTTTTCCAAATACAAAAGTAATGAGAACAGTTCAGGGGGGGGAGAGAAGGCCCCAAGATAGCATGGCGGGGGTACTTAGCCAAGCTTGCTGTGCCCTTCCTGAAGTAATATGCCATAGCTTGTTAGAAACCATCTGCTCCATGCAATATGCCCACAGTGCATGGGCATCTACCCCACACTAACTACAAGTGCCCAGGGTTGGAACCACAGGTTTGTTGGTTGAGAGGCCAGGGTGACGCCTGGTTATTGCAAAGTCCTGGGCCCTGATCCTGGGCTGCGTCTGAGCTGATCTCAGTGCAACATGGGAGTGGGAAAAGATGCCAAAAGCCACCAGTACCGCTGCTGGCTAGCATAAGTTAGAGCCATCCTGGAGCTGCTGTAAATTATGCCTGCTCCTCTGACCCCAGTGGCAGAGCACCCCCTAACTCTTGGGCGTGCCCTCTGCACTGACAGCCAAAGTGGGGGTGGGGCTATATTGGGCACTAGGCTAGTGAACAGGGCAATTCCTCTGCCAGTCAGTTCCGCTGCCTTATGGCCAGAATCAAGCTGTGGGTCAGAACTGGAGGGGATGTTCCTGGCATACTCTAGGGCATGATCAGATCCAGGTGTTTGTGGATCACCTGCCCTTTGGAACAGCTCGCAGGAAACCTGCTTAGGGTTCGGGTTCGGCTTTTAGGCACCTGCTCCTCTCAGTACAGACCTGTGCTCTCAGGAGCACCTGCTATGGGTGTGGGTGCTGGTGTGTTACAAAGGAAAAGGTCTAAGACACATGCTGGTCTCCTTTTGACCTACCTCTGGCCAGCACTAGAATCCCTGCCCCATTCTTTGTCTTGTCTTGTTCACCTATCCCGGGGGCATAAAGAAATAAAGCCAACCCTATACCGGCCACTAGCCACGCATGGTGTCCTGGCAAGACCCCCAACTCAAATGCTCTTAAGAACCCTGATGGTGCTGAGTCCACAACAATCCCCAGGGGATCGGTTCATTTGTGTTTCTAGTGCCTGGGATTTGTGTCTGAATTTTTTCCCTCTATGTATTTTTATTTTTCAGTGCCCTTGTTTTCATTTGCAGAGTATGAAATGGTTATTTTCTCTCGCTCTCTCTCTCTGAAATCTCACTGAATGGAAAACAGTTGGCTGCTCAGAAGAGACAAAATTAAATTTAGTGGGGTAAACAAGGTTACTAATTAGCTGATGCACCATGCAAAGTTAATTTATTCCGAACATGTTGTGGTGCCAACCTTGCCTGCATAATGCGTGTCACATTGCGCAGGGTTACCTGCAGGAACAGCCACCTGCTTTCATCGCTTTTCTGCTGGCAATGGGACTGGCAGCCTGCCCTTAACCATGGCTCTTTGCTCCGCTCTCTCCCGGCTGCGCAGGAAGAGCCCTTCGTCATGTTTCGGAAGTCAGACACAGCCCTCTTCGGGAACGACCGCTTCGAAGGTTACTGCATTGACCTTCTGAAGGAGCTATCACACATCCTGGGCTTTACCTATGATATCCGGCTGGTGGAGGACGGGAAGTATGGCGCACAGGATGAGAAGGGGCAGTGGAACGGCATGATGAAGGAACTCATTGACCATGTGAGTAAGACACGTGTGTGTAAAGCTACCGGTAACTAGGGGATAAACCATGCTGCAGCCTGAACTGTGGGTCAGGACACCTGGAGTGGGCTGACATCCCCCCTGCTCTGGCATCCCAGAGCTCTGTATCTTCCCCGGTGTATACTGAACATACTCTATAGCACAAATATTCTTGATCGTTGCAGGGGCCTCTCCCAGCTTTTCCAGGGTCATTGAGAGAAGAAATCAATTAGCCCCACCAACAGATGTCTTCCTTTGTGTCAGTGTAGGACTAGGGGCACCATTGCCCCAGCCGGGTAACATCCTGGCTCTAAACCACCCCTTCTAGTTCCAGCTGCTGGCACAGGGGGCATGTTGGGGGCATGCCCAGTGCCGGGGGCTTTGCCAGAGTGCAGCAATGCCCTGGACATCACTGACCAACGTCATGACCCATGGGGCTGTTACTTGCCTCAGTGCTGCTGAAACTCCTGGTGGCTGTCAAGTCACACCTGGGGTGAAAGCATCCCTCCGCAGCTCCTGGGCCTGGGGGGTGGATGGGGACAGGCCGGGGTACAACCAGCTGCCTTAGACCCTGTGCCCTCAGTCTTGCACAAAGCACAGCCCGAGCAGACCTGAGGATCGTGGTTATCAAGTATTTTGGATACACGTCATGCTATTAAATATAATCATCATACACGGCTGTCCAAGTCCCTCCCTGGGGTATGCACAGCCACCCCAGCTGGAGTTAAGGAGAGCTCTGTGGAGGTGTGGAAGAACAACAGGGCCCTGTCCTTCTCCCATTGAACTAAAGGGGAGCTTTGCCACCAACGTCAGTGCGAGGAGCGGTAAGCCCCCTATGTGGGCAATACGGTTCCCAGGAGATACCGTCACTTCTGGGGGATGAAAATCAGAACCTCAGCCTTACATTCACATACATTTCGTCCTCAGTGTCCGGTGTAAAGTTGTGTTTGAATGGGAGGGGAATTCTGGCCAAGCGAATTTAAATGTGTGTCCAAGAAAATGTGCTTACCAAGGAGAGGGAGTCATAGGACTGGAAGGAACCTTACGAGGTCCTCTGGTCCAACCCCCGCCCATGCTAAGGCAGGATTAAGTGCACCTGCCTCAGCGAGCGGGCATGCAGCCTCTCCTGGTATTTAGTCACAGCTGAGTGGAGCCTGCCTTGCGACTGTCTCCTGAGAGGAGTTCATTTGCTGGGTTCCTCTCTGCACAGTCAGTGGCTACATCCCTTTTCCCTCCCTCTCCTTATTGTTACTTGGCCAAGCCCCCGATGACACCTTGACCTCAAGCCCCGGTGCCGAGGGGAGTAGGCCACAACGCCTGGTGTCTTCAGTTCTGAAATATCATCTGCTGATGACAGGATGACATGGAGCTATTCCCTTCCCGGGTGCCTGTCCTCTGGGCTAACAAATGTACAGCAATCAACCAACTGGGCAGGGGCAGTGTTTCGCCAGCCTGGGGTAGCGCGGACAAGCGTGTTGCACGCTTGGCTCCATCATTTAACCATGCTGAGTCTGAAAGGGTGCAAAAAGCACGGTCCCAAAGAAGGCTAATCCCCTTATGCAGAGACCTGCTTCGTTATGTGCCACAGAATGCCCCGGGCTGGTGGTGTGCAACACCCCCACCATCGTCTCCTGTGCCTGCCCTACAGCTGTGGGATCACTGGCCCTGGCTTAGCAAGGACATGTTTATCAGTGAGCGTATGCTTCCATCCCACAGACTTCAATGGGACTCAGGCATGCGCCTACAGTTAACACACCCTGAAGTGCTTTGCTGCATCAGTTGAGAAACAAACAATGCGACTGAGCTCTGATCCCTTTTCTCGCCCCTGCCTGAAAGATCCCAAGCAAACGATTTGCCCTTCACTAAAGCACTACACACAACTGGCTGCGCTGACCATGCCACCAGCTATTAAGCAGAAGTGTGTCCATTCAGCCTGCTTTAATCTTTGATTATACCTCCTAAACTTTCCTAGATGTTTTTTTCCACCCAGCGTTCCTGTCACTCAGAATCCGCCACAGTTGTCCTTGTGCTGCTGCCAGTAATTTGAAAGTCTTAGTTGATCACAGCTCCTGGAGAAAATCCTGTAATGTGATTGTGATGCTGTAGTCATCAGTCTTAATACAAAGAGGCCTCTTCCATGCTTGTGATCAGGGTGATGGGGGCTCTGCCAATGGGTAATTAATAATTGTGTATGTGTGTGTGCTTGCATGGTAATAGGGTGGGAAATTGTTAGATACAAGGCATGCTTTCGCTCTCACACAACTGTTTGCCAGGCCGCCCAGCAGTGCAGAAGAGCGAAAACAATCAAATTCCTCCTAAATCTTATCTTCCAGAGGAGACTTAATTTTAGGCCCATTTGTAGACATGAAATAAATTCCACTGCACTTTTTTGCAAGACTGGGGAGGCATTAACCTCAGTGTCCTGACTTGATTCTAGTTCTGCTATTTAACTTCACAGAGGGCATTTTCGATACTATTCTGCCTCACTTCCCATCCTAAACTCCTGTGTGTGGTTCTCCTGCACTCTTACACCCTTCACAGCCTTCTGCGGGAAAGGCTCCAGGGAACTGTCCAGACACTGTCTGGGATTTGCAAAGAGGCAGCAAGGAGTTAAGTTTCCAATTCCCATTAAAACTGAGCAGCCAGCGCCCTCTGGAAAAGCCCAGCTGGGCTCTATCACCCATTTTCCCTCCCGCTTCTCAGCAGTACATTCAGAAAACTGATGCAGTAAATAAACCCCTGTGGGGGACTACAGAAACAGATCACCTTATCTGGCTTGACTCAGGTGAACCTCACACTAAAGCTCAGGGCAGCTAAATGTGTGACCCAAAGCCATAGGACATCAGCATGATTTATTTTTATTGTTTCACTGGCTGTTTCCTTCATTGCTGGTGAGCACAGAAGTATGATATCTTCTACGTCTCTGGCTTAGTGGCATGCTTATTTACTGGCAGCACTACCTTGTGCTGCCTCCTAGGTGAAGGAATGATCACTACTGCAACATATAACAATAATATCTAGCACTTCTCCAGCAACCTACTCCCAGTGCCTCCAACTGCTTTACGAGCATTCACGACAACACTTCTGCAAATCACCCCAGTGGCTACTGTCCCTCGTTTACAGACAGGGAAATTGAGGCATGAAGACTTTGCTTTCCTGCCCTATGCTCTAGTGGATGGGGCATTGGACTGGGTTCTGATTCTGCCATTGATGTACCGTGTGCCCATCAGCAAAGGGCCCAGAATCCTGCAAGCTTCACTCCTCTGAGTAACGCTCAGTGATTTCATTGGGGTGAATAAGTGCTACTCCAAGCGAGAGCTGCCAAATGTCTGCTACAGATGAATCCTGTACAGTATTACAGCTCTGTCTAGCATGTGTAACAAACAGGCAGTTGTGAAGGATTAGGCTCGTCTCTAGTCTTGAGTCCCAGAGGCATTACCTGCTTCTAATGATCTGCTCTCATGCTTTATGGAATGTCCCTTCAGTGGAACAGAGGGTGAGAGCAGGTGCGCAGGGGACAATTTAATTTATTTATAAATTCAGCTTATTTTCTAAAATCATCTGACTCACAGAAAGGGGGGGGGGGGAACAAAACCACGTCACCAACCAGAGCAGCTGCGTTCTTGCTTCCACTGCCATTTAAAAGAGCCCATTAAACGCTAGTGCATTTCCAGTGGCAGCTTTACTGAGTCCCAAAGCAGCCAGAAAGGCAAATTGTCTGAGACCTCAACTCATGGCCAGAGGTCCCTCAACTTCCTAACGAGACGTGTTTCTTCCAGTGCATGCTGTGATCCCTACAGCCAGCTCGGACAGCGGAGGAAATCTTGCGTTTTTGTGAAGCTCTTATTCCCAGAATCGGGTCTCTAGGAGAAGTGGCGATGACAAAGGGGTCTAGTTTCTCACCGTGGGGGGAGCGAGACAAGCAGCTCTGGGGTTTTGGCATCACAGCTATTTTGCATCTATTTCAAGTGATTCAGCCTCCTAGACTGCCTCTGAAGTTCCCGGCGCCAATATGAAATCATTGCCTAAGCAAAATAACTTGTATAGCCGCTGCGGTACTCTTGTAGCTTATGTGAGAGGAATGTAGTTGCTGGGTGACTCACGTCAGTAAATTAGCTTCTCTATGAATAGCTAATAGGCTATTGCCTTGTTGTTAATCACAGGATTGGGAGTCAAGAGACCTGGGTTCTGTTCCTGGATCGGCCTCAGACTCCCTGGATGACCTTATTCACATGGTTTGTGCTTCAGTTCCCCCATCTGTAAAATGGAGATGGTAATAATTACCTACTTCACACAGGTGCTACAAGGCTTAATGTTTGTAAAGTGCTTCAAGTGCCTCAGCTGGAAAGCACTGGAGAGGTGAAAAGTAGAGCAGGGGCATGTCAAGGTGGCTGCAGTAGGGAATGTGTCCTCACTGCTTACCAGGAAATAAGCTAACTCTTGGATTCAAATCTGGCCTTCATATTTGTGCTCCCTGTGAAGTCCACAGAGGACAAAATGTGACCCTTGTCGGTTATGATGCTTTCCTATGTGGCTAGTGCTTTGGGAGGTTACAGTAGCCTCCGTATGCTGGGCAGTCTACATTACGGAGTCCTCATTTTGCTAGAGAAACTAAAACCCTGTTTCGTTTCAGCTGACAAGATGAGAACTCCTTAAATACAAAAAAACTGAGAAAAGAAATGACAATGTCTTGGCTTTCTAACCGTGCCCAGCTCCTCGTGCTTTTATGCAATTATTTTCGTCTGTGCCTCCGAACTCAAGATGTCTAGCTCTGTAGCCTTTTCCTCTTTGCATGTTCTGCATGATACCCTAATGGAATTGTCTGGTACCTCAGTCTTTGAAATGCAACACACACAGCTGAGCAGGTGTTCTGAAGCTTTTTTTTAATGTTACATACGTTGCTGGAGAAGGTCAGGCCGTGGGGCTGGAGATAATGGAGGCTGGACAATGAAACATAATTTGAATATGTAGCATATTTAGATACAGAACTAAGTGTCACTTGAAAACACCCATAACTAAAAAATGGTTTGACTAATTGTCTTCAACCTTTCCCAGACAAAATTCTAGTGGTCCCTTGGAAAAACTATTCACAGAAATGATCTGAAAATAATTTTCCTTCTGCAAGGATCCAAGAGATGGGGTAATAGAGCTAATGTGGAGTTCTAATTATGAGCCACGTCTGTTTATATACCTACCATAAAGAGTGACTGGCTTTCCTATGAGGAAGGAGGAATGTTGCCCTGGGGACAGACAGCTTACTGACACTGTATTTCACAGCAGAAGTGTTGTTTGCCTCCAAGTTCAGTATATGCTCTGCTTAACATTGACATGGAAACATTCTGACTTGAAGCACATTGGGAGAGGTTCTGCTCTCACTTACACTGGAGTAAATCCAGAGTGAATCCACTGAAGTCAGTACAGAGAACAGGGAAAGAGACCATCCTTGACTTTCTACAGTAAGTATTGACACACATCAGCCATTCACACTCAGAATGGCAGGACAAGGCATAGACCATGGGCACTCAACAAGGCAAAAAGTGTTCTTGGTCTTCTCAGCAGAGTCCTTCTGGTTACTGCTCTGAAAGACTTTGTCTACATTAGAGTATTCAACCAGACTGAGCACCAGAAGCTGAACTGGTTTAAGGACCATTGCACATTTGCACTAGCACTATTCTAAATGCTTTGGGTTTCAGTGCCCGCTATGCGTAGCCCACAATTTGCAGCACGGCTCTGAGAAGCTGGGTATTCTGGGAAGTTTTGCAAGGGACGGCAGTAATGGGAAAATTAGTTTGAACCATTTCAGCCAGAGTGTATCCAAATTGGCACTAACCTACTTCAGAGTAAACAGGGATTTAGCCCTGAAAATTCATAGTCTACTTGGTTGGCACACACGTAATCTGCTGGAGCACTTTTGTCCATGAGCACAATATTACAGATGTGCAAGGGGACCAATGGATCTTAGCACAGAACACTTCTGTAGTGCAGACAAGGTCTAAACATCCCTTAACAAGTAAGCCGGACAGAGACAATTGACGAGAGAATTGGCCGAGAGAAGACAGACCACCTCTCAGCTGACCCATATCGTGTCCTTGTTCCTGAAGATATTACAGGGCTGTAATGAATTTTTCAGCTCTGATCAGTCCAAGGTTAGATTGAAAAGCCAAGTCATGCTGAGTGTAGGGAGGGTAAAGGTACATGATTTGGAAGCACAATATAAACTCACTGTGACTTTTGGACCTCCATATAACAATTCTGAGTTTTCTATTAAAAGTGAAAATTAACGTAAGGGGTCAAACCCTGCCCTGAGTTCCACTGCATGATCTGGTCTTAAATGCTTCTCAAGAGCTGAGGCCCTCCAGAAAACCAAATCTATCCAGTGGCAGAAGTCACTGAGCAGCAACTAGTCACCTCTAATTTTCAATCCTCAGAGAAAGCCATTCCTGACAATGCCAAGAGCCTTATTTCTGTTCCTGCATACCCCAGAGCTCCAACATTAGAGAGAGCTCTGGGCACTGGGAGGGTGTGGGGTGTGATTATGGCCTGGAATTCCGTGATGCCCTCAGTCTGGTGTGGAGTCATTTTGAGAAATCCCAGCCAAGGCATAAGAAGGTCCAAGGGCTGGAAGCTGAAGATAGGCAAATTCAGACTGGAAACATGGCAGATGTTTTTCACCAGGTGGGTAATTAACCATTGGAACAACTCACCAAGGGTTATGGTAGATTCGCCATCATTGGATGTTTTAAAATCAAGATTGGATGTTTTTCTAAAAGATCTGCTCTAATTCAGGGACAGTCTCCCCTGGGCTATGCAGGAGGTCAGACTAGATCAGTGAGTCTCAAACTTTTGTACTGGTGACCCCTTTCACATAGCAAGCCTCTGAGTGCAACCCCCCTTATACATTTAAGAAAACACTTTTTTATATATCTAACACCATTATATATGCTGGAGGCAAAGTGGGATTTGGAGTGGAGGCTGACAGTTTACGATCCCTTATGTAATAACCTCGTGACGCCCAGTTTGGGAACCCCTGGACTAGATGATCACAATGGTCTCTTCTGGTTTTAGAATCTATGAATATGGAATAGACTGTCCGAAGCTACATTTCTATCTACTGGAATGTGGGAGGGGTCCCTAGCCATCCCAGATTTTTCCCTGTGCCCCACATTTCCCTGTGTTTTCCCTCTCTGTGTCTGGGACCCTGCATTAGCAAATCCCTACAAGCTAAAGGAAACTTTGCTGTGCTGTAGTGCAGGAAAGGGGATTTCGCTGGAGCATGGCTGGATTGTGGGGTACAGGGAAGAACCAAGAGCAGCTGAGATTTAGGTGCTCCCTAAACACGATTTTGTTACCCAGGTTTGATAGAAACCTGCTCTGTTAAATATTATAGAATCTTCCAGTATTCCTGCGGCATTAGGACCTCAACCTACGTGCTCCTACTCTGCACTTCTTTTGCAAGTGTAATGGGTAAAGTATTACAGCTCACTTTATACAACATGGTTTGGAAGTGTGACTAAAATCTGACTGGACTTTTTAGACACACTGCTGGTAAGTGCAAATAATAACAATGTTTAAAGTGCTGTGAACGTTTCAGATAAAAGGGGGTATATAAATATGCAAACATTAATTAGCGTCCCTGCAAGGTACTTTTAATGGAAACGTTAGATGACTTGCCCAAAGTTACACAGCAGGTGTGCGGCAGAGCCAGGAAATGGACACAGGAATCCTGATTCCCACTCTCATACTCTGCACTAGACACAATTTCCTCTCGGTTCATATTAGGCAATGCTAATGGTCTTTTTCCACCACTGACTTTATCATTATCTTGGAAAGTATGATCGCCTCAGGGCAAGAGGGCACTGCCTGACCAAGGCTCTGAGGCCCTGTGGTAATACAAATAAATAATAATAATAGGAGCTGATATGGGAGACCTTGTTAACCTTGATTAACTCATACCGATAGGGTCAGTTAAACCTGGTACAATGTGTTTATTAATAGGATCATAACCATTCATAATTTATTTCAGCCATCAGCTCGTTAATCTGCTCCACAATGTGCAGAAAGTGGTGCAATGCTTTGGAATATTGTAACTTCATGCCTTTGATACCCCCACTAAAAACCAAAAATGCAATAATCTGACATGCTAATTTGCCAACTCACTGAAGTGTCTTTCATGCTGCTTTCACTTCAGGGACCTCCTGGAAGAGACCCTGTAAAACAGAACAACACAATAATTAATGGCATAATCCCATTAGAGTGATGATGGGAGGGTGCTGGAGATGGGTAAGAGGCAGGAAACATGAAGATAAGTGGCCACTCTCCCCTAATGATGCAGACTTGACCCTCTAGGCTGAATAAAGAACAGAGCATGTCAGGCACTACTTGGAGAGCATCTGCTCTTGGCTGTTTCTTTCACAGCATTAATTCTCCTGGTGAGATCTGAGTTTTGCTGTCTCGGGTGTGGACATGTCCTGCTGCCTCATTCTAGCTCCCATAATTCCCTCGGAAGGAGCAAGAGACGCAGTCTGTGTGGCTGCACTGGCCCAGTTTGTGTCTGTGTGATACTGACGCTGCAGGCACCCTTCTAATGGAAGACTGGCCTTAGCATCCCCTCTCCCGGCACACAGTCGCTCTGGGTTTCTGCACCATACAGGCTGCCACACTGCATGATTGACGGAGACGGCCCCACAATGAAGGGAAAATATCCCATTGAATCATTTTGAAATCCCAAGTCTGCTGCATGAGATTCATTGAGCAACACTCTTCCTACTAAGTAGTCCCATGGCCTGGCAGGCCTTAAATTAAGTACTTGGGCCCAAGGGAAGAGGCGTTTGGAAGACTTATAGAAGGGAAGCAAAGCAAAGCTGCTGGTCTCTGGGATGTTTTAGCTGCACCACCGCTGGCTCTTTGAATCCTCCTTTCTAGCAGGCCTGGGTTGGCGGGTGCTTGTCTTGGAGTGATTTATCAGTATTACCCAAACCCCATCTAAAGCCATTATTTATTTTATCTGCGGGTCGTTACGTTTTATAGAACTGTTTATGTAAAACATTAAACAGGGAAACTGTTTGAGTGCAACCAGATGGGGCCTGTCTTCAGCAGAGAAGCATCCGCAAATCACGCACAGAAGGAACAGCAGTTGATTGGCACCGGGGGAGACCCTGAGGTTAGGAGTCCGTGCTCACTGAAAGCCAATCGGGTGAAGGCTTCTGAGACCTGGGCTTGGATTGGCCCAACTTCATCTCAGACATCCACCTCCTTCTCAGTGAAGCGGGCGCATCAAGGGAGAAGCATGAGTCAGGTAGGACCATAGGATCCTGTGAGGCGCTGAGCACCCAAGGTAACGTTCACCCCGCGTAGAAGACGTGGGGTGCACGGGTCTTGTGCTGATGTCCTGGTGCAGCCCCTAAGTGGTGCACAGGGCTTCAGTAGGACGTTAGTGGTGCCTAGGTCAAGGACTTACGTGTGCCCGGCCCATCTGAACAGGACGAATTGCCCCCTTCCTGAGGCGTGAGGCTGCAATGTTACAAGGATTGTTTAGTGTCTTGAATGACTGAGACTGATGGGAGATGCGGTTGCCTTGGAAATGTCTGAGGCAGAGAGACGGGATTCAGCCGGTGTGGTTTTGGGGAAGAGCCCATGGGAGAAGCCACATCCCGGCTGAGCTTCCATGTGTGTTGTGAAACGTATCCAAGGAGAAGGGAGATGTTAGTCATGTTGCTTAATGCACTAATGGAAGATGCCCAGATACTAGAATAGACCAGGGAATTCAGGGAAGGGAGGAGGGGAAGGACTGGAACTGAGGCAATTAGCTCCTCTAGGGCTGCAGCCAGAGCCCGCGATGCTCAGGAGAAGGGGTCAGGACACTCGCTGCAGTAAATCTGTAATGAAGGAATGTGCACGAGCCGCGCTACCATCATGTCATTATCTATATGTCTGTCTGGGCTTTATACACATTGTGTCATTTCCCCAGCAGTCTGCAGTGCAATGGTGCAGACTCCAGAGTATGACAGAGCTCGGGCTGTTTACTTGATGGTCTCTTGTTGTTTCTTTTGAAGCTGTGTGAAATCCCAGCTCCAGACAGGGCTGTCCATAGGTGGTAAAGGCTTCGTCTGAAAACCTTTGTAAAATTGGCTTGGTTCTAGTCTGGCCTTAAGTACACGTAACAGCAACAGCAGCCCAAGTGACTCATGGCATGACCCTACCTTCCATCTCCCAGAGGTGGTTCTGTAGCGAACAGCCTACGACAGTGAGGTGCAAATTGTACATTCTGTCCTGCTGGGTTTGCTGTGATCTTCATCCCTCCTAACAACAAAAAGCATTTGTTGTGTGAAAGGCATTTGGTGGCCTTGAGACCATTTCCAAGCGGACATGACTCTCATCACATTAAAGCACCACCACCATTGCCCCGTGGTTGGCAGCTTCAGCAGAGAAGCCATGAATGGATTGGCCCCTGGGGACTGAACTTGGTCTCAGACCATGAACAAAGCTCATTTTGGGAAGGTTTGGGGTGCACTGATGGTGCAGGGGTGGACACTTTCAGTGCCATGGTTCTATGGATAAACAGAGAACCTTATGGCTGTCAAATCCACCTCCTTTCGCCAGCAATGCGCATGCGCTCGCTCTCGCTCTCTCTCCAGACATCAACAACAACTAATGCAATTCATAGAATCATAGAATATCAGAGTTGGAAGGGACCTCAAGAGGTCATCTAGTCCAACCCCCTGCTCAAAGCAGGACCAATTCCCAGCTAAATCATCCCAGCCAGGGCTTTGTCAAGCCGGGCCTTAAAAACCTCCAAGGAAGGAGACTCCACCACCTCCCTAGGTAACGCATTCCAGTGTTTCACCACCCTCCTAGTGAAATAGTTTTTCCTGATATCCAACCTGGACCTCCCTCACTGCAACTTGAGACCATTGCTCCTTGTTCTGTCGTCTGCCACCACTGAGAACAGCCGAGCTCCATCCTCTTTGGAACCCCCCTTCAGGTAGTTGAAGGCTGCTATCAAATCCCCCCTCATTCTTCTCTTCTGGAGACTAAACAATCCCAGTTCCCTCAGCCTCTCCTCATAAGTCATGTGCTCCAGACCCCTAATCATTTTTGTTGCCCTCTGCTGGACTCTTTCCAATTTTTCCATATCCTTCTTGTAGTGTGGGGCCCAAAACTGGACACAGTACTCCAGATGAGGCCTCACCAATGTCGAATAAAGGGGAACGATCACGTCCCTCGATCTGCTGGCAATGCCCCTACTTATACAGCCCAAAATGCCGTTAGCCTTCTTGGCAACAAGAGCACACTGTTGACTCATATCCAGCTTCTCGTCCACCGTGACCCCTAGGTCCTTTTCTGCAGAACTGCTAGCTAGCCATTCAGTCCCTAGTCTGTAGCAGTGCATGGGATTCTTCCGTCCTAAAGTGCAGGACTCTGCACTTGTCCTTGTTGAACCTCATCAGGTTTTTTTCGGCCCAATCTTCTAATTTGTCTAGGTCCCTCTGTATCCGATCCCTACCCTCTAGTGTATCTACCACGCCTCCTAGTTTAGTGTCATCTGCAAACTTGCTGAGAGTGCAGTCCACACCATCCCACATTAAACCCACATTATGGATTAGTTATCCATAACATTTCATTTAAAAACTCAAGCTGTCTGACAACTGCAGCTTGAACTCTCTTGTTGCTAGACTGTAGGGCATGGCATTGTTTGGACATAAAAGCAGCAGAAAAATGGGTTGTTCTTGGAATTTTGCACACGCACATACAAAAAAAATAAAACTTCTCTTGGGTTGAAACTAAGTGCCAAATTTCCACTTGGTGTGAAATTTCATGTGGGAAATAGAACGGCATGAAAAATAATAGGGTTTCTAATGGAAATTCCTGCTGACCGATAAGTGTAGTGGAGACATAATATCTGTCCGCAGGGACGATTTATAACAGTTGATTTAACACTTTCACAATAAATGGACATTTATTGACAGTAAATTCTGGTGGAATTACATATTATGACCACGTGGCCACGTTCTGATTAATGCTTTTGCGCGGGGTGCCAGGGGGCTGTTTATTTCAAGTGCCTGTTAGCTGGGAATTCATTCGGAAGCCATTGCCTCAGGAATGGAAAGAACCCATTTGTTTGGTCCCGAGGTGTATTTCATATTTATTTCTACACTGCAGGGATTCAGCATTAAGGAGAAGGCATAAAATAGGAGGAAACGCTGTGCTTCCAGCTGGCTGACCGCGCTTCTGCCTTTTGTGTGTGCTGGAGCGTCATTAATCAGGTGGATTCATCTTTTTAAATCCAGCGAACACAATGGAAAGGCAGCATGGCCCTGTGGATGGGGCTATGGACTGGAGACTTAGGTTCTATTCCTGCCGCTATCACCATGTTGCTGTGGGACTTTATGCAAGGCTCTTCCCCTCTCTGAGCCTCTGGTTCCCTTGTCCGTAAAGCCTAGTTAGATTGTAAACTCTCCAGGGGAGGGACAGTCTCTTTCTATAAGTGTGTACAGCGCCTAGCACCATGTGGCCCTCATCTCAGGTGGGGATGGATCTTGGCTGTACTGCCCTAGAAACAATGATAGCGCTCTGCAGAACAGGACATGTCCATTAAGGAAAGAGAAGCAGGGAGCCATTGCAGTATCAAGAAACCCGGTAGGACGCGATGATGCTCATTTCCCATGTACAGCACATAGCTGAGCTCCTCCCTGGCTGTGTTTGCTTCACCACTGGGGTTAAATAAGTTCACTGGCCAAACACGACGTCTAAATGAAGCTGTAAGAACAGCCATTAAGAGCCAGAGGGGTCAGAGACTCACATGATGTCAGGGAGTGGAATGCGTTCAGGGCGGCTCGGGTCACAACCTCGCCGCTATTCAAACATTAGCTCTCGCGCTGAGGGATTAGATAAGCAGAACGAGCAGTCGCTCACAGAGGGCTCTGCGCTGAGCAGTCAGGTAGGGTGACCAGACAGCAAGTGTGAAAAATCAGGACAGGGGGTGGGGAGTAATAGGAGCCTGTATACGAAAAAGACCCAAAAACCAGGACTGTCCCTATAAAATCGGGACATCTGGTCACCCTAGAGACAGGGGAGTGGAGTGCTCGAAGGCATAACGACCTCTTCCAGTTCCAGGCTGCAGCCATGCATATCATCTCTCAGTTCTTTGGTGGCCTCTGTGAAATGAGCTGGTTGTCTTAGGCCTGTTCATAACGGGCCTCCTGTGAGATCAGCCTATGCCGGAGAGCCGGAACTCTCCTCTTGCCCGTGGGGCTGGTTCCCCAAGGTCAGAGCTGTATCTCATTGGCAGGGAGGAGCATAGGGGTGAGTAACTTACGCAGCTACTGCCCAGGTTGTGACCCTCGATGCTTTTGGTGCTCACCAAATAATAGAAGAAGATGCAGTCCCTGGCCCAGGGAATTTATGGTATGAATCAGACCCAGGCACTTAATGCACTGGCAACAGGTGCAGTCTTGGAGCAGGACAGGTGTCTTCAGGGGCGCATCACCCCCATGGAAGAAGTAGGTTTTGGAGGAAGAGCAGGAAGGAGATGGTGCCAAGCAGACAGGACAGCATGGAGGAACAGACAGGAGAGGAAGGAGGCAACAGAGGGAGGCTTTGGGCAGCATGGACAGCAAGGGAGTGTGAGAGGAAGCTAGGTCAGAGATGTAGGCAGGGCACAGATGGGGAAGGCACAAATCGAGCTTGCCACGGGAGGAGAGAAGAAGCCAGTGATGGAGCCAGGCAAGAGAAGTGACCGGGTCAGAGCGGCGGGAGAGGATGAAGCATTGTAGTGGCCGTGTTTTATGTGTCCTTGGTAGGAAGAATCGAGAGCTGCACTCTCTGGCATTGTCAGTCAGGCACCAAAAGAACAATTAATTCATTAAATAAAATATGCATTATTTACCTGTCTCTCAGGCAATGCACACATAATTAGTTTATGCAAATACCTAGTTCCGGTTGGTGAAATAAGCATGGAGGTGTTCTATTTTCCTGAATAAATATGTATCTTGGGCCCATGTTTGCCAGACAGGCTGTGAATGGCTGCTACATGCCTCAGCTCTGGACTAATGAGCATTGGCTGCGCTGACCCTTGTGAGGGGACAGTGGCTGCTTGGGAGCTGCCCTGACTCCATTCCCTTGCACATCTGAGAGATCTGCAGGGGACCGAAGGATTTTAATAGGAGCCGAATATCTCTGCTCAGAGTTTGGTTCTCCATCCACTTGCACTGGTATAAGCCAGGACTAACTCCACTGAGCTCACAGTGGGGTAAAATCCGTGTATGGGAGAGCAGACTCACACCCCTTTAAAGACTGGGGGCGGGGGAAGGTTCCTCATTTGGCATTCAGTCTGCTGGACAAAATTCTGCTTTTGGCTCCGATTCAGCAAGGCACTTAGGTATCTGCTTAACTTTAAGCAGATGCGTAAGTCCCCAATGTGTTGAAGTGGTTTTGCTGAGTCAAGGCCCCTGCGCAGCTGGCCCTTGCAATAATTCTGAGGCTATAATAAAAAGCCTTTTTGCTATTCAGCAATGCAAAATTCTGGGGTGAGTGGATGAAACATTCAGAGGCTGTAAGTGATGTCCTGGTTTGTCAAGTCAGAACGCGACAAATGAAAGCTTTGCCCCTGCTAGTTTTGCCTTAGACCCTTGTGATCAGCAAATCCTTAATTAGAAGCCACCTTCCGAAAAATCTGCATCGATGAGAAAGGATCTCACAGTGCAGCTCTGTATTACCATGACCACCATTACCAGCTAGCATTTCCATGCTGGTTGTCTGCTTCAGGCTGACATTGTTTGGGACACTTCAGCAAAAATGGCTCGGCCATTGCCCATAACAAGGCTGGGGGAAATACGTAGTTTTGCCCATATTAAAAAATTCTGACAACTGTTTTGTTGAGAAGCTCCAGCACCTCTGTGGTTTGGAGCAGGGACCTGTTTATTTCCATAGAGGATCATGAGGGAGTCCCCACCTAGAGGGAAATAATTCCCTAAATCCCCATCTTTGAAACGATTTCATTGGGAATTTTCATAGATTTTTTTAAGGCCAGAAGGGATTATTATTCTGAACTCCCGATAACACAGACCACAGAACCCCCTGCCCCCCGTGACGCCTGCTTTGAGCCCATAAAGTCTGGCTCAGATAGACATCCTCATTGATTGAAAGATTTCCAGTGCTGGCGAATCCACAGCATCCTTAGGTAAGTTGCTCCAATGGTTAATGTGGTTTCATAATTTCTAAAAGCAAATGCTGGGCAAAAAATACGGGATAAATAATGAATCAGATGGATCTCTTATGTGTGCACGACATTGAACAAGACCGAAGTCAAGTCAGAGACACAGCACTTTCCCTGAGGAGCATGCAGTGTTACAGTCATACAAACGAAGTTGATCTGTGATTGCATTTATAAGACTTTTTACTGGATGCTGCCCAGGATGGTCTGTTAGAGCTGAAGCACGTGTCCAGTGAGGTAGGGTAGAACATGTTCCCTCCCCCAGGACAGCTGTGTTTCCCATTGGTGGGTTTTACAGCAGCGTATGTGCTCAGTTTCCACATGACAGAGATGCCTCAAGGATTGTGGTGTCTGGCGCACCCTTGAAATGCTATCATTAGTCATCCAGAGCAGCTGAATGTTTTGCAGTTTCTACCTGCAGGGCTTAAACTTGCTGGGTGAATTTCTTGTTGCCAGGCACCTGTTCATTGCTGGCCAGCAAAGCTGCGCAGGAGAGTGGTTTTAAGGATGCCCATTGGGTCCGTCCTACTCAGTCTGACAGGGAAAAGAAGTGAAAAGCCAGGGCAATGCCAGACTGCATCAAGAAATCGTGTTAAGGATGAGGAAGGATGTGACCATGTGTGCCTAAATGACCTGGGTTACATGTGCCGCTGGGGTTGTAGCCAGTTTTGCACATGATGAAAAATTGGTTGTAAAAGCTTTGGATTTTGGTGAGCTCTGTCAGAAGCTGTGGAAATGTTGGATACATGATATTTTATACTCAGACATAAACACTGCTTTCAGCTGTTACAAATTACCATAAAGCGTGTCCGGGAAAGTAAACTGCCTGTCGGAGAACGGAGATTGTTCCACCAGCACTTTGAGGCAGCTCTAGCAGTGCCTTGTTGTAACCTCAGTGTGCCCGAGTTTCCACATTGGTGCGACAGACGTTAGTAATGTTGCTTGATGCACTAGTGACTCCTTATGCGCAGATACTAGGGTGATGAGTGTGGTCTAGGAACCTAGATAGACTAGACGAGAGAAAGGTTGAGTGTGTATCTTGGGCACATGATGCATTTACCTCTGTTGAGTGAACTGGGTTGTTGACATGGCAATAGATTTCCTTAAACTGCCAGGACTAGAGTTCAAATCCTGCTTAAGTAGCAGGTGGAATTTGCTGGTTTCATCCTCGGTCTTGGTGGATGGATAAAGATTTCAAACTTCACCCTCTTTTTGAGGCTGAGACAAAAGGAGTCCAAAGGAAACAGAACTTGTGACAGGTTCAGAGTTTTGGTGATTTTTGAGATGTTGAACTAAACACTTCTCTGGCTTCATGCTGGACTGTTTGCCACGGGGCCTCCTGACCTTTGAGCTCAGCTAGACCAGGGATCGGCAACCTTGGCACGCAGCCCATCAGGAAAAACCACTGGTGGGCCGGGACGGTTTGTTTCCTTACAGCGTCTGCAGGTTCAACCGATTGCAGCTCCCACTGGCCGCGGTTCGCTGTTCCAGGCTAATGGGGGCTGCGGGAAGTGGCGGCCAGCACATCCCTCGGCCCGCGCTACTTCCAGAAGCTCCTATTGGCCTGGAGCAGGGAACCGCGGCCAGTGGGAGCTGTGATCGGCTGAACCAGCGGACGCTGCAGGTAAACAAACTGTCCCAGCCGGCCAGCAGCTTTCCCTGATGGGCCGCGTGCCAAAGGTTGCCGATCCTTGAGCTAGACTATTATTCAATGCAATTTGTGCTCCTGATCCCCTTAGGTACTTCTGAAAATCTCTCTTCTCATTGTTTATTACCATTATTTGTATGACAGTAGTGCCTAGAGGCCTTCTGGAGCCCCATTATGTTAAGTGCTATACATACATATAGAGAGGGGCCCTGCCCACAAAGCTTGCGGCCTAAGACAAGCTGGAGATATCGCAGGAACGGCCACTTGTGTGGCATACTGGTATTTCTGCTTCAAGTCAGAAACCAGGAAAGAGGGAGGTGGACAGCATCAAAAATAAATCAATAAGAGATTGTTCTGAGCCCTGGACAAAGCTTCCATTTCCATTTGGTTTGAGCTTCAGGGCTGGTTTGTATTTGATTTGAACTGATTTGCCATTCCCTAGCGGCCATTCAGCCAACTGGCTTAACTGTAGTTATTTATATTTGTTTTAAATGTGCCTGCCTGAGCTCTAAACGCACGTACAAGGAGTAACGCATGCTACCCCAAACAGACCCATAGAAAAGGTTAGGGCTTTGCCAAACCAGCCTGTCCAATCACTGAAACTATAAGTACCCACATTCAGGTGAAAGTCCCTCTGTGCAGAAATCCAGCAGAAGAGATGTGACCCCTGTGAAGCCCCACTTACATACTAGGGGGTGCCTAGGCCATGTGCTCTGAGTTTCACGCAGAATTAGCAGAAGCCTATCACTGGGGGTGTTTGCAGTAAGACATGAGATGTGAGGAACAGAAGCATAGTACAAAATGTCCCCTCCTTCATTCACACTCAGCACTGAGACACGCCCCCCCCGCATCCTAGAGCTCTGGTACTTCTTTGACTCTCTGGGGTGTCCACGGAGAGCCTATCAAGTTTCACCGTGAAGTCGACTGTGGGGAAAGAAAATGAACACTCTACCTCATGCTGCTAGAATATTACTTCCTGCTCCTTAATTTCTGGGATGGCCTCCCTCTGTGACATTCTGTACTTGAAGCAACATTGAAACGAAGGCCAAAAAATACGCCTTCTATGTAGGATGGCATTTGCAGCATGCTGAAATCTCTGGTTGTTAAGTGTTGCTGCAGGAGGCAAGGTCACAGCCACGGGTTAGGACATTTTAAAATACATTGTCTCTGGATCTATAATGAAGTCTATTAAAAATGCATACTCATTCCTGGGCAGATCACAGCTGGGTCAAACCCCCTCAGAACAGAACCTCTCCCGCTGGTAAGCACAGTGTTTATGTACCTAGGATCAACAGAAGAGCTACGCAGTAAAGTTACAGACTGTAATTATTAAACAAGGTGGACCAAATTCTGCCTGCCGATATGCTGGCGTACATCTGAAGCCACTTCCTTGAGGGTAATGAATTTATACCAGTGTCACCTCATACAGACCCTGACCCAATGCATTAAGTAGGTTCTGCACCATCCAACTGCATTTCTTTTTATCCATGGAAGGTATTTATAATTACCACAAGACCTGCCCACCTCACCCTCTGCCTGCCCCCTGGGATCTGCATGGTTAATGTATGGTCCAAGCCTGATCCAAACCCCATTGTAGATAGTAGGAATCTCGTTGACTTCAGGGGACTTTGACCCAGGCCCTGAATGCAGATCAGGGTGCAGATATCTTCTGGGGAAGCATCTCATCCCCGGCTAGACTCCCTAGAAGGACTTACAACTCATGGGGCGCCAGCATAAGTGGAGCCCCCCCATCTCTGCCCCCATGTCCACCCCCACACACTTTGCAGGCTCAGGGGGGACCCTGCTCAGGGAAGCCATAACGAGCCATCCTGTGAGCATTGTAGCCCTGCCTACACCCAGCGAGGAGGAAAACAGTAGCTGAGCAGGATCACGGGGGCTTCTGAGCAGCAGTACGCCCCCTCCTCCCCCCCCCGTGCCATATTAATGGGAGCCGAGACCCTCCCTAAAGATGGTGGTTCTCAACCTCCCAAGGGGCAAAACAAATGGGCTGAAGAAAGAAGCAGGAACCAGGGAGGGAGTGCAGGGGTGGGGGGGAGGGAAGGGGTAAACTGAATAATTAAAAGGAAGGAGTTCCCTGTGGCCTTGTTGGGATTAATAGAAGCATAATAAGTTGAAGCTGCATCACAAATCCCTCTCTCTGCGTGAGCTGTTTGCCGCGCCAAGGGCTGGGCACTGCAAGACCCAGATGCCCAGTGGCTATGGCCATTATTATTCAGGATGATGATTTCTGTGTGGCCTCCCTGGGCACTGGTGTGAGAACCAGGACAGATGTAGGTGATGGCTAGACGGACACACAGCCAGAGGGCAGGCTAGGCTCCCCAGGGTGAAAAGCTGCATGGGTGGGGGGGGGGCAGATTTCTCCTCTTGCTCCAGCAGCTGCGTACTCCTGACAGATCCCACAGGCAAAGGAAGAGGAAAATCCTGGAGCTGATCTGCCCGGAGGGGCCAGGATTAGAATTTGGCCCTGTGGTTTAGGCCCAGTTCAGCATGGCACCTGCAGTGGGATTGGACAGTGCTCAGCACCACACAGGATCATGCCCCGGGAGAAGGAGCCTGCCCAGAGTTGGGTTGGTGTGGAGCTAGCAAGCTTTAGGTTCTAGTCTCCAGGCAACATGTGCTGCAAACCCAAGTGACCCTAACCAAGGGGCTGTGTGGTTGGGTGGTTAGAGCCCGGGGCTGGGGTGGGGAGACCTGGGCTCTATTCCTGCCTCTCCCACCGACCTTCTGTGACAACCTGGGCAAGTCACTGCTGTGCTTGGTGCCTCAGTTTCCCCTCCCATCCGTGGCTGTTTATATTGCATAACCTCGGGGGCAGGGACTCTCTCTCCCTCTGGTGTCAGTCAGGTCCTCCAGGTGCTACTGTAATACAAATGAATAGTAATAAACTAATGGCCCGTGTGTACACGAACTGGGGGAAAGAGCATCTCCGCCATATGTCTATGTGCTTTTTTCCATCTCCCCCCTCCCCACTTCCGTCTCTCCCCCTTGTCGCCAGGTAAACCTGCTCTGGCCCTGAGCCTTGAGCCCTTTGGCCGACTGTGCTTTGAGTGCTGGTGATTTGTCCGAACCCCACCCCCCACCCCCGGGATGTGTCACTGAGCAGGGTGGGCGCGGGACCCTGTGGACTGGCCCGGGTGAGTTTCGTGGTGAACTGAGTCAAAGCGTGAAGAACAAATCGCTAAATGTTTCGCGTCCGCTCAGTTCTGATACATCCCTGACTCTGCAACCCTTGGGCCGATCCACAGTTGGTATAAACCGATTTCTGTGGCGCTAGCCCAAACTCCACCCATCGAGACCCAAACTGCTTCCTAAGATCCTGGTATCGTCGTCGTCTTCAGATTGAGGGGGAAGCCGAGAAGGGGCTGGTGTGTTTCTGCTTTGGGTGAGGGCAGGCCTGCCCCAAGTTGGAATAAACATCAGAGGGAATTTACCAAACGCTGCTGCTCCCTGCATTCGGTAGGCTTCTCCCCTGCCCTGAGCGCCGTGAAGTCAGGCTCCCAGGAGGGCGGCCGGTCTGAGGAGGCAGTGTGCTTAGCTGGGGATGGAAGTGCCTTGGTTTCTAATGGCTTCTCTCTCTCTCTCTCTCCCTCTGTCTCTCTCTCCCTCTGTGTTGCCGCACAGAAAGCTGATCTGGCCGTTGCTCCTCTCACGATCACCCACGTCCGGGAGAAAGCGATAGACTTCTCCAAGCCTTTCATGACATTGGGGGTCAGCATTCTGTACCGGAAGCCCAACGGGACCAATCCCAGTGTGTTTTCCTTCCTCAACCCCTTGTCTCCTGACATTTGGATGTACATTCTCCTCGCCTACTTGGGGGTCAGCTGTGTGCTGTTTGTCATAGCCAGGTAAGGGGCGCTCCGATGCCACGGCTCCAGACTGCCACTGCACATCACGCTTGCTGCCCTTTGCCGAGTTCAGAATCATTTTGCTGCTTGATGTCCCACTCCCAAGAGCCTGCAACTTAAACCCGTTCTTCCCTTAATTCAATTACATTTCCTCCATTGCACAGAGACGGGCTGGGTTATTATTGTAGGGCTGCTCATGATTCAGACAGTGTACATGGTTTGTTATTGTACTGTTGGGTTACTTCATAGGGCCTGATTCTGATCTCACTTAAACTGGTTTCACACCATGGCAGCTCCAGTTAAATCAATGAATTTACTCCTGGTTTACTCTGAGTGAAATGATAATCAAGTCTGCTGTTTGGGAGATGGGGTTGAGTTACTTACTGTAGGATCACTCACTGAGATAAGCAGGCTTTGTTATTGTCGGATTGATGATTACGTCTCTACCCACTGGTTTGTTCCTGTAGGGTCAGTCATTCATAGGCACGGTGGTTTGTTATTATACAGTAAGATGCCCTATCAGCGTTAGGGCTGACCATGCTATGCAGTTAAGATGGGATTTCTTAGCAGTGGTATCATGCTGTGCTCTTTGCTTTGCTGTTTGTAGGGTCCCTAGCAGTGCCTGCTGCTTTTCTCGATGGAAATAAACAGCCATGGAACACAGGAATTGGCAGAGTCGAGCAGCCCCTTTAGCTCAATATCTTGTCTCAACAGTTGGCCAGTTCCAGCTGCTTGGAGGTGCCAGAAACTTTGTAGTTAAAATGTTGGGTTAGCTGCCCATAGCAGACGTTCCTTCTACCCCCTTTACTCCCCCCCGCCCCCCATCAGATAGAGATTGGTTTATAGCATTTCAGATATTTTTTTTACCCTGAAAAAAGTAGCTGTGGGTGTTCTCATGTGTAAGCCTCTTTTGAATCACGTTAACCTCGTGGCCCCAGTGATGTGCTGTGGCAATGAGTTCCCCAGGCCAATGATGTGGTTTGGGTTTGTTTGTTTGTAAGTATTTCCTTTTGTCATTGTGAAGCCTGTTGCCTTTCCATTTCATTGACTGTGTCCTAGTTGAGATGAAGTGTAACGGTTGCACCTGATTTATCTTCTCTGTGCCGTCCATTACTGAATAGGCCTTTTTTGTATCACCTCTCATTCATCTCTAACCAGTCCCACTCTCTCGAGCACAGATCGCCCCAGAGCCTCAATCACTTTCACCTTCTCTCGCCGAACCCTCTGCAAGCGATCCCCCAAACTGTCTAGACACTGGCACAACACTGGGAAGCCTGTTGCTATGGCCCTGGCATTGTGCCTGGTTACAAATTAACATGCCGCTAATCTTCACGTTTAAAACCCATTCCTATCTTTAAAAGCAGCAACATTTGCATACATTTGCATGCGTTATTAATTTCATACAGTCTTTGTTTGATGAGATGCACAGTCTGGGGCCGCTTCAGAATGTGCACAGGCGAAGTGTCCGCGTCCCTCCCATTGGACAATGGGCCATACATAAGCTTGTGGGCCTTCCATGCAACAGGAAGTGCCTCTTGGAGGCACTAGTCCCCATTAGCCCTCTCTCGCCTTTTGATTAGTATCCTTAATTGAGCCATTTTGTAATGGCTTTGCTTCCATTTTGCCTGCCACTCATCCATATTTATGGGACACAGAGACAGCCTTGTTTTGGTTGTCTGAAGGGGTCCTCAGGGGTGCTTAATGCAGCACATAAATGAGCTATTATGGCCACGCTTTGCTGTTTATCATTTCAAAGCTCATAAATTGGGCGTGTGGAGAGCAGCCTGCTCCATTGTGGCTGTGCTTTTGAAGTGCCACTCTGCCTGGTGCCATGCGGCTGGAGTTTGCTGTGGGTTTTTTTTCCAGTACCTAGAAGAGCTCTCGATAGTATCCTGATGGGCTACATTTCCTTTGGAAGTCATTGACCATCTGTGTCCCAGAGACCAGCCTGAGACAAATAGCATTGCGAGTTAGGGACCTCACTGTCATTTGTGCCTTGAGAAATCTCTAGCACCCCGGACTGCACCAGCTCTCCGGGGAGGCCTTAGTGCCCGATTGCTTCCTAGGATGGATGGAAAGGTGTTTTCCTTAAAGCGTCCTTCAAAACGAGCAGCCTGCCTCTAATCCACTGACATTTCAATCAGATATTCAAAGCAGAGATTAATTATCAAACTGCAGTATCCAGACTCCATTAACCCCGATGTTCCAGCATTGCTGCAGTTTGCAGCCCTCCTGGGTTCTCTGCAGCATTTAGAAACGATTACCTGGGTTTAGCATGTAATACCCTAATTACACGTAAAGCAGTTGTCAAAGTAAACTCTGCTTAGCAGGCAGAATATTTGTTCTCTCCAGAACATCTGGGCTGGTGAAACAGCTGATTCTTCTTACACTTGTGTAAATCAAGGGTAACTCCACTGACATCAAAAGACGTAACTAGGCCCAGGGTGCTTGGAGGGTAAGTAAAAGGTTTAGTCATACGATGAGAACTATTCTCCTTACCAGTCTCCCAATGAATCTCTAGCAAGTGACAGTACTTAGAGTGTATCTAACCCTTCACAGTGTCCCGTCTCTCTGCAGACATTAACTGTAGCTCTGTAGGAAAGGGATTGTCTGTTTGTACAGCATCTAGCACATTGGGGTTCTGGTCCATGACTGACACTCCTAGAGTTACTGCAATGCAAATAACAAAGGGTAATAATTATCCATAGCTTTATCCCCATTTTGCAGATGAGGCAACAGGCAGAGCTGGTTTAAAAAAAATGAAATTCAGATTTATTTATTTTTGGTGGGGAAGGAGAGTCACATTTTTTTTTATGAAAATTGAATGCCATTTTCCAACCATTTTCCAGACCTGTCCGAGGTCGCACAGGTTGACCGAGGTGGGATCAGGACTCAGTAGTTTCTGGCTTCTACTCCCATGCTAACTCCACACGTTGAGCCGCAGTTGACTTCAATGGGAACCTTGCCCAGGAGGTCACAAATGATAATGGCTGTACATTTATAGAACGCCATCCACCCTCAATAATACCCAAGGAATTTACAATTCAGACATGGACCCAGCCACAAAATTTGGGTCCAGATCCCAAGGTGATGTTATGAGCCAGTCCCTATTAGAAAATTAATAAACAGCTGGTGAATTTCATCCCATAGGTAGCTGCAAATCATGGGAGGATGAGGATCCCTGTATATCATTTGTACCACGGGGATTCTTGTACGTATCACATAGCAACACAACACACCAGTCATTCACTTCCAGGAATATCTTCCATTCAGTACTGTATCTAATTGAAACTGCAGGGGAGCTATGGAGGTAGAGCCAGAGAAGAGAACACCAGCTGCTGAATTACCAATAGTGCTTTTATAGCTTCATAGTTTAAGACCAGAAGCGACCATTAGATCATCTAGCCTGACCTCCTGTAGATCACAGTCTATTAATTTTCACCTCTATACCCCTAACATTGAGCCCAAAGACTTTAATTAGACCAAAGCATTTCAGTCCTTAGCTTGGGGGAACTGGTAGCCTCACCGCACTAGGTGGCATGGCTGAAGAACTACAGAAAAACGTGCTAGAGATCTGCAGAATTTTGCTTTGGCAGCTCTCTTCTGGACCTCCTGATGTCAGTGGGTGTTTTGTCATTGATCCCACTGGGAGCAGGATCAGCTCCTTAGCAGTTTTGCAGTGCCAGAGAGAGATGCTACCAGACACTTAGCAGGGAATGAGATGTTCATCTGGGAAGATGAACACAGGCTAATTATGATTAGCGAAGTAGTCACTGTGATGAGTAATAGCATTATCTCTGCTCTCTGTCTCTGCTAACAATGCGGAACGTTGCTAGATGGACTCTATTGACATAATGACTGTGTTTGATTTCTTGTGTGGTTTGAAATTAGAATTCTAATACATTTTTAGATTTATGAGTTTACGTTTCCTTCTTCACAGTGGGGACCAAAAAATCCCTAAAGCTCATCCTGTTTTTCCTTTCCAGACATTTTAAAAGGTATTGATGAAACCTAAAACAGAAAAACCTTTTCAATGAACTGTGACGAAAGGCACAAAGGAAACTGGAAATGAACTGCCAGCTCACCCACAGGTGGAATGGAATTAGGGAGTTGACCTTTATAAAGAGGAAATTCTGAATGATTCTTGCACTGGGCCAAATGGTGTATTGTAAAATGGATGGGGCTGCTTACCCAAATGCACACTGATGAACCTCTGTGTTATCCACAGGGGCGTATGCATTCAGCAGCTGTCTGCTACAAAGGCTGATAGGAGTCCCACACAGAATAAAGTTTTGAGATCTCCATTGTCCAGTGACACGCACTGGCCCCTGCTTGCCACTAGAGGGGGAATTGTTCACCATCTGGATGGGGGATTTTGGCTGCAGCGTCTGCTACACACAAACACGCATGTGCCTACACTCCGAAGTGGGGAGTTCTCTCTTGTTTTCTGACACGTATAGATAGGAAAGGATCTGAATGCTCTGATCTGTTGGGGCTTGTGTCCGGAGCACGGGAGGGGGACTCTGAAGAGCTGTGTTCTCTGTGGCTCCGCTTTGGGATCTAGGGCAGGCCACTTGCACCTCTCAGGCCCGCTTTGCTGGTGTAGCACTGCAAGTGAGAGGGCCATATGCATACCGAGAGCAAGAGGTGTCAAATGGTAACAGCATGTCTGTGATGCGGTCTGAGATCCTGCAATGGAAGGGGCTAGCAGCGTTAACTCTAGTTTTTTCTGACTCTTTGACAAATGGGAGAAAAGAACAGCTTTGATGACTGCCTTCGGTTCCCTGGGCAAACCCCCCCCATTGCAGAGTAACCTCTTCTGGAGGTCTTGGCTAGAATGACCTGCGGCATCTCCTGCTGAATGAGCACGTGGGAGAGTGGAACCCCCCACAGTGCTACCCTGCCCTATGCCAAGTTTACCCAGCATTTCTTAGCTGCCTTGGCTAAAAGGGTGCTCTTAAGTGCTGGTGGGACTGAGTATTATTGTAGGGTTTGTTATTGTAGGGTTGCTGCAGAGTGCTAATAGGGCTGTGTACATTGGGCTGGGTGACTGGAAAGCTGCAGGGGTGGCTGGGTGTGGTTTATCCATTGGGGAGAAATGGCTGGGGTGCCTTTTTGTCTCAGGAACCCACAGAAACAGTTTTGCTTTTGAACAGAGCTAAGACAGCCCCCAGGAGCAATCCAGGAGCTGGTTCCTGGCTGCCATCAGAACTGAACCTACACATGAAAGAGCCCCGGCTGCTGTTAATATTATTCCTATCACCCCGTCATCTCGTCCTGCATTAATGTTATAACGACGTGTATCACTGAATGGCAAGGATCAGGATCCTAATTACCAGAGTTAATTAGCACGTGGCCATCAGTGCTGCTTCATTTCCAGTAACGTCTCTATTCAGCGCTGACAGATGTCACTGGTCTGGTCGCTGAGATTACAGGAGTGACGCACGTTCACAATTCAAGCTGCAATTTGCTCCTTCTTAAACTCTACCTGATGATTCCAAAGGGGACACTCTGGATTCTCAAATCCACTTCACGGTGCACTGCATATCCCGGGCCAGAATGATGAGGGAACTCCTTCCATATTTAGCTCGGCTTGCCAACCGGATTGTACCAGAGCACCTTGAACTCTTGAAGTCTCCAATGAATCTGGCTGTCCACCGTCAGAGTGTCCGTATCTCCTCAGGCTGAGGGTCTCAGCCCCAGAAAAGTTTGAAGCCTGGCTCCATTGTGAAGTGGCAGGTTTGGTCTCACTTTGCATGGCCGAAATCCGGGAATTGAAATGGGTTAACATTCAGTTCTTCCATGTCATTTATCACTTGCTGTTCCCTAGCTTTCCATCCAGCCTCCTTCGGTCTAGTTTGTACTGATAAAATGTACAGATTTGTAGCAAAGCTAATGCCTGAGTCACGTCATGATGCCTGCAATGTAATATGGCATTTTTCCTCTCCGGTTACTTACAGGATGCAATCATTTAGAGGCCCCTTTGCATGTAGAGTTTCTGTCTTGCCTCCTCTTTCTAATAATAGGTTCTGCTTCGGCCATTTTCTTCTGCCCTAGTGCCCTTTTAAGGAATTTCTAGCATCCAGTGTGATTAAAGTTGTACAGGAATGATCCTTTAACAGATGCAGATGGAGAGCGAGAGATATCACGGGAAAAATGCTGGATTTATTTATGGTCTCCAGACATAATGGAAACAATACCTGTTCCTGACCCTCGCAAAGCCTCTGGAAGTTATAGTCTCAGAAGAAAAACAGTCAAAATAGTCAAACTGTAATTCAAAGACATGCGCCTCCCAGACTAGGCACCAGGGGCCTCTGTCAAAGTTATCATCGTAGGTCAATGACACTTAAAACTGACTCGGGGACTATTTAGAGGCAGGTGAAGGATGTATTTGATCCATCATCACTTTTAATCAGTCTTTCCTGCTTCTTGATGGGGCCACTGCCTCCAACCACCCTGCTCCCCAAAGAGCCATAAATGCTAGAGATATAGAACGGCTTCATGGCAGTAATTTGTCTGGTGACACTTGTACAAAGATCCAAGCCAGCCGTGCAGCCGGCTGTTCCCTTCTAATGGTCACCTGTTGCTCTCAGTGACATGATCCCCAAATTACGGCTAATCAGGGAATCATGCACAAAGGTTTTTAAATATTTTAATCCTAACAAGGGCCATGCCACCCATGAGAGACTTCTCTGGAGATGCAATTTAGCCTCAAAGGACTTTGTGATAGATCCTTGCTTTCTACTTGAGCCTTCTTTGAAATGCTTCCCCCTCTCCCTGCAAAGAAAGACCAAAAAAATTGTATTTTCTCATGAACTATTTCACTTGAAACCTGTTCCTCACATGGAGGGGGTTGAGGGGGAAGGAAAGCCTGCGCCCTCATGAATCCTTAGCAGCCCCCATTTATTGTGGCTCCAGCGAGAGAGAAGGCCAGGAATGAACCCCTCAATGCCTTCATTATGTGTCTCTTGCTTTCATGGTCCCATGAGCCTTTTCAGGCACTGAAGTCACTGCCCCTGCTTTGCAGTCTCCTGAATATTTCTCTGTAATTTGAGCAGCACTACGAGGTTCTCACTCAGAGACCTTGAAGTTCTTCAGTGTGTCATCTTGTTGGGCTTATTTGATCTTCCCAATTCCTCTTCCATTTTATATTCTTTCAGTTGGCAGCCGGAGAAAGTTTTTATCTAATTCTTCAACTCTGACTTCAGTCAATAGGTCTGGCTTGCTCACTATATTTTATGTACTCTCAGTTTAAAGCACTGGCACACTTGAGCCCAGGCCATTAAAGAAATAGGCAGTATTTAAAGCTGACTTTGATTTCAGTACAATTTTTTCTTCCTTTCTAATTTCTTTTTAAAGCAGAAGGATGGCTAAAGGGATAAACCAATCAATACCTAGACAGACCAGTATTATTGTACTGCTCAAACCAAAGCAGGGTGCTGAGTGTTGTGCAAACACTGGTAAGAGATAGCCCCTGCCCCAACGAGCTCACAATCTAAATAGACCAAGCAAACAATGAGAGGAAGGATGGAATATTATCCCCATCTGACAGATAAGAAACTAAGGCACAGAGAAAAGAAGTAACTTGCCCAAGGTCACACAGTAGGTCTGTGGCAGAGCCAGGAATTGAACACAGACCTCCAGAGTCAAGATCCTCCGTCCCCTCAGCTGAGAGTGCAGTTGGGGTCCATGTCACAAGAATCTCCCACTTGTACCTTTGTTGGCAGTATTAGCAGAGATGTCTACAATTCAATGGGTCATGGAGACATCTATGTCCCCCCAAGGGTGGCTCTGGCAGGTCGGGATTGAGACACTTTAGTTGGGCAGAGCCAGGGAACCCTGCACTGCTGCTGCCAGTCATGCATGTGAGTGAAAATGCGGGAAGGAATGTGGTCTCCGGAATAGGAATTTACGTACTGCACTGACTGGCACATGGAGAACAGAGATGGACAAAGCTCTTCATCACAACATTTCTGACCAAACAAATGTTCCTGTAGTAATAATAATAATTCCATTTTCATTGATCTTTGGAGGGTTTTCATTGGGGGGGGGGAAATCATTCATTTTCAGTTGCCAGATTTCTTCAACATTTTTGGATATTAACTGAAAATGTTCTGATGAAAACTATAAAGGTCATTAACAGGGGGAAAAATAACTTCTCAACATGGAGGAATGGATGGATTTATCTATCAGATCCCTCGCATGGCACAAATATACTCAAAATTAATTTGCAAGATTTTGTGAAGTACAAAGTCCTGTGATGCCCCCATTTAGTCCATACCTCTGGCAATTCAGGATTGTTCCCTACAGCAGTGTTTCCCAAACTTGGGATGCCGCTTGTGTAGGGAAATCCCCTGTTGGCCTGGGCCGGTTTGTTTACCTGCCGCATCCACAGGTTTGGCCGATTGCGGCTCCCACTGGCCGCGGTTCGCTGCTCCAGGCCAATGGGAGCTGCTGGAAGCGGCGGCCAGCACATCCCTTGGCCCGTGCCACTTCCTGCAGCTCCCATTGGTATGGAGCAGTGAACCATGGCCAGTGGGAGCCACGATTGGCTGGACCTGCGGACGCGGCAGGTAAACAAACCGGCCCAGCCCGCCAGGGGCTTTCCCTACACAAGCGGCATCCCAAGTTTGGGAAACACTGCCCTACAGGGTATTTTCTAGTGCTTTGGTCAGTCTAGTTTTTAATTTTCCAATTTTAATATTTAATGTTCTATATGTGCAAAGGTGAAGGTGTGCCACTTTCTGCAAAAGCACCATTATAAGGTTCCTTTCAGTGCCTAAAGTCTGAATTCCCCTCTCCCCAACCCCCCAAAGACATCTGTCCCTCTCTGATTGAGGAAGCCCAATAAAACGAAATGGGACATCTCCCCAAAGAGCACAGTACATGGTGTAGACCTACAAGTTATTTTAAAACACCTCTCCTAATACAAACGCTGGGCTGCAGGATTTGAGGCAGAAGCTACAGGGATTTCTGAAGGAAGCTGAGCTGATAATAATTAATATGTCTGGTTCAAAAGCAATTATGCCAATTATGTCTTTAATTTAATCACTGCAAAATTTGGGACTCTTAGCAAAGTGAATAAACAGCTCTAAAAATATTAGCATCTCTCCTGACGAGAGTCCCCTCAGGATCCTGGCTGAGTGAGTTCCATTAAAAGCTGTATTTACCCATCCATCTTAGGCAGGGCTTTCAGCTGTGACTGCTGTGCAGAGAGGCGACAGGGCGACATGCTGTTGATTTTGTCTGTCAACTGATGGGCTGGGCACGAGAACAGACCTGTGCAATTAACAGACTCCTACATTCCCTACCTGCCGGCACCGGGTCTGCATTTGCTGGAGCCAAGCTGCAAGCTGCAATACTTGTTGGGGCTGTAGACAGTGCTTCTGTTAAGTAGCCCACTGGCACCTCCCCTGGCTCAGCTGGTGTTTGCTGTGTTAAGCTCATCTCAGCTGCAAGTAAGTCTTTGCAGAGCTAACCCAATGACAGGGAAGAGGGGTTACACTTCTCCAGGTTGCTAGGGGCTGAAATGGAGCATCTTGTATATACCTTCCTTATACTCTTGCCTGAAGTACCTAGCCCACAGTTCCTAGCACATCTGTCGGACCCAGAGCATTCTGGGAGATTTTGCAAGGCCACTGATGCATTGTGGGACACTGAGTCAGCAGCTCGTTCAATGGTTTCATCTACCACCCACTGGCATGAAAACAGTTCTGAATTAGTCAGTATTTAACCCTGGTGAAGCATATTCTTCTCCAAACGGCAATTAGCAGACTTGCAAACCAGCGTGAGCACATCTGTACTAGTGCTTGGGTGCCAGGGGTTCTATAATTGCTTTAGGGGGGACAACAGCAGTTAGCCTGGCATATTTCAGTAGCGTAGGCAAGTCTTGACAGCAAAGTTATTCTAGGGGGAAAAGGGTTAACTCCAGTGGGAGAGATGCAGGCACCCCCTACCTCCACTGTGAGGCTGTGCAGGGCTCCTCTGAATGTGCTGTTGTGCCCACTGCAAAAGACTTGTGTTTCTGCAAAATGTTCCTCTTCCAACAGCGGTTAAAACACAAACAGATCCTCCAGTGCTCCAGGGGAAAGAAGCTCCCCAGGGTCCTTTGAAATACTACACTTTGCATGAGATAACGCTGAAAAATTGTAGCAGAGTCTGCTCGGTGGAGACAGAAGAGCCCTTCGTTCATACGAGGTGCGAGAGAAGCGCCTGTGTTTGTGCCTCATTCTTCTGTTGATCATGTATGACTGGAAAGTCCTCTGCCATGCTTTTCAAAAGGGGCTGGTGACTTTGGGGGCCCAACTAGGGTGACCAGACAGCAAGTGTGAAAAATCGGGATGGGGGTGGGGGGTAATAGGAGCCTATATAAGAAAAAGACCCAAAAATTGGGACTGTCCCTATAAAATCGGGACATCTGGTCACCGTAGGCCCAACCTGAAACGCCATAAAGGGGCCTAGTGCTGAGCGCCTATCGTCTGAAATGCAGGCCTCTTTATAGTTGGGCTCCCCAAACTTGAAGTTCCCCAAACCACTAATCACATTGGAAATTCTTGGCCACGCTTCTCCCGTGACTTCCGATATAGAAATGTCAGGGGTCAGCGGGCACCCTGGAGCAGCTCCATGGGCATGACAGCTCTGCCTTTCCCGGCCCATTCGGCCCTTCTCGTGCAACCTCGCAAATAACACGATCTTGTTTTCCCCAGGTTCAGCCCGTACGAGTGGTATGACGCTCACCCCTGCAACCCGGGCTCAGACATCGTGGAGAATAACTTCACCCTGCTCAACAGCTTCTGGTTTGGAATGGGAGCACTAATGCAGCAAGGTACAGCTGGCTCCCCCTGGCCCCCACCACACACACACCCCCTGCTATTTTCTGTGACCGAGAGAGCTTTTGTTTGGTGCCTGGTTTTTGACAGGAGCAAGTTAAAACATAGTTGTGCTTGTCAAAAACAACCAACTGTAGCAAAAAGAATAATGTGGCAGCCCTGGGCCCTGGTTGTCACACAGCGCTAGAGCCATGGAGACGAGCTATGTCACTGCACGCTGACAAGCACAGACATTGGGTTTGAAATTGTGGAGTTTGTCTCTTAACAATTACAGAAGTGCTTGTCAACACCGGCTTTTTGTCTCCACGCTGGATAGGCAGTTAGCTGCAGGAACTGGGAGATAGCTCTCCGCTGACAGTTTTACTGCTCATGGTATCCACCGTGGGATGAAATATTTGTCTCTCCTGTTACTCTTTCTGATTGAGATGTACCATACACATGTGGCTCGCTCAGATAGAAGCAACTCTGCGGAGAGTTGGTTGGATTTGTGTGTGTTGTATACAATCCAGGGCTTTGCGTTATCCAGCTGCACGTGTGCCAGTCAGCCTAGAGCAAACAAGGTCAGAAAGGGGTTAATTAGATAAATGCCTAAGTGGAATTAATCTGATCAATGGAAACCAGCCATGACTTAGAGCTCAGGCAGGTCCTGGAGACTATGTAGGGCATAATTCATTTGCAATGATTTTCGTTTCGTTTGTAGACGCTATTCACTGCTTTGTGTAGCTGGCAGGAAATAAGGGAGAAAGGACATTAAAACCAGTATGGCAAAGAACTAACCCAGCCTGAGATATGAATCCAGATGCCTCAGCCTGAGGCACTGGTACTGAGACACTCCAGAAAGACTGAAAAGTTCCTCATCTGTCACAGGAGGCTGGGCCTGGAGGATTCTTCTTTGCTCACCCAACAGAGACCGGCGTGTTCTTTTTCATCTTATCTCCTCATGACGGTGGAGGCAGGAGAGTGCTCACCTCCTGCTCTGAATTATCGAAAACAGAGATTGTTTCCACTGTAGAAGTTGCTGTAATTTATTTGGGGAAGCGCCTGCCCTGCGGTAAAATAGGCTGAGCTAGCGCAGAATGGAATAAGCGCTTCCATGAGGACTATCAGTTAGAACCATGCTGCCCAATCTGCCGTCAGCAGAGACCTCCAGCTTCATCCTTCTCATTATAAAAAAGCCCCCTTTCCATTGCCATGTTCTTCCTACCCTCCAAGTTCTGAAATCGCCTGGACCTGCTGACCTCCTGGGCACGTCGCAAAGCCCGTCTGTCTGAGCCGGCCTTGGTGTAGGCCCGAGGGAGGTTTGAGTCCGGTGGGAAGTCTGGTGGCAGTGTTAAGCTGTACTAGTCCTGTGATGGGTGACTGGATGGTGCTCAGTAGGGCAGGGGAAAGGAAATGTGGCTACTGCTGCTGCTTTGGATGGTTTATGTTTGGCAATTCCAGTGTCACATGGAGCTTGACATCGGAGTTTTACACAGATGCCAAGAGTGCCCAGGTAGGGTTGCCAACTTTCTAATGGCACAAAACTGAACACCCTAGCCCTGCCCCTTCCCTGAGGCTCCGCCCCCTTCTCTGAGGCCCCTTCCCCTCTCCTTCCCCAAGGCCTCGCCCCCCACTCATTACAGTCCCCCTCCCTTGGTGGCGCACTCTCCCCCACCCTCACTCACTTTCACTGGGCTGGGGCAGGGGTTTGGGGTAGGGACTAGCCTGCCTTAGCGCCGCAGCACCACCAACCAGACCTTTAACAGCCCGGTCGGCGGTTCTGACCGGAGCCGCCAGGGTCCCTTTTCGACCAGGTGTTCCAATCAAAAACTGGACACCTGGTCACCCTATGCCCAGAGCATGGAGTAGAGTTACCAGGAGGCCTAAATCGATATAAAGAATAAATAAACTGGGTTACTAAATCTTAGGGGTCAGCCAGGCCCCAGCCTCTTTGTATGAGTGAAGTTTTGCACCCCTTATCTTTGTGCCTGTAGTTTATTGTGGATGCGGAATCTCCCATTTAGACAGCCCGGCAACTTACTGACACATGTAAAAAACCAACAATACGGGTGCAGTTTTTATAGGCACAAACTATGTCAGAAATAGGAAATCTGAAAATATACCCCTAAAGGATCAGCTGGAGGTGCATCTTTGTGTTTATATGTGTGTGTGTATATGTGTGTGAGGATACATTATGTTACAATCCATCTCAGCTGCTTAAATTCACTAGGTGGGGCAGTAGCCCCCCATCTCTCTTTCTCTGGTGACACAGCTTTCATAATTTAAGCAATTCATTTACTTTCAGGAAGATCTAACCTGCTTCACACCATTCACTGGTCATTAGTAGAATCAGCTCTCACACAATGCATGTGGCTGAGAATGTAATATTTCTTCCCATGTGGTTACTCCATCCTAGCATTGCACTGAAGGGAGAACAGACAATGGACAGATCCTAAAATAACAGAACCCTCTGAGTAAGGCTTTGGTCATTCACTAGGTACCGCATCCAAAATATCAGATGGGTTTCAGCTCAGTGAATTGAGAAGAAGTTAAAAAACTACAAACACATCCACTGATCCTTGGCACAGGTAATTCATAAAATACTCCTAGATGGTAATAGGGCCTCCTGCTGGAACACTCATTTTGATGGACTCCATAGCTGCCAATTAAATAAAGTCCAGTTG
Source organism: Malaclemys terrapin pileata (assembly GCF_027887155.1). Lineage (NCBI taxonomy): Eukaryota > Metazoa > Chordata > Testudines > Emydidae > Malaclemys > Malaclemys terrapin. The sequence goes on along the minus strand of NC_071526.1, from coordinate 18,144,922 downwards.
AAAGTACCTTCAAACACCTGTTTCCTTAGCTAGCAGTGTAAATGTTCATCACCTAAGGAGAGCTGTATAATGAAAGTACAATCTATAGTGTCTTTCCTCTCCCACATGTCTTCTCCACATCCCATCTGTGTCCCAGTCTTGAGGAAGCCGTGCACCATTTGACAAAACATACGAGGGCGCTTTCCCAAAACGCCCTTCGATGCTATCTGCATGAGTGATTGTTTGAGGGGTTCTTTGATACCATGGTGACAGGAACCTTAGAAACAGGATGGAGGGATTAGAGCAGAATTGTTTCAAGGAGAGCAGAGGCTCAACAGGAGACTTCTTTTAATTAGAGTCTTCCAAATTTCAAAAACAAACTTTAAAAGTAAGTAAACTCGACCTGATGATCTGCCAAGGCCCAGCGGTGGGGCACAGTACGTGGCAGAGACCCAGAGTGTGGGACATAAAAGAATTACCCATGCAGGAAACAAACAGCGGCAGGATCCCTTCACTTAGTGTGACCAACTCTGTTTATAGCCTCAGTCTCAGGATGCTTTATTCTTTGCTGTGAATAATTTTCTGCAGTCAAGTGAGAGGCCGCCATGGAGCTTTGGGACTGGAATGGGGGCTGTTTGAGAGGGATGACTGAAATGAGTTCAGAAATAGCCAGGTACATGTCTGTGCAGAGCGGGGTTTGGAGCTCAGCAGTCAGCGGTCCCCTGCCTTACTTGGGTGTCATTGGTCTGGTTGCATATCCAGGAATGAGAGTGACACTGGGCCAGTGGAAGAACAATATCTGACCATTTGTCAGAATGAGACCTGGGGGGTGGGGGCAGGGGTAAGTGAGAGAAGTGAAAGAGAAGAAAGACACACGTTTGTGGGTTCGGGAAAAAAAAGGTTCTTCCAAGCAGGTTTTTAAGTTGAAAAGAGAAAGTTTGTACAGAAAGTGTCTAGTGCTTTTTTCAAGACCCTGAACCTCCATTGACAAAAGGCTGTATCTGCATTGCTGAATCCTACACTGCTCCCTGCCCTGCACACTGTGGGTGCAGCTCATGTCTAGCGCAGGCAGGCACAGCTCCACAGGCCCTCGGTGCCCTAGGAGAGCCCGGGAAACTCACTCCCATCCCACGTGTTACCATGCAAGGTGTTTTTCCTGGTACGGCTCACTCGGCTGGTCCCAGCTCCTTTACAGCCTCTGCTGTTCCATTTGGGCTCTTCAGTTGCTTGTCAAGCACCATCTGGTTTTAACATTTGCCCAGATTGGCGCAAACAGTCTGTTTGCGAGAGGCTGGAGCTCGAATGGGAAAGGAGTGGCTGGATTCAGATTGTGAGAGGTGCCAGGGATGGCTGTGTGACTTACTAGGGCTATAAACCCTGCCAGCTTTTCTGTAGAAAGAAAACTTCATGCTCAGCTGAAACTTGTCTCACCAACTAATTTCACGTAGGACTTGGTCCAAAGCCCACCAGAGCCAATGAAAAGGCTCCGATTGGATTCATAGCCGTGACCATTTACACCAGAGGCTTGTTCCTCCGAGTTACCCTTGCCCAAACGAGGACATACCATGTGAACTGGCTGTTCACTTACAACAGTTTGAATTTCAAAGGTGGCATACACACAGTGAACTAGGCACAAGGGAGTCCCAGTGCAAGGATTTGTTTGGTGAGTAATTTTTAAGTCAGGAATAAAATTCAAGAAAATTGTGATCTGGTTGCAGACAATTCCAGAATGGAGAAATGAAATGTATCGTGCACATGATTAATGATGAATTATTTCACCCAGATCCACTTATAGTCACAGCAGGGAAACTAAAAGAACCCAAAGCATGAGTTCAGTGACACCCACAAGAAATATTGTTGTGTCCCCCCCCTGCCGGCACTGTAGCATCATTTAATAACGATTCTTCCCGGAGCTGGACAAGGTCAGTATCCAGGGAGACATTGTAGCAGGATGAATCATTCCCTTACTGGATGCAGTTAATTTAGAGGTCCCCTGTGTTGCTTTTAACTCCATTCTACATCTAATTCAAAAATGGTTTTCAAAGCCTTCAGCTGCACCAAAAGATGAGATGGAATGGAGCAGGAATAAGCTCTTGATGAGACAACATTGCTTCCTCAGGCACCTAATGTGGGGGAAATGCTGCATTATGTACCACACTTTAATGCCACGCTCCTTAAATTGCCTCGCAGAATCCAACTTTCCATGCAAATTCCAGATCAGAAATGTCATCTGACTGCAGCTGTTTCAAACCCAGCCACTTTCCCCATTTTTAATCCGTGTCTCACGAGATTGCAAAAATAGCACAGCCCATTTAGTCCTTCATCTCCGTTCAGTCAAAGTCATTCCAGACATGTTGCACCTTTCATGCTGGAGAGTGTCTCCTACTTTTCTGCCTCCCGCAGCTATTCAAAGTAATGGATCCTGATCATTTCTTTGTTGCACTGTTTGATTTTTTTAAAGCCTTGTGTATTTGAATACTCCCCCTTGAATGAGGCCTTTGAGAAGTAATTCATATAAAAGCAAAGCGCTTTTTAAATGGCAGAGCAAAACACTCATAAAAGTTCATACATGGCTTGCTGTTTAAATCTCATAAAAGCAGCCTAGTTAATTACTTCAGTTTTGAAGGTTTCCTGTAAATTGTGCACTGTACCCAAGGTCAGCAATAAAGAGAGAAAATTCTGCAAATGCTACAGAAAAAAAATCCAGATTTCCTTGTATGCAAGACGTCTGGGTAATTTGCATGAAAAACAATTGGCTTAATTTGTGCAGTTGTTACAGTTCAGCAATGTGACCTAGTGCTTGGAATATGTACTGTTTCCTTTTTATTTCTTTTCTCTCTTTATTTTCCAATTCCTTTAAGCTGCTTTTCCTACTCTCCCAGGGTCTGAGCTGATGCCCAAAGCTCTGTCTACACGGATCATTGGCGGCATCTGGTGGTTCTTCACGCTCATCATCATCTCGTCCTACACAGCCAACCTTGCTGCCTTCCTGACTGTGGAGAGAATGGAATCCCCCATCGACTCGGCAGATGATCTGGCAAAGCAAACGAAAATAGAGTATGGAGCTGTGAAGGATGGAGCTACCATGACCTTCTTCAAGGTGAGATCAAACATATGCATTCCACCCTCGAGGCAGAAATGCAAACACACAAGGAATGGTACCAAAGCAATGTTCTCAGACCAGAGGGAATAAGAGCAGAGAAAAACTAGTTATATCACATAGTCCATTTCCCCTCCTATTAATGCAAAGTTGTTCCCTCTTGCATCTTTGCTAGGACTTTGTCCACACCCATTCAAAGTCACCCAGGCTATGAAACATCCATAGCTCGCTTCTGCCAGATGCTAATTGGTGTTAGAAATTTTAAATGGCATTGATTTTACAGCTTCAGAGATACAAAGACACTGGGTAATGCTGGCTCAGACACTCCAGATGGAAGATGTATTCCCAAATCAAGGCAGAGCTTCTGTGCAGCTTATACTAAACTCCTCCAGAAAGTCTTATTTTCCCCAGGCATCTTCCAGACCTTCACAACTCCCCTAGTCCCTCTCCTCCTCCGGCTCAATGAGAATGCCCTGAAGCCCTTGAAGACAAACTGATAGGCTTCTAGATGAATTCAGAATCAAGAGGAGAGAGATTAAAAATGAAAACTAGAGCTGGACAAATGCTGCAAACACCTTTCCACCTTTTTTTTTTTATTTGCATTTTTAAGCAACGTCTCTTGCCCCATGTACATTCACTGAAATATTCACATAAGCATGTCTTACTAGCATGAATGTTCTCAAATAGCAAATTTCAAACTTTCTGGGAACTTTCAGACCAGAAACCTGAGAGTTACATTCGCCCAGGCAGGGAACAGAAACACCACCTGCCTGATCTGACCAACCGCAACTAACCAACACAGGTCAAATAGAATGAAACAAAGCACAGGGAATAATTTTGAAGGACAAGTGGTTCAGGAGAAGGGTCAGATCCGCTAACCTTCTGTGGCCCATTTTTCTCACAGGTGCTGAGGGAGGGGGCGGTTTGCACAGAGGAGGTTTTTTTATCTACTCATAAGAGCATTAGGTTGGGGTTGAGTAGCTATTTATCTGCCTAGGTTGGAATAAATAGTCTGTTCCTTGTTACAGTATGAAACTGTCCATTTTTAGTTGTTATCAGGTCTTGTATAGCACAGGATGGGCACCTGCTGATGGTGTTACATCTTTAATAAATCATAAGAATAAACAGCATAAATAAATTCAAGAAAATCATGTTTTCAGACGCAAAGAGATTAAAGTCATCAGTTAAACTTACTTCATGGACTGCTAATAAGTAAAAGACCCTTATCTCTGCCTTGGGCCTATTACATACAAAGCTTGTATAGTCTCAGGTTATTCCCTTGCTACAAGGTTTTTGTTATAACACTATTCCTCCCCCATCTCTGAATACATTGGGCCAAATATTCCATCTATGCTAGGGTCAACAGGATTGCGGAGCTGGAATTTAGGAATCACAAGGAGCAAGAATATTTCCAGGATCATTCCACCGTGGTCTTCAGAAAACAATTTAATGCAATTTTCTGCCCACCCCTTCCCGCCTGTTTTGGAGGAGCAAGGAAATACAACATGCCAAATGTAGACCCATTCATTGTCCCAGAACTGAACTTTCAGGTGTGTCTAGTGATTTGGGGTAACTGATGAGCACCACCTTAAAGGGGCCTGATTCTGAGTGTGTTGGTGTTCAACACTTTCTGAAAACCAGGCCCCGTGAAGGTGTCTTACGATGCACATTTAAACCCCAGTCTACAAGTTAGCTGGTGTGTGACTGACAGCACGATCATGTTCCCAAGACTAATGCTAAAGGCACAGGGTGGACACAAGCCATGGAGAACAAACATCAACCAGTTTTCAGTCAAAATAACAGTTGTTGGGACACAAACAGAAGGTTCAGCACATGTTGAACTTGCTGGAGAAGCATTGCCCAAGTGGCATGGAAGAGCTTTACTCTGCCTAACAATAGATCTTCGGGGTTTCCACCCTCTCCATCACACGCTCTCTCAAATCCAGACAGATAGCAAGAGTAAGTAATTTCCTGCTCTAATGTGAAGCATATTAAAGAAACAGGAACCCAACAGATACCTTCATTCAGGACATAATAGAACAATAGCATCTGGTAGGACTCAGAGAGTAACTAGCTATTGTGACATACATCCAACCTGTGTTAATATTTTATCAAGCACTAAGCACCTTGGAGAAAAAGACCCATGGCAAAGGAAAGGGGAAGAAAACAAAACAACAAACCCAAGCAGAAAACAAACCAGAGAAAAGGAATCTGATGCCTGCTTTGTCTCTTGGCAATTCCATGTTAAGGCTTTTAGGCCACACCTATGAAAGTCTATGCAGTGCAATGCCACCAATACATTGCAACCACGTCATGGAAGGCAAATTACATGAATTCCTTCCATTTAAAAGGAAATTAATTTTAGAAGTTGTCCGACACAGCAGAGAACATGCAAAGAGCTGTTGCCTTTTTACTGCTGCTTAGAAGATGAAAATTAATTAAGAGATTTAAAAAAGTCTTTGAAACCACAATTGGGTTGTAAAAGTATGTGTTAAAAACGAGAGAGGGAGACGATAAAGGAGAGTGGGAAATGGGGAGGAACTTATCTAGGAATTAGCCTCCTTTGCGAACATGACCTGGTTTTTATGTTTTGAGGATGATTTTTTAATATTCCCTTGCAAGGAAGAGATTGAGACTGGAGAATGCAGGCTTTTACTCTGTGCCACTGGTATCAGTCACAACCAGGAGGGGATGTTAGACCCCGATTCACCAAAGCACATCAGAGCTTAGAAAGGGAAAGTTGTTAGCTCTGATGACTGTCTGTCTGGTGGCCAGTGTAAAAGGAGATCCCAATCCAGCCACTGGGATCACACTGACACTTACCGAACCCCCATTACTATCATGTTTGAATACCTTGCCATCATTAGTGAATGTTATCCTCATAACACCCCCTCCGGTGGGGAAATCCTATCCCTGTTTTCACAGCAGGGGGACCTGAGGCCCAGCGTAGGTGAAATGACTTGCCCAAGTTCATGTAGAAAGTCCACAGCTGACCTGGGAATTTAAACCAGGTCTCCTCAGTCCCAGTCTAGCACTCCAGCCGGTTCCGATCACATAACAGACCATTTGCATGGATTACTCTGGTGTAGGTGTTTTTAATACTGCGCAGCTGCCGATTAAACCATGTGGCAAAGAACCAGATTTGTGACTGATCTTATATAGTAAAGCACAGAATTATAGCCTTGAAGAGGGAATGACAAATATTATCATTATTATATTTTGCCCTTGTTTAAAGATTTCCATCCAAGGATCTCATTGCACTTTCTCACTATAAACATTAAATGTAAGGTAAAGGGTGAGTGCTCTGTGTGGGTAAGCCATGAATTCCCTGCTAGCAGGGAGATGCCAGGATTCAGAGAAATGATGGTTTGGATGGTTAAAATGTGACTGCTTTTCCGATCTGGTTAGCAAGCTAACGGTAGTGAGAAATGTACCTTTCCCCAACCCCTTTACACCTTCCTATCGTTTCAATTCAGCTGGAAATACATGGACCAAAACGTCACAAAATATTTCACATCTTAGAAGCCAGGTTGTGCCTGGAATACTGTAAGATGCTGAATGGGTGCAATATAATAGCATTTAGATTAGCCAGTCAGCAGTTTAATAGCCAAGACTCATTAAAGGGAGCTGGTACTCTGAATTTTAACAAGAAGAAAGAGCAGAACATTTCCCTGCAGATTCACAGCCTGCTGTTGGCTATGACAATGGTGGCCAGAAGTTACACTTTCCAAAGCCCGTGCTTAGTTTGACAGGCAGCAGATGTGCCTTCATAAGGAAATAGGATTTTTTTTTTTTTTTCGGTACAAACATTGCATAGAATTTCAAACTCCAGCCACTCGGTGTCAGTCTGCTTTTTGCAGCAGAGTCCGTGTATGCAAGCTCCTCTTTAGCATGAACAGCCATATCGTGTTACCTTCATGTTTATTTCTATGTGGAAATAACAGTGTATGTGTGCGTGCGCGTGCGCGTGCGTGCATGTGCGTGTCCCCAGTATCTTTATAGCTTCTTAGCCGTCTCCATCCCACCCATTCTTTGGCTCCTGTCATGCATCTGGCAGAGTCTGTTTATGTTCCACCGCATATTTTATTTTTCTGTGTTACGATTGGAAAGAGATGAATTCTCAGGGCTGTTCCCCCCCCCCCCCCCGACATGGGCTTTGTTTGCTGGAGCAGCCGAAATGCTCCTGTGGGACGCTGTGTGTTTGTCGTTCCTGGGAAGAGAAATGTGGTTCAGTTTCCTTAATTGTCATCCAGACGCTCCCACCCCAAACTCTGGCCCAGACCCTCGGCTGGTGTAATTCATCAGCCCCCACCATGACTTCAGTGCAACTAGGCCTGTGTACACCAGCTGGGGATCTGCCCCAGTGTTTGCAAAGACACCTGCTCTTGGTTCTGTTCACTGGGGATGATGCTGTGGCAGCCGCTCTCGAGACACAGGGTCCTGCGGAACAAAGTTCCTGGGCAACTGGAGACCAAGTGCATGCGAGTTGTGTGATACAGATCATCGTCTAGACAAACAGAGGAGTGCAGCCTCTGATGTCTATTTTATGGCATACCAGCCTTGAAGGGAACCAGACATCGCATCCTGCTCGCTGCAGGAAAAATGCCCCATGATTGATTGATAGGAGATCCCCCTCTGAGATTATCACCCCTCCCCTTCTCCGTGACTAGCTCTAAAAATTCCACTCCGCCTGGGAATCTGTATTCCCAGCTCCTCTGCTGCCTGGTTTGCTGTGGCTAGCGTTGTCGTTTGCTAACTGCATTATGAAGACACAATATGTCACTTTGGTTTGCAGCTTCTCTAGCCTGTAGGAATGTCACAGAGAATTGCTGATGAGGGCCAGGACAGGAACATCTGCTGCTGCAAGGAGCGCACGATCAAGGTGTTGTCACTTGTGGAGGAAATGGAAGCATAAAGTAAAGGAAGGCAAACGCCTCCTCCTGCCAGCTGATGTCCCTGTCTGTAGGCGAGGGGACATCGGCCCAGACTTCGAAAGGTTTTTAGGTGTTGCTGCATTCACCATCGTAACACCCAATTGAGTGAAGAGCCTAAATCTTATATCTCCAAAACGGATTTAGGCACTTGAGTCGACACTGAGTACAGCAATACCTAAATAGCTTGAAAAATGTGGGCCACAGCTCTTGCAGGGCTTGCTCAAAATCCCACTGAAAACACTGGAAAGAAGTCCCATTGACTCAGGTCAGTAATGCTTCGATCAGTCAGTCCCAACCGTGGCCTTGCTCTGTTGCCAACCTGGCTGGCCGCTGCCTATGTACAGCAAAGAGAGAGTTTTGCTAACTTCATTGGTGGGTTTCATCGTGGAAAGAACTTATGAGAAGCCATTTACTGCCAGGGAATGCAGGTCAGATAAGCTGGAAGATGAGGGTTCCAGGAAGAAATCAATTAATTTAATAGCAGTATCTGGTTTCCATTATAGAAAATACCAGAAATACTGGGTTATTTGTTAAGAAGGATGCTATCTCTCTCGGAACAAAAATGCTGGTTTTAATGTGCCTTTTGCAGCATTCATATATATTTCCTTGTACAGAAATGTTAAATTCTCAAGATTAAGTATCTTCAGTTGGTGAAAATCAATTTATTTCTTTATATGGCCTGGAATTGAAAAGCATAAGCCTGAAAGTTACTTTCTTGCCAATTTCACTGATAAAAAAGCATACATGTCTGGCAAGGCACCTTTATTTTGGCTCCTCTGCACTATTCCATTAATGTATTTGGGTGACTGGTCTTGAAACACTGGTTATTACAGGCAGCTCCTGAGCGGTGACTATAAAGAACAGAGTCAGAGTCCTTTGCAATGTTCACAGCATTTGCTACGTTCAGTGTGTTTGCTGTTCAGCTAATTGTAAATACGTTTGGTTCAGAACACAAGGTGAGTTCCATTGAGAAACAGCCACGTCCGTTTACCCCACTGGTGTAAATCGACGTAGCTGTACTGATTTAAGTAGAGCTACATTTGGTGTGGTCTGGCCAATGTGTCTCTTTACCTAGAGATCCCATAGGGCAGGCTATCCCTGCCTTTCTAGTCAGGCATTTCTGACAATCCAGCGTTCCCTGGCACTTCACAGCCGGAAGATGGTCATTTAATATCAGCTCTTACTATGCCAAAGCAACTGAGCAGTTTCTCTTCACTGGCCTGTTGCAGCAGGTCTGATCTGGGGGATTGGGGCTACACCACGTGTCAGAAATCCTCCATTATTCCCACCTGCCCAGATGGTGCGTGTTACCAGTGGGACTGAATATCACGGTAGCAGATGGACATCACTTCAGATTGACTCTCTATTCCGACACTTCCATTAATTTGAACAAAACACCCTATTAAAATTAAATGGCAATTCATTAGTAAGAATATGTTACTAACATCCAACCACTGTGTTACAAACGTCCATTTAGCATAGTTGATGAATCCCAGTAATTTTTTTTATAATAATCATTTAGCCTTTAAATCAATAGGTGACAAATATCCGGTTACCTCGGAAGCAGGCACAATTAACTGCTTTCTTTATTGACTGTCAGTTTCATACCAGGCAATTATTGTGCATGTTCAAGAACTCTTTGATTACGAAGAATACACTCTCTGAGGTGCTATAACAATTTAAGTGGGAGTTAATTTGCTTCTAATCACAATCTAATCCTAACTGGAACACGTTCTTTGAAGTGTGAATGGAGACATTTCAGCCACAGGGAGGGAGGATTAAGAGCATGAGCCCATGAAAGTTTTTTCTCTGGACCTTTACAATTCCTCCAGCCTTGCAGGATGAGGGAGCACCATCTTCACAGGAACTCAGTGCTTTTCAATAGAAGGCCACGACTGCACACCTCCCCATCTGCAATGATGCTCGCTGCCTCTGGCAACTGCATACCGGTGGAGGGGTAGTGGCTACCACTTACAGTTTGCACTGACGTTTTACAGTCCAGTGCCCTCTTTTCCCCTCTTACTTCGGCCTATATCTGTGATGGGACAGGTGCAAGCAAGTAACTAGCTAGTTAGAGATGGCCAGATTTGTTTTTTTTCCTTTTATTTAGAAAAAAGATAATATTATACAAGGTAGCAGTACCTTATATTAAACTCTGCCTTGTTTTCACCAGCATGTTAGCTCCTCCTAGTTACCTGGTGTTAGCTAACACAGTAAGAAAACACCTTTTACCCTAGTGAAAGTACGGCCAATGTGACTAGTGGCATTTTGGCCTTGACACATTGTGAGGTGGCTAAAAGCATGGGTTGGAGGAGAACAGAAGAGGCAGAAGGAGCTTGTGTTCATGAATTTCAAGCTATGGCTCTGTGGGGGATCCTATTGCCACATTTGCTCTCTTAAGTGGCTCAGCAAGTGTTGCTGGGTCTTTAATTCTGTTGGTGCATTAGGCATGCCTGAGTGACTGTAAGTAGCTGTTGCAAAGTGAAGTGCACTCATCAAAGTGTGATCTAAAGAGAAGGGAGCATTTGCTATTGACCCAGGTTCACACTTCACGATGCGGAGTGAAGAGCTGCTGCTCTGCTCTAGTACACATTCCCCCCTGCACCAAATGAGATCATGTGATGGGCATGGGGGGGGGGTCACCAAGGTGGGGGGGAATGGGCTGCCCTGGCATTTCAAACTACTCTTACGTTTCATTCAGTCACAGGGAGTGATTTGAGGAGGAGAGCGGAGAAAAGTGGTGTTGCTGTAGAAGAGAGGCTTGTCGCATGTAATTTAAGTTGCCTGAAGAGCTACACTGCCTCATGCAAGTCCTATTAGCGTCTCTAAATGCAGCCGATTGATTTTTTGCCAGTTTACTTCACTGTGTGCTTTAAACTGGGAGAACACTGACGTTGTTAATGAGCACCATGTCAGCACCCAGGGGCAGTAAATGCAGAGAGAGAGAGAAAGGGAATGCTTGTGAACTCAAAGGTCTCTGATGTGAACTATGTAAGTGTTAGACAAGTCGTTGTCGGGGAAGAAAGAGTGTTATTCACGTCACTTGTGCATTGTAATGTACAGATATTTAATAGTCTTCGGTGGCCTAAATTTCCTGCTGCTTTTTTGAGGTCCAATAGTTGCCCCAAATGTACTTCCAGGCCTGGGTCCGATCCTCAGCGGGAGTAAAGTGCCATACCTCCACCGAATCCTGTGGTGAGCGATGTTAGTTGAGGATCTGGTCCATTGCAACAGGATTGCTCAAAGGGCAGCTTTTGCTGGAGAGGACGTATGGGTTAGGGTGCGAGCCTGGGGCATAGGAGACAGGTGTGCAGTTCCCCCTGTGCCATGGAATCCCTGTGTCATTTAGATTTTCTCTACCTCGGCTCCCTCAGGGCAGGTATTTCCCTTCCTCCCAGGGGTGCTGGGCGGATGAGCACATCAAAGACTGTGAAGTGCTCACATCTTATGGCAATGTGGCCATAGAGGTACCTAAGATAGGAGGAAATTGGCTCTGGGGCACATACGAATCCTCTTAAAACAGTGGGTTGGTTAATCTTCGTTTCATGGCCAGGTACTCGGTGCAAGGAATAAATTGCAGCCACAAATGTGTATTTAAAAGCAGCCATTTCTTCCGTGAATGATGAGCCCTCACTCGGGGATGTCCGAGCTCACCCATTTGTATGCTTAGTGGAGGTGCTAATTAACCCAACGTATCAAACAGCCACCTTGCCAAATGCTGTAGCAAAAGAAATAGAAATATATGACATGGCAATGCCACATGGGGAGGCCCTTCACTTCAGAACGCATTGCACAGCCACCACTGCCTTCCCTTCTGTGCCTCTCTTCCTGAGACCCAGGTCTGCTGCCTTGCCTAGGTGTCAGGGACTGGCCTAAGTAATGGAAGGATTTAGATTACGTGTATAGTGAGAGAATGCTCAGGCACCGTGAGCACAACGTTTTCTCCTCAATCCCAGAGTACTGGGCCTTCTCATGCATCCCGTGCAACAAGAAGCCCGAAGCACAAACAAGCCAGGTATGGCTTAAACTGTACTGTGGACTTGTTTCAAACGCTGTCTGCTTGACAAATCTATATTCCTGTCACATCCAGTGTGAGGACAGAATTTTTTGACACCCTCCATCCTCATCCTCTCCAACACATGGTAAATTTCATCAAAGAAACACACCGAGCCTGTGATGTGTTCTCCAAATCCGCTCCTTCTTGCTCAGCTGATGGTATCTGTCTGGATGATGCATGCTGCTATCTTGTGCAAACATATGGAAGGGAGATTGAGGAGAGAGATTCTCCAACTGTTTGTCATGGAAAAAATAAATGACAAGACTGAGCAAGCACTGCCCCCTTACATGCCTCTTCAAAAGAGCACTCACATTGGAGAGCTTGGGAGATTCCTCCCATCCCTTGCCCCTTGCATTATTAAAAGAGCTACGGTCCTTGGGTGATCCATTCACAAAGGGGGAATAATTTTCCTTAGCCCAGAGATTTAGGAAATAGATCTGTAATGCACATGCAAAGAGACAAGTGTTACATGCCACAGCTCTAGTTTGTTTGGTAGAAACCTGGTTCATCTTGTATTTCTGAGCCCCTTGGGGCCCCACCAGACTAAATTCAACCCTGAAACCTGACCCAGACCCTCCTTCTCCAGTTGCACTCATCACAGGACACTTCCTGCAATACTTCTGAAGTGAAGGGCCTGCCCATGTGGCTTTGGCATGTCATATATTTCTATTTCTTTTGCTAAAGCGTTTGGCAAAGTGGCTGTTTGATGCGTTGGGTTAATTAGCACACCTCCACTAAGCATACAAATGGGTGAGCTCGGACATCCCCGAGTGAGGTCTCATCATTCATGGAAAAAATGGCTGCCTTTTAAATACACACTCGTGGCTGCAATTTATTCCTTGCACCGAGTACCTGGCCAAGAAATGAAGATTAACCAACCCACTGTTTTAAGAGGATTCGTATGTGCATCTGTTTCTGTGGAACCTTCCTAAACCAATGCATATGCTTAACTAATTTTTGTTACAGCATGTGTAAAAGACACTTCAAAAGGCGATCTAAAGCCAGTTGGGATCATGTTATAAAGAAAACAGAATTACTTCTTTCCATCCTAACAGATTTTTGAATGAGCAAATGAAGACAAAAGTTCACATCATATGCCAGTCCAGAAAATGTGTAGTCCCCATTCCAGTGGAATGTCTGCCAACGGTAAAAAAAAAAAAGTCCCCATTTCTTAGCTATAGCAAAATATAGTAGATGCTTCTCTAATGTCTCTGTGCATCTGTTTATGTAAAAATGTAAAGCCTGTTTGACAGTTAAACATATCTCAGAAGGAACACAGATTGCCTGTGGTGCTTGAAAGTTGGAGAGAGTGAAACATATTCCCTCTCTCTCCTCTGTCATTGTGTAGAAAGGGATAAGCAGAATTCAGGTTATTATTCTTCAGAATAATTTAACAGACATGTTGGGACAGGAGTCTATCATAATAGCAACTTCTGCAAGGCATCAAAGCAAGGTGTGATTGTGCATTGTTGAAATGGACAAATACATGTTTATACTTCTTAGGTGGGAAGCTCTTTGGGGCAAGGATGCTCTATTTGTTGTGTGTTTGGTGCAACACCTGGCACAACAGGGTCCTGGTCTGTGACTGGGACTCCCGGGCGCTACCTCAGTATAAATGGGAAATAATGCAAGGGCATTCCCGTAGTGTTAGTGTCGGTCAAGATACTGATAGTTAGGACATGGGAAAACTACTTAGCTCCTCTGTGCCTCAGTTTACCTATTTGGTAATGGTTGTTAATAACATTTTTCATCTGAGGATCTCCAGTTATTGTGCAGTCATTAATTAAGTGCAAAGCCTCATTGTTGTTAGTAATAGTTGTGATTATATCTGGTGAGTCAGACAGCTGCAAAGTTACTCTGGTTTTCCTTTAACAAAAAGGGTGGCAACATTAACCAATGGGCTTTCCCGAAGCCGCCACTGACATTCTTGTACATTTTGGTTCTCTCCTGTGGCTTTAACTTTATTGGTATCCTTGTGACAATTTGGAAGTTTCCAGACAGTGTTTAGCAGCAAAGGAATAAAAGACTAATTTTAGTGGGGGGGGGCTTGTTATTGTTGTTCCAGAAATCCAAAATTTCCACCTTCGAAAAGATGTGGGCGTTCATGAGCAGCAAGCCATCAGCACTCGTTAAAAATAACGAGGAAGGAATTCAGCGAGCCCTCACTGCAGAATACGCCCTCCTAATGGAGTCCACCACTATTGAATATATCACACAAAGGAACTGCAACCTAACCCAGATTGGGGGGCTGATTGACTCCAAAGGCTATGGGATTGGAACTCCCATGGGTAAGTGACAATGGTGCAGTTTGTGTACACGCCTGGAGAGGGGCTGCTTAGCATAAACACAACAGCTGGCATTGAGCTAATCACTCCCAGCCATGTATTTCTGAATAAAACACCTGCTGGGTCAACGGGGATGCACAGCCCTGCTTACACAGACACACTGCCTGCACTTGGTGGCTTTTGTCCTCCTTCCCTGCTGCGTGTGTAACGGCAGCCGCTCTCCCTCCCCCGCAGGTTCACCGTACCGGGATAAGATCACCATCGCTATCCTCCAGCTCCAAGAGGAAGACAAGCTGCACATAATGAAAGAGAAATGGTGGCGGGGGAATGGCTGCCCTGAGGAGGAGAGCAAAGAGGCCAGCGCACTGGGGATACAGAACATTGGTGGGATTTTCATTGTCCTAGCAGCAGGCTTGGTGCTGTCGGTCTTCGTGGCGATGATCGAGTTCGTCTACAAGCTGCGCAAAACAGCGGAGCGTGAGCAGGTATCGGCACCGTCGGTCTCCCAGCCCCCGCCCTGCAGGCTTTGAGCCTAGCTCGGGTCCTGGGGTTGCCCTCTCGCAGGAGTCTGGGAGTTGCGCTCAGGGCGCACACAGCTCGGATTGCTGGAAGCATTGCCACCTGCAGCATGCTCAGGAGGACCCTGGCGGTGTCAGAGCCCTGAGCTCTGCTGGGGAAAAGTCCTGGCAGCCCACAGCAGGGATAAAATGAAGATGCCATAGGGTGGGACTCACAGTTCCTCTCCCCATGGATGCCCAAACCAAATCCCCCATCTGGAAGGACGTTGCCTCCAGGGAGGGGATGACGGACTGTACCTGCCTTAGGCTAGGTGTGGCCTGGTGCTGAAGAAGGTGGACAGAAAACAGGGGGGAAAGAGAAGGCCAGTGCCTTGCAGGGAGCAGCCCTGTAGCCAATGCAATATGCATCTCCCAGGGAAACAAGACACCCGGTCCCCAAAATGGGCTCGGCGAGCTGCAACTCCACGAGCGGTAAAGCAGCCACTAAACATTGTCCTGCCTTGGTATGGCAATAGTCTTGGCGAAACCAGGGAACTGGCATAGTATTCCCTGCGCTATTCCTCATTTATTAACCCTTTATACACTACACCACTACCTCGATATAAGGCGACCCGATATAACACGAATTCGGATAGAACGTGGTAAAGCAGCGCTCCGCGGGGGGAGAAGGCTGCGCACTCCCATGGATCAAAGCAAGTTCAATATAACACGGTTTCACCTATAACACGGTAAGATTTTTTGGCTCCCGAGGACAGCGTTATATGGAGGTAGAGGTGTATTTATCAATGGAATCTTAACAGAAAGTGTGGCCAGGCCACCTCTCATGGTTGCCTTATGCCCTTGATGGAAGAGGGTTTACACCCCTCAGACACTTTTACCTTGTGCTGCGTATACAGCGATGTTACGCACAACATAATAATGGTGTGTATGAATAACTTCTACAACCAGAGACTGAAATAAGTTGGCATAAGCAAAACCCAGTAAACCAGCCAGCCCAGATCAGGCTGCAGCAGTCCTATGACACTCAGGATGCCACCGCATTCTGACTCCCAGGGAACAGGGAACGCCCCTGCACTTATTACAGTAACCTAGGCTTTTTCTTTAGCCAGTCTCAATATCCTGAAGGGGAAATCTCACCTGTGCGCATAGGGGCCCACAAGTGGCCTCCACAGCCCCGTGCAGAGTGGTGCGTAGGAAGCATGCTGGCCCTCTGCACAGACAGTTCTCAGAACACCTTCCTGGGAGTAACAAAATCCTTTGCCTCCACTCTTCCCCAGCGCTCCTTCTGCAGCGCCATGGCCGACGAGATCCGGCTGTCGCTCACCTGCCAGCGGAGGGTCAAACACAAAGCCCAGCCACCCATCATGGTGAAGACGGACGCTGTGATCAACATGCACACGTTCAACGACCGACGGCTACCAGGGAAGGACAGCATGACGTGCAATACTGGGCTGACGCCTGTATTTCCATAGGGAACCGGGGTTGGGGCGGAGGGAGGGACTTGCTGGAGATGGGATCGGATGCTCTCTCCATTAGGGAGGAAGGAATAAAATCCTGGTTTGGTTCAGTTTCAAGAACAAGGCCTTTAACACAACTCCATTGGTCGCCGGAACAGGAACAGGAACTTCAAAGCATGGACTGTAACCTGGTTTTATTTTTTAAAAAAGGCCTAGATCCTATAGGCCTCATGGAGTCCAAACACACTACACATCCAGGAGTCTGATGTTTACATATTGAATACACATGGAGGCAAGCGAGAATCAAGCCGGACTGACCTTCAGTGGATAACGAGGAGCCCCCCGAAACCCCAGGCTTCCTTTAGCATGGCAATAAAAAAGAAACATTTTGTGAGTACAGTACAGATGTGGAGTGAATGACAGTCCATGTGAGCATCTATTCCGAACTGACGTACACAGCACATTTAGGATAGAATGACCGGGAAGGGGAATAAATATAAATAAATAAAACGATTGTCAAAGCTGCTGCCTTCTCTCGAAGCAGTCCACCATGACCTTTTACCTCAATGCTTTGCTGGCTTATTGTCGCCGAGAGCGCAAAGTCCACGTGTGCGTGTGATGCAAAAAGGCACATGGAAATACATCGGAGTCAGACAGCTGGCTAAGAAGGGGCAAGTGATCTTTAATGGACCCCCAGACACAGGGCATAGGATTAGGGTCGTGCACCAGAAACTGCTGCCATCTGAAAACACAAAACAAAATCCTCCTGTGCCAATTCCCCCTGCAATGCCAGGGTGGGATTGTGATCTTCAGGTCACCAGCTACTTCACAGCCTGTGGGAAGGTCACGTTCCTCTTAGAAAAATCTATGGACTACAGCATTAAGATGAAGGGAAAGTGAGGGAACTGTTTCTGGGAAGCTAATGGGTAAGTCTACACTGCAATGTAAGCCCAGGATTTATAGAATTCAAGTTTGTTAACCTAGGGCTTGAGTGTCTACACTCATTTGTAACCCCAGGTTAGGAATTGTTGAACCTGGGGTCCCAACCTGGGGCTCCGGCATCTACACTGCATTACGTGGGATGGAGTCCAACCACCCATATCCCAGACCTCCTCGCAGCCACTCTAGCCCTTTGTTCGTAGTGCAGTTTGGGAAAACTCGACTGTCCAGAGGACAAAGAATGTCGGCCTATGGGATTGTGGGATATTTCTGGCAGACTCCCAGAGTACGAGTCCAGTGGGGCTGCGTCTACACTGCAGAGCAATAGGGCTTGGACCCTGGGTCCCGGCTTGACTCAGACTTGGACCCTCCACCTCCATGCGGTCCTTGTATCCTGGGTCCAAGTCCTGGGTTAGTGCGATTTGTGTGTAGCCCGAAAGGGGATAGGCTTGAAGCCTGAGTTCAAACCCTGGGCTTACATTGCAGTGTAGACACACGAACTCCAGCAAGTTTGATGGCGGTGAATTATGGCTGCGTTGGTTTCATATTCCTGACAGGCAGGGAGAGTCGGGTTGTTTGTCTGGTTTAAAATTAATGTTTAATTTTGGGGGGTTTGTGGGACATCCCAGACTTGCAAAGAAGATCTTGGTCCAAATAGACAGGACCAGTCTTGGGTCAAACAGCACCCTGGATGAGCCAGAATGTGGCACTCACTGTTGCTCTCCCAGTGCACTCACTGCCCTACCCCACAACTGCATTGCCATTCTATGCTACCAAAAACCCACCAAACAAACAAGAAACTCCCATTTAAAACATGCTCCATGAATGGCACTCAGATTTTCAGCAGCGCCCCGGGTTGCTTGTCCCACAAGGCTGGTCCTGCAGATGCATTCAGTCAGAATTACCAAAGACGTGAGAGCTGATTTAGGGTTATCTTTGAGTACGGTTTGTTTTTTTGTTGTTGTTGGGGGTTTTTTTGCATTCTGCCCCCTGAGAGCATCACCCAACAGCGTTCAACGTGACATTTCACTGGCTCATTTCCTTCCTGGCCCTTTGCAGAACCAGCGATAGGCTGCAACATGCAGAGATGCTTTTCTAAAACGTTATGGGGAATGTGCTGAAAAAATGAGTTCAGGGATTTGACGCTGCCCGATTATGGGGAGGATTTAGTGTGGAGGAAAACGATACTCAGCTTCCTCTTTTAATGCAAAATCACTAGAGATCTGCCATAGGGACTCACTGCACCTTCCATTCTCTCCCATCAGAACAGAGGCTAATCCTCAAGGCTGATGTTCCCTCCCACATACAGGGCCAACACGAAGCTTATACACCACTTAAGTCCTACTTTGAGGGCTTTAGCAGGGCTTTAAGTAATGCCTTCTGCTTGGTCTCTTCACGGGGTAAATCTTACCCTACATATTGTGAGTTTAGGAAGGTTTTATGGCTACAGCAGGAGTCAGCTGCTAAACTAATCCAATTTTTCATGTTCTTATTTAGAAACATTTTTAGAGACTTCACATGACCCCAAAGGAACAAATCCGTTTGCAGTTTTGCCCCTTCTCTTTCTTTTCTTTGCTCAGTTTTAGTTTTTAGGGTGGTGGAGTCTGGGCTGAATTACGCATTTGCTCCAGGGAGAACTGTGGCTGTTTTTCACCAGAGAGCGTACTTTGGTTTGGTTTCTTCCCACAATGAAAAAAGGCAATGTTTTATCCTGAAATAAAATGGTAGCTTTTCTTGCATATGACCCTGATAAAAATTAGCCATTTGGGAGAGAATTTGCCACTGTTCTCACCTTTTCTTTTCGTAGATGCCATGACAAGTTAGAGGTGAAACTTGCCAACTCTCTTGGGTGTCAGACTCCTCTGAGTTTGGTGACCAAGGGTGAAATTTACCCCAGTGCAGTGGGCCACACCCCACTTAAATCCCTCTTCAGCCCTCAAACCAGGCAGAATGGGATTGAAGTGGGGCCAACGCTTTGTGCCAGCCTCCTTCAGAAGGGGGAACACCATCCCAAGAGCAATAGGCACCAATCCGATTGCTGACTCATAGAAAGCAAATCCCTTTAATTGTGACAATGTAGGTGACTTAGCCATTTTCCCCCTGCCACCTCCTACCCTCATATCTATCTCCATTCCCAGCCTGACTCAAGCTGAATTTAAACCTCTTTTGTTTGACTTCCAGAAAACTGGCTGACTTCAAATTCAGTGTTTGATCCAAAGGGGTTGGATCCCAACAGCAACATCATCTCTGTCACTAAAACAACAATACATGAAGAAATGTGCCAAGAGCAGAAAGTGGGGTGAAAAAAGTACCTCCCTCTCCCAAAACTAATTATGTTCCTTCTCCATCTCTTTGCACATCTGGCGCCATTTCAGACAGGCAGTTTTTACACTTTCTTCTGGGCTTTCCAAGCTCTTAGAAATAGATTTCGCAGTCAAGGGGAAGTTAAAAGCAAAGCCAAAACCCTGCTGGACTTAAAAAAAAAAAGTGCCCTCTCTCTAAATGCTCCAACAGGGTGAGTAGTAACAAGTCTGTACAAACAGCATCCATTTCACTCCTTAGAAGATTATTTTAAAGAATAAAATTTAACCAACACCACTTACTTAGCACAAACAATGCGACGAGTGAGTTTCTATCACTGTTGTCCCAAATTTACAGGAGACCACGTGGAATTACCAGATTAACCTTCTCTTGTATCTCCACAATTACAATAAATTGGCCATGAAAGAATAGCCCATTTCACGCTTCTAAATGTTTAAAATCCTGAGTATTAAAACTTTCTCCGTATTCTGCAGCAAGCACCTGTTCTGTAGGGCTGAAAGTCCTGCTGGAATGTAGAGGGAACAGCCAGAAGCCAGACACACACGGGCATACAGGTTAGTGACAGAATGGACAGCAGACCCATGTGAAGTCCTAAAGGTGCTGGCGTGTGTCCCCAGCAGGGGGGCATATGGATCCAGCGGTGTAAATAGAAAAGGGGCGGTGTGGAGTGCACAGAGGGGGATGTGGGTGGCTCAAAGTCAGGAGGAGGGCACTCACTATAAATGAGTGACTCTGTAACTGTTGAAAGGTGGGGGTGACATCTCTCATGTAATCCACAGCACGAGCAGCAGCAGTTTAGACCTCACCTCCTCACGGGCTGTTCGCCGCCTCTAACGCAGATTCTCCTGGGCCTTTACTGAAACGCCAAATAGGTTTCCTCGCGGTGGAGGTCTTTCATACCCACCCACATCTGTGCAATCAGCTTCTCACTGCAACTACCATCCCATACGCTCTGCTCTCATTCATATATAGAGAGAGTCAGACATGCGCACATGCCTAAAAGTATATATTGTTAAAAGTATATGATACACATACAATGGTTTTTAAATACTATCTGTATATATTATCAGAATGCCATCATATTTTTCTAATGCCATCTAGCAATGATCTACAAAATCCACAGTAAGAGTGGACAGGTTAGAAGTCTCTGGGTCTCCTGCCATTCCACCCTCCTTGCCCACCCCAACACAAAGGGACCTCGGGTAGGGCTGGAGGCAGTTTGTGGAGTCTGGATGGTGACCGCTCTTGTCCCAGGTGGCCGTACAAACCCATTCGGTTTAGCAGCTTGCAACTTCAAGCTCCTCTGAATGTCCTGGCTGCACCTCATTGTTACCGATTAATCCCATTCCCTTCGTTGAGCTCCGTATATTGGTCCAGATTCCCAGCCAGTGTAAACCAACTTCACTCCATTGACTTCAAAGAACAGCACCAATTTACACCAGCTGAGGATCTGACCCATTGCCTTTATTTGTGGCGGAGGGGTGGGGTGTCCCCTCAGTTAGATTGGTTCATTTCAACCAAAATTTAGGGATGGGGCCTTACAATTTCTGATCTCTGTTATACTGGTATAAATCTGACTAAAGTTGCTTTCGAGCTATGCTGCCTTTGATTGGTATACCTGAGATCAGAATCTATCCCCTTGCCTCCACTAATCCTTGAGGTACATCAGGTCTTTGGACTGGCTAGCAAAGGTAAAGTGTGCACCAGGCAGTCTCTGATTGTGGAGAAGTGGTGAACTAGGAGCTAAACATACATTTGAAAGGAAACTTTGGGATGGGTAGAAAATTTAATACAAACTAAAAATCCTTTGCAAATCATTTTGTCTCACAGCACATACATTTTTCTTAAATACATGTCACAAAGTAATTAACTTCCACTGCATAGAAATCAATCACACAAATTTGGGGTGGGGGGAGGCATGGGGGAAAAGGTTGATATAAAATGCTGCTGTTTCAGTTCACTGTCACTCTTACAGTATTCGATGTTTCCTTCTTAAGTCTCTTGTAAGACCAATGAAGTAACACGAGGATGGGTTGGTTTGGGGGTTTTTCATGGTTAAAAATCTTCCAGACTCTCACTATGGTAAAAGTTGGTTCATTTTTTAATTGTTTTTGGCTAATTTCTAGTGTAAATTTCCAGCACCCAACACTCAGCCTACATAGACGCCAACAGACTGAATATGCAAAGGGGGGCGGGAATATGTTTCAAGATCTCTATTGTTCTCTCAGAGGTGTGGGGGGGTTGGGTCAGAAATGTTATCGTATGTTTCCATGGTAGAGGTTTCTGCCCGGTCTGGGCCCCAGTATCTCTCCCTATAGCAGACATCAGTGCAGTTCTGGCAGCTGAATTCCAGCACTGGACGTCATTATGCAGCATTCGTGATCTCACAAAGTTGAGCTGTGTGCTATGTGCCAACCGGCTGTGAGAGACCAGGTCGAAACATACTCAACACGCTGTTGGTTTAATCACAGCTCCCTTGCTCTGGAAAGTTATGACTGGGCCTTGCAAGTTAAAGCCAGTCTGCCTGGATGATATGGATTTCTGAGCATTGTTGTAGAATGCCCTTTGCTGTCTATAATTTTCTTTGACATGTTTCTCAAAAAAACTGGTCTCTGTGACATTCAGGGGATTTTCCTTTGTGGACATGCAGAATTTCTATGAATATAGTTTTTTGTAAACATTTTGTAACAATTTTGGTTTCATAGTAACTGTGTTACTTGCTGATCATTCTAGGCTGATGTAAATAAAATTTCCAGGAAAAAAAAGAAAAAAAATTCTGATTATTTTCCTTTTTAAGACACTGTGATATATCAAAGTGCACAGTTTGCTGTATGAGGTAATATGGTTTTAAATTTTAAATAAAAAATAATTTTTAGGAAAAAAAGTTTGTGCCTGTTTGTATTAAAGGTGCCTCTTTAGTCTTGCTGGAATCTGGGTCTTAAAAGCAACTACATTGTTTAATGGCTTCTCTAATCTATTCCCCATCTAGACAGATAGTTCTCCCTCCTCTCTTCTCCCCCACCCCCAGTTAAAAAACCTGTAACAAAGAAACAAACAAAAACAAAACCCACCCCAAGCAGCGTTTTTACCCCAAAGGGTAAAAGCCACATCACGAGAAGACACGCCTGCACAGGCCACGTGTGGGCAGGTTGGGGATGCAGAGTTGAGCTGGTCAAAATATTTCCTCAAAAAAAAAAAAAAAAAAAAAAAAAAAAAATGGGGGGGGGGAACCAAAAATGGCTTTTTTACCCTGAAATGAAAATTCCAGGGGCACATTTTCATTTCAGCCATATTTTTCTGAAATTTTTTCAATGAAAACCCAAAAATCAACCACTTTTCTCTCTCCTTTTACTCTCCATTTTCCAATAAGGAAAAGAAGGAGGTTGGGAGAGGGGAAACTGAAAACAGATGGTTTTTTTCCTGCAGTTTTTGTTTCGTTAATAATCAGGGGAAAAAATCAGCAAAAAGTTTCCTCAAAATAGGAAAATTTTGTATTTCTTTGGAAGTTCTTCATAGAACATACTGCGTGTTTTCCAACTGGCTGTGCTGCGCTGCACTTTTAGATCCGTATATATTAAGCATGGAGCACTGTGCTTTGGACTCCAGAAGGAACAGAAGCACCCACGGTCCCTGCCATAAAAAGCTTGAATTCAGCCCGTGGACGTTCCTTATGATTCTTCTTCGAGTTATCAAAGCGGTTTGTGCTCTGATGAAAAGCCTGGAGAACTGGACATCCAGGCCTGTTTCCAAAGCCCACTGAAATCAATGGAAAGACTCCCAGATTTGCCCTATGTTTGCGGAGACATGAACTGGTGATCGGACATACCTGGTCTAAGGCTAGGTGTACACTACAGGAGGGAGTCGACCTAAGATACGCCACTTCAGCTATGTGAATAGCGTAGCTGAAGTTGCGTATTTTAGGTCGACTTACCTGGCTGTGAGGACGGCGGCGAGTCGACCGCTGCCGCGCCACCGTCGACTCCGCTTCCGCCTCTTGCCGCGGTAGATTTCCGGAGTTGACGGAAGAGCCATCGGGGATTGATTTTATCATGTCTTCACTAGACGCGATAAGTCGATCCCCAATAGATCGATTGCTACCCGCCAATTTGGCGGGTAGTGAAGACGTGCCCTAACCCCCCTTCCTTAGAGAAAGTGCTATGCAGGGTAGGTAATAAGGTCCTGATGCTTCACAAGGAATTGCCTGTAAACATTTGCTCCCTGTATTACATAGCACTCAGGCTGACGCTGTGCTTTTCATTCTGAACGGATGCTAGCTTCACTGAGTCTAGGAAAGGCACACAGATTCCCCGTGGGCTACAAGTCTTAGAAAACCTCTGTTTACATCTTCCCCTCTTTGATGTGAGTCTAATGGCAATTAAAAATCTTATTAGCTTGATAAAGGCTTAAAGGACTCAAAAGGCCAATGTTTATTAGTATGAACTCTTTACAGTTCTGCTTTATTATATTAAGCCAGGGAGCTTAGATTTCGGCATTTAAGGGGGAAAATTCTACTCTCATATCTGTACATTGCATCTCAGTTCTGACATTTTGAGTGAAATGTGCCACAGGTAACCCTGCATGTGTAGGCTGAGGAGAATATTGGAGGCAAGATTACTATCACTTCCATTAACTCCTAGAGGCTCCAACTGAGATGTGAGCCCCTTGTATGAGGCACTTCACAAACACAGAGTGGGAGACAGTCCCTGCCCCAAAGAGCCTACAGTCTAAAGAGAAAAGAAAAACAAAAGAGTATGCAAAAAACACCCCAATTTACAGGTGGGTAAACTGAGGCACAGAGTGAGTCAGTCATTTATGCAAAGTTAGTTGGGGCATAAATGCAGCAAAGTCAGCAGTGGAATTCAGACCTCCTGAGGCCCTGTTCAGTGCTTTACCTACAAGGCCATTCTTCTCTCCTATGAAGGTCAGGCCTTAAGGGTCTCAAATTGCTCACATAAGATGAATGGCTGCATTTGAAAAGATAGGCCACAATCTTGAGAAGTTCTCTGCGGAGACGTTTCTCCGAGGAAGACTCTACTCTGTCATGAGTAGAGGCCTGACAGTAGGCACAGGGTCCAATTTTCAAAAGTACGTAAGTGACTTGGGAGCCTAAGTCCCATTTTCAAATGTTACCTAGGTTCTCAGGAGCCCGAGGATCATAGGCAGACAATGGGACTTGCCCAAGCGTGCCCTAGGTCACTACTGAAAATGGGATTTAGGCTGTTAAGTTGTTTACACACCTCTGAAAATGTTACCCACAGTGGTTTTCTTTGGGTCATAAGTTCAACAATTTACGCACACACGGGTTTTTTTAATGCATATGCATTAAAAAAAAAACCACAAAGCCTTCATTTATTGTACACTGGAAATGCACAAACAATTCCTTTCCATATTAATTATTTTTAAGGGGCATCCTCAGAAATTTCTCTCATTTCCATTCTCTACCAGCACCTGGAAAACGACAGCCTTGAAATTTGTGCCCAGATGAGTGTGTCAGAGGATGGCAGAGAGTCACTTTTATGTTCTGAACTCTGATCAATATGCAGAGAATATGTCAAAAAAGGGAGAAAGCAGCAGATGTTTTTGCAAGGCTCCTGCTACATAACCTAGCATGAGAGTGGTGTGTTCGATAGCTAAATCCACATGCACATGGTGTAGGTTGCATCAGGGGAGAGGCTGTTTTCTCTTTACTAGAAAAGCACAAGTCGGGTAGGCCAGGCAGACCTTGTCTGAGCCAGCAACGCAAACATGTCCGCATTAATAATATGAAAAATTGTCAACATAAATCGTTAGTCGGAGGAGGCCTGTAACGAGGGACAGCAATTAACCTTATCATTCAATGAATCACCTTTCACTGACCATGAACCTGCCACCTCAAAACTGCCAATCATGCCAGGCATGAATAATTACTCTGACAATAGATTTCACTCACAAAAAGGGAAAATTCATTACCTTTCGGTGTCAATTAGTCCCAGGCAGTGAGAGGGGGGAACAAAGGAACGACAGGGGAGGGGGTAAAGCTGCCCATCTATCTTCCCACTTCCCTCTCTTCAACCAGGAAGCTTTGGAAATCCCTTCAGATGATGAGGAAAAGCAATTTTTTGTAATGCCTATTTATTTATATAACCAAAGTCTCATTTTCGAAGGTAGCATCCAGGTGTTTGTCTCTATGTGTGGGAGGGTATTTGCCTCATGTTGAATATCAGAAAATCTGATTCCACCTCACATCTCCGCCTGCACCACCTGTTCTGCCACTGCTCAGCATGTGCCATTATACCTGTGCAGGGCAAAAGGACAGCTGGATTTTCAGTCATTCTCTGCTGTCACGTTATGTTTTGCCCTGTTCTTTCTCGCTTTTAAACCCTCTTCAGTTATAAAGGATTTGACCAACCTCTGACTGACACAGCAGAACGTGCCTGGTTTTCTGGAAGACAGTGAAAACCTAGGGGGGAGGGTCAAAAATTCAGTGAGGTTAGTTCATGTAAGAAGAGCATTTGAGAGGCAAGGCAGCAAGAGGTGGTTTATTACATTTAAATACAGATAGTAATAGATACAGTGCAACTATCTGTAAATATGCATAACAATTAAAGTATCTTTGTACTTGTACAATCCCTTGCATTTGAGGACCTACAAGGTAGTTTAATATTGTTGGGCTAAATTCATCCCTACTGTGAATTCACTGACTTAATATTACACCAGGAGTTACTTTGGCCCATGGAGCATCTAACTCCTGTTTTAAAGATGAGGAAATTCAGGCCAAGTGACTTGACCAGGCCACACGGTACGTCGGTGGCAGAACTACAGGCTCTCAGGCCTTTGCGTTAAGCACTGGATAGCTTCCCTTCCTGTTGTGTTACCTGGAGGTCTTCAGATCAAAACTGACCAAGACCTGACTTGTCTGCAAGGGGACGGTAAATGAAAAGGGGAGGAACAATCAATGGACTCCTTACGGGAAAAGGAGCAAAAAGGGACAAACTGGATGAATTTTCTCTTTAGTCACAGGGAGTTGCCCATGTGAGCACAGACTTGGGCCTGAAATGTCCAATGACTCAAAATTGTTAAGATCTAAACTCCAGGGAGCAGAATTTTGTTGGCCTGGACAAACCAGTTTGAATGAAATTAGAACAGAGCTGCACCTTTGCTAGCAACTCAACCAAAATCCAAATCTGCTTGTGACATTTGTGAACATTTGGTGACATTTCCTTTTAACAAATTCCCTATCAGCCTTTGAATTGGATATTTTCAGCCAGGAGCTGAAATATCAGACTTCTCAGGAGGCCAGACTTGTATATTTAAACACCTGTTTGTAACCAGACGGTGCCGGGAGTCCAGCTACAAAAGCCATTCTAGCGACTGTCCCAGGTAGGTTTCTAGAACACAGCAGTTCAGGCAGATGGCAACACCCCACGATTTTTGGATTCTTCCCGCTGCAGAAAGCACCTGAAATAGCTAAGACATAAACTTCTGGAATTTGTTCCCTGGGCCCCTCCTGCAGTACAGCAGCATAAAGTATTTCTAGCTTTATAGTTAACTTCCCGTTAACTCCTTGGCTAACCTGATTGCCTGTTGCTAGTCCCAAGTCCCTCTCAGTCCGTCATTCCTTCCTTCGACCCCACAAAGCCTCGTCTATACAAGCAGGCCGCACTGGCAGAATTTTCTTTACATTGGTAGGCACTGCCCCTCCCATCAGCTGTTCCCTGAACTCCCATCCCTAGAGGGGATGTCTGGACTCTGTGGACGGAGCAGCCATCCTGGTTTTTACTTATTAAAGTATTCCTAATGTCAAACTGTTCTTTCATCCGGGACAACAATTCTGGGAAGTCTGGGCCTGCTTTTTCCTCGATGCACAGCCACTTCCTCTGCCCTGGAAGCAGCAACCTGTGAAATCTGGGATTCTCCTGCCAGAGTGTCACAAATTCGATATGGGGTCAAATTTGATCCTTTTCACTTCCGGGAGAAATTGTCTTTCAGTTTTGTGAGAGCCAGCCAGGAACTTGGAGGCCAGAAAAGCCCATCATTCAATGCCAACCTGACATCCAGCACCCCACAAGGTAAAACCAACAGCTTCATTTAATAATAATTTACTATTGACTGTTTCCCCTTCTTGGAGTTCTTCCCAGCCCAGTACAGGCTGCACACAAACAGGCTTGCCCAGGACCCAATATTCAATACTAGGAATGTCTCAGGTTGAGGCAGTGAACTTTCATCCTGATGGCTCCCCATGCACACAGGTTTATCCACTACTGAAATGATGCTGTCTCTGGATGGAAGATGGGACCACAGTCCAACAGCTGGGACATGGCAGAGCAGAAGCTCTATGTCCTGTGAGAACTCATTGGAGCTCTACATACCACTACAGAACCACAGAAGGGCTAAATGGCTCACTGGACGTGTGTCTGGGCTACTTTTCTGGCCAGTTGCAATGAACATGACCTTCTTTGGATGCATCGTCATGGTTGTTGAAATTGTCCCCTACGCAGAGCACTAGCACGAGGCCTCTCTGATGCTGAGTCCTTGTATTTACATGGTGCATTGCCCTTGTTCTGGCTCTCTGCCCAGGAGAGAATTTCATCTTTTCAGTGTATACTCAGGGGGCCTCCAACTGTTCGAAAACTCAATGTCTAGACAGAGAGGACAGGAGCTCAGTTATTCACCTCTTCTCTGGAAGCTTTTATACCATCAACTTCCTGAAGCACACATGGACCCAGGGCCAAAATCAGCCTGCTGGCACTGGAAGGTGGGTTTCCAGAGCTGGGGCACAGCCCCCACGCTGCCCTCCTTCTCTGTAGGTCATCTCCTAGTTTGTAATACGTTCTCTGATCCTAGCGGGGACTGGGAAGGCAGAAGGGACCCACGCCCAGGTCCTGCCCCCAAAACACATGCCACGCTGTTCAAAGGCAAAGCGAATGAAAGCGAGTTTTGATGAATAGGCTGGGGGTGGGGAAGGCAGCGGGATTCCATTCCCCATTTGCGAGAGGCTCAGCCTCAACACCAAGGGGAGATTTATGGGGTGTGAAGGCAAATTTGAATTTCACATCAGGCCCAGGACTGCACTGCCATTGCAGGGATCTGCCACATCAGGCTGCTCCAGGGAAGCAATCTCGCTAATGAGACATGAACAGAAGAAAATGGCTCCATCCCCATTCCTCACAGCCCCAGGAGGGTCCATTCCTGCACCAGCTGTTTACAGCATGAATCATTCATTAATATTACATAAACAGGATCTGACTCCAGTATCTGCACGGGGAGGAGAGAGGAGGGGTCGGGGGGGACTGTGAAGACATACTTGGATGCCAGTGGCCACAGGGGTGTTGGCTCTCCTCCTTGTTTCCAGCCACTGGAAGTTAAAAACACATTAAATATGTTCTTAATGTTACTTTTGGCCATATGAGCAATGCTGTGGCTGCCCCATGGATGTTCATGGGAGAGGGGTGGTTTGTCTGACACCAGTGGGACAGGAGGTGGGTCCACAAGATAAGACGTGTTCCAGACAATTAAAAAGTTTGGGCCTGATGTATCTGAGGTGCTGAGCCCCCGTAGTTCCCATTGGAGGCATTAGCGTTTGCGCTGTCTGAAAACCAGGCCTTTAAATGCGTAGCTGTCTGCAGGGGCGTTTATATACAGCAGCCGATGCTTTAATATCACTTAGGATAAAAGGTGTCAATGGGGCCATTTAGCAGTCTCTAGAAATAAGGTGAAGCAAGATGTTAGTAAACAAGAATTCCTTTGGCAGCACTTGAGTAACATATGTGCTCTGTGCATAATGCGTCTTGAAATAGCTTTGGTTGGTTAGCAAAGTGACTTTGGGATACAACTCACATTACACAGCAGCAGCCGAGAAGTCCTGCACTGGAAGAAAAGCAATGCCAGCCTTGTGCTGACTTCTGTGCATGGGGAATGGGGTGGAGCAAATGTGCACTGTCCTCTGGGTATGGACAGAGAGAAGGGATCCTTCCGGACCGAAGAGGCTTTTGTTTTCATTCTGACACCAACGGCTAATGAGCTAGTTCACATCGATGTTTAATGATAAAGAATAATGGTAAAAATGAACCACAATAAAAAGAATACTTTGTATCTATCCAATGTCTTTCACCTCAGGTCTCAAGGTGCTTAGTGAATAAGAGTTAGTATTCATACTAGCCATGTGAGGCAGACAAATATCTCTACCCTAATTTTGATGAGGACATTGAGATACTAAGAGGTTAAATGACTTGCTGAAGGGGAAACAGAAAATCAGTGGCAAAGGCTGGAGCAATCCTGATTTGTAGTCTCTTTGCTCTGTTCACTGAACTATACTCACTTCATCTCTTGCAGAGAACACAGAAAGTTTTCCTTAGTTTCTATTTGGAGACAAACACCTTTCCAACCTTTTGGAATGAATGAGATTTTGCCAGGACAATAATTCTCTTAGGCTTTGTCAGTCCTGGGGATTTGCTCTTTGACAGGGTGAATGCCATGCTAAAAGCAATATTCTTTCCCTATTCCAAAGACTGAAAGCACAGTATCAAAATAGGAACCAGACTTAACGGGAATCAGGCCTGGGATTTTGAGCTAACAGAGCTTGTAGCTGGGGTGCTGGAACAATTTGTATATGGGGGGGGGCTGAGAGCCGTTGAACCAAACTGTAAACCCTGTATATAATGGAAACCACTTCAAGCCAGGGGGTGCAGCAGCCCCCCCAGCACCCCTTGTTCCAGCACCTATGCTTGTAGTTCAGTGATCCTGGATGTGGCTTAGTGCAGATCCACAAAATACCACCTTGTGATAATTGATGCTTAATCATACTGGGATAGAGCCTGTAATTAGCAGGGTATGTGCCAAAGAATCAGTGTCAAAGAATCAGCTTTGATTTGGCACCACAAGATTTACACATTTCCCATGTCGAGAACGCTACAGGTTTCTTGAGTGTGACCACACTGGCATGAGCTGTAATTACTTACAACCTGATTCCACCATACTTATCACTCCTTCAATGGTTCTGTGGCCATCAGCAGGGTCGTTTGCTCTGTGAGGTACAACTCACCATGACTAAAGGCACCAGAAACCATCCCAAGTTGAGCCTGGCAGAACAGGGTCTTCAAGAAATGTATTCCTCTTACATCACTTCTAGTCTCCCTTAACTGCACTTCACCTAGCGCCGAGGGTCTTTCTGCATACTTGGAATGAAAGATAGGTGCTATGGGACTCTGCATTCAGTCACATCAGGATAGCTCTTAGCTGTTGCCATGTGAAACTCAAATGTATTTCTCTCACCACATGTGGCTTTTCTTCACTGGTTATTATTGTAAATTACTGGTATCAGGAAAGCTGAACTAATGCAGGTGAGCTACTGGACAACTGTAGTCATGCTACGAGTTATTGCTGTTATTGGCACTCGTGCAGCATCTTTCTAGAATTTCGTCTGCATCATAATATGCTCTAGGCCAGCCAGACCTGGTGGCAGGGAATGGGTGAATCTCCATAAAGCAAACTCACAGACATTCTCCTTTCTAAAATCCTCTGTGAGCCTGATGAATTTAAGCTGCCCTGTGCCACTTTAATGCAAGCTTCCAGCACTTACTCAGCAGCTCAGTGGAGGTCTTGGTGACCGCAGCAGTTACAGGGGTCAGATGAACCATTGCAAAACATTTGCTGCACTAAATTCCAAGCACAAGCTGTCTTTTTCTTTGACCTCAAGCACCAATTGTCTTTATGTTCTTTTTTTCCTCATCTTCGGCAGACCTGAAGATCCATTTTTTTTATTTCATTTGCAAAACTGCATGCTGCCAAGCACAGCTGTCCCATTACAATGGTCATTGCTCAGGGAAGTGGATGCTCTTCCCTGGTACCATTTTATTTACGGTTTGTATCACAGCAGTACCCAAGATCAGGGCCCCACTGAGCCTGGCTCTGAACAGCCACCTGGTAAGAGACACTCCCTGTCCGAAAGATCTTACAGTCTAAACAGATCAGACAGACAAAGGCTGGGAAGGAGGCAAGTGACTTTGTCAAGGTCAGACAATGAGTCAACGGCAGAGCTCAACTCCCAGCCCAGTGCTCTCTCCACTAGACCGGGCTTATGAAACAGACAGTGAGAATCCATCACTGTCCAAATCTTGCACAGAGCGTCCCAGAATATTTTGGGAGCAGAGCATGAGGCATCCGATATACAAACACGACCTCAGACACCACAGTGGTGCAGGGGAATTCTTGTTTATTGCAGGTGCTATTTTTCACCATCCTCAAGTTTGGAGTCATTTTCACCCTCCACATAGATAGAGCACAAACAGCAGTTGTGCAAACCTCCCCCCAACATCTGGAGATTAGACTCATAGACTCTAAGGTCAGAAGGGACCATTATGATCATCTAGTCTGACCTCCCGCATGATGCGGGCCACAAAAGCTGACCCACCCACTCCTGGAAGAATTATCTCCCTTGACTCAGCTGTTGAAGTCCCCAAATCATGATTTAAAGACTTCAAATCGCTGAGAAGGATGACAGAGGAGTTCAATCCCAATCCCCCAATCAATCTTCTACTTCTCTGCAGAGACCACCCACAAGGAACAGGAGAATTAATCCCCCTCTTCCTTTTTTTAATGACTATATCACTTGTCGACTAGGCACCAGACAAAGAAATGATGTCCCATGAACAGTCACTCTCTCACCACTGCCCTGATATGTCCCACCAACAGCTCTGTGTCCCACATCCTACCATCCAACCCAGCCTGCCCTGAGTCAGGGCTGGAACCAGGCAATGAGCTCTCTCATCTCCTTAGCAATCCCCTAAGCCCTACATGCCCACAACCCTTACAGCTCTTGAGTTGGGGAACTATGGAAAATGTCGTTTGGGGAGAATTTAATATTGTGGGAAGAGAGTTCTTTTTGTTGTGAATATTTCAGCCACGTTACTATCCCTTTATCTGGCCCAGCTGAAGTAGCACCGTGAGGCATAATTAAAGTGTTTAAAAAGCATTTGTCATTATTAAAAAAAAGGGGATTTGCATTTTATTATTTTGCTGCCGTTTCTATTATGTTATGTAAATGAGCCACGTAGTCCCTTCCACAGAGCGGGCTGCACAGCGATACGAGTCCCAGATAGAACATTGCTTGCCAGGCTCTCGCTCTCGAGATTATCAACTGCCAATGAAGGACTGTAAATACATCTTCTTGAGCTACCCAGGCCACATAACCATGCCCTCCTCATTAGTGGCTCACCTGCTCAGCATGCTGGGGTGGGCTGGCCGAACAGATCCCCAAAGCCCTCGCTCCCACCCAGCGCACAGAAAGTATTAGACAGTCTGGGGCCTTGGGGGTGCATTGCTATAAAAACACGAATCCCAATACATCCTTTGGGTGATCATGCAGCTGCAGCAGATCATTCAGTCAGAATTTGTTTATAATTTAGCTTGAATGACTGTCCTCTCTCTGTACTGTAAAATACACCCCCCAACCTCCTCCCACCCACACACTTTGCTTAGATTCTCTCTCTCTCCACAATTCACTTTTATGTAAGGGATTTTGTGGTTCCAAGATGCCTTAAATGCCAGGTAGCCATACAATGGCCCTGTATGTGCTCTCTATCTCTCGGTCTAGGGCCTTATGCTGTGCCTATCACCCTGGCATCTGAGCATCTTAATATTTCACAGACAGTGCATCAAGCCTGATAGTCAGGGCTGAGGTACGGACAGGAAGGCTCTGTTTTGGAACCAATGTTCACCCTCAAAGACTGCATCCTACCACCTGCTCCATAGCGACCTCAAAGCTTTTCTGCTGGGCTCTAGGATGCAACTAGCTCCATATACTGCAGAATTACAGGGGAGGGGAACAGACTAGGAACCCCAATAATTGGGAGCCTGGAACAGCAACAGTAGGGTTACCAATTTTGGTTGGATGTATTCCTGGAGATTTAATCACACGACAATCTTTAATTAAATTCCTGGAGAGCCCAGGCCAATCCTAGAAGGTTAGCAACCTAAGCAGCAGGGAAGGAAACTTCACAGCCAGCCCAGGATCAGGAAATCAGATGTATTTTAAAGAGGGCCCTTGTGCAATGAAAAGAACAACCACCAAATCCACAAACGCATCCCCATCTTTGGCCACTTCCTCTTCATGCATCTTAAATTTGTAAATACCAAACCACCCACAGACAAGCAAATCAGGACTTGCTGATACTAACAGCCCCTTTCCCTAGCTTCTAGACACCAGTCCTTCTTCCTCCTCTGAGGGGAGCTCAGCTCCTATTTATAGTTCTGAGCCTAACAGGCTCAGCTGCCCCTAATTTCATCCCAGCTGGGAAGTCTCTCCCTGAGCAGGCTGAGACCTCCTGCTAGAAGCACCACAGACTGTTCTCTAGCGAGGCCAGACGTGGCTGGGAGGAGGGCTGCGGGGGCATGGGAGGAGATGCTTGCCCTGTGAGGGAGCCTAGCACGAGTTCCAAAGGACGTGGGACTCCACACTGGTCAGTATCTGGGTCTGTGCCTTTCCCTGCTTTGTGCAGCCTGGAATCTCCCCCTGGGAGAAGCTGCTGCAGTTTTCCACATGAACAGTCGCCCTCTGCTATGTCAGCAAGGTCTGGAGCCCTCCTACCTCTTAATCTGTACCCCTGGGTAATGCATATTCATGGCATTGCCGCTTGTGCTGCTCGGTCCTCGCATCGCCAGACCAGACAGCAAAGGGCTGCGGTGCCCGGTGGCTCCTGCAGACAATGGTGAGCCTAGAAGAGGGCATGTAGGCAGAGGTCTCTTCATTGTCTCAGAGACGCTGCTGGAATGAAGAATCCCTCAGGGGCTGGCCGTGGCAGACTCTCTGGGTATGTCTACGCTGCAATGAAACACCTGCTGCTGGCTCCAATCTGGCTCACAGGGCTATAAAACCTGTGAGGAGAGAGGGTCCCAGAGCCGAGCCCAGATGTCTACACTGCAATGGGATAGCCCCGCAGCCCAAGCTCCGAGAGCCCAAGTCAGCTGACTCAGGCCAGCCATGGATGTTTTATTGCAGTGTAGACACACCCTGTATCACACTTGCAGCACTGCATTAACAAAAGCAAACAGTGCCACAGGCTAACCTGGCAGGGGCACTTTGGGCTGGTCCCACATGCAGGTTGGCTTTGTAGCTGTTACGCTCTCAGGGGAGATCGCAGATCCGCTGCACATGGCTGCTAGTGGGAACAACAGCCCCAGTTCACTGTGGCAACAACGCTATGCTGAGCCCCTGTGTCTCCCAACAAGGTCTGCCTCTCTCTGTTCACACAGAGCACATGCTGTGGGATGAACAGGCCTTGGAAGGTAAATACTCAGGGAGGACAACGGCCTCCTAGAGTCCCTGAGTTTAAGACCAAGAGATCATCTAGTCTGACCCCCCGTTTACTGCTGGCCAGTCCGTTTCACACAGACACCCTGGTACTGAACCCAGCCACTTGTAAATTGTCACCGTCTCTTAAAATTCGCTTAGCGTCAGCAGAGTTTTATGAAGGGGAGTTTCTACCTTCATGGCCTGAATAAACCCTGTAGTAGTTTCAAAAGTCACTTGTCGAAGCTATGTTCTTGCTCTCTTGCTCGTTCTCTCTTGCACGGGCACATGCACGTGACTCATGTGCACTCTCTCTCACACACACACACGCATGTATAAAGAAAAACACTAAAGCACAAGGGGGAACTGAATCACTCAGAATCAAGTAACTTGCCCAAGTCACTGGTAGAGTTGAGGATTGACCCTAGGTCTCCTGAGTTACTGACCAGGGTCTTAACTGCAGGTTTGCCCTTCTTCCCTGTTCCCACAGAAAGGCTCTGATATGGCCCTGTAAAGGAATGATGGCGCTCACCTCTCTAGTGCTGCCTCTGTTTATGAACAGCAACAGAATAGAAAAGCATGGACTAGCGGGTGGAACACAGGCCTGGGCACCTGGAGTGATTGAACTGTAATCCTGCTTCACTGCCTCCTGCTGTTGTCTTGGGCAAATTACCTAAACCAGGGGTCCTCAAACTTCAATGTACCATGACCCCTTCTGACAACAAAAATCACGACATGACCCCCAAGAGCGGGGACCGAAGCCTGAGTCTGCCTGAACCCCGGCACCCTGGGTTGGGGAGCCAAAGCCAAAGTCTGAGCACCACTGCCCTGGGCAGGAGGTCGAGGGGCAAAGCTGAAGCCCAAGGGCTTCAGACCCAAGCAGGAGGCCTGTAAACTGACCCCTGCCACCCAGGGCTGAAGCCCTCAGGCTTCAATCCCAAGCCCCAGCAAGTCTAAGCCAGCCCTGGCGACCCCATTAAATGGGGTTGCAACCCACTTTGGGGTCCCGACCCACAGTTTGAAAACCACTGACCTAAACCCGCCACCATTTCCCTATAATTGCCTACCCCCTCCGACAGGACTAATATGGCACAAGGATTTATTTAAGAATAATGTTTAGCATTTATAGAGCTCCTAATTTACCTGTTGGAATCTGAACATTTCTACCGCCACCACCACCGCTCAAATCCAGCATAACCAGGACCCAAAGTCTGTTCTCCTTTACTCCTGTGTAAATCTGGAATAACTTCATTGAAGTTAATGGAGTGATTTAGTCTGTAACCAGTGTCACTGAGAGCCCAGTATATTATTATCTGCACTTAGCATTTACAACCTATAGCAAAATATCTGAAATTTTCTCAGGGCCTTGAAGATTTAGACAGAGTGAGTGGCCCTGAGGCAAATCCTTCCCACATTCCTTGGCTCCCATTAGCTGGGATAAACCAAACATAACAGCACCAGCTCTTAATATTCATAGAATATCAGGGTGGGAAGGGACCTCAGAAAGTCCTCTAGTCCAACCCCCTGCTCAAACCAGGATCAATCCCCAGTCAGATTTTTGCCCTTAATCCCTAAATGGCCCCCTCAAGGATTGAACTCCCAACCCTGGGTTTCACAGGCCAATACTCAAACCACTGAGCTATCCCTCCAGGATCATTAAGAGAGATTAGTTAAGTAGACTGGCCACAGTCATTCAGGTCTTGAGTATACACAGTGGTCTGTCAGGCAGCCATTGTGAAGTCTTCATACTTGTTTTAATAATAATCTCATAAAGCCCCTCTCTCCTGTCTACTCTAGTGATACTGGGGTGTTCTTCATATGCCACGCACGCAAGCAAACTCCATCTAAGGTAACGCTCTTGGAACACTAGAAACACATAGAAATGGCGGATAATGCTATGCAATCTAAACCTGGCAGCTAGCAAGCAAACATCCATCAGGAGTGGGTAATTGATGCTATCTGGGGCCAGTTTATTCCAATCAATATAGCGCTCTCTTTACATCGACATTCTCCACAGCTCTCGTGTGTTCTAGAGGTTTAGAAAATGTTATTATCCAGACCCCTAATTCCAACAAATTCCATTATCCAAGCAAATGAAAATAACAAAAACAAAAATTACTGAAATTCTTATGCTGAATTGTTTGTTGGGGTTTTATTTATTTATTTCTAATGGGATTTACAGTGCATACCATAGGCTCACTGAGCTTAAAAGCAGTTTGGAACAGGGGCCCTCTGGCATCATCTTATGCAAACACTAAACAGTGATTATCTTAAACATTGTACAGCAAATGGCTTCTTGGAGGGCCAAGGCTCTTCTATGCTATTTGAATAAATCTCTTGCTCCCTCTCATCTATTTTAGCCTCACATGAAAATTGCAAGCAGGTTCTGTAAGCTTTAAGCATTGCCACTCAGAGCTATTTAATGGCCATGGATTTTAACTAGGAGATTTGGAAACCTTTGGAATTTTTTCTTTAATCTTTTTTTAAATAAACAAACAAAAACAGGGTTTTTTCCCAGAGTATGCTGCTAGCTAGAAGAGTCCATCAAACACATTAACTAGCAGGAATGTTTAAGTGAATGTTGCAGGATAGTTCTGGGAAGCAACTTTAGGATTTGTATGTTAGGAATCAACACTCTAAGAGCTACATTCATCCAGTCAGGGAAACAAAATGTGTCACGTGACTTCTGTGTTCAAGAAAAATAGCTCAAATGTCAATGTTCATACCGAAACAACTCTCGGTGAACTGTTTTGAAACACACCACGAAGCACAATTGATTGCATGAAGCTGGTTCAGATAAAGCTGGTTGAAACTGGTCTGTTATTTTTCATTAAAAATTATTTTCATTCAATTTATTTTGCAAAAAAAAATTCTCAATTAAAAATTAAATTTTAAAACTTTTCTATCATTTTTTAAAAAGACGTTGTTTTGTTTTGTTGAGAAAAAAATCTGACTTTTCCATACTTTTAAAATCTTCTCTCTTATTTCCACTGGACATAGCGGATGGGGAGGATGGGACTGAGACAAAATGTGGGGGGAAATACCCTATTTTTGTTCCCTTTAAAAAAATTTTCACCACTAGAAAAGTGAAAGTGTTGCTCTGTGTTACTTTCTGTCAATTAACAAGAGGCCATTAAAAAGCAAGAGGAGTTACTTTACTGATTCAGTATTCAGAGGGCTTCCCTTGAGTCAGGAATGATTTAAGATCCCAGATCAGGAAAGCACTTAAGCATGTATGGATGCATTCCTGAATCTGGGCTTTAACGTCTCAGCATCATGCTAAACAGATGTGTCTTTCAGATGAGATATAAAATCAAGACTCTAACTACATCTAGACTTTAAATATCCCAAAACACTTCTTCCCTGTCTTTCAGCTTAAGGGAGCTAGCCCTAGGGTCTTGACCACATGACATTTTGTTTAAATGCATTCTAGCTAACAACATTTGTTCCATTGGATAGAATAGCTTTCACTACCTAATTGAAATGTTACAGTGTTGGTGTTTGCTGTTGAACAGCTGCCATGTTCCATTTCAGAGGTGGCTGCATTTCATTGGTAGGTGAAGGAATTGCTGTACGCATGTACTCAGATAGTTTAGTATGGAGCTTTCCAGTATAGAAGGTGCTATATAAATGTATTATTTAACTCCAAAGAAACTGTATGTGAGTCTTCAAATAAGGATTCTCCCCCATGTTTCCAGAGCTTCCTGGAATGTAACTCGCTAGCTCCCACTGATTTAATGATCCTGTTAATTTTAATGGGCCGGCTGCCTTCCCACTAACTTTAATGTGAGTTGGGTGGCTAATAAAACCTGTGCAACTCTTTGAAAATTTAGGATTAAACATTTAGTTGAGTCCATATTTCATGTATTATGGTATTGACCTGTTTGTATCCACATTATGAAACCACAAATTCTGCAACATGAATTCATTGCACAGTTAAAACCCTGAAAGGTGAAACATAAAATAAACTTTGGACTTTATTTCTTCTAAGGTTCCTTAGCATGAGGTTTACTGGAGCCCCCTGCCTTGAACTAGCCCATTTTGGGATGGAAAATGCAATGCCCCACTAGCACTGAAAGAGAGATCTTGATGGTTTGTATGATTGCCCTTGTAAGTCTCCTCTCTCTATCTGCAAAATAAGCAGTGAGACAAATACATGCCAGGAAGTAAACCAAGCATATCACAAAAAACCCTGTCAGCTCCGAGGTATGGTACTATGCCACATTGCCTAAAGGTGCCCACCTGCTAACCCAGATTGCAATACCCAGCAGGTGTGCCTGCCCCCCTGTTTGCCTGAGAGATTGGAACAAAGACTTTCTTTCTCCCTTTACTTTTGCAAAAGTAACCAGAGGGTGTCCAGGGGCATTTCAGAAGCAGATGATACAGTAAGAGTTGGCGGTGGGCCCGGTCTCTACCTTCTGAGCTGATATTTCCTCAGAAAACATATCCAGCCAGGCATAACAAGGGGGCCATGCACGCCAGGGCATTGACACAGATCCTGAAAGTGGGCTGGCAGGGCAGAGAGTGCACCAAATGGACATGCAATGTGATGGATGTGACTGGCTAGAAGACTAATTAATCTGGCCAAAGCTGCTAATGCCTAACTGTGCCCCTCAAGCTTCTGTAAACAGGTGACACCTAGGGACAGAGACTTCTGGGGTGCCCCACATGGGGAGGATGGAAGAGAACATCCTCAGACATCATCACATGGGCACAGTCTATTAGCAAGCTTACAGGAATGGGCAGACTGACCCTGCAAGAATACTAACCTGCCACATCTTCTAAGAGCCTCACCCAAAGCCCATTGAAATCAGTGGAGAGATTCTTGTTGAGTTCACTGGGCTTTGGATCAGGTCCTAACATCATTTCCCAGATGCCTCCACAATGAACTGGACTCAGCCATCTCTGCAAGGCTGACACTCTAGGACTCAGAGGGGTGACTTATGCCACCGTACCTGGTTGTTACTGATTATAGCTGGGTGAATGAAAGGAGAATCTGTCCCTTCTCTCTTACACCTGCAGGGAAGCCAGTTTGGTTCCAGTGTCAGCACAGGAGCTCAGTTAGTTATAATTATTGCTCCCTTTAATTAATTGACTGTGATGGGGTTTTGGATTCTACCAATACCCACCGCTTTGTAAGAATGGAGAATCCTGAAGCTAAAATCCGTCCAGTACATATTGAGAGTGCATTTTAAATAAAATAAAAGTCCCATTTCAGACTTACTTCTAGTGAATTTCCCCTTGTTTTGCTGCACAAAACGTGGGGAAAACCCCATACATATAACTAAAATCCTGCTAGTCAGTGCTGGAATAATCGTGGCTGGTATCTATGTTTAGTAGCAACCCACACATCCTCCCTGTGACGGGTTCAGTCACAGAGACTCCCCTCAAGACTGTCACGCGATGAGCTGGGATACCACTGAGAACAACCCTCCTGCCAGAACTTCCACGCCTGTCTTGCTGAGTTAGACACTCCAGTCAGCTCCAGCACAGACCCAGAGGTTGGGCCACGCCCCTCTGCAGTTCATTGAAACTGAGATTCACTCAGCCCAGGGTCTTCTCAGCTAACAGGGACTTTCCCAGCGCCCAGTGTTAGCCTTTCTGGGAGCCAGACCCCCAAATAAATCCGTTTTACTCTGTATAAAGCTCATACAGGGTAAACTCATAAATTGTCCGCCCTCTATAACACTGCTAGAGACAGATGCACAGCTGTTTGCTCCCCCAGGTATTAATCACTTACCCTGGTTTTATTAATAAACAAAAGTGACTTTATTAAGTTTAAAAAGTAGGATTTAAGTGGTATCAAGTAATAACAGATTTAGACTTGCGTGTTTTTGCTTTATTTTGCTTGGTAACTCACTTTGTTCTGTCTAATACATTAAGAAACTGATTACAGGTAATATCTCACCCTCATAGATATTCCAATAAGCTTCTTTCACAGACTAGACTCCTTCCTAGTCTGGGCCCAATCCTTTCCCCTGGTTCAGTCCTTGTTAGTTCCAGCAAACATCTCAGGTGGTAAGCAGGGGTTTTCTCATGATTGGCAGCCCCCTTTGTCCTTATCCACCTCCTTTTACAGATTGGGCACAAGGCGGGAATCTTTTGTCTCTTTGGGTCCCCACCCCTTCTTTGAAATGGAAAAGTACCAGATTTAAGATGGATTTAATTATCAGATGACATGGTCACATGTCACTGTGAGACCCCTAGTCTCCATTCCCCATGGGCTGGCCCACACATACATAGGAAGGCTTCCAAGTAACTAGGGCCATTTACAACTGATTGTTTCTGGAGCACCCTTAATGGCTTCTCCTTAATATATTTACATCAGTAATATACGTTTATATCTTATTCTCCTAATTCCAGACATGTAAACAAATAGGATGAACACACTTGGTAGATTATAAGCTTTGTAATGATACCTTACAAGAGACCTTTTGCATAACGCATATTCTAATGACATCATATTCACAATCATAAGCATATTTTCATAAAGCATATGGAGTGCAACGTCACACTCCCCAACACCTCTCTCTTCACAAGGGGAATGACAACATCTGTCTGAGACCTATTCCAATAAAAATAGACACATCACTGGAACCTGGAGTGGTGCTGTGAAGATGGAAACACAGAGCAACACTGGCACCATCTGCATTTGCAGTAAATGCTTTCAATGAAGAGGTGAATCATACACCACATCCTGGTCCTGTCAAGATCTGGATGACCAAGGCCTTTAGGATATTGGGTCTGTAAGCTGCATTTTGAATCCTTGGTAGTTCACCCACTTACACCACTGCAGCATCTGGCCGATCATCTCTAGAAAGCAAAATAAATTTAAGAAGCTTAAGAGTAAATGGATAGTAAGAAGAGTTGGTCTGGAAAATTGTAAATATTTTCTGCTTTCATTTTGGTTGAAATTTTTGGAAATTTTTGGGATTTGCAACAAAGGAAACTGAAAGCAAAATGATTGGTTTTC
Source organism: Malaclemys terrapin pileata (assembly GCF_027887155.1). Taxonomy (NCBI): domain Eukaryota; kingdom Metazoa; phylum Chordata; order Testudines; family Emydidae; genus Malaclemys; species Malaclemys terrapin. The sequence continues at coordinate 18,103,093 of NC_071526.1, read as the reverse complement.
AGTTTTTTGAGTCTGCCTCCCTTCTCTTTCGTTTCCCTTTATTTACAACCAGAAGAAAGGGGGAGGGGCAGGAACAAAACCAGGAGTCAGAAATGAATTTTTTTCTGTTAAAAATTTCAATTTGTGCAAAAATTCATTTTTCATTAGAAAAAATGTTAAAGTAAACAAAAAAAATCAACCAGGTTTTAATGTAAGTGAGAAACTGATTGGTCACATTTTCAAATTACGCTGCTTGCATGCACTTCCCCTTGCCTGCCAGGGCATGGGGTGGTGAACCCAAACATTCGGAGTTACATTCCTCTAAGCAGGAACATTTAGAAACATTTTTCTTCTGGTGTAAACTGGAATATGTAAAAATGTCTTTCATAGTCTAGTGACATGCCTAAGGCAGCATCCTAATTAGTTCATCAATAACCCAGAGCAGCTGCTCAAAAAGAATTCAGCTGTTCAAAGATGGAAAAGTCCATTAACTTTATTGCATAAAATGTTGGACATAGTTTAGACAGAGGATCACTGCCAAATTATATAAACTACCAAATTGTGCCAAATGAAAAGAGTGCAGACAGGACAAGGCATTTTTTAAACTGTCATCGCCCCTAACGAGAAAGGAGGAGCCCTCTATCTCCCTTAATATTGCTATTGAAAAGTGACATGTCTGATGGCTGCTTCGGAGTCCATCGCTATGCTGTACAAAGAGATGCCTGGGGTTTCTTTTAAGTCATTTTTAAAAGGGATTTTTCTTTCAGGCAGGCAGCAAGTTTAAGGTCATAAAATGCTAACTGAAAATAATTTATGTACCATACATGTATTAGTGATGAGCAAACCTTAGAGTCTGGCTTTGTTTCAGCTCAGCATCCAGAAGTCTATATGCATCCCTGATCCTTGCAGATCTGTGCAGGGAATCTCTCTTTTCAGGAGATTCCCGGCACTTCTAGCTCTGGTCCCAGCCAGAATCCAGATGAACAACCACAGGCACAACGAGCAGTTTGGTTTGGTATTAAACCTTTCAGCACCTCAGAAAAGCTCCTATTTGAAATTAGCTGTAAAGACGAGCGGAGGCATCTTAAGGCATTTTACAAATGATGTCCAATTAAAGTAATAAATAATACGGTCTGCAATGGCTGGCTCATGTGATATGAGTGAAATCAGCAAGGGAGCATCATGTTATGATTCAAATGGTGAAAGAGCAGCAGTGCCATCTGTAAGATCTCCAGGCAGCGAGATCACAACAGCCCCCTGTGGTGGCACAGTTAGGTACCAATGAGATGAACAGGCCAGCACTTTGTGGAAACCAGCATAAAGAAGTGATAAGACTGTGGGTCAGATTCCCACTCACTTCATTTCTGTGCTTGCAGCAAGGACCAATGTTGCCTTAAGCCGTCTTCATGCTCCCAAGGTTGCCAGTTCTCATGATTTTATCATGAGTCTCTTATTTGGTATTGTTTTTTAAAGCCCAAGGGACTGTTATTACACAGGGATCACAGCTTTCATTAAAAAGAAGTTTCTAGCCCTCATGGCTGCAAAGAAAAGCTTGAAAACATGACCCCTAAAAACTCAGAAGCCAGAAGAACCCATTTTTAATTTAAAAAAAAAATCTCATGATTTTTAAGCCCATCCCATGACTTTGGGATCTGATGCATGAATATTGGGATTGGCAATTCTGTACTGTGCAGGCCACAGGAGGCCCTCTGGTCTTAGATAAACTGAGAATAGCTTTAGTGCCATGAGCCCCCCTCTCCCTGCATCCACTTCTACACTGGCTAGGGAGGCTTCCCACACAGACAATTGGTCCCAGGGAGCTGTTTCTGCCCACTGGAAAGTGGTTTTGCACTGCCTGGCTGCCTGAGTGTGAAGAGAATGAGAAAGCTAACAAGTTGAAAGAAAAATTTTGACTGTAAAATTGAACTAATTTACCATATGGAAATAAGACATAAAAATACTCAGAGGGGCAAAAGCCCACAAAACCCCATACACTTATAATCAAGTACAATGAGCAAATTATTACGTTTTTCACTAATTGTACGGTTTGAAAACATCCAGCAATATAATAAGCGATACAAAAGGCTTAATAGCTCTCAAGTTGGTGAGGAGAGAAAGGAAGTTATTCTTTATCTGCACATAAATGTGATAAACAATACACAGTAATAATTAGCAGCAATTATCTGGTATAGTGATTATCTCTGTTAATGACCTAGAAAATGAACCCATATATCTAAGGGATCACAGAACATAGTCTATAATGGGTACTCATCTTAGAATGGCACATTTAATTGGGCTGGCTGCACATGCTTTGGGTCAATATTCCAGGCATAGCCTTATCTTCTGCTCAAGGTTTTGTTCCTGAAAGTGATCAGCCAATGGGATTTGATTGATTTCTATGGGACCTGAATGCCCCTCAGAAGCCTGATATCTACAAAGGAATATTTCAATAAGGGACCACTGGAAAACGCGATGCAGCACAAATTAATGGGTCGTCCCCTATCTGCAAGATATTATAGGGCAGGTGTAGGCAACCTATGGCACGCGTGCCGAAGGTGGCACGCGAGCAGATTTTCAGTGGCACTCACACTGCCTGGGTCCTGGCCACTGGTCTGGGGGGCTCTGCATTTTAATTTAATTTTAAATGAAGCTTCTTAAACATTTTAAAAACCTTATTTACTTTACATACAACAATAGTTTAGTTCTATATTACAGACTTATAGAAAGAGACCTTCTAAAAACGTTAAAATGTATGACTGACACACAAAACTTTAAATTACAGTGACTAAATGAAGACTCGGCACATCACTTCTGAAAGGTTGCCAACCCGTTATAGGGCATTCCAAAATGACTCGTGATTTTGGACGCCCAATTTAAACACTCAAAAGGGTCTGATTTTCAAAAGTGCTGAGCATCCGCCCTCTGGAACTTGGGCCTCTTTAAGGAGATTCATGCTGGGCACCCTAAATCACCAGTCACTTCTGAAAATTTAGCCTAGATCTCTTGAATTGAGATAGAGAATCCCTCCTCATTAGAGGGTTGTCCGGCTGCAGGGAGAGTGACTTTCAGCTATCTGACCTCACTAGGGGAGAGCTGTGGCCACACCAGTCTGGTGTTTCTGCCTGGTCATTGTCTCCAGGGTATGTTTCCATGCACATCCTGGACTTGTGACTTGGGATACTCTTGCTATACATTTTACTTCCTGAATGTATTTTCCTAAATCAATCAATGGTTCCACTGCTGCCTCTTGGATGCACATCACATGCCCTGCCCTTGCATCTTCTCACCTAAGAAGTCCTTTCCTGTGACAAATCTCATAGAATCATAGAAGATTTGGGTTGGAAGAAACCTCAGGAGGTCATCTAGTCCAACCCCCTGCTCAAATCCCCAACTAAATCATTCCAGCCAGGGCTTTGTCTAGCCGGGCCTAAAAACTTCTAAAGATGGAGATTCCACCACCTCCCTAGGTAACCCATTCCAGTGCTTCACCACCCTCCTAGTGAAATAGTTTTTCTTAATATCCAACCTAAACCTCCCCCACTGCAACTTGAAACCATTGCTCCTTGTTCTGTCATCTGCCACCACTGAGAACAGCCAAGCTCCATCCTCTTTGGAACTCCCCCTTCAGGTAGTTGAATGCTGCTATCAAATGCCCCCTACTCTTCTCTTCTGCAGACTAAATAAGCCCAGTTCCTCTCCTCATAAGTCATATGCCCCAGCCCCTTAATCATTTTCATTGCCCTCCACTGGACTCTCTCCAATTTGTCCACATCCCTTCTGTAGCGGGGGGCCCAAAACTGGATGCAATACTCCAGATGTGGCCTCACCAGTGCCGGATAGAGGGGAATAATCACTTCCCTCGATCTGCTGGCAATGCTCCTACCACTACAGCCCAATATGTCGTTAGCCTTTTTGGCAACATGGGCACACTGCTGACTCATATCCAGCTGCTCGTCCACTGTAATTCCCAGGTCCTTTTCTGAAGAACTGCCGCTTAGCCAGTCGGTCCTCAGCCTGTAGCGGTGCATGGGAGTCTTCCATCCTGAGTGCTGGATTCTGCACTTGTCCTTGTTGCACCTCATCAGATTTTGTTTGGCCCAATCCTCTAATTTGTCTAGGTCACTCTGGACCCTATCCCTACCCTCCAGTGTATCTAACTCTCCCACAAGCTTAATGTCATCCGTGAACTTGCTAAGGGTGCAATCCACGCCATCCTCCAGATCATTGATAAAGATGTTGAACAAAAATGGCCCCAGGACGGACCCCTGGGGCACTCCGCTTGATACCAGCTGCCAACTAGACATCAAGCTATTGATCACTACCCGTTGAGCCCGACGATCTACCAGCTTTCTATCCACCTTATAGTCCATTGATCCAATCCATACTTCTTTAACTTGCTGGCAAGAATACTGTGAAAGACCGTATTAAAAGCTTTGCTAAAGTCAAGATATATCACGTCCACTGCTTTCCCCATATCCACAGAGCCAGTTGTCTCATCATAGAAGGCAATCAGGTTGGTCAGGCATGACTTGCCCTTGATGAATCCATGTTGACTGTTCCTGATCACCTTCCTCTCCTCCAAGTGCTTCAAAATGGATTCCTTGAGAACCTACTCCATGATTTTTCCAGGGACTTAGGTGAGGCTGACCGGTCTGTAGTTCCCCGGATTCTCCTTCTTCCCTTTTTTAAAGATGGGCACTATATTTGCCTTTTTCCAATTGGCCAGGACCTCCCCGAATCACCACGAGTTTTTAAAGATAATGGCCAATAGTTCTGCAATCACATTAGCCAATGTCCTCAGCACCCTCGGATGCATTGCATCTGGCCCCATGGACTTGTGCGTGTCCAGCTTTTCTAAATAGTCCTTAACCTGTTCTTTCACCACTGAGGGCTGTTCACCTCCTCCCCATACTGTGCTGACCAGTGCAGCAATCTGGGAGCTGACCTCGTCTGTCAAGACCAAGGCAAAAAAAGCATTGAGTACTTCAGCTTTTTCCACATCAGCTGTCACTAGGTTGCCTCCCCCATTCAGTAAGGGTCCCACACTTTCCCTGAATTTCTTCTTGTTGCTAACATACCTGTAGAAACCCTTCTTGTTACTCTTAACATCTCTTGCTAGCTACAAATCCAGTTGTGCTTTGGCCTTCCTGATTACACCCCTGCATGCTTGAGCAATATTTTTATACTCCTCCCTAGTCATCTGTCCAAGTTTCCACTTCTTGTAACTTCTTGTAACACTTTTTGTTACCGAAGATTTCTCTGTTAAGCCAAGCTGGTTGCCTGCCATATTTGCTATTCTTTCTGCACATTGGGATGGTTTGTTCCTGAGCCCTCAATAAGGCTTCTTTAAAATACAGCCAGCTCTCCCGGACTCCTTTCCCCCTCATATTAGCCTCCCTGGGGATCCTGCCCAACAGTTCCCTGAGGGAGTCTAAGTCTGCTTTTCTGAAGTCCAGCGTCCGTATTCTGCTGCTCTCCTTTCTTCCTTTTGTCAGGATCTTGAACTCGACCATCTCATGGTCACTGCTGCCCAGGTTGTCACCCACCTCTACTTCCCCTACCAATTCTTCCCTGTTTGTGTGCAGCAGGTCAAGAGGACCATGGCCCCTATTTGGTTCCTCCAGCACTTGCACTACAAAGTTGTCCCCAACACTCTCCAAAAACTTCCTGGATTGTCTGTGCACTGCTGTATTGCTCTCCCAGCAGATGTCAGGGTGATTGAAATCCCCCATGAGAACCGGGGCCTGTGATCTGGAAACTTCTGTTAGTTGTCCGAAGAAAGCCTCGTCTACCTCATCCTCCTGGTCTGGTGGTCTATAGCAGATGCCCACCACAACATCACCCTTGTTGCTCTCGCTTCATATGAGTCAGAGTTTGCAGGATCAGGCCCATTTTGCAATAGGACCCACTCTTTAAATATTCTTAGCTTCTTAGCTGGAAGGGAAGAATGCTGCAAACTCCTGTAGGAATTGCCATATCAGAAATAATAATAATACCTAGCTCTTATTTAGCACTTTTCATCAGTAGATCTCAAAGCACTTTAAAAAGGAGCACAGTACCATTAGCCCCATTTAACCGATGGAGAAACAGAGGGATGAAGTGACTTGCCTAAGGTCACCCAGCTGGCCAGTAGCAAAGCTGGGAATAGAAGCCAGGGTCACCTGCTTCCCAGTCCATTGTTCCATCTACGAGGCCACACTAACAGATGAAGGTCCAGCTCCTCTGAAGCAGTTGCTAACATTTTATTTTACATTGTACACATTTGGAAATGTGTCCAAAGGTTTCTAGGTGTCTTTATAAGCTCTGCCAACCAACCTAGAAAAAGAAACATAAATGTAAACATTATTATATTAATTCCAGGAGCCAGCAAATGAGCAACCTAACTCCCAAAAATACAATTATAAAGGAAAAGAAATCGCCCTGCACGATTCCACACATGAACCCCGGTGAGAACAGAGTTGGTGCGGGGAGCAAGCCTGGAACACAAGGCTCCAAAGCAGAACAGGAGGAGGGGTTGGGAAACTCATTCTTAGCGAGATTATGCGTTCAGTACTTCAAGCCTCACCAATTTTTATTTTATTTTATTACATTTTTTTGGGACACAGGACAGGTAGAAACTGGGCGTATACAAACTATAAAATCCTTCCCTGTGCAGAGGGACAGAAACACAAGTCCTGTGCACCACATGTCTCCCTTCAGCTCAGTGCAAACTGTAAGATCTTAAAGTACCCCTCTGCTGGTCTAACAAGGAGCCTCTCTCTGTACAGCCCTGTTTATGTATCTATTTGCTTCTTCTTGACCCAAGAAAAAAAAAATCACAGCAAAGTCCAACAGACAATATGGGGGCTCCTAGTCACTTAATCACCTCCATAATTATTTGGGTATTTGCAGTAACCACTTCTTTTATAACTAATTAGCAAAATTAATCAACAGGGTAAAGATCCCAGTCAGAAATAATTGACAAAAATAATTTCCCAGCCACACTGAGAAGCTCTATTTCATTCCACTCTGGGTGCCGTAAATTCCCATCAAGCTAAGAAAATATAGAGTAATTTGAAAACACTGATATGGCAATAAAACAGTGATCTCAGGCAAATGGAATTAGGTAACATAAAAACTGGACCATATATTATCCTGCTGGAAAATTCCCCCAGGCAAAATTATGTTATTAAAAGTTTGGGAAACTTAATGCAAACACTTTGATCTTTCTCCAGTGGAAATAAACAGGACAAAGAGATAACAGTGCAACATTTCCCTTTGCTGGAAAGAGGTTGGTTGGATTCTGAACTTGCTGAAATAGTCCTCTCTCTTCTGAGTTTTCCTACATACTGCAGCTTCTCCCTGGACTTCGGCATTTATTTAGGGAAAGAATATTTTCATTGTGCCCTTAAGAATGATGATGCAAGCTACTGAAGGGGTCACAGCCAAGGTTTATAAAAATGGTATGTTTAGATTAGGAAGATCATTAATAAAGAACTCTCAAGCTGCTCGAGGGGGAAAAAAAACACGTAACAGGCTAAGCTAAAATTTTCATTTCAAGCTGCATTAAATATTTGACTGGATACAATTACACTGTGTATGTTACACAGAACGTGGCTGGCATGTTACAGAATCAGTTTAGAAGCAGACGGTGATCTCCAGGGCTCCCCTCAACCGTGTTACAGCCCGCGTTCATTGAAAATTGTGAGCTGCTCAGATACTGCAGTGATGTGGGCCAGATAAACAGGCTATTAAACACAGTTTTTTCATACAAAACGTTACTCACTGATGAACATTTAGTTGCTGTCTATAGCATCCTTCTGTGGCCCTGCAGAGATGCCTCTATAATGCCATAGTGTTGAACTGGAAAGGAGATGGATGAAATAGAATTATAGGAATCAGAGCTCAGAGAGGCTTATTAAGCTATGTGCTGGGAGAAGCATACAGCAGATACTCAAAGATGTCTTCACTGAAACTTTGATGTGTCCAAATACTGCAGGCTAGAAGGTTGGCAAGTATTATAGGGACAAATGTGGTTTTGTGCAATAAGAGATTCATCCAGTACATGCTGAGGTCAATGAAAAGACTCCCATTCACTCCACTGGGCTTTGATTCCAGCCCTATGCACAGGTTTTAACTCAGCTAGGACTTCCGTTTTTTAATCCCAGCTCTGCCACTGTTTCATTGTCTGGCCTTGTGCAAGTCACATAGGCCTTCCTGTTTCATTTTCCCTACCTGTGTAACTAGAGATAATAATATGTGCTTACTCACCACCCAGGGGTGTTTTGAGAATGAATTAGCTGATTTTTACACACCACTTTGACATCAAACACTTAATTAGCAGGATATGGAGATTCTAGTCCAAGTGTTGGTCTCATCTGCTTTGCTTTATAGGAATTAATATATCTCTATTACCCGATTTCTTCCCTGCCTTGTCTCCAACTCTTACAGAATTTAGCTGACACAGTTGTTAGGTGGATTAGATGTATTCAGTTGAGTTTAGTTGAATATCATTGGTTACCAGGTTGTCCTCAGTGTCTATGAAGGCTTGAAAGGGTTCTTGCTAATTTAGCATGGATTCTTACACCCTGGAGGTAGCAGTGGCCAATGCAATGACATCTAGCCCACTCCTGCACCAATACAGAATTGCACATGCAATGCATTCCTTAGGGCTCTGTCCAGTTCACTTTAGCAAGCTCTTTGCCTCATATGCTTTAGGATGATGCTGCCTTATACAGAGTTCCCTGTGGGGGCTGGGTCTTGATCCGACTCTCATTGAAGAAAAAGAGCCTTTCCAATGGGCACTGAAGTGAACTCCTGTTGGGGTGCCCCCAAATGTATAATGTCCTTTGACTGTGGAATCTCCTATAGGTGGGCCTTCATTTCACTGTGTCACCAGTGGATTTCAGTACCTGCATCAGGTTTCTGTTTATTCAGCTGCATTTTAATGAAGGTTTGTTTTCTTTGCTACTTGTTTCATATTGAACAGCTCTCTAGGATGCCGGCACTGAGCACAACACACAAAATACAATGGCAGGTTATGTGTTGTGTTTAGTTGAGAAACAGCTTTGTGGTACTTAGCAAGGGAAGACCTTGAGAAACATTATTTGATGAGAGGCGGCCAATTTGTATTTGCAAGAGGGAGGTTTTGCTTAACAAACTCGCTGGATGTGTTCCAAGATTTCACTGCTTTGCAAGACAAGGGAACTAGAATGGGCCATTATATGTGTATACTTAGCTGATCCAAAATGTACCATGATATATTGTTATGTCTAAGAAAAGAGGTCATGTATCAGGAAATAGTTGCGGGAGCATTTATTGGGAGATATGTCACTTTGGGAGCTTCATTCTTATGGCAGATGCCTGGGTTTTTCATTAAAAAAATATCAAATGCAAGATTCTTCATTGACTACATTGGAAAAATAATGAAAAAAAAAAGAAAAGATTTAGAAAGTTTTGGATTATGTATGGCCTTTATGGAAAAGTCCTATAGAATTTAATAGAAAAAATTACCCTTTTTATAAAATTCTTTAGATTGGTTAAAAAAAAAAAATCTTACAGAAGGGATCTCATTTTCTATAGGCCTTTCCCCCAGGACAGGATAGTAATTAAAATGCAATTATTTACCATCTTTGATGCTCAGCCAAAACTGTGGCATAGATTTTTCTATTTTTTTCTGTAAAATCAATGTTCTTTTTTGTGCATGTTTTCAATTAAATGCTCCACTTTTGATTTTCTATATGAAAGAGTAACAATAGCCCCTCAGCCATGAGTGACCCTAAAAATAACAAACCAGAGTGTGTGGTCCAGCACTCATGAATGAGTCTACAATAACAAACCAGGGTGCTCTTGCATGATAACTTAGGGAATAAACTGAAAAAAAACAGTTATCAATTTCAACCATCTATTAGGTGTTACTTTAGAGTCTAGACGAAGTTTAGACAATACTGAGGTGATTATTTTTTTCAAATTTAGAAAAATATCTTGGCAATGTCTATTTAATATAAACCAACACAAGTGAAGTGATCTGGAGGAAAATACAGAGTACATATTAAATGGAATAGTCCAGCATACGGATCTTGTGATGTAGATAGCTTGAAGGATTCCTTCACATAAGAGCTGACCAAAAACATTTTAAAAAGTAAACTGTTACAAGAGTGTCTTGCAAAAAATATGTCTGCATGTACGCAGATAGTGAGATGGTGCGCCAATCGACAACATTCAAGAATTTACAGCAATGTTAATAGCAGCATTGTTGTAGCTGGGTTGGTCCCAAGAGATGCGAGAGACAAGTTAGGTGAGGTAATGTCTTTTATTGGACCTACTGCTGTTGCTGGAAGGTACAAGATTTCGAGCTACATAGCTCTTCCTCAGGTCTGTGGAAGGAAGCAGAGTGAGAAACAATAAAAGTTGTTTTGCCAGGCTGCAAATGATTTACTGTGTGCAGCTTTTCACATGGTGCTCTTCATACAACCAGGATGCAGGGATGCTTTGAAAGAAGGGTGCCAAATGAATCAAAGGACGTGAAAGGGTCGTTGTGCCCCCTACAGCAGGTAGGACTGTGGGCTTTCTCTTCGGATAAATATTATTGCTCTGGACTGGGTATCTTGTGCGGCAAACTGGATATTTCCTTGCTTCAAGGAAATTTCTCTTGAGGACAGATTGCAGTAACTGAACCTAGTTGCACCAAGACAGAGAAGATTCTGAAGTCACCAGATGGACGAGGTCACGGTTGCAAATGGGTTCAATAAAGTGGAACATAACGAATCCCTCCAGATGCTGAGACTATCTAAACCATCCTAAACAGGCAAATCACTCCTGAGATTTGGGGGGGTGGGGGGAAGGGGGGTTCTTAAAAGAGAAACAAACCTTTGGAAGAAGCTGCCAGATAAGGTCAAAGAACAGCTAGTACACATGGGTTTAGGAGACAGCTGGACATTTTTATGGTAAGAAATAGAAGGAGAGGAATAGTCAGAGGATTAAGGAAGGAGAGATAAAAGCAGAGGTGGGGACTGAGATTAATTTTAAAAGGACAGGCTTCTGGAGCGGAGTGGCTTTTCCTTGTACAGTAATTTCTTATGGCCTTATCTTTATAAGCAGTTGGGCTTTCTGTCATGTAAAGTCAAGGTTACAGAATGACCTGTTTCTAGCAGAAGGTGTTTGAGCGGGAGAGTTGTGCACATCTTTCCCCAACTACAGGACAGAGGAGCTGCTGTTTTGCAATTGATTGCTAACCACAAGCAGGGAGTAGCCTTCAGACACAAGCCGAGTAAAAGGCAAACTGCAAAAAGTTTCAGGAGATCTGTTTGGATAAGCCTTGGGAATTTGACCCATTTGATTTAATTACCGAATCACATATTCTGACTTCAAATATAACTATACTGTATCCTATTTTTTTCTACAACCTTAAGTACTCATCATTTCTTAGGTGCCTATTTAACAAGCTTAGCAAAGAAAAAACTTCAACAAACAACCTGCCTACACATACTAAATATGCCACTTGGTCAAATCAAAATCCACTTCTGCTGGCCAGCCCATTATGGTTGGAACTTTGACCCCGATCCAGCAAAGCATTTAAGCATGTTGGTAGAGTGCTCAGCAGTTTGCATGCTCGAGCCTTTGGTTTCTCTACGCCTCAGTTCCCCACATGTAAAGTGGTTATAATGATATTTCCCTGTGTCACTGGGCATGCTCGGAGGATTCCGTCCAACAAGGTTTGTGAAGTGCTCAGATCTACAGTGATGAGGGCTGAATAAATAGCCAGATAGATATTTGTGCTATATAGGTCTGGGCAAAAAAATGCCAATTATTTTGCAAGGGGAAATTTTATTAACATTTTCATTTACAAAAATTTCCTGTGAAATTTGTGTGGCTTTTCCCCAAATCCTATCCACATCCCAAAAGTAAACTAAATAAATAAAAAAGATGGTCAAAAATGATTTCTTGTATCAAAAAATGAAAAAAAATTGTTTTAAGTTTCTGGTTTTGTTTGTTGGGGAAAAACAACAACAACAAAACCCCACACAAAAAAACCCACCAAAATATTTGACTAAAATGAACATTTTTGTTTTGGTTCAAACCCCATTTTTCTTTCCCCCAAATGTTCAATTACAAAATGTCAACCAACGCCTGTGGTGTAGAAGCACGTTTTTATGACTTTGGGGGAAAAAATGTTCTAAAGCTACTAAAGCCTGGAGTTGTCTTTACTCTGCCCTCTACACATTGCTGGGAAGAGATACTCCAGAACTATTGTGCCTCAAGAAAGAAAGAAAGCCAGGAAGGGGGGAAACCTGTTTTCCTTCCCCTCCAAAAAAGAGAGCAATTTTTCTTAATTATCTATCTAAACTTTACAACCCAAGCAAAAGTCAGACGAATGTATATTTTCTACCCCATAATCAGCTTATTGCAAAATAGGTTTTATTGATGTACTGAACTTGCACTTTAAATTATTATGAAGTGTCATAAAATGCCATAAAATCATCAATTTTCCACAGAAGATGAGCTAAATAAAAGTTAGTTACAATGTACAATTCAAGTTTTTGTATAGCATGTTACAGCCCAAGGTTAAATATACAGGGGAGCAGAGCCACATTTCAGTTTACAGCACAATATGGCCATTTCAGATTTAAGAGAAGCCTTCATGAATTTAATTTACGTTTTTATTTTATTTTATTTTATTGCTGCTTTTTTCGCTGTAGCTCTGGATTAGTGAATCCATCAGATACATGAAAGAAAGCAGGACAACATCAAAACTAAAGACAGTGAAATAACAATATACTGTTTTTCCTCCTTAAGTCTCTCAGTTATGCAGAGGCTCAAGAGGACAAACCAACCCAATTCACTCCTCCTTGTCTCCAAGGATTACTCTCATGGCTGTTTCAGATGAGGAAGGTTGGCTGTAACTTCCTCCATCTGCAGCTTGTCAGTACTGCTCCTACCATTGTCCAGAGGGTGAGGAGCGAGGTGAGGTAGGTGAGAGACAGGGCAGCCTCGGCAGTCTCTTCTTGCTGGCTAGTGCTTCTGTTAGTATGTTACATCCTCTGCTGCAGACAACTCCAGAGTGCTACATGGCTGCATTACCAGCAGCCAGTGTCAAGGCGGCTGATTATAAAAGCACACTCAGATACTGCAGTGATGGGACCATACAGGGTCTAACCCAGAAAGAAACACCCAGAAAGCATCACTGCACCCTACTGTTTGGGGATCTTTTTTATTCCCCCAAAATCCTTTCAGCATAAACAGTTGGCTCCTTTCGTGTACACAAATGCTTGCATGCTTCTCCCCTGTGGCAATACAATGCATCTAAAATTAACTCCTATTTTTAGCCTTGTGTTATGAGACACATTTGTAATTCCATCTGTGTTCGTGATAAAAATATCCTGGATGGTGAAATTTCCTTTAAATTAAAGGCCCAAATGAAAAAGCTCTTTAAAGTGCTCAGATAAAATTCTGGCCAATTTATTCCTAAACCTTCATATTATTTTATTTTAACCAGGTGATACATGTAGATTTATGTATGAGCCTCAGAGAAAGAAAGAAACCATTGTGTGTACAAAGAAGAGGAATTTATGGCAAAAGAACATTTGTCAGTTTTATATTTTTTCTCGTTATTCACAATTAATGAGGCCCCATTCTCTTCTTTAGTAAAATGATTTCTTCTGTTGTCCCATAGGATCCATTAGACTTTTTAGAATATCAATCCAATGCATCCCTTCCTGAGATTTTAAATTAATCACACTGATTACAGCTTTATTTACTCACTGAGGTCTACTTAGTCGTTTCTTTGTTGCTGTAAAAAGCTTGTTATTCTTTTTAATTGAACTGGCTTTTGTAAACTGCATGCATTCTCACTAATTACTTTCCTTGATGAGAGTGGAGTTCCTAATTACTAATTCCTCTCCTGAAATCTGTGATCTGACAAGGAAAATTAAGTGGCATGTGGGCTAATTTTAAGGTAGGTGGGACCTGGACTGAGAAGATGAAACTAGGGGTGATGGGACTGAAAATGGCAAAGGAGCCCTGGGGCATTTGGACATCTTTTGTGCTTTAAATACGTGTTTTGTTTTGATCTATGTTCACCCAGCGTGTCACAGCCTGGATTGCCAGGAGCCACTATGGTAAAGTGAGGTGACCAGTGCTAGATCCTGTTACTAAGACAGGGAATGCAGAGACAGAAATTGCTCAGTGCTTCTGGTTTTCCAAAATGCACAAAGTTCTGCAAGGATATGAGTGATCGGCATCATTTGTGTTACCGTAGCAACTGAGTGTGGGTCCCCAGTGGGCAAACTGCTGCACAAATTCCAGAGCCAGTCCCCAGCAAGAGGAGTTTACATCTAAACAGATGAGGCAGACAAAGGGTGGGACAGAACGCACGGGGACTTGGCCAAGGTCACCAAGCAGCTCGGTGACACCGATCTCCTCATTCCGAGTCTAATGCCCTGTTCACTTCACCTCACTGCTTCAAAAGCAGGGCACCTGAATAACTTACCTCCCGCCCCCACTGAATTGGTTCCTGAGATGTGTATGGGACTTATTACAGGTTTGATTTGGCCCCTATATAGAACCCATATCTAACCTCGTCTTTGCCTCTTTTGTTTCTGTGATGAACGTAACTGTAAACCCTTCACCTGCAATACTGTATTCTAACATTCCCTCAGAGGTGCACAGTCACCTTTTACAAAGTCCCTCGATGGTTCTATGTTTATTTTAGCAAGATTTCTTCTTGGGGCAAATACCATCATGATAGCTTGCTGGCTTTTAGCAACTCAGCAACCCCTCCTCCACTGAATGGTGTGGTTCTATTCAATGGGAATATCGTGGGCTATTTGACTAGTCTAATGAGTGCAAGTGGTAGTGAGGTAGGGAAAATATTGGAAAACATGTTTTGCCACTGTTTGGCCAAATAAAAGTTGCATTTGCATCACTTGATTTCTCACTCTTTTTGTGTTCACGTCCCATAAATCTTCTAGTACCTGAGTATCCTGGCAGAATATTTACAAAACCCAGTAAATTTTAAGGGAACATTAGGAGGACATATGTGGGAAGTGAATTCTGAGCATGTACTTATGAATATCTGCATGAAAAACCTAATTCTAAGGTTACACTCATCCAACCAGGAAACAGAAACAATTCCATGGGACCTGCGTGTACAATCAAAACCAGCCAGCACAACCTGAATTTCCCTTACTGAATGCTCACAAATATCTGGTGGTGGGAGCAAGCTACAGACAAAGAATTATTCACAAACTATTCAGTACAACACTTCAAACAGCTGGTGCGTTTGAGAAGATTGTAGGTTGCTGGCATGCAATTGCAGAACAGAGAGAGAGGCTAAATTAATCAAAACCATTATTTGTTATGAACTGTTTGCTCTTGTCCATAGTCAAGCCGCTACTAATGGGCGTTTCAACTGGGATAGAGGCTGTGCAGGAATCACCCACAAAATGCATCCATCTTTGGGGGCAAAACAACAAATACTTTACCAGTGACAGAATTTGGCAAGAGCATCGGGGTTAATGCTCAACCACCCCTACTAGTGAAAAGTCACATGGGATCTTCAGTGAGCACAAATGATCAGGACCATTGGCCCAGTACTGCCTCTGCATTATGGCTGTGTCTAGACACCTCTGAGGCCAGGTGGTTAGAAAAGCAGAGGGATTTGATGGGGAGAGTACATACCACCTATTGAACCACTGATACCAGGGGTTTCCTTAAGGTTCTCCCATCTAAATGTTGACCCCGTCTAACCCCGCTTAATTTACGGGACCTGATGAGTTCACAGCTTGCAATGGGGATGTTGCAGATTCTGTCAGAAGCTGAAAATATGTTCTACTTGCTTTGTTCATGCTTATCCATCTGTGTGTTTATCTTACTTTCCAGCAATTACATGGGTTTCTGGTCAGAAAGTGTGCTGTAATGCTTGGTGAATGGGATAAAACAGCGTCTGCCTGTAGTCAAAAGCACCAAATATCAATATTTCATCTTTAAATGAACGTGATGCCCACGTCTCATTGCAGAATGGATCCTCTAACCAGATCAGACCCATTTGAAATCGCCAGGGAGCACTTATAGATGCACGACTGGATTTGCATAACAGGCATTTTAAGTGGCACATGTAGGAAACAGATGATGGGCCCCCAAACAGAAAGACAAATCTGAACGATCTGGGAAAGTTAAGATTCAAACTGTATGGCATGGGCCCTTATCTAACAGCAAAGCTTTATCAGTTAATACTCCAGGAAGCATATTTGTAATGCAGCCATAACCTTGAACAGTGACCCTGGCTGAGTTACTAGCAGAGATTGAACTCTTCTGGGAGTGCTAAGTACCTCATGGATTGGCCATAGATGGGGACACAGACCTGCTTGGCCAGTGTGTTTCTGACCCATTGAAGCAGATTGTTGATTCGAGCTCCCCAGAGGATCGGTAAGGAGACGCACAGACACTGACCCTTACTACAGTGGTTCATGGGCATGGAAACGGGGCTACCCACAACCCCTGGTAGCTCCACATTGTGGCCTGGGAGGAGCGTGTCCCGTTACTGTCCAAGAGACTTTGTGAGGAAACAAGGCTTCTATCAGCAACATTATCGAACCAGAGTCAAATATCAGCACTAAATTGTTTTAAAGAAATACATGTGAGAATACAGTAGCTTCTCAATTTGGAGGGGAACTTGTCTCAAAGTGGATTGAGATTCCATGAACTCAGTGATCTCCAGTCAGTCTGCAGCAGCTATTTCATTTCAGAAACCCATTAAAGCAATGAACCACGACACCCGATACAAACCGGGGGGTCGTCAGGGCTCATTCCGTTTGGGGGAGGCACTGAGCTTGACTAAACAGGAGGGCGTTGTCACAGGTCACAACCGAGGGGCACTGACAGAGCTGACCCTCAGAGTGGTATTGCCAGGGAGGCTGCAGAATGGGATGCAGGCGCATTTGGCAGAGACATCCCAAGGTTGAGTAGCAAGGGGTGATGCAGAATACAAGTGAGATGCCACAGCAAAGGCAAAGGGGCGTCCAGGGCTGAACAGCAGGAGGGGACACAAGTCAGGACCTAGATGCATTGGCTGAGCTGGAGAGAGAATCTCACATTACGACTGGCTTTTTATTCGCCTTTCACTTTTACAACCTTAAAATCCTCCCTTCCCAGCCTCTCGGTCTAGAACGGGCTGGGTTCGCTTAGCCAAGAAAATGCTGCTGGAAATGACATTTCTCCGCTGGGACAGCGCTGTGTTTGCAGCCACTTATGAATCCCCTTTTCCGGGTGTGGCTGGGCCATTCCATACCAAACTCAAGCAAACCAACCCTTCCCTAGCTTCTCCTCCTCCTCGAAGGCTGCTGAGGCTCCATGGAGACTGTGGCTTTGTTATGGCCGCACAGGACACGGCAGAATCTCAGGTCATTCATTACAGTGAGGAACATTTCAATGAGATGACCCCACTTTAAAACAGGACTGACTTAATGGAGGACTTTCTACTTTGGGCAGCCACAGGGAATTCCCTGAGGTATGTAGAGCTTTAAGTAGACGGTCATGACAGGCTGTTCTAATGAATCCGCAGCTGCAATGGTAGCCGCACAGATGTCTTACCTGCCCATCGTCTGGCAGATGCCGGTTCAAGTCTTTCCTCAGGACCCCGAGCCTAATTACCTGGCAAGGTGAACGCTCATAGGCTTCTCTCTGACTGGCACTATTAGAAACCCTTCCAGCAATGCAGGTAATGGGAATAAATAAGGGGCACAAAATTGCTTACGTTAAAATTTTAGAAATATCTGTGTATGGGGAGGCTAGGACTGGAATAGCAGGGGCCAGGTGGGTGGCAGGTTAGGCCCCAGTTGCATTGATGGAGCATGGGGTGAAAAATGAGAATTTCAGGGAGACATAATAGATTTTAGAAACCAATTTAAGTAAAGTGTCCAGCAAATTATTGCTCTTCTCCTGAAATTACCTTTTCTTCTCTCGAATCTGTGCTCTTTACAGTGTGTCCAGGCAGCCTAATGACAGGTGGGGATATCTGGAAATGAAATGATGGCACTGATTTAGAGAAAAAGCACCATTCCGGAACAATAGCACCACGGTTAGTAAGGAAAATTGTGGGGTGGTTCTGAATGCAGCTTCCTGGTGCAAGCACCCACTCAAAGCTGCCTGCGGGCAACATGGCGATACAAAACAGACGGAGAATTAGCAGCGAGGGAATCACACACACACACACACACACACACACGCACACACGCACACACGCACGGTTGAGTTTCTCTAGTTTGAAATAAACAATTATATGGACCTCTTGTCCTGTGTGAAGCAACCTGAGCTTGAGTTAAAACTTGCTGATGCTTTCAGTGAGTTCAACACAGCCCGGGACTAGAAGCGTAAGCAAACGTTAGTGTGATGATCTGGGATGGATTCACAGCCCCCCAGTGCTGCTGCTTCCTGGTAGCTCGGCGTGTGGCCGTTCACAGGTATCTTCAGCCACATATCACAGCACCCTCTGTGCCCCTGCCCCTATGTGAATCCCTTACCCGTTCCCCATGTGTTGAGTTCAGTCTCCCCATTCTTGCTCTAGGGCTTTGTACAACTCCACCCTTGCCTGTATTTTAACTCCCATTTCCTCCTACAAAATACCCACGCTCCTCCACTGCCTCTCCCCTTCTCCTACGCTCCACTTTGCACCTCCCCACCCCCAGCACTGAATTACCACATCTCCTTTTTCAGATCACCCCTGCTGCAATGGCTCTTTGCCAAGCCTGTCAACTAAGCTCTCTTCTCTGACAACATCCCTGCACCTGCCCATCCCTTAACTGCCGTCCTGCCAGGGCCGGCTCCAGGCACCAGCTTAACAAGCAGGTGCTTGGGGCGGCCAAGGGAGAGGGGCGGCACCTGCGGCAATTCGGGGGCGGCAGGTCCCTCACTCCCTCTAGGAGTGAAGGACCTGCCCCTGAACTGCCGCCGCCCATCACGGCTTTTTTTTTTTTCCAATTGCGATTGCGGCTTTTTCTTTTTTTTTTTTTTTTTTTGCTTGGGGTGGCAGAAATGCTGGAGCCGGCCCTGCGTCCTGCATTTGAGTCCTCTTTACCTTGTCCAGTAGGTTCCCTGAGCAATATTGGTGCATATTCTCTATGGGGGCAGAGAAACAACCAGTCTCTACAAACTAACCAAAAAAATCTTGATTATTGGTTGCATTTTTGTAGCAAGAGACACAGAAAAATGTCAAGGGAGGAAAGGTCGGGTTTAAAACAGACCCTTTCCCTGGTGACTAGGGGCCAGGTTTAAAAGGTATTTCAGCACCAAACTCCCTTTGAAATCCAGGGGAGTTCAACACCTAAAGGTCTTTTAATATCTGAACCCTAAGCACAAAATCCTTATCACTAGAGGAACTTTTGGAAAAAACAGGAACTGATAAAGGGCAAAAATGAGGGAGTGAAATACCGCCAATTCATTCAGTTAGTATAACTCCCCCCCAACCACCACCCCTCCCTTCTTGGTTTGTGTGTATCGCCCACAACAATCCTGTTATGGCTTGTCATAAACTAAGGCCCCGATACTGCAAACACATATGTTATTTACTTATTCCCATAATACAAGAACTAGGGGTCACCAAATGAAATTAATAGGCAGCAGGTTTAAAACCAATAAAAGAAGTTCGTCTTCACGCAGCGCACAGTCAACTTGTGGAACTCCTTACCTGAGGAGGTTGTGAAGGCTAGGACTATTACAGCGTTTAAAAGAGAACCGGATAAATTCATGGTGGTTAAGTCCATTAATGGCTATTAGCCAGGATGGGTAAGGAATGGTGTCCCTAGCCTCTGTTTGTCAGAAGCTGGGATTGGGTGACAGGGGATGGATCACTTGATGATCACCTGTCTGTTCATTCCCTCTGGGGCACCTGGCACTGGCCACTGTCAGCAGACAGGATACTGGGCTAGATGGATTTTGGGCTGACCCAGTACCGCTGCTCTTAGGTTCTTACATACAGATTCCTCCGCTCATCACACCCCATCACAGGAACCAAGTGATGCAGAATCTCCACGGAGATGCCACCCCAATATGCTCCCTCATCACTTAGCCTGAAAGCAGCAACATTAATGGAACCTGGAGACTTTTTTAAATAGTAACAGCAGCAAGTTGATGCAACTTCCTAGATTTACCACTGTTTATAAAACCCAGGCTATGGGAATTACAACTGATTTGCTGTTCACTGCTATGGCTATACCTCACCAATAGTGTTTTACCACTTTGGCGTTCACTGATCACGGCACTTTATTACTTCCAGTTGCCCTAAGAGTGCAATGCTGGCTTCAGAAAGTGTATTTATAGCTGGCTAATCACAGCTTAATTACAGCAGCTCAGCGGGCTCTTGCATGAACTCGAGGTCTCAGATAGTTTCACTAGGACACTTTTTATGAGAGAAGCAGAAGCATCAAATGAGAAGAGATGTGGGGGGAGAGATGACTTGGTGTTAACTGGGGCAATTGCTTCTTTGCTAATTTGTGTGTATCATGAATATTAAAACCATAATAAAAAGAAAACTCCCTCAGTTGGCTACTTCCTGCCTCACAGTGAGAAGCCTGCAGGAAGACGCTACACACAGAAGGGAACCAGCAAAGACGCTAGCTAGCCAGAACAATGAATGGACTGGTTTGCCACTGGCCAAGGGTTACTTAAATCAAATTCTAGGGCATCCCTCAGGTCAAAGACAGTGGGGAGCCTTGGAGTGGAGTAGCAGGAGTCAAGGACTCCGACAGCTATGTGTCAGGAAGGCAGCATGGTTTGTTGGATAGGGCCCTGAACTGTGAGTCAGGACGCCTGGGTTCCATGCCTGGCTTGGCCAATCGCTGTGCCTCTTCCTTTCCCCTCCCACCCTTTATATGCCTTGTCTAGTTAGGGTCTATCTCTTACCATGCACCTGTACAGTATCTAGCACAATGCAACTGGTTTTCTGACTGCCACACCCTAAACTGCTCCTGTGGGTTGCAGATAGCCAGTCTCATAGATATCTAATAGCTTGACACAAGTGGTATATGTGGTTCCTCCAAACCAGATGAGAACTTGGGATGCTCCGTGCTTCATTAGCTCAATGATAAAGAAACCTCTTCCCCTGAGTAATGAGGTAAGAGATATTATTCCCAGAGCTGTGCTAAGATTAAGCAGATATTAACTTCTAATGTATTGACCTATGGTTAAATATTGACCGAGGCTACACAT
The DNA here is from genome assembly GCF_027887155.1 of Malaclemys terrapin pileata. Classification (NCBI taxonomy): domain Eukaryota; kingdom Metazoa; phylum Chordata; order Testudines; family Emydidae; genus Malaclemys; species Malaclemys terrapin. Next base: position 18,081,934 of record NC_071526.1, on the reverse strand, counting down.
GCACCATCTGATCAGCTGCCGCAGGACTTCAGGGAAAACTCCTATAAGTTTCTGATGAGCCCTTCAGACTCCAAAGTTAGCAGATGTAATCGGATCGATTAATATTGCTTCCAGATGAGCATGGTTTGACCTTCAAGGAAGTGCTCACAGTAGGAATTTCCTAACTTCACACGACTTTTAATCCAGGATTTATTTTTTCTCATAGGTAACAACAATTACTGGTGCTGGTGCAAACAAAGACGCATTACCATGGTAACGTCCAACCCAGACACGATCGACATTCTGGGAGTGTGGAGAAAATGCCAGTATTTTCCAAATACCAAAATATGTTTTGGAAAGACCTTTTAGTGGGGTAATTACATGCAATAAAAATATAAACAAACCATAAAAAAGAGACAGGTTGTCAAAACCTTTAAGAAGACACATTTGTATACATCAGTGAAGACCTCAACATTTTTGAAAGTGTGAATTGAAAGGGGAAATGGAGGAGAATCAATAAGTTTAATTCCTTCCCCTTGTCAGAGGCTGTATTTTAACCATCTAGGCAAGTAAAAACTGCTTTAAAGAGGCTGCTATTATCAGGTGCTCCTTCAATAGCAATCACTTGGTGCACTGGAAACTTCTCTCTGCTACTTGAGATTTAGAAACAGGTGAAAAACGCCACCACTATGAGACCTGCTGGGCTGGAGTGCTGTTACATTTGGAATGAGTCTGGCTCAATGTATGCGGGATTCAAAGACTGCAACAATCCAAGAGAGTACTAATAAGTTCGATACTTGAAATAACCAGTCAAAAATATCCAATACACCTGCTTGTTTTTCCTAAGTGTGGTAAAATTAGATGACAACATATCAGGGAACTGAGATATCACAAAATTCTGTCAATTAATCTCTAGCAGGGCAATTAAGGTATGGGCTTGCTACGGTATGTGCTAGAAACACATACAGTTAAAGTGACCTCTCCAATGCTTTCATAATTTACTCTCTACTAAAGAATCATAACAGAACTATTTACAGCAGCCATTAAATAACATAATATTTCAGTATTGATTTTGTGCCTTTCCCACTGACACACACAGCTTTTGATAACTCAAGCTTTATTGATTTTTCTATAAACAAAAAATTAATATCTGCAGAGGGAGAGCGTACACAACTGGTTACAGCAGTGGCAATCCACTGGCCTCTTGGGAGATGGATGTTAAAAAAAAGAAGAGGAAGCTAATGCACTGGCGGCCTGTCTGGGGATTAACGAGAAACCAGACAAAGATGTTTAGAAAGAAGCGACTGACCCGCGTGATCTGTGCTGACCCTTCCATTACCAATGAGACACTCAGCCATTTCATTCACTTATTTATATTTAATCCTAAAGCTCGTCAGGAAAGGATGACTCAGGCTTCAGCAGCACGGGCACAGTCACGGATTCCCCGCTGAGATACGAGGGACAGCCTGAAGATGCACTGGGAATTAAAGACTCTTCCTGCAGTGTGAACTGAATATGCTATTCTTTGCTTTCCATCCTAAGCAGTTATTACCATATTCCTACACTGGAGTGGAGCCAATGAGCACACTTGGATCTGGATTAAGCTTCTGCTGGGGAAGTGGAGATTTCTTAGAAATCCACAAGAAGAAAAAAGCAAATCAGCCCAGCCCCAGAATGCTGACCAAGTTTAGAAATTAAGTCAGAAGAGAACGAGAAGTGAAAAAGCATTGGCCTGCTAAACCCAGGGTTGTGAGTTCAATCCTTGAGGGGGCCACTTAGGGATCTGGGGCAAAATCAGTACTTCGTCCTGCTAGTGAAGGCAGGGGGCTGGACTCAATGACCTTTCAAGGTCCCTTCCAGTTCTAGGAGATGGGATATCTCCATTATAAAAAAAAAAAAAAAAAAAAAACCCAGGGGCAGCTCTTAGGAAACAGCCTCCCTCTCTCTTATTCACTCTTCCTCACAGCTACCCTTCTTTTGGCTTTTGGCCACGTCTTTTTTTTTTTTTTGGTCTCTTTTTCTGCAAATAGCAAAACAGAAGAGGGGGGGAAAGGCTGTAACATTCCCTCTCAGAGGAACCCGCAGTCCCCAGGAATTGCTGGAGCACATAACGAGTGTCCAAGGAGAGAAATCCGAGGCTCGGAGAAGAGCAAACGTTGCTGGAGTTGAAATAGGAAGGGGGGCGGCCTGGGAGGCCTGGATTTGGATCTGTGAGGAGATGTGTGAAGCAAGAACACCCATTGGCTTTCACGGCTTTTGTCTCCTGCAGGAAAGAAACAATCACAGCAATAAACTGGGAATTAAAGAGTCCAGTTATCCTGGGCAGTGGGTATAATAGGCCAGGGAGCTGCTGCTGTAGGACGCTGGGCATGAGCTGCTCAGGCCAGCCCAGGACTGGGGTTTCTCCGGCCTGCCCAGCGTAGCTGGGGCTGCTTGGGCCAGCCAACCCAGGGCTTGGGTCGGGCGGCCGGCTGGGGCCAGCCCGGGACTGGGGCCAGGCTGGCCCAGGGCTCCTCTGGCAGCATGGGGCAGTGGGGGTGGCTCAGGGTTCTGGCCAGCCTGGGGCTTCTCCGGCCACGGGGGAGCAAAGGGGCTTCTGCTGTGGAGTGCAGGGCCTCATGCAGAGGGGGCATGGCCAGCCTCCCTGAAGGGGGGGGGGTCCACCCACCACCCATGCCAATGATCATAGTGATGTGGCTAATGCACAAGGCTTTCGTTAGCCTTGCTTCTTTCTAGCAGCTGCCTACCTGAAGCTCTGCTGTTATAGATCCCAGGCCCCTGAATTGTGACAATATCATCCCAGGACATTGCTCAGCCATGTTACCTGCTCAATTTAGGGCAACCCCCCCCCATACTCTACTGAGGGCTCAAGGGAGGCCCTGCCCATCACTCGGTTATTGGTGCTGGGGACAGGCCTGCCTTCCTTCATGGCATCAGTACTTAGAACCCGTATAAGGAAATGCAGCTTCTCTGCACAGGCCTGGATTCTGTCCCCTTTCATCACCTTACTCTGCGGACAGACCCACTGACTTTGGGGGTGGCAGAACCTGGGCCATGACGCGGGTGCAGGAAGTCAAACGCCAAGATGGGCAGGCTAATTGTATGGCCCGACCAGCAGCAGTACATGTAGCCACATAAGCTCAGGAAATGATCCAAGGGAGCTGGAGGTGACTCTGGGAATTACTGAGCAGCAAGCCGTGCCACAGGGCAGGAAAAAGAGTCGATGTGATCACTAAAGAGAGCATCATAAAACATTGCTTCTGAATGATCCTGCATTGGCTGCTGTGAGAGGCAAGATTAGGGATTAGATGCACCAGGGGTCTGATACCATGTGGCTGATGCTTTGGAGTTGTTTTCTCTGAACAGCCCACAGGCTAATAAGGGAGACAATGTGACTGTGGCAAACAGAGGCTAGGGACACCATCCCTGTCCAGCCTGGCTAAGAGCCATTGATGGACCTGTCCTCCATGAACTGATCCAGTTCTTTTTTGAACCCTGTTATAGTCTTGGCCTTTACACCATCCTCTGGCAAGGAGTTCCGCAGGTTGACTGTGCGTTGTGTGAAAAAACACTTCCTTTTGTTTGTTTTAAACCCGCTGCCTATTAATTTCAGTTGGTGACCCCTAGTTCGTGTATTATGAGAAGAAGTAAATAACACTTCCTTATTTACTTTCTCCACACCAGTCATGATTTTATAGATTTCTCTCATATCTCCCCTTTATTGTCTCTTTTCCAAGCTGAAAAGTCACACTCTTATTAACCTCCCCTCATATAGCAGCCATTCCATACCCCTAATCATTTTTGTTGCCCTTTTCTGAACCTTTTCCAATTCCAATAGATCTTTTTTGAGATGTGGCGATCACATCTGCATGCAGTATTCAAGATGGGGGTGTACCATGGATTTATATAGAGGCAATATGATATTTTCTGTCTTATTATCTATCCCTTTCTTAATGATTCCCAACATTCTGTTCACTTTTTTGACTGCTGCTGCACATTGAGTGGATGTTTTCAGAGAACTATCCACAATGACTCCAAGATCTCTTTCTTGAGTGGTAACAGCTCATTTAGATCCCATCATTTTATATGTACAGTTGGGATTATGTTTTCCGATGTGCATTACTTTGCATTTATCCACATTGAATGTCATCTGCCATTTTGTTGCCCAGTCACCCAGTTTTGTGAGAGTCTTTTGTAGCTCTTTGCAGTCTGCCCGGCACTTAACTATCTTGAGTAGTTTTGTATCATCTGCAAATTTTGCCACCTCACTGTTTATCCCCTTTTCCAGATCATTTATGAATATATTGAATAGGACTGGTCCCAGTACAGACCCCTGGGGGACACCACTATTTACCTCTCTCCATTCTGAAAACTGACCATTTATTCCTACCCTTTGTTTCCTATCTTCTAACCAGTTACCAATCCATGAGAGAACCTTCCCTCTTATCCCATGATAGCTTACTTTGCTTAAGAGCCTTTGGTGAGGGACCCTGTCAAAGGCTTTCTGTACATCTAAGTACACTATATCCACTGGGTCCCTTTGACTGTTGCACCATGTACCTCGCCAATCAAAACCCAACATGGACAGAAAGCATCGAAGCATTTTCTTCAGCAGCCGTATTCCTCAGCAAACATTAAATGCTCATGATCACACATAACACGTACAATCTCGTGCTGCAACCCAAGTGAGATTCCTCTAACAATTCCAATAACAAACCACAGCGAACGCTTGGAGGAGCAGCCTTTTACGGCCACTTCGCGCAGGTGGAAATGACCATACACAGTGCAGAGCTTTGAAAGATCAACGAACTGCTCTCCCACTGCTGTAGCAGCAAGATCTTGAATTAGCCTGTCTGCTCCCTCTCTTGCAAAGCTAGGCACTTCCATAATGAGTCTGATTGCTCCTATTATCTATCAATGCATGGTTGGTGTGTAATGGACACTACTACTCTATGCTGGATGGAAGAGTTCCCACTACCCGGCACCCTCCCACCGTCCCGGGATTGTAGAACTTTCAATAGAGTGGATCCTGTTAACTCTTCTCACGTAGTGTAGTACTGCAGTGTGCATGTTATAAGGGAGAGTTGCCACTTGGACATTTTCTTTCTTTTATTAACCAGTCCATTAGGATGTTTTCGGAGCTGCACTCTGTAGCTAGCTGGCTTCATCCCCGCAAGTCCCCTCTGCACTGGGGAAGGAAGTCCCCACTGCTGCTGGAAGGAAGAAGTGGAAGATGAAATGTAGGAGAGGTGAGACATAAAAATTAATGGTTCAGCATTTGCTTTAGTTTTGCAAAAGGAAAACCAGGAATGGTTTGGCTCCAGCCACGTTGCTACCAACCCTCCACCCCAACCACAGGAAGACCAGGCTGTGAAGGGGAGCGGCCATGTTCTGGCTGCCAACTATCCATTTGAAACTGAGATGGGCCAAAAAAGACACTTAGCTTCGGGTCTTTGTCAGACAAGGGTTGTTTTGTTGCAAAACTAAAACCGAATGCGAGGGTGGATCCAATACAATTAGATCCCAATGCCAAGTTTGTTAGTGGGGCGGAGAAATGGCTACCATTCAAATGTGACCAGAAATAGCCTTGGGCCAGGTCACACCACCTAGATTCCCCACTCCCACAGGGAAGGTGATCTCAGCCGCCATTGCAGCTGGGGACAGAAGGGAGCGGCCTCCTGGGTGATGCATATCCCCTCATCCAGCCCGAGGCCCCAAGGGCTCTGCAAAGGCTGCTGTTTCTTTCCCACTACCTCCCCCTCAGCACTACGGAAACACCATTGGGGGCATTCCCAGGGCTGCCTTCAGCAGAGGATTTTCTGAGTCCAGGGGGTGGCTGGAGGTTCCACAAGGCCTTGTCTTGCTGTCGTGTTGATCTGCTGGAGTGCCTGGGTGCAGGAGGTGGCACATCCTGTTTGTTCTACTGGTGCAGGTAGCAAACTTAGCCTTCCCTCTCCATGGCATGCTTTGGGGGAAGTTTCCCCTAAGGGGAGAGGAAAGCTAGTCTTGAGGTTAATGACCTCAGGTCTCCTGAACGTATGTATGGAAACATTATTGGAAGAGGAAGCTACTTTAAAACAAAAACACAATCAATGGGTCATTGAAAGTATAATAAACAAACCCTCTGAATAATTCAGAGTTCATATTCATTAACAAGCCCAACAAGGGGTGATATAGGGGGTTATTCAGCTCACCCATTTGCATGTCACTTTAATTGATTCTTTGTCATTTTATATTAGTCCAATTCCATTACAAGGAGTTAGTAAAAGTAACAGATAAAGGGATCTGACCAAAATCTAATGGAGATAATAGGTTTTTTTTTTTCCATTAGCCAAGTGATTTGACAGACAGTAATGGATTTCATACCAGCCTGATGTAAAGCCTTGTATTAGACAGGATAATTTAGTGATAACAGTTTAGCAATGTATTGATGGAAGATAATGGGTAATCAACAGATGAAGCACAGTCTATCTGTACGCCTCTTTCACCACTTCACTTGTTAGCTATTACTGGCTAACACCACTGCATTCTCTCATTCTCTCTTCCTTGCTTTGATCCCTATTTCTGCTATATGCCAGAGCCAAAAATTATGATAGCCTATTAGTATAATTCCCCTTTTATTTCTCCAGTAGTGGAGGCTGCCTGTAATCCATGTACTGGGACACTAATGGGCAGGTTGGCTTGGGGGGAGAGCAGGTTGGAATCCATTGCAGCTTTCTATTAGAAGGCTGTTTGGAATGAAGGCTGTCATGTAACTGCTGAGCAGGGAAACCTCCAGTGTATCCACTTGAATATATTCGAATGAGTCTGCTGTCATGCACTTCAGGGCGAGCCCAGCCAAAGCCCGAACCACTACAAACATTGCCCTGACTTCATCTCATCTACCGTTTGTACTGGAGTCAATTGAAAAACAAGGTGGCTGCAAAGTTTCTATGCTGGAGTTGGACGGCGCAATGGCTGATAAGGAGAGTGAGACACCAGAAGGGCGTGATGGCATCCTCAACCGCTAATAAAGAAAGCAACTGCTCCCTTTAAAAACAGAGCTGGGAGCACTCTTGGATCTATGATAGTCTTGGGGCTTGATTTTCTACCACCCAGCACCTGGTGCAGTCACCCACACCTGAGCAAAATGGGGGTGTCGCCAGATATGCACACCCCTTCCTCCTTTGGGGTGGGGTAGGGTGTCATTCCACTGGGGTTACAGTCTACCAGGGCAGGTCTTCACTACGGGGGGGTGGGGGGGGTCGATTTAAGATACGCAAATTCAGCTACGCGAATAGCGTAGCTGAATTCGACGTATCGCAGCCGACTTACCCCGCTGTAGGGACGGCGGCAAAATCGACCTCTGCGGCTTCCCGTCGATGGCGCTTACTCCCACCTCCGCTGGTGGAGTAAGAGCGTCGATTCGGGGATCAATTGATCCCCGAGAGGTCGATTTCTACGCGCTGATTCAGGCGGGTAGTGTAGACCTAGCCTCAGACTGTCCTTCGCCTGAAAACAGCATAGCCTGGAGCCCAGCATCAGTATAACGGCCCCAGGGGTCAGGGCTGTGTGGCCTAGCGGCTGGAGTCAGGGAATTGGGGCTCCCCCTAAGGGCGGGTGGCAGCCGGGGTGGGGGACTCAGGCTCTCCCTCTCCATGGGGTCCCAGCTCAGGGGCCTGTCGGCGATGGGGGTAGTCGTCACCCAGTCAGCGGGGACTCCTACTGCAACATGCTGACCGTGCTCGGTTGGCCGATATCACTTCCCCTGCCTCGCTGGGCCACTTCCTACCGTGGTTCCCGAGGTAGCAGCTGCTTGCTGTCGGGACCTCTGGGCTCCCTGGTGGGGTTAACTCCCAGGAACTCTGGCTCCCAGCCACTCGCTGAGGGTAGCAGTCACCAATCTGGTCTCTGGGTCCTCGGGCTCCTGCAGTCCACGGCTGTAGCAGCTCCTGGCCTGGAGCCTCCACCAAGCGTCCTCTCTCCTTGGTGGTCAACCTAGAATGAGCTGGACTGCTCCCTTTTATACTGTGGTAGCAGTTGGAGCATGCCCAGCACGGTCTGAGGGGCGGGACTTCTGCCGCCTATATTGTAGAGTTAACTCTCTCTTGCCCGGTGCAGGGTAAGCACACCCCATCACAGGGAGTAAAATGCTACAAAATCAGATCCAACTCGGTGGAGATTTTTGTGACATGGACATGTAGCCACTAAGAACCAGACTGAGACCAACCAACTGTCACCAAACAGCCACTGGATGGTAGTGACTTGCAATCACTGCTACTTGCTTGAGTCAGATTCAAGCCAGAAATCTAGAAGCAAACAAACGACTGCATCTGTCTCACTACCAATCCCCTGAGTCTTCAAATTCTCACCACAGCATTTTTCACAAACTCTCAATTTCCATCCTTCAACACTGGCACCAGCTATCTGCCACTTTTGCAATAGTTCTGCAAGTTAAGCCTAAATCCTGTTGCACATGAGCAGGAGTATAATGTTAGTACAAATTTCCTTCCAGATCGTCTCCTCTCCATGGAAAACTCCCAAAGGCCTCTAAGAACGGAAGCTCTTTGGGGAAGGACCATGTTTTACTCTGTGTTTGTCGAGTGCCTGACACCATGGGGTCCTGATCCAAGATCAGGGCTCCTAGGCACTATGCAAAGAATAAAAAATAATAATATCACTTATTGAGAGAGGCAAGTTTTGGCACTTATACAGAGCTCTCCTCCAGGTCGGTGTCAGCTTGACAGCTTGTCTCTCTCACCTACAGGAGTTGGGCCAATAAAAGATATTACCGCCCCCCTATTCTCTCTCATATCCTAGGACCAACACGGCTACAACAACACTGCAAACGATACTATCACTTGGCAGTCAGCTCCTACCACAGCCACGTCCGCTCTGCCCTTTTTAAACCACCCATCTTCATGTCATAGATTCATAGTCCAGTATAGACCCTGCAGCCTCTGACAATACCTGCAACCTCCATAGAATTTTAAAATCTTGTTTGAAAGGGACAAAATATGCTTTAAATACATTTTATTGATGCTGCTGGAAAGTGAAGGGACAGCATAATAAGCATCAAGAGAAAGAGTGTTACACCGGAGAGCTGTATAGCGGGGATGGACTGTGTAAGCAGCGCGGCACTAAACCAGGTTGTGAAATGCCATGTTGTGCTCCATGGATGAAGAGCCAAGCTCAGAGTTTGCTTCCTGGTTTTCATTAAGCAATTCTTAGCCTGTTAGCAAGGCTGTAAGGATTTACCCTTTTCTCGTCCCTGGTGAAGTGTTTGCTTCTTAAAGGTGGCAAGAAGTCAGCCCCAAGTTAAATTGCACTTCAGACGGGATTTATTTGTAAATATGAAAACTAATCTAGGTAACTGTTTAAACAGCCACTAGACTAGTGCTGGGCTGGGATTAACACGTCAAGCTTTTGTAAAAGGATTAGTGGGACTCCATTGAGCTGGGGGTTAATTTGAATATAAATTTGCATCTATAAAGACCAGAAGAATAATTCTTCCCCAGCCCTCTGCTCCTTATATCCTCTTGACTGCTTCAATTAAATGTATGCTATGAGCACTGCTAAATATTGATAGAGTCTTGCCACATAGCTGCTCTGTTCCTGGAATCCAGATTTCTTAGAATATGGTTTGCAGTCTTCCTGTGTTACCATTGTCTCTGTGAAAACAAAACATAACTAAGGATCATCAGTGCATGCAGACATACACACACACACACACACTGGAGCAATTAGCATTAACTCCTTTCCAAGCAATGTCATGAGAGAGAGATGGGCCACAGGACACAGAAAAGCTATATCATTGGACAGGATGGGAGAGGGACCCAGACCAACACAAAAATCAGCACTCTCACAATATAAGACAATCCTAACCCAGGTCCAAAGACAGGGCTGCTCCAAGAAAGGGAATTATTTTCCACATTTTTTAATTAAATGAAAAAAAATGTTCCAATTTTTTGCAGAATTATAAGATTTTTGACAGAACCATTAGAACCTAAATGGAATTTTTTGTTTCTTCCAGCGTCTTTCTCCTTTATTCCCACCTCTTCCAGTAGGCAAAAGAGAAAGGAGAGAACAAACATGAAACCAGAAAACCAAACAATTCCCATTTAGATTCTATGTGAATCAAATCAAAAATTTTCTGTTGTGAATTATTTCATCAGCCAGAAAAATGTAAAACAATACCAAATATTTTTGCAGAAATTTTCAGAGCATTCAAAAAGCTATTTTTCTCTGAAAATATCATTTTGATTGAAAAAAAAAACCCAACAACAACAGCCAATACTATCCAGGATTCACTCACTTTTATGGCCTGGCACAAAGCTATGATTATTTTTTTTCATGCAGAAAACTGGCTTTCTGCCCAGCTCATATCTGGATTTGATTTGGATTGGATTCACTTTGGAAGTGCAAATATAAATGAGGTTGGATATTTATTTCCTGAAAATAAGGAGGGGGTGGTGGTTACCGTAAATCATCCCAGGATGTGACAGTATCTGGATACAGTCCCGATGTGCCTGTAGAGTCTGCAGAATTATTGTGATTCATTACCTTTAGAACTGTCCTCTCACTTTAACTGTGAAATTCATCTCTGTAACCTCTTGTGCTGCCCCAGGGGCGTAATGGTGAAAAAAGAAGTGGGTCAGCAAACTGAAACCAAAGTCCGCATTCCCCAGATGAGAAGTGTCTACCCTCCACTACGCTTCTTGTGAGCCCGCTGCCCAGTGGTGAATTTCACCTCGAGGCCGTCTCCTCAGCAGTGCTGAGATGCACCTCTGGGAACTCACTTCAGCGGAAGACTGCAACTTTCTCCCAGGGAATAGAACCTACTCTTCAGGGAGCCGCTCAGGACACGTGTGCGTGAAAGACACAGCTCCCTGAGCAGAGCCAGCGCAGCACCACCCGCCACCAGCAGTTCCGCCAACAACCCAATTCTAATTTTATTGCCTACTGCTTTTTATTAGCATAAAGAATACAGAGCCCTGGTTTCGTGATGGTTTACATAATAAACAAAACAGGTCATGCTCACCTGTGACTGGGAACAGTAACAGATATAATTAGATTTGTTTTTACTTTGCTTTGCTGAAGCGAGGCTGAGTTCACTCACGCATGCAGACATTCCCCAGCCTTGCTTTTTTAAGGAATCAGACTCAGACTGGCTGGGTTAGGGACTGCAGAGCCTTTCACCTCAAGTCACTGGTTCAAATCCAGACCTAAAGTCCCCAGCTGAGATCGAGGCTCACCATGCTAGGTGGGAAAATTGCAGTGTTAGGCGACTATGAGTTAGGGGTGTGATTTCCCTGCTTCTGTACATTCTGCCATCCCCCGCTGCCAACCCCTATGCTACATGTCTATTTAAACTCACGCTAGCTCGGTGAGACCTGGTGCGAGCATGTAGAGAGCCAGAGAATCACTTCCCCAGCTCCTAAAGTAGATGTAGTCTTATGAGACCGACCAAGCTTCAGAGACAGGGCAGACAAAGGTTGTATTGTTACCCCCACTTTACACATGGGAAACTGAGACCCAGAGAGATTAATCAAAAAGTCATTTTTCTGAGCACTGTTCCTTAAACAGAAATTTTCATGGGAAAAAAACCCTATTTCCATTAAAAGCTTTCAGGTTTTCACCAAAATATATTTTTAAATGAAAATCCAAAATATTTCCAAGGAAAATTTTGACAAAAATGAATGTTTTGCTTGGCTGGTTGGTTTCACTGAAATGTTTTAAAACGAAAAAAGTTCTCTACCAGCTCTAATATTAAGGGACTTGCCCAAGGTCATACAGGAAGCCTGTGGCAGAGCTGAGATTTTAATACAACTTTCCTGAGTCCTAATCGAGTGCCTTGACCAGAAAAACCACCAAAGATCTGTCTGTATGTATGTATGTAATGGCTACTCAGTAGCCTATATATGAACTGAGCTGGAGAGCTCTCAGCCAATTCCTGTCAGGTATCCCCATCACAGCTAACATGCCCGTCTTGGGAAGCTCGGCTGTGATGCTAATATATTATTGTTCAAACAGAATCCATATGTTCTGTGATCTGCCAGGTGTGACTCAAACCCCTGAGCGGCACGGGAAACAGATGATTAATGGCTAGCAGTGCTAAAAGAAGGGTCAGTTGGTGCAAATAAAACTGCAAGGAACAAACAGTTAAATGGCTCATGCACCATCAAGCAGAAACTGTTTGCTTTTGTTTTTTAACTGTGGTGATAGTAAATGACTTACAGAAAACAACAGAAAACAACAAAGTATGATTGATGTGCTCACGTAAGAGGCCTTCGCTGCACCTAGAGTCAGGTACCGCTGCATGATTGATAGCTCCTTCCATCTGGAGAGACAAAATACTGAAGGTAGGTCCATTGTGAGGCTTGTAGATCTTCACTGTGGATTGCCTGACTTAATGAAGGCTGAAATCGAAAGCGTGTCAGGCACAGGTCACAGGGAAGTGTGTGGAGCCAGTTGGGCTTTGGAGTCCCTGATTGTTGAAGGAGATAAGTTAGAAGAACAATATTCCAAAAAAAGCAGAGAGCAAGTATTGTGTGACAGATCTCATTTGGAATCTGCTCGCCAGCTAAACACTGCTTTCTTACTGCATTGCCTTCGGATGGAAAGTTGCTGAAACTTTCACAGGTGGGCAGAATGCAGCATATCAGCTCATGCGTGCAGAGTGCAAGATTACCAAAGAAAATGGGAGGCAGTCCAGGGATTTGCTAAAGAGTGAATCGTAGCAAATCAGGCTCATTAGAGTTCATTATGTTATTGCAGAACTGGACAAAGCTCTCACTAAAGCAGGATGCAGTTTGCTGTAGCACAGAGGATGTTTAATAACATTTTGGGCCAGATTTTTAAAAACTGACACTTGCCTATTTGTGCTTTCATTTGTGCTGACACTCCCAGTTACCTGAGCAAGTCAGGTAACAAGGCATACAAGGGCTGTTTGCATCTACAATTTATTTTGGAAGTGCAAACTGTACCTGCAAAAAGAAGTTCCCTTTATGTTCAGTTGTCAGTCAGTAGCAGTTTGGCTCCACCAAGTTATTTCAGATGAGACTGTCACTCCAGCACAGACAGCAGATTTCTCCCTAACCACCACCCACAGTTGCAAAATACTGTTCTAGGGCATTATATCAAATCTTGGCAGAGAACCACTCTTGTATCATTTAGGCATAGCACAATATTAGACTGAATATGCAGTGATATGGAGCAGGATGCACAAACATCGACTCCCCGCTCCAGTATTACAGGGGAGTCATTGAGACTGAATTCTTGCTGCTGAAATACTGATGTTGTCTCTGGCAGAAGCCAAATATTTGTTCTGTATTCATAAATTCCCTCTCCTTGTTTACAGACTGTCCATTGAGAGAGAGGGGTGTTTTTCCTCCCAAAGCAAAAGTAATGTACTAGGCCCACATGGTAGCAAGCAGTCTCTGTGAAATGGAGGCTATAGTATTTAGGGGCACCAAAGTTGATATCTAAAAAACGTGCCTTGTTTTTTGAAGAGGTTGGTTAATTGCACATTTTCAACCAGCTGGGATGCACCTTGCTCTCTGTTAAACAGGAACATTTCCCACCAAAATTCCTAGGAGAAATCTGTCCTTTTTATTCAAAAAATTTCAAAATATGATTTTTTCAGCCAGCTTGTAGTGAGTGGGTGTGGCTCCCCTCCTGCCCAGCAGAGGGAGCGCCCTTACAGACACCCAAGTGGGCGGAGCCACCGCCGCCTGTTCCCGCCCCGCAGAAGTCAAGGGGCGGGGCAGGAAGTATAAAAGCTGGCCGCCAGAGCTCAGTGAGGCCCCAGCCGCCGCAGGGAGCGGACGTGTGGCCAGGAGCTCGCGGTCGGGAGACCTCCAAGGCCCGGGGCCATTGCCCTAACTGGCCGGAGCTGCCCCGAGCCCACTACGAGGAGGAGCCACCGGAGTCCGCCCGCGCCCGTCTTTGGGAGGAGCCGTTGGAACTCCCCCACACCAACCCCGAAGGCGAGACGCCACCAGGGCCCCTCCGCCCCTGCTGTTACCTGGAGGAGCCGCCCGAGCCCAATTGGCCGGACTTCCCCGAGGAGCTGCCGAACCTGCCGCCCAGCCCCGGCCGAGAGGAACCCATGCTGGTGGATTGGACTGGGCCCGGTGCCACCCACGAGGTAGGCCCTGAGGGGGAACCCGGAAGTAGCCCGGGGGTAGCCAACCCCGGTCAGGCTGAAGTCACGTATGAGCCGATGTCAGTGTGTTTCGGTCAGGACACCCCACTGACCCGCAGTGGCCGCTGCTAGGGCCCTGGGCTGGGACGCAGTGGAGTGGGTGGGCCTGTGCCCCCCCCCGCCACCGCCACTCACAGGTGACAGGATTCCCCCTCACCCAACGCTCAGCCCCTGCACCAAAGGGCCTGAGCTCCCTAAACTGTGTGTCACTCAGCCCTGTGCCAAAGGGCCGAAGCGCTGACCCAGCGACCTATACCGCTGCCCCACCGGTAGCGAGTCGGTGTGGCTCCCCTCCTGCCCAGGAGGGTCGAGCCCCGGCACGAACCCTCCACATAGCTCTAATGGGCATGTTTCAGAAGGTTCTGCAAATGACCCCAAAGACGGTAGTTTCATGCCCACAGCTATTAAACTCAGCCCTGTGCAGAGGGCACACAGACCCTGTACTGGCCTCTATACAGCCAAGAATTTCTCCAAGAGCCTTCCAATATGCTGCAGGTCAAAGGTTTATTTCCATCCCAAGCTCTGGGTTCACCTCCCAACCTCACCAACTAGGAATTAGCTGTCACGAGCTTTTCCGAATGCTAGCAAGAGTCACAGATTGATTTGTGAACATCTCTGCTCAGAAGCCCTGATTTACAGGCACTTGTTTGCAACCTGGGCTGCAGATCCTGTGCTGACTGGAACAGCATGAGTAACTGCCCCAGTGCAGAAATGTGGCTTAGCCCAGGCTTCCCAGCGTGACTGCAGGACAGCGATGCAGATGGCCGTGCGTGTGGTAGAGGAGTGCACAAGTAGAAGGTGGGAGGGTGAACTGCAACCCCTTGCTACTGGGAATGATGCAGCAGCAGCCAGATGGCTGAACAATCGAGATATCAACGTGGGATGCATACAGAAGAAGACGGCTACTCTGAAATAGCTCTCCAAAGCTCATGCTGATATAAAGCCGTCAGACCGCACCAGTATGTATTCTGTATGTAAGGACACCCATGCTGTCTCTCACTCATACACTCCTGCATACTCTGTAAACTGTTTAAATAAATAGCTGATGTCATGCCATTTATCTTCATTTGCCAGGCGAGACAGGATAACTCAGTTGTGACTATACCACTCCATCCTCTCCTGACTCATGAAGATTGATGCCATTTCAGATATCCCCCCTCACAGATCCTTTACAGAGACAGCAAGTTTCTTCTTTGCCAGAGGGGCTAGTTGGTGGGAAGATTGGTGCAGGAGTCGGGAATGTGTGTCCCTGAGATCTCTGCAGGACAGACCATGGTACCAACAGCATGAGGATTGCCTGTGCTTTCCAGGGGTATTCGTTCTACTTTCCCTCTGCATTCCATTACCACAGCTTTGCCATTGCAATTTGTCCTAGACGCTAGAGTGTGCTTTTTATCACACTGTCAGATTCTTGCCTCAGCCCACTAGGCTGGGACAAAACTGTCAAATGTGATGAAAATGGCAAGAGAGGGACGGGTACCGGCCTCGAGTCCTGTTCCATCATGCTCCGCAGATAACTTCTGCAATGTCAGCAGAGCAGCCTGCACCACCCCTGCCATTCCTGCAGCTTTATTCTTTGCGGGCTGCTACTCTCCAGCCTGGCCAGCTACTGAGGAACAACAATGTGACAACAAGAGGAGAAGAGAAGGGTGAAACCGGTCAAATAAAATGACATTAGTGTGAGGTGCAGATGTTTTGGACACTATGAAACCTTGTTGCCTGCTTGTGTCACTCAGCTGGAATCTCATGCCAGGCTCAAGAAGAAAGTGCTTAATTGGATTTCTATTTTTGCTCCTCAAGGCAGTATTGTAGATATGGCACTGGGCTAAGACTCAAGAGATGGGGGTTCAATTCTTGGCTCTGCATGCAAGTCATTTCATTTCTCCGTGCCTTTGTTCCCCAGCTGGGCAACACTTCCGTTCTCCCAGTCTGGGCCTTTCTTGTCTAGCTTGCAATAGGAAGTAGGGCTCATAGAAAAAAATCAAATGTTGACAATTTTCAATGACAAAGGGGACACATTTTTTTTCCTAAAATGTTTATGAAAAAATTTCCCTTTTTGACCATCTCTAATTGTAATTAACTGTTCTTTGTAATTCAAACTGCCTCTTACTATATGTAATGCAGAATCCCGCACAATAGGGCCATATCTTGGTTAGAACCTCTATGTGCTACTATCAAACACATAAAAATAAGGAACAAAGCTTCCGTGCATTTGCTGGTTGGGATTCTCAAGGTGCATGGTGGAGAAGAGACTTAAGTGTTGTCCAGAAAAAGATACTTCCCAGATTTTGGGGCCTAAGTGTTTGCTTCATTCCCACCTAAGTCAATAGGACTAAAGCATGAGGTTATTATGTGCTTTCCTGAATCAGGGTTAAAGAGATGGGAGCAAAAGTTTCAAAGAAACTTTCCAAAACTTTCTGTGTTCCACATACACTAGGTCCCAACATTCAATTTTATTTGGTCCAGTAGGTTTCTAAATTACCCACCAAGACTCTTTATTTCAGTCACAGCTGGTGGTAATGAAGTACATTGCAATACTATCTTATGGCCTGCTAGTATCCCTAGAGCATTCTATGCCTATATTTATGATTACTAAGGAAATACATAATGGAACAAACAAACAGTTTAATCTAATAAACATTTGTGTAAAGACAATATTAGCAGTTGCCAAGCGGCATAATGAAAATAACACCTTAATTCATGTAAAGGTGCCCCACTGGATTTTAAATAAGATTGTGTGTCGTTAATAATCGTATTACATGCACCAATATTTAACATGTATTTCCAGCATTGCTCCATAAATAGAAATACTCAATATTCCCTAGAGAACAGAATTGTCTTAAAGGTGTTGTAAAGAATAACTCCAAGATTACAGTTTACGTAGTGAAATGGTAATGAATTAAGGTGAAGGTATTTCCCATTCTTATTTCCAACCTTAGTCAGAAAAATGAATTGAAATTGAACTTGTGCCAGTTTCTGTTCTTGCTACGAGTTAGTTATGTGGGATTCCAGTATTAGAATGTTAATGCTGCCTGCAGTTTTGAATCACCTAGAAATATTATATATATGTATATAACATTAATTTAGCTCTCGTTTATTTTCTTAATGCATAAATCTAACAAGTTGTGCCTCTCTGGAAGCTGGAAGCATCCCGGACAAAAACTTAGTTCTTAGATCTTTATTTACAAGAAATGGAAGAATACATCCCCCTCGAAAGAAAAACTGATCCGGAGTTAAAGACCCCATGGCCCTCTTCATTGTATTAATTTTTAAAGGAAAGAGATACAGACGAGTTGCATCTTACGCTGGGGTTACGTTCCGCGGTCCGTGCATAAAGCGAAAGCCGCGTATCGTCAAAATTACATTGAGTGTAATGGCGGGCGGAATCACCTGCCCTACAGTAGGGTTACCATACGTCTGGATTTTCCCGGACATGTTTGGCTTTTTGGCCCTCAAATCCCTGTCCGGGGGGAATTGCCAAAAAGCCGAACATGTCCGGGAAAATACTAGTCCCCTGCTTACCTTAGAGCGGCTCCGGCAGGTTGTGAGCTGCAGGCGGATTCCCCCCGCGATGGCAGCGGCGGCTGCTGCTCCCCCCAGACATCTCAGCTCTGTGTAGCTGAGGAGCCGAGCTGCCCGAGCGCTACCAGCTTCATGGTTTGCCGGGCAGACCTCCAGACCCTGCGCCCCCGGCCGGGTGCTTCCCCTTCTGGGCTCCAGCTGCGCTGGGGAAGCACCCGGCCGGGGGCGCAGGATCTGGAGGTCTGGGGGCTGCCCAGCAAACCGTGAAGCTGGTAGTGTTCGGGCAGCTGTTTTGCGTGGCTGGGAGGGAGGAGGGGGAATGCGGGGTGCTCAGGGGAGGGGGCGGAGTTGGGGCGGAGTTGGGGCGGGGCCAGGGCCCTGTGGAGTGTCCTCTTTTTTTAATTTTTAAATATGGTAACCCTAACTACAGGTACAGTATTAAAATTGTTATTTTTCTCTTTTTTTGTTTTTGCTGACCGCGTAAAGCTGAAATCGCGCATGTTAAATGCGCATAAGATGCGACAGACCTGTATTCCAAATAAGACCCGAAAGTAGCTTGGCACATTTATCTAGCGATTGCTGTGACTAGGTGATTAGCTTCTTTCACTTGTCAATAATGCAACATCTCACTGTGCCGTATTCTTCACTTTCCCCTCTTCACTCATCAAACTTTTAGCAGGTAAATAATTTATTAAGCCATGATTGAGTCTTATAGCATGTTCAGTGGTGTCGAGGAGAGTAACTGAAGGGGTCAGGAGGGGATTGGCAAGGAAGTTCAAACGTGCCAAAGCCCCTTCCCCCCTTTTGTTGTGTTTGAAACTTTTTCTAAAGTCAGAATAGCTTCTGAAAACCAGGAGAAAAGCTGCTAAAGGCTTCACAGAAAGATTTTGAAAACGGAAACGTGCTTAAAAATGAATTCTTGTTGCAAGGGGGTATGTGGGAGGGAGACCTGCATCTCCAGTGCCCCCTTCAGAGCTAACCATGATACAGCAGGTGTTCCCGACCTTACTCTCCAAAATTTGGCAAGCTGCTTGGGATGAGGTATCCTGTGCCGTCAACTCGGTCTCAGTCTCTAAACAAGCAAGTAACAAAATTGCAGCTCGGGATTCGGCTTCTGTGCCTTTAAATAACGAAAGAGAGAAAAACAACCTTCAAATGCAAGCGCTTAGTTGCGGCACTTAGAGCATCTGGGTTCTGGGTTATCCCTGAGGAGCATCTCCTCTGACCCAGTCTCACCCAGCTCTGGCCCTGAACAAAACCGAACAGCTTCTAACTGGCCTGCTGGGTCTGGACTGGTCAGTATTTCCCCATGGTCTCTGGAGGGCTGTCGTGTGGGTCAGCCCATCTGAGTGGATTTTCCTTGGGTGGGGAGCGTCAGGGCACTGATGCCTCCAGCAGGGGCAGAGGAGCTAAGATAGATCCAGACAGAGGATGTTTGTGACTTCCCCCCCCAAGAGGCTGATTGGACACTTTAATGATAAGTGCATCAGCTCCTAGTTATTCCAAAATATTTAGTTCTGTTTTCATCACAATGTGTTACGACTTGTCATGGCAAACAGAGACTGTCACTTGCTGCTCTTCCTTGTGTTATTTGTAACACGTTAGCACCTAACGGCCCCAGCCGAGAGCAGAACCCCCTGTGTTAGGTGCTGTACCGCCGATATAACACCAGCTTGTTTCTGGCCTACGGAAGTTACAGTTTAAATATACAAGACAGACAAAGGAATTCTTCTTCTTCCCATTTTACAAATGGGCTACTGAGGCACAACGATTAAAGAACTTGCCCAGGGCCACTCAGATAGTTAGTGGCGGTGATAAAAGCTGAACACTGATCTTCTGAGTTCCAGTCCAGGGCCTGAAGCATAAGGCCAGCCTTCCTCTCTGGGTGGAGCAGCTGTGTAAAAGCAAAGCTCTGAAGCACTCTGTTTTATTGAATGTATCACATCCCGGGCTATTGACTGTACCGGAAAAGGAGTGGGCCAAAGTGCGTTCCAAAGGAACGAAGGGATAATCCTGTATATATAACTCTGTTTATCTGAAATGTTTTAGGTACATCAAAACATTTAGAAAAAATGAAGGGTTGAATAATTGGGGTGATTTGTGTCAGAGAAACAGAGTCAGATGGGAGTGGTGGACGTTTAAAGGGTGTTAAGATTAAACATAGACGTACGATACCTGCAAAAACGATCTCTGCAGGTCACCCACATAGCAATGTTCTGATTGCAAAAAAACAATGCCAACCTTTCCATGGGCACTGCTGTATATCAACAGAGCACCCCAGTCACACTTTAAACACTTAGGAGCAGAGCTAGACAGTAGGGAGGTGTTTAAAACCATTTTGCCTCGCAAACCAGTCTTTCCATCCAACATCACTAACTTGAACTCCTCTGGAATACATGCATCATGTCACAGTCCTGTCCCTGTTACATTATCCTACAAGGCTTAGCTCCAGCCTTTACAGGGCCTAGGCAACAGGTGTGTACCATTTCAGCCCTTAAAAGGACTAGGTGCCATTTAAGTCTTGCTTCAGCCCTATGTCTTCCTAGGCTTTGTGCAGGCTCTCCACATTAGGGTTAATTTAATCCCCACTGAATATTTTAGGCTGAATCATTACAATGTACAGCCTTTTTTAAAATCAAGCCAAACCAGTTATATTATTAACATTCCTGCTTCTATAGATATTTGTTATTCTTGAGCACTGAAGTGGTGGACAGGGTTGTTTTTGTTTGGTTGATTTTTTTACACTCCATTTAGAAAAATATGTGAAACCTATATTTAAAGGTGTTCACCTACTTTGCATATGCACGTGCACATATTGTGAGTGTCAAGGAGAGCTAAGTGTGATTTTACACCTCCTACCCATGACAAAGTATTTTTAATAGAAAAACATTATTTATTTTAAGAAAATACTTTAATTGTGATCCAACATAAAAAGTAACTAAAAGAAACCATGGAGAATGCTCTGAATTATATATTGGATTTTCCTGTGGACGCATGAGAAAATACATGCAACAATATAGGTCTCGATTCTGCAAAACACATAAGCACTGTGGAACCCTTGCAGCTGATGGAATTACTCATGTGCTTAAAGTGAAGCATTTGCTAAAGTGCTTTGTTGGATTGCGGCCTGGAAGAAGGGACCGTTTTTCCATAGCATCAGAGATACCAGTCTGGAACCAGCTACCTCATTCCCCTGCATTAGGCTTTGATTCAGCAAGCTAGGAGCATGGACCTAACTTTAAGCTTTATTCATGTACTTAAAGTTAGACCCAGACCAAAATATCTTGCTGAAAAGGGCCCTAGCTCCTGACTTTCTCTTGCACTAATCTGCTAAGTGCTCTGGCTCTACCTCGAATAGCAAGTGATGGGTCCTCAATGACGTCCCTTTGTGAATGATTTCGCTGTCTGAACAACTGTGCAATAACATTCATTCTGTATTGCTAACAATCAGCTATGAAATGGCAGAGAGCTTGAGGAGAAACACTTGGAGGGGTGGGGGGGTGACATTTTCCTTTTAAAGAAAATAAAGCACCTATCTTATAAATATCGAATGATCAAATAAAGTAATAAGTATGGAACTGAGCATATTTAAAGTGATTTCACCTCTAATTGGGTTGTTCTGCAAGCAAGGAAAGGAAGAAAATTAACTTTGAAGCAAGGAATACTGAAAAGATTTTAAAGACTTGGAATCCTAATTACCACTGCTGAGAGAGTTTGGCGAAGGTTAACCAAACACTGGATGCAAACGTGCAGAAGGAATTTCTTAAAACAGGCCCAGATTTTTGTTGCTTTATTTTTAATCTAAAAAGGAAAGAGAGACTTCCTCTAGGGCTTTGCAGGAAAAGGACTTTATTATTATTATTATTATGAAAAAAAGTTGATCTCTTCTAAATGGCCTCCTCATATCTAGTTTCTGGGCATGCAGAAAAATAGGCTTTGCTCTATTATAAAGCTGCCATCAATTGGCATAGACACCACTGCCCTAAGTTCCTATCTGCCTTTAATGCAAAAGACGGCTTGCAGGTTAAATGAAGAAGCCACTGGCTGTAAAATGATTAATGTGATATCATCACTGATATTTCCACCTGTGGAGCTTCCCCTTCCCTCCCCTCCCCTCCCAATTGATGGCTAGAAACCACTCTGATTAGAATTTCTAACAGGGCATCTCATCTGACCTTGTATGATATGCCTGTGTCATCGCTAACTCCTCTCTTAGAGGCTTTCCTTCCACTGGAGGAGTTAGAGTCCATAGAGCAGATGCTGAGGTTGATGGGGATGAAGACTTCTATTCACTGGCACTGAGAAGTAGAGCATGGAATTAGTCCCAAGCCCATGGCATGTGCCTCGCTCTGGGGAGCCACCGCATTCAGCACTGAGACTCCATGATGAAAGGTGCCTTTGATCAGATATTTACCGGATTCCATCAAGTTACAAAACAGGAACAGACAAAACAGCCCAGATGCAATAAAATTCTCTGTGGCGCCTTTGCCCAGTTTTACAGCTGAAAGGGTGTCTAAGCTTTTACGAGGTGGTGAATAGAGCTAGGGGACATTTTTCAGCCAAAACTATTTTTTTGCACACACAACAAAATTAAAAAAAAAAAATGCAGATCTCGGTCAACCAAAACATTTTGTGAATTTGTGTCAAATTCACCGAATTGTTTGAGCTGAAAGAAAACTAAAAATAAAATAATAATAATTAAAAGAATTAAATGTTTCATTTTCAAAATGAAATGTATCGTTTGACCCCAAATGTTTTTTTAACATGTTCTGGCAAGGCAAGCAAACTGAAAAATCAATGAATGGCACAGCTTTAGTTGTGAAACACTGATAGAAGCTTGCTAGGGGGTGGTAGAGATTCCACACTTGCTTTCTCACTGCCACCAAAACCAGATGAGCTGAGAAACCACGAGAAACGCTGTTCTTGTAGCATCTATAGCTAGTGAAGTGGTGCCAGAAATTTAGGATGAAAATCATCTTGTCCAGAGGACCGGGTGATTAGCCCATACAGTGGCTAAGTCTTATTTTGAGGGCTTATGTGGTATTTAAATGGTGCACTGGTCTTGCATTGCAACCTTGCATGGAGGTGAATTTCACACATGCGGAGACAGCCTGTTTGCATACAGCGTCCTGCCCAATTTTTCAGATTCAAGAAGTCCAGGGACACTCCAGATACCTTTCTGAACGTACGGGACCTTCCCCAAATAAACCCAAGCCCCACTTTCTTTCACGTTCACCCATACCGTGAGCAGAGCTACAAACTCTGCGTATTGCATTCAATTAGATTGGTGCCTACAGGCACATTTACTCTTTGAGTTTTCTCATTGCAGTTTATGCAACCTTCTAACAGCTGAAATTGCATTGCCCACAGCCTTTTATTGATAGACTGGCAAGGTAATTAAAAAGAGGGCTTTTTTAGAAATCTTGTCTAAATGTTGAAAGAATAGATCCATATGATTACTATTTAAACTCTGAGAGGGATGGAGCAGAACATCTCCCACAGTCATAATGATGTTCTACAAAAATCTATTTAAAAGGATGGTACCACATATTTCTTAGGTACTATAAATGTATTGCTATGAAATAGTTTTTATAAATATTAATAAGGGTTCATATCTGTTGAAATAGGAGCTGTAACTCCTTAGCATTTAATTAGTCCAGAACCTAAATGAGCTCTAAGGTTTTTGTTTTTTTCACTAGTTTGGGTTCTGCCTGGGAGCATGTCTAGCAGAAGTGAAGATAAATGCACACACTCCTTTCTCCTCTCCTCTCCCAGCCTGTCTCTTGACCTCTCCAAGGGCTTAATACAACACTGGCTGCAATATAGTAATGGGAGAAGTGGCTGGGGGGGAAATAATCCCATTCCTCCCACCCTGGGAACTTTTGCTCATTTCTAAATGTGAACGTTGCATGCGTGGTGCCTGTTGATATTATTATTTTTTGTATTGCTGCAATAAAAATTATATGGCCGGGTTGCCTGGGATAAGAGTGAGCTGGAGTCCATATACCAAGAGATTCCTTCCCATGTTCCTAGCAGCCTCAAACAAGATCCCCTTGTGCTGGATGTACACAGAATAAGAGACAGCCCTTTCCCCAAAGAGTTAACAATCCAGATAGACTAGACAGACTCTTAAACTCAGTCTAGAGATGGGGCCTGAGGCACAGGGAGATTAAGTGACTTGCCCAAGGTCATACAGGGAGCCTGGAGCAGATCCAGGATTTGAACCCAGATGTCCCAGGCCATCCTTCCCCTATGCTAACAGGGAGTGCCCCACAGCCTCATGGGAGGTTTTTCTTGTCAATTCCCCTGGAACAAATGGTTTCAGGCTGTGTCAGAAATCTCAGGGAGGCATTTGTAATTCTGCTGCGCATCCAGGTGTGCTGGGGGCCATCACTGTCAATGGAAGCCCCTCTCCTGATGCAACCAGCATGGTTCCACAGCATGAAAAGTGGGGTAGGATTCGGGGAGACTCACTGAGGGCGCCTGCTCCGTACAGGTAAGGAACCCAGTGGCCCAGGGCACATATCAGGTAAGAGGGCAGGCCAGGCCTCGAGGATCCGTAGCTGACCAGGTCTTCCAGTCCTCCCCTGCCATAGGCTGTGTGAAGGATCTTTCTCCTTTCCTGTTATCCCAAGAAGAGGGAGGTCAATAGTGTATTGGGGGAGGGGGAGGAAGGTCCACAAAAGGCTGCTGTAGCTCCTGGGGAAGGAGGATTCTTTGTGCCTATGACAGGGAGATCACACCTTAGCTGGCAGATAAATCCATTGCTTTGGCCCATTCCCTAGTGGATGATCAGCAGGGGGATCCCAATGCTACACTGACCTGAAAAAAGTTAGAAAGGCAATCTAGGGAAGGAAATGATGCAACAAAAGACAGGTATATTCAGCCTAAGTAAACCAAGGTAGCCTAGGAGAATTTTCAGACACTGCATCAAACCACTTGTCTAGATTAGGGTTTGTCTAGATTAGGGAAATTTGCACCTATGGAACAACATAGTGGTGCATCTCCCAACTGTAGACACAATGTGTCTGTGCTAAAGAGGTTTCCCCCAGTTACTCCAGGGCACTACACAGGCCCAAATTCCCAGAGTCTAGACAAAGCCCCAGTTTCCCAATTAGAGCTTCCCATAAACAAGCAAGGGATTTATTTGGGGGGGGGAGGGGGAAACAAATATTTTTTGTCAAAAATTTGACTTTTCAAAAATATTTCAACCAGCTTCTAAATTGGTTGAAAAACAGCAAAAGAAAATCTGCAAAAAAAAAAAAAAAAATTCTTTGCTGAAATTTCAAAAAGTCCAAGATTTGGACTCACTCCACTCCCAACGTCTCAGTTGGTGCTGAGGTTAGAAATGAGTAAATCCCACTGCTGTTTTTAGAGGCTGATTGACAACAGTGGGACTGGCAGGCACTCAGCTCCGAGAACGTCGCACAGGCATGATTGGGGAAAACAATGCAATCAATAAAATGTCACTAAAATAAACTAGTACACTGGGAAAGTCGGATACTTCGGCGAGCCAGGAATGTTAATGGGAAATATGCATATGGACTGACTAATATGGAGCAGATGGTCTTGATTGGAAAGGTTTGAGATGAGGAGTTGCTTGCATGCAGAGCTGTTTGAAACGTTTCATATCGATTGCTATGCTTGTGTTTAAAATACTCCCCTAGTTTCAGTTTCATTCTTTCCCATGGTGGTGAGCTTCTGCAAATACTTTGTCTCTTTTGCACTTATAGCAGTGTCTGGCTAGGGTTCAAATCTTCTGTCTTTTCAAGTGCTTCCTAGAAATGAAGCTCAGAGGACTAAGAATGTGATAGCAAGATTTCACCTCTAATCACCAGCTGCAATTTAGGGCTTCTCTACACAAGAAAGTTGCACCAGTGAAGTTAAACTTCTGTACCAGGGGTCACTTGTATTTCGGTTTGAGTGGCTTCTAGCAGTTTTGCCAAAACTGGGAACAGGTTTAAACTAAACCAAAATAAACCACTCTTAAACCAAAATCAAAGCATCACCACACCTGTTTAACTAAATCAGTTTAACAACAATATGATCTAGTGGACTGACAGTCAGCACATGTGGGTTCCACCCTCTTCTGGACCTGCTGTGGGCAAACCACTCTGTACCTTTGTGTCCCGCCCCACTCACTGTCTGTCTATTTAGAATGTAAGCTCTCGATGACAGAGACTGTCTCTTACTATGTGATCATACAGCAACTAGTTCAGAGGGGTCCTGATCCCCGATGGGGACCTCAAATGCTATGGAAGTACAGATAATAATGGACAAGGAAGCTTGAAGTGGTGATGCCTGTTCTGCATTTGTTCTGTGGCTAAACGTATCTCTCTCCTCGGGCCTGGCAGCTGGTGGCACCTTTCACCAACACAAAATTCACTTAAAAAATAGAAGAATCGGAGCTTTTGTATGTTAGTCATAACATGTTAATAAACATTCCCAAGAGCAAAAGTGGCATTACACACAGCACAGCCAGTCCAGGTCTGGAGCATCAGAGCTGCCAGCCACGTGACTAGGTGCCACCACATACAATTCACCCCAAAAGAAAACAAACAGTTTTGACATGTGAGGAGAGGAATAAGCAGGGAAGCTGCTAATGTCCTCATGATTAATAAATAACACAAAGTCTACTGGTATTGCACAGTGTTTTATGGCTAAATGACATTAAGACAGCCTTGTGTATCTTTTTTGTCAACCAATGGGATAAAATACTAATTATCACCAGAAAGATTTTAATTTTAATTGGGCTTTGGCTGAATGCAGAATTGTTCTGGGGGGGGGGGGAAGCTTGTCAACCATATGCTAATGTTTATATTATTTATGTATAACAGCAATTATAAGGGAAATAATTTTAATAATTTGTAACCTTAATTACATTTTTGCAGCATTCAGATCCTATCAAATACCAACAAAATCAATACAACAAGAAGATTTTTTGTTTTTCGATAGCACATCACCTTGGTTACAGAGCTCTTTGGAGTCAGTATTGACTCTCATTGACATCTCTGGGCCCTGGATCAAGGCCAGAGGTATCCTACCACTCATTTGGGCAGCAGCAGGGGGATTGTATTGCATTCATAGCTAGTGTATTACATGCTCCTATTATTGTTAACTCATCTGCCCATCTCCAGCCTGTTTATTTGTCCCACCCACCTTTTATGTCTTGTCATTTGTAAACTCTTTGAGGGCAGGGACTGTATTTTCTTTGTATGTGTTCACTTTCTGCTAAGTAGGGGAAGGAGTCTGGGGACTTGCATGGTGCCTTCCCAGCAGGGGAGAAATCAGTGACACACACCAGTCCTGGAACAGCAGTGGTCACAAACAGCATTTAGAACAATCCTTTCTCCCAGGAACCTCAGCCTAATACCTGCACCTGGTTCCCGGGAAGCAAACCTGCCTCACAAATTAACTCCAGTCAAAGACCAAAGCAGAGCAAACTCTCCAGCTGCTCACACAGCTCCCTGTGCCCAGAGACATGCAGAACAAAACTAGCAACACAACATGTCATCCCAAGACTGAACATTTGCTTGCATGCCAAGAGAAAGGACTTGGAAGACTGTAACAGCACCACTTGGTGACACCTGCTATACCATGTAAGCACCTAGCAAACTGGGGCCATGATTCCTGAGAGGGACATCTAGGCACTACTGTAATACAAAGAATTAACAACGATAACATTCTTCCAAGCAGTCCCCGAGGCATGAGATTACAGTAAAATAGGTTTACTCTAAGACTTAAATATTAACATGTATTAAAACTTTATATAAGTGATTAGAATAACATTATTGCAAACACTAGAGTAAAAAAACATGAAATAACATAGTCTATTTTTATTTGACCTGCAGTTAAATTTAAAACATGTATAATTAAAAAAAAGGGGGGGGGGTTGCTGTTTTAAAATTAAACTTTCTGAGTCACTCTGTCTTGTTAATCGGTGACCTACTTAGCTGTTGGTCTTTCCCATTCTTTTGTTCCCTGCTCACCATTGATCAGCATCTTGCTGCAAGCAGAGTCTCTTAGAATGAATTCTTGGGTTCACGTTTAACTCCTCTCTTGCATTTTCCTTGGGCTATTCTAAGAGGAACTTTCAGCCTGCGCAGAAGCGGATGCCTTTCAAATGCCAGTTGAAACAAAACTGATGGATTCTCATTTTTGCAATACCTCTTCTATAATTTTTATATCTGAAGAGTTTGAAAGGTGGGGCTGATGAAGACTCTAGCATATTTCCTGGTCAGAAAAAAAAAAAAAGAATGCCTCTGTTAGATATGTTATAGGAAAGAAGTAGATTCTGATGTCAGATATCAACAGACACAAACTTCTGTACTTTGGTCACATTAGGCATGTGGGGGGGGCGGAATCCTCTAGCGAGCTTTTCTTGGCTAATAGCACAAAAAAATTGTTGAAACCTTTTTTCAACAGAAAATTGGGATTTTGACTAAACTAAAAGTTTTGTGAAGCGTCTGCTCTCCATGAAAGCTTTTGATATTTCATTGAAAAATCATAAACCCTAAAATTTCAGCACAAACCTGAACAATTTTCAGTATTCAGCAGCTTTTGGCCAAACATTTTTCAGCTTTAGGTTGCTGAAAAGAGATGATTTTTTTCCTATATTGAGGTTTTAATTTTTTGATAAAAAGTCAAAAATTTATGCAGATTTTTTTTAAAAAGTTCCGACTGGCCCTACCATATTTTGAACGTGGGTGTGGAGGAGAATGAACCCATGGCACAAAACTTCCTATATTAGCTGGATATTCCTGGCTGTTTTATAATATATATATATGTATATAGCTCCTTGAATAAATAATTTGCTTCTGAGGATCAGATTTTAGCCTCACTACCTGACAGACTGTGTGTATCTCTCACTATCCACGATCACAACAGACTATCACTGCCCACAGCAGGATATCTTACTGACAGTTCCTAGAACGGAATTCTTGAGGACTGAGAGTTTTTAAAGGAGAATAAAGACACAATCCAACAGAGCACTTCTGCACTTTCTTAAGTCCCATGCACTTCGGTCAACTTCAGCACCCACTTAAATGGTCTGCTGAATTGAGGCCTCAATTCATAATTCATAAGCTTTAGAGCCAGAAGGCACTACTCCTGCACAGTCCCGGCCAGAGAACTCCACCTGGCAACTCCTGCACATGGAGTGGTGGGAATTCTTCTTCCCTGCTACGTTACTGAGGCCAGTCCTTGTGGTTAAACTAGATCAGATGGTTCAGAAAGACATCCAGTCGTGATCTGAAGACTCCATGTGATGCTGAATTTGCTTCTTCCCTTGATAATCTCTCCCACGGGATAATTACCCTAATTGTTTTAAAAATTGCATTTTATATTCATTCTGAATTTTTCCAATGTTACCTTCCTGCCATTGGAATCCTCAGCTATGGGATTCAGAGCCCAAGTTTTCCCAACTTCTGACCATGTTGGAAAGCACATCTCTTTTGTCATGGCAAATACTTCCTCTCTGATCAGCAGCATGGTTCTCCTGATGCCAATGCTCTGCTCTCCTTTAGTTCGCCAGGGCATAGGAGAGCAGGGTTTTGTCCAGCACTCCCATTGGTGCAGCAGGTCAACTTTTGTCCCTGACCAGCCAGGCAGGGTGGGGGGCAGACTGCAGACACTCGTTCCTGCGTGATGCTCATCATTTCCCATTAGCAATGTTCTCTGCAAGAGGCCCCCACAGGAGCGCCAAGGGCTTGCCTGCAAAGTCCACTGAGTTAAATGGAAAGGACCTTGTTGAGTTCAGTGAGCTCTGGATCAGGTCCTAAGAGAAATATGTCCTGCAAACACTGCATGGAACCCCTAATGAATGGAACCCAAAGTACAGTCCAAAAAACCTTTATCTGACGTCTCTCTCTCTGAAGATCTCTCCCTAACTCAATGGGAGCTTTGCCTCAGTAAAGAATGCTGAGAGGGGCCCTGTGTTGTTTGTGGTTCCTATTCTTAATCTTTAAATAATCCAGAGAAATGTTATCTTCCCTGTGCTTTTCTCTTGATAGAGAACATCCAAATAAAGTCTATTAGCATATTCGGAGAGTTGCTGCATTCCTGCTCACTGATCTTTTAAAATGATATTTGCTAGTGCTTCAAATATACATTAACAACTAGTTAATATTTAGGCCTGAGCTTTATTTGACACAAGTCAGTTCCAGCCATTAAATGCCACTTTCTCACTATTTTCTAATGGCCTTTTTTGTCTCTCCACTTTTCCCTCCTTGATATTTCAAGAGGATTTCCAAGGTCTCCAGGGAGAGAAGGAAATTGAATACTTATTCTGTGGCACTTCAGAAAAGTGGTCTCAGAAAAACCTAACCTCTACCACCTTCAGAGACATCACTAAATGTCGCCCAGGAATTTCTCATCTCTGGAGTCAAATTAAAGAGCCACTGGTCTCAGTTGCACATTTGACAGCTGCCATTCAAGCTTCCTACAAATCTCTTCCCCCGCCACCACTTGCGTCTGGAAAGTCACGCTCTGCTGAGCCGACTGTGCATCTGAACCGCTTGCTGCAATGGCCACACTTCACTGACAGTGAAAAAAGGGGCATATCCTGAAATGAATATTTCATGGCAGCACTTAAAACAAGTGCCCACCTGAGCAACCCAATAAAGAGTTGAGAGCACTTTGTAGGATTCTGTCCATTTAATCAACCACATTGAGTTGCCTAGTGTATAAAGTTCAGTTTCCTTTACTTCCTGGTAAGTTTTCCTTCCCTTTTCATGCTCATTTCAAAAGGATTCATCTCTAGACGGGAGAATTTCTTTTTTCTATTATTATTATTTAGCCGTTTTGTATTTCACAGGTGCCCAGCTCATTGCTAACGCCTTGTCTTTCTTCTCCTCTTTACAGGTAATAGCCATGAGGCATAACAAGTTAGGTCTCCTACTGAAGTAGAACAATGCGTGTTGTTTACCCTGCACAGTTTGATGGTTCTTACTAAAGACATTCAGCTGATTAGACTTTTAACAAGACAGATCCTAACATCAGTTCCGCTCCCTGTTTGGGGAATGAAGGGTGGCATAAAACTAGAGAAAGAGAGAGAGAGAGAGAGAGAGAGAGAGAGAGAGAGAACTGATTATCTCAGGAGACGTGCACGTAAATTTTCCTTTGATTAGTGTCTTGTACAGTGCTCAACATGATAGCGTGTTGCCTGAAATTTCCAATGTCCTACACACCCATCATCTGTAACTGCGGCATGGGAAATGCAAACACAAGCCATTGTTTTTGTTAATTACCCTTTGATAGAAAAACATAATCTAGCACCAACTGAGAATCACACTTCCTCCTCACGCAGCATGGTGCCAGCCCTGGGGTGTGTGCCCGCGGATGCCCAAGGCATCGAGTACAAAGCGGATAGCTAGATAGCAGGCAGGGTGGTCAGAGTTCTCACCTTTCATCTTTGGAGACACCAGGTCAAATACAGCAGTGAGGCAAAGGTTGGTGTAAGTCACACATCAGTCGGGGAATAAATCACTCAACAAATGTTACCGTCTTGCATCAAACAATCTGGCAACCTGTTTTTTTGTCAATGCCGCTGCTGGTTGAATGCAATCTATGGAGGCACAAGAGGGTGCCTTGGGCACAACCCTGGCTAATGGGAGTGATGTGTAAGAAGCTCTGGTCCAAGAGTAGCCTCAGGGCCACGCTGTAACAGAGTCATGGAGAGGGAGCGACAAGTGCTCCCTTTTCGCTCCAGGGGGAGGTACTTTGCTACAGCCCTGCAAAAGGTGTAGCTTGCTTCCCCCACTCCACTGGCCAGTACATATGGACAAGGGCAGAGAGCCATGGTTTCTCTGGTCATTTGCCTACTGGACAGAGCAGCTAAAGTGAAGCAGCTGCACTCCACACCTGACCTTGACCTGAGACCCCAGGTCAAGCACTAACACAGCCTCGAGAGTGGTGGGGTCTTGCTCCCCTGCCTAGGGATTGTCACAGCCTAGCTCTGAATAAACTGACCAAGAATGGCAGAACACATATGCCACACAATGCCCAACTCTAGCAAGTGCTCCGAGTCCCCCATATTTCAGTGCCTTAGAGTTGCTCAGTAATTTAAACAAAAATTGGGAGGAAAATCCCTATCCCATTGCTTTTTTGCTTTATAACAATGTGAGTTATCCCGTCTTCTCCAGTGGCCTTGTGCATCTGCTTTACACTCTTATGGAGCTAATTCATGAACAGTATCAGCGATATTTAACCAGATGAGCACCAACACCTAAAACATCAATGTACATGTTCAAGAAAAGACGTTAAGTGACATGACTAAGGCTGCAAGCTTTGCCAGTTCTTTTCTCCCTTGCTCTCTGACTGTCCTTGAAAACAATTTTAGCCCTGGCCATTTTGTGATCATTAGATCTGAAGACTCAAGCAAATTAGAATATCGGCATCCTGCGTAAAGGCTTTTATTACTGGATATCCTATTCCTTGGGTTTCCTGTAGACAGCAGATAAATGAACCATGCTCTGGAAGGACAGATGTCCCAGAATCCAGTCTGTAAGTATCGGAATATGAAACTGAGGCTTGCTGTAATGCAGCAGATCAATTACTCAAACAAAAGCTCCGCAAATACAGAAGAGGCATTTGATACCTGTCATATTCAAGGGTAAACTTCCAGTACTCGAGAAAACTGTTCAGATAATTCTGAAATCTGGACAGTTGTGGTAGGCTCGGTGTCTGGTCAAATGAAAAATATGTTGTCTGTTTAACAATTCGAACATTTTGAGTCTCATCTGAGAAATTACTGCATGAACACAGATCAAATTCATTTGACGTTTGCCTAAGAATAAACGTGCATGATTGAAAACCAACCATGTAAAGTTTAGTCATTGAAAACTCAACTTGAGCCATCACACATAAAATAGTATGTATGCCATGACAGGTCAGTTTCGGGAAATATACATTATACTTTCCAGGTGATGTACAATGGACAGGCACTAACCTCAGATCTCGGGAAATCCTGCTTCTCTATACTATAACCTGGCCATATCAGCGTGAACGTTTAGATGAACCTTCTTTGAGACTACTAGGAGTTGAAGGCCATGCTGTACATCACCGACCTGGACACGATAAGGTCTCAGAATTGTCCTATGATATCATCATAATCTGGACCATGATTAAATGGTAAATGGTAGCTGTAAATTGGCTCTGGGCTCTTTTGGAAATCTGCCTTCTTTGGTGGGTGCTGAGAACTTGGTAAACAGAACTGGTCAAGATGTTTCCCTCAAAATATTTTTGATAAAAAATGGCTGTTTGATGGAAACAAAAAATGTTAATGGAAATTTTCATTTTGGCCAAAATTTTGATCCCCCCCCCCCTTTAAGTAAAAGGGTGGAGAAAGGAGGGAAAACCCCAAACCCCGAAACCATTTTGTTGAAAAATCAAAAAAAAACACAATTTTTGAACTAAATAAAAATAAATAAATCATATTTTTCAACCCACCCTACCTGAAAACCTGGCCACAAACTCTTGAAAATGTGGCTCCATGTATCTCTCAGCCTCTATTACCTACCAGTCTCCCCTCTCCCCTTCTTCCTCTGCATTTGAGATTATTTTATGGTCACTTTTTTTAGTTTCATTTGTCTTAGGCCTGGTCTACACTGGAGGGGGGGGTCGATGTAAGATACGCAACTTCAGTTATGGGAATAGCATAGGTGAAGTCAACGTACCTTATTTCGACTTACCTCGGGTCCTCACGGCGCAGGATCGACGGCCGCGGCTCCCCCGTTGACTCCGCTACCGCCGCTCGCCCTGGTGGAGTTCCGGAGTCGACGGGAGCGTGTTTGGGGATCGATATATCACGTCTAGATGAGACGCGATAGATCGATCGCTACCTGCTGATCCGGCGGGTAGTCTGGACGTACCTAAGTCTGGACATACCCGGATCAGCGGGTAGCGATCGATCTATCAGGGATCGATCTATCGCGTCTCGTCTAGACGCGATATATCGATCCCCGAACGCGCTCCTGTCGACTCCACCAGGGCGAGCGGCGGTAGCAGAGTCGACAGGGGAGCCGCGGCCGTTGATCCCGCGCCGTGAGGACCCGAGGTAAGTTGATCTAAGATACGTCGACTTCAGCTACGCTATTCCCATAGCTGAAGTTGTGTATCTTACATCGACCCCCCCCAGTGTAGACCAGGCCTAAGATTCGGTGTTTTCTTTCCTACTCATGCTTCTAATCTCCCCAGGACCCTTACTTTTATTTCTCTTCCTCACTGGTATTTGCAACTCCTCCCTTTGCAATGTCAGCCTGGAGGTCAGTCAAGTTCTGTTTACTCCCTCTTCAAGAATATTAATGAGAATATGAATTAATTCCAATCCCTTTGGCAACTACTAGACTCCTCCCTCTAAGCCACTACATTGTCCCTTTGTCTATTCCCTTGTTTAGAACAGTTTGGGGATGTGGACACACACCTTTTCTCTCAGCTCTCCCTTGCACCCTGCAAACTCAAATTCAAAATGTATTTGTTGTTGCAAATGTTGACAAAACATCCCTGGTAAGCATTCGGAGCGCAGGTGTTTCTGGTTTGTTTAGATATGTCTCCATGCAGTGCATTTATCATGTTTCATATCTAGTAGCCTCCAGGGGGATGGAACAAGACACCCACGTCCCATGAATTGACAACTTCCTCCCTGCCACCCTTTGTTCACGAGTAGCTGTGATGAATTCAGGTGTCTCCCTAAGAAAGATAATAAGGCAACCACCGGAGTGTGGAGAAAATAAAAGGACAAAACTTATTTTAAGGGATACCTGCCTATGATGTTTTATTCATGGCACAAGTTCATACATTTATATCACCGTGCATGTGCCTTTGTTCGCTTTTCCCTACGTTTGAGACCAAGTTCAGCCTCAGGACATCCTACAGGATGCAAGACACTCAGGGTCAATAAGAGCCATCCCCTGCACTGAGGAGACACGCTATCGATCAAGCACTGTAAGGATTACCAATACTACCAGGCATAAGGTGAAGTGTTCTTACAAAGGCAGATTCCCTTGCAGCCAAGCCCCACAGAACATTGGGCTCCAGAACAAACAAGGGGTGTTTATAACCTGATACTAGGGAGTGGCCCAGTGCAGACCACACAGCCTCCGCGATCTGAAACTTAGTGGCAAAGGCAGATGCCAGTAGCAAATTACTACCTCGCCCTGTGAAGCATGGACGTAATTGCACATCTCAGGGGTGTCTGTGTTCCCGGGGGGTGGTGCACCTGGACTTAATGGCACAGTCTAGTTCTTTGTCCTATTTGTTTCTGTTTTAAGTGGATTTTTTCCTGCATCGCTGTATGATGATTTCATTCTATTGTCCATTCCTTAGTGGGGGGCAGGGAGCTTTGGCTTTTGAAATATTATGTTAAAAATAAAATAAAGACTTGTGGGAACCTTTACAATAAAATGAAGGAGTGGGTCCATTTTGGAATACACCATGTTGACACCTACCCCTCTCTATACTCAGTGGGCTTCATTCTCATTTTCACCGAGGCTCCTCCACCCCAACACTGGCAATGAAAAGAATCTTTAAAGTTACAGCCATATCTGTGAAGCACGCCTAGTTCAGATTTACCCTTTGTACCTCAGCAAAAACTTGATTAGTGACTGGCAATTTAGGCAGGTATTTGTCAGTGCCTCTTTCATTAGCTTTATTAAGATGCTCCACTTGTTACTTCACTTGCTAACACTGTATATTGTGGATTTGATTAGTTCCTAACTAGAGTTAATTTGCCTCAATAATTTGCCTTTTTAAAACCACGTCTTTTAAGACACTAATGGTCCAGCTTGCAGGCTGTGGTAAGGAACACTCACCCATAATTATTTAGCAAAATTCCCCTGGGAGGATTCAGTGCCTTTGAATGCCTCAGCTAGGCATGTGCATATGTAACTTTAAAGGGTCAGATGTAAAATGCCAAGCTTGATATTCCATTTTTGACAATTGGGAAAAAAATCTTTAAACTGGGAAGGTGCACTAACTGATGTGCAAATTTTAACTGGAGGTTTTTTCTTTTCCATCATGAAAAGAATCAGTGATTGTGTCTCCATTTTTTTTCTTCTTGGGTGGAAAAAGGCTTATTAACAAAAAAGGAGACTGTTTTAAAAATAGCGATATTATTAAAAGGCCCTGGGATCCCTAGAGGGCATGCTCTGTACTTTTACAAAATACACCGGCTGTGCACCGTGTCCAAACGGCTTTTTCTTGTAAAGCAAGCGCCTTAGTCTTCAGCTGGGCCCGTGTATGTCAATGAGACTGCTTGATGATCAAGGTATTACTCAGCAAGCATGTGCAAGGGTGCCAGAATCTAGCCTGAAAGGATGAGGGGTTCAGTTCTTCAACTCGACTTGCCTTGCTCTGTAAATGGTCCCGTTGAAGTCAGTGGGGCTGTTTAATGGATAAGGTATCACTCAGCATGAATTAGGGTTGCAGAATCAGGCCCTACATCCTTTAGACTTCAAAAGCTGATGACATTATGAGCAGCAATTAAACTCAAGTATAGAACCAGTTCTGGTCTGACAAGGGTGGGACAGTCCTGGGAGACCGATGACTTAAGGACTGAGGTTTACTGCACAAAACCTCTACAACTGTGGAAGTCAGCATTTAGATTTAATAAGAGCATGTGCATCTCTTTCCGGCATCTCTGCTCCGATCAGCAGGAGGGATTGCATTTGAAGACAGAGCCATGGGCTGGGTTGGGGGTTGTACACACAATACAAGAACTTTTGTTTGAAGTGAGGTTTTCTTTGCTCTTGAAAGTGATTTGAAGTGATGCTCTAACTATTAAACCTCCCACGCCATGTAGGAGACACAACGAGCCAAACTCATCTAGGGCATCCCAGCCGATTTGTGCTGCTCCGGCCATGCTTAGCACCACCAGAGCAGCGGGAACACGTCAGTCAGTCAATCTGTCTCAGAGGTGTGAATGCTCATTTGCACTACGGC
Organism: Malaclemys terrapin pileata; assembly: GCF_027887155.1. Classification (NCBI taxonomy): domain Eukaryota; kingdom Metazoa; phylum Chordata; order Testudines; family Emydidae; genus Malaclemys; species Malaclemys terrapin. The sequence continues at coordinate 18,045,312 of NC_071526.1, read as the reverse complement.
CGATTGACACCACTCTGGCAATGTAAAGGGGCCTTTAGAAGAGTGGGAATGTGAGCTGTGAACACTCTGAGGCCCGTTTACACTGCCGTGGGGTGTATGAGGATCCAGCTTTCGATGTGTGCATTACAAATCCAAAAGCATCTCTGGGAGACCAGCGGCCTGGGCAGGACAGTTCACAGGAGTAGCAATGGCCCTGAGAATGCAAGGGAAGACAGCTGCATCTGTGCAGAGCCCCAGCGGCCTCCGTGGGAGACCCTGTGGGCATGCCAGTCTGCCACACACTATCAGTTATAGGGTGGGAGCCACTAGTTGTGTCTGCCCTATTTTGGGCTTCCTCCTGCAAGGTGCTGAGCGCTCTGTCCCCTAATCCTGCAGAGCTCTTAAATCTGTGCTTAAGTTTAAGCATGTTTGTAGGCCCCGTGAACTCAATGGGATTACTTAGGGGCTTAAAGCTAAGTGCTCAAGGCCAGAGCGCTCAGCACCTGACAGGATCGAGCCCTTATCCTTACAAAACCAAAGACATTAAAAATTGCATTTTCTGAGAATAGAGTTTCCCTTGTTTTCTCCAAGACTGAGGGTCACTTAAAACACAAAGAGCAGAATGGCAATTGAAATCCCAGCCGCTGTGTTTTTCTGTCATTGTTAGAGTGACCTCCAGAGGTATGAAATAAAAACTGACGTTCCTGATGTCACATGAGCACAAACTCATTAGCAGCTGCAGCACCTTGATTCATCAGTTACGAGAGGCAGCAGGTAGCAATTCCATTCAAATATTTTATCAGACTTCGATTGTATCATCATCCATCTTACACTTTCCCTACAGGAAAAACTATTTCTTTATTCACTGTTCTTCTAATTAAGCATGTTGTTGATTTATTCAAATAACACTTTCCCCTCTCAACCCCACCCCATAACAGCCCAGCTGCATATCAGTGTCAGGGGGGCAGCAGGGCAACAGATTGGAAAAACAAACTCATTTCTAATAGTCTTCCTTGAGAGAAACTGGGCAGTGAACCAGATTCTAAAGGAAGGAGACTGGGGCAACATGACAGCAGAGAGTCAAGGCATTAACGGGAGTGAGTCAGTAGGCAGGCTGGGCAGAGATGGGAGATGCCATCTCTGTAGAGGAGACGAATGCTCTTGGAGTACGAGTACTGGGACAGGACGCTGGATAGCAGGGTTAGTTTCCTGGCTGTGCCACAGATTACCTGTGTGACCTTGGGCAAGTTACACAATCTCTCGGTGCTGCAACTTCCCGTCAGTAAAATGATGACGGACAATAATCCTTCGTGTTGTCTCTTTAGACAGTGAACTCTTCAGGGCAGAGACTGTCTCTAAGGGTACATCGATCTATCAGGGATTGATTTATCATGTCTAGCGTAGACATGCTAAAAATCGATCCCCAATCGCTCTGCCATCGACTCCGGAACTCCACCGTGGCGAGAGGTGGAAGCAGAGTCGATGGGGGAGCAGCAGCGGTCGACTCGCCGCTGTCCTCACAGCCAGGTAAATCAACCTAAGATACACCAACTTCAGCTACGCTATTCGTAGTGTAGACCTAGCCTAACCATGTCTATCTACAGCTCACAGTGCAGTGTGGCCCTGATCTTGTCAGGACCTCTAGATGCTACCGTAATGCAAATAGGAACCAATAATAGCAATACATAATTAATTCAAGGTGTCCTGTCTGGCCACACCAGTCCTCCTGCTTTCGTACGGTGCACACAGGGAGTCACTCCACGGGTCAGTTCCATTGACTTTAGTTGGCTTTGGCTCAGACCCACCGTGGCCAATTTCTGCTCTCCATCACACCAATGTAAATCTGGAACAACTCCACTGGTTAAAACTCCACTGCTCTAGATTTGCAATAGTGAAATAGAGCAGAATTTGGCCCTCGGAGCTCAAGATTTACATTGCTGTATGAGACAGAAAAATTGTCCCAGTTTCTGCATCTGGCTGTTTGTTTCACTCAACTCTTTCTCCAAGTACGAATTTTTTCTCAGCACTGGCAAGGGGAATGTTTTTCAGTATACACACTTTTACGGGTAATTAATATCTGACTGATCCTTCCCGAGATGCAAAGAAAAGTGAAAAGCTTAAAGGCTTTTATGACATTCTGCTACGTGCAAGAGTTAGTTGTCCTTCTGCCCTTGAAATGGAAAGTGAGTATCAACAGGGGACAGGAAATCAAGGCTAGCAAGAAACATTTCTGTAGTCTCTGTGCAGAATCACATCACACGGAAATGCTAATAGTTAAAGTGACAGGCACACATTAGGACAAATTCCTGGCTGGAAACTAGTTAGAAGAATTCAAAACCCAGGAGAAGGTTCAGAAGAACAAAAACCAGAAGTGGTTTAGGAAATTATTTCCTTGCAGCCTCATATCAGCTTCAACTAATGTTCCAGGGTTGTTTCTTTTCAGTCCATGTGGTGTGTTGTGTGTAGCCTTACCTTTCTATAAGTGTCACTATTGTGATTTCTTTGTGTGTCATCTGAGTTCTCAGTGTAATCAATGTCTGGTGCACTCCGCATTTCCACTGTACACTGTTTTCTCTGTTCTTCAAAGAAACCCTAACTCTGTCATTACATTTCACTTGAGACTGAAATTTTGCCAACCAAATTGCCAGGCTGTAAGGAGGTTACAATGTTTACAACCGATTTAGTTGGGCCCAGGAATAGGCTTTTATGCGGTAGTGGAACAAACAAAAAATTGAGGGCCAGATCCTCAGCTGATATAAACAGACATAGTTCCCAAGAATTCTATAAAAAACCCTTCCGGTGTCATAGGACAGAACCTCACCAGACATGGGATGACCTATAAGCAGCATTTTCCTGGAAAGTAATGGAAATGCTCAGGCAAAACTGTTACCCTGAGTTGGGAAAATTCTTTGTAATAAATAACTCATCTGATTAATTCCCCTTCTCTTTCTGTTCCCTAAAAAACTGCGGATGTCTTGAGTGTATTCATTACCCAAAGTAGCCAAAATTACTAACAATTCTTGGTCCGCAGTTTGTTCATAAGCAGCTCTTTGAGCTGCCTGGTTTGAGTTCTTCTCCAACTGGATTAATGCAACTTTTAGAATCATTTCCAGAGCAAAGAAGTACCAAGTCATAATTTGCTTTCCATGAGTATTATGCAATAGTTGCATAAAATGTGTTCTTCTGGCAAACAAGTCTGCCTGTAAACTCAGCCACCAAAATATTTGCAGCAAGTAAACACAAAATATGTAAAAACAATGAGGAGTCCTTGTGGCACCTTAGAGAATAACACATTTATTTGGGCATAAGCTTTTGTGGGCTACAGCCCACTTCATCGGATGCATGGAGATGCATGCATAGGAACATACAGTCGGGAGGTCTGAAAAGATGGTAGTTGCCTTACCAAGTGAGGGTTCAGTGCTAACGAGCCAATTCAATTAAGTTGGAAGTGGGCTCTCTCAACAGTTGACAAGAAGCTAGCCTAAAAGTTATGTCTGGATACATATCTAAGCTATCCAAAGATTATCGACAGCTATTTGGTTTGGGACCTGGACAAGAATCTCACGATCTGAGCATAAGGAATTCTTAGAACATTGACTTTTTGGATGCATTCTTGGCTTCCCTTCTTTTGGTATAGCCTCACACTCACTTCCCGCTGATAGTTAACAAACCAGACAAGGTCGAATGAACTTCTTCTTAACCCCACATAAAAATCCAGGTGACTTTGAGGTAACCAGCCCTCACCAAAGCGGCAGATCCTGAAAGCTAGCACCACTGTCAAGACTGCAAAAAATGGCAACAAAAAACACAGGAAATTGGAGCTAATGGTGTCACCCATTACTCCATCAAAAGGCTTCAGCATGTGTATTATATGACATACACTGAATGCCATAGAGAAACAAAATATCCCCATTGCGCACATGTTCCAAATATATAGAGCCTATTGACCGATATTATATATTTCAATACTATGTATACTGTTCTAATGTAAAATGGTAGGTGTTGTGTTGCCAATGTTCCACAATACACTTGTGATATTGACTCTAACAAATACTTCTATTACTACAGAAAATGGGGTAAAATTAATAATTTTCCACATTGTCTTCTGCTTTGTGCATATGCATTTTTAAAAAATAAAGGTTTACTTTTTTCATAAATATACAACAATATATAAATTTACAGACAAGTTGTTTTGGACAATATCTATCCATAGAAACGTCTCTGTATATGAGCAAACCACATTACAGGGTGAGGAAAGGTTTAAAGGGAAGTATGAATTTGATACAAAATGTTTGATAGTATTAAGGCAAAGTAGACAGTAACTCTGTATTTTTAAAAGTGAGTTAACACCGTATTGGTGTGCAGATTAATAGAATCCAGTTAATACCGTATGGCTCTGTGCATAATTAACTAGGAGAAGAAAAGAGAAATGAAGAAGATCGTGAAGGAAAAGTTGTACATGCAAATGAGTATTTGTGAGCACAGGTTGCGTGTGCGCACACAAATCCTTTTTGTTCTCAAATCTATACAGAGCCAAGCCAAAGGCCCTCTGGATATACAGCTTTACAATAGATTAACTTGTTTTCCCCCCTCTTCCTAAAGATGGCTCAGGGATGCTTCACCCCATAGCAAATGTAGCTGTGAAAGCAATGTTCTTGCTAACACAAATGAGATAATACGCAAAAGGGATTTCCATTTCAGTTCTTCTCACATGCACTGCAGACATGCAATTCCCATTCAGATTAACTGAATGACATTACCAGCAAATTACAACTACCATCACCACAGGGCTGTGCCGTGCTGTATTTGGTTGCATTTACTAACCTAGTTTTTAATCTTCTAATAGAATTTTCTGACTAGGCTGGTGTTTATAAAGAACATTATGCAACTACTTATTGAATTCTTCATAACAGTACTGCTTTATTCCACTTTAAACTGCAGATACAATCTATTTTTATGCAAATCTATACTTTCTCAACAACTTCAAGCTCCTGTGAACGCGAATTAAATCTGTCACATGTACTAAGGAGCCTTCAATTGTATTTGCTGAATCCTAGAGCAGTGAGTCTTGCTTATCCTTCAGACCGAGCCCGGGATGAATGAAATAGCAATCCGTGGCTTGCTTCAGGGAAAGAAGGGGGAAATGGTTCAAAATACCTCACCAAGATCAATCCCCTTTGTAAATGGTGATCTCGGTGGGCTGAAATAAACATCCTATAAGCGTTACATATGGGACTTGCATTTTCATTCAAAGCATGGGTGCTAAACTGGAGAGGCAAGAAGGAGTATTATGATCATGCAGTCTGATCTCCTGCGTAACGCAGGTCAGATAACGCAACCAATAATTTCTGCATCAAGCCTGTATCTTCTGTTTCGGCCATCGTATATATTTTAGAGTGAGATCCAGTCCTGATTCAAAGTCTTCAAGTGATGGAGAATCCATCTACTCCCTTGGTGGGTTGTTCCAATGGCTGCTCATTAGAGAAGGAAAAATCGGTTAGGGTCATCTGGTGCATGTCTCATTTACCAACGTGAGATGATTTCCACTTGTGATCTGCTCCTACCAGCATGTGGACTGGAGCATAATCAGCTGATTTCTTCTAGTGGGCCACCCAGGGCCGGCTCTAGGCACCAGCAAAACAAGCTGGTGCTTGGGGCGGCACATTTTTAGGGGAGGCATGGCCGGTGCCAGAATGCCACCCCTAAAAATGTGCCCCGGCCACCCTAGCTCACCTCCGCTGCTGCCGCCGCTCGCGCACCACGGCGCGCGAAACAGCTGATTCGCACGCCACTGCTCGCCCTCCCTCCCAGGCTTGAGAGCCTGGGGGGAGGAGGCAGGGCTGGGGATTTGGGAAAGGGGCGGAGTTGAGGCAGGGCCGGGGGGCGGGGTAAGAAAAAAAAGGGGGTGGGCGGCCAAAACTGATTTTGCTTGGGGCGGCAAAAGTCCTAGAGCCGGCCCTGGGGCCACCTGTCATACCACAGCCACAGGCAAGATTGAGAGGAAGCAGGAAGACGTGGGCCTTTCTCCTTTGCCTTAGAGATAAATAACTTTTGCACCAGGCATCCGACTCTCCAAAAACTCACCAGGGAATCTCCTGCAGGGCTCTATATATCTAGGAAGTCTTGAGTTGTAGCAAGAACCCCTCCATAGCCAAGCGGTACTCCCTTTTCTCTGTGTGCCAACTCTCTCATTCGCTTGCTCACTTTAAACACTTTATTAGTGTTTGGGGACTACCCAAGTATTAGCCATAAAGCGGTGAGTGACTGGAGAATGCATTGCACAGCTCTTAGCTTAGAATAGGGAAAGTCGATGTGACTAGTCTTTAGGCTCCATTACAGTAATGCATGCTGTGTTTGTCTTGGACAAGGACTATTTCTGTTTATCCTGTGTTTCCGGGAGACCATCATGCATTATTCACAAGATGATATTGAGTTAGCACAAAAAAAGAGAAAAAAAACCCACCAACCCTTCACTTTATATCAGTGAGCTGGAAAAAGAGTATCTGCTCCCAGTGCTTCCTCTGCTCATCAAACACCTTGCGCTCCGAGCTGTGTCTTTCTCTGCCAAGCCCTTAGCACACTTCGGACACTAAATACATAAAAAGAATAATCATGGATGGGATCCTTCCTCTTGGATCTCCACCTGCATTTCTCCCATCTCCACATGCCCCGTCCCCTGCTTCTGCATGGAAGGGAACGGCAGCCGCCACTCTGGGATTGCTTTGCCCTGCCCCGAACTGTCTATCCAAGGTGCTCGGATGGCCTCTGCCACCACAGTGTTTGAGCACCTCACAATCTGTAATGTATTTATCACCACCACCACCTTGGGAGGTAGGGAAGGGCTATTATCCCCATATGTAAAATGAGGAACTGAGGCACGGAAAGGCTAAGTGACTTGTCCAAGGTCACATGGAAAGTCTGTGGCAGAGCAGGAAATTGAACTCTAATTAAATTCTAGACTTCTGCCCTAACCCTGGATCAGCGGGTTGCTCTAGCGGGTACTCCACAGATTCCTTCTTGAGGATGGGTGTGTGCTAGGGTTGGACACCTTAAGCCCTGCAGAGAATCCCTGTGCAGGGTAATACTGGTGGACAGCCTGTAACACCCATTTCATGCTTCCCCCTCCCCAGGATCTGTGCTGCCAGTGTGCTGGAGGGCCCCAGAGCCGGGGGAGGACACTGGTCATGCATGCAGATTGCACTGCGCATCTAGCAGATCACCTAAAATCCATAAGGATTGTGAGGAATCCTTGGGGCTAAGGGAGCAGCAGACCCCCTGATTCTTGTACATGGTGAAAATCTAGTACACCTCCCCAGAAGAACATAGGGGAACCTCAGAGAGTTTCCTTCTCCACTGGTATCCTCCTGGGATTTATCTTTATCCAACGGGCTCCGGTGGTTCGCCCCTACTTCCTGAAACCATGACTATATTGGCACTTGCCCCACCTTCCCAGTGCAGGAAGAGGCAGACGCCTCCACAGACCTGGGACCTCGGAAGTGACATTCTCAGGGCTGGAGATGGTAACCTATTGGCACTGGGCCACATTTCTGGGAGCACCGCTTCCCCAGAGAGAGTCGCATTCATTCATGTTGCCTAAACATGGCTCCCCTCTGCAGGCAGCGGGTGCTTTATATCCAGCCATACTGTATCCAAATAATCCTTGCAACTCATAACATATTTTAGACAGCCCATTAATATTTAACAAGACAGCCCACAGCAAGTTAGATAGTGTAGCAATTAATTTTTAAATGGCGACATTCATTACAGCATGTAACTGCTACCTAACTTGCTGTGGGCTATAGTGATAAATGTCAGTTAAATATCTAATATTTCCTCACAATTTAATGTGAATGTAAAACTTATAATTATCCATTATTTTCAAACTATAATTGAGGTTTTAATTTTGGCATCCAGATTCCCCTCCTCCCCCCCGACAGCCTCTGAGGCAAAGACGTTTCTAGTAATTAATTTATAAATTGATTAATTTAGTTTCATCTAAAGTTTAAAACCATGCTCGTAAGGCCCAACATACAGCAGACAGAGCTTTGATTAACATTGGAACAGTTTGTAATTACCTCCAGTGGCTACGGTAACAAACCTGTAATAAGGAGCAGGGATCCTTCACGTAGGCAGCCAAAGACTGAGGGAGTGGCCTGTAATCACACAGACGGCTGGAACAGGGTCAGGAAGAAAAGGTGTGGGCCAAATCCAGACCTAGGGAAAGTGAGGGAAGCTCGATTCTGAGTTTTAGAAAACCCCACTTGGGAACCTACTCAGAAATGGGCCCGTTTCCCGCAAAGCCTTGGTGAAGCTGCATTATTCCAAGCCAGCCAGTGGACAGGAGACAATGTGATAAATTCTCCAGACAACTAATTCCCATTTTGCCAGGGGGAGGAGGAGTCTAGATCAGGAAATCCAAGTGCAGTGTGGAAGCAGCAGGTTTTTTCAGGACAGTCTGAAACTTGAAGAGAACGAGAGCACATGCCTGCAACTATACTCAGCCATGTATGGAGATTCACAGCAGCCACATCGGTTACTTTATTGGCATGTGGCAGTGAGCTGCTGTCTCTTGTATTGTAATTAGAGGGAAGGGCAGATGGGTCAGACTTCCATTTAAAGTGATATGTCTGTTAAAATAGCTGATGGTATTAACTCCAAGGCTGTGTGGCTATAGCAGAGACTTGTCTGAAACACATTGGCTTGAAATGGAACTGCTCTCTGTTCCAGAGAATTCCCTATTTCATACTGGATCATTACTAGACATGGGCCAGGCTGGTTCACAGGACTGAAGCCATCTCATTTTCATAGATTCATAGACTCTAGGACTGGAAGGGACCTCGAGAGGTCATCGAGTCCAGTCCCCTGCCCGCATGGCAGGACCAAATACTGTCTAGACCATCCCTGATAGACATTTATCTAACCTACTCTTAAATATCTCCAGAGATGGAGATTCCACAACCTTCCTAGGCAGTCTATTCCAGTGTTTAACCACCCTGACAGTTAGGAACTTTTTCCTAATGTCCAACCTAAACCTCCCTTGCTGCTGTTTAAGCCCATTGCTTCTTGTTCTATCCTTAGAGGATAAGATGAACAAGTTTTCTCCCACCTCCTTATGACACCCTTTTCCTTTTCCTTTCCCTTTTCCACACTCTAATAGGGGCAACCTCCCCAGAAGCACTAGCCCCCAGCCCAACACCAGGTAAGTTCAACACTATGTTGTTGGCTGCAAATGTTTTGCACAGATTTAATGGCAAGTGCAAAGATATAAGAGCATTTAGGGAAACAGATGCAAAGTAAAAGGGAACATAGGTATAGAGAGACTGACTAAATTAAGCATTTTGGTCCCAAATTCATCATCTAACACAACAATCTCTCTCATCTGAGAAAAGGTGAAGGACACTTTGTGGGTAATGTTTTTTTTAAATGTGCATTGGTTTTGTTATTTAAATAATATGCACAATACAAATTTAAACAAACCTCAGAGGTTGCCCAGAATTAGCACTTTGTTCTTCAATATCTTTAGTTACTTTATCAAAAATAATTCTAGTTTCGACCATGCTTCTCCTGCAAGGTACCTCTATCACCCTGACAGCTAAGAGCCATCGCCTTCAGTGAAGGAATACATTTGTCCCATTGGGTTTAAATATGAACAGTGACTCATAAGGCTTCCAGGGAGTCACTCAGACCTTAGTTGTTGGAGTGCTAGAGGTTATGTAATGGGACTGACCTCTTCATTTCAGCCTAGCTGGACAGTCTTCATTCCCTCCTCGAAACGATGCTGACGTTCAGATTGTTCCATGTGACTGCCAATGCAGTCAAACTCGCTAGCCACAAGCGTGAACGTCCATTTCTAGTCAGAAGGCCGATGGGGGCAGAACTCCTGCCTCTGAGCTAGAGCTTAGTAAAACCCACGTAGATAAAGAAGTGCATCACATTACAGCCTCTTGAAAAGTGACAGCCTGGAAAGAAATGTCTCAAGAGTGAAAAACAATACCAGGCAATTATTTCCCTTATGCTGAGTTACGTAGTTACTTACCCAATGCCGTGATTCCTCTCATTGATTAAATACATTCATTCCTTGAGGATAAACCTGACCACAAATTGTACTTGACGAAGTCCCATGCCTGATGTGTGTGACATCATCATGTGCTGGGGAAAGGGGGAAAGTGAAGTTTGTATGCCATTATAGGCAGCATTCATTCTGGAGTTGAAAGAAAAAATTCAAAAATCTTCCCTTATCAAGATATTATAGATTATAAATGCTGCAAAATGTTAGACATACAGTCTCAGAATGCAATTTTCCTCCCTTCTCTCTCAAAATTATGAGCTGACAATTATAGACTCACACATTGCTAGTACCCTGTTTCCATTGCTAATTGAGCAAGAGAGATTTGTTTGGCAGGAGGTCAAGAGTGCAACATCCTAGTTGATTAACATCCAGCTTTAAATAGCCAAGACTGCTTTCTGAAGCCTTCCAAGGAAATTTAATATTTAGCTCTGAGTACCGACCGATGGGCCTTTTAATTCCGAAGTGAATAATCTTTTCAAACATATCCTTAAAAAATAAAAGAAAGAATTAACATAAGCCAGTGGCAGGTTTAAAAGTTTATGGATAATTTATCCATCTGATTTACTTGTTTTTCAAACCCAATATTAAATAAGTCTGCCTGATTTTTCACATCTCCAACACTCTGCATTTTGCATAGTCAATGAGACTACATTATGGTCAGAATATATTACTGGGTTGCTTCTTCCTCTGAGATAATGCACTCTTCTCTATGCAGTATTCAGGGTCAAAAATATATTAATGGAATAGAATGACAATGTTATTGAAAGATGTAATTTTATGGGGGGGGTCCCACATTGCAAGCCTCAAAACTATGTCTGTACACACACAAAAAAGAGAAAGCTGGAGCTAAGATTACTTAAGGAAATCATTGTAAACCATGGTTTCACATTCTCACAGCTTCCTGAAAAATTCTCCTTTCAGGCTGAAATTTTTCATGCTTGGTCTAAGCCCAGGGGTGATCTATTCGTGAAAATTTGAGCAAAATCCATTCACTGCTCTGGGGTATGTGATGGTTATAAATACACACTTCCCCCTTTTTAAGATGCTTTAATTTGCTTATACAACATTAGAATGGCAGAACTTTACAATTCGAGATTTTCATAGGTCTGATTAAAGTCATTTTGGGATTAGAAATGGATTGGAGGTTTTTTTGTTTTTAATGAAAGTTTAGATTTCTGGAGCACAAGATAGCAACCTAAAAATAAAAGAAGCAGCTTGCCACATGACAGTGAACTAGCTCAAATTAACGGAGACATTTCTTGAGGGAGCAGGTGAACACTGTAATTATTTATATCGATGATATTTGCGCCTAAGGAACCCCAATCAAAATCTTGTGGTGCTGCTAGATACTGAATAGAGAGGTAAAAACTGACAGTCCTTGCCATGCTTAGAACATCAGACTGTCCATGCTGGGTCCATGCTAGTTGTCTGCCTTTATGTGACGTAACTGAACGGGACTTTTTTTTGTTTGACTGTTTCTCTTCAGTTCCTACCGATACTTTACCAACTTCTATCCTCTCCTCTCTACTATGCTATAAAGTATCCTCTTTAAGGACTGGGGGAAAGCCAACAGATACAGAGGAGCACACGGTTTGGACAGACACATTTCTTAGGGGAGGATTTATTAGTTTAAAAACTCCTCTTTGACCTTTTCAATTGCACATGCCAGCAATCTGGTTCCATTTTGGTTTAGGTGGAGCCCCTCATTCCGATATAGGCTCCTCCTTTCTCAAAATAGTCCCCATTTCCCAATAAACCTGAATTCCTCCTTCCAACAACCCTGTCTCATCCACACATTAAGGCCATGCCTCGATAATTGGCCCTGCGTATGGAACTGGAAGAATTTCAGAGAATGCTACTATGGAGGTCCTGGACTTTAATCTCTAACCTAGCAGCCTAAATTTGTCCTCTGGGACCTCTGACCTACCTTTGCCTATGTCACTGATACCTACATGTACCATGACCACTGGCTCCTCCCCAGTATTGTACATAAATCTGTCTAGATGTCTGCGATCTTCACACCCACCACACAATTCACCATGTGGCTCTCCTGGTCATCACAGACCCCTCTATATTTTACTATAACCAGTTTCTTCCTAATAATGGGAGTCACCTCCCCGTGAGGGGTATCCTCAAGTTTGAGAGGATACCATCACATCATCTGGAAGGAGGGCTCCAACTATGGGATCATTTCCCTCTTCTCCAGCTTGATGTTCTCCTTCCCCAAGATTTTCAACAGCATAGGGGTTGCTTACATTCTAGGTGATTCAGCAAGACTTTGGGATTAGCAAACTCTTAACTTCTCAGAAATCAAGCTTTGGGTTATGGAAGGTTTCTCAAACTCCAGTTAGATTTATTAGCCCCAGATTATGGTAACAGTTTGACATAAACTAGCAATTTAAACACTTCCTTCCACTAAAACAAAACAAACACCACAGGATCTATTAATCTTCCTTATAATAAAAATGATATATACCCACAGCACTTTTCAAGATTTCGTTTACTGTGATTATTCCCTTTCTCCAGCAGCGCCGAGTCCACCGCCCGCCCTCCAGAATGCAGATGCCATTTGGAAAGTGATCATTAGCTTGGGCAGCAGGGGATGTTCCGCATTCTGGTAATTTATCAGCTGCCTCTAGGGAAGGGAAGAGCTTTCTCTGGATCATCTTAAAACAGTGAGGGCATTTTTCCCGTGATACGAGAGATTGGGGAAGATTGCTGAGCCTGGATTACAGCAGAAAAATAGATTTTCATCATCTGCAGCTGTGTGTTTTCTTTAGTGTGTAAAAATAAAGATGTAACTTACTGCTCTTAAAAGCACATCAGGATGTATCAGGGGAGTTTGTGAGGGATATAGGGTTCTTTTCTGCCGCTGATGAATATGGAGGAAAGTTTGTTCAAGTCTATGCTAAATCCCTGTTAGTAGCACACTATATATTTTTCTCCCCCTGTTAGCAGAGTAGCCTGTTTCTGAGCCTCTAAGAACGAACAAAGGTGAAGTTCCAAAGGTCTGTGTGAAGATAAGCACTCAAAAGATGGGATTACTATTTATTGTTAATAATAATTATTTGTATTGCAGTAGAGTCAAGGGACACCAATCAGCAATCATTCCATTGTGCTAGGCACTGTTCACACCTATAATAAAAGGAGCATGCATGCCCCAAAATGTTCATCTCCTCTTTCTGTGTCATCTTATATTATAGTAAACAAAACCAGGGTGAAGAGGTGAGGGAGGACAAATGACCAGGACAGCAATCTTTATCCAAAGTTTCTCAGAACCTCTTGAGTATACAAAATTGAGCCTGGGAATTTTGGAAACACAAGGTCACTTGGGAGAATTCACTCCCAGTCCTGCCTTGGAACTATGAAAACAGCTTGTCTTGAGCTATTTTCTATCATAAGTATTTCCAGGGTGCCAAGAAGAATTGTCCAGGTGCCAGGGGGACGATTGTGATGCTGAAGAGGACTCAGAAATTATCCTAATTTTGCAGAAACTCAAAATTTGGGGGCTCAAGTCCAGTTTTAATAAATGGATGAAAGTTCAGGTTGTTGAACATGGGGCAGGGGGAGTTGTTTGATCCAGTTCAACTTGCCTAGCCATATTCATGACAGAGTGGAACCCTTTAGAGGAGATTTGCTAACACCCCGAGGTGCTTCCTTTCCTCCTTCTGGCCAGTCACCCAAGAGCTGTTCTTTCCTCACTGCTCTCTCTTGAGAGCTGAAATGAGCTTTGAACACTATGGTCCTGATCCAGCTCCCGCTGAAAGTCAACAGGAGTCTTTCCATTGTCGTCAGTGGGAGCTGGACCAAGGCTCTTCCTACATGACCAGAGAAGAAGCTGCTTCTAGTCAGAGAATGTTGCAAAAACAAATAACTTGAACTTGCCTGAACATCAGCAACAATCAGTTTCCCCACCGCGCTGCCTGCATTAGCGTGAGTCTGAACTTGTTTTGTATATTGCTACTAACATGGCATACATTGTAAAGAACAGTTAAAGCCTTATGGAAAATACACTGCTTTGCAAATGGTTGTGCTTGTACATCATATATTTTCCTGTCGCTTTTATTCCCTTGGTATTTTATTACTGAGGGATATTTGCATGAAAATAGAATCTTTGTTTCATAAGAAATCATCTGTTCCCGCTACTATGGTCCTGGAGGAATTTGCAGTGAATGAACACCATATATTTCTTATGTTCTCACACATACAATCTTCTGGGGGCTTATTTTCCCTCTGAATGTTCTTTTCAATCAATGCCATAGTTATCTCAAGATCTGAGCAGGATGGAAGCCACCAAATAAACAGTTGTGTTAAAGATACATCGGAGTTTAAAAAAAAAAAGTCTCTGGAGCTCAGCGAATAATATATTTAATTTCTGTTGGGCAATATTCAGAAGAATGGGGCTGATGGGAGAAATTGTGAGCTACTGCCCTGTAGGACTGCTGCCCTCTGCTGGATGGGTGATATCCCAATTTGTAACGTGTTTCCTGCCTTTGCCAGCAGAAGAAATTGACAGAGAGGTCACTGTAGCTCACTAAGAAGAGGCCTGTGTTTTTGAAGCTAAAGGTTGCAATTAGACACGTTCGAACTTTTTCCACACACGGTTATTTTGTTGGAAAATGGCCTGTCTTCAAAATAAATTCAACTTCTCATGACAAATATTCCAGATGGAAATTTCCTGGGGTTTTTTCTGCAGTTTGTTTTCTTTACTGAAATATTAAAGTTGTATTGAAATCATTTTCAAAATTATAGAAAAATTTAAATTACCCAAACCCACTATTTTGTAATGAAACAATGTTATTAGTTAAAAAAATAAATCTATGATGATGATGATTTTGAAGTTGATAAGATTTTCCATTAAAATTTTGCTAAAAATATCACAGAAAAATTTGCAACAACGCAGGAAACGGGTGTATTTTGAACCCTTCAAAATGTTGAAATGTTTCACTAGAAACAATTTTTTTTCCATTTTATTAACCAGTTCCACTTTTGGGTTCTGTTCCTGATGCTACATGTATGTGGCTGGCCAATAAGCACAGCGCTGTGTGCATTTATGCAACCACAGAGCGTTGCAATATAGTGCTCTATAATGACACAGTTACAATGCCACATGGAACACCCCCACCCCACGCCCCTTGTCTGGGCAATCAACCTAAACCAAAAGCCTCTGACACACGGGCAAGTTTGAAGTTGAACTCTGTGACTTGAGCCCATTTGTAATGGCTACTAACTTCAAACATGCTTTAAAGTGCGAAACAATATCATCTTCAGAGGAGCTGATTTCTTCATTGGAGTTTGTAGGACCTACATTGGCTGGCATGTAGTGGGCATTGCTTCGCTCAACTTGTTCTCTGATCTGCCAGAGGAAGTGGTAACCCCTCCAGATGCTTGTAATATCTTGTCTGTCAACAACTCCAGCTTTGGATCCAGCCTCACATCATCTCCAGCATCCTCTTCTTTGTTTTTTTTTCAAAAAGAAAAAAGTCCCCCACCCCAGTATGCAGCACATATTAATTTTTATCCCAACAGTCTGAGTAAAACTACAGTATATAATATCATTGAACCGGCATTTTCATCCTCCGTGTTCACTTAATTGAAACAAATATATCCATTTAAATCTACATATCTTCCAAATTTCTAATGGCTCCCGTAATTCATGACAATCTTTTATCACTTGAAAAATAATCAGGTTCTTTGCTTGCCTAATTCTGTTTTGCTTGCTCCCAGGCAATTTAGCTCCTGAACCATCAGTCTGTGCACATGTTCATTAGCCTCATCCATTTAGCTCCTTGGGCAGCTGTGCTATTCAGTGGAGCTGAAAAACACTGCATGAATATTGCATTCCAATCCAAGCCTTACGCAAGGAACCTGCAGGGTTTTCCACGGCCAGGGTGGCTGATCAAGCCATCGAATAAATCTGACCCACAGTTCAGCCCTTCTTTCATTTGCCACAATTGCAAGGTTGCCGATACCATAGATTCACAGATTCCAAAGTGAGAAGGGACCCCTGCAGTCATGGAGTCTGCCCTCCTTCATAACCCCAGGCTGTATCTTTCTTGGATTCATGATGATTCTTACGGTATTTGCTATTTTTCTTAAACCCTCCTCTCCTGGAGTCAACTGATGAGAGAATCTCCACTTTCATTCAGAAGTGAGTATTTGTAGGCCTCCTGGTGAAAAAGAATGAAAACATGACTATGATTCTATGAATGTAATGGGGTCAGCACCCACCTCTCATGAGCACCCCGTTTTCTCTGGCCAATAGTGCCTGCAAACACAGTTTTCTCAGGGGAGGGGCATCCACCTCTCGTGGATGGCCCCCTTTCTCTTGGTTAGGTGTGAGCCTACTATTCTTTTTTGGTCTTAAATCACTCACTAGCCGGCCGCTGGTTCTCTCGGCTGGTCTTCAGCAGCTCAGCCCTCCAGCCAAGCCACACATGCTGTCCCCACTTCCAGGATATATAGTCCCAAATTCTTATCACAGCCCTGGCATGGGGCCATAGCTTTTAGTGCCTCTGGGAAGAAGCCTGCCTTCTTCAACCACCCAGCTGGGGGGCCCATCTCAGTACTTACAACTCCTAGTGTTTCAGCAGGCCTCCCTGGGCTCAGTCTTCAACCAGACCATTGGGGCCCATCTCAATATCCTCGCTGGCCTGGCCAGATTCTGTGCTCAGTCCCCCTGGGCTTCAGCCAGCCCACACGGACCTTCCACTGGTCCTGCTGATCTTCCAGCCAGGCACCCGGTCTTCAGCAGCCTTCCCTGGGCTTCAGTCCTGTCTGCAGTGAGCTCTCCGCAGTACTGCTGCTCTTCCACCCAGTATTCGCTCCACACAGCAACTGAAGGCCCTGCTGCTTGCCTTTTATCTGGCCCTTCTGGCCCCTTATTGGTCCCTCCAGCAGCCCCTTTGATTGGCCACTCCTCTGCAGCCACTCAAGGCTACCCGGAGGACCTCTCGCTGCTCTATTCTGGGGCAGGGTGAGGCTGGGCCATGAGGCCTCCAGATCTAGCCACAAAATGACCCAAGTGTGATCCAAGGCTATAATCCAACAATAATGGTCTGTGTCCTAAGGAGGAAAGATGGCTTTTCACTATCAAAATGAGATACAATAGTGTCATTCACAAGGCTCTTAGGGTGTGTCTAGACTGCACTAAAACACATGTGGCTGGCCATGTCAGTGGACGCAGGTCCAAGGGGCTCAGACTGAGGGGCTATACAATTGTTGTGTAAAGGTTCAGGCCCAGGTTGGATCCCGGGCTCTGGGACCCTCCCCCCTTGAGGGGTCTCCGAGCCAGGCTCCCATCCGAGTCTGACCTTCTTTACTGCAACTTTATAGCCCTGCAGCCCAAGCGCGGTGAGCCCACATCAGCTGACATGGACCACTCAAGGGTGTTTTATTGCAGTTAGACAAACCCTTCAGGGCTCCATTTGGAACAGGTGTGCAAGTTTATGAAGTTAGCCGGTTATGTAATGAGACAATGAACAAGCCAAGAAGGCCACCTGTGAAGGTCAGAATGATGGGATCTCTAAGGATGAACTGAAACATCCATCTAATCTATCTATCTATCTATCTCACGGATATTTCTAGAGTGCCCATCACCCTGACAGCCAAACACAAGCACATGGCACTGAACTGGAAACATACCATTGACTAAGGAGAGGAACCTCAACAGCAGACAGAAAATTATCTGGGAGAACGCTGTTGGAAAGAAAATGGAATCTAACATGTGGGAGCATATGGTGAGAAATGCGTATCACATTCTCCAGGGACCTCACGGTGACTGGTCAGTGGGGTTCCTTTCCTTACCAACCCCTAGAAAGGTTGTGGGGTTTTTTGTGTGGATTGGGTTAGAGGTGCTGTATGCACTGCTCTCTCACCTGTCTGCCCCCCAGAGCATACATCAGAAGGAATTGTTTGAATTGAGTAGATGGCACAAGCCCACCCAGGCACCTACAAATTTGCAAAAAGTCCAAAAACTGTCAAAAGAACAGGGGTTGAGATGGAACAGGCAAGATATTTTTCATCGTTTGAAAATACGTTTTTGTCATTGCTGTTTAGCCTTCTTGAAGCATGACAAAGGAATCTGGTTATTTAAAAGATGTTTGTCCCCTTCATTTGCATGGGAGATCTGGAATGCTATTGCAGGGTTGTTCATGAGCACTGGGCTGCTTGCATTTGATTAAAAAAAAAGAACATTCAACAACACTGAAATACATTAAATATATGCATTGCTAAAAGAATTACATGGCCTTTGCCAAGAACAATAGCTAGGGGCCTATCAACCCTGACAGTGATTCCCCTGAAGCTACCCAATTATAATACAGTGAACTGGAACCACTAAAATTCCAAGAGCAAGTATACAGAGATATATAAATTAACCTGGTGCTGCAATTTAAAAATCATGCATGCAATATTCAGATATAAGATGAATTCCAAAAGGTGAAGACACCAGAACTGAAAGCACTAGTAGAGAAGGCAGAGGTATTTAAGACAGCATCAAATTAACCTGATATTAAAGCATGGGGTAAGTTCAGAACTATAACAAGGAATTGATCCATGTAAAATATAAAATGGTTCTATAGGACCAACTATAATAGAAGAAGTGATGCCAAGAGAGAAATAAAAGCGATCGCGCACCACTAGAGAGACCAATGAAAAATAGTTTCATTCCTCTCCTTTTGGAGGCTTTATCCTTGAATATTTTCATTTTAGATTTCAGGATAACTGATTCATTCAATTAATTTGTTTATATTGTTTAGTTTGTGAGCTTAAAATTTGAAGTAGTTGTATTTTTCCTCTTTATTTTTGATATCTGTGATTGCATCTACTTTCGTCTAATCTTCTCTCAATGTGAGACAAGCACTTTTATTCTTATTCTACTGGGTCCATGAGCTTCTCATTGCAATTACATAATTCTCCAACACTGAAGAAATTAATTTTTTCCAGCATAAGATGACAAATCCTAATAGTAATTTTAATAAGACCTTGGGCAAGTATGATTAGATGGACAGTGGATGACACTGGCAAACTTGGCTACTTATACCAGGAAACCATATCATTCAATGTGGTCTGGTCTGTTGCTTTGGGCTTCAATATCACCTTAAAATCCTTAAGGTTAATACTGACAGTTGAGCAATAACCAAGATTTGGTTTAGGTGCCCGTATCTCCAATAACCAGGCAGAATCCAGCAATATCCTGTGAAACTGAAAGTCCAGGTGACACACCAATAAAATCATGGATAAGAATAGACTCTAGGGGAAACAGTTACTTCCCCTATTCCAGCTCTATGCCAAATTCAGCAAGAAACTTAAGCAAGCAAGACACCTCTTGAATGAAATTCATCTCTTGGATGGAATGCACGGACGCTTGACTGGGTGGTGAAAGTGACTCCAAGTGAGTGCTGGCAACTGACATTTCCATCTGAGTCTCCTGCCACATTATGCTGCCTTAAGACCAGAAACCCCTCCTGGTTAGCAACCAAAGCTCTTAAAACCTCAGGACTGTCACTGAGAGACAAGTGGCAGAGGTTGTGGGAAAAGAGCAGAGTCAAGAATCACGACCTGATTACAGTTCCTACAGACCAACCACCTGGCTTTACCATTCCACATAAGATATAGATCACAGCAAATCACATCAGAACCTTACACGTGCACTGCAGTTATCTACTGCACAAATGGAAAATGAAGGACAGCTGTATATGTGGATATGGAGAAGATATACAAACCATGGAACATCTAGTAAACCACTGCCCTCTATGATCCTTCTCCATAGGGATACATTCCATGTCACTGGAAGCCACAGAATTGACAACAAATTCATACGTCGACCATTAATGTTGCTTTTTGCGTTGCTTTTGCATGCGAGTCTCCTGCCAAATGATGCAGAAGGCTATAGCAGAATAAGTGACACTATACTAGAGGGAAATGAAGAGAAATATTTTCAAATATAGGAGCAGGAGACAGTTGCTTTCCAAACAAAAAAGTTTTTCTGCCTGAATCCGGCTTTGCTCCTTCTCAGAACCTGATTAATTGTGATAATTACTTCACCTGGTGCTAATCAGACCAGTGAAACTTTCCTCTTTGTTAAGCCAAGTGATTAATTACATGGCATGCCATCGAAGTCTGCTGCCAGGGTCGTAAATTTGGAGAATGCATTTTGAAGCACTTGCCAATGGCAGAACCCGGAGAGTAAAATATTGCCTCATTATTTACCTCTCTCCATCATAGGGAATGGAAGTAAGCATTGGAAAGGTAGCTAAGGACTTTGTTGGTTTGAATTATTGTGAAACTAGCAATCCAATAAAGGGATTTATTTTTATAGATTTTATTCAATGGAAACATGTCAAACCATGAGATGCATTGTGTCCCTTAGGCCATCCTGATATACTGTACATCATAGGCTAGCGTGCTATATAATCTAATTATGGTGCAGTTAGAGATTCAAGTGTTTCCATTCTGGGAAGGCAAATATACAAAAGGTATGAGTCATAAGGAGGATATGAGATAACTGTATCACCAATTCCCAAACTGAGAAGAGAGCAAACCCTATCCGATTCTAGGGTCGGCCAAAACTTTCTTGATGTGAACCAATGTGACCCTGATGAATTCAAAAGCTCGTTATAAATGTTGCAGCTTGAGTGTCTCTTGCTGTGAGGTCATCAGCTGCTATTCAGTTGATGTTTGAATCTTGACCACTGAATCCTCATCTCAGGGCCTAGCAGGTATGTTATTTGAAATTTCAGCATTTTCATTTATGTTGAGCCCAAATGGCAGGTTTGTGCTTTACGTTTGAGTGGAAACCTGCTATGAATCCCCAGATCCCTGCCTGGAGGTGGGGGGTGGGGAGTGGCCACCGAGGGAAGGAAGGATCCTGGAGTTGCAGGTGATGATCACCAGGGCCGGCTCCAGGGTTTTGGCCGCCCCAAGCAGCCAAAAAAAAAAAAAAGCCGCGATCGCGATCTGTGGCGGCAATTTGGCAGGAGGTCCTTCGCTCCGAGCGGGAGTGAGGGACCGTCCGCCGAATTGCCACTGAATGGCTGGACTTGCCGCCCCTCTCCGGAGTGGCCACCCCACGCACCTGCTTGCCAAGCTGGTGCCTGGAGCTGGCCCTGATGATCACTCTCACTGCCTTTATGATGTCAGTGTAAACACAGCTTTACACCTGCAGGGTTGGGCTGATTTCTTTCCTGCCTATGTGCTTTTGCACAGATCCATCACCACACTTGCAGATGATTTTTATATCTATCTATAGAACAGATGCAACATCGGCAGCGGCAGTGCAAGATTCTCCAACCGCCTCCCCAGCTGCTCTCTTAACTCCTTCCAGGGCCCCTTATCTCTGACTCTGCACGACGCCCAGGCACTATAGGAAAGCTTATTCTCCACGGCTCAGTTTGAGCCTTGCCTTCTCTGATTTCAAAGGGGCCAGTTATTGTTAATGTTTTTATCCAAAGGCCCCGGTCAGGGTGAGGGCCCTCTTGTGCTAATTGCTGTACACATACAGGTAAAGATACAGCTTCTTCCCCTGAGAGCTTAGTTATGTTGTATTCTTGTGAGATGGAACTGGACTGAGGTCTCATCTCGCACAGGTCACGGAGCAGCTGTTATGGGATGTGCACGCAGGGCCACTAAAGGATTCCGTTGTTTAGAAAATGGATCTTCCTGCTCTTAAGGGTGGTGCCGTTCTTGGTTAATGAATTAAAAGTAAATTCCATTCATCGGGGGCCAAATTCAGGAAACCGGCTGTCCTCGGACCTGCGTGTGCAGCTAAAGCAAACTGAAATGTGTGTCAGGTAGCCCTGTCCACTCAATGCAGAACTAACATCACTCGCCTCTGCAGGTGCGGCAACGACCATCGATTCCAAGGCCCCGTCCTCCAGCCCAGGTTTGATTTCTGAAGGAAAACGGGCTCTGTAAGCATTCTTGGAGACAGATCAGACAGGCGGGGGGAAGCCAGTTGAAAACATTCTATCACCTGTGCTGGAAAATGACGGACGTCACTTCAGAGCGAACAGATGTGGTCCCAGAGAACGTGCCAAGTGTCAAGCTAGGGGCTGATAACAGGTTTAATTCAATTATTCTGCTGAGATTTTTAACAAAGTTTGAAGATTCATAGATGGAGTGAATGCATAAATAGGCTTTCTGGGGCACTGGCCACTTCTACTCATTTCTGAGCTGGAAACAAACAACACCTGGTTTTGAATATCTGGCATAGCTGTTTGCTAGACCCCATTTATCCCAGAAAACTTACAGTCTGGGCTGGCTGGAGTGGAGTTTAAACTGCTCAGGGATGCACACCTCGAGCAAGCAAGAGACAGCAGATGGGCCATTTTCAAGACTGTCCCTCCTTGACCTGCCCAAGAGGAGACTTGAGCAATGCTCACCTGCCCACACCTGGATAGTTCTCTACCGTCCATATTCAGCATTCCTCACAAACTCCCTGTTACAGCTGACCCCCACAGATGACGTATCAGCAAACAGGAAGAAATTCCCAGGAGCATTTGATTAAAAAACAAACCCATCCCTTTTCCCCCAGACACATTTTGCTCCTTGAATCCAATGAACTCACACTTGTGGCACTTGAATCCAATGAACTAGAGTTCAATTAAAGCATGAGGAAGGAACTGCCCTGCAATCAAACTCTCTTATTCCTCATTATCTTAAATCATCTTGGGTAAAGTAAATAAAACCAAGAGAAGGTGCAAGAAAGATCCCTGGACACTGCTTTCAAATAAGAAATATGCATGCTCATGCGTGGACGGTAGAGGACGCATTAACTAAAACCTTATCCAGATTTCCTGAGATCACTCAAAGTCCAAATATTGATTTCAATTAGTTCCTCTCTCTTATGTCAGAGCAGTGACACTTAATCTAAACATGCCCTGCACAAATTCCAGTGTAACAATGAGTTCTTTGGGACTTCCAAAGGCTCATGGATTCATATGGTGAGAAAGTTTAGGGTGGGAAATGAAACAGAGGAAACAAATAATGTAGTCATGTTTAGGAACACACTGGAAGAGAACTGTTTAGGTATTTACCCTCAAGATTTTCTGTTAATCATTTAACTTTGTAATGTATATTTCATTGTGTAAGAGTGAATTTCTCAATTGGTTCATCTTCTGTCTCCCACACCTGCCTGAGAGATGGGGAAATCCTCTCCTAGAGACACTTCATTGAGGAGGATACCAGCAGTAATGTTATTAGGTGTCTTTTCAGGTGGAAACATTTCCTTCAGTGTCAGTTGCTAATGATTCCTTGCCAGAGATTTAAATTTAGCACTTGCACAAATTACAAGAATTCATGCTTAAAATGCACCAACAATCAGAAAAGTGTCTCTGTACAAGGATTATGGCTCAGTATGATCTAACCCACATGTCATATTTGCTCAGTTCACAAGTCACATGGCAGTTTTCCATTAAGCTACACCTGGGATGAGAAAACCAAGCTGTGTTCTTTCTGCTTCTTCTATCATTCTTCTTAATAAAGATTCTACAGTCTCAGCGTGGCTGAAAATTATGTTGTTACATATGCAGATTAGAATCCAGCACATTTTCCTATCGGTGTATTGACTCTAGTATGAAAAGGAGTAGAAACTTGGTGGGTTTTTTTTCTCAGTACCATGTGTAAAATACTGATTTGAGTCAAAGACACATAAAAGCAATTTTTTTTTTCGTGGAAAGGAGATCTGTTTACCATAAGTCTTTCTTTTGACTTTGGACCAAATTCAGTTAATGTAGTTAATGGGGATTGAATCCACTTACTCCAGGGCAGCACTTGGTCTTTAAGACTAAAGTTTTCAAACTAGATTTCTTAGTTCTAGTTGCTCAGACCTACCCCACTTCAGAAGCTTTTAGTGCAGTGCGTGAAATGCCTTTTAAAAGTTAG
This sequence comes from Malaclemys terrapin pileata, assembly GCF_027887155.1. Lineage (NCBI taxonomy): Eukaryota > Metazoa > Chordata > Testudines > Emydidae > Malaclemys > Malaclemys terrapin. The sequence continues at coordinate 18,021,380 of NC_071526.1, read as the reverse complement.
CATGGAAAACATGGCAAAAAATGATTACATGGTGATAATAAGAATATGTTCAATATTTAGGTGTCAAATGAAACATAATTTTGAAGGATATTTTTGCCTTTAGGATAATATATCATCCTTCCAAACTGACACAAGCTCCTGTTATTAATACTCTTTAGAATGAGTGGGATCGAAACGATAATGAGTTTCTAAATTAATAATGCAACTTCCCATTTCGATATTTGACGAGCTGTATCAAAACTTCATTAAATCACTCTGTTTTGCCAGCTACTGTTTATAATCAGATCTCAGATACATGTCTTACTTCATATCTCAGTTAGTGCCCTAAACCATGCGCTAACTCACTGCTAGTCATGACTGGCAAGCTCCGATGTGCGATGAACTACGTTAATGGGACAAATAAGAGAGTTAATGATGTGGTTTTCAAAATATGACAGCAACATTTTTGACTGTTAAGTAACTATTGCATGCAAAATTACCAGGCTAACAAGATGAGATTTTTATTTGTATTTTGTATCAGTTATCAGAGTTTCTCTTTTTACTCTTCAATACTTAGAGAAGTTCCAATAAGTTGCTCTAATCGTTTGCTGCTATTTGTGAAAAGCAGCAGACACTGCCCTTATGTCCAGGTATATTTTGTTTTTACTTTGCACTTCCTTCTTTCCTTTCATTTGGAGAATATCAGCGCACTTTTCAAAACGTTCACTAAACTCCCGGGTTTCCAACTCTTGTGATTTTATCTCAAGTCTCAAGATATTTGTTGTTTCTCTTACAGCCCCATCTCCTAAAGTCACCAAAATCTCTCTGCCTTGCTTGCTTCCCGTCTTGGTAACTGCCTGACATATGTGCCTGGCTTCAGAGTTTTATGCATCTGTTCTGATTACAATATTTTTGCATAAAAACTAAAAATTGTCCCTAAAACTATATTTCATTGATCAGGAATAAAGGAGAGAATAGAAATCCCTTATTAACACCTCCTAGAGTGTAACCACACAGTGCTGTCTATAACTATGCCCATTATAGTCTTTACTGGAGCTAGGACTCTCCCCATAGCTTTAAAGTTTGGTTTAGGTCTGGATATGCTTCCAAATAAGCTGAGTCTTTGAGTCTGCAGAACTGGGACATCTCAGGAAAACAGCTCTTCCTCAACCCAATGTGAAGAACACACGTATCAACACATCCCAGGACTGCAAAACAAGTGTGAATTTGGTTCTACCAGATGGGGAAATGTTTGGGACAGAGGGTGTTACTAGAGGACCAAGGGTTTTTTAGTTTTGTATTTCCTGTCACTGTTACATGTTCTATTGTCATTATAATTCCCAATAATGGAAGGTCATTTTGAAAGCAATTCAATATCAGGCTACCAAGTTTTCCATTGGAATGTTGAGCAACAGACATCAGGCTGTGACAAAAAAATCAATTTCTAGAATTCCAAAGAAGCCTTTACAAATCTGCAATTCAAGTAACAATTTGAATTTTATAGACTGGACAGTGGCTTTCTTCCAATATTTACAGCTGTGTTTCTTAAGCAGCAAGTGCCTAATGAAGGTTTCAGATCCCATTTTGGTCTTGTTACACTCTTTGTAATTCACACTTCCCTGATTATTATCCATAATAGCAGCAGATATCTTATTTTCTAATCATTCACAACTTAAATTCCCAACAGCTTTTTTAGTGACAGCAACCTTCACTACATTCTTCACGGTTTGTTTTTTCCAGGCAAATATCCAATGTGTTTCAACACCCAAATCTCTCTAAAATTGCTTATAAACATTTGATATATGTTGTACAACGTATTTTTATTTAGGTATCAAAAGAATGAGGGCACTAGCAGTCTCCATATTTTCTAATCGCCATGTGTATAATGTACAGGATAAAGCTGGGCACATCCAAACATACTTGTGGTTAGTATAAGTGGATCCGGCTGCCAGGCATTACGGTTGCTCAATGTTTCCCGTTATAGGTCCTGTTTTCAGTTGCGTATGATTTTGCCAAACTTTGTGATATTTGGAATAAAATTCATCATGCCAGGTGTCTGCCTCAGGCTCATTTAAAATGTCAATAAATAAATAAAACTCAAAGACCATTCAGCCATTTCTGAGAATAAAATTAAGGGAAAATACACTGTTTTTCCTGTGTTAAAAAGGATTCTTACTACTATTTCATTGAGAAACCATAGCTGTGGCCCCTGTTTTGCTCTATAAACATAGTGTGACTAAGTTACTTCTTTGGGAAGAAAGGTGAAAACATAAGATCACACCCAGACACTTGGAGGATTAGTCTCTTGGAACACTGATAGGTTAGACAGATAATGGTGGGAAGGAAGTGTAGCAAGAGAAACCTTTTCGGAGATGAAAGATAGCATCATTAAAGTACTGATGTGTAGAGGAACCAGGACGTGAGCTAAACATATATCCCTAATAAGTACAACTGTTTCTATCACAGCACTGTCTATTCTGTTTTGAACAATCATACACTTTCTCATTTGGGAATAGCTAATCCTCCATGAATATTAGGTTACATAGGTGGCAAACAAGGGCAGGATTTGGCCTGCAGAATATATTCCAGATGATGACGCATGACCCAGAACAAATCCAGTTTAACAATGTTCAGATCCCTGTTTGGGCCTATAGGGCTGGCATTTAGATCTGAAAGCACAGAGACAATAAAGTGGAAACCGATGTTATTTTTTCCAGACACAAAACTGGCCTGTAAGAATTTGAGTTTCTGTTGTTTTACACTCTCAGTGACGCTCAGTGCTACCCCAATTCATTCCTGCCTCACTGCTGTATCTTTTATTTGTATTCAGTCTTTGCACATGGTTACTAACTCAATTCTTGTTAGCCTAACTCCTAAATTTGATGTTCAAGTGTAAGGGCAAAAGGTACAGGTTAATTTAAACTGACTCCTAGTCCCAAAGGATGGCTAAACTTGGATTATCGTGCCTTTCAGGAGGTAGGCACACTGACTGGATGCATAGACACACAGTCCAGTTGCACAGAACAGTTCAAACTAACCCCAGCAGAGGCCAGCACCACATAGTCACTGAACATTACACTTCATATCCTAATCAAAGAGCATTCAGTCCCAGAAAGGGGAACATGGCTCTGGACTGGGCACCAATGAGAGCTCAATTGAATTTAAAACTATTCCGCAAAGAGAATCACACTGATCTTTCCAAATAGGAGAGCAGAGTTTTGCTTCCTTCCCAGGACTTTCACACCACCCAAGCCACAGCTGTAAACAAGGAGATGGGATTCCTGTCACAAGTAATAAATCCTCAGGCAGCGCTAGAAGCTGAATCTCTAACAGGTGCCTCTAGTTTAAGCTTTCAATGACCTAATACAACTAGGGAGCAAGCTAACTAACCTAATTTCCATAGACCCACAAATAGGTCAACAGAGTAAATTAATTAGAAAGCAATTTCAATACTTGTAAAATAATTTAAAAAAATCCTAGAGCTAACCATGCTGGGCCCTGCACTCACTGTGTGTTTTTTGTTTATTCTCAAACCTGCCTGTAATTAAACTGCATGTGCCAAGCCAAGATTATACTTAGCTTTTAAATTAAACAGACCTTTTGGTGCCTGGTGAGAGATGCAGCTAATTCATTTAAATTCTTATTTCAAGGGAAACATTTCATTTCAAATTTGGAACCTAATGACTTGGCCTGCACCCAGAATCTTTGCCATTTCAGAATAAAGAGATTATTTCAACCTCCAGCCCCTTGAATATTCTTTTCTTTAAAATGCTAATAAAAAAAATGGAGGAAATTGGAGTCCCCTGTTCTAAGACAAAAGCACCAGCCTTGCTGTGTAATTATCAGCCAAGGGTGACTTTGTTTGCATACAACTATGGCTGGGGAATTATTTTCACCTCACTTCCTAATTCATTGTCTTTTCATTTAAACCTTCCCCAAAAACCTGACATGATACAAAACTAAGATTAATAGTCCCCTCTTCTGCTTTTGGCAGTATTGGGCCCACTATCCTATACCACTTCAGAAAAGCAGCTATTCACATCCACTTTACTCTTGCATGAATAATCATAAACAGTGCAGAGCCCTACAGTGGCTGTCTAAAGGGATCAGGGCAGAGACAGCTATCCAACCACTACACCTGCCATTTCTGCTACTAGCCAAGCCTGGGAGCTTTTATAATGCCCCCTGCTGACTGCCACAGGTGCCTCTCTGCCTGCAAGCGAGCACAGCCTGTGGTGATTTATCCCCCACCAACACCTGGCTGGTTGGACAGGCCTTATGGCTGTAGTGTTTCAGTGTCCTACAGCACCCAGGTCCACTTGAGGTGGGCTTTTTCCCCTAGTCTAGATTGTTTCATTAGCAGTGAGTGATGCAGCAGGCAGGCAGAGCTGTAGGAAAGAGATCTGTATTAAGCACGCTGAGTGTTATAAACAAAGGAGGGATGGCCTGTTATCTGAGAGCCCCACTCTGCAAGGAGAACTGTGCACTGCACAGAATCCCAGTCACTTCAATAGCACTCCCTGGTGACCCTGGTGTCTGCCTGTGTGCTGTACCTTGTGGGGCTGAGGTCTACATTAGAACAGCACCCACCGGATGGGTCCTTCGGGTGTTACTAGAATAGAATGGAATAATTCACTTCATTTGGTATTGGTTATACTGATCTGAGGGGAGAGACCCTGCAAAAACAAAATATAAAAGCCGGACTGTCACTAAATATCACATCTTACCACCATCTTTAATTGGTCTCAGCAAGTCTTTAAAAATGATCAGCCCTACCCCTCCCACCGATCCCTTTTTTTCTGTTTGTTTAAAGATAAATCCCTGGTCAGAACTTTGCACACCCCACCCCAGGGCCTGTGAGGCCAAGGGGGAGATGAATTGAGGCCACAGCATGTCTCCATTATTCGGCTTAGTTGGTCCAATCAGTGCGGAGCAGAAAACCACACATCAATCTGTAGTAAGGACTAAAAAATTGATTTTTTTAAAGTTCCTACAGAATGTAAGTTCATGTGAGGGGATTCAGGCTCTGGAAAAAAGCATAGATCGTCTATTAATTTACATTAATGAGGCTTAACAATGTTTGCCCAAAAGTGATTAAGGAACTGTGTACTAGCTTTAACTTCTGTCAATAGCACAAAGGCAGCTATCGAAGGCATTAATCGAGTTACACATACAAGGAATCCTGAAAATAATTCACATGTTCTGCCCGGCAGATGAAGATGCAAGAAAAACTGCAGGGATGAGTTATGGCAGGGGCTGGTTTTCAAAGGTACCCAGCTACTGAAGCTCCTATTGACTTCAGGCCAGTTCTTTAGCATCAGTTTTCTTTAAGGTTTCTCTCTGTCCTCTAAGTGATTCTATTCTGCAGGCTTTCCCTGAGAGGCAGCATGGCCTGGGGGATGTGGTACCTGACCGAGGATCGGGAGACCTGGATTCTAGTGCAGCTTTGTTGCTGGATGACCTTAGGCCAGGTGCTCTACATATTTGTCTACCTTGTTTATGCAGATTGGGGAAAGGGGCTGTTTCTTCCTATATGGTGGTACAGTATCTAGAACAACAGGGCCCAGATTTTGGCTGATGATTCTAGGTGCTACCGTAGCAAAAATAAATTAGATCATGTTTAACCAACTGGCCACTGGGATCTTTCCACTCATGTTCATGGTACGAGCTCGCTGGCTCACCTGAAAGGTCCCTCTGTATGACCTACTTCTGCATGGCTGCCTACGCATGACGTGTATTCAAATGTCCCAATTGGTTATTCACCTTCCTCGAATTGTGGCCTACATGTCTGCCCATTCTGAGACGGCGAGCAGGACAGGGATATCCAGAAAGTGCCTCGCATGTGGCGAGCCCTGGCAGAAATTAATAATAAATAGTAATAACTCAGAAAAGCAGCTCCCACCCGGCTGTCATGCACTAAATGCCCTTACATTACTCTCAGGTTTCAGGGCCAAATCCTTAATGGTGTAGGCCAGTGTAACCAATGATTTTAGTTTATTATCCATTTATTGTGTGATGTTATGATTAATCAATATGTTATATTACATATATTCATTATATGTTAATTAGAGTTAATTTGTAGGATTATGAAAGTATAAGATTGATCAGTATTTAGAGGAACCAAGTATTAGACATGAGTAAGACAAGCTGAAATGCAAGAACCCATAGGCTGAGGCCTGCAAGACTTTAGCTTAGCTATTTTAGACCTTGGAGACAAGAAATGATGACTTAAGCCAATAATTGAGAAATAACCCAATGCCCTAAGATTATGGGAAAAGAGGTACCAAGTGGCAATATAGTGCAAAATTACCCAGAAGATTAATATTATATCATAAAAATACTGTAAAGGCACATCTGTCTCAGACATGTGCCTTAAACCACGGGGTACAGGTTGTGTGTCCATTCTAATGAGAACAAAGGAAGCTTACACAGCCTATAGAAAATTGGGGTCCCTTAAGTTTCCAGGGGACACAGACCAATAAGAGAAAAGAGGGTTGACACTTTAATGGACATGCGCAGAATGTAGGTATAAACGGGGGATGCCCAGAACAGGAAAATTGAGCTCCCTATGGGAGACTCCAGCAGAAACCATCCCTCTACTGATGATCAAGCCAGGAGAGACCCATCAGACCCTAACGCTGTTGTTAAGGATGTGAGTATAACTATAGTTGTAACTTGTGCATAGGTCTGTATAGAATTTCTATATGTTTGGGTAATCATCACTTTAATTGTAACTTTAATAAAACATGTAAAATAGACTAGACCTTGTACTGGTGAGTGTCTGTGTGGTCACTACCCTTGGTCTTCATTAGTTCCTACAGACTAACTCGGAAGCAAGGAGCAGAGGTGACTGTCACTCTGTTAAGCTTGAAACTGTAGCCTCCAAGTAATACCACCATACAGAATTCACTTGAATTAAAATAAAAGACTACACCAGCATAGCTTGTTGGCCTCAGTAGAGCTACCCTGTAGAGCTCCCCCAGTGTGGAACTGAAGGGGTTAACAAGCAGTGCCCCCTGACTGAAATGATCTCTTCTCTGAACGCTACGGTGGGATCTGCCTGGCACTAGAACAGCAGTTACAGGTGGGGTCTGACTGCGCTCGATTTCAGTGGGGCTGTGTGTGGGCACAGGGACAGGCCCTCGGGCAGTCATTTCCAGGATCAGGGCCTTAACCATTGGACCTTTCCCCAGAAAGACATTCACTCCCAAGAATATGAACTGAAAGCTACTATTTGATTTAAAAACCTTTGAGCCCCGCTTCTAAACAGGGGTGTGTGCTGGGGGGTCCATGAGGGGTATAGGTGGGGGTGTGCGTGTTGGGGGCCCCTGCTCCCACCTCTTATCAAACCCCAGCTATCAATCCTGAGGGAAAACAACAATGCTCTGATGAGGCCACTAGCCCCTTGACTGCTGTCAAATGCTCTTGCCTCTTTCAAATGGCCAAAAAAAAAAATCCATCATTTCCTCCCATCCCTGTTTCTAATATAAATTGCATAAAACCACCCAGGGTGTTTCGCATGGACCACGCCTCTGTTGTTGCAGCTCCATCTGCCACTGTTTAAGAAACAGTTGGAGCAGCCGCAACTGAAATTCATCATGGTGAAATGTACGCAGCCAAACGGGCAGTGTGGTCGGGGAAGAGCGAGACCAGCTATGCAAGAGGCTTTTCAAAAACAAACAGTCTGGCAAGGAGAGCCAGGGAGCTCCAGGAAATGAGACTCAGCAAATTAAAAGGGTTATTAGAGGGATGAAGAGAAATGACTGGCCACAAACGACAGAAGGCGTTTTACCTAATAAGAAAAGGGTTGTCAATCATTCCAGCATGTCCAGAGTTGACAAAAGAGCAAACCACTCCATTAGAAATATCGAACCAGCATTGCCAAGCCTGAGCATTCAGAAAACATGAGTCAGGCCCTGAAATATCATGAGATTCACTTAAAGATAAGGATATTTAAAAAGAAATAATAAACGTTGGGTCATTTTTCTTTGCTTTCTGATTTCTGAGGCTTTACCGGGCTCTCGGGTGATGCTTTCCAGCTTTTCTCTGCAACAATGAGAGCTAGAAGTATGTTTTCATTTTGAAAAGATTGCTGAGATTTTCATGTAATCACAGGATTCCAGAAGCTGGGGCTTTTATAAAGGTACCAAATATCATGGGACTCATGATAGATTTTTGATAGTTGGGAACCCTGAGAAACCCTTTTGTTTCTGACCATTTGTGAAGATGGATAGTCGATTTATGGCCAAATATAACTAATTCAGAATAACCCACCACAAAGAAACCGGGCAGCTCTGAAGATCAAATGCCCACCCCCTTCTACTAATTTCCCATCCCTGAAAATCCCATCCCTCCCTCCCCTATTTTCCAAAGTCTGGGTGCCAAAATGAGCTTTGCAGTGTGTCCCTGTATATGACCTCTAGAGCCTGTGTCCCAGTTTCTACAGATACACAGCAGGAAGCAGGAAACTCACCTGCTTCAGGTACGGTCAATAACCTTAATTGTGAGTCTTAGTGTGCCTGGAGACCCTTACATTAAAAGCACTATAGAAGGGCAATGGATTATTATATTCTCCTGGGGCACAGATTGGCTTTTTGTTCTGTGTTTGCACAGTGCCTAGGACAATGGGGTGTTGGTGCATGAGTAGAGCCCTTAGGTGCTACTGCAAGGCAAATAAATACTAAATAAAATAGTAATAATACATCTGAAAGGTGGCAGGCGGTGGGCGAAGGCATTAAGATATTGCACATGCATTTACAGAGGAGAATGAAGATGAAGAATTGTCTGAGACTGAACATAATACAAATAACCCTTTGCTTTCCTATGCAGCCTACAGTTTAGGGTTGGTTGCAACTGAGGCTTGGCCCCAAGAGTTCTCACTCTAAAGAGAAGCGACTCTCACCCGGTGAGCCAGTGGCTAACCCAGAATGAAACCCAGGAGCCCAGTGCTTTCACCTCTTCCGCAGTGTCCCAAAGGCTTGTAGACTTCAGAGAAGCAGGTGAACTTTAGGGGGGGTTCATCCCTAACTGAGCCTGCAAATCCACTTGGGATCTTCTGTGCCCATGAGTCAGAAGAGGAGGTGGCAGGCTGGAGTGGTATCTGGAGCACAGAGCCCTGACCTTTCAGGGCATGTGAGCCCAGGAGCAGAACGCGGAGGTGGCAGGCAGTTTTCTGGGAAGACACTAGCTGTAGGGATTACAGGAACTGGTACAATGACATCACCTCCTTTGGAATGAACCTGCCATGCTGGCTGGAAACTGGAAGGCTACAAAGAAGGCTCTTTGTTCAGGCTCAAGCCCTTCCCATCTTGAGGGTGGGGAGCAGTAGGGTCACCTGAGTCTGTAATATAAACGCTTGTCCTGTGGGCCCTATAAGATGTAGCCATAGACTTGGCCCCAGCCCTTAGGGGTGATGTGGGGCGTTGAAGTCATGAGCAGGACATGCTCAAAACTGGATGTCATAATTCCATGAGGGGTCTGTCACTTTTTTATCCTGATTGGCATTTCATTCTCCTAAGCCTTTAAAACTGAAATCTCTATCTGGAAAAAGAGAAGCGAGAGTGAGCAGGTCTGAGCCAGGAAGCAAAGACCGGCTTCCTTTTGGTACGTGCCGCGTTTGCATTTTCTACCCTGATAACTCATCCTGTCACTGGCATACAGCAACAGAAGCTGAAATCTAATTTGGGTTTTGTCAGGTTAGTAAATGGTGTTCTTTAGGGGCAGGCTCCTAGTAAATACACTGAACTCTAATTTGGAGAACAGAATTGCACAGCCAGGGAGCTGTTTGTGCGAACTCAAGGGTCTGTCTCGACAGAAGAGGTGTCACATTAAGTGTGCTAATATTGGGGATGAAAAATGGGTTTTTTCCCCCCATCAACTACACTGTGGTGTCTCTCCTTTACAGACAGATGTTCCCAAGCAGCAAATGTCCTGGAGACTCGGTGGTAGGCAATGTAATCAAAAGCAGGGTAATTTCCATGAGGATAATAGCCACATTTTTAAAAAAAATGACTAATGTTATTTAACAAGAAACCCTAGTGACTCCACACACAGTGTGAACATTTCATACCCATCTGAGTAAATAGAAGTGAACTTCACCAAGTTTGGGATTTCAGTCCACTTTGGAGAAGTCTTGAAAAACTCTTCCATTCTCTCCATGGAGCTTATCCAAAGCCATTGATTGGAATTGTGGGGGAGGGTGTCTTTCCCGCAACTTGATTGTACTTTGGAACAGCCTCACGACCATCCTGTGAGCCCCATTTCCTTCCTTCCTTCCCCAGCCACGTTCCATCTGCCCTGTCTCACCCTTAAAGATCCTGCTGCAGGGCCCACAAGCTCTGATAGCCTCTGCTGCCTACACCTGCTGTGTTCACTCTCTGTGGAGCAGAACACAGCCCATGCTAGAATTAATTCAGCAGTGGGCTGGATCCAGCAGAAAAATTCTCAAAGCTGCTGGGTCTCACAGGGGATTTTCCAGAGGTTACAAAGAGTAAGGGAGGCCATGGTGAGAAGCGGGGGGGAGGAGGGGGAAGAAGGATGATCTTGTGCTTGACGCACTAGACTTGGACCTAGGAGACTGGGCTTCCCTTACCAGCACTGCCACAAACTTCCTGTGTGACCCTTGGCAAGTCACTTAGTCTCTCTGTGCCTCAGTTCTTCCTCTGTAAAATGGGGATAATCATATTGCCTGTCTCCCAGCTTGGTCTGTCTTGTCCATGCAGACTGAGAGCCGTTTGAGGGCAGGGACTGCCTCTTACTAACTGTCTGCACAATACCTACCACAATGGGGCCCTGATCTTGATTACCTCTGGGTGCTCATCTAATACAAACATTATGGTTTCCAGGGTCATAGGGAAGAAGGGAAGCACCAGGCCCCACAGTAGGCATACCACAAATAAATAATATAAACAAACAGGGCATGGTCTGTCTGACTGCATGAGAACAGAGCCCTGGGTTCACACTACGAGAAGGAAAAGGATCAGAAGTGCAGAGAAGTCAATGGAAAGGCTCCCATTGACTCCAAAAGGCTTTGGATCAAATGCAGCATTTAGATCCTGGAAACAGAGCGGTTTTGAGATAGGATTCCAAATGACAAAGAGTGTCAAAAAAATTACAGGAGAGGGGAAGGAGTTTAAAGAGCAAGGCATCATGGAGAGGAAGCAGAACATTTAGACACAGAGACAGAAGAATGAATCAAGGTTAACAACATAACATTTAAACAAAAAGAAATGGGGATTCAGAATCCAAATCAGGCGGCTCCCCTGAAGACAGGAAATCCAGAGACACTTGATGTGTATCTCTCAAGCTTTAAATAATTTGTTTCAAGTCAATTACTGTGTGTGCCCAAGACTCAGGCAGTGCTTGAAAAGTTTATTCTTAATGGAAGGATTTGCATCATTCATTAGAATGTACTTCTGAGGTTTGACTATCTTGGCTGGTCTCTTTGAATTCTTACCCACAAGTACCTTCCTGCATCTGCAGCATTCTTACAGATATTACTGTCCAGGACATGGGGGATTCGAAGGTCATTAAACAGGAATTATCATCCACGTGGTCCTATGGAATGATCAGCGGAGTGGTTTGGTTCCTGTGCTAACATTACAAAGAATGCTTCATTTGTCTTCCTGCCAGCCTGTTACAATACAAGAAAGTAACCAATATGGCTTCAGCAACCCCAGGACCTGATTTGTGTGAGCCTCCAACCTTGGTGTCAGCTCCCCCGTGCAGCTGTCAAAGGACACTAAGACAGGATGGGAGCTGGATGGGGCGGAACGCTGCTTATTCAAACCAGGGACCGGAGGAGGGGGAGCTCTCCTCTGAGCTCAGTGTGGGTGAGGAGGGGCTACGCTTCTCATTTTAACCCTGGTGTGTGCAAAAGAAAACCTTTACTTCACCAGCAATGGGAGTGGAAGCCGCTGTGTGCACATGCCCAATAGCCTCTCCGCCACATCAAGCTCTGACACTTCTAAATCTACAGTCCAGGATACAGGCCTTGCGCCCCCAGATTGCTCTAGAACCCATTATGTCTTATTCTATATATGATGATAAATTAATGCTGCAGTGAACTGCTATAGTGTTAAAAGATACCAGTCCTTAAACAATAGTTCTAATAGTCACAGATCAACAATAGAAACCTCCAGCTCAAAATGTTGGAGAAAACTAGCTCTTTTAGTCTTAGGGTGCAATTTTCGAAAACACCTGAGTGACTTAGGACATGTCCCATTAAGACTCGGAGACCCACCAGAGTCTCCTAAGCCAGGTGGCTTTTCAAAATGCCAATCTAAAAAGTCTAGCAGATAATTATCTATGGAGCCTTTCACCGTTAGGTCATTGGCTCAAATCTGAATCACGTAATGCGGCCCCTATAAGAAGTTAATGTGAGGTCTGAATCCAGTTTGGAGTGAGCAGGTGTCTACAGCTCAGAAGCCAGTGGCATGATTAGCAGAATCTCAACAGAGCAATCAAGGAATGAATGGGCAGGGAGAAGCATCACTCCTCAAAAAGCGGCCCTTTCAGAGCCCACTCGAGGTACATCAGAGGGCTAGGAGTGTGGGGAAAGAAACCATTCAAGGTTCTATACGGCACCTCTTCAGTCTCCAGGACAGTCAGGTAGGCCCCATCATTAGCATGACCTTAGCTTACAAATATATTTATAAAGAGCCCTCCTGAAGCCCTAGCTGGTGGTGGGGTTTCAATGCAATAACCTCAGAGCTAAACCCACTGGCTGTCAAAAACAGGGTTGGTTGTTTTTATTGGTTTAACAATCAACTGCACACTGAGTACGTTAGGGTGACCAGACAGCAAGTGTGAAAAACCGGGACGGGGGGGTAATAGCAGCCTATATAAGAAAAAGACCCCAAAATCGGGCCTGTCCCTATAAAATCGGGACATCTGGTCACCCTAGAGTACGTTCACTCTGAAGGTGCTCCTAAATTATACGTCTCCTCAGACTGTGAACACACACGGGGTGTTTTTTTCAGGATAAATTTGCACTGTTGTAAAAACACAAAATGCACAGATCTTCTCTTCAAAAGAAAAAAAAGACACATAATTCACTTATCCCTTATTAAAGCCACCGAGATTGTTGAATCAGGGAGGGTTTTTTTAAATTGAAGGGGGGGAGGAATTATTAAAGTATTTGATGCATCTCCTGAAATTCCTGATGACAAAAATATTTGGGGACGTGGCAGCAGCAGAATTATATAAAAAGGTTTAATGAGCTTCATGGGAAAAACCTTCAGACAAACTCAGCAGTTCAGCCTGCACTGTATTTTAACTCACTTGCTCATTAAATGGGTTGCACTGGGACCTAAACTGATTTTCTTAGCCTTTCTGAATTGCGACTTTGCTTTTCCCAGTTTTTCTCCATTTTGTGCAAACTCTTTAATCTGAGGGTCGGGGAAGTTAACAGTGGAAAAGACATATCAGTCAATATTAGGTCAAACAGGTCATCCCCAGAGGCTAATGTAGGATTGTTCCATACAACATAATTTTGAGGGCTTTGTCCAGTTCAGTCTTTAACGTCCCAAGGGACTGAGCTTCCACCACTTCCTTTGAAAAACGATTCCACCACCGAATTGATTTTGCTGTTAGGAACTCTGGAGGATTCCCAGAAGGCCATTCGATTTAGTTTGCTCTGTTGGGAGTAAGTCAAACTGCGCAGGCTTCTTGATCCAACTGCTCCTCCGCTGCATTAAATCCCAAATCTGGCCCCATTTGGGGGGTTACAAGGAAGGGGAGAAAAAGGAAAATCTCAGCAGTCAGTGTGATGTCACCATTGATTTGATTTGTTAGTCTCGCTTGTTCATTTATCTTGCCCTGAAAATCCAAACAAAAGCACAAGCCTCCAAACTGTAGCCACAACTGATATATGCAACCAGTGTTCCTCCTACCGTCACCACTGCCTTGCCCATCTCCTTCCTTATGTCCTGCACCCACTAGTCATGCCTTGTCTCTGGTTAGGTCCTGGTCCTGCAAAAACACACAAGCAGACAGCTGCACTTGTACTAAACCCCATTTAAATCAATGGGGCTCCACCTACATGGATCCATTTTCAGGATTGGGACCCTTGGAGCAAAGACTTTCTTTTATTTCTGTACAATGCCCAGCACAAAGGAGCCCTGAGCTCAACTGGAGCTTCAAGGTGCTACTGTAGCATAGGGAATAAATAATAGAAATGCTAAATGGGGGCCAAACAATAGCAAATGTGAAACACGTGAACTGCAGTGACATTTCTAACGTGTGCAAAAATATCCATGAAGCAAAATCCCGGCCGTTTTCATGAACCCACCTCTTGCACTTCTGGACGTTTGAGGAGAACGTGCGGCTGGGTACATGGCCTCGAGGTATTGAATAAAAGAGATGCAGGAAGCTCTGAACTCTGCTAAAAATGACACCTGCCTGCTCTGAGCACAGCCTCCTGCAGGACCCCACAGCAGAGCTCCGAAATGCCGGCTTTGTTCAATAATTCATCTTTCCAAATCCAGTGAATAATTGACAGTCAGACAACAATGGTGTGTAGCATCCACATTCTCTCCAATAGCAACTTTGCATCCCCTGTAACATCTTGCCCCCCAAGAAACATCATCTTCTAGTGCAGGATTTTGAGTTTACAACCCCTGTGCTGGGAATTTGAGAGTGAACTAGAAATAATGGAGCCTTTTATTGTGCGTGACACCGAAAAAGGGAGGTCCTGCAACACACAGAATAATGCACATTTTCAACATGATACAAGGACGAGGGATGGGGAGAGAGATTGTGTCACATGCATTAACTGATTTGGCCAGGATATAGGACCCTGCTGGAATCTATTTAGTGACAGACGGGCCTGAAGATTTTTTGGTTTTGTTAAGCTCTTTTTAATGTTTGCCAATCTTTTAATTAACTTGAGTGTTGTAAAGACAATGGGAAGAAGCTGATAGACTTGAATTTGCTGCCTCCAGTTCTCAGAGTCCCAACTTGATAAGGTAGCACAAGCAGCCATAAATTACCGTAGGAGCTGTAGAATTTTAAGCAGGGAAGTTTGGCTTTGACAAAACTTCAATGCAAGTCTCTCCAAGGTATATCTGGAGTTCTCCACATGGCAACAGACTAACTGTAATCAGGGAGCTTCCTTAACCTTTAGGGTGCTGGATGCTACAGACATCCATGCATGTACTCCATCAAATCTCTAACATCTAAGGGGCTGAGCTGACGGAGGAGTAGAGACAATGGATGCACCTTGGGCCACGGGAGGTTAGGTGGATCCCCTTCCGGTTTGCTACTCACCTACCTGTGTTGTTTCCTATAGTGCTGTTGATACCCATCCCTCCAACCAACGAGGCGCTGATGCTGGTGCTTCTGCTATAAAGCCAGCTGATCTGTCTAGCTCAGAGCCATGGGCCGTGCAGAGTAGGTTGAAACAGACAATGAGACTTTTCTATTATGAATATTAACAAGGCCCACAGTGCAGAGAGCAACGTTGCTAGAGAGAGATTCAGTTGTCCTGGTTCTCATAAGAGGAGGGATAGTCATGAATAGACCCATTTGTAGGATGGGTAGGGGGCCAGGTACCTTTTGAAGTATCCAAATTACAGCATTAATATATCTGGGATAATATTCCCCAGTTACATGCAGAGTCGGATCAGTGACCTGCCAGAGAAAGCCATTTATGCATCTGTTACGGTACAATAGAACCTCAGAGTTACGAACAACCTCCATTCCCGAGGTGATCATAACTCTACTGTATCTTGGATTTTATATTGGCTCCCATTACCACTGTATCTGGGTGCCTTCTACATGCAATTCCAGTATGAGTTATATTTGCCCCATCCGGGCCCTCTCAGAACACAGACACCAGTCTGTCTTGCAGGCAAAGATTAGTATTTTAAAATCAGACACGTACGCAAGGATTGCACCTTTGGGGATGAAACTGAGGCATTAACAGGCGCTGGGGAACAGTCAGAGTTTTTAGTGAAGAAGCTGGGGAGGCAGCAAGGTCCCGGGAATAGGGCACCTCAGACTTGGGATCTAATCCTAGATCTGCTATTAGCTGACTTAGCCTTTCAGTGTTATTGTTTACCCTCACACCCTTTGCCCATCTTGTCATTAAGCTTGTGAATGTCTCAGGACAGGGACTGCCTCTCACTATGCATGGACAGCACCTAGCGCAATGGGGCTTTGATCTGACTTGGGATCTCTAGGCAGCATTGTAATCCAAATAATCACTCATACTAATCAGCTGTTTGTACAGCGCCCTGCACAAGGGAGGCATGATCCCAAACGGGGCTTCTGGACACTGTTGCTATATAAATATTAAATGATAATAAGTAGAGAGCCATGCAAAATAATGCTAGATATAATCATTCCAATGCAAAAAAAATGTAAAAAATCTGCCGTCTTCTCTGCAAAAGTATTCCTAGATATTTAAAGGGGAAATGTTCCTCCCAGTTTCTCTTGTTGTCAAGGTTGATGGAGCTAGGTACATACAGGGCCAGATCCTCAAATCAGCATTGCTCGATTGGACCTGATTTAGACCGGCCCAGGGAGTGGCCCCTATTCCTCACTGCACTGAGCTGGAGAGGGGAAAAGGGCTTTGCAGGACTCTTAGGTGCCAGAGTCACAGCTCTCTGGGTTCCTCCTCTGTGTGCTGCTGCATGGGAAGCACCTGACAGCGAGCTGCGATTGTTCACTTGACTGGGCCCCGAGTTTCTTTTTATGTGCAATGAAGTGGAATGTGCTGCTCATGTAACCACAAGAAATGGACTGAAAGGAAATGTTTTAGAGTCACAGCTTGGCACAGTGCTCCCGTTCGGCGAGCTCTGGCAGGGTTTGCTGCACAAGGCGCTGCCTGAGACTCCCCTGCAGAGCTTCCGAACGTCAGACTTTGCTCCCTGATTCATTATTCTAAACCTCTGAATAATTCAATGTGCTGGATTAATGGCATATGCTCCATATGGAACTTCATTTCCCCCAGCAGAGTAACTTCTCCAAAGGCAGCATCACATCTTCCGATGCACCGAGCCCCAGGAATGCTGTGCACAAGCTTCCCTCTGACAACGGGGTAAGGATGGACCTAGAAGGGCAAGCTGGCATGAAACCCAGAAATCAGGTTCTTCTCCAACACAGCCAACATCCCAATTCAATCCCAACTCAGCCTGGCTTGCTGTAGGCCGCCTGCAGTGGATTGCATGGCACAAGAGGCAGCTCGGGTCTGTGAACATCAGGGCCAGGGAAGGAACGTAGGGATAAAGAGCTTTCTGGTCTCCCTGTTTACGAAGTTATTAATTAAAGGGACATTCTCAGCCAGTAGAAGCAGTGTGGACGTACCCTTCATGACCAGCTCTAGGCTCCTGGCACTTTGTCACAAAGCTGAATGGCTGAAATATTTTATCTTGATGTCTAGAAGAGCTGGAATGGTGGGTCGATGGTTCTCGCATTTGTAAATAAACCTCTGCATCCATTATTATCCGTTCCTGTTTGTATTCCTGTAGAGCCAAGATCAGGCCTCCACTGCGCTAGGGCCTGAACATACACCTAGTCAGAGACAGCCTCTTCTCCAGAGACGAACAAGACAGACAAAGGAGGGGCTTTATCCAGTTTTTACAGATGGAAACCAACGGATTAAGTATCCCAAGGTCACCCAGTGAGTCTTTGATAAGCACAGGACATGAGGCTGATTTTCTGGAATCTAAAGCTAGTACCTCAATCACCCTTCTTCTCATCCAGCCTGCATCCTGCAGCCCTTTTTTATGGCCTCATGGAAGCTAAGGTTGCAGGTCTTTCTGCTTCACTCTTAGTACAATAAAACCTGTGGATCTTTGCTCCCATTTAAGTGGGTCCCATCTCTTAAGCATAATACACACAGGGCCCCAGGCATGTGTAAGGCTTAATGGGAGCTAGAAAGCTTGCTGAATAAACAGAGGAAATATAGACATCTCCTTTATACATTATGTTCTGCTGGAATTTTGAAGTCTCAATTCATGTATTATTGGCATAATTAGGGAATAGTGGGATATTTGATTTGCATTACCGAGCTGCTTGAGGTTGGAATTATAAGAGCAGATCAAATTCCATTGTAGTTCATTATATTTGACTATTTCTTACCCATTATGTGCTGAAATGAACAACCGTATGCCAGTATAATATGCTCTTACATTGCTCTCTCTGTCTGCAAGCCACAGGAGACAGGGAAGCTGTACTACCTTATAGTTGATATCACTGTGAGAGGCAATACCCTTTCTTGGGCAGCAATGAGAGTGATAAATAGGCTCCCATTAATGGAAGTGAGACTAAAACTACCCCGTCTTTCATGTCACTGAGAAGGCATGAATTGTTAACGGAATAACTTACAGGTTGAAAAAAATGGGTGTGTCGGGGGGCAAGATTGTTATACTATAACCCGCTTCCCTTACAGGAGAAAATAACATTCACCTGAGGATGTCAAAGTAATTTGCAGAAGTGGGAAGGTGCTATGATACCCATTTCAGAGGTGGGAAAATGTAGACACAAAAAGATTAGAGAGCAAGGGTGATCTTGTGATTAAAGCACTGGGCTGGGATTCAGAAGATATGGATTCCATTCCTGGTTCTGCCAAAGGCTCCCTGGGTGAGCTTGAACATGTCACTTAGGGGTCTAAATACCTTTAAATATCTGGCCCTCACTCCCATTCAGAGCAATGGGAGTTAGGGGCCTAAATACCATCTGTCCATGCCTCAGTTTGCCATGTGTAAATTAGGATTAACAATACTCCTTTTCTTACAGTCTGTGTCTGTCTTGTCTATTTATAGTATAAGCTCTTCAGGGCAGGGACTGTCTCTTATGATGTTTATGTACAGTTCCTTGCACAATGAGGCCCTGATCTCACTTGGGGTTGCTAGGCATTATCATAATGATATGCAAGGTGCTGGGCATCCCTGAGTCTAAGTGGGGTGTTGGATGCTGACCACTTCTGAAAATAAGAACCGACATGACTTCTGCCAAGCACGTGAGCAAGTTCTGGAGCTGGGAATAGAACCCAGGTTTCTTGACTCCCCATAAACATTAAAGATAGAACAGTAGGTCTCAAACTTTTTTACTGGCGACCCCTTTCACATCGCAAGCGTCTGAGTGCGACCCCCCTCATAAATTAAACACACTTTTAAATATATTTAACACCATGATAAATGCTGGAGGCAAGCGGGGTTTGGGGTGGAGGTTGACAGCTCACGACCCCCCATTTAATGACCTTGCGACCCCCTAAGGGGTCCCGACCCCCGGTTTGAGAACCCCTGAGATAGAAAGTTGGTATCATATCTAAGAAAGATGGCCCAAAAGTTAATAAGAACTAGATTTTGGCTTATCCTTTCTTTACCCTGGCTGGAAAGACTAGGGGCAATGCACTGAACTTCTGTGTGGCATTGCAGGTCACTACTGCTCAGTAGTAGTCGTTCCAGGCTTCCTTGACTATAAACGCAAGTCAGCCTTGTGCAAAGCACATTCAGACACAGTAGAGGAGCCTGAGACATCAGCTAAGGTGCCTCTTTGTTTTCCCTCTGAGTTCTATGCTTACAAAGTGAGTGGACAATATCGATTCCTCTGCATGTTTCTCTTATTTAAAGTTTCTCCTAAGAATAAAACAGGAGACACATCAGGTCTGATAAACTTTGCATAATAACTTACAGTCCAGTTCCCAGAGTGAGGACTGAAGGTGAAATTCGTGCCCATGCAGAGTGACAATGCCAGTTTTGAGCCTTGCGTTAGGTCCTCCTTATGCTGGAATGAATTTCACCGTGAGCGAAGAGTGAATAAGGCCATCAGGGACCAAGTCCTTAACAAAAGAGAGAAAAACGCCGTACAAGAGAGAGTCACAAGCTTTTGGATAAGCTGGTCATACAGTTCACAGTGACTCCGTCAATCCAGGAGCATCGATGGAGCTGGCATCTTCCCCATCCCAATCCATAATAATTGAACAGAAAGTGGTAACAGACCCAAAAGTACAAGAGATGGAGCGATCTCGCCAAATCAAATCAACGTGCACAGTGTAATCAACACTCATTAAGCCAATTTAGTCAAGTGATGACCTCAGTAGCTTTTATTTAATCATACACTTAAATGTCAAATCAATATGCAAATTTGGCATAGGCCTTTTCCAATTATATCGCATTAAAAACTTTCAAGTAAATAAATGCAACTGGAGTTGACTGTGTCCGATAAACATCACTACAAAATATCTCATCCTAGTCAACTAACAGTCAGATTTCCACACAAAGACCTGAGTGCATAAAGTAATTACACTATACGTACTTAGTATCAGAGGGGTAGCCGTGTTAGTCTGAATCTGTAAAAAGCAACAGAGGGTCCTGTGGCACCTTTGAGACTAACAGAAGTATTGGCTTGCATCTGAAGAAGTGAGGTTCTTACCCACGAAAGCTTATGCTCCCAATACTTCTGTTAGTCTCAAAGGTGCCACAGGACCCTCTGTTGCTTTATACGTACTTACTACATTCTCCATAATAGAGATGGCCAACATATGAAGGCCTAAAAGAGCTTGTTAGTTGCAGTCAGTGCTGTATTTATATAGAGGGTTGCAAACATTCTGTGCATATAAGCTGCTCTCCTCGTACTATTCATAATTTTTTAAATGCCTTGTTTCAGCTATTGTTTCCAATTGTACTTGGGATTGCAGTTGCTTTCCATACCATCTCCACCCCTCTGTCATTTGTCATTGTAGAGTCACCTGTGAATCTTGCCCAAATGCTTTATAGAACTAAAGAGTTCTTGTGAAACAGATTTTTCTCCAAGTACATTGTTTGCGGATGAAATATGCTGTTTTGTCGAAATCACGCAAGGCATCCAGTTACAGGCTCGTGCACCCGCAAACTCTGCAAGCATTCCGTTCCACAAACCATACGTCACATGAAGCAAAGCTGCCAAACACCCCTGGGGAACAAAGGTTTTTCTGCATTGCAAACTGGTTTTGGTCAGCTTCCTGCAGACTTCCTGCAGGCATACATGTGTCAGCGGAGATAACTGAGAGCTGCCACTTTTTTGTCTAGTGTCCTATTATTTATGGTGCTCATAAGGCTGAGAGCAGTGACAGGTAAAATATTGTAAATGTCTTGATAATACCACAACTACAAATTGGAAAAGGCACTGCTGGGCTAGCAGACAGAGCGGGAACTGACTCACCCATGACGCTCAACTGTCAAAAATGACCCTTTAAGTGAATCTGATCATCAATGTTAAGAGACTGGCTCGGGGTAAGATTAACCCTTGGCTAATTCCCAGAGGATGGAGGTTTATGGATGAGTCGTACCCCACCACACACACCAACATTTCTAATAATCCAGCATCCCTAATTAATTCCGCTTGCTTAGGCAAACGGATAGCAAACCCTGCGACCCCCTGGGAAAGCCACAAACAAAAAAGAACAAAAACCTAACGAGAGAGAGATTGATTTTTCCTCAGAAGAGAATTTGTAATGGGGAAGAGGGAAGGAAAAAAATAAGGTACAACAAGGAATTCTCATAAATACTTAGTATGAAGTATGGAGATGCCTATTGGTGTCATTAGTTCTTTAAGCAGCTGTACAAATGAGCATACAAGTACTGTCTGGGTTTGGCTAGTGATAGTGATTGCCGTACAGACAGGTGCATTTGGGGGATTTTTACAAGGCAGGTATAGAGGACGGGGTACATTCTCTGGTGCACTGGGCCACGGACAGGGTGGATTGCACCCTGTGTTGCTGCAGGAGGGCACTGTGCCCTGCATAACCCAGCCCCGCCCCATGGCACAGCGGACCAGCAACAGTTCTTCCAAGTTGCTCTCTGCAGCTGCAGAGGAGAGAGTTGCATTTGCCCCTTAACGCAGGATGTAAGTGGGGTTTGCGGGGTGCTTGGTGACTTTTGCTGGCAGAAATCATTCCCACTCGGGAGCATTTTATATTCACTTTGCATTGGTGTAAATGACTGCACAAGGTCCAGGGCAACGGAGAATTTAGCCCATTGTGTAAAAATCATGTGTAGCCTCCAATTTGATGAAGATTTTACCAAACGCTTTATGCACCAATTAGTTCTGTCCTTGCTCCTCGTCCTGTGTTGCAGTGGCTGATAGCCGCACTCTACACCATTCTCCCTGAGTACTTTGATGCTATCAGTGGGTGCAGGGTGAGTAGAGCTGGTCTGAAAAATTCCATCACAGCAGTTTTTGTCAAACTCACCAAATTGTCAATATCAAGTTTTTTTCATGGAAACAGGTGGATTGTAATGTAGTTCTGATGGTCCCTAGGCAGGGCTGCCAGCTCACCCACCCGGCTTCTCGCCAGCCTGGGCTTCTAGGCCACTTCCAGGTGATGAACTAAACTCCATGACCAAATTCTTGCACTTTCCTACTCTCAGAGCCCTCCCCCTGCAGGAAGGGGCATTTGCATCCTTTTCCCATTAGCATCACACACACAAAATTGCAGGTGATTTTATTTGTGGTGGAATTATTTGAATGCACTAAACAGATAAAATAAAGCGAGGTAGAGGATAACCAGCCAGCAGGTGAGAAGTGTTCTGCTCTGCACCAGAACTGCTTAAGGTTAATTCATCAGAGCTCAGTTGATACCTCCCTTATATGGAAAGTAAATCTGCTTTAATATATCATACCTATTCCTAACTCACACAACTGAAAATCTCATTTCATGGGCTCCAGGATCACCAGATTACAATTCCACTGGAGAGAGTCTCTCAGAGAGATACAAACTAATAATAACATATTAGCTTGTAAAAACCGGATTTTTCTCCTGATCGCCCCTAACACTCGATGATGTGCAACGCAGAACCTGGTTCCGCCAGATGTGCATGTGGAGAGGTCTATTTGTCATACACAGTGTGTGAAAGAAGAAAGCCATCGATCTTTGGTTTGTTAATGGAGTGAGGCTTTCCATTTGTGTGTTTACTTGTCTTAAGGGGAAAGCATTTTCCACCACTATAGCTGCATATTTGTGATCAAGCCGAGATTCCTGAATGATGCTCCACTTTAAGCCATGCTAGGCTGCAGTAAATGGTTTAACATTACAGAATGCCTGTTCCTTTTATAACTTATAAGGGAGAAAGAGCCTTGCTTCTGTTGCTTTAGCTTTTGGAAAATTCTTTAGAGGGAAGATCCTGCAAATTCTCATTTCTCCGTTATTCTGCAGCGATGCTCTTACTGCAGTTTACTGAAATCTGGCAGTCTCATTCCCTCCTCTATGGCTGCTGCTTTAGGGCCTCTCCGGCTCGATTCTAAGACTAAGCACCCACTGGCATGAGCAGCCAGCTATATATTGATCAGTTGCACAAGGAGCCAAGGAAGATTAATCCTTCCCTCCAGGTTTGGAGCCAGGGCCGGCTCCAGGCACCAGCCGACCAAGCACATGCTTGGGGCGGCACCTTGGGGCGGGGCGGCGCTAGGGTTTTTATTTATTTATTTATTTAATGGCTCCTCGGGGCAGCGCTGGAGGGGTTTTTTTTTTGTTTCTGCGGCGCTCGGGGGGCGGGGCTTCGGGCGGCACGGTGCTCGGGGGGGCGGGGGCTTGGTGCGGCGCTCGGAGGGAGGGCAGGGGCTGGCAAGGCACGGCGCTTGGAGGGGGCGGGGGCTTGGTGTGGTGCTGGGGAATTGGGGGCTGGTGCGGCACTGTGCTCGGAGAGGGGCGAGGGCTTGGCGTGGTGCTGGGGATCGGGGCTGGCATGGCGCTCGGAGGGGGGCTTGGCGTGGTGCAGCGCTGGGGGGCGGGGCCTGGCGCGGCATGGCGCTCGGAGGGGGGCAGGGGCTTGGCACGGCACTCGGAGGGGGCGGGGGCTTCAGGCAGCATGGTGCTTGGAGGGGTCAGGGCTTCAGGCGGCGTGGTGCTCTGGGGGGCAGGGCTTCAGGTGGCATGGTGCTTGGGGGGCGGGGATTTCAGCGGCGCTGGGGGGGGTTCGGCTGCATGGTGCTCATGGGGGGGGGTGCTCTTCTTTTTTGCATGGGGCGGCAAAAAAGTTAGAGCCAGCCCTGTTTGGAGCCCACAGGCTACTTGGGCCAATGGACTTTGTGCACCCTTACCTGGCATCCTCCGAGATCCATTCCCATCGTGTCCCGACTCCTGCCTGACCCTTACATACTTTAGTGCAGGGAGCTTGCGTAGTCTGTGCAGGTGTAACGCTGACAGAGCCCGGTCATCGGCGAGCAGGAGCGAACCTGCGATCTCAGTACATAAGCCTCTACCGGATGAGCGAACAGTCAACCCGTTGTTAGCTAATGCTGTAGAACACACTCATTCATCTCTCTCGCTAAGTGATCTCAGTGCTACTAGGTGGGACAGAACACCACACCTAGGAGGTGTGTGGGTTACACAGGCATGCATAGTGCCCCACACGCCACAGCCTACTGGATGAGCAAAGTTCTTCCAAGGTGCTCTGTGCAGCTGCAGAGTAGAGGGGGGTTTGCTCCTTAATGCAGAATATAACTAGAGTTTGCGGTGGGTGTAGTTCCTTTTGCAGGCCCTCTGCACTGGGGTGAACTTCATGTTCTGGGAATGGAGGGACCTGATTTTCAGAAGTGTTGACCCGCCAAAAACTCCAGTGGAAATCAATAGGAGCTGCGGGTGCTAAGGACCTCTTAAAATCAGACTCCTGGGTTCTTTTATCAACATCTAACTGGGGTGTCCTAGAAATTTCACTAAGTTAACCAAGGCCCTGAAATCTACATTCCAGCACAGGTGGAATTCTGAGGCACTTTCTCACCATCCCCTCGTATTTTTTTTTTTTTTATGCACAGCCAAGCACCCAAAAAAAGCATCAAATTTATCAAACAGATTTCATCATGTGGAAAGCAAAGTGATGAAGCCTAAATTGCAATTGACTGAATTTTGAATTAAGCAATCAACTGATTAATTACTTGACTTTTGTCTAATAAAGCAAAATGTAAATGATGCTAGCAAAAAGTTACATTCCATTAGTGTAGCGTTCGCCTTACTCTGAACATTCCAATGGAACTGCCAGATGCAAAAGGAGATAGACAAGACTCGCAAAATGGCCCAGCTATCTTCATCTGTCTTTGTTTTTTCTTGATGTACAGCATGTTGCCAAAAAGTGAAGGAAAGATTTTTAAAAAGTGTATAAAACAAGTATTCTGTTTCCTATGCAATAAGATACTGAGATACTTTGTCAATTCCAGCATGCTCTATCAACATTAAAGTAGGTGCAACACATTGTATCCTTCAGATTGATTTTCCACTGATGAATGTGAGATTGTCAGATTGGTTAGCGTTCACAAATACATTAATCAGTGCTAAGGTCAGCATAGGCTCATCTACAATAGCTTTTAACATCTCTTTCTCTGCTGTGTGATACCACTGATAAATGGTCAGGGGAAGATAGAGTCTATTCTGCAGCATATCAAGGCCACAAACAGGAGGACTGTCAGAAGCAGCCTTAAAACCTGCTCCATGTGCAGTTTTTCTGAAACCCTTTAAACAGCATTCTCCCTCCTACTTGACATTAACCAATGGTGACGTCCTTCAGCAGGGCTGAGCTTGCATTTCGAGAGAAACGTCTCTAGATCCTGAAGATGGGAATCACCTGAAAAGCAATGCATGCACTGTACGCTGATGGGAAAGATTCTTCACGTCCGTCTGCAGCTCAGAGGTAATCTATCCAATCCCAGACCAAGACATGGGCTGCAGTCAGCACGGTCATGGGCGCCGATTCCATGGGTGCTCCGGGGCCGGAGCTCAGCACCCACTGGCAGCAGCCCCGATCAGCTCCTCTCCCTCCCCCCAGCACCTCCTGCCCACCAGCAGGCCCCGCCCATCAGCTCCTCTCACCCTGTGTTTGTGCAGCACCTAGCACAATGGGGCTTGATCTTGGTTGAGGCTGCTGAGTGTTGTGCTAATAGTAAATATTAAGGCCTATATCCTCAAAGACATGTTGGCTCCCAACTCCCATTGACTGCAGTGGAAGTTAGGAGCCTAAATAGCTGCAAGGATCTGAGTCTAACTGCGTCAGGGATACTGTACTTTTCATACCGCTGTCCTTCAGCTAAGAACTTCACCCAAGAACCTTCCTGCCCACCACAGATGGGGGCTTTAAAGATCCCAAATTAATTTCTAAAAAATAAAGAATAAAAGGGAGGAGGTTAACTTAGTCATGACATATTTATGTATGTGGCATTTTCCAGTTTTATTTCCACTGTGATGTGTAAATATTAGCATATCGCTCTTTGTTATTAATCTGTGCACAAAATACCTAGGGTGGGCAATTTAACCTTTACCTTTTGGACTATCCTGATTCCAGAGTGATGAGTATTCATTTTTAAATTGAATTTAATTGTCACTTTGAAGACAAGAAATGGAAGAATCAGAGGCAGATTTTCAGGGATTCAGTGTCAGCTTTCCCAAGTAAAAGTTCTGAGTGTGCCAGAATCAAAGCACGGGAAACTGTGAAATTATAATGATGCGTTTAGTTAAGCTCCCCGTTAATATTTCAGCTCTGCTGAGAATAATCATTTTTGAATAATGAATTACATAAGAACAACGAGGATAATAAAACACTACGAATAATTATGCTTCGCTCTTAGAAGCAGCTTTTCATCCATAGATCACAAAACACTTCACAAAGGAAGGCAAACTTCGTTCTCCCTATTGCATAGATTGGGATACTGAAGCACAGAGAGGGACTTACCCAAGATCACGCAGAGCCAGTAACGGAATCCAAATCTCCTGATTCCCAGTCCACTTGGTGGTGGGGGAGGAGAGGGGAGGTTATAACAAATCATTATAGTTATTGGCTGGGGTTTTCCAAGGGAAGTCTTGGATCCTCCATCTGTTTATGTCTTCAGATCCAGACTGGAGGCCTTTCAGGATGACGATTTAGTGAAACACAAGTTGCTGAGCTCGATACAGGAGTAACTGGAAGAAATGTAATGGTCTGTGATGCACAGGAGGTCAGACTAGATGATCTAATTCCTGTCTGGTTCTCTCTGTGAATCTGTGAAGTAATTTAAATTAGTTGGATTTACCTCTGGTGAGAGGATAGTGCTATGTAGACATTGCCCATTTCCATGGCTAAAGGATGCCTGGATTATTCTGAACTCTTTGGTCCCTTCTCTACTGGAGATATTAATAAACAAAACAGCTAAGAGCCTGCTAAGAGCTCACATGTTGTCTGAAATGATTATCACCCTCCACAACAACAATGAAGCATACTTTTTTGTTTGATAAGATCGTTTTAAAAGGTAACTGCTTATAATAATACAATTTATTCTTTATGGCTTGGGGGCAAGCTCAGATCTAAATGAAGCATGTCTTCCATTAGAACCCTACAGAAACAAACTAATAGGCTGCAAAGAAAACCATTTGTAATGTTACTATAATTCACATGATTCATTAAACAGAAATGGAAACTGATAGTGTTTTCCCCTGCAAAAAATCCTTATGGAATTACATGCTGAGATCACTTAGTTGAACTATTTTATTGACTAAGCATCTTGTTGTGCTGATGTGTAGATTATACAGGCCTATGGCCATTTATTTTTTCATTTGCTAAAATTAGAACTTTTTTATTACTACTATTATGGGGCCGATCCAGCATATTTTTTCTCCCAGCTGTGGGCTCTAGCGCGTAGCAGGGTCTTTTCTTATCCCAGGTGATTCTCAAATAAGTGTCATTACTTGAGCCCTGGGCAGAGTGCATCCCAGAGCCGTGCCCTCCCAGGTCTGTAGATGTCATTTAGGGAGGTGAAGGGGGGACAATGCAGATAGGAACATGGGCAGGAGAGGTTGTCTTCTCGCTGCAGAGCGACTGCATTGCCCTGCTTTGTACCTGAACCCTGATGTGCCTGTGAATTGATTATGACTGGAATGTGAAACATTTAGACTATCGCTCTGCTGTTTGTCTGGTGGCTGGGCTTTTCAAAAGACCCTCAGGAAGTTTGGCATCTTAATCCTATGGCATAAAAGTCCAATGGAGCTGACTTCCCTTGGCAGTTTGTTCCAATGATAATCATGAGAACATAAGTACATCCATACTGGGTCAGATCAAAGGTCCATCTGGCCCAGTATCCTGTCTTCCAACAGTGGCCAATGCCAGGTGCCCCAGAGGGAATGAACAGAACAGGGAATCATCAAGCGATCCATCCCCTGTTGCCCATTCCCAGCTTCTGGCAAACAGAGGCTAGGGCCACCATCCCTGCCCATCCTGGCTAATAGCCATTGATGGACGTATCCTCCAGGAACTTATCTTGTTCTTTTTTGAACCCTGTTACAGCCTTGCCCTTCACAACATCAAATCGCCCTCATTGTTAAAAAATGTTGTGCCCAGTTTTTCAAGATGTATTAAAAATTAACATCAGTGGACCAGATCGTTTAGGACGCTTGGGTGCAAGTTATCTCAGCCTGTTCATCCCTAGCAGATGTTTAATAGCATCATTGTTTATAATGGACTGGAAAGCACTTCAACATCCCCATGTAATATAAGCACATCATTCTGCTTCTTTCCAGATTCAGAAGAGAAATAAGTATTGACTTCTGCCTTGGCCACCTCATTACTAGCAATTTGATTACTTCTGTCTAGTAATTGACCTGCACCATTGCCAGGATTTCTTTTTTACCTGATATATTTTAAAAACACCTTCTTATTGTCTTTTGCCTTCCAGCTATTCATTTTTCCCTGATAGTTTTTGCTTCCCTTATCATTTTTCCATATTTCATAACTTTTCATTTCTATGGATTGCAATCGGTTTTCCTTTTTTTACGTTTGTTATATGTTGCTTTTTTACTTCTGATTGCTGCCTTCACTTTGCCACTGAACCAGGATGGGCTTTTACCCAAAGTTGTCCTCTTTCTTGATTGTGAAATCATGGCTTTTCGGCCCTGTTAGAAACTCTTCTTAAAGAACTCCCAAGTTTCATTCACATTTTTCTGTCTACATTTTTCCTCCCAGTCAATTTGGCTCATGATTTTCCTCTGCTTTGTGAAACTGGCCATTTTGAAGCACTATCTATCTATCTAGATATAGCTATAGATATCTCACTGGTTGGGAGTGTCCTCTGTTTACTCATATTAAATATATTCAGGTCACAGTAACTGATCCCTAGCCAACCACCAACTTCCAGTCCAGTGATTAATTCATCTTTCTCCATCATAATGAAATCCAAAATAGAGTTACCTCATATTGGGCCCAGAGCTTTTGTGCTGGAAAATTATCTATCATTTTTTAGAAACTCCAGTGATGTTTTTCTACTGGGTGCATAAGCGCTCCAGCATATGTCTCCCCGATTGAAGTCCCCCATAAAAACACAATTTTTCTTTCCCTACACATTACGAACAGATGCTTCATCCTGTTCTCTAATTTGATTCAGTGGTATGTTACGGACCCCCACCAGTACCCCCTCCTGGGCTTTGTTAGTTAGCACATTGATAGATGTACATGAAAGTTCCTGTGGTTCTGAGTTATTAATAACTCTAAAACAAGTAATGGTGTCTTTATTGTAGAGTGCCACCCCCAACTCTTTTACCTACACAGATTATAACCAGTAATTTTAATATTCCAGACGTGCATTGTCCCACCAGGTTCTTCTCATCAATGAGGATTTCCAGTCCTCTTGCTTGTTATCGAGACTCACGACGCTAGTATAAAATCACCTGGAAAACTTCTTCTCTTCAGTTCCTGGCCACATCAGTTCAATTATCTGCGACACACTGAGTTTGTACCACATTTACCTTTCTTAAAAAACCAGCAGCCCAAGGGGAGATTGTTATGTCCTCCTGGTTGCTCCAGCTAGTCTCCAATGGAAAGGATTAGCCCCCAACCCCACGTCTGTGGGATGCATGCTGTCTCATTTGTATAGCTCCCTCACCCACTTGAACATGTCACAGTGTTCACAAAACCAAAACCTTCACCTTCACACCAGTTGTACAGACAATGGTTCCATCCTGTCTTTTCTGCCTTCACTTAGCCATGGAATTGGGAGGATCTCCTGTTCCTTAGCTCTCTTCCAAGATCCCTGAAGTCTTCTATAATCTGTATAGTCCCATATCATACCATGTCATTGGCTCCAATGTGCATCATCACCAGTGGAGACTTGCCAGATGACTTTAGAATCCCACCCATTCTTACAATTGTCTTGTAATTTGAGTCCAGAGAGTTGCCAATGGTGATTACTTGCCTTCTTCGCATGGTTGAAGAACCTCCCTTGGTTGCCGTTTGCTTCATACTGCAAGGATGCCCATCAGGTGTGTCCCCTAGAGCTTTTTTTTTTTTTTTTTAAATCTGTTCCTCCATAGCCAGGTTCCTTGGTAAGTGACTGAGTATCTCAAAATGATTGGATATTTCTAGTGGTGTTGAATGCTTTCTGGTTCTCTTTTCCTCTTGGTCACAAACCAACAGTCCACATCCTCAGTTTCTATTGTTTCCAGTTCTCTGGCCGATTTTTCCTCTTCCTGCATCTATGACAATCATTTCAGAATCTGGTTGTGCAAGAAGTCTTCCTTTTCTCAGATTCGACGCAGTGTTGAAATTTGCACTTCCAGACCAAGTATCTTCTCATCCAGTATGCCCACCAGCTTGTACTTCATGCACCAGAAATCTCTTCTGTCCTTCAGCAAGAAGGAAAGCAGAACACATCCAAGGCAGGTCACTTGACAGAGATGTCCCCAGAAAGGCACATGACAGAGTCGGTGTGTGGCTATTCTTGCTTCAGACAGATCACATGATTGTGCCAGACATTCTGAACCTCTTTAGCTCAGAATTTATCTCAGACAGACAACTTTGGATCTGTTGATTGGATGGAAAGACTCAAATATACCTTTTATGAAATAACTTCACTAAAAACCTTTAAAATACTATAGAATTGTAAATGTAGTTATATTATTTGCATTGTAGCAGCACCTAGAGAGAGAAAGACCCTCAGCTGATGTACACTATCGCCCCACTAAAGGCAACTTAGACAGCTGGGGGGTCTGCCCAAGACATTCCAGTCAGGACAGAAGCTTCATTATACTAAGCTCTGTACACTAACGTAGTGAGAGACCGTCCCTGCCAGGAGGAGTTTATGGCATGAATAGACAAGGCAGAGGAAGGGTTGATTATCCCCCTTCTACAGATGAGAACTAACAAGTCTTTCTGGACTAACCCCCCAGGTGTTCTGTTCCTTCCTCTGTTCACTCCCTCCAAGGAAAGGAGGGCTGCTCTGGGAATGAAGGCACTAGTCTGGCATTCAGGAGATCTACATTCAATTCCTAGCTCAGTCACAGATGCCCTATGCTTTGGCTTTGGCCAAGGTAGTCTCCCTGTGCCCTGGTTCCCTATCGGGGGCAGTGTTTCCATTTCCGCTGATGAAAATGACAAAAATTCACCTGGGACAAATTTGTAGGTTGTTTTTTTTTTTTAAATACAGCAATTGAATCTCTGGTTTTGCTAAGAGGAAAAACAATCTGCAGGCTAAATGGGGAGGGGGAGACATCACAGGGTTTCCAGCCAGTAGCAGGTGAGACAGACACACGGAGCTGAACAGATCTGGTGTTCTATCCTAGCCACACCAGCCAGAATCCCACACGCACTGTGGTCTCCCTCTTCTGCCTCATGCAATGAATTGAGGCCAGGAGCTCAGTTCTGCTGAACCGCCTTTGCTTCCCATCTGTCATGCTACCTGCAGCCGAGCAGTGCAGAACGTTACTCTCTTAGCATAGGGCCAGGGAGTCAGGTTAAAGAGAATCGCATCAGCTGTTTCTCTAGCAGAGCACAGTGCACAAGACACAGCTATCTCCCACATTACCATGAGAGTTCAATCCTTTTACCAAACCCTCTGGACACTTAGCAGTGCATTACATGGTGATAACAACTTGCTGCAAGTGGGGGGCTTGGTAATTATGTTCACGGTGGGTTCAAAAGAAACTCCCATGTCACCTGCACTCGGAGTTAAAGGCCTGATGTAACCTTGCTGCGATGCGGTGTGTAGCTGATAATTAAGTGGCCACTAGTTACCATATAATTTAGCAGCAATTACCTGCTATGTAAGTGCTGTAATGTAAATTATAACCATATTCAGGAGCTTGTTGCTGTCTGAAGGGCACAAGAACACGCTAATAGATTCACTGAAGAAAGACACAGCTTGTTAATTTTCAAGGATACAGCAACATCTTTAGTCTTGGATTTGAATATCCCATATTGCCATAAGTCTGGGACCTACCTCCTTGCCTGCTCCATATGATCTAAATGGGAAAATATTAAGATCTGAGCAAGAACCTAAACACTGGAAGTGGTACCAGGTCCTTACTGATAGTGTTCCACTTGAAAACCCTTCAGTTCACAATTCACCGCCCACTCCCAGATGCTCCATTTCTTCACCAGCAGATTCCAAAAGTTTGTCAGACGCACTAAGGGATAAATATTCCTAGTGCAGTTGTCATTTAGATCAACATAGTTACCTAAATGGATGAACAGCCAAACTACTACTCTTGAGTAGAAACCTCAGGTGGCTCCTATTTACTGTGCTTTTTATAAATATAACAGAAAAACGGCAGGTGAATAGGCACTGAAAGAATTCTTGCTAGTGGCAGGAAGAAAAAGAGGGTCATCAAATGAAGGTGCTGTCACTTTATTGTAATGCTGCTTCTTAAATAGACTTGCTTTGTCAGTACAATAGCGTATGTTCTATCAACTCTAACAGTAATAATATGCTGTGAGATACAAGGGCAAACGCCTCACAGTGAGTCATAAAGTAGCACTTTATTTGATGTACCCAACATTTCAATCAAATTATTATTAAAAAAAGAAGAAAAGAAAGGGAAATATACATAAATTACAACATTATCCACGGTGGTGTTGATGCTTTGATGAGGGCAGTAAAGACTTAGATTATTTTTCTCTCCAATATAATAAAATCATGATTTGGTCCCAGTTTGTGGCGAGGTTTATATTACACACACCGGAACTGCTGATATCCGGAGGTTTTGAAAAGTGTGGGTGATGCAGCCTGAAGCTCTGGGACGAAGGCTCTGGTCGACAGCTCTGCTCCTCACACACAATGGAACGTTCGACCCTAAGGATCGAGTTCGTCTGTGCAGGAGTCTGACTTTCCCCCGGGTCCCATCCCAGGCACTGGAACGACCATCAACAGGAACTAAGGGACCACCAGAAATCTCTCCGCCTTCAGCTCCAAGTGCCAAATGTACTTTCCAGCCTGGCCTCTCCGACCTTTTCAAAACGAAACCCTTACCAAAACAAACCACTCCGCTTCACACACAGGAGGATGGCGATAGAGAATGAACACAAGTGACAGGTGTTAGTCACATCGCTTAAAGCATGACTGGAAGGTGCTCAGATACTGTGGTGATGAGGTTGTTATAAGGACCTGACTAGACTAGACAGCTTGTCAGGACAAGTACTGCTTTGCTATGAAACTGCTCAGAACGTGTAATTATAATAAACGAGGCAAACTTCACATCACTCAACCTGCTTGCAAACCAAGTGAGCCATTGGATGAATGAAAAGCACCACCGAATCCAAACTATCTAAGGAACCAGACTGGAAATCCTTAATTGCTAAGGCAAGAGGCAGACGGCATCCCACTTCAGTGTTCCTTGTTTTGAAGTATGTTACATTCTTTAGTCCCTAAGTTACCCAAGTGCCACCTAAATTTGCTATCCCCTCCCTTTTACTGCTGAAACTTGTTTACATCAGAAAGAAAGGCTCTAGAAGCTGAGGTTATAGAAAAAGCCATTCACACGTAAATAGGGCTGGTTGAAAAATGCTGCATGCAACATTTTCCCATTGGAAAATGGGGT
Source organism: Malaclemys terrapin pileata (assembly GCF_027887155.1). Taxonomy (NCBI): domain Eukaryota; kingdom Metazoa; phylum Chordata; order Testudines; family Emydidae; genus Malaclemys; species Malaclemys terrapin. The sequence goes on along the minus strand of NC_071526.1, from coordinate 17,987,656 downwards.
TTGTAGAAACTGGGATTTTCTGTGGGAAAAGATGGATTTAGGCAGAATTTTCCTTCAGGAAAATCAAAACAAAACATTTAATTTTAGATCAGGTTGACAGCAACCTCTGCTTCCCCCTGAGCTACAGGGAGAGACCCTGGTGCAGCTTGGGAGATGTAGGCTGGCCAGAGAGCAAGGCCCACAAGGGAGAATGAAGACCCAAGGGAACCATGACTACGACTTCCATGAGGCACCACGGCAACTCGAGCAGATGCAGAGAGTTGATCTGAAATGAAATGTTTTGCATTTTCCAAAGAAATGTTGATTTTGGAATTTCCTCTCGATTTGGGATTAATACAAATGTAAAAATATCAGAATTTCCCGCCAGGTGGAAATTCCAGTTTACAATCAGCTCAGTGCTAAAGAAAGAATGAATAATTTGTGTGTGTCTTCCATTTTGGGTCATTGTCTCACCTCTGGGCCTTGGCAATTTGCGAGCTACAGCTGGCAGAGGAGGGAAGTGTCCAGGGGATATTTAGGCAATCAGATTTATGTTCACATGCTAGAAATAATTCACACTTAATTGGAGAATTCATCCCAAAGCTCTACCTCCTCATGAGCTTTTTTCAGCAGGATTTGCACACGTGGCAAAATCTACCAGAAGTGGTGAGATAATTGGTAGATAAGAGATGTGAACAGGTAGATTAGCTGTGCATTATCTGTGCTTTCCATCTTCTTGTTTTCAAAGTAATCTCCTTTGGAATCCCTTAGTAACACTTTGGCTCTGTGTGTTTATTAACCTTTCTTCAAATGGAGGATTCAACTATCTGGCTGTGAAGCACAAAAAGGAAACAACATGGAGTAATTTACATAAGAAACACAGGAATTGCCAGAGTAGATCAGTCTATAAGCCCCATATCCTATCTCCAACAGTGGCCAGGACCATATGCTGCAGGGGAAGGTGCAAGAGACCCTGTATTAGGAGGGTGCTCCCATTTCCTCCTGACCCCCATTAGCTAGAGGTTAGCTCATGCCCCAAAGTAGGCGGCTTTAGATTGGTGCCAAAACTCTTGCTTTATTAGGAATCCTTGCTAGTGTAACCCTGGATGTCCTCATCACCTACATAAAAAATCACTACTTTGTGAATCCTGCTTGGGTTTAAGCCCCAATGTTATGTGGCAATGAGTTCCGCCTGCTAATTATTCATTATGTAAAAAATCATCATTTATTTGTATTAGGTTCACATTTGTGGCATTCCTTGTCACTATTCTGGTTGCTCTGATTTCCCCCTCCCCTATTGATATATAATGCCTTCAATGACTAATATCTCCTTAGGGCTGTGACCCTCATAACTTCGGAAACCAACCAACTGAAGATGACCTTGCTCAGGGAGTGGGTTTTTGCTGAGCTCTCCTGGCCTCTCCCTGTAAACAGAGCTGCATTTGTGTTGATGTATAAACCTGGGTCCCTGCCCAGATGCAACCTGGGATAATAATTACTTTGTGAGTTACAAGACAGCAAAATTGCTTCAACCTGATGTTGTCACTGGGCAGAATGAAGTATGGTGGCCCCGCAAATTAATCCATGTTGGCAAACTCTTAAGAGGGCTCCATAATGGGTTAGGTTCTGACAGCTTATTAACTGATGTTTATGAGAAGTCCTGCCATGGGCAAAGGGTTTTCCTCTTATTAACTGCAGAAAATAAACACAAGGAGCTTTCCCCTGTTCTTTGTAACTACTTCTGCAAAAAGCCATTTGAGATACGGATCTCTGGAACACAATTAATCCCCATAAACTTCATAGGCAAACAAATTCTAGTATCGTAATTTTAAAAAGGGAGCCTATTTTGCTATTCTCTCTTTGTTTTGGCTCCCACAGTACTTTCTAGTTATGATGCTGAATCTTTATATACAAAAAGACTTTGCTCTCGAGCTATTGTTGATACAGTATTTCAGTGAGAATTCACAGTGCCTGGTTTAATGCACTTTGACTCACAGCCCTGTTCTCCTCTCCTCCTCCTCCCATTCTTTGCAACAGCATTCTGGGCTGGCAGTACAGAGCTTGGGCTGGGATGCCATTCAAACAGCAAAGCACCAGGCAACGTGCCCACAGTTCTGCTGCAGCTTGAAACACAAAGCCTCCATCATGGGTCAGCTCGAGCCGAGCCGTGCAGTATCCATTGTGCAGGCTCTCCTGAGTCTGGAAATGAGATAAACTGCTTCATTTAAAATGGGCGCAGGGGTGGGGGGGGGGATCAGACGTGCCAACTACTTCTGAATGAACCATGCTGACCTTAAGTGGAGTGAAGTCAGGAAATTCCACCTGGGAAGGAGAGCCTGGTCTCAAAGAAAGGGAGAAGAGGCTTATTGCCCTAAGAAATGCAAGTGAAGGGGTGACTGCAGCATGGGTTTCGATTGACCCACAACTGCATTCTCAGGGGAATAAACTATTCATCAAAAAATAATAATAACCCCAGTTCTACTCCTAGCCCACTGAGGCTGGTGCTTGAATTGTGAAGGGTAGGGATGGCTCTTCCAGACTCTCTCTCTCTGTGTAGAAAAGAAGAAACATCTTGTGAGAAAATGGGTGATGCATGACTTCTATCAGCCACACTTCAAGCAATTCATAAAATAACACTCCGCTCTTATACAGGGCTTTTCATCAACGGATCTCAAAACACTTTACAAAGGAAGTCAGTGGAATTATGCCCACTTTACAGATGGGGAAACTGAGGCACGGAGCGATATGACTTGCCCAGGATCACATAGCAGATCAGAGGTAGAGCCAGGAACAAAGGCCAGGTCTCCTGAGTCCCAGTCCAGTGCTCTATCCACTAGGCAGCACTGCCTGGCAGGGGAGCCCAGTGCCCAAGACCTAGGGCGAGCCTTGGATTTATAGCATAATGCTCCAGAGAGAGAAAAGAGCTACGAGATAGGCCATTTTCATTGGAATGACACATTTTAGACTTCCTCCAACCACACAAGAGGATGTTTCAACCAAAGGGCATTGTGTTTAAACCCAAACATCCTGCCATTAAAGACACTAGGCGACAGATAAAATTACCCATAGTCTGAGTTCTGTTATTTGAGTCCCAGGCCATCTTTCACTTGGCTTCTCCTGTTTCTAAATCAATGCAACCTTTACATGACAATGTAACAGAGCTGATAATGGCTGCCTCAGCTGGCTTCTTTGTAGTGCTTTTCTGAGCATGGAAGAGAAAGTAATACCATGCTAGAGTTGTGGTGTTTATAAAGTGCAGTCAATGCATTTGTCATAGAAATATCTCCTGTTTAAAGCCACATTCCAGATTTTGCCTTGACACACTTCGGAAAGAATCACACTGGTCTTTTCATTTATATCTAAAGCAATCCCATTATTGGCTTGTTTACTGAAGGAATCGTGGCTGGTCTCCATAGGATTTAGTTGGGGATGATCCTGCTTTGAGCAGGGGATTGGACTAGATGACGTCCTGAGGTCTCTTCCAACCCTAATCTTCTATGATTCTGTGAATACTGGTGGAAATAATTAACCACAGAAGAATTTTAGAGAACCCTGAAGTTTAGGTTTGAATCAAAAAAGAAACCTTTTTTTCTTATCATCTAATTAGTTTCTATTTTGGATATTTTAAGAGCACCCAGTATGATCGGAAAGATAGCCGTGGTGAGTAGAAAAGGCCAACATTTTTCTATTGGAAAATGCTGTTTTGTCAACATAGACATTTTCCATGGGATGTCAGCTTTGACTGAATTTCACTTCAGAAAACTCCCCACCAGGAAGCTTTTCAATCATTTCAAAATGTTCCAGTTGGATCTTTTTGTAATGGAACCTTTTGGTTTTTCATTTCAAGGTTTATTTTATACTACGGAAACTTAATAAAGAGTAAAAACTGAAACAAAACCTTTTGACTGAGCCAAGATCAATTTTTTTTCAATAATTTTGTTTTGTGGAAAATTTCAAAATGCTTGGATTTTTGTCAGATTTTGAAGGAAAAACACAAAATTGCATAATGTTCCCTGACCTGGAAATTCTGGTTCTTGCACAGCACTAGTGGTTAACTCTAGGCTTCAGCTTAGGGTTAAGCACATGACTAGCCATAAACATCTTTTTCCTGTTTACAAGTGTGTTAGTTAACTTGGGTTGAAACACACCTACAAGTTCATGTGTAGACATATCTGCTGAGGAGGGGGAAGGAGAGACAGAACAAAAGATCCCAGGAATCCAGCTGCTGTAAACCAATAAAAAGAGCTCAGTCAAGTATAAAAAAGAAAAAAGCTTTTAGTAAATTTTGACCCCACCAGCGTTCTTACTGTGCTTTTGTGTTACCATCTCACATGGGAACACAGGAGTCTACACAACACCTACGAAAGTGACACTTTGAGGGTCACTGAGCAGAGAATTTGCCTAATGCATTAAAAAGACAAAAATATCCATGCTAGATAGCTGTGGCTGGTCCCTGAGCAATCAAGAGCTCTCCAGAGTGTTCACTGATTGCCTGCAATGGGGTAATTGTACAAAAGCCAGACTTGGGCAGCTGAGACATTTGGTGCCTAGATACCAAGTGATTGCCACAAAGACTGACAGACATTTCAACTCAAGACTCCAGCCTGCACAGGTTATGTTCAGGGGAGGAAAGGATACAAAGCTTTGAAACTGGGTTGGTGGAGACTGTTGCCGCTGGGTGTACTGCCACTCCAGCGAGGTGCTAATAAATGTCATGCCGCATTAGTAAGTGAAAAGGAGATTGCTAGGGGGGCATCTCGCTGCTCTCTCTAGAACAGGCTCATTCCAAGAACCTTTTCCTCTTGGATGGCCTCATAACAGAGACTGGGAGTGGTTGGATCATTACACTAATTTAATCTATTTCCCCATGTTAAGTTCTCCTCACACCTTCTATGGGTCATCTCGATTATCACTTCAAACGTTTTTTTTCTCCTGTTGATGATGGCTCATCTCAATTGATTGGCCTCTTACAGTTGGCATGACTACTTCCACCTTTTCATGTTCTCTGTATGTATAAATATCTGCTTTCTGGGTGTTCCATTCTATGCAGCCGAAGAAGTGGGCTGTAGCCAACAAAAGCTTATGCTCTAATAAATTTTCAGAGGGGTAGCCATGTTAGTCTTAAAGGTGCCACAGGACCCTCTGTTGCTTTTTACAGATTCAGACTAACAGAAGTATTGGGAGCATAAGCTTTCGTGGGTAAGAACCTCACTTCTTCAGATGCCACAGGACCCTCTGTCAAATAAATTTGTTAGTCTCTAAGGTGCCACAAGTACTCCTGTTCTTTTTGCGGATACAGACTAACACAGCTGCTACTCTGAAACCTGTCATCACCTCAACCATCTTCAGGGATGCCTGGTTTGGAAAGTAGACTTCCAAGAGCATGTCTTTCCCAGAGCAAAGGTGGGGTGCAATTTGGGGTTGTACAGAGTGGAAGAAACTAGCTATGCATTGATTCACTCCACATCAGTCACTTTTGACAGGGATGACTGGCCTCTGGCAGGCTCTCTCTGGTCATCTGCAGATTGAGGCTGATGGCCACCAGTTAGGCCATGGCAGGAGAGCTCTGCATGCACCATCAGTGACGCTAACCCTAGGGCTAAGTCTACACTACATGCTGGGGTTGATTCCCAGCTTGTGTTCACACACTGGTGCTAGCTTGATGAGAGCAAGTGTGAGTATCAACAGTAGTGTAGCTGTGGTAACCTGGGCGGCGGAGGTGTGGCTTAGCTGGGCCAAGTACATACCCAGGGGGTTCAGGCGAGTTTGTACTTGACACACTACGCTGTGCCGGGGGGCCTCAGAGAGAAGGGCCAGGAGCGACGTAGCAGCCAGTGCTTGCTCTGACCTCTGGGTAGTGAATTCAAAATGTGTTGTGCCATAGCCGAGGTTTCCAACTATTAGCTCTCAGCCTCGGGATACGTCCGAGCGCTGCGTAGCATGTCACACATGTGGTGAAGCGCATAGCAAGTGCCTGGGCCTGCCTAGCACATCGGGGGCCTGGTCCATGACCGGCTCTGAGGTGCTACAGGAACACAACTGATAACACACACACACACACACACACACACACAGGGAAGGAGGGAGAAGTTCACACCCCGGAGGTTACAATGAGTAGTTACTCCAAGCAGTAGCACTACCCAGCGAGGCCGAGGCACTGCAGTTGGATCTGCGGGCTTGTGTCGAGTTCCACCGGGACTCCGCGTGGGCATGAGGCCCACCCAGATCTGATGCTTTATCCAGGCCCCAGTGAGGATCCCAGCCTGGCATTTTTAGGATCCTTGGGCTCCTTTGAAATTCCCAGCCATTGATCCCCAAGACACCGTTCACGTGAGTCTTTGCAGGGCCAGGGACAGTTTGCAATTTTAAAAGTCACGGAGGCTTTTCTAGAGAAACGATGACATTTCCCTACAAGCTATTTTAATCCCCAGCAGCTGTCTTTGAAAAACATCCTTCCCATGAAGGGTTTGTTGTGATGACTCGTTATTGACTGAGACAAGGAACGTGATTAACTTGCTGAGAAATGCATTTGGCCCCCAGGTTGGCAGGCTCTGCAGGGTCCAGGCCATGGAGACGCAGCTCCCCATTTCCTCGAAGAGGCAAATTCTTCCAGGTCAGGGTTGAGGCTCTCAGAAGGGCAGGGGAAATTCATGCTGTACCTGCTCCATGGGGTGGGTAATTAGAGGGAGCCAGTGTCTAGGACAGGCAATTCGACACCCCTCACCGGCACAAAATGCATTTTAAAAAGCAATAAAAACATAGCGGGAAACGTTGGAGCAGCATAGATGTAAGCTTGGTCCACGCAGTCTGAGCAAGCCTGGCTTATAGTGTTTGTGAGGCCTGGCCCAGGGGGTCCATGCGGTCCTAGGCCAGTCAGCACAGACCTGGCTTATCGTATCCTTCTGCCTTAGCAAGAACATTTCCCCTTTGTAACGAAACTTAGTGGAACCGCTCCAGCTCTGAAGCTCTTTTCATCAATTAGCTAAACCCATTTGGCTTCTTCTCGAGGTTGCATTGATTATGAACATCCTGTGCCCTAGAGATAAAAACCACCTCCCCCATTCTTTTCCCCTGTGCTTTCTCCATATTGGCTCGTAATGTGACTAGACTACTGATGAATGGCCTGGTGGGAAATCAATAAAAGCACTGACATGTCATGGCCCCAAGATTAATGAAACTGACTTGGGCCAGAGGACTTTCTTTCAGCTGCATAGCCGGCCCACGGTGCTTGTCAGCTCGGCTTTCAGTGACCGCAGCTGCAGATTGGACTCGCACGCCAGCCTGTAAAGTGAAGTTCGTTATTTTCCAGAATTCCGGCTCCACAGTTGGCCACTAGAGCCAGACCACCCCGGGTCTAAATCAGAGACGACTGTAAGTATTGGGGAAAGTAGTTTTCTTCCTAAGTACAGGTAGGAGCAGAACCCAAAGTGGGTTAAACATTAAGCCCCAAAACACAATTGATTGCTTCTAACAGGGCAGCAGTTATACTTTTTAATCATAGTTAATTGCTCGGGGAGGGAGCGACTTGCTTTTATATTAACCCATCACATCAGTCTCCGACGTTGCCCCAGTAATTGAGATCTCCGACAGCTCAGAAAGACACTCTCTCCCCCGGGATGATACTATTGCAACTGAGGCCAGTGAGGGGGCTGGTTTTAGGGCATTTTCAATGTTGCATCCTCAATGCTAGAATGCTCTTCCTTTCCTTGGTCCATCAGAGCCTGGATATGCCAGCTTTCAGCAGCATGATACTTTCATAGTTTGCCTGCACCTCACTGCAATGAATCACCATTTCTCTTGTCTCCGACTGGCCAACAATCTCAGCCTTCATCACCCACTTGTTCTATTTTCAGACAAAGCCCCTCATGCCTTCTCCCATGCTCCCCTCACCCTTGGGAGGAACGTCACAAACATTCACAAAGCCACCTCATCTTCCTGCAACTTCGTCTTGAACGCCCTGCTTTGTAATGATACCAGCACAATATCTGACAATGGCTAGCCCGCTGGTGTGCTGAGAATACAGCCTGTCATGTCCCTCGTGTTCCCCACCCCCGGCCACCTCTCTGTATCTACCTCTTGTCCTATACTTAGGCTGTGTCATCACGTTTATTTACAGTGAGGTAAACGAACACACGATAAAATCCTGAGTGGAGACAAATGGAGCGTTTACTGCAAGGTAGCTAGGTGAAGTCAGCACTATTTGCCCACCCAGTAATGACCTCTCCTACTTTCCCTGGTGGTAAAACTCAAGTGCCTGGTCTCCACTGTTTTTACAGCAGGAGAACTAGCATGCATTCGTTACCCAGAGGTAATAAACATCTCATTTGGTGTGTGACGACATAGCCTTAGATTGCAAGCTCCGTGGGACGGGGACCATTCGTTTGTTCTGTACAGTGCCCAGCACAATGGGGTCCTGGCCCATCATGAGGCCTCCTAAGAGCTACCACAATGCAAATAATAATGATCAAGTCATGCTGGGCCAGCTGCCACAGAGGCCGTGTTCCTTTGCACATGGGTCAGAAAAGTTGTCTTGAGACAATCTGTTGTGGAAAACCAAGAGATGGTCCCGGAAAGATTTACGGAAAATAAAATGGGCCTCGGTGTAAGTGGTTGTGTCCAGAAAAATCAGTTGCATGTGTGAAAAGGCAGCAATATGTATTCCAAAAATATATGAGTTACCAGAAGCAAACAGGAATCCAACTGAGAAGTGGTTTGATAGCCAATTAAAGGCTAAACAGTGGCATCATCCAATCACTAACCACCAGGAAACGTGCCTTGAAAGTTTTAGACTCCAAGACCATCCTAACTTTGTGGCTTTGAAAGAAAGGGAGGGGAAGTGATCTGCATTTTGAACAGCCTACAGAAGAGAAGCCCAGCTTGAGACAAGCCAGATAATCAAGATGAAATTTCCACTGTGGCTGTTTGGCTGCTAATCTGAAGAAGAAAGAATGTTTATTCCCCGGCCTCTCCGCTGAAATGATTGGAGGCATTCCAAAGATGCAAACTGGACCTGAAACAAAGCCAGAATAGAGTGAGTAAATTAGTAGGGTGGATTTCCTTTTAAAAAATCTATGCTGTTCTGATTCTGGCTGGCAGAGGGTAATGCTGTAGCTGAAAGTCCTGCAAGAGTCAGTGGATCAAAGCTAGCATACGAATAACTCTAAGAACCTTCCTCTTCCAGAAGGTGGCTCAAAGCTTGCAAGGTGAGACAGCTGTGCTCCTTTTCCTTGACCTCTAGCATGCAATGCTTACAGGTAATTCTAAGCATAAATAAATTACCTCCTGATGGAATGTCTTGAAAAGGTGACCAAGGTTCATCAGAGGAGAATCAACTCCAATACAATCATAGGGTGCAGGTAGATAAAGGCACTACCTAGTGCTTGAAAGGCCCAGATTATTAGGACTGAAACAGGACTGGTATTCTGGAGACCTCGTAATGTGAATCTCTAACTGGGATTCAAAAAGCAGGAGGGCAGGGGACTGGGGGTGGGAGGGGAGCATGGTTTTGATTGGGATATGGCCCAGGGCTGCAACTCAGGAAATTCCTGGCTCTGCCACTGATCTACTATGTGGCCTTAGGTAAGGGCAAGTCCTGTGCCTCTGTTTCCTGTCCCACCCTTGTCTGTTTAGCCTGTAAGCTCTCCAGGGCAGAGACTGGCGCTTACAATAAGATTGTAGAATGCCTAGCACCACGGAGCCCTGAAGCTGGCTGAGGCCTCTGGGCCCTTCATAAAAAAATCATAATAATAAATAATAATAATAATAGAGAGAGAGTCAATGGGAAGTGTGCTTAGAATTCTCTTCTGGAGTCCAGGGCCTTGTCTACAATGGGTTTTTTAGCTGCCAGCATAGCCTGGGATGGACATGGTTTAAACAGGTGCAGTGCAGCTTATGCTCATGTCTAGTGTCTCCACTTCTTTGCGACTTGGCCATCTGGCTGTTCTGTAGGCTTGAGCCGGCAGCATCTCAAGGGCATGCCCGGATGGTGCCCTTGGCTCAGTGAGTGGAGATAAGCACATCTGCAGAATGAAGAAGATGTCGTGGAGTATCACTGGTTGTTTTCCAAGTCGGGTGCTGAGAAGGAAATGGGTCATGCTGGCTTCTTGGTGCAGGTAACCAGAACACATTTACTTTCTTATCCCCTCAGGGATTGCTCACCTCCATTCTTTGCATGGTTGGTAAAGCTGGCATTATACATCCTTTAAGCTCTGAATTAAGGTGAGAGGAACCTGTGTTGATGCATCTAACAGCTTAGCTACCAAGAGCAGCAGCTGAACACCAGCTTTGCCTGAGAGTTTCAAACCATTAAGCTCAATACACTTCCTCCCATTATCGGTTTAGCATTGTTGATTAGAAATGTGGGGTTTTTTCCTGGCTAGCTGAGCTCCTTAATAGCCTCGTTTTCTGAGCTGCTTGTTAACCCTTAAATATTTAACCCTTCCTGTCGTGATTTCAACAGAAAAACAGGTGAACTGAAAATATTTGCCCTTTTAGCTCCATAGCCGCTCCTCATTCTCTACCAATGTTACCCACTAGCACTTTCCAAGATACGGCTAACTCCTGGGTTCAATTCCTGCTTCTGTGAAGAAATTACTGGTGTTGGCAACTCATAATTTTTATTGCAATATTTGGTGTTTTTCTTAAAGGCTCAGCTGCTGAAGGTTTGGGATTAGGAGAGAATCTCAGAACTTGCTTTAAAAAAAGCGGGGGGGGGGGGGGAATATTTCTGGTTGGGGAGAAAATCTTGAAAACGTGACCCAAGTGCAAGCTAAAGGGTCCAAAAACACAAGACAAAGTCAAAGAACCTGTTGAGACCTGTATGCAGATGCCCAAGCGCTCGATGTTCTGACAGAGGAAGTGTTTTCAGGATCAGATCCTAAAGGAAATAAGTACAGCCAAAGAGCTACCAAGCATCAGTCTTTAGGACTTATCTGCTCATTCATAGATTCCAAAGCCAGAAGAGACCATTGTGATCATCTAGTCTGATCTCCTGTATAACACAGGCCAGATAACTTTCCCTTGATTATCCTGAAACTACTTACCCCCAGGGCTGGCAGCAGCTGATGTTCCTTTTGACCATATCCGTGACTATCTTCAGCCACAGCCAAAGTGATAGGCCTCTGAATAGCTTCTCTCCCATCCCCACAAGCTCCAAATAGCCATAAATCTTGGAATAAGACTGACCAACTTACTTAGTTTTCTGCAGACACTCCTGTGGGCTTGTAGATAAGACTTGGACTGAGGAAGAATGTCTCACAGCAGTGTATGCAATAAGGAAGTGCAAGGCGAGATGCAAGACCTTTTAAATCAAGCATCCCATCATCATTTTTAGAAATATTGAAAGTTCTGTTAGATAATCTAGGTAGGTATTATACCCATTTCATAGATGGGTGCACAGAGTGGTTAAGTGACTTATCAGTAACACGGAGTGGCAGATGCAGGACTAGAACTCTGGGAGTCCTGACTATCAGTCCTCTGCTCTAATTACTAGATCACTTCACAGAAGCAAGTGTAGCCCATTACTATGCAGTGGCCCCAAGGCAGCAAATGAAGTTTATCCGCCCAAAATGTTACATTTCCCAGTTCAAAGAGGTCCCAGCACTATAGTAAATACATCGAGTAACCCTCTTCCTGCCACACACACTTTACAAACTGCCCTGATACATATTTATATGATTTAGATTTTAAGTCTCCAAATAGCCTCCTGCATAAATTATACACATTTGGAAAATCGTGCAAACACGTATTGCCATGGCTGGCTATCGCAGCTCCTTCCTCTGTTACAGTACAGTAAATAATACATGTTTGCAAAATTACCTGAATATGTATTTCCCAATTTGCATGCGCCTCTGCAGTGCTGCTTCCATAAACATTGAGACGAACGCACTTCCCTGCTAGGGTTTTCATCGCTTATTAAAGAAAAAAGAATCAAAGCACAAAGCATATGTCCATATAATAAGACTTTGTATTTCAGCTGGATCTAGACTTTCTTTGCTTTGGGGTAGGGAGGAGTAAGTCAGTCAGCCCAGGCTCAAGAGAGTGAGCTAAGGATTGCAGGGGTCCTTGGACCACGTGTGATCTTGGTAATAGTGATACCATTTAACCTGGGCACTGGAAGCTCACATTTAGCCTTGCTTTACCCATGACTGAATTCAATGGGATTGCACAGGACCTCAGTCAGGGCAGAACCTGGCTCTGGTTTTCTGGAGGCTGGTAAAAGTCAGTGTCCACAAGCAGAATGAGGGTCTGTACAATTGCTTAGACCAGATAGTCTCCCTGGCACACCTGCCACATTAATTCCCACCAACGCTGCTAAATTCTTTCTTCCGATAGACTACATCCCTCTGCCTCTTCCTTCTACTCAAAGAGAGCTTGGAGAATTTCCCTCTTTCAGGTGTTTGTGATCTCACATGCTGTTGCCAAGGAAATGCCACATCCTGAGACTAGAGTTTGGCAAGTAAAAGAAGAGGGGGCTGGTTTTGGTTTGGTGTGTGGTTGTGTTGTTTTGTTTGTTTGGCTCTTATGTGCAAAGACATATTTGCACATTTTAACCCTTCCTATGCATTGTTTTGGGGTGTAGGGCACAGCTTTCCACCCAGTGGTTGTCAATGGGACTGCTCACCTGCTCAAAGCTAAGCACGTGCTTACGGGCATGGCTGCACTGCGACCATGAAAGGCTTTGCTGTGGTGAACATCCCCCTTAACGATTCAGGATCGGACATGCTTTTAATTTTTCTTATCAACAAAAAAATAACAACTTTGTTTGATGCCTTCAAATGGCTATGGCAGGTCGTTTGAGCTGTACAAAGCAATGAAATGCTGATGAGATACATTTCAAGGGTCAGCTTCTGCTTTCAGGGACCAGCTTATGAAATCTATAATGTGTACGGGAACAGAGTGTGTAATTAGAAGGAAAAGCTTTTGATCAACTATTGAGTAGCAAGCAATAGCTACTATTAACTAGGCATCAATGAGGCTACTTCTAGAAACAGGGGAAGAAGCTTGGCAAGGTGCTTTGAAAGTCTCCAGGAATGAGCTTGGCCCTTGATGAAGTCATTTGAAGAAGCCTCTTCTGCAGAAATAAAGGGATGAATATAGGAACAAGAGGAAGCTGAATTCTGGTCCCATTTCAAGTGTAGACAAGCCTTAAATTTGTGAATTTAAAGTAGATTTGTAGCACCCTATTAAATCCCTGTGTGGACGCTCTTCTTCAGAAGTCAGGTGGCCTTAATTCAGTTTACCCTAATTCAGTTTGAAAGTGAATTAAGCTAAACTGAATAAAGGCCACGTTAATTCTGAATAGGAACATCCACCCAGGAACTTAATGCAGTTTAACCAACCCACTTAAATTCACACGTTTAGTTGATTCGGAATAATTTTTTCAGAGTATCCCTGTGTAATCAAGACCCTAGTATCTGCCATTAGTAGATCAGGGCCCCATTGCATTGGGAAGGAAGTGTACAAAAGCATGGAAGTAAACGGTGTCTGCCTGAAGAACTTGCCTGGACAAGACAGACAAAGGAAAGGTTATTATCCTCATTTTACAGACGGGCGAAGTGGGGCTCAGAGAGATTAAGTGATACGGCAGGTCAGTGGCAGAACCAGGAATTTAAGCTTCCATAGGAGGAGAGATTAAAGAGACTGGGACTGTTCATCTTAAAAAAGACAATTAAGGGGGATATGCTAGAGGTCTATACAATCATGACTGGTGTGCAGAACGTGAATGAAGTGTTATTTACCTCTTCACATAACACAGAAACCAGGGGGTCACCCAATGATAGTAATAGGCAGCAGGTTTAAAAGAAACAAAAGGAAGAACTTCACACAATGCACAGTCAACCAGTGGAACTCATTGCCAGGGGATGTTGTGAAGGTCAAAAACATAACTGGGTTAAAAAAAGAAAGGTTCATCAATGGCTATTAACCAAGATGATCAGGGATGCAAACCCATGCTCCGGGTGTCCTAAATCTCTGACTGCCAGATGGTGGGACAAGATGACAGATGTTCCTTCCCTCTAAAGCATCCAGCAGTGGCCACTGTCAGAAGACAACCTACTGGGCTAGATGGACCATTGGTCTGATTGCCAAGCCCGTGCTTCATCACAAGACAATCTTTCATTCCGGAGAGTGAAATGGGTTAGTGAGTGCTTTTGCTCATGGTGCCAGGGCCCACCCTGCACCTTAACTGAAGAGAATGGGCCACATCCTCCAGGATAGGACTACATTTCGCACTGCAGTAGAGTCTGCCCATAAAGCCAGTTATGCAGCTCAGGGATGAGCCATCCTCTCTCCCCCACCCAATGTCAGAATGCTCCCCCAGCAGCCACGGGAGCTCGTATGCAGCATCAGACCACCTGTTGCAGGCAGAGCAGGCAAATGGAGTGGGGGGGGGGAGGGAAACGGGGTGGAGGAGATGTGGTTGTGAGGCCAATCTGCTGCACTGATCCTGGACCACGTCTCGTGGCTGTTACAGCCCCCCGCCAGTTAGCAGCACAGCCTTGGAGCTGCACTAACATGTCACAGGGGCAACGGGTTGTCCCAGGACCAGAGCTGTGCACCCGTCATACAGAATCCCCACACTGCAGTTTGGCAGCCAGTGGGGGTCTGGGCTCCCACACTCTGCCTGTCAGAATACTTCCATCTCCTCTGGCCCTTAATAGCCATCTTCCAATTACCTTGCAATAAAGAGACATAGGACAGGGTGTGAGTGGTAAATTATTCTGTCCATTTAGAATTCTTGATGAATGCCACATTATTTTAATAACATTAATTATTCATTGATCGATTAAGCGTGTGCATAACTGAGGAGAAGTCTCTCCAGCTGGGAGGGAGCTGGAGAGTTTTAGAGTGTTTATTTATGGCTGGGCCACAGGTAACTATTTTGGGGATTTCCATTCTGTCCCATTCCAGGGTGCAATCCAGACCAGTGCGGGGTTGTATTACCACCTGCCCTGCACCCTAGGGTGCCTCACAATGTTTTGTTGTTGTAGCTGCCTTCCTGGGGTGCTCACAAGCAGCATGCAGGTCACACCACTTGCAGGGTGACCCCAACACACTCTGTCCCAGATTTCCCCCCAAAACATGTGTTCTGCACCGTCCAGCCCTCTCCTGGACAGTTCAGATATTAAAGGCCCTTTGCCCCTGTAAGGGGCCAATAGCTTGGTACTTTAACTGGAGTTACCAAATAATTTAGTTTGAACACAACACTGGACTTGTTTTGATTAAAAAAATCAAACAAGTTTCATTAACTACAAAGAGAGAGATACAAGTGCAAGGTATTCAAGTCAGAAATGGTTGCAAGAAAAATAAAGAGAAAACGCTTTCTTGTAGCTAACCCCTTACCACCTGTTCCCAGCAACAGGGCTGACCAACTCCTCAGGTCAGAACCCCTCCCAGTGTCCAAAGGCTGGTTCCTTTGTTTTCTTAGGCAAGAGAGAAAGGGAAATTCTCGGGGCGTTTTTGCCCCTGACGTTTAGAGTCCAGTCCAGTCCCCCTTGAAATGCATTTCCCTGAGGGTTGCCTCTAGGTAAAGCGCCCTCCCACTGTGAGGACAGAGACATGGAGTCTCCTGGTGACAGAGGTTCCATGTTGTTTGCTAAAACGTGGATCGATCTGTTCCTGCCCCCCCCCCTTGCCAAAGAACAGCCACTTGACTGGCAATTGCCAGTGTGACACTTGGCTGGAGGTGTCAGCTTGTCCTTTCGCTTTGAGAAACAGGTTTGGCCCCTTCCCAGACTTGTCTGGTAATTTCAGCTGACAATGTGTCCGTAACTCTTAATGTGCATTTCATACAAACATGGCTTAGGAATACCAATGACCAGTGTGTTAGTTAACACATGATACTTCCCGAGGCATATTTTGTAGAAGGATTATGAGGACCATGAGTAGGGTGTGAATACCGGGGTGCATTCCATTTCACGTTCCCTGGCTTCAGTTCCTCTCAGCTTCCCCAGCTGCTACAAATAAAGAGATGCTGATTTTCCTGTGTCTTCCCCATCCCTTGAAATTAGATTGGACTAGATCATGGAAGTTTCCCCAGGAAACCATTTCCATTGGGATGGGCTAGAAAATCATGGGACTTTGCTCTTCTCTTGCAGTTTTCATCTGGAGGTCTCAGTGCATTTTACAAATGTTAATTATAAAAACTCTCACAACACCATTGTCCGTCCCACTTTCGACTACGGCACAGGATTGGTGTGTCCAAGTGTAAGGCAATCCAAGCAATTCCATGAGGTCACACAGAAACTCCACAGCCTAGCCAAGGATGGAATGCCGGAGTCCTGAATCCCAGTTGCTAGCCACTACACTGTCCATCACTCAATGGTATTTTCTAGCTCTACTTGGCATTATTCCACATGATCTTCTTTCTCCCCTTGCAGCTCCCAGTTGGTGGGATGCATGCTTCTGGCTTATGTAGCTCTAGTCCCACCCCTTCCCATGTGACATGAAATTAGATAACCAGCTAGGGGAAGAGTTTCAAAGGAACCTAAGGGACTTAGGAGCACCACTCCATCTGACGGTCGGTAGGAGTTGGGAGCCTATCTCCCATAGATCCTTTTGAAAACCCC
This sequence comes from Malaclemys terrapin pileata, assembly GCF_027887155.1. Taxonomy (NCBI): domain Eukaryota; kingdom Metazoa; phylum Chordata; order Testudines; family Emydidae; genus Malaclemys; species Malaclemys terrapin. The sequence continues at coordinate 17,971,109 of NC_071526.1, read as the reverse complement.
AGCCTCAGATGCTTTTGAAAAATCTTCCTCCTGGATTCTAGTGCACTTAAATACATTGTTAAGTGAGGTGCATGTATGGGGCCAGCATCTGCTGCCAGAGTGGTGCAAATCTGGAGTGACTCCCTTAATTGATTGCACAGCATTTATCAGAGTGTACAGGGGAAGAATTTGGGGGATGCTCGTGTTCAAACACTGGCAGCACATCCCTGTCCTTTAGTGCTGATTCAGCAAAGCACTTAATCAGGAGTTTAATGCTACACCGGTTTTTAAACCCCCTCAATGAGGGCTTTAATTACTTTCAGTAGGACAATGCTGGGGGGTGAGGAAACTAAGACCATGGACAGGTTTCTTTGTGAATCCAGAAAAATGACCCTGGGGCAAATTAGTCCTGTAGTTGCACTCACACAACCCCAGCTGGCCTCAGTGGGTAACTGCAGGTGGGATTTGCATGCAGGAGTCTGATCTTTAAACAGGTCTGCACATGCAAAAGCGGCGCAATTACTGCAGCCCGGTTGGAGCATTGCTTATTGACGGAAGGAACAGGACTGGAGCCTGCCCAGTTGCTGCGGTGCTGTTTCTAGGACCAGCAGTCCTCTGCAGCCACGTGTCTACCGCTGCTGACTCTGGAACATGGGAAATTAAATTCTCTAATTCCCACCCGTCTTGGTGGGGGCTTAAAAACCGCCAGGTACAAAACTCCCCCATTATATGCAAAATAAATGGAAGCATTGAAAAAAACAACCTGGACACTGGAAAGGGGGGAGGGTACAGTAGAGGGAATGAGAGGGCATGTGTGTAAAATACAGATAAGAAAGCAAATCCAAGCTGGCTTCGTTATCAGCCCTTCCTATTTCTCTGGCGAGAACATGTAATTTTGTGCTGTACTAGCAAGGCTGGAGTGATTGCGGTCACGTGTGAATGATACTGCTACAGCTTTCCTCCGTACAAGTCTCTAAAATCTGTTCTCTAGCTACCCCTAGTTTGCCCAACACTTGTCTTAGCACCTCCTTTTCTAGAGCTCACCACTTTCTGAAGCACATCGCTGAGCTAAATAATAACAATATCCTTTGCATTTTTGAGAGCCTTTCCCAAATATTCTCCTTTATCTTGCAGTACTGTGAGTTAGGCAAATACCATCCAAGTTTGTACACATGGAGCATCTGAGGCAGAGAGGTTAAGGGATTTCCCTGTGGGCACAAAGGAAAATATTGCCAGAATCTAGGCCCCAGTTCAGCACAGCATTTAAGCTTAAATTGATCCTTATTCAGAAAGCATGTATGTGCATGATTACTTTTAAGCACATGCTATGACTCCAGTTAAGTCAGTGGCAAAACTCCAAGTGACTTCAGTGGTGACAGGATTTTACTCACGGGACTTAATTATATGATTAAGTGCTTTGCTGAATAGGGATGGACTGATGAGAAAGGGACCAAGATTAGAAAACAGGAACTTCTGATCCTCATTACTCTGCTCATACCACTACACCACACCACTGTGGATGAAATACTCTCACAGCGATGTGCACACAGGAATGAGAATTATTACAAGCAGCACTATCACCGCAAACTCTTTCTCCTATTCGAGTGTTTTGTCCTAGCAAGAACTAGACCAAAGTTGAAAAACATCTCCCATTACATACCCTGATTTTCACTTGGCCATAATTTTCTCAAAAATCCCCCAGTGGACTTAAACTTTCCATGATTGAGGTCTCCACATCATTGTTTTGCTTTGGAAAGTTAGTGGAGAATCTGTTCAGCCATTTCTGGACAAGTGAAGCATGAAAATATATAACAAACATACATACAAAATATAGCATAGAAGTAGGTGGGCTTTTAAATTCCATACCTTGCATATGACTAGATCAATAGGGAATGTATTTAATATATTTTTATGGCACCTGTCTGGGGGTTACTAAGAGAGGCCAGATACAAAATATTAAAACCAAAGACAAAACAACCTGCCAAATACTCACTTTGCTTTTTTTTTTTTTTTTTTTTTTTTTTAAGGAAAAGGAAAAAAAGTTTTAAGTGATTAAGAATTATTTTTTGTTGCATACGTAGTACAAGGGTCCTGATTCAGCAAAGCACATGTTTAATTTTAAGTATGTGCTTAATTCCCATTAATAGAATCATATTACACATCACAATTTATTAAATGCACGCATCTTGGCATGTTATGTGAGTTTCTAATTCAAGACAATTTTATAATACACCTATCAGCAGGAGCAGAATTAAGCTTGCAAATTCAAGCTTAAAGTTGTATTTCCTGATTTAGTATACATTCCAAGTATATGAATACATAATGAAGGCTTTTTGCATAAAATAGTCTGATAGGTAGATACAGAAATAGATATTGTTGAAATAGATACCGACTTGTGAGATTACAGTGGTGTTTATTTTATCACTCAGAATTCCAAAAGTGAAGTTACAATTCCAACATCCTAGAAAATAGCTTTTCTAAATACAGTCACTTCCCTTGTTCTGAAAAGAACAATGCCATGCATTTAGAAACACATTGGCATTTCATTTAAAAAAAAAAACCCAAGATGCACACAGGTAGTAGTTCATTTTTAATGATGCCCTTTGGATAGTAGCGCTACCTTGTTACCATTTTGAACATTCCATTTCATCTATGAAAAATAACGCTCTCCAAGTTCCGCCACTTTTGACTGATAGCAGGAAATTGAACGGCACTAAGCACACATTAGAAAATCTGATAAATATTGTTTGGAAATATAATTGAGGTTTAACCGAAGCGTGAGTTTTTCACTCCAAGGTAAAAATTTCTCCTGTTATTTATCAGGAACAGATTTACTGTTACAAACAAGGATGACAGTCAAGATAAATGTTGACCTAAGTTGTGCTTTTTCTTGTAACCTGTAGCGCCTCCTTGTTTAAAAGTACTTATGTCCCCCGCATGCATGTCTGTAGATAGAGCTGGGTGAACCCTCTGAACTTAATGTCTAATTGATTAGATATTTGCCCCCACCTTTTCAGGTTTAGAAGTGAACTAAAAGATGGCTATTTAATCATTTTGCTTGATTTGAAATTATTGGAGGAATATTTCATCTAAGCTCATGAACAACCCATAGGCTACCAAGTTCAGTTATGGGTATGTCTACACTGTAGACATAGGGTGTGGTTGCCGCTGAGGTAGACATACCTGACCTAACTTTAATCTAGCCAGCTCAGGTACTGGTAGCAGTTAATCCATGGCAGCCTGGACTTCAGAGGGCTAGCCACAAAGGTAATTACCAAGGTTTTGGGCAGGTGTGTAGAGCCGGTGCTGAATTGTGCGCTGCTGTGTCTTAACTGCTCCAGCACTGAGCTAGCCACATTAACGTTGGCACGAATACGTAGATACCAGGCAAGTTTGAAAATGGCAAGTTTACTGCCTGTAGGCTACCAAAAACCCAACAGAAGGTCACATTCTGTCATTGCTAACTTGCAGCTGATTTGGAATTGGGGACCTGGTGAAGAGCAGCTATGCATTCTATTACCACACGCTGAAGGTGGCCATTTCCCTTTTCAGACCTATTTTTAAGATCTGGCACAATTTCCTCTAAGCTCGCTTGGAAAGAGTGTCCCACCCAGCCCTGGAAGTTTCTACACCAGTATGCTTCATACACCAGTCTCAAAATCTCACAACCCAAAGGTACCTGACTAGTATCACAAGGGAGATCCAGGGACTGACTTCCCATTGTCCTGCACCATGTGTCATAATTTACATCAGATCAGAGTGGATGTAAAATGCTACCAGAATGAAATGGCAGTTGACATCTACTTTCTCCCCGGCATAGATGACTACACACAATGCAGAGCAATGGAGAATTGGCCCACTTGCCTAGGTTCCTAGAGCTACATACTACCGTGCATGTAAGACACAAATGGGTATGTTCTGACAGGCAGCCCTATCATAGAATCATAGAATATCAGGGTTGGAAGGGACCTCAGCAGATCATCTAGTCCCACCCCCTGCTCAAAGCAGGACCAATCCCCAGACAGATTTTTGCCCTGGATGCCTAAATGGTCCCCTCAAGGATTGAACTCACAACCCTGGGCTTAGCATATCATTTGTCCTTAGATATTATGAGGAATGAGGATCATGGGGGCAGGGTAAGCCAGGCAAGAACAGTCATACTTGCTGCTGAATTTATTACTTGTCTGAGTGACCAGTGTTATGAACTGAGCTTTACATAGTCGGACACTCAGAAGCAACAGTGATGATGGGTACCACGGGAACTCTTATTTCTAATGCAATAGCAACCAGCAGCCCCACTCCTGGACCAGGACCCCATTGTGCTAGGCCCTGTACAAAAAAACAGAACAAAAAGACAGTCCCTGTCCAAAGAGTTACAATCTAAGTTGTTATATGTGCCTATACCTCTAGCTAGATAATGCATCTAACTAACAGTTCTATTTGAAGGACGTTGAAGTGATTGGTAGAACGCTCTTCTTTGCTTATTTGCCTGCCTTCTCCCTTTGTGAACCTTCCGTTTTCACAGGTGTTGTTCTGTGTGTGAAGCAACAAGTGATCACACTTAGAAATCTGCAAACGTGTTGCTCTACTTACACAACTTTGTGAACAAAGAACGGCTGGTATGAACCGTTGTTGTGTTAAATGAACAATACTACCTGGGAATTTTTAATGTGCACCAGGGTCAGAGTGGGTTCTGGACTTGAATGCTGAAGTCTCAGGCCTCCTGCATCACCTGTTCCATTAAACATCAGTTTTCAACTGTGCAAAAAAGCAGTATTTCTCCACCACACAGCAAATGCTAGATTCAAATCCAGACTCCATGCCTTATAAATTTTCATCCTGGTTTCACTTGTTCTTTTTACAGCATTTTTAAAATGTAGGTTATCCTCTGCATTTTAACTAGACATGATTGTATCAAATGCCTGAATTTTACAGCAGCTAACATAATCTCAAGTTAGATGAACTGGTCTCGGGTGATATAATTGACGGCAGTTGTCTGCTTTGTCAGTAAATCAAGGGTTGACATTTCCCAGATTTGTAAAGGTATGATGTTACAGTAAAGAAAAGTGTTCTCTTGAAAACCTATCAGGCAAGGTTAGATTAATAAGCAGTTTTAAAAAATGGTCCCAACTTAATGGTTTTAGAACATCCAAACTCAATTCCACTTCACTGATATTTCTAAGGGTTTTTTTTAAAGGAACTCCAGAAGTGTGTAAAAGACATTTTATGGAATATTCTATCCATGTGCTTCTTTGCTTTACAATAATTGACAACCTTTACATATATTTCCATGTCATTTTATGCCATACATTTGCATAAATCCAGATTAAAGCTGTTCACATCGGAATGTGCTGGTCCCTGGATTCCCCCTTCCTACTGAGAGAGACCGAACATGACTCATTTTAAATTCCTTTGGGGGCTTGTTCTCCATGGCACATTGTTTGGGCTGCTGCTGTCCATTAACATCCCATCTTGGCATGGGTGGAATGTTAGGGCATATCTACTTGCTCCATTAAGCAACAGGCTGGTGCATGCCCCCTCCACCTGCAGGTAATGGAATCCATCATTCACTCTGATGGGCATTATAGGAAGTCTGCTGGTGGAACTTTTGTAATAAAAGTCAATTGTCTCTGCTTGGTAGAGCTGCACGCTCAGTCCTCTCTATAAAGTCAGTCTTGATCGGTGCATCTCCAGAGTGTTTCATCACTCTAATTATTCCATCGTCATGTATTAGTGGAAAGTAATAACCTCAGTAAGTGAGACCCAATAGGGTCTGAAGTGCTGGGGAAAGGACCCAATTAATCCTGCATATTAACACTCTGTTCATGTCATTAGATACTCTAATTATTAATTATTTATACAGGGCTATAAATGTACATTTACAGAGAAATAAAAGATTATTGGCCAGATCTAGTGGGACTGACCATTGGGCACCAGGTGGAGCTAGAGAGGACACTGCCATGGTTTCTGTTCTTGCCCTCATTTTTAAAGACATGATCTAAGTCAGAGGAGAACTGCATGACCATGTCTCAGACTACGCCTATTACAACTCTACAGTAACGGCCCATATCTAACTTAGCACTAGGCTTTATAGACTCCCGTCCACTCTAACCAAACCTTCTGCAAGTTCCTCACTCTGAGACAAATGCAATGGAAAACTCTTCCCATGTAAAGAGGAGCAACTATTTAAACCTACAGTGCTGCACATTGCACACACCGTTGAATGGATCTCACTGGTGGGGTGGACAAATATTGGACAATACCTGGTTGAAAGAAGGTGCAGTCCTCCTTTCTGTCACTATGAACTCATGCTGACCCAGTCTGGAGAGCCCTTACTCCCACAGTGTGCAGGCCCTCGGAGCTAGTCCCACTGAAGTCAATGGAAGGACTTTTTTGAGAAACTGCTCATGAGTGGGGAGGGAGGGATCTATAACTTGTCCCTTTGTGTTGAAATATTGGCTGACTGCTGCTTGTTCAGGGGTCACGCTATAGATACAAGTCAGGTACAATGGAGTAGCCCAGAGGAATCCTATTGTGATTTAAGGGGTATGAATTATAATAACTTAAGATTCTAGTAAGACACTGATGGAAGCAATAAAGCAGTAAATCTCTCCTAAGCAAAGGAGAGATTCGTTGTTGAATGCATTGTCCTATATTTTCCACGTTATTAATTTTGCTATAAAGCCGCTTTAGCAATTGCATAGGAAGAGTGTTCACTTCCATGTTCTACATCACAGTGGAGTTCAGTGAACCAGACCCCACTAATAGATGCCAAGGAGCTCTACAGCCCAGCACGCCGCTTAGCAGCACCTAGAAAAATACTGCATGTTTGTCTTCACTTCTGCCAGATTTTCTGCATCAACCATTTCCAGGCTTTTCTCTTTCAGTTTATTTAATGAAAAGACAAGTCTTTTTCAGATGATGCCCCTGCATAATTCAGGAGCCTGCATACTACATGGAAATGGAAAATCAAAGAGGGAGCGATTCTAGACATTCTTATACCATGTAACTCTCCTTACATTTCAGCCAAATCATTGGTTTGTTGATTCACTCTGCCTTTTTTTTTTTTTTTTTTTTTTTTTTTGAGAGCTATTCTTGCCACTTTAAAAGCTCAGATGGGTCCTGAAATTAACACAAAAACCCTTCTTGTGCTGGCCTGAGAATAGTTATATGTTGTTTTTTTCAAAACGTTAAAGTAATTTAGGGTCATGGTTAGCTAAACTGTACTGGTTAGCAGCAGTTGGAGATGTCATGAATTTAAATGTGACATTTGGCAAACGCACTATCCATCTGGCCCTGTAAAATCTATACAGGGTACCTCTCTGCTCCTCACCAGGGAAATGTTCATTGAATTACACTCTGATCACCATCAATAATTTGTTTTATAGAACCAGTCATCACAAATCTGATTGAGTGGAGCTTTTTGCATTGGGAAGCTGACTTGCTGCCAGTTTTTCTGCAGACAGTAAAATGACAATAAAAAGTTACCTGCCCTATTTTAGACATTGTTTCTGCACCCTGGCTGAGATTGTCATGGAACTGAAGGATGGGCCCATCACTTAAGTATTGAAGCCCTGGTGCTTCATCCACTGGGAATCAAGCTGGACCTCTAACCATAAAAGACAGATCTCAACCACTGAAAGCAGTTACAGGCTGGTAGTCCCTTATGTGGTCTATCCACTAGAGAGGAACAAAATAATGTTACGTTATGAATCAGTCCATATTCCACCTGCTACAAACATTCATGAAAATTCACCCTAGGGTGAGCAGATGTCCCAATTTTGGATCTTTTTCTTATATAGGCTCCTATTACCCTGTCCCGATTGTTCATATTTGCTGTCTGATCATCCTAATTCACCCTCATGTCACACCAGCAGTGTTGCCAAGTAAAAAACATCACCCACTTCCTCCCTCCCCAGAGCAGGTGGGTGGACAGTTGACACAGCTCTGGTTCCACATACCCCTGCTCGATGCTGAACTGGCGTGGGAGGGATAGTAATTTTCTGTTGGCGAAGGCCAGATGAAAATTACTACCATTCCTAGCCCCCCCACCCAGGAGCAAGGGGGCAGTAGGGGAGAATTATGACTCAGACAGATATCTCCAAGTCACTCCGTCTTCTGGGGCTACTCCTGGAGTGGTGCAGTGTTAGCCTCAGTCTTGAACAAAGGGTGGAAGTTACATGGCCTCGGAGCAGGGGTGAACGACACTGGAGAAAATAACTTATATCTGGCCTACACCATGAGGAAATTCCTGTTGCTACCACACCGGCTCTGGTTCTGTGTTGGGGAATGGACTGGTGCAGTATGCAGAGGGACGATGAAGCTAGCAAGACTGAACTCATGACAGATGGATGAGTGCCCGGAGATTCCCTCTGACACCAGTCTCTTTAAAGTTAACAGGGAATATCACTGCTCATTGCTTGGACTAGAACGGACCAACCAGTGTCAGCTCCGTTAGCTTAATTAGCTAGCCATAAATAAACATCATTTACAAGACCTAAACATTTAAAACACCCTGTTAAGCATCTGAAACATAAATGCTTTAATTATAGAGTAGCTCAAGATTTAAATAACACTGGGATAAATGCTATAGAGCAGCTGTCTATGAATATTTTACAATGAGATTGCTCTCTGTTCTTCAGGTCCATGGGGACTATCAGGTTGGGAAGAGCACATTCATTCTTTAAAGTGACTGTTTTCCTTTCTCTGTCATGTATGGTTACACTCCGCTGTCATTGCTGGCTTGCTGTCAGTGAAGAGGTCATGGTGAACACAGATGTTTGGGTTTCATCTGGGGCTATGGTTAATTCTGCATCTCAAATGAACTCTAGCAAAACAAGCTCTTCCAAGGCATAAGTGAGTATTGGAAGGTTCCCATGAAGGTCTCCCACTGACTTCAGTGGGCTTTGGAGCAGACCCCATAGTCTGACTGCTGCTTCCCTAATTACTGGGCTGTTCGCTCAGTCTGCCAAGATAGCTATTAAAAAAACCAAATACAAATTACCAATCATACCAGCAAACCAGTGAGCAACTCAGCTGGTTTGTAGACACCTCATCCAGAGAACCTGAATACATGCTGGGTCTGCTTGCATGTTTAACAATAAATGTGTGCTTCAGACCATGTCTCTGTTGGAGTCTAAATGCAGGACCCATGATTGTTGCTTGTAATATGGATTCACACCAGCACTTGCTAGGACACCATCCCAAAACAATGCTGATCAGCCCTAATGCAAACAACAGTGTCAGAGGGGCAAATTCCCTCTGTGAAGAGGACTAGAGATGCCACTTACGCCCTATTTTGAAGGGGCCGCTCATACGTAGGCCATGTGCTGGCCTCTCTGCATGTTGAAGAACTTGACCCAAATGTGGAAATAGTGATGTTTCCAAGAGAGGCTGGTTTCATGGTATTCCAGGGGGCAGGATCTGCAATAGGGACCTGATTCTCATTTGCCTAAGGCTTCTTCATACAGCTCTAGCAGTGCAAAGGTGTAAACATCATTTATTTTCACTTTAAAATCCCTTTATACACTGCCAAAGTGGTGTCAAATAACCTTAGTGTAAACAAGAATAAGGCCCAGGACAGTGGTTCTCAGCCCGCGGGCTGCTTGCGGCCCTATCAGCTCACAGCTGCAGCTCATGTGACATCCTCAGGGCCATACAGGTAGTATATATATTGGGTGGATGCGGCCCACATAGCACAGAGAGCGGCATATGCAGCCCACAGTGGCAAATAGGTTGAGAACCACTAGCCCAAGGTATCATAAAAGAGCCTAGAATTACAGAAATTAGAGACAGAAAAGACCCGTTAGGTCATTCAATCCATTCCCCCGGATAACCTAAGAGATATTTTCCAGCACTTCTCATTTCTATGGGACAAACCCTACATAGTGCTTGAGCACTTGCAACTTTGACTAGCTTCAGCAGGATCTTGGGATCCCTCTGGCTTTCCCTTGTGATTCTGGGATTTTCCATTCACATCAAATGTCCAGCTTCTTCTAAGAGACAAGGTGGGCGAGGGAATATCTTTTATTGGACCAACACTGCAACCAGCTTCTCATTACGTGCATCATTATTTCATGTATTGAGCAAAGAGTGTGTGAGATACGTTTGGAGCAGCTTTGAATAGACATCCACATTTCTCAATGCTTATCCACCCTCCACCCTTCCCTCCTCCCACCCACTCTTTTTAAGTTCAACATTCATAGCCTGGCTTTTCCTAAGTTTGATTTCCTTAATGGTGAAAGGCAAAGAAAGCAAAAGCTGAGCATGGAATCCGTCAGAAATATGGGCCAAATGTCCATCCTTCTTGGTCCCCAAACACAGCTTGATGTCACTCAGCACAGAAATCTGAACACATTCACATCTTTTTAAATTAGTTTTATAGTAGTTCCTGCAAAATCTGCTGGGTGGTTCCTCATTTCCTCTTGTTGCCCCAGAATGCATTGCAATTGGCCATTAACTTTGCTGTCGAACTGAGCTGGCCCACGTGAGTTCCAGATTTTCAAAGTTTATTTAGAGGCCGATAGAGGCCCCAGTCAAGATCCCCATCATGTTAGGTGCGGCACAGACAGAGATATACGACAGCAGTCCCACGTACACAAGTCAGACCACGAGCGAGGAAATGGGAGTTCTTTTAACCCAAGTTTACAAGTGGAGAATTACAACACAGAAACACTAAGTGGCTTGGTCAAGGTCACACAGGGAGTCTACATCAGAGCCAGAAATTGAACCCAAATCTCCTGGATTCCAGTCCAGTTCCTTAACCACAAGCCTGTCCTCTTCTCCACTCACCAAACAAACAGCATGAAGTAAAACTTGTATCTCAAAGGTTTCAGTTTGTCTGGAAAATCCACACTTCCTCTAGCTTGATTTAATATCATTAACTCTTAATGGAATAGCATTTATGGGTTTTGTCTGATGATTAAAATTATAGTCATGGGTCTCCGTTCTTATGTGAAATGAAAAAATATTCAAGTAAACAGGCAGCAACTGAATCAGGCTTCAATGAGAGCACAAAGCAATGCAGTCAGCTTTACCTCCAGAAAAGGAACACACTTCATTCACTGAATCTGTTAAAAACATCTGGAATGTATTGATTGCAAGCACTTAAGCAACCACCATTAGACTGTTATTTTCTGTCTCCCTGAACCTTTGCATTTCTTTAAACAAGATATTCTGCCTTCTCTATTATTTCCTATACAAAATAAATAGAAACTCGTGATTGGCATTTTTACAGACTCAAGCCTTCATTCCAGTTAAAATGATGGCAAGCTATTAGTTCAAGGAATTAAGTTACTATTGATTAGGAGAGGAGGAGAGAAACTTGGGCCTATATCAGGATTTATCCTTTGCTGACGGTAAACATTTGAAGCATGGGAGCCTGTCAGGCATGGATCACCTTTCACTTATTACCATGTATTGGTTAATTGTAATCATGCATCTGATGAAGTGGGCATTCACCCACGAAAGCTTATGCTCCAATACATCTGTTAGTCTTAAAGGTGCCACAGGACCCTCTGTTGCTTTTTGTAATCAGAAAGGTGGATCAATAATGCAGAGGCTTTAGTGAAAGGTGCCTCTTCATACTCCATACTGACATGATGTCGCAATGTGCATTTTAGCTAAACATTTTGCTTTCTCTGTGCTCCAAGCTACATTATGGGCTGCAATCGTTTTTCAGCCTCCTGCTGAAATCTGTTGTTTGTTTGCAGCAGCACCTACATGTTCCAGGCCATTTCCAGAGACATACAAGAAAGGACAACCCCCTACCCCAGAGAGAGCACAGCATAAGGATGGCCAGACAGACAAACAGATGGGCAGAAATCAGGGAGTGCAAACCACAAAGATTTCCCTGTAGGCAGCACAGTGGATGTGGGTTTTAAGAGGGGCTTAGAAGTAGAGAGGGTAGGGGCTTTGCAGTTGCATTCAAGGAGGTCACACCATGCATAGGGGTCCATGCCAAGGAAGGCTGGGAAATGATTACTCTAAATATTTCCTCAACACACTATGCATCACAGCAGGTCCCTTCTCCTGGCTCATATCTGGAAGGGTTACCAGCACCCCAGGGAGACCTACCTGAGTGCAACACGAATATGTGGTGGCACCCAAAAGCAAGATGCAGGAAGTAAACCGAGTTTGGGGGCTCAGTACTTGTAAGCCATAGAAAATAACATGGCATTTTTATTGTTTTACCTCATTACTTTCCTGCTCCTCTCCATCACTCCCACTTTCAGGTCTGCCAGACCTAGAGGTCAGAGCCAGAGTCCAAAATCACAAGACTGGAGTCAAGAGTCAGAACACCAGGGGACAAACTGGAGCTCAGAACCAGAGTCAGGTCAGGTCAGGATACCAGGGGGTCAGAGGCAGCAGCCAAACTGCTGGGAAATCAAGCCACGGGAGCAGCAAACACAAGGAACGTAGTCCATGGCAGGGCAGAACCCAGGTTCAAACAGCTTCCTAGGCCGGCTGCTAGCTTAAGAAGGGCAAGTGGGCCAATCAGCTGCCCTGGATCTCCACCAATCAGACCTCAGGGGCAGAGCATCACACTGGGACTGGGCTTTGCAGGTCCCAGGTAAGCCCTTGTCAGCAGCTGGAGTATAGCTCCTCCCATTAACCCTGCAGGCCCGGGTCATGTCACATACTGCGAGTGGCCATCCCCAAAATATTCGTGCCAAAGCCAGGTAGGCTTTGAAAAGGCAATTTGTTTTTGCTTATTTGAAATTTTTCACAAATTTTTTATTGAAAATTTCAGATGTTTGGTGTCTCCTCCCTTTTTTCTTTTTCTCCCTTTCCCCTCTTTTCTCCTTTTTCCATTTTGCCACTAGAAGGGGCGGGGGGAGAGGAAAAGCTGAAAAACAAAAATGAAAACTGAATAAACAAAAAAGGAAAAACCAAAAAATGGAAATGCAAAAACAAAAAAACAGAAAATTGGGGGGAAATGAAACCTTTTTGCAAAAAAAAAAAAAATTAAAAAGCTTCCTTTTTTACCCCAAAAAAATCCATTAAAAATATCTAGCAGGTTTTGTTACAAGGCGTGATTCTAGACAGTCCCTGCTCCCAGTGTGCTAACTGCAGAGAGCTGAGCAGTGTGTCTCCAGAGCTACACATCATCTGCAGGTTAAATGAGGCCGGCTGGCTGTTCCATCATACAAAAGCGCTTGTCACCGGCTGCCTTGAGAAGTATGAGCCGTTTAACCTGAGTACGACTCCGTTCTCTGCCTATATGGAGCCCAGTGCTGTATGGTACCTTTCCGGAAGCAAAGTGGTCAAGAGAGGGAGAAAAGTTGACCATCTCAGGGACAGCTTGGGAAGCAGGTTTCTCTTAGACACGAATGTTAAGCTATGTCTACACTACGGGTAGGGGTGTGACTCCCCTGCCTGTGCACACTAGCGCAAGTATTAATCGCAGGGTCGCTGCGGTCGCACAGGTAGGAGCAGCAGAAGCATTGTGAGCCATGGCCAAGGCCGGCTCCAGTATTTCTGCCGCCCCAAGCAAAAAAAAAAAAAAAAAAGCCGTGATCGGCGGCAGTTCAGCGGCAGGTCCTTCGCTCCTAGAGGGAGTGAGGGACCTGCCGCCCCCGAATTGCCGCAGGTGCCGCCCCTCTCCCTTGGCCGCCCCAAGCACCTGCTTGTTAAGCTGGTGCCTGGAGCCGGCCCTGGCCATGGCACGTATAAACCCATCTGAAACCAGTTCAGCCGCGCCACCCGCGCTCCTGTGGCTACCCTGCTATTTATCCTCGTGCCTGCTCAGGGAAAGCGGGGGCAAGTACTTGTACCCAGCCAGGGGAAGGACACCGCTCGCTTGTAGTGTCGACGCAGCCTTAGTGGTGGCGGAAGGTGCTGGACTGGCAGCTTCTGAGGCCTGAGCTTGTTCCAAGAGCTCTCTGGGTCTGCGTCCAGGTAAATAGGTAGGTGATCAAGTGACAGTCGATGGTCTCTATAACAGAGCACTGGATTTTAGGCACAGGCGCAAGCCAGCATGTCTGTCACGGGCACAGCCCTTTCAGACCAGGGGTTGCTGGCAGTGGTAGTCTCCAGACAGGGGACAGCTGGCTAAGCAGGATGGGCCGTGTTCCTGGCTTAACTGAGGGACGACCCTGGGGGAAGTTCTGCCATGGGATCCTGGCAGGTAGGATTCCCGCCTCGGAGGTACAAAACCAGGACGTCCCTAAGCTGGGGAAGAGGATGACCAGACTGGGCGTTGCCCAAATGTAGCAAGAAAGACACAAACAGCTCCACCAGTGTCCATGGGGGCTGATGCCACAGGTGATCTACCTGCACTCTGAATCCTGCTATTCCCCAGTTTCACCAAGCTGCTGCAAAATCCCCATCACCTGAGCCATCCAGCCCCATCTCGCACTTCTGAGTCAAAGCAGACCATTTGCTGCTTCTCCTTTGAGACCCCGGCGTTATTCGTCTATCACACACCAGTTACTTAGTGCTGCTTAGGCTTCATTTGCCAAGATATTACTGCTGAAAGGAAACTGTTTAATTCATTTACATTATTTTCGTCTTCAATTAGTGTGTTTTGTTTGTGTGCTTTTTTCCACTGCCCTGGTTATTGTACCAGCTTAAGGCGTCTACATTCCAAACCATGTGCTTTGTTTATCGAATTACAATACGTCTTAAGAATAATGTGTTTGCCTTTACTCTTTTCCCCTCTCTGTGTACATACTGTTCAGCGCTCCCAGTTTTACTAATTAAAAGCATCCTAATACATGCCCGCCTTACTTTCCTTCTGGGAGACTTCAGTGCTTAGTTGTTTTATTAACGATCTTAGATCAAAGCAGTTAATTTATATTCATGTAAATAACAAAATTCATGGAGTCTCTCAATGAGAGGTTCGAGCTTCTGTTGATGCTTTGTATAATGTATCATCTGTGGATGCGTGCATGTATTTTCACAGCACACGCTCTGTGCTCAGAATCAATTAGCTAAATACATTTCCTTATCCTGAAAAGCACTCCGAAGAACATGAAGACAATTTTGGAAGAATAACATTTACATTTTTATTTTGACTGTGTCCTAGTATTGCTGTTGCTTTCCGGAGAAGTTTGTTTCCTCTGCTAGTGGGCAAACCTCAATGGTTCAAAGGTTCTGTTTGGTTTTTGGAAGCACCCACAGGTTCCTCTTTGGAGGAGAACTCAGATTTGGGGTCTCACAATCTTACTGTCTCCCAGGAAACATCTGACTCTATGGTGCCTGGCTTTGGGCTAGTGGATAGAATGGATGAAAATCCTTTACTTTGGAGGTGTGCAAAACTCCACAGTTTCACCTTGTAGGGATCCATGCAGACATAAGCTTTGATCCATGTTATTTCACACGTCCCACCTTTACTAGTTTCATTAGCAAGCTTTAAGTTAAGAAGTGTTCAAAATCTCTATGCAAAAATCAGTAAAAAATATTCCACCTAAATTCATGTCAAAGCCAGTTTAAAACTTTTATTTTTGTCATGCATTTAACAAGAAACATCCTAATGTTTCCCTGATAATTGCTTCACTTCTTTAAAGACACCTTTCATACAGCTGATGAGGACACCCTGGTGGGTAAGGCTCTGTGTGCTGTAGGACATGTTATCCTAATTTGGATGAATTTGTAATATGTCCAAGGATTGAAAGTCTCCCTGTGACAAAGGATCAGGCCTATTTGCACCAGGTGAGGATCAGGTCCATAATGTACTAATTTCCCGCCTAACAATTTGGGCATAAGTAAAACAAACATACTGCAGTCTACAACACCTCTTGTTTTCTGCCTAAAAAAGCCTCTTTTGATTGCGTATGTGTACAATGTGATAAACCACCATTCCTGTATCTCCTGTTTAATATTGCCAGTTGGAATGTCTTGCAGATCTCGTCACTGTTTGTTAAACTGACATTGATACTGATTTATGCACAGGATAAAATATATTAAAAAGGAAAAGATTAAAATGGATTCCCCATAAATGAAAAGGATTATGTCTTTGCGGCCCTATTCATAGATTCATAGATTATAGGACTGGAAGGGACCTCGAGAGGTCATCGAGTCCAGTCCCCTGCCCGCATGGCAGGACCAAATACTGTCTAGACCATCCCTGATAGACATTTATCTAACCTACTCTTAAATATCTCCAGAGACGGAGATTCCACAACCTCCCTAGGCAATTTGTTCCAGTGTTTAACCACCCTGACAGTTAGGAACTTTTTCCTAATGTCCAACCTAGACCTCCCTTGCTGCAGTTTAAACCCATTGTTTCTGGTTCTATCCTTAGAGGCTAAGGTGAACAAGTTCTCTCCCTCCTCCTTATGACACCCTATTAGATACCTGAAAACTGCTATCATGTCCCCTCTCAGTCTTCTCTTTTCCAAACTAAACAAACCCAGTTCTTTCAGCCTTCCTTCATAGGTCATGTTCTCAAGACCTTTAATCATTCTTGTTGCTCTTCTTTGGACCCTTTCCAATTTCTCCACATCTTTTTTAAAATGCGGCGCCCAGAACTGGACACAATACTCCAGCTGAGGCCTAACCAGAGCAGAGTAGAGCGGAAGAAGGACTTCTCGTGTCTTGCTCACAACACACCTGTTAATGCATCCCAGAATCATGTTTGCTTTTTTTGCAACAGCATCACACTGTTGACTCATATTTAGCTTGTGGTCCACTATAACCCCTAGATCCCTTTCTGCCGTACTCCTTCCTATACAGTCTTTTCCCATTCTGTATGTGTGAAATTGATTTTTCCTTCCTAAGTAGAGCACTTTGCATTTGTCTTTGTTAAACTTCATCCTGTTTACCTCAACCCATTTCTCCAATTTGTCCAGATCATTTTGAATTATGACCCTGTCCTCCAAAGTAGTTGCAATCCCTCCCAGTTTGGTATCATCCGCAAACTTAATAAGCGTACTTTCTATGCCAATATCTAAGTCGTTGATGAAGATATTGAACAGAGCCGGTCCCAAAACAGACCCCTGCGGAACCCCACTCGTTACGCCTTTCCAGCAGGATTGGGAACCATTAATAACAACTCTCTGAGTACGGTTATCCAGCCAGTTATGCACCCACCTTATAGTAGCCCCATCTAATTTGTATTTGCCTAGTTTATCGATAAGAATATCATGCGAGACCGTATCAAATGCCTTACTAAAGTCTAGGTATACCACATCCACCGCTTCACCCTTATCCACAAGGCTCGTTATCCTATCAAAGAAAGCTATCAGATTGGTTTGACATGATTTGTTCTTCACAAATCCATGCTGGCTGTTCCCTATCACCTTACCACCTTCCAAGTGTTTGCAGATGATTTCCTTAATTACTTGCTCCATTATCTTCCCTGGCACAGAAGTTAAACTAACTGGTCTGTAGTTACCTGGGTTGTTTTTATTTCCCTTTTTATAGATGGGCACTATATTTGCCCTTTTCCAGTCTTCTGGAATCTCTCCTGTCTCCCATGACTTTCCAAAGATAATAGCTAGAGGCTCAGATACCTCCTCTATTAGCTCCTTGAGTATTCTAGGATGCATTTCATCAGGCCCGGGTGACTTGCAGGCATCTAACTTTTCTAAGTGATTTTTAACTTGTTCTTTTTTTATTTTATCCGCTAAACCTACCCCCTTCCCATTAGCATTCACTATGTTAGGCATTCCTTCAGACTTCTCGGTGAAGACCGAAACAAAGAAGTCATTAAGCATCTCTGCCATTTCCAAGTTTCCTGTTACTGTTTCTCCCTCTTCACTAAGCAGTGGGCCTACCCTGTCTTTGGTCTTCCTCTTGCTTCTAATGTATTGATAAAAAGTCTTCTTGTTTCCTTTTATTCCCGTAGCTAGTTTGAGCTCATTTTGTGCCTTTGCCTTTCTAATCTTGCCCCTGCATTCCTGTGTTGTTTGCCTATATTCATCCTTTGTAATCTGTCCTAGTTTCCATTTTTTATATGACTCCTTTTTATTTTTTAGATCGTGCAAGATCTCGTGGTTAAGCCAAGGTGGTCTTTTGCCACATTTTCTATCTTTCCTAACCAGCGGAATAGCTTGCTTTTGGGCCCTTAATAGCGTCCCTTTGAAAAACTGCCAACTCTCCTCAGTTGTTTTTCCCCTCAGTTTTGATTCCCATGGGACCTTACCCATCAGCTCTCTGAGCTTCCCAAAATCTGCCTTCCTGAAATCCATTGTCTCTATTTTGCTGTTCTCCCTTCTACCCTTCCTTAGAATTGCAAACTCTATGATTTCATGATCACTTTCACCCAGGCTGCCTTCTACTTTCACATTCTCAACGAGTTCCTCCCTATTTGTTAAAATCAAGTCTAGAACAGCTTCCCCCCTAGTAGCTTTTTCAACCTTCTGAAATAAAAAGTTGTCTCCAATGCAGTCCAAGAATTTGTTGGATAGTCTGTGCCCGGTTGTGTTATTTTCCCAACATATATCCGGATAGTTGAAGTCCCCCATCACCACCAAATCTTGGGCTTTGGATGATTTTGTTAGTTGCTTGAAAAAAGCCTCATCCACCTCTTCCACCTGGTTAGGTGGCCTGTAGTAGACTCCTAGCATGACATCTCCCTTGTTTTTTGCCCCTTTAAGCCTAACCCAGAGACTCTCAACACTTCCGTCTCCTATGTCCATCTCTACCTGAGTCCAAGTGTGTACATTTTTAATATATAAGGCAACACCTCCTCCCTTTTTCCCCTGTCTATCCTTCCTGAGCAAGCTGTACCCATCCACACCAACATTCCAATCATGTGTATTATCCCACCAAGTTTCAGTGATGCCAACAATGTCATAGTTGTATTTATTTATTAGCACTTCCAGTTCTTCCTGCTTATTCCCCATACTTCTCGCATTTGTATATAGGCATCTAAGATACTGGTTTGATCTTTCCTCCCAGTTTTGTCCTGACTCTCCTTTCTCTCTGCCAATATAGCCCACACTCCCTCTCGTTTCCGACCCATCTCCCCGGTCTCCATGTTCCCCACTTACCTGTGGGCTTTGCTCACCTGTCCCCGTCGAACCTAGTTTAAAGCCCTCCTCACTAGGTTAGCCAGTCTGTGTCCGAATAGGGTCTTTCCTCTCCTCGAAAGGTGAATGCCATCTCTGCCTAGCAGTCCTTCCTCGAATAGCATCCCGTGGTCTAGGAAGCCAAAGCCCTCCTGGCGACACCATCTTCGCCGCCAGGCATTCACCTCCATGATGCATCTGTCTCTGCCTGGGCCCCTACCTTTGACAGGAAGAATTGAAGAGAATACCACCTGCGCTCCAAACTCCTTCACCCGTACTCCCAGAGCCCTGTAGTCACTCTTGATCCGCTCAATGTCACACCGCGCAGTATCATTTGTGCCCACATGGATGAGTAGCATGGGGTAGTAGTCAGAGGGCTGGATAATCCTCGACAATGCCTCCGTAACGTCTCGGATACGGGCCCCCGGCAGGCAGCATACCTCCCGAGATGAGATGTCAGGGCGACAGATGGGCGCCTCCGTCCCCCTCAGCAGAGAGTCTCCGACCACCACTACCCTACGTCTCCTATTCGCAGTGGTGGCAGCAGACTCTCCAGCCTTAGGGGTACGAGGCTTCTCCTCCTTTACTGTAGGGAGTGATTCCTTCTTTCCTGTGTCAAGAACAAGAAGGAATCACTCCTGTATCAACCTGCCAGAACAACATCACTGTGTGTGTTCGTGGGGGAAATTGGGAGTAATTGGCATTTCACTGCAGAGTGATATTTGTAAAGTTGAAGTAGGCTTTAAGCATGAATCATTGTAGGCAATAATATACAATTAATACTTTTATGGACTTTGCTCCACAGCTTGCTCTTTCCCATTCTCTCTGGATTATCTGCATGATTTCAAGACCTTTCACCATTCTATTTCGGGCACTATGCACCAGACCAAAATGCTTCTAGTAAATATGGTGGTTAGAGAAGAACACTAAGGGGCAGGATGTTGGGGTTCCCCCAGGCCTCTTCCACTTGGTTTCCTGAGGACTCAGTTCAACTCCAGTCTCGTCACTCTAGTTCCTTCAGGTGGCATACAGCAAAGCTACACTGAGTTGATTTGGGTTTTTTTTTGCCTCAGGATAAAAAAAAAACTAGATTCTGTATTTTCATGGCTGCAAAAGGGTCCTATTTTTTGAATAGCATCAGTATGGTTTCCTAAGACCTCTTCCACTTGGTTTCCTATGCTGAGTTGATCAGACTCAAATGTAGGGGGTGGGATCAGAGTATACCATCCATTCAAAGTTACCCAACAAAACCCTTCCTTTGTATATATTTACACATCGCATTACATTCATCGTACATTGCATGCCAGGTTTGGGGATTGGCTTGGTTACTTTGCAGGAATCAAGCCGTACACAGCAAGGATTCTCAAACTGGGGGATGGGACCCCTCAGGGGGTCGGAAGGTTATTATGTGGGGGCTCACAAGCTGTCAGCCTTCACCCCAAACCCCACTTTGCCTCCAGTATTTATAATGGTGTTAAATATATTAAAATGTGTTTTTAATGTATAAGGGGGGTTGCACTCAAAGGCTTGCTGTGTGAAAGGGGTCACCAGTACAAAAGTTTGAGAACCCCTGATCTACAGCATGCTCTGCCCATGCGCTGTCCATATTTGACTTTCTCGTTACCTCGTCTTTATGTTCCTTTATGCTTCTCTTGTCGACTGTAGCTGGTCCCTTGGGTGTTCCCCCTTATCTGAGCTAGTGCAGACATTCTTCATCCAGCCTGGAGATACGTTTACCTCCCTAGTCCTGCCTCCCAAAAAATCAGACCTCACTCATGTCTGATTACTTACATCAGGCCAGGCCTACCCAGGACCCCTGAGTTGTGTTTCCAAATCTGAAAATGCCTTGCGGAGTGACCTTGGGCACATTGCTTAATGTTTCCTTCCCTGAGATTACCCAGCTATATAGCCAGCACACCTGAGCTCTTGTCCCACTTAACTCACTAACATTTCTGATGAGCCCTGGCTCTAAAGGCCAGTCAGGAGGGAAAGTATTATCATACTTTGAAACTTAAAAGGTTTCTTTTGAACAACTTGCTCACTGAACAATAGCTTGTTTACTCGCAGCCTGCTTCGCAGAATCCCCCCGCCTATTAAACAGCATCATCCTAAACCCAGATGAAACAGTGGGAAATGTCCAGCTATTTGCACCAGTTAACGGAGTATCCTCTCTCGGTGTTCACCTCAGGTCCCCTCCTGTGACTGAGATTTCTCAGGGACTTGGGTGCCCAAATCCCAGTGCCTATTTCCCTTTGCATAGTTTGTGAATCTCAGCCTTTATGACCACAGAAGAGAACTGACACCAGCAGGGGTGTCCCTGGATAATCTCTGGTGGCCGCACACTGTGCATGCATATTGATAAGACAAAGGGGTTGCCGTTTTAGTCTGGATCTGTAAAAAGAAGAACAGGAGTACTTGTGGCACAGGAGTACTTGATTAATCACATCAGCCATACCATCAGGGGCTCGTTCACCTGCACATCTACCAATGTGATATATGCCATCATGTGCCAGCAATGCCCCTCTGCCATGTACATTGGCCAAACCGGACAGTCTCTACGCAAAAGAATTAATGGACACAAATCTGACATCAGGAATCAAAATACTCAAAAACCAGTGGGAGAACACTTTAACCTGTCTGGTCATTCAGTGACAGACCTGCGGGTGGCTATCTTACAACAGGAAAACTTCAAAAACAGACTCCAAAGAGAGACTGCTGAGCTAGAATTGATATGCAAACTAGACACAATCAACTCCGGTTTGAATAAGGACTGGGAATGGCTGAGCCATTACAAACGTTGACTCTATCTCCCCTTGTAAGTACTCTCACACTTATTATCAAACTGTCTGTACTGGGCTAGCTTGATTATCACTTCAACAGTTTTTTTTCTCTTAATTAATTGGCCTCTCAGAGTTGGTAAGACAACTCCCACCTGTTTATGCTCTCTGTATGTGTGTATATATATCTCCTCAATATATGTTCCATTCTATATGCATCCGAAGAAGTGGGCTGTAGCCCACGAAAGCTTATGCTCTAATAAATTTGTTAGTCTCTAAGGTGCCACAAGTACTCCTGTTCTTCTTTTCGCGGATACAGACTAACACGGCTGTTACTCTGAAACCGATCTGTAAAAAGTGACCAAGAGTCCTGTGGCACCTTATAGACTAACTTCTGTTAGTCTATTAGGTGCCACAGGACTCTTGGTCGCTTTTTATTGATAATACAGGCCCTTTCCAAGTGTACCTGAAGACTAAAACCAGTGTAAAGCAGCTACCCCACTTCAGAGCATCTCACACAACAGGCTTGATTCATTGACTAATTCATTGGAAGGCATGTCTCTTTCCTTCCACTCACCCCACCCCACCCCTCCCCACCCCTCCCCTCTCTTGCATGGAGAAGGGCTGCAGTTTCCTCTGGATAGTTGTAGTGCACTGCTAAAGCCTCATCGTGGCACTTTCTTGTAACTAACCTGACTCTGACCAGCATGAGAGTCACTGCCTGCTTGTGCTGTTGTTATATTTGGTGCTGATAGCACTGCAGGCAAGGCAAAGCGAACTAAACTTTAGGAAAAGAGACCTGGCAAGCAGCATTCCTCTGATTTCCAATGCAGCCCCCATCTCACTTGCGGACATGTCAGAAAGCAGTTGTGCAATGACTCGCCCAGTGTCTGAGGTGCACAATGGGTGTCAGAGACTGTCCCGCACAGGACCCCTGGGAGGGGCCGTTCTTTGGCCAACACCATGGAAAAGTTAATTTTATGGTAAAGGAAAAAGAGAGAGGGAGCGCTGACACTCGGAGGAGGAGCCATCTTTCTTTGCTGATTCTCATGATTCTGCCTTCTGGGAAACCTGGCTGCATGCAAATGTCACGTTTCCGGAGCGCTGGGGAGAAGAACTAGAATAATTTTCCATTCGGTTTCATTTTCAGATGGGTTCTGGCCAAGTCCAGAAGCAGAAGTCCCACAAGCAAGGCTATTCTCCTAGTATCTGTGCCCAAGCAGAAGGATGTAGCAGAAGAATCATGAGAAAGTTCATCCTCGTCCCTTTAAGAACCAGTGTAGCAGACCCGGGTGAGTTGGATAGCTGTGGTAAAAGTTTGGCTTTGAGAGAGAAGGGCTGACCCAGTGGCAAGGACACTAACTGAGCACTCATGAGACTGCAGTGCAATTCCCTGCTCTGCCACCGAATTCCCATGTGACCTTGGGCAAGGCACTTAGTCTCCCTCAGTTCCCTGAATGAACCGGAATTCCTGGCCCCCCTCCCATTGCCTTATAACCAGCCGCAATGGCCCCAGCCCAGCCTTCATTGCAGGGCATGTCTTTTGTAGCTAAAAGCCCAAGGAAAGATTTAGGGTGAAATCTGCTCTTCTGCCCCCCCCCCAAGCAGAGACCTGTGGACCTAACCCCAGTGCTCTATGTGATGGGGATGAAGTGGGGTGGAGGCGGTGTGGCCTTGTGCTGAGGCTAGTCACAGGGCAGGATTTCATCCCAGGGTAACAAAGTTAGTGCGACTCTCTATTATCATTAATGATCATTCTTGTAGTAGCCCCAAGAGGCCCCAGCAGAGATCCCAGGCCTATTGTGCTGCACACCATACTAGCACTCACTGTCCCATACAGCTTATCGTCTTCATAGACAGGGCAGGCACGCGGCAGAGAGGAGAAAGGAAGAGTTTATTGTGTAGGGATCCAATTATTAAAATAACCCCAATATTCTAGGGGCTATAAGTGCCTAAATCCGCTGCTGCCAACCCGCATAATTGTATCCCGACTCTTGTGGTATATGGTGTTTTTCTAAAGGCACCGGAGTCAGGTGGTTATGTCAGAACCTCAACTTTTATTTTAAAAAAGAAGTTTCTAACCCTCACCGTTTCATGATTGATTGATTGATTGATTGATTTGTAAGCGTGACTTCCTAAAGGCTCAGAAATCAGAAGGGAAAAAAACCCAGCAACCTGAGCTGTATTATTTTTTCAAAATCTCATGATTTTAAAGCCAGTCTCATGATTTTGGGTCTTGACTCATGATTCTGGAACACCTGGAGCTGGCAATGCTATAACTCACTTAGACTTCTTTGGAAATCACATGATAAACGCCTCTCTCTGTGCTATAGGAAAGAAAGGCAGAACTTCAATGAACCTTCACCAAAAATATCCATTGGTAATTGTTGCTCTGACTCATTTTTCATGTAAAAATACTTATTGCAAACTCTGCAGAAAGAACTGAAATTAGAAAATACCATGAATAGAACTGAGAAGTGCATTGTGAGTCATTTTATTATTTAAACTAGTTTCTGTCAGTTTAGCAGGGAAATTAAACAAAGAGAACACGCAAAAGAAATATTCCAGCATTCAGAACATTTCAAAAATGATATATCTGCAAAAGCTTCATTGCCTTCCAGAAAATTGATTTAATTCTGGTACCCAAACTGTGCCATTTAAATTCCAATACTGATAACTAATGGCAGAAAGAGAAAAGACCTGAAGAAAAGCACTACATGTGAATTAAGAATAACTTTTGACAATGACTACAATGTATTTTTCTTTCTAAATCTATGGTGTTGTTTCATTTGTTGATGATATGGACACTTTCCCAGTTGCCTGGAGTAGGTAATTCAATGTAACCTATCAGCCATCTGTTCTAATTGGACGTGCTGCCTAGAGAAACATTATAAATATGCAAAGAAGAACTAAAAAAATCACTCTAATGGAATATCTGGATAACAATAGCTTTAATTTTTTTCTTTTGTTCATTTGATTTGCTGCAGTGAATGAAGTATTGGAGCAACATCGTGAAGAAGTAAAATGAGACAAATTAAACTTTTAAGCAGAATATGCCTGTTAGGAATGAATCCACATTCTTGTAGCTCCGTTTTATTGTCTTCTGTTAGAGTTTTATGATTTTCCTTTTCATTCCTCTGCATTGTCTTCTGCAGATAGTCTCATTCACGGGTGGACGGATGAAGATCTTGCTTTCTTTGGCTTACATACAAACTGGTAAATCATGGGCTAGGCATATGACCCCTCTAATTTTCCCATCCCACAAGGAAAGTGCATGGAGTCCACTTTCCATTGAGTGGGCATCACACACTGCAATTTGACAATGGGCAAAACATCTTAATAAATAAGGCAGAGGAACCTCCATCAGTGGCCTGGTCTTTTAAATTCATTTTCTTCTCCATGGTAACAAAACATGATATATAGCAGCAGGATGCCTGATGTTTCCAAGAAATCATTTGATCACACTCGGGCATTTTTTTTAATTTACTTTTTCTAGGTTATTTTTAGAGGATTTTTAATGTTCAGTTTCAACAGCCCTGCCATTAAAAGAGAGAGAGAGAAAGAGAAGGAAAAGAAAAAGAATGCTTAAATGTCTTAAGGGTTCTCTTCTCTGAAGGAAAATGATCTTACATCATTTTAAACATTTTAAAAATTGAGCTGACTCCAGTGCTTTTGATGATGACTTCAGCAGCTTGCAGAGCAATTTAAGGAAATGAAGAGAGCTGAAAAGTACAATCTATAGTAAAACTACTAGATTATCCCATTTGAGGGAAGGAACAGCACAGTCGTTCCTGACTTCTGAGCGAAGTTGTCATTAAATGAGCATTGTGAGTGGAGGAATTTGATGCATGGCTGCAATACCCAGCATTACTATGGGAGGGTCACGGAGAGGTCAGCATTCAGTAGAAAATTGTTGGAAACAAGGAGCTAAATTCTTCTCTCAGCGTAGACCCGGAGTAATTCCAGACGTCCTTAAGGGTTCTTTCCATTTTGAAGGCTCATGGGGTCAGATTCACCCCTGCACAGAGGAGCTGCTACAAGGTCTAGGAAATTCTTACGTCCCACTTCAGCCTACAGGGCTAGACAACAAAGTGGTTAAAATGCTGATGTCAGGCCAACGCTCAGACACCCACCAAACACATCGAGCATAGACAAAGCCCACCGGGGAGGAAAGCTGCTGGTACCACCGGAAAATCTCCTGGATGGAGATGGAGATACCTGGTTATATCAGCCTCCCCTAAAGCGCTACGCTCATTGGAAACCTGAGTCATACTGAAGCAGCTCAGAAAACAAGAACTTGACTCATTTTTATCCAAAAAATGTTCCTGTTTTTCACTGAATTTTTTAAGCCAAAATTTCCCAACCACCTTTAAGTAGAAGCAATTAAACACGCTGAGATAGACTGCCCCAGGATGCACTGGGTCTCATGTCATATCTGGAATGGCTTCTTAGGGGGTTTCGTGGCTTCAGTCGCTTCAGAACCTTAACCAGGAAAACTGCTTGGAGATCTGTCTAGGGGAGTCATTTGTGCTTAAGTCAGATGGGCTGGATATCACAGGAGACTTTTGCAACTCTTTCTTTGTTTCTTCTATTTGTTGGTGCTTGAGTTCCAGTTTGCCTGTTGAGCGACAAGGGTGTGATCGGTGTCTGCAAAATATCTGCAAACTCCTCTCCTCATCTGGGGAATATCTCGCCGCCACAGCAGCCGATGCTGACTCACTGTGAAACTGAGGCTTTTAGGTCCATGAACTGGTGTCCTTCAGATTGGATAACAGCAACTCGCTGCTGTCTGGCTTGTCTGATGCAGCCTTTAATCATCTCTCTCTGACTCGTACAGGAGTTGATAAAAAAAAAGGGGCCAGCCTCAAGCATTAAATGCAGCCTGGTCCAGCATCCATCAGTGCTGATGTACCCTCCTGCCTCTCTTCCCCCAGGTGTGACAACAGATCCAGTTAAAAGGACTCTTCAAGGTCCCTTGCCAAGTGCTGTACACAAGTTGTTGCTGCTTTATATTTGTATCTTGGCTCTCTGTTCACAGGCCTAGCCATTGGCACAGCATGGTCCCGAATGCCAAGTAGCTGGAGCTCTCTCCAAGGGAGGATGCTTGGCTTGCTTCTGCCACACCTACAGCTGTCTGCATAACCCAAGCTCAAGTTCTGTCTCAGTGGCAGAGATTTGAATTAATTGCCTTCTAGGAAGTGGAAGAGCCACAGTTCCCACCCCCTGATGGCAGAATGTTAGTGCAGATTGCTGCTGTCACGAGGCAATCTCAGACTGTCTCTGCAGCAGGTCACATCTTGCTTTGATTCAGAGAGTGCCTCCTTGCCCCGCGATCTCTCTTAGGAACTGATCCGGTCCTCCTCACCGTAGTACCTGAGAATGTCACAACATCACTGGGAGGCAAGGCAGTGCTATTACCCCACTCCACCGGTGGGGAACTGACACAGAGAGGCTAAGTGACTTGCCCAAGGTCACACAGGAAACATAGGACAGAGCAGGGAATTGAACCTGGGTCCCCTAAGTGCTAGACTAGTGCCCTAACCACAGGACAAACCTTCCTCTCTGCACAGCCACCCGAGCAGCCTGTCTGGAGTAGGACTGCTTACTTTGTGCACTGCATCTTCTGCTTGCCATCTTGGCAAATGCACCAGGGACTGAACAAGGGAGCGCCGGGGCTAAAAGCTGTTAGCTCTGGAGCTCCCTTGTTTGAGATAATGCGTGGTTGAACTAGAGCATATCTTTTAGCATCCAGTCTTGAATTTAAGATCTCCAAGTGATGGAGAATTTAACACATCCCTAGAAACTCTTCCGATGGTTAATCGTTCTCACTGTTAAGAATTTATGACTCAAGTCTGAACTTTGCTAACTTGAACGTATAGCCACTGCCTGCTGAATTAAACAGACTTACGGAGTCAGAGGCGGCAGTCTGTTTAAGGGCCTGCATTTGAGATCGTCTCTCCCATTTTCAGGGCAAACTGGGAAATATGTCAGTGGCAGCTCTGTCCTTCCTACCCGCTCCTGTCTATTCTGTGCAGCCAAGCTCAATTTATGCTCAAACATTCCTTTCCTTTCTTTTGTACCTGGCAGTTATTCTGGGTTGCGGATGTTCGTATAGGACCAAAGGAGGAGTGAATATGTTGGCAGGAGGAAAACGCAAGCCGCCAGAGGCATTTAGCAAGGGGAGTAGATAGTTAGTGGAAGAAGCGGTTTTCCTGCAGTGCTGAGGAGCTGTGAGGAGGAGACGGTTAAAGTAAATTGTTTTTCGATCAACCACCACAATATTTTTTTCTCCCCTGCTTCTCAGCTTTGAAATAAAATATCATCCAATAAAGAACAATAAGACTGAAAAGAGGCAGTGGTGATAAAAGCTTTCATTTAATTGCATGAGATATTCAGAGCCCACAATAAAGCGCTGGCAGTACAGAGCCGTCATTTCAAGCCAAGGATGAAATCGTCAGGAAAAGACACTTCGGTGAACACCAGTGTGCATTCTCCTCTGCTTTGCCTGCCTCTCTCCCCTCCTGCTGGAGTCTCCCCGTGTATGCAAATACGGGCAACAACTCTGCCTACACTCACAAACGAGAGTGCAGGGAGCTGTAATAGTTAAGATGAGAGGAGATCAAGTAGCGGAGGCAGGACATTCCTGGGCAGAGTTCGTATATAGATTTACGGGTATGGGACATATAGGAGGATTGATCAAGGTCAATGACCACTCACAGTTCATGCATGGCCTTTAAAATACCTGATTTCCTCAGGAAGCCCAGTTCTCAATTCCGTCCACCCATTCCCAACCTTCCCTGGTCCCGTGGTTATTGCACTGGCCTTGGGGGCAGGACAGCTGTGTCACAGACGTCCTTGGGAAAAATCATTTCATCTCTCTGTGCTTCAGTTGCCCAGCTATAAAATGGGAATAGTCAGCCCCTTCCTGCGTCTGACGCCTCTATTTAGACAGAGAGCTCTTTGGGGCAGGCCTTGTCTAGACTGGGAAAATGAGCGGCGTTAGCTAGTGTGTTAATGAATGGGCAGGCAGTGCCTAGCAAGATGAAGCCACCAGGTGCAGCAGTAATATAAGCTGAGCGTTCACACACACCTTGTGGCAAAGGGCAGGTATCTGTCCCCGCATACAGAGAGGAGCGTTAAATTGAAAGAGGTTGCAAATTAACATTTGCTCGTGCTCCACTTCACTGGCAAATCCTGGCAAAATGTTTTTCATGTAAATCGTTGGCCCCATTGAGACAGTGATAGAACAAATAGTGTTGAGTTATAGGGAGAAGGTGTACGTTATAATTACATTCCCCTTGAGTCTCCACTGTGGAGCCAAAGAGGAGCAAAGGCACTTCAGAGTAGATGAGAATCAGACCCTAAAAGTAGAGCTGGCGGAACATTTTCCCTCAAACCTTTTTTGGGAGAAAATTGGATTTCTGACCAAACAAAACATTTTGCAGAAATTGTTGGCATTTTGTGATCTCAGTGGACGGTTACAAAGGAGGTGAGTCGTAAGAGGGTTAATTGATGGTTGAATTCTTTCTGTATGCATGCAGCACTAGTGCATTATAATACTATCCTACCATCCAAAATGTTCTAACTCCCAGACACTATGGGCTCACCCAAGCTTACTCAGCTCCCATAAAAAAAGAGCAACGAAGTCTTTTCTGCTCTAATCCCTTCTATTAGAATTGGAGTTTTTGTTATTTGTAGATATTGCAGGTTCTGATCACCATCAAGGGCACATAGGAAAGGCTTGTAGATCTTCAATTACATGGAATGGGGACAAGTAGGGCTTGGAGAAAGGAGATCATACTCTGGGTGAATTCATTTGGGTTTAAAACCTGTTCTCTCATCTGTCTCAAAACCTGTTTTCTCACCCTGTTTGCTTTGACATTGGCTTCACCCCTGCTTACGTTTCCATTACAGAGGAGAAAAGTGAGCTGGATAAAAGAAGAGCTGGGTCCATCACCCAACTACGGGTTCCATTCTCAAGTGGACATTGGACAGCGAAGTGGGCTCCCCTGAAATAGTTTGTTGTCATTATTTCCAGCCAGATGGGAAGCAATGTACTGAAAACCTCACCAGGGATCCCATTCTGATCCCATTGAGCCTCCCAGTCCAATCCTCATAGTTTCAGACACGAAGGTGGTGAAGGCCATATAAGAATCTCAGTATTGCCAACCCTAAACATTCAGAAAGGATAAACCAGTCCCACAAACTCATGAGATTGGCAAAAAAAACCCATGAGATTTTTAAAAACAATATATATTGTGCTCTTTTCCCTTCTTATTTCTGTACCTTTAGCATGCAGCTGGGTCACATTTCCAAGCTTTTCTCTGCAACCACGAGGGCTGGAAACTTACTTTTAATTTTTTAATGAAAAATAAGTTCCTTTTGTAATCACATGACTCCAGGAGCTGAGTCTTCAAGAAAAACACCATATATTGTAAGACTCGCAATAAAATTATGAGTTTGCATCTAGACAAGAAGACAGGAGCTCAGAGTCCAGAAGATAGAGGGGAGAAGAAAAACCCATGTGCAATCATTTTATTAGACAAGTAAAACTTTAAATGTGTGCAGCAATTAGTCGAAGCCATGACTGAGAGCTGAGATGGAGCATTCAGCTTTGACATTCTCTGGACTCTGGTGCTTTTAAAAGAAAAAAGAAGAAGAAGGGGAAGAAGCAAAAAATAAAAGAAACATAGCAGCTAATCCCAAGCACTGAGAAAAGGTCGTGTTCGCCGATATGAGTAATTAATTTTCTTAGAGCAGTGTTGAAAAGGTTAACTTGATTTACGGAATGTAATTTAATTTAAAATGTGTTGTGTACCTTGTTAAAAGGGTGCAATTATAGCGGCTAATTCTATGGACTGATAGATGTGTTATGGTCTCATAATAGCCCAGTACGAAGGGGAGTATCTGCCAGTTTAATAATTAGAAGCTGCTTATTGAAATTATCGGGTGGGCGGAGGAAGTTCTCAAAGAAAAACCTGTTCTCTTTGTATCTAAATCCCATTGTGTTGCCCGTCATTTACCTATTTTGCCAGACAATAAATGATTCATTTGGAAGCAGTGCTCTGTTCAAAGCAGGTTTATCTCGGCCCACTGTGAGAGAAAGAAACCCCCCAAATATCTACAGATCAGCCCAGGTTTGGTGCTTAGCCTTCACTTTGTTAATTCCTCTAATTAAATCAGATGTACTGACGCTGCTGTTTATACAGACACGTAAAATACCAGCTCCTCCATCGCTCCTGGAGTCTGTTAGCTGCAGACAGGAGGGATCAGAGGGAATCCTTCATCACAGAAAAGTTGCCTCCACACTGACCTTTCAGTAGAGCAATCAGCTAAATACCACAGGCCCCGAGGACACCATGGGGAAAAGCCGCTCAACCGCTCGACGTTCCCCTGCAGCAGGAGAGAATGGAAACTCTGCAAAGAGCCACTTCCCGCAGAGACCAGCTCAGCACCACTCCGAGCTTCTTAGCCTGAGGGCAGCTCCCACCTGCCTCCCCTGACACGGATATTGTGGCCGCAGCATGGAGAAGGGTGCTGACGCAGGTAGTCGGTGAGATTCCATTAACTGGGCAAGTCGGCTCCAGGGTCAGGCTGGAGGGCAGGACAGACAAAGGAAACAGAAAAAAATAAAACAGCCAGTCAGAATGTTGGGCTGGTTTGGGGGTGAGGTGTAGAATAACTGAGACTAGTCTAATGCCATTCCTGTAAATCTTGATGCAAAGTTATGGGCTCAGTAAGGAGTAAAGGGATTCAATGCCATCGCCCGTGAAATGCAGCAGGTCAGACTAGATGATGTAATAGCCCCTTCTGACCTTAAAATGTCTGAATCAATGGAAATCGATGGGGTGCCCTTACCTGGAATAGGACGTAAATTCTGCTCAGCCTGTCTCAGAAAGAGCAGAGAGGCAAAGGAAATGATTAAAGCCATGGAACGATTTCCCAAAAGGAGAGAATGAAAAAACTGGGAGTGGGACTGTGTAGTTTAGAAAGGAGATGATGAATCTGGGAGAACATATTAGGAGTGTCCGAACTAATGAATGGCGCAGAGAAAGTAAAGCACACACTCCTATTTACCAGTTCTCATAATACAAGAACAAGGGGACAGCCAATGAAATGGAAAGGCAATGCATTTCAAACTTCCTTTTTTAACAAAATGTACAAGTAACCTGTGGAACTCACTTCCACAGGATATCATGAAGACCAAAAGCTTAGCAGGATTCTGAGAAGGACTGGACATTCGTATAGATGTGAAGCCATCCACAGCTATACTAGACAGTCACAATCTAACCTCTCAGTGACACAGGTAAGAAGGAACTTCCTGCAGAAGCAGATTATTCCGTAACTGCACCTTCCTCTGAAGCAGCTGGCATGGGCTGCTGCTTTTGGAGTCACGATTCTGAGCTAAGTGGGTCTGACCCATTGTGGCAATTCCTGTGTTCCCAAGTCATTGCTCATGGGACCACACAGCCTTCTACCCTCACAGCGTCCTTATTAGCCACACTGGGGAGCGTGCACATCATGGCATCCTGCACTGACCCCATCTGGGCCCAGCATAGCAGCTGGTGTAGCGTGGCTTGCTCGCACCGGGCAATTATGTGGCATAAAGGTGCCATGTGAAGAGATACCCTGGAAGCCACACTCAGGGCTGACTCTAGGGGCAGGCGAGCAGGGCAGTTACCCTGGACACTGGCTTCCAGGGCCACTGTTCTGCTCGACTTCTTTTGTCTCTGCTCTAATTGGCCAACCATTTTTGCCCTGCCGAGTGGCTGGCTGTGGGTTTGGGTTTGGTTTTTTGCTCAGCTGCTCAACAGGGTCTGAAAACATTTTCTGCCCTGCCCAGCAAAACGTCCAGAGCCACTCCTGGCCATGCTGTTCCCGGCAGGTGGTGAAACCCATGAATTTCCTCTGGATCCTTCTTTCTCTCTCTGCTCCACTATCAGTTCCTGTGTGTTTCTTAGACAACCCTTCAATGGGATGGGAATTACGGCTGTCTGTCTGAATGCCGAGTGACTCCTGGCTGCCGAGGTACTTTCCAGCATGTGGAACCCGGGGCTTCCCATAATGGTTGTCATTATTCCATCTGACAATACGTCTGCGCCCAGTTTGCAGGGGTTAAGATTAATGGGGGAACCATTGTAATGCAAGGAGCCAGCTGCCAAGATGTATTTTCCTAGGAGGAGCAGCTTACGTTCACTGATTAATGTAATTCCTCGCTGTCATTTGTGCTTCCTAAAGTGTGTCTGGAAGCTGCTTTTCGGTGCCCCTTAGATAATCTTAGGGCAGTAACACAGAGAGCAGCTGGGATACCACAGGTCAGCTGCCCTGTTGCCTGGGCTTCTGAACTGCTTTGAACCATCAAGAAAGTTTGATATATATCATCCCTAAGCACGGGGCCTCGATCCCAGCTGAGTGGTCTGTTCCGGTGAGCAGGTGCTGGACAGGGGTATCTTGAGAGGAAGCTGGGCTCGGTCCCCAGGCTTCCTGTGTGACCTGGGGCAAACGTCTCTGCATCTCCACTCTACCAAGTGGAGACATGAATCCTTCATTTGTCTGGACCACGGAGGCCGAGGGCTGTCTCGCGATGTGCTTGTGCAGTGCCCAGCACCACTAGCGTCACGGAGTGGGGGATTTCTCTCCCCTTTTTGTGACAAAGGGCTGAGCTGGGTCAGGTGCCTCATCCAGGGGACAGGGCCACCCAGAGGATTCAGGGGGCCTGGGGTCCTTCCACTCCGGGTCTTCGGGGCACTTCGGCGGCAGGTCCCGGAGCGAGTGAAGGACCCGCCTCCGAATTGCCGCCGAAGACCCAGAGCAGAAGGAGCTCCGGGTCTTCAGCAGCAGGTCCTTCACTCGCTCTGGGTGTGTTCGGTGGCACTGAAGGACCTGCCGCCGAAGACCCACCGAGAACTCTCGTGGGGGCCCCTGAAAACTCTTGTGGGGGGCCCCTGCGGGGCCCGGGGCAAATTGCCCCACTTGTCGCCGCCCCCTCTGGGCCAGGGTAGGTGTCACAGCTGGGTATCTCACACGGAGCTAGGCCTCTCCCTCCAGCCTGGACGAATGTACGAATGTACCTCAGCCTCCCCCTCTCTCTTCTCCCCCTCCCCCCCGCATTTCCTGCTAGCAACTCCCTCCTCCGTGTGCTGGCTTCTGCGAATCCCATTCTCAACATGCATTGTGTAGGGAGCCAGAGCAGCCAGCTCAGAGCTGTGGATTCTACTGGGTAGCCGGGAACCTGAGCATTGCTCTGCCTAAATCCCTGTGTGTATTTATCCCTGTCTCACTGCATGTTTGTACAACACCTAACGGAGCCCGGTCTTGGTAAAGGCCTCGAGGTGATAACTGGAATGCAATGATAAATACTGCTGCTACCGGAGGGACGCTGGGTTGGTGCTGTCTGGTATTCCCTAGCATGCAGCATTTGTTAACAATGCCCAGGGCACATGTGCCCAGATGAACACAGGAGAGAGGACAGTGTTGATGCTAACTCAGCATTGTAAGTACTTTGGCACAACATTAGCCTCTGCCAAACTCCTCCTCAAACTCTTCTTTGCCATAATGCCTACAAAGAATATTTGACAATGATGAGACCACTGCCTATCAAGGTCGTCTTATGGTTCACCGGCACTACCCCGCCCGTCTGTATCCATCTGGTGTCTTATACTCAAACTGCAAGCTCCTGTTTGTACAGTGCTTAGCACGATGGGGTCCTGATCGTTGATTAGTGCTCCTAGGTGCTACGGTAACACAAATAAATAAATAAATGAAATACATCTATATTAGACTTTTCTAAAATAACTTCATTTAAGTCCCACAGTACTGGCAGCCTTAGCTAAATGAACCGAGTGGTTCTGTTTAACAGCACTGTACAGTGTGAGATAAGAAAAGCCTATTCTTGTATTAACCTTTCTAAGTCCCATTACTATGACATGGAGTTTTGAAACTTTTCTGACATCTTTAACGTCCAAGGATTTCAAGACACTCTTGTCAATCTGGAAGGTGAGGATGTTGGAAAAAAATTACTACTTCTGTGACAAACTAATCTCCAATCTCTTTACTTTCCCTCTTCCAAACAATACAATCTCTTCAGCATTTCCCCAGAACTACAGTACATTGCACCCACTGAACGAAATAAGAAAACTTCATTTTGTGATAGCTTCATCCTGTGGGATCGACTACTGAGGGAGCTCATCAAACTGCAGCACCATGGGGTTAGGACAACATGAGACAGGCGGGCCAGGACTCCTGGGTTCTACTCCCAGCTCTGCCATTGATTCACTATGTAAACTTGAGCAAATCGCTTAACCTCTCGGAGCCTCTGATTTACCAGTTAGTGAAATGGGTACAATATTTACTGACAGACTTCATGTCAGAATTATAATGAAACTAAATTAACTAGTATTTGTAAAGAACGTGTAGATCCTCAGGTTAGAGCTTTTAGAGACAGGCAAAGAATTACTAACGTGTTATTATTACTAATTAAATAAAGACATAACACAGTTTGCAAGTCAAATTGCAGGAAACCACAGTGGACTCATAAACCTTTTCCTGTGGACCAGACAATAGAATCATAGAATATCAGGGTTGGAAGGGACCTCAGGAAGTCATCTAGTCCAACCCCCTCCTCAAAGCAGGACCAACATCAACTAAATCATCCCAGCCAGGGCTTTGTCAAGCCTGACCTTAAAAACGTCTAAGGAAGGAGATTCCACCACCTCCCTAGGTCACCCATTCCAGTGCTTCACCACCCTCCTAGTGAAAAAGTTTTTCCTAATAGCCAACCTAGACCTCCCCCACTGCAACTTGAGACCATTACTCCTTTTTCTGTCATCAGATACCACTGAGAACAGTCTAGATCCATCCTCTTTGGAACCCCCTTCAGGTAGTTGAAAGCAGCTATCAAATCCCCCCTCATTCTTCTCTTCTGCAGACTAAACAATCCCAGTTCCCTCAGCCTCTCCTCATAAGTCATGTGCTCCAGCCCCCTAATCATTTTTGTTGCCCTCCACTGGACTCTTTCCAATTTTTCCACATCCTTCTTGTAGCGTGGGGACCAAAACTGGACACAGTACTCCAGATGAGGCCTCACCAATGCCGAATAGAGGGGAATGATCACGTCCCTCGATCTGCTGACAATGCCCCCTACTTATACAGCCCAAAATGCCGTTAGCCTTCTTGGCAACAAGGGCACATTGTCGACTCATATCCAGCTTCTCGTCCACTGTAACCCCTTGGTCCTTTTCTGCAGAACTGCTGCCTAGCCACTCGGTCCCTTGTAGAAGTGAGGTTTTTACTCACGAAAGCTTATGCCCAAATAAATCTGTTAGTCTTTAAGGTGCCACCAGACTCCTTGTTGTTAGTGCATGGGATTCTTCCGTCCTAAGTGCAGGACTCTGAGGGAGGGAGACAAAGACTCACCTGGCCTATGTGCTACACTGTATCCCACTTACACCAGTGGGAGTGGTGGGTGCTCATTGCACCACTGAAAACCAGGCTGGGCGGACTAAAATTGCCACCAAAGATGAAAAGAAGTCAGGACGAATGGCCCTTTAGAGTCTCTAGACCCTTTAGACTCTTGATTCCTCACAGTCTAAAAAACGAAACATAGTGTGAATCCATTGGTGCAACAGCGATTCTGTCTGCAGCCTTTGTCCAATAAAATCGTCGTCATCCATTTCACTTTCTCATGCATCCGTTAATTGCTTGGCAGGCAATTTGTCCCACAGAGAGAGTGCTGCCATTGACAGCAGATCGCACAATAATTAGCGTCATCAGATGAAAAAACCCGCAGTTCATATTATCAGAATATTAAAGGGGAAATTGTAATTTCTCAGCTGCAAGGAGCACTTAAGCAAATTACATCTATTAAGAGACTAAGGCTGAGAGCTACTTTAACTCTGACGCATTGAGAAAACATCTAGGCTGGATGTGCGGTATCTATTTGTCATTTGGGGTTTAATATTTACTTGTGTTGATGAGACTTTGTCATGCTCTATTACAATTCATAGAGCTGTGTTTCCAAATTTTATGCATCAAATTGCTTTGATTTATAGAATCTAAGAGTCCCCCCCCCCCTTTTTATATTGTCATAAATGTGGTCAGTGATGCTTATCTCATGTTATTAATGTGCCTCATTTCATTATATTGTCTTGCTCAAGAAGTGCATTTAGTTTGCAGGAAACTACAAATTGTCAACTTTGGGGAAATGCTGGTTTCTAGCAGGAGAAATGTGATCGCTCTTCCCTTGCATCTACTTAGGGGCAGGTGAATAGCGACTCATTTCCTTCCCTTCCCCTCTTAACTCTGGGGCCCAGGCCTAGTTCTTCTCCAGGAACTGGGCAGCAGTTTCTCTTGTGCACTTTCTCTCCTTGCCGTGTTGTTTTTTCCTCCCATTATATTCAGCCCTTGGAGATATATGTGTGGGGCTTGCAGCCACTTCCACTTCCACTGCATGCATCTGATGAAGTGGGTTTTAGCCCACAAAAGCTTATGCCCAAATAAATGTGTTAGTCTCTACGGTGCCACAAGGATTCCTTGTTGTTTTCACCACTTGGAGTAACTCAATAACCCTCCCCATTACTAAAGCTGGTCCAAAAGAAGTGTTGGGGGGAACGTTTCAGACTTTTTCTGGTTTTTTAGTATTTTGAAATTTGAAGTTCAGCAACATTTGAAGCCTTTTGATCAGCTCTGTGCAGTACGCACTGTAAAGGGGGGTCTGTTGAGTTCAGACTAAGCTAACGCTAGAGTCTGACCTAAAGCAGACCTTCTTCTGAGCACAGATGCAGGGCAGCCCCTGTAATTCAGATGTATTGGTTGTGTTTAGCCTTTGACCAGCTAAATCAAGGTTAGCTACGCCCAACCTAAATTCAACCACTTTTCTCAGCCAAGACAAACCCAAAAGAGCCTAGTGCCTGAGAACAAAGGGAGCTGTTGGGTGTTGAGCATCTAGGAAAATCTGGCCTGCATTGTGTAGTACTGTGCTATGCACCAATCGAATCAACATAAATTCAATTCCCCATTGAGCGTCTACCTGAAAATTCATGGCCCACTTCTCAGTAATGATCTGTCCCGAACACTGCCCCTGTTTGTTCCTATTGCTTCACACAGCAATATACTGGATTTCTTTCCATTAAACCAGGGTTACTGTTCTGCTTTGCTGCTAACAGAAATCAGGGTGGTCACGTGAGCAGCACAGCAAACAACACTCAGCAAGTTGTCTTTGTGTGAAGACACTGCCGTGGGCTCTCTAGCTGGGATCTGAGAATGGCTGGGGAGCCTGGGAATAACAGTGCTCGAAGGAAGACCAGCCCAGCTGTGGGACATCTCTGTCTGCCTGGGACTCTAAGACAGTGTGGTGTCCTCGTTCATCAGAGCATGCCTGATGCTACAAATGTGATTTTTGTGCTCCACACTGCGGAATTAAATAGGGTCCCTTCTGCCATATAGTCACTGACTTTGAGCAATTCTTAAAGAGTTTTACTTTTAAAAAGAATATTACTTGTGAATGTAATACTGGTAACAACCGCA
This sequence comes from Malaclemys terrapin pileata, assembly GCF_027887155.1. Taxonomy (NCBI): domain Eukaryota; kingdom Metazoa; phylum Chordata; order Testudines; family Emydidae; genus Malaclemys; species Malaclemys terrapin. Next base: position 17,932,873 of record NC_071526.1, on the reverse strand, counting down.
CAATCCATAGCCGTGGAGACTGGAGTCCTCTTTGGTTCATCCATAGGCGAGGTAAACACGGGAAGAAGCCATGGCAGCTTTGCACATGCCAGCACACATGAGTGTGCTTCATCTTTCACCTAGGAGGCACACTCTCTGGGAAGGACACCAATTTTGTCTTCTTGGATCTTCCAAACTGGGTTCTATTCCCGCCCTGCCATGAGACTGTGGATAAATCACTTCCCTTCTCCGTGACTCAGTTTCCCATCCATAAAGAGGGGACAATGGCACTTACCGCGTTTGAGATCTAGGGAGGGAAAGTGGTAGGTAGGAGCCAAGTATTATTCTTTGAAGACAAAAGTGAAACAAGGTAAAAGTAGTATTCCGCTCCTGCAGCCAGGATCAGATGAAATGTCTTGCTAAGGAGTTCCATGCGCCTTCAGAAAATGGAAAGAGAGACAGTAGCAGTGAATTCTGGAGCCTGGTTGGAACTCACATCAAAGACTTTGCTATGTCACCAAACAGCAATGCCCAGTTCTGCATATCCCTGGAACTGCTTGTTCTGAAGAGAGCTTGGAGAGTCACCAAGCAGCACTTCCCACGCTGGCCAGCACCCAAGCCGTGAGACGCAGAAACAATTCCATGTTTTCCTTACTTCACTTTTACAGGGACTGTGTGTAATATGACTCCATATTGATTACTTGATCTATGTAATTACAATCAAAACTGCAGGGATGTCAAGCCTGATTGATTTCAAATTAAAAATCTATTGGCTTTGCTGGACTCTTAATCAAAGGGATTAGCAGGGACCATTGTTTTGTTTTGCTTTTTTTCCAGGACTTCTCGTTTTCAGGAGTGAGGTTTGAATAGGGGAGACTTGCAAAGGGTGTTAACCTTCCCCCTTCCCATAAGGCAGGGCTGGATAACTGAGGAGCTGCAGTTCCACACACTGCCCCACCTTAACTCCTGATCCTGATAACACGATGAAATAATGAGGCAGAAATGGGTATGTCCTTTCTGGAGACCCCTTGATAGGCGCGTGTCTTTTGGCTGCTCTGTGATTCCTTGTGTCCCAGGATCCACAAGTGTTTTACAGACCTGCGTTAATCAACCCTCTCCAATTCCCCACGTCCTGGGAGGTCAGCCAGTGTCATTCTCCTTATGGAGCCGTGCCAGAGCCAGGAATCACACCCAAGCAATGCTGGCTTCCAGTGCCCTGCTCCAACCACCAGACACTGCTGCATCTCAGCAGAAGGCTGGTACGAAGGCCAGCATCTAACGGCCCATGCAGATCAAGCATCAGTACGGATTGCCCAGGGTTTGTGAATGGAAAAAGACAGGCCCAGCCATGGCGGGATGTTTTAGATAGAGGGTCGCCGCGGAGACCCAGGCACCTGGACAGCTGGCGGTGCAAAATGAGGGAGTCTCTTTCATGGCAAAGCCTCTTGCACTGGTCAGTGGGGATGAGAACATGCAACAAACCTACAAAAAGAGCAAAAGGAACCCAGACATTTCTGCTGTATTAAGAGTCCCGAGGCCACGTTCCTCCCCAAAGTAACGTCACTGTATAAGACAAGGCTGAATTTTGGCTTAGTCTTGTTTTGTCTCTTCTCCACCTGTGACTTTGGAGGGTCTGGATGGATCAGAGACACTGGAGAGAGGCACACGGAGCCTTTCGCCCAAGGTCACTGTTAGAGCTAGTAAAACGTTCGATTTTGCGTTTCCGATGACATTTTTCATTGAAAAGTCCATTTCTGATTAAATTCCTGCCCCAACCCCTGATATTTGGGTTTTTCCTGCCAGCTCTGGTCTGAAGACATTCAGCACTGATCAACAGACTGTCCTGGCCCTCTCAGAGCATTTTGGTGGCCTCTATGACATGGGCTGATGGTTTCCTCAGTCCAGATCCTACAGGACACCCAAAAGCATAAAGGAAACTACCACTGCAATTGGCCTCAGTGCCATCCAGAGGGTGGTTTCAGGGACTCAGCCGATCGCTGACTCCCTACATTGTTGCTGTTGCATGGAGAAGTGGGACAGTTCGAGCAGGCACATTAGAGCTGGGAAGATTCTTACACTTCCTGCTGCTTCTTCCATGCAGATCTCAAGGACAGAGAACCCGATTCTCTGCTGCTGACTGCAGACCTGTATGGCTCCATTCGCTTCTGAGGCTGATGGCCACCCACCAAGGACCTCGCCCTGTACACTTTTGACTGTTATGAAAGCCGTTATTTATTTATCTAAATAAAGAATCACAGAGAATTCACCCTACGCCCAAGAACAGGCTTGACGCTTTCCTTGCCATCCTGCCCTTGGGCTCGCGTGTACCTGCCTTTCCACAGAAGGAGCTCTGCGGGCTGGTGAACAGGGCCGGCTCCAGGCACCAGCCGAGCAAGCTCGTGCTTGGGGCGGCAGATTCCAAGGGGCGGCATTCCGGCCGCCCCTTTTTTTTCTTTTTCTTTTTGGTTTGCTGCTCCGGCCGCCCTGTAGGGGGCAGCGGCGTGGAGGAGTGGAGCGCCCTGCAACAAGCTCAGCAGGGCAGCCCGCGTCCTTCCCTCCCAGCCGACCGGAGCGGCGCAGAACCCTCCCGGCAGGCGGTGCAGCAGGAGGGGCCGTGTGGCGAGCGCCCCGCTGAAGTCCTGGCCGCCCCCCTTCTCTCTCTCCCCACTGCTAGACCGGGCGCGCACTCCGCTGCACATCTGCAGCACAGGGAGACCCCCTGCACCCTGGCTCCAGCCGCCCTGCAGGGTTGTTGTTTTTTTCCTGTTTTGCCGCTCCGGCCGCCCTGCAGGTGTTGTGTGTGTGTGTGTGTGTGCTTTGCCGCTCCGGCCACCCCGCAGGTGTTTTGTGTGTGTGTGTGTGTGTGTGTGTGTGCGCTTTGCCGCTCCGGCCGCCCCGCAGGTGTTGTGTTTTTTTGCTTCACCAGCACACCCCCCCGCCCCCCGCAGTTTTTTTTTTTTTGCTTGGGGCAGCAAAAAAGCCAGAGCCAGCCCTGCTGGTGAAGGATTGAGCCACTCCTTTGTCAGAGAGAAATCAAAACTATCAGCGAATGGATCAGGGAGGGCTAGGAGAGGCCGGATTTAACCAAGATTGTCTGGCCAGGCAGTTCCAAGAGCTAAACAATAACGGGTGTTAAAGTACAAAAAGACACTTTCAGGCATGGAGTCTGTATCAGTAGCTGCCTCTCCTCTCACCAGAGACTGAGCAAAGGAGTATCACCAGGCGGGGAAAAGCTTGTGGGTTTTTTTTCTTCCCCCAAATAGGTTTTTCATTTAAGAGATGCCGGCGCCTGCAGATTAGTGTCTCAACTATACAGGTTTCCTGAAGATAAGGCAGAGAAATTGATTTCAATTACTAAAGTGGATAGATGGGGCCGCTGTGCTTTTTCAAGAGGATTATTAACCCTCGAGAGCCAAGAAAGTAAAAACCGGCGGGGGAAGCAAGTTTAAACCTCAAGCTGTTTCTCTAGGAACGGCTGTGCTGGCAAATGCCTCTCACAAAGGCAAGGAGGCAAAGAAGAAGGTTTGGTTAAGGGTGATCCTCATGACACTTCGGGATTTCAGGAAGGCGCTTGGATCCTTCAGCAAGGCTCAGGGGTAGCAGGAGACTTGGAGCTTTCAACCACTCAGCCCAGCCCTTTGAATAGCAGTGGGTGGTGGAAGATTTTTACCAGCCCCAGATATAGCTGCATTGAAACGGTCTCTGGGAGCTGGTTGAGAATTCCTGGTGGGATTAACCCCTAAAGCTCCTTGCAGCTGTCTGCCCACAGGACTCAGGTTGCTTCAGGACTTCAGGGCCCCTTGTGAGGACAGAGTCCTTTGTGCAATGAGCCAGTGGCCTCAGACCAGTTCCCGGGACGCCGGAAATGTGCCGATGGAAGACTTTCCCTTCAGAAAATGCCATTTTGTTGATATTGGCACATTTTGCAGAAATGTGTCTATTTCAGTGACATTTTGTTTAGAATTTAAAAAAAATTGGACTGGAGCATTCTGATGGACCATTTGGATTTTCCCTTTCAAAATGGCTGTCTTGTTTCAATTTTTAAAATTTGATATAATATATATAATGTACAATTTTGAAAAGTCAAATTTGGAATGAAACGTTTCAATGTTACCCAAATGAAATATTTCGATCACCCTGGAACAATATCCTCTCCTGAATTTCATGTCGTAGGACATTTTGAAACTTCCCTCCCCCCCGCCATTCCTTTCTGGAATGGAAAATTTTCTGAAATTGCAGAATTTTCCATGAAACAAAACATCTGGTTCCCATCCCATTCTCGTCCTCATCACAAAACCCCCATCGGTGAGACCGACACCCTTGTCAGCAGCCTCCACCCAGAGTTCCCCAGGCCTCCGTTGTTACTGGGTGCCTAACAGTAACAGTGCGAGGCCGGAGCTGACAGCGGGTCCCCTCGTGCTGGGTTCTGTACACACACAGTGAGAGACAGTCCCTGTTCCAACGAGCCTGCAGTCCAACTAGACGAGACAGGCCCAAAATGAGAGGGGAAACAAAGACTCAGTGAAAGGAAATGACATACCCAAGGTTGCCCAGCAGCAGAAATGGGACTAGACCCCAGATCTCCTTGCTCCCAGTCCAGTGCTCTAGCCGCTGGCCCACACTGCCTTGGGGTGATGGAGACTGAATTAGCCTCCCAGCCATCCTCAGCTGGCTTTTACCCAGGCCCAGTGGGCTTCTCCATTTGTGCTACCGGGGGCTGGAAGTGATCCAAACCATGGCGGGAGATATGGAGAGTCAAGTCCTTACCCTAGGTGTCCTGGGGCAGGGGCAGGGGCGGCTTGTGCAGAGGGAGAGGAGGGAGGTCTGATGACCAGCAAAACTCAGCAGCTTCCCAGCTGCGAGAGCCAGCTAAGCCACCACAGGCCATGATTCACTAACGGCCCAAGCCTCTGTTCTACAGCTCTGCAATTTGAGGCAAGTTTTTCCAGCTCTATTTTGCATGGCTAATGCCCTGGGGGTGAGAGGCTCCCCCTCAGCCCTTCACATGTCCCTGAAGCACCAAGGACCCGTCGCCCCACAAGCAACATCTACTGAGAGACCTGCGAAGGGGGCTAAATTTGTTACCTCTCTAAGTGACAACACATGTTCCCTAACTGCCCACGAGCCACGCGGGCGAGTACAGCACGGGATCTCGTCGGTTACATGAAGCCATCACAGCCTCCATCAATTATCATCTGTTCCAACAAACAAACCCATGTCAAGGCTGCTCCGCTGTGTTGAGACACAGGGTCCGCAGACGGCACCGGTGTTGTCTTGCGTTTGGCCTGTTGCTGGGATAGCTCCTTTGTGATCACCGTTGAGGGAGTGGGACACAGGTTGGGATTTTCAACGTCCAGCCGGAGTGGAGAGCCTCACTGCCACAGGCTGCTGTGGAAACCCCAACCCCGGTCTTTACTGCATGTGTCTGGGAGCCAGGAGGCCTGGGTCCTGTTCCCACCTCTGCCACTGACACACGAAGTGACCCGGGACAAGTCACTTCCCCTCTCTGGGCCTCTGTGTCACCCTGTGCAAATTGGAGAGGTGATGACACTGCAGAGGGTCAGGGGAGATGCAGCCAGATTAGTGGGAACAGAGAGCAATCAGCCTGACACAGCTGGAATAGCAAGAAGGGAAGGCGAGGGGTGGAGGGGACACCAGCCGTCGAGCTATGGGATATGAAAGGCCGGGGAGAGGTCATGGAGAGCAAGGAAGTGGGGATTCCAGCACAAGGGGACCAGGTTTGCTGCTAACTGAGGGGTGGGGCAAGAGGAGCCAACTACAACATTGGGGTTGTGAGTGCAGGTGACGGGGGAGGGAGGGTAGTGGATTTGCCTGTGCCAATGGGGGGTGCAGTGATAGGATGGCTATGCAAATACTAGATGGGAATGGGGGGGTGCGTGTGTGACAGACTGAGGAAGCTCAGACAGACAGTTCTTTGGCACCCTCAGACGTGTGGGAAGACCACTCCCAGCCATTCCTCAGCCCCTCCCTCCCATCTGCTGTGCCCTATATTTACATACTGAAATTTTCTCTAATTTCTCACATGGGGGGAAACCCAGCTCTGCCCCCTCCCCCCGAAATGCACGCCTCTATTTTTCACAGCTTCGGGAGAGTTTTATAATTGGCACCTTGAGATATTTTTCTCTGCTATTCTCCTATCTCAGGTCTCTTTCCTCCTTGAGAATCATCACATGAGGGAAATTGCCCTTGTGGGTTTCTCAATATTCTTCTCAGCTGGATTTCACACAGGCTGTTATTGCATACCGCTTCTCCTGCTGATCTCTGATATACTTCAGTCTACGGTTCTCTTTGATGATATGACTTACAGGCTTCACCTGCATTCTGTGCCTGTTAATAACCCGCCTCAAATACATATTTTCCAAGAGGACTAAGGGGAAAGTTTGTAAAAGCTCCATTGTAGACAGAAAACTCATGCCATACTGGAGATTAATCTCCAAATGGTAGGAATTAAATGAGTGCATCATGTTGGCGAGCACACCTGGGTGATCAAATGAGAAATCAGAATCCAAAGAAAATGACTTTGTTTTGGACCACAGAAAACAAGTCTTTTGTTACAGGGGCCAGCTAAGCACCGTCAGCTCCGATGTCCTTATGAATAGAATGATGCATTCTTGTACAGTAATGTCCCTACATGCTGCACCTTACAATAATGCTACTGTGGTTTGGGGCAGTTTCCCCAGCCATACAATGAGAACAAAGATACCGACTTTACAATTGATTTACAAATGAAAACCTCTAGGGAAGAGCTGCCTATTGTCACTATCCAAAAGGCGTATTTCATAGAATTACCCAGCACACAAACAGCCCAGAACTCCCCAGCCCAGCCAATCAATCACACAGCAAGGCTGCCCCTTTCTTCCTCTCTAGCTCTCTCCACTACTATTTCCCCCTCTAAAGCCATGAAATGACATTCCTCATGCAGTGATAATGGCCCCCCTACGCATGAACTGCATGTGACCTCCCTCCCCTTCACACCTGTAAAATGTGTGTGTGCACAGAAGCTTGGGGTGGGACGGTTAATGCCCCATGTTAGGCTTAGATGCAATGGCGAGGAATATAGATCCTGGAAACACGCTCACCGTGGGAAATCTTCATGGCTTTTCAAAGGCTGATAGAAACTCCCACGACAGATGACACTCCTGAAATTCAAGGTGGGACCCTTTCAAGTGCACCCTGAATGGGTTATATGCCATCACTTTCAGGGCAGATTTGTACGGAGGTTGACAGCTAGCGATCCAGGGAGCGAAAGGTAGGACATTTTCCATTGGAACATGGGACACAATGGGAAATTGTCGTGAAAAAAAATCATCATTTTTATCAAACATTGTTCAGGTTATGTTGAAATCCCCTAAAACAAAACCAAATTGAATGTGGTGTCAAACATCCAAAACATTTCAACAACCAACAAAAATTTTGTTGCATCAAATTATTGTAGAAGGAAAAATATTATTTCTCAACCAGTTCTTTTATTCTCCATATCACATGCTCTGTGGGACATTCTTGGTCTTTCAGGTGGAAATCTCCCTTTACAATTCAGTGTGTGGCCAAATAATTGATGAATGTCAAATGGCCTCGTATTCACTTAACTCTATCATCATCCCCCTCATCATTTACCTGTGCTGAAACACACACTTGTACCTAGAGGCCATGGTAATGGGGTCTGGAAATGCCCTAGATAACCAAGAGAGCAATGCTTTGAATGGGCTAATTGGGCAGAAGTGGGCTTAGCCCATCAAACCAGAATGTCCAAGGGATTTAACAAGCTGGACTTTTTGCTTCCCCTCAGCTGCTGCCATAGTGAATGCATGGAATTAAAGAGAGAGCACTTTAATTGTACAGACAGAGACTCCTGCTTCACTGATCAATTCCAGTTCATAAATTACAGCAGAAACAAAACCTTTTAGCTATGCTGACAATTAAATAACATTCTGATAAACACCCCCGTTTGTTTTATTTAAATGAAAACGCCTTTATTTCCGCAGAGTCCTATCTTAGAACAATAAGTTTCACTATCCCCAAAGCTCGCTTAATTAAGCACAGTATTTGCAATCTACCAAAACAAGCTGTTTTATGCAAGTTGATAACAGGTTTCTATTTCATAACATTAACAACTGGGCTATGCAAATGGCAGGATTTTAAGTCGCTGTGATCTGTTTCCATTGTCTTATATCTGTTTCTGTCCGCAAATGCCAAATATAGACATCCCAATTAAAGCAGCGAAATGCCATTTAAACCAACCAAGGATGCTTTTTATCAGTTAAAAACTTCCGCAATTTAATTAAAAATATGGTTTGCGACTGGCCTTTCCCGGACACGCTGCACTCCCACGCTCCCATCTGTTTGAAATTCTTCTCCTACCAGCTCCTTTGTGGCTTTTGTTCCCTGACATAGCTAATAAATCCTTTGCAAGCGACTGTAAAAAGCAGGACTCCAGGGAAGGCTGGGCCCAGCTACGAGCACTTGCATTCAGATGAAGCTTCTCTTAATGGTTTGATGCTATCAGAACCTTTGTGTAATTATAAAAGGACCACAAGTGGAATGTGGGTAAGTTAAAGATCCCAACCCAAGCTCTCAGAAATGACCTGTATAAAACTAGTGTCCTCACAAGTCCCTGAAAATACCCAGGTTAACTCATCTGGCCCCACTGGTCCAGAACCCAAGAGGGTGTTGAGGGGCTGTTCCGACTTATTAACCCCCTTGTTGTGGTGTCTGCACCATATTTGGCTCTGATATTTAGCAACATTCAGATTAAAAAGAAAAATGCAGCTGAGAAGGGAATAGAGACATCTTCAACCTGGGATGGGGCTTGTGCCTTCTTCCTCAAACGGCCTTGCTCCCCAGCCACCCAGAACATAGCCACCGGCAGGTGGGGCCGTAGCTGGGCAGGGCATAGCTCTCCTCATCTAGAGCCACCTGCCGACAGCCGTGGCCAGGTCTCGCCTCTTCCGGGGTAACTGAAAGTCCAACAAACAATGGTCCCATGGCCTCAAGCAAGTCTTTGGCCCCTATCCCACTCAGCAGTCCTTGCCCCTGCTCTCTGAGGTCTTCACACCTCCTTTTCCGGGGGCCAGTAGGGGAACCCAGGCCCTCCCTTTGCCCTCGGCTCCAACCCAGGGCCCTGTAATAAGCAGGCCAGCACCATCTATTCAGGCCCCCGCTTCCTCTCTGGGCTTCTTCCTGCCTCCACCTGTCTGCCCGCATTTCCCAGCAGCCCCTTCCTGGGCTCACCGTGCACCTGTGCTCCTCTCCAGCTCCCTGGGGTCTCTGGCCTCACCCTTCCTTCAGGGCCTGGCTGCAGGCTCCCCCCTGGAGTTCTACAAATCCCAAAACAACAGCACAAACTGAAACCACTTCTGCCCTTCCTGGGTTTGAACTCCAGCCCTTCACAAGTCTTCCCTGATTCGCCAGTCCTCACTCAGCAAAATGCTGATGCCCAGGGTTGCCTCTCCAGGAGTCTGGCCCCTATTTCGAGCCCCACCACTGGAGCCAATTCCCTCCCCATGGCTTTCTCTAGTTCTCCTTCCACCTGAGTCCTATCTGGCCCTCCCTTAAGAGGGGGAACTGCTAATCTCTCATGGGGCTCTCATTTCCCAACTGAGCTCTGTCTCTGTGTAGACCTTCCTGACCCTTTCCCACCTGTGTCCAATCATTGCAGCTAAGCCATCTGTTCAGCATCACCTGGGGAGAGCTGCTGTGTCACAGGTGACATTAAGCCCAACTTCCCTTAAAGGGCCAGCCAGCCTGTGACAGTGTGTTCTGAAGCACTGTGACATACTGTACATCCTAGCCTCCTGGTCCTGTAACCTCATGCATGTTGGTGGTGCTTGAACCCATGTATAGTCCAACGGGACCAGGTGTAGGAGCTTGCAGGACCAGGGTCGATTTAGGTCCTAGCCAGGCACTAGCTGGGTTGGGACTTAAAGGAGGCAGGGAGTCAAGGCAGGGAGAAAGAGCTCGTGTACACCCACTTATCTACGGACAAACATTATAACACCAGTGCCCTAGCAGCAACTGAACTGGGGCTGTTGCTTTCACTTCCCTGCCTTCATCTGAGTTACCAGCAGAACCTATCTATCCATGCCTGATGCTGCAGAGGAATAGGACAATAACTCCCAAGCCCCGTAATGTTGTGCATTACTGTGCATTGAGGGAGGTGTGAGGGATCCCTTCCTGACCCTCTCAGATGATTACATTGTGTCCTGAAGCATGAGGTTTATATGCCCTTTGCATAGTCAAATCCAGGCATAAAACTGTTCCCCTCTTCTGTATGAGCATGGCCCTTCTCTCCACCCTCCAAGAGGTAGCTCTCTGCTAAAATTCAAGCCTTAATATCTGAGCACCTTTGTGACCTCCTCATCCAAGCCAGACACTCCCCATGCAGGAAGGATAACCAAGTTAAACAGCCCTTGCTGGACTAGCTGCAGCTAGAAAAGAGATTTCATTCTAGTCCACTTTGATCACACCATGTGAACCATCTGGTCTGAAAAGAAAGGAAAGTGAAAGCCCCTTCTTTTCCCCAGCCTGGTGGCTGAAGGTTTCTTAGTCAGCACAGAAGATGAAATAAAAAATTTCTCTCTTTTAATAGTCTCACTTGGAGATGAGGCATAACAGAGCCTCTTGGAACATTCTCAGCATGAAATTGGCGGATACCTCGCAAAGCCCCGGCTGCCCCAGGAGGATGCAGCAGATCACTCCAGCTATATCCAAAGCTTTGCACAGCTTCCAAAGTGCAGTAATTTAACTTTATATCATCCATATTTGCAGCAGCCGTCAGTCACCGCGACAACAATATTAACACCCTTGATATCTTTGTTAAGAGTAACAGAAAATGTAATATTCTTGGGGGGAGAGGCAGCAATCAGACCCGCAGCAGCTTACAACCCGCCTGACTCTCTTTATGGGACTATGTGAGGTTCAGACTGAATTTTAAACATACAAGAAGGGACTTACTTTGGGGTATAAAATGACTTGAATTAACTTTAGGCTGACAAGAGAAAGTAAAAGAAATCACTGGAATAAATAGATGTGCGAGAGGGAAAGTAAAAAGACATATTTTGAAATTCATAAAAATGCAAACTCACTTTTTTCAGAGCACTGAAAGAGCAATGGCAGATTTACATTGCTTTCAAAATTGAGGTGAGGGAGCAGGCTGGGAAGGGATGGGTCATCCTTTTGGTTCTTGAGTCCTCAGCTAATGTCAAACCAGGTATGCCAAGAATATTAAAGGTAGCTGTCAGTCTTCTCTCTCTCCCTAAGAAATGAAAGGGGGAGGGAGGAGTTGGTCTGTTGACTTTCCAAATACGAGAATTTGTCTCTGTCTTTTCACCCAGTTCCTTTCTAAGGGGAAAAAAAATTCTTTTCTCCCCCTCAACTCTTAGTCTCTTTAATTAAGTGTTTTCAATTTCCCTCCTTCCTCGCCACAGAGAGATCTCCCTGAATTAAGATAAGGCATTGATCACCCGTGTTGGGAGGATGAATCCTAGTTAATTAGTTCATTATTTCTTTTTGCACAACGAGATTGATGATTTATTAGGCTATGGTTAATTACAGAGTTTATTACTTTGAAAATAAACAAAATCTAACTTCACATCTTCAGTGGGGAGGGCCTGGTTCTGCTTTCTGTTGTGCCCGTGTAAATCAGAAGCATCTGCACTGAAGTCAATGGAGTTGTGCCTATGGGAAGCCAGTGTTAAGAGAGGTCAGAACTGGGCCCATGGTCTAGCAAGCAGACGGATTCCTTACAGGTAGGAGAGTTTACCCTAGCAGCTGTTAACCCACCCCACATTCACATTCAGCGCAGTATGAAGGGCCCATGCCAAGCTGTCTGCACCACTGAAGCCCTCTTAACACACGGGGTTTAACTGATGTGCTGGGCCTTGTCAGAACTTTTGTGCTGGGTAAATGTCACTCTTAGGGTTGCATCATAAAGATGAGGTTCAATTCCCACTGAAGTCCATGAAAAGTCCACCCGGGTCAGTTTTCTCAAAGTGGAAAATCTTTCTGAAGTTTCTTATTTCCAGTGCCTTACTGTGATTCACCTTCTCAGATAACGGAGACAGAATGGAAAAGGAAAGCACGGAGATGCCTCAGATGATCTGTTGTCATCACAATCCTCTCATGGGCACCACGCGTTTCCTCTGCTCCTTTGGAACCCTGAGCTACAAAGGAGGTGTCCACCCTAAGACACACCTACAAGGGGCTTGATTTTCCCTTTAAAACTCAGACCCTGTTAAGGTGAGTACCGAAAATTGAGCCCCCTCCTCTCAAATCACTAGTGGCTTTTGAAAACTGAGGCCTTTTCCTCCAGCAACTTCCTCTCTGACATCCCCCGTGCTCCTTCAAGCTCCCCTTGTAAAAGTGGCATTTAATGTTAGGCCCCATGTTTCATATTCATAGAGTTTAAGGCCAGAAGGAATCACTAGACTACCTAGTCTGATCTTCTGTCTCTCACAGGCCAGAGAATATCAGTTAGCTATCCTTGTGTTGAACCCAGTAACACATGCTCTTGAGTCTACATCATTTTGATAGTTTTAAATCTAGACTCCCCTGTTTTGACTCATTAATTCACACCATGGAGAAGTTACACAAAGGACAGTTAACCACATGTTTAAGCATTTTAACTGCTCAACTCAAGAACTCAGCACTTTCACATTTTTCCATTTCTAAACCATCCCTAAGGAAAATCCTAACTGGGGTGACGCCATCCTCAAGGAAGGCCAGGAGAGCCACCGTGCCATCTGGATTCATGTTCTCACCTACAGAGAACTGGGAGTTAGACTTTGGCAGAAAATACACAGTCCCTGGCATTACCCACCCAAGTTCACAGCCTAACGCCTAGCAGGCTTTAGTTGCTATGTAAATGAAAAGTGATGTGCACTGCTAGTATTGTACTTGCAGCACTGTGTTTCGCCACAGCTGCACCCAGGGTACACTTGGAGCTGGGGCAGCTTATCCCAATGGGTCTGGTGCAATATATGAAAGACCAATTTTTTGCATGTGCCCTCAAAGTTTGGATGCTTCACTTTAGGAGTGTCCAATTGTAGACACATAGGGCCTACATCTCCCCTGAGCAGCAAAAACAGCCTCTACCAGTCTGAGGCTGGGGTCCGAGAAATTCCAAGCCACGATTAAAGGTCACTTCTGAAAAATGTGGGCCTCAATAACTACAAATGTGTTCCAAGTGGCAAGAGTGCCCTCCATTCAGGAGGAGCCTTCACCTCTGACCGGAGATTCATAAAACACATTGTGATCAAGAAGTCCACGACAGTGGTGGCACGGCACCCAAATTATAGGATGATCTGATAACATACACCTCTACTACATGCATGTACGCACATGCACCTCGGCTAGCCAGTCCATAAAGAAAGAAGACAGAAAATACACCTTGCATTATCTGTACTGTGGACACATCCATCAGTTCTCATTAGAAATATAATGAATCCTTCTTTGGAAAGCAGAGAGTTATGATGCTTAACATCCCCTTCCCCCCACCCTTTGATCTGAACAAGTATTTTGATGCTTGTCACTGATAGAAATGAATTTCAGGTACCATAGCAGGCTGTCAGCATATTTCTGCCTTCTAGACCGTTATCTCGTTTCAGTTAAATAAACGTTAACGCTGCTCCTAATGACTTAATTCCTTCTTATATGATAATGAACTGTGATCCCAGAGTTACAGGTTCTCGTAATACAAAATAGCATAAAGCTGCAGCTAAATGCAAACTTCATAAATAACCATGTCGTTGAACTGAGCTTCTAGGAAAACATCCTTCTGCTTCTAAACTCCTGCTGTCAAAATCAAATGAGAGATTAAAGTCAAACCATAAACCATGCTGTAAACAGGAATGGAGAAGGGCTGCAAGATCTGTAAGGCCAGGGAAAGTTCTAAATTAGTTTGGAGCATTAAGAAAAAAGTTCTAGATGTTTTGCCAACATTTTGTACTTTTTTTTTTTCTTATTTTTCTTCCTACCAGAAGATAATAACACCGGAAAACATGCTTGATTTGGCCTTATCTATACAATCCAGGACAAACATAATGATCATCCCCAAACTCACCCTGTTACCTTCTTCTGTGTGGTCTAGCGGCTCGAGCATTAGCCTAGGCTCCAGTGAAGCTGTGTTCTATTCCTGGTTCTGCCCTTAACCTGTTGTATGATCTTCAACAAGTTATTTCATCTCTCTGCCCCTGGTTTCCCTTCCACTCTGTCTGGTTTCTCTAAGCCAGGCAGGAATCTCCCACTACTTGTCAGTACAGCACCTAGCACAATGGGGCCTCTTGGCACTACTGCAGGCAAATAAGTGATAAGACTAATAGGAAGGTTGCTTCCATCAGCAACAGGCTGGGCCGGGGGCTGTAGAGCTGATCCAGTCTTTTCAAGTGTCTGTGAGATTCTACACCACAGACACATGGGACTTGGTCACATTTCTTTTCTGTGAAGGTCAGCATGGCCCTGAGCTAATGAAGCAACCCATGGAGAAAGAGGAGAGAATGTTGTTTATGGATGAAACATGGGGGGAAAATCTCACAGTTTTGCAGCAGAAAGTGCATGAAGGCAGGTCACCTTAAATTTTCAGAGAAGTGTTCCCATGGGATGAAACATGGAGGGCCAGTACAAGGCATATGGACCAGATAAGCCACCAAAGAGTGGACCATAGATCTTGTCAGCTTTCTCCATAAGCGTGAATCCATGGTACCATATAGGGCTAAGGAAAAGTGAGTTTGCTAAAGAGAAGTGCAGGGTTCCAAGCAATAACTAATTCAGCAGAGCTATCTCTCTGCATGTCCCTTGCCCCCCAAAATGTAACCTGTCAACAAAGTGGATTGAATTCCTCGCAGTCTTTGACAGCATGTTGCATGGATGAATAATGGGGAGACTGGAACAGCTATGGGCTCATTCATCACAAGCAAGCTGATGCTATCAATGGCAAAAATGCACCAGCCCTTGTCTAATAAGCCAGTAGGAATTGGCTGAAGAAAGGCAGTGGCCATAGATTAACGGCTGGCAGCACCTCAGCAAATCACAAAGGAGAGAGGCAGGAATGAAAGACCAGCTCTTGGATGTCTGGAGGATAAGTCTTCTTCACATGCTCCGAGTTGGACTTGGGGTCAGGAAGGAATTTTCTCCCAAGTCAGTTTGGCAGGGACCTCGGCACAGGAGGAGGGTCACCTTCCTCTGCAGCATGGGGCATGGGTCGGTCGCCTGCTGGGATCATCTGAGAATATCTCACTTAATCAGTTCCCCGCCATTACTGGGGCCTCGGCCATTGGTGGCACCTCGGTCTGTCCCTGTTCTCAGCCTGTGGCCACAATAGTTTGTTCTCCCAGAGACTGAAATGCTTTAGCCGAACTAAAGTCATTCGGCTCAACAGAGGTGTAGCTGGATGGGGCTGAATGGCCTGAGCTACACTGGAGGTCAGACCAGATGAGCCAATGGTCTATTCTGGCCTTAAACTCTAGGAAACCTGTTGGATTTCAATTCCCACCTGGTGTTTTCTGCCCTGGGTGTGTTCCCCATGTCCCAGATGCCTGGGGTGGGAATCGTTCTGGAAATACATCAGGAGCGTTTCAAAGGGAACAAAGGGGTGTTTCCTGCATTGCTGCGGTTGCTTAGCCGCCTGGGTTTCACTGCTATATATTTCGCTTAACTCCTTGCACTGCGACCGTGGGACAGCTCAGGTGAGGAACTGGTCGCCAGTGTGGGCAAAGGGGTCCTGACGTGGCTCTGGATGGCACATTTAGGGCCAGCTGCTGATATCTGACTCCCATTGGCTAGTAACTGGCTCCAGAACAGTCCCACTGAAACCAATGTTGCACCCATGGCATCAGTTGCTACCCAACATGACTAAGGCTATCGGTATTTGACCCTTAACGATTTCTTGACAGATACCATCACCAGTCTTGGATGCTGTGACTAGAACTTCTGAAATTCTCATCCTATATCAGCATTCGGGAAGTGCTGAGTTTGCCAAGCAAGTGTAGTCAATTCTTCCTGTTTAGAGAAAAGAAAATCCTTGCATTGGGAGATCTCTACCACTCAAAGGAGATGTTCAACATCGTCTCCGTTCTGCCTCCTAAGTCGGCTTTGCGGGGAGAATTGGAGTAGAAAATGGGCGAGATACCAGTCTATTTGCATTTAATTTAATGCTGAAGTTCTCAGCTGCTGTAATGGGCAGAGATCTGGTCTACAGTGCACGGGACTGAAATGCAAAATAGTCAAATGGCGGTAATTGTAAATCAAGGGATCGCGGTAATACCAGACTTTCATTCAGTTTTTCCTAAGTAATTAAAGCACAGCAAATATAAATCAGAGAGTGCCGCTGATTTAAATAAACTGTCAGTAGGAAAATGATTTACCAGTGAAGCCCTTTGCAAATCACACATCAGCTGTACCCACATATCAGGGAAATTATTTTGTTTCTTCAAAGTGAACATAATTCATACAGATGCAGGTTTCCCTTCCTGCCTGCTCTGGGTCGACAATGGGAGTGCTTAGAATGACATGTAAGACAGAAGTCGCTCTGTGCTTAATTCAAAAGTACGCTATGGAGAACAGTAAATGAAGTGATGTGAGTGAAATGCTGATTGGAGCTGTCTGTTTGGAAACGAGAGGGTATGTTCATGTCTCTGGCCTTCGCAGAGAGAAAGGGAACATCCCCGTGAGACACCTGTGTCTTGTTTCTGGCCAGTAGGATCAGAGCCCATTTGGTGGCCTGGGAAACAAATCAATGGCCCCAGGCCAGAGTTATCAGAGTCCACATCAAAAGAAAAGCCACCATCCCATTTGACTGCATCTGGTGGGTGGTTTCAGAGGAGGGTGACACTGCGGGGTGAAAGGACATGCTTGCCAGGTCAGTGTCCCAGGGTGGCTGGCCCCTTTAAATGAAATAGGTCCAGCTGCCCTGTGCCAGGATAGAGGCCCCAGTTTGGCCAGTTGAGGGGGCAGGGCAGAGCTATACAGGAGCAGAGCACCTGGACCCTAGATGGAAGAAAGACCTTGTGAGTCAGGGCAGCCTGGTCAATCAGGAAAGGCAGGTGGGTGCTTCCGGGGAGCAGGGACTGGAGAGGAAACAGAATACCTTTCCTGGGTGAAGGCTGAAGGCAAGGAGAGCAGCAGCAGGGTTTGCCGGCTGCCCTCCGCAAGCCAGAGAACCAGAGCCAGGGCACTGAAGGCACGAGGAGCAGCCCAGGGAAGTGCGTGCTGGCTTAAAGCTGGAGAACTGAAGCTGATGGCTTGAGCAGCGGAGGGACTTACCTACTGACACTGGACTGACACTGGCAGTGGGACTCACCCACTGACATCTCCACCCTGGAGCTGGACCCTGGGCCAGGACCCTGGGCCAGGCTGGGTGAGGGTTGCTCCCCTGGCACGGAAGATCTCCCAGCAGAGAGGCTGTGGGGTTCCCACTGGGAGGAACAGGGTTGCACTCCAGCTGAAAGGGCCAGAGTTGCTACCCTGGCAGAGGGATAGAGGAGGACCGACAAGGAGCCTTGGTGTGGTGGGAGACACTGGAGTATGGGGCGAGGATGCACTCCTAGCAGAAGGGCAGGGGGTTGAGGGAAGAGGGGGAGGTCCCATTGGGAAGAGGGGGGTTTAAGTACTACGTGCCCTGGCGGTGACATGGACTATGTTGGGGTCTTTGGGTTATGGACTGATTTACTGCATGTTTGAGAATAAACCAGCCTCAAGAAGGGATATTATTGAGGCAAGAAAGTTACTGGGGACTCTGGAGGGAGGAAACGGAGGCAGGTGGGGTCGCACTGTGACACGCTTCGTCACATCGCTGAATCTATGTTTGCACTGCAGTCGGAGGTTTGATTGCAACTCAGGTAGGCACACCCGCACTAGCTTTAATCTAGCTAACTCAGCTAAAATATCAGTGAAGACATGGCAGTGTGGACCCCGGAACAGGCGAGGAATACAAGTGCCCAGGGCTCGGGGCAGGCTTGTCCAGCCCGCGCTGCAAAGCTCGCGTAGGGGGTGTCAGACCTCCGACCGCAGTGTAGACGAACCCGGAGATTCTACTTACACGCAGTGAGAGCCTCTCACACACACTGTCACTCACTTGGATACCTGTTTATACCCAGTCACCTCATGCCTAAGAGAACGGGGGCCAGGGCTACTTTAACCTACATCTTCTAGCTGCACAGAGTGTGAATTACAAGATTCCATTGTACCTGGGTAGCCCCAGGCTGCCTTCCAGCTCACCTGTGACTGTGACCCATCTCCTGAACTGGTCAAACAGATCCCTTCAGCGGGAGGCTGCATCACATTGACCTTGGGCCGGAGAGGGCTTGGGAAGCTTTTCCTGCTGTTAGCCACGCTTTACCTGTTTGTGGACAAACCGAGGGCTCCGTTTTAGAAGGGCTGGCCATGTTCTGTCGGCAACAGAAGAGCAAACAAGGTTTATCAAAAGCAGGATCTTTGTTTACCAGATGTCAGCTAATAATAAGAGGTGTTGTACCAGCACTGAGACCCATTGTGCACGGCATGTACAAGCTTATGAGCTCAGCTAGCTGATTTATTGACTGTTCTGTGCCCTCATTGCATGGGCTGGTTTGAATGTAATCTGCTGAAAACACCCCAGCGGGACCCATAAACTTTATATAAAGAGCCTTAACTCAAACAGGAAGAGACTCCCAGGACCTGAGGAGAACGGCACAAACGCTGCAGAGGATGGATTTCTTTATGTGGTTTTTCTATTTTGTAATCACAGGAGCTGTTTTTTGTTTATTTTGCAAAACAAAAGTAACCCCCCAAAAGCCACCCCCTAGAATCTTGTTCCACAAACAAAAAGCCTCAGAAGGGACCTGGTTACACTGTTTGTATTCCAGTCTGACTCTGACTTGGCCTACGTGTTGCGGTTTTTAATAGAGCTGGTTGAAAATTTTGCGGTAGAATATTTTCCCCTGGAAAATGCCATTTTGTTGAAATTGAAACGTTTCACAAAACTTGGTTGTGAAAATAATGAAGCTTTTCAATGTTGTTAAAATGTTCAGTTTCAACATTATCAGAAAAACACTTTTCAATTTTTTGGTTCTAATATTTTTTTATTGATTGTATTTGTTATTGTTTTAAAGCTAACATTGGAACAAAACACATCCATTTTATCTAAACAAAACTTTTTGATTGACCCAAAATGAAATTTTTCCAAAAATGTCATTTTGCTGGAAATTTTGCATTGTTTTGTTTTGTTTTGAAAATGTCAGAATTTCCCCTGGAACAGAAATTCCAGTTTCGACCAGCTCTGGTTTTTACGTAATCCCAGGATGATCATGACCCAAGCCCAGCTGAGGTAGAGGCAAAGAAGGTCTCTTTAAGTCAGTGGTTTCCAACCTTGTTTCATTTGCGGACACCTCAAAACTTTTGAATGGTGGTACAGACCCCTCTGGAAATCTTAGACCCAGTCTGTGGGTGCCCAGATCCGTGGAGCACCGGTTGAAAACCACTGTTCTATGGGAATGACAACCTTTCGCCGACCCCTGAGACCTAGTCTGCAGACCCCGAGGTTGCAAGCCGCTGCTTTAAGCCACCCTTCTCCTCTCCTGGCCCCGGACTGACTGCTCGATGCTTCAGCTCTTGATGCATTTTAAAACCACCTGAGAGCTACCTTGTATTACATTCTCGTTGGAATGGTCCCCTCCTAGGTGGGATGCTCCAGCCACTCCCCCCTCCCACCTTTGTCTGGGGGTCGTGAGCGGATGTTGAAGAACAGGCCTTGCTGGCTTTATGCATGCTGGGAGCTTCCCTTTCAGACAGTTTAGTAGCTGTTTTGCATTGAGCTGAGCCGCACAAAGCAGGCAGCTAGGGGTGAGGGGCGCAAGGGTCCGGCCCTATGTTGTCACCTCATCCCCCGTTTCAGAGAATTCAGATGGTGTCCATCTGCCCCATCCCCGGCACAGGGCCACTCAGCAGACTGAACTGCTAGTGTACATCCCAGAGCGCCCGGGATAGCCACTGCCCCTCTGACTGGTGAGCTGCACCGGGACTACAGCGCGGAGCGGCATCCTTCACCCTCATCTCGCCTGTTCTGTGGGACCCCAGCAGGACTCCCTTAGGGGCCAGATGCTCCGCTGGCATCCAGCGGTGTCGCTCCACTTGGACCAGCGGAGGGTCTGGAGCACAGACGTCATCCCTGAGTTACCTTGGCATTGACGAGATCAGAATCAGGCCCCTAGAGGGACCGTCTCCATAGTTGCTCATTGGGAAGGCTTGGTCCAAGTGGCTTTTCCACTTGGGGAGAGGGGGACTGAGGAGAGAGAGCCATGGGGGCGGGGAAGACAAGGCTTTGTACTTTGTCCCATAATACAGGAAGCAGGGTCCCATTGCAAAATGAAAGGATGGAAGGTTTAGAATGTGTCTGCCGTAACCCAGCATTTTGTCAGACTGTGACATTCCCTGTCTTAACATAAGAACGGCCATACTGGGTCAGACCAAAGGTCCATCTAGCCCAGTATCCTGTCTGCCGACAGTAGCCAATGCCAGGTGCCCCAGAGGGAATGATCAGAGCAGGTAATCATCAAGTGATCCATCCCCTGTTGCCCAATCCCAGCTTCTGGCAAACAGAGGCTAGGGACACCATCCCTGACCATCTTGGCCTTTGCCTGGGGTTGGTGTTTTAATAGGTCAGGGTGAGGGTGGCAGTTCCTAGCTGGTGGGCAGATGGTAACAATCACTTTGCAGATTTCTAAGCTAAGTTATGGGGGGTCAGTAAGGAATTTCTCCCTTATTCCTCACCCCCACTGAGAACTTCATTGCACACTTGTCCAGTCACATGATGGGTTTGTTTTCTGCTTTCCTTTGAGCTGGTCACTGTTGGGAGCAAGAAAACAGATGACACGGGCCAGTGATCTCAGCTGTTCTGTCAAAACCTTTGTTCCCCTGACATTCTGGGAGAAAAAAAGATCACACTCTTATCTCTATTTGTAGTGGAGTCATGACAACAACTGCAACACTATCATCCTCATCACCTTCAAAGTCCCACAACCCTGCTCTGCTAGCTCCCCTGAGAACTGAGAAAGAGCAGTGTTTGTGCGGTGGCTCTAACTTGTTGTCCATTACTTCTTGTGGCATTGATTTTGCACAGCACTTCAGGACTGGCTCCTCATAGGTTTCCAAGCAAAGTTTTTCTAAAGAAAAACAGGAGTTTCTGGCTTTACCTCTGTCCCTTTGCTTCCTTTCTCTTGAAAATAACGATAAGGTATTGATCTGACTTGTTGAGACAATGAAGTCCCTTTAATTAGTTAATTAGTCCTGGATTAATGCTCAGTTAAATTCCGGTTAATCACAAGAGTTTATTATTTTTTTAAAAGTTTATAAGACGTGTGTTGAATTGAGGGCTGGAGGCACTTACAATCTTGGGCCCAGGATGAGTGAAGACTTTTATGCATCAAACTGTCCTCAGTATTCTACATGCGAGGAAGGATGATATAAGCATTATGGATACCTGCGGTCATCCTAACTTAGAGAGCAGAGTTCTGGTGTGACACAAGACAGTCTCACTATGGTAGCCTGTGTCATGTGGGTGGCAATATTTCCCTACACCTGTTTGCAAATTTGATCCATGCTAAATTTTCATGTTTTTTCAGTGAAAATTGTGAAAACATTGGGGTTTTGAATTTCGTTGAGAATTTTTTGCATATAAAAGAGGCACCAAGTACTAAAACCGAGACATCTGTTTACCCTACAGTCAATGAAATATTTTCACTGTAACACACGTACATTTCTTCAGCGGAACACAAACAGGACTTGAAGGCAATCAATAGGTTGCAGCTCAAATTAAAAAACCGTTTGCTGTCCAATACTGTGCTCGAAACTATAATTGTAGTGCCACACTGTCACCTCTTCATTTCTGCACAGAGATTGCAAATGCCCTTTTGTACCCACTACCTCTTGTCCAGCAAGGTCCACACGCTTTCTGCCATCTGCCATCAGTAGCTCTTTTCCTGCCTTGAATCATGACATAGCTGCTTGAACTTCATTACTTTTCAGCTTGATAGCATGTAGCTGCAAGCCTTATCCTACCCCTGCTGTAATGCATTCTAAAAATTAATTTCACATCCTGTGATGTATTTTCTATTCACAGACCAAGGTAATCCACATGGGAGCGGAATCAGTAAATTGCAGGTGGCATTGTGTTGGTAAAAGTTTAATGATGACTGTTAGCACTTTCCTGGCTTGACCCAAGGTGTAAATTATGGAGTAATAAACCAGCAGGTATACACTAATCAAACGGGTGATGGAGGGAATTTTTATCAAAGCTGATCCTCTGAATGAGAATCTGGTTCTTTATTTTCACACTTTATAAAGTTTCTGATGGCTGCTGACAAGCTTGTCTTTCTTTAATGCTGACAAAGATTCTGTTAATATATAGCCAAGACTGTAACAATTATTTAGACCTCCATTATTATTAATAAATAGTATTATTACAGCAAAACCCATAGTCCTTGCCTCCAAGAACCTGCAGGCTGATCCATACATTCTAGGAACATAAGAATTGCCAGACTGGATCAAATATGAAGTCCATCTAGTCTAGTACCCTGTCTCCAACAAGGCCAGTATAAGCTGCTTTGAAGGAAGGTATAAGAAACCCTGCAGCTGTGGGATAACCTGCCCCCAGGGAAAGTTTCCTCCTGAACCCCAATAGTTAGAGGATGGTTATGCCCAGAAGCAGGAGGGTTTAGATCCTGACCAAAGCTCTTCGTTATTTTTTAATCCTTGCTATAGTAACTCTACATATCCTCATTACCCATAGAAAGGTCTAGCCCTTTTAAAAATCATGTTAATCTCTTGGCCTCAGTGATAATTGATGGCAGTTACCTATGCTGGTGTAAGTATATTGCATTTTATAATTCCTTTCTGAATACTCCAGGGTGTCACTTACTGGTAGTAACCAATGGGACAACTTGTGTGGCCAGGGCTCATCAGTGTGACTAAGGGCACGTCTATACTGCAAAACAAATAACAACAAAACCCACAATAGCATGTCTCAGAGCTCAAGCCAGCTGACTTAGGCTCCCGGGGCTCATGCGATGGGTGTAAAAGCAGCAGTGTAGATGTTCCTGCTCAGGCTAGAACCCAGGCTCTGAAACCCAGGGAGGAGGGAAGGTATCAGATCCTGGGTTCCAGCCTGAGCAGAAATGTCTACACTGCTGTTTTTAATCCCATAGCTCAAGCCCTGTGAGCCCGAGTCTGTTGACCCTGGCTCTGAGACTCTCTGCTGTGGAGGTTTTTTTTGCCGTGTAGATGTAACCTAAGGGTTCCACAATCCGGCTCACAGTAACTGGATCCTTTAAATATTATCATGGTGTGAGTCACCAGGTGGCGCTATCACACATAGTCTTACAAGTTCATTTATTTAGTTCACAAGTACTGTTCAGACTGAAGTAATTCTGCATTGCTGTTAGTCACATGATGCACATTCTTTTAGGGGGAACTGTTTCAAACAGTAGAGGTGTTTTCTCTCTGCTTTAATCTCGCTAATGACTTCCACCTTGTATTTAGCTGTGACATTCTGAGTACCTTTCCCAGACATGAAGATGAGCTCTGTGTAGTCAAAAGCTTGTCTCTTTTACCAACAGAAGTTGGCCCAATAAAAGACATTAGCTCACCCAGCTTGTCTCTCTCTAATTACAGACAGTCCTCGGAGCAGGGTGGCTTCCTGGGAACTGGGTATTTGTGTCTGGGCTGATTTCTGAAAGAGGGATTTGTTTGCCTGTGTGCCATTTGTGACCACCCCTGTTCCAGGACTGGTGCACACCATGCAAGTAAAACAAATTGCACTAAATACCCAGACTCTGCATCACTGATTTCTCCCTAATGGGAAGTTGGCCTGCAGGGCTCTGACACCAGCTACCACTTGGCATCGGGGACACAATGTGTGTGCATGTTTTGTTGTAACATTGTGATTGCTGTGGATGCTTCAGCTGGCAAACATGGCAACACATACCTACTACCAGTGGGATTGCAGCATCACACCTTTATTCCTGCCTTCTTTGAAGCAGAACAAGTATCTATTAAAAGCATATAATCTGAAGTGTCCACAAGCCACTGAGATGGAGTGAAAACACATTATCTTCCTGGGCCCAGTTAAAATCAGGATTCAGCTCTTTAGTGACAGTTCTAGATAATTGTTTCAAAGGATCCAGAGGTAGAAAATACTTTAAAACAACTTTAAAATCAATAGCTATTTTAATTTGCAACTCACAGCCCCCATACTGACAAATAGGCCAGGAAGCTGGGTGAATAATACAGCTTCAATTATATTTCTGTACAATATTTATCTTATTTTGTGTTGTGTTCTGCCGAGCTAATTCAATTTTCCGCCGCCAGCCCATGCTTGTTCCCCTTTCCCTCGCAATAGATAACTGCATGAAGAGACACTAAATCTTCCCATGTGAGTGGCACTTTATCCCTGCATGTTATTGAAAAAATAAATAAATAACAGTAACACTCTCTGGAAAACTAAAAAACTAAAAAATGAACGAACCAGGCCAGAGGGCAGCAGCTGGAATACTCTCCAGAGCACAGCATGCTCCAGGCTTACCTGCTCAGGTTTTCAATGGAGCCTAAAAGCGCGAAGTGCCCAGCTTCCATGGATGTTGCATGGGATTTGGACACCGAACTCTCTTAGGAATTCCTGGCCAAAATGAGCTGGGGACAGATTTTCAACTTTGCCTCCGTGTGTCAGGCCCCGGCCTCCCACTGGCTTTAATGGGATTTGTGCTGCAGGAGAGCCTAGGAGTCCTGGAACAGGACCCTCTGGCGCTAGGTGCTGTACGTTATTTATTAGGTATATCATGACAGTGCCTGGGAGCCCCAGTGTGCTAGGTGCTGTACAGACAAAATAATGGTCCCTTCCATAAAGAACTTACCATGGGGGGCAGAGTTCCAAGGGTATTTAGGCACATAAAGATGCAGATAGGCAGCCAGTGGGATTTTCAGAAGCCCCTGCAGGGCAGGTGCCTAATCTGGCCAGGGGGGCCTCGCTCACGTAGGCATTTTTGAAAATTCCACCCTTAGTCTGGTACGTTTCCCCTCCTGCCTTTTTCTGCGTTTGGGGCTGGGAGAGGGAGAAATTTCTGGCCAACAACAAGACAAGTTGTTTTAAAAGGAGGCAAAATTTTCTTTGGGTGGCAAAGGACTAGCTGTTGAGCACACTTCTGGCCTTATTTCTGTTCCTGACAGATTTACGTGTAATACTTGGCCTCAGGTTTCAGGTGCAGATCCTTGCCTACGCAGGTTCAAAATTATTAGTCATTATTATTTTTATTAAATTTGTATGACAGTAGCACTTAGCGGCTCTGTTGTTTCAAGATGCTGTTCAAGCACGTGGTAAGTGACAGCTCTTCTCCCAGAGAGCTTGCTGTCTTAATAGACACAAAGGGTGGAAGGGGAAACATGCACAGTGTGGTGAAGAGACATGACCAAGGTCTCACAGCAGCTCAGTGGCAGAACTAGGAATAGAACTCAGGCCCCTTCTTGTGCTCATTTGTCAAGCTCTGGACGGATGGACGAATGGATGGATGGACGGATGGATGGATGGTTGGATAGAGGAAGCCAGGCCTGGGGTCCAGCTCAGGGCTCTTGTTGGGAACAACCAGAGCCAGCCCTTCTCAGCCCCAGGGTAAGCTATTTCCTACCTCTCCTCTTCTCTGGGCTTCCCTGGCCCCTTGTCCTGCTCCTTCCTCTTTGGAGGGTTGGTTTGTCCAGCAGTTTCTCCCCAGTCGGCCTCTCTGGCAGCCACCCGGCTCTCTTGCCTTGCGGACCTTTTGCCCTCACTGCTGTTGGGGGGCTCTGCAGGCAGGCCGGAAGTTGCTTTGTTAACTCGTCCGTTGCCAAACCAGCATGGGGTATATAGACCCCATGACATTATTAATTATCATTATTAAACATTCCCATTATGGTACACCTAGAGGCTTCTGCCAGGTTGGGGGCTCTACTGTGCTAAGCTCATCTCACCTAAAGATTCACGCCTGGCTTAAAATCACCATATTTAAGCAATAGTACAACATGGCGTGTTACACAGAAGATGCCAGAGACTCATACAGGATGAGCAGCAGGCTCTGAGATGCCACAGGCACAGAGAGGGGAAGGACAGAGAGGCACAGAAACATGTTGTTCAGATTGGAAGATTCTGGGGGCGAAGACCATTTGTTTATTCCGTGTTTGTACAGCACCAAGCACACTGGAGGTCCTAGTCTCTGACTGGAGTTTACTGTACAAATAAATAACAATCATGGTGAATGGGGATAGATGGATTGATTAGATGATGATATCTTTTTCTCTATCACTCACAGAGAGACATTTCTTTCACTTCATGGTCTTTAATTCAACCTCATGAGTTGCTGGTCTGGCTGTTTTGGGCCCTGTCTGCACCTCTTTCATTTCCCTGTGTTCTGAGCTGTGGCCTCCAGAGGTGGCAGACCAGTGCATGAGCCCCTGATTCATGCATCAAGACAAAATGACAGTCAATGCAGCCTGGAGTGCCTGGCAATGAAGACAGCAATATTACACTAGAGCCGCGGCAGGCAGTGAGGCAGCCGAGGAAAAAAGGAAATAGGAGACTATTTCAGCTAAACAAAATTGGGAATTATTTGCAGCAAACTGACAGGTGTTTATGTGAATTTCCAAATGGACAACGCTAACAGCTTGAAAAAAGAAGGAAGGAAGGAAGGAAAGAAGGAAAGAAAGCAGGAAGAAATTAATTTAATGAGCATGCTTTCTTGGAAACCTCTCCCTCGAGGACTGTAGAGCAAGCTGACATTTCCACAAGCCTGGACAACAAATGTGACTCCTGGCTAATTATGGTGCTGACTGTTCTGTCAGTGCGCTGTAAAGCAATTGACCCGGGGGGCGGGGGAATAATCCTGCTTAGAGTCTATTGCTGCAATAACAGGACATATTCGCGTGTCTTGGGTTTCCGTGTGGGCACTGGGATGGGTGTAGCCACGGTGTAGAACAGCTGTTCGGCAGCTTCAGTGCCAGGGCTGTGAGCTGTTGTACATGCCCTCTTAAGGGGCTATGGCCAGTGAGTCACTGTGGTTTGTAGATCTATGAGCCACACATCAAACACTTGCCAGCCCATCACCAAACCCTCCTCCCATGCCACAGAGAGCATTGCCATGGAGTGATGCACCACAACACGCAAGGGGCACAGGCTTCCACCGCCTGGTGCCCCAATGAGGGACAGCCTTTAAATCCTGCCCCTTCCACTCCATCTAGGGTGGAACTCGTCCCTTTGTACAGAGCTGCACAATTTTTTTCAATATCTCAAAAACTCTCGCGGCATGGGCAAACCATTTTCCACCCAGCTTTAGGAATGACCTCCTGCCTGATTGCCTCTGCTGCCGGCACTGCCTCCAAGTGGCAGACTGGATGATCAAACATCCTCTAGAGCAGTTTCTCACCAGCCAGTCTCTGAGATCTCCCTGGCCCAGTTTAGGAAGGCAACAAGCTGGTCCCTGCTATCAAAAAGATTGAGAACCACTGCTCTAGATTTCCATCTCTATGACTCCATGAAGTTGGAGAGATTTAAATCGGAGAGGTAAATTGTGCCCTCATTTATTTTGGAGTAAATCCAGACTAGCTTCCTTTGACCATATTGGAGTTATTCTGTATTTATAATAGAGTAACTAGCAGCAGAATTTGATTCCAAATGTTTCACCTTCTCCCAAGAGCACTAAACCTGACTTAATGAGGAGTTAAATAAAACAGAGTCTGGTGAGCAGTATCTGTAATAAAGTTTTTGGATGTTGAAACAGCTCACTTTTTGAATAAAAAAGTCTGCAAAAGGCGTTTTCCCCCAACGACTGTATTTCCTCACTCATTAGGTTCTGCTCTGATCATCAGAATGTCACGTTTTGTCATAATTTAGCCACTGTTGTTGATAATGTTATATATGGTGTAGTAGCAAATGGAAGCTTAGCTTTGATTTTTATTATGCATTACCTTCCCTGACTCCCTTCTAGTGAACTATGGAGTAAATGACCTCCCAGATAGTCAGGTTCAGATGTGGATGTGATGGTAAATTCAAGTCCTGAAATTTCTATCTAGTGGTAAAATGGAATAAAAAAAAATCACTTTCTTCTGCTAATATCTGAGCTCCTTTTAGCTGTCACAGCAGCATTACAGCTGGATTGTATTTTGTAAGATATAAGCAAGGTATTCAACCAAAGTAGCAAGGCTCTCTTGTTGTAAAATAATAAAGCACAGACCAAACAAAAAAAAATCAGACGATGAGTTCTGCTTTTGTTACTATGAATTTTACATGAACTTGACAGGTGATAGCTGGTATCAAATTTGTAGAATAGAGCATTTAATTAAATATCCATCCTCTTTCCAATATCTAACATCACCTTGAATAAAAGCATTTGCCTCAGACTCCAGCTCTGAAAGGTATCCTTATCAGAGAAGAATTGCTTCCTAATTGCAGAGTCTCGCTGGTGAGAAGCCTGTTCCTGATCTCTTATCGGAAGATTATTGATCTGCATCCAGAAATGGCTGCAGTGAGACTGTGATTAGCTTTATCGCTATCTGATGCAGGGTATTAACAAGCATGTATGTTATAATGTGAGGAAACAAAGAATTCATCTGTCCAATTCTGAGCGTCGCACTTGAGGAAAGATGTGGACAAACTGGAGAGAGTCCCAACAAGAGCAACTAAAATGCTCAAAGGGTTAGAAAACCTGACGTGGGAAGAAAGGTTCCAAAAACCAGGCACGTTTAGTCTTGAGAAAAGGAGACTGAGAGGCCACCAGATAACAGTCTTCAGGTATGTGAGGACAGTGATCAATTGTTCTCCAGGGCCACTGAAGGTAGGACAAGAAGTAATGGGTTTAATCTGCAGCAAAGGAGATTCAGGTTAGATATTAGGAAAAACTTTCTAACTCTCAGGCTAGTTCAGCTCTGGAACAGACTTCCAGTGGGGATTGTGGAATCCCCCTCACTCGAGGTTTTTGGACAAACACCTGTCAGGGATGGGATGGGTTTACTTGGGCCTGCCACAGTGCAGAGAACTGGTCTTGATGATTTCTGGAGCTCCCTTCCAGCCCTGCTTTTCTATGATTCCTGGGGTTGAATACTAAGAGCTACAACACAGAATCAACGCCGAGTGGCTGTTGCAATGATCTGTACCGTCATTGCATTGCCAATGGCACACTGACTGCTACATGACTCATTCTGAATACCCATGGTCAGACAGGGCAGGAACTTGGACTTGGCTTTCCCTCTCCGTGCCCTACCACTGGGCTGTACCGTCGGCCTCTCTCTTGTCTTTGGTCCAATGAATATTTAATTATTTATCTAAAGTGGACCAGCTCCAACACCAGCTCTTGAGAGAGACCCACCCCACAACAGCCTGGTGATTAAGGCTCACACCTGGGACATGGGAGACGCAGGCTCACATGTTCCTGCTCTGAATTAGGTAGACTGGGGACTGGAACCTGCCTCTCCCACATCCCAGATACATACTCCAACTGCCAGGCTCTGGGCTATTCTGCGGGGGCTTTTCTGTCACTCTGTTTTTTCATGGAAAACTTCCAAAGGTCTCGGCTTCATCCTAACACAGGATGAGAAAAATGTTGAAATCGTGAAAAGTTTCACAGGCCAGGAAATGACTAGCCAGGACTCCTGGGTTCTTCTTCCTGGCTTTCCCACTGACTCGTTGTGTGAACGTGGGCAAGTCACTCACTGTTTCTGTGCCTCTGTGCCGTGCTAAACTTGTAATGAGAGAGGTGCCTGGACTGAAGCAATGTTTTTACTTTCATAACTGATGTGGCAAGCCCAGTAGTGCTGGGACTATGAACTGCCAAGCCTAGAGGTGCCGGGGCTTAGCCCTGGCAAGCCCTGGCACAAATTAAGCACTGCCTCTGTGTACCTATCTGTAAAAAAGGCATAATACGATTTACCTACCTTGGATGCTATTAGGAGGTTTCACTCATTAGTGGGCCTGATTCCATTGTTTCCTACCAGGGTAACTTTATATGGCACAATGTTTGTAAATTGCTCTAGCTTTTACAAAAATTATAGAATCATAGAATATCAGGGTTGGAAGGGACCTCAGGAGGTCATCTAGTCCCACCCCCTGCTCAAAGCAGGACCAATTCCCGACTAAATCATCCCAGCCAGGGCTTTGTCAAGCCTGACCTTAAAAACATCTAAGGAAGGGGATTCCACCACCTCCCTAGGTAACCCATTCCAGTGCTTCACCACCCTCCTAGTGAATAAGTTTTTCCTAATATCCAATCTAAACCTCCCCCGCTGCAACTTGAGACCATTACTCCTTGATCTGTTATCTGTTACCACTGAGAACAGTCTAGATCCATCCTCTTTGGAACCCCCCTTCAGGTAGTTGAAAGCAACTATCAAATCCCCCCTCATTCTTCTCTTCTGCAGACTAAATAATCCCAGTTCCCTCAGCCTCTCCTCATAAGTCATGTGCTCCAGCCCCCTAATCATTTTTGTTGCCTTCCACTGGACTCTTTCCAATTTTTCCACATCCTTCTTGTAGTGTGGGGCCCAAAACTGGATACTGTACTCCAGATGAGGCCTCACCAATGCTGAATAGAGGGGAATGATCACGTCCCTCGATCTGCTGGCAATGCTCCTACTTATCCAGCCCAAAATGTTGTTAGCCTTCTTGGCAATAAGGGCACTGTTGACTCATATCCAGCTTCTCATCCACTGTAATCCCTAGGTCTTTTTCTGAAGAACTGCTGCCTGGCCAGTCGGTCCCTAGTCTGTAACAGTGCATGGGATTCTTCGGTCCTAAGTGCAGGACTCTGCACTCATCCTTGTTGAACCTTATCAGGTTTCTTTTGGCCCAATCCTCTAATTTGTCTAGGTCCCTCTGTATCTTATCCCTAACCTCCAGCGTATTTACCACTCCTCCCTGTTTAGTGTCATCTGCGAACTTGCTCAGAGTGCAGTCCATGCCATCCTCCAGATCATTAACAAAGATATTGAACAAAACCGGCCCCAGGACCGACCCTTGGGGCACTCCGCTTGATACCGGCTGCCAACTAGACTTGGAGTCATTGATCATTACCCGTTGAGCCCGATGATCTAGCCAGCTTTCTATCCACCTTATAGTCCATTCATCCAGCCCATACTTCTTTAACTTGCTGGCAAGAATACTGTGGGAGACCGTATCAAAAGCTTTGCTAAAGTCAAGGAATAACACATCCACTGCTTTCCCCTTATCCAGAATCATTACAGAAGAGCAAGGTTTTATTCTTACACAGGATCAAATTTTATCCTGTTCATCTACTATAGAAACTCATCCAGTCCACACTGAAACAGAGAAATTTTACTTCATTAAACTCAAGTAATCTTTCTTTACAAAACAACCACTCAATTACTAACTTTACGTATTGAATACGTTGACTTCTCTATTGAAGTGGACATAGTGCCAACCAAATCGGATAATTCAGCCACAAAATCAATGGCACCACATTTACTCAATCAAATACATTGCTTAGTAAATTATGTCCACGTGAAATTAAATAGATGAATGTACTAGTTGCACACTGGCACTGGGCTTCGGAACTTTGGCACACGCAAGTTAAAAATAAGGAAATCGATAGGTGAGAGAGAATGTATTTGACATCAGTCACTGCTTTTAATACATTAATTTCTTCACCAGATAAATCAACTATTGATCATGCTTCAACTTTCTGAGAGCTGGAACAAGAGAACACACTGCGCTTTCCCTGTCAGAAATCTACAAGGGCCTTTGGCATCCTGCCTTGGTCTGTGACAAAAGGACACTCTGACCTGGAGCTGGATGGACGGGGAGGCCTCAGACGCCATTGGAAGGAAGACTTCATCCCCAAACTTGTTCCTGAAGTTATCACGGGTTGGATGAGGAATGATTGTTCCACGGGATTGCTATGTGCAGCTTACTTTGAAAAGCTGCTGCCATTCATTCTGCTGAGGATGATTGTAAACAAGACCAAACGTTATCGAAACTGGTACATTTTTACCACGGGATAACTAATGCGTGTTGGCTATCCTGCTGTGAAATCCTAGTGCAGACAAGGCAACTGTCGCTTTACCACAAGGTCAGCCACGGCAAGGGTGTAGCGCTGACCTGTCCTAGTTACCTCATGGTAAACACTACCAGTGCTTTGTCTGCACTAGGGTTTTACAACAGGATAGCCAGCTCCCGTTCATTATCCTGCTGCAAACCCCCTCCTCGCCTTTTTATGCAGTGAAGCCATAGTCCAAGTGAACAGTGTCTGTAGCACTTGCAATGTCAGGTCGTTTGCCACTTGTCTGCAAATCTGCCCTGTGACTGTGTCCATGTCCTTCCCTGCAGAGTTTAGTTTCAATCTACATTGAGTAGCCAGTGGGACTCACTCAGGCTGTGACATAGGTTCAGGGTGACACGTGCTGATTCAGATGAAGAAAAGAGGAAGAACAGTAAGAGGCCAATATGGCTCCATCAGGAGCTCCTGAATGACCTGCAAATCAAATAGGATTCTGTAGCGGGGTGGTTACCCGCTCCTGCCCTGAGGGGTTTAAAACAGCCCTAGAGGAGGGCTGTGGGAGGAGAAAAGCAGTGAGGCTGATTGGGGGAAACAGCCTCAGCTGGGAGCTACGCCCCAATCAGGGCCCGGCTCGCTCTATAAAGGCTTGAGCCAGGAGTAAAGGCACACAGTCTCCTCTAGCTGTGGAGGGAGACGGGCCTGGCTGCTGGGGAGCCAGATAAGGTACCTGGAGTGGAGCAGGGCTGGGGGAAGGCCAAGGGAGCTGGGGAGCTCCGGCCTGGAAACCCCCCAGGCTGCGGTCTAGTATAAGGCCAAACAGGTACTGGGGTTGTAGGGGACAGCCCAAGGCTAGACAGAGGCAGCAGGCCCAAACCCCCCTTGCCAGTGATGAGTGGCTGACACTGCAGTCTGCCCCAGGGACCGGGGGCTAGTTGGTGACTGGCAGTAGCCTTATACTGAGGCGAAGTGGGGATAGGGGGTGGGGGTTCCCCTGGGTGGGGAGACCCCGAGACTGAGGGGTTACTGCCAGAGGGGCAGCACGCCAGAGAAAGGGGCACGGGGGTCCTGGGAGGGACACGGGGGCCAGCGATAAGGTGGATCACCGGCCTGCAGAGGGCGCTCCAGAAGCTGGACGAGCTAATTCCCTGAGAGACCAGCAGGAGGCGCCGCAGGGGTGAGTCCACTCACTTACAGACTCTTACAAAAAGTGGAAACATGGAGACCTTGCTAAGAATGAGCACAAGCATGTAGGGACGAATTCAGCAAGGCTAAAATACGAAATGAGCTACACCTAGCAAGGGTCATGAAAGGCAATAAGAAGAGGTTCTATCAATACATTAGGAGCGCCCAGGGGGAGACATATCTACTCTTGAGATGTTTCTTGTATGACAGCTAATCCGTTTATTTCTAAGCTCTCTGAGCACAGGGGTGAAGCTGATTCTGCAGTGGGAATTGGCTCCCTGGCTGCAGACGCAATAGAAACACAGACAAGACTCAACTGACGAGTAGGCTGAGCGGCTATTTTAGATAATGCCGCAGCTGCTCGAGTTAGTGTCTCCTGTTGATAGCAGGTTGGTTTAAGGTGCATTTAGGCCCTGATGCAAATCCCATTGGAGCCAATGGAAAGACTCCCACTGACTTCAATAGGATTTGGATTCTATTACTATTATCCCCTTACTGCTGATTAGAAGTAAGAACATAAGAATGGCAAGAACGGCCATAGTGGGTCAGACCAATGGTCCATCTAGCCCAGTATCCTGTCCTAGATTGATGCAGGCCCTGAAGACTGAACTCCTCTATCGGCTGAACAAGTACAACATGGATAGTGGCAGAACAAACTTCTTATGCACACTCCAATATTCCTTAGCAAGAAATCTGAAGGGAGAGACTACCTGGAATTCTGTCTCCATGGCCCATCCAGTCCTGGGCCTCTCCCATCAGACTGCCAACTATGGACAACGAATGCCACGTGCCACGTTAGTGTCTGTGAAGCGGGCACCTGGAAGTGGACTGAGACCCACTAATTCATTTCACAATGTTACTGTTCATACATTTCCCAGTCGCTGGATTTGCCACTTGGGCCTGTTCCAATGGGCTCTGTTTTCTTTATGTGAGCCGTAAAACACCGGTGTGCAGCTCACACCCACACACTCCTGGTGGGCTCATTTCATGGGCTGTCTCGTCTCCGCTCTGCCTCACTACGTCTTGTGTGTGTGTGTGTGTGTGTGTGTGTGTGTGTCTGTGCTGGAAATAAAAGAGTTGCTTTGATGCTCAGTTCTAGCTCTTTCCTCCTCTCTCCAGCTCTCTGACAAGGTCATCGGTCAGGTCTCAGGCTTGAATCATGACCCTGCTCGGAGGGAATGCAGCAATTTTGGCCTCAGCGTTTGGCTTCTGCTGTGTTTTCTTCGGTGCTTAGACTTTTATTTTATTTATGTGTATCGAGGATTTTCTAGGTACCCCCCAGCCCTATAGCATCTGAGCTCCTCACACATGCCAATGAATTTATCCCTATGGCAACACTGCGGGGTAAAGTATCATCATCCCACTTTCACAGATGAGGAAATCGAGGCACAGAGCAAAATTAGTGTGATTTCCCAAGGTCAAATAGGAAGCTTGCTGCATAGCTGGAGTCCCAGTGCAGTGCCCAAAACACAAGACTATCCTTCCTCTGGTTGGAATTCTGGGCTTCCGGTTTTGTGAAGTTCCTTTCGGGGGGCTTGTAGACTCTACCATCCTTGGGTGACTGCAGTTCAGGGCCTAGGCATTAGGGTTTAGATCTCTGGGGACAGGGCCCCAGCAGCTTCACTTATTTTCATTTCTTTCTCTGTAGTTCTTTCAAACGTCATCTTCCTAAACATACTCCCTGATTGAACGCAGTTCTATTTTACGCTGAGGGCCACATTTTCAAATGCAAGAACATTGATTGCTCCATCTAAAACTGAAATTTGCACACATGTTCTTGGTACAGATGCACCCCAACGACCTGGTTTTCACATACAAATATCCATATGTTTTTTTTTCTGTGTCATGGTGTGAACTCTGATTCCTAGAACACACCTCCTTCCCAGGCAGAAGAATTTGCTGGTGCACAGCACAGTCTCTCTCCAGCTGTCCGGAAAGGCAACAATGCAATTTATTACACGGAAAGTTGATGACTGACTGAAGGAAGGCAGATGTTTTGCTAATGCAAAAACAAAGAAATAAAGCAAAAATGAAGGGTTGGGGGGGGACAGAGAGACCACTGTCAATATTTTGCAGACATTTTATTTGAGAAAACTAATAAAAACAGAAAGTTGGTAACTGCTGAGCAAACATTCTCCTTGTGGAGCATCCTGGAAACATATGATGAAGGCAGAATTCAGTCCCTAAGACCAAATGAGGAAGTCATACCGCATACCACTAAAATAGCTCCCAGACACCAATTTTAAAAAAAAGCTTGTAGATAAGGGGGAAAGGAGTATTCAGTGGGTTTGGAACTCCATTATTCTAGGTGCTGTACGAACATATGCAAAGACCAGGTCTCTGCCACAAAGAGCTTACATCTAAAGGCATGAAGTCAAAGGGAATTTTTCCGTTGATTTCAATGGGCTTTAGATCAGGCCCTGAAGTCAAGCCCCTGCAAACAGCCACGCCCCTGCACCTGTGCTTAACTTTACACAAGCAACAGGACCTATTGCAGTCACTTGCAGTATTCCCTGGGGTAAGGTTACGTTTGTTGCGTTAGTGTTTGTGGTTTCGGGGCCTATGCTGACATAGGTGGGAGGGAGGGAGATGTTAGTAATTAATTATTCTGGGCACATCTAATGCAATGTTCACGTCATCTGTTATTTATTAATAGTGAACGATTCACCCAGCTCTTGGCGTGACATAGCTGTGTGTTTATGTGTAGCAAGGGGGTTAGGTTCGGTTTAGTTTTTTTAACATGTATTTGTTTTCTACCTTTTGAGGGTGGGGGGGTACTCTCCACCTCCACTAAGGGCTCTCCCTACATTTAACACATCGATATCATGGATTCCTCTGTCACTTAATTATTATTGCAATCACTGAGCTATATATTATGGGCCGCTTTCTCATTACTCCACACCAGCAGGAATCGCTCCCTTGATTAATCAAGACAGTGTTGTTAATAGTGTTTAATCTTTTGCAAATCCAGTATGGCATGAGGTTGTGCTATTCTGTGCCCCGCTGTTAGTGTGAGGGAAGGACCACGAAGCAGGGGTGGTGGGGCAGCATGATTAACTCTTCGGTGGAATACACCACAAAATGGATCTAACGTTAGCCGGGAACGATCTGTTCTAACGAATAGAGAAGAGCGTAAACTAAGCACCCTTGCTTTGTGCAAAGAGGAGATTGGACAAACCCATCAGGGATGATCTAGGGTTACTTGGTCCTGCCACAGCGCAAGGGACTGGACTTGATGACCTCTCAAGGCCCCAGCCCTACATTTCTACAATTCTAAGGTGCGTTCACATCATACCCATGGCCTAGCTGGCTTCCCCAAGTCAGACAGCTGGAGAAGACATACAATCCCTGAAAATATGCCAGAATTCCCATATTAAACCAACCAAAATATCCTCTTAGGACAGTTAAGATCCAATATGGCTGGAGGTAGATGAGCACACAATGGGCCTAATTCATTTACACTGGTATAAATCCAAAGTAACACCATTGATTTAGCAGAGTCACTCTGGATTTACATTACTGGATTTGAATTTACAAATTCTGGGAGCAGAATTTGGCTCATATGATAGAGATAGGAGCTTTTTCCTTGTCAAAGTGAAGTGTTCATAAGACATTTGGATGGGAAATTAAAGAGCATTTCACACAAGGGGAGGGCGAGAAATCATCATTTATTTGCAGACAAGCTACAGTTTCTAATCTCCGCATTGTGGAGGATCTGCTTTACAAAGGGTCTGCTTATCTTTACACCATTGCTAACCTCTAGCTTCCTTTTCTCAGCACCACACCAATAACACAGCTGTTGTTTGTCTCTGATAAAAGAAAAAGGGAAAAAGAGGTGGGGGGAAGGAAATAGCATTATAAAAATACTTTGCAAGATACCAAAATAGAAACAGTCAAAGCGCTGTGTCCTACTTTAAACCACATTGATGTGGTAAGCGGGGAACAGGCTAGTCGTGTTTTTATCTGTAGTTGGTGGGTGAGAAGCACATATCGCTCCTTTGCCCTAAAATCAATTCTGCGGGGCTCAGGACTGCCTGGGTTTCAGTCAGAAGATGACAAGGGTGATAAAATTAATTAGCAAAGCAAGAGACAATCCGCAAGCCAGTTTGACTGGCCCAGTATATTATATATCAACAGCGGCTTTATCTCCCTGACAAAGAGAAACACGCTTGCTGCTGAAGGTTATCGCGGGTGATGTGACAGGTACAATTGTTTCCCTTTCAAGATGCTCCGTGATGGAGCCAGGCAGTTTATTGAAACGATGAGATTTCCAGCTAACACATGCCTGTCACTCAAGTGAATTAGCCAACAGAGGGCTCTGGTATCTTCCTGAATGTATATTAGAATTATAGATGAACGGGCAGTAATAGACCCCGGCCTCTCCCCCATCCATCCGTCCGCCGTGCCCCTGACCGAGCACCTGACAAGCTCCCACCGTGATTAGTCATTTCTGCAGAGAGGAGCCTGCACTTCAGAAAGCAGCAACTAACGAAGCAAAAGGCAAAGCAGGTGAAAGAAGCTCTCTCCATAACCGGCATTAGTCCAACAGGAGCCAAGGTAGGTCTGAATGCCAAAGGTCAGGCTTGGCTGCCCACCTAGGAACAGACACTGGCCAGGCAGTGAGAATATTCTGGTTTTTGGTGCCATCCAGAGGGAGACAAGAGTGCATGGGTGTGACGAACTGGGCCTGTTCTCACGGTGGTCTGTGAATGCTGACAGGGAAGTGTGGCTGAAATAGTCTGCATTGGAGGATGGGAGACGGCCCGAGGGCGCATACCTGAATGTGTAACATGAGAACCCAGAAAGGGGTTGGAGGCCAGGTGACTCCTTAGCCCGGGAAACTGAACAAAGGCTGTGGGAGGGGTCGCTGAAGGGAGAGTGCTGGAAGCGGGCTGGAGAGATGGCTGGGCGGCAGAGATTGCTCTGACCTCCCAAGGGGGGCTGGGATGCCCTGGGACCCCAAGATGGACCTAACTGAGGGGGTCCCTGTTGTCTGTGCCTGCAAGACCTGTCTTGGACTGTATTCCTGTCATCCAAATAAACCTTCTGCTTTACTGGCTGGCTGAGAGTCACGGTGAATCGCAGGAAGCCGGGGGTGCAGGGCCCTGAGTCCCCCAATACTCCGTGACAATGGGGATACCACATGGTGAGAGCCAGAAAAGCCACAGATGAAAAGCAGCCGTGGACAGGTACAAGGAACCTCCTGCTCAACCCATCTGTACTGAGGGGGATCCTAGAGATGGGCCTGAACCAAACCCTGGATCCAGAGTTGGGGGAGGATCAGAGCTGGATGTTCATCCACCCTCCCCCTTTCTTCTGATGAGCTGAGCCCAAACCCCAGATTCAGACACAAGTTTGGATCCCAACTTTGCAGCTCAGCCCCACCCTTCACTGTCCCATGAGTGCCGGCTCTTGGAGAGCCCTTATCTATGTCCCATGGCAGAGTGCATCTGTTGGCAGCAGGGCTGTGCCTCCTCAAAGGAGGAAGCAAATGTTTTACAGTGATTTGCACCAAAAGGGAACACGTTTATCCAACCCTGTGGGTATCAGTTAGACAGTGAGCTCTTCAGGGCAGGGAATGTCTCTTACTATGTGTCTGTGCAGCACCTGGCACAATGGGGCCCCAGTCCTGATTGGGTCCCATCTCCACCTCTGTCGGCCCAATAATAAATAACCACCGCAGCGGTAATCAGCTCATTCCTCTCACATTATCTATTCCCCAACTCCCAGGAGACTTTTTTTTAATTTTTAGAATCATAGTGATTATCACCACCACCGGGAATGGACCTAAACTTTTCCAATCGTCCCCTGTTGGACACCTTCGCTTCTTCATGAGGAATGTTCTTTGGGGGTCTAATGTGAGCTCGTTGAACACTAAATCAGCTGATTCACCTTTGAGCTTTATTTAATAGCTAATCCTAAGCAGAGAGACCTCCTTAGGGCTGCCGGGTTACCTTGCTAAATGCAGCTGTTGCTAACATTGGGTGGTGGCAATATCCTCCCGTCCTCAATTGTGGGGTTCCATGCGGAGCGGATAAAGCACACGACCAATGTGGTTGCAAGCTGAATCGAATCCTGTTTATTACAAGCTTTCTTTTATAGTTTTTCTCAACATTACATAACCCAATTAGGCTATAATCACACATCTACCAATTGGACAAGAAGGAGAATCATGTGTTTATCCCATGTATAGCCCCACACCGATTGGTTCAACCGTTCCTTACATAAGGCCATGATTTATTACCTTGTTTACTTCATCTTATATAATCCCTAGACCACCAGGGGGCCTTACATAAGGCCATGATTTATTACCTTGTTTACTTCATCTTATATAATCCCTAGACCACCAGGGGGCCTTATATAAGGCCATGAGCCGTTGCCTGGCAAGTGTCCCATCGTGACCCTTACCTCCTCATGGAACTTTCCATTAGGTTGGTGTAGGGATGATACATCCCCACACCTCCCCCCTTTTTCTTAAATAAGGCCTGTAGGAGGGTCCAACTAACATTAGGACAATTACTAGCCACCTGACTACCCTCTTTGAAAACCATTGGGGTGTAAATAAGGATAGCCAATAAGACATGTTTTAAAGGGATCCGATGGGGTGGCCATGGACAAGCAAAAAGGGGCTTCTTGGCCAGTCTGGTTCGCCCAGGTGACCCAAACATTTTGTCGTGGGTTAACAAAAGGTACAGAGTTTGGACATACAAAGACCGCTGCTCCTATAATAAGGAGTTCGAACAAATAGAAGTACAGCATTATTAGGTGTTTAGGCTGTGACAAACAACAAGTGCAGGTCCGGTGTTGCGGGGTTATCGTCCGGCTTCTGCGTGGCGGCGTCAGGCTCTTTAGCAATTTGTGTCTTGAGCCACGGCCGGAGGGATCTTATCCGGTGTTTTTTTCCTATATGGCCTTTCAAAGTTAGATAAGCCTGGCTCCGCCATTCTTTTCAACCTATTTCGCAACTGCTCACCCTGCCCCGGGAACTCCGCCCGGAACTCTGGAGTACAAACATTATTGGTGACAGGAAAGCCGGGCTGGTTTAGGGCTCGCAATGTGTGGGACTGCGGGGGATGGCTTTCACCGGCCAAATGGGACAACTGATTCAGCATGTCCTGTAGCTGAAGGCCCTGTTTGTACATTTCCGCCCGAAATTCTTGTAACTTATCCCCTTCTGGGCTCGAGACCTCCATTTTATCCGCGGGGTCGTCCGGTAATGGGACGATACTAGGATCAGCTTTGGGTGCACTGGGGATGAGTGGTATGATAGTGTCCTTACCCGCAAAGAACTTACGGGCTCCCACCGGCAACACATAAGGCGGCTCCTCTTTTGGCCGAAAGAGGTCATTAATGGCCGACTGGACCTTGGCTTCTGCCGCAAGCGTCTCTATTAGTTTCTTAGATTTGCACCATATTTGGCTCAATGACATGGCCTCCTTGTTGCCGAGAGAGACCGACTCCCAGAGGTCAGAGCCTAGACTTTCCCAGACTGCCTTATCAAAGACAGTATCAGGAGTAACAAAAAACCCGCGTCTCTGCCCCCATTTTAACAAACGGGACAACGCGTCAGAGGGAAGCTTCTCTCCCCGCTTTTTAGCGATGCGTAATAAAAAATCATGCACCGTCTCCTCCTCTGCAGACAAAGCAGAGCCCATTTTATCAAATGCAGCCGCTCACCTGTGAGCTCACGAACGTCTCTCTCAGACGACCAGGAGCCGGTATCCTCCGGTACCTCCTGCCGCGGCTGCCACCTCCGCCTTTTCTCACCGAACGCTTCAGTCGGCTGCCTCGATGTCCAAGCCGAATCACGTCGGGGTCACCATTTGTGGGGTCCCATGCGGAGCGGATAAAGCACACGACCAATGTGGTTGCAAGCTGAATCGAATCCTGTTTATTACAAGCTTTCTTTTATAGTTTTTCTCAACATTACATAACCCAATTAGGCTATAATCACACATCTACCGATTGGACAAGAAGGAGAATCA
This sequence comes from Malaclemys terrapin pileata, assembly GCF_027887155.1. NCBI lineage: Eukaryota > Metazoa > Chordata > Testudines > Emydidae > Malaclemys > Malaclemys terrapin. Next base: position 17,891,718 of record NC_071526.1, on the reverse strand, counting down.
TGTGTTTATCCCATGTATAGCCCCACACTGATTGGTTCAACCGTTCCTTACATAAGGCCATGATTTATTACCTTGTTTACCTCATCTTATATAATCCCTAGACCACCAGGGGGCCTTACATAAGGCCATGAGCCATTGCCTGGCAAGTGTCCCATCGTGACCCTTACCTCCTCATGGAACTTTCCATTAGGTTGGTGTAGGGACGATACATCCCCACACTCAATAGATCACCAACTTTTCCATTCCAGGACTTGCTCTATAGTTTTCTCATCAACTCTCTCGCCCTTTCTTGCTGACTCTTGGCTTTGCCGGGGCTGCACCAGCTTTGGCTTGTTCTGATGCCATCTAGGCTACAACCTGTCAGCAGACTCCAGAAATGGAAAGCCATGCAATGGGGTTTACCAGGAGACTCAAAGTGGGTCGCAGCTCCAGTGGTCTCCCCTCATGTACGGATACTCGGCATTGAGAGGGGACTTACAGTGTGACAAGGTCCAGTGAGCAGAGGATGGAACTGGTGGCTAGGAACTCCCGGTTCTGCCACTGAGTCTCTGCACAGCCTTGGACGCATGCCAGAGGCATCATTTTATTGAAGATGGCCTCTAAACTGGGATTCCTCAAATTGGTGGTGCCCACATTTAAACACACTCGGCCGGATCTTTCACTCTGGCGTGCCTGCTTGGCACCAGTCCTGTTGCATGAAGCCAACATAAAACCAATGTATGTAGCCAGGAATCCCCTTGTGGACAGGCATTCACCGTTGGGAGAGGCACATCGTGGCTGTCTCTCCACCAGCACCAGCCCTCACAGCCCATTTGGAAATTCTGTGGCTGTCTCGGTTTTCCCATGTACACGCTTCGTGGGGTGACACGAGGGTTAGCTAGTTCATGTTCCTGTGCGGCTTCGAAGATGTGAGTGCTCTCTAAGGTGCAAGCACACCTTAATTATTATTATTAATTAATTAATCGGCTTCGCTTCCCACAAGTTTAAACCCCACTGAGCAGGGAGAGATCGAGGGTTGGCTGAGAAGCCGGAACCTTTCCAGGCCTTTTAGCTGTGAGACTCGCAGAGCTCGACATCACGGCGGAACTGTGCTGACTGATAGACATCTCCATATATAACAGTCTCTTCCACTGCACTGACCGCTTGATAAGCTTCACTCCAGTGCTCCCCGCACAGCGCTCTGGATGGCTGTCCTGATTAATTCAAACAGGAGCAATTTCTTACCTCACGGTCTCTTGCTTTCGGCCAACACAACTGTCAGGCCTTTCCTCAGTCCCCAGCAGTACATGCGTCTGCTCCCCACCTGCAGGAAGAATTCACTCGGCATTTGTGGCTGCAGGTGGGGCCATGAATGAACTGAGTGGAGGGACATGTTTAGCCTTAAACACAAAACCATAACTTGCTGACAGCTAAATAAGAGCCAGACTCCACCACGCTTACCCCCACCGAGCACTGCCTCCCTCGGCTCGAGTCAGAACAAGTGAGTCGTTTTTTGCCAAGGGAGGTTTCCATCAGAAAAAGCAGTTTTGACAAACCTGGAGGTTTTGTTAAATCACATCGATTTTGACAAAGTTTTGTTTAGGAAAAAAAATGGAAGAAAAGTTTAAAAAACATCAGAATGTCCCATTTTGACATTTTTGGAACAGGAAATTTCAAGGTTTTGTTTTGAAATGACTTTACGGTTTGAAATTTACTTTCCTCTGCAGTGAAAAATATTGTTAATAAAAAGGGTCAAAGTCCAAACAAAACGTTTCGATTGCCCAGAAATGAACATTTTTTAAAAATTTCATTTTGAAATTTTTTTTTTTGACATTTAACCCCAATTCACAAGTATTTTTTTTCAAACTCTCCAAATTTTTCACAGGATGGAAAATCCATTTTCTGACTAGCTGTGGTTCTCAGAGAGAGCTGAATAGACTCCAGCTACTCACCCATGCAGGGGAATAAGAGGGAGTGAGAATCTCCCACTTACAATCTAATGCAGGCTACCCAGACCTTGGGACTGTGTATCCATTATCCTCCACCCAGAGCAGTGGGAACAGGAAGGAGCTGGGATTGGAGGGACCCTCGACTCCATACCCGCAATGCACCAGCTGGCACAGCTGAGGCAGAACATGGAGTGTCATAATGTGCTGCCGATACAGGCCAGTATCCAAGCGGTAGAAGAAGAATTCTGCCTCGGTCCATCACTCTGATTGGAAATTCATCACAAGGTCCAGTCTTTCACCTCTGTGGGTTGGATTTTTTCCCCCCTGCATTTCAAGGAGTTTATCATATGCTGTTACTACCAAAAAGTCAAAGTTAGCATACAGCCCTAGGAGCTCTCAGGTTCATTTCGTGCCTGCTTTGCCTTAAAAACTGTGTTTCGACCAGGGCATAAAGCAGCAACTGGGGTTCTGTCAATAAGACTCATTTTCTGGTTGTCAGATCTTGTTAAGAGTTTGCAGACAAGGACTTCCACTTACTGGCATTCTCCAAAGACTTGGGCCTTTGCAGGAATTAATCCAGTTCTCTAAGTCTTAAGTTATTGAAACACTTGGTGAAAATCTGTGTGAGCTGAGCAGGTGCAGTAGGGCTCCCCATGCGATTCCCTTTCATTAATCTCAGCTCTCGGACGAGGCTGTCTGATATTGATCTTCTGTCAGTCGGTTCATCAATAGTCAGACTGCTCTGCAGTCCATGGAAGGCAGCTATTCAAATGAAGCTGGAGGGGGTTTATTGTCCAACCACAGGGGTCTCGTGATCAGTGCAACCCGGGGATGAAACCAGGCGTCTTCCTTCCCAGATACAGAAATGACAAAGTGGAATATTCCGATTCCTGTTTTGGATCCTGGGGTTTGCTGGGCTCATGAGAAAGTTCCCAGTACAACGTCAAAGGGGGCAGCTGCATCCTGGTGCGGGTGCACAGCTCTTCTCCATTAAAGACTTTTATTTCTGATTTCAGGGGAGGCAGTTGCTGATATCCATGTATAAAAGGTGACCCTATAGCAGAGCATGCACCGAGCTGTAGAAAACTTGATCTCACACAGGAACACAGAGAGAATGAAGTGTCTTTTTTTTTCCCCCCTCTAAATTCTGTCAGGAGAAAAATTCCCCACTTTTGTCAGCGAGCAGCAATTCCTGGGGATGAAAAGATGATGGTGAAACGTGGGACACAGCTGAACTATTCATGCCCAGTGGAAATGCCCCATCCCTTCTCCCAGAAAGAAAAGCTTTGTCACTTATGAAAATCGCCTTTCCTTTCACTGGGGTAAGAAATCACAGTGGACCAGAGACACAGCTGGTGCAAATGTGGGCGCTGGCCGTTCACACCAGCTGAGGCGCTGGCCGAGAATGCTGTTCCCCCAGCACAGCCTCATACTTTTGAGCAGTGCTATGTGGAAAATCTCAGTCACTAAAAACAAAAAAACTGCTGTGGAAAAAAATGGAAACAGGTTTGTTCTCTCTTTTGTGGAGGACAGTTTTCCTCAATATTATTCCATCTTGCTATTCATTGACTACCTGTCCCCTTGTGTTAGGTATCAACATGCTTTCCACACTTTACGGCTCACATTTCATCTTCAGAGATTTGTCATTCTTTCATGCCTTATTGACATATCAGTCATAAACGTTAATGGTCAAAGAGAGTTCATCTTCTCAAAAGCAAAGCAGAGTGCATGAAATAATAAAGAGCAGAGCTACAGACCTACAGATACAAGAGAGCTAAAGGTCGGTCCGTGTTTTATGTGATAGTAAGGACAGAGTGTAATGTAAGTCTAAGTCCAAATCCAGCGCTGGCTGGTCCTTTTCTGCACTGTTGACCTAGTTAAGATGAAGAGAATCCCCTTGTGACACTGTGACACTCTGTACCTCAAAGTAGCACCCCAGAACCCCGATCTGTCATATAATTATACTATGTTTTGTACAAAGTGTACCTTGTGAGGTATCATTTTAAAAGTCTTGATTTGTTGGACATGAATCTCCTGTTGGATTGTGTGTGCTGTGGTTGGATGGGAAGTTATGAAGTATTGCTATATATGCTATTGAAATACGTTGTGAGGTTGAGAAATGTCCACTGCCAGCCTTTCAGTAGCAACAATGGCGGGCCCAGACAGCGCTGATGGCCCATCAAGAAAAGAATCCACTATCCCAGGGACTCCTTAGAGAAGGCTGCAGTGGAGACTGCTTGACCAATGGGGGCTGCCTGACCCCCATGTCACAGCAAAGATCTTTCTAGCAGTTAGAAGAAGGTCTGAAAAGAGAGGCAGTGACATCATCATTTAGCCTCTTTTGCCTCCCCCTCTCTCAACATCAGGAAGACAAAGACTTTGAACTGGGGAAGTTTGTTGCCAGGCGGGACGGTATTCCCAGCCAGTGTATTGAGGCACTGTAACCTGCAAGTACCATGTGTCGGGGTGAGACACTGCTCGATTCAAATCCGGCGTAGTTTGTAGAGTTTAGACTGTGAATTTATTTTTATTCCTTAAAGTAACCAACTTTGATCTCTATGCCTGCTACGTATAATCTTTTAAAATCTATCTTTCTGTAGGCAATAAATCTGTTTTATATTTTACCTAAAGCAGTGGGTGTTTGGTTGAAGTGCTTGGGGGAATCGTAGCTCAAGTGAACAAGGGCTGGTGCATGTCCACTTTCCTTTGACCAAGTGGTGAACTAGATAATGAGCTTACACTGGCCAGGGTTCTGACCAGTGCAAGACGATACAGTTCTGGGATGCAAGACTAGGGAGCTGGGGGGAACTGGCTGAAGCCACCCTCTTATTCATAGATTCATAGATTCTAGGACTGGAAGGGACCTCGAGAGGTCATTGAGTCCAGTCACCTGCCCGCATGACAGGACCAAATACTGTCTAGACCATCCCTGATAGACATTTATCTAACCTACTCTTAAATATCTCCAGAGATGGAGATTCCACAACCTCCCTAGGCAATTTATTCCAGTGTTTAACCACCCTGACAGTTAGGAACTTTTTCCTAATGTCCAACGTAGGCCTCCCTTGCTGCAGTTTAAGCCCATTGCTTCTTGTTCTATCCTTAGAGGCTAAGGTGAACAAGTTTTCTCCCTCCTCCTTATGACACCCTTTTAGATACCTGAAAACTGCTATCATGTCCCCTCTCAGTCTTCTCTTTTCCAAACTAAACAAACCCAATTCTTTCAGCCTTCCTTCATAGGTCATGTTCTCAAGACCTCAAGATCATTCTTGTTGCTCTTCTCTGGACCCTTTCCAATTTCTCCACATCTTTCTTGAAATGCGGTGCCCAGAACTGGACACAATACTCCAGCTGAGGCCTAACCAGAGCAGAGTAGAGCGGAAGAATGACTTCTCGTGTCTTGCTCACAACGCACCTGTTAATACATCCCAGAATCATGTTTGCTTTTTTTGCAACAGCATCACACTGTTGACTCATATTTAGCTTGTGGTCCACTATAACGCCTAGATCCCTTTCTGCCGTACTCCTTCCTAGACAGTCTTTTCCCATTCTGTATGTGTGAAACTGATTTTTTTTTCCCTAAGTGGAGCACTTTGCATTTGTCTTTGTTAAACTTCATCCTGTTTAACACAGACCATTTCTCCAATTTGTCCAGATCATTTTGAATTATGACCCTGTCCTCCAAAGCAGTTGCAATCCCTCCCAATTTGGTATCATCCGCAAACTTAATAAGCGTACTTTCTATGCCAATATCTAAGTCGTTAATGAAGATATTGAACAGAGCCAGTCCCAAAACAGACTCCTGCGGAACCCCACTCGTTATGCCTTTCCAGCAGGATTGGGAACCATTAATAACAACTCTCTGAGTATGGTTATCCAGCCAGTTATGCACCCACCTTATAGTAGCCCCATCTAAATTGTATTTGCCTAGTTTATCGGTAAGAATATCATGCGAGACCGTATCAAATGCCTTACTAAAGTCTAGGTATACCACATCCACAGCTTCTCCCTTATCCACAAGACTCGTTATCCTATCGAAGAAAGCTATCAGATTGGTTTGACATGATTTGTTCTTTACAAATCCATGCTGGCTGTTCCCTATCACCTTACCACCTTCCAAGTGTTTGCAGATGATTTCCTTAATTACTTGCTCCATTACCTTCCCTGGCACAGAAGTTAAACTAACTGGTCTGTAGTTGGAAAAGGGCACTATATTTGCCCTTTTCCAGTCTTCTGGAGTCTCTCCCGTCTCCCATGATTTTCCAAAGATAATAGCTAGAGGCTCAGACACCTCCTCTATTAGCTCCTTGAGTATTCTAGGATGCATTTCATCAGGCCCTGGTGACTTGCAGGCATCTAACTTTTCTAAGTGATTTTTAATTGTTCTTTTTTTATTTTATCTGCTAAACCTACCCCCTTCCCATTAGCATTCACTATGTTAGGCATTCCTTCAGACTTCTCGGTGAAGACCGAAACAAAGAAGTCATTAAGCATCTCTGCCATTTCCAAGTTTCCTGTTACTGTTTCTCCCTCTTCACTAAGCAGTGGGCCTACCCTGTCTTTGGTCTTCCTCTTGCTTCTAATGTATTGATAAAAGGTCTTCTTGTTTCCCTTTATTCCCGTAGCTAGTTTGAGCTCATTTTGTGCCTTTGGAGCTCATTTTGTGCCTTTGATGGTTCATGAGTGGCTGGAGATCATTCGTGTCACTCAGTTGGGTGTGTCCCTGCCTGGGGATGGCTGTGTAAGTGCAGTACCTGCCAGAGGCTTCTAGCTTGACATCAGCATCACAGTGTGAGAGGCAGCCCAGGCTGGTGGGTTTGGAGGGCGCAGGGGTCCCCCAGTGCAGGTTGCACCCCGGGGACCCCGTCACAGACATATATTCCATGTGGGTCACTGGAATAACAGCCTGTTGAAGTGGAAATGAATGTGAAGGCACAGGGGGGCTAAGACTGCAAACACTGGCGTGAATGGCGAGCTCTGCCACGGAGTTAAATTGGAACAGAATCAGGTCCAAATTCATGGCAGGATGTAAATGACGGAGACAAGGGACTGGTGCAGAGAGAAAATGGGTGTTTTCTGACAGGTGGCTTTGTTCATTTGCAAATTTTCAATGGTAGGGAAATGGATGTGGAGAGCGAGGCTCTGGAGGGCTCAAGAAGCAGAAGTATTTGAGAAAAGAGTCTTGCTTACATCTGAATATTGATTTCCAGAGTCTATAGCTGCATCTGCCTCAAAGAGACATTCGGGAGCCTGCGTGATTGAACTGGAGGTAAAACCACAAGTGCAGCTCAGAACTGCAGACCCCGGACGCTGAGCTGCACAAGGGCGGGCGGTGGGAGTGAGCCCTCCCGTCTCCATGGCCTTGGAGGCTGTTGGGAGGTCCCTTCTGCGTAGAGCGCCAGCACGCATCCTATGCACCAGTGAAGGGCTTAAGTAGGATTTAATGGTGCACAGGCCTCAGACTGGCCCCCTGCAGAGGGGTGAGGACCTGGCTGGGTCACTGAAATATCTGACTGATGCCTGAACCCAATTCCTGGGAGATCCTAAGGCTTCTAGTGCTGTTGAAACTGGAGGATTGTTCTTACTGATTAGCAACCCAAAAACGCCTATCTGTGGTTTTATGGGCTCTATGGGATAATCCTGAGCCTGTGGGAACTCCGTGCATTCCTACTGTCCCCATTGCCTAAGTCACTATTTTCAAAACAAAGGCTATGAAAGAAATGGACAAGTCTGGGGCTCTGCTGGAGTCCATGGTCCCTGGCCAACCTTATTTGTTAGCCATTCTGGTTCTTTTACAGTCCGTCTCATTCTTGCCACCCAGCTTTTCTGCCGACGATTCCTCGCATTTGGGCGATATCTCCGCTCTGATCCATCCGTCCTTACTGCCTCAGCCGGGCTCACCTGAAATGTCACTATCATTCGTTCTGAGATTGATTCCCCAACACTGAAGAGCAATCTCTGTACCAGTGTTTATGATGTCAATGGCACAGCCAGCTGTTGCCAATGGTAACCAGCGAGCATGTCGCACCCGCGGTACTGCTCGCCGGCCAGACCCATCTGCAGTGATACACATTGGTGAAATGAATAAAACAAGGGATGCTTAACATTTATATGTAAAAAAAGAGTTGAGATTTTTTTTCTCCCCTGTTTTCAAACTTCCTCATCAACTTGTATCTTACTCTGTGCACATCTGCACAGCCTAGCTCGTTGCTAACTGGGAGGCTTTTTAGCAAGAATTACTGTCCCTGCACTAGCCTTACACAATACCACGCACCTTGTACTAACGACTTAAAACTAACCACACCAGGCCTGAGCCAAGGGCCGTTGAAACCAATGGAAAGACTCGCGTTGACTCCTAGGACTCTTTGGATCTAGACTGAGCAGTATAAGAACAATTTTGCTGCTATTCTCCAGTTAGCCTCGTGTGAATGAATGCCCTCACTTCAGCCTGCCGAGACCCAGAGAGGGAACAAAGACCCCAGAATGAGCAAACCAAGTAAAAGAGACGGGAGTTTGAAAATAAAGTGATTACTAGCAGGCTCCTTAAATCAAGGCACTAAGGCCCTGACCCAAAGATCACTGAAGCCAACAGGTGTCTTTCCATTGACTCCGTGGGTCTTTGGATTAGGCCCTGATCCTCAAAGGGAAGGAGGTGCCTAACTCCCATGGGTTTCAGTGGGAGCACAGTACCTAAATACCTTTAGGATATGGAGCCTAAGTGTGGATTTAGGAGCGTAATTTCAGGTTCACCGATTGAAAAATGTTAGCCACTGTATTTTGGTTAAATTTAACAAGTTACCATAGCTTGCAAGCACTAGGGAAAGACAAAAGGACTGAATGTCAGAACATGGACAGGGTTGCTTGAAGGAATAAGTACTACTCTGGTGAGATAGGATTGGATTCATAAACTACAGCTTTGGCTCCATGTTGATATTAAGTTTAAAACTGTTGCACAGAGTTTAGTAATAACCCACTCTTTTAGATTTGTGATCTATAGTTGTGCTGGTTTATTTGACTATTAGTATTTATCCAAATGTCACAGTTTTAAATAAAAGTGTAGGAAAAAAAACCTGAATTTCTTGCTGGAAAATACTTTTCTTGAATTCCAGGAAGATATTCAAAAAGGCCAGTAGACTGTCTTGGGTCAAGAGGAAAAATGCATCCTAATGACACCACGGTGAATTTGCCCTAGAGCTTGGCAGATCATTCTAAACTACCTGCAACCCTGCTCAGTCACCAGTAGGAATAGGGGAAAAGTGAGACCATGGTCATAGAAAACCCATCTGTACTAGAACAGGGGGAAAATTTCATCCAAAAAGTTTTTCAGCCAAAAATGCAGATTTGGTGACACTACAATGTTCAAATTCATGTCGGTTTCACCAAATTGTTTGTATCAACGGAAAAAACCACCAAATTCCAAAAAAGTGTACATGTTTTGATTTTTCAGATCAAAACAACTTTTTTCCCACAATTTCTTTCAATTTTATTTTTTAAAATGAAGGCTTTTTTTAAAACGTGCAGACAAAAGGAAATTTTTTTCAACTCTTCAATTTGTCAAAAATTTCCCCCCAAAAAATGTTTTTGGATTGACCCAAAATGATTTTTTTCCCCAATTTTTAGAGCTGCCAGTGAACCAAAACTTTTGTTATTTGCACAGTTCTTGCAGTATGTCAGGCAGGCCAGCAACATCACATCAGTAGGCAGGAGTTGCCTTTCCTCCGCTTATTTTTACAAATCACCTGTATCAGGCCTGAAATACCAGCTGTAACCCAGACATACACGAATCCACTGGCATGAACGTTGAGTGATTGCACTAGCCAATGAGCTTCTCTCTTTGCCTGCACAGCATTCCGGCAACATGGAGTGATAATCAATGACAAACAATCGCTGAGGTGATTCAGAGGCAGCTTTTACAATGCTTAATGATGTAAACTAATTGTAAATTGCAGCAAAATGGGGAACTTAATGGCACTTTAGCTCTTGAAAGGAATTTAAATACTGAAGAATTCGCTAATATTTCTAACCAGTGGGACGGTGAAGAAGAACCACTGAATTATGTGTACACACACACACAAATACACGCGTACAAACGTTTCACTGATAAGAAGGAGCCACTTCGTTATCTCTTGGACCAGTGGACTAATAATTCTGCTGCCATTCCTGATCATTCAGACTCTAAGAATCATTCTTGTGTTATTTCATCATTTCTAGGCTCTGTCTTGCCCAGAAACCAGACTGGAGCAACATTTTGATGATTGATGCAGCAGCTCTAATGCTTGCGATTCTAGAAATGGGCCAAGAGTCAGGGCAACTCGTATTTGGTCAGAACAGATTCACCCGACCCCAGTTATAACCCCCACTGATCTCTCTGTTTTGCAAGCTCTTTGTGGATCATTTTTGTCTCTTTCATGCAAAGACAGCACAGAAGTCTGATCTCCAAAAAGGAAGCATCTTCCCTTCCTGCTAAGTCTATGAGCCTGCTCTTATTTATCTCCAAAACTGAGGCTTAACTGGCTTCCTGTCAGCTTTCAGATTGACAACAACAACATATCTTCCAACTCATTAAACCAGTGGTAGTCAATTTATTTTTTGTCAAAGTACAAATTTCTTGGTTAACGTATAGTCAAGGTCCAGACTCCAGAGCAAATAATAAAAAAATAATGATGAGTAAATAAAAAGATTTCAGGGTCCATTCAAAAGCATCTGGTGGTCCAGATTTGGCGGGGGGTCCACCTATTGGTTACCCCGGCATTAAACCCTTTACATATTGATAGTGAATGCTACTTCTGCTCAGACCAAGCTGTCCTGTGCTACAGCAGCTACACACCTTCCATTACCCATCACCACAATGCATCTACTTGGTCCAAGGCAAGTAGCAGTCCTACCCGTCACCCAGTTGCATGGCTTGCAACATGCTACCAAGTTTCAGATAAACATTTAAAAATCATCAAGCTGGAGATAGGGTTAGCTAGAAAAATCAAGAAGTTGATGATTCCACCAGCTTCTAATCTAGGGGCGGGCAACCTTTCAGAACTGGTGTGCCGAGTCTTCATTTATTCACTCTGATTTAAAGTTTCGCGTGCCAGTCATACATTTTAACGTTTTTAGAAGGTCTCTTTCTAGAAGTCTGTAATATATAACTAAACTATTGTTGTATGTAAAGTAAATAAGGTTTTTTAAATGTTTAAGAAGCTTCATTTAAAATTAAATTAAAATGCAGAGCCCCCCGGACCCCTGGCCAGGACCCGGGCAGTGTGAGTGCCACTGAAAATCAGCTCGCGTGCCATAAATTGCCTACCCCTGTTCTAATCCTTCCCATTCTATATCTTGCTCTCTTTCTTTTCCAATTCAATCTTTTTCAGTCCCCAAAAAGTCCGTGGCTGCTACAGCTTCTCAATACTTGCAGGCTGGTAATACAGCACCATCTTCCAAAGAGGGGTCTCGGTACCTCTGGAAATCAAACTCCCAGTATGTGACGTCAAGCAGGCCAAAAACTCAGGCACTCCAAAATCAGGGGCCACTGTTGAAATGTTTGGCCTTAACGTCTCTGTGCCTTTTCTGAAGATGCATATGATGATCATCATAATAATGCTTACCAGCTCCACAGGAGTGCAGTGAGGGTAAATAGTTACTGTTGTGAAAGTGCTTTGAGGTCCAGAAATGAAAGTCTCTAGAGAAGTCCATAGTATTATTATAAATTATTATGTGGCTCATTGTATATAATTGGCTGGAGGTTTCCTAGGGGAGCATGCCACCAGGGAGGTGGACACTAGCAAGATGAGCAAGCTAGATAAGCATCTTTTCGTGAAAGATATTGCACCGAGAGAAATCAGCTGCACTCACATATAGAGGAAATTATGTTGAGAAAAGTACATGGAGAGATGCTGCATAAACCTTTTTCTGTACTATTGACTATTAGTCCATTTCTAAAGTAATTCGTCTCTGGTGGGTGTGTTGTTCTCCTCACTGAGGCAAAGAAAGCTGGTGTTTAACAGTGATATTATCTTTGTTTAAGCATCGCATAGCATGCAAACCAGAGCCTGCTGCAGCCTGACACTGTTTGATCTGCCCCTGAAGACCAGAGTGCTGCCTACCACAAGGGAGGACGACCTTTGGTCTCTACCGCCACATTCCATATAAGAAGGACAGCTGCTCCACACTCTCCCTTACCACTGCTTGGGATGAGTGTGTGTGCCTGGGTGTATGTGTTTCAGAACTAAGGCTCGGCTGGATTTATCAATGCAAATCTTTCCAGACGCCGTGGCAGATACTGATAATACCGTCCTGCTGTACAGTGTCATGCGGCCAGGCACATTTGTGGGTGCTTGATAAGGCAGCATGAACCCTAGAGAAAGCAGAGCGAGCGCTAAATAGAGAGATCTGCTGATTTATTTATTTCCCTTTGTGTAAAGCCCGTTTCTACAAATGTATTCAGACAATGAATGGCAAGAGGTAAACAAGAGGCAGGATTTCCCATTGGCCCAAGGCAGGAAGTAATTCAATTTAAAAATAATAATTGGAAAGCATGGAATAAATCCCACAGAGACAGTAATACAAATGGCTCTGTCCTTCCAGGGAGCAGCACAGCCCAGACAGACAGGAGAAGAGTCCGGGGAGTCAGACATTAACACTCCAGATTATGTGGTTTAGTGATATTGTCACTTTGTCTTTCACTGAACGTAATCTCCTGCTTAGCCAAATTCAGACCCATGGTTCATGGCTAAGGTTGCTAAACTACCTTACACCATAACAGACTGAAGATGAGACTGCCTTGTGTTACATGTAGGTCTCAGAAGTTACTCGGTTAGCACAAATGGTTGTTCCAACCTCAAATCTTTGGGTGTTTATAGCTTTTCTAATTCATTTTCAGGTGCCGGAGCACTTGCTTTTTTGGGATGGTGGCTAGAAACATAAATGTCCCGGAAAATGACTTTTCTGACCCTCCTAGACGGGAAGTTCTACTGCCAAATGTCCAATTTGATCACAGGGCTGGAGACCCTCAGACAAAGTATCTTAATTTTGCGATATGGCTCCATTGTCCACTGCTAATCTATACACCCACAGAGTGAACTCTGCAATGTAACAGAGACCGCAAAGACCTCAGGCTGCAATAGAGAGTCTCTACTCTGAGCCATCCTCTGATGCAGCTCTCGGAGACGTGCATTTCAACTGAGGATGGATATTTATGAAGCTGAATGTGTGTAGCTGACCAAAGCCAATTTCAGGAGAACGTTAAAAGATATATGCAACCTGCCATTCCACTTGACTGGACCTTCTGGCTGAGTTTTAAATGGGCTGACACAGGCACTCCCCCTCTCCTTGATAGATACAGTATGTTTCATGCATGCAAATTCTGACCTTTTTTAAATCCTTCTCAACCCCCTCCCCAGTGAGCTGCCGCTGCTGGGAGTGAAAGGAAGAGTTGGCAGGACATGAGCAGTCTGAATATCACTCTCCTTAAACAGCTCTGAGATGTTCAGGGGCATAAAACCTTTAAGAGCTCTGAATGGCATTTTTCAACGCGCTGCCTCCCTCTGAAAAGGTCAGATGGGAGTTAAACTGGAGGCTGCTCCTCTCTCCATCTTAATCAGCCAATGCTCACGCTTATCAAATTCCACTCCAGTCTCCTGACTCTGATTAAATTGATTACCTGGTCTGAATAATCCCAGGGCTTCACTGAAGGAAAACCAATGACTGAAGTGAGCAGCCGGGCAGTGACAGCCAATGGAGAAGACAGGGCAATCATGCATTATACAAAGTGCCTTCTCTCTGGTCACCCTTATAATCCAACATGTGGTTAAACCACACCGTAGCGAGGCTGCAATGTACTTTCTTTTTCTTATGCTTACGGTGTTGCAGCTGCCTGCTCACGAGTCACACTGAACATCTCCGCGCCTTGCCTCCCGTTCCAGTTGAGAAAAGAGACTCAGACTTTTCTCTTTGCCCATTTTTCATGGCACAAGAATGGTCCTGCTTTTTAATTGGCCAGTCTTCAAGGAAAGAGCAACCAGAGTGCGGTGTGGCTGGACCGTCGAGGAGGGCGTTGGAGGGGAGAGAGTGCAGGGGGGAAACTGGAGAAAGGAGCAAAGTAAGCTGGGGAGTGGGGGCAGGGGGAGGGTGGGCAGAAGAAGATAGAGGGAGGGAGACAGCAAGAAGAGAAAAGGAGAGGGGAGACTCAGGAGGAACACAGAATTTGAGGCTGTGAAGCACAGAGAAAAAAGGGATCTTTGGCGCACAGAGGCGGAGAGAATCAGGCCCTTTGAAGCAAAGAGACAGAGGCAGAGCTATAACTATATGCTAGGGCGAGATGTCTGTGTGTTATGACTGTCCATTACAGCGGTACACTAGGGCTATATATTATGGCTGTACAGGCTAGAGCTGTGCTCTGTGTTATGGCTATCTGGCTACACACCTAAAGCTATGGAACAACCGTTCATCGGAGATTAGGTGACTCTAGAGTCTGCCCATCGTTAGGAAATGCTGTAAAACCTTCCTCTTTGGAAAGACCTTTCCACAATGAGAATAATGCTCACAACATGGGCGCCCCTTTCAGCCCAGAAGCCCCAAACAAGGCCCCCACCAAAAACCAAAACCTTGAAAAACCCAAAATAAATCAACCTAAATAACCAAACATAAATTAACATCTAAAAAAATAAAAAAAACCCACAAACCCGCCCCCAAGCAGAGATTTTACCCCTGGAAGGGAGAAGAGCCAGAGCCTCCTTGAAGACCACTAGGGACTTCACTATTGATATCGATTTTACATGGAAGACGTTCAGATGCCAGGGTGATGGTCAGCGGTATAAAGCCCTGAGACAGACCAGACCGAGAGGGCCACAGGGAAAGGGAAAGGGAAAGGATTCATCCAACCAATGCAAATGAGTTGTGTGAAAAAGAGAATTTGCTCCTTTCACTTCATGGGTATGTTGAGAGCAGTCCAGCAGGGAAGGGGTTAAACGTGTGGCTCTCTTTATAAGGAGAGGATCTGGCTTTCCGCTTACCCTGCTCACTCCCAGTCTGCGCTGATGCCTGGGTACAGCTACATGTGCTGCAAAAAGATGCCTTGCCCAGATTTCTCCTGCCTCTGCATCTCGGCTGTAGCTTGGCAGCTCTGCATTGATTTAGTGTCTCTTTCTCTCTGTCATGCCATCCTTCCACAAAGGTGAGTTGGCCACATCTCCTGTCAGGTGGTCATCCGTCCTGATGTTTGGGTTCCTATTTCCTTCCTGTCCCCCACAAATCACATTGCTCCTCCTCATGGGGCATATCAATCAAACGAGGGGAAAGGGAAGAGCGCCTGTGAGCCGTGTTTAGTTCTTTGCCTGCCTCGAGGTGAAATCATTAAATCTCTCACCACGGAATCAGGCTGCTAAATCTTTGCCATATTTCTGAGCACTCGTTTGCTCTTCAAATCCCTGGAGGGAAGAAACGGCAAGAGCATTTTGCCTAAGAAGACACACACAAACTGGGATGCCTTTAAAATAGCTAGTAAGACAAGTCTTAAGCAATTCCTGATGGTAGCTCTCCTAATTTACTGCATTCATGGTTCGTTGGAGGAATCCATGATAACCGTATTGGTGTCTGTAATATTTTAAATGTCAGAAAGTTGCATTATGTGTCACTAGTGGTCAAATTAAGTTAATTTGACCTTTAAACTCCATTTTTTTATCTCTTGCTTTGGCATCCAGGATGATTTGCATTCGGCAACACTGACACTCAGCCTAACAAATGACTTTCTTTCCAAACTGCCTTTGAAGTATCTGAACTTAATGGACTATAACATTTATGAACATCTGAGTTCTTCTCTCAGCAGCTGCACTGGGTTATTGATGATCTAATTGAAATGCTGGCAAATATATTCCAGTAGTATATGGAAAGCAACAGACTACTCAGTGAGACTCTAGAGTCTTGGAAGCGTATGTTTTGCATGCTATTCATTAGAAGAATGCAGTATATTTTCAGCTATGTTAAAACAACAGTATCTGAACTAGAGAAATG
Organism: Malaclemys terrapin pileata; assembly: GCF_027887155.1. Classification (NCBI taxonomy): domain Eukaryota; kingdom Metazoa; phylum Chordata; order Testudines; family Emydidae; genus Malaclemys; species Malaclemys terrapin. Next base: position 17,875,792 of record NC_071526.1, on the reverse strand, counting down.
AGAGGCAAAAAATCCACACTGCTATGCAGGCATAAGGCTGGGATTTTGGGTCCTTTTCATCTCATACAGCAAACAGAGATAGCAGCCAGAGTGTTATAAACAGGTTTCTATTTGACACCTGTAATTTGCTAATATAAATAGCTGGGTGCAGTTTGGGTCATTTAGATGTCTAAGGGTGAGATTTTCAAAAACAAACATCTTGGACCGAACTCTCCTCCCACTGAAGTCAATGACAAAATCCTCATCGACTGCGCATATGAAAATTCCATCCTAAGTAACCAGCTGTGCATGAAAAACAGTTCCTTACAGTAAATGATGACAGAATCTGAATTGCTCCTGCATAACTCTGCATGCAAAAACTGAGGCTGGTCTGGAAATTTGGCCCCTCATTTGCAGAGCAGAGAGAGATTTGCAAGGAACAATATAATAAAAAGAAATTTTAATGCAAGAGCAAATCTTATTCTGGATCCCATTCCCTGAATATTTGACAGTCCATGAACTTTTAAACTGGCTAGTTGCATGAAAGAAAAATGTACAGGTGTAGGAGATAATTGCCATTGATCCAGAAAAACATGTAAGCATGCATCCTCTGTTGGCTGCAATGGAACTGTTCACATACTTAAAGCTACCGACTTACTTAAGTGGTCTGCTGGATTGGGTCTAATGTGAAAATAAGTGTGATAATGTGAAATTGATCGCTTTTCAGAATGGCACTTGGTCTCTCACTTATCCCAGCCCTCAGGAACATTTTTTCAGCTACCCAAGACTCTATTACTATTATGTATCCATAAATTAACCATGACTGTATGGATACACCCATTGAAAGTTTTTAGAGCAGTCAGCATGCATTTTCCAAGCTATGTGCATGACTCAGGGATCAATGACCATTCATCTTTGCAGGAAACCTTGGGAAATTTTCCTTTTGGGAGAAAAACTCCTCCTCTAAAACCAGAACTGCTTCTGAATATAAATTAACGTTTATGTGAATTTTAGTGTTACAAAAAGATGGATAATCCTCTATTCACAGACAATTGTGGGTATTTTTGTACCACACCATGAATGTTGTGTGAAACAAGGGTGCTTGTGAGCAAAGCAGATCACAACAGTTCTAACGGTAATTTCATACAGGGAACACTTTCCAGCAAAATTCCATGAGATTTCAACCAAAACTCAATACCTTGGCAGCCCTGATTCTCTCCTATATGCCTGAGTTTCCATTATTGTCTTTTCTACACCAGTAATAGGGTTTTTTTTATCCCTCCAACATCACTTGAAATCCATGGGGGCTTATATAGACCTGGAAATGTTCTAATTGGCCATTACATGCCCCCATTGCTCCATAGAAAGGCAAGTGACACAGATTCCCTCTGACAGTTAACTACCTTGAAGTTTGAAAATGCCCTGTTAGGTTCTTGGTAACGTCTTTAATTCCATCTCACTCAATATTTATCCAGCAGTCAATTGATAGCAACTGCTTAGCTTTACACTGATTGGCACATAATTAAGCACAGGAAAGAAAGTCATAATGTTTAGCAGCAGCATAACTTGAATATTCAACAATAACAGGAAAGACTTGAATGTTGTGCTATTAAAAATAGCTAGAGGATGTCTTAGGTATATTTAGTTCCCATGCAATGACGAGCTGCAGGCACTCCATTACATTTCATTTCCTTCTGATGGTATCCAATTTATATAGGAGATACAACAGAACGAATCAGGGTTATAGAAAAAGGGGAGAAAAATTAGACACAAAAATATAGATGCGAGGAAATCAAATTTGTATCTTGGAGCAGATGGAGGTTGAGCCATTTCTAGCACTGTCCACACAGCTGGATTTGCTCTGCTGGTCCATGCTGGCTAAAAGAAACAGATAAAAGTGAAAAATGAAAATTAATTTTCTACATCTTAGTGGACATGCATAAATGGAGGATGCCACTCAAAAGGCAATCTCCCCAAAACATTTTAAAAAAAACATTGTGCAATTTATATCTTGTGCTTGACAGAGCGTCCAAAAGTAATTTCAATACCGTGTACCATGGCCACAGCTATTTGCCAAGGGTGCCAGTCAGTGCTCTGCGATTGCGTTACTACTGTATAATTTCCCTTTTCTATCCAAGCTGCAGTGCTTTAAAATGCAACACGCACTGGCCACTAGCCTCTTGCTTCTGCTGGAAAATCTGCCTGGGCCGACACGAGTAAGGTGAACAATGCAGACTGCTTATTGACAGTAAAGATGCCAGAGATGAGCTTTTGGTCTTTGTGAAGACACAGGAAAAAGCTTCAGGAAGATGGCTCGCTATAGCGGAAAATCATATAAGTGTATTTTATTGACTCTCTCTTGCATGCATTTTAGTCTACCAAAGTACCAGGCACTATGGCTGTCCTAGCAGAGGAATGGACACACAGAGATCTATTAGGCCTTTATATATATGGTTATGCCCTGAATCTTCACTCCTGTAACTCTGGATGTTTGGATTATTCATATGAATTTCAATTACAGTTCCGGCTGAATTGTATGACTACAGCAACTGATTTCTGTGGGGGGAAACAGCAAGTTCTCCCATTTGCCTCCATCTTTTTCCACCAACAACTATTTAGCCCATCTTAAATTTAGTGCTGTGAGAGTGATTTGAACAGGGAAGAATCAGGGCTTGATTTGCCCTCCTTCCACTAAGGAGGAGAACAGAAGAATTTACACTTAAGGATTTGAGCCTGAGATACTTCAGCGGTTGGGCATCAAACCAGCAAGGTATTTATGCATGTGGCTAACTTCAAGCACTGAGGAGTCCTACTGGAATCAATAACGCTTAAAGTTAGTCATGTGCTTTGGTAGCTTGCTGAACTGGGGTGTTAAGAACAAAGCTATTTATTTTCTAAAACTGTAGAAGTCGAAGACAATTCTATTTAATTACTGTTTAAGTAGAAAGTCTGGAATGTGGCTACATAAGAGAGCAATCGCTGGATTTTAACAAGCAGCTTGTCTCTGATTCTCTGAGACATTCTCACTTTATTTATTCTCAAATTCTCACTTTATTTCCTAGACAGAATGAGAGACAGAGCAATAAAGCTGAATTACCAACTCTTCTGCAATAACACACCACCACACAGAATAGGCAATGCAGTCAAACCGAACCACGATTGTTTATGCTTAAACACCCTTTTCACACACTTCTCACAGGCTAAATAGTGTTATATTTTTGCCATACTTCAACTTTCAGCCTTTTTTTACTCAAATTCTCTTCCATACTCTTGCTGTGGTGATATTTTGGGAAATGGATAATAGTTCACAAAATTAATTTCCCCAAAAATATCAATTCCCAGCAGAGGTGAAAGGATTTACCCTTTTCATGAGGAAAAAAGGCCATTAAAACAACTGTATTCCACTAATTTTGCAAATGGCTTTTGGTTAGAAAGATTAACATTTCCACTCCTGGCTAATGTATCATGTAAATTCTAATGATAATACAGCTCCCCTTCTCTCCCAAGCTGTTAAATGATTTCCTCAGGCTCTTCACAGAATACATGCTTCATTTAAATCCTCTTTCTTCTCTGTTGCAAATAATGAAAACCAGATTCATTCTGCAGATTTGTCACTTAAAATTTGTATTAAGAAAGGGAGTTATATGTTACAACCATAAGAGTTTTGAACCAGTTAACAGAAGCTTTGGCAGTGCTTTGTAGGTTTAGTTGTTATACTAAATAGTTTCTTATACTTTCAACCTAATTAGCCTTCCATTGTAAGAGGAGATAGATAGTGAAAACAATTCTGCCATATGTGCTGGGCTTAGAATGTATTTGGGCGCATTGAAGGAATAACGCAGATTAATAATACAAAAGGGATTTCTACAAACCATTCTGTCACTTTGCATTTTTACAGCCTGGAGTTTTACTTAGGTTCAAAGGTACAGAAAAAACTCACAATAGAATTCAACCAAAAGGGCTTTGCCCAGGTCATAATGAAGGGAACTGAATTCTGCCTGATTCCTTTCAAAACCTATAAACCATCCTAAAGTGACTTCAGATGGGTGCTCACACTCAGTGTAATGCCTCCTAAAACATGGCAAAGTTTCCCACAAACCTGGCTTTAGTCATTTTTGTGTAGGGGAACGACAGAAAAATGAAGAAGCTACTTAAACAGAAATTAAAGTGTACAGTCACAAGAGTGAAATGCCTGCAACCTGCATGGAAACTTTTTTTAAATGCTATAATTAGGGCCTCAAATTAAATGTACACCCCAAATTAAAAAACATAGTAAAAGGACCACCAAGTGCCACCATGGCTAAACAACAGAGTAAAAGAAGCTGTTAGAGGCAACAAGGCAGCTTTTAAATATTGGAAGTCAAATCCTACTGAGGAAAACAGAAAGATGCATAAACTCTGGCAAGTCAAGTGTAAACATATAATTAAGTGGGCCAAAAAAGAATTTGCAGAGCAACAAGCAAAAGACACAAAAACTAACAGCAAAAAAAATTTAAGTACATCAGAAGCAGGAAGCCAAACAATCAGTGGGATGATCTAGACAGTATTTGGTCCTGCCATGCGGGCAGGGAACTGGACTCGATGACCTCTCGAGGTCCCTTCCAGTCCTAGAATCTATGAATCTATAACTGGATGATCGAGGTGCTAAAGGAGCACTCAAGGAAGACAAGGCCTTTGCAGAGAAGCTAAATTAATTCTATGCAACGGTCTTCACTGCAGAAGATGTGAGGGAGTTTCCTCATACATGAGTCATTCTTTTCAGGTGACAAATCTGAGGAACTGTCCCAGACTGAGGTGTCAATAGAGGAGGTTTTGGAACAAATTGATAAATGGTAATAAGTCACCAGGACCAGATGGTATTCACCCAAGCATTCTGTAGGAACTTAAATATGAAATTGCAGAACTACTAACTGTGGTATGTAACCTATCACTTTAATCAGCTTCTGTACCAGATGACCGGAGAATAGTAATTTTTTAAAAAGGTTCTAGGGGGGATACTGGCAATTACAGGCCAATACGCCTAACTTCAGTACCAGGCAAATTGGTTGAAACTAGAATAAAGAACAGAATTACCAGATATATAAATCAACATAATCTGTTGGGGAAGAGTCAACAGGGCTTTTGTAAAGGGACAGTCATGCCTCATCAATCTATTAGAATTCTTTGAGGGGGTCAACAAGCATGTGGACAAGGGTGATCCAGTGGATATAGTGTACGTGGACTTTCAGAAAGCCTTTGACAAGGTCCATCACCAAAGGCTCTTACGCAAAGTAAGCTGTCATGGGATAAGAAGGAAGGTCCTCTCATGGATCAGTAACTGGTTAAAAGACAGGAAACAAAGGGTAGGAATAAATGGTCAGCTTTCAGAATGGAGAGAAGTAAATAATGCTGTACCCCGGGGATCTGTACTGGGATCAGTGCTGTTCAATGTATTCATAAATGATCTGAAAAAAGGGATAAACAGTGAGGTGGCAAAAATTGCAGATGATACAAAATTACTCAAGATAGTAAATCCAAAGCAGAACGCGAAAAGTTATGAAGGGATCTCAGAAAACTGGGTGACCGGGCAACAAAATGGCAGACAAAATTCAATGTTGATAAATGCAAAGTAATGCACATTGGAAAACATAATCCCAGCTATACATACAAAATGATAAGATCTAAATTGGCTATCACTCAAGAAAGAGATCTTGGAGTGTTCGTGGATAGTTCCCTGAAAAGATCCGCTCAATGTGCAGTAGTTAACAGAGTGTTATGAACCATTAGGAAAAGGATAGATACTAGGACGGAAAATATCATAATGCCACTGTATAAATCAATGATACATCCACATATAGAATACTCCGTTCAGTTCTGGTTGCCCCATCTCAAAAAAGATATATTAGAATTGGAAAAGGGCAACAAAAATGATTAAGGGTATGGAACATCATCTATATGAGGAGAGATTAAAAAGACTGGGACTATTCAGCTTGGAAAAGAGAGAGGGGAGATATGATGGAGGTCTATAAAATCATGAATGATGTGGAGAACATGAATAGGGAAGTCTTATTTACCCCTTCTCATAACACAATTAAATTAGTAGGCAGCAGGTTTAAAACAAACAAAAGGAAGTATTTCTTCACACAACGCACAGTCAACCTGTGGAATTTGTTGCCTGGGGATGTTGTGAAGGCCAAGACTATAACGGAGTTCAAAAAAGAACTAGATACGTTCATGGAGGACAGGTCCATCAATGGCTATTACCCAAGATGGTCAGGGACACAACCCGATGCTCTGGCGGCTGTAAGCCTCTGACCGAAGCTGGGAGTGGACAACGAGGGATGGATCACTTGTTGATTGCCCTGTTCTGTTCATTCCCTCTGACATATCTGGCACTGGCCACTGTCAGAAGACAGGACACTGGACCATTGGTCTGACCCAGTGTGACCGCTCTTATGTTCTTATGTCCCAAATTAGTAAAAATCCTTGGAATTAGGTGAGTTTCACTTGCTTTCAGGTTTCAGTCACAAGAGATTTACCCAGTTTTAAATGCGACTCAGACCTTTAATGCAGAAAAGGCAGGCATGTTCCAACAAATATTTCTGTTCTGTGTTTGGAGAAAAGCCAGATGATGTATTCATATCCTATGACGACAATGATGGTGAAACTCTTTCCCTTCCAACAGTAACTCAAGAAGATGTTAAACAGCAGCTACCAAAGTAAAACATTTTTAAATCAGTAGGTCCAGACAACTTGCATAGGAGAGATTTAAAAGAGCTGGCTGAGGAACTCTCCAGACCATTGATATTGATTTTCAATAAATCTTGGAACACGAGGCAGTTCCAGAAGACTGGAAGAAAGCAAATGTTGTGCTGAGGTTTTAAAAGGGTAAACAGGATGACCCGGGAAATTATAGACCTGTCAGCCTAACACTGGTCCCAGCAAAATAATGGAAGGGCTGGTCCAGTACTCAGTTAATAAAGAATGAAAGGAGAGCAATATAATTCATGTCAATTAACAAGGGCTTATAGAAACTAACTTGATTTTTTAGGAGATACAAGTTTGGTTGTTAAAGGTAATCGCATGACTGTAATATACTTAGACTTCTGTATGGCATTTGACTTGGTACCGCACAACACTGATTAAGAAATTAGAGCAATAGAAATAAAACATGGCACACGGCATAGATTAAACACTGGCTCACTGATCGGTCTGCAAACGGGGAATCGTCATTGAGTGGGTGAGTTTCTAGTGGGGTCCCGCAGGGACTTGGTCCTGCTCTATTGACACTTTTATCAAAGACTCGGAAGAAACCATAAAATTATCCCAGTCTAAAAGGCAAGAAGTGACAGGTGAATGAGGCAAAACAAGCAGTTAGGGCTGGTCTGTGGGGCAAGATGGGGCAACAAACAAGCATAGTAGGATGTGCGCTATTCTCACGCGCTCAGTGGCAGCAATCACAGCTCTTTGCCTGCTGGTGGGTCAGGATGCACTTTGTGTTACAGAGGAAGGAGCGGGGTTCAGAGGAAGAAGAGGACGAGTTCATAATCTGTCTCTATTGGAGGTACTTATCTGGCCCCCATAATATCCAAACGCCTCACAAACTTCAATGTATTTGTGCTCACAGCACCCCCAAGAGGGAGGGAATTGCTGCTATACCCATTTGACAGATGGGGAACTAAGGTGCTGCAAGCTAAGTGACTTTCCCAAGTAATCTGGAGCAGCAGAACAGGGAACTAAATTGAGGTTTCCCAGTCACAGCCCAGCACCCTAACCACTGCACCCTCCTGCCTTTCCATCAGAAGGCTGTTCTTGGGCCGTTCTCAGCCTGATTTCTGGTAAGGGATTCTGAGGTCTGAGCAGCTTTGTGGAAAGGTCTGAACCTCCGGAGGTGTCTCCCAACCAAATGTCAGAAACTTACAAGGCTTCTCCATTGGTGGTGCAGGATTTACATCAGAGGTTTGTGTGCTGGAATATCAGACAATTATTTTTTTACAACAGTTTTTAGTTCCTAAGTGAACACAGCATGTTTTATTATCTGCATTTCCCTGCTTTGATCACCCGTTCTGCATATCAGTTTTCATGTTTAGCGGTACAGAAGAATACATAATGAATGCAAATGTAATGCCTTCAGAGATAAATGTCTAGACTTCAGAGCCTAATCCTGTCCAATCTTACACCCCAATACAATGTTTTCATATTTAATACATTCTGAGGGATTTTGCTTTTATAAATAATGAACTAATCTCATCTTCAATGCCTCGCCTTGCAGTTTAGTAGCAAAATAAAGCAATACTCTCAGAGCTTGAAGAAATCGATTTAACCAGCATTAACCACCTCCCCCAGAGAAAGGCTTTTCAGGCTGGGCAGTTGTTTCTTTCTTAAACAAGAGTGCACTGCTTGAGTGACTTACAGGTAGCTGAAGAGCAATAGCCCTTGAAGCTGTTCTGCATGGGAGCAGGGGGAGGGGAGGGGAGAGCTGGGGCATGGGGAACAGAGTCCCTCTGTAAATATGGGAACTGCTGCTCATGTTGCAGTGAGGGAAACTCCCCTTCCCAGTAGAACAATCCAGGAAAACAGGGTGGTTTTGACTGTTTTGTTTTGAGTGTCTCACATTGGATAGTTGCAAAACCAAAGAATCAAGCCAAAGAAAAGGAACCCCTTGCAAACGGAAGCTCTCATTTGGATCCGTATCCTGATTGCCAAATCCCTGGGCCAGAGTCTGTTCTCACTCATACTAGTGTGAAGATTAGGGGCATGGGGTTGAAACCATGCATGTGCATAAGCATTTTGCTGGGTCAGGACTTTTGAGAGAAATACTGTACTGACGCAGCCCAGGCAGAATATTACATGTTAATTTCATGATGATGAGTAAAATAAAAACCACACAAGACCCCTAATGTTCATTTTTTAACAACATTGAATAAGAACAATCTATTGCATGGCTCTGCTGTCTGTATAAAGATGTGCAAAACTGTCCTGAATTATTACAGAATAATACGCCGTCAGCCGTATTGCAATGGATAATAATTAACAGCTCTAAACGTAATGCTGGAATCACTATCTAGGTTGCAAAAGAAATGAGGCAGAAAGTAACCTTGATTGCTCAAGACCATCTGGCTCCATATACAAGAGCTTCACATAGCAGCATGGGGAGAAGGTAAAGAAGGCAGGATAGATGTTGTGGAGAGCCACCTGCAATTCCCCTCGCTCCTGAGCGGGGAAATGAGTAAGAAGCAATACACTGTAACTGAAATAACTGGGAATAAAATGAGTGAGAGTGGTAAATTGGACCTGCCATGTGTCCAGCTCTTACCCTATTTCTTTCTATAGGGCAGTGGAGTGAAATGAATGTTTTGGTACCCACTGAATGCTCCAAGGGGAGGAGGATGCTCTTAGAAAGTGTGGTCTGATGCTGCTTTGCAACCTCCTTCTCATTCTCCCCTTTTTGTTTCTAATATTTTGTTTGTTTGCAAATTAGCAGGTGCAAAATGCCTGGAATTCCTCCATTTGCCTAAGTGCAGAAGGCTGCAGGGTCCTTTATGTCAGAGTCCTGTTGAATTTCATAGGGACTAAGGCTTTGATTCAGCAAGATACTTTGGTACTTGTAAAAAGAACAGGAATCCTTGTGGCACCTTAGAGACTAACACATTTATTTGAGCATAAGCTTTTGTGGGCTACAGCCCACTTCATGGGATGCATGCAGTGGACAATACAGTAGGAAGATATATATACATATATACACACAGAGAACATGAAACAATGGGTGTTACCATACACACTAGAACGAGAGTATGATCGGTACTTGTGTAAATCTGAGGATGTGAATAGCCCCATTCTGTCAAGTATCAGAGGGGTAGCCACGTTCACAAAAACAACGAGGAGTCCGGTGGCACCTTAAAGACGAACAGATTTATTTGAGCATAAGCTTTCGTGGATAAAACCCCCCACTTCTTCAGATGCGTGTAATTTTCATTCCGTGCATCTGAAGAAGTGGGTTTTTTATCCACGAAAGCTTATGCCCAAATAAATCTGTTCGTCTTTAAGGTGCCACCAGACTCCTTGTTGTTTTAATAGCTCCATTGACATCAGTGGGACTAACCAGTTTCTTAAAGTCAGGCATGTTCTGAAGTTACTCAAATCAGGGCTTAAAGCAGCAGGGTTCTACAGAAGCTAAATGGCTTTCTGTAGCAATGGCTTTAAACAACCTATTGAATTTAGCAGAGAACAGCCTTTGTATAGAGAATTATACCCGAGAATTCTAGAGAATGCTTGGAACGTTCTGTAAAAAGGGGATTGCTCTGTTAAATGTCCCCAGTGGAAGGAAACGTCGAGCTAGATGAAGACATTACCATGTGTCCTTAAATGAAGGGCAACATGTAATTGTGCTGCCCCAGGAGCAGCCCAGAGAAGAGATTCTGACACCTGCTCAACAGGTGCAGGGGGAGCGCTCTGCATTCTCGCCACAAAAGCACCTTCTATTTGTCGTCTGTTTTTATTTTTTAAAAGCATCGCTCACTGTTCCTTTTATACCCTTCATATTCCACAGCTGAGGCCTCCCATCTGGCTTCCAAATTTATGAGTCATTTCACTCAGGCCGGCTTTAAACAGCCATCCACCAAAGAAACGCCGGCCAAAGAGGAAAGTCATTTTCTTGACTCATCTCACTCTGGAGTGATTAGCCCAAACCTGAAGGCTCAGCAAATACTCACACACAGGCTTAGCTTTGCCTATCGGAGTCCTCCCATTGAGTTCAGTGAGGCCACTCCCTCAGGCAACAGACCCGCTTCTGCTTAAGACTTTTGCAGGATCAAACTTCAGTGGCTCCTTCAGGAACTGTGGTGCGGCGATGGGAGGCAAACTGTCTGCCAAGCTGTCATTCTGCCCCCATCCATCTGCACCCACACCAGAATGAAAAACTAAAAGTGAACTGATTTGTTTAAAAAGAAAAGGGTCACTTTTATCTTATTTCATAGACTTCTTTGAATAACCAATTTTTACATTTATGAACATGTTCTAATTCTGTGTTTTGTTTTTCAAAGACCATGTTTCCCTGCGCACTGGGTTTTAAAGTCAGACAAGCGAGATAATTTGCCATGAATACAACACTGGTGTTATTTTTGTTTCTGTGAAAGCAGGCAGAGGTTTTGCATTTCCTTCCAGCTACGACTTCCCTCTCGGTAATTTAAAATTAATGGAAGGCAGGCATCAAGCTTGTACTGCATTAAGCCTGGAAGATCCCTGAAGTCTGTATCTCGTTGCTTTGCCCTGGGAGTTGGGGCATGTCGGAACCGGGAGGAATCCAGCCAGTGGAGAGACAACTCACCAAAGTCAGAATGCTGGATGCAGTACTGATTTCCAGCTGACAACCTGGAACAAAGGCTGAAGCAAAGGGAAAGAATCCCATTTTGCCTGCTGTAACATTTGTTATGAAGGCAACAAGGAAACAAGCTTCAGTACAATGGGCCCTGGAACGTAGCTTCTTAAGTATCTCAGGACTGACCATTTCTTAAGGAGGCTGTTGACAGAGGATTTCCTGTATTTATCTCTCTCGCACTCCTAGATCTCACCAGTGTCAGACCCAGAGAGGCAGAAGCCTGTTGTGTCACATTTCTTTATGCTGGCCTGGTATCGATTCTACTGTTCCTCTTCTTCCCTGCGCCCTGAACACAGCCCAGCCTACTCGGGGGATGCAGAGGGCAATGTAATTGATCATAGCAAGAGAATACTACTATTTTTTTTTTTTTTTTTTTTTTTTTTTTTTTAAGAATCCCACAAGCAGAAGCAAATCTTGAACTGTTTTCAGGTCAGGAAGGAAAACAGCTTCTTCCCAAGAACTTTTCTGGGCAGTTCTGCCCCGAGCACAAGCATTGCTATGGTTGGTTTTCATGAAGACCAGTTCTACCACACCTCTCTGTGCCAGACCTCCTTGTGATGGAAAAGAACCCAGTGTTCTGCTACTTCTTTCACAACCTTCCCCCCCTCATAGCCTCCCCTAGCGAGAGGATGAGGCTCCCCTGGGGCGGGGACCCAAGCAGGCCTATGCTGTTCCTGGCTCTTCCTCACACTCATGTGACCTTGGCCACTGTGGCAAATTGCCGGCACTACTATGATGGGTCTCGCGCTTTCTCTTCTTGGGGGGGGAGGGTTTTCAGGGCACCATTTCTTGCCCCTGAAGTGGAATATTAACTGCCCCACTAGTGTCCGAGGGGAGTGGAGAGGGAGGGACCTGGGCCCACCCTCTACTCCGGGTCCCAGGCCAGGGGCCCTAGGGATAGTGGTAAACCACTTGAACTAGCGGTTCCTTCCCCTGGGCTACTTCCCTCTCCTGCCCTTCAGTTTGTGGGAGCTTCCTGCCCTCCCTCTGCACAAGCCAGGTGCCCCTTTACCTAGGGTCTTGGTCTTCTTAGCCCACCACAGCACTTCTCCAAACTTTCCTCTGCTTCCCTCCAAACTGCTCTCTGCTCCAACACCAATCCACTCTGTTTCTACTCCTTCAAACTGTTCTCTGTTCCAACACCAATCCTCTCTGCTTCAACTCCTTCCCCTGTCTGATTGAAGCAGGGGGGTTTTATCAGGTGACTGACTTCAGGTGCTCTAATTGGCTTCAGGTGCTCTAATTAAGATATAGCAAACTTCTTCCCTCTACAGGGAATAAGGTTCTCTTCTAACCCTCTCCTGCTGCCCTCTGGCCATGCTGTATCGCACCACATTTTCAGAAGCTCTCAGGGATGGATTGCCATGTGCTCGGTCCCCGCACTCAGGGCCAGGTTTTCAAAAAGAACTCAGCTCCATTCAGGCACCAGAATCAAGACTAAATTCTCAGACATGCTCAGCACCCAATAGGATGAGCTCTTGCCCGTGGGCCTGAGCCAAAGCCCAATGCAATCAACAGCAGTCTTCCACTGACTTCAACGGGCTTTGGTCCTGACCTTATAATTCTCTGCTTCAGTTTCCCATCAGCACCATGGGAGTAACAATACAAACCCATCTCCCAGGGGTGTTGCAAGGACATGTTAATTCATCCTTGTGAGGCACTCAGCGATTGCAGTTTTGAGCACCACAGAAAACTCTGTGCCTTTGAATAAATTGGGTTCCTGATCTACAGCAGGCAAAAATCCACTAGTGTCAAAATAATGCAAGGATCTCTTTCCCCATCTGTTCCCCAAAGGAGAGCACCTGCTGCTCTTCCACTCAGAGCAGTGATGCCTTGGGACTTCAGACCTAGACCATGATTGAGATCGGAAAGCCCTTGGTAAGCAGAGCTAGTCAGGAGTTTTCCAATTAAATGTTTTTTCCATCGGAAAATGCTCATTTGTCAAAACCAAAACTGTTCATGGGAAAAGGTCGGTCTCTGCAAATTCCCCCTTTCAAAAAGAATTTGAAAAAAAAATCAAAATAGTCAAAATGCTCCATTTTGACATTTTCAGAGTGAAAAAGTTCTACTTTTTGGATTGAAATGTTTTAAAATTTAATTCCAAGCCTAGTAAAATAATGCAAAAATAAAAAAAAAAAGTTGAAATCAAAATGAAACATTTCAGTTGACCCAATCTGTGGGGGAAAACTGGCATTTCAGTTCATAAAAATGTTCGAGATTTTGACTTTTCATCCTGGACTCAGAACAAGCAAAATTTTTGAAACCGCAAAGATTCTCCCAGGATGAGAACATCAGTCCCTGCGCATCTCTAACTGTCAATCCAGCCTCCCCTTGATTCCTCCAATACTGTTCAGCACTCATGTGGAGGACCCTGGGGGAGATTTTCCAAGGCACAATGGGCAGTGAGGCACCTATCTCCGATGGAAAGTTTACAGGAATTGGACAGATATGTCCCATTTGCACCTCTGAACATCGCCCTGGCCTGGCAGCCCATTGTGCCTCACCACCATAGATCCAGCGTGCTGGCATAACTGGCCTGGCCAAGGGCTGCAGGCAGCTCTGTTGAAAGTAGCAACATGAACTACTTTCCCACTGCTGATTTTACAAGCTGCTTCTGTCCATAGCCTCAGGTCCTAGGATGTCCTGTAAAGCAACGCAGCATGACAAACACAACCTGATGTGATGCCAAACAACAAGGAATCCCCTGGGACAGTTGATAATGGAAAGTGTTTGGGAACTTGCCTTTATAAAGACCTGTCAAAGAATGTTTTTGGCTACTCCAGGTTGTTTTCTGGCCTGCAGAGATAACAGGTAGTTTTCCAGCCATCGGCAAATCTAATCTAACTTTAGATATTAGTGTCAAGTATCAGGGGGTAGCAGTGTTAGTCTGTATCTACAAAAACAACAAGGAGTCTGGTGGCACCTTAAAGACTAACAGATTTATTTGGGCATAAACTTTCGTGGGTAAAAACCTCACTTCTTCGCACACATAGAGTGAAAGTTACAGATGCAGGCATTATATACTGACACATGGAGAGCAGGGAGTTACTTCGCAAGTGGAGAACCAGTGTTGACAGGGCCAATTCAATCGGGGTAGATGTAGTCCACTCCCAATAATAGATGAGGAGGTGTCAATTCCAGGAGAGGAAAAGCTGCTTCTGTAATGAGCCAGCCACTCCCAGTCCCTATTCAAGCCCAGATTAATGGTGTTAAATTTGCAAATGAATTTTAGTTCTGCTGTTTCTCTTTGAAGTCTGTTTCTGAAGTTTTTTTGTTCAATGATAGTGACTTTTAAATCTGTAATAGAATGACCAGGGAGATTGAAGTGTTCACTTACTGGCTTTTGTATGTTACCATTCCTGATGTCCGATTTGTGTCCATTTATTCTTTTGCGGAGGGACTGTCCGGTTTGGCCAATGTACATGGCAGAGGGGCATTGCTGGCACATGATGGCATATATAACATTAGTAGACGTGAAGGTGAATGAGCCCTTGATGGTGTGGCTGATGTGGTTGGATCCTCTGATGGTGTCGCCAGAGTAGATATGGGGACAGAGTAGGCAACGAGGTTTGCTACAGGGATTGGTTCCTGGGTTGGTGTTTCTGTGGTGTGGTGTGTAGTTGCTGGTGACTATTTGCTTCAGGTTGGGGGGTTGTCTGTAAGCGAGGGCTGGCCTGCCTCCCAAGGTCTGTGAGAGTGAGGGATCATTTTCCAGGATAGGTTGTAGATCGTGGATAATGCGCTGGAGAGGTTTTAGCTGGGGGCTGTATGTGATGGCCAGTGGTGTTCTGTTATTGCCTTGTTGGGCCTGTCCTGTAGTAGGTGATTTCTGGGTACCCCTCAGACAGAGACAAACACCTACAAGATCTTTATCAAGCATTCTTAAAACTACAATACCCACCTAGGGAAGTGAGGAAACAGATTGACAGAGCAAGACGGGTACCCAGAAATCACCATCTGAAGAAGTGAGGTTTTTACCCACGAAAGCTTATGCCCAAATAAATCTGTTAGTCTTTAAGGTGCCACCAGACTCTTTGTTGTTTTTTTAGATATTAGGGAACTGCCCAGCTCCTGACAGCATGTTCTCTATGCTCCGGGAGCTGTCACATGGGAGGGAGTCACGGGCGGAGATATTTCAGCTCTCTGCACAATATAAGAAAGTTCTGACCATATTTTAGAACATCTGCTACGCTGACTCTTCTTTCTAATAAGAGCAAAGCAGAACCACAGACGCATAAGCACAAATACAAGCTCAATTTGCACTGAGAGATATTGGAACGTGGCTGCTTCATTGTCCAGAAATCTGGAATAAAGATTTCTTTCCTCAGAGAAAGGTGAGCCAGCCTAGGATTGCACCAAACCTCTTCTGCGGAGCTTTCTGCCTGGCCAGATGCAATGGGAAAAGCCAAGGTCCTGAAAACGCATGCTTCCCACAGAGCCAATGGCATGAATCTCCATGTCTCATAGTATACTCCCCTATTCTGCACACATCCCACCCCTCTCCTGGTCCCGCATGAACCTCAACACACTCACCTCCAGTTCCATCCACCCCTAGACTCCTAAACCCTCAGTGAGAAAACCATGTAAGAACATGCTACGTCCCAAAAGACTTCAATGGGATTTAAGCACGTCGATGATGGATTACTTGATGATTACCTGTTCTGTTCATTCCCTCTGGGGCACCTGGCATTGGCCACTGTCAGAAGACAGGATACTGGGCTAGATGGACCTTTGGTCTGACCCAGTACGGCTGCTCTTATGTTCTTATGAGTCATAGATTCCAAGGCCAGAAGGGACCATTGTGATCATCTTGTCTGAGCCCCTGTATAACGCAGACCAGAGAACTTCTGCAAAATAATTCCTGAAGCAGATCTTTTTAGAAAAACATCCAATCCAATTGATTTACAATTTGTCAGCAATGGAAAGTGCACCACAACCCTTGGTAAATTGTTCAAATGTACTTATGAGTTTTGTTGAATAGGAATGTGATACTCGCATGCTTAAAATTAAGCTTGTGGTTAAGTCAATCCCTACTCAGCAAAGCAGGTAAGCACATACTTTACTTTAAGCATGAGCTTAAGTCCTATTGGAGTCCATTGGGATTTAAGCATATGCTTAAAGATCAGTAAATCAGGGGCTTAGTTTATAAAAATACTGGCAAGTTTCAGGCACAGTTAAGCTTTTGAACTTCTTGTCTGAAGTGGTTGTGGGCTTTTAGGGGACAAGCGTGAAGGGGGTTTAAAACCATGTGTGATATTTATCGGATTCTATCCCCAACGTATAAATATTACTTATAATTTGCCGGTGTAAGTGACTGAACTTAATCATAGTAGGAAAGTCTGGTCTGTATCCATTCTAAATGTGATTTGTAATAAATTTGCTTAATAATGGATAGTAAATTCTGGAAACAAAGTTTTGATTAATTCATTTGCCGAGCAATCCCTGTTCTTTATTCGTGGGTGATCAGTTTACACATAAACATAGTCATCGCTCCCTGGAAGTCATTAAACTGTGCCGAGTAATTTCCAAAAATGTTTATCGCTTTTAAATAATGTGTAAACATACATAAATAAGAAACAGTGTTACTCTGCATCAGTGCTGTAAAGCTACTGAGAAGGGGCCTTGTCCTATAAAACCTTCTGTGAGTATTCTTCATTCACGTGAGTTCTTCTTACCTAGTGAGTTCTCTCTACTCAGTCACGTAGCCCCTTTGATTTCTGTCAGGCTCCTCCTGTGAGTAAATGTTTGCATAATCAAGCCAGAATTATTTCTCCTCTTTCTAGCGTCAACCATCCAGCATTTCTTTGTGGGAGGAATTGGTGGGGGATGGGATTATACGATAATTTTAGAGAGAACTGGCAACCTCTGCTCCTGTCTGTCTGAGGCTTTCCTCTCCCTTAATCTTCCCCCTCAATCACTATTATAAGGGAAAGAGAAGCCCCCAAGCCACACTGGGCAGAATCTTGGAAATAACCTTTTTCATCTCAAAGATCCTGCTGAATTTTAGATAAAAAGGCAGCTTCCCTTTCAATAATGCATTTCCCCCTCAGCTCCCTTGCTATCAAAATAAGTTTTCCAGAAAAGAAAGCTCAAAAGATGACACTTCACCAAATTCAGGCTGCAGAACCGAAGCCTGGGCCTCCCAGAAGCCTGGCTGGAGAGAGCGGAATGGAAATCAATGCATGAATGTCAGCCTTTAATTAACAAAAAAAGCCCATTTCTTCCTGTGTTTCGGAGACCCCTCAGGAGAAGCGGGAGCATTGGACATTGTTTTAAATCAGGACATTAGGAAGAAGCATCACCTCGCCTTGCTGACTCCAGCCTGAAGCTCGAATTACAGCTGAGCCTGTAGAATTCAATGTGCGGGGTCTTGGAGGGAAGCTGAAAATATTCTATTGCATTGTGGGTCACGAAAAAAGGGAAGACAATTTGCATAATCCTTCCCTTTGGCGCTGCCTCTCTCTGGGTCTTGAAACCATACAAGAGAATTTGCTTGAAAGGTCTTGGGCTGTCAAAGCAAACACTTGCTAGATTCTACCACCTATTCGTATAGTAACATTTCTCTGGTAGCAACCTCCAAGCGCTGGGCACTTCACAGAGGCAAAAAGGAAGGTGGGGTCTCTGCCCCCCAATCGAAAAACCCAAGCAAACAAACAGAGCATCATAATTAGGGGGCCACCTACGGGTAAATTAATCAAGGAGCTGATTGGTCTTGAGATTGCAATGTTGGCTGTTGCCGTTTGTCTTGTTTTGCTTTTACAATAAGATACACTGGCTAACTGCAACTGTCCAGCAAATGGGTGCAACAAACAGGTACCTGCAGCTTTATAGAGGTGTCCAGGTTGTGTGTGTGTGTGTGATCACCGCCACCCATCCCCTTGAACCAACCCCCTACAGAGCCTATTCCCAGAAGAAATACAGCACAGGCAGCTGCAGCATGAACCCCTCCCCCCACACACTGCCACTGTCACCATGACCATTGTAGGGATGAGAAGGAAGTTCAGCTCCATGGCCCAGCTGGTCCTAAACCTCAGCTGAAATTGCCAGTTGCTGCCAGTAGTGGTGGTGATTTGTTGGGAAGGATATCGGAGGGGGAGGGTTGGAGGATGGAGTGCAGTAGGGGTACTTGTTCACTGGAAACTGGAATGAGAACCCCTAAACTCATTGCACAGGTGTAGACTGTGGAAGCTCATCAATTGGCATAATGCTGCATAGATTAAGTCAAAGGGGCTACCCCAGGTTACACCAGTTGAGGATCTGGCCCAGGGACGTCAGAGAACTAATTTTTCCCCTAAAAAAAGAAGAACAGGAGTACTTGTGGCACCTTAGAGACTAACAAATTTATTAGAGCATAAGCTTTCGTGGACTACAGCCCACTTCTTCGGATGAAGTGGGCTGTAGTCCACGAAAGCTTATGCTCTAATAAATTTGTTAGTCTCTAAGGTGCCACAAGTACTCCTGTTCTTCTTTTTGCGGATACAGACTAACACGGCTGTTACTCTGAAATTTTTCCCCTGTAAACTTTCTGGGAGAGGGTTTAAAAGCAATGTCCCTGCTGCCTGCTTATTCCTCGAATCGCAGAAATTAGAGAAACAGCATCTCAGGTCACCTTGACCAGTAGCAGGGACAGGTGCTCCCCAAAGCAATGCACAATCATTTGTTCACTGGCCCTTTCCCATCATATTAGCATGTTCAAAACATCCCTGGCTAAGTGCTAGTGCACTGCAACTCACTCTGAAAGCCTGTAGTGATATAGGGGGGCAGGGGCGCGCATGCCCTTTTTTCCCTTGGGACTTACTGTATATGAAATGGATACAGAAAATAAACCATTGATAGCATAAATGAATTGAGATAAAGTGCTTCTCTGTAAATGGCTTAACATATTATACACGGGCCTGTTGTGTTACTCAGCCCCCTCATGACTAAGTCGTTTCAGCACTGGCTGAACAAAATTAAAATTGAAGCTCTTAATGAATAAAACACTGCCCTTGCTGCAAAAGAGAGCTTCCCTGCTTCACCAGATTTATCTCACCTAAAGCAGGCATCTTCGTGGCAAGTGCTACAGGTAATTTTTTTTATTAAGGCAAAATACTTATATGGGATTATATTTGTGTTTATACCTCTTATTTACTTAGCAACATCATTCCCGGCTCCTCTCTCAGGGCAAATAACTAGGCATCGCTGAGCCACTCACAAGCTGCCTGCCTGGTGAGGTGACTGTGCTCCGTCCACGTCGCTGGTATCTGGAGGCAATGGATTGGAGTTTATTTCCCCAGCAAGCTTCCACGGGCAAATTATCAGGCTTGTTGGAAAACAAAATCTCTGTGGCCTTGATCCAGAGCTGCATTGTCACTTCCTGACTCCCTCCCTCACACACTACCTGTTACTACTGTAAATCTCAGGGACACTGGATATTTGATGTATTGCTATTTTGGCCACACCCTCTCCCACCCTCTATACTGGGGGAGCCAGGAGGGCATGACAGTAGAGCCAGTCACCTGCTCGCAGGAGCATCCCCTACACCTAGTTGCACGTTGAAGGAAGCTTTATTGCCCCTTTGTATGACCAGAGTGGTACAAGGGTCCTTAGCACATGGCAGGATCTGGCCCATCGGCCCTGATCCAGCAATGCACCTCGGTATGTGATTAACTTTAAACAGAGACGTAATCCCATTGTAAGGACCACTAGGCTCAGGAACAGAGTTTGAAGCGGTGTCTGAACCTTTGGTCGCTTATCCAAACCAAACTCAAATTCTGGACCTTTCCTGGTTCTCAGTTATCACCACCTCACAGTGAAAGTCCTTTTCACAGGATTAGATTCAGCCGTTGGGTTTTATTAATTGTTAAAGGAAAGTACAGCACACCTTCCAGATACCAGTAAAAACCTCCCAAAGCTGCATTCTGACAGCCCCCATGTTTCCCCTTGACAGCTTAATGAGACATTATTCTGTTTGCTCTGATGTATTCAGAGATCATTTGAAGCAGCACATTCTATTTTGCCAGGCAAATCTTGACACTTCATATCAAAACTGTGTCAGGCATTCTGCCATTCAAACAACAACAAAAGCCCCTGCAAACTCAATTTAGAAACATAAAAGGATACAACTGAAAGGACGTTTCATTGTAGTTTTCTCTTGTTTTGTTTATAATATCACAAGATAGTTTTCCTCTGTATTGAAACATGCAGCCGGGAAGAAAAAAAGGAAAAGAAACACAAGGTGGAAGATGGAATACTCAATCCAGAGAAGGGGAGCCTTAAAATAATGGAAGTACAGGTATATTTGGAGCCTGGTTTTTTAGTATCACTTGCTGGGGGCAGCTAACTCTCAGAACGCTTGTGTTATCCCAGCTAGTCAGCCAAATCAACCCTTTGGCAGCATTACATGTGCATCCACACCTTCAGAGGTTTCATGCATTTTATGGGATAGTCTGTATTTGTCTGACAGAGCAGAAGAATGTTAACAAGCCCATGCGCTGAGGCAACTGAAATCCAGGGAAGACTACAGTGCAGTGGGCAGGGATTGGTGTTGTCTACGGAGGATTTGTGGAAATTCCCAAAAGGGCTCCCTCTCATCATATCCTATCTGTAGGATTAAAGGTTGGAACTATCTTGAGTCCCCCTGCATACATTATGCAGGACAACAGTCAAAGACTCAATGGGCCCATTTCTCAGTCACCCTTCACCTCATATAACTCTTTGCTCTGGCACAAAGTGGGTGTGAAAGGCAGCCCTTCTGATTGGGTGGCGTTCTCCAGCCACATTCATGGGAATGTCTCCACAGAAGGCAGGGCAGTGGAGAACTGGACCCCGTGGGTCTCACATACTCAGAGAAGGGAAGTGGCTCACAAGCAAGTAGGAGGATAAGGTGCATGTAACATCCAGAAAAGAATGAATCTGTCACTTCTGTTCCCCTTGGTTTTTCCTGGCTCACTTCCCTGCCAGCAGCTGGGACAGGAAAGGAGAGGGCAGCATTTCCCCCTCCCTCCCCCGGCTGTAGGCAGCTCCTAACTCCCAACATTCATTTTAATGCAGCTACCTCGGCACACAGTGTTGTTGAGCCAAAGCAAAGGAGACCTACACAGCCCAGAGCACAACACAAGGCTGCATATCTAGGCAGTACCTTCCACCCCACAACCATTCTCCTAGCTCTCTCCTTGCTGTTGGTGTCTGTTCCTCAGCCTCTGGGAAACTAGCTACCTGCCTCTCTCCCCTAAGAAACTTTCTGTCTAATTAAAGTTGATTAGTGAATTGCTGGGACCTCCTGGCTGCCTCAGACAAGGTTTTAACCCCTTCCTTGCCTGGCATTTTGCAGGATACATCTATCTTGTCACTCTGATCAGACAGATGGATCAGGAGACCAAGAAAGATGAGCAAGAAGAGGATGCAGAGTTCAGGGACTCAGCCATAACAGAGTTGGTCCCAGGGCCTCAGTGGTCCCGTACAGACTTCCCAAAGAGGGTTCTGTTCAGTGAGGAGTGTAGCACGCGCCCTAGGAGATGAAACTGAAAGTCCTGCAGGACCCGTCAGCTGTGGTCAATGGAGTACAGCTATGGGAGTGTTGTTAATAAGGAGCTGATTGCCTTCAGTGCTGAAGTCAGTGTGAGGTGCAGGTGCTTTGTGGCACTCCCATCACCCCCTCACTAAACGCTCTCCCAGGGCTGTCTGGGGCCCTGAGGGGTTTAATGCATTTGGGGATGTGCTAGAGAGAGTTGTAGCTGTTGGAATGAACACGAACTGGCTGGGGATTTGGGGAGGCTTGCTGTTGCTGATTTAGGAGGCACTGTGGGTCTGACAGGCAGGCATACGTGTGAGAGTAGGGCTCCAGCTAGCACACTACAAATAGCAGTGTGCAGGGGACGGTGCATCTCTAGTGGAGACTGCGCTAGCCACCTGAGCTCAGAGCCAGGGGGCCGGGTGGGCTTGAGCCTCTGAGCGGCAGTGTCCACACTGCTTGGTTTGCGTGCTGGGAGGCTTTGGGGACTGGGAGGCTGGCTCCCAGCTGCCGTGCAGACACACCCTGCTAGGTTAGGGCTCCAAAGCCTGGCTAACTGACCCACCTGGTCAGATTCATTCCTGGTGCAATGCCACAGAGGCCTGTTGTTTCCCAGGCATTTTGAGTGTGTTTGAAAATGGGGAGAAAATAAGCTTTGCCAGCCTGGCGACCGGCCTTTTATTTTCCAGTTTACCACATTCAGCTAGCAGCATGCACATCTGCCAGAGGCTGCGATAGTCTCTCTTCTCCACAAAGGCATAATAGGGAGCTTATGTGTTTGTAATCCAGCGCACAGCGAGGAGACATGTTGCTTAGACGGCATGTGCATTGAGGGAAATATTTATGACTTGATTTCATTTCAAGGACTCTGTTGCTTCCTTCAGACACACAGACAGCACAAAAGGCGTGATGGATGCTGTTTTCTTGGGGAGTTTGTTTTCAGTGCTCTAGTACAGTATTCACTACGTGCTATTGTGCTCCATTAATGTGCAAACAAGTTAATTTTGTGTTCAGTGGGATGCAAAAAGATAACAATCAAAGCAAGGAAGGGTTTAACTTGTATACCTAACCCTAAACTGTCCAGACAGCAAGATATAGCGACAGTAGACAATGCAGATGATAATCATGTTTCTTTCTTGGCAAAGCATAGCTTTGACATAATGGCAGCAGCCGACAATTTGCAACTCCATAAACTGGAGGCATGATTCTAATTTATGTATGGAGCTAATGGATCATTGCACCTGTGATAAACTGCCCATGGCAGGGAGGGTTTACCAGCAAGTGGGTTTCCGTTTGCACGTTTTTTATTTAATTTTACTTTATTTTGCAAAGTCAACGAATTATTAAATCTGAGCAAACATGTCCCGGCTGAAGTTAGATCAAATTACCGAATCCATTTAAGAGATGGGGATTTAATTGCTTTTGGAAACAAACTTGTATTTTAAATTAAAAACAAATATAAAGATTTTCATTTTCTAATAAAAAGAAAGATTACAAAAATGCGTCCTAACCAGAAATCAAATCAATGGGCTCTAGTGGGAGGTGATGGATACATTGGAGCAGATCCCACAAACCTTTAGGTTCCATCTATGTTATAATCGAGGCATGTGATTGCAACACATGCGAACATACCCCAGCTAGCTTTAATCTAGCTAGCATGGGGACCCCAGCAATGAAGCACAGCAGCACTGGCTTTAGTGCAGGCCATTCAGATCTGCCTGGGATCCTGGGTACTTCTAAGATGGCCAGTTCCATGCTGCCATAGCTTCACTGCTAGACTAAAGCTAGCTCAGATATGTCTACGCCTGCTGCAGTCAGACCTCCGGCTGCAGCGTAAGTCACACAAACAGTCTCACTGGTAGCCATCCTCTTCCTAAGCACACTAGCCACTCTGTGGCTTATGGAGGGTCCCCCTGTATTAAGTCTCTCACCATTCTATGGGGATTTTCCCATGAGTACAGGCATGTACAACTGCACCCCAAGATAGCAATAACCTCCCAGCTTCCATCTCTGGAGTGAAGCTTCCCCGTGTCCAGATAAGGGTGTTACTTGTTATGGCAGCTTTTCAGGGCTTTAGTTAGCTCATCTTTAGAGTGCAAAGCTCCATGGAACGGGGACTGTGCCAGGGACAGCACCCAGCACAGTGGTGGTGTCTAGCAGTTAATGACAATGAGGGCTGGTAATTATGAATAATGATTCATTACAATCAATTCCTTATGAATTAACATGTGGAATGTGCTTGGAGATCCTGGAGTCGCACACACTATGCAAGTGCAAACTTTGACTATAATTATTACTCACTCTGCCATGCAGCAGAAACGGGACCAAAGCCAGAAAGGCACTTCCAGCCCCTCTTATCAAAAGGCCATCACTGGGAGCCCAGGGACTGCCCTTTTCTAACCCCATCGACTACCCCGGCCCTAGGTGCCATCCTGATGGGAATGATCCCATGCATAGTTAGCATCAGCCTCAGTCCAGCACTCAGGTCTTCTAACCTGGACCCCTGCTCCTGTGCAGGCAAGATCAGGGCCCTACTTTATTTCACATTATGCTGCAGTAGCTGCCGGAGGACCAGCATGTAAAATGTCCATTGCCTACACAGCTGCTTTTCTCTTTCGTTTTACCCAGAAGAAGAGCAACGAAAGCCTTGTAGGAAAGGAGGGAGGGGGCCTTTCCAGGAGGAACACAAAGCATTCAAAAATCTATTGGCAGTATTAAGCAGTCCATTAAATTGCTCCCAGGAGTGCTGGAGATGCATTCTGTTTACAGTGGTGAGGGCAGAAGGCTAAAGTACTTTACTTGACAGACTCGTGTGATTTAAGGCTTAGACTTCATCAGGTTGAATCACAAACCATGTTTGAGTTATCATCAGTCACTATAAATATTAGAGATGTGAGGGCTTGGAAAAACCCATCTAGCTCTCTGTCTCTTTCTCATACCCAGCACAGCACTTCCCGGCTGTGAACCTAAGGGGAGTTTAATTACTTGGACTGGCCGGACCTTTGGACTATGCTGCCTTCCAGACATAGCCCAGAGCTCATGATCCCACTTTCCCGAGTGGAAATTTTGGGCTGGCAGAATTCCTGCTTAGCGGCCAATGTTTTGAGTGACTCCAACGTGTGACATTTTATGTAGATTATATAATGAACTAATTTGCACATTTACAAATCATTTGCATATGTCCACAAACTAGGTTATGGTCAACAAACTATGCCCCCAACAAAGTATGCCCCTTTTTCACGGAAAAAGGCTGTTTGGGGTCAACCAAACCTATTCACAAATTCCACGGAGGGTGGGGTCTCCAGATGCTGCCGAAATACACATAATAAAGAAGAAGAGATGAGGAAATACATCCAATCTAGCGTTCATTGAGTCCATGGGTTAAAACCTTTCTTAAGAAACAGATTCTGAATGCTAGGGACTTTGGTGACTTGAGTTTCACTCTTGTGGTTGAGGCTGCAAAGATGACATCCTGAGGGTCTTGTGTGCTGTGGGGCAGGTGTGGAGCCCACGACCCAAACTAAATGGGCTATTCCTAGGTAATTAGGGATGTCCTGGCAGAGCAGCTCCAGGAGCATCGAGCGGGGGCTACTAGGAGGGAAGCATTTATGCTCAGAATTACCTATATTACGTCTTCAGTTCTACTTTGTATATTAATTAAACTCAATAAGCCCAGTCGAGGACCCAGCATCTCTAGCTGTGCCAATGCTGCCATCTATAGCAGACTCTCCAGTAGTACAAAATTTCCTTCTGATCTAGAGAATCAATCTCAAGACATTCAGTTCTCAGAGAAGCAGAGGGCAGAACTTATCAGACACGGGGCGAGGATTTTTCAGAGATGAAACCCAGGAACAAAACACTCCCTGTACTGCAGAGAGAGAAGCCAAGGAATTGCCCCCAAAGTTCTGTCCGTAGGCATCTGCTCCCTTCCCAAACAAACTTCCTCCTTTTTCCTTCTCCATGAGAATGAAACCCTGATTCTCCCATCTCTAGCCCACTTGGCCACCCTTCCTGGACTTCTCCAGCACTCCTCTCCCATGTCCAGTTGCACACTCACTCCGCGCTCAAGAGATGGCGCAACACAAGTGAGAAGCCACAGAACGGGAAAGCTTTGCATTCTGGAGTCGAGAAGGTTATACTGAGAAGAATGGGAGTTTACCAGCTGGCTTGATGGTTGGCTGGTCTCCCCGCAGTGATGGCTGTCTTAAAAGGTAAGAAAAAGAGTGAGTAGCAGGTAGAGTGAGCAGTCAGAGATTGAATCGGAGCAGAAAGGGGTCTTACCCAAGCCTGAGTGAATGTGAAGGTTCATTTCAATGGATGGGCAAAAGTTCAGAGCAGTCAAGCCACCCTCCTTTCTACAGATCTGTGACACCTCTAGGGAACATGCTGTAGCGTGGTGACCTGCATGAGCCTCCCACCCATCCCGGGACTCTGTGGGGAAGGAAAGTTAATGCAGCAGCTTTTCCTCTGGAGATTTAGGTTCGGGTACGACTGGAAGTGAGCTGGGTGAGCCTTGGAGCTGCTCACACACTATGGTGGGGAAAGCAATGTCATCAAACCTACACAGAACTGGACGACTGCTCAGAAGAGTCCCATTCCTGGGTGCTAAGGGACCCTGCAACTCAGGACTGGCTGCCCCGGCCGAGCTGGGTGGGGAGGAAAACTGTGTAAGTTTAGCCTGCACTATCAGCCCAAAAAAGAGAAACCAGGAGCCTTTCTGTCCTCCCCTCCAGGGCCAGCAGAGGACCGAGGAGCATCCAGGGAGAGCTTCCAGGAGCTAAGTGAAACTAGCCCGAATATTCAGAGATGCTCCTTCAGCCATCTTACCAAACCCAGCCTCCAAACTTGGTGTGTGTGGCTGCAATTTTAGCTACCAGACCTGGTATGTTCATCTCCGATTTCCAGCACATGCAAAAACACCCCATAAATAGTGTCGCTGGGTTTTGTTTTGTTTTTTAATTTGAAGCTGTCTTGCAAGCAGCGATGTCTAATCCTTGGAACATCTGCTCAGAGCAGGCAGCAATCCCTTAAATGCCACTGTGCTCTTAAGAAGTTTTCTCCTTCTCTGTGGGGGCTCCTGGAAGAATTTCAGTAACATAAAGCACTTCCCACCGCTCCAGCTAATGATCACAATACCAATGGTATCTGCATGCTATGATATTCCTTTAGTGCAGCCTGGGGAGGTGCAGAAGAGAATCGACACAATAACATCTATTAATCCCCTACAGCTTGATTTCCCTTCATTAGAAAATAATTTCCCAGCCCAGGTAATAACCAGTATCAGCAAGGACAGCCAGTGCTGCTGGCCCATCCACCTTGCACTGGGGAATATCTCCAGGCGGGAGGATTTTGCTAGTTTCCCAGGTTTAGGTGAGCAATAAATAACAAAGGTTTGTGGGGGGGGGAGGGGAGAAGGGGGGGTTAGTGGCATATTTAAAGAGACAGGAAAGTTTTTGAGCTATGTATTTGGGAAATCCTCTGCTCTCATTTTTATATATATATACAGCAGGCTCCAAACTACAGCAGGTAGGTTGCTTCCTTGAGGCGGAGCCCTGGAGAATTCCAAATGCCAGTGGAGCAACGAAAGACCCATATGGCAAACAGCCCCCCTCTCTGCCTCTGGTCTCTCGCCTTGACATCCCGCTGCTGAGAACACGAATGGGTCTGCTAGCTGGGTACCAGCAATCTGTTCCTCAGCTCATGCATAGGAACCCACAGCAAGCGGTAAAAGGGAAACAAACCCAGCCTCATTCAGCGCAGTAGCCGATAATTTTATCCCGCTCCAACTTCCAGGGGAGGGATGGGCGGGTGGTTTCCCTGCAATCCCCAGTCATGACAAAAGATTGTGGGCGGAGCATCACCCAGCTGAATGGGCGAACAAGCTGATCTGGCACCTCCTACCATCAGATCCCAACATGGGTCCGACCTGCCTGCAAAGAGAGCGGGCAAGGCGAGGTCAGAGGGGGCAGAGCGACAGAATGGGGCAGCAGGGAGGCAGAGGGAATCCCTTTGGAGCATGCAGTGTAGACCCTTCCTTACTATTTTTTGTAACGATTTGGTTTCGTTAAGGATTGGCATCCATCGCTGTCTGGCACCAAGTGTGCACAGTTACAGACCTACACCGGGAGTGCCACTGGAGTCAAGGGGCTTACGCCATTCGACACCAGCGAAGGATCTGGTCCCTTCGCTGTGTCAGCTCTTGGGACAGGGACCAGAGTGTCTTCTCGTGCACTTGGATGGTGCCCGTCGCAACAGGGCCACAGTCCAGATTGGGGGCTTTGGGGGCTCCCCGATGTAAATAATCCTAATAATAAGCAGATATAGGGAATTAATTCAGGGTGAGCATCAGGCATCCTGTGGGGATGAGCCAGCCAGAGACTTCAGCCGGAAGGGGCAGGTGCAGAAGCAGCCAAAGCAGGGACTGCAGCCCTGGGGAGCAGAGGGTAATTTGGGGCCCCACTGGGGTTACCCCTCCACCCACCATCTGCCTGGACCGGCACTGTGTAGAGAAGACCCACACATGAACTCCAGGGCTACTAGGGCCCAGCTGGTGCCTCCAACCCCCTCCTTGCCATATGGACCCGGCAGGGAGGAACAGGTCAGCCAGTGGGAGCAGATTGCAGAAGCAGCCCAAGCACAGACTTTCAGACAGCTGGAGAAATGTCCACACGGTGAACTGGACTTCCTCTGCCCTGTGCTGATTGGCTGTTTGCTCCAACCCTCTCCTGCCCCCTCCCTCTCCTCCACCCGGGCCCCACTGACTCCCTCCTCCCCTTCCCTTCAGGTCCCCTCTCCCTGCCTGCTTCTCTCATTCAGCTGATCCCCTCCTAACTAAACCCACCCCCAAAAACTCAGAGAACTAGCATGACATTTGCTGCCATCCCATTGTTCACTCTGCCCATGTGTTCTACCCCTTCTCCACCCGGGGTCTGTCTGGTCTAGTTAGATTATAAGCTCTTCGGGGTAGGCACCGTCTGCTACTTGGTGTTTGTGTAACACCAGCAGACCCCGGTCGTCAGTGGGCAGGACTGAACCGGGGACCTCGGGAGCTAAGTGCATGAACCTAAAACCAACTGCCTATTAGTTAAGGTTGTAGAGCAGGCTCATTTTATCTCTCTCTTTAAGTGGTCTCAGTGCTACTAGATGGGACAGAACGCTGCACCCAGCAGGCATGCGGGTTACATTTGTACCGCACCTAGCACATTGGGGCTCTGTTCCCAGCTGGCCCTTAGGCACTGCCATGCTAAACATGAATAGTAATAATAATACTCACTGGAACAACTCCCATTGACTGCAATGGGCTTTGGAGCAACATTTGAGCCCAAAGGCAAGATGTCTGGGTATTTCAGCATTTAGAGCGATGCCAGCTAATCTATGCAGCATGCGGGGAGGGCTGGCAGAGCTTTGGGAAGAAAGAAATCCCACCGAACTGAACAGGGCACAGACATCCCCAGCAGTGGGGAGGCTGCAATCAACACATGTAGCGTTGCTCTTTTGAGTTTCAAAGCTAAAGTCCCTCTGTTCCACTGCTCCCCTCACCGTCCCCCAAGCTGTGTACAAGCCCAAGACCATCTGGCGGATGGAAATGTACCATATTAGAGACATATGCATGAAGGCAAAATATCCACCCAGCTCTTCCTTGAGCAACTGCTGTCACAAAGTGGATTTCAGAGGCAATTTCACCAGACTCAGAGCTTCTAAGCACTGCAGTGCATGGCATTTGCAGGGGGTATCTCAATCCCTTAGCACAATGCCACGATACCCCCCACCCCAGCAAGCCCTGTGAAAGCCACAGGGGCCAAGCAAGTAGGCAGCCTGATCATGTCAGCTGAAAACTTCTCGAACAGATGCAGTTGGTCGTGCATGCTCCTAGGTACCACTATCTGGGCCATCTAGCAGCCTTTTGGTCTATGACAGCACTTCGGGTCCCAGGAGTTTTGGGGAGACTGCAAATAAACACCAACACTGAGACAAAGCCACAGTACGTTTCACTGTTCAAACAAGCCCGCTGAGGACGACAGGATAATTCACTGCCAAGGCATTCATTTGTTGGTTTATTATTAATATTTAGCACAGGTGTGTCCATGCTGCGTCTAAGGTAATTATCATGCGTGGACAAACCTAGCACACACAGGACACTCCACATGTATGTCAGCATGTGATGCAGTCTGTGGGCATCTGCCAGAATTGCAGTTCTCCCAGCTTTTGTGAAACACCAGAGGCATCAAAACCTGGCCCATCTGAAGGACATGTTGGCAACTTGGTAAAAACCAGACAGCAGCACTTAACGTGTACACAGTGGTACAGACTGCAGCCTCTGCTGGCTTGAAAAGGGTGGTGAATCCTGCAGAGACTGCAGGTCGCTGCACATGATGCTCCATCTTGATCCAATAAGGGCTAGAAATGGGATGACCAGAGATGGGCCTGATCCAGACTTCTGAATCTAAACCTCCCCAGAACATGAGGAATGTTCAAAATCCTTATCTAAGACCAGAGCCAACCCCCCTCATTGAGGAGCCCAAGAAGAAAACCCCTCATGCTTAGAGGAGTTTGAAATTCAGACTCAGAGCTGAATTCCCAGCTCTCAAAGGCAATGCATCATGCAGAGACTGCTGGTCCCAGCATGCTTTTCTGCACCTGGATTCTTGGAGCAATAAGGATTTTTCTGCCATGTGGGCCTCAGAGACTACAAGTCCCACAATGCAGTGTTCCCTGTTGCATCAGGCAGCCAGTTGCAGTGCATTCTGGGACCTGTGGTCTCTATGGGTTGCACCTGTGCATTGCAGGTGACGGCCATGTTGTCAGACCCTGGCCCTTCATCCAGCCCTCATGGCACACACTGCTGCTCTGTTTCCAACCCCACATTCCTTTCAGGGCTGATCTCAGCTTTGAATGGCAGCATTGCCAACCCCAAGTGTTCAAAAAGTACAAGTCAGGCTCACCAAAAATAATGAGATTGTGTATAAATAATCCAGTTGGCAATCTTTTTATTTGCCTTCTGCTTTTTGAGCCTTCAGGGTGTACGGGGGTCACATTTTGAAGCTTTCCACCCAACCTCAAGGGCTAGAAACTTACTTTTTCTTTAAGAATGAAGTCATCCCCAATCCACTTGACTCCAGGAGCTGGGGCTTTAAGGGAAACAATAATGATCATGAGACTCATGACGAAATTGTGAGAGTTGGCAACACTGGAATGGAGAGTTAGAGAAGGAGGAGATTTATAGGGCTAGAAACTGGTTTTCCAGGGATGCGAAACACTCAGCGCTCGGTGCCCCGAGCAGGGGTTCCTGTGGGTAGGAGGACTGTCACCTGAGAGCACTGGTTGTTATAGCTCAGCCCTGAGGAGGCAGCCGCGTGCTCAGCAGAATAGCAAGTGCTGCTCTGGGTGCCATTGCAGAGGGATGGAGCTGGCTGCCACCTCCTTAGCCGTGTCAGCCCCCAACCCTTTCCTGCTGCAGAAGCCAATTAATCGGCTTCATTCTTTGCCCTCGTCTCTCCCTCCTTCCCCCAAACGAGAGCCCCCAGGTTTCAATCAGGGAATTCACTTTCTCTCGGCATTGCTGTGCAGGTTCTGATCTGTGTTTCCATCCATTTCCTCCCTTGGCGGGGGTGGGGGCGGCGGGGAGCTGGTTTGTGCTTTAAACGGCTGGTTCAAAGGCTGAGTTTCGAGCTGTATCGTTTTACCTGCTGGGGATCCTTTTCGCCACCAGCCCAGCCAGCCGGGGAGATGGATGGAGAGGCTGAGCAGAACCCGGGCAGTGACATCAGCGGAGTTATTGACGCTCACGTGAGAGGCAAGTCAGGTCCAATATCTTTTCCTGGCAACTGCCCAGCTATTGTGAGCATCACATGATGTTCGCAGCTCTTTAGTCTGGAGATCTGGGGGGGATCTCCAACAGACCAACAGCACGAGTTGGGTTTGACCATTCGGCTATTAGTTGCTCTAGCCAAAACTCTTTTTTTCCCCCCTTCCTAATATTTTTCCACCCTTAATTTTTTTTTTAATTGACTTGGTTCTCCCAGGATGCAACAGCTTGTGGGCAGGGAAGAGTGTTATATGTATAAAAATCCTAGCGTGTGCTTGTTTATCTTGTGGTTCTCAAAGCGCTCCATCACTAATTTTTATTATGAAAAACCAATAATGTTTAAGCTGCTTAAATCCAAGCGACACAAAATCAATGGGACAATATTGCTACCCCAGATGAGTTGTGTAAATATTTTGTTCCTTATTGTTTGCCCAATGAAAAAGCAGACAATCCCTCTGGAGTGGGAAGTGAATTAAAAGCTTCCAGCCAGCAGCGTTTTGGTAATAGCATTAGCATCGTAAAATGCGTCATTAGGTCAGTGCCTGTCGGTATCACAAGGCATCAGGGAGACCTGCAGAAAGGCAGGAGGTGATGCAAGTTTATTAAAACCAGGTTTACGAAAGAAGCTACTTTTAAAAAAAATGTTTAATGTCATTTGTTTCTGTTGAACAGTGTCCTACAAACCGCTGCAGTTTTATTCACCACAAGCCTGGTCCCACCCCGATCATGACTTCCCTGCTTTAACTCATTGCACGGCCTGTTAATTAGATGTTTATTATTTCTTAAATAATTGCTTGGTGCTGCTCTATTGCTCTAAGCTCTGCTCCTTAGAAAGAGGGAGTATGAGTCAGAATGCCTGGGTTCTACTTCTGCCTTTGACCTGGCAGGATTCTTTAAGTGAGTTACTTAACCCCTTGGGCCTATTGCCAGTGGGAGTTAGGCCCCTAAATAACTTCATCTGGGCCTCAGTGTCTGTCTTTCTATCCAAGTATTTTTACTGGTCAGATAAGTCACAGAACGTTGTTTCTCTTCTGTGGCTGGATGAATGCACAAGCATCTCTGGCCCAAAGTTTCATACACGTCCATTTCAAATTCTCTTTCCATGAATCCTACCTCACACGTGGACCTTTGGAATCCACTCTCTGTGCAAGAAACTTTGGGGAAAGTGAACAAAAAGGGGCATGAATGTGAATGAAGACAATAGTTTTAAAATTAAACAAAGATTTTGAGGAGGGCTTTTTGTTCTGCTCTGGCTCATGAACTCTGCTAAACTGCAGTTTTCATTATCATCTCTTCCATCTCCTGCCAGGGGCTAGTTCAAAACTGACTTTATCTTGTAGATTTCTTTAATAAAATCCCATTGCTGGAGATTCTGAGCTCAAGTTGCCTGGAATTCCCAAACTCTAGATCTGCTCAAGCTGACAGAAGCTTTTAAAAACACTGTCAAGCACTGGAAGTGTCAGATTTGGTTAGGGTGATGGCCCTGGCCCTTGGGAATACAATCGCTTTGTTTCCTCCTCCCAGGTAGCCTGCAATCATTACTGTAAAAATAAACAGCTTGTTCCTGGAGGGTCAAAAGTTGCATTTTAGGCAGTTTCCGAGGTTTATTGAAATTTGGGTCTGAAAGTACACTCTAGACTTACATTTACTAGACAAGCTCTCAGACTGCATCAGAGCTCTTTTGCATATACTTATTTAAGTATGTTGAGTGGGAGGATTTCAAATCAGACTGTTGAGCGACCACTTTGCATCTGACCTCTCAGTCCTCATCCTCAAAGGAAACCTGCACAACACTTTCAAAAGACGAGCCTGGGAGCTTAAAGTCATAACTCTGCTGAACACTACAAATCATGGACTGAACAGAGACACTGAATTTATGGCTCATGACAACAATCTGTAAGCCACTAACTCCCCTTTTGTCCTATGACAGCCGAAGTGTTAATGGGCCACTTCACCATGAATGCTCCCTTTGAATATGTGCTAACCCCGTACACTAAACAATCTGTTCCCCCGTTGCATTTAGCTGTGAGGCTCCCCAGCACCCTTCCCAGACCTGAAGAAGAGCTCTGTGTGGCTCAAAAGCCTGTCTCTCTCACCACCAGAAGTTGGTCCAATAAAAGATATTACTACACCCACCTTGTCTCTCTGATAGCCTGGGATCGACAGGGCTACAACTACGCTGCGTATCACAAGACAATGGTATTTGTGCTCCTAAATTAGTAATGCAGTTTTGAAAACCACACGCTCGATAGACATTAAGTGCTGGCCCAAAGCCACACACAGCCTGTGGCAGCACCAGACTGGAATCCAGCTCTCCAGTTCCATGCCTTAAACATCAGACCAGCCTTCCTCTGAGGTGAGGAGAAAAGAGCTCTTCTAAATAATGGACCTAATTCTCCTTTCACTTTGTTGTAACTTGTAAGTTACCTGGACATGATGCAGATCAAGCCCCGTGTTTGCAAATTTCATGACCAACAGTTTGTCTTTCTCTCTTTTTTTTGCTAATCCACCTGATGAATCTGCATACTAAATGAGAATGTAGAGACTGGATTAACTAGGCTGTTAGTGTCACAGACATCTCTATTACTAACAACACAGTGACAAAAAGTGGAAGATTCTTTCTTTCATTCTTTCTTTTATTAAGAGAAAGAAACCAGAGATTTGAATGAAAATAACAATTAATCAGTTGGTTTTCAGCCTGAACAGACCTTCAAAAGAGAGAGAAGGAAAAGAGAAATAACCGTGAGCTTTATCTCTGTCACCTGTCATTGAACAGGGCTCCTGTAAAACAGCCAGCAAACCAGATTTTAATGGAACTTACAACGAGGGAGACAAGGAGGGGAAAAGAGAAAAACTGAATTAAAAATGCTTCCAGAGCTGGGCTGCTAGACAAGATAAATAGAGATCATCATTTCTTCTCTAAGGGAGGGAGCTGCTGCTGGATAGTTCACCTGAGGAATGCAGGAAAAGAATTAATGCCCTCTGCCAGAACCATTAAAACCACTCATTAAATATCCCATTTATCTTCTGTTTCCCCAGGGTTCAGGGCTCAGGACAGACACCTTCACCCAGTAGCTCAGAACCAGGCTCTGCAGTGGAAGCCTTTACTTTTAACTCCTTTGTATAGGTTACTGTTCCTGCCACCAAATGTTGGCTGGGCGGCTCCTGAGACTTTTCGGGGAACCTGATGGCTGTTCGGGTGTGAAAGGCACGCACGGCCGTTATTGCTCTCTGCCCCCTGGGAGCGGTGAGCTCCAGGAAGCCGTTTGCTACTGTGGACTGTGGAGTGACCACTGTCCTCAATGAGGAGAAGTAGCTCACCTGCCGTGCAAAAACCCACGGCCTCTGGGAGGAGTCACGCCTGGCTTTACAAGAACCTTCCTACCCCTGACCTTAGCCTCTCTCTGCACAGACCTCTCCAGAGCCACTGCACAAGGCCCGGCTCATGCCCAAGACCAAGAAGATCTTTATAAGTGACAAACGCCTTAGGGCTTGATGCCAATCCCACGGAAAACCACGGACGTCTCTCTACGCATGTCGCAGGGCTTCGGACCAGATGCCAAAAAGTGACTGGCTTGATTAGCGAGAGCACGCCAGCTGATTGTTCAGCAGAAATCAATGAGAACAAGCAGAGGCCGCTTGCTCTAGCAGTAGAAAGGAAAATAAACCAATCTGCTCTCCCGTCCGATGTGTCCCTTGATTTTGAAAACAAGGCTACGGTTACCACTGCCCATTTCCCAGCCAGCCCGACCAGAATTGAACGGCGGATCCTGAAAGGACTCCAGACACAAATTCAAACTAGCCCTGGATTTGGTCTCCTTACATTTACATACTATTTACCCAGGGAGGGATAGATTCTCAGCTAGAGAAAATTAACTGTTCATTAAAGCACCTGAGAGCCCCAGCCAGGGGCCCTGGGACCCCATTGAGACAGGTTCTGTACAAACACAGAACCAGCAGATAGTCCCTGCTACCACGAGCTTAGAAGGTAAGTCTAAAGCAAGAGACAGCTGGATACAGAAAGACAGGGGGTACAAGGAAACACCAGGGTCAGCGTGATAGCCCTCAGTGTTTTTTAGGCCTCACAGCAGAGGAGAGTTTTCAGGAGGGTTTGGAAGTAGGTTACTGAGTTCGTTTTGCAGCCGTTTACAGGGAGCTTGTCCCAGGCATGAGGCATGGAAGAAAGGTGCTTGTTTGTCAAATGTAACAAGTGGGCAACAGAGGCTGACACCATTGGCCGGTGAAAGGCGGAAGTCAACATTTCGGTACCGAATGAGAGACGATGGGTAGGATGGGGACAGGTCGGGAAGGGCCTTGAAAGGGAAGACAAGTAGCTCATGTTTGAGACAACAGAGAAGATGGAGGCAGGGAAGGATTCACAAACAGGGAGTGACATGGTCAAAGCAATGGGCTTGGAAAATGACCCTTCCAGCAGTATTCTGACTGGATATAAGCAGGGCAAGTCTGCATATATCAAGGCCAGGAAAAAGGATGTTACATGAGATGATGAGAGCCTCCAAGAGAGTATTAGCTTAGCTGTGTGGATGCATATGAAAGATCCTCAGCTGGGCTACGTCACTACATACCAGCTGAAGTGCCAGGGCCGCCCAGAAGATTTAAGGGGCCTGGGGCACAGGGCCGGCTTTAGGATTTTTGCTGCCCAAAGCAAAAACAATTTTGGCCGCCCCCCCCCTTATTTAATTACCCCACCTCCAGCCCCGCCTCAACTCCGCCCCTTCCCCAGATCCCCAGCCCTGCCTCCTCCCCCCAGGCTCTCAAGCCTAGGAGGGAGGGGGAGAAGCGGCGCCGCGCCGCGGCCACTCGGGATCTCCCCCTCCCTCCCAGGTTTGAGAGCCTGGGAGGGAGGGGGAGACCTGAGCCCCCGCGGCGCGCAAAACAGCTGATTCGCGTGCCGCTGCTCCCCCTCCCTCCCAGGTTTGAGAGCCTGGGAGGGAGGGCGAGTAGCGGCGCGCGAATCAGATGTTTCGCGCGCCGTGGCGGCAGCAGCAGCGGAGGTGAGCTAGGGCGGCTGGGGCACATTTTTAGGGGCGGCATTCTGGCGCCGGCCATGCTGCCCCTAAAAATGTGCCGCCCCAAGCACCAGCTTGTTTTGCTGGTGCCTAGAGCCGGCCCTGCTGGGGCAAAGCCATTTCGGGGGCCCCTTCCATAAAAAAAAGTTGCAGTACTATAGAATACTATATTCTCGTGGGGGCACCTGCGGGGCCTGGGGCCTGGGGCAAATTGACCCACTTGCCCCCCCCCCTCTGGGCGGCCCTGTGAAGTGCTCCTGGTTTTCTTGTTCTCTTTCTGCTTCTGGAGAGTGTTGCCTGATTCCCTGTCCCCACCCATGACCCTCTGTTTCTGTTGCTTTGTGAAATGGAAGGAGACCCACACTGTCATCGTGAATACGATCATTACTCAGGTCAGGAGAGAAGTGATTTGTATCAACTGGATCCCCCCCGAGAAGTGAACAGATTTGCAGAAATCAAAGTGGCATGCAAGAGGCTGCGCTCCGTACAGAACAGCTGCCACAGGGCCTGGGGGGAAATAAAAGCCAGGGTCCTGTCACCCAAATTCCAAGCACAGATTTTTGCTGGGCACTGCAGAAGTTTTAGTGGGGGGAAAAAAGAATCCCTGCTACCTGGGGACACGGGCAATGCTGGGCCTAATGTTACCAGACAGATGACGGGCCGCATTTGCAAACACTATTAATACTATTATCATTATTAGTTGCATTAAAGCAACACCCGGCCGCCCCAACGAAAACCGGACTCCCTGTGGTAGGCACTGTACAAACACCCAGTACGAGCCAGTCCCTGCTCCTAACAGTTTACATCCAGGTAGACAAAGGTTGGGAGGGAAAACAAAGATTTGGCCACATCATGATTTCTTTGACCTTCCGCCTTCCAGGAAACTCACCCATTCCATCTTTGCCCCGCAAAACCATAGACAAAAATTTCTGCCTTGGGGATTTTCATGAATGAACAAATCTGGGCAAAGAATATGCAAATTTGATCCAAGGTGAAATGTCACCATTCCTGCCAATGAACACAGAGGGGAAGGGCACGTCTGGAGAGGGTGAAGGGGGCAAAATGTACCATGCAACAAACAGGGAAAACGGCTGACCCGGTTCTAGCTAACCAAAAATGAGCAGATTTGCCTAGGTCTGTTTCCCAGGCATTCAGGGGGCCCACATCACAAAAGCAACTGTCTCAGTTAGTTAGCCAGCTAGCTAGCTAGATGCCAGTTACTCCTAGCTAGCTTTGTTGGCATTCTCAACAGATACGCCAAGGACTGAATGAACCGTAGACACTGAACTTCTCTGTCATCCCTAAAAGAGGTCCAGTTCTCTAACTGAGAGCTGAGGCCGGGTGAGGAGAGCTTGCATTGCTACTATCCAGACTGTCCTCCGCCACATGTGTCAGTCTGTTAACTCCCCCAAGCACCACATTCAGTGAAACACCGTTCAATAGTCACATTAACAATGGATTAATTTATTAATTAAATACTTTTCGGGCCAGTGTGCATGATAGCTGCTGGGAAAGAACCTGAGAGGCTATTGTGGAAGAGATGCTTGAGAAGATAGGAACACAGGTACTGCCACACCAGATCAAGTCCCTCCAGCTCTGTATCCTGTCTCTGATGGTGGCCAGTAGCAGCTGCTTCAGAGGGAGGTATAAGAAACTCTGAAGTTATGGGGTAGCATGCCCATAAGGAAAATTGCTTCCTGACTGCATTACTTAGAGGTTGGTTTATGCCCTGAAGGAGGAGGTTTTAGATCCCAAGTTGTTGTTACTGTGTATTGTGACTCCACATGTTCTTGTTATTCACATAGATGTCCTGTCCTTTTCTGAATCCTACTAAACTCTCAGCCTCAAGTATATCTTGTTACAATGAGTTCCACGGTTAATTGTGTGTTGTGCAGAAAAAGCATTTCCAATCACACTTTATATTAAGGGTATGTTATAAATAGTTTGTAAATGATTCATAGATATTATAAGAGTGTTACTGATCTAGTGACCTGCTGATGATAATCGATTAACCATTTATTAAAACATCTATTAGTCATGTAATAACTCTTAATAAACTATTTACAAACCTTCTTATAATGTGCGACTGTGTTTCTTTTTATAATTTTAAATGTACTTACTGTCCATTTCATTGAATGTCCCCTTCTTGTGTCACAAGGCAACTTATACTAACAGAGGACTGTGTGTGTGTTTCCCAGTTCATCCTGCCCTGTTTATTCGTGGCTTTTTCATTTTCAAAACAGGGAAGTGTTTAATAAAAAGCAGAGCCAAGCAATCACAGGGAGAAAGGGCCAGGGAGCTGCTAGCACCAACCGATAAACAATATTAAATATTGACTTGGAAATGGCTTCAAAAGCACAGGGTGGATAAAACAATGCGCTTTTCCCACAGAGCACCGGTGTGCAAGATGAGCAGTCATGTTCCCCCGGTGCTCTCTTGCACCTTCGACTTTTCTCACGCCACCTGCTGACCTTTCTCCCCAATGAACTGGTCTCATGGGATGTTGAATTGTGATCATGGCTTCTGCCAGGAACGATGCTCAGGAAAAGCATTCTCCCCATTTCGTTTTCTTTCCCTCCCTTGCCGCCAGTCATTCCTCAGCACCATCTGTTTGCATTTGCATATTTAATATTGAACTGTCCTTTATTATCATTATGGTCATGATATCTGAGTGATAGCGCTGCCTGAGAGCAGCTTGCTGCCTCTGCCTTTATCGTTTGCCTTGTGTCGGGGTGGCACTTTCCATTCTCCTTGGGATGGGCCTATGTCTTGTTTCAAATTCCCTCTTTTGCTACCAGCCTCCAAAGTATCTTGCCATTTTTGATCTCATGCAAACAGGTTTTTAACAAAGGCATCTGGACATTTGAACAGAAGAAAAATCAATACATGGGCATTCCCAGAAGAGCCAGTCAGGCAATGATTTGGGGAAGGGGGAAGATGAAAACCCAAAAAATATCGACAAAAACTGACATTTCCTGTGAAAAATTCCATTTAGTCCAAAAAAAATCCATTAGGGGAAAAAAAAGATGGAAAATGTGAGACCAGCTCTAATTTCCCCAGCACTAAAATTGAAAGAATCACCTACTGCAGGTCTTGGGGGCAAGGAGATGGCTCCTGTTGCATCCTACAGCAAAAGGCGTCATTGTTCAACTTCTATTTCTGTTTTGGATTGAGCCACTGACCCCTTTTTCAAACTTTAAGGCCGTGTCCCGCCCCCCTCACTTGCACAGCAATGTAAAACCTTTGAAGGAGAAAGAGACCAGCAAGGGGACCTCGAAGCTCCAGGTTCAGCTTTAAATCCCCTGGACACCCTCCAAAAACACACAACAACAACAACTAATTGTCATTCCAAAGCATCATCCCTCACTGCGGTACTGGAGGTGCTGCACAACGCAATCAAACCATCACGTCATATTGTCACTTTCCAATAGCTGATCTAGCCTCTATCACGTCACCCTCCCTCCATCTGCCAGCAATGCCAACCTTGATGCCCCATGCTTTTCTCCAGGCCAGAACTATCTTCCAATTTCTAGACTGCCAAGCCACTAATCCTCCAATGCCCACACCAGCACCCACTGAAGTCAATGAGTCTTTGCACTGACCTCAGTGGGCAGTGAACCAGGCTTCTCCGCTATCCATCAATTATTGTATCATCCTCCTAGCAACAGAGCTTTCACCACTTCTCTTAAGAAACTGTTCCACTCTCGAGTGCATCTCCCTATTAGCGTATTTCTCAGCTACTCGGCCTAAATCCCCCTCTCTGAATTTCACCTCATTACGCTTAGTAATAACCCTCAAATAATTCCCTTCCCCGCTTTGCACCCAAAACCCTTCCCTGTCTGCGGGCAGGCATCACGTTCCCCGTCAGTCCCTGCTGTTTTAGACACCGAGATGGAACTCGCCTGCCAAAAGATGAACCCGTTGGTAAATCACAACAACAATAGCTGACCCTGAGCAGGAGTTTATAAAAGGATGGAAATAAAGGATTATCCCCCCATGTAATATACTGCAATGATTATTCTATTGCCTCCTGAGTAGACAGGCAGCAGTAAACAACCCCTCCATACACACTGTGTACTCAGCTTTTCAGTACACGGGAGCTGCAGCGGCTTGTAAACTCAGAGGCCAGTGAAATTATCTCTAAACAAACATTAAATCACAGCCCTGGGGAACAGCACCAGACAGTCTGCACAGGCACAGACGTTGAGCTTTACAGCTCAAAAGGTATATCAGCTTTAAGACAGGAGCAGTTTTTTCCCCCTGCTGGTTCCAAGCTAACTTACTCCAGGTGAGCCAGAGAAGTAGCAAGTTAGACATGAAAAGACTCCGGGAATATTACCAGCTCCTGATGATTTCCCTGCTGAAAAACACACTGGAGTTTATATATTTATATGTATGTGTGTGTGTGTGTTTGTATATATCTATAAACAATATTAAATATTGACTTGCAAATGACTTAAAAAACACTGGGTGGATAAAACAATGTGCTTTTCCAACAGAGCTTTTCCTATATAGATATTGAGAAAGTAGAATGAATTATATTGTAAAAACAGAATGGATTGAAGAAATGCTGTCTGTTTCTTTAAGCAGGAATAAGGAATGTTGAAATATAGTTGTCAGGAAGAGAAACATTAAGGTATGAAACAATGGGTCCACTTAAGCTAATGGTGGGACATTAACAGGAGATCGGTAATAGTTAGTAAGGAAATAAGATATGTATGTCTAGCCCCAGGTAAACTTATCAGTTCTGCTTCCTTTTGTTATCTTGTTAAGTTCGCACCCTTTTATCTGTATAAATAAGATAGTCTGAGTCTTGCATGGGGCTCACGTTATCTGGGTGTATTAGCAGAG
Source organism: Malaclemys terrapin pileata (assembly GCF_027887155.1). Classification (NCBI taxonomy): domain Eukaryota; kingdom Metazoa; phylum Chordata; order Testudines; family Emydidae; genus Malaclemys; species Malaclemys terrapin. Next base: position 17,834,279 of record NC_071526.1, on the reverse strand, counting down.
CGCTTTGCTAATAAACGGAGTGGTCTGACAAATTGTGAGTCCTGAGTCTGACTTTGACAATATATACACACATAGATCTATCTAGCTACCTCCACTTCTACCTGTCGATAGAAAATACCTTATTTCAACACAAAGTCTGCCCCTTCCTACATTTAGTAGGTTACTTTTTCAAAGGAGGGTGTAACAGGTGCACTGGGGGAAATGGCATGTGTGTTGTCGTTATTTAATATTATTTGTATTGCAGTAGTGCCTAGAGGCCAGAATTGGGGTGGGGACTCATCCTAAGTATCACACAGGCACTGTCCCTGCGCTGAAGAGCTTGCAGCCCAAGGGTAGCTGCACAAGAAAAATCACTAAATGCACTTGAAGTTTTAGTCTGCAAGTGCAGTTACTGGCTTTCTGTGTTTGTTTACACCTGAGCGTTTGCCAGGAGCGATGTGTTCACATCTGCTGAAACTCTGACCCATAAGCCATGCGGGAAAGTCCTCACAAGTCATAGATGTACACGGCCAGGCGCTGAGCAACTTCTGGAGTCACACAGCACCTACAAGACCGAACGTTCGTTCCAACGTCTTGCGAGGTGTTTGGCGACGTCATTTCCTCTGGCGTTTCCTAGTCTCTTTTTGAAGATGTTACACTGGTCATGACGATGCCTCTAATTCCTCCCTGACCCTCGAGCTCTCACTGCAGAGTGAAAACTCCAACAGCTTCTCCACCCTTTGCACATCTTCCAGCTGGGGACAGAGAGGAGGGATGCATGATCTGGCTTCTTGTGCTTATTCTCCTCTAGCGATATAGGGCCTGAGAAAGTTCATTGAAACTGACAGAAAGACTTCCCTTGACTTCAACAGGCTTTGGATCCAGCACTTAAAGAGGAAAGTCAATGTCTTTACAGTACTGCCTCTGGAGACAGGGATCTATTGCTGACTAGGATGGACAATGTAAGCATCAAGAGACACATATGTTCCCCAAAGGATTTGGCAAAGGCATGGGGAGGCGTATTTACACTGGATCACAGAAGTAGCACATCTCTTGCTCCTTACCTCAAGGTCTGGCAATGAGATGGGACCTCTTTGACCTGCTCTAACAGTTGTGATTGTCTCCCCTGCTCCCAGCTTTCCAATATAGCCAAGGGATGCTCTGTCATCCTAGCCCGAACTCCTAGGAGACCCTGTGTCACTCCCCATAAGCTAGCAGCAGCGGTAAGCACTGCACTTAAATATGCTGTATATAATTCATTCTCCTCCTGAACAACTGCTCACAGGTAAACATCTGGGACAGTTGCTGGCTGCACTGTAAAGGATGGTGGGTGTGATGCAAACAGGCACCCAGGGACCATAAACAAGCTGTTCTTGTCCTGCCCTTGACCTCTGACCAACCAAAACATTTCTTCTGCCACTAAAAACATAAACCTACTTAGTCCACAGTGTCTGCCCGGCTGGTGAGAGAGGAGGAACTTTGCGCGAGGAGTGGTCCTGATTTGGAACCTGTTCAAACAGCGGGAGCTCCGAAGCTCAGCATGAACGTGAACAGGTTCACGTTCCGCCTGGGAGAGATTGTGGGGAACAGAGTAAAGAGAGGCAGGGATGGAAGCATGAGCAGAAAAAAGAGTGAAACATTCTAATCGAAAACAAAAGTCTGTGGCTGGGAGGTCCCAAGGAGCCTACGGGAATTGGGCACTTACATCGATTTGAACTTGGGCAGCTAACTCTCTAGCACTCCTTTGGACATTCCAGCCCCATGGGGCCCCAGCGTGGGCCAGAACACATTTTGGCCGATGAAGTTGTGGCCCAGAGGGACACATTATGCTGAAGACACACAGTTGTACTTGTTTATTCACCCCCAGGCCCTTAGGCACAGTATATATAGTATAATAATACGTAGGTCTTGCAGCATTCTTCAGCCATAGAGCCCAACGTGCTTTACAAAGGAGGGTCAGCGTTACTACAGCCCTTTTTCAGCTGGGGTCACTGAGACACAGAGAGGAGAAGTGACTTGCCCAAGGTCACACACCAGATCAGTGGCAGAGCTGAGAATATCAGCCAGGTGTCCTGACTATCAGGTCAGTGCTTTATCCACTGGGCCATAACAGACCCGGGGAATGCTGCTAACTACCCCTGTGTGACCTCACTGCTGGACCAGTAGTTTGCACAATCCCCTGTAAACCTAAATCTTTTGTGGGGACTGAGAGGGGGCTTTATTTGGGGTTTCTGGCCTCTGTGTGACTTTCATGAACCCCAAAACTCAAAGCAAAACTGCCCTGAACACCAGATTTAATCTAGATTCCACTTGAAATTATAAATCAGCCCCAGACTCACTCCACCCTTTTCAAACCCTTCTGGGAAATTCCTCTAGATAGAATTTAGGTGGGATGAAACGAGAAAGTCCTATACAAATGTAAAAAGGGAAATAACGCTTAGAACCTACAGAGTTTAATAGAAGATGGGATCCTTTCCATAGGGTTTGGTGATTTTTACCAGCCGATTGAATTCTTGGAGCGATAATTCTCTCAAATTCTAGAAGATGGTGAAAAAAATAGAAGAATTTTCTGTTTCTATTTGGTTCTCTCAGATTTTTCCAAAGGGAAACTTTCTCTACGTTTTGAATTTGCAAGAACCAAACCCGAAGTCTTGCACAGCTTTCCTGGCTGACCGGATGGAGACCCCATGGGCGGCTGGGGCTGGGGCGGGATTGGCATAGCAATGTAATGTGCGGAACATGCTGCTGGAGGGGTCACAGCATGAGCCTGAATGGGCCGGGGGAGGCCTGTTCGCAGAGTTTCCGAGCCTCCAAAGCCAGCTCAGAGGGTGAGCTTCCACGGCTCCAGCGGTAACTGGCACTAAACCAGGGACTAGCAGGGGCCGGCTGTGTCAGTTCATATCACTTTTACTTCCAAATCAATCCTATTCCGGTAGCAGCAGCCCGCTCTGTGCCCTTCACTGGCAGATCGACGGGGTCCCTCTCCCCCACACTCCCTTCGTCCTGCCTTATATATTGCTTTTGCTTTCTTACACTAGGGTTACCATATTTTGTGCCTCCCAAAGGAGGACACTCCACGGGGGCCCGGCCCCGCCCCCAGCCCCGCCCCAACTCCGCCCCTCCCCAAAGTCTCCGCCCCCTCCCCTGCTTCCCGCGAACATTTGAGTCGCGGGAAGCCTGAAGCAGGTAAGGGGGAGTGTGGGGGGAGGAGGCGCGGCCCAGGCTGGCCCCGGCCCTGGGGTGCCGGCCCCGGGCCACCACCCCCAGCCCGGCCTGGCACCGCCGGCCCGGCCCCCGAGTCCCCGGCCCGGCTGGCGCCCCCGATCCCCCCGCCGGAGGCCCCGGCCCTGCCGACCTGGCCCCGCCGGAGGCCCCGGCCCTGCCGACCTGGCCCCACCGGAGGCCCCGGCCCTGCCGACCCGACCCGGCCCCGGCCGACCCGACCCGACCGGCCCCGGCCCCGCCGGAGGCCCCGGCCCGGCCAACCCGACCCGACCGGCCCCGGCCCTGCCGGAGGCCCCGGCCGACCCGACCCGACCCCGCCGGAGGCCCCGGCCCGGCCGACCCGACCCGGCCCCGCCGGAGGCCCCGGCCCGGCCGACCCGACCCGGCCCCGCCGGAGCCGCCGACCCGACCGGCCCCGGCCCTGCCGGAGGCCCCGGCCGACCCGCCCCGGCCCCGCCGGAGGCCCCGGCCCGGCCGACCCGGCCCGACCGGACCCGGCCCCGCCGGAGGCCCCAGCCCGGCCGACCCGACCCGGCCCCGCCGGAGGCCCCGGCCCGGCCGACCCGACCCGGCCCCGCCGGAGCCGCCGACCCGACCCGGCCCCGCCGGAGCCCCCGAGCGCCCGGCCCTGCCGGAGCCCCCGGCCAGGCACCGCACCGCGGGCCCGGCCCGAGCCCCCGGCCCGACCCCCGAGCACCCGCACCGCCGGCCGGCATGTCCCGATTTTCCCGGACATGTCCGGCTTTTTGGGCTTTCCCCCCGGACGGGGATTTGGAGCCCAAAAAGCCGGACATGTCCGGGAAAATCCGGACGTATGGTAACCCTATCTTACACTGATCTTATACCAGCTCCTTTGCTCAGCAAGTTGGTATCTGTTTGACTTGGAAATGCTGCTGCTTTTCCCTTCCCTGCACCCTCCCCTCCCGCATCCAGCACTGCTCCGTGTCTTTGGCTGGTTTTTAAAGTTGGTATTGGCCTGTAACGCGGAACAGAGGAACCGCTTCCGGCTAAGCAAACAGAGGAGGCAAGGGAGCCTGCAGCCAGCGTGGAGATGCAGCACTGGTATCGTTCATTTATTTGTCCTTCGATGTAACCTCATTCCTGACCATGAACAAAGAGATCCTGCTGTTAAGGGCAGGGTGCGTAATAGCTTGTATCTCCCGCCTATTGCAACAGTTAGAAAGTCCTTGCTGGATCCTGGCATAGCCCCACCCTGCCAGGAAGGATGGTGGGAAAGTAGAGACCAGGTTTATAAAGGTCTGGCACGAGGAGCACAACAATAGAACCCAGCATTGCAGTGTCCGGAGAGGAGGCTGGCACACATCACAGTACCATGGACCAGTGTCTTTCCATGGGAGAAGCTTTGGATAAAGATCATCCGGGCTAGAAGACTGTGCTGCCCAGGCAGGGGCGCTGGAGAGAGATGGTGCCACGCTGTCTGCGGAGGAGACTGCTGGGCCGCCTCACGGACTGTACTGGTAGAATCAACAAGATTCAAAATAGAAAAGGCTTATTGGCTTCATGCACGCTGGACCCTAGGGCCACTGCTGGCTTGCTCCCTATGGCTCCTCTCCATTGTCCGTGCGGCAGGCTGTGCAGAGAGAACCCTGTTCCAGGGCCATGCAGGGCGGGGAGGGGGTTCTGATAAGCGGTGCTGATTGCATCTGAAAAACACACAAGCAAGATAATGCTGCTGTCAAAGAATATGCACCTCATCCCATTGCAAGGGCCCCCTCCACACAACCCTGCCCAGCTCTGTGCTGCCACAGTTCAAATTGCCCCTGCCAGCTCTTTTAAGAGTAGGCTCTTCCCTTCTCATCGCTATGTGAAGAAACAAAATATACCCAGTCCCAGAAGAGGAGCACAATTACCCCGAAGAACCAGTGCCAACGTAACCCTCACCCCTTCGCAGCCCTTCCACCGCTTCGCTGGCTCTGTTGCTTGTCAACAAAGCCCTTGACTCTAGTCATGTGCTGCTCAAAGCCAGCCCAGTAGGTACAATGCATTCAGCTGCTTCTTCACGGTGCCACTTTGTATAAATGCAAAAACAAAGAAGCATGAGACACAAAGACATGGATAGAGTATGAGAAGAAAATCTTTAGCTGGCCCAGTGCCCACCGCTCTCCTGCACTGCTGTATAGCCTGGCAGGGCCTTAACCTAGAAGCAGAACTCACAGGCGGGGGAGTTTGAGGGCCAGACACTGGACAATGAGGGCTACAGCTTACCAACGCAGGTGCAGATCAGGTCCGTAGCTCTGCAGCTGAGCATCTCCACCTGCAGTTGATCTGTGAGCACCACAAGTGTGTGAGTGATTTTTGCACTTGCAAAAAGAGTGGCCAGGGCAGAAAATGCCTCGAGAGTGGTTGCAAACTTGGCCCTGAACTCTGTAGGATGCTCCAAGCAAAGCGATATTTGGTGAGACCATAGAGATGAGGACATAACTATCCTCCAGTGGTGATGTTAACACAGGATTTCACTACATCCCAGGCCCCAGGTTCCTTCCTATGTTGTCTCTAGACTGCCAGCTCCTTGGGCCAAGGAACTTGGGTTCATATCCCCACTCCATTGCCCTGCACGATCCGACAACGGGATACACACTGGCTTCCCAAAGAACCTGTAGCATTCTTGGGCTTTTCCCAAAGCAAGGGGCTGTGTGTGTCGGGTATGCAACTTGAAATGCCTGAGAGGGGCTGAGTCACAGAAGGTGGATGCTTGGCACTTTCTGGGCGTCGTCAGGGGTCTCAAGCTGGGCCCCCAAAACCATTAATCGCTTTTTAAAATCTTGTAGAGGGTCATTTCCAGGGAGAGAGAAGCAGCCACAATTTAAGCAGCAGCAGCAGCAGAAAGCCAGCCCCTCCTGCAGCACTGCAGCTATCTGCCCCCGGGCGGGCACTGGGCCACTCTGGAGAGAAACGCCTGCCCTGAGGAGTCACCCTTCTGCAGCGAGCCCCCAAATTCCCAGTGCGCAGTCCTGACTGTCTCTCCGGGTCTGTCCTGCGGCTCCCAGGTGCACGTGCCCCCGCTACCCACCTGGCCGGTTTCACCCACTGCCATACCCAGCCCTCGCTGAGCCGCAGGGAGACTGTCTCGGGTCCGTTACAGACTCACCAGGCTTTAGGGAGAAGTCATCGGTTCTTTGGAAAAATCCAAAAGGCAAGACCAAGTGTTGGTGAAAACAGCTTCTGCCTCTGGGTGTTTGTGTACACGTGACGGTTGAAAAACGAGGGCGCGAGAGAACAGATTGCTGCTGCCGGCTGTGATGCTGAGCAGGAGAGACGCACGTTGCGTGAGGAAATCGCTCCTGTGGAAAGAATTCCTGCAGCGGGATCCTGGCTCCAAGGCCTTGCTCCCCACCCCAGGCATGGCTGGGAACCGCGCACAGCCCCGGGGCAGGGCTCTTGTCAGTCAGGCCCACATTTTTCAAAGTAGCCTCTGGTTTTAGGTGCTGACTTTTGGGTGCTCAGTTCGAGTCACCTTGAGAGGGGCTGACATTCAGGCAGTGCTGAGCACGTCTGAGAAGACGACCCAAAGACACCAAAACGGGGTCAGAATTAGAGGCCCCTTTGGAATATGCAGGTCTTAACGTCCCCCTCTGGGCAGCACCCAGGGGAGATGGTCAGTGGCTCGCACTAGCTTTATGAGCCCAACGCCCCCGACTGTCCAAGGGCGTTGGGTGCCTATCTGCCCTCTCTGCCTCGGAAAATCTCCATCACGGTGCCAAACTCCACAGAGGGTGAGGCCGGGCCCTCCGCAGCGCGACCATAACGTGGAGCCCTACGGTATGCTGTGAGGTACTGTAACAATGATTCGTTTGCAGTGCCCAGCAGGGGTGAAGTGCCTTCCAGGGCTGAGAAAGAGATACGGTGCTTGCCCCACAGACCTTGCAATCCTTATACAGGATGAAACAAAGGCACCCAAGAGACCAGCGGGGTGAGACGGACAGGCACAACGGGGATAATAATACCTAGCTCCTATCCAGAATTCAGCAGAGCCTGGCACCAGCCTGCGGGAAACACCTTCGCTCTGCAGATTTCAAAACCAGATAAATAAAATCAGCGTCTTTGTTAACTCCATTCTGCCATGCATCCCTGAAGCAGGGACTGGAATTAGAGGAGGGATCAGTGGATCAGTCAGTAAAAGGAGAAACCCAATGGGGACTCCCAGGCAGCCGTGCTCCAACGTGTCTGACCATCCCAGGCCCTGGATTGGACAGTTTGTTTATTTTGTTACTGGGTGGGGTTTGGGGTGGTGGAGAGGAAGGGAATTGAGTGTTGTAACTTTTTCAGTACCATTCCTTGGCTGACTCCCCGTCCTTCCCAGTTATTACCCACAGAGCATTGTGCCCCACACAATTCCCTCTGCCTCTGCATTTAAACCAGAGCATGTAGAAGCAAAAGTGAGACCTACTCAGGATTCTTTTCTCTCTAATCTCTTTCCATCCGAATACTCTTAGGTGTTATTTGTACCAATAGTAGGTAAACCAAAATCAGATGGAAATGTGATTTGTACACTGACAGCGTCCCTATTGTGCACTGGGGGAAATTAACTTAAAGCATGGGCTGTTAGGAGAGTTAATTAGTTAATGCTTGTAAAGTGCTTTAAGATCCTAATGGTGGAGCTCAGATGAGGCTCTCTCTATGCAAACCAAATTTCAGACTGAAAATCCTTACTGCTCAGAGCCAGGTATTAAATGCAAGCACTTTGAAAAGAAAAAACTCAAAACCGACCCCTGCGTACATCCTTGTGAATAAAGGCAGCACACCCGTCAAGGGGATCTTATGTGTGTATCTGTGCCCACTAATTATTCTGCCTGAAAACAGCCTTCCTGGCACTTTCCCAAAGCCAATGCCTCAAGGACCTCTGTGTCAATATTAGCTTTATAGCAGACAGATAATAGGCGGTAACTACTCAGAGCTGGACTGTGCCAGACGACATAATGGCAAAAATTAAGTTCTTTGACAAAATAGCTGCTCTCGGTGCGCGTTAGAACAAAACACACTCAGGAGAGGAATGTATTGCAAGGCAGAACAATTAGAGAGCAATTATAGGCGTGAACTTTCCCAGCTCACCCACGTGACACCTTCCTTTTGTTCCCTCTCACTTGTGTCAAGCCACCAAGCATTTTCTTTCTTACCGCTGACAGTAACCAGCTAAATTATTATTATTAATAATACTCAGCACATCTATAGCCCTATAGACATCCTGGGCCATTTATCCTCACAAGCAGGGAGAATGGCATTACTGCATACTAATTGGGGGCTGAAGTTTGCACACCTTACTTTTATGAGCAATCCGTACTCATGCAAGTGGTCCATTGGAGAGAAATTCACTCCAGGGCCAGCACTAGGCCTAGCTCTACTTCAGCCCTACAAGGCCTAGGTACCATGTAAGACCCACTCCAGCCCTATGGGTGCATAGACCTTGTATTGGCTCATTGCACAGGGATGAATTTCATCTGTTGCTAGTAAGGATCACTCACGGGAGGAAAGATTCAAGTTTTTCTATTATCACTGATTCCACAGGGCTGCACATTTCTCTGTTTGATGAGCTGTGCCTCTCAACAGGTAGGTAAGTATCTTGATTAGTAGACAGTGAAGCTGGTCGGAAAACTGTATTTTCCACAAAAGAATTGGGAGCAGAAACAAAGACAAACTTGGTTGGGGGTGTTTTAAATTTTCATGGAAATGTTCCAGTTTTGTGCTGGGGGAAAAAACACAAACCAATGTCGTTTTTTAATGTCAACATCTGGGATATTTGAGGGGTTTCACTGAACAAATGGAAAATTTAGAAATAAATGATTTAGTTGTTGTTGTTTAGAAGAACAAGGCCCTTTTCAACTGAAAATATTTCCAAAGGCAAAATTCTGAGCCTCTCCAGTAGCCAGGCTCCCCCACAACCCTCTCACCTCGCTGTCCCTTCAGGAGTGTCCAACTGAACGGGACAGGAACACAAGCCTCAGTCTTACGCAGTTCGGAGAGAGGAGGGTTCGCTCACTGCTCTGTGAGACAGGAGGCATTTAGGCTGCTGTTTGCAAAATCTTTGAAGGAATTTGGGTCTGGATCTGGGCACTCAAATCTCCTAGGCCTGGTCTGCACTAGAAAAGTTCTATCACTATAACTATGTCGGTGAGGGGGTGATTTTTTACCAGCGCAGCCCCTCGCATGGGGCAATTCTAGGGGTATAAAGGTGCCTTAGGCCTAGTCTACATTTAAAATGTAGGTCAGCATAGCTATGGTGCTCGGGGTGTGCGAAAGCTGTGCCGACCCAGCCGCCGGCGTAGATTTTCTGTGCACAGAAAGTCCCATCCAGGCATCCAGTCTTGCTGTCTTGCTTGGAGAAGCTTATGTTGCTCTCTGCCCAGCCCAGGAGGAATTGTATCCACCCATCCCCAGCTTGAACAGTGGGAATCCGACAGACAGCCAGGGAATGGAGGGAAGTGGGTTTTATTTATCACTCCCTGGCATTCCCTCTCTCGCTGCTCCTCCTGCTACTTCTCTCCTGCTCTCAGCTACGGGGAGTGAGGTAGCACTCTGTCCCCGGGGGTTATCGCCCCTGGCAAAGCACTGGCAACTCTCCAAACATCGCCGTTATAAGCAGGGAATCATCGTCAAGTGGGGGCGTTTTCAGTGCAGTCCCGCAGGGATCGGTTCTTGGCCCTGCGCTGTTTAACACTTTTATCAGTGACTTGGAAGAAAATATAAAATCCTCACTGAGAAACTCCAAATGAGCCAATGATTAGGGGAGCGGTAAATAATGAAGAGGATGGGTCACTGACACAGAGCGATCTGGACTGCTTGGTGAGCTGGGCCCGAGCAAACAATATGTGTTTTAATGGCTCCATGTGCATCTAGGAACGCAGAATGTCGGCCATACTTACACGATGGGGGACTCTGCCCTGGGAAGCAGGGACTCTGGAAAGGATTTGGAGGGTGTGGTGGATAATTAGCTGAAGGTGAACTCCTCATGTGACACACTGGCCAAAAGAGCTAATGTGATCACCGGATTCATAAACAAGGGACTCTCGAGTAGCAGCAGAGAGGTTATTTTACCTCCATATCTAGCACTGGTGCGACCACTGCTGGAATATTGTGTCGAGTGCAGTATCCACAAGTCAAGAAGGACATTGATCAATTGGAGAGGGTTCAGAGAAGAGCCGCAAAAATGATTAAAGGATTAGAAACCTGACAGATTCCAGAGCTCCATCTATTTAGCGTAACAAAGAGAAGGTTAAGGGGTGACTTGATCACCGTCTATAAACACCTGCCTGGGGAACAAATATTTGAGAACGGGCTCTTCAGTCTTGTAGAGAAAGTTATCACACGAGCCAATGGCTGGAAGTTGAAGCTAGACAAATTCAGACTGGAAATAAGGCGCACATTAGAACAGCGAGTGAGGGTAATTAACCAGTGGAGCAACTTATCCAGGGTCATGGTGGTGGTGGACTCTCCAGCACTGGGAATTTTTAAGTGAATATTGGATGTTTTTCTGCTCGAGTTCAAACAGGAGCTAACGGAGGGAATTGCTGTGGCCTGTGTTACACAGGTGGGCAGACCCCAGAGCTGACCTGCCCCACTGACCTGTTTGCTCAGAGGTAACCTGCGTCCCTGGGACTGCCAAGTTCAGAGAGGCAGAGCTTCCAGGGTGGGGGACGGCAGTCCCTCTGATCCATAACTCAGCCGCTGAGTGCACTGAAAGCACCTGGCAGCCTCTGGTGTCCGGGCACTGCTTTATCGCAGCGTTCCCATCATCCCTTGCGTGCACAGGTTATTTTTCAGTCCCGCAGGCCTGGGTAGACAGCAAGAGTCTGCCACTGGAACTGCCCGGCCAGCTTTCCACCCACTGTACTGCAGGTTGTAACCTAGCGGAGAGCGCTGTGTGTGAGGCTAAAGGCGTCCCCGGCTCTGTATTTCAGCCTCCTCCTGATGCACAGGCTCGTGCTCCTCTCCTGACAATGAGATGAAGCAAGTTTTGACAGCGTTTCCCACCCACTCAGGGAATCTGCTAGTGGCAGCTGGCAGGTGAGCGCAGCAGTGAAGGAAGCTGCAGACTTGGCTGGGAGAAACAGTATCAGACCATGGAGTGGAGGAACAACCACCCCCGAAATCAGATCCTGCTGTGCTTTGTGCATGCCTAGGCAGGCGTGGCGGAGAGACTTCTGGCCCGTGTGGCTAATTCTCCAAGGTCTATGTTTCCCCATGCCAAGGCCTACAATTACTAGCTATTTAGACTCAACATTTCAATCCTGGGCACCTCAATCCATAGTTAGGGACCTAAGTGTCATGATTTTTAAGAAGCTGCGAACACCCTCAGCTACCACAGATCACAGCAAGAGAGATGGGAGCTGACTACTTCCGAAGACCCACTTTTATCTGGGTGCCGAATCTGAATTTAGATGCCTAACTTCAAACCTCTGTGCCTACGTTTCCAAATGTGGCTAGTGATTTGGCGGGTATGAGAAGGGGTTCCATTTTGGCTGCCCAGCTGATGATGCCTCAAAGAGGCCAAATTTTCAGCCATGCTGAGCATCCACTCTCTGCAGTCCAGGCCCTTTTAGGAGTCTCAAAAAAATCTCACAGTCACTTTGGAAAACATAGACACCTACGTGTGAAAATTTTGGCCAAAACACTTGCTAACTTTTTGCTTCGCCATGGGGTGAAGGCACAACCTGTGCCCGCAGTTCTGAGCCCCTTGGTTCAGCAGTTCCAGAATGACATCTAAGAAGGCAACTTTAGAGATACGGCAAATGTTGAGGTGCATTCTGGCATTAAATGTATGAGAACGGCTCCTTTCCCCCTCTCCTGCCGGTGAGATTATGGCCCAAATTCCAACTTCCACTGAATGGATTCATCAAGTTTATTAAAGTGTATCGACAGGAACTGTAAATATTCTTTCTCCTCCATTGCGCTACATTGATCATGGGTCCTGTAGGCCTGAGATAAACTTTCACCACATTTATTTTAATAACTTCCCTCTCTTTGGCTCTAAATGTGAGCAGACTGTTGATGAAGAGACTGATGTGAAACCAAGAAGCCGCAGCTGTGTCTCTAGTGAGATTAATAAAACAGGCAAAGGGGCAAGGATCTTACCACTTCATCCCCTCCAGACAACTCTGTTTTCCTATCTCCGGGACTCTCAGCCTACTGGCATGCTAAATATTCACTCCGGGCTGAGGCTGTATCATTAATTCAGAGCGAATGCTAAGTCCTGCACTGTGCTGTTTGGACATCTACCCAGACAGCACAAGCTGATGCAGGAAAAGTTTTCATTGTGCCAAAGAAAGGCACTTTGTGATCTGTTGCAAGGCCTGAACTCAATACTCATGGGGGGTGAGATGTAGGCAGAGAGGTGGGTGCTTCCTTCTGGTGTGGCTTTCACCATAAGCTCAATAGTGCCAGTCTGGGGCTTCTCCACAAAGATCCGCTCGCCTTCAGTGCTGTGCAAATCCAGTCCTCCCTCTTGCTGTGAAGAACCTGTTGCAATTGCCTCAGAATAGAAGAGGCTGCCCCAAGTGCTCGCACTAGATTTGGACTTTGGAGATGGACAGGCTGACCAGTGACCAGCTGATCAGGATGGTATATTCCGGTCTGTGTCCCAGCCTGTCACCCAGCCAGCATGGGTGCTGCCATGTTTATTTCCTCATCCCCCCTAAATACCTAGATGGGTGCTTCTGGGGTTGGCTTTGCAGCATCCATAGGGCTAGTGTTATAATGTTAGCCCCTTCAGATGCAGAAAGAGGGTGAAAGTCACCTCTCCGGCACAAAGTGCGAAGCCAGGGCAGGGCAGGGCACTGCATAGGAGCAGAAGGGGTGGCTGAATCACTATACGTGTTCGGGAGCCGCTGGCCTGGGGAAACTGAGGCTTAGAGTTCTTGCAAAGAGTAAATTCTATTTATTGGAACAAGAAGGAATCAAACCCCCTGTTGCTGTGTGATACTCCCCGCTTCCCAGCTCAGCAGAGGCGGCTGTCTCAAAGACCGCAGGAGCAAGCACTTTGAGGAAATAATCGTGGGGAGAAAGAATAGGTGCTGTTGATCTAGGCTGGCAGTGGGTTTAGTGGCGAAACAGACTTAGCTGGTGCAGCATCTGGTCTTACCAAAGTGCCATAGCCAGGCATGGAGCAATGCAGGATCTCGTCCTGGGTGGTGCCCTCTGCTACTGTTCTGTGCGTGTGTGCACCTGCCCGTGCATGCTGCTTGGGCATGAGTGTGTGAGCATGCTTGTGCATGCCTGCTTGTGTGTGTGTGCACATGTGCGTGTGCACCCCTGCTTGTGCGTATGTGCATGCGCACATAGTCACAAAATGCGGGTGCCCTGGGATTTCACAGTGGTCACGATCCTGCCCATCATGGCCAATCAGAATTTCACACCGACATCAGGGATAAAGGTCATGTTCACCTACCTGAAAGCACAGGCCCCTGCCGGCTCAGCTAAAGTAAACTCTCTCTTGACTGTGAGCAGCACGGGGGCTATGGCACACAGCGGAGCATTACTGACTCCATGCAGTAGCAGATGTAATGTACACACACATACACGCCTCTGCCCTGCCCTTTCCATCCCTCTCTCCCACCTCTTGCGCTTCACTCAACCCTCCCTCTCCTGCTGGTCTCCCTGCTGCCCCTCCACCCCCCGTCACTTTGCCATCCCCGCCCACCTGCCCGATCACGGCGATCACACAAGAACCTGATTCAAGCCAGGGCAAGATGTGCCAGTGCATTTACTTGTTACTAAGAGAACACAAGGGGGAAGTCACTAGTGTGTCATCTTATCTGCTGGCGCTGAGTGACAGCTCTCCATAATATTCCGTTTGATGGGATGAATGATATTTCCACATGGGCCAGGTTTTCTTCCTGGCATTAGAGATAAAAACACAATAAAGATGAGTGCTGACAGCGTGTGGCTCGTGCCTGGCCCGCTGGCGTGTGGGCACAGGTCGGAGTTCTTGCTACCCCCTCCCCCAAAGCTAATGGGCAGAATGCTGCCAGCTCGTGTGCTGTTTTCTATTTCTACTAAAGCCCCCAACTTTTGTGAGAATCTCAGCTCGCATTTCAAAAAATAAAAAGATTCTACCCCAATGGTGGTGGTGGAAAGAAAGCTTGAAAACAGTTCGTGAAACAGAAGGCAAAATAAAAACTGCCCCACGCTGGTTATTTTTAAAAATCTCATGATTTATAAGCCAATCTTGTGGTTTAAGGGGGGGCTCGCTCTTGATGTTTGAATGGTTGGGGTTGACAGTACTGCATGGAAATCCCAGATATTGCAGTCATTGCAAGTCCCCAGGGAAACTGATGAGTCCAAAGGAGTTTAGGAGATGAATTGGGGATCACAACTTCCTGACTATCACACAGCTATAGAGCCCTTTGGGTAACCGGGCAGGGGGACGCAGCTCTCGGTGGACGGTAGTTTGAGCACTGAGTAGGTTTCATAAACTGCATGCCGCTTTGTTAAACAGAGCCTCGAGAGTCTGAGACCGGTGGCCTGCAAGGAGGCAACTGGCAGATATATCTGCTGCCTTGGGTGAGAGGGGATTATAGGGTTGGGATTTCAGGGACCCGTACTTCCCTGTGAATGAATCCTAGAAGCTATCCCAAGCTAAGCCATACTGGGAGAGTACAGAGCTTGGATGGGGGACTGCTATGGGAGACCCAGAAATTTGTGGTATAGCTTATTCAGTAGGCAGAACGTTGAGGTGCTCCATGACCATAGCGCTGAATGCGATAGACAAGATGATTCTTGGAAAATACTAAGTGCCTGATCTGATGCCCAATAGCTAGACTCCTATTGACCTCAGTGAGCCCTGACTCAGGCCCCACGAGAGGGGGGCGGGAATTCTGTGGCCTCCAATGTGTGGAAGGTCAGATTAGATGATCATGATGGCCTTACAGTCTAAGAGACCAAGCCCTGTTTTCTGAGCATGCCAACCACTGCTCCCACGCACCTTCCAACTCACTGCCGTGAGTTCATGACCTCTTACAGTAGGATGGATTAAAATAACAGGGATGCTTCATCATGCTTGGCACTATACGGCACTTTCCGTCTTCAAAACACTTGGCAAACCCTAATGATCCCGTCGTCTGAATAGACGGCCAGGCTCAACTTGAAAAAGCCAACCCACGTCGTCTCCTGTCAGCCGCAACCAGCTCTTTTCATCATAAAATGATTTATACTAGCGCTCGTGTTCCACTCTTGGTCGGTGTTTGACCCAGTGACCTTGAAACTGAACTCTGAGACTGAAAGTAATTATCAAGCAGCAATTACGCTGCACTAAACTTTATCTATTCCATGGAGTGAGGATGTTTATGTGTGTATGTATGTATTTATTTATTTTAAATATCTTTTACTGTGAGTGCAGCAGAGGGTAATGGGAGTTAGGAAGATCATCCCTAAACTCACACCAGTCAGTATTCAAACCACATACCATGTAACTACCCTACCATTTTGCTCTTACAGGGGGCTATCATCTGGGCTTATTTAATTACTGTGACATGTAAAGTGGCAACACATACCAGCCTGCTGCTCCCGTTGACTGGCACACACAGGAAATCAAGGTGACAGTGATGTATAAGGCTTGATCTACTCTGGCTGCTCTGTCTAGCAAAAGGTATAAATTGGATTATGTTGTGAAATTTTCTGTAAGGGGAGCTTTGCCATTTGAGTGGCATTTCCATATTCTGCTGAGCGATGCACATGCCCATAAAATCTGATAAGTTTTCTCGGTCATCACTTTGTGTATTTTTATGAGTCTATTAAAATGTGATTTACATTTTTTCAATTCCCCCACCCCTTTCCCTTTAATATGCCCCAGGGATGGGCAAAGTAGATTGGAGGGAGACCAGGACCATATGGCCAATTGAATTAGACTCTTCTAAGTGTTCCGCAGAAAGTAATCGGTGTTTTAAACTTGTAGCCTGGATTCTGGATGCTCATCGAGTCTGAATTGCAAAACAGCTGCATTTTTTAAAGTCTCTTTTGCCGTACTAAAGCTGCCAGTGTAATGAGGAAGGGACATCTGACTGACCTAGTGGCTAAGGGCTTGTCTATAAATTGACTGGCAACTGTGCCACTACAGCTATAAGAATAAGAGTGTCCTCATGAGGAGATACTCCAGAATAGCTCTAGGGCTTTAAATGTACACCCTACTTTATTCCACAGTCGCTTCTCTGTGTAGACAAGCCCTTAGCTTTGCAGCACTCCCCGGCTCCCCAGTAGCACTGTGAGCACCTAGGTGACCTGGGACTGGCATTGTGAAGAGGGGAAAGGACAGAGCTCCTGGCAGCATTGCTAGAGCATTTCCAGACTGACCCAGGGAGAGCAGAAGGCCGGAAGAAGTGGACTCTAGCAGGGAGGACACTGGGCTAGGAGTCAGGAGTTCTGAGTTCATATTTTGGCTCCACCCGCAGACTTCCAGTATAACTTTGGGGAAGTAATGAAGTCCACCTCGTGTCTCAGTTCCCCATTTAGGAAATGAGGATAATACTTCCCTCACGGGGGCATTGTGAGGACAAAACCCACTGCTTGAGAGGTGCTCAGACACTATGGGGAGGGGAGAGCCAGAGAAGCACCTAGACACAATTGCCAGATGGGGTTAGAGTAGCAGCTGGCCTATCGAGTCGCCCTCCAGAGGCTGCAAAGGAAGTGCCAAGAAACGCTGCAGTAACAGAAAAGCAATAACCTGCCCCAGGGAAAGTCTCTTTTTAACCCTGTCACATGGTGGATGAAGCAGAAGGACCCTGCTGTCCCATCCCACCTGGCCAGAAGAATGTGCTTCCCTTCACCCTGAGGGTGGCCCTTACAGGCTTCATTCCAACCCTGGTCCATCCATCCAATGCAGGGCCACCTGCCACCAAGGGCAACATACTGGTTAACACTAGAAGGAGCGTTAACGCTGATAACACTAGAAGCAGCGTTAACGCTGATAACACTAACACTTGCTGTTTGTGAACCGGCAATGGGATGGACTCCCCCATCCCCTGTTCTGCAGTTGCAAAATTAATTACCAGTCAATCTTTCAATGTGGAGCTCTAGTAAAAGGTATTGAGGGCACTTCAGGGGTCACCCCACAGAGAGTTGATGTAACTCATCACAGTAGCCAATTCACATAGCTGCTAGCTGAGCAATTCAGTTTTAATTAACGATCCCGCCGCGTACATTTGTAGCAATGGGTTAAAGTCCCAGAACGGCTGGAAAGGCCATTTGGCACAAAGGGATGCAACAGAAAACACGTCTGGGTCAGAGCTCTGCAGAAACAGGATGTGTGCAACTTCCTGCGATTACATTGTCTACAATTTTTGAGAAGTCGTCTGCTTCAGAGATAAAATGTGCTATTTATTATGTATTTTGATGTGCTGAATTCAAATTAAATGACAATTAAAACAACTAATTGGCTACAGTTTCTAAGATATTTAAGTTTTTACATTTTATGTCTATGTATATTGTGTAGCTAGTAGAGTTTTAATCATAAATTGTAAACCTAGGTCTTTTCATGTGTTTATGGTTGCTTTACATGATAATATTTCACCTGTCCTGTTTATGTAACACTTTAAAAATCAGCAAAAGGGTTATATAAATAAAATTTATTATGAAACAAAAGGCAAAAAACTATTATGTACATAGTTTAGTCCTATTCAGTGTCTACTCGGCGCGTCTTGGCTTGTCTCTTGTATTCATTAAATGGAGCATCTCTTGTCACTGTCCAGCAATAGTCTGCAAGCATTGATGGGCTCCATTTGCCCTGATAGCGTTTCTCCATTGTTGCAATGTCCTGGTGAAATCGCTCGCCGTGCTCGTCGCTCACTGCTCCGCAGTTCGGTGGAAAAAAATCTAGATGAGAGTGCAAAAAATGTATCTTTAGTGACATGTTGCAACCAAGGCTTTTGTATGCCTTGAGGAGGTTTTCCACCAACAACCTGTAGTTGTCTGCCTTGTTGTTTCCAAGAAAATTTATTGCCACTAACTGGAAGGCTTTCCATGCCGTTTTTTCCTTGCCATGCAGTGCATGGTCAAATGTGTCATCTCGAAGAAGTTCACGAATCTGAGGACCAACAAAGACACCTTCCTTTATCTTAGCTTCACTTAACCTTGGAAATTTTCCACGGAGGTACTTGAAAGCTGCTTGTGTTTTGTCAATGGCCTTGATAAAGTTCTTCATCAGACCCAGCTTGATGTGTAAGGGTGGTAACAAAATCTTCCTTGATTCAACAAGTGGAGGATGCTGAACACTTTTCCTTCCAGGCTCCAATGACTGTCGGAGTGGCCAATCTTTCTTGATGTAGTGGGAATCTCTTGCACGACTATCCCATTTGCAGAGAAAACAGCAGTACTTTGTGTATCCAGTCTGCAGACCAAGCAAGAGAGCAACAACCTTCAAATTGCCACAAAGCTGCCACTGATGTTGGTCATAGTTTATGCACCTCAAAAGTTGTTTCATGTTGTCATAGGTTTCCTTCATATGGACTGCATGACCAACTGGAATTGATGGCAAAACATTGCCATTATGCAGTAAAACAGCTTTAAGACTCGTCTTCGATGAATCAATGAACAGTCTCCACTCATCTGGATCGTGAACGATGTTGAGGGCTGCCCTCACACCATCGATGTTGTTGCAGGCTACAAGATCACCTTCCATGAAGAAGAATGGGACAAGCCCTTTTGACGGTCATGGAACATGGAAACCCTAACATCACCTGCCAGGAGATTCCACTGCTGTAGTCTGGAGCCCAACAGCTCTGCCTTACTCTTGCGTAGTTCCAAATCCCTGACAAGGTCATTCAGTTCACCTTATGTTATGAGGTGTGGTTCAGAGGAGGAGGATGGGAGAAAATGTGGGTCCTGTGACATTGATGGTTCAGGACCAGAAGTTTCATCCTCTTCCTCTTCCTCGTCTGACTCAAGTGAGAATGATTCTGGTGCATCAGGAACCGGCAGTCCTTCTCCATTGGGTACTGGGCATATAGCTGGTGGAATGTTTGGATAATGCACAGTCCACTTTTTCTTCTTTGACACACCTTTCCCAACTGGAGGCACCATGCAGAAGTAACAATTGCTGGTATGATCTGTTGGTTCTCTCCAAATCATTGGCACTGCAAAAGGCATAGATTTCCTTTTCCTGTTCAACCACTGGTGAAGATTTGTTGCACAAGTGTTGCAGCATATGTGTGGGGCCCACCTCTTGTCCTCATCTCCAATTTTGCAGCCAAAATCAAGGTGATGGGCTTTCTTAACCATAGTGGTTATACTGCGCTTTTGTGATGCAAAAGTCACTTCACCACAAACATAGCAGAAGTTATCTGCACTGTTCACACAAGTACGAGGCATCTCTGCTCACTTTGGCTAAACAGAAATGTGTCCCTTTGCAAAATCAAACACTGACAAATAAGAGAGCACGACACTGTATGATTTCTAGAGCTGATATAGGGCAATTTGTTCAGCAGAGTGATGTAAGCTTCGTTATGATTGCATCATCCATGATTTCTAGGAATAACATGATGCAATTCATATCATGTATGACGCAATACCAGCTTCAGATTGCATCATTCATTGTTTTGCCTAAAAAGCAAGTACTGTCCAAACCCAGTCATAAATGTATTCATAGATCCAGTCAAAGATGTATTTTAGTCATTTCTGGTTTAAATTGATCTCCCTTCCCTTTATAACTCACTTATCCTCCGCCATTCCCAAGTCAAGGGATGTATATACTGACCCAATAGCATATCTTGAAAACTAGAGCCAATCAACAATTTTAAGCATCATTTTCGTTCTCAGTGACCCAGAATTAGTAAAGTTTGACTACATTTATTTCAGAAGCATTTTGGCTGTAGAGCAGTGTTACTGAATAACATTTTATGGGCAGGGAGAGGGTTCTCACCTTCCTACAGTCAGTAACTCTTGGTTTGCAGGTCATCCACTGAGAATATTTGCAATTCAAAATTCATGCTGTGTTGAAACGTTACCTAAGTCACACGGTATTGCTTCTCACTCCTGATTGGATGACATAGAAAAGTCATCAATGCAGTGCAAATTGTAAATTTGTGAATTTTACAGTGGAATAAATTTTGCCCTTCATGAATGTTCCAGCTCAAAATTTGCTTTTCATGCATATTTGTGCTTGCAAAGAGCAAACGCTGGCATGTTGGTGGGGAGTTAGCACAAAAGAGAGGCACATGCTGCCAGATCAAAATTTGCTTTCAAATTTGAAAGACTATTTGCAGAAATGTCTTTCTCTGCTATTTGCTCAATTTTGTTAATCACATGTTGCCAACCAGGTTCAAAGACAGATGAGCAAGCAGACTTCAGAACAGCCTCTGTAATTCTCTTCTATAAAGAGACAGAGGCAGATTAACAGACAAAGAAGCAGCAAGAGAGAGACTTTGCCAAAAAAATCATCATTTTCAGATAAAGGAGGCTCGGTGACTGATACTGAGATAAGAGGATTCGAGTTCCTTCGCCCCACAACACAAGGGAATATTTACAGCATCTTTGGCGCAAAAAACTATTACATCTGGATTATTTTTCTCACTGCCCAGCCTTCTATCAGACCCTCTAAGCGACTCCAGGTGCCTGGAACCTGTCGTCCTTTCTTAGTCTCCATTTTGCTGCCCAGTTGTTATGTGCATCCACACAGCAGGACTCAAGCTTAATTTAGAAGGAGTGATGCGTCTCCTGCTGCAGCTGTCTGCAAAGCTGTCGAGCGCTGCCATCTATGGAGAATGAAACATAGACCTTTCAGAGCTACGCTGCAGCCAACCAACGTGGGTGACGTGAACGGCCCTGGGCAATTCAGTAGGCAAGTCAGGCCGTGCAAGTACCAAATGGCAGGCGGTTTGTTTGAGCGCGGAATCAGAGCACTGCTGAAGCGAGGCGGGCTTTGCGCCTTAGTCAGGGATGGCTGGCATCAGATGTTGCTCATGCTTCGGGTATTCCATTTTCCTCATCACTGTCCTGGGGTGGGAGGGGCTAGACACATCCGAGCACTAATGAAACCTCCCCCACAAGGAAGGAGTGTCATTGTCCCCCAGCTGTGGAAACTGAGGTGCAAAGAGGGATCGGATTTGCCAGTAGCACAGCCAGGAATAGAACCCAGGAGTCCTGACTCCTGTATGCGCTAACTGCTAGATTCCATGGAACTTACTCGCCCTGGGGTAACTCCACTGACTGCAACGGAGACACGTCAGGGCTGAGTTAGGGACAGAGCCTCATAGCTGGGTGGTGTTTACTCACTTCCCCTATCCACTCGTTAGTTTGGCATTGAGTAACCTGTGTGCAGTAGCACTACTAGACTCTGGAAACCGCAGCAGCTCTGAAGTGGGAGAGGCATAGAGGTGAGATCCTTAGGCTGGTCCCATGTAGGTAGTCAGATAGTCCTAACACCCAATTGGGTTCCCATCCAGTCTATCTCCTGAGACCAAAGCGGATTCTCCCTGTTGTATACCCTATGGACTTTTGGTCCAGTCTAGTTTTAAATTCCCCAAGCGATAGATTCTTGGCCAGGGGGTTGTTCATGAGGACGCTGCAGGGAGTCCTGCGTATGTTGCTTCAGCAAGGGCCCTGAGAACTTGTCCTGGGAGTTGGCCTTTCATCACTGGACACAATGTGCAAGGAGTGCAGCTTCCAGGTACTCCAGGCAGATTCCGCCAAAGACAGGTCCCTAGGAATGACACAGGTTAGAATTTCGTTCCCAGTGTGTTTGAAAGGTCACACACGTTGCCCGGCTGCTAGAATTGCTTGTAAGGAGCATTGGCAGCCAGAGACTCACCTCTCTCCATTCGGGCTCATTTCCGGTGCTGGCTTTCTCGTGTCTCCTTGTGCAGCCAGGGCAGGTGGGGACCAGGGAGTGGAACCCTGATTTCTTTGCCTGAGCCACTCGGAGCATCACATCTGGTATTAAACCCAGACGAAAAAACTGCCAAAAGCTGTAAAGTGTGGCATTTTTAAAAGCCCTTTTAGTTGTGATCATTAGCACAGCCCTGATTCCTCCTACAGCAAAAGCCATCAAACCAGACAAGGGGGGACTGTAAAGTAAATATTGAAATGATCAGTTAAGGCAAAGCGGGGACCTTTGCAGTAGGCACACGGCTTGTGACAAAGGCGCCTACAGATTAAATTAGAACGGCTGCTCTTTCATCTTGATTATTTGTGTCTCATTATTAAGGCATTTAAGAGCTTGCACCTTCTCACTCAAGTTAGATAACACTCCGGATAGATGCTGCTGATTATTGTTAGGAGCCTCCCAGAGATGCACAACGCTGAGTTTCAGAGTAGCAGCCGTGTTAGTCTGTATCCGCAAAAAGAACAGGAGTCCTCGTGGCACCTTAGAGACCAACACATTTATTTGAGCATAAGCTTTCGTGGGCTCCAGCCCACTTCTTCGGCTGCGCTGAGTTTGAAGCACACACCAAAGAGGAGTCAGTCCTGAGTAGCGAAGGGCAGGTATCTCCAGATGAGAGGTAATAAATACATAATGCCTGTAGCAAATGCACAGCGGCTAACCACTTCCCCATTGTATCTCCTAACCAGGTAGCACTTCCCAGCAGCAATGGGGATAGCACTCACACACTTCCATTCCACAAGCACAGGGCCTTGTCATTGGAGCTGAAAGAGAATCTCCCTACGCTGCTTGCGTGTTGGGGCCTATGACACTCAACTTAGCAATTCTGATTTTACCCAGCAGAGGGCAGTATTGCACACAGACTAGCCAGTTCATTACATTACCTGGTACCCAGACAGCATAGCACTTTACATTGTCAAAACATTGTACCGACACTAACTGCCCATGAAAATAGACCTGGAAAGTGGGTAGTGTTTATTAATAAATAAATGGAGATATCCTATCTCCTAGAACTGGAAGGGACCTTGAAAGGTCATCGAGTCCAGCCCCCTGCCTTCACTAGCAGGACCAAGTATTGATTTTTGCCCCAGATCCCTCACAACCCTCGGTTTAGCAAGCCAATGCTCAAACCACTGAGCTATTCCTCCCCCCAATGGAAATGCAAGGCGCACATAGGTGAAGTGACTTGTCGAAGGCCACACCATGCATCAGTGGCAGAGAGAAGATGAGGACTTGGGAGATTCTGAATTCTCGTCCTGTTCTCAATACACAATAGCCACACGTGCTAGCACTCCCTGGCTTTCTCCTAGGACAGATGCACCACGAGGCTTTTCACGCCATATCCCCATCTGCCCAGGAGGTACTCAATATCTCAGACAGACGCCTATTCCTGCATGAGCTCCAGCTGTGTTTGCAAGCCAAAGAGTTCAGAGACATTTACTTAAGCATTAGGCCAAAGCAAACTACTGAGCCTTTGGAGGGTCTCCTGCCTCTGAATTATTGTCTCCCTACCAGAAAGATACCGGGGGAGCAATTGCAATTCCTGCACTAAAATCCCCTGCCATTAGTCTTTAGGTAACAGCAGCAGAAGGACTTTGCCTGCCACCGAAGCAGGCGAGATATAACTTGCCTCATTCATATGGCACAATAAAACACGAACAACTGGAAATGAAAAATACAAAGAGATTCTGCAACATGGCATCCAGTCCCAAAGCCAAGCGATTGCAGGGAGGGGTCCCCTGGGCACGAGGAATGGCTAGCCAGCAGCAGAGCGAGACAGGGCAGAACTGATTGAAACGGGAAATCAAATGGGTTTTGAGAAGAATACACATGATAAAGCAAACTATCTCCCTGTGTTCCCCGGCTGCCCCTCATTGAAATGCAGCTGGAATCTGGCAGACGACAAGGCCTCTCGCCTTTTGTTCATAGATAAAGTGCTGAATTACACCAATTACGGGGGGTGAGAATAATCCAGTTTCATTTTTCATCTCTGTTTGTGTGGCACGTGCCCGCGATTTGCTCAGCTTTATTCTTTAATAGCCTTTGCGTCCCTTGGTGGTTTTCTGCCTGTAAACAGTGGAGCAGCGTGTTCCAGACACGAGAAACGCGGCCAAGTACAAACCTGAAATCCAATTTTTTTCAGCCGTGCTGCAATTTCAATTAACATATGCCTCGTTTTGCCCAGGGGAAGAAATCCTGATTTAGAGGGATAGGAGGGAAGATTAAGAATAAGGAACAGTGTGGCAGATAATGAAGGACACATACTCATTTCTGCTCCGATAGATAGCACAAGTGCCCGGTAGATGCCAAAATTAATTGTTTAAATTATTTTGAACGGCATTTACAAAAATCACCTTGTCAATACTGCCAGGCATTTGGTTTCAAACACTCTTCCTGTATTATCTGCATCTTAACGTTTTACAGGCAAGCTTCATTGCAACAGACTCATTTGCTCTGCAGACACAGGGTTTTTTCTTCCCCTTACCACATTGCCAAAAAATATGTGGAGAAAATGCAAATGGTTTTTTTTTCCCCTTTAGCCACCCTGCTGAAGCTGCATGGCCTCCCTCTTCAGTTGTGCTAACATTCTTCCCGTAGAGAAGTGTGACAGGGGACAGTCTGGTCCCTGGACTGCATGGCCGGAACAATGGCCAGCTCAGGTCAGGTCTCACAGAGCCCCTGGGATGGTGAGGTAGGTGAAATTCATCCCTGTGCGGGGGCAGCACAAAGACTAGGCATCCATTCAGCCCACCGTGCTGACCCAAGACCCCGGAAACAGTGCAAGGAGAACTCTAACCCCCTGGCACATGAGCACAGTCGGAATCTAGCCCTTAACCTCCCATCCCTTCTTCTACCCCAACCCCTTCTCCAGGGTGCCTCTATTTCCCACCAAGCTCTCCGCCTGCCCCTCCGCTCCCTGACTGGCACTGCCGTTAATAAGAAGTGCTTTTCTTCTATTCTACTCAGGGCTGTGATGGAAAATACTTCGGCTGGAAGTGAGACAAAAATCAATAGTCCATTCCATTTAACAGGGCGACTGTCACAGTAACTAGATAAAAGTGGATTAGATACCTGCTGCTTGGCAGACCAGCGTAGCCTGGCATTTCAAGTCAGCGCTGAATGCGTGTGTGTGGCTAGGGGATTCCATCTGTTCTTATCTAGTAAAGACCAAATGCACAGAGCTGGCCTTGGGGCTGGGGTGCTGCCTGGCCAGGCAGAACGGCCAGGGGAGCATTGGAGTAGCCTGGGTTCATTCTTCGCTTTTGCAAGGAGTCCCGATCTTTCAACCAGGGTGATTTGTTAATTGTCTTTCAGACTCAGTTCGGGGGGTTCAGCCAAGCCCCCACTCTTCAAGGTGTATTTCAATAGGTTTCTTCCACAACGGCCCCTGAATTGAATTGCTTCATTTACACCCAAGGATATGAACGAGAAGAGCAGAGGCTGGTGGAAATTGGAAGAGAAGTGAGGGGATGGATGGGCCTGTGCCTAAGGCCTTGGCTGTGGACTCAGAAGCTCAGGGTTCAGTTCCTGAATCTGTCACACGCTCCTGGGGCATGTCGCGTGCGGCCAGGTTTTCCGAGCTCTCAAAGGGCGGAGGAGACGGGGAGAGGAATCCTGTGGAGCGGCTGGGCTACTCTTCTACCCTCCCGATAAAGCCGTGGCTAGTTGTGACACCCTGCAGTCCTGTGGCGATGGGGGCCAGATAAACACCCAGATGGCTGGGGTCTGGTGGACACTTTTCCATGCTAGAAACCCACTCCTTGATTTGGCCTCGTGGTCAGGTCCTGGAGTGGGCAGGGCTGCTGCAGGTCCGGAGCTCGCAGAGGAGCTCAGGCCTTGGAAACAAAGGCACATGGGTAGAGGATGTTGGCGGTGCTGTGGCAGAGCTGAGCAGGGTGAGGAAGGTACAGAACCAGGAACGAGTCTCCATTCACCCACAGATCCCTTTGAAGGCACTGGGACAAGCGACTTCATCGTGTTTTGCTCTAATCACTCCTTCCCTACTCAAAGCTCAGTGTCACTTTTCACCAGAAATAAGTTAGTTCTTCTGTTTGCCTCTGAAATTAGCAGGCCACAGGGGCAGCACTTAGCCAATGCAATAGCAGATTAAGTGCTCGCGGGCTCCCAAGTGCTGCCATCAGGACAGACCGGTCCCTGCCAGAATTCCAGACCCATTCCCACAGTGCCCAGAGCCCCCGGTGCACAGGAAGCAATGAAGCCATAATTCATACCTGCAGGGTGGAGTCCCGGGCCAGGGAGAGAGGGGCAGCTGTGCGTCAGTCACCACAAATGCTGAGGGAGACGACAGCTGTCAAATAATATAAAAACCGAGTATGTTAATAATTCTTACAATTGTGCCAAAGACTTAATGCTCGGCCTGTCAGCAGCGGTGACAGAAGCTATTATGGAGACAAGATTGGAATATTTCAGAGGCAACATTGCAGCTGGTAGCAGCCCCCTCTCAAACACATGACATTGACGTTATGGAGCCAGCCGTGCTGCCGGGAACAGGCTCTAGCAGTGCAGATTAGATTAATTCCCTCTCTGTAGATTTTCCCTTAGTGCATTTTAATTAACTAATGCAGGTATCAGTGAGCTTTCCCCAAAACATCAGGTCAACTTGATTCATTCTTGTTGCTATTATTGCATTTCTTCATGTCTATGCCGTGTTCTGTCTCTCTCTCGCCTCTCCTACACATGTGTCATAAAAACAGCTCTTAAAAATACAAGTCCCAATTTTCCAGATGGACACATGCTCCCCAGGGCGTAGTGCAGCACCAGGCCCTGGAACCACTAATCCCCACTGAGCCGCTCTCGGAAGGCCAGCGCCCTAGACCTGCTCAGGAAAAGATTTCTTGTTTTCCCCACAAAAACGGTTGATGAAAACTAAAGATTTTCATTTGTCTAAAAAAAAATTGTTGACATTTTTTGAATTTTCATTGAAAACCCATGTTGTTGTTGGTTTTTTTTTTTTTTTTTACAAAACTGAAATTTTCGGTGACAATTTCCTTTGGTAAAGAAGTTTTTTTTTTTTAAATAAAAAAGAATTAGACAAAATGGTCGACCCGCTTTATTATGCGCCACGTAACTCCCACTAAACCCTGGTCTGAAGCTCGCCTGGAGCCTAGGACTTCTGCTGGCCCCTCTGCCAAGGGTGAACTTCACCCTCATGGAGTGAGAGCAAAGGAACGAGGCTTCCCACAGCTCCCATTGGCCGGGAATGACGAACCACGGCCACTGGGAGCTGCAGGCAGCCGTGCCTGTGGACGGTCAATGTAAACACTGTCTCGTGGCCCGCCAGCGGATTATCCCTATGCGCCGCGTGCAGGTTGCCCACCACTGAACTAAAGGAACTCATTGAATATATTGTTTATAAATATGTTGTTAGCAGGCTGTAGAAATAAAGCATTCAGCAACAAAGCAACGCGATACTTTTTAGGGGGTTCAACTGCAATGAAATGAAAAGGATAAAATAATAATAACAATAATCTCCCGGGATCTAAAAGCGGCCCCTCTCGGAGATGAGATTGTGTGACATGGACAAGGCAGATCGAATCCTTGGCAGGCCAGAGTTTGGTGGCAGTGGAAGGTAGAGGACAGACCTGGCTGCAGACTGGCCCCTATCCCTGGAGCAACCACTCTGCAAGCAGGGCCAGCCCCTGAATCAGATGGAGCTCCTCTGGCACCTCCAAGCAGTGCATTCGCTTTCCTTCACGCCCCTGCCGAGATTGACAAGTAGATGGCCTGTTGGGGTGGTGGGCTCATAATATGGGCAATAAGGCCAGGAATCAGACCCCACGACCTCAGTGCACACAAGCTGCCCACAGCCAGCAGATGAGAATGCCTTGCAGTGACTGAGTCATCTGGGCTCCGTTTCCCAGGGCTAATCTCCTGAGTACATGCCTCACGCATTGACACTGGGTTAGACAACTCCAGGCTTGCCGGGGTCCCTCGGTATTGCTGCCCACGTTGCCTCTATCTGCTCTGCACCCCACAGATTAGCATGTCAGGTTCACGGTCTCAGGCCTTATCTTCAAGACACTGACGGACCTGGGCCCAGGACACCTAAACAAGCACCTAAAGTTCCGGTCGGAGGCCCACAGTCAGTAACTCCATCCCTCTAGCCAATGGAGCTGCCAACTTGCATATGCCAGAGAGAGAGCTTTCCCACGGGCTGGTGGGATGAACTCCAGCAGAAGCCACGCACTACGGTGTGCACCTCCCACCTGCCTTGACTAATAAAAGCACAGAGCACATCATGCCTACAAACATTTTTTTTTTTTAGTCCACGTGTAATTTTTCCCCAGTGAGAGAAGGAAAGAGCCACTCATGACAGGCTCTCGTCACCTCGCTTACAGCCCTTCTGGGATTGGTTCAGATGCCCTAGTGATGGGCATAGGATAAGAACCAGAGGAGAAGAGAACTCAGCAGAATAGATAGTTAGCTCAAAACTTCATTTCGGAGGGTAAATAGAATTAGACCAAAATGCTTAAGAAAAACTATTGCTCTCTTTGTCTGTCTGATCCTTCTGGAAAGGACCAGGGGATGCAAATCCCAGGATCCCTGAACCCTTTCTCTTTGCTATTGGAGGCCAAGCAGAGCACAGCTAAAGCTGTCACTCACCTAAACATCAGCAGCTGCGTTACAGACCTGGAGGCCAGTTCAGATGAGCAGGCTATTAAGTGCCTGCAGCTGAGGCACCGGCCGCCTATAAAGGGTGCACAGGGCT
This sequence comes from Malaclemys terrapin pileata, assembly GCF_027887155.1. Taxonomy (NCBI): domain Eukaryota; kingdom Metazoa; phylum Chordata; order Testudines; family Emydidae; genus Malaclemys; species Malaclemys terrapin. The sequence continues at coordinate 17,805,525 of NC_071526.1, read as the reverse complement.
ATTAAACCCTTGCAGCCGAAACGCTGGGGTCAGGAAGGGCGATCAGGGTCCTGTCGTGTGTCTTGCTGCTGAAGTGCTTCTCTCCAGCTAATGGAGATGCCATATCAGAAGGGGTTATGCAGGGCTTGTAGCAGGCATTATGGAGGGAAGCATTCAAGCCATCTCAATGAACGTTTGTTTTAGGTCAATAATGGAGTGTAAACATTTCCTGCTATGCTGCTGCAGTGTTGATATTATTTATATGCTGACAGTGAAGCCAGGCGAGGCTACAAATCTCTATAAAATACATTTCCAACCGGCAAAGTCTGCAGGGCCTGATAACCTCAGCAAAGTTTGTGCAGCACCAGCTGTTGTGTGAACTAAATTTAGAGGCTTACACGCAACCTCCAAGTGCTTATGGTGCATCGATTCCCTTCTCTAAACAGAAACTGTGTCTTATTCCAGGTGTGGCTGGCTACCAGGATGCAACAAAAGAAGCAAGCTTGTTAGCCTTGGGCCTTCTTTTCTTCTTAAAAACAATTTTAAAAAAAAAAATAGGATATTTTTAAATGGTTGGATGGAAATATTTAAAAATACACAACTTGGGGACTTTCATAAGCAAAACAGAGCATTGGGCAATGATTTATCATTTCTAATGGGCCTTTTATCCAAAAAGGGGGATTCCAAACTGGCCTTTTTACAAGTTTTCAACATACTCACAGGTTATATGTGTGCACTGGGTAGGGAAATCTTTTTTCTTAACCCACCACTGAAAAGCAACCACCTCTAGGGTGGAACATGGAAGCTCTAGGTCAGGGGTTTTCAAACTGGGGGTTGGGACCCCTCAGGGGGTCGTGAGGTTATTACATGGGGGGGGTCGCGAGCTGTCAGCCTCCATCCCAAGCCCCGCTTTGCCTCCAGCATTTATAATGGTGTTAAATATATAAAAAGTGTTTTTAATTTATAAGGGGGGGTCGCACTCAGAGGCTTGCTATGTGAAAGGGGTCACCAGTAAAAAAGTTTGAGACCCACTGCTCTAGGTGCATATAAATACTGCATCATTGCTTAGGGTATGAACAACACTGCCACTGTTAACTACAATAAGAGACTCTGAGGCATGTATGTGAAGTTTCAAATTCCAGTTGAACAGGAAAGTAACTATTTTTGGTTTCAAACCCATAGCTTAATATGTATCTCTCTTATCTTAATAACTTAGTGAATAGTGAAACTTTTTTTTCTGCAAATGTTCTTTTGAATATGAAACAAACTGAGATCGTGGGGAGATCAGTCACATGCCCCGATTGGATGAGGGGATGGGGGCAGCCTGGACAGGGACAGACTTTAGCATATGCTTAACGTTAAGCCCAGATGTAAACGATTTGCTGAAGCAAGGCCTAAATAGAGCACAAAAGCAGGTGCTATCACTGTCTATCTATCTATTTATTCCCCTCCCTACCCCGCCCCCCAAACACGGCAAAGCACGTACAGCACCACAGATAGCACTTGTAACAACAGATCAGTACGGACAGCTCCAATACACACGCTATTTCCTGAGGTTCTGCTATATAAAACATGGGCAGCACCCGTACGAGTTTCTCCTCCACACACAATGTGCCCCCTCCCCCACCCTCTATTGCAAGCCATTGGTTCGCTCTCCGTCCCGTTCTATTGCAGGAGAAGCCTATTGTACAAACGAATGAGATCGAGGTGTCCATAAGATGGACAAGTTCATAAAGTCAAACAGCTCCCGATTACAGTAGGCCCGGGGCCTGAGCTGCAGCCTGGTGCGCGGCATTGCTGTCTTCCTGCCCTCCAGACCTCTGCAAAGTGACTTCCAGTGCACGGGGGGCATCACAATGGGAAGGGATCTTAACTTGTTCTTTGTCAACTTCACCTTTAGTCTGTGATTTATTATTTTTCCATCAGGAAGAACAGTTCTTACAAATAGTTGTTCGCAAGACTGGTGTTAACATCCAGGTTCTGCCATTCGGCCTCCCTGCTGGAACTGGCAGTAAGGGTCCCTATTAGCCGCAGACGTTATGATCATATTTATGATGTGGGCACACCCTGCTCCACTGGGAACCGGATCACAAGGCAGATGGCTGCTAGCATGGCATGGCCTGGTGTAAACGTAAACAGCTTCCTAATTAACCAACACGGCAAGAGAAATTAGGATGAACATCTGAAAGGCAAATGAGCTTCAGGAGAGTTTTGTGCAAGTGATTCATTGGACTCAGCCCCTCTTTGAGGATTAATATTTATTTCTTATAAATTTTTTGGTGTAATGAAAATTTGATTTGTCATGAATTAGAGATGAAAACATTTATAATCTTACCTACTGCAAATGAGAGAGTCAGGCACCCATCCGGTTAGCAGAAAGGCAGGTGACAAATACAAGAATCTGGGTCTGTGGGCAGGGAAGAGAGATGAAAAGATCTGCTCCCTTTGGAAGCAGAATTGTTCTCCCTGTTGACTGAAGACATGGGGCCTGGCACGTATATAAATAATTGTATAGGAGCCTGTCCCTTGGGGGTGGGGAACAGGTGCGTTACAGCCTCGTGGTTGAGTCCATCGGGCTGCCCCTGGTCTCGGGGCTGCATGGCCTAGTGGCCAGAGTCTGTAGTCTTGGTCCAGTGCTGTAACCGTTTCCCCGCAAAGCCTCCCTCAGTCACTTCCTACCTGAGTCTCTGGGGTTCTCCATCTCTGGGATTCTCCGGTCTCTCCACACTCTGCTGGTGTGTCGGGGTCTGTCTCCGTCTGGCTGGCCTCCGCGCCGTGGCGTGCAGGCAGTCCTCTCCCAGGAGCTATCGACACACCTCCTTCCCCGCCGGCGGTCATCCCAGACTGAGCTGCAATGCTGCCTTTTATATCCTGGCTCCAGCTGGAGCATGCCCAGTAGATCTGGGGGGGCGTGGCCTCCTCAGCCAAGAAAGAAGGGTTAACCCCAGCTGATACACCCCGCCACAGAGCCCCAGAGATAAAGACAAGGTATGCATGGACGGGAATGGTCTGATCAAACAGCGAACGAGGTCCCAGAGATGCCGAGTGTGATAGGGAATCCATTAGCGCTGTTGATAGTGATAAGCACGCACCTCGTCTTTGGCAGAAGAATAGCCATAATTTCTAGGCATGAAAATAAATGGAAATTAAAAAAAAAAAAAAAGGTCTGGATAAAGGACTGATGGGGACTTTTTACAGCTTAACTAGCGAAGGGAAATATTTTCAAACAAACTGTATTCCCATTAATTGCAAATGTAAATGAAGCCGACAAAACGAAGGGTTCCAGCGGTAACGTGCATGAAATGCGTTCTCCTTAGCTCAGTGCTCTGACTCCAACGGAGATAACAAAGCTCCTCATGCGTATTTCAGGGTTCGTTGGTATATGAGCTGGGATTGGCAGGCAGGACTCGGGGCTGCCAGCCCAATGAGCCAGTCACAACACTGCCCACCCAAGCATTCAACAGTCATGCACTGGGCCCCTCCAAAATCAAGAGCGACTGACTGTAGCCATGACGCGAGGCAATGTTTGTGAGGGGCGGACTACGCTAACACAGCCGTCTTGAGCATCTGAGCATCCCCGGGTGGATGATATGGCCGTAGAAGCAGAGCAGACTAGGGCTGAGCCGGGTGCTTGTGTAGTTATGAAGCAGTGCTGGGCTGTCTCGCCAACCAGCCTGTCGACTAGACATAGCGCTCTTTGTTATTGACATGAATTCATTTCCTTAAATACGTGTAGCTGAAGAACATAATTCTTCTTTCTTTGCTTTTCATTGTTCTCCATGCATCCACTGCTCGCTATCATTAATTATTCTCCTCTTTAAAATATTGATCATCCAATCAGGAAGCAGATGCAGTACCACATGACTTCTGGCGGCCAATCACACACCACTGATAGAAAAGTAAGTCAACTACCCACCCATAGGTTGAAAATTGTTCATCCGGATTTTTCACTGAACATACTGGTTTGCAGCGACTCACAGGCAGAGAAAAAAAAAAAAAGGTAGCTCCTCAATGAAACTGTAGCTGTAGCTGTGGTCCTTAAAACAGTCCCTCATTCCAGTCCCAAAGTTACCCACGTTCCACAAAATGTGGGGTCCCGTTGCCTTTATCCCTGACAATTATTTACATCAGTAATAAAGATTTATAAGACTGAGTTCCCAGGATAAATCACAATAAAGGAAACAAGCCTACAGCCTTTTACGTTTCCTTCTTGAGTAATGTTGTGGGTGTCCCACGTGTTGGGTCTTTGACAGATATCGCATTTGCTATTTGGGCCTGGGCAGATACATGAACACAACAACAGCATCAGGCTAACTCAGAAAGTGAAATTTACAAAAAAGAGAAAATGAAACAGATCAATCTGTTTTCATTGCCCCAAATTGAGTGAATGCAATTGACAAAAAGGCACGACAGACAAAAATTAAATTAAACTTTCCAAATACTTTTAGTTTTATTAGAGGGAAGGATTTTTTAATGAATTTTGTTTATCTTAGCAGCTTGGTTCCTTTATACAAAAAATGAATAGGTTCGAAATAAATATGCTCTAGCAATAAGCTATTTGCCACAAATGGGGCCATTTTTAGATTTATAGCTCATGGCTGATTGTGAATGAATCACAACAACTTCACTAGCGGCATTAAATCTGAGATTAATGTCCTGTGTTACCTCCATATTCAATTTCTTCTAATAATTTGCCCATTTCCAGGAGACGTGCAATCAATATAGCATAAAGGACAGAGGGAAGCTCCAGAGAGGTCATCAAGTTCCGCCAGGGCTGCCCTCGGAGAATGTAAATCTAAGATATTGATCTAGTTTTATTAGATGTGCATTTAGGAATTGATCTCTGCTTTTAGATGTCGCCAGCTGGGCCAAGGCCTATATTATCCCCCGGCATCTGAATTTATCCCTGGGGAGAAAACTTAGCACCACTGTAATTTTATGAAGTTTCCTGTGCGTGCAACATGCCAGAGTCAGCTTTTAAAAGAACTTCCAGCAAGTTGCATGATTCTTAATACTGTTACCTCTTTTGACCCGAGCAGTTAGCCGATTTCGAGGATCTTGTGGATTGTTCCCATTAGAAGGAAAGTTTTCTGATCAGGTCAGGTATTTCTTTGATGCAATCCTGTCTGCTTACAAGAACAGCACACAGAGTGCTCTTTCCCTGAGCACAGTAGGAATCAAACAACTAGAGACAGTTTCTCTGCTCAAGCTCCAAGACTCTTTCCAGCCACCACTTTGCCCCAGAGATCGCTCTCTTTGTTTCTTTCATGGCAATGTTGTCAGTTTTGTTGCCAGCACAGAGGGCCCGAGGACAGCAACAGCGGGGTTCGTTGCCCGGTGTGCTTCGCGCCAATGAACGCACCAGAGTGGAGAAGCAAACAAAGTTTATTTGAGATCTCAAAGCGGTGCAAGGAGACAGGCCCGTCTCAGATCAAGCACACTGAGACAAACAGTTTTCCCTTTTTATACATTTTACAGCTAGGCTTTTCTCTTCACCCAACCCCACTTCTTTCCCCCTCCCTTCCTCCTATAATTATAGTTATTATATTATATTATTATATATTATTATTATATTATAACTATTATAATAGTTTACTTTAAGCAAGTAGCTAGCAATTACATTTCACAGCTAAATTCCTCTCTCTTCCCCCCTCCCTTCTCTCCCCCCCTTCCACCATTCCCTCTCCCTTCTTCTACAAAAGCCATGTTTATACATTCAAGCAGTTAAATCATTCTGGCGGCTATAAGTCTAACTTGTTAGTAACACTTATCTGGTCCTGTTTCCCTTTGATTTATTATCTCCCCTTCAGCCATACAGGCCTCATTATTACCGCTTGGTACCAGTATGGGGAGGGGTGGGGTGTAATTGGTAACTGGTTGTTACAGATTCCAATTTCTGGCTTTAGAGGTTGATTAGAGTTAAACATGGAGGAACTTTGGTTCATTTAGGCCTAATGACACCAACAGTTTTCTTGACTCTTTCTTTAGCTTTTCTGTTGCCTTCTCTGTGCATCCGTGCTCCCACGCAGGCTCTCTCTCACACACACTTACAGAGCTGCAAACAAATCAACCCCTGGCCCCACCCCAGTATTTGATATCAAAACCCCTTGGATTGCATGTCCCAGCCAGTGCCCAGATGTGCACGTGGTCTAGTCCTTGGGTGGAGGTTTTCCATTGTTTCATCTATCCCTAAACAAAGGAGCATTTAACTGCTCCCTCATTTGACCTGAATGGAAGGGCACTATTATGTGAACAGCTTCCAGGAGCTGGTGTGATGGCCTACCCCACAGCGTAACAATACTTGTGCGCCAAGTGTGGCTCGAGCCCAGACCCCACTCAGGCAGGTACTGTGCAAGCTTCTCCCACCACAACGCTATCAATGCACCAGCCCCCTGACCTCCAGGCAACCTTGCAGCTCTGCCCATGCCCCTCTTTCCTAGCCTGGAATGCTCCCTACTCTTTTAGACCTTGGCATCTTCAGGAAGCAGAGGGTGCCTGGTTTTGCACAGCTGAATGATACACAAATATCTACTGGGGAGTAGGCTGAATCTGCCAGATCTGCTTCTAATGCCTCACTGTGTGTCTGGGTGTGTGTGTGCGCGCACAGCAGAGAGACTGTTTTGGAACACTAGCTCCTCCACACGGTGTAGCAGCATCTGTCTACACAAATACCGAGGTCTCCACCCCTTCCAAACATCCATTTTCACAAAAGAAAATGAAGCTTCAGGATTTCCAGCTACCCATTTGCTAACGCTTCAGGGGCGCAGTGGGGGCTGGCGTGACAATCTAATAGGGACCCTGCTTTAGGTAGGTCATTCCAGATATTACATTTGCTCAGGGATACAAGCTATGGATGGCCACCACACAGACTCCAATCCTACAGGTTACTTTGAAGTGGACGGCCCAGTAAAACTCATAGACCCCAGTCCCTGATGAATTTGATCTCATCAAAGGAATCAAAAGTCAAGGACACACAATTACTTTCCCCACCTATCACTATGCAACAACCATATTTGCCCACGGCAAATGCATGAGCTCCAAGCCTGCTCCTTTGAAGACTGCTGTACCAACGTAGACCGGGTCCAGCTCGTCTAGTATCCGGTCTCCAGTGACAATCCATGAAGTGATGGATGCACCAGAGGCATAATGCACCCAATTGTGAAATGCTTTAATAGGAGGGGGAAATTTCCTCCTGATTGCAGGCAGTAATCCTCCTATGCCCTGAAGCCAGAAGATTGAGAGACTTTGAAATATTCAGCCCAACTAAAGAGACTGTCATTTAAAATCTCATTTCTGTTTTGTTGTTGTTCCAATAAGGTTACTGTAAATAAGAGACCTTAGAATATTTTTCCCTCTCTCTCTGTCTCTCTTCCATCCCTCACCTGTTTCTTTAATTTGTGCCTTGCTCAGCATTTTCTGCACACTCACTTTCACTGTTTCCCCTGCACAATCAGTTTCCATTGTTGTTTGCCTTTGGGTCTTTCACACAAAATCAAAGGGAAGAAAAATATTTTCAAAAATAGGAAACATTTGATTGTAAAACCACAACAAAATTGTCAGAGCAAGATAAGGGCCAATTAACACCTGGAATTACTTTTAACTCTCTTCTGGAAGCTGACGAGAGTTCAAGTTGATGGTATCCCGTTAAAATCCTGCACTGAAAAAATCCCATTTCAGCTGGCTCTGTGACACGCCTGCTCTGGCAGATGTATTCATACAACCTTCGAAGCCAGCCTTGGTCTCAATTCAACCTGGTTGCTGGGCCACACTGCAGAATGAAGTCCCGCATTTCCAGGTGCTCTGGGCTGCCATGTTCCTTGGGGGATGGAAAGTGTCTCTTCAGATAGACGGGAGGCTCCTCTCTTGCAGATGCTCCAAGAAAGCTGGGGAGTAGGAAATGGAGCTGGTTGTCTCTTGCAATGTCCTGCAGCAGACGCGAACTGTCAAGAGGAGAAAGATGCAAAGGGCCTGAGTTATTGCATGCATAATGAAACATCCTGTCCTCAAGAGAAATGCCTGCCTCTTCTGGCTTGACACCATGGTGATAAGGCCTTCAGAAACCGATTAGATAGATGCCCTCAAACTGATTCGTAGCAGTGGCCACAAACTTAGGGCAACAAAATGCTTCATTATTGGCCCATGCCTTACAGTTTACATGAGGGTGACTCTGCACTGTTTTGGATCATTTCTGCAGAGTACCAGGGGGGTGTTATAGATATACAGACAGAATCATTGGGCAGGATGGGGACAGCTAGATGGAAGGGGATGGTGAACTTTAAAATAATCCTGTTGTTTTATCTGATTTGAACACTTAAGCGATTTCCAGCGCTGCTCACACACAGTTCAGCTTTCCCTCCCCAGATCGGTTCATCTAGCCCCAAGTTTGCGCTTGCAAATTTCACCCCGCACAGTCCCCGTGGGATAACGCAGCAGCCGCAAAGAGAGGCAGGGTTAGCAGACGTGCACTATAAATCCGTCTGAAACAATGCCAGTCTGTCTGAAATGTTCCCGTCTTGCTATAAATCTCTGTCTCTTCAGAGGCGTTAGCTGCTAATTCATGAGCATGCAGAAAGCACTTCAGGAGATTTCCCTTTCATGGGCACTGCTGCAGGAGGGTTTCAGTTTGCAATGGCAGAGACTGGAACCACTAGGGCACCTTGGCAAACTGAACCAGCTCAACCTGCTCTGGTTGGCCTCTTCATCAATCTAAATATTCTGCTGACTGCTCTCACGTCCTTGCCGCGACATATATCACGCTGCTCTGGGTATGTTTATGGAGCGACGCCCACGTCTCGATAACATTATTATTTCCATCTCACTGATGCAGAATCCTCTCCTGGCGCCTGGGTCCAAATTCAGTCTCCAGTGTTGCCAACCCTGCTACTTAACTGCCGACGTTCTACTCACAGCCTCAGTTCCTGGAGACAAGTGATTATGGGAGAATCGCAGCTTTCATTTCCTTTAGAAAGAGCAAGTTTCTAGACCCCAGTAGTTGGAGAGACAGTCTTGAAAATGGGTGTAGCTGGCTTGCCTCAGGACAATTAACAGAAGGGTAAGGAGCCCAGGCAATGAGTAAAACCAACGGGCCTGGAGACAAGGCTCAAAGATACAAATAGAACGTAAATTAAAGCTTTTGAAGCATATTTATTATTTTTTTTACCATAGTGCCGAGGAGCCCCGGCAATGGAGCAGGACCCTGCTGCGCTAGGCGCTGTACAGACACAGAACACAAAGACAGTCCCTGCCCCAAAGAGCTTCCAGTCCAAGTATAAGACAAGAGACACCAGATGGATACGGACAGATCAGGAGTGCAGGGAAACAATGGGCCGGTCACCCTGAGAGACAGTGGTCTCGGCAGCCTAGCCATAGGCAAGGAGACTTGTGAGAAAGGAATTGAAGGAAGAGAAGGAGTTAGTTGTGCAGATGTTTACGAGGAGCTTCTCCCATGACTGTCTCGCTCCTGATTGCAAGGATTCGATTCTCAAAACGAGGCCTCACCCAAAAGCCACTGCAAAACCCTCTGGCCCATCTCACTTTTTAAGGCAATGTCACGGCAATGCCCAGCTTGGACTGGAACGGTCAGGATTTGCCTTGTAAATAAATAGCACACAGCCCCCATCTGCACTGTGCAGCTTGTGACGTAAGAATTCATTGAACACTAGGGCCTTCCCCTGGCATTGAAAAGGAAGTGCCTTCCCCCCGGTCAGCGCTAGTCTGTGGCTATCATGTGCCAGCTGCTGACAACGGGATTAGTGAGACTAACGACAATCACGTTTCTATAGCACTTATGCTTGAAAAATGCTTTTAACATGTTTACGACACAGCTGTGAACTAGGACTTCTCCAGCTACCTGGGGTTTTCGCTACATCCACTGACAACTTGTACGTAGCCTGTATCCTTGGCCTAGTGCTTGTGTACCACAGACGGCTCCCTGCAGTGAGGGGCACCGTCACCGCACCATTAAAATCAACGCCTTGTTTCTGAAGATGTGGGTTTTTTCCCTGATCACATTTCCATTTGGGAGCCCAGAGGTGCACCCAGGATCTGAATGTTTCAGCCTACGCTTGATGCATCCCTCTAACAGCTGGACTCTTTTTTTATCAATGGCCCATTTCAAGAGCCTCAGTGGCTATTTTTCACAGTAAAATAAACAGCGACTCACCTTGGGGAGAGGGAACAAGAGTATTATTTTCTCAACTTTTGATAAAGGCAGCAATTTTCAGCTATATTACATTGTGTACTTGACCTCCTGTGACCTTTAATAATTTCACCTTAAAACAATCATAACAGAGCTATTTAGAGACAGCAGTAAAGGCTGCTATATTTCAGGATTGATTTTCTGCCAGTCCACCCAGTGCACTCTGCAGTCAATAACAGAAACTTCAGTGATCTTTCAGTACACTCCACGTTCTCAGGATTCAGGCTGCATTTCAGCTCCTGCAAGTACGGCTGCGGCTCACCTTCAAAGCGCTGCAGCAAAAGGGAGGTAGCAGAACAGGGGTTTCAGTTCAGACTGGGAAACTGCTAACTCTGCGGGGGTGAGGCATTTCTACATCCGCTCGGCCCCCTCCCTTCAATGTTAGAAGGTACATTCATGTGGCCTCTGGGCCGAGTCCTCATCTCAGCATCCATCATGCAGAAGCAGTGCGGTTTATGGCTACAGACTTTTCCCTATTAGGGCAAGGCGGTATTTAAGCTCCAGGCTCCAGATCTCAGCCTCCTTATAGTGAACCACAAATCATGGCATCTCCCAGGAGTCCTCCCTGATTTTCTTTTCTGCAAGGAGCTGGACCTGACAGCCTCGGAAACTGAAAAAGTGCAAAATTCAGCCCAGCACGTGTACTGCACAGGCTTCCAGCTGCCACCCACACAGCCTTTGTGCCGGGCCCTGGAAGGAGCATTAACTCAATTCCCTACACGCCATTCGCTCCTTGGTCTCTTTGCCACGACTGCCTGTGAGATGGGCACATGAACCGCATACGTAAACGATCTTCAGGGAGGCATCAGTTCTGATCACGACTGAACTTCTGACCAGGATGGGAGTAGGAGGCTCTGTAACCCATCGCCCATTCCCTGACCCATGACGCTGCTTGGTTGATGCTTAGTTCATTCATTGCTGGGTATCCTTCTCCTCTTGTTCTAACCGATGGCAGGGCTCATACACACGTGTCATGCACTGAGCACTGCTGTCAGAGACATTCACTAGACTCTCCTTTTGCAGCCTGGAAAGCACAACATTGTTTATTTGGGTCTGTTAGAACCAAGTCTATTCCAGAATTAGTGGGTCTTGTCCAGCCCTAAAATGCATGTGCTCTCACCACATCCACAGGGAGGGATAGTGGTCTGATGATAGAATTTAACCAGAATCTACCTGTCTGTCCGCCTATCATTGGTCTATCTGTCTTAGACATTTATAATGAACCCAGCATTGTATCCGGATCCCAAGGCAAGAAGGGGAATCACCTCTAAACAGAAATTTTTTCCAAGTTTTACAGAGGGTATCAGAGCCTCTTTGAACAACTTTATTCCTTAATTCTAAAGTCTGTTTGAATCACCAGAAACTGGATCAATATGGAAGGACTGGGAGATTCAACTCATCATCTGCTTACCAGACAACAAAGAGCAGTAATTCCTTTCCATTCAACTCAATTATCCCCTGGCTCAGTCTTTGGAGAAACAGCCATGATTGCTTTTCTGCCAGCTCGCGGCTGGTACGTTAATAACATTACAACCTGCGTTTGATGCACCAAAGAAATTCTTCCGGTGGGGTGGGGAAGGAGGATTCGATGCCCCTAGGCCCAGGGTTTCATTTCCATCTCGTAAAACTTTTGGTCCCTGAATTTCCCGCTCCTGTGCTCTCCCAACAGGTCTGGAACGTGCCACGCAGACTAGCTCTGGGGGTCCCATGCTGCTTTCATGCCATTCAGAAGGTGGGTGATGCTGAGCTACGTGCCATGAGGACTGGCACAGAATCAAGTAATGATGAAGGTTCATCTAATTCTAGCGCGAATAGGGCTTCTAATGAGCAATAGCACATAGCGATTATGTTCCCTGACTAGAGAACTAGATCATGTGGCTGTGAGAAGTTAGGGGGGGTGGTTTCATCTCAGCAGCAGCTGGTTAGGAAGCCGTAAGCGCCATAGTATCCACACGTAGGGTTTGCAAACTTAAGTGGAAGGAATCCCTTGTCTGGGTCATCTGTGGGTAAGAACCCCTGGGTCTAAAGATCTACCGACTGAGCTAAGGGCGACATCTGCTCTCTGGCGGGCAGCAGCAACCAGATATTTGAAACATCTCCTGCCACTGCTCTAGCACTGGTCACAAACTAGTGGAGGAATCTGAGTGGAGGATTTGCAATACAGGAACAGATCCTGGGTCCGTCTAGTCTGGTCTCCCATGCAGCTAATGGCTTCATTAAGTCCAAGATGGGGCTTTTCCTTTACACAATGTGCTGCTGCCTAGTTAGGGCAGAAGCCTGCACCGCAGCACTCTGGATTATCCTCTGCCCATGCGCCGTATGCAGTCCGTGCACGATGGCTCACAGAGGCCATGCACATGGTTTGGGTCCTTCAGACCCAAGCCCGCTTGTTAGTCCATGGCTGCACAGAGAGCAATTCAGCAACCCCTTCAGTCCACTCAAGAATAATCAGCATCCAGTCTCATGCAGGGAGCACCCCTCCCGTTCTAGCTCTGCTGCGCCTGCTGATGTTAAGGAATTGGTATTTCCTTTCTCGCTTTCAAGCCATCCATGGCAACACCTGCCTTCTACAGCAGCGGTGCTCAACCTTCTCCTTACAGGACCTTCCTGGAGCTCCCTCTGATGTAGCCGGGCTCTAGCCGAATCCCCCTCCTGTTTGGCAATACAAGGGCCGAATCCCCATCCTGACATCTGCCCACAGCCCCTTGGGTGATGCGAAACCATGGCCTACAGCAGGGTCCCACTTCCGGGAACTCCAACACAGCTGACATCTCTCTCTGCCCCAGGCCGTGCAAAGTTATGAGGGGCTCAGTGCTATAGCTTCAAGGAGCAGATTGCACGATCCAGGCACAGAACAGCATCCCCAAGAGTCTTGCTGCCTGGGCCATGAACTGCACGTTTTGGCTTTAACCGCTATGGTCATTCATGAAGAACGGGGCCAGGTTGGCAAAAGGGATCCTGCCTCTGAAGGCAAAGGGAGAATATTCAGCCTCCATGGCAGACAAAAGCCAACCCTAGGCATGGGGGGAAAGGCTGAACAAAGTGCTGCTGGAAGACAATTGCTCTAGCAACACCTTTTCCAGATACTGAGTAAGCAAATATCACCTCTGCATTACTTATTGTGCTCTCTGGTGCCTTAACAGACTCAGAATCATCAGGTCAGAGCTGTAGAACTGCAGGCAAAAATGGAAAAGAACCGAAATCAGAAGCGGGCAAATGGCCGATCACTCTTCCCTCCCTTGTTCTGAAGCATCAGACATTATTGCAGGTGGGATAGCCAGTACGGCTGGAGGCAGGCATGGCTAGTATGGCATGAGATGGTAAACGTGATTATATGAGCCAATGTTGAGGCAAGGAGATGAGAGAATGGGCACAGGACCGGGACTCAGGAGATGGCAGTTCTATTCCCTGATGTGCTGCATGCCCTGGAGCTACTCACTTTCATGGCCTCTTTTTTCTCCTCTCGCCCTTTGCCCTTCTTGTCTCTGCAGGCTGTAAGCTCAAGGCAGGGACTGTCTCTTATGAGGCATATGTGTAGCACCCAACATAATGAGACTTAAGGCGTGGCCGGGACCTCTAGGTGCTACCAGAAAAACAATAGGCGGAGCAGTGCTCTGCTTTGGCATGGTCCCTGTGCAGCCCTTACCCTAAAACCCTGACAGACGCCTGACTCTTTACAGTGCCATTGCCCAGAGGGGCATGTGGACTAACCTGCATTATTTCATGCTCAGAGTTCTAGGAATACTGCAGACACCATGGCAACGCCAACTCTACCTGCCAATGGTGAGTCCAAGGGTCTAACGGTGACTGCTGTACACTGATCATTATCATCAGTTGTACTGTAGCAGCCCTGAGAGCCCCCAGGCAGGGATAACGCCCATCGTGCTAGGTGTTGTACATACACAAAGCAAAAAGACAGCCCATGCCCCAAAGAGCGTGCGGTCTAAATGCACAAGTAACCACTGGAACAACTCACCCAGGGTTCTGGCGGATTCTCCATCACTGGCAATTTTTAGATGGGCTGTAGGTATTATTGTGAGGAAGTTCTCTGGCCCGTGTTATACAGGAGATTGAACTAGATGATCACAATGGTCCCTTCTGGGCTTGAAATCTATTAAACCAGGCCGCTGTTCTGCAGCCCATGCCCTTACACAAGGGCCCCCCTTCTCTGGTGTCCTCTATCTAGCTTCCTTCGACATTCCTGTGGTGCCATCACTGTGGTATCTAAGCACTGTCCCGCTCTATCACCATTAGCAGTCAGCATAGCCCCTTTGCGCCCGTGCCGCCGTCTCTCCCTGACTCTAGGTGTTTTGGTCTGTGTGTTTTAAATGCATTTCTGGCATGGATACCGCCAGCAATTCACAGCAGGAGAACTCCAGGAGAGCAGAATCTGGACCTAGCCTAGAAGCCTTCTACCCCACTGCTTTATGGACTATCTGAGAGGCCAGGAGCTTGTAATGGCTTTAACCTCAGAAGCCCCGCGCTGCAGGCGGGACATCACACTGGGACCCAGCTGACTGGGTTTAGTGCTGTCCTCCATCCACCCACTCAAGCTTTGCAAGGACACCCCCTCCCCTGGCAGCAGGCCTGGGAAAGGAAACCTCCCGCTGCACCACCAAATCCAGTAGGGAACGCGGGTTAAACAGCTTGTGCCAGCAAACGCTCATTTATTAATTCACCTGTGAGGAAACACTGAAGTCTGGCCCTTCTGGGCCACTAAAAGGAGCAGCATGCAATGAATGGCAGAGGCACTGCTGAGATGAGAAAGCATCTGTACAGCCCAAGCAGTGCCAGGCACGCAGCACTTGTGTGCACTGAACTAGATAAAGGGAGAAAAGAGAATCTCTTAAATCCTCCTTTCTTCTCCCTGCAGAGTGAGGCTCAGTCTGGAGCTCAGTGCTGGGGACTGATGAAAAAAACATGTGGTCAAAAAATTCTCCACTAGCTTTGTTGCCTGGGTCTTGTGCTGGCCCCTCTTCCGAGGGGTGAATTCCCCCCTCTGGTAGAACGGCTCCCAGACGTCTCCATCTCTGCGCTTTCAGGCTGCCTCACTGAGGTGGTGCAACACTCTCGCTAGTCACCCGGCACCATGTGGGGCACATCTCCAGCGCTGTTATTTATGATGTAATATCCGTTGTTTGTTGTAAGTCAATATTGCCTCCAGGGCACCGGGAGCTTGCCAGGCATTGGGGTGCAGGGGCTTGGCGCACACGCTCCCTTCTGTCAAGTGGACGTAGTTAGATTCAGCTACGGATTCTCATTCGTTTTTGCTCACTCCACTGCCTTATCGATTTCCTCTCAGCCTCTTCATTACTAGTCTGGTCACATTTGAGAGGCTCTTCGAAAAATGTACAAAACGGAAAAGAAAAAGAAAGAAAGAAAGAAAGAAAGAAAGAAAGAAAGAAAGAAAGAAAGAAAGAAAGAAAGAAAGAAAGAAAGAAAGAAAGAAAGAAGCCTCCAGGCTCAGGAAGACTATGCCAAAGTTCTGCATGAAAGAAAAGAAACTTCACTACTAACCCTGCATTTCCCACTAGGGACTAGGCCCGCAGAGACAATGGAGCTGTTACAAGCAGCTGGCTAAGGAGGGGTGAGTACTAGAAAGCATGGGCAGCAGAACCTATTGAAACTGCCTGACGCAGTGTTGCCAACACGTGATTTTATCGTGGGTCTCGCGCTATTTGGGGTTTCTGTTAAAGCCCCGGCTGCTGAGGCAGGTCATTGGGGGTATGTCTACACAGCAGCTGGAACTGTGCTTCTCCGTGCAGCTAGACAGACACACACTAGCGTGGGAATAGCAGCGTGGTCACTGTGGCACGGGCGAGCAGTGGCTCGGGCTACCCATCCGAGTCTGAACCAACCTCTGTTGCCGTGGCCACGCTGGTATTTCTAGCATGCTGGCTCGAGCAGAGCTAACTCGTCTGTCTGCCCATGCAGGGAAGCATGCTCCTAGCTGCGGTGTAGAAATGCCCTAGGTGAGAATCTCAGCTTTCATTTAAAAGAATAAGTAAGTCTCTAGCCCTCCTGGTTGCAGAGAAAAGCTTGAAAATGTGGCCCAAGGGTCCCTCAAAGGCTCAGAATGCAGAGGACAAAGAACCCACAACTTATCATTCTATTGTCCTAGGTATTATTTATGCATTAAAATCAAACAAGTTTTAAGCCAACCTCATGAGTTTGGGGATTTGACTCAAGGCTTGAAATGTTCAGCTGTGAATCCTGTTTCCTGTTGCAATGCCTGGGACTAGGCTACCAGCTGGCTGGTTATACCCCCTCGTTGTGCACATCTGGTCTATACTAAACGTGCCCTTCCACCCACCAGTCCGCCGAGGCCTATGCACCACGTAAGTCTATGGGCTGAAGTGAGACTTAAGTAGGGCCATAGGTCGGCCTTCTGCACGGGGGGAATTTCACCCACAGAGTGACGTTTCACCCACTTGTTCCCGCTTGTCTTTTAGTCTCAGATCCTGCTGGGGCCAGAGAGATCCCAGACTCCATCTGGAGTCTTAGGACTGCAGTATCACATCCTAACGCCCCGATTCACCAAGCTACGTAAGCAGTAGGGTGACCAGATGTCCCGATTTTATAGGGACAGTCCTGATTTTGGGGTCTTTTTCTTATATTACCCCCCACCCCCTGTCCTGATTTTTCACATTTGCTGTCTGGTCACCCTAGTAAGCAGGTGCCTCGCTTTATGAACGGGAATTGTCCCATTCCAGTCAATAGGAACAACTCAGGTGCTTCAAGTGAGGCAGCTGCTAAAGTACCTTGCTGACTCGGCGCCTCAGCTAGGGTGGCAAGGGGGGAGGCGACAGATAGCAGGGCAGAGAGGACGGGGTACGCTCGCGTGGGGTGAGCAGGCCAGGCTCGACAGGTTGTTGGGAGTCGAGGTAGGCGGTGGAGTCAGAGCACAGGCGGCCATTTCTAACGTGTTTTTAGTTCTCAAGATGACGAGCGCTCTACAGCACGATACATTTTGTTATTATCATTGTCCCTGGGCAGAGTCCCTTTGGAAAGCAAGGGTTTATTTTTGCCGCACTGTTTGCCACGGAGACTCAAACATGCCAGCGCCCAAACTATATGCAAATGCTACCCTGACAAAGCAATCACCCACATCCCATTCCGTTCTGGGAGCGTTTGCTGAAGAAAACACATTTGTGAATCTGACAGACATGAAATTGCATGCCAGCTGCTGGCCGGTAAATGACATCTTACGGACCCCAGACACCAGTGAAATAACTAGAGCCCCATAGGCCGAAGGAGGAAGGAAAACTCTTGCCTTGTCAGGTGAGCCACCAAAATGCGTGACAGAGAGAAGCTGTCCTGCCCTCCCTTGCTTTCTGCTTCATGGGAGAAGCGTTGCGTTCCCCTGCTTCTTTTATGGTCACAAAATAACACTCTCAAGGGAATGTATTGCCATCGGCACCGACGAAAACCCCCGCCACTGAGGAGAGTCTGTGCTATTCAGGAAGGAATTTTGCCGAGATCCTGCTCCCGATGTAGCCAATGGAAAAACGCCCACAGACTTGCCTGGTGTGAGATCAGGCCCCTCACGCAAGCACAACCCCCTAGAAATAGCCAACGACCCACTGCTGCTAGTCGATGGCAAAGGCCTGTTGAGGCAAACCCGGCTTCCCCACCCAACTCCACCTGCTGTGCCCAAGACTCCTCTTGCAGTGCCCCGAGGCCGACGTGTTCACGGCAAGGGTGACTCGGAGCAAGCCCGATAATCCAGATTCTGGTTCCTGATTTCCAGAGATGCTGAGCAGCCACCACTGATGTACTGGAGGCCGCAGATGCTCCTTGCCTATGAAAATAAGGCCACTAAAGCCACCCAGACTGGGACTTACTTTCTCCTCTTTGCTGTTCCTGGCAGGCACAAATCTCCCCCGCCCCCCTGCTCCCCTCACAAATGTCAGTTCATTGAAAATGAAACTTTTCGGGAGAGGGGAAGGGAAAGGGAAAGGGAAATGGTCACCTTCAATCATTTTTCTTGACTTGAAAAAAAAAGTTTAGAAACTTTTTCAAAACATTTCAGCTGAAGTGGGACTCATGGTGCATCGGCCTGGTACGGGCTCTTTGCACAGAGATGAATTTCATCCCCAGAGTGAGTTTGCTTGCCCCATGCTCTAGAGCTGGGGTTCTCAACCAGGGGTATGGGTACCCCTGGGGGTACGCAGGGGTCTTCCAGGGGGTACATCAACTCATCCAGATATTTGCCTAGTTTTATAATAGGCTACATAAAAAGCACTAGTAAAGTCAGAACTAAAATTTCATACAGACAATGACTTGTTTATCCTGCTCTGTATACTATACACTGAAATGTAAGTACAATATTTATATTCCAATTGATTTATTTATAATTATATGGGGAAAATGAGAAAGTGCACAATTGTTCAATAACAGTGGCTGGGACACTTTTATGTCTGATTTTCTAAGCAAGTACTTTTTAAGTGAGGTGAAACTTGGGGGTTCAGATGACAAATCAGACTCCTGAAAAGGGTACGGTAGTCTGGAAAGGTTGAGAGCCACTGCTCTAGAAGAGACTAAGAATCAGGACTCCTGGCTTCTATTCCAGGCTCATTCACTGTGTGAACTCAGGCAGGTCACTTTATTGTCATTGCTGTGTGCCTCAGTTTCCCTGTCTGTAGTCAAAGGGGTACTAATTTATCTGCTGTGAATTCTAATTAGTGAGGGCTTTGAGATCCCAGGATGCAAAGAGGTGGCATCACAGTGCAGATTAGTATTACATAAGTCAAGTCATTGCTGAGCCAAAGCATAGGGACACATCTCTCTACAGGGCTTGCGGTATTCTCTTTGCAACAAAAGTCAGGCACACTTGGTAGGCAGGGAGATAAAATAAATGCAACCAGTCCTAGAACCACAGAGATTCTTCTCATAATCCGAGGTCCCCTGCTAACAATACACAGGGACTCGGCGAGGTTTTGAAATAGCACCAGGTATGTAAATGATAAGACAAGGAACGTGGGGGTGTGACTCTTTCTCTCCTTGAGGGCAGCTCCCGAGTGAGCAATGCGGAGGACTGGGCTGGTTTATTGGGTTTGTGAAAACCTCGGTGCCGGCTCATCTGTCAGGAAGGCCTGCTCTCTCGTTTATTAGCTGCATTAAATAGGAACGGGAGTATAAGAGAAACGGGAGGTAAATAATGAAGTGGGGGGAAGTGTTCATAAATGGCAACAAGCCAGTGGAGTTACGCTCAGGTGAATTTGGCCCTCCATTGTTAAAGGGGCATTGTCGGCATGAATGCTTGAATTCTTCTTTTAAATACTGTGCCCTGACTTTAATACACACTAAAGGTTTCTCTCTCTCCTACTGAAGGGTGATTTGGGCAAAAGCCAGACAAGTTTCCCCTGCCTTCTCCCAGCCCTTTTCTTTGCACACACTCCTGTCTGATAGCCCTTCGGTTTCAGCTTTGATGCTGCCTTATTGCTACGAGGCTCCTTGCAGAACCGGCAGAAAGGCATCAACAGAACAGAGAAGCTGGCTGGATATGCGCAGTGCCATCAAATGCCCAAAGCAACCAAACTAAAATGACGCAAAGCAAAATATTGCTCTGTATCTAGTGATATTCTGGGTTCCTCTTAACAAGAGCCAGTACACCACTTTCCCCCATGGCAAGGTGGCTGTGTCCATTTCAATCTAATGGGGTTTTAGGTGGATATTTTCAAGCCAAGTGAATTCACGTCTTCTTCAAGGAAAAGCAGCACCTGAACATAAAGGAGATGCTACAGTGCCTGACTGGGAAACACAAGGGCTGAGAGCCTGCAAATAACTAGTCTGTCTGGCCACATCTTCCTATCATCAATTCACTCCTCTCATCCTCCCTTCCCCTCCCCTCGTGTATCTTGTTTGGAATGAGCGCAGAAGGTCAGCAAGGCAGGATGCCTCCTTACAGTGTGCTTGTGAAGCACCCTGCACAACAGGGCGCCAGTCTGGAATCCGGCCGGTGGGTGCTGCCAGACTATCAACCAGCATCACCATTCACAAGGAGTCAAAATCTAAAGATGCAGATGAGGTGCCAGGTTTCCGGGTATATCCGGAGAAACCATCTTTCCGTTGGGTGACACTGTGACCTGGAGAATGAGTGCCTGTGAATTGTCCCACTGAACTGAGTGTGCATAGAACAGGCAGAGTAACAATTCCACACGAGCTGACCTATTGCTCTGCATACACTTGCCAGAGCTCCTACTGTAACAACCTGACCCTAAATGTGCAGCCAGGAGCTCATGGGCCCATCCAGGTCTCAGCTCAGAGGGGAACACTATGACAACCCAGGAACTACAGAGGAACTCGGGAGAAAACCCTGGGGCCGAGGACACTGGTGATGGAGAATTGCCCTAGCAAAGTTGGGACGCTGCTGCTGATGCCGACTCTTCCTCTTCCCAGAGAAACAGGTCTGAGGAAATTAAATGCAACTCACTGGAATGTTGAAAGTCTTGTCATTTATATCCACTTGGTGTTTTGCCCGTTGCTGGCTCTTTTAACACATGAACAGCATCAGTGTCATGCTTACTTAAAACCCTCTGCTCTTGCCTGCTGGTAAGAGTGATGATTTCAGTCATTCATGCTGTACGTTCAAATCCTGCTGGTGCTTTCTTTTCATTCAGAAATACAAAGGAACCTCTTCTTAATGCCCATTCACCTTTGGGTGCCATGAGGTGAATAAATGCTCCACACATTACTATTTAGAAACTTTTTTAAAAAAATAAGTTATGTCAGATCTAAGGAACATTTGCTCCAGGTATAACAATGGCCAGATATGCTCCCCAAACACTTACCAGCTATTCTAGTCTTGTCTAATCTAGTCTGTCAGGAGTTTTGAAGGTCCCCCGTTACCAGGGTATTTAAGGGCTTTGCATGAAAAATAAATACACCTCAGATGGTGTAAATCAGTTTACATAGTTGAAGTCCACGAAGTTACGTTGGTTTATAACAGCTGAAATTCTCTCTCTCTTCCAGGAACAAGTTTAAGATTATTGTTAGGATTTTGTATAACGAGTGAGGACACTGAGCTGTTTGGAGAGTGATTGTGGGAAAACTAAGAGGAGATGGATTTTCCATTCAGCTCTGAATGCAGCAAGGCTGATGCTCATTCGTCTTTTATCTGGCAGTGCATTCCACCGTCTAGAGCTGGCTTCTCCTGCCGATGCGGGTCTTTGCCTGTTTGCCAACAGCCTCCCATTTCCAGGAAAGCGAAGCTGTGGGGTGAGGTCATCCTGGCGGAAGTAGAGGCACATTGAAACAGCCATGCTGGATAATGCCCAGAATCCAGTTGGGTAGAGTGGCTAAGTCAAACAACCTGTACATTCACATTAAGACAGTTCACTCCCTGGCTTCATCCGCCTCCCTCTGGGAGCGAGGAGGAAGGGAAGGTGCATTGTAGGAGACTGAGAACAATGTGATCCTCCGGAGGGCCTTTGGGCTGGACTCCTGTTCCACGTCTGTACATTTCATTGACAGGGAGGTACCAATAGGGTGACCAGACAGCAAGTGTGAAAAATCGGGATGGTGCGGGGGGGGGGGCGGGGAATAGGCGCCTATAACATCTGGTCACCCTATCCAACATCAGGATCCCACTGCATCCACGTGACCCAGCACCGAGGAGCCTTGAATGACCAGGAGGAGAAGCAGTAAAATGAGAAGCTCTAAGACTGATTCCTTCCACAGGGCAGCTCAAGGCCAGCACCAGCAGGGCCTAACAACAACTTGGGAGCTGTTCATTGATAACTTAATGCTGGAATCATAGGCAGCGGGGCCGGGAAGGACATCTGGGGTCATCCAGCCTGATTTGCCTCCTCCACCCCCCGATGTTTACAAAACCACTCGCTAACTAACCCCACCCTGGTTTTACTGGATTCATGTCTCCTCACCACGGTTATGGTGCTGTTTCCAAACTGACCCTTGTTGGTGACAAGTCACAGATGCCAGGATCCCACGCGCCGGGTAAGTGACATTGCTCAGGGTGCTGCTAACTCCTACTGCAAGTGAGGCCGAGAGGCCAGGGCTTGAAATGCAACAACAATCCCTAGCGGCAAGTGATGGATGCAACAGAGCTCATGTGCATCAGCTACAGGTGGAACTCAGGACCTGGTGCCCACCCAGCCCCACCCCGGGCCAAGCTGCACAGTTCTGCTTTGTTTGGGGGCCGCCCTGCCCATAGAGATCCCCATTTCTGCTCACGTGGGCCCCATCCTCATAGCATCCGAGGGCCTGATCCAAACCCCACTGGAGAGTCCCATTGGCTTGGATGGGCCCTGCATCGGCACCGGAGTGCACAAGAGCAAAGGGATATAAGAAGCAAGATGCTGAAAAGGGCTTTAAGTTAATCCCCTTGTTTGCCACCAGGCTCCACTAGCCTGTTCCCCTTCCCCTTTGCGGGAATGTCTCTCCCAACTCAGGAGAATATCTGTCAAGCCGAGTTTCTCTCACACAGATGGATTCAGCTCTGTCTTGATTAGAAATTCAAATCTCTCCTCACATTTGGAGAAGGAAAAGAAAAGAGTCTCTTCTTCCTCGTTAAAGAGAGGGACCAATGTTGGGAGCGGGGGAGGGAGTTAATCAGACTTGGGCCGGCATTTTCCACTCGGGTTCCTCTCCTCCAATGGCACCGTTCTCTTTGTTCTGCGGCGCTTCCCCAGTAATCATAACAATAAGTGGAGAGGATACGTTTCAGGGTTTAACTTCTTTCTATAGTTAATAAATGTCGAGTGTTTCTTTATCTCTGCCTGCTCCTTTCTGATTCCATCCTTTACACCTTCTTAATACCTTCCCCGGCTTGTCTGACAAAAGCATTTTACAAGATGGATATGTTCTGTCTCTTGCTATAAAAACCAACGTGGTAATGAAAATGATCGAGAGTGCCGTGTGGATGAGCTGAGAGTGTGACCTCTGAGCAGGGATCTCTGGGGAGAAAGCAGCTTAGACCTGCACAAGGCACTCGCTGCAGAAATAAGTCACCCAATGGTAATGATTTAAAGTAGGACGTTGTGTTGGCATAGGCAGGCCTGTGTGTTGTTGGCCCTATGATTTTCCTGTCACGAAGCAAAAGATCCTTGTAATGAGCCTCCTGCTTATTATGACTGTGACTCTTACAGCCCAGTGAGAGGTCAGGCCCAGAGAGACAGAATTAAACTAGGGGAGCTGCAGGGGATTTTTAAAATAGTGTGCACCCTTGTTTTAAAGGCCTGGAAGGTTCCACGGTGGTTATTATTACTGTAGCTGTATTGGGAGAGAGCGTAGAGGCCAGGGCCGGCTCCAGGGTTTTTGCCGCCCCAAGCAGCGCCCCTCCCCCCCAAAAAAAGCCGCGATCGTGATCTGCGGCACTTCGGCGGGAGGTCCTTCACTCCAAGTCGGAGTGAGGGACCCTCCGCCAAATTGCCGCCGAATAGCTGGACATGCCGCCCCCCTCTGGAGTGGCCGCCCCAAGCACCTGCTTGCTAAGCTGGTGCCTGGAGCCAGCCCTGGCAGAGGCCCCAGCTAGAATGGGTCAGAAACGACCATTTTTTGGTGTGGAAATTTTTGACTTTTTGGCAAAAAAAATCAAAAGCAAAAATATTTTGGCCCAAACTCAAAATATCTGGAAAAGGCTCATGGGAGTTGTAGTTCAATTGCTTCTCACTCTCCTTTTCCTCTATAGGGTGAGTTTCTGGGTTGGACTACATCTCCCATCCTGGGAGGTAAAGCACAGCCAAGCAGCCCAGCCCATAGAAGAGAATGGGCACATGAGGGAACAGAACTACATTTCCCATGAGGCAATATGACAGAACCATATTTTGGTTTCTCAGCCAAAAAACAAAACCGTCTAGGCTTTTAAGTGCTCTGTTTTTATTTTTAAAAAATCATTTTTTCTGCACAAAAGCTAAACATTTTGTTTAGTCAAAAACCCCAGTTTTCCATCATAAAACAGTTTTGACAGACACACATAGTCCCTGCCCCAGAAGGCCAACAACCTAAATATAAGACAACAGCTCTCACCATATTAAAGAACCAGGACGGTGGAACTAGAATTAATCTAGGTGCCCTGGAGCCAAAGCTGCTTGAACCAATGTAACCTAATCCCCTCCCAGTGTTACCCTTTCCTCCTGATGTATCCCCAACTCTACCTTCCTGATAACCCTTCCTCTGGCCCAGTTGCTGGCTAAAATATTGCCCCACGGTGCGGCCGGCGGAATGCAAGGAGTCAGGCCACTTTTCTAAAACAATCAGGCTTTATGGAGGCGGTGGCACAATTACACTGAGCAGCCGTGAAATTCATTGACAGACTAAACCCTGTAATCTCTTTTTAAGTACCTTTGTAATGACTGGATTAGTTAGAAACTCCTCTGCTATCCAGAGCAGAATAGCTAATCCAGAAAAATCCGATACTCCAACATTACAGCGACTGTGTCTCCCTCCCCACCTGGCTACAGACTGACGGGCTGATTAGTCCCCTGCCAGGATGTTCTTTTCAGCCCATTCTGTGTTCTGACCCCATGACACATCCAAAGCCAGGGGCACCTTTAAGACTAACAGTCTTAAAGGTGCCATAGGACCCTCTGTTGCTTTTTACAGATTCAGACTAACACGGCTACCCCTCTGATACTTGACATCCAAAGCCAGAGCGTACATTAATTAAGGCCATTTAACTAATTACACATTCATTAATCTCGGCATCAATGTGCTGCTTTAAGCTCTAGAGTTAATAAATGGGCTTCATAAGGGAAGCATCTGCTGGCAGGATGCTTGTGGCTTAATATTATAGTGAGGTAGCACGTGACTTCTGAGCTAACAGGATGCTTGGGCCAGGCACGGTCACAGGGAGAAAGCAGCAGCCATGGGGCCGGGGTGCTTTGCAGCAGATTCTTGTTGTTGAAACTAGCTGAGGTTAAAACATATAGAATACAATAGATCTACATAGAAACCTCCAAAGATTCAGAATTCTGCAGACAGGATCATGCTTCTGAATGTACCCCCCGGGCTTCTGTGAAGCACGTCTGTCTATCACCATCTATACCCCTCTAGCTGCGCATTTTTGGATCGAGCTATCTTGAGTACTCATCTGGGTCCCATTAGCATCGTATCTGAGCCCCTCGAACGTTAATGTGTTTGTCTTTGCAACACTCTTGTGAGGTATGGCAGTGCGATCATCACTGTACAGGGAGAAAAATGAGACTAAGTGACTCGACAAGATCCCACAGGAAATCTGTGGCAAAGCAGGGTCTCAAACCCATATCTCCCAAGCCCAGCGCTCTGACCACTGGACCATCCTTCCTCTTAATCCAGTTCTGCAGAATGCTGGGCACTTTCACTTCTGGTTGATGAAGACGATTGCTTCAGATTACTGTTACCAGGGATTACGGCCCCACTGCACTAGGCACTGTGCAAATGCATTTTTAAAAAACCAGCCACGGCCCCAGTGAGCTTAAAACCTTGGTTTATGACAAGACCCAACGGGAGGATGAAGCAGACAGAGGTGGAGGGGGACGGGAAGCGAGCAGGATGCGCTAACAGTAAAACAAGCACAGTTTTGCATAACGAGGCAGCACCATCTGCATGTCTCTTACCGGCTGGCAGGTTCCGTAGGCATCATAGCAGAGGTGAGTCTCCAGGAGGGGTGTGAAGGAGGATAACGTCCTGGCACTGTGGATTTTTAATGTGGCAGTTTCCCATGCATGAGGGTATCGGGGAGAGGTCAGTGGGATCAGAGGGTGTTCACCCCTCTGCAGGATCAGACCCCTCCTGTGTTTATCAACAAGGTGGGTGGCACCAGTTTAATTCCAGTGAGAAACAGCAGTGGTGACTCTGGGCTTTGATGGTGCCAATCCATCTGAGTCAGGCCTGGGTTCGCCAGCACCCAGTTTATCCAGCCCCCCAGGGATCTGGAGACGGGGGACTAGGTCGGTAGCTTTGCTTCGGGCCCATCTCCAGTGGAATTGGAGTTCTGGAGTAAGCTGTGGTGGAAAGAGGGTCGGCTGCAAGGAGCGAGATGCAGAGCTGCCACATGGAAAGAGACACAAACTCTAAAAAGATGTTTCCCATTCACGGCACTGGATGTTTGGCTGAGTCCCTCTAGCTCCCCATGGCTCAGTCCTCCCAGAGGCTCAGGAAGGGAAGGACAGAGGGAAAGAAAGAACCGAGAAGGACTCCAAGTCCATTGCTTCGGCTGTTTGGGAGAGAGGGGAGGGGCGGGGCAGAGCCTGTGTCTGAGATGAACTTTCCTGAGAACGCACAAACCAAACCCTGCCTGTGCTGCTGCTGTGGGGGTGGAAGGGAGGGGACGGGGCAGGGGAGACGAATCCAGGAAGGGCAGCAGCCACCTTGCCTTGAGCTGCACCAGATTCAGTTCACAGCTGGAGTCCATGTCCCCAAGTAGGGTGACCAGATGTCCCGATTTTATAGGCACAGTCCCGATATTCAGGGCTTTGTCTGATATAGACCCCTATTACCCCCCACCCCGTCCCTATTTTTCACACTTGCTATCTGGTCACCCCATCCCAAAGCAAGTTGCTTTTAGCTGAGTTTCCCACCTCTCACTGATTCCCTCTCATAGCGCCATAGACATCTGGAGTGGGAACGCCCCAATGACGCCCACCTCGTCCAGGCCCGGGCGGGAGGGGGGCAGTGCCGGAGTGTACCCCATGCCTCTCACCAGGGCAGGCGAGTGGCAGTGATTAGGGATTTGTCCCTCTGTCAGGTGACTCCTGATGTTCATCACATTCCCTGTTCTCAGCTCGTGCAGCAGAAGAAAACCGTGTCAAACTCAGAGCCTCATTTTACACACGCGCGCACACACACACACACACACACACACACACACACACACACACACACACACACACAGACGGGCGGCTAGAGCTGCCTCCGAATGGGAACCCGTTTTCACATCAGCACGTTCTAGCATCTGCTTCTGCTATGCCCTGACCGTGCAGATACAGGAGGAGCTGCTCTCCCATGACCTGGGCCTAGAATCTACAGGCAGGGCTGATGAGACACAATTGGACCTGGGGACCCCCCAAAACACCTGTGTAAACGCAGTGAAATGGGAGACGGTGGAGCCCCAGCAAAGATGATGTACTGGAGCCCCACATTTCTCTCCCTGGGCCTGTCTACAGGCCCAGGAGCTCTGGATGCTGATAACTCAAGAGGGCAGGGTAGATGCTGGAGGAATGGAAAGCCGAGTCTTCTGTGGAGCTAGTTTTAAGCTCGTGTATATGCCAGATACAACGTTGCATTAAAAATGCATCAGCGGGTGGAGAAATTAGGGAACTAGGTAGCTAGAGGCGGCTTGGAGGGCCCCGTGATGTTCAGAACAGCGACCCACGGAAACACTCACATCCAGCAGGTAGTTTTTTTCTTGCTAACTTGCCCCCAGCGGTGTCATTGTCTTTAAAATACACGGGGGGGGGGGAGGGGCGGTTAGCTGTACATTTTTAAGTGAAGTTAAATAAGTCTGGGCCTGATTCTGCTCTCACTTTCCGTGGTGAGACACCAGTGGTGATGTCAATAATGGTGCTCCTGATTCGCAATGGTGCAAGTGAGATCAGAATCAGGCCCTCCATCTCCCCATTACTTCCCCCACCTCTTAAACATATTTATTGCAGGAGCATTTAAATAAGACAATAGCATCTAACTAGTGATTTTATATTGGCTGTCAGGAGACAGCCAAACTCAGCGCCAAAACTCCCCTTGAGTTAAACAGTGCCAGGATTTGGCCTTGATTCTAAGGGTCAGTGTTGAACCTATGCATCCGAAGAAGTGGGCTGTAGTCCACGAAAGCTTATGCTCTAATAAATTTGTTAGTCTCTAAGGTGCCACAAGTACTCCTGTTCTTTTTGCGGATACAGACTAACACGGCTGCTGCTCTGAAACCTGAAGTAAGATTTCTGTTCTTGTAGCTCAGGACACTCCTAAAATTAAATTCTAGTCATTTCCTGTTGCAAAGCCATCCTTGACAGTCTCTGAATTTAATTCTGAAGAGGGTCAAGCCCCTTCCTCCAGCCTCGTCTCCAAGACCTTCCCCCTGCCTCCTAGGTCCTGATGGGGGGGAGATTGTGGTTTTCTGAACTTGACTTATTTTTCAGCTAGCCCCAGAAATAGACTCCTCACCCACAAATCTGAGTTGCTTTTGGTGTCTTTATTCGATAGCTAATTGTGAGCAGCCTTTAATGAAATGATGCTGCCACTTCAGGCACCAATTGCAGCTCAGACAGAACAGTAACTTACAACGGTCTTCGAATCTACCAAACCCTTTTTGTTCGGTCCGGTGGAGCTATTATTTTTAATGATGTGCAAACCCATGTGGGAAGCGGGAATCAATGGTGGGTTGAAAGGCTCGGTGCAGGGGGCCTCACATCCACTTTCCAAAGAGAGGAGCTGCCTGGGGGCTTGGCTTTGTTTAAAGATAAAAGTGGAACGAGGATTCTTTTCTGATGTTTCCTGGGTGTTTCTTCCTATTCTCTAGCTAACAGAAGAAATTGATTTCAGATTGTGTTTCTGTGTTGAAGGCAAGATGACAATCATCTATTTCACTTGTGGGCCTGAGTTCAGAGCTCTATTATTCAGACTCTGACTTTAAGTTATAGCAGTTTCTGCGTCGAATGTACCAATTCCAACAGATTTAATGGACCTGGCCTCTGCACCCCTTTCTATGTGGTAGCTGATATTTTCTACATAGATCAACTGTATCTACAAGCAGAAGAAAAATCTATTACTCCCGTGACTATTGTTTTAGAACAGTGTAAAGGCAGAGTAGAGGTTTCTGCTATGGTCAGCTGAAAGTCTGCACAATGTGTACTGCTGTGCATGTGTGTGATTGTGTGTGTAGATGCGTGTAGGTGTGTAACTGTGTGTGAATGTTGGTGGGTTGTGCATGTGATGTGGGTGTGTGATTGTGTGCAGGTACGGAGACCCAAGAATGTGTGTGACGGTGTGTGTCATGTGTGATTGTGTGTGCGCATGTGTGCAAGCCTGTGAGACTACATGTGTGTGCATGTGTCTGTGTGTTCCTGTTGGTGTGGTTGTGCACAGTCATGAAGGTGTGTAACTGTGTGTATGATTATGGGTGTTTATGCGCAAGCTTCACACTCTGAAATCAAGTGACTGCGTTTTTAAAATTACATTAAAATAAGTGGCCAGTTATTTGATGTTGTCTGCAACTAGCTTCCCTCTCCTGGCTCTGCTCCCAGCATCCCATTGTGTTTGTGGGGATACGTTGTGAACCCATGGGAGGTAGCGGAGCTGGGGCTCCCGACACCCCGTGTCAGACACAGGCAATACTCAGACGATTCCCTTGCTGGAGGAGCAGTTTCCATGTTCTCTGTCCTGTGTAACGATTAGAGGTGGGTCACACTAGGCAGGCAGGATGGTCTTGTGGTGCAAATAGCAAGCTAGCGTTAAGCCAATGCTGGTTCTATTCCCAGCTGCGCCTACAAGCTCCCTGACCACTTTAATCTCTCAGGGCCTTGCTGGCCCATCTGTAAAGTGGGGATAGGCTGTTTCCCTCCCTCCCATGGGTGCTGTGATGATCAGGAGACTAGACTAGGTGGACCTTGGTCAGATCCAGCCTGCGTTTGCCCCATAACAGCTGAGTTTCTTACGCAGTCACTTGCAATGATTTCAGACGAGTTTTCTCGGCGTCTGGCTGCCATGCTTAATATTGTCATTGCCACGAGAACAGACTTCTGCACAGCTGTCTCTGAATGACAGTCTCTGCAAACACAGATGACATATGCAGCATTGAAATTACTTGAGATTTTCAAACTCAGGCTATAAATCACAGGAGGGTTTTTGTAGCTGTTGGTTGTCGGGCAGGGGATGCAGGTACTAATCAGGGCAGCCAGCGTCACAGTGCTCTCCTCCCCCATCCCCAGGTCTGGAATGAACCCTGCTCCAGGCAGCTCAAAATTGCCTTCCTGGCTTCTAACGTTCTCACAAGACTGTCTGGACCATGTCTCCATCTTCCCCATTCCCTCGGCTCACCTGTTTGGGGAAGCTGACGAACAGATGGGATGTAACGTGTTGGATGTACTGTGCGAGGACGACAAGTAAATAAGAGGGTAATAGCCCTCTGCACTGAGGAAGCCCATTGAAGTACATGGAACAACTCCCACCCTGGGTTAGGCATTTAATCAGGCTCCAGTTTCTAGCCCTTCCCACCTCTCTGCACACACGTATTTTACCGCAGCAATTACCAGATAAATGTGCCAGGAGGAGGAGATGGGGAGGAAATACCATAAATCCTGTGACTAATTAATGAATTACTTCCATGGCTACAGCACCAGCTGCCCATCGATCTGGCCTTTTGCGTGACAGCAGTGAAGAGGGGAGGTGGCCATGGAGCCTGATAAACGGGGAAGGTGGCAGGAGAATTCGGAACGAATTTAACACAACTGGTGATTGGTTTTGGTTTGCACTCCATGCAGCAGGTACAGGCCAAAGGGCCACTGGAGGCTGCTGGAATCTGACCTTAATACATCAAACAGAGGACTGCAAAGATGGGTTTGAAAGGAATCTGCCCTGACAGCTCATGGCTGAGAGCTTGTCTCATCTGCAAGAGAAGGGGCCACAAGCGACTCATCTAGAAATACTAATGTGGAAATTTAGCCAAAGGGGCTTTCGCATGGACTAGAGCTGCGTCTGTGTGTGGGTAATGATTGCTGCACGTGTTCACGCCACCCCGCCCTCCGCAGCACACCTCAGGAGCATTCCTGGGGAGACTGGGGCTGGCTTTTAAAATTTCAGGGATATTTTGGCCATAGAAAAGGCACAGCAGCTGGGCAAGTGTTAACACTCCCCACTATGGTCAGCAGCTGGAAGGGCACCAGCAACCCGCAGAGCTAAGAGCATGCGTCTCCACAGCTGGAGCTAACGGGTTAAGTCGCCTCTCTGGGAGTTGTAACAGACTCCTCTCCTCTGGCTCAGAACGGGGCCGGGCCACACACTGAACAGTGGGTACGGCGAGCTCACGCGTCCACCTTAACCCTTCGTGGATGGGACAATCCAAAGAAGAATTCGTTCAGTCTCCATGTCCCACTCCATCTTTGATCTCTTGCTGTGTAATAATATCCGGTGCCTTAAAACTGTCTTGTGATTAGGTGAAAAGGAGATTTCTGTCCACAGAGCCACTGCTCCTGTCACCACCTGGCAATCTGCCCACCTCTTAATTCTTACAACTAATTATCTCTAATTATCTCATGTCACGAATAAGCCAGCATGGAGATAAATAATTAATTGGCATGGTATAATGCACCAGGCAGTGGGCCCCGAATGGCTTGCTCACAATTGCAAACATCCCTTTTCCCCTTAACCTCTTTAATTTGCTCTTTCTTAAACAAAAACAGTGAGAGATACAGAAAATCTGAGAAATCCAAGCTCATTATTGAGCCAGCCCTGGGTAAAGCAGGTGAATGCCTGTGCAAAGCAGCTAGTGTCGACCATATGAAGGTGTGACATTAGCTGATTAAAATATGACCATATAGATCATTGTTGCAACCACTGTTATATATTTGCAACAAATGTTGTATAAAATGGGGCAAGTAAGGTGTCTCTGAGAAGGGTATGATTTGCTGGTTAGTACTATACTGTCTGTGTTCATGTATCATTTTAGTATTTGAAGTTATGAGTATTGGCTCCATACTAGGGCTGTTGATTAATCGCAGTTAACTCACGTGATTAACTCAAAAAAATTAATCGTGATTAATCGCACTGTTAAACAATAGAATACCAACTGAAATTTACTAAATATTTTGGATGTTTTTCTACATTTTCAAACATATCTATTTCAGTTACAACACAGAATACAGAGTGCACAGTGCTCACTTTATATTATTTTTTATGACAAATATTTGCACTGTAAAAATGATAAACAAAAGAAATAGTATTTTTCAGTTCACCTCATACAAGTACTGTAGTGCAATCTCTTTGTTATGAAAGTGCAACTTACAAATGTTACATAACTGCACTCAAAAACAAAACAATGTAAAACTTTAGAGCCTACAAGTCCACTCAGTCCTACTTCTTGTTTAGCCAATAGCTAAGAGAAATAAGTTTGTTTACATTTACAGGAGATAACGCTGCCCACTTCTTAATTACGTCACCTGAAAGTGAGAACAGGCGTTCGCATGGCACAGTTGTAGCTGGCATTGCAAGATATTTATATGCCAGATGTACTAAAGATTCATATGTTTCAGAGTAGCAGCCGTGTTAGTCTGTATTCGCAAAAAGAACAGGAGTACTTGTGGCACCTTAGAGACTAACAGATTTATTAGAGCATAAGCTTTCGTGGACTACAGCATCCGAAGAAGTGGGCTGTAGTCCACGAAAGCTTATGCTCTAATAAATCTGTTAGTCTCTAAGGTGCCACAAGTACTCCTGTTCTTTTTTTAAAGATTCATATGCCTCTTCATGCTTTGGCCATAGTTCCAGAGGACATGCTTCTATGCTGATGACGCTTGTTAAAAAAATAATGCGTTAATTAAATTTGTGACTGAACTCCTTGGGGAAGAATTGTATGTCTCCTGCTCTGTTTTACCCGCATTCTGCATATATTTCATGTTATAGCAGTTTCGGATGATGACCCAGCACATGTTCTTCGTTTTAAGAACACTTTCACAGCAGATTTGACAAAATGCAAAGAAAATACCAATGTGAAATTTCTAAAGCTAGCTACAGCACTCGACCCAAGGTTTAAGTGCTGTCCAAAATCTGAGAGGGATGAGATGTGGAGCATGCTTTCAGAAGTCTTAAAAGAGCAACACTCTCATGCGGAAACTGCAGAACCCGAACCACCAAAAAAGAAAATCAACCCTCTGCTGGTGGCATCTGACTCATGATGATGAAAATGAACATGCATCGGTCTACACTGCTTTGGATGGTTATCAAGCAGAACCTGTCATCGGCATGGATGCATGTTGGGACAAATAAATCTTTAGTACATCTGGCATGTAAATATCTTGCAACACTAGATACAACAGTGCCATGCAAAACACCTGTTCTCACTTTCAGGTGACATTGTAAATAAGAAGCAGGCAGCATTATCTCCTGCAAATGTAAACAAACTTGTTTGCCTGAACGATTGGCTGAATAAGAAGTAGGACTAACTGGACTTGTAGGCTCTAAAGTTTTACATATTTTGAATGCAGGAGGTTTTTTGTACATAATTCTACATTTGTAAGTTCAACTTTCATGATAAAGAGATTGCACTACAGTACTTGTATTAGTTGAATTGAAAAATACTATTTCTTTTGTTTTTTTACAGTGCAACTATTTGTAATAAAAAATAAAGTGAGCACTGACACTTTGTGTTCTGTGTTGTAATTTAAATCAATATTTGAAAATGTAGAAAACATCTAAAATATTTAAATAAATGGTATTCTATTATTGTTTAACAGTGCGATTAATTTTAATTGCTTGACAGCCCTACTCTATACCTGTATTTCAAATGTTTGCTCCTGGGGTACTGCCCACAAGGTAGTCAGCCAGCACATCTTGGAGGGACTATTCAAATTAAGTGGCTCATCAAGAAACACTTGACTGACAATGGACCATGGGAGACTCCCATCTACACTGAATGGACTGTCCTGCAAACCTGCTGTCTGGGGTATAGGTAATGATTTCCTGCAATGACTAGGAGAAATGCATGGGCATGTGACTCTAACCATCATCTTGTTGCTGTAAGTTTCCACAGTAAGAACAATGGGATTCCCTCCACATGGCAGAAGCTATAAAAGGCGCTGGAAACTCCTCTTTGCCTCTTTCCTGCTCAAACCTCTGGACTATGGATTTATACTAATGGGCACATTTTAACCAAGGGACTGAAGTCCTTCCAATGATTTGGAAGCAACCAGAGATTTGACTTAAGCCAGCAGTTTATTCCATCACTGCTACAAACCTGAACCAAGAACTTTGCATTTATTGTATGTATTTGATTCCTTTAACCAATTTTAACTCTCACCTTTCTTTCTTTCTTTTTAGGAATAAGCCTTTAAATTTTAGATACTAAGAGATCAGCATCAGCATGATTTTTGGGTAAGATCTAAGATATATATTGACCTGAGTGTGTGGCTGGTCCTTTGGGATCAGAAGAATCTTTTATTTGATTGAATTGATTTTAAAGAACCACTCATCTCTCAACCCAGTGTTTTTGGTGGTGATATAAAGAACTGGAATGTCTAAGGAAACTGCTTTTATGACTTCTTGTTAGCCAGTGTGATGAAACAGAAGTTTACTTTTGTTGCTGGTTTGGTATATCTTATGGAAGAATAACCACCAGTTTTAGGTTGTGTTTGCCCTATTTCTCAGCAGTTTGTCCTGAATTTGGCATTCTCAGTTATGACCCAAGCAGGCATGGTGACACAAGGATAGGTGTGCGGGATACACTAGCCAATGAAAAAAAAAAAGTACAAAATAGGAATCTGTATTAAACTGCCAATACCTCGAATCACCTTCTGTGTCGCTAGCAACAGTAGTGGTGCGTAACACCGAGGAAATGATTGTTAGTAATAGTGAATAAATCAGTACCCACAGAAAACTTTGTATTTGGCTCTAACTTTGCAAAATATCATTTAAAAACATAAATTGCTCTTTGGTTCTGTGTGTGTGAGAGCGCACGTCTCAGAAAACCTCAGGGCATGCTGCTGTTACACTGATAGCGACCAGTCATCCTTAAAGTTGTGTCCCACGCAGTTTTCTGGATGGAGGACTCTTAGACAAGCCCTCAAGCACCCAGGCCCATCTGCTCCACGTGGACATTGACAGCCCACAGCATAAGATCCTTGTGCCCTTGTTCAAAACTCCCTTGACTCCAGTTTCCACGTTATGTTCCCGTTCCTGGCTTCCCTCCGTCCCAGACCTGGATGCACATCGGTGGTGCTGCATGCCTGTAGGTTGAGCTGCGCTTTTGAGATCAAAGGGTGCTGTATGAATGGGAGCTGTTACTGTAACAGGGGTTGTCCCAGTAGATCCCCTGTTCATCTCAGGGTCGTTGCAGGGAGCAGACACATACACACACAAGCACGGTTTTCTCATTTTCTTCATTTAAGCTGCATGCACCAAACCCCAGCCCCAAGACTTCTCATTCCGCTCCAACCAAACAGGAACAGGCATTTAAATATACTCTTTGCTATTCCAGACTCCACATTGGGGGGACAGCCTGGGTAACCCAGACAAAGCCGTGACAAAGACTCGTGGGTCCCTCAGCCCACTGTAGGGTGCAGTGCTACCTGGAGTCAAAGGCTCCCTGCTTTGAGGGCTAGTGTGTGCCTAGCTCAGCCCTGACTATGGGGTGGGGCCCTGCTGCTCAACCCCAGCAGCACCCCTGGGAGGGAGCTGTGACTTGGAGGTGCCCTATTGCCCCAGGGAGCAGCTCTGGAAAGGGAGAAGCTCCCCCGTCCCCGCCCTGTCCAACCAGCACGGAGGGGAGGCAGAGTCAGGGCTCCACCCGCTACCTGCTTGCAGGTGGAAGAAGTATAGGGGAGCACAGCCCCTCTGCTACCCTCCTCCCCCCCCCGCCGCCATGTCATCCTGACCCAAGAGTGGGGAGGGGGGGCTCTACAGCCATGCTGGGTGGAGCAGCCTTTCTCCCCTGCCTGACTGGTGGGAGCAGGGCTCAGTCCAGCCCTGAGCTGTGACGTGAACAACGTTTTTGTTTCCATTGACATTTTCTGCAGGAGCAAAAGCTCTCTCCTGTCCAGCTCTGCGTAATGCCTGGGGCCCATTTCCCTCCCAGGCCTGCAGGCAGGGCGCTGGCGGGAAGAGACAGAGGCAGCTCTGACTGGGGGTTACTTTTCTTAATGCCTGCATGTCTCACCCTCAGGGCCTTGTCTTGTTATCAGGGTGCGGGAGCACCAGTGAGCTGTCGGTCACCTTGTCGGTGCTGTCCCTATCTGGGGAAAAGTTGGCTGCTTTGGGATCATTGCAGGCCAACAGAACTGATGGGCTCCCTCCAGCCCAGCGGAATTATCAATTCACAGGCTGGCCTGTCCGTCTGGCCTGCCCCCATAGCACTAACCCAAGACGAGAGGAAGGAGTCCCAGGCAGGTTCACCAACTCCACCTGGCTGTCCTGCTCAAAGCTTTTTCCTTCTGGGTCTCCAGGAGAACATGAACATCTCTGGCTGTCTCCTCTATTGCCCTGCCTCTGCCCTGTGTATGAGCAGTAATCGGCAAGGGGCATAGACACAAAGGGCTTATCTCTGAGCTGGTCGGGAAAGCATCAGTGGTGAGGCCACCCAAGAGAGCACAGGAATGTTTAGATCAGACCCCCCTGCACTAGCTCGGCACCTGTAGTCTGTCTCAGGCTCTGCATCCCAAACATGCAATTCAATGGAAAGCAAAAAGCCCCAATATCTCACAGCTGATACCCTTCCTCTGGAATTGGAGGGATGAGGACCCAGCACGGGTGAAGGCTGCGGTACCTGCTCAGGGCGCACCATAGAGAAGAGAGACAGAGCTCTGCATGTGTAGCTAATGCTCGCCACTTAGCATATACAAATATGGAATATTGTTCATACGTTGGTAGGTTCAAGGAAGTTGTTGTTACACAAGTAATGCACATTGGGAAACATCATCCCAGCTGTACATATAAAATGATGGGGTCTAAATTAGCTGTTACCACTCAAGAAAGAGATCTTGGCGTCATTGTGGATAGTTCTCTGAAAACATCCACTCAATGTGCTGCAGCCGTCAAAAAAGTGAACAGAATGTTGGGAATCATTCAGAAAGGGACAGATAATAAGACAGAAAATATCATGTTGCCTCTATATAAATCCATGGTACACCCACATCTCAAAAAAGAATTGGAAAAGGTTCAGAAAAAGGGCAACAAAAATGATTAGGGGTATGGACCGGCTGCCGTATCAAGAGAGGTTAATAAGACAGGATTTGGGGACTTCAACAGCTGAGTCAAGGGAAAGGGGGTGGGTCAGCTTTTGTGGCCTGCATCATGCGGGAGGTCAGACTAGATGATCATATTGGTCCCTTCTGACCTTAAAGTCTATGAGTCTATGAGACTGACTTTTCAGACTGGAAAAGAGACGACTAAGGAGGGTGTAAACGTCCGGTGCGGGGGTCGGGCCCTCTCAGGGGCCGTCGGGGGCCAGGCCGCCTCACTACACGGCCTGGATCGGTCTCAGGGTTCCGCCCCTCTGGCAGGGACTAGGCCAAAGGTACACGGCCTCTGCAATGAGCTCCTGCTCTCCGTCAGGGTCCGGCAGTAACTCAGGCCCGGGCTCCGGTCCTCACTGCCGGAGCTGGGGATTACAAAGTCAGTCAAGCCCCCGCGCTAGCTCAGGGCGGGGCAATAAACAATAGTTCGGGCGCTCAGCTCCGTGGATCCGGAGCTGCGCCCTGACAAACTCAGGACGTCCCAGGCCCTTATTCAGGGGAGGGCAACCCCCAATAGTCCAGGGCGCTCAGAACCTTCCTTCAGGCTGAGCAGTAAAGTCAGGAGTTCAGGCCCGGCCCTCAATCAGGGCGGGGCAGCACACAATAGTCCAGGGGGCTCAGAACCTTCCTTCAGGCTGAGCAGTAAAGTCAGGGGTTCAGGCCCGGCCCTCAATCAGGGCGGGGCAACAAACAATAGTCCAGGGGGCTCAGGACCTTCCTTCAGGCTGAGCAGTAAAGTCAGGGGTTCAGGCCCGGCCCTCAATCAGGGCGGGGCAGCACACAATAGTCCAGGGGGCTCAGAACCTTCCTTCAGGCTGAGCAGTAAAGTCAGGGGTTCAGGCCCGGCCCTCAGTCAGGGCGGGGCAGCACACAATAGTCCAGGGGCTCAGGACCTTCCTTCAGGCTGAGCCCAGGCAGGGTTAGTAGCCCCAGGCCCTCAGTCAGGGCGGGGCAACAAACAATAGTTCAGGGGCTCAGGACCTTCCTTCAGGCTGAGCCCAGACAAAGTTAGTAGGCCCAGGCCCTCAGTCAGGGCGGGGCAACAAACAATAGTTCAGGGGTTCGGGTTCAGGTCTGGGTATCAGGAGCTGAGCACGGACAAACTCGGGACGCCCCAGACCCTCAGTCAGGGTGGGGCAACAAGCACTCGTTCAGGGCAGCAAGCAATAGCTCAGTGGCGGTGCCAGAGCGCTGGCTGGAGGGGGAGACTGCCACCCGTTAAGTGGGGTGGCAGGGGGGACACAGGCCCACCCACTCCACTGTGTCCCAGCCCGGGGCCCTAAGAGCGGCAGTCAGTCTGCCGCTGTGTTGGTGGGGTCCTGACCGCAACACACCAACATGGGTTCGCTCTCTGTTGTAGCTAGACTGGGGTCAGCTACCCCCGGGCTGATTTCCATTTCCTCCTCCATTTGTACCTGCTCCCCGCTGGGCTCGGCAACGGGGTCCCACACCATGGGTTCCTCACTTCGCAGAGGGTCGTCCGGGTCGGGTTGCTCCTCCGGTCTCCGGTCAGGGGGGCGCTCGGGCCCCTCCTCGGGGTACCGTGCTCGGGGCAAGGGTGGCCAGTCTACCTCGGGGTACCTTGCTTGGGGAAGGCTTGGCCAATCCGCGTCGGGGTACCTGGCTCTGGGGAGGTCCGGTCGGTCGGTGTCCGGGTATCTGGCTCTGGGGCAGCTCGGTCCGTCCGTGTCCGGGTACCTGGCTCTGGGAAGCCTTGGTCTCGCCGGAGCTCGCACCGGCACGTCTGGCCTCTCCGGCTGCTGGGCTCTAACTGAGGGCTGGGGCCTGGCTCTTATACTTCCTGTCCCGCCCCTTGACTTCCGGGGGGCGGGAACAGGTGGCGGTGGCTCCGCCCACTTGGGTGCCAATTCAGGCTCCTCTCCCTCAGGGGCCGTCGGGGCCCAGGCCGCCTCACTACAGAGGGATATGACAGAGGTCTATAAAATCATGACTGGTGTGGAAAAAGTAAATCAGGAAGTGTTATTTACGCCTTCTCATAGCCTCTCTACTTAGTCCTATTGTCATTAAAGCAAACAAAAGGAAGTATTGTTTTCACACAACACACAGTCAACCTGTGGAACTCCTTGCCAGAGGATTTTGTGAAGGCCAAGACTATAACAGGGTTCAATAAAGAACTAGATAAATTCATGGAGGATAGGTCCATCAATGGCTATTAGCCAGGATGGGTAGGGAGGGTGTCCCTAGCCTCTATTTGCCAGATGATGGGAATGGGCGACAGCGGGTGGATCACTTGGTGATCGCCTGTTCTGTTCATTCCCTCTGGGGCACCTGGCATTGGCCACTGTCGGCAGACAGATACTGGGCTAGATGGACCTTTGGCCTGACCCAGTCTGGCCGTTCTTATGAGTCAACCTCTTGAGAGTAGTGAGCACAGTGGATGATTCCTTCTTTCTCCTCCCCACTCCCCTCCCTGCACACAGAGTACATGCACTGGGGAAAACTTTGGTGTTTTAAACACAAGTGGCAAACACTCTGCAGGACATGAGACGTGGAAATGTTCCATAAGACCGAGGCAAATTTCTTCTTCTTAAACTATTTTGCTCCAGTAGCCCCCATGTTGTGCTTGGAGAAGAGCAAGCAGAAAAGAAGGGTTTAGAGGTTGAGCAGGCAGACAGATCAAGAGCTTTAAAGGGTACGGAGCAAAGCATTCTAGGAAACATACCATCCCAAGGAGAAGTTCCTATTTTTACCATTTTCTGCTTTCACCATCATCCAAAAGCACAGTAAGGACTCCTGGGTTCTAATTCTGCTTCAATATTTGGTGTCACTCAACTTTTCTGCGCCTTGCTTCCCAGTCTCGCAAGAGAGTTGCAAGGTCTTGGAGCTCCTCAGATGCAAGGCTGTACCAAAGTGTATCCTTTCTATTGCTACAGTGTCAGGGGCCAGGGAAAGAAAAGCCTTGACTCCTTTGTCCTCGAAAAAGAAGGGATTTAATTTCTCCCAGAACCACAGTTGCAGCCGGAGGAAGGGGAGGCTTAGAGATACATCCTGCCTTATTTGAAGTTAGGAAGATAAGGCTGCAATTTTTGTATTAAAATAATAAAGTTATCAAGAGAACAGCATGGTCTCCCGAGTCCGACGAGGCCAGAACTGGCACCTGCTGCTCCAATTCAGATGGTCCCTTTGGCTAATCCCTCAGTCCACAAGGTGGAGATCTGCTGTCCAGAAGCAGAGCTTCTGCAGGATTAGCGCTCTTCCTGGACGCCACGCTGCTAGGCAGTTCTGCCGGCATCTGTTTGCAGCGTAGGGAAGCCACCAGGTGCCAGGCAGCCAGCTCATTCTGCAGGAAGGAATGTCATGCAAAGGTTATCGCGGAGTTAATGGGGTCCTAGACAAGTCGCCTGCTGGGCTGGCTCAAATGGCAGCCGGAGTGGGCCAGCTGTCCAAAGAGGTTTCTCTCTCGAAATGGTATTCTCCGACATTCTCCTCGGCCTGCGTGTGGATTTAACCTAGTGCCGTCCTACAGGCAGAGCAGTTCTCACAGACAAGAGAAGAGCCCGTCATGCAGCCCAGCCAGCCACTATTACCCAAGTAGCGTTGGTGTGCACCCAAGCAAAGCTATGCTTATTGCACCCGCTACACCCTCTTCTTATCGACTGCGTCGTCCCTTGAAACCTGCCGCTAGGAGCGATTAACCGACCAGCCACCACGACCACGGATACGGGTTTCTTCATTCATTCATTCTTCGGCTGCTGGCAATGGGGACTTGTCTGAGCAGAAGAGTTCTACAGAGATGGGTCCCAACCAAATTTCCAGATCCCAAACACCCTTCAGATTAGAGGAAAGTCTGGGGATGGGTCTGGATCTGAAGTCTGTATCACAGGCCCATGTCTAGATTCTCCTGGCCTGTAAATAATGTTCCAGATTCAGCACTGCCAAACCTAAGCAGTCAAAAATCCTGAGTCAGTCCCAGAAAATTCTCATGAGATTGGTTCTAAAATCATGAAGTGGCTTTGCTTTTGTTTTGGTTTTGTTCTTGTTGTTGGGGGGGACAGATTGTTTTTTAAATAGCAACTTTGGGGCTCCGCTTTCTTGTCTTCTGGCCTATGGGGATCATATTTCCACACTTTTCTCCACAACCACATGGGTTAGAGTTCCAAGGAGCATTGCTGTTTTACTGAAACTAGCCCGTTCCACACCGGAAGCCGAATCCATGCTGGAAGCTGGGCGTTTCTGATCCCACTTCGCTCTCACGGTTCTGCGCCCGGTATGGGCGGAGAGCGGGCGAGGGCCCTGGCGTATTGCCTGGGCTGCTAGCAGACTCACAAAAGGGACTTCCACCTCCCTCCCTGGCAAGGGGCAAGAGAAGCCAAGGGCTGATTGAGCCCACAGAGAGAGAACTCCTTGCCCCTTGACAAGCTCCTCCTTGGGCCGAGTTTGAGACCCCCTTGGAATGGCGAGATGGCACT
Source organism: Malaclemys terrapin pileata (assembly GCF_027887155.1). NCBI lineage: Eukaryota > Metazoa > Chordata > Testudines > Emydidae > Malaclemys > Malaclemys terrapin. Next base: position 17,764,045 of record NC_071526.1, on the reverse strand, counting down.
GCCCCTTGGGTGCCCGTCCTGGAGATGCACTCATGATTCAAGTGCCTGCCATCAGAAAAGGACCCACACTAAGCTTGTTCCTTTCACGGCTCGTGCGTGTCGTCCAGCCGGCGCTCTAGATAGACCCGGTGATAAAAAGAAGGTGGACAGGCTTCAGCTTCGAATCACTCCTGCTGATGTCTATGCTCTGCAGACAAGCTGCTCGGGGAAATACTTCCTCCCGGTAGCTTATTTACTACTTCGCTGCTTGTCCAAAAACTACCACCAGCCTGCACCAACCGTCCCTTTGAGACTGCATGTCCAGTGGAGAGTGAGCCCACCAATGCTGCAATAAAAGTGTGGGACTGACGAGCACAGACATTAGCCTGACCAGTAATTTGCTTGGCTAAATCTTCCACTTCCCAGGCATTGGCGGAAAGCTCATCACGGCTAAACACTGGCAGCTCTATCATTACATGACAGTGACATCCTCCAAAGCTCTCCCTCGCTCTCTCTCACACATGCACACACACACCTGACGCTATTAATACCCTGATAACACTGTAGTAATTGTATTCTATGGATGATAACACAAGATTAGCCCTCCGACACACCAGCGGAGCAGCTCCCCGGCGAGCATGTGCTGCTCTCTTTGTGCCGTGACTGCAATGTCCCATTATTCAGCTATCTGCTCCATTCGCATGGGTCCTTCATGGGGTGTGTGCACTGAGCCAATAAATTAAACTGGAGTGGCTTCACCGTTATTAAGTTAGGTGATACTTTAAAGAGAACCTGAGCCAGGAAACTGAACTGTCTGTTAAAAACAAGAGCAACTCTATTAACCCTGAACTTGTCCCACTTGTGTCTGTAGCAGTCCCAGGATTTAGAGGTTACTATATTATCGCTCTTGGAGCAGTGGAGTGAAATCGGTTGCAGGAGCTCTGTCGGGAACTGGACACCAGACCTGAATCAGAGGAGAGATGTTGCCTGGCACAGTTGTTAGGGACTTTGGGGCAGAATTACCAAGGTATTAGGCTCCTCAAAACACCAATGGGGGTTTACAAAACAGATTAGGCACCTAACTCCCATTGACTTGTCCCTTTATTCAAGCCATACATCTCGGGACCTAACGCAGGTCCCAGTGAGCTTGCAAACTTCTACATGGGAAAAGGATTTTGGGTGTGAAGCTGCTCCAGGCTTCTGGGCAGGAGCTCCGTCAAAAGACAATTTCCAGAAGGCTGCGTTTGGGATTACAGGCTCTCTTGGAGAGAAGAATTGGTAGCTTTGGCAAGTGCCTATTGATTTACAAGCCTTGTTTCATGCATCCACGACTAGCTGGCCCAACAGAACATGGAGCAGATACCATGGAATAAATTGCCAGTCACCAATCCCTACATTTCATCCCTCAGCACCCGCACGAGCGTGGTCAGCCGTGTGGAAACAGACATGCTCACATGAACAGCCATTGCCATGAGCCCAATGCCTGTTCTGTGCACAAAATCACTGGTCTGCCCAAGCCAGCATAATGAATCCAGGTGGAATCTCTGTGCCATACCAAGTCTGTTCATCACTAATTACAATGCATGTTTGAGGCATGTCCACCCCTAACGCAGAGGCCATCATTCAGTCCACTAAGCCTCAGGCCTGCAACAGGAAGAACCTGCAACCCAGGTTCAAATCCCAGCAGGTTCAACTCAGCCTTTCATCCTTCTGCTCTTGATCAACTGAGTCGTGTGACATTTACTCCTGGGGATAACCAAGGTCCTGTTTGCTCTGCGTAGGTGTTAAATGTCCCATGATACTTAATTTCCTTCCAATATTATTCTGGCTTGCAAAGTACCATAGGAGTGCAGAACGCTTTACATATATGTGGGGCCAGATTTTCAAGGGGCTTTAGAGTCTACAAGTCCCTGAAAATTTGGCCCCTGTTCCCTATCCTGCTAAGCTTAAGATCTAAGGCAGTTTAGCTCCACTGTCCCTGATAAATCTTCCCTCCCATTGCTGTGATGCGCTACGCTGAGGGCTGCACTCCATTGGTGCTGGCGCACACACTCATTTTTGACGTTCTTTGGGGCAGCTCCATGGCCTATGTGCCACAGGCAGTTAGACGAGATCACAGCTGAAATGAGAATGTCTTGTATTACTAGTATGTTATTGTGATGTCCACTCACACCTGTCCTGCCTGATGGGTACTGTGACGGGTTGGATCACAGAAACCCCGTTGGGAGCTGCCACCCGACATGCAAAGACTACCCCTGCTCCTGTTTTCCCTGCCAGCTCAGGACTCCAGCACCCTGTCTTGCTGAGCCAGACACTCCTGTCTGCTCCAGCAAAGACCCAGGGTCTGAATCACTTGCCCCAAAGCTGCAAGTTTACCTGAAAACAGCTCACAGAAGTTTGCTTGTCTTTAGCACTCAGATGCCCAACTCCCAATGGGGTCTAAACCCAAATAAATCCATTTTACCCTGTATAAATCTTATGCAGAGTAAACTCATAAATTGCACTGCTCTACAGCCAAAATGCTTCTGAAATAAATGTAGTCAAACTTTACTAATTCTGGGTCACTGAGAACGAAAATGATGCTTAAAATTGTTGATTGGCTCTAGTTTTCAAGATATGCTATTGGGTCAGTATATACGACCCTTGACTTGGGAATGGCGGAGGATAAGTGAGTTATAAAGGGAAGGGATCTCAATTTAAACCAGAAATGACTAAAATACATCTTTGACTGGATCTATGAATAAATCTATGACTGGGTTTGGACAGTACTTGCTTTTTAGGCAAAACAATGAATGATGCAATCTGAAGCTGGTATTGCGTCATACATGATATGAATTGCATCATGTTCTTCCTAGAAGTCATGGATGATGCAATCATAACGAAGCTTACAACACTCTGCTGAACAAATTGCCCTATATCAGCTCTAGAAATCATACAGTGTCGTGCTCTCTTATTTGTCAGTGTTTGATTTTGCAAAGGGACACATTTCTGTTTAGCCAAAGTGAGCAGAGATGCCTCGTGCTTGTGTGAACAGTGCAGATAACTTCTGCTATGTTTGTGGTGAAGTGACTTTTGCATCACAAAAGCGCAGTATAACCACTCTGGTTAAGAAAGCCCATCACCTTGATTTTGGCTGCAAAATTGGAAATCAGGACAAGAGGTGGGCCCCACACATATGCTGCAACACTTGTGCAACAAATCTTCACCAGTGGTTGAACAGGAAAAGGAAATCTATGTCTTTTGCAATGCCAATGATTTGGAGAGAGCCAACAGATCATACCAGCAATTGTTACTTCTGCACGGTGCCTCCAGTTGGGAAAGGTGTGTCAAAGAAGAAAAAGTGGACTGTGCATTATCCAAACATTCCATCAGCTATACGCCCAGTACCCCATAGAGAAGGACTGCCGGTTCCTGATGCACCAGAATCATTCTCACTTGAGTCAGATGAGGAAGAGGATGAAACTTCTGGTCCTGAACCATCAATGTCACAGGACCCACATTTTCTCCCATCCTCCTCCTCTGAACCACACCTCATAACACAAAGTGAACTGAATGACCTTGTCAGGGATTTGGAACTACCCAAGAGTAAGGCAGAGCTGTTGGGCTCCAGACTACAGCAGTGGAATCTCCTGGCAGGTGATGTTAGGGTTTCCATGTTCCGTGACCGTCAAAAGGATCTTGTCCCATTCTCCTTCATGGAAGGTGATCTTGTAGCCTGCAACAACATCGATGGTGTGATGGCAGCCCTCAACATCGTTCATGATCCAGATGAGTGGAGACTGTTCGTTGATTCATCGAAGACGAGTCTTAAAGCTGTTTTACTGCATAATGGCAATGTTTTGCCATCAATTCCAGTTGGTCATGCAGTCCATATGAAGGAAGCCTATGACAACATGAAACAACTTTTGAGGTGCATAAACTATGACCAACATCAGTGGCAGCTTTGTGGCGATTTGAAGGTTGTTGCTCTCTTGCTTGGTCTGCAGACTGGATACACAAAGTACTGCTGTTTTCTTTGCAAATGGGATAGTTGTGCAAGAGATTCCCACTACATCAAGAAAGATTGGCCACTCCGACAGTCATTGGAGCCTGGAAGGAAAAGTGTTCAGCATCCACCACTTGTTGAATCAAGGAAGATTTTGTTACCACCCTTACACATCAAGCTGGGTCTGATGAAGAACTTTGTCAAGGCCATTGACAAAACACAAGCAGCTTTCAAGTACCTCTGTGGAAAATTTCCAAGGTTAAGTGAAGCTAAGATAAAGGAAGGTGTCTTTGTTGGTCCTCAGATTCGTGAACTTCTTCGAGATGATGCATTTGACCATGCACTGCGTGGCAAGGAAAAGACGGCATGGAAAGCCTTCCAGTTAGTAGCAATAAATTTTCTTGGAAACAACAAGGCAGACAACTACAGGTTGTTGGTGGAAAACCTCCTCAAGGCATACAAAAGCCTTGGTTGCAACATGTCACTAAAGATACATTTTTTGCACTCTCATCTAGATTTTTTTCCACCGAACTGCGGAGCAGTGAGTGACGAGCACGGCGAACGATTTCACCAGGACATTGCAACAATGGAGAAACGCTATCAGGGCAAATGGAGCCCATCAATGCTTGCAGACTATTGCTGGACAGTGACAAGAGATGCTCCATTTAATGAATACAAGAGACAAGCCAAGAAGCGCCGAGTAGACACTGAATAGGACTAAATTATGTACATAATAGTTTTTTGCCTTTTGTTTCATAATAAATTTTATTTATATAACCCTTTTGCTGATTTTTAAAGTGTTACATAAACAGGACAGGTGAAATATTATCATGTAAAGCAACCATAAACACATGAAAAGACCTAGGTTTACAATTTATGATTAAAACTCTATTATCTACACAATATACATAGACATAAAATGTAAAAACTTAAATATCTTAGAAACAGTAGCCAATCAGTTGTTTTAATTGTCATATGTGAATTCAGCACATCAAAATACATAATAAATAGCACATTTTATCTCTGAAGCAGACGACTTCTTAAAAATTGTAGACCAGTGTTGTTCGCCCTCTATAACACTGATAGAGAGATATGCACAGTTGTTTGCTCCCCCAGGTATTAATACATACTCTGAGTAAATTACTAAATAAAAAGTGATTTTATTAAATACAGAAAATAGGATTTAAGTGGTTCCAAGTAGTAACAGACAGAACAAAGTAAGTCACCAAGCAAAATAAAATAAAATGCGCAAATCTATGTCTAATCAAACTAAATACAGATAATCTCACCAGTTCCAGAATGCTCCCTTTTACAGGCTAATCTCCTTTTAGCCTGGGTCCAGCAATCACTCACACTCCCTGCAGTTACTGTCCTTTGTTCCAGTTCCCTTCAAGTATCCTGGGGGGAGGTGGGGGGGGTGGAGAGGCTCCTTCCTTAGCCAGCTGAAGACAAAATGGAGGGGTCTCACACGGGTTTAAATAGACTCTCTCTTGTGGGTGGAGACCCCCCTCCTCCCTCCTATGCAAAGTCCAGCTCCAAGATGGAGTTTTGGAGTCACCTGGGCAAGTCACTTGTCCCTGCATGACTCAGTCTTTACAGGCCAAAGCCATTGTCCACATGGTATCTTGCATGTCTCCAGGAAGACTTCTTATGTGGATTGGAGCATTCCAAGATGCATTGTTCCCCAAGTGTTTCCTGATCAGGTACTTAACCTGGTGCATTCCTTCCTAAAGAAGCTGACCAAATGCCTCACAAAGCTTACTTAGAAACCAAGCCAGCATACAGCCCATATTCTTAACCTCAAGTAGAAAATGATATATATGTACAAATAGGATGAATAGATATAGTAGACCATAACCTTTACGGAGATATGTTACATGGCACAGGCAGCACAAAACATATTCCATTGATGTCATACATACATTTATAAGCACCCCCCCCATAAAGCCTTATGGGGTACACTGTCACAGGTACAAGCACCGCTCATTGAGGGGCACTGATTTATACTCCTGGGTAAGGGTTTCCTGGGGTGTGGCCTGAGTGGCATATGGACCAGATGGAGTTGGCAGGCGGTACGTGGGCCAGAGGGCAGCCATCACTGGATACCTCCACCAGCAGTGAGATCTCACTAGCCTTTAATCCCGAGCAACCCTGAAAAGAACTAACTCCATCTGCATAGCTCAGCAACCCTACAATAACAAACCCTGTATGCAGCTCAGCATTCACAAGCAACCCTACAATAACAAACCCTGTATGCAGCTCAGCATTCACAAGCAACCCTACAATAACAAACCCTATGTGCAGCTCAGCATTCACAAGCAACCCTACAATAACAAACCCTATGTGCAGCTCAGCATTCACAAGCAACCCTACAATAACAAACCAGGATTAGGATGTGCTCACTGAGGGTTGGGGGAAATCTGAAGGAGGAAAGTATCAAGTGTCCCAAGTGTTTTTTCTATACAACAGAATATGGGAAATCCCTAGAGAGTGTCACTGAATGTGCTGCTGGGAGACACTGCATCCCAAACTCACTGGACATCTCAGGCAGCTCTCTTCATTCCCTTGGACAATAAGACATCTGAATGTCCTAGGAAATGTACTTCCTTCTACATTTCAATAATGAGACCATAGTAATATGAGACACCATTGCAAACTCTGCTCCTAATCTTGGTTGAGAGGTGGAGAGAGGACGGGGTTGCGTTTGTTTGTGTGTTTGTGCAGACTGTAAAGTGTCCTGGAGTAACAATGCGTAGCTTAATGAGGGTTCTAGGTTAATAGCAGAACAATGTCTCCTTAGGGGATTATCAGCTTAGAACCCTCTTAGAACCTTAGAACTCTCCAGGAGAGTCATTCTGCAGCCCAAGCGTCCTCAGCAGTGCCGGGACTTCAGGAGGTGGGACGCACATAATGCGGGGAGCAGATTCAGGCTCTGTGTGTTCTGTCCACTTGTTCGCTAGCGTGAAAGGATGTGGCAGGCTGAGCGGTTTATTACTTTGTTTGCACACCAGCCCCTGCCTGCTGGGACGCACATTTCCGGTTCAGTGACATTCGTTCCGATGTCACAAGCTCACCGTTCAAAGATCCGGTGCAAGCTCCAGTGGATGTCGGGTACGTGAGCCACAGGACTGTGATGGCAGCAGTGGAGTGGAGGTTCACCGACTGTATTTACACAACAACGCAGCCACCCCAGTCAGCGAGCATGCTCAAAGCTGCTCCCCCAGCTCCGTTTCCAAGGACCTCAGTGACATGTGGTCTGTGTGCCAGCCCTTTACACCGAGCTGGATTTCACCCTCAGCCTAATGGCCCTTCTCTCGCAGAGGCCTCACTTCATGGCACCTTCATTAGCCCATGAGACCCAAACAATTGCTCATAAGCTCCAAAGCTGTGGAACTCTTATTGTGGAAGGAAGGAAAAAGAAGAAGAGATTGTGAGAGAAATCTTCGGCAGATCTGACGCTGTTCTTCCCAGGCAGAGGACATCCTCCTTTGGTAGCGTGCTGCGGTTTCTCTGACTCTCACAACATAGCCCCTTGCCCTCCGCAGAGAGGAATCTCTCCCAGTGTTGGGCCATCGCAGTACCCTCTTGTCCCAGTCTGGCAAACAGAAAGATGCTCAGCCAATGAACTGAGCACAGGAGGAGTTAGAAACGGGGTGAGTCTCCTCTATGTTGGCCACTGCTTCCCCTGGCCCTGAAATCACTGAGTCAGACCCTCCTGAAAGCACTGCAATAACCTCCCACACCTAGGATTGGAAGCCAGAGCCAGAGCCAGGGTAAGGCAGGGAAGAGAGGGAGCGAGTTTTAAAAGCTTCCCCGGCACAGAAAGGCACATCTGAGCTGAGAGACCCAGCAAATGTGAAAACGGAATGGTTCCTTCAACTGTGAAACTCCCCGAATGGCTGATTGAAGTGACTTGATAAATGTAGGGTTTGCACAGCTCCGAGAGGGATGTAATTTGCAAGGTAAAGACTCCCATCCGCGGGGTCAGGGAGAGTGAGCGCCCCATTGCAACCACTGCAGGGAAGGAGTTTGCTTGCTAGGAAAATGGACCAATGCTGCCATCTGCTGTGTTTTATTTGATTAGGCTGGTTCAAGCCCTACATTACTCTGGCTCTAATTAACCCTTTGTTTCACCGAACCCCTGATGGGAGCCTGAACCCCTGGAGGCAGTTGTCAACAGCAGGAAGGGATGTGATTTGCTCTGATCACAGGTTTTCCAAACCAATTTTCTGCTGCAGGAATGGATTTGCATGGACTGGGGCAATGCAAAATGGAGATGACTTACTCCGCTGCATTGACAACTCCACCGATAATGGTGCCATTCCTGGCCCTTTATTCTGTGCATCGTGCAGGTTCCGGAGAGATCGTGGCACACATTTCACCGAGCTCCTGCTCAGGGGTGCATCATCGGTAACAGACCAGTGAGCTGGACTGCAGTTAGCTTTCTGCTCCTCAGCATTTGCAGGCCGGATGGGGCATGCTGCCTGCTGCAAAGGGATGCCGCTCCAGCAGGGCAGAATAACCTTAAACTGCCCTGCAGCCACCTTCCAGCCCCACCCCTAAGCCTAGCCCAGGGACACCAACTGGAGCGTCCCCTCACACGAGGGCAGGGCCGCAATGGAAATCGGTTATTGATTTCTGATTTCAGAGAGCCCAGGACATCATCAAAACCCACAGAAATGCAAATATTCCCTCCCCAAACACACCTGCAGAAACACACACACGACATCAGCTGATCTGAGTATCCTGTAAAATTCCTGGCTGGTAATTTAATGCCATGAGATCCCAGATTCCCTTTCAAATAACAGCAACTAGACTCACTCTATCAGTCAGTGAGAATGCCTCCTCGCTACAAATTTAGCAGGAAAGCGATTTTAGACCTGGTTTTGAAACATGTCTTGCAATGAATTGTGAACACACGCTACCTAATTGCACCCTCAAAGCAGGTAGTTAGATGACTAACTTGCCTATAGTTTCAGGTGCCATAAATCAGTGGTTCTCAACAGGCTACATAAAAAGCACTAGCGAAGTCAGTAAAAACTGAAATTTCATACAGACAGTGACGTGTTTATACTGCTCTATATGCTATACACTACATGGCAATATTTATAGTCCAATTGATTTATTTTATAACTATATGGTAAAAATGAGAAAGTCAGAGAAATTTTCACTAATAGTTTGCTGGGACACTTCTGTATTTTTAAGTATGATTTTGTAAGCAAGTAGTTTTTCAGTGAGGTGAAATGGGTATGCAAGACAAATCAGACTGAAAAGGTTGAGAGCCAATGCCATAAATAATGGGTGTAAAACTGATCTCAGAAAATTTGAGCTGATTTTAAAATAGAGAGCCGGATTCTCAACCAGTGTAAAGGGGGCTCAGTTCCATATGTAGCTGCCTCCCTTTATACCGTCTGAGGAAATGGCCCTGTGATTTATAGTCAGAAAGGGTTAAACATCCCCAAAAGACATGTGGGGAGATAACGTTTGTGTTTCTGTGTACTTACATATGTCTGAGTAGGGTCAACAATGTAATCAACGGTCCCTGTCTGTGCTGTTTTCTGATAATTCAAAGGTCAAAAGAAGATCCTATCATTTAAATGAATTGTAAACACGGAATATCTCTGTATTCATCTCTCTTTGAAATGTAGAGCAAATAATCTGTGAATGGTGGAGGAACAAGCAAATGGCCTTATGTTAATTCTATAACTAAGTACCAGTGATGGGCCTCCTTCAAAGTCATCCTAATTCCCTTTTGTTCCCGGAGGAAATCCCAACATGTCAAAGAAGACACGAAATTGTATAAAAGATCCTTGGTCCTAATTCTGTCATCTCAGATCTGCTTAAGCTTCATCAGGGGAAGTTTGAGTCACAAGACTGAGGTATCAGGTATGCTGGTTCACCATGACTATGAGACTGTTCTCTAGACTGTTCTCAGTGGTACCTGATGACAGATCAAGGAGTAATGGTCTCAAGTTGCAGTTGGGGGGGGGGGTTAGGTTGGATATTACGAAAAACTTTTTCACTAGGAGGGTGGTGAAGCACTGGAATGGGTTACCTAGGGAAGTGGTGGAATCTCCTTCCTTAGAGGTTTTTAAGGTCAGGCTTGAGAAAGCCCTGGCTGGGATGATTTAGTTGGGGATTGGTCCTGCTTTGAGCAGGGGGTTGGACTAGATGACCTCCTGAGGTCCCTTCCAACCATGATAGTCTATGATTTGGACATTGGATTATAACCTATGAACTATTTCTGAAAGAACTCTTTGCAACTACGAAGCTCACCATCTCTGCTATGAATCTGCACCTCAGTGAATTGAACTCATGTCTGTATGTATATTGATCTTTTAACCATATTTCCTCTCTTTTGTTTTTTAATAAAGTTTAGTGTAGTTAATAAGAATTGGCTGTAGCATATATTTGGGTAAGATCTGGAATATTCAATAACCTGGGAGGTGATGTGTCTGATCCTTTGGGATTGGTAGAACCTTTTCTTTTATATGATGAAATAAGATTTACAGACATTTTCATCATATGTGACATGGGTACCTGGATGGAGGCCTGAGGCTCGATCAATTTGAGGGAACGGTGTTGTTTGGTCTTCTGAGTAACCAGTAAGGTAATAAAGAAGCTGTTTTATGCTGGCTTGGTGAATCGAAGTATTGGAATATCCACCAGCTTTTTGGGGTCTTTCTGCCCCATTCTTTGCAGTTCACCCTAATTGAGTGACCACAGCTGGCTCCCCACTAGGACCCCGGTCACAGACCTTCAGCCCTTTTAAGTTCCCAAGAGGAATATGAGCACATACTAACCTGAAGGAGAAAAAAATCCACTTCCCATTTATCCCAAGCAAACATTTACAGGCCAGAACTGATCTTTGCACACATGTGTAGATAGATAGATAGGTAGATAGATAGATAGATGATAGGGGTGTAGATAGATAGCTAGATAAAGGGGGTGTATAGGGATAGGTAGATAGATTAGATTATTTATTTGTTTATTTATTTTGCAATTACTGAGACCACCTATACAGAGCAATCCAACTACACTGAAGCCAAATCAGTCCTAACCACTTTTCATTCCCCAGTATTTAATACAGCAATGAAAATCTAACTGATTGCTTCATCATGGGGGTCTGGATGACTAACACAGATCTATGGGCAAATGTCATCAGAATGTTGTGAACCTGGCAGATGCTTTAGCCCAGGAACCATAGGAAAATGCTATTAATCTCCATGCAGAAGTCTTGACCTGTAAACAGTATTACTCGGCAATATGTCTCATACCAGCTTACTTCTCTCTTATTACAAATGGGCTAGTAAAGTGTCAGGCTGCAACAGTATTCTTGTGCTAGCTGAATATTAAGATTCTTCTTTATCCATCTTTCTTTTCATGCTTCACATTCAGATTTTTCTCCATGTAATGATAAGCAGTCACAAACTGCCATGATCACAAACAACGCAAGGAAGTATATTCTGGGCTCTTAAATAGCAGAACATTCCATTTCAGACTCATCACATCATGAGTGCCAGTAGCACTAGGAACCAGAGATGGGAGCCAATCACTTTTGGCAGATTTTGGTTGTCATATTCTTTGCATGCTGATTGAAATGACTGAGTTGTGGTGCTGTTGAAACAGCTGTCATGCTCTGCCGCAGAAGTGGCTGCATTACCCAGTCACTCCTGTATGGTTTGCACGATCAGAACAATTTGCAAGGTATCTTGGGAACAACCTGGATGGAAGATACTATCCATAACATGAGAAACATAAGTACGTCCATACTGGATCAGACCAAAGGTCCATCTAGCCCAGTATCCTGTCTTCCGACAGTGGCCAATGCCAGGTGTCCCAGAGGGAATGAACAGAACAGGCAATCATCAAGTGATCCACCCCCTGTCGCCCATTCCCAGCTTCTGGCAAACAGAAGCGAGAGACACCATCCCTGTCCATCCTGGCTAATAGCCATTGATGAATCTATCCTCCATGAATTTATCAAGTTATTTTTTTAACCCTATTATAGTCGTTCACAACATCCTCTGGCAAAGAGTTCCACAGGTTGACTGTGCATTGGATGAATAAATACTTCCTTTTGTTTGTTTTAAGGTGATAATGACCATAGGACAAAGTAGAGAGGCTAAACTTAGGGTAACCAGGTCAGGCTGAGAATAGGGCAAATATCTGGCAAATCAAACCAACGAAGCCCAGAAAATGTTTGCAAGAATAAACTGGGGAAGAGAGATTTCCCCAAATCCTGACTCCATTGGGCTGTAGGCTCAGCACCTGGGCACTGCACTCTAAGATCCCCCGCCTGGGAGCAAAGACAGGAAAGCACTTAGAATAATGGAGTATTCATAGCTGACACCTTTTAATTCCTCCAATGATTAACGTTCAGTGGATTAGAACCAGGATGGCTATTTAATTAACAGGCATGTCAAGCTTTCTTATGAGTCATTAAAAAAAGAAAAACACCCTGGTGATTGACTTGTTAATATGGAGAAAATCAATTACCCTTTTTTCCACTGAAGTTTTCTGGCTTCAGCCACAAGAGTGGAGGGAAAAGGAGCCCAGGTCTGAGCTAAGCTTTATTCTTTGTGACAGAGACTCCTGGGAATGCTCGAATCCCATAGACGTGAAGCAGGGCATTTTAAACCGCACCCCGTGGCTCAGAGGCTGCCGGGTAGACTCCGGGGTGCATGCACGTGGCCATGAAGTAGTATAACACCTGTGCTCCTGTCACTGTTAATTACTGTTACCGGAGGCACAGGGTGGGCCAGTGGCTAAGGGCACCAGCCTGGGACTCCTGGGATCTCAGGCAATTCCCTGTCCCACCACAGACTCCCTGTGGGCAAGTCACCGAGCCTGTGCCTGACCTCCCCATCTGCAGCAGGGAGTAGGGAGCCCCAGGCCTGTGAGGCACACGCCGGCTGTGGGAATGGGGCCAGATAATTAGCTAGAAGTAGATTATTTATTTGTGTTCCGGTAGCACCCAGGGGCCTCGGTTTAGGATCAAGCTGCAACGAGCAGGTATAAGAATCAGATGGCAGGAAGGAGCGGTGAAGGGAGAGCGGGAGGGTACCAGTGACGGGCGCACGCTGGACATGGACTCGCGCTCTGCTCCCCTGGTTGGTCTTGAGCCAGTTCATTTTGTGTTAATGAACCACTGGAACCGTTTACCAAGCATGGAGGTGGATTCTCCATCACTGAGCATTCTTAACTCACGATGGGCTGTTTGTCTAAAAGCTCCACTGACAGGATTAATTGGGGCAGGTCTCTGGCCGCATTCTGCAGGAGGTCAGACTAAGCGAGCACAATGGTCCTTTCTGGCCTTGGAATTGATGAATAAGATATAAATAAATCCCAGCACAATCCCTGCTGGCCACCTCGCTACATGCAACGGAGATCATTTTGTGCGTCATTGTCATTCCTATTAGAGACCCGTTGTGCGGCATTTTCCACAGGCCCAGACCCTCGAAGGGATTGGAAATCAATGGAAGGTCGGAAGATATGGGCTTCCAGTCTAAACAGTCCGGGTGGGAAGAGAAACAGAAGCACTGAAAGCAGCCACCCAGCCACACCTAAAGACTAACTCCCAGGTGTCCTGCCTGCCACCCAGTGCCCTACCGCCAGACCATGCTGTACATGGGACGCGTTGGGGGTGGAATTCCGGTCCTGAAAGCATTTTCCCTGTGAGTTGTGACAAAGTTTTAGCACCAAAGATTCCCATTGGCTTCAGTGGGCTTTGGATCAGGCCCCTGGGAGTAGGGCCAAGCGGGTGGTTTAGATCACCTAGATTATGAGAGGTATCCAGTCCTCCGTGCCCCAGAATTCCCCTCCCTAGTTTACTTCTCCCTCCTGTAAACCCAGCTGCCAGCCCAGAGGTGAGGGTATGTGAGGGCGCAGATTGATGGCTGGCTGCAGATAGAAGAGCAGATTCAATGGCCTGTAATAACAGCGTTCCCGCGCAATGGGCACTCGCACGAAAGCAGCCTCGCAGTCTCTGCATGCAGGCAGCAGCATACCTGACGGCTCAGGCCCCTCGTTTAGCTGCTGTGCGTAATAGGGGCCTGTAGAAAGCAACTTGCTGGGAGCGCCAATGGGAAGCAGCAAGCAGCCACTTTGCAGAGCATTTATGTAGCTGTAATGGCTGCGCCGTTCACACCCACCTCCCGCTTCACTTGTCACCCACCAGGCTGGGTTGCGGAGGGACCATGGGTGGGATTAGTGCGAGTATAAACCAGACTGGGTCACCCCCATCGGTCGGCTTGTATTGGAACACAGTGAGCGGCAGCTGCAAATGGGCAGCGGAATTGCAAAGCAGCGCGCAGCATGTGCCGGGGAGGGGATCTGGCTGCTGCATTACAGTAATGCACAGGCGGCGCCACATCCAGGGTGATCCCCGTTTGCTACAACCAAAGGCCTGATTCCTAGAGGGGCTGGGCTGGGCGCCGGCACCGCGGGGCAGCAGGATTGGAGCGGTGGGGAGGGCTTGGACACTTTATTATGTAGGGCCAGAAAGAAAAAGCCAGGGTTCAGAGGGAGGCTGACTTGCCAGCACTTAGCAAATGGATAATCTCTCTAGCCACCCCAGTGCCTGCCACCAACGCCTTCTCCTTAGTCCCTCGCCCCATTCCTCAGTCCCCCATCACTTAGTCCCTCGCCCCATTCCTCAGTCCCCCATCACTTAGTCCCTCGCCCCATTCCTCAGTCCCCCATCACTTAGTCCCTCGCCCCATTCCTCAGTCCCCCATCACTTAGTCCCTCGCCCCATTCCTCAGTCCCCCATCACTGCCCCCCAGGCCAGCGGCGATAGCCCACAAATCCCTTCGGTCACTGCGGTATGGTCATCTTTTTCCTTCACGGGCCAGATTTAGTGCCGGTGTAATGCTGGTGAAGTTCCAGTGAGCTTGGTCCCCATTTGTGGATCACCCTGCCTGCTGTCTTCTCAGCACCGTGTCCGCCCCCAGCCCTCTTCCAGCTGCAGTCCAGGAAGAATCTCTCTTCCCTTTTACCATGGCTGGAGTTCTGCAAGGCCAGACTCTCAGCGGGCGTAAATCAGTTTCTAGCTCAGGATCTGCTGAGATGAGGATCTGCTGCTGGGTCTTCAGCTCACCAAGGGAAAGGGTCTGCTCAGCCCCTCTGCTCTGCTAGTTCTGGGCTGTGTCCCCGGGATTTTTCGGGGAGTGCTGTGTTTCCTACAGCTGGTCAATCCCGACTCAGCAAAATTTCCCCCCTGAAGCTGACTCGCTCCACAAAAGTTCCCGAGAGCTGGGGACGCTCTGAGATCGTTTTCCCCTGCAGGGAGTGGGGCAAACACGGCTTGTTTGGGGTTCATGGAGCTGCTGTACGATTTCCCCTGTATGTTAATATGTAACCAACACGGCCTGGCCCGACAGGCAGAGGCACCGAAGATAGATGAGGCCACCCAGCCGACTTAATAAATCAAGCTGCAGAGTGACGCCAGAAATACAAATGCTCCTCCGGCGCCTGAAGTCGACTCCGAGTGACACGACAATGCAACACAGTTTAGTCTGGCTCTGGGAGTTTACTGCATCAGAAATAGCAAATAGGATTAATTACGGCCATTGTTGGAACGGAACAACGCCTCTCGTCCTGTCTGCTCAGGTTAGGAAGGGTTTGCGGAACGCTGCGTCCGTGGGTACATGGCAGCTATTGGTGCAGTGAGAACTGAAGCCCACACAAGAGATTTTGCTGCTGGGTTAAGCAGAGGCAGCGATTCCTGTGACTTGGCTCAGGCTGGTTCAAGGCCTGTGTTCGCACTGAAGAAAGCACTTTTAAAGATACAGGCCAAGATTTTCAAAACTGGCTCATAATTTTGGGTGTTGAGCATCTACCCGCTGAAAACCAGGTCCCTTTAAGGGGTCTCCATTTGGAACTTCTAATCTTGTCCACGGTTTATTAGCAAATGTTTGGGTGCCAAGCAGGGGAACAATGAAACAGGAAGGACCAAAGCCAATCTGGGATGCAGGCCATAAAATGCCTGGAATTGTAAATACAGGGGTGCAGGTACTGCCAGGTGCCACGGTATCGCCATAAGACAGGTGATAAAATAGTAATTTCCTGGGGGAAGGGTGATTTTTAACATGCTACCAGCCCTCTCAGTGTGCTGTCCCCCGGGGATTAGAACTGGCTGGCCTGTCTAGGCCTCTCTTCCTTGCAAGGCTGTGGGTGTGTGGCCAGGGGCTTAGTCAAGGTATGTACCTATTTCAAAATGTCCAGCTACCCCCTGCAAGACAGATTGCTGTGTCGCTGGCTGAGCAGTCCTGGGGCTTTAGAACGGGCCCTGCCTTGCAGGGGGAATTCCACTGAGTAACCCTGAGGTGCTTCCAGGACTGCACCCATCAGCCCAACACCGCAGAGTGCCTGCGTGACACACCAGACTCCAGCATCCACAGAGGGTATTGCAACGGAGAGACTGACTGTCCCACTCCTTAGGGATCCTATCAGTTCTGAGGCTGGGATTTTTGGTCTTATACTTCAAAAGTCAAAGAGGGGGAAAAACCCATGGATCTGGTGGTGACAGCAAGGGGCTAATGGAAGCCTTGTCAAAATGTATCCTGCAATGTGCTGAGTTAATGATTACATCAGAACAATGCACTGTGCCTCTTAGCAGGCTGCAAAGGGCAGGGCTGAGTGGTGGGTCTCGAGGAATACCTGATGAATTTCGGGGACAAAGAGGAGCTCATGAGAATGTGGGGGTAAAGGTTTGCCTGGGATGGGGGAGAGGAGAGAGTGACCATGAACACTGAGCGGGTGTCTTTAAAAGCCATGAGCTCAGCCAGAGATGTAGAGGAACCACCTGGCACAGATACAGAGGAGTGCGTGCTTGATAGCTCCCTCCCCAGGCAGTTTAATAGCATGTGTGCCATAACAGTTGGGGTTGTCACATGTGGCTACTGGAAGGAAATTTTGCTGACAAGTCACTTTCTGGAGTTACCCAAAAGTCCTGTTTATCTGTTGACAGGAAGCATCTTCTGTCTTTGTAGGAACATAGGAATTGCCTAAACAGAACAGACCCATTGCCCTTCTAGTCCCAAAGCCTGCCTCTCACAAAGGGTAATGCTGAGTGCATCAGAGATAGACAAAACCTAACACAGGGTACAAGGATCAATATTCTTTAGTATTGTTATCCAATATACCCCCTGTTTCTAACACCGGTATCCCACAGTTGACACCAATGTCCATCCTCTGCTGAACAGTAGCAGAATCCTGGGCCAAAAAGGTGGCTTCCCAGTGGAAAAGTAATCAGTAATATAGACTCTGGGTATATGCTACGTGTCACTTGTTTTATTGACATTATAAACACCAGTCCTGGAACAGAGGTGGTCACAAAGCATGTGCCAACAAGCTCCTTTGCCAGAAATCTGAGCCTAAGCCCAGTTCCCAGAAAGCTATGCTGTCTCAAGAATTTACTCAAATAGAAGGAATAAGCCAGAGAGAAAACTGCTCTCTGCCATGGTTTCTTTTCAAGGACCACTGCCTAATTAACTCACAACAATACAGCTTTCCTTCAAAGAATAAAAATTTGCTCACACACTAAGAAACAGAACTCGTAAGTCTATATGGAACAGCTCCACTCCTCTCCTCCTCTGAACCCTTCTTAGGGCCTGATCCTGTGATATTGAAACCATAGAATCATAGAAGATTAGGGTTGGAAGAGACCTCAGGAGGTACCTAGTCCAACCCCCTGCTCAAAGCAGGACCAATTCCCAACTAAATCATCCCAGCCAGGGCTTTGTCAAGCCTGACCTTAAAAACCTCTAAGGATGGAGATTCCATCACCTCTCTAGGTAACCCACTCCGGTGCTAAATCAGGGGAAGTTCTGCCATGGACTTCAGTGGGAGGAGAAATGCAGCCCTAAATCACACTCCTTCCAGCACAAAGCCCCAGACAAAGATGTGCCATCTACTTTTTACAGGAAGTTTTGAAGAACCCCCTTCTTTTTGAAATCATAGAATATCAGGGTTGGAAGGGACCTCAGGAGGGCATCTAGTCCCACCCCCTGCTTAAAGCAGGACCAATCCCCAGACAGATTTTTGCCCCAGATCCCTAAGTGGCCCCCTCAAGGATTAAACTCACAATCCTGGGTTTAGCAGGCCAATGCTCAAACACTGTCTGGCCACCCACTGTATTATGCCTCTTCTCCCCCTCACTAAAGTGCCTGCAGTTTCAGAGCAAAACACAACTCTGTCACATCCAACCCCTGCCCATGTGCGAAGAAAACGCAGCCTCATTGGGTCACTAATGGCGATTTAATTGCTGCAGTAAGATTGCACTGACGCAGAAGAAGCAAACTGCAGTGCTGCAGGCGGGGAGGAAATAGCTAAAATGTGCGGTTGTGTAGGAACTGTTGTGTAGGGGAGCAATCCACCGCTAGGAAAAGGATGGACTGGGGGACCCGATGGGTCATTTCTAGCTCTAGCTTCTGTGATGCTCTTCCTGAGTCCTCATGGAAGGCTAAAGGCCCCTGGAGAGCAAAGGGTTAACAGCACTAATGGCCCAGGCTGGAATTTTCAAAGCATGCTGTGAATCTAGGGCGGGTGCTCTTAAGTGTGTGTGTGTGTGTGTGTGTGTGTGTGTGTGTGTGTGTGTGTGTGTGCCATGCACGTCAGGGGACAACCACCCCTTGCAGACAGGCCAGCACAGGGCTGATGCAACAGCTAGGGCATACTTAAACCCGGGGCCGGCTCCAGCTTTTTTGCTGTCCCAAGCGGCGAAGGGAGTGGGGGGAAGAGAAAGCCGCGATCGGCGGCACTTCAGCGGCTGCTCTACCGCACCTCTTCGTTCCTCGGCGCCAATTCGGCAGCTGATCCTTCCCTCCGAGAGGGACTGAGGGACCCGCTGCTGAAGACCCGGAGGTGCCGCCCCTTTCCATTGGCCGCCCCAAGCACCTGCTTCCTGCGCTGGTGCCTGAAGCCGGCCCTGCTTAAACCCCACTTGGAGATCTTGAGTGGGACTTAAGTGCTTCATAGGCCTCCTGCCAGCCCTTTGCACAGGGGCGAATGTCACCGATAAGGATCAGATTTCCAAAGCAAATATGCATCTTGGATACCTTTCGACAATTCAGATGGGAAAGAGGGTGCAGAATAGAACAGAATAGGCCTGGGAATATGATAAATGTAGGTGCTCATGTAGTTCTAAACATTCTGGTCCAACTCATCAGAACCCCCAAAGGTACCCCGCTGGGCTCCCCAACACCCCACAGAAATGTTGGGGTACTTTCTTGAGACGGTGGATGTTTCATGCTTTTTTCATTCTCCAAGAGGCAGAGCACAGGGGGTTAAAGTGATCTCTTGCTTGGCATTATAAATTGCATTCTACAGAGCCTGA
This sequence comes from Malaclemys terrapin pileata, assembly GCF_027887155.1. NCBI lineage: Eukaryota > Metazoa > Chordata > Testudines > Emydidae > Malaclemys > Malaclemys terrapin. The sequence continues at coordinate 17,744,741 of NC_071526.1, read as the reverse complement.
CTTTGGGAACAGAAATTCTGATTGCTTAAATTGTAGATTGCCTCTTGACATTAATTACTATGTAAATCCGGCAGATTAACATTGTCAGATGATGAGTGGCAAGTTTCTCTTGGAGACAGTTTCTCAGGTGCTCGACTGTTACATAAGTTGCCATAGCAATCGTCTCTTTTAAAAAAATAAAATAAAATATTGGAACCAGCACTCCCCAGCCCCACCCACTGGTAGTTTGCTGATGTTCACGTGGTCCTGGAGCCAAGCTGCAGCCTGAGACAGTCGCCAGCTGAGACAGACCCGCCCATGGCATGTCTGAATTGAGCTGAAATATGTGATGGTGCCTGAAGAGTCAGGCCGGGGAGGAAAGATCAGGCCTCTCGCCCCAACCTGGCGATCTAGCACCAGGAGAAGCTATTGCTTGTGAGTGATCCGGTGCTATTATCCTGGGCACACTGAGTCCAGCCCCCTGGAGCTTTGGACCAAGCCCTTCCTGCAGTAGCTTCAGGGAAGGGCTTTTTGGTCCTAATGTTAGTTGCTTTGTTCACTTGGGGGTCATTCACGTTGGAGCCGAGGGGACTGCACCAGGCCTGGGACTGCTACGCAAGCCAGAAGTGCTGCCTAGCTCTGGAGCAGGCCCTCAGTACTGGCGCTAGAGCAGAGGAAATGAAGTGAGATTCGGGGCAGATCGACTATGTAACTTACGTCGCTCAGGGGTGTGAAAAAGACACCCCCCCACCCCCGAGCGACGTAAGTTACAGCGACTAAGCGCTGTCCACACTGGCGCTATGTCAGCAGGAGACGCTCTCTCATCGGCACAGAGCGTCTTCACCAGCGGTGCAGTTGTGCTAATGTCATGCTTCTGGTGTAGACCTGACCAAAGAAAGAGAGACGGGAGAGCCTTGTCTACGCCAGGAAACTTCACACAGCTGCACCACCGCTACCGCCAGTGTGCTGGTAATAGACACAGGACTGGGGAGGGAGGGCCATCAAGGCGTGAGAACCTTGCTGCTCTGGTACTGCCTGTAGCAACAGAGGAGCGGCACCATTTTTCCTAGTGCCGATACACTCAGAGAGAGGGGTGTGCGCTCCAATGCCGTAAGAAAATGTTCTTTTAAAATTCAGTGAGTTGTTCATGGCAAAGCCCTTGCAGGACTTCTTCTGTCCAGGCGCCCTGTGATGAAAGCACAGCTTCAGCGTGACGTCCCCCTGCACCATTCTCAGGCCTTCCCAGGCACAGGTAGGTGAAAAGAAGGGAGAACTAAAAAAAGGAGGAGGAAGAAGAGATCGATGCCTGTTCTGCGTGTGCGCACACACACGCACACACACACCCAGAGGGACTATAGCCGTGTTGGCATGTCAGACACTCAGCAACAATGTACAGTTGTGTCGGACAGGCGGGAATGTTTGTATCTTCTGTCATTCGATGGCACTTCTGTACCAATAGTAGCCACAGACCCTCTGTCCCTCATGTCCCTCGGTCTCAGATTTCCAGCCCAGAATGAAAGTTCCCGAGGTCTGCAGGAAAACCAGGTTCTAAACTGCTGTCAAGTGTCAACCATCCCTTCAGTTCCCAGACATTTCGCCACTTCGGACTCAGAGCAGAAGATGACGTCGCATTTTGACCCATCAATGGATTTAATGCTCCTTGGAGTATTTGTCTAGCCGCTCTCGGTGCTCGGTGCCTAAATGACCTTGATGGGAGAGATTATTGCCACTTCTACAGTCGCTGCAGAGCACAACCTGTTTTCCTCTGCTTGGCTGCCCGTGCCGCCCGTGTGCCAGCTGAGTCCAGCTGGTATCGTGTTGCAGGGCGATAAGGGTTCCTTTGGTGAAGAGGAGCTGCCACTACCTCCTTCATGACTGCTCGAGAAGGAGATTTGATTGTTATCTCTGGCTCTGAAACTGAACTATATAAAAAACCCCGCTCTTTTTCACTAGAGATCAAAGACGCAAGCGCAGAATTGAGCAGAGCTGCTTGTCACAACAGAGAGCTTTGAAAGGTGAGCTGCACAGCTCACCAGAGAAACAGATAAACTGCCTTAGATCCTGTGTCGGGACCAGAACGCAGGGGGAGGCTTAAAACATTGACAAATGGGATGACACTTTAAAAGAGCAAAGCTTTAAAATCACCTCCGCTCACCTGCAAATCCAGACGCCATCTCACCACCAAGCCATTGAGATCTTTTGGTCCATGTAGAATTGTCCCCTCTGCGCTATTTCCTGGGGCTTAGCCCACTCTCATTTTAAATGTACCAACTCTTCCACCATGTCCCCTGGGAGATTATTCTATTGCCCAGTAGAGCACATAGGACTCAGTCAGCTAAAAGAGATTCACTTTCTTTGTCTTGCCTTGTTCAATTCCACTTCTCTGTGCCAGGAGACATGCCTCTTGCTAGGTTTGCAAAGTTTAGTGCAGAGTGGCAGTGCTGTGACCCAGCCCAGAGTTGTTAATCTTCCTGCAAAGCCCATCTTGTAATGCAGGAGGCTTGTGGATCAGAAATGGGGCAAGAGACGTATCTCCCAGGGAGGGGGTGAGCATATGGGTTTCAGTGTCTGTGGGCCAGCCCATTTGGTAGGGAGCTTTGGATGTGGATTTTGTACTAGGTGTGTGTTTAAAAAAAACAGGAAGAGCTTAAATCTCAGGGCAAGAGCTGGGAACACTTAAATAACGCTAAACATGAATAGAATAGAATATGGATTTGAAGTTTGAGGGTGGGAGAAACAGATTCCAGTAGAAGAAGATGCTGATACTGACGATTTTCCTGTGGCTGATTTTCCCATTGCAGCACAGTAGAATTTGCCTCATTGCCCCACTAGCTCTGGAGGACCACACGCGTCTGTAAGCCACTGTGCATGTGTGTTACTGGTCCCCACACCATCCTGATCTGCAGGGGTTATAAGATGTCACACCCCGCAAGTATAGGGCCTTGGCCCATTAGCTCAACTTGTAGCAATTCATGTTTTGAGCGCTGGAGGTCCCTGATCCAAGCCCTGGTGTGTTGGCCAAGAAGGCAGCCGTCACACTTCCCTCTTAGTGCGATGGTTTTAACAGAGGTTCCCTGGATTTCCAGCCATTCTGAGGGAATGGGCATCTCCAGTACAATCCACACCCCATACTCGTTCTGGCAAAGCCCTGACTCTAGATAGGCAGAAGAGGAGAGAGGAGTCCATGCACCGAGTTAGCTGATGCCAACAGAAAAACAAGGCAGAGAACAAAGGACGCAGGAGGGTGGCTGCTTCTGAACCTTTGCATTTGCTTTGGAACCGCTCCAGCTGGTGGCATGAGACAGAGCTGGAAGGGGAGAGGAGGCTCCGGATGGGCCCCCCTGTGATGGGGGCTCCTGTGGCTTTCCAGAGCTGATAGCTCAGTGGTTTGAACATTGGCCTACTAAACCCAGGGTTGTGAGTTCAATACTTGAGGGGGCCACTTGGGGATCTGGGGCAAAATCAGTACTTGGTCCTGCTAGTGAAGGCAGGGGGCTGGACTCAATGACCTTTCAAGGTCCCTTCCAGTTCTAGGAGATGGGATATCTCCAGTTATTTATTAGGACGGGACTGTCCCTCAGGCTGCAGTATCTCTTGGGAGAACATTTTCCAGCTTCACCTGCCCGGCACCCCCTGCTTGATGGAGCATCCAAAGCAATTTCAAGGTGATATTTCATTGTCATGTTTATTTGCCAGGGGTGTCACTCAGTGGCAGAGAGCGATGAGCTGCTTTTCCCTTCTCCTTCCCAGCAGCTAAACTGCGGCTGCATCCATTACCAAAACGACAAGAGTTTTCTTGAGGGACGAGCCGAATATCTGTTATTAGATTACAGGGGTTTGAAATAAAAAGGGACAACATTGTGCCTGGCAGTCAGTGGTGTCTGTAGCAGAATGGAGGGTTTAAAGAAGTGAGGCTGTGCAGGGGATAGTGCAATGCAGCCAGTGGCTGAAGGGGAAGTACCTGAGACTCAGTCTGTGCCCGTGTCCCCAGTTTTTCTGAAATCCCAGAGGCAATATCTAGAGAACCACGTCCATGGAATTGCCAGACTGGGTCAGATTCATGGTCCATCTAGCTCAGTGTCTCATCTCGGACAGTGGCCAGCATCAAATACTTCAGAGGCAGGGGCGAGAAATCTCATAATGGACAAGTATGGGCCAGCCTACCCACAGGGACGTTCCTCCTGACCTCTGTCAGTTACTGGTTGGATTATGCCCTAAAGCATGAGATACATGCTGATACGGCAGCAACTGGAGCATTGTGTCCAGTTCTGGATGCCACATTTCAGGAAAGATGTGGAGAAATTGGAGAAAGCCCAGAGAAGAGCAACAAAAATGATTAAAGGTCTAGAAAACATGACCTGTGAGGGAAAATTGAAAAAATTGGGTTTGTTTAGTCTGGAGAAGAGAAGATGGGGGTGGGGCGGGAAACGACATAGATTCATAAATTCTAGGACTGGAAGGGACCTCGAGAGGTCATCGAGTCCAGTCCCCTGCCCGCATGACATGATAACAGTTTTCAAGTACATAAAAGGTTGTTACAAGGAGGAGGGAGAAAAATTGTTCTCCTTAACCTCTGAGTATAGGACAAGAACCAATAGGCTTAAAATGCAGCAAGGAAGGTTTAGGTTGGACATTAGGAAAAACTTCCTAACGGTCAGGGTGGTTAAGCACTGGGATAAATTGCCCAGGGAGGTTGTGGAATCTCCATCATTGGAGATTTTTAAGAGCAGGTTGGACAAACACCTTCAGGGATGGTCTAGATAATACTTGGTCCTGCCTTGAGTGCAGGAGATGGGACTAGATGACCTCTCGAGGTCCCTTCCAGTTCTATGATTTTAGATCCCTTACAAATTGTGATCCTCTCTTCTGTTACTGTTCTTGCTGGTCACACCAAAATCTAATCCATTTTCAATCCTGCTAAATTCAAGGCCCTGCTGCTAGGAGTAATCTAGGAGACTGAGACAAATACCTTCCATTAAAAGTAGTGCAAGCTATGGGTCAGATGCCTTTCAACTGATTTTGGAAACTCAGCCATAGGTTTTGTCCACGTCTAACGTCTATGATTCTTTCAGATCGTCTAGTCCATTCCTTTGTTTTTACAGCCAGTGACAATCCAGACCTCAAGCTACCTCGGTGACCTCCCCCTGCATTACCCCTGGTGCCTCCAGAGATCTGGCCATGTCATCAGTGCTATCACGTTACCGTTTAGTGCCTCCGCTTGGATTCTGGCCAGAGAAGCAGAGTCTGTTCTCCACTGGTTGGGTCGAATATCTAACTCCCGCTGAACCTGCTGCCACCAGGCTGTAAAAATATCTTAATCTTATTAACACAAACCAATCCATTAACTCTAATTGCCGTGCTTGTTGGGGAAAGGGATTTTAATGAACTCTCCTGGTTTCCCGCGTGAACGCAGAAGGACACAGTGCACATGGATGGGGCCGTTGGGACTTTCTTCATTGAGTTGTGTATTTGCTTAGATATTCTCTTAGCATCTGTTTTGCATCTATTACCTCCCCCGCCCAGTTACCCATCACTCCTCTCCGGGGCCAGCCCATGGAACGCAGGTGCCACCAGCGGCTGTTTTGGGAAGTTGACAGTACAGGGGTAACAATGAGCATAGGAGGAGCACGATACAGGAGGAAGCAACAGCCAGGAAGGGAGTTACAAACTGTCAGGCAACTATCCAGCAAACTGGGTTTTGCCAGGTATAAATGGGAAAGTCCAGTTCTTCTCACTGGAAAAGCCAGGGGGACAATCGACGGCAGAGCCCGTCTGCGGGGGGAGCGAAGACGTGAGCAGTCCCATTGAGCTCTCAGGATGAGTGAAGGCTCCAGTGGGGTGAGTGCTGGTTTCAGCGCAGGTGGACAGCAGTGATGCTAACACCCAGCATCCCGGCCAACCTGGCCTCTGTCCCAGAGAGCGGGGTCCAGTGGCTGAGTCTAAGGACAGAACGGCTGGACAGGTGCTTAGCCACCTGCCACACTCCCACTTTGCATCACCCTGAACGCTGCTCTACGCCCCACTGCAAGGCAGCCACGAGCTCAGGAGGGGTGAGGGAGCCGCCAATCCTTGGCCCAGTGTGACTAGGTGCTAATCAGTGGCATGGCACATTCCCATCACTCCACGACTTCCCTGGGACCCCAGGGCTGGGGCAGCCCCATTGTGTATTATTGGGTTTACTTGCATAGCAGTAATGCCCCGTCGGGCTGGGAGCTGCACAGACACAGAAAGAGGAAGACGGTCTCTGCCCAAAAGCTTCTGTTCTAAGCAGCAAAACACAGCCCTGGGTTGAACTGGGCAGGAGTGAGGGTCACCTGCTCTGCACACGTTTTCCAGGAGAGTCTTTCAGCGATAGAGACAAAGCAGAGCCGGGAATGGGGCTGGTGCCCCTGTTGGGCACTGCGTGGATTTGCGCCTGCTCCTCTATTGCCCATTTCCATCTCGTCTATTGTGTAACACACCCTTTGGGCTGCAATGCCGCTGTGGGGGCCTTGCCTGAAAATGGAAGAAACTAGAAGTAAGAAAACCGAGGTTAACAATGGACAACACACGAATTCACAAGCAGCCTTGTAAATAACATGTCGTTAGTTAACACAGAAATGGTAGGAGAGTAAAACGTGGGAAGTTTGCAGCTGCAGCTTTGGTTACTCACATGTTTTGGAGCTTGTGGACAGTTCGTAATTTGTTTCTGAAACGTGCTTGCCTCGGTCGGTGGCTATAATCTGATTTCTCGTGATGTGCTTTTGGAGTTGTGGGAAACCCCCATCCCCACCCCACAGCATTTGAGCTTGATCGTCTCAAAACAAAGCTCAGGGAAGAGTCCAGACTCGAGCTAATTTCCTGGGAACCAAGTGGAAAAGTTGTCGGGAAAAGAATCCCAGCATCCTCAGCCCTGGTGGGTTACGGACCCAGAATCCCGGGCTAGGAATTACAGGCCAGTGTGGGCTCCGGTACTGTAGTGGGGAGCACTCCATGGTCAATGAAGAGGGGCACCAGGTTTTTCCCTAGCTCAGGCATACAGAACCCACCTTGCGGGGAATTCCTGCGGTCCTGGAAGAGGCCTGTGGGCACGGCAGCTTGGGGAGCTAGCTGCTGTTGTGGTCTTTGGGGGCCCTTTCAATAGCAGAGAAAGACTGGGCACTTAAAAGCTGTGGTTGTCAATCTTGGTGAGCAAAGCACACTTGATGGATAATTACAGGCCAAGGCGTTTAGCCAGGACATAAGGGCACAGGGGATAAGCAAATCAGTCCCCGCACAGGTACCAGAACAGAAGCCCATGGCCGGCGGGAAGGAAGGGCCTACATCTGTTGTCTTTAATGAGGCCGGCTAGAATGGATGTGTAATTCTGGCTCAGGTTGTGCAGAAGGCGTTGCTGCTTAACCCCTGAGAGACGCAGGCTCCCGTTTGCATGGCAGGCTCTGGCCCTTTCCCTGCTTGTTTCCAGACTCGGCCATTGCACCGTTTTGGTTTTGTCGCCCAGCGGGAGTGTTAACAGGGCCTGTTAACAGCAGGGGGCCGGGCCACAGAGCCCAGATGCTGGAAAGGGTTGCCTTGCAATGATAGCCAGAGCAAAGGAGATGCATTCTCCAGCCAAATGCTCTGTCCCAGCCCCCCGGGGCACTAACTGAAATGCAGCCAAGGCTGGTGATTTTAACGGCTCCCGTGGCAGAGCAGTGGTAGGACTTGGCTGTGGTAATTGTAAAGGGGATTCTTTAGTGAGGCTGCTGGACACAGAGACACCCTGTGGTTTTCTCTGGCTTTCCAGCTCCCAGCCTGCATAGCTTCGTGTCACCACACAGGGTCTCCCGAAGTCCTGGCCTGGACTGAGCAGAGACTTGATGGGTCACAGTTTGTTCCCTTCTGGATTCCCCCACCCGTCACTGCCCCATTGCAGCCTCTGCATCAGTACAGGCATTTAACCATGCTCACACTGAGAGTGCCTCCCAAGCTGGGTCCGTGTCCACTCCAGCAATCTTCAAAACAGAACCATAGTTCCAGGGATCAGCTGAGCTGGGCCTGCACGTGCCTCAAGTACAAACACACCCACAGGGCCTGATTCACCAGTGCAAAGTGGGGGCAAAACTTTGCCCCTCTGATCTGGAGCATTCAGTTTGCACCAGCACAAGAGATGACCCGGGGCACTGGAGAATCAGGCCTGCCAAATGAAGGTTCTGAAATTTACCTACAACTCCTCCTGCATTATCCCAACCATAGACCCTCCCTCCATGACACTGGCCCAAGGAGAGACTTCTTCCTGCTGTCAGGGAGCACGCAGGGTGATTGGGAAGGGAACTCAGGGCTGCCAGCTGGGTGTGGTTGGAGTTCGGCTCCTGGTTCCCAAAATGAACCAGGAGCTGTCATGATGTCTCTATTATTACTGCATCTTCCATCATTATTATTTCATCAGCTAGTCCCTGGAGGAGTTCGCCTGACAATGGGGATCACTCAGGAATAATGTGGATTGTCTTGTAGCTCCACAATGTAATTCAGCATAAATTAATGTACCATAGAAATAAAGTGTTCCCAGGTCTCTCCTCCCTCCCCGCTCACGGCTCTCCCTCCCCTGGTCGCAGCTGCCGGGGCGCAAAGCAGCGCTTGAGTGCTGCCAAACTGAGAGAATATGTTTACTCCAAAGGCCTGGGAGATAATTCAGTGCCAGGATGTTGCTAGCTGCCACCCAAACGAGGGGCCTGATCCATGACTTCAAGGGACTTTGGATCAGGTCCTAGGTTCGCTCAGGTCAACCCCCTGCTGGATTTATCCCAGCCCAAAGAGCATAGCGGGGCTGCCCGTTGGTATGGTTTTGCTGGCCCCACTGGGCCGCAGTGTAACAATATCCGGTGCCGTTCCCCCCGGCACAGACAATTGAGGGTCTGGTGCCGTATGGACAAGAGTTACAGCCCGGGCGCTATTGGTGTGTAACGGTGAGTTCACATTAGCTATACATTACAGCTGGAAGTTTGTGCAGGGGCAATGGGTAACGTCCCAGCTGGTCCTTCGCCAGCAGAGAGGCCCAGGGCACAGCAGGTGATGAGCTCCCCGCATGCGGTGTCTGGCTCTTCGGGGGAAGCCCCGGCTGTGACTGGTGTGGAGAGAGCAGCACCCAGGCCCCGGGGCTCTCGATCTGGGACATTTCATCAGCACTCAGTTTGCTGCCCCCGTTTTGGGGAGTTCTTAGGGCGCCCATTTCCTTGACCCCGGCTCAGATGTTGTGTTTTCATGCCCCCAAAGAGCAGGTTCCTGAGAGCCCAGAGCAGACAGCTCGCGCCACGTCCCAGCACAAGTTGGATCCCCCAGAGGTGACATGAGGAATGTACCTGTGACCGTTCACTCACAAGAGAGCGGGAGCTCTTTGCTGGGCCACTTGCCCCAGGCCGCCACAGCCACCTGCCTCTCTGCAAAGAGCTTCGTGCTGCTTGCAGGAGGTCAGCTCCAAAGCACTGCAAGATGGAGAGGCAATTAGGCCTGAGAGGAAAAGTGACCTTCACTGGTGCGCCTTTGCTAGGTATGATGCAGTGGAGTGCTGCCAAGGTGCCCTAGGAGCGGGGTGGGCGTGGGCCCACGCTGGGAAAACAGGGCCTGCTGCCAATGAGAATTGAGGGCGTCGGCCGAGCGGTGTGTGTAGACCCCAGGCTGGAATAGCAGGAGCTGCTGCCGGGCAGGACCGAAATGCTTTGACAGCTGTGGAGGGTGGGAGCGGGGCTGGAACAGTGCTGGGGAAGGAGGTGGAGCGATGCACTGGCAGAACTGAGCTAGCAGCGGGGGAGTGGAGGTGCAGGGGCAGACCTCTGGATGGGCAGTGGCAGGACTAAACCAGCAGGGGGTGCTGTGTGAGGGATGGTGACACAGCACCTGCCTGCATCATGGCCCTACGGGCTTTATTAGCTTAAGAGCCCTGCAGGCGTCTGCTAGCCAGGGCCCTCCCTGGGAACCAGGCTACGCTCCTCATGTCACTCCGGAAAGCATCCCTTCTACGAGTCACGTGACACCATCCAAAAGGGCTGATTGGCTGCTTCTGCACCCTCACTCCCAGGGGCTGCTCTTTCCTAAACCTGGTACCACAGCACCCTGGCGCAGTGCCCCACACCAAACTGCCTCCCTGCAGGGAGGAGAATTTACCAGCTTGGGGGCCCACCTCTGCACCGTGGATTCCTCAGTGAGCAGTTTTTCTCTCTCAATAAAATTAGACTCTTCAGATCAAATCCAGCAAGTTGCATGGGGCTCCTTAATCTCCGGATTACATGCACCCCAGCAAGATTTACACTGAATTTGAAACAACTTCCATTTTATAATGATTCTCCTTGGGCATAGTGCCGGGGGAATCTCTCTCTTAGCTCGCTGGACTCTGACCTTCCGAATTTCAGCTCACAATAGAATCATCTCGCTTTGCTGGCTAAATGCCTGTTGAATTTCAATGGGGTGTCGTTGCCACTCGAGGAACACGCAGCGGGTAGACACTGGGTTTCAGCCTGGTTAAAAAATACAGCTGATGCTTTTGTTGCTGGAATGAATCAAGGCGGGGTTGTGTTCATTTATTTTTTGAACCATAGGATTTTCAAGCACAAAAGGTGATTTAAAAATGATCCACCTGACAGAGAACTTCCAGGAAGATAAAAGCTACAGAGCTACATGAAAACAGGGTCCTAAAGAACTGGGATGGGCTCCAAAACGTCCACTATTTCATTCACATGTAAATCGTACAGCTAGTTGAAGCAAGTGCATGTATAATTAAACATACAGGATAAGGCAATGTGCGCTGGTCCTTTGCAGCTTTGTTTGGGTTTCTGCTCTGCCGTGTGAACAGGAAATGTTTTGCAGGCAGCAAATGCCCTTGGAATCCTGATGCACGGGGCGAGTCGTTTTGATCAGTGGGCAGAGGGAAACATTGGCTAGGATGAAATAACTCGGCCAGACGTTTGTTACAGGGAATGTTCCGAGATGCTCCATCAGAGACCAAGGGAGCTGCAATGAAAGTACCCTGCGAGTGCAATCATTCTGACCAAGAAAAGATTGAGTTCCTGCATGAGGTCAGAGCTTTAATCATAGGAAGAGAAATGTGCTCCCCCTATCCCCAGGTCTTTGGAGTCAGGGAAGGAGGTTTGCAAACTTCCCCTTGTCACATGGTGCCTGCTGAGACACTGAGCCAAGTACTGGTGTTTGGTCCCTCTGTCCAGGTGTGAATTTTACTCTGGATGGGAGTGACACTGCAACAGATGCCTTTCCATCACCAGGACTCGGGGCTGCCTGTGCCCTGGCATGAGTGCCCATTATTTAGCTTACAAGGGGCAGCACCTTCTTCGACACCGTGAGCTCATGCAGAGAACCGTCCCAGGTGAATTTCCAGCAGGGCCACGGCGCTTTTCCAGCTCTGCCGCCCTTCCCCCTTCCAGGAGCTTCTTTCCATCTCGCCTCCCGCCTGAGCTCCAAGAGTCATTACGATGCCAAGCAGAGCATGGAGCAGGCAGACATCTAAAGGCAGCGCGGGATTCCCCCGGGGAAAGCATGTGTTCCCGGGGAGGGCGGAGAGGAGAATGAAAGGAAAAGATCCCAGCTCCGGCTGGAGCTTTTGAGTTGACGGATGGTCCTGGTGCCTTTCAATGAGATCATTACCATTTAGGTTGTTTAGTAATTATTTCCAGGAGTAGGCGGTTTGAGCTAAACGCTTCCCATTCACCCTAACTGCTCTCAGGAGAGGATCCCCCAGCACTCTGGGCTCCTCCCGGTGCCATCTCCCAGCCCACCCAGAGGGGTGGCTTATGACAAAAGATAACCTAGAAGCACTTTCTCGTTTCAAGGTTGTGCTTGTGTTGTGCTTCCCCGCCACAGCCCGGTTCTGATCTTTGTGGGAAGGGGGGGATTGCGTCAGAACGCCTGCTGGGGATGGCAGGCATTTCAAACAGCTCAGACAGCCAAGAAGTGGAATATCTGATGCAGTGATTGTGAGAAGCCACAAGGTGTTACTGAAAGGCAGAAGGTTTCCTTTGTGCCCTGGCTGGTCCTCAGGCAGCCTGCGGGGTCCCTCGGAGGAGGTGATAATAGCATGTCCGGGGAGAGGCCATGTAGTTCAGTGAACTTGGCTGGGAGTCAGGAGACCTGTATTCTCTGGCAATGCCGTTCTGCATGACCTTGGGCAAGTCTCTTCATACCTCTGGTTCCTCTCTAGACTATTTAGACTGCGAGCTCCCTGAGGCAGGGCCTGGCTCTCCCTGTGTGTCTGTACAGCCCCAGGCGCACTGGACCTGATCTCAGCTGGGGCCTCTGGGTGCTAGCGTAATGATACTAAGAGTTTGTGCGTGTCACTTGTAGCTGCACCGGGATGCCCGCCTGGAGCGCCTAACAAGATCGGGACCTAAGATCAGAGGGAGTGACGGTGCTGAGTGGGGTAGCCAAGGGGGGCTGGCAGTTATTGGGGGGCTGCTGCAGAGAAACAGGGTGGGGTAGGGCCGTTAAAATGAAGGGGACAGTTGCTGGCAATTATCTGCTCTGGTTTCCCTTCATAACGATTTTGTTCATGTCTAGCAATGCAGCCTCCCTGCATCAGGGTCTGACCCAGGGAAATCCCTGTGCTTGGACTCCGCCATTGGGGTGTCCTGCAGGGGAGCCAGCCAGAGCTGAGATGTTCGGAGTGAACTTTCCTACACACCCACTCAGCAGTCTCCTGGGACGTCCAGCGGCAGGCAGTCAAGGCAGCTCATCTTCTGCAAACTCAGAGCAATTTTCCCCATCTGCCGTGCTATGAGCAATCTCCTAGTACCTACACCAGAGGCTGTGAGCAGATAGATCTAGCATGGTCTCTCCAGCCTGCAGGTCAGGTATGCTGGAGGAGTCAAGATGTCACAGCCCCGTAATCCAGTCTCCATTAGTCGTGGTACATTTCACTTCAGTAAAAGGCAGCAGTGCGCTCCACATGCCCTCACCACTGGGTTCACCTGGTCGTCTTGTGCAGGGTTGTGATGGGGGAGGAAATAGGTTGGTCGCTGTCTCACCTTGCCCAGCTAATACTGTTCAGTTCTGTCCCCCTAACTCTGCCAATGGACCTGCAGCCCCTGTACCCTCCAGCACAGCCAGTGCCAACCTGCAGCGGCCCCAGCTTTTCCAGTTCAGACCTGCCCACCTGCAGCCACGACAATGCCTAGACCGAGTCAGCCCATCTCCAGCGGCAGCTAGGTCTGGGCACAGTTATTCCAAGAACAGTCACTTTGTGCATCTGCAACGGCTTGGAGCAAACCGCTGTTTATTTTGGAGTCTGTTAAAACTTTGACGTTCAGATCGAACTTGGTGGCATTTGAGAAACGGCTCATGAAAAAGAGTGCGCGCCACTTGAATCCTGATGCATTGTGCAGCCTTAAATGGGAGTCAGCCGGGGCTGGGGAGTTTGACTGAGCAAACAATTCAGCTAGAATACAAACCTCTTGGGAAGTCATTTGAACTGACACTACTGAAACCGCACAGAGGCTTGACAGATCTCTTGTGGAAGCTGAAAATATGCTACATCGAGAACCTGCTGTGAGCGGGCCGGGGAGAATGAGACAGCTGCCCAGTCAACTGGGGAGTGAGTCTGTTCTGGTAATGACAGGTGAGAAGCGGCCGTGGCAGAACGCTCGGACCTGTAATGAGCCTGAGCACTGCAAATGCTGGGGCATGTGTGTTTACTCTCCAGTTCCAGATCCACTAGGGGAAACCGGATCATCACAAGCTCATGGCAGAAGTCTAACTGAGACTGATTCCCATGGACTGTGCTCCCCTCTGTGTGATGTATTCTTCCCTTTCATAATACTTTAGGATCTCAAAGCACATCACTCACAGCCCCCCCTGCAAGCTAGCGTGGTATTATCCCCATTTTACAGATAGGGAAACTGAGGTACAGAGTGGGAAAGTGACTGGCCCAAGGTCATAGAGTAAGTCAGTGGCAGAGCACAGGAATCCTGGTCACCTGCAATAACCTTAAGACCCCACTGCCTCCCAAGGCAGCCATTAGCACACTGAGCTGGAGGCTTATCAGCTCACTAAATGCCTACAAGATAAATGCAGGCCATGCCAGTACTGAAGTGCTGAGCCGTCAGGGGTGGGAACCGACCCAGGAGTCTGCCTCAGGAGAACGAAGTCACATTCAGTATCATCTTCAAGGCTTATTCTGCAATCGCCATGCCACTGTGTAATGCACACAGTACTCCGGGCCACACCGTCTCGCTCAGGGAAAGGCTGCCAAAGGCATTTCATGTGAACAGAACTAGGGTTGCTCTGTGCAACCTAATGCCACGTTAACCTGGGGGGGATAGTCGACTCCAGCAGCCTGCGTGTGTCACCTACAGAGTGACGCTGGTCACGAGTGGGATTGTTGAAATACACTTGCAGGTGAGTTCCTGTAACACTTTCTTAATAAAACACCTGTTGCACCGTCCAGCCTTTCTCTCCTGGGCTAATGACAGCTGAAAAGCAACATCTGTACTGTAACAGGCGAGACACACACTCTTCCATGCCCCCAGACATGCGCTGATCTTATTATTGGTAAGTTCCATTAAAAAAATGCCTTGTGACACAAAGTAACATTAGTGTCAGGAAATCATGGCAAGGCCCCTCTGGGGAGCCCCTGTGCTGTCACCCTGATTAAATTAGAGTGTGTCTTTTTCCCTGGCATCCAGATGTTCCATCAATATTCATGAGGGAGACTGCTTGTGTATGCCGTGAGTGCCCTGAGCTTTTCCAGGCAGGGAAGAGAGAGAGACGAGAATAAGCACCTTTCTGGAATCAGCATCAGCACCATTTGCCCGTCGTGCTGCCGGTCCAGAAATTATGATCACGGACTATTAGAAAGTGGCACAGATGGAAAGAATGCGCTGCATTCCTGAGACACAACGCGTCTCTGCCCTGAGGAGGGTCTGAACATCCCGAGGCGAGCGGAGTTCTTTTTGCTAAGTCAATACTCACCTACGCAGCATGCCCAGTGGCACCAGTCAAAAATCACAAGTCTGCCCCTCCCAAAACCAACGAGTTGGTTTAAAAATCATGAGATTTTTATAAACAATCGTAACCTCAGGGTTCCTGCTGGTTTGCCTGCCCCTTTACGGGGCACATGTCCAAGCTTTCCTTCACAACCATGAGGGCAAAAAACCTCACTATTAAAACAATTAATCAATCAATCAATCAAGTCAAGATTCACACATGATTACCTGACTCGAGGAGCTGGGGCTTTAAGAACACTGCCAAATATCACCAAACCTGTGGGAGAGCTGGGCATGTTTCTGACCCCTTGGGCAGGGCTGAGACTCACAGCTTGGTTATGCCTGGAGGCACAGCCCTGAGCCAGAGAGGCGCATAAACTGCGTGGTTCCTTTCCGAGGCACAAGGCCTATCCTCTTGAGCAGGGATGGGAGGCGTTTTGAAAGCAGGAAGCCTCAGAGGAGGTGGTGGATGGAGACTGGCGATGTTATTGTCATTAGCGATTTCTCACACACTCACGTCCCCTTTTATAACCCTGGCTGGGCCAGGACAGTAGCATCCAAAGAGCTCTCATAAACAGCTGGGCCGGACTGTTGCCACCTAATGACAGCAATCAAATGTCAGTCAGAGATGAGCTGGCCCCAGCAAGTGACTCAACAAGTCATTCTATTCATTTGCGGGTACAGGGAGAAAGTCCCCTTGCAATCTCCACATCAGTCAAAACACCAAGATCTTGCTCAGGCTTCCCGCAGGTTCCAAACCGCCCAACGAAGTTGAGGGGCTGCTGCGCTGGGCAATGCCCCTGCCCAAGGACCCCACAGGGATGGGGCTGTCTGCCCCTATGAAGCTAAGGTCAGGAACTGAGGGCCTGCTTAGCCTAACCCTAGAGGCAGGAATCCAACCCAACAGCCACCTCCCCAGGGAGCTCCTGGCACACAAGGAAAGGCAAACCCAGGGGCAAGATCTGAGCAAAGCTGCTGGGGTCTGAATTCTGAGCACCTCTGGGAGGCAAACCCTGGCAAAGTTCTGGCTTCCTTCAGATCCCAAACTCAGGAGCCTGGAGAATGGAACCGCGCTGCATGAACCCTGGGAACTGAAGCTGCTGAACCCAATGGGACTGTAAGAAAAGCCACTCTCGGCACTGACCCTTACAGCACAAGCCCTCAGTCACTGCCTCCGGAACTGGAGTGATGTGCGATGAACCAGGGCCATGGAGCGCAAAGCCGGATTCACCCCACCAACGAGGAGACCTTTTAGGTCACTCAGTGCATCCCCCTGCCAACGCAGGGCAGAGAATCACAGACGTGTCTGCCGATACTGTGCTAAATTGTGCAACTTTCCTCACGCAGGCAAGCACTCAGTCACGTGCATTTCAGTGCCCACCAGTGGGTGCAACTCACCTTTGTGCAGTACGAGGTCTATGCACCATTTAAGGACTGAAGTGCCAGTGCTCTAGCCAGGCGTGACTCTCACCCAGTAGTGAGCCCTTATTCACGTGTGTGTGAGTATGTCTACACTGCAGTTAGACAGGCGTGGCTGGCCCGTGCCAGCTGACTCGGGCTCACGGGGTTTAGAGTACGTCCCTAAGGAGCGGCTCTTTAATTGCAGCGCAGATGTTCGGTCTCCGGCTGCAGCCCTGGCGCTAGGACCCTGCGAGGTGGGAGGGTCCCAGACCTCGGGCTGCACAATCATAGTGTTGCTCTGACTCCAAACTCAATAGTCAGGGAGTCAAAGTATTTCTGGAGCTATGAGGCCAAACTAATTCTCCTGCCTGTATTTTTCATTCTTTAGCTAGCTCTAAAACAGCCTCTCTTACCCTCTCCCACCTATTGCATTTTTAATAGACTTGTTTAGGAAAAAAACAGTTTATTCCCCGACAAATTAAAGCTACAATTCAATTCTCTAGCTTTATTTAAGAACATAATTAAAGTGCTCTGATATTTGCAGAATGCACAGCTGTAAATTTCCCTCAGGGGAGCAGATACTGTAGCCCATGAAAAATCAAAGTGCCAAATTGCTGCTAAAGAAAGGTAGAAACGTGTTTTATTTGATTAAACAAGTCAGCAGCTTCCCTGGTTTCACAAAGACTCTGCATTTTCTGGACCCTTTTTGTGCTTTTCCCTTTGACATCTCGGTCCAAATCCCACCCTGGGGTAGCCCCACTAAGTCAGTGGGGTTGGACCACGGAGCAGTACGGCTGCTTTTGTCTTTCCTTCTCGGTACTCCTGGACACGACTCTCTCTTCACCTGTTTTCAGCTCTGCTGCCAAGATGTGATCCAAGGCCAGTTACAAAGGCAGAAAGGCATGGAGGAGCCTGGCAGAATGCTTCCCACGTGCCATTATTTCCTTAAAACGCTGTGGTTGCTGTATGCTTCTGTCTGTGACAGGGATTATAAACTCAGGGTTCCGGGTCCCTTCTCCCCATCTGCCTCTCAGTGTAAATATAGCCCCTTGGGGGTCCTGCCAGGTTCCTGGGATCAGAGACCTGGTCCAGAACTCCTCTCCCCATCCTCTGAGAACCCATCCAAGCTCTGCTCTGCGATTTGTTCTCATTAGGCTTTGTTTAGCAGCACACAATCCAAGCCCATAACTTCTCCTGGACTTAATAGCAGCATTTCTGTATATCTCAGTGAAAGCACAGCTCAGGCTAACCGTCCACTAGGGAGAAGTGGGATACACTGCAGGCATTACCAGCTGTTGGGAGCATTGTTAATGCTGGATGATTACGCCATAACTCTGTGCACGGCTCCAGAGGTGATCAGTTCAGCGAGTGACAGCGCACCCAGGACAACAATGGGGGAGCGCTGTGGTGGGAGCCCCGGGCAGTCACTGAGGTTTAATGGGGTCATCGTCTGTTTGAAAGGTACTACCCCAACCCCCGCAGGAATCCAGGGGATGAGAAACAAGGATTCACCCCTACCCCCAAGCTTTTGGAGCCTGGGTGCCATTCTGACCCCTTATCACCCTGCTGATTGCCGCCCACACGCGGAGATGCCAAGGAGTAAATATGGTCCTGGCCAAAGCACCAACCCAGTGCCGCAGCCCCAGGCACTGCATCGCCTCCCCACCAGCAGTGCCAACCTCTGTGCCCACTCCCAGCCCACACCCAGGAAATGCTGTCACCTCCTTGCTCCCGGGATTCAAGTCCCTCCTAATCCTCACTTCTTCCGCTGTGCCCCGGGGCCAGGAACATAACGAAAAGGGAGAGAAACCCCCCACACACAATTCCTCCCGCTGGGCTCCCATCTTCTCTCTTATTGTGGGTCTGGCAGTAGCACCTATGGGCCCCAATGCGCTGGGTGCTGCACGGGACACGTAAGGAGTGCCTGCCCCAAAGGCTGACAGACAGAAGGAGAAACTGTATAGATGGGGAAACTGAGGCACTCAGCCACTGATTTTCACATGAAAATTGAATCCAGATCTTCTGACACTTAGGTTGAGGGCTTCACTCCAGGACATCCTTCCTCCGTCTTCTTCTAGCTCTGTGGCTGTGATGCTCTTCAGCACTGGGACAAGCTGTCTTTTCTATCTGGGGCAGTGACAAGCTTGTTATCTGCTCTTAAAGAAAGAGCAAAGAGCCTTCGGAGGGGGCGCTGTGATCTAGGAAAAGTGAAACCAGGGCTCCAAGGATTCCCATCCCACCTGCCCCACCACACAGCATCTTCCAGGGGGTACTTCTTATCTAATCTCCCAGAAACAACAGCCTCCTGTCAGGTCCCCCTCCCCCCAATATTTTGAATCCACAAAATTATCCCCTGGGTTTCCTTTGAGCTGTGTTTGAAAGGATGCTCACCTTGAAGTTGCAGCCAGGAACTGTTTCATTCTGCCAATGCACCAAGGGCAGCTGCTTCTTTGAGACGGCAGAACAACTTTTAAACACATGCTTGTGTTGTCCTGCTCCCCGTGAAGGCGGCCAGATTCCCTTCAGAATTACAGCTCTTGGAGCGAGATGCTGGAAGCATGAAAGGCTGCTGCAAAGCTTCAAAGCCAAAGGACTGTATGACTGGCATTAGCTTCAAACCGCAAGTAGTTACCGACTTTCCCTAGCAGGGGGCTAGGCAGAAATGGGCTGCTGGGAACGCACGCAAGGAGCACCGGAGGGGGGCTGGAGAAAGGACAAAGAAGCTGGCTGTGAGATACCCAGTCGTTCACCCCAGATTGCCAGTTCAGCTCGGGGCTGGCCAGTAACACCTGGGAGTTCTTCTCCTGCCAGCCAGGGACAAGGGTGGTGCCTCCCCTGAAATGAGCTGAGGGGTCTCAGTCCAGTCCCTGTTGTGCAGGTCACACAAACCAGCATCACAGTCGTCACCGTCGTTGTGGAGAGATGAAGACCGAAGATACTGAAGACCCCCATGCCCATAGAGGTTAGAGCTGGAGCCAGTGACAGGAGTGACAGCCGCCTGTGCTGGAGACACACAGATCTCTTTGCTCCCAGGGCTATCAGGGCAGCTCCTTTCAACTGCACAATATTTCCTTGAGCAACGAACAAGAAGGGGAGTGCCCATCACTCAAAGCACCTGAGCAGTTCAAGATTGAGTGTTCACAGAGTTCCCACAGCGGGTTTTCCCACCCATCTCCGGGGGCAGGCGGGAGAAGCCATTTGGCAGGGTTCCGTGGAGTTCCTGCTATTTTAACACCTTCCTCGGGAGATTCCAGTGTGGTTTTCCAGGGACAACCTGCACTGCCTTTCTCCATGCAGTCATGTAGTTCTAGAGAAGATGCACCACTCAACACATCTGCCAAGCAACAGCCTTTGAAACACACAGTGACACAAACACCAACCTTAACAGGCACCCAGACTATGAAACAGCCAAAAGCTCAAGGGCTGGCACCTAAACAATTTCAATTCTGCCCCTCAATTTGGGTTACCATTTTAAGGCCTGATTCATCTTCCATTGCCAGCGATAGTCTTGCCTTTGGCTTCAGTGGGAGTTGGGCTGGGCCCTTACTGTGCTTGTAGCATTATTGATGTGGATAAAGGAGTACGCGTGTATATGATTTGTTCCTAGTGTCAGTTTGAAGGCTGCATGAAGATCCAAACACCTAAAGCTACCGCAAGATGTGCTTTAGCCATCATTTGGTAGGTCATATCATCACCTGTGGTTGGGGCACATGGATGTAGAATCCCAGCCCTTTTGAAACAAGATGTGTTTGTTGGTCAGTAGTTGTGTGTTTTGTTTAATAAACAGACTTCCACACATTTCGTTTTCCAACCTTGTCTCCTTTGTTTACCAGAGACCACTTCTTGGAACTCTGAGCAGCACACAGAGTCATCTAGCAGCTGAATAATATGCTTCAAGTGAACACACCATTGAAATCAGTGTCAAGTTTATTATTGCTAACAATGGATATGCTTCATATTTCCAACTGCATTTCAAAGGCAGCATATTACCACATATTTCTGATGTCCAGAAAAGATTTAGGGCAGCTCTAATAACAGAGAAGCAGGATGGGAAAGGAACAAGGAAGTTTAGGTTTTGTTTTTTCCAGTTTATACCTAGTTTGTAAGAGGACAAAAGATGTTGAAAGCTTTATTCAAAGACAGTAAATGGTCCCCTCCCCTGCAGGGTAATATGCGATTTCGGCAGTTTAGTACAGACAGAAGAGTGTGTGGAAGGAATGTGGCAAATCGATTTCCTTTTGTGGGGAGGCGTGATTCCTAATGGAGAGCTGTAATGTCTTGTCATACTAGTCTGGGAGGCCTATTTACCACCCTCCTGAAAGCAAAGGTCCCTGTTATTGATTTCATTCTATGTTCACATGCACTTCGCTCTCTTAATGTAACAAGGACAGTAGCAGCAAAATTCTCAAGACCTCTAACTCCAAGAGATAGTGGCTTCATCTGAGATAAACTTGCTCAGTAATTATAGGATTCTAACGGTGGGAACAGTAACTCTTTCCCCTCATGCCCCTTTATAAGTAGTTTGCATAGAGCTAGGCAAATAATTCACCGGCATTTGTATTGATTCAATGAATTTTGCTGTTTTTTCCCAAATAAAATGTTTCTTTTTCATTATCCACCCATCTCTACGTGTGAATAGACTCTGAGGTGGCTGCTAGAACGGGGTTGGGTTATTAGGAATGCAGTGAGGAGCCTTCACCTGTAGGCTACAGGCTCCAATCCAGCGGAGGTTGATACAGCTAAAAAGCCATTCCCATTTTACAGCTGTTTGAAGGCCTTTGTGCCCAGACAGAGTCTAAACGCCCTGCAGGACCCAGAGGAGGGAGCTCACCTACATTGTTTTAAATGTAGTTTAATTTTGTTTGTGAAACTACTGCCAGGGTTTGAGCCTCACAACTTGCAGTAGGGCTGCACAGCCCTTGACTTCATGACCTAAGGAGCAACTCCAGTCACTGGTACCAGTAGTAGGTTGTGCCATCTACCTACTGCATTGTGAGACTCATGGGAAATGTGAGTCTTTAGTCAAGACTGAAATGTTGTTTTCTAAGCTCCCTCTGAAGCTGTGGCCCTACCGAAGAGCAGAGACCTTCCCCCATGTCTGTGGGTACACGGTCATTCGAATGGAGATGTATCCTGCAAGGCCAGGGAGCCCAGGCAGCCAGTTCTCGGCAGAGCTCAGCATGTCGGGTGCGTGTTGGGTGCTAGGTGTGGAGCCCTTGAGAATCCAGCCCTGAGCTCTTGCGAGAACCTGGCGTCCCCTCTGACCATTCTGCCCCTCCAGTGCTATCTGAGAATGAGAGACAGCTGTGGTGGGCAAGAGCTCCCCTGCCCGGCAATCTGTCTGGGCTGGAGTGAACAGCCTAAGAACTGAGAGCAGGTCTGTCCGTCCGTGTCGCTGGGACAGATGTAACCAGCTGCAAAAAAATACAGCCATGGCCCTTTTCCTGGGGCTCCCTGTCTTTCCAAACAAAGGGGTGTGTACCAGAGGGAGGTTGAATCCCCCTGGCCTGTCACTGAACACCGCCCCCCATTCTAGTTCTGGGCTCCCCACACACAACTCTGCAGATGCCCCTGAACCCTGAATCCCAGCACCCCCTGCTAATCCAGCACTGGGCTCCCCAGACACTCCTCTCTGCTGATGCCCCCCAAGTCCAGCTACAACCCCCTTGTCCTAGTCCCGGCCCGGAGAGCATGCCGGTTGGAATGTGTCACCCCAAACTCAGGGGTGGTTTGGGGATGTGACCAGATGGAGACTAACAGGAGAGCACTCTAAACAATGCCCCCCTCCAACCCCATGCACACAGATTGACAGGCGTACATAGTTTTCCCCAGCAGGCAGGAGTTCCCCAAAGCTGCCCCCCACCCCTGGCTCCATTCTAAAGCACAGCGCACGTCTTCTACCCCATAAACCAACAATCAGAGGAAAATGGAGAACGAACGTCTCCTCCACCTTCCTTTTATAGCTTCATTTGCAGGATTTAGATGACACCCAGCACTTCCAAGCCTCTGTTGTTAACAAGAGTTTCATTAATAGGGACATTAAAGTCCTGTTTAGCCTCTTTAGACACTGGGATTTGCCAGGCAAAGAGCTGCCTGCCTGCCTGCCTGCCTGGTTTAAGGTGTAATTTAAAGCGTCAGGACAGAGAGGTATTGGGCACCAACTTGGAGGCCTTGTTTTATGGCTGGTGTCCCCTGCAGATAGACCCCGCCTGGAGTGGAGCAGGAGATGCACAGAAGAGAGGCTGTTCCGGGGTATTTCAGAACTAGGCATAAAGCAAGGACATTCCCTCACCCTGGAGGCTCTCAAATGTCATGGAGATGGGGGGGCGGGGTGCACACAAGGCTGTCTGTTCTTGTGATGTTTCCAGCCTGATGCCAAACTAAAGAGTCTTGCGTAACCTTGGGATAAGCAACCCACCGTTAGCTCCGTCTCCGAGTCAAGCCTTTGGAAATGAGTCCAGTGCGCGGAGATACCAGTGCAGTCACGCACCAGCCGCAGGCCATGCCCGGTTCTGTTCACCCCGCTCAGCTGGGGTGAGGGATTTCTTTGGCCAGTGGCCAGAACAGCTTTAGGTTTTTCACCATTGCCCACCATGACCAGAGGTGAGCAATATGGTACCCAGGCAGATAAATATTTAGGAGTTGTCCAGGCTGCTTTTCATTTGTAGGAGCAGGATTTGAATCACAGGAGCATCCGGAGGCTGAGATCAGGGATCCGTGTCCCAGGCACCAGGCACTGTAGAAACATCCAGTACAAAAGACAGCCCCTGCCCCAAGGACTTTACAATCTGAGCATATGATGAGAAATGCCAGAGGGGATCCAGCCTGCGCAACGGAGGCAAAGAACAGTGAAAGGATCGTGTCTAGTATTGCAGGTAGTGGTCAGAGCGCACCAGCCTCCACGGTGACACTACAGGTCTGAGTTCGTTGCTTGGCTGGTTAGGTTAACTGCTCTGCAAGGTTTTGCCACTGCAGGCTGGTGAGAACAGGTGGAACGTCTGCAAATGGAGGATGAAGATGCTTCTTCTTAACTCCGGGGTGACTCAAGGGCAGCGAACGCTCCAGACTGACTCTACCCACTTGCATGCAGATGCCTGCAGCCTGCTAACGAGCAGCATTGATTTAGTGACTCATAACAAGCCCCACTTGTTGCTACCGAGCAATAACATTAAATCCGTCCCCTCGCAGGGCGTCCCGGAGTGTTGTTTACAGGGCATTCGATAACTTTTGTAATTACAGAGCCGTACGCTGCGTTATCCATTGTATCGGGCGAGCTGGGATCCCTGGGACACTGCCAGCAAACTTTACTTGACGAGATAAAGCTGGGAGGCTGTAAAATAGTTTTATGGCCCCAAGGCTGAGCCTGCCCCCGTCATCTGTCCCACCCGGCTGGTGAAATACGGCCTGTTTCCCAGGCCACATTGGTTGTTAATTCTTCCAGCCCAGCGTGTGTTTACAAGTGACCAAGAGAGAGAGACTGCGCCGGGGAGCGTTGACTTGACACAGGATCCAACGCTGACATGTTTGCGTGAAGAGCACAACGCTCCTCCTTGATGCACTCGGCGGCTCAATGACTGTATCCAGTGGGGAACAAAAGGCAGTGCCGTGCCCCAGCCTCTCGCAGAGCAAAGCGTGCCATTGCCTTCCCGGCTCCGCCTCCTCAGCTCCCCAGTCTCCCGTGAGACGAGGCCTCAGTGGGCTCTCCCCAATTCCCCATCCAGAGCCGCGCTTGGCCCAGCTCCGCCTGCCATTTGCTCTTTTCGGGCCTGACCCAAAGGCCGTTGCAATGAATAGAAAGGCTCCCAGCGAGAGCAATGGCCCTTTCTGAGAGACTCAAAGCGCAACCCCTCCGTAGCTGAGATGGGCTGGCTGGCTGGGATTTCCAGAAGTGCTCAGGAATGGCCATTGACTTCAGCGCTCTGGAAAGTCCCACCCGCGACCTACAGCCACCAGCTTCCCTAGGGCGACAGGAATGCACTTTGCCTTTGGGTGGTGAGTTCTCCAGCACCTCCTCTAGCCTGGGCACCCTTGCCCGGTACTCTGAGCTGAGCGTGGCTGGGGGCAGGCGCTGGCTCCGAAGGTGCTGAGCCCTCTGACCTCCACATGGCACCTCACAGGGGCTCAGCCCGCCGGACTCCGGGCTGAGAGAGGTTCGACAGATTTTATAGCCGCCTTCCCTTAGAACAGAGTCACCTCCGGAGAAAAGCTCCCGGACTAGCCTCCATGTCCTGAACAGAGCCCAGCACAAAGCCAAGGCCTACCGGACACTGAGAGGCCAGTTGCAGGGGTCGGCAGGTGGGACATGCCATAGCTGCCGAATTACATCACTAAGCAATTATCATGGAGCGTCTTTCTATCGCCGCTATTGCTAGATGCACATCGAGTCCAAGCCAGGCTCTGCTCATTGCCAGATGAAGGCAGGCCTCATTTCTCCCCCGAGACTGGTCCATTGTAGAGAGGAACTGCTCACAACAGATTTCAGACAGTTCCAAGGACCTGGTCCCAAGCCAAGGGACGTCAAAGACTCCTGCAGCCTCCAATGGGCTCTAGACAGGGGGCCGAGGAGAGCAGCACACCAAAGTGCCCTCCCATAGGCACAGGGACTGTAATCCCCATCTCTGCAAAGTCATCGATTTTTAAGGCCAGAAGAGACCTGGGTGGCCCTTGTGTCTAGGGCCCACCGCACGGGCCAGCCAGCCCCCACCAGCGATTTCACCCTCACTTGCACCGAGCCCATCCCCTCCGTTTGAGCTCCAGCCGATCTTTTCGGGTTTAGCACTTCTCAGCTCGCTGTGCTAAATCCAAAGCATGTTCGGCCACTCCACACAGCTGCAGAGCAGCAGCAAGACTGCAGGGCTGGGGCTGGGCTGGCTACAGACCAGCTTTCCAATGGCGTCTGCGTTCTTCCTGGTAAACTGGCATGAATGTGGCTGGGGTTTCCAAGCCCTTAATACGGCTCTGACTGTCGCTGGCGAGATTTAGCAGCTGGCCCTGATTTGCTTGGTTTAAAATATAAACATGGCACCTTCCCAGCAGATGGAAGGGTCCCAGTGGGTGCTAGAACATGTGTTCCGGTTGGCACAATGGAGGGGAACTCCTGGGCAGAAGGAATCGGCTTCACACTGTCAGACCTCATTAGCTTCCTCTCCTTACAGAAAAGTGGAGGGAAGAGGAGCGCTCTCATTCCCGCTCCAGCAGCCAAGGAACAAACATCCCAGCCTCCCCGCCCCAGCATGTGCGGGGACACACTCACCTGGACAGGTCAGGCCTGATTCACCATTTCCCTGCGCCTTGTCCGGCCATTTGCACCAGTGCGAGGCAGGCCCAGAATCCAGATTCCATTCTGATTAGGCGCATTTCACTCCTGTTTTGCACTGGTGTAAATGACTGCACGAGGCACAGGGTAGGTAATTAATGATGAAGTGAGCCCTGGCTCTCTCTCACACACAGGAAATCATGTTTAATCACCACTGAAATGACTGTGAGGCATCAAGTGAGCTGCCAATCCCAACTCCTCCTCCGCTCCCCTACAGATCCGCACCCAGCGCTAGCTCCACAGCTCTAAACCTGGGTCTCTCTCGCACCTAAAGGAATCCAGGCTTCCCTTGCGTGGGACATCCAGGCCCTGAGCTCTGCAGAGAGAGCGATCACTGGGGAAATCACTAACCCGACACCCCCCCTGCTTCCAAGGACAGGGAGGGCAATTCTGAAATGAACACCGCCATGCAGACCACGTTGCTGCATGTTCGAAGGAGCTTTGTGGCTTTTTTCTTCAATGGGCCGCACAGCCCAGTGATCCCCTTCTTACTCGGTCATTTCTGCTGTTACTGAGAAGCAGACAGAGTTGTCAAAGCTGGCACGTGTTACTTTTGCTCTCCAGGAAGGGAGTTAGGAATGGTGGGCTTGGAGGGGGAGTACAAGGCTTGCAGAATGTAATATAACTGCACATTCAAGGTTGTCTGTTATTATCAGTATTTCAGTAGTGTCTAGCAGACAGTAGGACAAAGGAAGTATCATTAGCCATATGGGGAACTAAGGCCCAGAGACTTGTCTGTGGTCACATATGGAGTCTGTAGCAGAGCCAGGGATTGAACCCAAATCTCCTGAGTCCGAGTCTGCTGCTTTATTCACACACCATCCTTCCTCCCCTTGCCTTGACCCTACTTTCCCCAGAAACTTTTGCAAAGAGCAGCACCTTTTTTGAGCAAAACCAAGGCTGTCTGGGAGCAGAGATGGCCAGAAATGTGTTCATCTTTCAAGGGCAGCCAGCTTTTGCATCTAAAACGCGCACAAACCTGCATTTCCTTCACATCTTTTCAATGCAAAAGTTGTTATTTTTGAACATGCAAAAGGAGCAACATCTCCTCAGGAGCAAAAGCTCATGGAACAATCTGCTCTAGGCCAGATCCTCAGCCGGGGTAAAACTGTCGCTGCACCAGTGTCACCGGAGCAACACTGCTTTACACCAAGGATCTGGCCCCTGGGAGTGCGAGCCATCCGCATGGTGCTGGCTGTTCCCCACCTGCTGCAGATCTCAGCAGCTTCTCCTTTCCTCTCACCAATATTTCTCATTAAAATAATTTGTCTCTTAAATAAAACATGCATTATCTGATGGGGCGATTAGTGCAAATGTGCTTCCAATCCGGTGACAGATGCGGTGAGCGTTCCTGGCAGCGCAAGGAACCCAGCTGCCGTTAAATGAGGGACAGGGCCATGCAAGGGGACGTTTTTATCCTGATGTGCAGGGCGGCCCAGCGCTAGCTGGTTGTTCCCTTAGAAATCTGCCCAGTGTGTGTGGACTGAAGTGGGGCTTGGAGAAAACTCTCTGCAGAGACGGGGGGAAAGGCCTCCAGGGTTCCAAGGGCCACAGCTCTCAGTCAGTACGGCTGCTTCCTCCAGAATTTAAGACAACAGGCTTCTCCATCCCCAGCCAGGAATCCCTGGGCATTTCCAGGAGGACGGAGACCCCGGCTAATGCTCGCAGGGCTCCCACATCACACACCGAATGGGGCTCAGCTGGAAGGATTTTCTCAATAAATAAAAAAGGAAACTGCTTTGTTCTAGATGATGATATGGCCTCAGATGGGAACGTCTCAGCCTAGGAGACCACTGATAAGGGCCCGTTGACACAGACACCTGCTGATAGCAAGTGGTCTGAGACAAATGTATTTCACAAACGCTGTTAACTAGCCACCAGCAGGGACAGAGTTTTGATCCCTGCTAAACTAGGTGGAATTTGAACTGGTAACCTAGCAAGGGTGAGGCATTATGTCCTATTTTCAGTCCTCTGAGCCATCCCACCCTTCTGCCTAGGGGTTTAATGCTTCACTATCCCTATTCATTTGAACAGGCAGCACCTGGCTGGAACCTTTGAAAACTGCGGATGTGCCTGCACAGAGCTTCCCAGAACAAGGGAACTCTGCTCTCACTCTCTCCGACTAGCTCAGAAGCTGTTCGGCTTCCTCTGCTCCATAATTAAACTGCTTCATCTTTGTAGGAACCGAGACAAACTTTTAAGGCACCTTTCATTCACTCTGCTCCTTTCTATCGACAGGAGACGTTTCTTTATTCTGGTAGCTGTCTGTGAGCTATACACACTCTCGTATTTGACACGTCTGAAATGAAGGTCTCGAGAGCTGTGATGTATCCAGAGACGGATGCCTGGAGAATAAGATATTCTTTGGGGGAGGGATACACACACACACTTATACTCTAGCCTAAACAATTGTCTATATTTTCAATTTTCCATCAGATTATGTTTTCTTCTTAAAAGATGTTGTCTCCTGCTTCTTGACCTGAATCAACTGAAAGATAATAGAATCCAGTTGCAATATATACATGCATTAATCTTACACACAGAGTGTCTTTCCCACGCTGAAGGTGGAGCACAGGGAGAGGATCCAGCATGTAATTAGCTGTGTAATTTCCACACTGCTTTAACAGGAGTTGATGCATTTATGCGATGCAGCCGCAGAGGCACCTCCGTGTGCTTTCTGTGCTAATAGCGTAGCACCGGAAACACGATCTTGAGTTCAGATAGGAAGGGAGCTTAAACCTCAGAGCTGTGTCTCCCCACACACACACCCCCACCCCATCTGCAGAGACAGAGATGCAGCCCTGACCCTTGCGCAAGAACCAGGAGGCCTAGTGATGAGCTGGGATGGGCCATTTTTAAATGGCACTCACAGGGGAACAAGGCGGGATGGAGGGGAAGGGAAGCACTTTGGCTCCAGCTGCAGAGCACGTTGGGACAGCATAGGGTGACCAGATGTCCCGATTTTATAGGGAAAGTCCCGATTTTTGGGTCTTTTTCTTCTATAGGCTCCTATTACCCCCACCCCACCCCCGTCCCGATTTTTCACACTTGCTGTCTGGTCACTCTAGGGCAGCAAAGGGCAGATGCTGCAGCTCGGATCCTCAGAGACCCTGCTGAAGCCACTTCCCTGGAATCCACCTCGTCAGTTCTTCAGAGGGGACGGGAGAGAAGCTCCTCTCCCAAAGAGTCCCCACCCTTCTGCTCCCTTGAGGCCAATGCTGCTGGAGGAAGGCTGGAACCCTGCAGGGCTACAGCTTCCCTCCCCCGTGGAGAGGACCTCCAAACCCTTGCCACTTCCTCACCTCTGCCCCAGCTGGGTGTTGCCTCTCGTCCCAGCCCTGGGGAGATCCCAGCTTTATCCCCAGTGGCCCCAAATTGTTCTGCCTTCCTCCAGCAGCGAGTGCTAGTCCTTGACAGAGGCAGGGCCCTGGACTAGCTGGACCAGAAGTCAGATGCCTTCAGGAGGGTGGATGGTCACACCGTGCTGATTGCCAGCCCTCAAAACCAGGCTCCTGGGGGGTGGGTCAAGCTGGGGACCCAAAATGACTAGCCATGGTGGACACACATGGCCGCAGCGCTGCCAGGACAGCTTTGAGGCAGGGTGGCTGGGCAGACGCTCTCCGTACATCCTACAACCGCAGCCGTCTCTCTGCATATCCCCACATCACTGCCGGTCCTCACCCTTTGCCACATGCAGCCAGATTTAGGCTCTTGGGAGGCAGGAATCTTGGCCCCAGTTCAGATCCATGACAAAACTCCCATTGACTTCGGTGGGGCCAGGGTCTCTCCCTTGGGATTTAAGACAAATGCCCCAGGGTTTGTTTTTTTTGGGGGGGGAGAGATGTTTGCCTTACATTGGTGGCTCATCATCTCCCATGCACCCAAATGTCCTTGAGCAGGAACTTCTCTGAGGAATCCCAGCCTCTCTGTCGGTTGTGAGGCAAACAGAATTCATAGGCAGGAAAACACTCCTGAGACTCTGTGCCACGGGATGGAAACGGCTCTTCCAACCACCGACCAGTTCAAGCATAAACAATCCAGTAGCTCTGGCAGTCAGCGGGCTGCAGCCACCTCCTTTGTGCGATGGAAGAGGAAGAAATTGGATTCAGGGAAACCGAACACAGTTCCCTTGAGAAGATGTACATTTCCATTATACTTAGGTGCTGAGTAATTGGTGGCAATACAAGAGATATGGGCAGTATCATTATACTCCAGACTGTGCTGGAGATGTATTATCATCATCTGTCATTATCTGGGCTTCCTTGTGGCTGCTAAATTGTAGAACATGATTTTAATAACCCTGGCAGGCAAAAATCATTTTTCTTTTGTCACTTAACAACTCGTCCTCATTCAACAGTTCCTTTAAATAATAAAAAAAAGAGAGAGAGAGAGAGAGAGAGAGAGAGAGAGAATTAATTTCTGATGGTATACGCACAGCCACAGTTTGCCTTTCTCTGCATTTGCAAAAATGCCCCAGTGCAGCCAGACAGCATTCAAGGACATTGCAGATAATGACGGGTGAACTTGAGAAAGGTCGGGGACTTGTACAAGCATCCAGATGTCTGGACAAGGATGATAACGACAGCAACAACACACTCGACAGGGCCGTGCTCCCCAAACTGTTTTGCAAATGAATGTCCACATTATAGACACCAGGGAATCGCTACCTCGGCCGCTGAAATGCAGCCACCTCTAGTGTAGGATGGTAGCAGCTGTTGGGAAGGGCATATTGATGCCACACGAGCGTTTGGGGAAGTTTTTTGGAGTTTTAGCCAAAGATCCTCAGATCTGCTTGGCCTGGAAGTCTAGTGGCCAAGGGATGGATAGACTCATTCCAGCAAAGGTGGCCCCATGTAGCTATGGGAAAGGCTAACCTGATAGCCCAGGAGTTGCTTCTGGATCAGACACGGATACCACGCTGCCCTTACAAACGCAGTGCTTCGTAAAGCACCTTGGGTTACTCTGGGCTCAAAGACTGGCCCAGGGCAGGAAAGCTGGCTGCAGGCCTCCAACACCACTTTCAAGATGTAGGGTGTGTGGCTGTGACAGGGGCAGCAGAAAAACCAACCCCTCTGCAAAGCTGCGGAGAAGTTCTCCCACACCGTAGCCAGAAGACTGGTCTTGCCATGTCCTGCAGCACTTCTCACCCACAGTGCTGGAATCGAGCCGCCTGGTGAAATTCCAGTTTGTTTGAATCACTTCAAATCAAATGACCTCAGAGGAGACAGGCTGGGGAAACTGATAAAAGGAAACAGGTTGGTGGGGAGACAGAGCGGAGATTGGCCCAGCATTGACTCTGACACCGTCAGCAGCAAACTCACAGAAGAGACTAGATTGAAGAGGAGAGTCCTTAATCTGTCTTGTCAGAAAAGCCTGGTGAAATTAATTGGAATTTGCAGACAACAAACCAGCCCAGGCGTGTAACAATGGTAGCAGTGATAAGTGTTCTAAGCATTCTGTTACTGGGATAAGGCCTGCCACAGCTGTGTCTACAAAATGGATTAGGTGTCACTTTGTCTGATTTATAGCTTTCAGCTCTTTAAAGGAGCAGACTTGCCACCTGATACAACCCAGGGACTTTCCCTCGGATACCAAGGTGGATGTGGGTTGGGAGGGGGGGTGTTCTTTTCCTTTTTAATTGTATTGTGGAATGGAAGGTCTGGCGATATTAGATGCATGGGCCTGTCTGGCTCCATACCTGTGAGAAGCAGGAAGGAGAGTGGAAAGAGGCACTAACTTTTACCCTCCGGTGCATTCAGGCCTTTGATACAGGACACTCAAAGGAGCCTAGAGCTGTTAGGTGCCCAATTCCCACTGGAATCCAATGAGCCCCTAGCTCCCCTGAGCCCCTCTGAAGACCCTAGCCTCACGTTTCAGACCTCTCTGTTCTGAAGATCCATCCTGTCCAATGACTCCCGTGGAGTGAAACTCACCCAGAACCAGGCAAGGCCCATGCGCTATTTAGGCTATCCCCACTGGACCCAGGGGATGCTGAAATCCTTCCTCTGCTGCCTCGGTGCTGGGGTGAATCCCCTCCGGAGAGATCAGCCTGCAGGTGCTCTCCATACCCTAATCAGTGTTGTGACGCTGCACCCCATATTCTTCATAAAAATATGGTTATGACATGAATATGGCCTAACTAAGATATATTGTATGCAAGAGGGGTCACGTAAGGTATCGTTGGAAAGGTTATGATTTACTGAATGTGATTATCCAATTTGTACACATATATCATTTCTGTATCTGAAGTTAGGACTATTAACTATGTAACAATTACAACTGTGTGTACACTTGGGGGGACGCCCACCAGACCGCAGGCAACCAGCCAGAATGGGGCCATTTAAGAAGGACAATAGAACTTTGAAGATACTAATCTCCCACCTTCCTGAGCAACTTCCTGGGATGTTGCTTTGACACTGCAGGGGCATCTGATGATGTCACCTGGTACAAAGTACTACCTTGGACATTGCTGGTATTTTTCCACTGGAAACAAAGGATTCCAGCTTTATGTAAATCCTGCTTAAGGCCGGGAAGTGAGTCAATCAGGGCTCTTCTCCATTGCCTCCTTGCCTGAAAGCACCTGGAGAGACAAAGAAACTAAGTTGGGGAAAGTCAAGGGCTGAGTCCAGGCTAAGACAGGGGTCTAGTCTGTAAAGAGAAGTAACTGGAACTTTAAGCTCCACATTGAGGGAGGGGTGATTTTTATGAGCTCACACTGTGCAGATCTCTCTATACAGCGCAAGACACGATAATTTGGGGTTTACACCCCAAAGGAGGTGTGCACGTGAGTGCTGGGTAAAGTCCCGAGCTGAACCCTCCCACACAGAGGTGATTTCAGTCTGTGTCTGCAGCTGGGTGTGGCCTTGCCTGGGTGTGTGCCAGACGAGGCTTGAGGGCCGGGCACAGCAAGGACAGGGTGAGGAACCCCAGGCTGGTGGAACGGGCGAGCTCAGTGGAACCCCAGCACACCAAGTGCCATCCCGGACGGGGGGTCCAACCCATCATAAGTGTAATTCTGAGCTACCGCGAATGAGCCACGCAGACCTCCAGCTGCTCCTGGGGGTCACTTTGGATTCTAATTCAAGCAGGGCTTCTCTTGAGATGTCTAGGACTGAGGTGGGACGACCACACTAGACTCAGAGAAGTGTAGGCCCGGAAGGGACCACAGTAGGTGATCTCGTCCAGTCCCCTGCACTCAAGGCAGGACTAAGTAATAACTTTTACTAGACCATTCCTGGACAGGGGGTTGTCTAACCTGTTCTTAAAAATCTCCAATGGCTGAGATGCTACAACCTCCCTAAGCTTAACTACTCTGACAGGAAGTTTTTCCTAATGTCCAACCTAAACCGCTCTTGCTGCGATTTAAGCCCATTGCTTCTTGTCCTGTCCTCAGAGGTTAACGAGAACAATTTTTCACCCTCCACCTTGTAACAACCTTTTATGTACTTGAAAACTGTTATCATGTCCCCTCTCTGTCTTCTCTAAACAAATCCAATTTTTTTCAATCCTCCCTCACAGGTCATGTTTTCTAGACCTTGAATCAGTTTTGTTGCTCCCCTCTGGACCTTCTCCAATTGGTCCACATCTTTCCTGAAACGTGGTGCCCGGAACTGGACACAATACTTCAGCTGAGGCCTTATCAGTGTGGAGCAGAGCAGCGGAATTACTTCTTGTGTCTTGCTTACAACGCTTCTGCTAATACACCCCAGAATAATGTTTGGTTGTTTTGCAACAGTGTTACATAGTTGACTCACATTTAGCTTGTCATTCACTATGACCCCCACCTCCTTTTCTGCAGTACTCCTTCCTAGGCCGTCATTTCCCATTTTGTGTGTGTGCAACTGATCGTTCCTTCCTAAGTGGAGTACTTTGCATTTGTCCTTATTGAATTTCATCCTCTTTACTTCAGACCATTTCTGCAGTTTGTCCAAATCATTTTGAATTTTCATCCTATCCTCCAAAGCACTTGCAACCCCTCCCAGCTTGGTATCGTCCGCAAACTTTGTAAGCGTGCTCTCTATGCCATTATCTAAATCATTGAGGAAGATATTGAACAGAACCGGACCCAGAACTGATCCCTGCAGGACCCCACTCGTTATGCCCTTCCAGCTTGACTGTGAACCACTGATAACTACTCTCTGGGAACGGTTTTCCAGGTAGCTCCACCTAGGACAACTGCTCATACCAGTTTGGGAGCTGGCCTGGCAGATGCAGCACCAAGCTCTGCAACAAGTGATCCCAGCTAGTCTGAACCGCCGAATGGGCCCAGAGTCAATTCCCTGAGCGTGGGGGGAAGGTCCATGGCTCCTGTTTGTCTAAACCCTTTTGCCCATCTCTAATGGCAGCTACTGCAGGTGCCGTGGCTGCACGGCTGTGTCATAGTCCAGGGAAAAGACTGAAATATGAGGCTGTGCCCAGCGCTTCGGCAGACCCAGCTCCCTGCAGTGGGACTCCCTGCAGTGTCTCAGGAGCCTTCTACCTGGATGTTCCTGGCGAGAACAGCGGCACAGCCTTCTACCTGGACACACCCAGCCAGGCAGCAGCATGTTCTTAGGGCACTCGGCCCCAAACCAGGTGTGTTCTGTGACGTTCATCGGCACATCTGGCGCTGTCCTCCGGAACACGTCCAGTCATTCGGCAGCACGGCTGGGGCCTTCGCTTGGCACGGACTCTAGGATGTCCCAGCAACACAGCTGACGCATTTGACCGTAATGTGCCCCATATTGGTCCGTCCATGCTGCAGGACTAGCATACGTCACAGAGAAATGGGGCATTCAGAAGCACAGCAGATGTGTCCATCCACCCTGACGTGCCCCGAACAGGTGACAGGACAGTGCCCGCCTTGTAGCTGATGGCACCTGCAGTGCTGGCAGGGGCCACAGGGTTAACAGCCTCATGTTATTCTGCAAAGCAGTTGTGTGTTTTGCATTCTCATTCCCCACTCCCTCCTGCGCAGCACGCCCTGTGCCACGATCTCTGCCTGACGTCTACCCACCAGCGAAAGCCCACGCGTTCCAGCAAAACAATATGGGCACCTGCGTTTACTGAGACGGGGAGGGGGAATGCACTCTGAGTTACTCTCCCCACTCTCTGAGGCAGACGGAGCACTTATTAAAAGGGCCGCCCAGTGACACCAAGAGACGCTTGTACTTTTAAGAAATATGCCTCTTTCTTTTTTAAGCGGTTGCTTAGCCCTTTCTGCAGTTGCTACAGGCAACAATCTGCCCAGGCCCCGAAGAAGAGCCATATACAAGAAACACTTAACAGGTCTGACACCATCGGGTCAGACAATCTGCGGAGCTCACACTCCCCTGACAGGAAATCAGTAACACCACAAGTGATAAGGGGTATTTATGTGGCAACAGCTTATGTGCCAGTGATGGCACTTCACCCTGGGATGCTGCTTTCCATAATCGACTGTCATAACCCAGCCTCATCTCTTCGCCGTCTCCGTCGCGCCTTCCTCCTGGGCTGGATGACTTTAATTCTACCCCGGCACGTTCATTGGGGTCAATTATAGACCATTTTATTATTAGCTGAATTATTTCTGGGCAACGTCTTAAACAGAAAATTCATATCTGCCATTTAATGGCCCAGGTGTCGCCGCTGGAGTTCGCATGACAGCTCTGTTGGCAATGAACCTCTCCCCGGTGACATCTTTTTTTGCCAGTCACGGTGGGAAAGGTGTGAGGACAGTAACACTCGCTGCTGTGTGCAGCACTTCAGATCTTCACAGCACTTTGAAAGCATCACCCCATCTTCCTGGGCAGAGCATCGGTGTTATCCCCGTGCTGCAAATGGGGAAACAGAGCCACAGAGGTTCAGTGACTTGCCCAAGGTCAGGGAGTGAGTCAGTGTCAGAGCTGGGATTAGAACACAGGGCTTGCTGTCTCCCTGGCCTGTGCTCAGAGCCCAGGCCTATGGGCGCTAGAGGAAGGTAAACCCTGCATGCTGTTAACACAGCTCCTCCCCTTACAGAAAATGAGGCAAGGGGGGATTGCTGATGGGCATTGGAGCCTGTCGCCTCTAAGCCACCAATTCAGCTCTGCAGCCAGGTGGGGAGCGGGAGCTCCTGGGATCGCAGGAATAACAGTATTGTCAGACTAAGAAAAGGGTCGGCTGGGTCCTGCGGTGAAACCCTCCCGCCACGGAAGCTGCGCTGTGTCCCGTGTACAGAGAAGGGCACCAGCAGCTTCTTATCCGAGCTCCGTGTGGCAGACGCCTTCCAGGAAACAGGAACGTGCCTGTTGTGCCGGTCTGGACCCAGCAACCCCTCCCCCCAGTGGAACCCTTCCAAGATGCTCTGCTGATGCAGTGGGCTGGGTCTCCCGTCGCCTTCAGCTGACGTAGCACCTGGTTAGAAAGCTCTGTGTTCGTGCAGCACTGCAGGTGAACTTCCTCTTGTCTCCACAGGGCTCCGGGACCCCATTATAATGTCACCTCGTTGGGTTTCGTTTCCAGGGAGGATGCCTCACGCCATGTGCTGGCCGTGCACTGAAACGGGTCCTGTGGTCAGCGCCAGCCCACGGCCCAGCTCAGTGCACAGGAGGGACAGCGGGGCGGGCGGGCTGCGTGCTGCCAGCCCTCAGCTGAACTCTGCAGGGTTCTTACAGAAGCATTTCAGTTTCCTTTACCAGAGACACGTCCCTGCAGTGTTCCCGAGCATTACTGTCTGGCTCTGCCTTCTGGATTAGCTGTTGTAACTGCCCGGCTCTTTGCTTCTCACATCCCAGGGCTCTTCAGTGACACGATCCCCTTGAACGCTGCTGGGTTTCACTCCTCAGATGCTAGAAGGAGTTTAAGGGATCATCCCAGACAGCAGCAGCAATTCACTGAGGACTCTGGGAACCTCCTGCTGCTTTGCAAGTCACCGTTTGAATAGGGTTTTTTTCTCCTCTCTCTGAAAAAACCCGTAAGAGCGTCAAGGCCGAGTCAAGCTCTGCCTCCAGCAGGGTTAGGCCAAGCAAGGGGTAGCTGGAGAAAGAGGTGTGAGAGGCCATCGCAAAGTCGCAAGTGCACCACACAAACACTCACACACATGTACACTAGCACAAATGCAGACACACACTCACCTAAACACACGTGTGATCACACAAAGACACACTATGTCGTGTCAGGTCTACACTCATACAAGCATACGGACACCTACTTGTAGATACATACACACACACAATCACACACACACCTGCTCAGATCTCTATCATCCAGTTGCTTGCTGCATCACTTTCCTTAATCCAAATAGTTTTTCTTCTGATTGGCAATACGAATTCTCCCAATGTCCCGTATGGCACAGGCAGGGTCGCTGACGGGGACAGTTTTGAAGGGCAATAGGTGCCAGGTGCCCGCGCCGGCTGCTAGCTCCGTCGCTGAGAAAAGTTATTGTTACGGAGCAGTTGTGTCTCTGACACTAACCAAGCTGCCGGTCAGTTTCCAGCCCACGTTCAATGCTTGTTCTGTGAGCAAAGACAGCACCAAGGAATTGAAAAGCAGCACTGAAGCCCACATACAGCTCCTGGAAACTGTTCTGCTCTCAGCGTGTGCATGCATGTGTGTGCGTGCGTGTGTGCGTACATGCACTTAGGCCTAGGCGAGTGTGCAGCACACACAGCATAATTCAGAGTCCTTCCCACAAAGTGCGGCTCGGTGCTGTGCAAAGGTGCAGATGCTGACACCATGGCCTGACATGACCGTTCTCTGCCCTTGCAGGAGGGGATGGACTAACCCTTCACTCAGCCAGACCGCTGTCATGGCAGACGAGCCACATCTTCTCCTGCACGCTCTAGCTCATGCCTCCCTGCAGGGCCGGCCGCCCAAACTGCCCCACATCCCTCCTGGCATTCACCGTTGGTGTCATGCCACAGCCCATTACAGAGCTCTGTCGTCATGGGGGCAGGTCTGCAAACCCCCGGATGTGAACAGAACAGAGACAAGTACAAAGCCCTCCACTCGGGCACCTCGGGCCCCTGCCTGAATGGAGAGAACCCCGGAAAATGCTCCAGGTGGCAACACTGGATTCCCTGCAAACATCCCGCTCCCATGTGCCATCCTGTTCCCCTGGCACAATCCCCTTTTCACCGCACCCCAGGCTCTGTGGACATCCCTTGTGATGGTCTCTGCCCTGGGGACACAGCTACAAAGAAAAAAGCGTGCTCTGGAGGAGTGAGCGTAGGACAGGGAGTCAGGACTCCTGGGTCCTATCCCAGCTCTGCCTTGAGTTCCTGCTGTGCAAAAGGGAGGGCAGGATCCCAGAGGTTCATGGCAGGGCCCTGGCATCATCCATAAACCCCTCAGTCTTTGCTGATGTCGTTCCCGTTGTCACCTGCACCCCTCGCTCTGCACCGCCGCAAGGGGCCGTTTATTCAGTCCCCTGCAGGTTCCCGTCCATTGTAAGGATCGCTGCCTGTGTTGTACTCCCTGCTGCGTTGCTTTCTCCCAGGAGAAACAGCACCAGGAATTCAATAAGCAGCATGAATTCTCCAGCTCCCCGCAGCTGGGGCTCTCTCTGCTACTGGGCATCTGGAGGAGCGATAAGGCCGGATCTTGGCTGGGATTCCTCCTCACTAGCTCTTAGCCCTGTGCAATCCCACCGCTGGCTGCTGGGCTGTGCAGGTAACCCTGGACACGGGGCAGCCCCAGCTCCCCGCTGCTCACAGCACAGCCCAGGACACGGCAGAGAAACGGCTCAGCTCGGTTGCTCACTGCCTAGGAACACAGGCCGCCCGGGATCCTTCCCTCACCTGGGCACAAACCAGAGGCTGATGGTAAACTCGGATCTGGCTGGCTGTTTGGGCAGCACGGAGTGCGACTTTCCAGAGCAGCTGCGTGGGCCTGGAGGGGCCAGGTGGGCGCGGGCAGCTGGGGCGTGGGCAGAGGGGGGTGGGCTTTGCTCTGACATCCCGAATCCCTGGGACTATTTAGCAGAAGATAATGCAGCTCACAGAGCACTAGAGAGGGAGTGGGGGGCAGGACATGCGTTCCAGCTGGAAAGTGGCCGCAGGGACCGGCCTGCTTCCGGGGGAGAGAATCCCCACAAATAAATCCCCCACCTTGCATGCAGCCTTGGCCACTAGCAGCTGCTTTGACCGAGGAAGGGAATGTTGGCCAGGACGCCTGAGGGATCATTGGCAGAAGTGAGGCAAGGCGGAAGGAGCCTCACTTGAACGTCTCCTCTGAAAACCAGCAGCCTGGAAGGCCCCTTGCACGGCTCAGCCTGCAGGATCAGTATTCATTCGGAGCCCAAGGGCTGGGGTGAGCTTTGCCCCAACCTTGGGAGTTTACAGCTGGGCTGGGACAGGCTGGAAGGGGCTAGACCAGAGCTGGTGTAATTTGGATAGAGACGTGCAGTTTCCTCTTTGCTGAAGGAAGACTGCCCCCTACAAGGGCAAGAAATCTGGGAACTCAACCCATTAACAGCTATGCATGTGCCAGAAATAGAGTCGCTCTGAGGTTCCGGTCCCAGCCTTGCCAGTGGCCTGGGACAAGTCTCTACCTTTCTCTCTGCCTCAGTTTACCCAGTTGTAGGGCCGTCAGGATGCACTGGGGCTCGCCAAGCCTCATACTGAGAGACAAAGATGCTAAATCCTGCCCCATCGCCTTTCGTGGCTGGCGAGAAATGGGACACCCCCATTGACGCTTTCCCTTGGCCTCACCGTTCGGAAGGTCCAGCGCAGGCCCTGCTGCTTGCTCCGGCCCCAGCAGCGCTGATGCAGAATGGGGACAGATCACGACAAAGGAAAGACATGAACGCCTCCCCCCACCCCGTTCTCTCGCCCTCTCTGGCTCTAGGGGTACGACCCCATTGCACGGTGAAGCCCCACTGCCCCCTGGGGGCCATGTGTACGAGAACGAGCCCAGGAGAGGAAGCTGGAACCTACGAGGCAGGCACAGAGGTGGCCTCAAGACCGCAGAGGAGGAGCAGGGCTTTGGGTACGTTACTGGGGTGTCGGTACCCGAGGGCGGGCACCATTCCCTCCCTACCACCAGGATCCACGTAACTCCCCTGGGGAGACCAGAGCCCAGGGACCTGTCAGTTCCTGAGACATGCAGGTGGCAAGTGAGGGGATCTGTTAGCTTAAAACATCCCAGCAACTGGCCTCCTGGCCAAGCCAGGGCCTCCATCCTGGAACCCAGTGGAGGAAAGAGGCTGCCAGTTTCCTCCCAAGCAAAGGGCTTTTCAATCCCATTTGCTCCCTCCTCTCTCCCTCGGCTGGTTTTAAAGCCGGCTCCTCTCCTTTGTCAAGCTGCAGTCGCCCTGTTTAGACAGAACCGTCTGCAGGAAAGCGCTGTGAAGGGATGACCATCCCCTTCCCTGGCTGGCCCCATCCCCCAGCATCTGACGTGACTAAAAGCTCCCCGGAGCCAGCCGGCCGGCAATCTCGCCCTTCATTCCAAGGGTTTCTACAGCAGCCTGGAAATGTAACGGTGTGAATCAGTCCCCACTGTGAAAATCACAGCCGGGCCGCCCGCCCCGCTGTCAGGTGCAGCCACTGGTTTTGGTTTTGCCCCACTTCCATCAGAAACTCCTCCCCGCAGCCCCTTCAGTCCTGTCTCATGACAATATTCACCCTGCCCTGGTCCTCTCCTGCACAGCACTCGGGATCATTCACAGCAGTCTATAATAACCTTTCCTTAGGCTCTGATCGAAGGCCCTTGAGCGGCTTTCCATTGGCTTCACTGGGCTTTGGCTTGCATGCCTGTATGTGCAGCGGGAGCAAGCCCTCCAGCTGGGCAGACAGATTCACGCTAGCTCAGCTCAAGCTAGTGCACTAAAAATAGCCGTGCACGTTGCGGTTCGGGCTTGCCCGTGTAGCCTTGTACTTCCATGGGGAAAATCTAGCTCTGTTTTTCATTCACTCCTACACCGGAATCCTAGTGCACGGAGAGGCCAGGGTCTTACCGCTTAGCGTGGTATTACGGACGGCTGGAGTCTCTCTACCCCCCTTGCGATGCTGTCTCCGTGCGTCAGATGCTCTGGCACTACAGCGGATGCAGTTTGTTGGTTATATTGTAGCTTTGCAGGTCACGATCTCCCGGCTCCCAAAGCCAGTGTAATAAGTGTGGCTGCTTTTCACAACCGCCAGGAGGAATTGGGGGATCTGAGTCGTTTTGACCCACATTGACATTTTCCGGTTTATTAACCTGAGAATATCTCATTTGTCCCTCCCCTCCCCTTAGCACATGTCAGCATCAGGCAACGGACAAATCAAGTTACAGGGAGGCTAATCAAAATGATGGGGAATAATGTACTTTGGGAGGATACCAGGCTGCTCCGATGGGTTTCTAGCTCTATGTAGCATTTGATTTAAATCACTGACGCTTGAAACCACCCAATACCCATCATTTCATTGTCCTTTGTGATTATTTTCAACTCCATTGACTGACCGTGTTCCTACATTTATGGCTCTGGACGTTTCGCCAATAAAAGATGGCAGATCTGCCCAAGCTGCTTATTAGCAGAACAGTCTTGTGGCAGCATCAACCCCGTAAGCAACTGCAGGTATCTCCTCCCACATGCAATATGCACTGACGCCAGGAAGTGAGGGATAACACGCAGTGAATCCAAGTAACGCTGGGCAGGGGCAGCATGGTGGTGGCTTGGGCTAGTAGTCTGAGTGGTACCCAGGGGCTCTGGGCAGCTCGTCTGAGTGGTACCCAGGGGCTCTGGGCAGCTCGTCTGAGTCATACCCAGGGGCTCTGGGCAGCTCGTCTGAGTGGTACCCAGGGGCTCTGGGCAGCTCGTCTGAGTCGTACCCAGGGGCTCTGGGCAGCTCGTCTGAGTCGTACCCAGGGGCTCTGGGCAGCTCGTCTGAGTGGTACCCAGGGGCTCTGGGCAGCTCGTCTGAGTGGTACCCAGGGGCTCTGGGCAGCTCGTCTGAGTGCGTACCCTGGGCCCTGACTCAGCAACACACCAGGAGAACAAGCAGCCAGCTGATGTGTGGAGGTCCCACAGGCTGTGTTACCTGCTGTCAGTCACAATGGGCAGGGTTTGATCCAAACCTCTCGAGACGGATGGAAGTTCCCCAGGCACCTAACTGATTCCCAGCTCCTCCCAGCTGCTCCTAATCCTGTGCCAGTGCTTATTAAACGCAAGTCTCATTGCATGAAGGAGCTGTCAAAATATGGCAAGTCTCCTCCTGAACAAAGGGAAAAACCAGTGTTTGGTTGTTAGAGCAAAGTATTTTGACAAGAAACAGAAAGTGAACTTCACAGGGTGAATAGCATTAGATCCAATGTAGCCAACGTCTAATTGGCGCTTGGCTCAGGCATGTTTTATTCATCCCCTTCTAAATGGTTTCCAGTGTTTTGTCAGGAGCGACTCTCCTGCTACACGTTACCCTGACTATTGATTACAGGGCCTTTGGGGCTTTCCGGCTGGTACTATCGCCGTGACATATTTCGAAAGATGTTTTAACCAAGGGGAGGAGCCACTGAGGTCAATCAAAGGGTCTCTGCAGTTAATCCGGGATAGCATACAAGTCTCAGGAGAGCTAGGGTGCATTTTAACTCAGGCCATTGGATGGGCTTGTGATTATGGCCCTGGCCTGGGGTGCAGGTAGGGTGACCAGACAGCAAGTGTGAAAAATCAGGACGGGGGATGGTGTCTGTATAAGAAAAAGACCCAAATATCAGGTCTGTCCCTATAAAATCGGGACATCTGGTCACCCCAGGTGCGGGAGACCTGGGCTCAAGCCACAGACTCTGTGAGCCTTGGGAAGGGCCCTGGTTTCTGATCTGCGAAATCAGGACAGTAGATGTGCGTTGCCTCACAGAAGTGCCAGGAGGATAAATACATGAAGGGTTGTGAGGCCATCTAAGTCCTAGCACAGACGAGGTGCTGAGTGCCTGCCATGCACAGAAGCCAGTGAAGAGAAGCCAATGAGACTACCTGCCTGCTGAAAGTTAAGAAAGGGCGTGAGGGCTTTGCTAAATGAGTTTGGAGTGAGTCTGAGCCGTTGGGGGGTTAATTAATGGCGGTGGGCCGCTCTGCTAGCTGGGTTCATGCAGAACCTGCGCTTGAAAGCTCCAGTGGCGGATTCTAGGACCTGTCCAGCAGGAGCTTCCAGCAGCCAGTTTACAAAGCGAAGT
This sequence comes from Malaclemys terrapin pileata, assembly GCF_027887155.1. Lineage (NCBI taxonomy): Eukaryota > Metazoa > Chordata > Testudines > Emydidae > Malaclemys > Malaclemys terrapin. The sequence goes on along the minus strand of NC_071526.1, from coordinate 17,702,018 downwards.
ATTCTCCACAGGATGGAAATATTGACAGCCCTGTGCAGAGAGCAATAGTGATTGTGTGTATATATAGCCCCGCTATTGTGAGATCTGTAAAGCGTTTCTACGAAATGGTTCTGTTCCTTCAAAAGAGAACCCCCGTCAGGCATTCGCTGGGGCTCACAACCTTGTTCGGCAGCTATTGACTAAGAGTAAATAATCTTCGGATGTATTTTTTCCCCCGATAAAATCAGAATTTCTCTATTATGGTTGGGGGTGTTTATTAGAGCAGAAAAATAATAGCCCTGCACTTTCAGCGTGATTGCCTGGAAATGGCAGAAATCAGACAAACACCGACTGGCACTTTGGCATGAAATGTGCCTTTTTGTGCCTTAGTCAAAAGGGAAAAGGTGGGGGGGTGGGGATGGGGGAATTAGTCCAAAAATCTGTCTCCTCCAGTAGCTTCAAGGAGGCCAGATGGGACTGCGCTGACCTCCCGGGTGGAGGGAAAATCTGGCAGGTGGATTTTTCAAGCACACCGAATGCAAGGGGGAGGGGGACTTGCATGGAGGGGAAGTTCGTCTTGCTTGGTCGTGGTGCTGCCGCAGCAGAGGACAGCCCACGCACTGGGTCTGACGTTCCTTGAAGTCACTGTCAGCAGCCGAAAGGGGGGCATCCCAGCTCCTCCAGGGTCCGTGAGCACTAGCAATGGGACTGCGGCAAGGCGCAAACCCCTAAAGACCAGCCGGATTCCGCCGGACTCGCTCTGTCCCCGCAGAGGCTCAACAGCTGCGGAACCTTCCAACTGACGCCATTTTGAGCCGGGAGGGAAGCAGGAGGAAGGGTCTGACGGCCCCCGGACCTCCCTGCCCTGCTCCAGGGAGAGCTGCTCCCTCGGCTCCAGGCTCTGCCCATCTCTGCTCCAGAGGCCTCCCTCAGGAATTGGGAGTTTTGCTTTAATCCTCATGAGGCCGGCACGGCCCGTGTCATCCCAGACCCCGGCTCCGGGGAGTTAACAGCGCGGCACAAGTTGGAGCTGGACGACTGATCTCCTGCCTCCCACTAGATGCAATTTTTCATTGGAGAGAACATCATAGAAGCAGCTAGCTCATAAGCCTACCTGCTTTCATGACCTGGCTCGTAGCAGGGAGGAAAAAGGGCCAGGGGCATTTCTCTTTATACTGATAACGGGAACACACCAGACATACTGTTACCTTTCCCCCAGTCTACACCAAGGGTAAGCCGTTGCTTGCACTGTCTAACGACGTGCTGTACTGGTCGACTGCTGCTGAAATGCCTCATGCCCAGTACCCTGCTTTCGAGGCAGTAGGGATGTGTCCACGAATATTCCTTCCAACTAAAAAGGGAATTTACATTTGACCCCATGAAAGGAAAGACTTTTTCCACACACTCATCCAGTGGAACCCACTGCCACAAGATGAGGCAATGAACTGGTAGCCATCCATAGAAACTTTCTGCAGCCTGGCAGCCCCTCCTTCTTCCCCCAAGGCTGGAGCAGCGGCCTGGGGCAGGGCACTGCTCCCTGCCATGGAAAAGGGGTCTCTGGTTGTGTCTGGGGGTTGGACTGCGCTCAGCTTTCGCTCTGCTGAGGCTGGGGCACGGGGGAGGCAGATTCCCCACCCTCGTCGCCTCCGAGGAAACAACCTGCCCCTGCAATTCTCAGCAGAGGCTGGCAGCAGGGGCAAGGCAGAGGGCACCGTTCCCGTAACTAGCTGCTGTTCCATTGTGTCCCTTTCACTGCTCAGGTTAGAGGAGAACCAGGGCCGGCTCCAGGCAGCAACCAGCCCCCTGGCTCCCAGGAGGGATTCCCTGGATCCCAGCAACAAGGAAAATTAATATTCCTTCCTGGTTAATTAGAGTACCGTGTCGGGAGCCTTGTTCAAGGTCAGCCTCTTCGACCCCGTGTAATCAATTCATGGCTAATTTACATCTGCGTCGTTGGCCAGGTCTTTGGCAAGGGGAGTCTTGCTGCAGCTTGGAGGTGATTAACTCCTGTAACGTGGGGGGGGGGCTGGGAAGAGTCTGGTGCCGCTAGCATACGGCACCTGTCAGGTCCGTGTTATTTGCATGGCAGTAGCACGCAGAGGCCTGGGTGAGATACTCCCTGCCCCACAAACTCACCGTCTCAATAGGCCAGACAGAGAAAGGGGGAAGTGTCTTGCCCGAGGTGAGTCACTCAGCCAGTCAGGGCAGAGCTGGGAACAGCAGCCCAGTCCCCAGGCCACTACTGTCGGGCCCTACCCAGAGGGTCATGCTGCCAGGATTCATACGTCCTCCTGAGAGCTGCTCCCTGCTCTAGCTGTTGGCTCCTATATTTTGTCCATTGGTTAGGCAGGGCCTTTTTCAAAGCCTCCCTCCAGGGGGGGCCGGCCCCTTCACCACGATACTAAAATCCAAACCCAGCAAGACAGGGGAGAATCGGCGCAGCAGGCTCCAGGCACGGCCCATGCAGCTGTTTCGTATCAGTCACTAATGTTCTGCTGGCGCCTGGGCTGAGGGCACGAGGTCTGGCCCTGGATATGCCGGAACCACCTTGTGACCAGGAGCCGCGAGGGCTGCGGGGCGGCTGACAGTGATGTATGGCTGCAGAAGCACCTTGGGTTTGAGGAGAAGGCAAATGTGTGTGTAAAAAGCTGTGGCAGGATAAACTGCTGTCGCGTGGCAGGCTCCAGGGCAGAGGCAGAGAGAGGAAGGGGGCAGGACACACAGGCCCTTGGTACCCCCCTCACCCAGCAGAGTGAGCAGGAGAGGCCCACACCAGCACCAGGGACACTGTACACCGAGAGAGAGAAAAATCCCAGCAGCAAACAGTCCTCCTGTGACCCCACCAAGAGGAGTCCTGCTCTCAGCATTGCCCGAAGACACTTCTCTTGGCAGGTGGAGTTTCTGGAACTAGTGTCTTCTCCGGATCCTCGCTTGTGGCACTGAATTGCTCTTTCCGAACAACACATCCCTTACCCGCTTCCAGACTCCTTACGCCAGTAACAAAACCGGCCCTTAGAGAGAAAAGGGAAAACTAAAGGGAGGGCACCATACGATACAGAGTCCTGGCCCTTGGGAAACTGGAGGTGTTATTTAAGGGAAATAGCTACAACCACAGACACAAATAAAAACGTTTCTGCACAGCTTAAGCCCCAGTTTTGTTTCCGTTGTTCACCAGGGATGACATCAGGCCTGGAACTCTGTCCTGCAAGCAGGGACATCAAGTGGCTGAACTGTAAACTGCATGTGAACCTATCACATTCCTGAAGGTGATGCAAAGGGCAGCCTGACCTTTCACCCTGGGGCTGGAGTTTAGGGCTTGCTTGAGAGCCTCCCCATTCAGCACTCTTGGTTTGCTCTGTAGTCCCCTGAAATTACTCCGCCTTTCAGAGAGACACACCAGGGTGTTTGATGTCCTCTGAGCCTGGGGGGACAGGGTTAGGGTCAGAGGTCGGCCTTCCTGCTACTCACCATCAGTGTCTGCTTGTGTCCCTGAGCTAAAGATCTCCTACTTGCCAGTGTCATGCCCAGGAGCTCTGCTGCCGGGGAGATGCTGTGACACATATTGCAGCCACATGCAGGATCTTGGCGGGACCATATTGTATGAAGGTTATGAATGGTTTATGTGTCACTGTGCGCGAGAGAGTTTATGCAGCTCCTGGGGCAATGGGCCACAACAGCACCTCCGGGAACTAAAACCAGTGAGGGGTGATTGAGATAAACACTTGCAAGGAGGGACGACCCCTGGAGAGGCGTGCCTTGCCAGGCCCAAACTGGGTTTTCCACAGACCAACAGAAAAAGAAAGGGCTTTTGATATAAAAAGGTTTAAACTGACTCGGGGCCTCCTTTCTGACCCAGCAAGCAGAGAGGACCTTCTGTCCAAGGGTCCCAACCCTTGAGGAAGGGAGGAAAGACTTTGGCCTTCCGGGGCCCCATAAGACTGATGGGCAACATCTGGTGAGCTTTTAGCATGCGGCTAGGAACGTTTGTTGTTTGGATGTGTTTTCTCTGTAATGTACAAATGAAGGTGCTTGCTTAGCAAGGGCTGGGTGGTGACTTGTGACGACAGTGGCCATGGCCCTCGGGGAGACAGCACAGTGCAGGCGCTGGCCATTGGGCAGTCTGGCTTGCCGGGGATATCACAGTGTAAGGCCGAGAGCTAAGCAGCTTTAACCCGCCAAGTCAGAAAGGAGGGGGATAAAGTCCCTGCCCAGGGACAGGTGATGGCTGGAGACCTGGGACCTGGAGTGGACCACGGGGTGGGGGAACAAGCGCAGTTACCCTGAAACTGTGACAGGCATTAACAGTCTCCGGCTGGAGACACTCAGACACTTCCCCTTGCCCCCCCCCCGCTACACACACACACACACACACACACACACACACACACACACACACACACACACACGTGCCTACGCTCCCTCCTGACAACACTTTCCCCGCAGCCTCCTCTCTTTGAAGCCCTGCTCCCTCTGACCCCTCGTTCGGGTTCTGAGGAGGGCCCGCAGAGCCAGTTTTGATGGAATCAAGCTCGGAGTCTCCTTTTAACTCTTGTGATATCGGCGCTCCCGGGTACCCCTGCCGCGGTGGATTAACACTGCTCCACAGAGCCTTGTTAACTGGAGCCCCTGGTGCTTCAGAGGAGCTCGCAGCTGTTTGTTGATTCCATTCGAAGCCTCCTGCTCAGGCGGGGCACGGCCCGTTTCTGGCAGTTCCCTCCCGACTCACAGGCTCCCGGTCTCCCCTCCTCCCTCTTGAGCCAGGTTCAGCCACAGCAGCTCTCTGCCCTAGCTCCTCGGGCAGTGCCAATGGGCGCAGCATCTGGCCATTCGGGGCTCTGGAGGTCACGACCAACGCCTGGAGCTGCCCCCAAAACAAGGGGTTCTGGCGCACAGGGGCCAGGTGACCGGGCTAAACACTGCGCCCTGGGCCCCAGCACGAAGCAAAGCCTAAGCCTTCGGGGAGTGGTTCCCCCTGCACTGCTGGTTCGGCCACAATCCACCACTCATGCTGCATTTTCCAACCCAGACAGACTGGCAGGGGCGTGGGGGGAGAGACCCCTTTCCAGCCGGCTCACCCCCCATTTACAGACCACCGCGCTGTGGATAAGCTCACAGGAAGTTTGCACCATCTGAGCTGAATCTAAAGAGCACAAAAAGCAAAGCGAAGCCCAGGAGCAGCCTGGCCTTGGGGGCTGTGAGGCCCAGGGCGTCGCTAGCAGCCCGAATCCCAGCCATGCTGCTGGGGCAGATGCTCTCCGTATGGCGTGCCCGGTGGAGGGACCTGCGCCGTGACGTCCCGGGCCGGGGCTCAGGGGTTTCTGCAGAGGGCAGGTACTTGCTGGCAGTCTGCGCGCTCGGAGGCAGGTGCAGGATATAAATTGTGAGCGCTTTGCCCCGGTGCTTGTTCGCAAAGGCTGAGGCCATTGGTTTGGGGACGTCTCTGAGCAGATGTTCTGGGCCCTTTTGGTTGTCGTGGGCCACACATGGTTTCCCTGCAGCCTCCTCGGGGGCAGCTTAAGCTTCCAGACGCTGGCGTGCCCCCCATCTCCCCAGCCTAGCACTGCACTGGGCGGTCAGACCCAGCCACCATCCTGTCTCGCCGGCGAGAGGTGCAGGGAGAGTTTGCTCCACATCAGTGGCTTGCTGCCAGCAGTTCTCCAGCATTCATTGCTGCCATATGGAAATCAATTTAATAGAGCAATAAACTCTTCTTAATGAGATTGCTAACCGACTGCAACATCAGCTCTGGGCACAACATTCCGTGTAACTGAAAACGTTCCTAATTTCTAGGCTTCCGTCATGAGTCAGAGGCTTAATGGATGGACGCGACGGAGCCGAGACTGGGTGTTCTGGAGCAGTGCAGACCAGAGACTGGCTCTCAAGCTGCGATTGGCTTCCGGGAGGTGATATCCCATCTCCTAGAACTGGAAGGGACCTTGAAAGGTCATCAAGTCCAGCCCCCTGCCTTCACTAGCACTTCCCTGCCTGTGTAACCCACACACCTCCTGGGTGTGGTGTTCTGTCCCATGTAGTGGCATCAAGACCACTGAGAATGAGACAGAGAGATTCATGAGTCTGCTACAGTCTTAGCTAACAGCCAGCTGGCTTCTAGCTCATGCACTAACCTCCAGAGGCCCCAGGTTCGATCCCATCCGCTGACGACCGGGGTACATTTTGCACCACTCCCTGGCAATGGATGCAGCTGCCCCCATCGATCCTCAGAGGAGAGTGAGTACGAGGACCAGGACGAGGCTCCGGGGGGGTGGGAAGCTTTGGGGGCACGGTGCAGGGAGGCAGTGGGAGAAATCTCACTGTCTGTGGGCAAACAGATGGCACTTGATTGCAGGGATGTCACGCCAGCATCTTAGCCACAGCTAAATTCACTCTTAAAATACCTGTCCCCATAATCAAATGCCCCGAGTTTGTAACAACTTGTAGTGTTCAAAATCAGTCACGCTCGGGGGCGTTGCAGGCAGCAGTGCCAGCCTCCTGCTCATCGGGCGATTGCCAGGAAGGAAATCCCTCTTCTTCCAGGGGTGGCTCAAAACGCCAGCTCTCTGCTCTCAGGGGGTCCTCCCCGGGGGCCAGCAGGCACTTGGCCAAAGTGGTGGCCCAGGCACCCCAGGAACGAGTCTGACTATGACTAATTCCTCCATGGCGCCCTCCTACCTCTGCTTCCTCACACACCCTGCAGGCGCTCCGGCACATGCTAACCGGGACTATCCAATGTGACCTCCTCAGGTCCTGAAGCTCCCGCAGCCAAACTCCAGGCGAGAGAAGAAAACAGGACAGAATAACCCAGAGCAAACGGGGCAGGACAAAAGGGGCAGCTTTTCCTGGGTCTGCCCGCAGCCTTCAGAACTCGGCTCCTGCAGGGGAAGATGCCCTAGGTAATGGTAGGGGAGAATGAACTGAGCCAAATCAGTGACGCAGGCTCAGCCCCAGACACCCGACTGCATTTCCCAGCCGTGGGGCCCTTGGGGAAGCCCAGGGGCTCGGCTGTAAGCGAGTTGCCATTACTGCCGCATCACACCGAGAACGGGACTAGAGATGGGCAGGAAGTGAATTTTTTCCTGCGAAAAACGTTGGTGAAAACTACCATTTTTCTTCTGAATCGTTCAGGTTTTCATAGAACCCTTCTAGTCAACATTTTTCCATTTTAAACCCCAAAAATTGTCATTTTTACAAAACCTGGACATTTGCTATAAAAATGGAATTTTTTCAGAAAAATTTCCATTTAAACGAAAAGCCACTTCCTGGGCCAAAAAAAGGGCAGCAGAAAATTTTCCACCAACTCTAGAGGTAATGGATAAAATTCTGTTCTATGTAGGTTTTTATCCCGCGCCATCGCTGTAGGGTCTGAGCGCGTTCCAATCGTGCATTAAGCAGCGTGACTCACATCTGTCCTGTGTTGTTTGTTCTCCCTTCCTCTCCTGGGGGAAGAAGCGTGTGCAGTGGAGAATCTTGTTTTGAGAGGGGTAAATATCCCTGTTGCTCTGTGTTTCTATTAGAGAAGAGACATCAAAGAAATGTGCCTTGCACTTGAAGCAGAAAGTGGTGAGGTTTGTGAGCCGTTGCACCATCTCAGACCATCCTGGGGAAGATTCTGTCTCCTGCACAGACGAGCATCACTCTTATTGTGGAGACCGCCACTGTGCCAAAAACTGGCCCAGAAACTGGAGTGCGTTTCTCTGGCGGACTCCCTACCAGCTCCCCCACCCCACTTGCATCTGCTCTTCCTGCCCCATACGGGTGATGCCCACAAGATGGCGCTGGGCCCCCTCCCTGCACCGGGCTGAGGCTGGCGTTCTCCTGAGGACAGGTTTGCTCACCCCACGGTGTTACGTACAGTTCTTTCAACCCAAAGCTCTTGGCAAGGTTATTCTATGCGAGGGGGTGTCAGGAAATAACTCAGTGGAGACATGGCTGCCCAACTGAGAGGGCGCTGGCCCAAACAGTCTAACACAAGGGCGCTCACGTTACTTAGTCTCAAGCACTTACAGGTTAGTAAAACACCCCCAACCCTCAATACTGACCAAAGTTTGGTACCGCGGCAGCCGTCTGATTGGCCCATCTTCCTTGGGGAACTCAGGAAGAGATCCCACTAGTCCAAACCTATCCCTCCCTTATTTATCCTTGGTAGACAATAACACAGCAAGAAAAACACTTGCTAGGCAAGCAGGTTCAAAAGCTAAGCCCAAGGTCTCCTCAGGTTCCTCATTAGCCAGCTGTATTCCTGCCGGGTCTGCATGCCTTGAGGCCCCTACAGAACAGCCCTGAAGGCAAATATAAATAAGCCTCTGGCTTTTCTCCTCAAACACAGACCCCAGCATGTCCAACAGAAACTTCATCCGGAAGGGGCGCAGGGTCAGGCAAAGGTTGAGCAGAGGTTCCCTTCCCTCCTGGCTTAGTCATGCTAAGGCACTCGCAGAGGCCTGCTAAGACCTGCTGAATTTGGCTGCTGTTAGCGACAAGTGTGATAACCAATGTTACGCTCTGGGGAGTGGTCCCCGGCCCTTTTACTGCTCCAGCAAAATCTCCCCGTACCCCGGGACCGGCCTGGCAGCAGCGTGAGGAGATTGGCTGTTTCTCCTGGGCGGCTGGGTATTTCAGATTCTGGGCACTGCTGGAAGGAGTCAGGAGATGCTGAGGGAGCCGTGGACAGTTTAAAGTAAAAGCAATGAAATGGCCTGAACTTTATTTAAACTCCCAGAAGATTCAGCCTGAGGTTGGGCAAAGGTCCAGCCCGGTTCTGGTTCCATTTACACTGATGGGCCAGTTCCTGTTCCCCTTATTCATCAATGCCAAAGGGAATTTTGCCGGAGTGAGGAGTGGGCAGGGAAGGCAGGGACCCCTGCAGCACTACCTCCCTTATGAGCATTGTTACCCAGGTCCCCTGGCTGATGCCCCCACTGCCAGGCACTGTTTGCCTTTGCACCTCGGTCAGCAGCAGGCCCAGCAAGTCAGGCCCGGCCAAGAGGACGACAGTTTGCATTTAGCAGCGCAGCGTCCGGCCCACCGGGCTCCCATTCAAGCGCTCACTCTCCCCTGCCTGCCGATGTGGCGGGCTCCGCTCGCTCAGTGCCTGGGCACCCTGCGGCTGAAACACAAGCAAGTGGTGCCAGCACCCCCTTGGCTTCTGGGGATCAGCTGCTCTAGTCCTGGCGCTCAGCACGAATTCCACGCAGCACAAGCCCGGGGAACCAGGAGGCTCACGCCTTGAGACCCTGGGGGGTCTGGCAAGGAGCAGCTACTGAGCCAGGGCCCCCAGCCTGAGCTGGTTTCCAGCTCCTGGGGGTCTTTAGAAGCCAGTGATGGGGCCCGTGCTGTCCCAGGAGTCATGCAAAAACCTGGCAATGGAAAGGTCTTTTAAGTGCTGGTGTCACTCCAACCTGCAGCAAGGAATGGCAACGCAGCAATCATCAGCCCTAGCTTCACCTCGGACGCAGTTTTGGTCTCTGTGTCAGTCAGTGGCTAAACTCGCTTCATTCAGTCATTATTCCCAGCCACGGCCCTGAGAGCCGTACTTGGATTTTACCGAGCCCTGGTCCACACGGAAAACATGCATCGACTTAGCGACATTGCTCCTGAGTGCCATAGTCAGGCCGACCTAACCCCCAGTGTGGACACCTCGAGTTGGACCGAAGAAATCTTCTGTGAACCTGGGACCACCTCTTGGGGAGCTGGATAAAGCCCTTCGAGCGACGCGGGAAGCACCTACACACGAAACTGTCGCTGCGGCGCTTGCAGCGCGGACGTGCCCTTCGTCCTGACTCCGGCAAAGCTCCCCTTGGCTTCACTGAGAGTTTTGCCTGAGTGAGGGTGTCAGAATTTGGCCGTCTGTCTGTCTGTCTGTCTGGCATCCAGCTCCCCATCTCTCCTGACTGGGGGTGAGTGGCTCTCCTCCTCCGCCACCCTCCCGGCAGGTTTCACTGATTGCACCAGGCAGCACAGTGCTGGAGCAGAGACACGACCGAGCCACTTTGCCCCTCGAGGCCCTTGCAGTGCCGGGCAGTGTTACCCGGGCAGCCTCTTGATGGCATTTGACAGGCGAGGCCCAGGAGCACGTAAACACTCATTGATCACAGCCCAGCCCCCAGCCCACCCAGCGACCCTCCAGCACAGAGCAGGGGGGTCGGCACGCGGAGGCCAGGACAGCCAGGCGTTGCATCCTATTGCTGGCCATGGAGCCTGCTCTGTGTGACTCCATGGGGAGCTCGGCCAAGGAACCACAACACACAAGTTCATCCTCCAGGCAGACAGCGCGCGGGTGGCAAAGGTGGGGGAACAGTGCCATCTAGTGGGCGATGGCAGGAGGCTCCGTGGAAGGCCTTGTCCGCAGCAGGATTTCAGCTCCCTTTGCCCAGCGCTGTCGCATTCCCCCAGTATGTGGGTGTCACTGGCAAATAGAGCAACAGCAAACCATGGCGGCTAGGCCCTGAGCTCCCGGCGGCGCTGCATGTGGCCCTTCGTTTGCTGAGACGCTTCGTTCTGCCGTATTTTCTGTGGGGCACTGTCAGGCACTTCGAACTGGGGGAGCGGATTGGGCGGGATGTGCCAGCCATGCTGTCTGCCCGTGTGTCTCCCTCCTCCAGGACTAAAAGCCCATAGAGAAGCTGGGAAATTAGAGACAGAAAACCAGTCCCTGCTCTGCAGGTCTAGTGCAGAATCGATCCCTCCGGCAGTTTAAAAGCCCCAGTCAATTGGCCTCCAGTCTGGCAAACCAGCCTTTAACTGGGGTCAGAGTAAAGTTGCAATGGGGCAAACACTGTCCTGTTGGCCCTCAAAGGCAGCTGCTCCCACCCCTCTCTGCTCTCGCAGCACATAACTGGGGCCGGTCAAGTAGGGTTACCATATTTTGTGCCTCCAAATGGAGGACACTCCAGGGGACCCCGGCCCCGCCCCCAGCCCCGCCCATGCCCCCGCCCCAACTCCGCCCCCTCCCCAAAGTCTCCGCCCCCTCCCCTGCTTCCCGCGAACATTTAATTCGCGGGAAGCCTGAAGCAGGTAAAGGGGGGGGGGAGGAGGTGCGGCCTAGGCTGGCCCCCCCGCGGCTCCAGCCTGGGTCGGCTCGGGCCCTGGGGTGCCGGCCGGCCCCGGCCGACCACACCCGGCCCGCCCAGCACTGCCGGCCGGCCCCTGGCGGCCCGGCGCACCCCCCGGCCCCGCGACACCGGACAGGCTCCCGAACCGGCCCCCCGGCTCGGCGCACCCCCGCGGCTCCGCGGCTCGGCGCACCCCCACAGCCCGGCGCACCCCCCGGCCCCGCAACCCCGGACCGGCTCCCGAACTGGCCCCCAGGCTCAGCGCACCCCCGCGGCTCGGCGCACCCCCGCAGCTCCGCGGCTCAGCGCACCCCCGCAGCCCGGCGACCCCGGACCGGCTCCCAGACCGGCCCCCCGGCTCAGCGCACCCCGCGGCTCGGCGCACCCCCGCGGCCCCGGACCGGCCCCCCGGCTCAGCGCACCCCGCGGCTCCGCGGCCCGGCGCACCCCCAGGCCCCGCAACCCCGGACCGGCTCCCGAACCGGCCCCCCGGCTCAGCGCACCCCCGCGGCTCGGCGCACCCCCGCAGCTCCGCGGCTCGGCGCACCCCCGCAGCCCGGCGACCCCGGACCGGCTCCCGGACCGGCCCCCCGGCTCAGCGCACCCCGCGGCTCGGCGCAACCCCGCGGCCCCGGACCGGCCCCCCGGCTCAGCGCACCCCGCGGCTCCGCGGCCCGGCGCACCCCCAGGCCCCGCAACCCCGGACTGGCTCCCGAACCGGCCCCCCGGCTCAGCGCACCCCCGCGGCTCGGCGCACCCCCGCAGCTCCGCGGCTCGGCGCACCCCCGCAGCCCGGCGACCCCGGACCGGCTCCCGGACCGGCCCCCCGGCTCAGCGCACCCCGCGGCTCCGCGGCCCGGCGCACCCCCAGGCCCCGCGACCCCGGACCGGCTCCCGGACCGGCCCCCCGGCTCAGCGCACCCCGCGGCTCCCGGCTCGGCGCACCCCCCCGGCCCGGCGCACCCCCCAGCGGCCCGGCGCACCCCCGCGGCCCGGCCCGGCGCACCCCCCAGCGGCCCGGCTCCGCGGCCCGGCGCGACCCCGGACCAGCTCCGCGGCCCGGCGCACCCCCCGGCGGCCCGGCCCCTGGCACCGCGCCCCCTGCTCCCCGCCCGGCCCCGCGACCCCGGCCCGGCCCCGCACCGGCCCGGCCAAAGAGGCCCCGGCCGAGCCCTCCCTCCCTCCTGATTTTCCCGGACATGCCCGGCTTTTGGGGATTTCCCCCCGGACGGGGATTTGAGCCCCCAAAAGCCGGACATGTCCGGGAAAATCCGGACGTATGGTAACCCTACGGTCAAGGCCACAGAGCTCCCATGAGCCAGGGACAAATACCCGAAATGCAGATACCCCCAGTGTACCCTGAGGCCGCTCAGTGCCCAGCAGGGGGGGACGCTGGCAGGGATGCTGCCCCATGGTGGGAAGAGAGACACAACCCTGCCCTGGCCACACCACGTCTCTCGTCCAGCTCGGCCCAGTTCAAAAGTTGTAAGGTGCTGGGAGGAGCGGGACAGCGCTCCATGAAGGGTGTTTTTAGGGCAGGGGGTGAGGGGGACGGGATTAAGACTGTGTGTGTGTGTGTGTGTGTGTGTGTGTGTGTGTGTGTGTGTGTGTGTGTGTGTGTGTGTGTGTGTGTGTGTGTGTGTGTGCGGATTTCACACCACAGCTACTCCCCAAGAATCCCTAAAGATACAACCAAAGTCTCTTTAACTGGAGCCGTATCTAAAGCCTCAGCCCTTCTCTTCGGCCTGGAACAACCTCTGGCCACCTACAGCTCCCTGAGCACTGCCCCTCTCCTGCAAAAATCTCCTGTAGATCCGCCTGTTGTTTTCCTTTTCCCCGTTGCAGCTGGAGCGTTTGTCTTTGCGGAGCACAGTGCAATGCAGTGGGAATGGAAGCTGCCACCCAGGCCGGAGCTGTATGCTGTGTTATCACAAGGAGCTATGGCTGTACAAGGAAATTAGCAGCTGTCAGCCTCGGACAAAAGCAGATTAGCAAAGCCTCTGCTGCGGAGTGTCTCTTTGACTTGGTCTGTGATTTTCATCTTTAAAGGGCCTGGATAAAATGTTCATATTTTGCAAATAGCTCTGGATGTTAAGAAACAAACCCCTTGCCTGCCTAGAGAAGTTGAAACTGCTCGGTGATTGGAACAGACAAAGATCTTCCCTTCCGCAGAGAACATAATTATCTCTTTGCAAATCAAAGGCCATTTCAAATCTGTCATGTTTTGTATAGATCACAATAGGAGCTAAAGTAATTGAGGCCTGGAAAAGCAACATCAAAATAAAGCACAAGCAAGACGGCATCGTCCCTCCCACATTAACTAGTGAGTGTCATTTATTATTGCAGGAGCCTCAACTGAGATTGGGGCTCCTTGCGCTAGGTGTGAGACACTCTCCCTGTCTCTGTCCCAAAGGGCTTACAGCCTAAAGAGACAAGACAAACAGAGAATTGGTGAAAGGAAGAATCATTATCCCTGCTTTATAAATGGGGAAACTGAGGCACAGAGAGATTAATGGGTCTGGTTTCCAGTGGTGCTGGGAAACCCACCACTCCAGTTGGAGTCAAGGGGCATTGCAGGGGCTCAGCACCCCTGGAGATCAGACCCTGGGTCCAGATTTTCCAAGTACTCAGCCCCCAAGTAGATACCAAACTCAGTAGCTTTGACTTTCCCCAGAGCCCAGCACGTCGGGGGCACACTGGGTGCTGAGTTGGTATAGGAGGACGAGGTGCGCAGCAAGAGGCTCATCAAGCAACACAGCTCCGTTCTAGCGAGTGGAAGATCCCTGGGGCCATGCCGACACACCCACCACCCCGGGGAGGCAACGGCTTCTCCTGGAGCTGCTCTGAGCCACCTCAGCCTCGGGACTTTTATCCTCCTCTCTGCGGTTTACCATGGAGAGAGGGGGAGGTCACCCTGTCTGGCAACACACTGGGGAGCCACAAAAAGCCTTCCAGCCCCAGGAGGAGGGGCCCTGGCATGCTCTCCTCCGTTCAGCGCATCTTTCCAGGAGCTCACCGGTGTGAGCTGATCCCGGTGATCAGGGCATGTCGGCCATGCCGGGGCTGCCAGCAACTGAACAAGACTCTGCCCTCCTGGCGGGCACCCTTGCCAAGTAGGATAATGATACTGGAGTAGACAAGGGAGCCAGACACAGAGGGGTGAGGACAAAAAGGAGGGGGCTGCAAAGTGTCCCTGCCCCCAAGTGCTGGCCGGATACTTGCCAAGGGGGGCTCTGGGGCATCTTCATTCAAGACCATATTTTCAAGCATAATAAGATTAGATAGATAGATAGATAGATAGATAGAGGGGGTGGATGGGGATAGATAGATAGATAGATAGATAGATAGATAGATAGATAGATAGATAGATAGATAGATAGATAGAGGGGGTGGATGGGGATAGATAGATAGATACTGTTCCTTTCAGTTGGATATAGTAACCTGCTTCATTTTCTGTCCTCAACTCACGTGCAGCGTTGCTATGTTGTTCTCAGTGCAGAGTGAAGCGGCCTCTGTTTTTCATTACTACCGTCATTTAGGAGCGTTTCTAAAGACCCCTGTGAGCCATCCGGATGAGAGTTGCTGTATAAACATACAATTATTATCGCTGTCACTGCTGCACAGAACCCCTGAGTAACCGAGGCAATTTGTGCCTGGAAAGTGCGCGGCATAAATACATACCGAGGTCTATTTATCTCCTACTTCTCCGCAGCTGATGAAGAATTACCAAGTGTCTGTCAGCGAGGTACACAGAGGTCACCCTGTCTGTGGTTGCTGAGGCTGAGGGCTGGAAGCGAGGGCCTGCTTCTCTCATGGCCTTATAGCCATCTCTAAATGCACTGGAGTTTTTCTTTAGCAGTTCCTAGCAGAGAATTTTATTTTTATCTCCCTCCCTAATTGAGCCTCTTTCTCTCCGATCCATGGCGCTGGCGAGTCCCCGCCAGTGAGAATAGCAAATTGCATTGCTTTGTAACACCACTTGTTTTGCCTGCCCTTTCTAAAGGCCCATTCATATCAATTGTCCTTCTGCTGGGTTTGATTTATGGACTGTGCTTTGCTGCACTCCTGCATGGTGCTGGAAGTTGCCAATACGTTTGCAGAGAGGAACTGGCTACAGGGTGGACCCTGTTGTCTGTGATGACAGAGTGCGCACACTCTCTTTTGCTGAAGGGCTGGAACAATATGGTTTGTTTGAATAAATCATGTCGGGTGGCAATTAAACATGTCTCCCAATACATTAGAGAGCCTGTACTAGGAGAGGCAGCAGGTTTTTACACTTAGATCTTCCATGTTAAGTGACTGGCAATATTTTAATTTTTTATGGAATTAAAAAAACCCTCTTTGGGGAGTCAGATTCTTGCAGGCAGCTGAGCTGATATGAGCAGGCAAATGTACTTTATACGGTTAATAGCAACGAGCCCCCCGAGGGGCCGAGGAGCATGTCTGAGGAAGGAAGAGATTGAGGAACATTTTGAGGGATTTTCTGTGCAGCTCTTTCCCTGACTGCTGACCCATGAGTAGGGCCCTACCAAATTCACGGTCCCTTTTGATCAATTTCATGGTCATAGGATTTTTTAAATCATAAATTTCATGATTTCAGCTCTTTAAATCTGAAATGTCACGGTGTTGTAATTGTAGGGTCCTGACCCAAAAAGGAGTTATCGTGGAGGGGTTGCTTCCCTTACTTCTGCACATGGGAGGCAGGTCGCATAGGCAGGGGAAGGCGTTGCCTCCCCAAACAGTCAGGCGTGACCCCACCTGCTGCTGTGATGCTCCCTACATGCAGCTGTGGCACGCTTTTGGGGCTGGGGGCTAGCCGCAGGACTGTGCCAGTGGCTGCAGTGGGGTGGGGGGGTCTCTGGGCTCCGGCGGGGCCTCGGGCGGAAGGGGCGGGGCTGAGGGCTAGCCTCCCCCAGCCAGTGGTTCATGCGCTGTCCACGTTTCTGCGCTGCTGCTGGCGGGGTCCTGTCTTCAGAGCTGGGCGCCCGGCCAACAGCCACCGCTCTCCAGCCACCTACCTCTGAAGGCAGCGCAGAAATAAGGGTGGCAATACCGTGACCCCCCCAAAATAACCTTGCGACCCCCTCCCCCCGCATCTCCCTTTTGGGTCAGAATCCCCAATTTGAGAAACGCTGGTCTCCCCGTGAAACCTGTGTAGTAAAGGGTAAAAGCACACAAAAGCCCAGATTTCACAGAAGGAGCCCAGATTTCACGGTCCATGCCGTGTTTTTCATGGCCATGAATTTGGTAGGGCCGTACTCATGAGGAAAGCTGTCGTCGGCAGGGCCAGAGGCTCACAGGAGAGCTGTGCTGAGCCCTCCCAACCAGGCCGGAGTCTACAGAGCTCAGTTCCTGTTCAGGGCACCTACTTCAAGGCCAGATTTTCAGAGGTGTCCGGCGTGAGCCTGGTGGACAGGCTTGGCAAAGAGCTCAGCACCCAAACCCTTTTGGGAAGCTGATTGGGCCGACTTAAGCCTGCAGTGAACCTGGTGTCGTGAACCCCAGAAAGGAGGGCTGCGGATAACGGAGAGGCTGGCTCCAGGGGACCAAAGGAGGCTGTGTTTGGGAAAGGACTAGATCACCAAGACCCCACAAAGGGAGAGTTTTGTTTTAAGAATTCTGGCCCCTTACTCGTTGCAAGGAACCAAGAGGGAACTGGGGGCAGGGCTAGCTCAGGCCATGAGCGGGCGCTCTGGGAAGACCCCCAAGCCGCACAAGACAATTGCAGCTCAGCGTTTGTGCTGGGTTCCGCGGCAGAGGAGGGCCGATGTTGCAGTGATGCCCAGTCCTCACCTTGGTCCTGACTCATCCCTGGCCCTCTCGGGACTCTGGCGGGGGACACAGCCAGCCCCCTTGGCTGGGGGAAAGCTCGCGGGGGACACAGCCAGCCCCCTTGGCTGAGGGAAAGCTCGCTGCAACGTGGGACCTTTGGGGGTCGGAGCAGCCAGTCTCCCCTCAATGCTGGTAGCGCCTAAGGAGGCTCCTAGAATCCCAGCCAGGCCGGGGCTCCGGGGGTCTGGCTCAATTGGGTCAACACATTGGCCCCCCCTGGCCTTCCAACCCCCCGGCTCTTTCTTCTCTTTCCATCACTTGTCATTTCCCTGCTGCAGTGAGGGCACTTGGGGAGAAGATCCTGTTCCCGGAGCCATTGGTGGGCCCGCAGCTGGGCGGCCTCATGCCACTGGGCATCTTGAGCGGTCAGGCCGCGCCTCTGGGCCCTCTCTGCACGGCCTGTGGTTTCTCAGCAAGCTGCCTGGCTGGCGGCTGGGAGTCCGGGCTCCAGGGGCTGACCGTGGAGATGTTATTAATGGTGCTGTTCCGCGGGGCGGTCTTGATGTCAATACACTAGATCAGAGTCTGTCAGCGCCACGCTAGCGGCGAGGGCGTCAGGGGAGCAGGGCAGAGATGGTGGGGATTTAATTACCTGCTTAGCACTGAGCGATGTGGCTGGGGGGAGCATGTTTACAGTCTCTGCCCTGGCCAGCAGCCCAGCCGGCTCCTAGCCCACATGACCCCTTCCACACGTCACCCCTCACGCCTGCCCTCTGCAGCAACAAGTTCCCATCCCTGTGCATCCCAGAGACACCAGCTGCCATATCCAGGGTGCCAGCCCTGCCCTGTTTCTTGCTCTCCCTGGGTCATCGCCTACCGTCTGAGGGGATACATGCTTCTTCGGCAGCTGGGGTCTCAGCTCAGCAGCTCCCACTCCTCCTCCCTGAGCTCAGCGTTCCTGCGCCATGCGGGGGCACTTCGCGGCTCTGCATGGGGCTGGCATGGCGACCCCGACAACGCTGGGTCTGTGCCGTGCACCTCAGCACAGTAGCTTCCCCTGCTGAGGGGGTGACAGCTGCCAGGGGACGCAGGGCTGTAAGGCACGGCCCAGGCTCCCTCCCAACCCTGCCACTCCGGGGAAGTGTCCCGGGGGCTATGTGCTCCCCTGGCATGGCTGTGGGCAGAAAGGCTGCAGAGCGGCTGCCTAGCCGTCCCGGCACAGATTTACAGGTGGAGGCCCAGTCAGAAAAGGTTCTGGCTGTTTCGGGGGAAGGGGAAGCCCAGCCTGGTGTTCACAACCCAGACACCTCCTGGCTCTCTAGGGATCTGGGCGGGGAAAGGGGCCGCAGCAGGGTGGAGACGTGGGGCCTGGGGCCCTGGGGATGGAGGGGCAGCCCGGAGCAGGACAGTTACGCTTTCTGCAGGCGTGGCCGAAGCTGTGGGGTCTCTGAGGATCCTCGGGGATACCGGGATCAGGAAGGAGGGGCGAGCGGGATGGGGTGATGGTGCTGCCCCTCCAAACAGCTCTGCCTTCCGCAGCAGCCTGTGCTCTGAGCAGTGCCGGGGTGGGCCCAGCTGCCTTTTGCTTGAAGCTTTCAGGCTCGGTTACCAGACGGCACCCACACATGGTAACTCTGGAAAAGCCCTGAGGAACAGCCTCGGCCACTTCCCCTTTTGGGGTTCCCGCTCTCGCTGTGTCACGGGGCGGGGAGCCAGGGCATTGTTGTGTCATTGACTAGGAGCCTGCCGTTCCCACCAGCTCTCACCTTCACTTCTCCAATTCCACTGGGCGGCCCTGAGCACCCCACTCTGCGCTATGCTGGTGGGGCCCAGCGCCCACCACTGGGTGCCAGCCGGCCGCAGCCACCAGGGCTCACCTTCCCCTCTCAGAGCCAGCTCCATCCTTCCCCTTTGTGCCAGGTGCCCAGCGAGGGCCCCGGTCGGTGCCAGCCACACACGGGGCTGCTGGTTCCCAAAGGGCCCTTGTCTGCTCGAAGCCAGCCTGATGCCCGGGCCACATCACAGAGCACCGTGCACTGTCACTCAGCGCTCACTCCTAGCCCCTGCTCCGCCCGCACCTGGGTCGTGAGCGCTAGTCTTCGCCCTGCCACACCCCACACTGCAGGGAGCTGAACCAGGCCTGGGGCAGGGTCCCGCACTGCCCACTGGGAGGGAGCAGGGGGAGATTCTCAGGAGCAGACTGTGCCTGCCCCAATCCCATCCCTGGAGCAGCTAGTAACTGTGCCATTCAGCCCCCATCCATACCCACCCCTCAGTAACTGGAGCTGCCAGGGGTATTACTGGGGACGTGGAAATGCCTGGGCCAGCTGAACCCCACTCACTGGGGCCTTGGGTCTTCCCCACACCCCTGTTAACTCCAGCCTCTGGACTCTCTCTCTAGGGAAAACCACGGTGCCAGGCATCAGGGCCCCGTTGTGCCAGGCACAGACCGAGCAAGAGACAGGCCTGCCCAAAGAGTTCCCAGTCTGAACAGCCCAGGAAAAGGAAGAATTATTGTCCGTTTTACAGACGGGGATCTCAGGTGCAGAGAGATATGGGGACATGCCCAAGAACCCACAGGGAGTCAGTGGCAGAGCTGGGAAAGCTCATGTGTATTGGCACCAAGACCCATCTCAATGGCTGGACCACAGACCAAAGGGGCAGAAACCAGCACCCCAGAGCATGCAATGTTTGAGCAGGGCAGCATCCGGGACCCCATCAGACCCACTGCCAGAGCTGGGGGACAGCCAAGATCATTGGGGGCGGGGCAGGGGGGGCCACAGGAATTATCAGGGCCGGGAGAAAGGGAGAGAGGAGGGTATCAGGGACCTATTGGCAGCTCAAGGAACGAGTCACGTATTGGCACGTTGCCCCCGGGGGCGGGGGGAGGGAGCGGAGCACCGCTGGCTTCAGGCAAGAGGAGTGGGGCTGAGGGGCTCCAGTATGGTGTAAGATCCAGAACCCAACCAAATCCAAAGCTCGGGTGCAGTTCACTTGCCCCCTGCTAAGACAGGACCCCATTTCCACCCTTTGCTGGGGATCCGAACCTCCGTCAGCTCCCCAAGGCCAGCCCCTGAACATGTTGAACGGGCATTGGCTTCCCAGCACCCATTGGAGCAGCCAGGCTGTCGGGGTTGGGCTCTCGGTGTACCCAGAATACTCAGCACTTCTCTGGCTGCAGTTCTCCCTCACGCCGAGGGTTTCGGTGACGCCTTTGGCCTGCACACCACGGGGTGACCTCCAGGGTGTCCCAGCACCTGGGCATGGCCAGGCTCAGTTCCCCCCTCTTGGCCCTGGGACAGGAGGGGAGCAGCAGCTACATTTGTTCTTAATCCCATTTCTTTGTTTGTTGCTTTTAAGCAGCCCCCCTCCCAGGTTCCCACGGGGACACGCGTGTCACCATAGTTACAAGAAAAGGAGCTCCCACTCTCTGCAGTAAACAGGCTGCAAGAAGTCAGGTTTCCGTGGTAAGATGCTCGGGTTGCTACACTCAGGGAAGATGTTGCAACCACAGCCTCTCCTCCCCATCCCCCATCTGCTCCTGCCTCTGCGCCCATCACTTGTCCATCACCGCTGGAAAAGGCATGGGGTGAGACGGGCATCAATCAGGGAGGTCGGAAGGGCACCCAAAACATGAGGAGAAGAAAGAGGATTTCTGATTTTTTATCAGACCTGCCAAGGCCGAAGTACTCTGGTTCTCCCCCAAACAGACATCACAGGGTGCCCCTCTCCTATGCGTCTAACCCTGGGCAGCATGCCCACACTCCCCACAGCTATACACGGCCATCGAGATTCCAGCCGATGGCTCTCATTGCACTTGAACTGGGGTTGGGACCATCTTTTTGTTATGTACCGCACCTAGCACAATGGGGCTCAAGCCTCTAGGTGCTACCTCAAAGTAAATACTATCACCAGTCAAAACTACTAACAATGACATCTGTCCATCAGGTAAATTCTTGCCAAGCAGTACGTCACGTTGATCAGTGTTGTGTGAATCCTCCCGTATAACAAGAGACTACACTGATGATCCTAGAATACGCAAGCTTACAGCAGATTACTGGACCTTTGTTGTACAATGCTGTCGGTGTGTTTTTCAATTTTTAGCAAGGTATGTAATGAAAGACTTTATTGGAATGCATGCGCTTAAGGGGCCAGAGTCCGCAGTGACAGACATGCTATAAGGACTAAAAGCTGACAGAAATGAACCTTCTGATGCTCATTATAATATTTAGTTCTGCCTTGAGTGCAGGGGATGGGACTAGATGACCTCTCGAGGTCCCTTCCAGACCAACAATTCTATGATTCCAACATTACATTTGAAACCTTTAACCCCTACAAGAAGAGATTTGTGCACTGGGCTTGACTCACGGATGGACAATCAGCATGCAGAGCAGGTGCTGAGGGGAGCTTGGCATTTCCCATCTTGGAGCAGTTACATTTGCCATGGTATTGCCCATTCTAAACCCAGAGAATTCCAACAGGACCATGGCATGCGTCCATATCACGGTGCAGTAAAGATCGTGATTTGAATGGTGCCCATTCCGGAATGGCTCTGCATTTTTTAAGCTGGCCCCTAACAAAGTGACAGCAATCAGCTCCCAAAAGCACAGGAAGCCAGAGCAGTTGCCATTTAAATATGGCTACAAATGTGAGCCAGTGTCCATGAAAGGGACTGCTCAGGCAGGGGATGACCTGTGGAAATCAGACGGAGCAGACACCATCTCTGCAGACCTGGCTTCTCAAGCTGCACCATGCACTAACTGATTGATGTTCAGGGATTGGGACCAACTGCTGAAGTCTGGGAGGAGGGTTTTATTTTGGAAATGCTCTTCATGCAGGAGCCCTGGGGATAGATCCAGGCCAGTCCCGCAGCTGATGGGAGGCTCAGCTCCACTGCTGTTAGCTAGCACACGGTTTTTGCGGCAGGGTCCAGCAGCAGCTGCTAGGGCGATCCCTTCCTATAGGCACAGAACCTGCTCGGCCCTACCAAAATAAAGCCACCACTGTGAGCGGCAGCAGCAAAGCCGGGCTGGGGAGGGGTTATTTACTGGAAGGTTTATTTATAATCCCATCCCTGAACTCCATCTGCCAGTCTAGCACCTGGGCTAAGCTGATAATGGCAGGGAATGGATTTTTGGTGGGCTGGGCGGGGGAGGGAGCTCAGGTTTATTGAAGCCCCAGCGTAGGCTGTGATGTTCCCCCGCTAATGGGTGGGACACAAAGCAAATCAACAGGGAGGAAATAAGTGAGGCGAGTGAATGTAGGGCAGGATTGCTGGTGCACAGACCGGGACTTCCTCTGGCAGGAGATAAGCATCTGATAGCTCCAGCCTTATCTCCCTGCCTCAGCCCCTCGGAGCCCCCCGCCCGCCCTGGGTAACAGTTCCATAAACACTCAGCCCTAGAGAGTGGAAGCCGGCAGGAGCTGAGCAAGATAGCACGGAGCCATCGCTCTGCTTACCGGTCAGGCTGCTTTCCAGCAGGGCCCGGAGCTCTCGCTCTTGAAATACAAGAGACAGATCAGTGCAGCACAAAGGGGACTCAGCCTCTCTCCCCGGGAGCCCCCCACCAGAGCGGACAACGCTCCCTACTCCCTCACAGTGAGGAGAGTGGAAAAGGCTCTCACTCAGCGAGCCACCACTTAAGTCCCGCTTCAGCCCACAGGGCTAGGCCCTTGTGCTGCTGGATGAATGGATTGTACGGTGGCTAGAAAGCTGGCTAGCTCGTCGGGCTCAACGGGTAGTGATCAATGGCTCCATGTCTAGTTGGCAGCCGGTATCAAGCGGAGTGCCCCAAGGGTCGGTCCTGGCGCTGGTTTTGTTCGATATCTTTATTAATGATCTGGCGGATGGCGTGGATTGCACCCTCAGCAAGTTCACGGATGACACTAAGCTAGGGGGAGGGGTAGACATGCTGGAGGGTAGGGATAGGGTCCAGAGTGACCTAGACAAATTGGAGGATTGGGCCAAAAGAAATCTGATGAGGTTCAACAAGGACAAGTGCAGAGTCTAGGATGGAAGAATCCCATGCACCGCTACAGGCTGGGGACTGACTGGCTAAGCGGCAGTTCTGCAGAAAAGGACCTGCGGGTTACAGTGGACGAGAAGCTGGATATGAGTCAACAGTGTGCCCTTGTTGCCAAGAAGGCCAATAGCATATTGGGCTGTATTAGTAGGAGCATTGCCAGCAGATCGATGGAAGTGATTATTCCCCTTTATTTGGCACTGGTGAGGCCACACCTGGAGTACTGTGTCCTGTTTTGGTCCCCCCACTACAGAAGGGATGTAGACAAATTGGAGAGAGTCCAGTGGAGGGCAACAAAAATGATTAGGGGGTTGGGGCACATGATTTACAAGGAGAGGCTGGGGAACTGTGATTGTTTAGTCTGCAGAAGAGAAGAATGAGGGGGGATTTGATAGCAGCCTTCAACTACCTGAAAGGGGGTTCCAAAGAGGATGGAGCACGGCTGTTCTCAGTGGTGGCAGACGACAGAACAAGGAGCAATGGTCTCAAGTTGCAGTGGGGGAGGTCTAGGTTGGATATTAGGAAACACTATTTCACTAGGAGGATGGTGAAGCACTGGAATGGGTTACCTAGGGAGGTGGTGGAATCTCCATCCTTAGAAGTTCTTAAGGCCCGGCTTGACAAAGCCCTGGCTGGGATGATTTAGTTGGTGTTGGTCCTGCTTTGAGCAGGGATTGGACTAGATGACCTCCTGAGGTCCCTTCCAACCCTGATATTCTATGATCCTATGAGAGGCAGACACAGCAGTTGTTTGCGGCGGGGTGATGCATGAGTAATGTGCCGCTAACGCATATCAAGTAAACAAACACATTACAAATCCCATAGTAAACAGCTGTTTGCACAATAAATGCTACCACTGGAAAGGTCACCAGTGCATCATGGGATTGGGCAATACTCTGTTTACACAATCACTCCCATACTCCAGCTCAACAAATGCAATGTGCTTGTAAACACGGTCTAAGGGATGTGATGCTGCCCTAGGACGTGTGAGTGAAACAACAGAGAGGTTTAAAGCGGAAATTTTAAGGTCTAGGAGCCCTCACCAATGCCCTGTCTCGAGCATGGCTGTTCCCAAGAGGCAGTTAGCACCCAAAGTAGGTCACAGACCTCTATAAGTAAAGGATTTGTTTCTAGCATGTTTCTAGCACAAAAGCCACCACAAACTAGCACCTTCACTGGTACAGAACATAGCACCGCCTACACACAGAGAAGTTAGAGAAAAACATCAAATCCTGTTACCAGAAAGTTGCAACATAACATGAGTTAATTTCCTAGAATTCAGAACAATAACAGACAAGAACCCAAACCAGGAAGAGACAAAGCAGGCTGCTCCCTAAAATAGCGAGGCCCAACTCATTCCACTTTACTGGTTCTTTCCAGACCAACTCCAATTGCACACTTCCTTACCGAACCCCCTAGCCTGCAAGCAGGACCAAGGAAAAAATCTGAAATGTAAAGTGACAATCTACAATTTTAATACAATTTTCAATAACCACAGTTGGATATCTCAGCAAAAAAGGCAAAACTATGAAAGGGCCCAGAAGATAACCCCCCTCTGAGCGCTAGAGGGGCCCTGCTAAGGCAGAGTTAAGGGTTATTGTGTTTCTGTCTCGTCATTGCAGTAACTGAGCACCTCAGAAACATTGCAAGTGTAGCCTGTGTGGGGAATCAGTGTTATTCCCATTTCACACCAGGGGCAAGTGAGGTTCACATGAGGAGAACCACTGAACAGAGAATCCTCCCACAGTGCCAGGGAAACTGGTTGAAACTGTAATTAAACGGAATTCTGAAAGGCCTAGATGAACGCGATCCCACAGGGACAAACCAGCCCTGCTCCGTAAAGGAAAAACTGCACCTCTTCAATCTACTAGAGTTCTTGGAGAGGGAGAACCAGCTAATGTAGTTGATTTGGACTTTAAATAGCTGTTGACAAAGCCCCTCGCAAGCGGCTGTTAAGGAAACAAAATCAACCCGGGGCGCGAGGCAGAGTATTGTCATGGGTCAGACACTGGCGAAGAGGTGGGATACAAAGGATTAGATGGCCAGTTCTCACCATGGTCAAAGGGAGCCCCGAAGAACTGTGCTAGGACTTGGAGAGGTGAATTCTGGAGTGAATCCCAGCAGTGTCATAGTCAAGGCTGTGTCTTGATTTCCACTTCAATGGCACCTGAACTGCACCCCACATCGTCCCGGGGTGAGTCAAAGTCAGCAGCATGCTCTCCTGAGCCCCTGGGGCGTTTGGAACGGAGTTGGCTGAGCACATGCTGTGCTGGGGGGAGATATGTCCTCAAACCCATGGGGACTTTGCGGAGGTGGGTCTCCCCTTTTCTCGGCAGCCTTTGCAAGGGCCCACCCATTCGTCACCTTGGGGCAGGAAACGCTGTGTGTTTAGAAAACGCCAGCTGAGATTAGCGGGCGGGTGCTGGGTGGTCTTGGTGGCCTCTGATACACAGGAGGTCAGACCAGATGATCAGACCAGGTCCCTTCTGCCCTTAAACTCTATGGCTCTGCGACTTGGAGGACCCTGTGTCCCAGCACACGGCTGCTCCACCAGCTCTTACTGGAGAATCCTGGATTTAGGCCTTCCCCATTCAGTCTCTGCTGGGAAGGACCCAGGAGCAGACCCCAGGGAGGATCAGGAGTGTCACCCAGGGTGGGCCGGGGCAGCACTCACAATAGGGACCCTGGAGGGTTATTCTCCGGTGTGGGGTGAGGGGACAGCTGGCACCAAGAGCTGTGGAAGGGCCTGCCCATGGGAACAAAGGTGGAGAGTGGGGAATGGCGGGGCTCTCCCCAACGTGCCACTGGCTGGGCAAAGCCCTGGAGAACATGCAGCAGATGAACAAGGTGGATGTGAGCTCTCAGCGTGTGATGCTGCCTTGAACGGTGCACTGGGCTGTACAAACAAGGGCACTTAAAGTGCACGTCCAGCCCCTCCCAAAGGCTGCGCTCTGCTCCAGGGCCCCTTGGAGGCTGTATTCCCCCTGCCAGCCTCTCAGAGGCCGAGCTGGCCCAGCTGGCTCCACCAGGTCACAGCAAACCAACCCATTATTGCCCCATCCCAGGCGCTCATGGACTCCCTTCAAAGCTTGGTGGGCAGGGGAGGAGGATGAGCCGGGAGCCCTTTCCCCAGCCACTCGCTGCGTGTGATGTGCTCCTTCCTTCCTGCCAGAAAGCCAGGCAGATACAGCCTGCGGGGAAGCATTTTGCAATCACCTTTTCTGAAAGTCAGAGCAATTAACGGCACTGGTTGGTGGGTTGTTGTTTTTTTTTCTTTTTCTTTTTTGAGGAACTAACGGTGAAAGCAACATGTTAGAGAAGAGCTGGAACACTCTGCTCTCCTGGGAGCCAGGGGCCGGTCCTGCGAGGGAGCAGCGAGCCGGAGCGTGCCGCACGAGGCGCTGAGATGAGGTAAGGGATGGAGCTCGTGCTGGCTGGGTGCTGACTCAAACTTGGGTTGTACAGAACCTCTGATGGGATCCCGCTGCTCTGGCTCGGCTCCATCCTTGGCCAAAGCTGCTCGGGGTGGATCGTCCCCCTTTTACCGGGAAGCAAATGATGCGATCTTGAGAATCTGGGGGTCCCGGCGTTCAGCACCGTCCTGCTGCTGTGGCTCAGAACCATTCAGCAGCTGTTTCAAGTTTGCTTTGGAGCTGTGAAGCATTATCCCCGAAACTGAGGCTGTCCGCGGCTCGTTTCCCCGCAGCAGGGTGGAGAGACGGAATAACCCGTTCTCACACACCACCGAGCCAGGCTCCCACACCAGTGACCCCCTGCCCAGGGGCTCCTTTCGTGGGACTCAGTGGGGCAGCCGGATCTCCAGCCCCAATCCTGGTGGGAATTGGCAGCAAGGAGCAGGTGAGGGAGTCAGAACTTGGGACCCAGAGCAGAGGGAGGGGGGAGGAGGGGGGAGTAGGGAGGTGCTGGGAAGAAGAAACTAAAAATAGTTTAGAGGATGAATGGACTGCAGAGGAGGGGGAGGCAAGATCCCAGTGGCCTGCAGTTGTGGCCTGTCAAGTAGGGAGGCATTTCCTCACTCATTCCTTTCGTAAGACTATAAACAGCCCCAGCCGTGAGCCACCTTTCACGTTTCTTTAAACCCACTCACTGGATGGCATGGGAGGTGAAACCATCCCGGCACCGCGAAGTGCCACATCTGGACACGAATGCGGCCGTCCCTTCTCTGCAGGAGCCGGGGGACCTGGCTGCCTTGAGCGAGGCTGAGCGGAGCTCTGAGCTGGCGACTGGGGTCGGGCTGGAGGCCGAAGCCTCTCCCCACGCATGGGGCTGGTTTACTCCCATGGTGCTTTCCCATTCTCTGTGCTCTTTGCCAGCTCAGGCAGCACCAGGCTCGGGGGGGGGGGGTTGTTCCATGCAGTCTGGCAGCGCAAAGGTTTGGTTGTACAGGCTGCAAGTTCCTTGGAGCAGCAGGGACAGGCTCTTACTGCGGGGGTACCTACACAGGAGCGAGTTCCCAGCGTGGATGGAGACTCACGCTTGCGGGGCTAAGCGAGCGTGTTACAAACAGCACCGTGGGCGTTGTGGCTCTGGCATGGAGCAGGGCTAGTCTGAGCTCAGACTTGGGGGTGGCAAGTCTCTGCCTGAGCCAAGGAGCAATCGCTCACCCTGGGCATCACCACACCCACAGCCACTCCAGTTACGGTATTTCCCAGGCTGGAGGGGACTGGAGGGGCTGCATGAATGTGTTTCTGACACAGAGAGGTGGCCTGAAAATGGGCAGTGACAGGCCGCAGGCACCACAGGCCTTGTGTCCTATGAGCCTCTTCGTCCCAAACGTACTCGATGGGAACAGCTGGAGGGGCGTGGAACACCCTCATGTCCCACGTCTGCATGTACCACGGGCGAGCACTGAGAGGACCCATCACATGCCACCTCCATTTGCGCTTGGCTCTGCTCTCCCACGATGTGAACCGTGTGGAAACGCTTTGATGCAATTAACCAAATGACTCAGGCCAAGGGAGAAATTCACAGCGTCAGGGGGCTGGTGCAAAATGAAATTTGCTTTGTGAAAAACAAACGTAGTGTATGTGTCAGATTTACCCGTTAGCATGTGTGTCCCTGTCAGATAGCGAGACGGGTGGGTGGGAGGTGGAATGGGATAGATAGATAGATAGATAGATAGATAGATAGATAGATAGATAGAGGGGGTGCATGGGGATAGATAGATAGATAGATAGATAGATAGATAGATAGATAGATAGATAGATAGGGGGTGCATGGAGATAGATAGATAGATAGATAGATAGATAGATAGATAGATAGATAGATAGATAGATAGATAGATAGATAGATGAACCCAGTACATTTTGCCTGCTATGTAACTCAGAAAGTCTCTCATGTAGGGTTGTACCAGGCCAGGTTAATCTGAGCACACTCCCATCTCCACAGCCATCATCCCAGGCCTGTAAAGGAGACCCAGCCTGTGAATGCAGATCATGGCCACGCACTGGAACTCGATGCTGCTGGGATGCTCCACACTCTTCCTTCTGCTCCTGGGAGGTGAGTTTCAAAGGGACGTGGTTCCCAGCAAGGAGCTGGGAAATCCCTGACTCCGTACAGATGCACTTGAGGTCAATTCTGTGGCCAGCATGGAACGAGTTTTGCTAGTGTCCATCCCAGAAACGGTGCTGCCTGGCAGTGGAGACAGGGGGCCAGGCAGTGACGGTGTTGGGGACTAGCCTGTCGGAGAGGTGGCTAATCCAGGTCAGGCTGGAGAAGAGTGGTGGGACGTTCCCCCTACCCTGGCGGTACCGGACCCTGGATCTGTAGATAAGTGGAGAATTTCCCATCCCAGGCCTTTCACCAGCCACAAGTGAAAATAATAGATCGATGTCTCAGGGCTTTGAAACTGAAGAGCCCCACTGAAGTGACCATGGCCTGAGCATGACTCAGCCGTGCTCCATGGGCGATGCTCCAACAAGAGCCCAAAAGCAAACAAGGGTCCCACTCCTAACATGTGATCCTCTAGTACAGACCCCTGAGCCCGGGCCGCATCCCAGTCCCACAGCCCATGTGGCGTCGTCCCAGTCCCCCGAGCCAATGCTGGAGCTGCTGACGTCTCTGCGCTGGTACCCTTCACATTCTAACAAAGGGCGCTGTCCGCATGTCTGGCCCTTTGATTGTTCCTTTGCCATTTCAGACTCTAACGTGGCCCCTTGCTGTGCAATGTGACTGCTCCTTAAAATCTCCATCTGGGGAAGAAAAATTCAACCTTAATGGCAGCAAATTTAAAGCTGACAAAACCAAATACTGTTTTCCACCATTAGGCTGTGGAACTCACTGCCACAAGGTCTCCTTGAGACTGAGCGTTTATCAGGATTCAAAACAAGGCTTGGACATTTATCTAGCTAAAACGACCATCCAGATTTGCTATCGAAAGGGTTAAAATTCCTATAACTTTGAAAGGGGTATAAAGTCTCCTCCTCCAGGGCATCAGCCAACCAGCAGGGGCTGGGGGAAACCTCTTCCTGAGGCAGGTTACCCCATAACTGCAGGGTTTTGGCACCACTCCCCCGTGTTGGAGATGAGATGCTGGGCAAGATGGAGCCCAAGTTTCTAAACACTGAGCTGGCTTTCAGGAAAAAAGAGTAACACGCTCAGGCTGCAAGGAGGAGTCCCTGGCCTGCCAGTGAAGGAGCAGGCCAGAGGGGCAGCCCCTTCTGTGCAGGCCCAGGGCCCTGTCACCCTGATGTGCTGTTCTCTTTCCCTCTGCAGGGGCCCGAGCCTGTGGCTGGGTAGCAGTGGACTCACCCACCATTCTCTTGGGATCTACAGTCACGGCCTCTTGCACCATCCAAAGCAACCGCTGCGGTGGCTTGGACGGTGAGGAAATCCAGATCACGTGGAGACTCGACAGCGAGTCCATGTCAGGGAGCCAGCACAAGAGTGTTGAAGGAGCAGAAGTTTCCAATCTCACCATCAGCCATTTCAACCGAACCAGGGCCAAGCTGTGGTGCTATGTGGTGTGGAACGGCACCCCGCAGCGGATAGGCATGGCGGAGATCCACGCAGGCTGTAAGTCTCACCCTCCTCTGGCCTCGACTCAAAGGGCCATGTTTTCCTGCATGTGCAAATAGCACACCCCCTTCCTCCTGATATTTGCACCTGCATCCCTTTCCTTGCACCAGAACCCCTGCGTTTGCACATGCAAATTGGGTTAAACTGAACTCCCAGTGGGGGCAGGTAATTAGGGGCCACCACCTCCTTTGCAGGCACGGTCACTTGGACTGCTCCCTCGGCCATGTCTCCAAGAGGCTGGCTGGATCTGGCGCTGAATACCTTCTCACTTCTCTCTTGCTTTGGCCAGGGAGAGATGGGGTGGGGGTTACTATTTCCTGGTGCGTGGGGGAGGGGAGGGCCATTTGAGGTCCTGTGCAGGTTGGCAAGGTATGGCAGCGGGGGGAGGGAGAAGCTTGTGCCATTGCTGCCTGGCTCGAGGCTCCAGGGTGTCAGGCAGGTGTTTCCTCTCTACATGTTCCAGGAGAGTTCTACAACCGTAGGTAGGTACATAGTTAACGGACACAGGACCAGTCGATGGTGCTCAAGGACATGCAGCTGAACTGCCCAGACCTGGGAGGTCCACTCAGCGCATCTCAGATCCTTTCTCCCCATGGCTTTCTGCCTAGATCCACCATCGAAGCCTGAGAATCTAACCTGTATGATGAACCTCAGTAAGAACAGCCTGACGTGCCGCTGGGACCCCGGCATGGACGGACACCTCCCAGCCACAGTGACTCTGAAAAGCTCCAAGTAAGTGATAAGCCTCTGCCCCGTGCATGGCCTCCTATCCATCTGCAGTGCCATGGTCAGGCCTCTTTGCCCATTGCACACCGCGCATGGAGAGCCCTAGGAATTAGAGGTGGAAAGGGGCCCGTTTTGGTCCCCTCCTCCCCTTTGTACCCAGCAGCAGCCGGTAAAGCATGTTCCCCACAAGTATCTAGGGCTGTGTCCCGTCGGCTTTTAAAAACCCCAAGCAATGAGGCCTCCAGCGTGCCCTCTGCCGACTGTTTGGAGGCATCTGTGCTCCGGGGGATACCACATCTTGCAGGCTGCTCGGTACAAGCCCCTTGTTGCTTTCCCTCGCTGTGTCCTTTGGCCATACAGTCCCAGGGCTCAGCGTCACCCTCTGGTACCTTGTGCAGCAGTAATTGTTCAGAGTTGTGTGCCGGAACGGGCTCCCAGAGCCCCGAGCGGGACCAGATTGCCGCACCCCCTATGGGCCAGTTTGAGAGCTCCTGACACCACATGGCAAAGTGGATTATAGGCACCCACCATAGAGCAAACTTAGAGCCACTGAGACTTGATCCCAGCCTCCCCTTGACACCAGCCTCTGGGATTGCACCTCAGAGAGTCGCTGCCGGCAGGAACCCATCTTCTCGACGAGGCCAGCCTTGACCCCATGCCAGCAGTCCGGCTCAACTTACTCAGCTTAGCTCTCCCTTCAAGAACTGTATTTTCCCTGCCTCTGGCCTAGCTTTGGGTGTTACTCAGAGGGTCCCTCTGCACCTGCACAGAACCTGGATTTCCGTGTCCCTGGGTGTGCCCACTGGGCGCACGTTGAGAGGAAGGTGAGGCTGGTACCTCGGGCTGATGGGTCTCCAGTGAGAACACACAGAATATTAGTGGGGACCTACAGACTGACCCTGTCTCGTTCCACTGCAGGAGCAGAGGCCAGTGTGAAGTTTCCCAGGAGGCGATCCCAGACTGTATCCCACAAGGCGGCCAGAACTACTGCACCATTCCTCGCAGGTCTCTCCAGCTGTACCAGAAAATGGACATCTGGGTGTCAGTCCAGAATGCCCTGGGCACAGCTGAGTCTGAGCATCTGTGCATCGACCCCATGGATGTAGGTGTGTAACGGAGCTGGGGGCTTCCTTTGTAGCCACCTAAAACAGAGTCTGGACAAAAGAACTTAGAGAGAGAGAGAGAGAGAGAAGGAGAGTTCGTTCTGTTAAACCAAGTCCCATTAAAACGCTTTAGATTATTAGGTCACACTTTATTTTAAGGTTCCATATATAAATGGTTTCCAAAGGGTTAATGGAGGATTACTAGCTGTTCTAAGCCGGTTACAGATGTTAGTAGGATGTGTTATAGGTGGTTACAAGCATCTCAGCACAAAATGTTATAGATGGTTCCAAGCAACCTGTTGACTGACTGGTCCCTCTAACAGGTGGTTAACCATTTACTGAGCTGTGTGTAGCTCGAACGTTTGTCCCTTTCACCATCAGCAGTTGATCCAGTCAAAGATATTACCTCCCCCGCCTTGTCTCCTTCATCAGCGAGTCGTTTATTAACCCTTTGGAAACTACTGAGCAATGGAACCTTCCTATCAAATACAATGGATCATTATTACTATTATTTTGCTGTTTAAGGGCCTGATTCGAAGCCCAGCAAAGTCAGGGCGAGTCCTTCCATTGACTGAGCAGGCCCTAAGTGCCCAATTCTGCAGGTGAAATCCTCACCCTGTTGAAGCCACTGGCAAAACTCGGATATGCTGTATCAGTACTGGGGATTTCTGTTACCAGAGCCCCGGGTGTTGGGCGGAGGTGACTAAGTAGGAGTTAACCCCCAACATCCTGGCCAAATTCCCATGCAGTCATTATAATTGCTCACTGCATCCCCCCTCCAGGCGGTTTTGACTGATGCAGGATGATGCTTCTCGCCCTGTTCTGAGCTGCTGCACAGAGCCGCGCTGCTAAACAGCGGCTGCATTTCAGCCCAGCATCACAGCACTAGTGGGGTAATTCCTCTCCAGAGGGGAGAGGGGGATAAAGTGCGTTGTGAGGATTCAGGGGGAAAGACACACTAGGAATCTCAAAGAAAGGATTAATGAATGAGTTATTGTCAATTATTAATAATAATACATTTCCCTCAATCTCTGATTGGCCCCTTTTCCCCTTCTGTAATTATGGATCAATCTCCCTGTAATGCCGTGAGGCTCATGCATGGGAGACTGTTTAATTTCATTTGCATATTGAATCCAACTCCTTGTCGGATTATTTCTATTTCCCTAGGTCTTTTCATGCTGCATTTTTTTAACCATTTATTTTTCTTACTCCCCTCGCTGGGGCTTAAAGCCAGAGCCAGGATTAAGACTAACACTAAGTCCGATCAGACAGATGGCTGGGATCCCCCGTGTCTGGCACTCCCACTGACTGCAGGAGAAG
This sequence comes from Malaclemys terrapin pileata, assembly GCF_027887155.1. NCBI lineage: Eukaryota > Metazoa > Chordata > Testudines > Emydidae > Malaclemys > Malaclemys terrapin. Next base: position 17,669,012 of record NC_071526.1, on the reverse strand, counting down.
GTGTGCAGGCAAACAGCGAGTGGGGTCAAGCCCTGGCTGTGTGCTTTGCCTGAGCCCCGTCTATCTCTCTCTCTCTCTCTCTATTCCTTGTAGCCAAACTGGATCCCCCTGTCCTAAAGAGCATCCAGTCAGTCCCTTTCCAGACTGACTGCGTCTCCGTGGCCTGGGAAGTGGCTCCTACCAGCTCCCACATAGAGCAGCAGTGTGAGCTCCGCTACAGGACCCATGAGGACCCTGGATGGACTCTGGTGAGTGACTGGCTCCGGGAGAGTGGGGCTGGTGGGGTATAGCGCCATAGGGCTGTGTTCTTTTGGAGGAAGTATGGTCTAGTGGCCTGGGATCTGTTCCTGCCTCTGTTTCCGTGGGGGGAGACTGAGAGCCCCTCATTTTCCCCATCTGTAAACTGGGAGATTCCAGCTGCTCTTCCAGCAGGCTCCTGAGGGGAGAGGAGTGAGTCACTGGCTTCTTTCTCCTGTTTGGAAGGAGGGAAGGAAACCTCTCCTGTCCCCCTCAAGTCCCCACTCCTACAATGCGCCGTCTGCGCCTCGATTGTAACCATTCAGCATCCTTCCACTCAGGAGCTGCATGGATAGATTTACTCTGCACTTCCAGTACCTCCGTTTGACCCCCCCGTCCCCTCGTCACCAGGTTCGCCCCACCCCCCGGTGCCCACTGCTGATGGGGCACAGAAGAGGGGCAGCCTGCTGGGCACTGACGGCTAGATTTCCCGAGAGCTCAAGGCTGTATCTCCAGAGCCAAATTTCCCACCCTCAGCAGCTCCCATTGTGACCCCGATCAGATTTCCCAGAGCTCACACCCAGCCCTCTGGGCTCTTTGGACAACTGGGCCACTGGCTTAGATGCCACAAAGGGAGTTGAGCACTTGGAAATCTGGGGTGACGAGGCCTCCTGAACACTCCAGCCTACAGCAGGTGGGCGGGGGGGGGAGGGGGGGGTAGGCACCAGCCACAGGGGCCAAGATTCTCCAAAAGTAGCTCGTGATTTTGGGGCCTGGATTTTCAGAAAGTGCTAAGCAGCCACCCTCTGAGACTCAGGCCCCTTTAAGGCATCTCAGGTGGGTGACTCCAAATCACCAGCCACTTTTGCACCAGTTGGGGATCTGGCCCACGGACCCCAGTGGAGCGAGGCTGAGAGCCTGCCCCCCCAAGCAGAGGCCAGAGCAGAGAGATCCAGGCCACACAGCATGGAACCCCACCCTCTCGGAGCCACTAACAATCACACCTTAGTCTCTACCACTCCAGCCCCCTCAAGACATCTCCCACCCCCAGCTCGTTTCCAGAGCCGCTCCCTGGCAACCTGCGACACAGATTGCCTTTGGAGATGTCCCTTTAGTTTGAAGCAGCCCAGTTCCCTTGTTTAGATCACAAGTTTCCTGGGCTGATTCTCCCCTCCCTTCGGTGTAACACCCCCCACCCCGCCTGAAAGGCCTGGGGTTCCCTTGGGGAGTGTGCGGCACCAGGCCCCTGGAGCCTGGCCCTGGCCTTTAGGAGCAGGGCTCTCTGGGCGCAGTTTCAGGCACTGATTCCCCCTGGGTCTGGAGGCTGCGTTACTGGGCCAAACCCATCTCCTGGCCGCAGTGGACTTTGCCCATCAGGTCCCACACTCTGCATGTGACTCTTCTTTTCGGACCCGTCTCGAGTGGGCTGGGCAGCTTTGTCCACAGAGGGGTGAAAAAGCTTTTCTGGGAAGGAGCTAGAGAGAAGCGGGTCCGGCTTCCCCCAGGCCTGGCCCCTCACGCCCTCAGTTACATCCACAAAAGGCTGCCACAGCAGAACGGGGTGTCAGGGGCTACCCCAGGGAGCGGTTCACACCCACTTCGGCATGCTTTGCCCTGGTGTGAATGGCGTATGGGGTGCAAGCCAGACGAGGATCGGGGCCTCGACCCGGCCACATCTGAGCAAGAGTGCACATGGGGTTGCCTCTGAGAGCTGCCAAACGATGTTGCTTTGCTTTGCGACCAGGTCCCCAACATTGTCAGCCCCAACCTGAAGACCCATCACTGCGGCTTCCTGTTTGGGACGGATTATCGCTTCCAGATGCGCTGCAGACGGGTCACAGCGATGGGCTACTGGAGCGAGTGGAGCCCAGGGTGGAATTTCATCACCCACGAGAAAGGTGGGTCCTGACAGGGGGACCAGCCACACCATGGTACCACCGCACCGGCAGGGTCTGACTGGCTCAGGCTCGGGGACCCTGGGCCTGGCTGAGAGTCCTTCCCATGCCAGGGCTGTTGGGAGGTCCCTGCGTGAAACCATTCTCACTGCTGCCCCATACACCCACCCCGGCAGCCTCAGCAGAGAGACCACAGACCGAGCCCTAGGGCTGGGACCCCACAGCGTCCCTAGTGCTGGTGCATTGTGATCCCACAGCAAACCTGGGTCTGTGGCTTTGCTGAGTGACCGGGCAGGATGGAAGGACAAAGTGACACACACAGCGCTTGGTGATGCGGCACTAGGGAGGGCAGAGGAAAAGGCCCAGAGCTGCCTGAGGGCGTGGGGTCCGACCCCTGCTTATTGGCGTTTGCAGTGGGTCTCTAAGGCTCCCCGTGCTGGGAGCAGTGCCCATTTACAGCCCTTGGCGTGTGGGTCAGGCCCGCTTCGCTCTCCCACGCGGCCTGGCTTCCACCCTGGGGCAGGTGTTGTTACGGGTGTTTATTTGCTGGGCAATGGGCAGCTCGGTGCACAACGAGGAGACAAGGGCTCTGCCCAAAGGTGCCCATGATCTATGTGCTGCTCTGCACACAGGTTTGGTCCCAGTAAAGCAGTGTCCCTTGGGGTGTGATCTTTTATCCATCTGTTTATACTGGGCTAAGGGGGCCTTGTCCTGATACAGCTATTCCTCTTCTCCTATACGGAGAAACTAACCTGGCGTCGGGCATCTTTATACCAAAAGACCCACCCACACGGGGGCTGTTCCGATGTAACTGCCCCAGCAGAGTTCCAGTGGTACAACTTGTGACTGTAGACCAGGCTTAGGAACGGGGCTTGCAGCTGAAGAAGGTGCAAGACTGAATTTTAATAACGTTCTGATCCACTGAGACCAGCACATCTGTGTTGGGTCTGTCACATCTGTACCAGTAAAGGGCAGCTGTGAAGAACGCGTGAAAGAAACCCCTCCTCTTGTGTGCTCTAGCTCCTGCAGGGAAGCTGGACGTTTGGTGGAAGATGACGCCCGTGGACTCTGGGAAGAGAGTGGAGGTTCAGCTGCTGTGGAAGGTAATGCTGGACATGACCCTAACAGCAGAATGCACATGGGGCTCCTTGTAAGACGGCCCCTGTTATTACACACGGCTTGTCTGTGGGGGAAGAGGCACGTGAGCATTTAATCATGGGGCTCACTGAGACTGTCACAGCCCCGTATCTGAACTCCCTGTCGGTGTCCTGGGCTCCCCATTGCTAGGACAGTCTGCCTCATCCTTTTCTCCCCTGCCCCATAGGACCCATCCCTCTACGAGCCAAGCACCGAACACCGTAAATCACCCCTGCCTGGTGCCCCACAACGGGCTCTGGTCGCCGGCCGGGGTCCCCGCGCTAACCCAACCACTGTTCTCCCCACTCTGTGCAGGCTCTGAAGCGGAACGAGAGGAATGGCAGGATCCTGGGGTACTGGGTCTCCCTGAATCCCAGACGGAGAAATGTGGAGCTCACAGCTGTCTGCAACACGACAGAGAGGCAGTGCAGTTTCTCTGTGCTGGCTGGGGTCAGGAGAGTTTATCTCGCAGCCTATAACTCAGCAGGCGAGTCTGCAGCAACAGAAGTTATCTTCCTTGAGAAGAAAGGTAGGGGCTCGCTAGACATCTTTGCAGTCTGTTCAAAGCAGCATGCCTCTGAAACCCTGAAAGCCCCTTCAGGTGGGCTCCACTCTGCAGAAACCCTTTGATTTCTCAGCTCGGCTGCACGTGGGCTAGGAGCCCTCCCTGTCGCGCCTTTGTCTGGCTCCAGGAAGTTGGACTGTCTCTATTTGGTCACTGCCCCAGTAATAAGTAGAGGCACTTGCCTGTCAGAGTGTGATCTCTGGGCTCCTCATTGATCCCACAGACATGCAGCGACCCCGCGATGGGCTCCCCGGTGCGTTCCTGGGCTGCAGACCATTTCAGGGGAGCAGGGGGTGAAGCCCGGCAGACACCACGCTGGCCCAGGAGCGTGTTTTGGCTAACGAGAGTGATTAGCTGGAGGGCCGGCTCCTCAGCTGGTGTGACTCAGGGTGGTTCCACTGGCGCCAATGGAGTGACACCAGTTTACACCAGCAGAGGAGCTGGCCTGTAATCTCTGAACCATCCTTTTGAACGCAGGGGCGGCTCCATGTATTTTGCCACCCCAAGCACGGCAGTCAGGCAGCCTTCGGCGGCATGCCTGCGGGAGGTCCGCCGGTCCCGCGGATTTGGCGTACCCACCGCCGAATTGCTGCCGAAACCACGGGACTGGCAGACCTCCCGCAGGCATGCCGCCGAAGGCAGCCTGACTGCCGCCCTCATGGCGGGCGGAAGGCCGCCCCCCACGGCTTGCCGCCCCAGGCACACACTTGCTGCACTGGTGCCTGGAGCCACCCCTGTTTGAATGACAAGAGAGCGACTAATGGCCAGGCCTGTGCACTGAGCAAGGGGAGGGTGTGAGACCCCAGACCAGGCATTGAATCCTGACATTCCCATGGCTGCTTGGCAAGAGAAGATGCTTCCTCTGCTCGCAGATTCACAGGCCCCACTCCCTCTCCGCTAGCCGAGGCGGCTGCAGAGGGTCCATGGCCTCCTCTGGTTTTACTGACTCCTTGGTGAGCTCAAAGTGCAGCAGCACCAGTTCTGCTGTCCTTTCCCTGGTGCCCCTCGGCTTCCCCCGTATCCCACACACAGCTTCTCTCACCCCTCCTGCCTCCTGGGGCTGCGGCCGGGACGGTCTGTGCCTGATTGCATTGTCCCATGCTGTTCGCAGGTCAGCCCCTGGCCAGGATCCACACTTCCCCCTGTGATGAGCACAGCCTCTGGGTGCACTGGGAGGCGCCCAGAGCCGCAGCCACTGGGTACATACTTGAGTGGCGCCAAACATCCTTGCCGGGGCCAGCCAGCCGCAGCGGGAGCTGGCAGATGGAGCGGAACAGGAGTGCCACCAAGGCACTAATCCGAGGTAGGGCGCTAAGGGGCAGGCTTTGGGCAGCAGCCTGGGGCGTGGGGGGGCAGCAAAGGTGGGTGCCTGGCCTTTCGCCCCTTCGATTCACTGGTCCAAGGTCTGTCCACAGCACACGGAACCTTGGAGGCTGGACACCTGCCAGGAGGGGATGGCAGCACTCTGCCGGCCCGGGCTTATGGGGGGCATCCTGGGTTGTGTCTTCTGACCCCCCATGTTTCTGAGCTGCCCCTCAATTTTACAGGTCTCTGCTCTGTATCCATCCTGCAACACCCCCCATCTCTGTGCTGTATCCATCCATTCATCGACCCCCCCATCTCTGTGCTGTATCCATCCATCCATCGACCCCCCATCTCTGTGCTGTATCCATCCACTGATGACCCCCCCATCTCTACGCTGTATCCATCCACCAACCCCCCGTCTCTGCTCTGTATCCATCCACCGACCCCCTAGTCTCTGCTCTGTATCCATCCACCGACCCCCCCCCGTCTCTGCTCTGTATCCATCCTGCAACACCCCCCATCACTGTGCTGTATCCATCCAGCAACCCCCCGTCTCTGCTCTGTATCCATCCAACAACCCCCCTGTCTCTGCTCTGTATCCATCCACCGACCCCCCCATCTCTGTGCTGTATCCATCCACCGACCCCCGTCTCTGCTCTGTATCCATCCTGCAACACCCCCCATCTCTGTGCTGTATCCATCCATCCATTGACCCCCCCATCTCTGTGCTCTATCCATCCACGGACACCCCCCCCATCTCTGCTCTGTATCCATCCACCGACCCCCCCATCTCTGCTCTGTATCCATCCACCGACCCCCGCATCTCTGCTCTGTATCCATCCACCAACCTCCCTGTGTCTGCTCTGTATCCATTCACCGACCCCCCCGTCTCTGCTCTGTATCCATCCACCGACCCCCACCCCGTCTCTGCTCTGTATCCATCCTACGACCCCCCCCTTCCAGTTACTCTGTACATACCAAGGTTTGTTTTCATGCCTATAATGTCAATGCTGTGCCATTAAACCCCTTGGATGCTGCTTCATGTACCAGGTACATGATGGGAAGTAGACATTTGATGTGTCAGCCGACCCGCTGCGCCTGATTGACTGGAGATGCTGGCAGTGCAGAGGGCGCCCTCCCTGCTTCAGATGATTGAGTAAAGGGCTCTCAGTGCTTGTAGCCCTGCTGGTTTAATCACCTCCTCTTGTTTTCTCTTCCAGAAAATATTGAGCCTTTCCAGCTGTACAATATCTCCGTGTACCCCTTGTATGCGGACACGGTGGGGCTGCCCCTGCACACAGCAGCCTATTCAAAAGAGAAGGGTATGTGTTTCTATAGCAGCTCCCATCCTGAATGACCCCAAACTGCTTCACAAACTAGGTCCAGGCAGCTTGACTGAAATGCACCCACCTCTGGGGTGGAGGGTGGCAGCCCAACAGCACACATGAATGGGGGCGCTGAAAGTCCAGCCCAGGGCAGTGGGCCAAGCCCCTGCTCTTATGAAAAGTGTCTCCTGGCTCTGTGGAATTTGGCAGAACAGAGGGTTAACTGCAGAATGATCTTCTGCAAGAGATCACCATGCAAGAGCCACAAGACAACCAGAGTCCTTGGGTGAGGTGCTCAGCTGGGGCAAATCAGTGTAACCCCACTGACATACTGCACGAGGATCTGGCCCACTGCTCACTGGGCATTCAGTGGCAGAGGTGTGCGGGTCCTGGGCTCCCCAACTTCCAAGCAGTCAGATTTGTCACAAATACCTGCTCTTATCCAGGACTCTTTGCTCTCCGGCCCATATTGGGGAGCCTATAGGAATCTGCACTGCAGTGCGCTTGGCTGCTTTTTGTACCTTTCGTGTTCTTCTCCCACTTCAGCTCCATCGCGTGCCCCTAAATTCCACCTCAAGAGCATCAGCAAGTCCCACGCCGAGCTCAGCTGGGACCCAGTCCCCACTGAGATGCAGAACGGCTTCATCACGAATTACACCATCTTCTGGGCCAGCACCGCCAACGATGAGCTCCGTAAGTCTTGCCTGCGTCACTGCCACCCTTGCACTGCACCTAAGACCTCGTCAATCTGCCCAATGCTTTGCAGCACCGTTTTCCCATGGGCTGGATGGATAGTAATCCAAGCGTGATCCCCCACACAACAACAAGGGTCGAGAGGGTTCAGAAAAGGATTAGAAAACCTGCTTCTAGTGACAGACTCAAGGAGCTCCATCTATTTAGTTTAACAAAAAGAAGGCTATGGGGAACTTGATTGTAGTTTATAAATATCTACGTGGAAACAAGTATTTAATAATGGGCTCTTCAATCTAGCGGAGAAAGGTCTAACAGAATCCAATGGCTGGAAGTTGATGCTAGACAAATTCAGACATGGAAATAAGGTGCACATTTTTAACAATGAGTGTAATTAGCCATTAGAACAATTTACCAAGGGTCCTGGTGGATTCTCCATCACTGGCAAGTTTTAAATCAAGACAGGCTGTTTTTTTAACAGATCTGCCCTAGGAATTATTGTGGGACAGGTCTCTGGCCTGTCTTGTACAGGGGGTCAGACTAGATGATCACAATGGTCCCTCTGGCCTTGGAATCTATGAATCTGTGAATATCCCACTAGCTTCCTACCTGCATCCTATGGGGCTCAAATCCCTTTGCAAATCTGGCCGGAGAGGCTAAATGACCTACGCGTGGTCACACAAGCCATCGGTGGCAGAGCAGTGAATTGATCCCAACTCTCCTGAGTCCCAGGCTAGTGCCCATCCTTCCTCTAGGGATGTAGGTGTGTGTATGTCGGGGGCTGTACTATAGGTCTGGGAAGTGTGTGGGGAGAGAGAGTTTAAGGGGGTGACATTGTTGTGGGGTCAGCGTTTTATTTTCTCTTCTCCCTCATCACCATCCCCTCCCCCCTTCCCTGTTGTTGTCCTGTCTTTTGTTGAGGAGGTGGGCGCTCGATTCCAGTCAGACCCACTCGTGCCAGTGACCACTGCCCCAGCGCAGGCTGTATGTAGATTTAGCCCCTGGAGGTGATGCCAGGACTAGGAACGGATCCGTAAGCGGTGTGAGTGCGCGGCAGGATTGGGAGCTCGGGGTCACTAATAGCCGTACCTGCTTCCTAGGTGCCGTTGTGAACACCTCCTTCACCACCTTCACCATCAGGGGCCTGCTGCCGTCAACGATGTACAAAGTGCACATAATGGCGTCCACAGCAGCCGGCAGCACCAACAGCACAACCCTGACGCTGGTGACCCTGGCGCTGGGTAAGGCCGTGGGCTTGGTCTGCTTGGGAACCCCACAGCGCTTGGGATGGGCCCAAAGCGGTGATCAGAGGTGCTATGTGGCCCAGGTGGCAGGTGGGGGAGGAGATAGCCCTGGACCCACACCCCTCATACGTGCACACACACACACACACACACATGTGCACACAGACAGGCATGTGCACACACACACACAAGTACACACACATGTACACATGAACTCTAGGGACAGCTGGATCCCAAGCTGCATGTGAACTTGGCCCCTCCCTAGGTGGCAGGGGAGCACATGGGGGTTGCTGAGGCACTGGGACTAATTCCTGGGTCCACTCCAGCTGCTTAGCACAAAGCACCCCAGGATCATAAGAACATGAGACCAGCCAGATTGGGTCAGACGAAAGGCCCATCTAGCCCAGTATCCTGTCTTCCGACAGGGGCCAATGCCAGGTGCCCCAGAGGGAATGAACAGAGCAGGAAATCATCCTGTATCCATCCCCTGTTGCCCATTCCCAGCATCTGGCAAACAGAGGCTACGGACACTATCCCTGCCCATCCTGACTAATAGGCATTGATGGACCGATCCTCCATGAACTTATCTAATACTTTTTTGAACCTTGTTATAGTCTTGGCCTTCACCACATTCTCTGGCAAAGAGTTCCACTGGTTGACTGTGCATTGTGTGAAAAAAATACTTCCTTTTATTTGTTTTAAACCTGCTGCCTATTTTCGTTTGGTGACCCCTAGTTCTTCTGTTCTGAGAAGGAGTAAATAATACTTCCTGATTTACTTTCTCCACACCAGTCATGATTTTATAGACCTCTATCCTATCCCCCTTTAGTTGTCTCTTTTCCTAGCTGAAAAGTCCCCGTCTTATTCATCGCTCCTCATATGGCAGCCGTTCCATACCCCTAATTATTTTTGTTGCCCAACCCCCACCTACCTCAGGGGAATGCTCAGGTCACGCCATGTCACCTACCTCACTCCCTCATGCAAAGGGCTGAGTTTTTGGAATAACCCAGTTCCTGTCTCTTTTCCAGATGGGAAAGAAATCCAGTATCTCCTCCTGTTCTTTGGCTTCTTGTGTGTCTTGCTCGTATTATTCATCGTCTGCTTCCTGAAGAATCGGAGGTGAGTGCCCGGGGATCAGCAGCTCTCCATGGGCTTGGCAGCGTGTTATTAGCCACTTAGCCTTCCATGATGCAGCTGTGACTTGTGCTTCCCTTCTGTGCCACGCGCGGGCACCGATTTCTATCCAGACAACGGAGGGGGCTGGAGTCAAAGGGCTGGGCAGACATTTCCTCCCCCTTAGGCTCAGGGACACTCACATCTCACAAGTATGGGAGCTTTGTGCTTTTCACACCAGGCCAGATCCCCCGCTGGGGCGAATCAGTGGGTGTCTGAACAGAGGCAGGACCAGCAGGCTCAGACAGGTGCAGCAAAGGGCACTGAGCCAAACACATCCCTGGGGCAACTGCACTGCCTCCAGTTATTATTTATATTGTGATATGAAAGCCCCCAGAGGTCTCTGCCAGGGATCAGGACCCCCTGCTGCTGGGTGCTGCACAAACACAGCCCCAAGCCCTGGATTTCACCCTGCGTCTCTGCCAGTCCCCCCAAGAACCCAAGCCCTGACGGAGCGATCGGCCAGCAGCCCTGTCATTAAGCATCCCCCTGGCCTCTCACTGAGCTTCTGTTATGTGACCAACAGGGTGAAGAATCAGTTCTGGCCCAGCGTCCCGGACCCAGCTAACAGCAGCCTCGGCAAGTGGGTGCCAGCCGACCTACAGCAGGTAAGAAAGGGTCTGGCAGGTGCCAGTCCTCCCCCAGCACTGCTGACTCCATAGCACAATATTGAGTCACCCCTCACCAGTTGAGCACCTGGCTGGGAGATGGTACCGTGCCCTGCTGAGAAGGCCAGACACCACAGTGATGGGCAGGGGTTAAGCACCAGAGTGGAATAGAAGAGAAACTACCCCTGCCCTCCTAGCAGCTGGGTCAGCAGCTGGCTTCATATCCGCCAGTAGGGCCTGGTAGCAGGCTCGGCCCTGGTGGGCAGTCAGAGGTAGCAAACAGCTCAACTGGCAAAGCATGGGGCCTGATCCTGCAAAATGCCCAACACTGACTTACTCAGCGCCCTGCAGGATTAGGCCCCGCTTAGCGCCGCTTCTGGGCCCTGCAGTGGGGCTGAGAACACAGAGCCTGGCAGGAGAGGGGCAGGACGAGGGCGGGGGGGCTTGCACAGCAGTTGGGCTGGGCAAGGCTGGGGTGAGCAGGTGCTGCAGAGAGTGTCCCCCTTCCATGGGACTGAGAAGGGGCAATAGGGGAGAGGGTAGCCGTCAGGAGAGGGCTGTGCCCTGCAGCAGGGCTGGTGGGGCCGAAGCTACGCACCTCACCACTATCAGTCTGGCATTCCCTGAGCAAACGCCTGTTTCCTAGGAGACTCTCCAGACAACCAGTGCGAGGGAGCCTGGCCTGGTGACCATTTCTGACATCACAGTGCTCGAAAAAGGAGCCGAGAAGAAGGCACCGCTCTGGGGGAAGAAGGACCCTGTCCCAGCAACTGCTGGCAGCTTCCCGACCCTCCCCAAATCCTACATCCACCCCAGCAGCTCCGGCCTGCCAAGTGGCAGCAGAGCTCCGGGAGAGGCGAGGCCGGGCTCCTACGTCAACAGTGCTGGGGCCGTCCAGTACGCAAAGGTAGTTGCAGAAGGCTACAGGGGCCAGCAGCAGCACGTCCCATCTCCCCTCTACATCCGGTCCGACTCCACTCAGCCCCTGTTGAGCGAGTCGACGCCCAGCCCCAAGCCTTATGAGAACCTGTGGTTCCACGGGGCCCCACAGGCGGGGCTGCACTGCCAGAGTTCCCAGGAGGATGAGACCTTCCTGGAGGGGCCGCTGATCGACTTCCCCCTGCTGCAGGGTCTGAAAATCGAGGGGGCCGAGGACCTGCATGACTTCCAGAGATTCTAGCGCCTTGCGGAGGCCAGGAGAATGGGCGGCTCAAACAGACGTGCATCTCTCCTGGCCAGCCTCACCCCCCCGCCCCATACCCAAACCTCCATGGAATAGGCACCAAGCTGCTGTTTGCATTTGCACCACATACTCTCAAAGCATTGGCGTGACTTGAGCCTTGGGGAGGCGGAGGGCTGGCCGGCCGCCCAGGGATGGTGCATCCCACCGCCCTGCAGGAATATGGAGTCGGGCTCCCTGGCTGGCAGGGGCTGGAAGCTCATGACCAGATCCTGCTCAGGGCAGTGAGGAGCTGGGTGCTGTCTGCTCTGGACTTCAGTGAGGGCAGCGTGCTCTGCAGCCCACACAATCAGGCCCTGAGTGCCTTCCCTGAAAGCTCCTCTAGTCTCTTTCTCCCCAGGCCGGTGGGGCTGGGAATGCTGCAGAGAGCCCTATGGAGGGAGAGAGCATCCCAGGCAGCCCCGCTAGCCAGCGCTCAGGGCAGTGCTGACTTCCTAAAGGAGCTGCACCCATCTGCAGCTGAGGAAAGGTGGCTATGATGCAGAGAGGAAGGATGGGGGCATCCCTGAAAACAGAACATCAGCTGCGTGCAGGGCCCATGCAGAGGCTGCAGGCTCTGGAGTCCACATTTGCTCTGCAGCTGTCTCCTTTCTGCAGCTACTATCCCCAGTGCTGCCCTGGTAGGGAGGGAGCCCCTCAGACTTGGCTAAAGACTTTATAAAGCTCCCTATCGTCTAGGGAAATGTCAATGAACAGTCTTCTAAGCTCATTATCCTGCTCCCTGGGGTTCTCTGGCAAGGACCAAGCCACGGCTCTACATGGCCCTCACAGAGATGGGTAGCTGAGAAACTTCACTGCACTTTCGAAACCCCAAGTTAATGTTATGCTATTTATTTGCTTCTTTCCATGCTCACTTGTTCCCCTGAGTCAGCGCAGCAAGAGATGTCTGCGGCCAGGGGACGGGTACTAAGCCGCTGAGCTGTTTACTGCTAGGCCACCAGTTCAAACCTAACCTAGGTCCGTAGTGACCACAAGTCGGGCCCTTGGCTGGGTCTCTAGGGGTTGGCGTGTGAAATGAACTGGGTGTCCAAGTGGGACCGTGTTACCAAAAGGGATAATGAACTCCCCGGTCAGCCTGCAAGGTGGGACCTCCAGCCAAGGGCTTGGGGTGCTGTGAGAAACGTGTGCCCGGAGGCTGCTCAGGCTGGGGGCCAGGATGATCCCACATTTAGAGGCTAGCCTAGGATGGGGTAAACCTGGGCTAGGTTCCCGTCCTCACTCCTATGTGACCTAGGGCATGTCACAAAGGGTCTGTTTACTCTGCAGTGTAAACCCAGGGCTGTGGGACCTGGGCTTGTGGACTCGTTGGCTCCAAGCCTTCACTGGAGCATCTACACTGCATTGCAAACCTGGGTTTACAATTGCCGGCCCCAGGTCTCACAGCCGTGCTAACGGGTCCATACCGCACGACGCAGCCGTTCTGACTCGGAACTGGGGCTTGGCCTGCATCCATGCTGCCAAATGACAGGGCTTGGACCTGACTCTCAGCAGGACTTGGACTCTGACTCCCCCCAGCAGGACCCAGGTCCTGAGCGCTGGCTGACCCCCAAGTCAGACTGATTTGTGTGTGGATAGAAGGGGGACTTGGGCTCAAACCTGAGTCAGACCCCATGCTGCGTATGCAATGTAGACATACCCTTCGTCCCGCTAGGCCTTGGCTCCCCATCTGAAAGCACCATCCAGCCTCCCGGTGTGTCATTGGGATAAATGCCTACAGGATTGTGAGGTGCTCAAATACCACAGCATTACAGCATTACAGGGAGGCAGTACCGTAGATGGCAGGTAAATTAAGGCGTTGAGTCTCCTGGCCTACCAGCCCAGCACTGGAACCGCCACTAGCCTGTTTCCCTTTTGAATCGATTGGGCTGGCGTCGGAGCTGGAGCGCAGCGACTTTCCGAAGCTTCAGAAGGAGTCAGCTGGGCACTGGGAGCTGCGGGGTAAAGCCGCACTGCCGCAAACCCACCCCCAGCTCACCCTGAGAAGCCCAGAGGATGAAATGCAGCTTCTTAAGGCTTGTTCAAAACTCCCCCAGTGTCGGGGTTTGGGCAGCGAGTAGAGTCGATCCTTCTTTACGCTGAGCCATTTTGCTCACCCTGACTGTCAGCTCAGGAAGTTATTGGTCTGCTCGCCTCACGGCAGCATTAGCAACAGTCAAGCATTAATATAGCCAGTAGTGATCCCTGCTCACCCTGCGAGGCAATGGTTTCTCAAGCTGCACCTGACCTCCACTCATTAGCAGTAGGGTTATTTCCTTTAAGGATTTTGAATTGAGCCATTTGTTGGGTGTGCTGTGCCTCGGCATGTGGGCAGTTCTCTCAGTTGCTGTGAACATTGCACTGGATGGGACTGTTGGGTGGTGGACCGGGCTGCCAAAGCACTGTTGTTATGTGACGGTGGGGACTGGAGATATTTCACAGGTAAAGTGTTGTACAACCATGTAACCATTCCAAACCTGTACGTGTTGCCCCAGCAGCCGCCCCGACTCCGGCTCTGTTTGTAGTATACCATTCAGAGGGAAGGTTTCCCTTTATGGGGTTGTTTTTTATGTTACCTTGGTTTGTTTCCTTTGAACACGTCGTTGTAACGTTCTGAAATTCAGTGTTTGCCAGGTGTGTGTATTTGTTTCTGTGATGCTGCAATGGTTCTGTCACCTCTTGCTCTCCTCTCACGGGCAGATTGGCAGCGGGTCGGGGGGTTCTGTTCCTTCCAGGGCTACTGCAGGAGTGATATATCGGCCCATCCTATCATTGGTGTTATTCGTCTCCAAGCCAGGCCTGATCTAGCTGCTGGAAAGGGCAGGGGGAGCACACAGTATGGACCTGATCTCCTGAGAGCCCCCAAACCCAGCTGAAGTCAGTGAGAGCTGAGGGTGCTCCGCACTTCTGGAAATCAGGCCCTAGGTGATGTTCAAAGTCCAGCGCTCCTGCAAAAGGCTGGTTTTTTGGAAGGGACACGAGAGGCAAGCCAGGCCCCAGCATGTTCACACTGTGCAGGCCAGCAGCAGTTCTGTGCTGGAGCAGGCAGATCACAGCTCAAAGTTCAAAGCACTTTATGTCATCTCTAAGAGTCTGAGAAGTGACATGACACCAAGGGTGAACGGGGCCTGTTAGCCACAGGTGCCTGACTTTAAAAATCATTATTATTAAGACACTTGCAAAGCAAGGGGAGAAAAGAGATTTGCCGGTTGGGCTCTCTATTCCTCTGCTCCACGTGCCATCAGTTACCCTGTGCAATGTGAGTGTGAAACACCATCAAATCAATTCACTCCCACTGTGCACTGGGGTAAATGGCTGCATAAGACACAGGGCAGCAGGAAATCAACCTTGTCTTTGCTTCTGTGAAACTCACATTAGGAAACCTGAACCCACCCCAAACCCACCTGGCTCAGCTTCCGTTATAGACGCCACTCTCCCAGCTTTGCATAACCCTGGGGCGTTTAAAACGTTTGGTGTTGAAACCAAGTGACACTCGCATTTCAGTGTGAACTTTGGCTGCTCTTCTCTAAGTTTTACTTTGAGAGTTTGGCGTTGTTCAGACCATGAGCCTCGAAGCAAAGTTGACAAGGGTGACACAGGGAGGGTGCGTGGAGCACCCAGGAGGACATGCAAGTGGTTGCCAGCCATGCTGAGGAGGTCTTCATCCTGCAAGAACAGGTGTAGTAATCATCTGATAACTCCACTGCAGCTCGGAACCCTGAATTCTTGCCTGCTGCAAAGGCCACCACTTAGCCACGATGCAATCCTTATTTGATTGCCGAGGTTTACGTGCCATCCTATTCAAAGGCTTCCCCAGCTCACAGGTCCTGGGATGGGCCAGTTCCAATTCAAGCCAGCTCCACGCAGGAGCGCCGCCAGCTTTTCTGCCACCCTAGGTGGCGGAAGGACCCGCCCCGAAATGCCGCCCCCCACAGAGGCAGCAGAAGGTCCTGCCG
This sequence comes from Malaclemys terrapin pileata, assembly GCF_027887155.1. NCBI lineage: Eukaryota > Metazoa > Chordata > Testudines > Emydidae > Malaclemys > Malaclemys terrapin. The sequence continues at coordinate 17,653,661 of NC_071526.1, read as the reverse complement.
CCAAAATACCTCTGCCGTCCCGCCCCCCAAATGGTAGCGCCCTAGGTGACCGCCTAGGTCGCCTAATGGGTTGCACAGGCCCTGTTTCCACGGCGACTGAGCGTCAGTACAATCTAGCGGCTCTTCAGCAGCCCCCTGGGGAAATGAATGGGGGGAGGGTCTCACTTCCGTTCCCAGTGGCATTTCCCTCTTGTTGGCAGTCACAGTAGCAAGGCTGAGGACTGAATGAGGCAAGGAACCTGAACCTCCTGCTGGTCCTCAGAGGTGAACCCATCAGTGCACTGATGGAGGCTGAAAACACACTATGGAGGAATCTGCTGCTGCCCATCCCATCCCCGTTTGGGCACCTCTCCTGCCAGGGGCTCTGCACAGAGTCTCCCATGGGCACCCCTCCCCTGCACATGTAACCCTGTCCATGCCCCTCGTTCCTTTGGGGCCCCTCCTGCCTCACTGTCAGATGGCCTTTGAATGCAGCAGCCATGCCTGGCTGGCACCTTCACTGAACTCCCACAAACTAAATGCGATGGAGGAAAACAAACCCTTGTGACTAGAAGGCAAGAGGGAGTGACGTGCACTATTCTTTATAAATCCCACGTGTAGCTCCGTTTTCCTGCATGACGTTATCCTGCCTGACCGCACAGAGTTAAATCGAAGGGGAAACGGACAGGAAACAGAACAATGGCAAAGAACAGGTAGTCTCACAGAGAATGCCCAGGGTTCTGGGGGAAGACCCCGGCCTGGCTCTAACTAGTCTACTCATTCCCAGGCTTTGCCATGCACCAAAGGGGGTACTAAACCATAAAGATGTGGGCCGAGGAAAGAAGGGGGGTTGTCAGGAGCTGCCCAGAAGGTGTCAGGGAGTGCTGACGGGGATGCTAGGAGTCTGCTTCTCCCAGCCCAGAGCCAGAGGTAAGTGGGCTGAATGGAACCTACCCAAGCTTGCAAGGAAAGAAAAATGTGTAGAGAAGGGAAAATACGTGCATAGACCTTTATGGTTTTTATCTTTTACTCTAGGTGCTTTGTACCTTTGGGTGAATAAATACTGCTTGGTTTTGAAGAAGCTGGTTTTGGGTCACTTTAATCGACTCTCTGGGCACAGCTCCCCAGAGATAAAGGGCTTACAGGTGCCAAACCCCGCTGGGCTGCTTGTGCTAGCACTATTGGGAAATGGACACAGCCAGAGAGCCGGGGGCAGAATGGCCACTGCCCCATCCCCAGGTCACAGCACATCCCTTCGGTTGTCCCTGCCCCTCCCAGGGTGAAGTGGCACGCACACTGTGTGTGAGGTCACACCGCACACAGAACGCCATTCTGCCAAGCGCCCGCGGGCACGACCTTGCCTACACCACGCTGATGGGAGTGGAGCAGCTTGTGACAGCAGACAACACCACGCCCGGAGAGGGGCAAACCACTCAAAACCAGGACACCCGGTTGCCTCCCCCAGACACGGGCTGCAGGCACCCACCCTGCGAGAAAGGGGCAGGCAGCCAGGCCCATCCCTGCGGGGTGCACTCGAGAGGGGCTGGCAGGCCCTGCTGCCCCGACACACCCCAGCAGGGCTTGGAGCCACGAGAGGACTGGGCCAGGCACGACCCTCCTAACCTGGGCAAAGCTGCCCCACCCTGAGCCCAGCCCAGCCCAGCCTTCGATCGATGAGCTCGGCGATCGATTGGTCGGGTCTGACCCAAAATGGCGGCGCCCATACCAGCCGGGCGGTAGGGCAGGGGAGATGCTGCTGCTGGGGCTCCGCGGGGCGCTGGGCTGGGCCCGGAGCTGCCGCCTGCCAGGCCCCGGCTGGAGCAGGGGGGTCAGCGGGGCCCTCCGCCTGCAGGAGCCGGGAGCCGGGCGCTCGGGTGAGGCGGCCTGCGGGGTTCGGGAGAGAGAGGCCCGCACGTGGCTGAGGGGCCCGGGGAGGGTCGGGGGGAGAAGGGGGCTGGAGGTTGTGGGGAGCTGGGGGGAAGGAAGAGGGGCGGGGAAGGAGGAGGAAGAGGAGGAGTGGGTAACTGAGGAGAGGAGGCGGGAGCTGGGGGAAGGGAGGGGGGTCAGGGGAGGAGGGTCAGGGAGCTGGGGGGTAGGGGGTGGGGAGGAAGAAGATGGGGGAAGGATGGGGAGCTGGGGGGAAGGAAGAGGGGGCAGGGAGCTGGGGGAAGGGAGGGGGGGTCAGGAGGAGGGGTGGGCAGCTGGAGGAAGGAAGGGGGTCAGGGAGCTGGGGGGAAGGAATAGGGGTTGGGAGGAGAAGCCGGGGGGAGGGGGAGGAAGAAGAAGGGGGATGGGGGAAGAGAGGGGGGGTCAGGAGGAGGGGTGGGTAGCTGGAGGAAGTAAGGGGTTCAGGGGAGGAGGGTCAGGGAGCTGGGGGGAAGGAAGAGGGGTCGGGAGGAGGAGCAGGGAGCTGGAGGGAAGGGAGTGGGGAGGAAGAAAATGGGGGAAGAGGAGGGGTGGGGAGCTCCGAGCTGGAGGGGGGAGCTGCGGGAGTTAAAGGCCAAGGCAGTAAAGGGAGGTTCGGCAGCAGTTGGCTGAGGACTGTGCAGAGTGGGGGGGTGCTGGTGGAGTTTTGGGATGTGAGGTGGTTGGGGGGAATGCTGTGCGGGCTCCCTGCCGGGACTAAGGTGATGGGGGAAGCGCAGAGTCCTGCAGCTGGGAGATTGGGCCCAAGGGTGGGTGCTGGTCCCCGGGGGGAGTCAGGGGTACTTGAGGCCCCAGGGCTGCGTGAATGCCGGATCCCAAGGTGCAGAGGATACTAGAGGGTTAACAGGTTGGGATAGGTGAGGACCTGTAAAGCCAGGAGCCTTCCATGCAGGGGGGAAATGCTGGGTCAATGGCTTCTTAGTTGGCTGCCAGGGATGCTTGATGCCCGGGCACTGTGGTGGTGTATGCGTCCAAGCACGTGCACAAGCACCAGTATTGGTGCCACAGGCTTGGTTACCAGCTACTTCAGCCGATTCCTGCCTCAACCTCCGAGATAAGCTTCTGTGCTGATAGACCATTGCTGCCGGTCTCCTATTTGCCCCTTCTCTGTCCCGCCATGGAGCTTGAGCTGCTCCAGACCTCATACAGACTACATTTTACGGGGTGTTGGTGACACACGTGACTGGGAAGTGACAGGTGCTGGTTAGTACAGCCAGAGTGTTACTGTGATCATCTGGGACAATTGCTTTAACAGCCTGGGGAGCTGCTGCACTGAGTTGTAGTGAGTAGAGGGTGAATTGCAGGTCCTGTAATGCTCAGTAATGGACAACGTCAGCAGGAGCCTGCTATTGAGACCGCTGTCCTTCAGACGCCCTGCGTCTCTGGACAAGCAGCATCCTTGGATTATCCGCTTGAAATATGTTCTCTAGTGCCTCTGATGCAGACCTAGAGAGCTCACGCAGGAGCCCAGGCAGAGGGTGCTCTAAAGGCAATCTCCCAATACAAACTTATTTACGTTCTATTGAGGATAGTCTTACCAAATCTCTCCAGCATATAGAGAAAATGTATTTGTGTGTCTAGTAAATCTTTGCTTTCTTCCATGAAGTTTATAGCCCGCTTGTTCAGACAGCCAGAGGTTATGCCAGGCCTGTCAAAAAGAGGAAGCAAGGTACGGTAGAGACTGGATTTCGAGCACATTTCACAATGTTTTATTCTTAATAACATTATCACCAATTTGCGGGGGGATTGCACCCTAAAAGTGTTATTAGACACTTGAATGGTGGGGAGGGGGGGGGGGGGAGGGGATTTGATCATTTAAATCATGCTCCAGAAATCCTAAAAACAATTTTCAGACAGCAAGCATGCTGGGTTGGTCAGAAACCTTAATTGGACTGTCATTTCTCGAATACACAGGGAATGCTCGCTGAAGTCAACAGGAGCATTTGCATTCATCTCAGTGGGTTTGGATCAGAACCTAAATCCAGAATACAGAAGCCAGGAAGTGGGATCATATCAACTCCCATCACCTGTTGTATCCACCCTCAAGTTCAATTCAAAACTGCTTTCTTGGTTTGCCCTTCACAATTGAAAGATCCATCCCCTCTTTTCTCTTGAATTATCTCCCTCTGATCCATTCCCCCTCCAAATTCTCTAGGGTGTGAGACAGCCCTGATTTGATATGCTGTTCCCCACATGTCGATCTTTTCTTTGTAGTGCTCCCCAGCCATCTGGATGACCTTCCTCCTACCATGCTGAAGAAAGATTATGCCAATGTCCCAATAACAGATAAGTATGTTCCAGAGGCAAGGGAAGGGGGGGATGCTTAATCACTTCAGAGATTTAATTATTAAAGACATCTAACCACAGAAAGCGGTAGCTGTAATACTGCTAGCACGTACATAACAATGTACAGTCATTTATCTAGAGAGAACTGCAGAAGTTTTGAAATAATGGGTAAGAGTCTGAAATTTGCAGAAGTGACCACTGGTTATAAGAACATCGGAACTTAAGAATAGCTATACTAGATCAGAGGAACTGTGGCCAGTCCAGAGGGAATGAACAGAACAGGGTGGTCCATCCCCTGTCGTCCAGTCCCAGCTTCTGGCCGTCAGATGTTTAGGGACACCCAGAGCATAGCCAAGATGGTCAGGGGCACAACTCTAATAGCTATGGATAAACCTTTCTCCGTGAACTTATCTAGTTCTTTTTTTAACCCAGTTATACTTTTGGCCTTCACAACATCCCATGGCAACAAGTTACACAGGTTAACTGTGTGTTGTGCAAAGTACTTCCTTGTGTTTGTTTAAACTTGCTGCCTACTAATTTCATTGAATGACCCCTAGTTCTTGTGTTATGTGAAGAGGTAAATAGCTCTTCCTTAATCACTTTCTCCACACCAGTCATGATTTTATAGATCTGTATCGTATCCCCCGTTAGTTGTCTCTTTTCGAAGCTGAACAGTCCCAGTCTTTTTAATTGTTCCTCATACGGAAGCTGTTCCATACCCCTAATCTTTTTTGTTGCCTCTCTCTGCACTTTTTCCACTTCTAATATATCTTTTCTGAGATGGGATGACCAGAACTGCACACCGTTTTCAAGGTGTGGGTATACCATGGATTTAGATAGTGGCATTATTATATTTTCTGTCTTATCTCTTTCCTAATGGTTCCTAGCATTCTGTTAGCTTTTTTGACTGTAACTGCACATTGAGTGGATGTTTTCAGAGAACTATCCAGGATGACTTCAAGATCTCTTTCTTGAGTGATAACAGCTAATTTAGACCCCATCATTTTGTATATATAGTTGGTATTGTTTTCCACTGTGCATTACTTTGCAGTTATCAACATTTAATTTCATCTGTCATTTTGTTGCCCAGTCACTGAGTTCTGTGAGATCCCTTTGTAATTCTTGTATCGTCTGCAAACTTTGCTACCTCACTGTTTACCTCTTTTTCCAGATCATTTATGAATATGTTGAACAACACTGGTAGTAGTACAGACCCCTGGGGGACACCACTATTTACCTCTCTCCATTCTGAAAACTGACCATTTATTCCTACCCTTTGTTTCCTGTCTTTTAACCAGTTACTGATCCGTGAGAGGATCTTCCCTCTTATCCCATGACTGCTTAGTTTGGTTAAGACCCTTTGGAGAGGGACCTCATCGGAGCTTTTCTGAAAGTCCAAGTACTGGACATTCACTGTAATCCCCCTGGTCCACATGTTTACTGACACCCTTAAAGAATTCTTATAGATTGGTGAGGCATTTTCCCTTTACAAAAGCGGTGTTGACTCTTCCCCAACATATTGTGTTAGTCTACATGTCTGATCTTTCTGTCTTTTACTCTAGTTTCAACCAGTTTGCCTGGTACTGAAGTTAGGCTTACTAGCATTACATTAGCTATCCTCCAGTCATCTGGTCCAGAGGCTGATTTAAATGATAGGTTACATACCACAGTTAGTAGTTCTGCAGTTTCATATGTGAGAACACTTGGGTGAATATCATCTGGTCCTGATGACTTACTACTGTTTAATTTATCAATTTGTTCCAAAACCTCCTCTATTGACACCTCAGTCTTGGACAGTTCCTCAGATTTGTCACCTAAAAAGCATGCATCAGGTATGGGAATCTCCCTCACATCCTCTGCAGTGAAGAGCAATACAAAGAATTTATTTAGCTTCTCTGCAATGGCTTTGTCTGTCTTGAGTGCACCTCAAGGTCCAGTGGCTCCATTGGATGTTTGGCAGGCTTCCTGCTTCTGGTGTACTTCAAAATGTTTTGCTATTTTTGTCTTTTGCTAGTTGCTCTTCAAATTCTTTTTTGGCCTGCCTAATTATACTTTTACACTTGACTTGCCAGAGTTCATTCCTTTCTGTTTTCCGCGGTAGGATTTGACTTCCAATTTTTAAAGGATGTCTTTGTCTCTAACTGCCTCTTTTATGCTGTTGTTTAACTATCAGGGCATTTTTTTGGTCGTCTTAGTGTTTGTTTTTTATCTGGGGTACACATTTAGTTTGATCCTCTAGCATGGTGTTTTTAAATAGTTTCCATGCAGCTTGTACGCCTTTCACTCTTGTAGTCACAAGAAACGTTCCTTTTAATTTCCACTTATCTAGCTTTTCCGTTTTGTGTAGTTCTCCTTTTTGAAGTTAAATGCTACTGTGGTGGGTTTCTTTGGTATTTTCCCCCCTACATGGATGTTAATTCAATTACATTATGGTCACTGTTACTGATTGGTTCAGCTACATTCACCTCTTGGAACAGATCCTGTGCTGCACTTAGGACTCAATCAAGAATTGCCTCTCTCCTTGTGGGTTCCAGGACTAGCTGCTCCAAGCAGTCATTAATGATGTCTAGAAATTTTCTCTCTGCATCCTGTCCTTAGGGATACCTTACTTTCTGGGTGCCCAACTTGAGATGCCTTGGGGTCTGATTTTCAGAAATGCTGGGCACCCAGAGGAGGAACCTGTGGATTCCTAATATTTCTAGAAATCAGGCCTTGAGGTTTCTCAAAATTAGTGGTCACTTCTGAAATTTGGGCCCAACTGCATGTGTGTGGCTGGACTCTCTTGCCCATGTGGAATCGCACAGACTCTGGGGGGTGCTGCACAGATATAGTTTGAAGGATCATGGCCTCTAATAGGAATCATTTTGTCTTTGAATGTTCTCGGAAAGCTAATCTTCAGCATTCAGAATGCACATCATGTAGGTTTTGGAAGTATCAGTACTTCATAGTGAATTGAAACATTTCAATCCTAGTATCCAATTAAAACAAAAAGCTACATACTGCCTCTACTCTTAGCAGTGATTTCTTTTAATGAATGCAAGAAATGGCCTGATTTCCTTATTACTTTTTATTGGTAGAAAGCCTAACCTACTCTATTTTAAAGCTCTTTGAAACATTTACAGAAATGCTAATCTGTTCTGAAAATCTAAATCAACCTTCAGAGTTAAAAACAAAATAAATACATTGCATTTTCTGCTTTGTTTTTATCAATCAATCTCTGATCTCTCTGCAGGGTTGATGATGTAGTGAAAAGGCTATTGTCTCTGGAAATGGCCAGCCAGGTTAGTGTCTTTCTGCTTGTGTAAACGCTGGAACTTTGGGTGGCAATGTCTCTGTGAGATCTGTCTATATGCTCAAAATTATTTCATAATTTACTTCTTCTGGTTTGTTAGTTTTGCCAAGTGACTTCAAACCTGGTGGTTAATAACTCACCCTGATCTGTTGGTAATTAACTCAAAACACACCTGAAATTCACCAAAAAATTCTCTCATTTATACTAGTAAAATACATGTATGTGCTATTATTTTTTACATATATTAAAAGAAGTGAGAAAATGCTAGAAGAATCACAGAAAGAACCATAGGGCTGTTGAGTGCCAGCAAATGATATCGGCTTATTCTAGAAAATGATACACCGTCAAAATTCATTTAAAACGTGGTTTCATTACTATTTTTCAAGTGCCCCAAAATGCAGGCACATCAAAGACAAGAGAAGGCCCTCATCCCATGGAGCTGCTTAGTATCTACGTTCAGAAATGTACAACCAGAATAGGACACATGCAGATAACGTGGAGTTCTCCAACTGCACTGAGAGAGACCGGGCCCAGTTCCTGGTCCTTCATCATGCAGGCAGGAGCTGGGAGCACTTTGGTGTGATCATGGTCAATCCTGCAAACTGTTAAATGTCTAAGTGCTGCTCAAATATTAATACCAGGGAAGCGTTTAGTACAGGGGTTCTCAAACTGGGGGTCGGGACCCCTCATGGGGTCACGAGCTGTCAGTCTCCACCCCAAACCCTGCTTTGCCTCCAGCATTTATAATGGTGTTAAATATATACAAAAGTGTTTTTAGTGTATAAGGGGGGTTGCACTCAGAGGCTTGCTGTGTGAAAGGGGTCACCAGTTCAAAAGTCTGAGAACCCCTGGTTTAGTATTACTACCCTTGTGAGGTGGCATACATTAACTTGTGGTTAGACTTGGAGGAATTTAATTTTTTATATAATTTTATGCATAATATCAATGTTTTATTTTTAAGCATTTTTGTATTTAATTTTTCATAGTTGCAGGAAATTAGGGGGGGTCAGACCATAATTATTTAACAACTAGACGTTGAGGTTCAAAAAGTTAAAGCTTTATAACCTTTAAAACGCACATTGTCATCATCACATGTCAAAATATACAAGTAAATATCCTTAAATCAAACTCTAATAAGTTCTCATGCAGCATTTTTCTTATCTTGCCTATTTGTAAATTTTGACTGTTATCGATGGAAATATTTCTTCATCGGTTTGTGTGTGTGAATGTACAGTGATACCAATCTTTACCGACTTTTCCAATAAAAATCTAATCCTTTCAAGCCTAGGCTGGTGTTGCTTAATAGCAAATCTCTTCAGCTAGTTAGAGAGAAACTGCCAAGGTTCTGAAGGGGAGACGTGCATTCCAGCAGGGCTGGATGAATCTCTGAGCATGTCAGCTAAAGGGCACGAAGGCGTTTGAGTGTGAGCAGGCACCTTTCTTTCCACATCTGTGTGTGTCTTAAGAAAGGGGGTTCCTTGACTTCAGGCCTAAAAATAGTCATTCTAGTGCTTACAGCTGAGAACTTCCTGAGTTCTTCCTTGCTGTACTCTGACACTCAGTGGCTGCCTTTCCCTACACTCTTTGCTGGCGGAAGAAGCTCATGCATTGAGCAAAGCCATTCATAAAATACTTGGCTTTTCCCCACACTTCCTCTGGGCATGTTGGGTTGGTGTCAGTGCTTTGAGGCAGTGGGGTGTCTTGCATCTAGAATAATCCCCAAATAACAAAGCTGAGGGCCTTGGTTTCTGTCTGTTGCCCACAGAGGGAGAAAGTGAAGATAAAGACGCAGCAGTTGATAGAGAAGGTTAGGAGGACTCCCAGTGACACCGGTTCCTTCGAGGTACAAAGTAAGTCCAAGAGCCAGAGGGAAATCCTCAATGGAGAGCATCTCTTTGCTTTAATCCAGCTGTTTCCCCTATCATTTTACCAAAGCTCCTGTGAGAACTACAAGAGCCACCTTTGTGGGAACACTGGGAAGATGTTTCACCTGCGGTAGGGCACTGGGGGACCCTCAGGGTCTGGGAGTGTGACAGATGTAACATGCTTATCCACTGGCAAAGGGAGCGGTTTGAATTTTTCTAATGAGTGCCTGTGGCTGCTGCATAGAGAGACATTCTTGTAGCTCTGTACTTCAGAGACCTGGGATGGAGGATTCCTCTGCAGCTGTTGATGTTGCTGCAATACTTTTCCAGTAATATGCTTCTTCTGGTTTTTCCTCCACTGTTTCTGCAACTGTGATGTCCCATGCCCATCAGAATGAAGCAATACTCTGGGGAGGGCGTGCATGACAGGAATTGTGGCTTTTGAAAGGTCACTGTTGCGTTTAGAAATAAAACTCCTTTCTGTAGACATACCAATTGTTTAATGAAACCCCAAAGGATGGGTGCAGAGGCAGGGGTCAGGCTGCTGCATGACCATTCATTTGACAGGGTGTAACCTGAATACTTCCAAACACGCGACCCTGTGTTAAAGCTTCACACTGAATCTGGCACCCATTGTCCCCCCTTTCCCCATCTGGAAAAAAGAGATTTGCCTCGCCAAGCTTAGTCAAAGTGCTAGAAAGTTCACAGTATCCTCCTCCTTCCTTCCAATGCTTTCCATTACAAATGTCTGCTAGGAGCCTTTCCAGTTACAATGCGGAAGTGCCGCACACCCCAAAGGCAATGTGTGGGTTAACCAATTCCAAGCATCCACATCACACAAACCACTGCAGCTGGCAGTTTCAGCACAAAGGCTGAATTGGCAAAGGAAACTGAACTTCTCCCCTCGAGAGGCAATCCCTACAGGCCATGTCTGATGTATATTGGTAGGGGGCAGTGGGTACGCGACTGATTTGAATATAGCCCTGTATTGTTAAACAGACTGGGCTTCTTCCTAGTCCTCTGAGATTGACACCAAGTGGAGCAGAGTGACTATAAAGTCGTCAGCAGTTAAGCAGGACAGCAGGCATTTCAGCTGTAAAGGCAGACTCTCAATTGTTAAAATAATCTTAATACATAATACACCATTTCAAAATCATTTTAAACTGATGTTTAGGTTTTGGGTGTTCAATTTTGAAGATTTGTTTTGCTTTTTTTTTTTTTTTTTTTTTAAAGAAATTCTGTACAAATGCCCAAAGTTCTTTGCAAATCTGATGCCCAAAATGTATCCACTGTAGTGTGTCAGAAGCCTGAGAAAACATCCGTGTCCGAGAACGCATTGCTGCTTTTATGCAATCTCTTGTTTCTTTTATAGCTGCTATTTTAACTGCCAAGATTCAAACTCACCAGGAGCACCTGCAGAAGCACCCCAAGGTAATTCTCATTAGATATGTAATCTACAAATTTGAGACCAGCCAGAAGGTCTTGTACTTTGGTTCAGACTTAGAGGCTTTGTATTGTGAGGAAGATCCTAATTCAGTTTTTAAAATGTCTGTATCTCCTCCCTTCTAAAGCAGGGAGGTCACTGGTAGCGTTTGAAGCTGGAGGATACTGTAGGCAATAGTTCGTTGCTTTGAGTTTTGGTGCACCTGACTGGAGAATCTGTGGATCACAGTTACATTTCAAAGATTGAAATTTGTCCAAATATGTTCCTGGAGCAGGAAGCCACTGACTAGATGCATTTGAATCAACAGCTAAACTAAATCATGCTGCTAGTGCAGATAGGCTTTTCCTGTGTTTGTTATTTAACATTTTATATTTATGTATGTCAACTAGAAACCCATTTCCTTCTGGCGTAAGTTAGGTTGACTTAATTTTGTAGCGTAGACATGGTCGGAGAAGATAAGGGCTGTTATCCTGGCCTGGGGTCCAACTAGTCCAATATCCAGCCTGTAGCAGCAGTTGTACCTTATGTTTCAGCGGAAAACAGAAACACTTGACATGTCCTTGGCTGAGAGTGTGCAAGAGTTGTGCATATAGTGTGGGGAGGGGGTTGCTTCTGACCCCTGCAGGAAGTTCTTCTGCCCTGAAGCCAGAGATTCCCCCTAATAACATGGTTGAATTATCCAACCTCCTTTGCAAAGGACGAACCAATGGACCCTGCCGGGTCAAACTGGTCCCAAATGCTTCTGTAGGATTTGTGGAACAATCCATGTAAATGGAAGCAGAGGTTTTAGCCAGCGAGACTTCCCCTGCAGTCTTTGGCACCTGGCCATTGCAGTTTATGCTAGTGCTGAGGAAGGTGTAATTGAGCAGTAAAAGGGAATACACACATTGAAACTAACCTTCTAGCAGAAAAATTGTAAATCGAATGCAAAATGCCATTCGACTTTTCAAATTTTCGTATAAAAATCTGAGGTGCCGGTTATATCATTTAAAGAAAACGGTTCTTAAAATATTACTCTGAACCTGACTGGGTCCCCGTCCGCAATAACCCGGGCTGCTGAGAACTGCGTATCGGGAAGGAATTGCAGTCTGACTGCAACTCCGGAATGTGAAATCCTCTCCAGGACAAAAGTAACCGGCGCCGCATGCTGATGGCCATGGATTGCCGGAAGAAACTGCTCAAGTACCTGCGTCGCACCCGCTATGAGACTTTTGAGCAGACGTGCAAACAGCTGGGCATCCAGTACACGTTACCGCCACCCTATTGCAGGCGAATGACCCGGCGATGGGCTGCTAAGAAGGCTTTCTGCCTCAAGGTATGAAGCGGAACTAGCAAGCCCAGCTCCGCAGAGTGTCCAGCAGGCTGGGGACTTGTTTGCACAGCTGGAGCAGACTTTCCTGCTAAGGGGCGCAGTGGTTTGGATCACTGGGCTGAGGTGTGGGAGGAGGGGAGGTTGTGGCTCTCTCCTGGGTTTAGGGTTGGAAGTTGGAGGGTCGCTTTTTCATTTTTTCATTCATTTTTCAAACAGCTCCATAGAAGGTGAGTTAGGAGCTGGATGTGCTGGAGCAGGGGCGGGCAAACTTTTTGGCCTGAGGACTGCGTGGCCCAGCCCCCACCCCCTATCCGACCTCCCATCTCTCCTCTCCCCCCCCCCCCCCGTTCCCTGTCCCCTGACTGCCCCCAACCACCCTATCCAACTAGGGTTACCATATTTCAGCAAGCGAAAAAGAGGACGGGAGGAGCCCCGCCCCTGCCCCTCCCCCTGCTCCTTGTCCCCTGACTGCCCCCTCCTGGGACCCCTGCCCCTAACTGCCCCCCAGGACTCCATCCCCTACCTAAGCCTCCCTGCCTCTTGTCCCCTGACTGCCCCCTCCTGCCATCCTAACTGGCCCCCTAGAACCCTACTCCCTGCCTGTACCCTGACTGCCCCAACCCTTATCCACACCCCCACCCCCAGACAGACCCCTGGGACTCCCACGCCCCATCCAACCACTCCCCACCCCCTGACAGCCCCCCCCCAGAACTCCCAACCCATCTAAACCCCTCTGCTCCCTGTCCCCTGACTGCCCCCTCCTGGGACCCCTGCTCCTGACTGCCCAAAACCTTATCCCCCCCCCCCCCCACAGGAAGCCCCCCCACGAACTCCCGACGACCTCCCCCCCCGTCTCTTGACTGCCCCCTCCAGAACCTCCCTGCCCCTTCTCCAACCCCCTGGCCCCCTTGTTGTTGGCCTTTGCCTAATGTCTCTGTGAGCTTGCTCAGACCTGGGCTGGGCAGCAATGGGGGAGGAGCTCAAGACTGCCGGAGGCGATCTGCAACTGCAGGGAGGGAGGGAGTGCTCTCAGCTGCAGGGGAGAGGAGGGGGAAGCGGAGGAGGGGCTCTCTCTGGCTGTTGGAGCCCCATGTAAGTGGCACCATCCGGCCGGCTGCCCTGTTAGCCACGCACGCTCTGCATGGGGGGGGGGAAGTCCGGACATTTACAAATTCCCCCCGGACGCTATTTTTAGCTCAAAAAGCCGGACATGTCCAGGGGAATCCGGACAAATGGTAACCCTACTTCTCCCTGTCCCCTGCCCGCCCCCCGGAACCCCTGCCCGCATTCAATCCCTCTGACCGCCCCAACCCCTATCCACTCCCCCCGAACTCCCCTGCCCTCTATCCACCCTGCTCCCTTACCATGCTGCCTGGAGCACCAGTGGCTGGTGGCGCTACAGCCGCGCCGCCCGGCTGGACCCAGCCACGCAGAACAGAGCACCGGGTCAGGCCGGGCTCTGCAGCTGCGCTGCCCCAGGAGCATTGTGCCGGCGGTGCAGTGAGCCGAGGGGGGCAGGAGGGTCCTGCAGGCCAGATGTGGCCCACAGGCCGTAGTTTGCCCACCTCTGTGCTGGAGTCACTGAGTGAGCTACAAGGCAGCCTGCTTTTTAACTATCTGAAAGCTTCAAGGTTTGTTGCTGAATTGCTGTGAATGACTGGTGTCAGCGTAGCAGCCGTGTTAGTTTGTATCCGCAAAAAGAACAGGAGTACTTGTGGCACCTTAGACACTAACACATTTATTTGAGCATAAGCTTTCGTGGGCTACAGCCCACTTCTTCGGATGCCTGGAATGGAACAAATATTGAGGAGATAAATAGACACACACAGAGAGCATGAAAAGGTGGGAGTTGTGAATGAGAGATTCTGCTTTCCGTTGCAAACTTGGGACAAATCCATTTCTTCAGAGTCCCACTAGGAGAATGAATATGTAGAAGTGAAAGTACAAACTTCTGTTAGGTCCTGGGAACGGATGTGGGCCTCAGCTGTGGGTTGGAGTCTAACTTGTCATCTACACTCATGTAACTGAGCACAGAAGTAAAAAATTGTATTTAAAAAATTTTTTAAAAATCCCTGAAAAGGAATATAGTACTTTGGCCCAGCAAAAGAATAGCTGTGTGGAAATGAATATATCAACTGGAATTCTTGTACTTGGAGTCCCAGAAGGTGCGAGCATGTCAGGTACAGTTGCTTTTATTGAGACATGTAGTGTCCCTTCTAAACCTTGATGCTCTAGGATTTAACGGATCTTCCCTAAGTTCTTGCATGACCCTGACCTGATGTTAGAACTGTTTTCAACAGGGGTACACAGTCTTCTTTCTTCCCTTGCCCCCTAACTGCAGGTTTTCAAAGAGGTACAGAAACTGAAAGCACCCGAGAGGCTGAAGCAGAGACAAGAATGGCAAGCAAAAGCAAAGGCCGCAAAGGAGCAGACGCTGCAAGGTGAAGGGACCCCGGTATAGCAGCACCCTGAGCAGATCTCGCATGCTGTGCCTGCATGTGAAAAATAATTTGTCCCTCCAAAATACAATAAATGATTTTAAAGCTACTATTTCCAATTTCTTGGTGTGGGGGAGGGTGTGTGTAGTGTGTCCTCTGTATCCGGTGTGAGTGATCAAAAAATCTGACTGTTCAACAGAAATACCCAGTGGGTGTAATGAGCAGTTTGAGGCACTTTAGCTGCTACAGTCAAGTGTGCGTTCTTGAGCCTTGTCCTCACGGATTGTGCTAAGAAAACTTTAATTTTAGGGATCCCACTCCATCGTAGGTTGGCAAGTGATCGTTTCTTCGATGTGAAGCTCCCTCCCTTTAGACATCTAGCTCAGGGGAGGGCAAACTACGGGCCGGATCCGGCCCCTCAGGGCTTTCAGTTTGGCCCCGCGGGATTGCCAGCCCCGTGGCACAGTGGGGCTAAGGCAGACTCCCTGCCTGCCCTGTCCCCGTGCCGCTCTCGGAAGCGGCCGGCACCATGTCCCTGCGGCCCCTGGGGGAGGCAGAAGGCTCCGTGCGCTGCCCTTGCCAGCAGGCACCAGCCCCCCACAGCTCCCATTGGCCGGGAACGGGGAACTGCAGCCAATGGGCGCTTCGGGGATGGTACCCACAGGCGAGGGCAACACATGGCAGAGCCACCTGACCCACCCCACCCCCAGGAGCCACTGCCGGACATGCTGGCCACTTCCAGGAGCGGCGCAGGGCCAGGGCAGGCAGGGAGCCTGCCTTAGCCCCACTGCCACCCCAGAGCTGCTCGAGGTAAGTGGCACTGGGCTGGAGCCCACACCCCAAACCCCTCCTGTACCCTGCACCCCAACCCCCTGCCCTGAGCTCCTTGAACCCCCTGCCACACCCCTCCTGCACTGCAACCTCCTGCCCTGAGCCCCCTCCCGCACTCTGCATCCCCTCCTTCACCCCTACCCCTTGCCCTGAGCCCCTTCCTGCACACTGCACCCCAACCCCCTGCTCCAGCCCTACATTCATGGCCCTGCATACAATTTCCCCACCCAGATGTGGCCCTCGGGCCAAAATGCTTGCCCACCCCAGTCTAGTTCCTCTTATCACACAATGCAGAGTTAACCTGGAAAACTCACTACCTAATATTGCTGATGTCAAGAGTTTAGCAGAATTCAACCAATGATTATCCATAGAAATGTCACATAAAGGAGAGGAGGGGCAGCTTCAGGAAGTTAGCCAACTCGTGATTTAACACCAAGCCCCTGTAAGTTACACTTTAAATACATTTACCCTTTCGCTTCTCTTGAAAGTGGGAAGACAAAGCTTTGAGGTAAGTAGATCTTTTTTAATTTCAAAATGCACATAAATTGCATGTTAAATTACTCTTAGTTATGAAACCATTTCTAGTGCATATTAGCCAAGTACAATGTGTGCGTATTAATTTGTCATACATCCAGAATTTTTAAAGCTCCTCTTTGAGAAGCATTCTAGACCTTCAGAGGGAATGCTGTGTTTACTTATTGTGAATATATCTATTTTCCCTGTCAGCAGTCTGACTGAAAAGTGTTCTGATTGATATGCCAGAGAGCTAGCTGAAAATTTTTCATAGTCTGATATCCGTGGTTCTCAAACTTTTGTATTGGTGACTCCTTTCACACAGCAAGCCTCTGAGTGCGCCCCCCCCCATAAATTAAAAACACTTTTTAATATGTTTAACACCATTAAATACTGGAGGCAAAGTGGGGTTTGGGGTTCAGGCTGACAGCTTGCGACCCCTCCATATAATAACCTCGTGACCCCCTGAGGGGTCCCGACCCCCAGTTTGAGAACCTCTGTTCTATATTTTAATATAGAGGGATTTTTTTAGTAATTGGGGAAACAGTCTGTCACTCTGTGTGTGTGTGTGTGTGTGTGTGTGTGTGTGTGTGTGTAATATATATAAAATAAAAAGAGAGAGAGACTTGGACTTTTCTGTATCTTCAAATACTGAATTGCATTTCTAACACACAATTCTATGTCATAAGTGATGTGTAGTAAATTAGCACCTGTAGATAACTGACTGCTGCTGTGAACTAATGATTAAGGATAACATTATGTCACAGAAGTCATGGATTCCGTGACTTTCTGAGTCTTCCATGACATTGTCCACTTCAGCCCTGAGGTTTAGGGGCTGCAGCTGGCGGGGGGGGGAGGTGCCCAGACACCAGCCCCAGAGCCCTGATCCACCGTGGGGGCGCCCCGAAGCACTGAACCACCACAGCAGCAGTGGGTCCTGGACTCCCCTCACTGCACAGCAGGGCTTGGGCTCTCATCCCCCCCCCCCCCCCCGGGACTTCAGTCATCTCTCCACCCTCCACCCCCAGTCAAACCCTGTCCATTCTTTTTAGTAAAAGTCAGACAGGTTGCGGGCTTCTGTGAACTTTTGTTTAGTGCCTGCGACCTGCCTGTGACTTTTACTAAAAATAACGATGACACTATCTTAACTCTACTTGTGATGACTCTTGTGTGCTGACTTCAGACAACACAGATTGGATAAGGTCATGCACCCTTTGTCTCCATTTCCCCATTTGTAAAATGGAGATTACACTGACTTACTTCACATGAGAAGTAGAGGGCTAATGTTGCTCTTTTCTAAGTGCTTAAGCTTACTGGTTCTTTAAGGAGCAAATATGACCTGTAGCTGCACTTTGGGCTTTGTTTGCAGAGGGTGCATTGAGCACTAGACCATGTCCCAGACAGTGATCATCCAGCAACCTGGCTCCGTGGGGTCTGCCGTCATGTCCCCAACGGGTGACTGGAGCACCGGGAGATACGAATGTTGTGCAGACTGTGCCACATGTAAGTACAGTACTTGCTGCAGTTGTGATGCATTTTTGAGGCAAGCCAGATGATCGCTCAGCGTCAGGGAATAGGTCTGCCAACTGCTGAGACTCTTTGAAGTGCATCAAGCACTGGGAGAGCATTTCTGGGAAGATATTAAACATAGGAAACTGGAGAGGGCTGAGACCTGACTACGTGTTAAGGAAGTTGAACAACAGGGGAAGGGGTAGATGTGCAGGGAGGGAGGAGGAATATAGTTCCTTTCCTAATGGTTCACTACCCCGTTGGCAAAACTGAATGATGAATGACTGACGTCCTGTACGCTGTTTGTGTATACTCTTGTTTTGAAGGCTGTTTGGGGACTTTCTGCCCAACACTTCTGTCATGTTACGTGGCAAACAAGTATGGCGAGAACTGCTGCCTTGGCATCACTTTTGGAGGCATGACGGCGCTGCGAACTCACATGCGCCTCTCTTATGGCATCCAGGTAACATTGCTTTTTGGAAAGTTTCACTTCTTGGAATTTTCTGTCTTGTGAGCAATGTTTAAATTAGGTCAGGCTACCAGAGCAGCAGGACCCTATTTAGATTGTGAAATGGACCTAACTGGATCAAGGAAGCACCAACAGCACTGAATGTGAACTGACGGAGGGTAATCTTTGCTGTGGAGATGTCTAACGTTGTCTGAGGAGAAGAACATATCTGCTGTATTGGGTGAAAGTTTAAGTCCATAAAGTTCCGCACCCTAGTCTGCTGGCGGGCAACACCTGATGTTTCAGAGGAGGCCAACACCACTAACCCCACCCCGTTACACAGTTCCACAACTGTACAGTGCGGTACATGGGAAGGAGAGATTCCCTCCTGATCCCTGTGATGATTACCTTGCACCCTGATTTTCTAGATTTTTATTACCCTTTTCTCACCATGGATAACTTCAAATGTTATTGCTTGCAACATAATCCAGCTATACTATTTGACTCTGCCTTCCTGTGGGCAGTAATTTCCATGGCCCCCCACATACTTTGTGATATATAATTCCTTTCATTTGTTCTAAAATTATCCACCACTTGATTAATTGACTCCCCACCCCTTAGCTTGTTTTCCAAGATAAATAGCCAAATTCTAAACCCATAGTATGGAAATGCTTCCTATGTTAAGGACCTATCTGATCACACTGGCTGACTCAACCCGCACCGGAAACTCCTTTGTGTCTAATGGTTCAACCAGATATGAGAATCAGAAGTGTTTAGACACGGATAAATCCTGTTAGTCCATCTGCTTGGTGGAGATTAAGGGTTCAGTTTGTAGAACAGAATTGATTATGAAACAACACACTTCATCCCGCTTTGGACCAGCAGCTTAATCATTTTAACTCCTTTGCTAGGAACTTTTGATAGAGAGTGATGTTAAAATCCCTGACTTTTGAATATCTTCTGTTAATTCCTTACCTACCACACTTGCAAAACCTACACAAATGAGTTTGTTCTGTTATGCAACAGCACAAATAACTGATCCCCTGTGGAGAAGGATATGCAGGTCTCTTTTTTTTCAACACTACAGTTTCTCTTTTTCTTCAGCAAATCGTTACATTACAAAACACTGTTGTTACCTTGCTGAGGAAGTGGGGAGATGTCCTGTGGCTGAGAACAGTAGCATAGTCTCTCCCTGAATTGGAGGCTGCAGTTAGAACTGTTGTGCCTCAGCTCTGGTATTCAGCCCACACAAACTGCTTCCCCTTTGCTTTGTGTCAGACAACAAATACTAGGGCTGTCAAGCGATTAACAAAATTAATGGTGATTAATCGCGCTGTTAACAATAAGCAACAGAGAGTCCTGTGGCACCTTATAGACTAACAGATATATTGGAGCATAAGCTTTCGTGAGTGAATACCCACTTTGTCAGACGCAATAGAAGATCATTTATTTAAATATTTTTGGATGTTTTCTACATTTTCAAATATATTGATTTCAATTACAACACAGAATACAAAGTGTACAGTGCTCACTTTATTTTTGATTACAAATATTTGCACAGTAAAAAACAAAAGAAATGTATTAGGTGAATTGAAAAATACTAAGTACTGTAATGCAATTTCTTTATCATGAAAGTAAAACTTACAAATGTAGAATTATGTACAAAAAAACCTTCATTCAAAAATAAAACAATATAAAACTTTAGAGCCTACAATGGTGGTTGAAGCATGAAGGGACATATGAATTTTTAGTGCATCTGGCACATAAATATCTTGTGATGCCAGTTACAACAGTGCCATGTGAATGCCTGTTCTCACTTTCAGGTGACACTGTAATTAAGAAGTGGGCAGCATTATCTCCTGTAAATGTAAACAAACTTATTTCTCTTAGCGATTTGCTGAACAAGAAGTAGGACTGGGTGGACTTGTAGGCTCTAAAGTTTTACATTGTTTTTGTTTTTGAGTATAGTTATGTAACAAAAAAACCTACATTTGTAAGTTGCACTTTCATGATAAAAAGATTGCACTACAGTACTTGTATGAGGTGAATTGAAAAATACTATTTTTTTCCAGTGCAAATATTTATAATCAAAAATAATATTAAGTGAGCACTGCACATTTTGTATTCTGTATTGTAATTGAAATAGATATATTTGAAAATGTAGAAAAACATCCAAAATATTTAATACATTTCAGTTGGTATTCTATTGTTTAACAGTGCGATTAATTGCAAATAATTTTTTTGAGTTAATCATGTGCATTAACTGCAATTAATTGACAGTCCTAACAACTACACATGGGGCACCTATCATCCATGGCCTTCAAATAACAGTACCTAGAATCCATCCCTGTAGAGTAATATACAGTAGTGAGGACTGCAGCTGTTCTTTCATCAGTTGTGGCCTCACTGAGGAAGCCACTGATGGGAAGGGAGGGTTGGTGCTATCTTTAAACAAATCTAAATAAGTCTGTTAAGGAACTGGGTGAGAACTGGCCCGTGTGGCCTCTCACCTCTAAAGCACTGGATGAAAATTGTCAAGGTTGTTAATGATCAAAAGTCATTAATGTCTGACAGCGCTTTGCCCTAGACGTGAAGTGAGTTTTAGTGGTCTCAATCCAGTTCCTATTGGCCATTAGCCTCCTGACAAACTGCTCAAGTGGCTCGTAGCTGGGAAAAGCGGGTCCAGTCCAGTCGGCGCAAGTCTACACCTGGTACAATAATTAGGTTGTGTCGGTGGGAATTTTGTTTTAAATCTGAAGCAAACCTAGTATTTTGAGGATTGGAGATGTATTATTCAGACAAGGTGTTGCCAAGGGGAAATAGCTGCTTATATTAAAACAAAATTCCTACCTGCTGCACACAACAGGTGTCTCCAAGCCATATAAAAGCTCAAATCTGTGACCATTTCAAATCAACAGCACAGAATATTGGATTTAGGATATGGTTGATAATAGCCCTCCCATTTTATCTGGTGTATGCAGGGAACCATCTGCAGGGATGTACTGGCAATGTGCTTTTGTGGCCCTTGTGAGGTATGCAGAATGGCTCGTGAAATGAACATCCGCTGTCCACACTAAAGGTAAAGAGCACTGCGAAGGTGGGTGAAATCCCAGACAATGCCATTGACCTTCTTCACTAGGGAAGAGGCAGCAACTTTTCATAGAATCTCAGGGTTGGAAGGGACATCAGGAGGTCATCTAGTCCAACCCCCTGCTCAAAGCAGGACCAATCCCCAACTTTTGCATGACTGCCCAAAAGATCTCACGCCGAGGGCTAAGGCCCAGACCCCTCGGTGCAGTTCCGGTGGTGGGGATGCAGTATTTCCATTAGAGGATGTGGCTGCAGGCTGAGAGGATAAAATCAGCACGTGTTTGTTGATGGCTGATAAACGTTGAGTGGTGGAGGGGCTGGCTGGGGCTGTGAAGTGCAGGGGTGGGTGGGCTCTGTAGGAGGATCTGCAGTAGCTGAGATGGATTTTGTGGGGGGTCAGGAGGGGGGACATGAGGAGTGGGCAGTATTTGATGGTATAGGGGTGAAGTATTGGGGTGCGTGGGACAGAAGGGTGTGTGATAGGGGGTTGGGGTTGGAGGGAGGAGAGTACGTGAGGGGAATGGGGTGGGGGGGGAATAGAAGGGTAAAGGGGGGTCACGGGGTGGGGAGGGGCAGAGGGGTATGGGAGGGGGAGAGAAGGGTAAGAGGGTTATGGGGAGGGGGCAGAGGAGAATGGGGTGGGAGGGAAGAAGAATAAGGGGGGTTACAGGGTAGGGAGGGGGAAGAGAAGGGAAAGGGGGTTACAGGGTTGAGAGGGGCAGAGGGGGATGGGGTGTGGGGGAAGAGAAGGGTAAGTGGGGGGGTTACGGGGTGGGAGGGGCAGAGAAGGGTAAGGGAGGGGTTACGGGGTGGGGAGGGGCAGAGGGTGGGATGGGGGGTGGGGGAAGAGAAGGGTAAGTGGGGGGGTTACGGGGTGGGAGGGGCAGAGGGTGGGATGGGGGGTGGGGGAAGAGAAGGGTAAGTGGGGGGTTACGGGGTGGGGAGGGGCAGAGGGTGGGATGGGGGGTGGGGGAAGAGAAGGGTAAGTGGGGGGGTTACGGGGTGGGAGGGGCAGAGGGTGGGATGGGGGGTGGGGGAAGAGAAGGGTAAGTGGGGGGGTTACGGGGTGGGAGGGGCAGAGGGTGGGATGGGGGGTGGGGGAAGAGAAGGGTAAGTGGGGGGGTTACGGGGTGGGAGGGGCAGAGAAGGGTAAGTGGGGGGGTTACGGGGTGGGAGGGGACAGAGGGGGAAGAGAAGGGTAAGTGGGGGGGTTACGGGGTGGGAGGGGCAGAGGGTGGGATGGGGGGTGGGGGAAGAGAAGGGTAAGTGGGGGGGTTACGGGGTGGGAGGGGCAGAGAAGGGTAAGTGGGGGGGTTACGGGGTGGGAGGGGACAGAGGGGGAAGAGAAGGGTAAGTGGGGGGGTTACGGGGTGGGAGGGGCAGAGAAGGGTAAGGGAGGGGTTACGGGGTGGGGAGGGGCAGAGAAGGGTAAGGGAGGGGTTACGGGGTGGGGAGGGGCAGAGGGTGGGATGGGGGGTGGGGGAAGAGAAGGGTAAGTGGGGGGGTTACGGGGTGGGAGGGGCAGAGGGTGGGATGGGGGGTGGGGGAAGAGAAGGGTAAGTGGGGGGTTACGGGGTGGGGAGGGGCAGAGGGTGGGATGGGGGGTGGGGGAAGAGAAGGGTAAGTGGGGGGGTTACGGGGTGGGAGGGGCAGAGGGTGGGATGGGGGGTGGGGGAAGAGAAGGGTAAGTGGGGGGGTTACGGGGTGGGAGGGGCAGAGAAGGGTAAGTGGGGGGGTTATGGGGTGGGAGGGGACAGAGGGGGCAGAGAAGGGTAAGTGGGGGGGTTACGGGGTGGGAGGGGCAGAGAAGGGTAAGTGGGGGGGTTACGGGGTGGGAGGGGACAGAGGGGGAAGAGAAGGGTAAGTGGGGGGGTTACGGGGTGGGAGGGGACAGAGGGGGAAGAGAAGGGTAAGTGGGGGGTTACGGGGTGGGAGGGGCAGAGAAGGGTAAGTGGGGGGGTTACGGGGTGGGAGGGGACAGAGGGGGAAGAGAAGGGTAAGTGGGGGGGTTACGGGGTGGGAGGGGACAGAGGGGGAAGAGAAGGGTAAGTGGGGGGGTTACGGGGTGGGAGGGGACAGAGGGGGAAGAGAAGGGGAAGTGGGGGGTTACGGGGTGGGAGGGGCAGAGAAGGGTAAGTGGGGGGGTTACGGGGTGGGAGGGGACAGAGGGGGAAGAGAAGGGTAAGTGGGGGGGTTACGGGGTGGGAGGGGACAGAGGGGGAAGAGAAGGGTAAGTGGGGGGGTTACGGGGTGGGAGGGGCAGAGAAGGGTAAGTGGGGGGGTTACGGGGTGGGAGGGGCAGAGAAGGGTAAGTGGGGGGGTTACGGGGTGGGAGGGGACAGAGGGGGAAGAGAAGGGTAAGTGGGGGGGTTACGGGGTGGGAGGGGACAGAGGGGGGAAGAGAAGGGTAAGTGGGGGGTTACGGGGTGGGAGGGGCAGAGAAGGGTAAGTGGGGGGGTTACGGGGTGGGAGGGGACAGAGGGGGAAGAGAAGGGTAAGTGGGGGGGTTACGGGGTGGGAGGGGACAGAGGGGGAAGAGAAGGGTAAGTGGGGGGGTTACGGGGTGGGAGGGGACAGAGGGGGAAGAGAAGGGTAAGTGGGGGGGTTACGGGGTGGGAGGGGCAGAGGGTGGGATGGGGGGTGGGGGAAGAGAAGGGTAAGTGGGGGGGTTACGGGGTGGGAGGGGCAGAGAAGGGTAAGTGGGGGGGTTATGGGGTGGGAGGGGACAGAGGGGGCAGAGAAGGGTAAGTGGGGGGGTTACGGGGTGGGAGGGGCAGAGAAGGGTAAGTGGGGGGGTTACGGGGTGGGAGGGGCAGAGAAGGGTAAGTGGGGGGGTTACGGGGTGGGAGGGGACAGAGGGGGAAGAGAAGGGTAAGTGGGGGGGGTTACGGGGTGGGAGGGGAAGAGAAGGGTAAGTGGGGGGGTTACGGGGTGGGAGGGGCAGAGGGTGGGATGGGGGGTGGGGGGGAAGAGAAGGGTAAGTGGGGGGGTTACGGGGTGGGAGGGGCAGAGAAGGGTAAGTGGGGGGGTTACGGGGTGGGAGGGGACAGAGGGGGAAGAGAAGGGTAAGTGGGGGGGTTACGGGGTGGGAGGGGCAGAGAAGGGTAAGGGAGGGGTGTACGGGGTGGGGAGGGGCAGAGAAGGGTAAGGGAGGGGTTACGGGGTGGGGAGGGGCAGAGAAAGGGTAAGGGAGGGGTTACGGGGTGGGGAGGGGCAGAGGGTGGGATGGGGGGTGGGGGAAGAGAAGGGTAAGTGGGGGGTTACGGGGTGGGGAGGGGCAGAGGGTGGGATGGGGGGTGGGGGAAGAGAAGGGTAAGTGGGGGGGGTTACGGGGTGGGAAGGGGCAGAGGGTGGGATGGGGGGGTGGGGGAAGAGAAGGGTAAGTGGGGGGGGTTACGGGGTGGGAGGGGCAGAGAAGGGTAAGTGGGGGGGTTATGGGGTGGGAGGGGACAGAGGGGGCAGAGAAGGGTAAGTGGGGGGGTTACGGGGTGGGAGGGGCAGAGAAGGGTAAGTGGGGGGTTACGGGGTGGGAGGGGACAGAGGGGGAAGAGAAGGGTAAGTGGGGGGGTTACGGGGTGGGAGGGACAGAGGGGGAAGAGAAGGGTAAGTGGGGGGTTACGTGGGTGGGAGGGGCAGAGAAGGGTAAGTGGGGGGGTTACGGGGTGGGAGGGGACAGAGGGGGAAGAGAAGGGTAAGTGGGGGGGTTACGGGGTGGGAGGGGACAGAGGGGAAGAGAAGGGTAAGTGGGGGGGTTACGGGGTGGGAGGGGACAGAGGGGGAAGAGAAGGGTAAGTGGGGGGTTACGGGGTGGGAGGGGCAGAGAAGGGTAAGTGGGGGGGTTACGGGGTGGGTAGGGGACAGAGGGGGAAGAGAAGGGTAAGTGGGGGGGTTACGGGGTGGGAGGGGACAGAGGGGGAAGAGAAGGGTAAGTGGGGGGGTTACGGGGTGGGAGGGGGCAGAGAAGGGTAAGTGGGGGGGTTACGGGGTGGGAGGGGCAGAGAAGGGTAAGTGGGGGGGTTACGGGGTGGGGAGGGGACAGAGGGGGAAGAGAAGGGTAAGTGGGGGGTTACGGGGTGGGAGGGGCAGAGAAGGGTAAGTGGGGGGTTACGGGGTGGGAGGGGCAGAGGAAGGGTAAGTGGGGGGGTTACGGGGTGGGAGGGGACAGAGGGGGAAGAGAAGGGTAAGTGGGGGGGGTTACGGGGTGGGAGGGGCAGAGGGTGGGATGGGGGTGGGAGGGGAGCAGAGGCGCTGCCCCCCCCCCGGTCTAACTCGGGGCTTTGTTTTCGTTGCAGGCCCGGCTCCGAGCGGCGCACCCGGCGGGGAGCGGGGGGGGCGGGGGGCCCAATTAAAGCTGTTACCGACCGAGCCGTTGTCCTGCGCCGTGTGTTGGGGGGATTCCTGTCGGCCAAATCACCCCTTCCCCTTTAAGGGCCCGCTCTGTCAATAAACCCGGCCCCTGATTGGTTCGTGCCCCTCCGCGGGTGCCCTGGCAACGGCGTCCCGCCTTTCCGGGAGCCTGGAGCCGCGGCTGCGAGGGACGGGCCCCGCGGCCCCGGCCGGACACGGCCATGTCGGCCCGCACGCTGCCGCTGCTCTTCCTCAACCTGGGCGGGGAGATGCTCTACATCCTGGACCAGCGCTGCGGGCCCAGAGCATCCCCGGGGAGAAGGCCCGCAAAGGTGAGGGCCGGGGCCCGCCCCCCCCCGCCCCCACAGCATCTCCGCCCCCCGCTACAGCATCCCTGGGGGCCACCCCCCCCACCACCTCCACAGCATCCCCGGGGCCGCCCCCCCATCGCCACAGCATCCCCCGGGGGCTCCCCCCTGCCCCCCCCACAGCATCCCCGCCCTCCCCCCCCCCACAGCATCCCCGGGGCCCCCCGCCCCTTCCCAGAGCATCCCTGGGGGCCACCCCCCCCACCACCCGCCACAGCATCCCCGGCCCCCCCCCACAGCATCCCCGTGGCCGCCCCCCCCATTGCCACAGCATTCTCCGCCCCCCCCCCCCCACAGCATCCCCGGGGCCGCCCCCCCCATCGCCACAGCATCCGCCCCCCCCCCCCCAGCATCCCCGGGACCCGCCCCCCCCCCATCGCCACAGCATCCCCGCCCCCCCACAGCATCCCCGGGGCCGGCCCCCCCCCATCCCACAGCACAGCCAGCATCCCCGGGGGGCCGCCCGCCCCCCATCGCCACAGCAATCCCCGCCCCCCCCATCGCCACAAAGCATCCCCGGGGGCCGCCCCCCCCATCGCCACAGCATCCCCGGGGCCGCCCCCCCCCCACCATCGCCACAGCATCCCCGCCCCCCCCATCGCCACAGCATCCCCGGGGGCCGCCCCCCCCATCGCCACAGCATCCCCGGGGGCCGCCCCCCGCCCCTTCCCTGGGGAGAAGGCCCGCAAAGGTGAGAGCCCAGGCCCGGGGCCCCCCCACCTATCACAGCATCCCCGGGGGGCTGCCCCCTGCCCCTACAGCATCCCTGGGGCCCGTCTCCCCTGCCTCTTCCCAGAGCATCCCCAGGGGCTGCCCACTGCTACAGCATCCCTGGGGGGCTGCCCTCCTGCCCCCCCACCCATTCCCAGACATCCACAGGGGGTCGCCCCCACCTATTGCCAAAGCATCCCTGGGGGCTGCCCCTGCCCCTTCTTAGAGCATCCCCCAGGGGCCTGCCCCCCCGCCCCCTTCCTATAGCATCCCTATGAGGCAGGCCCCCAAAGGTGACAGCCCTGTCCTAGGGGACAGCCCTGAGCATCCCTGAGAAGGGCCACAAAAGTGAGGCCTGTGGCAAGACTGCCCTGGTGCTACTCTGCCCACCCCCCATGAATTGCTTTAGAGCCACACACCCCACTATTGCAGTCTGTGTATCACAACCTAGGCTGAAAGTGGGAGTGAGGTGTAGGGACTGGAGCATGTGGGAAGGTCAGGGCTCTTTAGAGGAGGCAACA